>NW_027362964.1:0-2400000 GCF_046119375.1 Phyllobates terribilis
GGGAGCTGAATTGGGGTAGTGGGGGTGGGGGTGGCGCTGAGGGCCTTGCGTTCTGAGATTATGTGCAATCTCATGTCATAGTTGCTGTCTGGGGAGGGTGGAGATAGGGAGGTAGGGGACTTAGGGCTCGTTCACAGGTCAGGATCTCCGGTACGAGTGGTGACAGTTTCCACACGTACTAGAGACACTGACACACGCAGACCCATTCAAATCTATGGGTCTGATCACATGTCAGTGTGTTTTCACAGACCGTGTGTCCGTGTGCTCCACACACTGACATGTCCGTTTTTTTGCAGATGCACGGTCCGCAAAACATACCACACGGATTTTATTATTTTATTCTTATTTTTACACAGGGACACTGCAGGAGCAGACACTACTACTACCCTCATCATTGCCACTGCTGGTGATGATCGCAGTGATGGCACTGAACCATGATGAGGGCAGCGTTCGGCAGCGCTACCTGGACACTGATTCCCAGCCGCCCGTACGTGTGATCCTGATGCGGCACACGGGCCGCACACGGGTGCAACACGTATAACACACACCGGCATACAAGAAACAGATATCTCCAGTACCGGTTTTTCCGATACCGGAAATATACGGACATGTGAAACCAGCCTTATTATATTTACCGTTTAGGTCTTATTATAAGCCCCTGCCTGATAGTATAACAAACCCCCATACACTAACCATGGCATGAGCTGTACAACATTTAAAGGGATTGTCTGGTCTAAATGTACAAGTCTGCAATTACTTTATGTGGCTAAAAAACCAAGCAATGTGAACTGAGGTCTAAGATGGTACACATGCAAGAAATAGGAGCATGTTCACACTAGCAAAAAGAAGCAAAACCTACAAAAGACAAAAAATATATCTCATACCCTACCATCATTATATATAAATGTAAAGCAAAGTTGCATATTAAATATAGGGTACTTAGTGAACTATTTTTGTATACTTTTTTTGATCAAAAATAGTTCACTAAGTACCCTATATTTAATATGCAACTTTGCTTTACATTTATATACAGTTATATGAAAAAGTTTGGGCACCCCTATTAATCTTAAGCTTAATGTTTTTTAAAAATTGGTGTTTTTGCAAGAGCTATTTCAGTTTGATATATGTAATAACTGTTGGACACAGTAATGTTTCTGCCTTGAAATGAGGTTTATTGTACTAACAGAAAATGTGCAATCTGCATTCAAACAAAATTTGACAGGTGCATAAGTATGGGCACCTCACCAGAAAAGTGACATTAATATTTAGTAGATCCTCTTTTTGCAAAAATAACAGCCTCTAGTCGCTTCCTGTAGCTTTTAATGAGTTCCTGGATCCTGGATGAAGGTATTTTTGACCATTCCTCTTTACAAAACAATTCCAGTTCAGTTAAGTTTGATGGTCGCCGAGCATCGACAGCCTTCTTCAAATGATCCCACAGATGTTCAATGATATTCAGGTCTGGGGACTGGGATGGCCATTCCAGAACATTGTAATTGTTCCTCTGCATGAATGCCTGAGTAGATTTGGAGCGGTGTTTTGGATCATTGTCTTGCTGAAAGATCCATCCCCTGCGTAACTTCAACTTTATCACTGATTCTTGAACATTATTGTCAAGAATCTGCTGATACTGAGTGGAATCCATGCGTCCCTCAACTTTAACAAGATTCCCGGTGCCGGCATTGGCCACACAGCCCCAAAGCATGATGGAACCTCCACCAAATTTTACTGTGGGTAGCAAGTGTTTTTCTTGGAATGCTGTGGTTTTTTGCCGCCATGCATAACGCCTTTTTGTATGACCAAACAACTCAATCTTGGTTTCATCAGTCCACAGGACCTTCTTCCAAAAAGAAATTGGCTTCTCCAAATGTGCTTTTGCATACCTCAGCCGACTCTGTTTGTGGCGTGCTTGTAGAAACGGCTTCTTTCGCATCACTCTCCCATACAGCTTCTCCTTGTGCAAAGTGCGTTGTATAGTTGACCGATGCACAGTGACACCATCTGCAGCAAGTTGATGCTGCAGCTCTCTGGAGGTGGTCTGAGGATTGTCCTTGACTGATATCACCATTCTTCTCCTCTGCTTTTCTGATGTTTTTCTTGGCCTGCCACTTCTGGCCTTAACAAGAACTGTCCCTGTGTTCTTCCATTTCCTTACTATGTTCCTCACAGTGGAAACTGACAGGTTAAATCTCTGAGACAGCTTTTTGTATCCTTCCCCTGAATAACTATGTTGAATAATCTTTGTTTTCAGATCATTTGACAGTTGTTTTGAGGAGCCCATGATGCCACTCTTCAGAGGAGATTCAAACAGGAGAACAACTTGCAAGTGGCCACTTTAAGTAGCTTTTCTCATGATTGCATACACCTGGCTATGAAGTTCAAAGCTCAATGAGGTTACAAAACCAAAAAAAGTGCTTTAGTAAGTCAGTAAAAAGTAGGTAGGAGTGTTTAAAACAAGAAAATGATAAGGGTGCCCATACTTATGCACCTGTCAAATTTTGTTTGAATGCAGATTGCACATTTTCTGTTGGTACAATAAACCTCATTTCAAGGCAGAAACATTACTGTGTCCAACAGTTATTACATATATCAAACTGAAATAGCTGTTTCAAAAACACCAATTTTTAAAAAACATTAAGCTTAAGATTAATAGGGGTGCCCAAACTTTTTCATATAACTGTATAATGATGGTAGGGTATGAGATATATTTTTTGTCTTTTGTAGTTACTTTATGTGGCTGCAGACTTGTGAATCCTCACATTACACACACAGCACACTGTCTGGGCTCTCTGGTTCGGGGAGCGGGTTGTCATGTGACCTTAACCCCTTAACAACGCTTGCCGTATTGGTACGCACATTTGCGTACCCCCCGTTCAGTGAGGGCTCCGGCGCTGAGCCCGCACTGAACGGAGCACATGTCAGCTGATTATTACAGCTGACATGTGCCCGCAACAGCCGCGGGTGGAATCGCGATCCACCCGCGGCTGTTAACATGTTAAATGCCGCTGTCAATCTCCGACAGTGGCATTTAACGCGCGCTTCCGGGTAGCGCGGCATAAGCCCCGCCCATCGGCGACCCCGTCACGTGATCGCGGATCACCGATGGGTGGGCATGACAACCCAAGGTCTGCAGCAGACGCCTGTGGTTGTCATGATCTGGTCGCTATGAGCGCCACCTATTGGTCGGCGCTCATAGCACAGGACCATTTCTGCTGCATGCAGGGGACCTGCTCGTCCCCTGTATGTAGCAGAGCCGATCGGACAGTTGCTGCTTCTAGTCTCCTATGGAGACTATTGAAGCATGCAAAAAGTAAAAAAAAAAAGTTTTTAAAAATATAAAAAAAAGTAAAAAAATATAAAAGTTTAAATCACCCCCCTTTCGCCCCATTCAAAATAAAATATTAAAAAAAAAAACCTACATAGACATATTTGGTATCGCCGCGTTCAGAATCGCCCGATCTATCAATATAAAAAAATAATTAATCCGATCGGTAAACGGTGTAACAAGAAAAAAATTCTAAACGCCAGAATTACGTTTTTTGGTCGCCGCAAAATTGCAATAAAATGCAATAACGGGCGATCAAAACATCGGATCTACCCCACAATTTTATCAATAAAAATGTCAGCCCGGCGCACAAAAAATAAGCCCTCACCCAGCCCCAGATCACGAAAAATGGAGACGCTATGGGTGTCGGAAAATGGCGCTATTTTTTTTTTTTTTACCAAATTTTGGAATTTTTTTCACCACTTAAATATAAAAGAACCTATACACGTTTGGTGTCTATGAACTCGTAATGACCTGTAAAATAAGAAGGGCAGGTCAGTTTTAGGATTCAGTGAACGTGGTAAAAAAAAAAAAACAACTGTGGTATTGCACTTTTTTTGAATTTTACCGCACTTGGAATTTTTTTCCCGTTTTCCCGTACACGATATGGTAAAACTAGTAATGGCGTTGAAAAGTACAACTCGTCCCGCAAAAAATAAGCCCTCACATGGCCATATTGACCAAAAAATAAAAATGCTATGGCTCTGGGAACAAGGGGAGCAAAAACGAAAATGCAAAAACGGAAAATGCTCCGAGGCTTAAGGGGTTAAAGGGTTTTTCCCATGAACCAAAGTTGATTTTAATCAATAGATCTTGGAATAATAATAAGTTCCACAATTGGATGTGTTTAAATAAAACGTTCCTGTGCTGAGATAATCTTATAAATGTGCCCCTGCTGTGTACTGTGTAATGTCTGACCATACAGGAACATGGTCTGATCATACCACATCTCCTGGACAGGGTGGGAAACAAAAGAGTATACTGACATTATAGCACGGGATCACAGATGATTCTTTCTGTGAGGTAAAACATTTCCCTGTCCATTTTAAACAATGTTTTACTTAAAAGAAAGAATCAGCTGTGCTCCCCGGCTGTAATGTCTGTACATTACGCTCTTTTGCTTCCTCCCCTGCCCAGGAGGTGTGGTACAATCAGACCATGTTTCTGTACGGTCAGACACAACCATTACACAGTACACAGCAGGGGAACATTTATAAGATTATCTCAGCACAGGAACATTTTTATAAATACATCCAATTGTAGAAATGATTATTATTACAGTAACTATTGATTAAAATGTACTTTTGTTCGTGGGAAATCCCCTTTAAGTATGTGATTTACATGCTCCTGGCCCCATTCCAACTTCGCGGCCCCATTCAATACAAGTGTATTGAGCAAGACCGGAAACAGTCTAGTCGGAATGTGGCCAGGTGTATGCAAATCGCATACTTGAGGTCTCATGACAACCCGCTCCCCGAACCAGAGAGCCTAGACAGTGTGCTGTGCATGCAATGTGAGGATTCACAAGTCTGCAGTCACATAGTCACAGCAGACTTGTAGCTTCAGACTAGACAATCCCTTTAATAATAATTTCATAATAAGCAGCTTATTATTTGTATAAAGTTATTAAAGGGGTTGTGCGGGCTTGGGATAAAAGTCTGCAGTCACTCTATGTGACTGCAGACGGGCAAATCATGACAGGGTATGGTGCGCCTGCTGTCATGAGCCCCCAATTTCAACAGTGGGATCGGGCGGGCATGTGACCACATGTATGCTATTTGCATATGTCGACTAGCTTCTCTCAATACAAGAGAATTGAGACAAGCTGTGAGAGTCTAGTCAACACATGCAAATAACATACATGTAGTCACATGACTAACCGACTACATAAACAATGCTGGGGACTCATGGGTCATTATTACTGTACATGGGGGAATCAGTGGACATTATTAAATGTTAAGTGGGCACTTAAGAATCATTATTGTTATAGGGGCACTTACGGTATTGTGGCCGTCAACGGTGCACCTGACGCATTATTACTTTTAGGGGCAAAATGTGGGCACTGTTTTCTAGGGCACTTGCACAGGGCAGTAATATTTTAAAGGGGTAGTTTTACCATCTAGAGAGCACAAAGGGGGGATTTTACTTTGTAAGAGGCACAGTGTTAGCATTATTATGAGGGGGCACAGTGGTGGGCTTTATTATTTGGGATACTAAGAGGATCAGTAATAGGGACACATTCAGCAGCAGCGGCTCAGCATTGGGGTATCAGCAGGATGAGGGGTTTGTGCAGGTTGGGATAGATGGGGCTGGTGCCTGAAATGTGAGAAGTCATATGTGTCTTTGTTGTGATCTCTGCAGATGAGCTGTGGCTGGAGAAGTCGTTATATCGGTCTGGGACAGGTGGAAAAGACGGGAAAAGTGAATGACTCTAGCAGAAAGGACGTCACCTGTAAGGTACTATATATATCTGTACTGTAATCTCTTATATGCTCTGCAATACTGGTATCTACTACTATATGGTCAACACAGTATGGCAGTAATATCAGTGTTAATCATTGTATAAAGATTTCTTTTAGCAACAGCACGGTCATCTGCTGAAGTTCTCCTACTTCCACTATTAGGGTGCACCACCATATTTGTAATCAGGGTTACATGGTTAGGGGCCCACTCAGAAGTTTTTCCCCCCCTGAACCCAACCCTTAGCTATGCCTCTGGGCACATGCTCCATAGAGAATGGGCCCCATATAATGCTCCATAGAGAATGGGTCCCATATAATGTTCCATAGAGAATGGTCCCCGTATAATGCTCCTTAGAGAATGGGCCCCATATAATGCTCCATAGAGAATGGGCCCCATATAATGCTCCATAGAGAATGGGCCCCATATAATGCTCCATAGAGAATGGGCCCCATATAATGTTCCATATAGAATGGGCCCCATATAAAACTCCAAACAGTATGGGCCTCATATAATACTCCATAGAGAATGGGCCCCATATAATGCTCCATAGAGAATGGGCCCCATACAATGCTCCATAGAGAATGGGTCCCATATAACGCTCCATAGAGAATGGGCCCCATATAATGCTCCATAGAGAATGGGCTCCATATAATGCTCCATACATTTAAAAAAAATAAATAAATACTCACGTTTCATTGCTGGTGGCAGGTCAGGACTCCTCAGCGTCTTCTGACTCTCTGCACTGTCAGAGCTGAGGGCGCAGTGTACTGATGTCATTGCGCCCTCTGCCCTGACACATCACAGTGTCAGAAGACACGGAAGACACCGGAGCTGCAGAGCATTGAGATGAGGTAAGTATAAATGCCAGGGCCCTGAACAAAGCATGGGGGCTCACTCGCGAATGCTGGCACCATGCTCCCCCGACTCACTGGCCCCATAGCGCACCAGGGTCCCTAACGGTGAGTGAGCACCCCCGCTTGCCCAAGTGCTGATGCTGGCCCTGCTGATACCCCATATGTGGGAGAAGACTACTCTATAGGCACATGGCAGGGTTCGGAAGGTAAAGAGCTCAGTTTGACTTTTTGGACTCAAAAATGGCTGGAATCGAGAGTGGACGCCATGTCGCATTTGGAAAGCCCCTGATGTGCCTAAACAGTGAAAAACCCCTATCAGTGACTCTATTTTGTAAACAATAAACACTATTTTATAGAAAAAATAATTATTTTTGCATTACTCTATTCTGAGAGCTATAACTTTTTTATGTTTTTCCTGATGAAGCTGTTTGGCAACCTGCTTTTTGCCGGACAAAATGGCATTTTCAGCTATACCATTTTTATTTACATTCGTCTTTTTGATTGTTGTTTTATTCCACTTTTTGTTCGGCAGTATGATAAAAAAGCATAGCTTTTGCCTCTTTTTTAAAATATTTATTTTTATTGTGTTCACTAAAGGGGTTAACTAGTTTGACAGTTTTATAGGTCGGGTCGCGGCAATACCAAATATGTTTACTTTTTTGGTTTTTTTTTTACATAAAAATACTTATTTATTGGTTTAATGTAATTTTTAATTATTATTTCACTATTTTTTTTTTTTTACATTTTTACAAATTTTTTAAACTTTTTAAAAAATCTTTCGACTTAGTCCATCAAGTGGACTTTCACTTTGATCGCTGTTATAAAGCATGCCCAAGCATTACAGTTAGTGTTGAGCGAGTATGTTCTATTAACCCTTTCGCCGAGTATGCTCGGGCCGAGCTCCGAGTGTTTACAGCTGCTCGGTGATATGTTTGAATCGCTCCTGTGTGCATGATTTGCAACTGTTTGACAGTTTTATTACATGTGAGGAATGTCTGTTTCTTACACATTCTTCACATGTAATAAAGATGTCAAGCAGTCGCAAATCATGCACACGGGAGGGATTCAAACATATCACTGAGCAGCTGTAAATACTCGGAGCTCGGCCCGAGCATACTCAGACAGAACATACTCGTACAGAACATACTCGCTCAACCTTAATTACAGTGCTTTATCTGTCAGTTGTGCAGTGGTGCACTGACACAAGCCTCTTAGACCATAATCTGAGCATGGTCTAAGGGGCTTGCCGTAGCCTGGATGTTGATCCGGATGTTGTCATGACGAGCTCAGGTCACCATGGCAACGATCGGGCCCTCGCAATGACTTTGCAGGAGCGCGGATCGGAGGGGAGAGCGAGCAACCTCCCTCTCCCTGCCTTCTAAATGCTGTGATCAATATTAATCGCAGCATTTATGGGGTTAAAGTGCCAGAGACCGCTCTTAGCAGTGAGAACCGGGTGTCAACTGTTATATCAGATGAACACCCGGTGGCAATCGCGCGCACACAACTCCTGTGCGTGCAGAATCTTCAGGACATAGCCTTCCCTTCCATGACGTATGGATACGTCCAAGGTCGTGAAGGGCAAATTGACTCGCCCCCTGGGCCGTGGGGCACCCGGAACCGGGCTTCAGTGCGATGATGGGGGTAGTAGTGGCAACCCGATCCCGTGGCTCAGGGTGGTCAGACCAAATGCTGTGGCAGTCTATTTGTAGAGTTATGAATGTCCACCTACGCCACCCGTGGATTTCGGTCAGGGATGACAGCCACTGCAAGGCAGACCGCTGAGGCTGATGTTGGTGTGCAGCACAGGGTAGGAATGGGCCTGGGTGTCTGAGAGCATTCGGGCGAGCCCCACTGGTCAGGGTGAGTGTGAAGGCCTACCGTTCTCTCTCTGCCCTTGCTGACTATCCCCCTTTTCGTGTTGTAATAGCCCACGTCCCTGAGCTGGCCGTGTACTTCGCCTGTATGGCTTGCGACTCGGGCCTTAGGTACCTTTTGCTTCTCCGTGCTGTACTGGTCCCTCTGTGTGGCGGAGCCTCCAGGCTTCTTAGGCCAAGGGACCTGAAATCCCTCGCGGGTTGGTTCTCTGCTTCTGGGCTTGCAACCCTGACATCCTCGGACCCCAATGTCCGGTAGTGTAGTTCTCTCAGCCAGGACCGGCTCTCGTCGCCTCTGTCCCTGGCTCGCAGCTTCTCCTCTGCCTCACGGACTTATCGGCTACAGCTGAATTGTCCCTACTTCTCTGGGACTAGTCTCAGTCCTGAGCTAGGTCGTCCACTTCTCCCTAACCCTGCCCTCAGTTCCAGTTTTATAGGGGCAGCCAGCTCCCCCTACTGGCCTGGGACAGGAGGTGCTGTATGCTAATTGTACCTGAACAGGGAACCTCCCTCCTGCTCTCAGACACAGCCTTTAATATTTGTGGCATCCAGGCCTGGGGTGACACATTCCCCCCTAGTAAAATTTAGTACTCCGGGACTAACAGGAAACACAAATACAAGGTAGAAACAATAACATAACATATATACAAGTACATTTTGTCCTTAAGGTCACGGCGCTTCCGTGACCGGGTGTCCATATCACCCAACTAGGTATAGTTTTCCACAATGTGGGGACCTGTCCCTATAAACCCCAAGTTCCTGGCCTTGGGCGTGGCAGCAAGGTAAAAGCTAACTACTTTCGACCACAAGGGGGCCACGCCGGACAGGTTTTTCTTCCGTGGTCATCGTCGAAAGAGGGCACCAGGTGCAACTATCTACATGGTAGTTCCGGTTATTTACTGTCCATAACCTGTCAGTCCATTGTATCTAGGAAAGCTGGAAAACAGTATTAATACCCAGGGTACAAACATAAAACATTAAATATATACACTGTGCATTTAGATCTTCCAGCGAGCTGGTATTTGACCAGTAGTGCTCCGATTGACCTCCGTAACCCACTGTTTGGTGGTGGTCTACCCTGGCTTTCCCCACTATCATTTATGGTACAGCTACTAGCTGGGTTCACAGGCAGGGCAGGCAGCTGTCTGCGGGTTCTTTGGCTTACCGCAGGCATGGCAGGCTCACTGTCAGCAGAGCGTTGACTCTCTTGGGCTGCTGGCATGGGTCCTTCTGCCTCCGGCGCTGCTTGTTCCGCTTGTTCTTCCTGCTCTCCTGTAGGCTCCTGCTGGGTAGGTTGAAGGAAGTGTAGGACGGGTACCACTATCGCGTCATTTATCTGAGTCCGGGTCCGGGGGAACTCTCCGAGAATGGTGCTGATCATTTCTTCCTTGTCCTCTGCGGGTTCAAGGTCAGCTTGATCTCCACTTGGACTCTGCAGTTGCTCAGGGCACCATTTTAGGTGGTCTCTGGAGACGGTGTTAGTGGTTTCTCCTCCATCCTTGGTAATCACACATACCTTCGGGTTGTCGTGGTCGGACTGCAGTACTGTGTACGGGTCTCTCTCCCACTGTTCGTCCAGCTTGTGAAGCCTTCTCTTGCACTTCAGGACCTGCTCACCAGGTTCCAGGGGGCCAGCAGGGGCGTGTTGGTTGAAGAGCCTCTCTTGCTTTTCTCTCGCTTGAGCCAGACTCCTCTCCACACTCTCCTGTACCTTCTTGTACTGTAGCCGCCGTTCCGTATCCCAGTCCGCTTCTGGGGAGGTGTCCTCGGGTGTCAGGACTCCCATCTCCAGGTCTATCGGCAGCTTACCTGGTCTTGCCCGCATCAGGTAAGCCGGGGTGCAATTTGTAGCATTCACCGCGGTATGGTTGTACAAGTCAATCAGGTCTGGCAGCTTCTCCGGCCACAGGCTGCGTTCTTCCAGGGGCAACGTCTTGAGGAGATCAATGATGATATTATTCATTTTCTCACACAGCCCGTTGGTTTGCGGGTGCTAAGGCGTTGTCCAAATCTTCCTACAGCCGTAGAGGTTGCAGAACTCCTGGAAGACTTCCGCCTCAAACGCTGGACCTTGATCTGTCAAGACCTGTTCCGGATACCCGTTTGGACGGCAGAAATGTTGCTGGAAGGCTCTGGCCGCTGTTTGGGCTGTCAGGTCTTTAACAGGAACCACCACCAGGAACCAGGAGTAATGGTCCACAATCGTGAGGGCATAGATGTAGCCGGACCGGCTGGAGCCAACTTCACATGAGCTACCAGCTCAAGAGGCTGCCTGGTGACGATGGGCCTCAAGGGTGTCTTCTGGCTGGTACGGTCCTTCCTTCTGAGGTGACATGGGCCGCAGTCCCTGCTCCAGTTCTCTATGGCCCCTCTCATACCGATCCACAGTAGAACCGCTCTCTCAGTAAGAACTCCAGTTTCTTCCGCCCGAAGTGTCCCGCTCTGTCATGGTAGGCCTCCAGGACCATTGCCGCATCTCGCCTTGGGACCACTACCTTCCAGGTCAGCTCGTGCGTCCGGTGGTTGACAAGCCTTCTGCACAGCTTACCTTCATAGAGGAATAGCCTGCTTTTCTCCTTCCACAACTGCTTGGCTCCCTCTGGAGCATCCAATCCAGGGCTAGCGTCTGCCTGGGTTAACAGGTCTTTCACCAGGCGAATTGCAGGGTCACTATCTTGCGTTTCGGCCCAGCCGTGGTGGGGTAAGGGGTTGAACATGACGGTGGTTAGGTCTTTGTCTCTTACCCGGTGAGAGTACTGAGTGGCCCCATACCGGTGGAACGCAGGGAGCTCTACTTCCTCCAGCTCTTCCGAGTCGTCTTCTCCTTCAGGTAGGTGGGGCATTCTTGATAGGGCGTCTGCGTTGGCGTTGGTTCTGCCGGCCCGGTATTTGATTGTGAAGTCATAATTGGATAGCCGTGCCATCCACCGCTGTTCTAGGGCACAAAGTCTTGCATTGTCCAGGTGTGTCAGCGGGTTGTTGTCCGTGTACACAGTGAACTTTGCGGAGGCCAGGTAATGCTTAAACCGTTCTGTGACGGCCCACACCACTGCCAAGAATTCTAGCTTGAAGGAGCTGTAATTCTCCTGGTTTCTTTCAGTGAGCCTCAGCTTCCGGCTGGCGTACGCGATCACCCTTTCTCTGCCCTGTTGGTTCTGCGACAGTACGGCTCCCAGCCCCACATTACTGGCGTCGGTGTGGAGAATAAAAGGCTGGCCATAATCAGGGTAGGCCAGGATCTCATCCCCCGTGAGGGCCATCTTCAACTGTCGGAACGACTCCTCTTCCGGCTTGTCCCACTTGAAGGGTGGCTTTTGGCTTCTGGTCTTAGATTGCCCTATCAGGAGGTCTTGCATAGGGGCTGCCATCTTAGTGAACCCGGGGATGAACCTTCGGTAGTAGCCTACCAACCCGAGGAATTGCCTCACTTCTTTGATGTTAGAGGGGCTTGGCCAGCTCTTGATTACTGTGACCTTGTCGGGGTCGGGGGCTACTCCCTCAGCGCTCACCACGTACCCTAGGTACTGTACCTTCGGTTTTAACAGGTGACACTTTGAGGGTTTCACCTTCAGGCCATAGCCTGCCAGGGCTTCGAACACCTCGGCCAGGTGCTTTAGATGGTCCTAGTAGGTCTTTTAACCGCTTCCCGACCGCCCACTGTAGATAAACGTCCGCGCTGCCTGGGCTCTGTGCAGCGCGGACGTTTAAAAACGGTGGGTGGTCTCGCAGTGCTCAGGACCCCCTGGGTCCTGCAAGCGCTGTGAGAGCGGTGCAGAGCGTTAGCTCTGACAGGGTACATCATCGGGACCTGATTAGATCAGGTCCCAGTGATGTTAACCCTTTGCTGTCTTCTATATGCTGTGATCTATAGTGATCACGGCATATAGAAGACAGCAGGAGGAGAGGGGGTCGTCCACTTACCTCTCCGACGGCCCCCCTTATACCTTCCAGGACCTGGCGTTGCTATGGCAGCTGGAGGTCACATGACCGCCTCCAGCTCTGCCATATATGGTGTCCTTCCTGTCTGACTTCAGCCTGTATGTAGCTGATGCCAGACAGGAAACTGACTGAAAGAGTCAGTGAAGATCTCATGTAATGTAATATATGTCTATTACATTACATGAGATCAGGGATCAGAAAAATAAAAATTAATGTCCCATACAGGGACTAAGTAAAAATGTAAAAAAAAGTAAAAAAAAATGTTTTAAAACTGTTAAAAAAAAAATACAAAATAAATAAAAATAAATAAATAAAATATTAAACCGATAAATCCGTATATTTATGCAAAAATAAAAAAAGTACACATATTTGGTATTGCCGCGTTCGAAACAACCCGAGCTATAAAACTGTCACACTAATTAACTCCTTATGTGTACACCGTAATAAAAATAAATAAAAAACGGAGCAAAAAACTATGCTTTTTCCTCATATCGCCAAACAAAAAGTGGAAAAGAATGCGATCAAAAAGCAAAATGGAAATAGAAATGGTACCGCTGAAAACGTCATCTTGTTCTGCAAAAATCAAGCCACCATACAGCTCCATCAGCCGAAAAATAAAAAAGTTATAGCGCTCAGAATAAAGCAATGCAAAAAAAATATTTTTTCTTTAAAATTGTTTTATTGTGTAAAAGCGCCAAAACATAAAAAAATATACAGTAAGTGTAGTATCGCTGTAAATGTACTGACCCGAAGAATAACGCTGCCTGATCACTTTTACCACACGCAGAACGGCATAAAAAAAAAACAATTCCTGAATTGTTGGTTTTTGTTAATTTTACCTCCCAAAAAAACGGAATAGAAAGCGATCAAAAAATGTCACGTACCCACAAATGGTACCAATAAAAATGTCAACTCGTCCCGCAAAAAACAAGCCATCACATGACTCTGTCGGCCGAAATATGGAAAAATTATAGCTTTCAAAATATGGCGATGCAAAAACTAGATTTTGCAAAAAAAAAGCGTCTCTTAGTGTGTGACAGCTGTCAGTCATAAAAACCCGATATAAATCTGGTATCTCTGTAATCGCACCGACCCGAAGAATAAAGTAATCTAATCAGTTATATCACACTAGGAACGGCGTAAAAAAATAAATAAAACCAATTCTTCACCTGCTACTGATTTGTTTATTATGTCTCCCAAAGATCGCAGTATTTCTCGGCACACATTTATCCTGCGCTCTGCGCTGAGCACTTACGCCAGAGTTTCCATGTAAATCTCTGAAATATGTGATTCAGCCGGAACCCATGACGGAAGATTCCCTGTAATGAGGCAGATATAGGCCACTGTGGACGCCGTCTAGCCTGGGATCCCACGGTGTCATTTGTTTTAGGCGTGCATAAAAGTGCGGTTGGCCACAGTTTTGTGCACTTCTGAAAAAAAGGACACCGCTAAACAGAGGCCAGACGGAGTCCAGAGTAACTCTGCTGCCTCATTACAGTGAATGGATCCCGCAGGGGTTTCATCTGAATTACATCACTTGGAAATTTAGATGGAAACCCTGATGTAAGTGCTCAGCCTAGAGCGCCGGATAAATGTTACGTAAAATGTTCCCAATAAAAGCTTCAACTTAGTCCTCAAAAAAAGCTAGTCCCCACTCAGGTCCGTCATCTGTTAAAAATATAAGGGACTTCCAAGTTACTGGTAGCAGAAAGGCTCTGGAAAAGCGAAATGGCCCTTGCCCCCCAAAAGAAATTCAAAAAATTTTGTGCTCCCAAATCCAAATGCCTATTCTACAATAATTTGTTCTCCAATTGTCAAATAGCACTCCGTCCCCCCCAGATCTCGCCGTATGGCTGAGCGGTACGATACAGCCACATATGGGGTTTTGGCACTTTTAGAAGAAATTGTGTGACACATTTCGGCACCATTTTTACCCATTGCCCTGTGTGAAAATGTAAAATCTGAGGGTAAAACATTTTTTTGTGGTAAAAATATAATTATGCTTTTTTCACTGCCCAATGGTATAAATTAAAAAATTAAAAAATACTCACTACTTCCCTAGATGAATTCCTTGAGAGGTGCAGTTTACAAAATGGGGTCACTTGTGGGGGTTTCTGCTGTTTCTGCATGTCAGCGACTCTTCAAATGTGACATGGTGTCTGCTGCCTATCCCAGCCAACATAGCGCTCCTTTCTCTTCCGAACCCTGCCGTACACCAAAGCAGTGGTTTTCCCCCACATATGGGGTATCGGCGTGTTCAGGAGAAATTGCACAACAAATTTCATGGTGCAATTTATCCTATTACCCTTCTGATAATGCAAAATTAAGGGATGAAAAACGTTTTTGCGGGAAAAATGTGAAAATTTTATTTTTACAGCTGATTATTATAAACTTCTGTGAAGCACCTTGGGGTTCAAGGTGCTCACCACACATCTAGATAAGTTCCCTAAGGGGTTTAGTTTCCAAAATGGTGTCACTTGTGGGGGGTTTCCACTGTTTAGGCACATCAGGGGCTCCCCAAATGCAACATGGCGTCCGCTAATTATTCAAACAAATTTTGCATTCAAAAAGTCAAATGGCGCTCCTTTCCTTCCGAGCCCTGCCGTGCACCCAAACAGTGGTTTGCCTCCACATATGGGGTATCGGCGTGTTCAGGAGAAATTGCACAACAAATTTCATGGTGCAATTTATCCTATTACCCTTATGATAATGCAAAATTAAGGGATGAAAAACGTTTTTGCGGGAAAAATGTGAAAATTTTATTTTTACAGCTGATTATTATAAACTTCTGTGAAGCACGTTGGGGTTCAAGGTGCTCACCACACATCTAGATAAGTTCCCTAAGGGGTCTAGTTTCCAAAATGGTGTCACTTGTGGGGGGTTTCCACTGTTTAGGAACATCAGGGGCTCTCCAAACGCAACATGGCGTCTGCTAATTATTCAGACAAATTTTACATTCAGAAAGTCAAATGGCGCTCCTTCCCTTCCAAACCCTGCCGTGCGCCCAAACAGTGGTTTTCCCCCACATATGGGGTATCGGCGTGTTCAGGAGAAATTGCACAACAAATTTCATGGTGCAATTTATCCTATTACCCTTCTGATAATGCAAAATTAAGGAATGAAAAACGTTTTTGCGGGAAAAATGTGAAAATTTTATTTTTACAGCTGATTATTATAAACTTCTGTGAAGCACCTTGGGGTTCAAGGTGCTCACCACACATCTAGATAAGTTCCCTAAGGGGTCTAGTTTCCAAAATGGTGTCATTTGTGGGGGGTTTCCACTGTTTAGTCACATCAGGAGCTCTCCAAACGCAACATGGTGTCTGCTAATTATTCAGACAAATTTTACATTCAAAAAGTCTAATGGCGCTCCTTCCTTTCCGAGCCCTGCCGTGCGCCCAAACAGTGGTTTTCCCTCACATATGGGGTATCAGCACGCTCAAGAGAAATTGCACAAAAAATTTTGGGGTCCATTTTTTCCTGTTACCCCTGTAAAAATAAAAAAAATTGGGTCTAAAGTAACATTTTTGTGAAAAAAGTTAAATGTTAATTTTTTTCTTCCACATTCCAAAAATTTCTGTGAAGCACCTGAAGGGTTAATAAAGTTCTTGAATGTGGTTTTGAGCACCTTGAGGGGTGCAGTTTTTAGAACGGTGTCACTTTTGGGTATTTTCTGTCATAAAGACCCCTCAAAGTGACTTCAAATGTGATGTGGTCCCTAAAAAAATGTTTTTGTAAATTTTGTTGGAAAAATGAGAAATCGCTGGTCAACTTTTAACCCTTATAGCTCCCTAACAAAAAAAAATTTTGGTTCCAAAATTGTGCTGATGTAAAATAGACATGTGGGAAATGTTATTTATTAAGTATTTTGTGTGACATATTTCTCTGATTTAAGGGCTTAAAAATTCAAAGTTTGAAAATTGCAAAATTTTCAAAATTTTCGCCAAATTTCCGATTTTTTCACAAATAAACGCAAGTGATATCAAAGAAATTTTACCACTATCATGAAGTACAATATGTCATGAAAAAACAATCTCAGAATCAGGGGGATCCGTTGAAGCGTTCCAGAGTAATTGCTTCATAAAGTGACAGTGGTCAGAATTGAAAAAATTGGCCCGGTCACGAAGGCAAAAACAGGCTCTGGTGCGAAGTGGTTAATAGACAATAACATCGTCCAGGTAGAGTAGGACCGTCTCAAAGTTTCGGTGCCCTAGTCAGCATTCCATCAGCCTCTGGAAGGCCCTGGTGCATTGCAGAGCCTGAATGGCATACAGTTGAATTCACTTAATCCCATCGGGGTGGTGAAGGCGGTCTTCTCCTTGTCAGCCTCTGCCACAGGAACCTGCCAGTACCCGCTAGTAAGGTCCAAAGTAAAGAAGAAGTTAGCTGATTTTAGGGCTGCTAAAGACTCCTCTACCCTAGGTAACGGGTACGCGTCTTTATGGGTGATACGGTTGACCTTCCTATAGTCCACGCATATTCTCATGGTACCGTCTTTTTTTTTTTACCAAAACTAAGGGAGCTGCCCAGGGGCTACAGCTATCTCTAATGACCCCAGCTTCTTTCATTTCTCTCAGCATGCCCTTTGCGTTCTGATAATGTGCAGGGGGTACAAGTCTGTGTCTCTCTTTTATTGGTGGGTGGCTCCCCGTGGGGATGTGGTGTTCCACTCCCTTCACTTTTGGGAGGCATGGCAATGGGGAACGGGTCGCTTATCCTCACGCTACCGATCTCACCACCAGACAGTTCTATCTGTTGCCGTCTCATCAGGGCTCTTATCTCTTTCTGGAGGACCCTCTGTTGACTGGAGCTCGCATTCATCGCCACCTGCTGCAAAATCACAATTACTTCTGAAAGACAGTTTTCGATCACATTAGTACCCAAGGTTATTTTAGGGTGACTTTCACGACGGTCAATGTCCACAATGATCACTCCCTGTGCCGGCAGTTCAACCTTACCAATCTTGATGGTCACCTCTCTGAACCCCACCTGCGGCACGGGTTGGCCATTGCTGGCAATGATGCTTAAGTCATCGTCTGGATAACGGGTTATATCAGTGTCACTCCAGTACCGCTTGAAAAGTACGTAGGGGATGGTAGTCACTTGAGACCCGGTGTCCAGCAGTGCACTCATGAGGATACCGTCCAGCACTACGGGTAAGACCGGGCGTCCCCCCACGTACTTATCGCGCCAATTAGACGGGCCTGATGACCTTATGCCTGGGGGTTGGCCCTCTGCCCCAGGTCGGACCCATTTAAAGTACAGTACCTGGCTATGTGTCCTGGCTGGCTGCAACGGCGGCAAATCGGCTGTCCATCCTCAGTGTAACGGTCGGTGGGCCTCCCTCTGAATGACGGGATCCTTCTCTGTCGACACCACGGGACATCCTCCAGACTGGAAGCCAACTTGATTGGTCTTGACGGTTCCATCTGCAACGACTGTACGGTCCTGGTCAGTGCAGCCACACTCTTTGTTAGTTCTTGGACCTGATGGTGCAGGTTTGCAGGCTGGGATGGATCTAGGGCCTGCGCATCAGCCCCCACAAGGTCTGCGGGGTAGGGCGCCACCCCCTGGTGGAAAGTGATGGCGGGGCGCCGGGAAACCACAGCGCCACCTGGTGCGGGTTCTCGGAGCACCCGGATGGCCCTATCTTTGAACTGCGCAAAAGTCAAATCGGGGTTCTGTAGGGCCATGAGGCACAGCTGGGTTCTGTGGGCGCTGGACAGCAGACCTTCTATGAACTGGTCAGTCAACAGTTTATCAGTGTCCTGCACGCTGCCAGGGTCAGCTTGCTTGATTGTTCCCAGAGCTTCTTGCAGGTTCAAGGCATAGTCTCTGATACTATCTTGGGCTCGCTGCTTACAGCCATAGAACCGCACTTTGATTTCTGCTGAGGTACGGGTGTCAAAGGTGTCCCGCAGACGGGTCAGAACCCCCTTTACAGTCCTTTTCTCCTCAGCTTTCCAAGAGTTTACCTCACGTTGGGCCGCACCAGTTAACTGCCCTATTAGTATGCTTACTTTCTGTTCTTCTGTCAGGGGATAAACCTTGAATAAGCTATACAGTCTTTCTTTAAAGTCGCCCAAGGTATGCGACTCGCCAGCATACTGTGGTAGCCAGGATATAGGGCATGGAAAACGGCATCACAGCTGCAGCGGCTACGCTGGTGGTAGAGGGTCCCTCTGCGTCCGAATCTTCCTCCCCCCTAGTTAACCGTGGCCTACCTTCCGACGATCCTCTTCTGTAGGCCGCGGCTCCGCTCGCGATGCTCTGGATGAGGACCTTGCGTCGCGGGGTGATAACGTCAGCGTCGCTCTCTCCCCTTCCAGGACCTTGCGCAGCGTCTCAGCATAGGGCGGAGCTTCAAGTCTCACACGTTTTTGACGTCCATGCCCCTCTTCTTCCCGCGCGGCGTCCTGAAGATGGCGTCCGATAGCGGGAAACGGCTCCGGA
Source organism: Phyllobates terribilis (assembly GCF_046119375.1). NCBI lineage: Eukaryota > Metazoa > Chordata > Amphibia > Anura > Dendrobatidae > Phyllobates > Phyllobates terribilis. Next base: position 18,912 of record NW_027362964.1, read on the forward strand.
TGGCAGGAAATCTCTGCAGTCTTTTCAGGCACGCAATACCCGTTTGTGGCGGGTTGGTCACAATCCTGCCGACTACGCCAAAAGCTGACTCGCCCCCTGGGCCGTGGGGCACCCGGAACCGGGCTTCAGTGCGATGATGGGGGTAGTAGTGGCAACCCGATCCCGTGGCTCAGGGTGGTCAGACCAAATGCTGTGGCAGTCTATTTGTAGAGTTATGAATGTCCGACTACGCCACCCGTGGATTGCGGTCAGGGATGACAGCCGCTGCAAGGCAGACCGCTGAGGCTGATGTTGGTGTGCTGCACAGGGATAGGATAACTCCCCACGGGAAGAGTGTAGCCTCAGGGCAGCGTATGTGAATGCTGGAGGTGATAGTGCAGGCCGCAATAATAAGAGTTCAGAATCCGCTTCAAACAGTCCAGGGTCTTTATTGTAGGTATTACTAATGACCCAACAGGAGTACCGGGTAGGAATGGGCCTGGGTGTCTGAGAGCATTCGGGCGAGACCCACTGGTCAGGGTGAGTGTGAAGGCCTACCGTTCTCTCTCTGCCCTTGCTGACTATCCCCCTTTTCGTGTTGTAATAGCCCACGTCCCTGAGCTGGCCGTGTACTTCGCCTGTATGGCTTGCGACTCGGGCCTTAGGCACCTTTTGCTTCTCCGTGCTGTACTGGTCCCTCTGTGTGGCGGAGCCTCCAGGCTTCTTAGGCCAAGGGACCTGAAATCCCTCGCGGGTTGGTTCTCTGCTGCTGGGCTTGCAACCCTGACAGCCTCGGACCCCAATGTCCGGTAGTGTAGTTCTCTCAGCCTGGACCGGCTCTCGTCCCCTCTGTCCCTGGCTCGCAGCTTCTCCTCTGCATCACGGACTCCTCGGCTACAGCTGAACTGTCCCTACTTCTCTCGGACTAGTCTCAGTCCTGAGCTAGGTCATCCAGTTCTCCCTAACCCTGCCCTCAGTTCCAGTTTTTATAGGGGCAGCCAGCTCTCCCTACTGGCCTGGGACAGCAGGTGCTGTATGCTAATTGTCCCTGACCAGGTAACCTCCCTCCTGCTCTCAGACACAGCCTTTAATATTTGTGGCATCCAGGCCTGGGGTGACACACAAATCCCCCCAAAAAATGTGATTCAGATAAGGCAGATGGAGTCACTTTAGACTCAGTCTGGTCTCTGTTCCGGCAACGTTTTATCATTTTAAGTGTCTTTTTAGCGCACACGTGTGGTCGACCACAGTTCTGTGCACGTCTGAAGACGGATACCATGGAACAGATAGCAAACAGAGTCCAAAGTATCTCCATCTGCCTCATTACAGTGAGTGGTTCCGTGGGGGATTTAGTTTATATCGCATTTTTGCGGGATTTACACGGAAACCCCAACTTAAGTGCTCAGCGTAGAACTTATACTGAAAGCAATCAAAAATGTTATGTACCCCAAAATGTTACCAATAAAAACCCTAACTTATCCTGCTCAAAGCCAACCTCCAGTCAGGTTAGTCATCTGTCACTGGAACTATAGGGGGTTACCAAGTTTGTGGCAGGCACTGACATATTGCACTGCTGTGGCCGCTGCACTTTCCTCTTCCTCCTCAATGGAGGTGAAGTCTGGGAGGAGATCAGACAGTGTCCTGAAGTGAGTGTCCCTCACTGCTGAGTATTTGGGGCACCTCAGCAAGAAGTGGACCTCATTCTCCAAGACCTCCTGGGGGCACTGCTGGCAGAGTCTGCGCTCTTCCCGCATGTAGTTCTGTCAGTGCCTCCCGGATTGGATGAATAGACTGTGGGCGCTCAGTCTGTACTGGCTCAGAATCTGTCGCTCTTTGGAGTTTGCTAGTTTCTTTAGCTATGGGGCCAGTTTGTATCCCTTCTGTAGGTTCTGGTATATCATCAGTTTCTGTGATTTGTTTATGTCGTTCCTCCAGACACTGATATATTCCTCTTTGCCGTTGTGTACCATCTTCCGGATTTAACCTTTTGTCAGGCCATGCAGGTTGGTGGCTTGGTCAGGCTGGTTTGGGATGATTTGTGTTGGGGGGTTCGTTCTCCTGGGGCTTCCTGATGTAGCGAGGCTTTGTTGATGGTAGTAGCTGGGACTACTACTTTATATATGAGAATGATATTGCCTTCTTCTGGGTCTCAAGGTGTAATGGGAATATGACCAGCTCTGCTTGGCCGGCGCTGTTTGATGTGCTCCGATGGACTTGGAGGAGCAGTTTGTAGATCTCTAGGTGGAATATTTCTGTTGGTCCAACGTTCCCACTTGGATCAGTTCGGGTATGAGACTGGACCCCAGACTTCTCTGCCATTCAGAAGGATTGGGGCAATGATGGTATCAAAGATTTTTAGCCAGATGGTTACAGGCGCCTTAAGATGGTAAAGATGTCTTCTGATGGTATAGAAGGCTTTGCACGCCTTGTTTTTCAGCAACTGTATGGCTTGCTTAAAGCTCCCTGATTGGCCGAGTTCAAGGCCCAGGTAGGTGTACTTGTTGGTTTCCGTAAGTAGACAGCTGTCTATTATGAAGGGGGTGCGGCCTGCTGGTATCTGCTTTCTTTTTTGGAACACCATGGTATTAGTTTTCTTCCGGTTGATTGGCAGTGCCCCTGTGGTGCTGAAGGTCTCTAGGAATTTCAGATTAACTTGGAGGCCTCTCTTAGTTGGTGATAACAGCACAAGGTCATCAGCATAGAGCAGAAATTTCACCTCTGTGTCAGGGTGAGTCCTGGTGCTGAGAAGGACTCCAGAGCCACCACCAGCTTGTTGATGTAAATATTGAAGAGCGTTGGACTGAGGCTGAAGCCCTGTCTTACTCCTCAGTTCTGTTGGAAACAGGCCATCCTCCTTGCATTTACCCTCATGCTGCAGCTGTTCTCAGTGTAGGAGCTTTGGATGACATCATATGTTCTGCATCATATTCTGCTCCCCAGCAGTTTTAGGACTAGCCCTGGGTAACACACTGATTTGAAGGCCTAATTGAAGTCTATAAAGCAGGCATAGACCCTCTCATGCTTTGTATTGTGGAAATGGTTCTTGATGAGGCTGTGCAGGGTGTAGATGTGGTCGGTGGTGCAGAGATTTGGCATAAAACCTCCTTGGCTTTTGCTGAAGACATTGTATTGGTTGAGGAAGATGATGATCCTCTTGTTCAGGATGCAGTTTAAGAGTTTCCCCAGGTTGCTGCTGACACATATTCCCCTGTAGTTTGCTGGGTCGTACTTATCCCCATTTTTATGTATCGGGGTTATGAGTCCTCAGTTCCAGTTTTTGGGAAAGTAGCCAGTCTGCAGTACAATATTGAATAGTTTTGCTATCGCACCCTGGATGTCTGGCGGGCTGTATTTTATCATTTCTGGGAGTATCCAATCTGGGCCGCTGGCTTTTTTTTTTACCTTTCATCAGTGTGATCCTTTCTGTTATTTCTGCCAATGTAATTGGTGTGTTCAGAGGGTTTTGGAAGTCTTTGAATTTTTTCTCCATATCCTTCAGTTTGTTCACAAACTCTTTGTGTGCCACGTTCAGGTCATCATTTGGGATGTCTTTTTTTTATAACTGTAATTTTTATTAAAATTTTTCACATATTTTTAGGAAACATAGAACACAGAGAAGTCATTCACGTTTTCATATCAGAGAAAACACTTAGGCCTCCAACAGGACGACCCATTAGAGATCACTTTAAAGCTTTCAAATTCAAATATCTGATATGAAATCCATTTTAAATAACAGTCCATGAAACACAGAAAAAGAGAAAAAAAAAAAAACTAAGACAACACTGAGAGAAAGAAGGGAAAGGAAGAATGATATAGACAAAGATCATGAAACAGTTGGTCATTCACTACGCTGCGCCCAATAGTAGTTCCATGGGGCCCATACTGTCTTGAACAGGTCCATCTTTGCATTAAGACTTGTGTTCAAAGACTCCATCCACCTCACATCACAGACCCTAGCGTAGTACTCTTGTCTAGAGGGTGGTGAGTCCCTTTTCCAGCATAGAGCAATCATGCATCTCGCTGCTGTCAACAAGTGGAGGAGCAATTTGGAAGAATGTTTACCCATTCCCCTAGGGGTCACATTGAGAATGAAAACAGAGGGCTCCAGAGAAATCTCTGTAAATATCACCTCCTGAACCAGTTTTCTTATTGTTTCCCAAAAAGGAACTATTTTGCTGCAGGTCCAGAAAACGTGTCAGAGTGCCGACAGATGATCCACATCTCCAGCATATACTCGGGACCTGCGGGTTTATTTTATTCAGGATATCCGGCGTATGGTTCCAGTGCATTAAAATTTTATATTGGTTCTCCTTGTATAGGGTGCAAATTGATGTCTTAGCTGCTTTAGACCATATTGTCTGCCATGTCTGAGGGGAAAGCCTCCTTCCCAAGAATCCCTCCCACTTAGACATATAGGGGTGCTGGAAGATGGGTCCACCCACCGGTGAATTGATTGTTTTATATATATTCGAGATCAACCCCTTGGTAGAGGGATCTCTCCTGCACAGCCTCTCAAACTCCGTGGGGATGGACACTTTATATTAGCCAAACAGGGATCTTGCAAAATACTGAATCTGTATGTACTTATAGAATTCCCGATTAGTGATGTTAAAACTTTCTTTTAAATAATCAAACTGATTATTACTAAGGTGTTTCTGTCCACTATATCCGCAAATCTAAATAATCCCGCATTGATCCAGGGGTGAACCATCGATGATTCTAGGCTCTGAGGGAGCAAAGGCTGAAAGACAAACGATATCATCGGGTAGTGTTTAGAAGAAAGAGGAAATCTCCTCCTACAGGTGTCCCATATGTCTCTAGTGAATTGCATAGGGCCCAGTAAAGTGGTTTGGAGTTTAACAGATTTCTCAGACCACAGCAGTGAATTCGGATGAACTGGGGCTATCCATAATTTTTCAATTTCTGTCCACTAATTATATGCCCAAAGGGATGACCACGAAGGAATCCTTCTCAAGTGAGCCGCCCAATAGTATTTTACCACATCCGGGACCGATAACCCCCCCTGCTCCCTCCCCGAGATCAGTACCTGCTTGGAGATTCTATGCCTCCCATTATTCCATATAAACTTCATTATGCAGGATTGGAGAGCCCTCAACTCCCCCATAGGAACCCCAACTGGTAGAGTTTCAAAATAGTAGTTGAGTTTAGGAATAAGGGACATTTTCACCGCCGATATCCACCCCAAAAATGAGATATGAAGATTGGCCCACTTGACCATAAGACCCTTCAATTCTTTAAAAAGGGGCAGAAAATTATGAGCAAACAGGGTCCCATAGTCTGACGTTATGTTAATCCCCAGATATTTGATACTCTCTGACTTCCACCGGAATTTTTAATTCAGCTTAAGATGATCTAATTCTTCATGCGTGTTACGGGTCCGGGGGGTGGAACCTCTGTGCTACGGTGCAAGGAGGGACCCAGAGGGGCGTAACTAAGTATCAACCTGCTGGACCGACCCTGGTCGTACGGCGGCTAACTCCGTGACCAGGGAGGGACCGAGCCGAGGGACCAGGTGCTACTCTGGGGACCACCTTGTAAGGGAGCAGGTGACTCCCACGGTACAGATGGCAGGGACTGACCGGAACAGCAGGCAGGCTGGCGAGTGGAAGCCTCCAGGTAGGCTATCAGGAAAACACGGCAAATAACGGCAGGAGTCTCTAGGTGGGCTGGCAGGTAGTCACGGCAAGTGACGGCAGGAGTCTCGATGTGGTCACGGCAAGTGACTGCAGGAGTCTCTAGGTGGTCACGGCAAGTGCTCCCAGGTGAGCGGGCTGGCAGGCACGGCAGGTAACAGGCAGGCAACAGTCAAGTGCTCCCAGGTGAGCAGACTGGCAGGCACGGCAGGTAACAGGCAGGTAACAGGAAAGTGCTCCCAGGTGAGCGGGCTGGCAGACACGGCAAGTAACAGGCAAGTAACAGGCAAGTGCTCCCAGGTGAGCGGGCTGGCAGGCACGACAGGTAACAGGCAGGTAACAGGCTGGCGGGCAAGACTGGTAGTCAGGCTAGCAGCGGGACCTGAGGGCTGAAGCAGAGGTCAGAAACACTGTGCAACAACTTTTGCTCGGGCACCTCCTTTTTGGAGGAGGTGCTTTATATATGGGAGGACCCACGGCTATTGGCCGGGGACTCCTTAGGACGGCGTGCGCGGCCCCTTTAAGAGGGAGGGAGCGCGCGTGTCCTAAGCACAGTGCCCGGGGAGCTGCGCGCGCCAGCAGCAGGAAGAGGAGCGCTGGTGAACGCAGAGCGGGGAGCGAGGAGGTGAGTGGGATGGCGTCTCTGCCTGGCAGGGGGGCAGAGCTGCCGATGCTACAATGGGGAAGGTTTAGTGGAAGTGCCTCTGTTTTTTTAGCATTAATCTTATATCCTGAGATCATGCCATATTCCCGAAATATCACTTTAAGATTAGGGAGGGTGATATGCAGATTCGTAAGGGTCAGTAGCACATCGTCTGCAAATAGGGAAATTTTAAATACTTTACCCCTTACCTCCACCCCCGATATGTCAGGATTAACTCTTATTGCTGCCTCTAGAGGCTCGATACACATGGCAAACAAGAGCGGGGATAAAGGACAGCCTTGCCTTGTGCCATTTACTATAGAGAAACTGGGTGATACACAATGGGGAAGTTTAATGGACGCTGTGGGAGAAGAATAAAGGGCCTTTAGTGCTGTTAGAAAAGCACCTGATATCCCAAAAGTCTTCACTGTCTCAAACATAAAGGGCTGTAAAATAATACTTCTTCCTGTATTATTTTTTCCTACCGAGGACTTCGCAAAGTATCAATATCACGATATTCTTATAAAAAATGTATCTATTTATTCTTGGATTGTCCATTAAAAAGAATCAGATTGCAGCAGGTACATACAATAATTAGTTATAAAGTAATTGTCCATTTGTCCATAATTAGCTTAATTGTTGAGATTCACCCATCTTTCCTTGGATCCTGGCTGGTAAATCATGTCTTTGTCCAGCACGTGTCCAGGCCTACATGTCATCTGCTTCTCAGCATGAAGATTCTTCTTGTGGGGTGGGAAGAGCAAGAGAGCCCCGCCTTTCTGTACCATGGGCTTTTATAGCCAGTCGTATGGACACCTGTTCTACATATGGTAGTGAACCAAAAATACACACACAAATAGCGCATGTCAACTAGACATGATGGCTGAGGCATAGAACTCAGAAAAATGATTATCGATTAACATTCCAAATGAATTTCCATAATTAACCATTTAACATTTCCCCCTTTTTTGAGAATAAAAGGACTTTAACTGAAAATTCTCAAAAGAAGATACATTCATCAATCATTTTTTTCTTTCCTTCTTCCTTGGCAATATCATTAAATTTCCATAATAATAATAATAATAGTAGTAATAATAGTATCAATATCGGATTATTGTTATATAATGATGTGAATTCATGTTATGGTAAGCCGTGACTAATATTCATTTAATATGTATAATTATACTTCCCTATATCTAAATTGAAGTAATCGCGGGTTCAATCGTCATCATCTGATGTCATCGGGTCTTCGTCTCATCTTCTTCTTGGTTCTTTTATAACACAGTCTTTAGATGAAAACTCCTTTGAAATAAATTACAGCGTGTAGATATGGTACAGTCCATAATTGTGTTCATTATTGTGCAGTCCATAAACTGTACTCTTTATTAGAAAGATCATGTGTATCAACTGATAAGAAAACAAAGTCCATGGATGAAATGTAGCTTTAATATCTGTGCGATATTCTGGAATCTTCCATATGTCCGCACTGGTCTAGTGTCACTTTTGGAACAGATGTGACGTCTTTGGTCAGTAAAGCAAGGGTTAACTTGACACTTCGCTGCTTTATATAGCACCATAACCAGTACTCAGTCCTTTATATACAGGACACATATGCCAGGTATTACCTGTTCACCAGCTTTCATTGAAGCGTTACAGGTGATAAGAAACCACTGGAACGTGATGAAACTTGAACACAACACAGTTTATTCAGGATCATCGTCCTCTGCCGTCCTGGTGATCAGTGGTGTGAATTGTATTGTATGTAATTGACACAGTCTATTATCACTCAGCATTCACACCTTCTGAGACGTCCGGATATCAGTTGCTTCTTTTTGTAACTTTTGAGAATCTCTTTGATTTATAAAAATTAAAAGTCTTTATTAAGATAGAATTCATAATTGCGATGTCTTGATTGAAGTCTTCATTCCCTAATCTGATACCAAATCTGGCAATTTTCCTAACCTATAATATCACAGCGTACCATAGCAATCAATAATATCCATCTAATTATTATCAAAATATTAAAATAAATTATGTTTGGAATAATAAACAATAATAGATAATAATTCAATCAAGTTCTCCATGTGATAAAATATTTTTATGTCATAGGTGTAATTACCTTTTTCAACCCATAGGTGTCAGTGTGTTTTGAAACAACAAGTGTTTATATCTTTATTAAACCAATAATACCAAAGAATGTATGTATACTCATGGATCAAAAATGAATAAATATATGAATGTATGTATGTATGAATGAATGAATGAATGAATGAATAAATGAATGAATGAATTGTTGTGTTTACTCAGAAAATGTAAACATTTTTCTTATAGTTATTCATATCATCATTATATTTAATGAAGCAATATTCTTTGTACTTGACATTACCCCATTAAATATTAATGTGTTTTCTCAATTGAAATATTGAACTGAATTAAAATCAAAATTGAAAATTAAAAATGAAAAATGGAAAAATAAGAAAATAAGTAAGAATAAAATTTGAAAAATGAAAAATAAAATTAAGAGTAAAAATAAGAATAAAAATAAAAATAAGGCCTTTAAATTTTAATGACAAATGCAGAGTAATTATATTCTCCATAAAAAATACCCTTATATCTCCATTATCTGGATGATTTCATATTTGTCATAACCTTGTATCACCAAAAAATTATTAAACTATGCAACTTTGCATGTAACACCCTTCTTAATTATATCATTGTACCTTATTATTGTTTCTTCTTTATTAAAATGTGTGGAAAATAAGTATTGATCAAAAGTGATTATGTAATCAGGATCAAAAACACATTTTCCCCCTTAATACCAAAAATATTATTTTATAAAATTTATGTATATATCAGAACCAAATTAAAAATAGTTATTCTTCTAGAAATATTGTGCATAAATTTCATGTCGATGAGTAGCATAGATTTGTCTAAAGAGAGGTGTGTACCTATTTAGGTAACCATTAAAAATAATATCATAGTTATTCAAGAATATTATCATGTGGAAAATTATTCTAAATATAAATTTGCTTTGTAAACCATTTTGATGTGTGGTTGCTCTTATCCACTATTAGTTAAATCAAGAAATAATAATTATTAAGAAATATAGAAGTATATATATATATATATGTAGATAATACCTAATTATGTATTATAATTTTTCTCAGAATTAAATATATTTGTGTACCTTCACATAAAGAAACATTTATTTATTTTTTTTCAAACATACAAACGTACAAGCCCTCCGTCACATCAATCACGCTTAGCAGCTGCTGATTTGCTCATCTGTCACCTTCACTCTGACATTCACAGATCTGTTCAACTCAAACATTCCACATATGAAGTTTTAGATATATATATTTAACCCAAAATTGTTGTATCCCAATTTATTAATGCGCATTTAATATCTTAATATTTCTTTGAATATTCCCCAAATACATATTATATAATATGAGAGTAAGTCACTTAAATTTCAGACACTTAAAAAAACTATTGTCTTGCAAAAATAGAAATGTCCTTAGGTTCCTTTTTTTTTTTTTTACTCACTGGCTGCCAGGTTTTAAGTTACATCAGCTGGAAATAGAATGAATGGGATCCTATACTATTAGCTCAAAAGTCAAAGGCCGCAGCTGTCACACGTCATGCTGTAAAGCTACAGGTTAAAACGAACACTTCATGCACAGAAAATATTAGCAACACAAAAGAATTAATAAGTATTACATATATATTATAGTCCAACTAGTTATATTGTTATTATTTTAAAATGTAACACACATAAAATCATGCAATTTTTTCCACTTCCTGTGTGAATAAAGAAATAAATCCATTTTAGAGTTGTTTGATCAAATCCTGCTTTGGAATGAAAACTCTAAGGAAATATAAGAAAATAAAATTAAATATCAAATTCATACAGAAACAGAATTATTTAAATATGTTATACATATATTGGTTGGTTCTAATGTAATTCAAAATATTGTTACTTAAATTTATATATGAAGTTCTAATTTATTAATTAATATATATATATTTTATAAACATATATATAAATACAATTATACACAATCTCTACTTAGACAAGTGTATATATATATATACATACATGAACTACTAGAAACTATGTAACTACAATTTTACTGCATAAGATTATAAATAAATATTGAGACATTGTATAACATTTTGATACAACATCATAATTACAGTTTTTCCTTAGCCACTCCCTAAACCAAATCTTCTGTCTCTCTCAAATATCTCCAGGAACGCCCTATTTAGGAAAGACATTTTTCTATCCTTCAAAACCTCAGAGAACTGTCTGTTCTTCTGTCCACATTCCATGACGTCACTGTGAGCCGGTCGTCTCACCTGTCTCTGTCCGTCTATTTCGGCCATTTTCCTTTTTAGAGAATCACAGTTCTGACTGAGAATTAACTCATTCTGTGGAGAGATGGATCTTTACACTGGCTGATATGGCTTATAACAGATATGAAATCTCCTGCGTATTTGATAGAGTTCACTATGGGGATGACTCAGTCTAGGAGAGTTTGATATTGGCTTTTGGTAAGATTTTACCTTTCCTGGTTTTATAAAATTAACTTGATTTATTTTCTTTGCACGATTCTCATGTTTTCTAACAGAATCCAGCAACTGCGCACATTTGAATAGGGATTCTTTTTGTGACGCTATAACTCTAGATACTGGATCTAGGAATTTGAATTTTTGTACAAAAGTTGTTATCATTTGTTGTACTTTTCCATTTTTGATGAGAGCTTTGTACAACCGTTCAAATATGGACATGAATGTATATGTACATTCCTTCCTACCAATCCTTAGTTTCTGCAGATCTTCTATGTTGGGAAAATCTTTTGTGACACAATAAATCAAATATCTTAATCTGTCCGAATCATTTTCCCATCCATTAGGAGAGTCATTTTCACAGGGCATTAAATGTAAACGTCTGGACAATGTGACAGGAATCCATATTTTAAATAATTGATTCCTCTCCTCATTGGATAAATCAAACTTATCAGAGAAGCTCTCAAATGTCTCTGAATTTCTACAGGCATGGATTTTGACATCATATTTTGGCATGATTTTGTATAATTTCAGCAAATTTTTCCTCATTTTAATTTGTAGTTGAGCCTGGGTAATTCCTGAATTCTCTGATATTTTTAGTGGCTCTTGAACGTCCGCTCCTCCTACGTCACTCACGTCTCCTCCCACTTCACCTAATATGTCAGTTTCTCGTATGTCAGTCATGTCTCCTCCCATGTCAGGTTTCTGTATGTCCGTCTCTTGGTCAGACCCAAGGTCACCTTCAGTTACAGACACGTGTCTTACTTCTTGTTCATTTTCCACATTACAGTCAGAATCAGTATCACCATCTGACACTTCTACACTATTTTCCTGCTTAGAAATCTCTAACACAAGACTATGAAAAAAATCTACCAAATGTAGAATATTTCTCAATTTCTGTTTGTCTCTATTTACCAATTTAGAAGTTAACTGTAAATTCTGCAATTCACATTCTTTGTATAAACTGAGCCACAAAACTTCTATATCATCTCCTACATTAACTTTGAAATTAATATTACTTTGTTTAGCAAAAGAAGAAATTATATCCATATTTTGCTTACCTTAAGATTCCTTAGCTTCTCTTTATCAGCACGTCCTGTCTTTAGTTCGTCTGATTCTTTTCCTGTGTGTAGGTCCTTTCTGCTTCTCGTGACAAATTAGTGAATTTACTGACACGTGAACAACAGCTGTTCAGCTCGTCAGGACTTCCCCCCTTGTTCACGGAAGAAATTCACTTACTTAATTTAAAAAAAAAACGAAAAAACAGGACTGGCTGGCTCACCATTGTAAAATAATACTCTTCCTGTATTATTTTTTCCTACTGAGGACTTCGCAAAGTATCAATATCACGATATTCTTATAAAAAAATGTATCTATTTATTCTTGGATTGTCCATTAAAAAGAATCAGATTGCAGCAGGTACATACAATAATTAGTTATAAAGTAATTGTCCATTTGTCCATAATTAGCTTAATTGTTGAGATTCACCCATCTTTCCTTGGATCCTGGCTGGTAAATCATGTCTTTGTCCAGCACGTGTCCAGGCCTACATGTCAGATACTTCTCAGCATGAAGATTCTTCTTGTGGGGTGGGAAGAGCAAGAGAGCCCCCCCTTTCTGTACCATGGGCTTTTATAGCCAGTTTTATGGACACCTGTTCTACATATGGTAGTGAACCAAAAATACACACACAAATAGCGCATGTCAACTAGACACGATGGCTGAGGCATAGAACTCAGAAAAATGATTATCGATTAACATTCCAAATGAATTTCCATAATTAACCATTTAACAAGGGCCAATTAAGGCGGTCAAAAGCATTTTCCGCATCAAGACTGTGGAGAAGCGCCCGAGACTTATTCCTATTGACCACATCCACCAGGTCCACAGCCATCCTTGTGTTGTCTCTTCCCTGCCTGAAGGGCACAAACCCCACCTGATCCTTATGAATCATGTGCGGAAGCCAGACATTCAGTCTGTTTGCAAGGAGACGGGTAAATATTTTTAAGTCCGAGTTCAAGAGGGCTATGGGCCTATAGCTGGCACAGTCAAGGGGATCTCTACCAGCCTTGTGAATTAACACCAAATATGAATGAGACAGCGAGCTAGGAATCGGGGTTCCCATCAGGAAGGAGTTAAAAAGGTCAACCATATAGGGGAGTAGTATATCCGCAAAAGTTTTATAATATAGATAGGTCAAACCGTCCAGTCCTGGTGACTTACCCAGGGGCAAATCTTTCAAAATGTCAGTTAATTCCTCAAGAGTGATCTGTTTGTTAAGGGAATCTTGTGCCTCCGTCAAAAGAACTGGTAGACTAATTTTCCGAAAACAGCTGTCTATCTTTGATCGCATATATTCTGGATTGCCTGCCAGTGGGTCCTGAAGATTATATAATTTCTTATAAAATTTATAAAAGATATTTGACAATTCCCCCGGGTCATAGTGGGTAGTTCCCTCATCGTCTCTAAGAGCCTGAGGAGCCGCGGCCACAGAGCGATCCTGCAATTGCCTAGCCAACAAGGTATGGGCCTTGTTCCCCTTTTCATAATATTTCTGTTTTGAAAATACAAGCATCTTCTCCACTTTACAGATGGAGAGATCCTTCAATTTGTACCTAGTGGCCAACAGCTTCCTCAGAGTCCCAGTTGACGGAGAAGAGGCAAATCTAGGTTCCAGAAGGCGAATCTGAGAATTAAGATTCGAGAAAAATTGCCTTGAATTTTTTTTAAGCCTCGCTCCCTCTGCAATACAGCACCCTCTTATTACCGCCTTATGCGCTTCCCACAAAATAGGAAGGGAGGGCACAGATCCCAAATTTAGTTCAAAATACTGGGTTAAATGATCTGATAAAGATTTTCGAATACAGGGATCCTTTACCAGAAATTCATGCAGTCGCCAGTGACAGGCTCTGGATGAACTGAGACCCAACTTAAAATTTAATATTACCGGCGCATGATTCGACCATGTTATGGACCCCACCTCTACATTCTCTATAATTCTAAGTGTGACAATATTAGCAAAAAAGTAATCAATTCTGGTATGAGTCTGATGCGGATTTGAATAAAAAGTGTAAGCTTTTTCTTTGGGATGATCTATTCTCCACATATCAAAAAGGAAATTTGCCCGGATCAATTTTCTAAATTCCAATGATAATCGGGACGAACCAGCAGATGGAGGGTTCCCCCTCAAGGCAAGCCTATCATTTATTTCTGAGAACGGGATATTAAAGTCCCCCCCCACCAACAATGCCCCAGGCTGCAGCCGTCGAAGGCTAGCTAGAACCTTGCGAATAAAGGGTATTTGGCCCGAATTTGGGGCGTAAATGTTGCACAATATTATTGCTTTGCCCTGAAAAAAGCCCTCCTGTATCAAGAATCTACCTGCCGGGTCCTCATGAGATTTAGAGATTTGAATTGGACATAAAGATGATATAAGTATGGCCACTCCACCCTTTTTATTATTGTTATAGGCAGAGTAGGCAAAAGGGTAATGATGCACCGCAAATCTAAACGTCCCACTCCGGTTATAATGCGTCTCCTGTAAAAAGGCAATGTCCGCTCTCTGAGCCTTCAACTCCTGCAGTGTGAGCCTTCTTTTTCTAGGGGAATTAAGCCCCTTTACATTCAAAGTGATCAACTTAACCATTGCTAGTGAGAAAAGGTGAGCTACTGCTTATAATCATACTCACTGACAATCGTTGCAGCCTCCCGCCCCATAATGACCTGCCAAGGAGCTCCATGAATAACCCCTGCTCTCTTGATAAGGAAAAGAAAAGGTAAAAAGGAGGGAGGGGAAAGACAGTGGGATGCGGGGGAGACACAGACTAAAACAAACCAACATAAAGAGAAAACATGTACAAATATCAATACAGATCAGAACAATTTTCCCAAGAGTAACTCTTGGAAAAGGGTTATTACTGTGGCACAAGGTGAGCCCACTAAGTTTCAAAAACGTAGTATGCAGTTAAGGGAAATCACAATGTTCTTGCTATCCAACAACCCTTTGGAAAAATATATTGGAGGGAGTCCAGAAAAAGGGGAAAAAAAACTTTCCTGTGAGATGAGAAACAATAACCAAAATCCTTGTCCTGAAACCCAAGGAACCCCACTGGGCATTTATAAACAGGTTGTCAAAGTGACACTTTAAAATATTCATTCATTTAAGGCATAGAAAAAAATCAAACATAAGTATTTCAGAACTTGACGTTGAGTACCGGCTTGTAAGTGAAAAAGAGCGATAAAGACAAAAAGTAAACCCTCTAG
The DNA here is from genome assembly GCF_046119375.1 of Phyllobates terribilis. Classification (NCBI taxonomy): domain Eukaryota; kingdom Metazoa; phylum Chordata; class Amphibia; order Anura; family Dendrobatidae; genus Phyllobates; species Phyllobates terribilis. The sequence goes on from NW_027362964.1 coordinate 34,020, forward strand.
CGAAGCCGCTTATGCTCTGGGTTTTACAGTCAACCATAGTTATTCTTATGCACTCCAGAGGACGGGCCCTGCTCCCCAGGCCTGCGAGGCGTCGTTCCCTCTTTGCCCCGCCTCCCCACCTTTTGCCATACGGGAGGTGGAGCCTCCGTGGGGCAAAGATTGTTCCATTCCGGAATGTTCGGTGCTGTTAGTTAGAGGTCCCCACAAAACTTGTCCAAATCCCCCATAGAGCGGAGCGCTGCTGACACCCCATCCCTGCGAGCCATTAAAGCAAAGGGGAAGCCCCATCTATAGGGAATCTTCTTATCCAGGAGCATGCTGAGCAGAGGTTTAAGATGCTTTTGTTACGAACTGCTACAAACACTAAGGAAAGATAGGAAAACTGTCCCTACAATAGGACTAAGCTGATTCCCTACGATGCAGCGGGGGACCTGTTCCTTGTGAACAGACCCGCCTAAGTCCTCGGCTAGTCTGAACACAGATCTATAGATCTAATGGAGGGGTCCCTACAAGAACTAAGGACTGGGATATAGTTGGACACCTCCTAACAGAAATTGTAGCAGAGCAAAGACAAACAAACAAAAAGTACTAGTGGTCAAAAGACCAAGCAAACTACAGAGTAAGGTACAAGGAACCTGGCTAGCTTAAGAGTAAATGTAACACTGAAGTCCAGTAAGGCCAGAAGGGTGGAGCTGGATTATATAGGCAGAAAGTCATGTGACCAACAAAATAGGAAAAAAACTAACAGGAGGGTTCTAACAGTATCCCCTCTTCTATGAGGATCCTCTGGATCCTCCAGGCCCAGGTCTATCAGGAAACCTCCTGTGAAACGCTCCGACAAGTCTAGGAGCAGAGACATCATCCGCCCTTACCCAGGAGTTATCCTCGGGACCGAAACCTTTCCAAGCGACGAGATACTGCAATCTCCCTCTATGCCATCTAGAATTAAGAATGCGAGAAATTTCATATTCACCGTCTTTCACCACCGGAGGAACAGAGACAGTGGCGTCCCTATCAGAAACATCAGCTTTTTTCAATAAGGAAACATGAAACACCCGGATTAATCTTCCAGGAGGTAGGAACCTCCAACCTAACAGCAGATTGGTTAACTACCTGAAGCACCTTAAACGGCCTTACAAACTTCGGGCCCAATTTCTTAGAAGGAATCCTCAACCGCAGATTCTTAGAGGACAACCAAACCATGTCACCAACCGTAAACAAAACCTCTTGACTAGTGTTGAGCGATACCTTCCGATATCGGGAAATATCGGATCGGACCGATACCCAAAAAGTATCGGATATCGCCGATTCCGATACCGAAAACCAATGCAAGTCAATGGGACAGAAATATCGGAATAAAAATAAACCCTTTCTTTCCTTGTAGGTTAATTCTACATGAAGGAAAACAACTAAGAATAATGTATAATGTATTGGGGGAGGTGGGGGAGACAATAAAGGCATAGAGGTTTAGCCCAATCAAATGGAATAGCAGGAATTAATATTTTTTAAGACGTTCTGAGTTACGGAAATATTGACTATGTTAAGTTTTTTTATATTTTGTCAGATATTTATGTTTCATTACTTCCATGCTCTTCACCTTCTTTTTTACTTCTCCCACACTTTCCCCATTCATCATCCTCAGCATCAGCATCTTTTTCATCAACTTCTTCTTCACCTTCTACATCTTTTTCTTCTTCTTCTTCTTCTTCTTCTTCTTCACCTTCTTCCTATTATTCTTTTTTTTTTACATTCTTCATATTCTTCTTATTCAACTATTATTCTTCATATTTTACTTCTTCATCTTCTTCATCTTCTTCTTCATCATATTCTTATTTGTGAAAGGCATTCCTGTAGTTGTTATCTATAAAAGTTTGAACATTACACCTTTCGTTCTGTCCGTCACAAAAGATTTACAACAGGATATGTCCGAGTTCAGTTTGGCCTGCAGTAACAGGTCTTTTCCAGGGGCACCACGAGGAGGAACAGACTCACCCCCATACACTGCTTAGTCATCTTCTGCTTATAATTTAGATATTATCTTTTGCTCTGATTTTTAGTCTTATGCTTAATGTTCTTCCGCTTTTTGTTCTGCAGCTTCTTGTACTTCTGCTTCTTGGTTATCTGTCTCTTGTTCTTCTGTATCTTGGTGGTTGTCTTCTTCTTCTTTGTCCTCTTGGTCAACTTCTTCAGGGTCATCTTCTTGGTCTTCTTCGGGGTGATCTTCAGGGTCGGCGTCTTCAGGGTCGTTGTCTTCCGGGTCCTCGTCTTCGGGGTCCTCGTCTTCAGGGTCATCGTCTTCAGGGTCCTCGTCTTCTTCTGGGTGGTCTTCAGGGTCCTTGTGTTCAGGGTCGTCTTCGGGGTCATCGTCTTCTTCGGGGTCGTCTTCAGGGTCCTCGTCTTCAGGGTCGTCGTCTTCGGGGTCCTCGTCTTCTTCGGGTTGGTCTTCAGGGTCCTCGTCTTCGGGGTCCTCGTCTTCTTCGGGTTGGTCTTCAGGGTCCTCGTCTTCAGGGTCCTCGTCTTCGGGGTCCTCGTCTTCTTCGGGGTGGTCTTCAGGGTCCTCGTCTTCAGGGTCCTGGTCAGGGAGATCCAGAGTGATTACCAAAAACCATTTCAAAAAGCTTGAACTTGGAAATGTAGCAGAAGGTACAAGAAGGCTGAGGAACTGCCGAGAACCAGCTGATGGTACTGGAACCTGGATGGGTAGCAGAAGGTACAAGAGCCAATGGAACTACCGAGGACCAGCTGACGGTACTGGAACTCGGTTACTGAGCAGGAGGTACCTGTGCCAGAAAGCACTACCAAGGACCAGCAGACGTTGGTGGAACTTGGATACCGAGAAGGAGGCACCTAAGTCAAAGGCACTGCCGAGAACCAGCTGACGGTACTGGAACCCGGATGGGTAGCAGAAGGTACCCATGTAAAAAAAAGTTGCAAGGCCGCGAGCCGGCCGCAGTACCAAAACCCACAGTCCTACAGGGGGTGCTTGTCCTATTGGCACTATGGAACCAGCCTTCATTGCCAGATCCTGCAGCCCACATAGGAGTCACCTAAACTGCAGGCACCACAGAGTCGGCTAACCCGACCGCAACACGACAGGACAACGCATTGGAGGCAAAGTGACGTTGACACTACCCGGAAACAGCTGGCGTGCTGGAAACAGGCTGGGCAGGAGGGAGTACCCGTGCCAAAGACACCGCTGGGAAACAGCTGGCGGTGCTGGAACCCAGGGTAAATACTAAAAACAGAGTAGAGCCAGAGGCCTAATTGGAGCAAGTTTAAAATCAATAGTAGTGTGAATGTGGACAGAGCAGGAGAATTTGCCGGACACACGGCAGGGAAACAGATGATGTTACTGAACCCCAATAACACGGCAGCAAGCGTTGACTGTGCAGACGGCACTTCTGAGCAGCAACTAGCAGTATTGGAGCCCAGGGTAAATACTAAAAACAGAGGAGCCAGAGGTGTAATTGGAGCAACTTTAAAATCTGTAGTAGTGTGAATGAGGACAGAGCAGGAGAAATTGCCGTCCGCACAGCAGGGGAACAGCCGACGTTACTGAACCCCAATAACACGGCAGCAAGTGTTGACTGTGCAGACAGCACTTCTGAGCAGCAACTGGCAGTGTTGGAGCTCAGGGATTACAGTTCAGGTGGTAGAAACATGAACACAACAGGAGACCTGGATACTGTTGCCAACCAATTATTTATTCTGGAAGAGGACTGGCAAATTCATGCAAGATCCAGGCCTTGTTCATTTTGAGAAAAGTAAGCCGGTCAACGTTATCGGAGGATAGTCGCATGCGACGGTCTGTTAGTACACCACCTGCGGCACTAAAGACGCGTTCCGATAATACACTAGCAGCAGGGCAAGCTAGCACCTCCAATGCATACTGGCTAAGCTCTGGCCATGTATCCAGCTTACAGACCCAAAACTTGAAGGGAGAAGAGCCGTCTGGGAGTACACTGAGAGGGCAAGACATGTAGTCTGTCACCATCTGACGGAAACGTTGCCTCCTGCTGACTGGAGCCGTCTGTGATGGTGTAGACATTTGTGGCGGCGGGGACACAAAACTTTGCCACATTTGGGCCATACTGGTCTTGCCTTGTGCTGAGGCGCTGCTTCTGCTCCCTCTTTGTGTAGAGCTTCCTCCACTGTCTCGACGCACTGAGCTGCTTTGTAAAGCACTAACAGCACTGCTCTCGGTTGGAATGGAGAACATGATGGAATGCACCAGTGCGTCTTGGTACTCCCGCATTTTAGACTCCCGGTTCAACGGTGTTATGAGGCTTTGTAAGTTGTCCCGGTAGCGAAGATCTAGGAGGGTGGACACCCAATAATCAGCCGTGTTGAGAATGTGGGCGATGCGGCGGTCGTTTCTCAGGCACTGCAGCATGAAATCAACCATGTGCTGCAGACTGCCAACTGGCCAAGAAACGCTGTCCCCTGCTTGAGGCGTGATCTCTGCCTGCTCTGCATCACCCCACCCTCGCTCTAGATACTGACTACTAGAGCATTGTGTACCTCCCTCCTCTGGACAGATGTATTCCTCCTCCATTGACTCCTCCTCATCCTCCTCACAAAGTGTCCCCTGCGTAGGCCTTTGTGAGGAACCATGTTGCGCAGACTGTAGAGAAGCAGATGGCATTTGTGACTCCTCATGCTCCACCTCTTCCAAAACCTCGTCCCTTAGTGCTTGCAGTGTTTTTTCAAGCAGGCAGATATGGGGGATAGTCATGCTGACTAGTGCATCATCTGCACTCGCCATCCACGTGGAATAATCGAAGGCACACAAAACGTGGCAAATGTCCTTCATAGAGGCCCACTCAGTGGTGGTGAAGTGTGAACGGCGCGCACTGCGACTTGTTTGCGCCTGCTGCAGCTGGTACTCCATTACTGTTACCTGCTGCTCACACAACTCTCCAACATATGTAACGTTGAATTCCACCTGGTGGGTAGGTCACATATGATGCGATGTTCCGGAAGATGTAATCGCCGCTGCAGAGCTGCAATGCGCGATCTTGCGATGCTGGAACGCCGCAAGTGAGGGCACTCTATGTGGACCTTGTGAAGCAGTGCATCAAGATTCGGATAGTCCCTCAAAAAACTCTGCACGACCAAGTTGAGCACATGTGCCAGACATGGGATGTGAGTGAGGTTGCCTAGGCCCAGAGCTGCCACCAGATTTCGGGCATTGTCACACACTACCATGCCTGGCTGGAGATTCGCTGGCACAAACCACACGTCGCTCTGCTGCTTGATGGCATTCCAGAGCTCCTGCGCTGTGTGGCTTCGATTCCCCAAAGAAATTAATTTTAATACGGCCTGTTGACCTTTGGCCACGGCTGTGCTCATATCGGTCATCACAGCAGGTAACCGTTCACGGGTCGATGTGGAGGTAGACCGTGACGGCTACTGCAGCGCTGATTCAGAGGAACTGGAGTATGAGGAGGAGCCAGTGTGTACAGACTGGATTCCTGCAATCCTTGGAGTTGGCAGAACACGTACAGCGCCACTCTCAAGATCTGTACCCGGCTCCACAACATTTACCCAATGGGCAGTGAGGAAAAGGTATCGTCCCTGTCCATGCTTACTGGTCCACACATCGGTGGTCAGGTGGACCTTGCTACTGACGGCGTTTTGTAGCGCATGTTTAATTTTTCCCTCCACATGACGTTGCAGGGCAGGGACAGCTTGCCTGCTGAAATAAAAGCGGCTGGGCACGTTGTATTGTGGGACTGCCAATGCCATAAAGTTACGGAAGGTGTCAGTCTCCACCAGCCTGAATGATAGCATTTCAAGGGCCAGTAGTTTAGCAATGCCAGCATTCAGAGCCTGTGCTCGGGGGTGGTTTGCCGAGTATGGGTGCCTTTTCTCCCATGCCTGTGCTAACGATGGCTGTAGACTGGCCTGGGAGTGTGAGGATGACAGGGAAAGTGGTGCTGTGGGTGGAATTACACTGTGTCTCTGTACAACAGTGCCAGAGATTCTTCCATGGCGATCCTGTGAGGAAGCCGAACCAGCTGTGTGTGAGCTGGAGGAAGAGGCTACAACACGAGCTGAAGAGGTGGTAGGTGGCACTGTAGGTTGGCCTATGTCTTCAGTGTGTTTTTGTAACTCCACCACGTGCTTGGTCCGCACATGTTTCCACATATTTGTGGTATTGAGGTTGCTGACACTTTTCCCTCTTTTCACCGTCTGATTACACAGCTTGCATTTGACAAAGCAAATGTCATCTTCAACTGTGTCAAAAAAGGACCAGGCACTGCAAGTCTTGGGAGCGCACGCTTTGGATTTTGGAATAGCCATGCTCCTAATGGGTGCCGAAGTGGAGGCTACAGGCAACCAAGTCTGCTCCCTCCCTCTCCCTCCTTTTTGGACCGTTCGGGGAATCTCTTCCTCAGAGCTGCTCCCACCACCTTCCTGTCCCTCACGCCATGATGGGTCAAAGACCTCATCATCTACACCACCCTCTTCAAACAACTGCTTCTCCTGGGTAGTCTCGACAGCACAGTACGCACCAGAAAGTGGCACCTGAGTCTCATCATCAGATGCGTACTGAGGTGTGCTGCTGACCATAGGCACTGGCCCACCTGCCTCTTCAGATTCAGAAAGACAAAACGGTTGTGCATCACTGCATACTACCTCTTCTTCAAATTCTTGAATTCTGCTTGGCTGGCCCCCTCTTTCCAAGCCAAGAGATTCAGAGAACAGAAGTAGAGATGGCTCCTGTCCAGGGCTCTCTGACTGTCTGGGCAATTTGGCAGGCGGTGAAGAGACAGATGGGTGCTCTTCAGTGCTCAGGACTTGAGAGGATCTGGAACTAATTGAAGTCGATGAGTTAGCTGCCATCCATCCGACAACGGCTTCAATTTGGTCCTCCCGCAGCAGTGGGGTACGGCTAGCTCCTACAAACCTGCGCATAAAGGACTGTTCCCTGGTAAAACTGGGGGATGCTGAGTCACTGGTGCCCGCAGCAGGCACAGAATCCCCCTGTCCTCTCCATGAAGGCACAGAATCCTCATGTCCTCTCCCTGCAGAAACTCCACGACCACGACCACATGCCTTACTCCCTGCCTTCTTCATCTTGATAGACTGATAAAGATAGGCAGAAATGTACTAAGGGCTTAGTGTGCTTATTCCTGAACAGCTGCTAACAGGTATAAGAAACACTCATTTTATAAAGTGTGGACTAGACTTTAATATGAGCTAATGTGGCCCACACAACTGTAAAGTGGAGTGTTTGGTGAACTTTATTTAGTTTTTTTTGTCACAAAAAGACACTGGATGTGCCCAAAGATGTAATACCGATAGTATCACAAACTTTTTGTAGCTATTACAATGTAGGAAGGTAACCTACAATGCAATAGATGAGGCTACAGAAAATAGGCTAATACTAATCTGGCTGGGGCTGCAGGGCACAATGCTGCAGAAAGGCTCCTCTAACTACTCCTATATAGTGTGTTTGGAACCAATTTAGCTGAATACGGATGGAACCACCACACTAATAGGAGAAATGAGGAAAAATTATGAATTAGCAATAAAGGACAATGTATGAGGCAGTGACACACACTGAGTGCACTACAACCAGACGTGGCTGAAGCACACACTACAGGGTGAGCTGCACTCACACACACAGACCTTGCTGACAGCGGTGAACAGTGCAGATGCAGAGCACTGTGCACTAGCGCTGCAAGACAAAAAAAAATTCTCTATCTACTCCTATATAGTGTGTTTGGAACCAATTTAGCTGAATACGGATGGAACCACCACACTAATAGTAGATATCAGGAAAAATTATGAATTAGCAAAAAAGGACAATGTATGAGGCAGTGACACACACTGAGTGCACTACAACCAGACGTGGTTGAAGCACACACTACAGGGTGAGCTGCACTCACACACAGAGACCTTGCAGACAGCGGTGAACAGCACAGAGAACTGTGCACTAGCGCTGCAAGGCACAGCGATTTATAAAGTAGCTTGGGTAAAGCAGAATAGACCAAATAGGTAGCTAAAACTGTCCCTCAGAACAACAGCGTCCTATTCCTAACTGAATTCACAGCAGAGTGAGCTGAAAATGGCGGCGGCGGCTTTTATAGTGCATCATGACATCATTTCAGCAGCCAATCACAGCCATGCCATTAGTTAAGATGCCTACATGCCTAACAGGATGTGCCCACAATTCTTAGGATCCTCATTGGCTGAATAAAATGAAACTGGCTCATTGCATTATGGGAACTTCCGATTCCGGTATACGATATTGTAAAAGTATCGGAATTAAGTATCGGAATTCCGATACTGCGAATATCGGCCGATACCCGATATTTCAGTATCGGAATGCTCAACACTACTCTTGACGTTTCCCGTCAAAGTACCTCTTGGACTTTTTGTTAGCCTCTTGAAGGTTACAACGTACATCAGTCCAAACTCTCTCCAAATCACCGGAAAAATTCTCCTCCTCCGGCTCAGCCGATACCAATTTGGAGAATGACCCAAACGACGGATGTCTCCCAGTACAACAAAAAAATGGAGAACACCCAGCAGAAGAGGATGTATGGTTGTTAAGAGCAAATTCAGCCAGTGGCAAAAACTCAGACCACCCCTCTTGATTGTCAGCCACAAAACAACACAAAAACTGTTCAACATCTTGGTTCTTTCTTTCTGTCTGTCCATTAGACTCAGGATGATATCCAGATGAAAATGACAAATGAACTCCCAACCTGTCACAAAAGGCACGCCAAAAACGAGCCACAAACTGAGGTCCCTATCGGAAACAATGTTGGTAGGAACGCCATGGAGCCTGACAATTTCCTTAACAAAGTGTGCAAATTGAAGTGGTCAGTGGGGCGCTAGAAACTGGATAAGGCGCTGGAAAAGGATAAAACAAACCTCTTTATTGAAGTATTAATGCCCACAACGCATTTCTGCAGCGGTCTGCTGCCTTCATCAGGTGGAGTTAATTTCCTTAACAAAAGCCTTAGCGAGTGTCTTAGCGCAGGGCAGTTTGATGAAGCGAACCAAGTGACACATCTTGCTAAAACGGTCCACGACCACCCAGATGACAGTGAAACCCTCAGAGGCAGGAAGGTCAGTAATAAAATCCATAGCAAGATGCGTCCAAGGTGCACTAGGAACTTCCAGAGGGCAAAGCAACCCCGCAGCAAGAGCATGTGAAGACTTTGATCTAGCACACACAGTACATTGACGCACCCACTTAATGACTTCCTTCTGCCATCCAGGCCACCAAAAACTGCGACCTACAAGTCTCTTAGTCTCCGAAATTCCTGGATGACCTGCCAACCGAGACTCATGACACTCCACAAACAAATCTCTCCTAAAGTTCCTAGGTACAAACAACCTCCCAATGGGAGTGTTAGATGGGGCATCCTCCTGGGCTTTCAGAATCCCATCTTCCAAAACGGAGTCCAATGCTGCTATCACAACACCTTCCTGTAAAATGCTCTCCTCCTTCTCGGTACCAACCATGGGAGAAAAACTGCGAGATAAAGCATCAGTTTTTACATTCTTGGTACCTGGGATGTAAGTAACAGAAAAATTAAACCACGAAAAAAAAAGTGCCCACCTAGCCTGACGGGCATTCAAGCGCTTGGCAGCATCAAGATAGATCAGATCCTTATGATCAGTGAAAACCTGAATAGGAAATTTAGCACCTTCCATGAGATGACGCCAATGTTCAAATGCGAGTTTAATCGCCAGAAATTCCCGATTACCGACATCGTAATTAAGTTCGGTCTCATAAAATTTTTTTGAAAAAAAAGCACAGGGATGTACTCCATCCTTGTTTTCCTAAGACAAAACAGCACCGACCCCCTCCGAAGAAGCATCAACCTCGACCAAAAAAGGCTTGGTCTCATCAGGCTGCATAAGGATGGGGAAAAAACCAAGCAATGTGAACTGAGGACTAAGATGGTACACATGCAAGAAATAGGAGCATGTTCACACTAGCAAAAAGATGCAAAACCTACAAAAGACAAAAAATATATCTCATACCCTACCATCATTATAAATAAATGTAAAGCAAAGTTGCATATGAAATATAGGGTACTTAGTGAACTATTTTTGATCAAAAAAAGTATACAAGCCGTCCCACCAGCGACAAGGTGACCCTAAATTGGGACGGTCCTACACTGTCTATATTAAAAACCTTACTGTATATCAAAGTTGAAGTAATGCATATAAAAAAGAGTAGACAAATAGAACTGGGTCCCAATATCAGACCACCTAAGCCCGTGGTAAGCTACATATATACTAACCAATTATTTCTCATTCCTCATTCTACATTGATAATTTAAATAAAGAGATCAAGGTACTCAGTAAATCTGCTATTTCAAATTTTTATTACTGTTATCACAAGACATACACACACCCCATAAAATCAAGTCAAAAAACCCCTAAGACATAGAAAGCCCCAATAAAATTGAGGCAGTGTGGTCAAGAGATATCACTATAAGCACAAAAAATACAGTTCAGAGAGTAGGAATGTAAGATTATATCAGTAAAATTCCAGACCTCTTAGTTCCATATCCTTAATAATAGATATAATCTTACATTCCTACTCTCTGAACTGTATTTTTTGTGCTTATAGTGATATCTCTTGCATATGAAATATAGGGTACTTAGTGAACTATTTTTGATCAAAAAAAGTATACAAGCCGTCCCACCAGCGACAAGGTGACCCTAAATTGGGACGGTCCTACACTGTCTATATTAAAAACCTTACTGTATATCAAAGTTGAAGTAATGCATATAAAAGAGTAGACAAAGAGAACCGGGTCCCAATATCAGACCACCTAAGCCCGTGGTAAGCTACATATATACTAACTAGCTCAACAAAGGGGATGCGACACCCCTAATTTGCACAGAATAAAAACAAGACAAAAAACCAAGCAATAGTGAACTGAGGACTAAGATGGTACACATGCAAGAAATAGGAGCATGTTCACACTAGCAAAAAGATGCAAAACCTACAAAAGACAAAAAATATATCTCATACCCTACCATCATTATAAATAAATGTAAAGCAAAGTTGCATATGAAATATAGGGTACTTAGTGAACTATTTTTGATCAAAAAAAGTATACAAGCCGTCCCACCAGCGACAAGGTGACACTAAATTGGGACGGTCCTACACTGTCTATATTAAAAACCTTACTGTATATCAAAGTTGAAGTAATGCATATAAAAAATAGTAGACAAATAGAACCGGGTCCCAATATCAGACCACCTAAGCCCGTGGTAAGCTACATATATACTAACCAGCTCAACAAGGGGGATGCCACACCCCTAATTTGCACAGAATGCAAACAAGACAAAAAACCAAGCAATGTGAACTGAGGACTAAGATGGTACACATGTGTGGCACCCCAGGGGTCTGGTTTCCACAGTAATGTAATGTTATGTCTGAGAGCAGGTGGGAGGTCCTTTGGTCAGGGATCCTGTGCATGCCACACCTCCTGCCCAGTCTTGGGAGGGGAAGGACTTCCCCTATATAAACCTGGGGCTGAGGCAGGGTTAGTGAGAAGGAAGACAGAACAAGAGTAGAGAAGAGAAGCAGCATAGCAAGAAACATCAGGAGCTCTGTGGGGAGCAGTGTTACAACGAGTCAGGGGCTGGCAGCTGCAGAGCTCGCCCTGACTGAGAAGATTTCTTACCGGACCCGGAGTCCGAGGCTGTGGGGACTAACTCCTACCCAGCAGCAGAAACCGTCCGGCAGAGGATTTCAGGTCCTCTGGCCCAGAAGCCCGAAGGCACGGTCACACGCGTGGGACCAGCACCGCCATCGTGGAGCGGAAGCCATTAGAAGGCCCCGAGTCACCGGCCATACGGGTGAGCACCACACGGTACACTCAGGGACGTGGGCTACTTATTCCCGCCTCTAGCAAGGTAGCCAGAAGAGTACAGTTAGTTGGGAAGGCCTACAACTCCGCCTGGCCAGGGGAGATCCCATCTGCTCAAGGACTGACCAGGCCCCGATCACTAGCAAGTACTCCGGGAGGGTCTATCTTTGTCACCAGTAAAGACCCTGAACTACACCGCACCGTCTCTGAGTGGTTCCTGCTACCCCCATCATCCACGTCGGCTGCCCTGAGGCCATACCCCTCCCGTTGGGGGTTATACCATCCACGCTGCACCATCCTTCCACCGGCCTCAGCGGTCTGCCCTGCAGCGGCAGCTCCATAGCTGCATTCAACGGGTGGCGTAGTCATCAACCATCTACTGCTAGTACTCTGCCACTTAGTCTGACTCCCTGGGCACGGACCGGGTCACCGCCACGAGACTACAACCCTCAACAGATCCGGCTCCGGGTAAGCTCCCGCGTGCGCAACGCAGCGCGACACAGGCCCAGGGGCGCGTCACATGCAAGAAATAGGAGCATGTTCACACTAGCAAAAAGATGCAAAACCTACAAAAGACAAAAAATATATCTCATACCCTACCATCATTATAAATAAATGTAAAGCAAAGTTGTATATGAAATATAGGGTACTTAGTGAACTATTTTTGATCAAATCTGTATACAAGCCGTCCCACCAGCGACAAGGTGACCCTAAATTGGGACGGTCCTACACTGTCTATATTAAAAACCTTACTGTATATCAAAGTTGAAAGTAATGCCTATAAAAAAGAGTAGACAAATAGAACCGGGTCCCAATATCAGACCACCTAAGCCCGTGGTAAGCTACATATATACTAACCAGCTCAACAAGAGGGATGCCACACCCCTAATTTGCACAGAATGCAAACAAGACAAAAAACCAAGCAATGTGAACTGAGGACTAAGATGGTACACATGCAAGAAATAGGAGCATGTTCACACTAGCAAAAATATGCAAAACCTACAAAAGACAAAAAATATATCTCATACCCTACCATCATTATAAATAAATGTAAAGCAAAGTTGCATATGAAATATAGGGTACTTAGTGAACTATTTTTGATCAAAAAAAGTATACAAGCCGTCCCACCAGCGACAAGGTGACCCTAAATTGGGACGGTCCTACACTGTCTATATTAAAAACCTTACTGTATATCAAAGTTGAAGTAATGCATATAAAAAATAGTAGACAAATAGAACTGGGTCCCAATATCAGACCACCTAAGCCCGTGGTAAGCTACATATATACTAACCAGCTCAACAAGGGGGATGCCACACCCCTAATTTGCAAAGAATGCAAACAAGACAAAAAACCAAGCAATGTGAACTGAGGACTAAGATGGTACACATGCAAGAAATAGGAGCATGTTCACACTAGCAAAAAGATGCAAAACCTATAAAAGACAAAAAATATATCTCATACCCTACCATCAATATAAATAAATGTAAAGCAAAGTTGCATATGAAATATAGGGTACTTAGTGAACTATTTTTGATCAAAAATGTATACAAGCCGTCCCACCAGCGACAAGGTGACCCTAAATTGGGACGGTCCTACACTGTCTATATTAAAAACCTTACTGTATATCAAAGTTGAAGTAATGCATATAAAAAAGAGTAGACAAATAGAACCGGGTCCCAATATCAGACCACCTAAGTCCGCTGTAATCTACATATATACTAACCAGCTCAACAAGGGGGATGCCACACCCCTAATTTGCACAGAATGCAAACAAGACAAAAAACCAAGCAATGTGAACTGAGGACTAAGATGGTACACATGCAAGAAATAGGAGCATGTTCACACTAGCAAAAAGATGCAAAACCTACAAAAAACAGAAAATATATCTCATGCCCTACCATCATTATAAATAAATGTAAAGCAAAGTTGCATATGAAATATAGGGTACTTTGTGAACTATTTTTGATCAAAAAAAGTATACAAGCCATCCCACCAGCGACAAGGTGACCCTAAATTGGGACGGTCCTACACTGTCTATATTAAAAACCTTACTGTAAATCAAAGTTGAAGTAATGCATATAAAAAAGAGTAGACAAATAGAACCGGGTCCCAATATCAGACCACCTAAGCCCGTGGTAAGCTACATATATACTAACCAGCTCAACAAGGGGGATGCCACACCCCTAATTTGCACAGAATACAAACAAGACAAAAAACCAAGCAATGTGAACTGAGGACTAAGATGGTACACATGCAAGAAATAGGAGCATGTTCACCTAGCAAAAAGATGCAAAACCTACAAAAGACAAAAAATATATCTCATACCCTACCATCATTATAAATAAATGTAAAGCAAAGTTGCATATGAAATATAGGGTACTTAGTGAACTATTTTTGATCAAAAAAAGTATACAAGCCGTCCCACCAGCGACAAGGTGACCCTAAAATGGGACGGTCCTACACTGTCTATATTAAAAACCTTACTGTATATCAAAGTTGAAGTAATGCATATAAAAGAGTAGACAAATAGAACCGGGTCCCAATATCAGACCACCTTAGCCCGTGGTAAGCTACATATATACTAACTCGCTCAACAAGGGGGATGCCACACCCCTAATTTGCACAGAATGCAAACAAGACAAAAAACCAAGCAATGTGAACTGAGGACTAAGATGGTACACATGCAAGAAATAGGAGCATGTTCACACTAGCAAAAGATGCAAAACCTACAAAAGACAAAAAATATATCTCATGCCCTACCATCATTATAAATAAATGTAAAGCAAAGTTGCATATGAAATATAGGGTACTTAGTGAACTATTTTTGATCAAAAAAAGTATACAAGCCGTCCTACCAGCGACAAGGTGACCCTAAATTGGGACGGTCCTACACTGTCTATATTAAAAACCTTACTGTATATCAAAGTTGAAGTAATGCATATAAAAAAGAGTAGACAAATAGAACCGGGTCCCAATATCAGACCACCTAAGCCCGTGGTAAGCTACATATATACTAACCAGCTCAACAAGGGAGATGCCACACCCCTAATTTGCACAGAATGCAAACAAGACAAAAAACCAAGCAATGTGAACTGAGGACTAAGATGGTACACATGCAAGAAATAGGAGCATGTTCACACTAGCAAAAAGATGCAAAACCTACAAAAAACAAAAAATATATCTCATACCCTACCATCATTATAAATAAATGTAAAGCTTTACATTTATTTATAATGATGGTAGGGTATGAGATATATTTTTTGTCTTTTGTAGGTTTTGCATAAGGATGGGGGCAGCACTGAACCTCTCCTTGAGATACACAAAAGCTTCAATGGCCTCAGTAGTCCACTGGACCGTATTCGCACCTTTCTTGGTGAGATCGGTCAGCGGCTTAACAATTATAGAAAAATTCTTAATGAATTTTCTGTAATAATTGGCGAAACCCAAAAATCTCTGTATCGATTTCAAACCAATAGGCCTAGGCCATTCCTGTACCGCCTGAACCTTCACCGGGTCCATCTCAAAGCCCTCGCAGGAGATAATGTAGCCCAAAAAACGAATTCTCTGCACAGCGAACTCACATTTCTCCAGCTTAGCAAAAAGTGAATTGTCACTTAACAACTGCAATACCTCACGTACGCTCTGCCAATGAGACTCCAGATCCGGCAAATAAATCAAAATGTCATCCAAATACACCACCACATTCTTACCGATCAATGGTCTTAGGATGTCATTAATAAGGTTCTGAAAAAACGCTGGTGCGTTGGTAAGACCAAAAGGCATAACCAGATTCTCAAAATGACCCACCGGAGTGTTAAAAGCAGTTTTCCACTCATCACCTTCCTTCATACATAACAAATTGTATGTCCCCCGGAGATCAATTTTAGAGAACCACTTGGCCCCCACTAACTGGTTGAACAAGTCAGGAATTAATGGCAGTGGGTAGGAATTGCGTACTGTAATTTTATTAATTTCGCGAAAGTCCAGACATGGACGTAAACCGCCGTCCTTTTTTTTTTTACAAAAAAAAATCCAACAGCCACAGGTGACTTAGAAGGTCTAATGTGACCGGCGGCCAAGCTTGTCTGTATGTATTCCTCCAAGGCCTTTCTCTCAGGGATAGTAAGATTAAATAAGCGACTCCTGGGAAAAGTAGCTCCAGGGACAAACTCAATAGTACAATCATAGTCCCTATGAGGAGGCAAAACTTGCGACTCCTTCTCAGAAAAATCCTTCCAAAATCCTGAATAGGTACAGGTAATTCCCCTCTTTCACAGCAGCAATGCAACCGTTACAACATTTATCATAACACTTAGGACTCCAAGACTTAATTTCATTGGTAGACCAGTCCAGTACAGGATTGTGCAATTTTAACCAAGGTAACCCCAAAACCACTGGAGAAGGCAAATTATTTAATACCGCCAAATCCAAATTCTCTTGGTGAATACCATTAATGGTGAGGGGAAATTCAAAAACCTTGTAATACATTTCAAGGGAGAGCCATCAACAGCAACCACAGAAATAGGGGATGACAAAAGTTTAGATTCTAATTTAAATTTTTCCAAAAATCCCTCATCAATCACATTGAGTGTAGAACCACAATCCACAAATACCTGAAATTCAAACAACTCCTCCTGGAATGAGGTGCTTCCAGAAAGAAATACTCCTTTTGAGTTTGAACAAGCTATACGGGCGTAACTGACCTTTTTTTTTTCCTTGTTCAAACGAAGCACACAGTTCTAAATAAAGTGGTCAGATTTACCGCAATAAAAGCATAATCCCTTAGCAAACCTGCGGTCTTTTTCCTGAGAGTGGGGTGACATGGCCCCAATCTCCATCGGTTCTCCACCTTCCGAGCAGACCCTCTGCAAACTAGGAGCTGCCATAGCAGTAGATTTCTCTTCATTAATCCTAGCACGCAGTCTCCTGTGCACACGTATAGCTAATTGCATTGCCTCCTGCAAGGTTCCAGGTTTTGGGAAGGCAATCAGCAGATCCTTAACCCTTTCACCTAGACCAGCAAGAAACAGACATTTTAATGCTCAGTCATTCCATTCCACTTCAGCTGACCATCTTCTGAAGTATGTACAATAATTTTCCACATCACCTGATCCCTGCTTCAAACGTCTTAATTCAGTTTCAGCAGATGAGACTCGATCAGGATCATCATACAACAACCCCATAGCAGAAAAAAAATCTTCCACAGATCTAAAACACGGATCATTAGGTTGTAGAGAAAAGGCCCATCCCTGTGGTTCTTTGCGCAAAAGTGACATTATAAACCCAATGCGCTGTGATTCATTCCCCGAGGATCTGGGTCTTAAACGAAAATATAATAAACAAGCGTTTTTAAAGGAAAAAAAATATTGCTGTTTACCATAAAAAAATCTGGCAGTCCTACCTTCGGTTCGACAAAATGAGCTCCAGGACAGCTACTCACGTGTTGCTGGAGCTCGGCCACCTCCAAAGACAGTCCGTGCAGGCGTTGAGCCAACTCCTGAACTGACACTGTGCTGAAATCTGGATTTCTTTCCTTAGAGTGTTTTTTTTGGGCTGGACTTACTGTTACGAACTGCTACAAACACTAAGGAAAGATAGGAAAACTGTCCCTACAATAGGACTAAGCTGATTCCCTACGATGCAGCGGGGGACCTGTTCCTTGTGAACAGACCCGCCTAAGTCCTCGGCTAGTCTGAACGCACACCTATAGATATAAGGGAGGGGTCCCTACAAGAACTAAGGACAGGGATATAGTTGGACACCTCCTAACAGAAATTGTAGCAGAGCAAAGACAAACAAAAAGTACTAGTGGTCAAAAGACCAAGCAAACTACAGAGTAAGGTACAAGGCACCTGGCTAGCTTAAGAGTAAATGTAACCCTGAAGTCCAGTAAGGCCAGAAGGGCGGAGCTGGATTATATAGGCAGAAAGTCATGTGACCAACAAAATAGAAAAAAAACTAACAGGAGGGTTCTAACAGCTTTCTCTTCTGCAGGGTAATTCTAGACAGGTCCGGGAAGAGCTGGATGTCCGCCTCCCCTATACTTTATGGCTTTCTGGGCCCTTGCCTTGGCCATTATCTTTTCTTTCAGCTCAAAGTCATGCAAGCAGGAAATGCTGTAATACCTTTTGGCTTCAAGGCTCTGTGAGCTCTATGAAATTTGATCGAGGCAGGCTGGTTATCACCCAGGATAGAGTTGAAGATCTCCTGAAGTATAGCTCTGAGATCCCCCCCCCCTCCGACTCGGGGAGACCCCTCACCCGTATGTTGCTTCTTCTTCCCTATTATCAAGATCTTCAATGTGGGCATGCATATCCTGCATCACTGATTCTTGCTGGGTGGTCACTTGTTGTAGTTTGGTTACATGAGCTCTAGTAGTATTATGATCTTCCTCCAGTATTTCTATACGATTTGCCAAGTGCCTCAGGTCTTGTCTCACATAAGCAATCTCTGAACTGCAGGTATCCTTGACTTCCTTTATAAGGTTTTTGAAGTCTGTCTTGGAGGGTAAATGCTCTAGGTACTTCTGCCATGGGGGGTGGGGGGGGGGCACAGAACTGCAGGCTCCCAACCCGCCATTCATCCTCAGTACAGCCAGGGGAAGAGGACAAGTCTCCACCCCTTTATCATGGACAGTGAAAATATTCCGCTCTCCTTCAATCTCCCCGGCTGCCTGTCTGCTCCTTTTCCCATGGGAATGCATAGAGAAGGTCCCTCCATCTTCTGATGGGGGCTGGGGATGATCAGCAGCACATGCTGTTATTTGTGCAATTGTCTGAGGGGAGGAGGGGGAGGGGGGCTCTGATGTGCACCTCATGTGAGCTGCAACAGTCTTATTTGCAGAGGAGACGACTCCCACAGCTCTGCCTTGGCTTTTTGCTGTTATCTGCCCCGGCAAATCCACATCAGCAGGGGCTGCAAGCTGAGATTGGTTCCCACTCCCCTCACCTCTGTGCTCTGTCTGAAGCTGCTGCATCCCGGTCTGTTCCAGCCAAGATGGCTCCGGGACACCATGAGGTGCTGAGTCCTTCTGAAGAAAGGTGTCCAGTGCGGTCGCTATCACTGGCCCTGGAGTGGATGCCGGTGTCCTAGCATGTCGTGGCCCCATGTGTGCTGTAATTGAGGTGAAAATGCCGGCACTCTGCCTTTTCTATGCCTCTATTGTGTTCAGCTCAGCAGGAGCTCCTCACACACACTTCCTCTCACATTGAGGTCCTGGCCACGCCCCCACTTGGGATGTCTTTGTAAAGGTCCTTGAAGTACTGGAGCCATATGTTCCTGGTCTGGATATGGAGGTTGTAGCTTTTTTGGTTGGATCCTAGGTGGTTTCATAGTTCCCAAAAGCTGTTGTCTTCAAGGGCATCTTGGAGTTGGAGGAGTTTTGTGGAAATGTGTTTTTTCTTTTTCCTTTTGAGGATGGATTTCTAATTTTGTTGCATGGTGTGGTAATTTTCTCTCAGAGTAGAGTTGTTTGGGTCTCTGTGTTTTTTATTTGAGGTCGTTCTTAGAACCTTCCTTATAGCTTTACATTCCTTGTCAAACCAGTTGTTGGGATTTTGTTTACTCAACCTCTTGTTGCTACATCTTTTTGGGTCGGACATTTCTGCCATGGCATAGAGTATGTTGTTAAGGTTCCTTACTGCCAGGTGTACGCCTTCTGCTTTAAGTTCGTACATGTTATTTTGGAAGCGTTGGAGCTTATCCTTGATCTCTGGCCTGTTGATGGCATCTGTATATTTTGGGGCCAACATCTTGGACGAGTTGAAGGAAATAATAGTTTCCGACAACATATAGGGTATTACCGCATTCGGTAGAAATTGCACAATAAATTGTGGGTTCCATTTTTACCTATTAACCCTTGTGTAACTGACAAATTTGCAGCAAATACAAAAATGACATTTTTAGAACTAAAATGTTATATTTACACATCCCAATGTTATGAAATTCTGCAAGGCACCTGTCGGTTCAAAATACTCACTACACCCCTAGATGAATCCCTTAGGCAGTGAAGTTTCCAATATGGGGTCACCTGGTGGGGTTTCTGCTGATCTGGCACTTCAGAGGCTTGTCTCAAGGACCCACAATCTATAATAATAATAATAATAATCTTTATTTTATATAGCACTAACATATTCCGCAGCTCTTTACATACATTATCATCACTGTCCCCTTTGGGGTTCACAATCTAAATTCCCTATCAGTATGTCTTTGAAGTGTGGGAGGAAACCGGAGAACCCGGAGGAAACCCACACAAACACTGAGAGAACATACAAACTCCTTGCAGATGTTGTCTTTGGTGGGATTTGAACCAAGGACCCCAGCGCTGCAGTGCTAACCACTGAGCCACCGTGCTATTCAAACAATCAACCAGACAATGTGAACTGAGGTCTAAGATGGCAGACATACAAGAAACAGAGGCATGTTCACACTAGCAAAAAAGAAGCAAGACAAAAATATATCTCATACCCTACCATAATTATATATAAATGTAAAGCAAAATTGCATAATAAATATAGGGTACTTAGTGAACTATTTTTGATCAAAAAAAGTATACAAGCCGTCCCACCAGCGGCAAGGTGACCCTAAATTGGGACGGTACCTATACTGCCTATATTAAAAACCTTACTGTATATCAAAGTTGAAGTAATGCATATAAAAGGGTAGACAAATAGGACCGGGTCCCAACTCCAGACCACCTAGGCCCGTGGTAAGCTACATATATACCAATCAGCTCAACAAAGGGCATGCCACACCCTTAAATTGCACAGAATGCAAACAAGTCAAAAAACCAGACAATGTGAACTGAGGTCTAAGATGGCAGACATACAAGAAACAGAGGCATGTTCACACTAGCAAAAAAGAAGCAAGACAAAAATATATCTCATACCCTACCATAATTATATATAAATGTAAAGCAAAATTGCATAATAAATATAGGGTACTTAGTGAACTATTTTTGATCAAAAAAAGTATACAAGCCGTCCCACCAGCGGCAAGGTGACCCTAAATTGGGACGGTACCTATACTGCCTATATTAAAAACCTTACTGTATATCAAAGTTGAAGTAATGCATATAAAAGGGTAGACAAATAGGACCGGGTCCCAACTCCAGACCACCTAGGCCCGTGGTAAGCTACATATATACCAATCAGCTCAACAAAGGGCATGCCACACCCTTAAATTGCACAGAATGCAAACAAGTCAAAAAACCAGACAATGTGAACTGAGGTCTAAGATGGCAGACATACAAGAAACAGAGGCATGTTCACACTAGCAAAAAAGAAGCAAGACAAAAATATATCTCATACCCTACCATAATTATATATAAATGTAAAGCAAAATTGCATAATAAATATAGGGTACTTAGTGAACTATTTTTGATCAAAAAAAGTATACAAGCCGTCCCACCAGCGGCAAGGTGACCCTAAATTGGGACGGTACCTATACTGCCTATATTAAAAACCTTACTGTATATCAAAGTTGAAGTAATGCATATAAAAGGGTAGACAAATAGGACCGGGTCCCAACTCCAGACCACCTAGGCCCGTGGTAAGCTACATATATACCAATCAGCTCAACAAAGGGCATGCCACACCCTTAAATTGCACAGAATGCAAACAAGTCAAAAAACCAGACCATGTGAACTGAGGTCTAAGATGGCAGACATACAAGAAACAGAGGCATGTTCACACTAGCAAAAAAGAAGCAAGACAAAAATATATCTCATACCCTACCATAATTATATATAAATGTAAAGCAAAATTGCATAATAAATATAGGGTACTTAGTGAACTATTTTTGATCAAAAAAAGTATACAAGCCGTCCCACCAGCGGCAAGGTGACCCTAAATTGGGACAGTACCTATACTGCCTATATTAAAAACCTTACTGTATATCAAAGTTGAAGTAATGCATATAAAAGGGTAGACAAATAGGACCGGGTCCCAACTCCAGACCACCTAGGCCCGTGGTAAGCTACATATATACCAATCAGCTCAACAAAGGGCATGCCACACCCTTAAATTGCACAGAATGCAAACAAGTCAAAAAACCAGACAATGTGAACTGAGGTCTAAGATGGCAGACATACAAGAAACAGAGGCATGTTCACACTAGCAAAAAAGAAGCAAGACAAAAATATATCTCATACCCTACCATAATTATATATAAATGTAAAGCAAAATTGCATAATAAATATAGGGTACTTAGTGAACTATTTTTGATCAAAAAAAGTATACAAGCCGTCCCACCAGCGGCAAGGTGACCCTAAATTGGGACGGTACCTATACTGCCTATATTAAAAACCTTACTGTATATCAAAGTTGAAGTAATGCATATAAAAGGGTAGACAAATAGGACCGGGTCCCAACTCCAGACCACCTAGGCCCGTGGTAAGCTACATATATACCAATCAGCTCAACAAAGGGCATGCCACACCCTTAAATTGCACAGAATGCAAACAAGTCAAAAAACCAGACAATGTGAACTGAGGTCTAAGATGGCAGACATACAAGAAACAGAGGCATGTTCACACTAGCAAAAAAGAAGCAAGACAAAAATATATCTCATACCCTACCATAATTATATATAAATGTAAAGCAAAATTGCATAATAAATATAGGGTACTTAGTGAACTATTTTTGATCAAAAAAAGTATACAAGCCGTCCCACCAGCGGCAAGGTGACCCTAAATTGGGACGGTACC
Source organism: Phyllobates terribilis (assembly GCF_046119375.1). Taxonomy (NCBI): domain Eukaryota; kingdom Metazoa; phylum Chordata; class Amphibia; order Anura; family Dendrobatidae; genus Phyllobates; species Phyllobates terribilis. Next base: position 56,583 of record NW_027362964.1, read on the forward strand.
TATACTGCCTATATTAAAAACCTTACTGTATATCAAAGTTGAAGTAATGCATATAAAAGGGTAGACAAATAGGACCGGGTCCCAACTCCAGACCACCTAGGCCCGTGGTAAGCTACATATATACCAATCAGCTCAACAAAGGGCATGCCACACCCTTAAATTGCACAGAATGCAAACAAGTCAAAAAACCAGACAATGTGAACTGAGGTCTAAGATGGCAGACATACAAGAAACAGAGGCATGTTCACACTAGCAAAAAAGAAGCAAGACAAAAATATATCTCATACCCTACCATAATTATATATAAATGTAAAGCAAAATTGCATAATAAATATAGGGTACTTAGTGAACTATTTTTGATCAAAAAAAGTATACAAGCCGTCCCACCAGCGGCAAGGTGACCCTAAATTGGGACGGTACCTATACTGCCTATATTAAAAACCTTACTGTATATCAAAGTTGAAGTAATGCATATAAAAGGGTAGACAAATAGGACCGGGTCCCAACTCCAGACCACCTAGGCCCGTGGTAAGCTACATATATACCAATCAGCTCAACAAAGGGCATGCCACACCCTTAAATTGCACAGAATGCAAACAAGTCAAAAAACCAGACAATGTGAACTGAGGTCTAAGATGGCAGACATACAAGAAACAGAGGCATGTTCACACTAGCAAAAAAGAAGCAAGACAAAAATATATCTCATACCCTACCATAATTATATATAAATGTAAAGCAAAATTGCATAATAAATATAGGGTACTTAGTGAACTATTTTTGATCAAAAAAAGTATACAAGCCGTCCCACCAGCGGCAAGGTGACCCTAAATTGGGACGGTACCTATACTGCCTATATTAAAAACCTTACTGTATATCAAAGTTGAAGTAATGCATATAAAAGGGTAGACAAATAGGACCGGGTCCCAACTCCAGACCACCTAGGCCCGTGGTAAGCTACATATATACCAATCAGCTCAACAAAGGGCATGCCACACCCTTAAATTGCACAGAATGCAAACAAGTCAAAAAACCAGACAATGTGAACTGAGGTCTAAGATGGCAGACATACAAGAAACAGAGGCATGTTCACACTAGCAAAAAAGAAGCAAGACAAAAATATATCTCATACCCTACCATAATTATATATAAATGTAAAGCAAAATTGCATAATAAATATAGGGTACTTAGTGAACTATTTTTGATCAAAAAAAGTATACAAGCCGTCCCACCAGCGGCAAGGTGACCCTAAATTGGGACGGTACCTATACTGCCTATATTAAAAACCTTACTGTATATCAAAGTTGAAGTAATGCATATAAAAGGGTAGACAAATAGGACCGGGTCCCAACTCCAGACCACCTAGGCCCGTGGTAAGCTACATATATACCAATCAGCTCAACAAAGGGCATGCCACACCCTTAAATTGCACAGAATGCAAACAAGTCAAAAAACCAGACAATGTGAACTGAGGTCTAAGATGGCAGACATACAAGAAACAGAGGCATGTTCACACTAGCAAAAAAGAAGCAAGACAAAAATATATCTCATACCCTACCATAATTATATATAAATGTAAAGCAAAATTGCATAATAAATATAGGGTACTTAGTGAACTATTTTTGATCAAAAAAAGTATACAAGCCGTCCCACCAGCGGCAAGGTGACCCTAAATTGGGACGGTACCTATACTGCCTATATTAAAAACCTTACTGTATATCAAAGTTGAAGTAATGCATATAAAAGGGTAGACAAATAGGACCGGGTCCCAACTCCAGACCACCTAGGCCCGTGGTAAGCTACATATATACCAATCAGCTCAACAAAGGGCATGCCACACCCTTAAATTGCACAGAATGCAAACAAGTCAAAAAACCAGACAATGTGAACTGAGGTCTAAGATGGCAGACATACAAGAAACAGAGGCATGTTCACACTAGCAAAAAAGAAGCAAGACAAAAATATATCTCATACCCTACCATAATTATATATAAATGTAAAGCAAAATTGCATAATAAATATAGGGTACTTAGTGAACTATTTTTGATCAAAAAAAGTATACAAGCCGTCCCACCAGCGGCAAGGTGACCCTAAATTGGGACGGTACCTATACTGCCTATATTAAAAACCTTACTGTATATCAAAGTTGAAGTAATGCATATAAAAGGGTAGACAAATAGGACCGGGTCCCAACTCCAGACCACCTAGGCCCGTGGTAAGCTACATATATACCAATCAGCTCAACAAAGGGCATGCCACACCCTTAAATTGCACAGAATGCAAACAAGTCAAAAAACCAGACAATGTGAACTGAGGTCTAAGATGGCAGACATACAAGAAACAGAGGCATGTTCACACTAGCAAAAAAGAAGCAAGACAAAAATATATCTCATACCCTACCATAATTATATATAAATGTAAAGCAAAATTGCATAATAAATATAGGGTACTTAGTGAACTATTTTTGATCAAAAAAAGTATACAAGCCGTCCCACCAGCGGCAAGGTGACCCTAAATTGGGACGGTACCTATACTGCCTATATTAAAAACCTTACTGTATATCAAAGTTGAAGTAATGCATATAAAAGGGTAGACAAATAGGACCGGGTCCCAACTCCAGACCACCTAGGCCCGTGGTAAGCTACATATATACCAATCAGCTCAACAAAGGGCATGCCACACCCTTAAATTGCACAGAATGCAAACAAGTCAAAAAACCAGACAATGTGAACTGAGGTCTAAGATGGCAGACATACAAGAAACAGAGGCATGTTCACACTAGCAAAAAAGAAGCAAGACAAAAATATATCTCATACCCTACCATAATTATATATAAATGTAAAGCAAAATTGCATAATAAATATAGGGTACTTAGTGAACTATTTTTGATCAAAAAAAGTATACAAGCCGTCCCACCAGCGGCAAGGTGACCCTAAATTGGGACGGTACCTATACTGCCTATATTAAAAACCTTACTGTATATCAAAGTTGAAGTAATGCATATAAAAGGGTAGACAAATAGGACCGGGTCCCAACTCCAGACCACCTAGGCCCGTGGTAAGCTACATATATACCAATCAGCTCAACAAAGGGCATGCCACACCCTTAAATTGCACAGAATGCAAACAAGTCAAAAAACCAGACAATGTGAACTGAGGTCTAAGATGGCAGACATACAAGAAACAGAGGCATGTTCACACTAGCAAAAAAGAAGCAAGACAAAAATATATCTCATACCCTACCATAATTATATATAAATGTAAAGCAAAATTGCATAATAAATATAGGGTACTTAGTGAACTATTTTTGATCAAAAAAAGTATACAAGCCGTCCCACCAGCGGCAAGGTGACCCTAAATTGGGACGGTACCTATACTGCCTATATTAAAAACCTTACTGTATATCAAAGTTGAAGTAATGCATATAAAAGGGTAGACAAATAGGACCGGGTCCCAACTCCAGACCACCTAGGCCCGTGGTAAGCTACATATATACCAATCAGCTCAACAAAGGGCATGCCACACCCTTAAATTGCACAGAATGCAAACAAGTCAAAAAACCAGACAATGTGAACTGAGGTCTAAGATGGCAGACATACAAGAAACAGAGGCATGTTCACACTAGCAAAAAAGAAGCAAGACAAAAATATATCTCATACCCTACCATAATTATATATAAATGTAAAGCAAAATTGCATAATAAATATAGGGTACTTAGTGAACTATTTTTGATCAAAAAAAGTATACAAGCCGTCCCACCAGCGGCAAGGTGACCCTAAATTGGGACGGTACCTATACTGCCTATATTAAAAACCTTACTGTATATCAAAGTTGAAGTAATGCATATAAAAGGGTAGACAAATAGGACCGGGTCCCAACTCCAGACCACCTAGGCCCGTGGTAAGCTACATATATACCAATCAGCTCAACAAAGGGCATGCCACACCCTTAAATTGCACAGAATGCAAACAAGTCAAAAAACCAGACAATGTGAACTGAGGTCTAAGATGGCAGACATACAAGAAACAGAGGCATGTTCACACTAGCAAAAAAGAAGCAAGACAAAAATATATCTCATACCCTACCATAATTATATATAAATGTAAAGCAAAATTGCATAATAAATATAGGGTACTTAGTGAACTATTTTTGATCAAAAAAAGTATACAAGCCGTCCCACCAGCGGCAAGGTGACCCTAAATTGGGACGGTACCTATACTGCCTATATTAAAAACCTTACTGTATATCAAAGTTGAAGTAATGCATATAAAAGGGTAGACAAATAGGACCGGGTCCCAACTCCAGACCACCTAGGCCCGTGGTAAGCTACATATATACCAATCAGCTCAACAAAGGGCATGCCACACCCTTAAATTGCACAGAATGCAAACAAGTCAAAAAACCAGACAATGTGAACTGAGGTCTAAGATGGCAGACATACAAGAAACAGAGGCATGTTCACACTAGCAAAAAAGAAGCAAGACAAAAATATATCTCATACCCTACCATAATTATATATAAATGTAAAGCAAAATTGCATAATAAATATAGGGTACTTAGTGAACTATTTTTGATCAAAAAAAGTATACAAGCCGTCCCACCAGCGGCAAGGTGACCCTAAATTGGGACGGTACCTATACTGCCTATATTAAAAACCTTACTGTATATCAAAGTTGAAGTAATGCATATAAAAGGGTAGACAAATAGGACCGGGTCCCAACTCCAGACCACCTAGGCCCGTGGTAAGCTACATATATACCAATCAGCTCAACAAAGGGCATGCCACACCCTTAAATTGCACAGAATGCAAACAAGTCAAAAAACCAGACAATGTGAACTGAGGTCTAAGATGGCAGACATACAAGAAACAGAGGCATGTTCACACTAGCAAAAAAGAAGCAAGACAAAAATATATCTCATACCCTACCATAATTATATATAAATGTAAAGCAAAATTGCATAATAAATATAGGGTACTTAGTGAACTATTTTTGATCAAAAAAAGTATACAAGCCGTCCCACCAGCGGCAAGGTGACCCTAAATTGGGACGGTACCTATACTGCCTATATTAAAAACCTTACTGTATATCAAAGTTGAAGTAATGCATATAAAAGGGTAGACAAATAGGACCGGGTCCCAACTCCAGACCACCTAGGCCCGTGGTAAGCTACATATATACCAATCAGCTCAACAAAGGGCATGCCACACCCTTAAATTGCACAGAATGCAAACAAGTCAAAAAACCAGACAATGTGAACTGAGGTCTAAGATGGCAGACATACAAGAAACAGAGGCATGTTCACACTAGCAAAAAAGAAGCAAGACAAAAATATATCTCATACCCTACCATAATTATATATAAATGTAAAGCAAAATTGCATAATAAATATAGGGTACTTAGTGAACTATTTTTGATCAAAAAAAGTATACAAGCCGTCCCACCAGCGGCAAGGTGACCCTAAATTGGGACGGTACCTATACTGCCTATATTAAAAACCTTACTGTATATCAAAGTTGAAGTAATGCATATAAAAGGGTAGACAAATAGGACCGGGTCCCAACTCCAGACCACCTAGGCCCGTGGTAAGCTACATATATACCAATCAGCTCAACAAAGGGCATGCCACACCCTTAAATTGCACAGAATGCAAACAAGTCAAAAAACCAGACAATGTGAACTGAGGTCTAAGATGGCAGACATACAAGAAACAGAGGCATGTTCACACTAGCAAAAAAGAAGCAAGACAAAAATATATCTCATACCCTACCATAATTATATGTAAATGTAAAGCAAAATTGCATAATAAATATAGGGTACTTAGTGAACTATTTTTGATCAAAAAAAGTATACAAGCCGTCCCACCAGCGGCAAGGTGATCTGGCACTTCAGAGGCTTGTCTCAAGGACCCACAATCTATAATAATAATAATAATAATCTTTATTTTATATAGCACTAACATATTCCGCAGCTCTTTACATACATTATCATCACTGTCCCCTTTGGGGTTCACAATCTAAATTCCCTATCAGTATGTCTTTGAAGTGTGGGAGGAAACCGGAGAACCCGGAGGAAACCCACACAAACACTGAGAGAACATACAAACTCCTTGCAGATGTTGTCTTTGGTGGGATTTGAACCAAGGACCCCAGCGCTGCAGTGCTAACCACTGAGCCACCGTGCTATTCAAACAATCAGCGTACTAAAAGTCAAGTAGAGCTCCTTCCAATCTGATCCCTGCCGTGTGCTCAAACAGTAGTGTACAACCACATATGGGGTGCTGCCATGTTCAGTAAAAATTGCATAACATATACTGGGGTCCAGTTTCTCATATTATATCACATGTAAATTATATATTTGGCACTAAAACAGTATTTTAGTGGAATAAATTAAATTTTTTGTTTTCACATCTAAATGTTATAGTTTTGTGAATCACCTGTAGGTTAAAAATGATCAATACACCGCTTTATCAATTCCTTGAGGGGTTTAATTTCCAAAATGGGTTCACTTATGGGGGTTTCAGCTGTTTGACCTGTCAGGGGCTCTGCAAATGCGACTTGGCATTAACAATCTATTCCAGACAAATTTATGCTTCAAAAATCATATAGCGCTCTTTCCATGCCATGTGCCAGTTTTCGTCACATATGGGGTATCTGTCATGTGTGTGTGAGATGTGACAGACAGTCGCCCTCGAGTTGTTTGCAGAATATCTTTTCGTTTGACATTACAGACACCTTCTTATCTGTCTCACTCTAGGACCCAGCGTCTACCTCCCTCTGGCTAACTGACACCCAGGCCTGGCTGTTGAAATACTTGCTGTTTGATAGAGGGAGTTGCCGGTGATATTCACTTGTTCTCTTGAGAAGGCTTGGAGCTGTTGCAGTCTGCTTACTTTCTCTTTTGTGCTTGGAGGACGTTAGGAATAATCTCTCTAAAGTTGGCTCAAGCTAAGTTACTTTTCCCCATGTTTGTTTCCTTTGTTGTCTTTAGTTGTTAGTGTTCATCCATCTTGCGTGACAGTATCTTTATGTTCGGAAGAAATTGCATAACAAATTTAAGTTTCTGTTTTCTCCTATTATACACTCTGGAAATTTCAAATTTGGGGTGGGGATAAAACCATATTTTAGCATAGAAAAGTAATTTTCATTTTCACATCCACATTTTAAAAAGTTCTGTGAAGCACCCATTGGTTTAGCAAGCTCAACAAACCCCTACATGAATTCCTTGATGGGTCTAGCTTCCAAAGTGGTGTCACTTGTGGGGCTTTCTGTTGTTTTGGTACCTCCGGGGCTCTGCAAATGAGACATGATTTCTGCAATCCATTGTAGTCAAATTTACATTCAAAATACCAAATGTCGCTTCTTCCAAACCCTGTCGTGTGTCAAACAGAACTTTTTGACTACATGTGGGGTATCGCCTTGCTCAGAAGAAATTAGGCAGCAAATCGCGCTGTCACCTTTTTTATGATACCTCTTGCAAAAGTAAAAATTTGGGGCTAAAGCAACATTTTCGTGAAAAATTAAATGAACATTTTCAATGTGGAGACCAAATGTTATCAAATTCTGTGTAGTAGTTGTGGATTTAAAATGCTCACCATACCCCTGGATAAAATCCTTGAGGGGTATAGTTTACAAAACGGGGGTCACTTCTAGGAGTTTTCTGCTGTTTGGGTACCCTAGGGGCCATGGAAATGCAACATGATGCCCACAATCTATTTCAGTCAAATTTGTGTTCCAAAATTCAAATGGTGCTCCTTCCCTTCCGGGCCTGGCCCTTTCTCCAAACAGAGGTTTCTGACCACATGGGGTATCAGTGTGCTCAGAAGAAACTAGGTAAGAAATTGTGGAGTCCATTTTCTCGTACTATTCCTTTTAAAGAAAAAAAATTGTGGCTAAAGCAACATATGGGAAATGGTATTTGTACAGTATGACTAACAACTTTGAGCATATAAACATTGAAAGTTCATCAAAATTATGATATTTTCACAAATAAACCCAAAACCTATCGATCTAAATTTACAACAAGCAAAGTAAAATGTGTCACGAAAAAAACAAATCTCAGGATCACTGGGATACGTTGAAGTTATTACCACATGAAGTGACACTGGTCAGATTTCAATTCTATGGCCTGGTCAATAATGTTACAGTTGGCTCGGCAACTTAGGGATTAAATTTCCCTCCTCCAGACTCGTTAACAGAACCAACATTTTTTTGGATGAGGGATGAAGAGTGTTGCATTCATTTGTATTTGCGTCTTTATGACTCAAATACAAATGAATCTCTGAACGCGCCGACACTTCCTGGGTGTCACGGGTGTGTCAGAGGTGACAGACAGTTGCCCTGAAGTTAGTTGCAGGAGATCTCTACATTTGGCATTACAGACATCTTCTTGAGACTATCTAAACAGGTTCCAGATGGTATCCGAACGGAGGAAATTAACCTCCACCGCCAAACTCAATCAATATAGTAACAACTAGTGTGGGATATATAAATCCAAACCACCACAAAGAGTAACTAAGGTTTAAAATATATTATATTTATTGGTATTCTTTAAAATTAAAGATATAAAAAAACAGTGGATAACCCATACCACAGATGTAGGGTGTTAAACCATGAATCATTACAAGAGATGTATATACATGCTACTACTTGGCAATATATTTGGGAGGTAAATGATACTGAATTGGGCCCTAATATGCATAGAGAGATATATATTTAACAGGTGAACAGATCAATCCACATCAAAAGATATACACATGCATAATAAATAAGAGCCCAGATTACCTTAAGCCAATGTTTGTATGAATGAAAGCATGGTAAACACCCACCGCTCCGACGATCGTTTCAACACCTTTTTCAAGGAGCGCTGCATATGGGGTGTGCATGTGTTCATTTATATAGGAGTGATGAGATTGAGTTAATCCCCCACAGCTGTGTGAAAGGAACTGCAGAGCCATGTGGCGCGCATGCCTGATGACTGCTTCCTATCAGGCAACTTCCTTCCACGGACGGTGACCAGCAAGCACTCGGTTGCTATGCAACGTGCGTGCCAGTGGTCACATGATCCGTGTGGGGAAGTGCCGGAAGTCAAAGACTTCCTGCATGCGCGACCTGTCTGCTAAAGCATCGGTAAGTATTATAACTACATTGGGGTGAATGAGTGAAGAGACTGAATGAATATTATCGCTGGAGAGTAAGATAAATATGTATATGAGAAAATGAGAGTATTTTATATATAACAGTACCAATGCGTGATATATATATAAGTGTACGGGTGCACATGTATATTATACCACTAGGGACTGAGATGTATATGAGAAGGAAAAATTTATATATAACAATGACTGCTGCATACAATATGTATGAGTGTACAAATGCATGTATATACTATATGTGCGTATATATAAATCCAAGATTGTTATATCACACAGGCCATCAAGACCCAAAACAAATACCATATATAATTATCCTATGCGCCAAGCATAGCCTAAATAAACGGGTTAATTTACAAATATTAATAAACATTCTTAAAGATATATTCTTTGGACACACATAGAGTACATACCTCAACCTCACACAATTAATCTGCAACATGCCCTAACTATTGTATCTCAAACCTACAATATACATGCAAAGTAAATTAAAAAATAAAAAAATAAAATAAATAAATAAATAAATAAATTAAAATTATCCATTGAATGTGCCAAAACCTATTAGACCCATTATGTAAATATGGATTAACAATAAAAAATTGTGTGTGTTGGGAGTGCGAAATGTAAAACAGTTACAAAAGGAAAGTGCATAGAACAAATACAAGAATGTAAATGAAATTAGTGTGTGTGTGAATAATATTAATAAGCATACACTACTGCTAAGTCATCAGGCATGCGCGCCACATGGCTCTGCAGTTCCTTTCACACAGCTGTGGGGGATTAACTCAATCTCATCACTCCTATATAAATGAACACATGCACACCCCATATGCAGCGCTCCTTGAAAAAGGTGTCGAAACGATCGTCGGAGCGGTGGGTGTTTACCATGCTTTCATTCATACAAACATTGGCTTAAGGTAATCTGGGCTCTTATTTATTATGCATGTGTATATCTTTTGATGTGGATTGATCTGTTCACCTGTTAAATATATATCTCTCTATGCATATTAGGGCCCAATTCAGTATCATTTACCTCCCAAATATATTGCCATGTAGTAGCATGTATATACATCTCTTGTAATGATTCATGGTTTAACACCCTACATCTGTGGTATGGGTTATCCACTGTTTTTTTATATCTTTAATTTTAAAGAATACCAATAAATATAATATATTTTAAACCTTAGTTACTCTTTGTGGTGGTTTGGATTTATATATCCCACACTAGTTGTTACTATCTTCTTGAGACTGTCTCTAGGACCAATGCTGTGTTTCAGAGGGAGTTGCCGGCGATATTCATTACTCCTAGTGAAGTCTTCAGTAAGAGCAGTAACTCCTCCTTTCTGGTGTTTGAGGACATGTGCACATTTTTCTGGAGTCGTCTAAAAGCTAAGAAATTTCCCCTGTTTGTCATTCCTTTTTGTCTGTAGAGTTCAGTGGAGATTGACTAGTGCTCCTCTCCTCCCTTCCCTACCCTTAGTCTAACGCCAGGGAAAGGGGGAAACAGCAAAAAGGCAATGGTAGTTACCAGCCAGGATGTCAAGGAACATGCACAACAGGACGCAGCGGGCCCCTTTTTGTTAGAAGGAGGTAACACAGGTGCAGAATGAAGATAACGATAAAGTAGGGACTCGCAAAATCGTGGGGACCCTTGACGGGGATTGCGACCTTACGTATTTTGGCCAAAATATTAACTAATACCTCATATGATATTTTTGCACTTTTTTATCTGACAGGACACAGCCAGGCCCATTAATGGTGACCTTGTGAATTAGGGGCTGGCACCTCTGTGATACACGGATAGGGTGCCGGGCATCCAACCTAATCGAATAGTAGGGGCGTCTAATAGGATGCTGGCTAGGCACGATGCCACATGTATGTGACCTGCACCCTATTCCAAGTTTCATCTGTGTGCAGTTTTAGTGCTAGGCAATCAGGATGAGAGGATGAGAGTGATTGTTCATTAGCATTCTGCACCTGTGTTACCTCCTTCTAACAAAAGGGGCCCTGCTGCGTCCTGTTCTGCATTTTCCTTGACATTATGGCTGGTAACTACCACTGCCTTTTCCTGTTTTCTAATTTGATTTTGGAATTTTTAAAAAAATCTGTTTACTGTTCTGGCTGGGCTCTTTGTTTTTAACGCCAGGGAAAAACAGGGCCAGGAACACTATTGGTTAAGAGCCAATATAGGGTCGATATTTGAGGCAGGGTGTCACTAGACCAAACTAGGAGGTCTCCACTCCCCCCTTTCCCTAGTGTCTGGGCTCCCTTTCCCTCTTCCCTCTGTGTTGCACTAAGTCTTTCCCACACCTTGCGTGACATTATCACCGGCCGAGCACATTTTGAAAGGAGAAAAAAAAAGTAGAAAACTGACACTTTGGTTTTTTTTTTCTCTGTGTGTTTTTGGGCATGGACCTTTTTTTTTTCTCTTTCTCCCTTGGTATGGGTTCAGTTGCAGAGCTCGCAGAGCGGCTGCACATGCTGTCGCTGGAGGTGAATGATGTCCGCGGTGAGGTACAGCAGCAGCATCAGCGGTTACAGGTCGCCAATGTGGGGGTCTCTGCAGGTAGGCCTGTCCAGCCTAAACCCAAAGTTTCCCTCCTAGACAGGTTTTCAGGAGGTAGGGACAATTTGTTTGTATTCAAGGAGGCATGCAAACTGTATTTCAAACTTCATCCTTACTTCTCCGGAAATGAGGAGCAACAGGTTTGAATTGTGATCGCTGTACTGCAGAGAGATCCTCAGACGTGAGGGTTTTCTTTACCGCAGGACTCGGTCTTGGCCCTCATCTATGATGACCCTTACCGAGTCTCCTTGGCTGAGTTTAGGCTATATAGCCTTCTGCAGGGGAATCGGTCAGTAGAAACGTACAGTTCGGAATTCCGTAGATGGGCAACGGATTCCAAATGGAATGACTCAGCCCTTAGAAGTCAATTTTGTGAGGGGCTTACTGAAAGGTTGAAAGATGCCTTGGCATTATATGAAACCCCTCAGTCCTTGGAGGCTGCCATGTCGTTGGCCATACATCTTGATAGATGACTTCAGTATAGACAGGTGAGACCACCTTCTCCGTGGCCTTCTTGTCGGGGTTGTGTACCTCTGTCGGGGGGAGCAGTCTGGGGTGAACCAGTACTGGGGGAGGTGTAGAAACCCATGCAGTTAGGGGGTGTCTCTGCATTATACATCTCCCTGGAGATTCGCAAGATAAAAGGTGTATATTTTTGTTGTGGGAAAAAAGGCCATTTTGTTGGGACCTGTCCTTCAATTCCTAAACAAAAGGAGACTCGATTAACTCTTGGTAGTCTGGAGTTAGATAAACAAGTGGTGCATTTGAGGCCAAACTGCAGTTCCCGCTTTGTCCTGACAGCAGAGGTGGTGCTAAACCGACAAAAATTTCTGTGTTTGTTGACAGCGGAGCCGGAGTCAGCATGCTTGATGCTGAGTTTGTGAAGACTCATGGTCTTGCTTGCTGTACTTTAGATAAACCTATTTCCATTTTTGCCATCGACTCGGCGCCACTTGCACAGAAAGCATTTACTCAGATTGTACATAATGTAAAACTGAGGGTGGGGTCAGTTCATCGTGAAATTATTCCTTGCTATGTCCTGGACAATCTTCCTACACCGATTGTTTTGGGTATTCCGTGGCTTGTTAAACATAAGCCATTGGTGGACTGGCAAGCGGGGAAATTATTGAATAGGGAGATTACTGCCATGCAAATTGTTTAGATATTTCCCTTGCTACTGTCTCTACAGAAATATTACCTGCTTTTCTGTCTGGTTTTGAGGATGTTTTTTCTGAGAGGGGGAGTCAGGATTTTCCTCCTCATCGTGTTTAAAACTGTCCTATTACCTGACCCCCGGTGCTAAACTACCGAAATCCAGACTGTATAATCTTTCTGGCCCTGAGAGATAAGTCATGAAGGATTTCATTGTGGAGAGTCTGAAGAAGGGACAGGAATCCTCTGATTCCTGATTTGTTCAGCCAGGTTGTGGGAGCTTAGGTATTCTCCAAGTTGGATCTAAGGGGAGCCTACAATCTGGTTAGAGTCAGAGAAGGGGACGAATGGAGTTTGGTTATGTCTTTTGGTTTGACTAATACACCTGCGGTATTCCAGCATTTCATAAATGATATTTTTAATTGTTTGGTGGGGCGGTTTGTGGTGGTCTATCTGGACGATATTTTGGTTTACTCACCAGATTTTGAAACTCATCGGGGGCATGTTAAGCAGGTTCTTCAGATATTAAGGGACAACAAACTTTATGCCAAACTGGAAAAATGTGTTTTTGCTGTTCAGGTGGTGCAGTTTTTGGGGTACTTGTTGTCGTCTTCAGGTTTTCAGATGGATCCGGAGAAGATCCGTGCAGTCCTTGATTGGGAACGTCCCGAGAACCTGAGGGCTTTACTAATTTTTACTGGAAATTCATCCAAAATTACTCTGTAATTGTGAAACCCCTTACTGACATGACTAAGAAGGAGTTTGATTTTTCCAAATGGTCGGATGCCTCAGTCCAGGTTTTTTCTTCTTTAAAGAACTGTACCTATACTCAGTCAACCCGATGTTTCCCAACCCTTTATGTGGATGTTGGTGCGTCGGATTTCGGGATTGGGGCTGTGTTGTCTCAGGGTCCGTCCCCTGGTAAATGGCGTCCATGTGCCTTCTTTTCTAAAAAAATTGTCTTCGGCTTAGAGAAATTATGACGTGGGTAATAGGGAACTTTTGGCGATCAAATTGGCGTTCGAAGAATGGCGACATTGGTTGGAAGGGGCTGTCCATCCTGTTACTGTTATTACTGACCATAAGACCCTGTCATATCTCCAGTCAGCTAAACATCTCAAACCTAGGCAAGTCAGATGGTCCCTGTTTTTTAATTAGGTTCAATTTTGATGTCACTTTTCATCCACGGGTCAAAAATGTCAAGAGTGATGCTTTGTCCCGGAGCTTTCCTGGTGGTGGTGAACATGAGAACCCTGTCCCAACATTACAGAAAGGGGTAGTCATTTTGGCACTGTATTCTGAACTGGAGGGTGAGGTGTTGGAGGCTCAGGGGGACACTCCTGCCTCCTGCGCTTCAGGAAGGTTATTTGTACCATTAAATCTGCACCACAAAGTAATTAAAGAGCATTATAACTCTGTGCTTTCTGGGCATCCAGGTGGTAAGGCAACCGCGGACCTCCTCTCTCATCGTTATTGGTGGCCGGGGTTACATCAGGATGTGATTGAACACGTAGCTGCTTGTAGTATTTCCGCGCGTTCTAAGGTTTTCTCATACCCGTCCATCTGGTACTCTTCTTCCGCTACCTATCCCTAGTAGGTCATGGACACACTTGTCCATGGATTTTATTACTGACCTACCAGTTTCTGCAGTCAAAACGGTGGTTTTGGAGGTAATAGATAGGTTCAGTAAAATGGTTCCCTTTGTCACATTGCCTGCACTTCCAAATGCCAAGACAGATGTTCATAAATGAGATTGTGAAGCTTCACGGGGTTCCCTCCGATGTGGTGTCAGATTGGGGGACCCAGTTTGTTTCCAAGTTCTGAAAGGCATTCTGTTCTCGACTGGGGGTGCAGCTGTCCTTTTCTTCTGCCTTTCACCCTCAGTCGAATGGTCAGAGCGAGCGTGTCAATCAGAATTTGGAGACCTACTTCAGGTGTTTCATCTCCGAAAATCAGGAGGATTGGGTATCTTACTTACCGCTGGCAGAATTTGCCATTAATAATCATCGTCAAGAATCCGCTGGCAGGTCACCGTTCTTCGGTGCATACGTTTATCACCCACAGTTTGGTACCTTTAGTGGGGGAGGAGCTTCAGGAGTTCCTGAGGTGGAATGGTATGCTTTGTCGCTTTCCTCGGTATGGCAGGGTGTTCTGAGTAATTTAAAGATCATGGGAGACAGGTATAAACGTATGGCTAACAGAAAATGCTTGCCAGGTCTGGACTTGAATGTAAATAACCTTGCGTGGTTGTCTACCAGGAATATAAGATTGAAAGTTCCTTCTTGGAAACTGGGACTTAGGTTTATTGGTCCCTATAAAATAAACCGCCATCATTAACCCAGCAGCGTTTCGTCTTGAAGTTCCTCAGGCCCTTAAGGTCCACAATGTGTTCTACAGGCCCTTACTCAAAAAGTATATGGAACCTCTTGAGCCCTCACCTCTACCACCGCCCCCAGTAATAGTTGATGGTAATCTGTGTTGCACAGCTTCTGGATACCCACAGTTGCAGTAGAAACTTCACAGAGCAGAGTACTTGGGATAACAAGGTATTACTTCTCAGAACATGAGGTAAAGGAAAAAACGCACAGTCACACAGTACTGCACCAGGAAGTAAGAACAAAACAGAAAATACAAGAGAGATTTTTTTTCTTTTTACAATACAGTAAACAAGGAAACTTTACACAACATCGCCATCTACTGTCAGATCAGCATAAAGTCCTCCTTCACACAAACAAAGAAGTCCACAACTGTTGCATATACCAACAATCTGGAGTTTCAAATTTCAAGGATTGTACATTCTTGTCTCCAACGTCGTTCTCTACAATACTTGGTGCACTGGAAAGGCTATGGTCCAGAGGAGAGTATGTGGGTTTCAGCGTCAGAGGTGAACGCTCCCAGGTTGGTTCGATCATTCCACACCTCTTATCCTGAGAAACCCGGTCCTGAGTGTCCGGAGGCCACTCGTAGAGGAAGGGGTACTGTCACGGGTGTGTCAGAGGTGACAGACAGTCGCCCTACAGTTGTTCGCAGGAGATCTCTACATTTGGCATTATACACATTTTCTTGAGGTTTTCTCTAGGACCCAGCGGCTACCTGGCCTGGGTGTATAAATACCTTCTGTGTTTCAGAGGGAGTTGCCGGCGATATTTATTACTCCTAGTGAAGACTTCAGCAACAGCAGTACTTCCTCTTCTCTGGTGTTTGAGGACATGTGCATATTTGTTTGGAGTCATCTAAAAGCTAAGCAATTTGCCCTGTTTGTCCCTCCTTTTAGTCTTTTGAGTTCAGTGGAGATCGGCTAGTGCTCATCTCCTCCCTTCCCTAGCCTGAGTCTAACGCCAGGGAAAGACAGGGCGAGGAACGCGTGCGGCAATTGGTTAAGAGCCAATACAGGGTCGATAGTTGAGGCTGGGTGACACTAGACCAGACTAGGAGGTCTCCACTCCCCCCTTTCCCTAGTGTCTGGGCTCCCTTTCCCTCTTCCCTCTGTTTTGCACTAAGTCTTTCCCACACCTTGCGTGACACTGGGTTAGTTGAGCTCCAATCAGCTCCCTGATCCAATGTACAGAGATGTACTCATGCTGCTGATGTCACTGCAGCGCGATGAGGTCAACTCATCACCCTACTGATGTCATTGCAGAGCACCATGAAGAAGGAAAAGCCAAATCCTGCAGCAGGTAATGACTCATAGAGACAAATATACTCGGGGGTGCCTTGGTATGGAGAATGGGGTGGGGGCCTTGGTATGGTGAATGTGATGGTCCTTAGTATGGAGAATGGGGTGAGGGGCTTAGTATGAGAATAGGGAGGAGGGCTCGATAATAGAGAAAGGGTAGCATGAGGGTGTTCGCTATGGAGAAGGGGTAGCATGAGGGGGCTCAGTATGGAGAAGGGGTAACATGGGAGGCTCATAAAAGAAAATGGGATAGCATGGGCAGGCTCAGCATGAAGAATGGGGTAGTGTGGGGGCCTCAATGTGGAGAATAATGTAGCATGAGGGGCTTGGTAAGAAGAATAGGGTAGCATGGGGGCTTGGTATGGAGAAGAGGTAGTATGAGATGAGAAAGCTTGATATGGAGAAGGTATATCATAGTGGGGTTTGTCATGGAGAATGTGGTAGCATGGGGAGGCTTGGCATGAAGAATGGGGTAGCATGAGGGGGCTCGGTAAGGAGTATAGAGTTGCATGAGGGGGCTCGGTATGGAAAATGGGGTAGCATGGGGCCTCGGTATGGAGACTGGGATAGCATGAGGGAGTTCTGTATGGAAAATGGGGTAGCAGGGGTAGTATTCAGGTGGCATTATAATGACAATGTCATTTTTAATGGTACTATTTCTGGAAAAATCATCATGGAGTCAGGTACTTATATCTAATGTGCATTTACATTGGTCAGTTTCAGCCTTTAAATGATCGCTGATCTGCTATATGAAGCCAATCGGCAGTCCCATAATAACCTGTTTAGACAGGATGTCATTTTGCTTTCATGTGCACAGAACGAATATTAACATGATCATCCTGTGCACAAAGAAAAGCACTCTTCTCAGCAGTACATGTGTACAAAGGACATTTAAACGGAGTGGTTCACTCCCAAAATGCCAATTAATTTGCTTACACATTTCTATTGGAGACATAGCCCAGGTTATAATTTATTATTTCATGTTTTAGATGCAAATGAGGGCTCTTATGTGCACCCTTGGCTTGGCTAATTATGTCTTCTTAGATCATTACACCCTACCATTTTCAAATTAAAGTCAGTCCCTTTTCTTGATTGACAGAGTTCCATTGGTAATGCTGCAATATCGTACTCATTAATGTGCAGAAACTCTGAATAATATCCTTTGCTTCTATGATCAAAAAGTAGAATAAATAAAGTCCACGTCTCCTTTATACACGGAAAGCAGGGGCGTACATAGAAGTCATGGGGCCCCATAGCAGAAGCTCTAATTGGGCCCCCCCCCCTACAAAAAATAAATATTTGTCTATGTCACAGAAGAGCAGCTCTCATAACTTTCCAGCCTTTAGGCTGTGTGCACACAATGCGTTTTTAATGCGTTTCCGCAGCGTTTTTGCAGCTGCGGAAACGCTGCGGAAACACATTAAAAACGCATGGTAGAAGGGCAGCAATGTTCCCAATGATAATCCGCATGTGCTGTACCCATGCTGCGGATTTTTCTGCAGCGTTTATGCTGCGCTCAAAAATCCGCAGCATGTCCATTAATTTTTCGGAAACGCGGCGTTTTTGCCGCCATTGACTTGCATTAGAACGCGCCAATACCGCAAGACTGCATTTGTACTTGCGTTATTGGCGCATTCTAATGTGCGGATGGTACCCGGGTGTGGAGGAGAGGAGACTCTCCTCCACACCCAGGTACCATTAAAAAGCTGTAAAAACAAGAATAAAATAAAAAATAAGATATATTCACCTTCCGACGGCCCCCGGTCTCCTTCCCTCTGCTTGCGTGCAAGACTGAAGAGTGAGAAATGCAGCAGCTACTGGTACATTTCCCCATCCTCGTATGTGTGGCCCCCTCAATCCCACAATCCCTGGTATGTGTGGCCCCCACAATCCCTGGTATGTGTAGCCTCCTCAATCCCCCAATCCCTGGTATGTGTGGCCCCCTCAATCCCACAATCCCTGGTATGTGTGACCCCCTCAATCCCACAATCCCTGGTATGTGTGACCCCCTCAATCCCACAATCCCTGGTATGTGTGACCCCCTCAATCCCACAATCCCTGGTATGTGTGGCCCCCTCAATCCCACAATCCCTGGTATGTGTGGCCCCCTCAATCCCACAATCCCTGGTATGTGTCGCCTCCTCAATCCCCCAATCCTGGTAAATGTGGCCTCCTCAATCTCCAAATCCTGGTACGTGTGGCCTCCTCAATCCCCAAATCCTGGTACGTGTGGCCTCCTCAATCCCCAAATCCTGGTATGTGTGGCCTCCTCAATTCCCAAATCCTGGTATGTGTGGCCTCCTCAATCCCCAAATCCTGGTATGTGTGGCCTCCTCAATCCCCAAATCCTGGTATGTGTGGCCTCCTCAATCCCCAAATACTGGTATGTGTGGCCTCCTCAATCCATGTATCCTGGTATGTGTGGCCTCCTCAACCCCTCAATCACTGCACACATAAAACAATAAACACTTATACTCACCTTCCTTCCTCACCTCTGCTCCAGCAGCTCATGTCGGCATCTGAGCTGCGCGCGCTCTCAGAAGCTGAGGTGAGCTGCTGCTGCTGCTGGCACATTCACTCCTCTCCACGCCGAGACTATGGGCGTGGAGAAGCTTGAATATGCTTTCTCTTTAGCGGCGGGCAGGCACTGACAGCAGGAGCCGGGGCTCAGCGCTCCTCCGTGCCCGCTACTAAAGAGAATGAATATTCCGTCTTCTCCACGCCCATGGGAGTGGAGAAGAGGGAATATTCATGTACCTTTAGCAGCGGGCACACGTGGTAGCTGCAGCAGCGGCTACTGTGTGTGCTCCGCTCCTCCACTGCCGCAACCCGCTCCTCTGCCGCTGCAACCTCCTACTTACCTATCCTCCTCGCTCCCACGCTGCTTGGGGCCCTCACGGGCCCCCTCCAGCCACGCGCCCCATAGCAGTGGCGTAGTCTGCCGCCATTGGCGGTACGCCACTGACAGAAACTGTACATGTGACTACTCCATGCTTCAGAGAGACGAACCCTTTGAATATTTACTCCTCTAATAAGCTCACGTTTATTACGTTTTCTCGAATCAGATTGATATATTGGGTTGTGCACGCGTCTTCTTGTGCAAAGTGGCTTCGGAGATAAGTGGCAGTTATTTCAGAGGCCATGGACTAACACCCGTCTTCTTCTCTTTTCACACAGGTACATGCTCTTCTCCTGCACAATTCCTCTGCCTGCTGTATATGCCGCCATCTAATGCTCTGCTCTCCTGATTCAACTCACTGGTAGAATTCTCTGCTTGATATTTCTACTTTATCTGTCCCATTCCACTCAATACTCACATATGTCTGTCCTATCCCCACTGTAGATTTTATCTGATGTTTAGAGGTGCCAAACTGCAGAGCCTACAGAGTCCTAGCTCTGTGTTTGATCACCCAGCCATCTCCTGGTGAGATGACCAGCTGCTAATTTAGCCACAAGCAGCTCCCACAATGCCCCTCACCTGATGGTTTAGTGTGCCCTCTATATTTAGAAGATCTTTAAGGGGTGCACACGTGCTGGGTTGTGCACCGTCTTCTTGTGCAAAGTGGCTTCGGAGATAAGTGGCAGTTATTTCAGAGGCAGTTAGTCAGGGCAGGAGTCAGGTAACCAACACTTTGACCACTTACTCTCTTTTAACTATGTTTCTGTTAGCTCTCACTTTTTCCTCTATAGTCCTCCACTTTCTAGTAACCCCTCAAATCCCTACACCTAGTAAGAAACTCTTCATCTCTCCCTCCATCCTCCCCATTCATCTCACCTCCTCCTCCGAATTATTCCTCAAAATTCAATCCTGGATCTCCAAACACAGACAGCCACCTCATGCTCTCTCTTGCTCCCACCTGCTAACACCTTCTCTGCTCCTCCTCACTGCTGGAGATATCTCTCCAAATCCTGGTCCTCCTCGCCATATCCCCACAGTTACTTCTACCTCCTATCCACGACCTTCCACAAACTGTCGCAACCCTTCTAACCTCATACCCATCCAACTAATCCCCACTTCCTTAGTTGCTCTAACAGGAGCTCTATGGAACGCTCGCTCCGTCTGCAACAAACTTTCCTACATCCACGACCTTTTCATTACTAACAAACTTTCGTTCCTCGCCATCACCGAAACCTGGCTCACCCCCTCTAACACACCCACACCCCCTGCCCCAATGGCAAACATGGCGGAGGCGTAGGTTTTCTCCTGTCAGATACCTGCGTTTTCACCCAAATATCACTGCCACCCTCTGTTATACTCCCCTCTTTTGAGGTGCACTGTGTGCGCATCTATTCCCCCTCTGACCTCTAATTGGCCGTCATTTACCGACCCCCAGGGCTAGCCACCACTTTCTTAGACCACTTCACCACCTGACTGCTTCACTTCCTTTCCACTGACATCCCCACTATCATAATGGGTGACTTCAACATCCCCATTGACACTTCCCACTCATCTGTCTCTAAGCTCCTATTCCTCACTTCCTCCTTCGGCCTTGCTCAATGGTCTTCGGCAGCTACTCATAAAGATGGCCACACACTGGACCTCATCTTCACCCGCCTCTTTTCCCTATCTAACCTCTCTAACTCACCCCTCCCTCTCTCTGACCATAACCTCCTCACATTCTCTACCCTCTCCTGTCCAGGTGCACAATCCCCACTCCACAAACTTACACACGCTCGCAGAAATCTCAAACACCTTGACCTACACTCACTCTCTGAATCCCTCCTCCCTCTTGCAGACATAAATTCCTTACACAATGCAGATGTTGCTGCAGCTTCATATAACACCACATAACACCACAATAGCTGCAGCTCTCGACTCGATCGCCCCTCTCACACATACCAAATCTCGCACAATCAACAGGCAACCCTGGCACACCAAACTTACTAAAGAACTGCGACGGGCCTCCAGGGTTGCGGAGCAGAGATGGAAAAGGTCTCACTCCATCGAGCACTTCATCGCATTCAAACAATCCCTCACTATTTTCAAGTCCGCACTCACTACAGCAAAACAATCCTACTTCTCATCTCTCATATCCTCCCTATCTCACAACTAGAGATGAGCGGTGTTCGACTAGAACTGTTCGCCAATCTCAAATTTGAGCTGTTTTGGGCGGTATTGGACGAGCTCGAACGATTTGCAAAAAATTCGGCTGTTCGAGGTTATGTTCGATAACTGTTCGTGCACCAAAAGCATGTCCTGCATGTCTGGCGCTATTTTTGAGCACCAATCATGCAGGGATTGTCTGCCACTCACTGTAATGCCACAGCCATGGTTGTTGTGGCATTACAGTGATTGCCCAAATCGATGGGAACAGTGCCCACAGTGAAACATGAAAAGCCGGCAATTCAGCAGCGGCATACACCGGTACCCGACAATTTAGAACAGAAAGAATAGAGAATCACACATAGATTAGATAGATAGAAACATGTTAGTCACATATATATGAAGTACAGTGACAGTGTTGCTTACTGTACTTGTCATTTAGTGTAAAGGATTTATTAAAAAAAATAATAGTGTTTTCATGCACCGTCTCTTTAAAAAAGCCGGCCGGCATTTCAGCAGCGATACCTGACAATTTAGAATAGAAGGAATAGAGAATCACAAATAGATTAGATAGATAGAAACATGTCAGTCACATATACAGTATATGAAGTACAGTGACAGTGTTGCTTACTGTACTTGTCATTTAGTGTAAAGGATTTATTTAAAAAAATAATAGTGTTTTCAAGCACCATCTCTTTAAAAAAGCCGGCCGGCAATTCAGCAGCAGTACCCGACAATTTAGAATAGAAGGAATAGAGAATCACACATAGATTAGATAGATAGAAACATGTCAGTCACATATATATGAAGTACAGTGACAGTGTTGATTACTGTACCTGTCATGTAGTGTTAAAATAAAGGATTTATTTAAAAAAAAATTGGCGTTTGGTTCCCCATAATTTTAGGCTCTAGCGGATGTTAAGCAGACGGCTGGGGCAGATGTTTGAAGCCTGGGAAGGGGGTAATACCCACGGAGCTTCCCAGGCTACTAATATCAGCCCCCAGCTGAATACCTAGCCTTTACTAGCTATTAAAATGGGGGACCCCCCAAAAAAAATGACGTGGGGTTCCCCCTATTTTAATAGCTAGCAAAGGCTAGGCAGACAGCTGGGGGCTGATATTAATAGCCCAGGAAGGGTGCCATGAATATTGGCCCCCTCCCAGGCTAGAAACATCGGCCATCAGCCGTCCCAGAAATGGCGCATCCATAGGATGCGCCAATTCTGGCACTTAGTCTCGCTCTTCCCACTGCCCTGTAGCGGTGGCAGTGGGGTAATAGGGCTGGGGTTGATGTCAGCTTATAATGCCAGCTGACATCAAGCCCAGGTTAGTAATGGAGAGGCGTCTACAAGACACCCCCATTACTAACCCCATAGTCAAAGTTAAAAGAAAACACAAACACCCAGAATAAAGTCCTTTAATTGAAATAAAGACACAATACTTTATTGTTCTAAATTAAACCATACTTACCATCACGCCCATTCCAGCTGAAGCCAACGATCTCCTGCAATAAAAGTAAAATAATAAAGCAACATCATCCTTACCTTTCCATGGTTCCCACGACAGCTTCAGCTCTGCTACATCGAGATGACGGGCTGGACCGCAGCAGAACGCTGCCATTTAGCTTGCCATGCCGCACACACTGAGAAGCGCAGGCATGCTTGCGCTCCTCAGTGTCTCGCTGTGACAGCATAAAAATGAGACGAGTTCATGTCCAATGAACTTGGCTCACCTCAGACACGTCACTGACAGCGTGGGAAAATTCTCCTGCACTCAGCGCTTCAGCATGAGAATTCTCCCACGCTGTCAGTGACGTGCATGAGGTGAGCCGAGTTCATTGGACATGAACTCGGCTCATCTGGATGCCGTCACAGCGAGACACTGAGGAGCGCAAGCATGCCTGCGCTTCTCAGTGTCTGGGGGATGACAGGCTGGATGGCAGCGTTCTGCTGCGGTCCAGCCTGTCATCTCGATGTAGCAGAGCTGAAGCTGTCGTGGGAACCATGGAAAGGTAAGGATGATTTTGCTTTATTGTTTTACTTTTATTGCAGGAGATCGTTGGCTTCAGCTGGAATGGGCGTGATGGTAAGTATGGTTTAATTTAGAACAATAAAGAATTGTGTGTTTATTTCAATTAAAGGACTTTTTTCTGGGTGTTGTGTTTTTTTTAAATACTTTACTAGAAATTCATGGTGGTCATGTCTAATATTGGCGTGACCCCATGAACTGGCCAGCTGATAATGCCAAGCTGGCCCTAACCCCTTTATTACCCAGTGAGCCACCGCACCAGGGCCCTGGATGAGTTGGGTACAGCGCCAGAAGATGGCGTTTCTATGAACGCGCGTTCATTTTCCGGGGTGGCTGCGGACTGCAATTTGCAGCGGGTGGGGCCCAGAAAGCTTGGGCCTCCCAGCGCTGCGGATTCCAGCCCCCAGCTGCCTAGTTGTACCTGGCTGGACACAAAAATAGGGCGAAGCCCCACGTATTTTTTTTTTTAATTATTTCATGAAATTCATGAAATAATTAAGAAAAAAAGGGCTTCCCTATATTGTTGTGTCCAGCCAGGTACAAATAGGCTGCTTGTGGTTGGGGGCTGCCCGTTCCTGCCTGCTGTACCTGGCTGGACACAAATATAGTGCGAAACCCCACGTCAATTTTTTTTAAATTATTTCATGAAACTAGATGGTGGCCCGATTCTAACGCATCGGGTATTCTAGAATATGTGTGTGGCAGACCGGGCGCAATCAGCAGAGCGGTGTTTAAATTTGGCGCCAAAATCACTGACTGGTCGCGGCCAGCAACCGCGACCAATCAGCAAAGCGGTGTTGAAATTTGGCGACTATATCGCTGATTGGTCACGGCCGGCGGTCGCGACTAATCAGCAGAGCGGGGTTTAAATTTTGCGCCAATAATGCTGATTGGTCGTGGCCAGCGAACGTGACCAATCAGCAAAGCGGTGTTTAAATTTGGCGCCAACAATGGTGATTGGTCACGGCCGCGACCATTCAGCAGAGCGGTGTTTAAATTTGGCGGCAATAATATTGATTAGTCGCGACCGGCAATTTGGAGCCAACAATGCTGATTAGTCGCGGCCGGCAACCGCGACCAATCAGCAGAGTGGGGTTTAAATTTGGCGCCAAAATCGCTGATTGGTGGCGGCCGGCGGCCGCGACCAATCAGCAGAGCCGGGTTTAAATTTGACGCCAATACTGCTGATTGGTCGCGGCCTGCAACCGCGTCCAGTCAGCCGAGCAGGGTTTAAATTTGGCGCCAATACTGCTGATTGGTCGCGGACGGCGATCGCGACTAATCAGCAGAGCGGTGTTTAAATTTTGCGGCAATATTGCTGATTGATCTCGGCCAGCGACCGCGATCAATCAGCAGAGCGGTGTTTAAATTTGGCGCCAATAATGCTGATTAGTCGCGGCTGGCATCCGCGACCAATTAGCAGAGCGGGGTTTAAATTTGGTGCCAATCTCGCTGATTGGTCGTGGCTGGAGTCCGCGACCAATCAGCAGAGCGGTGTTTAACTTTAGCGCCAAGATCACTGATTGGTCGCGTGCAGAGAGCGCGACCAATCAGCGAATCGTATTGGTGAGGACCGGGGAGCGCCGCTGCCTGTGCGGATACTTCCGCTGCGAGAAGCCGGGAGATGAGCGACTGCTCGCAGCAGAAGTATCCCGACCCGCAGCGCCGTTCCCCGGTCCTCCCTTGACACCCTAGCCGTTGATGTCCCCACAGTATCCGCATGATGTTATAAAGATCCGGACATTTCTGTTAAAAATCGCTGATTGGTCGCTGGCGCTGTCCGCGACCAATCACCGATTTGGGCGCCAAATTTAAATATCGGCCGCGACCAATCACCGATCTTGGCTCCACATTTAAACACCGCTGTGCTGATTGGTTGCCGACGCTGGGCGCGACCAATCACCGATTTTTGCGCCACATTTAAATAGCGTCCGCGAAAAAATCAGTACAGCGGTGTTTAAATGTGGAGCCAAGATGGGTGATTGGTCGCGGCCGATATTTAAATTTGGCGCCCAAATCGGTGATTGGTCGCGGGCAGCGCCAGCGACCAATCAGCGATTTTTAACACAAATGTCTGGACCTTTGTAACACCATGCGGATACTGTGGGGACATCAGCGGCTAGGGTGTGAAGGGAGGACCGGGGAGCAGCGCTGCGGGTCGGGATACTTCTGCTGTGAGCCCCCGCTCATGTCCCTGGTTCTCGCAGTGGAAGTATCCGCACAGGCAGCGCCGCTGACATCCATGCGGCTAGGGTGTGAAGGGAGGACAGGGGAGCGGCGCTGACATCCAATTGGTCGCAGCCGCTATTTAAATGTGCCGCACAAATCGGTGATTGGTCGCGGTCTTGACCCGCGACCAATCACTGATCTTGCAGCCAAAGTTAAACACTACTGTGCTGATTGGTCGCGGACGCTGCCCGCGACCAATCACCGATTTGTGCGCCAAATTTAAATATCGGCCGCGACCAATCACCGATCTTGGCTCCACATTTAAACACCGCTGTGCTGATTGGTCGCGGCCGATATTTAAATGTGGCGACCAAATCGGTGATTGGTCGCGGGCAGCGTACGCGACCAATCAGCACAGCGGTGTTTAACTTTTGCGGTAAGATCAGTGATTGGTCGGGTCCGAAGACCGCGAAAAATCATCGAATCGTCTTGGTGAGGACCGGAGAGCGGCGCTGCCTGTGCGGCTACTTCCGCTGCGAGAACCCGAGACATGAGCGGGCGCTCGCAGCAGAAGTATCTCGACCCGCAGCGCCGCTCCCCGGTCCTCCCTTCTGCATGGAGGTCAGCGACGCCGGCGGTCCTTCCGCTGCTACCGGCCGGGAGATGAGCGCCTCGCGCCGCTCATCTCCCGGCTGCATCTCCGTCCCGCAGATGGGTCCGGCGGTCGGGGTCCTTCTGCTGTTACCAGCCGGGAGATGAGCGTCTCGCGCCGCTCATCTCTTGGCTGCATTGCTGCTGAGCTCCTTCCCGCAGATGAGCCGCTAACGGCCGCCATCTTTTTTCAGAAATTCCGCGGCGCTGATTGGCCGCTGCCGGACCAATGAGCGACGTGGGATTTCCTGGACAAACAGACAGACAGACAGACAGACGGGATAAGACAATTATATAGTAGATAATTTAAAAAAAAAAGGGCTTCTCTATATTGTTGTGTCCGGCCATGTACAAATAGGCAGCTGGTGGTTGGGGGCTGCCCGTTCCTGCCTGCTGTACCTGGCTGGACACAAATATAGTGCGAAGCCCCACGTCAAATTTTTTTTAATTATTTCATGAATTTCCTGAAATAATTTAAAAAAATTGACGTGGGGCTTCGCACTATATTTGTGTCCAGCCAGGTACAGCAGGCAGGAACGGGCTGCCCCAAACCACCAGCTGCCTATTTGTACCTGGCCGGACACAACAATATAGGGAAGCCCTTTTTTTCTTAATTATTTCATGAATTTCATGAAATAATAAAAAAAAAAATACGTGGGGCTTCGCCCTATTTTTGTGTCCAGCCAGGTACAACTAGGCAGCTGGGGGCTGGAATCCGCAGCGCTGGGAGGCCCAAGCTTTCTGGGCCCCACCCACTGCAAATTGCAGTCCGCAGCCACCCCGGAAAATGGCGCGTTCATAGAAGCGCCATCTTCTGGCGATGTACCCAACTCATCCAGGGCCCTGGTGCGGTGGCTCACTGGGTAATAAAGGGGTTAGGGCCAGCTTGGTATTATCAGCTGGCCCTAAGCCCGAAATTCATGGGGTCACGCCAATATTAGACATGACCACCATGAATTTCTAGTAAAGTATTAAAAAAAACACAACACCCAGAATAAAGTCCTTTAATTGAAATAAACACACAATTCTTTATTGTTCTAAATGAAACCATACTTACCATCACGCCCATTCCATCTGAAGCCAACGATCTCCTGCAATAAAAGTAAAATAATAAAGCAACATCATCCTTACCTTTCCATGGTTCCCAGGACAGCTTCAGCTCTGCTACATCGAGATGACAGGCTGGACCGCAGCAGAACGCTGCCATCCAGCCTGTCATCCCCCAGACACTGAGAAGCGCAGGCATACTTGCACTCCTCAGCGTCTCGCTGTGACGGCATCCAGATGAGACGAGTTCATGTCCAATGAACTCGGCTCACCTCATGCACGTCACTGACAGCGTGGGAAAATTCTCCTGCACTCAGCGCTTCAGCGTGAGAATTCTCCCACGCTGTCAGTGACGTACATGAGGTGAGCTGAGTTCATTGGATATGAGCTCACCTCATGCACGTCACTGACAGCGTGGGAAAATTCTCACGCTGAAGCGCTGAGTGCAGGAGAATTTTCCCACGCTGTCAGTGACGTGCATGAGGTGAGCTGAGTTCATTGTCGGCTCATCTGGATGCCGTCACAGCCAGACACTGAGGAGCGCAAGCATGCCTGCGCTTCTCAGTGTCTGCGGGATGACAGGCTGGATGGCAGCTTTCTGCTGCGGTCCAGCCTGTCATCTCGATGTAGCAGAGCTGGAGCTGTCGTGGGAACCATGGAAAGGTAAGGATGATGTTGCTTTATTATTTTACTTTTATTGCAGGAGATCGTTGGCTTCAGCTGGAATGGGCGTGATGGTAAGTATGGTTTAATTTAGAACAATAAAGAATTGTGTGTTTATTTCAATTAAAGGACTTTATTCTGGGTGTTTGTGTTTTTTTTAACTTTGACTATGGGGTTAGTAATGGGGGTGTCTTATAGACGCCTCTCCATTACTAACCTGGGCTTGATGTCAGCTGGCATTATAAGCTGACATCAACCCCAGCCCTATTACCCCACTGCCACCGCTACAGGGCAGTGGGAAGAGTGAGGCTAAGTGCCAGAATTGGCGCATCCTATGGATGCGCCATTTCTGGGATGGCTGACGGCTGGTGTTTCTAGCCTGGGAGGGGGCCAATATTCATGACACCCTTCCTGGGCTATTAATATCAGCCCCCAGCTGTCTGCCTAGCCTTTGCTAGCTATTAAAATAGGGGGGACCCCACGTCATTTTTTTTGGGGGGGTCCCCCATTTTAATAGCTAGGAAAGGCTAGGTATTCAGCTGGGGGCTGAAATTAGTAGCCTGGGAAGCTCCGTGGGTATTACCCCCTTCCCAGGCTTCAAACATCTGCCCCAGCCGTCTGCTTAACCTCCGCTAGAGACTAAAATTATGGGGAACCCCACGCCAATTTTTTTTTTAATAAATCCTTTATTTTAACACTAAATGACAAGTACAGTAACCAACACTGTCACTGTACTTCATATATATGTGACTGACATGTTTCTATCTATCTAATCTATGTGTAATGCTCTATTCTTTCTGTTATAAATTGTCGGGTACCGCTGCTGAATTGCCGGCCAGCTTTTTTAAAGAGACGGTGCACGAAAACACTAATATTTTTTTTAATAAATCCTTTACACTAAATGACAAGTACAGTAACCAACACTGACACTGTACTTCTTATATATGTGACTGACATGTTTCTATCTATCTAATCTATGTGTGATGCTCTATTCCTTCTTGTCTAAATTGTCGGGTACCGGTGTATGCCGCTGCTGAATTGCCGGCCGGCTTTTTTAAAGAGAGCGTCTTCTGAGCAGTTTGTCAGCTTTTGGACACCTTTGAAGGTGTTTTATATGTGTTTCTATGTGTTTTTGTTTGCCTGCCATTGGTTTTAATGGTGTTCGACGGTGTTCTAAGGTGTTCGACGAACAGTTCCTCGAACATCCCGGTGTTCGACGAACCGAACCGAACCCGAATACTACGGGGGTGGCTCAACACTACTCACAACTCTAAACAGCTATTTAACACTTTCACGGCTTTCAGTATCACCTCTATGCTGATAACACACAGATCTACCTCTCTGGACCCGATATCTCCTCCCTACTAACCAAAATCCAACAATGTCTGTCCGCCATCTCATCCTTCTTCTCTGCCAGATTTCTAAAACTCAACATGGATAAAACAGAGTGCATCATCTTTCCACCCTCTCATTCATATCCCCCATCTGACCTATCCATCAACATCAATGGCTGTTCACTGTCCCCAGTCCCACAAGCTCGCTGCCTTGGGGTAACCCTGGACTCTGATCTCTCGTTCAAACCACATATCCAAGCCCTTTCCACTTCCTGCCAACTCCAACTCAAAAATATTTCCCGGATCCGTGCATTCCTCAGCAAAGACTCTGCAAAAAACACTAGTGCATGCCCTCATCATCTCCCGCCTTGACTACTGCAACCTCCTGCTCTGTGGCCTCCCTTCCAACACTCTTGCGCCCCTCCAATCTATCCTAAACTCTGCTGCTCGACTAATCCACCTGTCCCCCCGCTATTCCCCGACCTCCCCCCTCTGTCAATCCCTTCACTGGCTCTCCATTGCCCAGAGAATCCTACTTCAAAACCCTAACCATGGCATACAAAGCCATCCACAACCTGTCTCCTCCATACATCTGTGACCTAGTCTCCTGGTACTTACCTGCACGCAACCTCCGATCCTCACAAGATCTCCTTCTCTACTCCCCTCTTAACTCCTCTTCCCACAATCGTATGCAAGATTTCTCCCGTGCATCCCCCCTACTCTGGAACTCTCTACCCCAACACATCAGACTCTCGCCTACCATGGAAGCCTTCAAAAGAAACCTGAAGACCTACCTCTTCCGACAAGCCTACAACCTGCAGTAACCACCACTCCACCACATTACTGCATGGCCTCCTCTACCCCCACCTACTGTATCCTCACCCATCCCTTGTAGAATGTTAGCCCTCGCGGGCAGGGTCCTCGCTCCTCCTGTACCAGTCGCTGACTCGTTTTGTTAAGATTATGTAAATGTTTTTGCTATGTATATCCCTATCACATGTAAAGCGCCATGGAATAAATGGCACTATAATAATAAATAATAATAATAATATATTGATGGGCATAAACAATTTGATCTTTCAACTTTTCTCCCAAAAACCGCAGAATTTCTAAAGTAGACCAATGTGTATCCAGGTGCCGGTGGAGCAGATGCCAAGAAGCTGACAGGACCTTGTCATGTTGTTGAGTGGAAAAAGCTTCAAGAATATGGTTTGGGAGATCACTGAGGCCTGCTATATACAAATTCAGTCCATGTAACTCTTCTAACAGTTTGGAGGGAAGCTGAGCTTTCATGTGCTCATAGGGATGAGCTAGTGAACTTTCTGTCTGTTTTGAGGAATCCAAAAACCTGTATAAAAATACTTAATGTAGAATCTTTATGCACTGATTTCTGATTTCTTCAGCCTCATTGTGAATGTTATTAACTTGTCCAAAGTCAAAAGAAACAGGCTTTGCTTATCTTTCAGGTGCATTTATTTTTTGCCACAGCAATCCACACAAGAGATAGGTGGATTCCACAACGGCAGTCCCAGTCACCCACTGAAAGCCAAAAACCTCTACGTTGTCGGCCGGGAATGGATCAAGCTTCAATAAGAGCCTCTGTAAGCAGTCAGCCAGCACCTTTTAAAGAGGTCTAGTGCTAATCAGTCCAGAACCCTGAAGGACCAACTGCGGATGCATCTACAGTAGTGATGAGTGAGCGTGCTCACAACTGCTCGGTACTCGCCTGGACATCTCACTGTTTGAAATGCTCGGCGAGTACTTTCTGGATGCTCGGGCGGGAGCTTGAGTCCCCGCCCTGGATGTTTGACACTATTTAAACAGCAAGTAAACATATGGGGATTGCCTGCCAGTCACTGAAATGCAGCAGCCATGTTGGTTGTGGCATGACAGTGATAGCATCATCAGGTCTATATAAGAACCTCTGACCCTATGCTCGTCACAGTGTACCATTTAGACAGGCAGAGTAGGGAGAGCTGCAGCTGAGTGATGGAGAGAATTGGCGGTTTATTTAGTGAAGTATTCCACAGAAATATGTATCTAAACTGACAGACCTTCTAATAACTAATCCAGATGCATATCAATCCTGGTCACAGCAGGAGTAAGGCAGGCATAGTTTGTGGACAGCGTATAGAATAGAATATGGTCCATTGCACGTTCTGTCTGCTGCTATTACTGATATCCATAGCTCTAGATATCAGGGCTAACATTCTTTTTGCTCTTAATCATAATTATTTGCTTGAAAAGAAATATAATGCACCATTTTTACTGTTCCATTTGCTTGTTAGCAGCATTCAGCCAGATTTGTTTGATATTAGTAGCATTGCTGTATTGTGGAAGCAGAGAAACTTGTCCATCATCTCAGGTGATCCGATAATAATGCAGTAATAATCCTGACTTTTTTGGTAAATGTGACAAGTATTATACTCCATTTAAAGTCTGCCTGCTGTGTGTTGTTCAAACCTATTCACACTTGGTTGCTGACCAATACCATGCCAATAAGGCCACTACCTAAAACCGTGGTAATCAGACGTAATCCGATATTACTGCGGTAATAATCCTGACATTTTTGGGAGCATGCCAAATATTATACTCCATTTAAAATGGGCAAGGCGTGTGGCAAGGGCCTGGAAAGTGGACGTGATGGTGATGGTGCACGCAAAGGCCGAGGCCTTGGGCAAGCTGAAATTGTGCCTGCTGAGGGAGCACAACAAGCACCCACATCATGTCGCTCTATCTTCCTGTCCCACTTTGTAGGAGGCCGCGGACACCACTATTGAAGCCAGAGCAGTGTGAAAAGGTTGCTGGTTGAATAGCAGATAATGCTTCCAGTTTCTTTGCCACCACCACCACCCTGTCTTCCACACAGTCCAGTCTCAGTAGTCGTGAGTCTGGACCACATATTTCTCACCCTGATCCTCGTTCCTCCCACCATGCCGAGTGCCCAGTGACAAGTGATTCCAAACTTGGGCAGTCTGAAGTGCTGTTCACTTTTCCATTTACAGATTAGGGCCTCTCACCTGGCCCTCTTCAAGCCATGAAAGAGGAGATTGCATATAGTAGCCACAGTCACACATAGGCGACGATGGGAAAGTGCAGTTACTGTCACAAGAGGTGGGTGATGATGATGAGACACAATTGCCAGCAAGCCAAGAGGAGGCCCAGGGTGCATTCGTGCAAGACGACGTGGTGGAAGATGAAGTCACTAACCCAACCTGACAAGGTGACATGCGTGACATGTCATTGCACACTTGCAACCACCTCCATCAGCGTCCACGTCCTTGTTCCAGCGCAGCATTCAATTGTCCCTACCCCAGTCATTTGAACGCAAGTGCAAATAAACTGCCACATTTCTCAAATGCTTGCACTTGAAATGTTGCCTTTTAGGCTCATGGAGATGGAATCTTTCTGCAACCTCATGGTGGCAGCCGTCCCTTGGTACTCGGTTCCCAGCCACCACTATTTCTCCTGGTATGCCGTCCCCACCTTACACACGCACGTGTCAAAGAGCATTAGCCATACCCTCACCAACGCAGTTACTGGGACCACGGACATGTGGACAAGTCCCAGGGACGGTACATCTCACTGATGGCACACTGGGTTTATATTGTGGAAGCTGAGACACAGTCGGACCCTGGGACGGAACAAGTCCTCCCGACGCCAAGGATTGCGGGCCCTGGGTCAATCCGAGTTGCCTCCATATTCTATAGCTCCTGCACCTCCTCCTCCTCTTCAGCCTCCATCTACAAAATGACCACATCAGTCAGAAGCTGGAAGCACTGCAGCACTGCCTCAGCCAAGCGGAAACAGGCTGTGCAGAAGCTAATGTGCTTAGGTAACAAACTGCACAACGCTGCACAGTTATAGATAGCTGTAACAGAGCAGACACATCTGTGGCTGTCACCGCTGAACCCACAGCCAGGCATTGTCGTGTGTGACAATGGCCGGAAACTGATGGCAGCTCTGAGGCTTGGCAACCTTGCACAGGTACCTTGCCTGACCCATCTGCTCAACTTAGTGGTTCAGCTGTTTCTCAAAACCTACCTGGATCTGACTGAGCAGTTTGTGACAGTATGCCGCGTGTGTGCACATTTCAGAAAGTCACCTACAGCTTCTCTTAACCTTGCCGTGCTTCAGCACCTTCCAGCTCATCGACTGGTGTGCAATGTCACCACGCGATGGAACTCAACGTTTCAGATGTTGGTAAGGACTAGTGAGCAGCAGAGGGCAGTTGTTGAGTACCAGCTTCAACACGCCCGTCGGTATTCAGGTCAGCCTCCGCACATAAGAGCTGATGAGTGGGCATGGATGTCTGACATCTGTGCTGCACTACAAAACTTTGAGGACTCCACCAAGATGGTGTGCGGTGATGATGCGATAATTAGCGTCACCATCCATCTTCTCTGCCTACTGAAACGCTCGCTGCTCACAATTAAAGAGGAGGCATTAAAGGCAGAGCACGATGAGATAGAGCAAGGAACTATACAGGGTGATGCCACACAACCCAGCCTCATCTCAACGCGAATTGGGTGATAATGAGGAGGAGGAACAGGAGCTGTTTTCCTGCACTACAGACGGTACTATCCACACAACAGTCATACCGTCTGTTCAGCGTGAATTGCCTGAGGAGAGGGAGGAGGAGGACCAGGAAAAGGATGAGGAGGAGAGCATGGACAGTCGCCCTCTTGGTCAGGACAGGGAAGTCTTGGCTGTTGGCAATCTGGCACACATGGCTGACTTTATGTTCCGTTGTCTTTCCCGTGACCCTCGCATTGTATGCATTTTGGTCAACACTAGTTACTGGTTGGTCACACTTCTAGACCCATGCTACAAGAAGAACTTTTTATCTCTTCTTCCCGTGTCGGAGAGATCTAATAAAATGTTGCAGTACCAGAAGGCTCTTGTTGAAGAATTCTTAAAATTCCCATCTCAAAACGCTGGTGGCAGATTTCACAGTTTGTTGGACAACCAAGGAGTACAGGAGAGGGAGACACAAATACGATGAAGCAGAGGCAGGGGAACACTGTCAAAGGTCTGGGACAGCTTTCTCAGCCCCTCCCAGTGCCCAGGCCCTGATGCGCGGGGTACTCTGACATAATGGAAAAGTTTTGGAAGATGCTGAAAGAGTACCTTGATGACCGTACCAACGTCCTCCGTGATTCCTCTGTGCCTTATAACTATAGGGTATCCGAGCTGGACACGTGGCACTCTATGCCTTGGAGTTAGAGGCCCAGCCCTGCAGCTAGTGTTTTGTCAGAGCGCGTTTTTAGTGCTGCCGGGGGCATTATAACTGATAGGCGCATCTTATAAAAATGAACAAGGGCTTGTAAGGCGGCGGTGTTCACACCATGCAGTAACTGAGGCAGTGACCCAAGCAAGTCCAGCACAAACAGCTTTATTCAGCAACTCACGGGTAAACAGAAAAGTCCTCCGGTTTGCGGCCGAGTTAACACGAGTCCTTAAACAACGGTTGCTGTGGGCAACGGCCACGCCAGGCCACTCAGAGCCTGACAGGTGCAGAGCCTTCCCAGGTGACAGCCGCAGGTGAGTTTGTGACTGCAATGCACTCCAATGGATTTAATAGGTCTCTGTACACATTCTGGGGGATATATAACGTCCCTCGTATACGATCCCGGTCACTGCCTCACATATCCCCCCCCTCTGTTCAAACTTGTGGGGTTGAACATTTGACATCATACAGGGTGCCCGGGACAGGGCATCCGCGTTTGCCTGCGACTTTCCAGGGCGATGTTCTACAGAGAACCTGAAATTTTGCAGTGACACGAACCACCCGGTGACTCGCGCATTCCTCTCCTTGG
Organism: Phyllobates terribilis; assembly: GCF_046119375.1. Lineage (NCBI taxonomy): Eukaryota > Metazoa > Chordata > Amphibia > Anura > Dendrobatidae > Phyllobates > Phyllobates terribilis. Next base: position 91,878 of record NW_027362964.1, read on the forward strand.
CATTTTTCATCCATACCAAGGGTGAGTGGTCCGTCACCAAGTGGAACTGACGCCTGAGTAAATAATAACGTAGCGATTCCAAGGCCCTCTTAATAGCCAAACACTTTTTCTTTACCACGCTATAGTTTTTCTCTGCCGGGACAAGTTTTCTACTCAAGTAGGTGACCGGGTGCTCTTCACCATTCACTTTTTGTGACAATACCGCCCCTAGGCCTACCTCCGAGGCATCTGTCTGTACAATGAAGGTTTCCTTGAAGTTGGGGCTGATGAGGACCGGCTGTCCACACAGGGCCAACTTCATTTACTGAAAGGCTTTTTCTGCCTGAGGGTTCCACCGAACCATTACTTGATTTTTTTCCTTTCAAGAGATCGGTCAGGGCCACCATTCTCGCAGCAAAATTAGGTATAAACCGGCGGTAATACCCAAGAATGCCAAGGAGCGCCCTCACCTGCTTTGTACTTGACGGTTTAGGACAATTTTTTATGGCCTCAACTTTATTGATTTGGGACTTGATAATTCCTCGGCCAATCACATACCCCAAATATCGGGCTTTCTCTAGCCCTATCACACATTTTTTTGGGGTTGACGTTAATCGAGCGGCTCTGAGAGAATCCAGCACTGCTTGTGCCTGGGATAGATGCGTATGCCAGTCGGTGCTAAAGATGATAATATCATCTAGATACGCGGACGCGTACACCTGATGAGACTTGAGCACTATGTCCATCAACCACTGGAATGTAGCCGGGGCCCCATGTAGCCCAATAGGTAAAACCACATAGTGATATAGACCCTCCGTAGTTATGAAGGCGTTCAAATCCTTCGCCGATTTCGTGAGAGGCACCTGCCAGTAACCCTTGGTGAGATCGAGCGTGGTAAAGTACTGGGCCTGCCCCAGTCTCTCAATCCGCTCATCCACCCTGGGCATTGGATAAAGGTCAAACTTCAACACTTCATTTAGTTTTCGGAAATTGTTACAGAAGCGTAACGATCCGTCTGGTTTCGAAATCAGTACGTTGGGGCTAGCCCACTCACTCAGTGATTCCTCGATGACGCCTAACTGGAGCATTTGTTTTACCTCAGCCGTGATGGCTTGCCTCTGGGCTTCGGGTACCCGGTACGGTCTCATTCGCACCTTTACCCCAGGTTCGGTGACAATGTCATGTTGGAGAACTGTAGTCCTACCCGGTAGCTCTGAGAACATATCGGTATTCTGCTGCACCAGTGAGCGAGCCTCCCGTCGCTGCTGTTTAGTGAGAGCATCACTTATCCTCACCTCTCCCCCGGACGCATCCCTGGCTGAAGGTAGAGAACTCTCTGGCGATATGCCCAGAGTGACGTCTGTAACTAAACACTCTCGATCTTTCCAAGGTTTTAGCAGGATTACATGATAAAGCTGCTCAGGTTTCCTCCTTCCGGGTTTATACACCCGGTAATTTACCTCCCCCACCTTTTCTCAAACCTCATATGGCCCTTGCCTCTTGTCCATGAGCTTACTCTCAGCTATGGGTACCAGTACTAACACCTGATCTCCCTTATTAAAAGACCTGACTCTGGCTCTTTTATTATATGTGTGTCTCTGGGCTGCCTGGGCATCTAACAGATGTTCTTTCATGATGGGCATGACCGCCGCGATCCGGTCCTGCATACTAGCCACATGTTCAATTATACTCCTATGTGGAGTCGGCTCTTGTTCCCACATCTCTTTGGCTATGTCCAACAGACCCCTAGGGTGTCTGCCGTACAATAACTCAAAGGGAGAGAACCCTGTGGAAGTCTGGGGTACCTCACGGACGGCGAACATCAAATAGGGTAGCAACATGTCCCAATCCCTTCCGTCCTTAGAAACCACCTTTTTTAACATGGACTTGAGGGTTTTATTGAACCGTTCTACTAGCCCGTCGGTTTGAGGATGGTACACCGAGGTGCGCAATTGTTTAATGTTTAGCAGTTTGCACAGTTCCCTTGTCACTTTGGACATAAAAGGGGTCCCCTGATCCGTCAGTATCTCCTTAGGTAGTCCAAGGCAGCAGAACATGGCAAACAGCTCCCGTGCAATCAGATTTGTCGAAGTGTGGCGTAGCGGTGTAGCGGTATAGCCTCCGGGTACTGGGTGGCATAGTCGACGACCACCAGTATATGTTGGTGGCCACGAGCGGATTTTACAATGGGCCCTACCAAGTCCATTGCAATTCGTTCAAAAGGTACCTCTATTACTGGCTGAGGTACCAATGGGCTACGGAAACTTGCGGTGGGTGTGGTCAACTGACATTCGGGGCAGGATTCGCAGTACTTTTGGACCGCCGCGTAAATCCCCGGCCAAAAGAACCGCTGCAAGATACGCTCTTGCGTCTTTTTAACCCCTAAGTGTCTACCCAGAAGGTGTGTGTGTGCCAACTCCAGAACGGTACGACTGAGGTACCACTAACTGTTCCACGACCTCGTCCCTGATTTTGTCTACCCTATAGAGCAACTCACCGTTGACTACCATGCGTGGAAATACAGTATCTGCACCGGGCTGTTGAGCTACGCCATTTACCTTTAACACCCTTTCCCACAGCTCCGAGTCAGAGTAGGATCCTGTAGCTGAGCTGTCCCAAACGTGCCCCGGGACACTTCCAGCTCCAGGATCGATGGGGTCTCCTCGACCTCTCCTGCCAGCACCTCTAGGGGAAACCTATCGGGGTCACACTCTGTCCCTAGGTTGGACACCCCTACAGCAGGTACCCGTGACTCGGGTTCATCGGGTACAGCGCCTGTAACACATTTTACCGGGGGAGAGTGGATTTTGTTTTTCCATAGAGTCCAGAACAGGGTCAAGTCTCTTCTCAACACAGTCCCATAGGGAAGAGTTTTTACCACCCCCACCACATGTTTTATGTCTCCACAAGGCGTGGACAAAACTACCTCCACGGTTGGGTACTCTCAGAGGTCCCCATGGATACACACAACCCCGACTGTCCATCCACTGGGGTTGTCTCCTGCCACCAGCGACCCATGTACCAAAGTCACTAGGCTTCCCGAATCTAAGAGGGCCTCCGTGTGGTACCCATTAACCAGTACCTGGCACAGTTGGGGTTCACTGTCCGGGGGGTCGGCACTCGCAGTGCAGACAGTCTGGGCGTACATTGAGACCTGGCGGATAAACCCGCAGTCCATGGGTTCCGTAGTCAGGGGGCAGTTAGCAATCACATGTCCCGGCCCCTGACACCGCCAGCACCTAATGGTGGAGGTACTGTTAGGTCTTATGACTGTTTGGGAGGGAACTGGTCTCCTACCACTCTCATTCCGGGATACCCCTTCAGCACGGGTACGGTGCTGACTGTCCTCAGCAGAGGGACGCGACCCCTTTCCCGGTTCCTGGGTTGACAGGGATCGGCGTGACAGCCGTGAGGGGGCAGAGTCCCAGATAAAGTCCTGAGTGGCCGAGTAGCGCTCGATCAGGCTGACCACTTGGTCGAGTGTGCCGGGGTCCCCTTGCCCCACTCAACGTTGGATAGCGGCTGGCAGAGTCCTCAGCAGCTGGTCAACCACCACCCTCTCCACCATCTGGGCTGGAGACAAAGTCTCAGGCTGGAGCCACCTCTACCAGCTGCAGCAGGTCATAAGCCTGAGAACGGGCGGGTTGGGTCTCCACATAGGCCCATGTAAATACACGCTGAGCCCTCACATATATATTGACCCCCAGTCGGACAAGGATCTCACCTTTGAGCCTCTGGTAGTCCTGGGCGTCCTCCCGACTGAGGTCGAAGTAGGCCTTTTGGGAATCGCCGACCAGAAACGGAGCCACCACTTCTGCCCACTGACTGGCTGGTCAGGAAGGCTTCCACATCGTCCTCCGGTCCCATCTTCGCTGAGCGAACCTTGTCCCGGGCCTCACTACGTTCTGAGGCTGGTGCTGTTGGCGTCTCCCGCAGGGCAGCAATCTGTTGCAGCAACAGTTCATTTGTTTTTTGCTGCTGCTGGTACAGTAGCTGCTGCTGCTTATGCTGCTGTTCCCGCTCCTGCTGTTGCTGTTGGAGATTCTGGTGCTGCTCCTGCTGTTGCCACTGACACTGCAGCTGCTGCTGCTGGGTAAGTACCAGCTGCTCCATTTTGTCAACGGGGTGGGGCGGAAAGATGGCCGGCCGGATTGTGGTCATGCAGCTGCCGGTGGGGTATGCCTCAGGCACTATGCCCGCATTCTCCACCAAGCTGTAAGGCGGCAGTGTTCACACCGTTATGTAACTGAGACGGTGACCCAAGCAAATCCAAGCAAGCTTTATTCAGCAACTCACGGGGAAACAGAAAAGTCCTCCGGTTTGCAGCCGGGTTAACACGATTCCTTAAACAACGGTTGCCGTGGGCAACGGCCATGCCGGGTCGCTCAGAGCCTGACATGTGCAGAGCCTTCCCAGGCGTGGGTTCAGCCACACTCAATCCTGCTGAGCTTTCCTGCTAAGCTCCTAGCAGGTTCCAATACAGAACAACACTAATCCTTAGTGCAGGGTTTTTAAAGGACCTGTGGCAAGAGCTACTGGAAAACCCCGGTTGGAGGGAGGAGGCCGTCCCACTGCCTTCCTGTAGCCTCCCCCAAGAAATGAAGGCCCTGCCAGGTTTTACTTAATCTGCCTTAGCCAGATAGCCTGACCAGATCAATGCTCACCTTCATTCCTGCATTGCAGCCGCAGGTGAGTTTGTGACTGTGACGCGCCCCTGGGCCTGTGTCGCGCTGCGTTGCGCACGCGGGAGCTTACCCGGAGCCGGATCTGTTGAGGGTTGTAGTCTCGTGGCGGTGACCTGGTCCGTGCCCAGGGAGTCAGACTAAGTGGCAGAGTACTAGCAGTAGATGTTGGATGAATGTCGACTACGCCACCCGTTGAGTGCGGCTTTGAAGCCGCCGCTGCAGAACAGTCCGCTGAGGCCGGTGGTATGTGTGCAGCAATGGTGGTATAACCCCCAATGGGAGAGGTATGGCCTCAGGGCAGCTTGTGCGGATGATGGGGGTGATGGTGGTACACGAGCGCAACAAAGATAACTCGGAGTCTTGATGGTGCAGTTCAGGGTCTTTACTCACGGTTACTCGGTTACTGCTCCAGGCCACCGCTGCAGAGGTGGCCGCCTGTGTCGCGCTGTGCTCACCAGGTGAGGGGCTCGGTTAACCCCCAGGTCTTTCTGGAGTGCTTTGCAGGACCCCCTTTATGTCTCCTGTCTCTGGTCTTCAACCCCACTAGTGACCACGCTTATGTCCAGCTGCCTCGGACCTTCTTGGTGGGCAAACGTTGGCCTGCGTTTCCCAGGTCCTATGTGGTGCCTTTCTAGCGGGTTTGGTGAGGGGCTGCTCCACATGTAATGTCGCAGCCTCCGGTTCTTAGTTGAGGGTAGTTTCTCTCCTCCACTAATTTGGGATCCGGTTCCCTTCTTCTTGACCTGACCCCCCTACTCGGGTAGCGGCGGGCGTGTGGTGGCTACCAGCCAGTCCACACCCCTGGGGTCCCCTCTGTCCTTCTTGGAGCCCAGTCTGCTCCTCTTCCTCCTTCTTCCCTCCTCCAGGCTCAGGCCTCCTGACAGGGCCTGCCTGTGGAGCAGAGCCCATAAAGCAGCTCTGCTCCCTGGCTTCTCCTCCTGACAGGGCCTGCCTGTGGAGCAGAGCCCATAAAGCAGCTCTGCTCCCTGGCTTCTCCTTGCCTGTGGAGCAGAGCCCATAAAGCAGCTCTGCTCTCTGGCTTCTCCTCTCTGAACTCACTCCTTTTCCAAAATGGTGCCCCCCTCTTATACTCCTGTACAGAGTGCACCCAGGATCTACTTCCCCCACGCACACACTACCGGGTTCCCTTCTCTAGGTGTTCCCTCCCCCCACTCCAGCCAGGGACATGCTCACTCGTGCCTGCATAACTAATGGGAGCACCGTCGAGCTGTCCCCCGGAAATGTGGTGTAGTGCATGTGGGTGTTAGGGTCCTGAGCCACACTCCATCCTTACCTGGAAGTGAGATATCGCACATCTGGGTGAGATGCAATACCTCTGTAGCAACCGAACCCTCGGGGTGCTACAACTGCAATGCACTCCAATGGACTTAATAGGTCTCTGTACACATTCTGGGGGATATATAATGTCCCTCGTATACGATCCCGGTCACTGCCTCACAGGCTGGATTGGGCCAGACTTCTCAACACCACTGGATGATAGCAGCGGAACATGAAGTCAAATCCAGTGGGGGTTTTGTGGGGGTCTATTCCCATTAACCTCTTCACACCGAGACAGACAAAATCCTGAAGCGTATACCTATTTTATGTTGTCCTTCTTGTCCTTCTCCTCATCCTCCACCACCATATCACTATGGTGACCGAGATGCAACAGCCACATAATTTTTTAAGGGTGTTTATGATGCCTGTGGGGAAAATTTTTAGAGGCGCTGCCCTGGGACAAGATTGTGGACTTGGTTGCTGATGATGGTGGTTATAAATGTGCAATGACAGGTGCATGGCAGGAGGCATCTTCGCCTGCACCATGGACAGGGGATTGGCGTGCATGCTCAACAGCAGAACTGGCAGTGGTGTCTCCCTTAGACACTGTTTCTGGACCCTGGCATTCGGCCCAACTAGACAGGTGCTTTGCTGTCATGTGCCTGAGCATGCTGGTTGTGGTCAGGCTGGTAGTTTTGCTGCCCCTGCTGATTCTGGCATGGCACATGTTGCAAATGGCCTTTTTGTGGTTAACTTGACAGTCTTTGGAAGACTTAACAGTTGGACTGGCAACTTCCCTCATATTGATGTTCTGGGGAACAACTGCCCGCCTTGTGTCTGTGACCACCCCACTGCTTATTCCTGCCTGTTGTGGTGCTACACCTTCCTCCTCCTCTGTGCTGCCCTCCTTGCTTGCCAGGTTGGCTCAGTGACTTCATCGTCCACCACCTCGTCATCCACATACACACCCTAAGCCTCCTCCTGACTTGCTGGCAGTTGTGTCTCATCATCATCACCCACCTCTTGCCACAGTAATTGCACTTTCCCACCATTGTCTTCGTGTGACCATGGCTGCTCAAATACTTGGGCATCGCTACATGTGATCTCCTCTTGCCCAGCTTGAAGCGGACCGGGCAAGAGGTCCGAATCTATAAATGGAAAAGTGAACAGCTCTTTGGCGTGTCCAAGTGTGGGATCAGTTGTCTCCAGGCACTCGGCATGGTGGGATTAATGATCAGGGTGAGGAATATGTGGTGCAGACTTAAGGCTACAGAGACTAAACCATGTGGAAGACAAGGTAGTTTTGGTGGCAAACTTACTGGAAGCATTATCTGCTATCCAACCAACAACTTTTCACTCTGCTCTGGCTTCAATAGTGGTGTTCTACGGCCACTTACAAAAATGGACAGGAAGGTAGAGTGACATGATGTGGGTGCTTATTGTGCTCCCTCAGCAGGCACAATTTCAGCTTGCCCACGGCTTCAGCCTCTGCGTGCACCATCACCATCACGTCCACTTCCCAGTCCTTTGCTATGCGCTTTGCCCATTTTAAATGGAGTATAATGTTTGTCACAGTCCCAAAAATGTCAGCATTATAACTGCTCTAATATCGGATCATGTTTGGTTACCACGGTTTTAGGCAGCGGCCTTATAGTATGGTATTGCTCAGCGACCAAGTGTGAATAGGTTTGAACAAAAGACAACTTGCAGACTTTAAATGGAGTATAATATTTGGAACGCTCCCAAAAATGTCAGCATTATTACAATAATATCGGATCACGTCTGATGACCATGGTTTTAGGCACTGGCTTAATAGTATTGTATTGATCAGTGACCAAGTGTGAATAGGTTTGAACATTACACAACTGGCAGACTTTAAATGGAGTGTAATATTTGGCACGCTCCCAAAAATGTCAGCATTATTACAATAATATCGGATCACGTCTGATGACCACGGTTTTGGGCACTGGCTTAATAGTATTGTATTGGTCAGCGACCAAGTGTAAATAGGTTTGATCCACACACAACTGGCAGACTTTAAAAGGAGTGTAATATTAGGCACGCTCCCAAAAATGACAGCATTATTACTATAATATCGGATCACGTCTGATGACCACGGTTTTAGGCAGTGACCTAGTAGTATTATGTTGGTAAGGGACCAAGTGTGAATAGGTTTGAACAACACACAACTGGCAGACTTTCAATGGAGTATAATATTTGTCACGTTCCCAAAAATGGATTATTACCACAGTAATATCAGATTACTTGAGATGACGGACAAGTTTCTCTGCTTCTACAATACAGCAATGCTATTAAAATCAAACAAACCTGGCTGTATGCTGCTAACAAGCAAATGGAGCTGTAACAATTATGTATTATATTGCTTTTCAAGCAAATAATCAGGATTAAGACCAAAAAGAATATTAGCCCTGATATATAGGGCTATGGATATCAGTAACAGCAGCAGACAGAATGTGCAATGCACCCTATTCTGTTCTATACACTCTCCACAAACTATGCCTGCCTAACTCCTGCTATCACCAGGATTGATATGCATATGGGTTAGTCCTTAGGAGGACTGTTAGTTTAGATGTTTATTGTTGTGGAATACCTCACTAAATAAACCACCAATTCTCTCCCTCACTCAGCTGCAGCTCTGCCTGTCTGAACTGTAGACTGTGATGAGCATAGGTCATCGAGATTTTTATAGACCAGATGACGCTATGCGGCCAGCCAATCACTGTTACGCCACAACCAACATGGCCGCGGCATTTAAGTGACTGGCAGGCAATCCCCGCATGTTTATTTGCTGTCTAAACAGCGCCAAACATGTGGGTGCGGGAACTTGAGCTCCCGCCCGAGCATCCAGGAAGTACTCACCGAGCGCCGAGCATCTCCTAAACCCTTCATCCAATTTTAATGTGGATATGACTCGCCCCCTGGGCCGTGGGGCACTCGGATCCGGGCAATAGGGAAACGGTGGGAGTAGTAGTGGCAACCCGGTTCCGTGGCTCAGGATGGTCAGGCCAGTGGTAGTCCGTTATGTACTGATGTTTATGTCCGACTACGCCACCCGTGGATTGCGGTTATTAGGAACCGCCGCTGCATGCAGACCGCTGGGGCTGATGAGGTGTGCAGCTAGGGTAGTGTGACTGGAAGAGTGCGGCCCCAGGGCAGTATAGTGGATGGTGGGAGTGATGGTAGTGAGAGTCCCAGTGCTGGTAGTGCTGGAGGAGCAAGGAGCACACAGACAACAGGTTGCAGTCCAGGGTCTTTACTAAAACAGGTAAATTGACCCACAAACAGTCCCGGCTAGGAGGGGACCTGGATGTCTGAGAGCAACGGGGAAATTGGCCCTGGTCAGGGTGAGGGTGTAGGTCTACCGTGCTTTCTGCGCTCCTTCTGGCTATCTCCTCCTGATAGGATAACAGCCCACGTTTCCGAGCTCTCCGTGTATTCTCGCCTGTATGGCCTGCGACGTGGGTTCCTTTCTGCTCCCAGCCTTGTATGGCTTTACTGGTCCCTTCGGTTGTGGCAGGGCCTTCAGGCTTCTTAGGCCAAGGAATGTACAGTCCCTTGCGGACTGGTTCTCTGCTGGGGGATGTGGAATCCTTCCAGCCTCAGACACCAAAGTCTGGTAAAGTTAAGTCTTTTCTCTGCCAAGACAGGCTCTCTTCGCCTCATGTCTCTGACTTGTGGCTCTCCTACTGCCACACTTCCTCTTAGGTGCAATCAACTTTCTGTCCCTGCTCCACTCTGGGACACGTCTCAGTGCTGAGACAGGCAATCCAGTTCTCTCTAACCCTGCCCTCAGTACCAGCTTTTATAGGGGCAGCCAGCTCCCCCTACTGGCCTGAGACAGGAGGCATTGCATGCTAATGTTCCCCTGACTAGAGAACCTCCCCCTTGCTCTCAGACACAGCTTTAATTACACTTGTGGCATCCAGGTCAGGGTGACACATTCCCCCCTAGTGAAATTTAGTACTCCGGGACTAAACAGTAAACAAAGATAATATACATAACAATAAAACATTAATAGACAGACGACGCACAAATTGAGTTCTTAAGGTCACAGTGTGGTCTGTAACCAGGTGTCCATATCACCAAAACAACGGGAGCCTTAACCAGGTGGGGGTCTGTCCTACCCCAAGTCCTTCACAGTCTTAGTTCATTCCTGGGTTAGGCTCAGAATGCAGTCCATACAAGGTCCCGGTTATAAAAAGTCCATAACCTGTGAGTCCTTACGGTAGCTGCAAGAAACTGAAACACACTATTAATAAACATGCAGGTAACTTGGCAAACATTTCAACATTTGGCAACAGGGTTATTTACAATTTAGCACACTCTATATTCTCCAGCGAGCGGGTATCTGCCCCTCTGTGCTCCTGGTTGACCTACGTAGCCCACTGTCTGGTGGTGGACCAACTTGGCTCTCCCCACTAGCGTTAGGGGTACAGCTACCAGCTGGGTGTACAGGTAGGGCAGGCAGCTGTCTGCGGGTCCTTTGGCTTACCGCAGGTATGGCAGGCTCACTGTCAGCAGAGGGTTGACTCTCCTGGGCTGCTGGAACAGGCTCTTCTGCCTCTGGAACCGCTTGCTCCTCTTCACCTTCCGGCTCTAGTGTTGGTTGTTGCTGGGCCGGTTGCAGGAAATGCAGGACGGGTACCACTATAGCATCATTTATGCGAGTCCAGGACTGAGGGATCTCTCCGAGAACGGTGCTGATCATTTCTTCCTTCTCCTCTGCGGGTTCAAGGTCACTCTGATCTTCTTCTGCACTACGGAGTTGCTCGGGGCACCTTTTGAGGTCGTCTCTGGAGACGACACTAGTGGTTTCTCCTCCGTCCTTGGTGATTACGCACACCTTTGGGTTGTCGTGGTCAGACTGCAGTACGGTGTAGGGTTCCCTTTCCCACTGGTCGTCCAACTTATGTAGCCTTCTCTTCCGCTTTAGGACTTGCTCACCAGGGTCTAGGGGACCAGCAGGGGTGTGTTGGTTGAAGAGTTTTTCTTGCCTCTCTCTCACCTGGGCCAGGCTCTTCTCCACACTCTCCTGTACCTTCTTGTACTGCAGTTGCCTTTCCGTATCCCAGTCTGCATCCGGGGAGGTGTCCTCAGGTATTAGGACTCCCATCTCCAGGTCTACAGGCAGCTTACCTGGTCTAGCTCGCATCAGATAAGCCGGGGTGCAGTTTGTAGCATTCACCGGGATATTGTTGTATAGGTCTATCAGGTCCGGCAGTTTTTCTAGCCACTGGCTGCGTTCCTCCAGGGGCAACGTCTTCAGGAGATCAATGACTATATTGTTCATCTTCTCACACATCCCGTTGGTTTGCGGGTGGTAAGGCGTTGTACGAATTTTCTTACAGCCATAGAGGTTGCAGAACTCCTGGAAGATTTCAGCCTCGAACGCTGGACCCTGGTCTGTCAGGACCTGTTCCGGATACCCGTGTGGACGGCAGAAGTACTGCTGGAAGGCTCTGGTCGCTGTTTGGGCTGTCAAGTCCTTTACCGGGACCACCACTAGAAAACGGGAATAGTGGTCCACGATTGTCAGTGCGTAGATGTATCCGGACCGGCTTGGAGCCAACTTGACGTGGTCCAGAGCTACCAGCTCAAGAGGCTGCGTGGTGACGATGGGCCTCAAGGATGTCTTCTGACTGGTGCGGTCCTTCCTCCTCAGGTGACAAGGGACACAGTCTCTGCACCACTTTTCTACTGCTCCTCTCATGCCGACCCAAAAGAACCTTCCTCTTAGTAGGAACTCCAGTTTCTTCCAACCGAAGTGTCCCGCTCTGTCATGGTAAGCCCCCAGGACCATAGCTGCATCCCGCCTTGGGACCAGGACTTGCCAGGTCAGCTCGTGCGTCCGGTGGTTGACAATCCTTCTGCACAACTTGCCTTCGTAGAGGAACAGCTTGCTCTTCTCCTTTCATAGCTGCTTGGCTTCCTCTGGGGCATCTGGATCTAGGCGGGCGTCTTCCCGGGTCAGCAGATCTTTCACCAGGCGGACTGCAGGGTCACTATCTTGGGTCTCGGCCCAGCTGTGGTGAGGTAGGGGATTCATCATCACAGTTGTTAGATCCTCCTCCTTCACGCGGTGAGAGTGTTGAGAGGCTCCATACCGGTGAAACGCGGGGAGTTCTACCTCCTCCAGCTCTTCTGTGTCTTCGTTACCTTCAGGTAAGTGAGGCATTCTTGATAGGGCGTCCGCGTTGGCGTTGGTTTTGCCTGCCCGGTACTTGATCAAGAAGTCATAGTTGGAGAGACGGGCCATCCACCGCTGTTCCAGGGCACCCAGTCTTGCATTGTCCAGGTGTGTCAACGGGTTGTTGTCCGTGTACACGGTGAACTTCGCGGAGGCCAGGTAATGCTTGAAGCGTTCCGTCACGGCCCACACCACCGCCAAGAATTCTAGCTTGAAGGAGCTGTAATTCTCCGGGTTCCTCTCGGTGGGCCTCAGCTTCCGGCTGGCGTATGCGATCACCCGTTCTGTGCCCTGTTAGTTTTGGGACAGTACGGCTCCCAGTCCCACATTACTGGCATCTGTGTGGAGAATGAAAGGCTGGCCGTAATCAAGGTAGGCCAGGATCTCATCCCCCGTGAGGGCCATATTTAGCTGGCGGAAGGACTCCTCTTCCGGTTTATCCCACTTGAAGGGTGGCTTTTGACTCCTGGACTTGGACTGTTCGATCAGGAGGTCCTGCATAGGAGCTGCCATCTTAGTGAACCCGGGGATGAACCTTCGGTAGTAGCCTACCAACCCGAGAAACTGTCTCACCTCTTTGATGTTCGAGGGGCTTGGCCAGCTCTTGATTGCCGTGACCTTGTCAGGGTCGGGGGCTACTCCTTCCGCACTTACCACGTGCCCTAGGTACTGGACCTTTGGTTTCAGCAGGTGACACTTCGATGGTTTCACCTTCAGGCCATAGCCTGCCAGGGCTTCGAACACCTCGGCCAGGTGCTTGAGATGGTCCTCGTAGGTGTTCGAATAGACGATCACGTCGTCCAGGTAAAGGAGGACCGTCTCGAAGTTTCGGTGCCCTAGACAGCATTCCATCAGCCGCTGGAAGGTCCCTGGTGCGTTGCAGAGCCCGAAAGGCATACAGTTGAATTCGCTCAGTCCCATCGGGGTGGTGAAGGCGGTCTTCTCCTTGTCAGCCTCTGCCACAGGAACCTGCCAGTACCCGCTAGTAAGGTCCAAAGTAGAAAAGAAGTTAGCAGATTTTAGTGCGGCTAAAGACTCTTCTATTCTAGGCAGCGGATATGCGTCTTTGTGGGTGATACGGTTGATTTGTCTATAGTCCACGCACATTCTCATGGTGCCGTCTTTCTTTTTCACCAGAACCAAGGGGGCTGCCCAGGGGCTACAGCTATCTCTAATGACCCCAGCTTCTTTCATTTCCCGCAGCATACCCTTGGCGTTCTGATAATGTGCAGGGGGTACAGGTCTGTGCCTCTCTTTTATTGGTAGGTGGCTCCCTGTGGGGATGTGGTGTTCTATCCCTTTTACTCTGCCGAAGTCTAGCGGGTGCTTACTAAAGACTCTCTCGTACTCCTGTACCACCCGGTAGACTCCTTGTTTTTGGTGCAGGGGAGTGGAGTCAGCACCCACATGGAGTTTCTGGCACCAGTCCTCTTTTTGTTTCTGGGAGCCATTACCCTCCGCCTGAGGAGATGGAGGCAAGGGTTCCACGGCCCTGATAGCTTGGTGTTCGACAACAAACAGTTTGGCGAGTGTAGCGTACCTGGGTAAGTGTACTTCCCTCTCCCCAATGTTGAGGATGCGGGCGGGCACCCTCCCATGACGGACATCAACCACCCCCCGGGCTGTCAAAATGGTGGGCCTGCTGTCTGAGTACACGGGTTCTACCATGGCTTGGTAGTCTCTACCTCTCAACCCGATTGCAGTCCGACACCAGATCATCATTTCACTTTTGGGAGGCATGGAAATGGGGAATGGATCACTGAGTCTTACGCTACCGATCTCACCACCAGACAGTTCTACCTGCTGCCGTCTCATCAGGGCTTTTATCTCCTTGTTGAGGACCCTCTGTTGGCTGGAACTAGCATTCACCGCCACCTGTTGTTGAATTACAATTACCTCTGAAAGACAATTTTCAATTATGTTAGTACCCACAGTTATTTTAGGGTGACTTTCATGACGGTCAATGTCCACAATAATCACTCCCTGTGCCGGCAGTTCAACTTTACCAATTTTAATGGTCATCTCCTTGAACCCCATCTGCGGCACGGGTAAGCCATTACTGGCGATGATGCTCAAGTTACTGTCTGGATACCGTGTGATATCAGCATCAGTCCAATACTGCTTAAAAAGTACATAAGGGATTGTGGTTACTTGCGACCCAGTATCCAGCAAGGCGCTCATGGGGATACCGTCCAGCACCTCGGGTAAAACCGGGCGCCCCCCAATGTACTTATCACGCCAATTATAAGGGCCTGGTGATCTTATGCCTGGGGGTCGGCCCTCTGCCCCAGGTAGGACCCGTTTAAATTACAGTACCTGGAAATGTGTCCGGGCTGGTTGCATCGACGGCAAATGGGCTGTCCATCCTCTGCGTAGCGGTCTGTGGGCCTCCCTCGGAACGACGGGATCCTCCTCTGTCGACGCCACGGGACATCCTCCGGACTTGAAGCCAGCTCAATGGGTCTTGACGGGTCCACTTGCAACGACTGGACGGTCCTGGTCAACGCCGCGACGCTCCTGGTCAGCTCCTGGACTTGGTGGTGCAGGCCTTTCGACGGGGCTTGGTTCAGGGCCTGTGCATCAGCCTCCACGGAGTCCATAGAGGAGGGCGCCGCCTCCTGGTGGTAGGTGATAGCAGGGCGCCGGGGGTTTTATAGCGCCACTGGTTGCAGATTCACGGAGCACCCTTATGGCCCTGTCCTTAAATTGGGCAAAGGTCAGGTCGGGGTTCTGAAAGAACATGAGGCGCAGTTGGGCCCTGTGGGCGCTAGACAGCAGACCTTCTATGAATTGTTCTGTTAGCAGCTTATCAGTTTCCTGCACACTGCCAGGGTCAGTTTGTTGAATAGCCCTCAAGGCTTCCTGCAGATTTAGGGCATAGTCTCTGATGCTGTCCTGTGCCCGCTGCTTACATCCATAGAACCTCATTTTAATCTCAGCGGAGGTACGTGTATCAAAGGTACCCCGCAGCCGGGCCAGAATACCCTTCACAGTCCTTTTCTCCTCAGTGGGCCATGATTTTACCTCCCTTTGGGCTGCGCCAGTTAACTGCCCTGTTAATATGCTGACCTTCTGCTCCTCTGTCAGGGGGTAAACCTGGAACAAACTGTATAGCCTTTCCTTGAAGTCAGTTAGGGCATGGGGCTCCCCTGAGTATTTGGGCAGCCAGGCCGCTCCAGGGATGTAGGGCAGGGAAAAGGGCATCACCGCTGCTGCTGCTGCGTTGGTGGTAGTGGGCGCCTCTGTGTCCGACATCTTCCTCCCCCCTAGTTAAGCGTGGCCTACCTTCCGACGATCCTCTTCTGTAGGCCGCGGCTCCGCTGCTGCTGCTATGGACGAGGACCTGGCGTCGCGTCCTGATGACGTCAGCGTCGCTCTCTCTCCCTTCCAGGACCTTGCGCAGCGTCGGTGCGTGGGGCGGAGCTTCGGATCTCGCGCGGTTTTGACGTCCACGCCCCTCTTCTTCCCGCGCGGCGTCCTGAAGATGGCGTCCGATGGCGGGAAGCAGCCGCGGATGGCGGGAAGACGGCCGAAGACGGTGGGAAACGGTCCAAGATGGCGTCTGATGGCGGGAATCGGCTCCGGATGGCGGGAAACGACTCCGGACGGCGGGAAACGGTCCAAGATGGCGTCTAATGGCGGGAATCGGCTCCGGATGGCGGGAAACGACTCCACAGGTAAGTTACAAAAGTCTTTTTCAGGCACGCAGTACCCGGTGATTGCGGGCACGAAATCCTGCCGACTACGCCAAAGCTGACTCGCCCCCTGGGCCGTGGGGCACTCGGATCCGGGCAATAGGGAAACGGTGGGAGTAGTAGTGGCAACCCGGTTCCGTGGCTCAGGGTGGTCAGGCCAGTGGTAGTCCGTTATGTACTGATGTTTATGTCCGACTACGCCACCCGTGGATTGCGGTTATTAGGAACCGCCGCTGCATGCAGACCGCTGGGGCTGATGAGGTGTGCAGCTAGGGTAGTGTGACTCCCCACGGGAAGAGTGCGGCCCCAGGGCAGTATAGTGGATGGTGGGAGTGATGGTAGTGAGAGTCCCAGTGCTGGTAGTGCTGGAGGAGCAAGGAGCACACAGACAACAGGTTGCAGTCCAGGGTCTTTACTAAAACAGGTAAATTGACCCACAAACAGTCCCGGCTAGGAGGGGACCTGGATGTCTGAGAGCAACGGGGAAATTGGCCCTGGTCAGGGTGAGGGTGTAGGCCTACCGTGCTTTCTGCGCTCCTTCTGGCTATCTCCTCCTGATAGGATAACAGCCCACGTTTCCGAGCTCTCCGTGTATTCTCGCCTGTATGGCCTGCGACGTGGGTTCCTTTCTGCTCCCAGCCTTGTACGGCTTTACTGGTCCCTTCGGTTGTGGCAGGGCCTCCAGGCTTCTTAGGCCAAGGAATGTACAGTCCCTTGCGGACTGGTTCTCTGCTGGGGGATGTGGAATCCTTCCAGCCTCAGACACCAAAGTCTGGTAAAGTTAAGTCTTTTCTCTGCCAAGACAGGCTCTCTTCGCCTCTTGTCTCTGACTTGTGGCTCTCCTACTGCCACACTTCCTCTTAGGTGCAATCAACTTTCTGTCCCTGCTCCACTCTGGGACACGTCTCAGTGCTGAGACAGGCAATCCAGTTCTCTCTAACCCTGCCCTCAGTACCAGCTTTTATAGGGGCAGCCTGCTCCCCCTACTGGCCTGAGACAGGAGGCATTGCATGCTAATGTTCCCCTGACTAGAGAACCTCCCCCTTGCTCTCAGACACAGCTTTAATTACACTTGTGGCATCCAGGTCAGGGTGACACAGATACCCTTCAAATGAAAGCTGAAAGTCTGAACTTCAACTGCATCTGAATTGTTTTGTTTAAAATTCATTGTGGTAATGTCTAGAACCAAAATTAGAAAAATGTTGTCTCTGTCCCAATATATATGGACCTAACTGTATGTCTAGTGAAACCTTTTCTTATACTACAAATGAAGTAGCTGAAATTATTTCCAATGTCTGAATTCCCAGTGATTTGGCACAAAGAATACCACATGGCTTGAGGGTAAACTTTCAACCAACAATGTTTAAAGATAATGACAATTTTTGTAAAAGATTCGAGCAAATTTTAAACAAGTACTCTTTCAACTTGTTTGTATTGGCATTCCTTGAGAAAGACGCCAATACAAACCTTTCTACGAACTCAGAAAAAAAGGTACATACCCATGCCTACGCTGCCCGCAATGTAGCAATATACAGCGGGGTGATACTTTTTTCCACCCCCATACCGGGATTAGAATTCAAGGTTTTTTTACTTGTGATTCTTCTTTTGTAGTGTATGCGATCAAATGTCCTTGATGGTCTCATATATGTTGGTGAGACAACCTAACCTATACGAGACCGCATATCTCAAAACAAGTCGAGTATAAGATGTGGGAAGACTTATCTCCCCTTATCTTACCATTTTAATTTAAAGAAGCACTCCGTAGAACAAGTCAATTTTCAGGTTCTGGAACATGTACCACCATTAATATGTGGGGATAATAGGATTCAGGCATTAAAACGTCGTGAAGCTTTTTAGATCCATACGTTGGATACGTTGTAACCTCGGGATTTAAATAGAGAGTATGAGTTATCTAGCTTTCTGTAAATGTATTAATTATTGTTTTTCTGTTTCAGACACGTACTACTTGATTCCTTTCTCTGGAACTGCATGAAATCACATTTCTTCTCATAGAACTTTATTCACTCCTGTGGGTGATGATGTTGTCTGTTGATTAATGCTAGATATCACCTACTCCTCTCTATTTTCTTCTCTTCCTTTCTTTTCTTTTATTTCAATCTAATACTACATTGGGTAGTGATCAGTATATTTCCCTAAATTATTTTTCCTTATATTTTTTTCCCCTTGGTCTAGTTTATCCCTTAAACATGTATTACTATATTTTTCTTACTAATACCATTGGTAGCCAGAGGTCTACGCTTTATGAACACCTGTGATTCTATTATATATATATTCCCCATTCATTTTAACTGCCTTTACCTATTTTTTTCTTTTCTATTTGGATCTGGGTTATTGCAGATCCAATAACATGACACCGGGTGGCGACATACACATTTGTGCTTGTTACTTCCGTGTTTGCGATCATGTGACCTGATCACATGACCAGAAGTGAGTCATGCAGGTCCTTTTGCTCAGATTCCATTGCAACTTATGAAACAGGAAGTGGCCAATTGTCAGATCCTTGTCTCATTACACGGTTGCGTCTAGATCGCAGTTGATTTTTTGTGGTCCTCACTTTAGCCACTCCATTCTAGACGCCTCACTGCTGAACTTTCTAGATCGGAGTTGATCTTTTGAGGTTCTCACATGCTCCTCTTCGATCTAGTGCTTTCAGTGCTGAGGCGTCTAGATCGGAGTTTATCTTTTGAGGTTCTCACATTCTCCTCTTCGATCTAGTGCTTTCAGTGCTGAGGTGTCTAGATTGGAGTTTATCTTTTGTGTTAACCGTTTTAACAGTTCCACTCTAGATGCTTCAGTGTTGAGGTGACTAGATCGGAGTTGCTGGAGTGAGGGCCTCAAGAGAACAACTCCAATGTAGACAGTTCAGCACTGACACCACTAGATCGTAGTTGATTCCAGGAGCTTCTCATACACTCTGCAATCTAGATGCCTCTTCTGGCTTTTTATTGTAGTTTTAATGCTTTTTTATGGAATTGCTCATGTTTTTAATGGAGCAAACATCACAGGTCAAACAGGATTTTTTTATGCACTGTTATATATTTTTTCTATTTTTACACTCTTATACTTTGTGTTTGGGCAAAATTCTTTTTTTTCCAGATTAATAAAACTTGCATTGTCACTTTTTGCAATATAAAAAATTACACTCAGCACTGATTATTCAGTTTTGCCAGAATGTGACTTTTCCCATTTGTCCACAGCCCCGACATAGTGAAGAGTGTGCGGAGCTCCACGGGGAGAGGTGTAAAAGAGCGCCCCCGACAGTCACTATAATATACAAAACAGAATATATACAGTACAGACCAAAAGTTTGGACACACCTTCTCATTTAAAGATTTTTCTGTATTTTCATGACTATGAAAATTGTACATTCACACTGAAGGCATCAAAACTATGAATTAACACATGTGGAATTATATACTTAACAAAAAAGTGTGAAACAACTGAAAATATGTCTTATATTCTAGGTTCTTCAAAATAGCCACCTTTTGCTTTGATGACTGCTTTGCACACTCTTGGCATTCTCTTGATGAGCTTCAAGAGGTAGTCATCGGAAATGGTCTTCCAACAATCTTGAAGGAGTTCCCAGAGATGCTTAGCACTTTTTGGCCCTTTTACCTTCACTCAGTCCAGCTCACCCCAAACCATCTCAATTGGGTTCAGGTCTGGTGACTGTGGAGGCCAGGTCATCTGGCGTTTCACCCCATCACTCTCCTTCTTGTCAAATAGCCCTTACACAGCCTGGGGGTATGTTTGGTGTCATTGTCCTGTTGAAAAATAAATGATGGTCCAACTAAACGCAAACCAGATGGAATAGCATGCCGCTGCAAGATGCTGTGGTAGCCATGCTGGTTCAGTATGCCTTCAATTTTGAATAAATCCCCAACAGTGTCACCAGTAAAGCACCCCCACACCATCACACTTCCTTCTCCATGCTTCACGGTGGGAACCCGGCATTGAGAGTCCATCCGTTCACCTTTTCTGCGTCTCACAAAGACACGGTGGTTGGAACCAAAAATCTCAATTTGGACTCATCAGACCAAAGCACATATTTCCACTGTTCTGATGTCCATTCCTTGTGTTCTTTAGCCCAAACAAGTCTCTTCTGCTTGTTGCCTGTCCTTAGCAGTGGTTTCCTAGCAGCTATTTTACCATGAAGGCCTGCTGCACAAAGTCTCCTCTTCACAGTTGTTGAAGAGATGTGTCTGCTGCTAGAACTCTGTGTGGCATTGATCTGGTCTCTAATCTGAGCTGCTGTTAACCTGTGATTTCTGAGGCTGGTGACTCGGATAAACTTATCCTCAAAAGCAGAGGTGACTCTTGGTCTTCCTTTCCTGGGGAGGTCCTCATGTGAGCCAGTTTCTTTGTAGCGCTTGATGGTTTTTGCAACTGCACTTTCAAAGTTTGCCCAATTTTGCGGACAGACTGACCTTCATTTCTTAAAGTAATGATGGCCACTCATTTTTCTTTACTTAGCTGCTTTTTTCTTGCCATAATACAAATTCTAACAATCTTTCAGTAGGACTATCTGCTGTATTTTCACTGAAAGTCGCACGCGTATTTTCACTGAAACTCAGCAGCCATTTGAAAGACATCAAAAATGGGCTTTTTGGAACAGTGATAGCAATGGTACACATCATAGAGTTTCAGAAACGAGGTCTCCCACATGCGCACTAAGCAAATCATCAATCTAGATCATATGAGGTGAGGTGAGGTGAGGTACAGATCCTCATATGATCTAGATTGATGATTTGCTTAGTGACTTGGCTTGAACAAGTTTTATAAAGATTTTTTCTATTTTTCATTGTTTGACCTGTACTACTGTAATTCATGCTCATGTGGGTATCTATTATGGTGCTCTTTTCTTTTTTTTTTTGGTTAATTATTAATACTTACTGCCTTTTTTTAAACATTGTGTTTTTGTCTGATTTTAAATATTACTAATAAAGAATTCTTTGTATTTTTTGGATAATATTCAGTTTACGTCTTTTTTCTATTTGATATACTTACTAGTTGACGTTGAACAGCGTCACGTTTGGGTCCCTCCTACTAAATTTCTGCATGACTCTATTGGTCAGTTATGTTGACTGACAAAGTTCCGAAGGTAGACAGCAGCAGTGGTCGGCCTCCTACACAACGAGTAAATTATTCATGATCATGAGGCCATCCATCTCCTTAGCTTTCTGTTCCTTGGAATGCAAGCGCATGTATGTAGTAGCAGCTAGGCCTGAGGTGGTCAGCGTTTTGGCGCATATCCTACCTCCTACGAGGATTGCTGGATGTTTTCCTGCTACTATCCCTGTTCTATGACTCCCGTTTAAAAAAAGCTTGATGTGATGAATGATGGATGAGGTGGTGGCAAAGGAGAAAGAGCAGGAGGAACAGGAACCATTCACACCAATGTCAGGTCAGTCAACCACACATGTCTTGTAGGATATGTTTCTGTACCAAAAGGAGAGGTTTGGCTACACAGTTATAGGGTATACAGTGAGTGCAATGCCTACCAAAAATTTTGAGGCACTCCAATGCCCCTTAGAAGTGACATGGAGGTCAGAGGGCCTTAACTAAACCTTTTTTTCCATTTATAGCAACTGGGTCTCCTGTACACTGTTGGCCTAAGCAGTGAATGGAAAGCTTTCCAAAAATTATGAGGAACTGCAATGCCCCTTAAAACAGACGTGGATTACAGCGTACTAAAAACCTTCTACCCATTATTGGGGAGTGGGTCTCCCTTAGTGTTCACTTATGCATTGAAAAGCAAAAGCTGACTAAAAGTGTGGTGGAGGTCGCAGTGGAATAAAAAGACAATATCAATGCCCCTTGGAAGAGACATGGAAATCAATGTAGCTTAACAAGACGATTTTAATGCACTTTGGAAGAGACGTGGAGTTCAGAGTGGTTTAACAAGACGTTTTTAATGCCCCTTGGAAGAGACGTGGAGGTCACAGTAGCTTAACAAGATAGTTTTAATGCCCCTTGGAAGAGACGTGGAGTTCAGAGTGGTTTAAAAAGACGTTTTTAATGACCCTTGGAAGAGACGTGGAGGTCACAGTAGCTTAACAAGACAGTTTTGATGCCTCTTGGAAGAGACTTGGAGTTCAGAGTGGTTTAACAAGACGGTTTTATTACTCCTTGTAAGAAACATGGAGTCCAGATTGGTTTAACAAGACAAGTTTAATGCCCCTTGGAAGAGACGTGGAGTTCAGAGTGGTTTAACAAGATGGTTTTAACGGCCCTTGGAAGAGACGTGAATTTCAGAGTGGTTTAACAAGACGGTTTTAATGCCCCTTAGAAGAGACGTGGAGGTCACAGTGGAATAAAGAGACAATATCAATGCCCCTTGGAAGAGTGGTGGAGGTTACAGTGGAATAAAGATACAATATCAATGCCCCTTGGAAGAGAGGTTGAGTTCAGAGTGGTTTAGCAACACGGTTTTAGTGCCCCTTGGAAGAGACGTGGAGGTCATAGTAGCTTAACAAGACGGTTTTAAAGCCCCTTGGAAGAGACATGGAGGTCACTGTAGCTTAAAAAGATGATTTTAATGTGCTTTGAAAGAGACGTGGAGTTCAGAGTGGTTTAACAAGACGTTTTTAATGCCCCTTGGAGGAGACGTGGAGGTCACAGTAGCTTAACAAGACGGTTTTAATGCCCCTTGGAAGAGACGTGGAGTTCAGAGTGGTTTAACAAGACGTTTTTAATGCCCCTTGGAAGAGACGTGGAGGTCACAGTAGCTTAACAAGACGGTTTTAATGCCCCTTGGAAGAGACGTGGAGTTCAGAGTGGTTTAACAAAACGTTTTTAATGTCCCTTGTAAGAGGCGTGGAGGTCACAGTAGCTTAACAAGATGGTTTTAATGCCTCTTGGAAGAGAATTGGAGTTCAGAGTGGTTTAACAAGACGGTTTTAATGCCCCTTGGAAAAGACGTGGAGGTCACAGTAGAATAAAGAGACAATATCAATGCCCCTTGGAAGAGTGGTGGAGGTTACAGTGGAATAAATATACAATATCAATGCCCCTTGGAAGAGACGTGGAGTTCAGAGTGGTTTAGCAAGACGGTTTTAATGCCCCTTGGAAGAGACGTGGAGGACATAGTAGCTTAACAAGATGGTTTTAATGCCCCTTGGAAGAGACGTGGAGTTCAGAGTGGTTCAACAAGACAGTTTTAATGGCCCTTGGAAAATACGTGGAGGTCACAATAGCTTAACAAGACGGTTTTAATGCCCCTTGGAAGAGACGTGGAGGTCACAGTAGCCTAAAAAGACGGTTTTAGTGCCGTTTAGAAGGGACGTGGAGTTAAGAGTGGTTTAACAAGTCGATTTTAATGCCCCTTGGAAGAGACGTTGAGTTCAGAGTGGTTTAACAAGAAGGTTTTAATGCCCCTTGGAAGAGACGTGGAGGTCACAGTAGCTTAGCAAGACGGTTTTAATGCCCCTTGGAAGAGACATGGAGTTCAGAGTGGTCTAACAAGATGGTTTTAAGACCCTGTGGAAGAGACGTGGAGGTCAGAATAGCTAGACAAGACAGTTTTAATGCCCCTTGGAAGAGTGGTGGAAGTCGCAGTGGAACAAAAAGACAATATCAATGCCCCTTGGAAGAGCTGTGGAGTTCAGAGTTTTTTAACAAGACGGTTTTTAATGCCCCTTGGATGAGTGGTGGAGGTCGAAGTGGAATAAAAAGACAATATCAATGCCCCTTGGTAGAGTGGTGGAGGTCGCAGTGAAATAAAAAGACAATATCAATGCCCAGTGAAAGAGACGGGGAGGTCATAGTAGCTGAACAAGACTGTTTTAATGCCCATTGGAAGAGTGGTGGAGTTCAGAGTGGTTTAATAAGACGGTTTTAATGCCCCTTGGAAGAGACGTGGAGGTCACAGTACCTTAACAAGACGGTTTTAATGCCTCTTGGAAGAGACTTGGGGTTCAAAGTGGTTTAACAAGACGGTTTTATTACCCCTTGTGAGAAACGTGGAGTCCAGATTGGTTTAACAAGACAGTTTTAAAGCCCCTTGGAAGAGACGTGGAGGTCACAGTAGCTTAAAAAGACGGTTTTAATGCCACTTGGAAGAGACGTGGAGTTCAGAGTGGTTTAACAAGATGGTTTTAACGGCCCTTGGAAGAGACGTGGATTTCAGAGTGGCTTAACAAGACGGTTTTAATGCCCCTTGGAAGAGACGTGGAGGTCACAGTGGAATAAAGAGACAATATCAATGCCCCTTGGAAGAGTGGTGAAGGTTACAGTGGAATAAAGATACAATATCAATGCCCCTTGGAAGAGAGGTTGAGTTCAGAGTGGTTTAGCAAAACGGTTTTAATGGCCCTTGGAAGAGACGTGGAGGTCATAGTAGCTTAACAAGACGGTTTTAAAGCCCCTTGGAAGAGACATGGAGGTCACTGTAGCTTAAAAAGACAATTTTAATGCACTTTGAAAGAGACGTGGAGTCCAGAGTGGTTTAACAAGACGTTTTTAATGCCCCATGGAAGAGACGTGGAGGTCTCAGTAGCTTAACAAGACGGTTTTAATGCCCCTTGGAAGAGACGTGGAGTTCAGAGTGGTTTAACAAGACGTTTTTAATGCCCCTTGGAAGAGACGTGGAGGTCACAGTAGCTTAACAAGACGGTTTTAATGCCCCTTGGAAGAGACGTGGAGTTCAGAGTGGTTTAACAAGACGTTTTTAATGCCCCTTGGAAGAAACGTGGAGGTCACAGTAGCTTAACAAGATGGTTTTAATGCCTCTTGGAAGAGACTTGGTGTTCAGAGTGGTTTAACAAGACGGTTTTAATGCCCCTTGTAAGAGACGTGGAGTTCAGAATGGTTTAACAAGATGGTTTTAATGCCCCTTGGAAGAGACGTGGAGGTCATAGTAGCTTAACAAGACAATTTTAATGCCACTTTGAAGAGACATGGAGTTCAGAGTGGTTTAACAAGACGGTTTTAATGCCCCTTGGAAGAGACGTGGAGGTCACAGTAGAATAAGGAGAAAATATCAATGCCCCTTGGAAGAGACGTGGAGTTCAAAGTGGTTTAGCAAGACGCTTTTAATTCCCCTTGGAAGAAACGTGGAGGACATAGTAGCTTAACAAGACTGTTTTAATGCGCATTGGAAGAGACATGGAGTTCAGAGTGGTTCAACAAGATGGTTTTAATGCCCCTTGGAAGAGACTTGGAGGTCACAGTAGCCTAAAAAGACGGTTTTAGTGCCGTTTAGAAGAGACGTGGAGTTAAGTGTGGTTTAACAAGTCGATTTTAATGCCCCTTGGAAGAGACGTTGAGTTCAGAGTGGTTTAACAAGAAGGTTTTAATGCCCCTTGGAAGAGACTTGGAGGTCACAGTAGCCTAAAAAGACGGTTTTAGTGCCGTTTAGAAGAGACGTGGAGTTAAGTGTGGTTTAACAAGTCGATTTTAATGCCCCTTGGAAGAGACGTTGAGTTCAGAGTGGTTTAACAAGACGGTTTTAATGCCCATTGGAAGAGACATGGAGTTCAGAGTGTTCTAACAAGATGGTTTTAATGCCCCTTGGAAGAGACGTGGAGGTCACAGTAGCTTAACAAGATGGTTTTAATGTCCCTTGAAAGAGTGGGGGAGGTTACAGTGGAATAAAAAGACAATTTCAATTCCCCGTGGAAGAGAGGTGGAGGTCACAGTAGCTTAACAAGAAGGTTTTCATGCCCCTTGGAAGAGTGCTGGATGTCACAGTGGAATAAAAACACGATATCAATGTCCTGTGGAAGAGACTTGGAGAACACAGTAGCTTAACAAGACGGTTTTAATGCTATTTGAAAGAGTGGTGGAGGTTACAGTGGAATAAAAAGACAATATCAATGCCCCTTGGAAGAGTGGTGCATGTCGCAGTGGAATAAAAAGACTATATCAATGCCCCGTGGAAGAGGCGTGGAGAACACAGTAGCTTAACAAGACAATTTAAATGCCCCTTGGAAGAGTGGTAGAGGTTACAGTGGAATTAAAAAGACGATATCAATGCCCCGTGGAAGAGACTTGGAGAACACAGTAGCCTAACAACATGGTTTTAATGCCCATTGGAACAGTGGTGGAGATCGCATTGGAATAAAAAGACAATATCAATGCCCATTGGAAGAGAGGTGCAGGTCACAGTAGCTTAACAAGATGGTTTTAAAGCACGTTGGAAGAGTGGTGGAGGCCGCTGTGGAAAAAAAAAACAATATCAAAGCCCTGTGAGAGAGACGTGGAGGTCACAGTAGCTTAAATAGACGGTTTTAATGCCCCTTGAAAGAGCTGTAGAGTTCAGAGTGGTTATCAAGATGGTTTTAATGACCCTTGGAAGAGAAGTGGAGGTCAGAGTAGCTTGACAAGACGGTTTTAATGTCCCTTGGAAGAGTGGTGGAGGTTACAGTGAAATGAAAAGACAATATCACTGCCACGTGGAAGAGACATGGAGGTCACAGTAGCTGAACAAGATGGTT
Organism: Phyllobates terribilis; assembly: GCF_046119375.1. Lineage (NCBI taxonomy): Eukaryota > Metazoa > Chordata > Amphibia > Anura > Dendrobatidae > Phyllobates > Phyllobates terribilis. Next base: position 118,180 of record NW_027362964.1, read on the forward strand.
TTAATGCCCCTTGGAAGAGTGGTGGATTTCAGAGTGGCTTAATAAGATGGTTTAAATGCCCCTTGGAAGAGACGTCAAGGTCCCAGTAGCTCAACAAAAGATGGTTTTAATGCCACTTGGAAGAGTGGTGGAGGTTACAGTGGAATAAAAAGACAATATCAATGCCCCGTGGAAGAGACATGGAGGTCACAGCAGCTTAACAAGATGGTATTAATGCCCCTTGGAAGAGTTGTTGAGGTCGCAGTGGAATAAAAAGACGATATCAATGCCCCTTGGAAGAGTGGTGGAGGTCGCAGTGGAATAAAAAGACAATATCAATGTCCCGTGGAAGAGACGTGGATGTCACAGTAGCTTAATAACACGGTTTTAATGCCCCTTGGATGAGTGGTGGAGGTCGCAGTTGAATAAAAAGACAATATCAATTCCCCGTGGAAGAGACGTGGAGGTCATAGTAGCTTAAATAGACGGTTTTAATGCCCCTTGGAATAGCTGTGGAGGTCAGAGTGGTTTAACAAGATGGATTTATTGCCCTGTGGAAGAGACGTGGAAGTCACTGTAGCTTAGCAAAATAGTTTTAATGCCCCTTGGAAGAGTGGTGGAGGTTACAGTGGAATAAAAAGACAATATCAATGCCCCGTGGAAGAGACGTGGAGTATACAGTAGCTTAAAAAGATGGTTTTAATGCCCCTTGGAAGAGTGGTGGAGGTTACAGTAGAATAAAAAAACAATATCGATGCCCCATGGAAGAGACGTGGAGATCACAGTAGCTTAACAAGTTGGTTTTAATGCCCCTTGGAAGAGTGGTGGAGGTCACAGTAGAATAAAAAGACAATATTAATGCCTCTTGGAAGAGTAGTGGAGATCGCAGTGGAATAAAAAAACAATACCAATGCCCTGTGGAAGAGATGTGGAGGTCACAGTAGCTTAATAAGATGGTTTTATTGCCCCTTGGAAGAGTGGTGGAAGTCGCATTGGAATAAAAAGACAATATCAATGCCACTTGGAAGAGACGTGGAGGTCAAAGTAGCTTAAAAAGATGGTTTTAATGCCCCTTGGAAGAGCTTTGGAGTTCAGAGTGGTTTATCAAGATGGTTTTAATGCACCTTGGAAGAGACGTGTAGGTCACAGTAGCTTAACAAGGCAGTTTTAATGCCCCTTGGAAGAGTGGTGGAGGTTACAGTGGAATAAAAAGACAATATCAATGCCCCGTGGAAAAAACGTGGAGTTCAAATTAGATTAAAAAAACGGTTTTAATGCCCCTTGGAAGAGTAGTGGAGGTCGCAGTGGAATAAAAAAACAATACCAATGCCCTGTGGAAGAGACGTGGAGGTCACTGTAGCTTAACAAGACGGTTTTAATGACACTTGGAAGAACTGTGAAGTTCTAAGGGGTTTATCAAGATGGTTTTAATGCCCCTTAGAAGAGACGTGTAGGTCAGAGTAGCTTAGCAAGACGGTTTTAATGCGTATTGGAGGAGCGGTGGAGGTTACAGTAGAATAAAAAAACAATATCAATGCCCCATGGAAGAGACGTGGAGATCACAGTAGCTTAACAAGTTGGTTTTAATGCCCCTTGGAAGAGTGGTGGAGGTCACAGTAGAATAAAAAGACAATATTAATGCCCCTTGGAAGAGTAGTGGAGGTCGCAGTGGAATAAAAAAACAATACCAATGCCCTGTGGAAGAGATGTGGAGGTCACAGTAGCTTAATAAGATGGTTTTATTGCCCCTTGGAAGAGTGGTGGAAGTCGCATTGGAATAAAAAGACAATATCAATGCCACTTGGAAGAGACGTGGAGGTCAAAGTAGCTTAAAAAGATGGTTTTAATGCCCCTTGGAAGAGCTTTGGAGTTCAGAGTGGTTTATCAAGATGGTTTTAATGCACCTTGGAAGAGACGTGTAGGTCACAGTAGCTTAACAAGGCAGTTTTAATGCCCCTTGGAAGAGTAGTGGAGGTTACAGTGGAATAAAAAGACAATATCAATGCCCTGTGGAAAAAACGTGGAGTTCAAATTAGATTTAAAAAACGGTTTTAATGCCCCTTGGAAGAGTGGTGGAGGTTGCAGTGGAATAAAAAGACAATATCAATGCCCCTTGGAAGAGTGGTGGAGGTCGCAGTGGAATAAAAAGACAATATCAATGCCACGGGGAAGACATGTGGAGGTCACAGTAGCTTAATAAGATGGTTTTATTGCCCCTTGGAAGAGTGGTGGAGGTCGCTGTGGTATAAAAAGACAATATCAATGCCCCGTGGAAGAGACGTGGAGGTCACAGTAGCTTAACAAGGTGGTTTTAATGCTCCTTGGAAGAGCTGTGGAGTTCAGAGAGCTTTGACAAGATGGTTCTAATGCCCATTGGAAGAGACGTGTAGGTCACAGTAGGTTAACAAGACGGTTTTAATGCCCCTTGGAAGAGTGGTGGAGCTCGCTGTGGAATAGAAAGAGAATATCAAAGCCCCGTGGAAGAGACGTGGAGGTCACAGTAGCTTAAATAGACCTTATTAATGCCCCTTGAAAGAGCTGTGAAGTTCAGAGTGGTTTAACAAGATGGATTTAATACTCTGTGGAAGAGACGTGGAGGTCAGAGTAGCTTAAAAAGACAGTTTTAATACCCCTTGGAAGAGTGGTTGAAGTCGCAGTGGAACAAAAAGACAATATCAATGCCCATTGGAAAAGTGCTGGAGGTCGCAGTGGAATAAAAAGACAATATCAATGCCCTGTTAAAGAGACGTGGAGGTCATAGTAGCTTAGATAAACGGTTTTAACGCCCCTTGGAAGAGTCAGGCAGGTCACAGTAGCTTAGCAAAAGACGGTTTTAATGCCCCTTGGAAGATTGGTGGAGATTACAGTGGAATAAAAAGACAATATCAATGCCCCGTGGAAGAGAAGTGGAGGTCACTTTAGCTTAACAAGACTGTATTAATGCCCCTAGGCAGAGTGGTGGAGGTCGCAGTGGAATAAAAATACATTATCAATGCACCTTGGAAGAGTGGTGGAGGTCGCAGTGGTATAAAAAGACAATATCAATGCCCCTTGGAAGAGGGGTGAAGGTTAAAGTGGAATAAAAAGACAATATCAATGCCCCGTGGAAGAGACGTCGAGGTCATAGTAGCTGAACAAGATGGTTTTAATGCCCCATGGAAGAATGGTGGAGTTCAGTGTGGTTCAATAAGACGGTTTTAATGCCCCTAGGAAGAGACGGGAAGGTCACAGTAGCTTAACAAAAGACGGTTTTGATACCAATTGGAAGAGTGGTGGGGGTTACAGTGGAATATAAAGACAAAATCAATGCCCTATGGAAGAGACGTGGAGGTCACAGTAGCTTAACAAGACGGTTTTAATGCCCCTAGGCAGAGTGGTGGAGGTCGCAGTGGAATAAAAATCCAATATCAATGCCCCTTGGAACAATGGTGGAGGTCGCAGTTGAATAAAAAGACAATATCAGTGACCCCTTGGAAGAGTGGTGGAGGTCGCAGTAGTATAAAAAGACAATATCAATGAACCTTGGAAGAGGGGTGGAGGTTACCGTGGAATAAAAAGACAATATCAGTGCCCCGTGTAAGAGACGTGGAGGTCACAGTAGCTTAACAAGACGGTTTTAATTCCCCTTGGATGAATGGTGGAGGTCACAGTGGAATAAAAAGACAATATAAATGCCCCGTGGAAAAGACGTGGAGGTCAGAGTAGCTTTAAAACACAGTTTTAATGCCCTTGGAACAGTGGTGGAGGTCGCAGAGGAATAATAAGACAATATCAATGTCCATTGGAAGAGTGGTGGAGGTCGCAGTGGAATAAAAAGACAATATCAATGCCCCGTGGAAGAGACGTGGAGGTCATAGAAGCTTAACAAGATGGTTTTAATGCTTCTTGGAAGAGCTGTGGAGTTCAGAGTGGTTTATCACGATGGTTTTAATGCCCCTTGGTAGAGTGGTGAAGGTTACAGTGGAATAAAAAGACAATATCAATGCCCCGAGAAAGAGACGTGGAGGTCACAGTAGCTTAACAAGACGTTCTTAATACCCCTTGGAAGAGTGCTAGAGGTCGCAGTGGAATAAAAAGACAATATCAATGCCCCTTGGAAGAGTGGTGGAGGTCACAGTGGAATAAAAAGACAATATCAATGCCACGGGGAAGAAACTTGGAGGTCACAGTAGCTTAATAAGATGGTTTTATGCCCCTTGGAAGAGAGGTGTAGGTCGCTGTGGTATAAAAAGACAATATCAATTCCCCGTGGAAGAGACGTGGAGGTCACAGTAGCTTAACAAGACCGTTTTAATGTCTCTTGGAAGAGTGGTGGAGGTGACAGTGGAGTAAGAATACAATATCAATGCCCCGTGGAAGAGACGTGGAGGTCACAGTAGCTTAACAAGATGGTTTAAATGCCACTTGGAAGAGTGATGGAGGTCACAAAGGAATAAAAAGACAATATCAATACCCATTGGAAGATTGGTGGAGGTCGCAGTGGAATAAAAAGACAATAGCAATGCCCCGTGGAAGAGACGTGGACGTCACATTAGCTTAACAAGATGTTTTAATGCCCGTTGGAAGAGTGGTAGAGGTCGCTGTGGTATAAAAGACAATATCAATGCCCCTTGGAAGAGACGTGGACGTCACAGTAGCTTAACAAGATGTTTTTAATGCCCATTGGAAGAGTGGTGAAGGTCGCTGTGGAAATAATAGACAATATAAAAGCCCCGTGGAAGAGACGTGGAGGACACAGTAGCTTAAATCAATGGTTTTAATGCCCCTTGGAATAGCTGTGGAGTTCAGAGTGGTTTAACAAGATTGTTTTAATGCCCCTTGGAAGATACGTGGAGTTCACAGTAGCTTAACAAGACGGTTTTAATGCCCCTTGAATGAGTGGTGGACATCGCAGTGGAATAAAAAGACAATATTAATGCCCCTTGGAATAGACATGGAGGTCACAGTAGCTTAAAATGATGGTTTTAATGTCCCTTGCAAGAGTGGTGAAGGTCGCAGTGGAATAAAAAGACAATATCAATGCCCATTGGAAGAGTTGTGGAGGTCGCAGTGGAATAAAAAGACAATATCAATGCCCCGTGGAAGAGATGTGGAGGTCCCAGGAGCTTAACAAGATGGTTTTAATGCCCCTTGGAAGAGCTGTGGAGTTCAGAGTGGTTTATCAAGATGGTTTTAATGCCCCTTGGAAGAGACATGGAGGTCACAGTAGCTTAACAAGACAGATTTAATGCCCCTTGGAAAAGTGCTGGAGGTTACGGTGGAATAAAAAGACAATATCAATGCCCCAAGGAAGAGACATGGAGGTCACAGTAGATTAACAAGACGGTTTTAATGCCCCTTGGAAGAGTGGTGGAGGTCGAGGTAGAATAAAAAGACAATATTAGTGCCCCGTGGAAGAGACGTGGGGGTCACAGTAGCTTAAATAGACGGTTTTAATGCCCCTTGGAATAGTTGTGGAGTTCAGAGTTTTTTAACAAGATGGCTTTAATTCCCCTTGGAAGACACGTGTAGGTCACAGTAGCTTAACAAAACTTTCTTAATGCCCATTGGATGAGCGGTGGAGGTCGTAATGGAATAAAAAGACAATATCAATGCCCCTTGGAAGAGACAAAGAGGTCACAGTAGCTTTAAAAGACAGTTTTAATGCCCCTTGGAAGAGTGGTGGAGGTGGCAGTGGAATAAAAAGACAATATCAATGGCCAATGGAAGAGTGGTGGAGGTCGCAGTGGAATAAAAAGACAATATCAATGCCCCGTGGAAGAGACGTGGTAGTCACAGTAGCTTAACAAGATGGCTTTAATGCCCCTTGGTAGAGCTGTGGATATCAGAGTGGTTTAACAAGATGGTTTTAATGCCCCTTGGAAGAGTGGTGGGGGTTACAGTGGAATAAAAAGACAATATCAATGCCCTATGGAACAGACGTGGAGGTCACAGTAGCTTAACAAGACGGTTTTAATGCCCCTAGGCAGAGTGGTGGAGGTCGCAGTGGAATAAAAATACAATATCAATGCCCCTTGAAAGAATTGTGGAGGTTGCAATTGAATAAAAAGACAATATCAGTGACCCCTTGGAAGAGTGGTGGAGGTCGCAGTAGTATAAAATGACAATATCAGTGCCCCTTGGAAGAGGGGTGGAGGTAAAGGTGGAATAAAAAGACAATATCAAAGCCCCGTGGTAGAGAGGTGGAGGTCATAGTAGCTGAACAAGATGGTTTTAATGACCCATGGAAGAGTCGTGATGTTCAGTGTGGTTTAATAAGACGGTTTTAATGCCCCTTGCAAGAGACGTGGAGGTCACAGTAGCTTAAAAAAAGACGATTTTAATTCCCCTTGGAAGAGTGGTGGGGGTTACAGTGGAATAAAAAGACAATATCAATGCCCCGTGGAAGAGACGTGGAGGTCACAGTATCTTAACAAGACGGTTTTAATGCCCCTAGGCAGAGTGGTGGAGGTCACAGAGGAATAAAAATACAATATCAATGTCCATTGGAAGAGTGGTGGAGGTCGCAGTGGAATAAAAAGACAATATCAATGCCCCGTGGAAGAGACGTGGAGGTCACAGTAGCTTAACAAGATGGTTTTAATGCTTCTTGGAAGAGCTGTGGAGTTCAGAGTGGTTTATCACGATGGTTTTAATGCCCCTTGGAAGAGTTGTGAAGGTTACAGTGGAATAAAAAGGCAATATCAATGCCCCATGGAATAGACGTGGAATTCACAGTATCTTAAAAAGACGGTCTTAATGCCCCTTGGAAGAGTGTTGGAGGTCGCAGTGGAATAAAAAGATAATATCAATGCCCCTTGGAAGAGTGGTGGAGGTCACAGTGGAATAAAGAGACAGTATCAATGCCACGGGGAAGAGACGTGGAGGTCACAGTAGCTTAATAAGATGGTTTTATGCCCCTTGGAAGAGAGGTGTAGGTCGCTGTGGTATAAAAAGACAATATCAATGCCCCTTGGAAGAGACGTGGACGTCACAGTAGCTTAACAAGATGTTTTTAATGCCCATTGGAAGAGTGGTGGAGGTCGCTGTGGAAATAAAAGACAATATAAAAGCCCCGTGGAAGAGACGTGGAGGACACAGTAGCTTAAATCGATGGTTTTAATGCCCCTTGGAATAGCTGTGGAGTTCAGAGTGGTTTAACAAGATTGTTTTAATGCCCCTTGGAAGATACGTGGAGTTCACAGTAGCTTAACAAGACGGTTTTAATGCCCCTTGCGTGAGTGGTGGACATCGCAGTGGAATAAAAAGACAATATTAATGCCCCTTGGAAGAGACGTGGAGGTCACAGTAGCTTAAAAAGACGGTTTTAATATCCCTCTCAAGAGTGGTGGAGGTCGCAGTGGAATAAAAAGACAATATCAATGCCCATGGAAGAGTTGTGGATGTCGCAGTGGAATAAAAAGATAATATCAATGCCCCGTGGAAGAGACGTGGAGGTCCCAGGAGCTTAACAAGATGGTTTTAATGCCCCTTGGAAGAGCTGTGGAGTTCAGAGTGGTTTATCAAGATGGTTTTAATGCCCCTTGGAAGAGACGTGGAGGTCACAGTAGCTTAACAAGACGGTTTTAATGCCCCTTGGAAAAGTGGTGGAGGTTACGGTGGAATAAAAAGACAATATCAATGCCCCAAGGAAGAGACATGGAGGTCACAGTAGCTTAACAAGATGGTTTTAATGCCCCTTGGAAGAGTGATGGAGGTCGCAGTAGAATAAAAAGACAATATTAATGCCCCGTGGAAGAGACGTGGAGGTCACAGTAGCTTAAATAGACGGTTTTAATGCCCCTTGGAATAGCTATGGAGTTCAGAGTGGTTTAACAAGATGGCTTTAATTCCCCTTGGAAGACACGTGTAGGTCACAGTAGCTTAACAAAACTTTCTTAATGCCCATTGGATGAGTGGTGGAGGTCGTAATGGAATAAAAAGACAATATCAATGCCCCTTGGAAGAGACGTGGAGGTCACAGTAGCTTTAAAAGACAGTTTTAATGCCCCTTGGAAGAGTGGTGGAGGTGGCAGTGGAATAAAAAGACAATATCAATGGCCAATGGAAGAGTGGTGGAGGTCGCAGTGGAATAAAAAGACAATATCAATGGCCCGTGGAAGAGACGTGGAAGTCACAGTAGCTTAACAAGATGGCTTTAATGCCCCTTGGTAGGGCTGTGGAGTTCAGAGTGGTTTATCAAGATGGTTTTATTGACCCTTGGAAGAGACATGTAGGTCACAGTAGCTTAAGAAGAAGCTCTTAATGCCCCTTGGAAGAGTGGTGGAGGTGGCAGTGGAATAAAAAGACAATATCAATGCCACGGGGAATAGACGTCGAGGTCACAGTAGCTTAAGAAGATGGTTTTATGGCCCCTTGGAAGAGTGGTGGAGGTCGCAATGGAATAAAAAGACAATATCAATGACCCGTGGATGAGACGTTGAGGTCACAGTAGCTTAACAATATGGTTTTAATACCCCTTTGAAGAGTGGTGGAGTTCAGTGTGGTTCAATAAGACGGTTTTAATGCCCCATGGAAGAGACGGGGAGGTCACAGTAGCTTAACAAAAGACGGTTTTAATTCCCCTTGGAAGAGTGGTGGGGGTTATAGTGGAATAAAAAGACAATATCAATGCCCTATGGAAGAGACGTGGAGGTCACAGTAGCTTAACAAGATGGTTTTAATGCCCCTAGGCAGAGTGGTGGAGGTCGCAGTGGAATAAAAATACAATATCAATGCCCCTTGGAAGAATGGTGGAGGTCACAGTTGAATAAAAAGACAATATCATTGACCCCTTGGAAGAGTGGTGGAGGTTACAGTAGTATAAAAAGACAATATCAGTGCCCCTTGGAAGAGGGGTGCAGGTAAAGGTGGAATAAAAAGACAATATCAATGCCCCGTGGTAGAGACGTGGAGGTTATAGTAGCTGAAGAAGATGGTTTTAATGACCCATGGATGAGTGGTGAAGTTCAGTGTGGTTTAATAAGACGGTTTTAATGCCCCTTGCAAGAGACATGGAGGTCACAGTAGCTTAACAAAAGACGGTTTTAATTCCCTTTGGAAGAGTGGTGGGGGTTACAGTGGAATAAAGAGAAAATATCAATGCCCCGTGGAAGAGACGTGGAGGTCACAGTAGCTTAACAAGACGGTTTTAATGCCCCTAGGCAGAGTGGTGGAGGTCACAGAGGAATAAAAATACAATATCAATGACCCCTTGGAAGAGTGGTGGAGGTCGCAGTTGAATAAAAAGACAATATCAATGACCCCTTGGAAGAGTGGTGGAGGTCACAGTGGAATAAAAAGACAATATCAATGCACCTTGGAAGAGGGGTGGAGGTTACCGTGGAATAAAAAGACAATATCAATGCTCCGTGGAAGAGACGTGGAGGTCACAGTAGCTTAACAAGACGGTTTTAATGCCCCTTGGATCAGTGGTGGAGGTCGCAGTGGAATAAAAAGACAATATAAATGCCCCTTGGAAGAGACGTGGAGGTCACAGTAGCTTAACAAGATAGTTTTAATGTCTCTTGGAAGAGTGGTGGTGGTTACAGTGGAATAAAAAGACAATATCAATGCCCCGTGGAAAAGAGGTGGAGGTCAGAGTAGCTTTAAAACAGTTTTAATGCCCTTGGAAGAGTGGTGGAGGTCGCAGAGGAATAAAAAGACAATATCAATGTCCATTGGAAGAGTGGTGGAGGTCGCAGTGGAATAAAAAGACAATATCAATGCGCCGTGGAAGAGACGTTAAGGTCACAGTAGCTTAACAAGATGGTTTTAATGCTTCTTGGAAGAGCTGTGGAGTTCAGAGAGGTTTATCAAGATGGTTTTAATGCTCCTTGGAAGAGTAGTGAAGGTTACAGTGGAATAAAAAGACAATATCAATGCCCATGGAATAGATGTGGAGTTCACAGTAGCTTAAAAAGATGGTTTTAATGCCCCTTGGAAGAGTGTTGGAGGTCGCAGTGGAATAAAAAGACAATATCAATGCCCCGAGAAAGAGACGTGGAGGTCACAGTAGCTTAACAAGACGTTCTTAATACCCCTTGGAAGAGTGGTAGAGGTCGCAGTGGAATAAAAAGACAATATCAATGCCCCTTGGAAGAGTGGTGGAGGTCACAGTGGAATAAAGAGACAATATCAATGCCACGGGGAAGAGACGTGGAGGTCACAGTAGTTTAATAAGAAGGTTTTATGCCCCTTGGAAGAGAGGTGTAGGTCGCTGTGGTATAAAAAGACAAAATCAATTCCCCGTGGAAGAGACGTGGAGGTCACAGTAGCTTAACAAGATAGATTTAATGCCCCTTGGAAGAGCTGTGGAGTTCAGAGTGGTTTAACAAGACGGTTTTAATGCCCCTTTGAAGAGATATGTAGGTCACAGTAGCTTTAAAAGACAGTTTTAATGCCCCTTGGAAGAGTGGTGGAGGTGGCAGTGGAATAAAAAGACAATATCAATGGCCAATGGAAGAGTGGTGGAGGTCGCAGTGGAATGAAAAGACAATATCAGTGGCCCGTGGAAGAGACGTGGAAGTCACAGTAGCTTAACAAGATGGCTTTAATGCCCCTTGGTAGGGCTGTGGAGTTCAGAGTGGTTTATCAAGATGGTTTTATTGACCCTTGGAAGAGACATGTAGGTCACAGTAGCTTAAGAAGAAGCTCTTAATGCCCCTTGGAAGAGTGGTGGAGGTGGCAGTGGAATAAAAAGACAATATCAATGCCACGGGGAATAGACGTCGAGGTCACAGTAGCTTAGAAGATGGTTTTATGGCCCCTTGGAAGAGTGGTGGAGGTCGCAATGGAATAAAAAGACAATATCAATGACCCGTGGATGAGACGTTGAGGTCACAGTAGCTTAACAATATGGTTTTAATACCCCTTTGAAGAGTGGTGGAGTTCAGTGTGGTTCAATAAGACGGTTTTAATGCCCCATGGAAGAGACGGGGAGGTCACAGTAGCTTAACAAAAGACGGTTTTAATTCCCCTTGGAAGAGTGGTGGGGGTTATAGTGGAATAAAAAGACAATATCAATGCCCTATGGAAGAGACGTGGAGGTCACAGTAGCTTAACAAGATGGTTTTAATGCCCCTAGGCAGAGTGGTGGAGGTCGCAGTGGAATAAAAATACAATATCAATGCCCCTTGGAAGAATGGTGGAGGTCACAGTTGAATAAAAAGACAATATCATTGACCCCTTGGAAGAGTGGTGGAGGTTACAGTAGTATAAAAAGACAATATCAGTGCCCCTTGGAAGAGGGGTGCAGGTAAAGGTGGAATAAAAAGACAATATCAATGCCCCGTGGTAGAGACGTGGAGGTCATAGTAGCTGAAGAAGATGGTTTAACTGACCCATGGAAGAGTGGTGAAGTTCAGTGTGGTTTAATAAGACGGTTTTAATGCCCCTTGCAAGAGACATGGAGGTCACAGTAGCTTAACAAAAGACGGTTTTAATTCCCTTTGGAAGAGTGGTGGGGGTTACAGTGGAATAAAGAGAAAATATCAATGCCCCGTGGAAGAGACGTGGAGGTCACAGTAGCTTAACAAGACGGTTTTAATGCCCCTAGGCAGAGTGGTGGAGGTCACAGAGGAATAAAAATACAATATCAATGACCCCTTGGAAGAGTGGTGGAGGTCGCAGTTGAATAAAAAGACAATATCAATGACCCCTTGGAAGAGTGGTGGAGGTCACAGTGGAATAAAAAGACAATATCAATGCACCTTGGAAGAGGGGTGGAGGTTACCGTGGAATAAAAAGACAATATCAATGCTCCGTGGAAGAGACGTGGAGGTCACAGTAGCTTAACAAGACGGTTTTAATTCCCCTTGGATCAGTGGTGGAGGTCGCAGTGGAATAAAAAGACAATATAAATGCCCCTTGGAAGAGACGTGGAGGTCACAGTAGCTTAACAAGATGGTTTTAATGTCTCTTGGAAGAGTGGTGGTGGTTACAGTGGAATAAAAAGACAATATCAATGCCCCGTGGAAAAGAGGTGGAGGTCAGAGTAGCTTTAAAACAGTTTTAATGCCCTTGGAAGAGTGGTGGAGGTCGCAGAGGAATAAAAAGACAATATCAATGTCCATTGGAAGAGTGGTAGAGGTCGCAGTGGAATAAAAAGACAATATCAATGCGCCGTGGAAGAGACGTTAAGGTCACAGTAGCTTAACAAGATGGTTTTAATGCTTCTTGGAAGAGCTGTGGAGTTCAGAGTGGTTTATCAAGATGGTTTTAATGCTCCTTGGAAGAGTAGTGAAGGTTACAGTGGAATAAAAAGACAATATCAATGCCCATGGAATAGATGTGGAGTTCACAGTAGCTTAAAAAGATGGTTTTAATGCCCCTTGGAAGAGTGTTGGAGGTCGCAGTGGAATAAAAAGACAATATCAATGCCCCGAGAAAGAGACGTGGAGGTCACAGTAGCTTAACAAGACGTTCTTAATACCCCTTGGAAGAGTGGTAGAGGTCGCAGTGGAATAAAAAGACAATATCAATGCCCCTTGGAAGAGTGGTGGAGGTCACAGTGGAATAAAGAGACAATATCAATGCCACGGGGAAGAGACGTGGAGGTCACAGTAGTTTAATAAGAAGGTTTTATGCCCCTTGGAAGAGAGGTGTAGGTCGCTGTGGTATAAAAAGACAAAATCAATTCCCCGTGGAAGAGACGTGGAGGTCACAGTAGCTTAACAAGATAGATTTAATGCCCCTTGGAAGAGCTGTGGAGTTCAGAGTGGTTTAACAAGACGGTTTTAATGCCCCTTTGAAGAGATATGTAGGTCACAGTAGCTTAACAAGACCGTTTTAATGTCTCTTGGAAGAGTGGTGGAGGTGACAGTGGAGTAAGAATACAATATCAATGGCCCGTGGAAGAGACGTGGAGGTCACAGTAGCTTAACAAGATGGTTTAAAAGCCCCGTGGAAGAGACGTGGAGGACACAGTAGCTTAAATCGATGTTTTTAATGCCCCTTGGAATAGCTGTGGAGTTCAGAGTGGTTTAACAAGATTGTTTTAATGCCCCTTGGAAGATATGTGGAGTTCACAGTAGCTTAGCAAGACTGTTTTAATGCCCCTTGATTGAGTGGTGGACATCGCAGTGGAATAAAAAGACAATATTAATGCCCCTTGGAAGAGACGTGGAGGTCACAGTAGCTTAAAAAGACGGTTTTAATGTCCCTTGCAAGAGTGGTGGAGGTCGCAGTGGAATAAAAAGACAATATCAATGCCCATTGGAAGAGTTGTGGAGGTCGCAGTGGAATAAAAAGACAATATCAATGCCCCGTGGAAGAGACGTGGAGGTCCCAGGAGCTTAACAAGATGGTTTTAATGCCCCTTGGAAGAGCTGTGGAGTTCAGAGTGGTTTATCAAGATGGTTTTAATGCCCCTTGGAAGAGATGTGGAGGTCACAGTAGCTTAACAAGACGGTTTTAATGCCCCTTGGAAAAGTGGTGGAGGTTACGCTGGAATAAAAAGACAATATCAATGTCCCAAGGAAGAGACATGGAGGTCACAGTAGCTTAACAAGATGGTTTTAATGCCCCTTGGAAGAGTGATGGAGGTCGCAGTAGAATAAAAAGACAATATTAATGCCCCGTGGAAGAGACGTGGAGGTCACAGTAGCTTAAATAGACGGTTTTAATGCCCCTTGGAATAGCTGTGGAGTTCAGAGTGGTTTAACAAGATGGCTTTAATTCCCCTTGGAAGACACGTGTAGGTCACAGTAGCTTAACAAAACTTTCTTAATGCCCATTGGATGAGTGGTGGAGGTCGTAATGGAATAAAAAGACAATATCAATGTCCCTTGGAAGAGACGTGGAGGTCACAGTAGCTTTAAAGGACAGTTTTAATGCCCCTTGGAAGAGTGGTGGAGGTGGCAGTGGAATAAAAAGACAATATCAATGGCCAATGGAAGAGTGGTGGAGGTCGCAGTGGAATAAAAAGACAATATCAATGGCCCGTGGAAGAGACGTGGAAGTCACAGTAGCTTAACAAGATGGCTTTAATGCCCCTTGGTAGAGCTGTAGAGTTCAGAGTGGTTTATCAAGATGGTTTTATTGCCCCTTGGAAGAGACATGTAGGTCACAGTAGCTTAACAAGAAGCTGTTAAAGCCCCTTGGAAGAGTGGTGGAGGTGGCAGTGGAATAAAAAGACAATATCAATGCCACGGGGAAGAGACGTCGAGGTCACAGTAGCTTAAGAAGATGGTTTTATGGCCCCTTGGAAGAGTGGTGGAGGTCGCAGTGGAATAAAAAGACAATATCAATGCCCCGTGGAAGAGACGTGGTAGTCACAGTGGCTTAACAAGATGGCTTTAATGCCCCTTGGTAGAGCTGTGGAGTTCAGAGTGGTTTAACAAGATGGTTTTAATGCCCCTTAGAAGAGTGGTGGAGGTTACAGTGGAATAAAAAGACAATATCAATGCCCCATGGAAGAGTGGTGGATGTCGCAGTGGAATAAAAAGACAATATCAATGACCCGTGGAAGAGAGGTGGAGGTCAGAGTAGCTTAACAATATGGTTTTAATGCCCCTTTGAAGAGTGGTGGGGGTCTCAATGGAATAAAAAGACAATATCAATGCCACTTGGAAGAGACGTGGAGGTCACAGTAGCTTATCAAGACTGTTTTAATCCCCCTTGGATGAGTGGTGTAAGTCGCAGTGGAATAAAAAGACAATATTAATGCCCCTTGGAAGAGTGATGGAGGTCGCATTGGAATAAAAGGACAGTATCATTGCTACTTGGAAGAGACGTAGAGGTCACAGTAGCTTAAAAAGACGATTTTAATGTCCCTTGGAAGAGTAGTGGTGGTCGCAGTGGAATAAAAAGACAATATCAATGCCTCGGGGAAGAGACGTGGATGTCACAGTAGCTTAGCAAGATGGTTTTATTGCTCCTTGTAAGAGTGCTGGTGGTTGCTGTGGTATAAAATGACAATATCAATGACCCGAGGAAGAGACGTGGAGGTCAAAGCAGCTTACCAAGACAGTATTAATGTACCTTGGAAACGTGGTAGAGGTCGCAGTGGAATAAAAAGACAATACCAATGCCCCTTCGAAGAGACGTCGTGCTCACAGTAGCTTAACAAGATGGTTTTATTGCCCCCTGGAAGAGTGGTGGAGGTTGGTGTGGTATAAAAAGACAATATCAATGCCCCGTGGAAGAAACGTGGAGGTCAAAGTAGCTTAACAAGACGCTTTTAATGCTCCTTGGAAGAGACGTTGAGTTCAGAGAGGTTTATTGAGATGGTTTTAATGCCCCTTGGAAGATACGTGTAGGTCACACATTAGCTTAATAAGATGGTTTTAATGCCCATTGGAAGAGTGGTGGAGGTTACAGTGGAATAAAAAGACAATATCAATGCCTCGTGGAAGAGACGTGCAGTTCATAGTAGCTTAACAAGACGGTTTTAATGCCCCTTGGTAGAGTGGTGGAGGTCACAGTAGCTGAACAAGACGGTTTTAATGTCTCTTGGATGAGTGGTGGAGGTTACAGGGAAATAAAAAGACAATATCAATGCCCTCAGGAAGAGACATGGAGGTCACAGTAGCTTATCAAGACGGTTTAAATGCCTCTTGGAAATGTGGTGGAGGTCGCAGTGGAATAAAGATAATATCAATGCCCCGTGGAAGAGACGTGTAGGTCACAGTAGCTTAACAAGATGGTTCTAATGCCCCTTGGAAGAGTGGTGGAGGTCGCAGTGGAATAAAAAGACAATACCAATGCCCCTTCGAAGAGACGTCGTGCTCACAGTAGCTTAACAAGATGGTTTTATTGCCCCTTGGAAGAGTGGTGGAGGTTGGTGTGGTATAAAAAGACAATATCAATGCCCCTTGGAAGTAACGTGGAGGTCAAAGGAGCTTAGAAAGACGCTCTTAATGCTCCTTGGAAGAGACGTTGAGTTCAGAGAGGTTTATTGAGATGGTTTTCATGCTCCTTGGAAGATACGGGTAGGTCACATTAGCTTAACAAGATGGTTTTAATGCCCATTGGAAGAGTGGTGGAGGTTACAGTGGAATAAAAAGACAATATCAATGCCTCGTGGAAGAGACTCGGAGTTCATAGTAGCTTAACAAGATGGTTTTAATGCCCCTTGGTAGAGTGGTGGAGGTCGCAGTGGAATAGAAAGACAATTTGAATGCCCTGTGAAAGAGAAGTGGAGGTCACAGTAGCTTAACAATATTGGTTTTAATGCCCCTTGGAAGAGCTGTGGAGTTCAGAGAGGTTTAACAAGATGGTTTTAATGCCCCGAGGTAGGGACGTGTAGGTTACAGTAGCTTAACAAGATGGTTTTAATGCCCCTTGGAAGAGTGGTGGAGGTTACAGTGGAATAAAAAGACAATATCAATGCCCCGTGGAAGAGACGTGGAGATCACAGTAGCTAAACAAGTCAGTTTTAATGCCCCTTGGAAGAGTGGTGGAGGTCGCAGTGGAATAAAAAGACAATACCAATGCCCCTTCGAAGAGACGTGGTGCTCACAGTAGCTTAACAAGATGGTTTTGTTGCCCCTTGGAAGAGTGGTGGAGATTGGTGTGGTATAAAAAGACAATATCAATGCCCCGTGGAAGAAACGTGGAGGTCAAAGGAGCTTAACAAGACGCTTTTAATGCTCCTTGGAAGAGACGTTGAGTTCAGAGAGGTTTATTGAGATGGTCTTTATGCCCCTTGGAAGATACGTGTAGGTCACATTAGCTTAACAAGATGGTTATAATGCCCATTGGAAGAGTGCTGGAGGTTACAGTGGAATAAAAAGACAATATCAATGCCTCGTGGAAGAGACGTGGAGTTCATAGTAGCTTAACAAGATGGTTTTAATGCCCTTTGGTAGAGTGGTGGAGGTCGCAGTGGAATAGAAAGACAATTTGAATGCCCTGTGAAAGAGAAGTGGAGTTCACAGTAGCTTAACAATATTGGTTTTAATGCCCCTTGGAAGAGCTGTGGAGTTCAGAGAGGTTTAACAAGATGTGTTTAATGCCCCGTGGTAGAGACGTGTAGGTTACAGTAGCTTAACAAGATGGTTTTAATGCCTCTTGGAAGAGTGGTGGAGGGTACAGTGGAATAAAAAGACAATATCAATGCCCCGTGGAAGAGACGTGGAGATCACAGTAGCTAAACAAGTCAGTTTTAATGCCCCTTGGAAGAGTGGTGGAGGTCGCAGTGGAATAAAAAGACAATATCAAAGCCCCGTGAAAGAGACGTGGATGTCACAGTAGCTTAAATAGATGGTATTAATGCCCCTTGAAAGAGATGTGGAGTTCAGCGTGGTTTATCAAGATGGTTTTAATGCCCCTTGGAAGAGACGTCAAGTTCACAGTAGCATAAGAAGACCGTTTTAATGGCTCTTGGAAGAGTGGTGGAGGTTACAGTGGAATAAAAAGACAATTTTAATGCCCCGTGGAAGAGACATGGAGGTCACAGTAGCTTAACAAGACGGTTTTAATGCCCCTTGGAAGAGTGGTGGAAGTCGCAGTGGAATAAAAAAAGACAATATCAATGCCCCTTGGTAGAGTGGTGGAGGTCGCATTGGAACAAAAAGACAATATCAATGTCCCGTGGAAGAGACATGGAGGTCACAGTAGATTAATAAGACGGTTTTAATGCCCCTTGGAAGAGTGATGGAGATCGCAGTGGAAACAAAGGACAGTATCAATGCCCCGTGGAGGAGACATGGAGGTCGCAGTAGCTTAACAAGACGGTTTTAATGCCCCTTAGAAGAGTGCTGGAGGCCGCTGTGGAATAAACAGACAATACCAAAGCCCCGAGAAAGAGACATGGCGGTCACAGTAGCTTAAATAGACAGTTTTAAGGCCCCTTGGAAGAGTGTTGGAGGTCGCAGTGGAATAAAAAGACAATATCAATGCCCCGTGGAAAATACGTGGATGTCACAGTAGCTTAACAAGACAGTTTTAATGCTCCTTGAAAGAGTTTTGGAGGTCGCTGTGGAATAAAAAGACAATAGCAATGCCCCGTGGAAGAGACGAGGAGGTCACAGTAGCTTAATAAGACGGTTTTAATGCTCCTTGCAAGAGCTGTGGAGTTCAGAGTGATTTTACAAGATGGTTTTAATGCCCCTTGGATGAAACGTGGAGGTCACGGTTGCTTAACTAGATGGTTTTTATGCGCCTTGGAAGAGTGATGGAGGTCGCAGTGGAATAAAGACAATATCAATGCCCCTTGGAAGAGACGTGGATCTCACAGTAGCTTAACAAGACGGTTTTACTGCACATTAGAAGAGTGGTGAAGGTCGCAGTGGAATAAAAAGACAATATCAATACCCCTTGGAAGAGACGTGGTGGTCAAAGTAGCTTAAGAAGATGGTTTTATTGCCCCTTGGAAGAGTGGTGGAGGTTGCTGTGGTATAAAAAGACAATATCAATGCCCCGTGGAAGAAACGTGGATGTCACAGTAGCTTAACAAGACACTTTTAATGCCCCTTGGAAGAGACGCTGAGTACAGAGAGGTTTATCAAGATGGTCTTAATGCCCCTTGGAAGAGACGTGTAGGTCACAGTAGCTTAACAAGATGTTGTTAATGCCCCTTGGAAGAGTGCTGGAGTTTGCAGTGGAATAAAAAGACAATATGAATGCCTCGTGGAAGAGACGTGGATCTCCTAGTAGCTTAACAAGACGGTTTTAATGCCCCTTGGAAGAGTGTGGAGGTTATAGTGGAATAAAAAGACAATATTAAAGACCCGTCGAAGAGACGTGGAGGTCACAGTAGCTTAAATAAATGGTTTTATTGCCCCTTGTAAGAGTGGTGGAGTTCATATTGGTTTAACAAGATGGTTTTATTGCCCCTTGGAAGAAACGTGGACATCACAGTAGCTTAACAAGATGGTTTTAATGCCCTTGGAAGAATGTTGGAGGTCGCAGTGGAAGAAAAAGACAATATCAATGCCATTTGGAATAGACGATGAAGTCACAGTAGCTTAAGAAGATGGTTGTAATGCCCCTTGGATGAGTGGTGGAGGTCGCAGTGGAATAAAAAGACAAAATTAATGCCCATTGGAAGAGTGATGGAGATCGCAGTGTAATAAAAGGACAGTATCAATGCCCCTTGGTAGAGACGTGGAGGTCACAGTAGCTTAACAAGACGGTTTTATTGCCCCTTGGAAGAGTAGTGGAGGTCGCAGTGAAATAAAAAGACAATATCAATGCCCCGGGGAAGAGACGTGGAGGTCACAGTAGCTTAACAAGACGGTTTAAATGTACCTTGAAAGAGTGGTGGAGGTTGCAGTGGAATAAAAAGACAATATCAATGCCCCGGGGAAGAGACGTGGAGGTCACAGTAGCTTAACAAGACGGTTTAAATGTACCTTGAAAGAGTGGTGGAGGTCGCAGTGGAATAAAAAGACAATATCAATGGCCAATGGAAGAGTGGTGGAGGTCGCAGTGGAATAAAAAGACAATATCAATGCCCCGTGGAAGAGACGTGGTAGTCACAGTAGCTTAACAAGATGGCTTTAATGCCCCTTGGTAGAGCTGTGGAGTTCAGAGTGGTTTATCAAGATGGTTTTATTGCCCCTTGGAAGAGACATGTAGGTCACAGTAGCTTAACAAGAAGCTCTTAATGCCCCTTGGAAGAGTGGTGGAGGTGGCAGTGGAATAAAAAGACAATATCAATGCCATGGGGAAGAGACGTCGAGGTCACAGTAGCTTAAGAAGATGGTTTTATTGCCCCTTGGAAGAGTGGTGGAGGTCGCAGTGGAATAAAAAGACAATATCAATGCCCCGTGGAAGAGACGTGGTAGTCACAGTAGCTTAACAAGATAACTTTAATGCCCCTTGGCAGAGCTGTGGAGCTCAGAGTGGTTTAACAAGATGGTTTTAATGCCCCTTAGAAGAGTGGTGGAAGTTACAGTGGAATAAAAAGACAATATCAATGCCCCATGGAAGAGTGGTGGATGTCGCAGTGGAATAAAAAGACAATATCAATGACCCGTGGAAGAGAGGTGGAGGTCACAGTAGCTTAACAATATGGTTTTAATGCCCCTTTGAAGAGTGGTGGAGGTCGCATTGGAATAAAAAGACAATATCAATGCCACTTGGAAGAGACGTGGAGGTCACAGTAGCTTATCAAGACTGTTTTAATCCCCCTTGGATGAGTGGTGTAGGTCGCAGTGGAATAAAAAGACAATATTAATGCCCCTTGGAAGAGTGATGGAGGTCGCATTGGAATAAAAGGACAGTATCATTGCTACTTGGAAGAGACGTCGAGGTCACAGTAGTTTAAAAAGACGATTTTAATGTCCCTTGGAAGAGTAGTGGTGGTCGCAGTGGAATAAAAAGACAATATCAATGCCCCGGGGAAGAGACGTGGATGTCACAGTAGCTTAGCAAGATGGTTTTATTGCTCCTTGTAAGAGTGGTGGTGGTTGCTGTGGTATAAAATGACAATATCAATGACCCGAGGAAGAGACGTGGAGGTCAAAGCAGCTTACCAAGACAGTATTAATGTACCTTGGAAACGTGGTAGAGCTCGCAGTGGAATAAAAAGACAATACCAATGCCCCTTCGAAGAGACGTCGTGCTCACAGTAGCTTAACAAGATGGTTTTATTGCCCCTTGGAAGAGGGGTGGAGGTTGGTGTGGTATAAAAAGACAATATCAATGCCCCGTGGAAGAAACGTGGAGGTCAAAGGAGCTTAACAAGACGCTTTTAATGCTCCTTGGAAGAGACGTTGAGTTCAGAGAGGTTTATTGAGATGGTTTTAATGCCCCTTGGAAGATACGTGTAGGTCACATTAGCTTAACAAGATGGTTTTAATGCCCATTGGAAGAGTGGTGGAGGTTACAGTGGAATAAAAAGACAATATCAATGCCCCATGGAAGAGTCGTGGATGTCGCAGTGGAATAAAAAGACAATATCAATGACCCGTGGAAGAGAGGTGGAGGTCACAGTAGCTTAACAATATGGTTTTAATGCCCCTTTGAAGAGTGGTGGAGGTCGCATTGGAATAAAAAGACAATATCAATGCCACTTGGAAGAGACGTGGAGGTCACAGTAGCTTATCAAGACTGTTTTAATCCCCCTTGGATGAGTGGTGTAGGTCGCAGTGGAATAAAAAGACAATATTAATGCACCTTGGAAGAGTGATGGAGGTCGCATTGGAATGAAAGGACAGTATCATTGCTACTTGGAAGAGACGTCGAGGTCACAGTAGCTTAAAAAGACGATTTTAATGTCCCTTGGAAGAGTAGTGGTGGTCGCAGCGGAATAAAAAGACAATATCAATGCCCCGGGGAAGAGACGTGGATGTCACAGTAGCTTAGCAAGATGGTTTTATTGCTCCTTGTAAGAGTGGTGGTGGTTGCTGTGGTATAAAATGACAATATCAATGACCCGAGGAAGAGACGTGGAGGTCAAAGCAGCTTACCAAGACAGTATTAATATACCTTGGAAACGTGGTAGAGGTCGCAGTGGAATAAAAAGACAATACCAATGCCCCTTCGAAGAGACGTCGTGCTCACAGTAGCTTACCAAGATGGTTTTATTGCCCCTTGGAAGAGTGGTGGAGGTTGGTGTGGTATAAAAAGACAATATCAATGCCCCGTGAAAGAAACGTGGAGGTCAAAGGAGCTTAACAAGACGCTTTTAATGCTCCTTATAAGAGACGTTGAGTTCAGAGAGGTTTATTGAGATTGTTTTAATGCCCGTTGGAAGATACGTGTAGGTCACATTAGCTTAACAAGATGGTTTTATTGCCCCTTGGAAGAGTGGTGGAGGTTGGTGTGGTATAAAAAGACAATATCAATGCCTCGTGGAAGAGACGTGGAGTTCATAGTAGCTTAACAAGACGGTTTTAATGCCCCTTGGTAGAGTGGTGGAGGTCGCAGTGGAATAGAAAGACAATTTGAATGCCCTGTGAAAGAGAAGTGGAGGTCACAGTAGCTTAACAATATTGGTTTTAATGCCACTTGGAAGAGCTGTGGAGTTCAGAGAGATTTAACAAGATGGTTTTAATGCCCCGTGGTAGAGATGTGTAGGTTACAGTAGCTTAACAAGATGGTTTTAATGCCCCTTGGAAGAGTGGTGGAGGTTACAGTGGAATAAAAAGACAATATCAATGCCCCGTGGAAGAGACGTGGAGATCACAGTAGCTAAACAAGTCAGTTTTAATGCCCCTTGGAAGAGTAGTGGAGGTCGCAGTGGAATAAAAAGACAATATCAAAGCCCCGTGAAAGAGACGTGGTGTAGCGCTGGCGTCCCTGCCCTCTGCTAGGCAGGGACGCTGCTCCCCTCACCGCTCTGCTCCGTGCCCGGCGTCCTCCCTCCGCTCTGCTGTCAGCGCGCGCTCCTTCCCGGCGTCCTCCTCCTGCTCTGCTCTCAGCGCGCGCTCCTTCCCGGCCCCTGTGCTTAGGGCGCGCGCGCGCGCGCTCCCCTCCTCTTAAAGGGGCCGCGCGCGCCGTCCTAAGGAGTCCCCGGCCAATGGCCGGAGGACTTCATCATATATAAGGCACCTCCTCCAAAATGGAGGTGCCCGAGCAATGTTGTTTGCACCTGTGTTTCACCTGTGCTTCAGCCCTCAGGTCCCGTTGCCAGTTACCTGCCTGTTACCTGCCTGTTACCTGTCAGTTACCTGCCTGATTTCTGCCTGTATACTTGTTACCAGTCTGCCAGTCTGAGGTCCGACGGTCTGCCTTACTACTCCTGTCAGTCTGTCTAAAGGACCAGCCTGCCCGCTCACCTGGGAGCGCATATCAGCTACCTGCCTGCTTGCCTGAGGTCCGACGGTCTGCCTTACTACTCCGGTCAGTCTGTCTATGGACCAGCTTGCCCGCTCACCTGGGAGCGCTTCTCCGTTACCTGCCTGCTTGCCAGCCCGGAGGCTCCGTTGTCACGTGCTGTGACCACCAGCTATCTCAGAGACTCTTGCCCGCTCACCTGGGAGCGCTTCTCCGTTACCTGCCTGCTTGCCAGCCCGGAGGTCCCGTTGTCACGTGCTGTGACCACCAGCTATTTCAGAGACTCTTGCCCGCTCACCTGGGAGCGCTTCTCCGTTACCTGCCCGCCTGCCAGCCCGGAGGCTCCGCCGTCACGTGCCGTGACCACCTGCTATTCCAGAGACTCTCGCTTGCTCACCTGGGAGCACACATCTACCATCTGCCTGCTAGCCTACCCGGAGGCTCTGCCATCTCAGGTCGTACCTACCCTTTACCCAGAGACTGCCCTGATCACTTGCCGTAACTCCCTGTCCGTTCATCCAGAGACTGCCACCCGCTCCCTTACAAGGGCCGGCCCCTTGTATCGTAGCTCAGAGGTTCCGCCTCCCGGACCCGTTACAGTTTGCTCGGGCCCTGGAACCCGGTGGCACCCAAGCTCCCTCGCTCACGGACCTGTGTCATGAACTCTCCCGTCAAAGGTCCCAACAGGAGTCCATCCTGGGTCACCTGCGGAATGTTAATACTCGCCTGGACACTCTGACTACACCACCTGCAACCACGGCCAGTACCATGGTATCCTTTTCCGGACCCCGGCTCTCTGCACCTCCTCGCTTCGGAGGCGACTCCGTCCAGGCTCGGGGCTTCATAAATCAGTGCACCCTGCATTTTGAACTATTGTCCCACCAGTTTAACTCCGACCGAGCCAAAATTGCATTCATCATGTCCCATCTCACCGGGGAGGCTCTGGCCTGGCTAAATCCTCTATGGGAGAGAGGAGACCCCCTGGTGTCCGACTTGCCTGCCTTTCTCATGGCTTTCCGGAAAGCCTTCGACGAACCCGGACGGAGGACCTCATCCGCATCATCTCTGCTACGCCTCCGTCAGGGAAGCCTCACCGTGGGTCAATATGCCATACGGTTCCGTACCCTTGCCTCGGAGCTGGCCTGGGATAACGAGGCTCTGGTATCCGTCTTCTGGGAGGGTCTGTCCGGCCGTAATAAAGATGAACTTGCTGGTCGGGACATTCCTACCACTCTCGATGACCTAATAACTCTTGCCACCCGGATTGACCTACGGTTCCAGGAGCGTGCCAAAGAGGTCACCCGTGAAAAGGGGTTTCCACGTCTAGTTCCTACTTTTCTGAAACCCGTC
Organism: Phyllobates terribilis; assembly: GCF_046119375.1. Taxonomy (NCBI): domain Eukaryota; kingdom Metazoa; phylum Chordata; class Amphibia; order Anura; family Dendrobatidae; genus Phyllobates; species Phyllobates terribilis. Next base: position 142,156 of record NW_027362964.1, read on the forward strand.
ACTCCTTCCGTTTCTCCCCAGGTACACTCTCCTGAGCCTATGCAGGTCGACCAGACCAAGATGGTCAAATCCCGTCAGGACTTACGCCGTGCCGAGGGGAGCTGCTTCTACTGTGGCAGTAAGGAGCATCGGATCCGTGCCTGCCCGGAGAGGTCGGGAGAACGCCTGTGTCTAGGTTCGCTCAGAGGGGTCGATCTAGACAAAAATAAATCCTCTCCATCCCTGCTGCTGTCAGTCTCAGTCATCTGCGGGGAGAATCGTTATTCCGAACTAGCCCAACTTGACTCTGGAGCAGCCGGAAATCTTATTTCACAGTCCCTGGTGGAGAAATACCGCATCCCCACCAAACCTCTGGCTGTACCCTTGTCCGTTGTTGCCGTGGATGGGGGCCTCTTACCTCGCCCCATCCAATTCATCACCGAATCCATTACTCTGCAGGTGGGAATGCTGCATTCAGAGAGTATCTCCCTTCACGTTCTGCCTGGACTCTCTCACGCCCTCTTGCTAGGTCTGCCTTGGCTCCAGAGACATGCACCCGTGCTTGACTGGCAAACCGGAGAAGTCCTTCGCTGGGGACAAGACTGTCATAAAACCTGCCTGGTTCCCGTCCATTCCGTCCGTCCCTCTCCTATCCCAGCTAATCTACCTGGACTTCCGATTCCTTATTGGTCTTGTGCTGATGTCTTTGATATGGAGGAGGCAGAGACATTACCACCTCATAGACCATGTGACTACCCCATCGATCCCGCCAGAGTAATGCAGGTGGCTCCCGTGAGTCTAAATTGTCTCCCTCCTGGTAAGACGTTCGTATCGGTACCTGATCGGGAGAGGATCCTACACTGGGGTCATTCGTCTAAACTAGCTGGCCACGCCGGTCAGAAAAAGACCCTCCAGCTTATTACCCGGCACTACTGGTGGCCTAACCTGCACAAGGATGTTATGGACTTTGTTTCTGCCTGTGTGTCCTGCGCCCGCAACAAAGTTCCGAGACACCTGTCGGCCGGCCGCCTTCTTCCTCTGCCAGTACCTGCTGCCCCCTGGCAGCATATAGCGATGGACTTCATAACTGATCTGCCCGTCTCTGCCGGTTGTACGGTCATTTGGGTGGTCGCTGACCGCTTTTCCAAGATGGCTCACTTCATTCCCCTGCCAGGTCTTCCGTCTGCACCCGAGCTGGCTAAAGACTTTATCCGCCACATCTTCCGTCTTCATGGCCTGCCCCGTCACATCGTGTCGGATCGAGGAGTACAGTTCACTTCTCGTTTCTGGAGAGCCACTTGTAAATTGCTAGACGTCACTCTGGACTTCTCCTCCGCTTACCACCCACAGTCTAATGGTCAAGTGGAGCGGATCAATCAGAACCTGACCAGTTACCTCCGGCACTTCGTTAATGCTCACCATTCTGACTGGGTGGATCTCCTGCCATGGGCCGAATTCTCGTACAACAATCACGAGAGCGAGTCTTCCTCCATATGGGAGAGTACCCGGTCCGCACTCCTTCTGTCATCCGAGCGTATGAAAAGACACGCTGACAAAGGACGTCTGGACCCTCCTCAATTCCGTCCTGGGGATAAAGTCTGGCTCTCGTCCAAATATGTCCGGCTCAAGATCCCTTCCTATAAGTTAGGGCCTCGGTTCATCGGCCCACTGGAGGTCATCAGTCAGATCAACCCGGTGGCCTATAAATTGAAACTCCCGGCCAACTTACGGATCCCTAACTCCTTCCATGTATCTCTCCTCAAACCTGTGGTACTTAACTCTTTTTCCAAGTCTACAGGTACGCCTCCTGCTCCGGTTTCTGCTGAGGACGAGTTTGAGGTAGAGAACATTCTTGCCACCAAAAGGGTAAGAGGAAAGACCTTTTTTCTGGTAGATTGGAAGGGGTTTGGTCCTGAGGAGAGAACGTGGGAGCCCCGGGAGAACATCCATGCCCCTCTCATCCTAGCTAAATTTCTGTCTGGCCTAAAAAAGGGGGGGCCTAAAGGGGGGGGTACTGTAGCGCTGGCGTCCCTGCCCTCTGCTAGGCAGGGACGCTGCTCCCCTCACCGCTCTGCTCCGTGCCCGGCGTCCTCCCTCCGCTCTGCTGTCAGCGCGCGCTCCTTCCCGGCGTCCTCCTCCTGCTCTGCTCTCAGCGCGCGCTCCTTCCCGGCCCCTGTGCTTAGGGCGCGCGCGCGCGCGCTCCCCTCCTCTTAAAGGGGCCGCGCGCGCCGTCCTAAGGAGTCCCCGGCCAATGGCCGGAGGACTTCATCATATATAAGGCACCTCCTCCAAAATGGAGGTGCCCGAGCAATGTTGTTTGCACCTGTGTTTCACCTGTGCTTCAGCCCTCAGGTCCCGTTGCCAGTTACCTGCCTGTTACCTGCCTGTTACCTGCCAGTTACCTGCCTGATTTCTGCCTGTATACTTGTTACCAGTCTGCCAGTCTGAGGTCCGACGGTCTGCCTTACTACTCCTGTCAGTCTGTCTAAAGGACCAGCCTGCCCGCTCACCTGGGAGCGCATATCAGCTACCTGCCTGCTTGCCTGAGGTCTGACGGTCTGCCTTACTACTCCGGTCAGTCTGTCTATGGACCAGCTTGCCCGCTCACCTGGGAGCGCTTCTCCGTTACCTGCCTGCTTGCCAGCCCGGAGGCTCCGTTGTCACGTGCTGTGACCACCAGCTATCTCAGAGACTCTTGCCCGCTCACCTGGGAGCGCTTCTCCGTTACCTGCCTGCTTGCCAGCCCGGAGGCTCCGTTGTCACGTGCTGTGACCACCAGCTATCTCAGAGACTCTTGCCCGCTCACCTGGGAGCGCTTCTCCGTTACCTGCCTGCTTGCCAGCCCGGAGGTCCCGTTGTCACGTGCTGTGACCACCAGCTATTTCAGAGACTCTTGCCCGCTCACCTGGGAGCGCTTCTCCGTTACCTGCCCGCCTGCCAGCCCGGAGGCTCCGCCGTCACGTGCCGTGACCACCTGCTATTCCAGAGACTCTCGCTTGCTCACCTGGGAGCACACATCTACCATCTGCCTGCTAGCCTACCCGGAGGCTCTGCCATCTCAGGTCGTACCTACCCTTTACCCAGAGACTGCCCTGATCACTTGCCGTAACTCCCTGTCCGTTCATCCAGAGACTGCCACCCGCTCCCTTACAAGGGCCGGCCCCTTGTATCGTAGCTCAGAGGTTCCGCCTCCCGGACCCGTTACACGTGGATGTCACAGTAGCTTAAATGGATGGTATTAATGCCCCTTGAAAGAGATGTGGAGTTCAGCATGGTTTATCAAGATGGTTTTAATGCCCCTAAGAAGAGACGTCAAGTTCACAGTAGCATAAGAAGACCGTTTTAATGGCCCTTGGAAGAGTTGTGGATGTTACAGTGGAATAAAAAGACAATATCAATGCCCCGTGGAAGAGACATGGAGGTCACAGTACCTTAACAAGATGGTTTTAATGCCTCTTGGAAGAGTGGTGGAGGTCGCAGTGGAATAAAAAAAGACAATATCAATGCCCCTTGGTAGAGTGGTGGAGGTCGCATTGGAAGAAAAAGACAATATCAATGTCCCGTGGAAGAGAAGTGGAGGTCACAGTAGATTAATAAGACGGTTTTAATGCCCCTTGGAAAAGTGGTGGAGATCGCAGTGGAATAAAAAGACAATATTAATGCCCCTTGGAAGAGTGATGGAGATCGCAGTGGAAACAAAGGACAGTATCAACGCCCCGTGGAGGAGACATGGAGGTCACAGTAGCTTAACAAGACAGTTTTAATGCCCCTTGAAAGAGTTTTGGAGGTCGCTGTGGAATAAAAAGACAATAGCAATGCCCCATGGAAGAGACGAGGAGGTCACAGTAGCTTAATGAGACGGTTTTAATGCCCCTTGCAAGAGCTGTGGAGTTCAGAGTGGTTTAACAAGATGGTTTTAATGCCCCTTGGAAGAAGCGTGGAGGTCACGGTTTCTTAACTAGATGGTTTTAATGCGCCTTGGAAGAGTGATGGAGGTCGCAGTGGAATAAAGACAATATCAATGCCCCTTGGAAGAGACGTGGATCTCACAGTAGCTTAACAAGACGGTTTTACTGCACATTAGAAGAGTGATGAAGGTCGCAGTGGAATAAAAAGACAATATCAATGCCCCTTGGAAGAGACGTGGTGGTCAAAGTAGCTTAACAAGACAGTTTTAATGCCCCTTGGAAGAGTGTGGAGGTTATAGTGGAATAAAAAGACAATATTAAAGACCCGGCGAAGAGACGTGGAGGTCACAGTAGCTTAAATAAATGGTTTTATTGCCCCTTGGAAGAGCGGTGGAGTTCATAGTGGTTTAACAAGATGGTTTTAATGCCCCTTGGAAGAGACGTGGAGGTCACAGTAGCTTAACAAGATGGTTTTAATGCCCTTGGAAGAATGTTGGAGGTCGCAGTGGAAGAAAAAGACAAAATTAATACCCATTGGAAGAGTGATGGAGATCGCAGTGTAATAAAAGGACAGTATCAATGCCCCTTGGTAGAGAAGTGGAGGTCACAGTAGCTTAACAAGACGGTTTTATTGCCCCTTGGAAGAGTGGTGGAGGATGCTGTGGTATAAAAAGACAATATCAATGCCTCGTTGAAGAGACTTGGAGGTCACAGTAGCATAACAAGACGGTTTTAATGTCCCTCGGAAGAGTAGTGGAGGTCACAGTGAAATAAAAAGACAATATCAATGCCCCGGGGAAGAGACCTGGAGGTCACAGTAGCTTAACAAGACGGTTTAAATGTACCTTGAAAGAGTGATGGAGGTCGCAGTGGAATAAAAAGACAATATCAATGCCCCTTGGAAGAGACATGGAGGTCACAGTAGCTCAACAGGACGGTTTTAATATCCCTTGGAAGATTGGTGGAGGTTATAGTGGAATAAAAAGACAATATCAATGCCCCGTGCAAAAGACGTGGAGGTCACAGTAGCTTAACAAGAAGGTTTTAATGCCACTTGGATGAGTAGTGGAGGTTACAGTGAAATAAAAAGACAATATCAATGCACTGTGCAGGAGACATGGAGGTCACAGTAGCTTAACAAGATGGTTTTAATGCCCCTTGGAAGAGTGATGGAGGTTGCAGTGGAATAAAAAGACAGTATCAATGCCCCTTGTAAGAGTGGTGGAGGTCACAGTGGAATAAAAAGACAATATCAATGTCCCATGTAAGAGATGTGGAGGTCACAGTAGCTTAACAAGACGGTTTTAATGCCCCTTGGAAGAGTGGTGGAGGTCGCAGTGGAATAAATAGACAATATTAATGCCCCTTGGAAGAGTGATGGAGGTCGCAGTGGAATAAAAGGACAGTATCAATGCCTCGTGGAAGAGACGTGGAGGTCACAGTAGCATAACAAGACGGTTTTAATGCCCCTTGGAAGAGTGGTGGAGGTCGCAGTGGAATAAAAAGACAATGTTAATGCCCCTTGGAAGAGTTGTGGAGGTCGGTGTGGAATAAAAATACAATATCAAAGCCCCAAGGAATGGACTTGGAGGTCACAGTAGCTTAAATAGATGGTTTTAATGCCCCTTGGAATAGCTGAGGAGTTCAGAGTGGTTTAACATGATGGTTTTAATGCCCCTTGGAAGAGACGTGGAGGTCAGCGTAGCTTAACAAGACGGTTCTAAAGCCCCTTGGATGAGTGGTGGAGGTCGCAGTGGAATAAAAATACGATATCAATGTCCCTTGGAAGAAATGTGGAGGTCACAGTAGCTTAACAAGATGGTTTTAATGCCCCTTCGAAGAGTGGTGGAGGTCGCTGTGGAATAAAAAGATAATAACAAAGTCCCGTGGAAGAGACGTGGATCTCACAGTAGCTTAACAAGACGGTTTTAATGCCCATTGGAAGAGTGGTGGAGGTTGCAGTGCAATAAAAAGACAATATCAATGCCCCGTGGAAGAGACTTGGAGGTCACAGTAGCTTAAGAAGACGGTTTTAATGCCCCTTGGAAGAGTGGTGGAGGTCGCTGTGGAATAAAAAGACAATATCAATGCCCCGTGGAAAAGACGTGAAGGACACAGTAGCTTAGCAAGACGGTTTTAACGCCCCTTGTAAGAGCTGTGGAGTTCAGAGTGGTTTAACAAGATGGTTTTAATGCCCCTTGGAAGAGACGTGGAGGTCATAGTAGCTTAACAAGATGGATTTAATGCCCCTTGGAAGAGTGATGGAGGTCGCAGTGGAATAAAGACAATATCAATGCCCCTTGGAAGAGACGTGGAGGTCACAGTAGCTTAACAAGACGGTTTTAATGCCCCTTGGAAGAATGCTGGAGGTCGCAGTGTAATGAAAAGACAATATGAATGCACCTCGGAAGAGTGGTGGAGGTCGCAGTGGAATAAAAAGACAATATCAATACCCCTTGGAAGAGAAGTAGAGTTCACAGTAGCTTAACAAGACGGTTTTAATACTCCTCGGAAGAGTTGTGGAGGTTACAGTGGAATAAAAAGACAATATCAATGCCCCATGGAAAAGACGTGGAGGTCACAGTAGCTTTAAAAGATGGTTTTAATGCCCCTAGGCAGAGTGGTGGAGGTCGGAGTGGAATAAAAAGACAATATCAATGATCCCTTGGAAGAGTGGTGGAGGTCGCAGTGAAATAAAAAGATGATATCAATGCCCCTTGGAAGAGGGGTGGTGGTTACAGTGGAATAAAAACTCAATATCAATGCCCCTTGGAAGAGACATGGAGTTCATAGTAGCTGAACAAAATGGTTTTAATGCCCCTTGGAAGAGTGGTGGAGTACAGAGTGGTTTAATAAGACGGTTTTAATGCCGTTGGAAGAGATGTCGAGGTCACAGTAGCAGAACAAGACTGTTTTAATGCCCCTTAGAAGAGTGGTGGAGGTTACAGTGTAATAAAAAGACAATATCAATGCCCCTTGGAAGAGACATGAAGGTCACAGTATCATAACAAGACGGTTTTAATGCCCCTTGTAAGAGTGGTGGAGGTCGCAGTGGAATAAAAAGACAATATGAATTCCCCTTGGAAGAGTGATAGAGGTCGCAGTTGAATAAAAGGACTGTACCAAAGCCCCGTGGAAGAGACGTGGAGGTCACATTAGCTTAAAAATATGGTTTTAATGCCCCTTGGAAGAGTGGTGGAGGTTACAGTGTAATAAAAAGACAATATCAAAGCCCCATGGAAGAGACTTTGAGGTCACAGTAGCTTAAAAAGATGGTTTTAATGCCCCTTGGAAGAGTGGTGGAGGTCGCTGTGGAATAAAAAGACAATATCAAGGCACCGTGGAAAAGACGTGGAGGTCACAGTAGCTTAAATATACAGTTTGAATGCCCCTTGGAATAGCTGTGGAGTTCAGAGTGGTTTAACAAGATGGTTTTTATGCACCTTGGAAGAGAATTGGAGGTCACAGTAGCTTAACAAGACAGTTTTAATGCCCCTTGGATGAGTGGTGGAGGTTACAGTGGAATAAAAAGACTATATCAATGCCCCTACGAAGAGACGTCGAGGTCACAGTAGCTTACAAGATGGTTTTAATGTCCCTTGGAAGAGTGGTGGAGGTTACAGTGGAATAAAAAGACAATATCAATGCCCCATGGAAGAGACATGGAGGTCAAAGTAGCTTAACAAGACAGTTTTAATGCCCCTTGGATGACTGGTGGATGTCGCAGTGGAATAAAAAGACAATATCAATGCCCCTTGGAAGAGGGGTGGTGGTTACAGTGGAATAAAAAGACAATATCAATGCCCCGTGGAAGATACGTGGAGGTCATAGTAGCTGAACAAGACGGTTTTAATGTCCCTTGGATGAGTGGTGGATGTCGCAGTGGAATAAAAAGACAATATTAATGCCCCTTGGAAGAGGGGTGGTGGTTACAGTGGAATAAAAAGACAATATCAATGCCCCGTGGAAGAGACATGGAGGTCACAGTAGCCTAACAAGACGGTTTAATGCCCCTTGGATGATTGGTGGAGGTCACTGTGGAATAAAAAGACAATATCAAAGCTCCGAGGAAGAGACGTGGAGGTCACAGTAGCTTAAATAGATGGTTTTAATGCACCTTGGAATAGCTGTTGAGTTCAGAGTAGTTTAACAAGATGGTTTTTATGCACCTTGGAAGAGAAGTGGAGGTCACAGTCGCTTAACAAGACAGTTTTAATGCCCCTTGGATGAGTGGTGGATGTCGCAGTTTAATAAAAAGACAATATCAGTGCACCTTGGAAGAGGGGTGGTGGTAACAGTGGAAGAAAAAGACAATATCAATGCCCCGTGGAAGAGACGGGGAGGTCATAGTAGCTGAACAAGACGGTTTTGATGCCCCTTAGAAGAGTGGTGGAGTTCAGAGTGGTTTAACAAGGTGGTTTTAATGCACCTTGGAAGAGACGTGGAGGTCACTGTAACTAAACAACATGGTTTTAATGCCCCTTGGAAGAGTGGTGGAGATCGCAGTAGAATAAAAAGACAATTTCAATGCCCATTGGAAGAGTGGTGGAGGTCGCAGTGGAATAAAAATACAATATCAATGTCCCGTGGAAGAGATGTGGAGGTCACAGTAGCTTAATAAGACGGTTTTAATGCCCCTTGGAATAGCTGTGGATTTCAGAGTGGTTTAACAAGATGGTTTTAATGCCCCTTGGAAGAGACGTGGAGGTCACAGTAGCTTAACAAGAGGGTTTTAATGCCCCTTGGATGAGTGGTGGAGTTTACAGTGGAATAAAAAGACAATATGAATGCACTGTGGAAGAAACATGGATGTCACAGTAGCTTAACAAGATGGTTTTAATGCCCCTTGGAAGAGTGGTGGAGGACGCAGTGGAATAAAAAGACCATATCAATGCCCCTTGTAAGATTGGTGGAGGTCGCAGTGGAATAAAAAGACAATATCAATGTCCCATGTAAGAGATGTGGAGGTCACAGTAGCTTAACAAGATGGTTTTAATGCCCCTTGGAAGAGTGGTTGAGGTCGCAGTGGAATAAAAAGACAATATTAATGCCCCTTGGAAGAGTGATGGAGGTCGCAATGGAATAAAGAGAATATCAATACCCCTTGGAAGAGACGTGGAGGTCACAGTAGCTTAACAAGACGTTTTTAATGCACCTTGGAAGAATGGTGGAGGTCGCAGTGTAATAAAAAGACAATATGAATGCACCTCGTAAGAGTGGCGGAGGTCGCAGTGGAATAAAAAGACAATATCAATGCCCCTTGGAAGAGACGTAGAGTTCAAAGTAGCTTAACAAGATGGTTTTAATGCCACTCGGAAGAGTGGTGGACGTTACAGTAGAATAAAAATACAATATCAATGCCCCGTGGAAAAGACGTGGAGGTCACAGTAGCTTTAAAAGATAGTTTTATTGCCCCTAGGCAGAGTGGTGGAGGTCGCAGTGGAATGAAAAGACAATATCAATGCCCCTTGGAAGAGTATTGGAGGTCGAAGTGGAATAAAAAGCAATATCAAAGACCCCTTGGAAGATTGGTGGAGGTCGGAGTGGAATAAAAAGACGATATCAATGTCCCTTGGAAGAGGGGTGGTGGTTACAGTGAAATATAAACTCAATATCAATGCCACGTGGAAGAGACATGGAGGTCATAGTAGCTGAACAAAATGGTTTTAATGCCGCTTAGAAGAGTGGTGGAGTTCAGCGTGGTTTAATAAGATGGTTTTAATGCCGCTTGGAAGAGACGTCGAGGTCACAGTAGCAGAACAAGACAGTTTTAATGCCCCTTGGAAGAGTGGTGGAGGTCACAGTGGAATAAAAAGACAATATAAATTTCCCTTGGAAGAGATGTGGAGTGCAGAGTGTTTTAATAAGACGGTTTTAATGCCCCTTGGAGGAGACATGTAGGTCACAGTAGCTTAACAAGACGGTTTTAATGCCCCTTGGAAGAGTGGTGCAGGTCGCAGTGAAATAAAAAGACAATATCAATTCCCATTGGAAGAGTGGTGGAGGTCGCAGTGGAATAAAAGGACAATATTAATGCCCCTTGGAAGAGTGATGGAGGTCGCAGTTGAATAAAAGGACAGTATTAGTGCCCCGTGGAAGAGACATGGAGGTCACATTAGCTTAACAAGATGGTTTTAATGCCCCTTGGAAGAGTGGTGGAGGTCGCTGTGGAATAAAAAGACAATATCAATGCCCCGTGGAAGAGACGTGGATGTCACAGTAGTTTAAATAGACGGTTTTAAAGCCCCTTGGAATAGCTGTGGATTTCAGAGTGGTTTAACAAGATTGTTTTAATGCCCCTTTTAAGAGAGGTGGAGGTCACAGCAGCATAACAAGACGGTTTTAATGCCCCTTGGATGAGTGGTGGAGGTTATAGTGGAATAAAAATACAATATCAATGCCCCTTGGAAGAGACGTCGAGGTCCCAGTAGATTAATTAGAAGGTTTTAATGCCCCTTGGAAGAGTGGTGGAGGCTACAGTGGAATAAATAGACAATATCAATGCCCCTTGGAAGAGACGTGGAGGTCACAGTAGCTTAAGAAGGCAGTTTTAATGCCCCTTGGAAGAGTGGTGGAGGTCTCAGTGGAATAAAACGACAATATCAATGCCCCTTGGAAGAGTGGTGGAGGTCACAGTGGAATAAATAGACAATATCAATGTCTCGTGCATGAAACGTGGAGGTCACAGTGTAATATACGGACAGTATCAATGCCCCGTGGAGAGAAGTGGAGGTCGCTGTAGCTTAACAAGGTGGTTTTAATGTCCCTTGGAAAATTGGTAGAGGTCGCTGTGGAATAAAAAGACAATCAATGCCCCGAGGAAGAGACGTTGAGGTCAGAGTAGATTAAATAGACGGTTTTAATGCCCCTTGTAATAGCTGTGGAGTTCAGAGTGGTTTAACAAGATGGTTTTAATGCCCCTTGGAAGAGACGTGGAGTTCTCAGCAGCCGAACAAGACTGTTTTAATGCCCCTTGGATGAGTGGTGGAGGTCGCAGTGGAATAAAAAGACAATATCAATGCCCCGTGGAAGAGGGGTGGTGGTTACAGTGCAATAAAAAGACAATATCAATGCCCCGTGGAAGACTCGTGGAGGTCACAGTAGCTTAACAAGATGGTTTTAATGCCCCTTGTAATAGCGGTGGAGGTCGCTGTGGAATAAAAAGACAATATTGAAGCTCCGTGGAATAGACGGGGAGGTCACAGCAGCTTAAATAATTGGTTTTATTGCGGCTTGGAAGAGCTGTGGAGTTCCTATTGGTTTAACAAGATGGTTTTAATGCCACTTGGAAGAGACGTGGAGGTCACAGTAGCTTAACAAGATGGTTTTAATGCCCCTTGGAAGAGTGGTGGAGGTCGCATTGGAATAAAAAGACAATATCAACACCGCTTGGAAGAGTTGTGGAGGTCGCAGTGGAATAAAAATACAATATCAATGTCCCGAGGAAGAGACGTGGAGGTCATAGTAGCTTAACAAGATGGTTTTAATGCCCCTAGGCAGAGTGGTGGAGGTCGCAGTGGAATAAAAAGACAATATCAATGCCCCTTGGAAGAGTGGTGGAGGTCACAGTGGAATAAAAAGATGATATCAATGCCCCTTGGAAGAGGGGTGGTGGATACAGTTTAATAAAAACTCAAAATCAGTGCCCCGTGGAAGAGACATGGAGGTCATAGTAGGTGAACAAGATGGTTTTAATGCACCTTGGAAGAGTGGTGGAGTTCAAAGTGGTAGAAAAACACAATACTAATGCCCCTTGGAAGAGTGAGAGAGATCGCAGTTGAATAATAGGATAGTATCAATGCCCCGTGGAAGAGACGTGAAGGTCACAGCAGCTTAACAAGATGGTTTTAATGCCCCTTGGAAGAGACATGGAGGTCACAGTAGCTTAACAAGATGATTTTAATGCCCCTTGGAAGAGTGGTGGAGGTCGCATTGGAATAAAAAGACAATATCAACACCGCTTGGAAGAGTTGTGGAGGTCGCAGTGGAATAAAAAGACAATATCAATGGCCCAAGGAAGAGATGTGGAGGTCATAGTATCTTAACAAGATGGTTTTAATGCCCCTAGGCAGAGTGGTGGAGGTCGCAGCGGAATAAAAAGACAATGTCACTGCCCCTTGGAAGAGTGGTGGAGGTCACAGTGGAATAAAAAGACAATATCAATGACCCCTTGGAAGAGTGGTGGAGGTCGCAGTGGAATAAAAAGATGATATCAATGCCCCTTGGAAGAGGGGTGGTGGATTCAGTTTAATAAAAACTCAATATCAATGCCCCGTGGAAGAGACATGGAGGTCATAGTAGGTGAACAAGATGGTTTTAATGCACCTTGGAAGAGTGGTGGAGTTCAGAGTGGTTTAATAAGACGGTTTTTATGCCCCTTGGAAGAGACGTCGAGCTCACAGTAGCTGAAGAAGACGGTTTTATTGCCCCTTGGATGAGTGGTGGAGGTTACAGTGGAATAAAAAGACAATATCAATTCCCCGTGGAAGAGATATGGAGGTCACAATAGCTTAACAAGACCGTTTTAATGTCCCTTGGAAGAGTGGTGGAGGTCGCAGTGGAATAAAAAGATAATATCAATGTCCCGTGGAAGTGACGTGGAGGTCACAGTAGCTTAATAAGACGGTTTTAATACCACTTGGAGGAGTGGTGGAGGTCATAGTGGAATAAAAACACAATATTAATGCCCCTTGGTTGAATAATAGAACAGTATCAATGCCCCGTGGAAGAGACGTGAAGGTCACAGCAGCCTAAAAAGATGGTTTTAATGTCCCTTGGAGGAGACGTGGAGGTCACAGTAGCTTAACAAGATGGTTTTAATGCCCCTTGGAAGAGTGATGGAGGTCGCATTGGAATAAAAAGACAATATCAACACCGCTTGGAAGAGTTGTGGAGGTCGCAGTGGAATAAAAAGACAATATCAATGTCCCAAAGAAGAGACGTGGAGGTCATAGTAGCTTAACAATATGGTTTTAATGCCCCTAGGCAGAGTGGTGGAGGTCGCAGTGGAATAAAAAGACAATATTAATGCCCCTTGGAAGAGTGGTGGAGTACACAGTGGAATAAAAAGACAATATCAATGACCCCTTGGAAGAGTGGTGGAGGTCGCAGTGGAATAAAAAGATGATATCAATGCCCCGTGGAAGAGACGTGAAGGTCACAGCAGCTTAACAAGATGGTTTTAATGCCTCTTGGAAGAGTGGTGGAGGTCACTGTGGAATAAAAAGACTATCAAAGCCCCGTGGAAGAGACGTTGAGGTCACAGTAGCTTAAATAGATGCTTTTAATGCCCTTTGGAATAGCTGTGGAGTTCAGAGTGGTTTAACAAGATGGTTTTTATGCACCTTCGAAGAGACGTGGAGGTCACAGTAGCTTAACAAGATGGTTTTAATGTCCCTTGGATGAGTGGTGGAGGTTATGTGGAATAAAAATACAATATCAATGCCCCTTTGAAGAGACGTCGAGGTCACAGTAGCTTACAAGACGGTTTTACTGTCCCTTGGAGGAGTGGTGGAGGTTACAGTGGAATAAAAAGACAATATCAATGCCCCGTGGAAGAGACATGGAGGTCACAGTAGCTTAACAAGATGGCTTTAATGCCCCTTGGAAAAGTGGTTGAGGTTGCAGTGGAATAAAAAGACAATATTAATCCCCCTTGGAAGAGTGGTGAAGGTCGTAGTGGAAATAAAGGACAGTATCAATGCCTCGTGGGAGAGACATGGAGGTCACAGTAGCTTAACAAGACGGTTTTAATGCCCGTTGAAAGATACGTGGAGGTCACAGTAGCTTAACAAGACGGTTTTAATGCCCGTTGAAAGAGTGGTGGAGGTCAGAGTGGAATAAAAAGACAATATCAATGAACATTGGAAGAGTGGTGGAGGTCGCAGTGGAATAAAAAGACGATATCAATTCCCCGTTGAATAGACTTAGAGGTAACAGTAGCTTAACAAGATGGTTTTAATGCCCCTTGGAAGAGAGGTGGAGGTCGCAGTGGCATAAACTGACAATATCAATACCCCGTGGAAGAGACGTGGAGGTCACAGTAGCTTTAAAAGATGGTTTTATTGCCCCTAGGCAGAGTGGTGGAGGTCGCAGTGGAATGAAAAGACAATATCAATGCCCCTTGGAAGAGTATTGGAGGTCGAAGTGGAATAAAAAGCAATATCAAAGACCCCTTGGAAGAGTGGTGGAGGTCGGAGTGGAATAAAAAGACGATATCAATGTCCCTTGGAAGAGGGGTGGTGGTTACAGTGAAATATAAACTCAATATCAATGCCACGTGGAAGAGACATGGAGGTCATAGTAGCTGAACAAAATGGTTTTAATGCCGCTTAGAAGAGTGGTGGAGTTCAGCGTGGTTTAATAAGATGGTTTTAATGCCGCTTGGAAGAGACGTCGAGGTCACAGTAGCAGAACAAGACAGTTTTAATGCCCCTTGGAAGAGTGGTGGAGGTCACAGTGGAATAAAAAGACAATATAAATTTCCCTTGGAAGAGATGTGGAGTGCAGAGTGTTTTAATAAGACGGTTTTAATGCCCCTTGGAGGAGACATGTAGGTCACAGTAGCTTAACAAGACGGTTTTAATGCCCCTTGGAAGAGTGGTGCAGGTCGCAGTGAAATAAAAAGACAATATCAATTCCCATTGGAAGAGTGGTGGAGGTCGCAGTGGAATAAAAGGACAATATTAATGCCCCTTGGAAGAGTGATGGAGGTCGCAGTTGAATAAAAGGACAGTATTAGTGCCCCGTGGAAGAGACATGGAGGTCACATTAGCTTAACAAGATGGTTTTAATGCCCCTTGGAAGAGTGGTGGAGGTCGCTGTGGAATAAAAAGACAATATCAATGCCCCGTGGAAGAGACGTGGATGTCACAGTAGTTTAAATAGACGGTTTTAAAGCCCCTTGGAATAGCTGTGGATTTCAGAGTGGTTTAACAAGATTGTTTTAATGCCCCTTTTAAGAGAGGTGGAGGTCACAGCAGCATAACAAGACGGTTTTAATGCCCCTTGGATGAGTGGTGGAGGTTATAGTGGAATAAAAATACAATATCAATGCCCCTTGGAAGAGACGTCGAGGTCCCAGTAGATTAATTAGAAGGTTTTAATGCCCCTTGGAAGAGTGGTGGAGGCTACAGTGGAATAAATAGACAATATCAATGCCCCTTGGAAGAGACGTGGAGGTCACAGTAGCTTAAGAAGGCAGTTTTAATGCCCCTTGGAAGAGTGGTGGAGGTCTCAGTGGAATAAAACGACAATATCAATGCCCCTTGGAAGAGTGGTGGAGGTCACAGTGGAATAAATAGACAATATCAATGTCTCGTGCATGAAACGTGGAGGTCACAGTGTAATATACGGACAGTATCAATGCCCCGTGGAGAGAAGTGGAGGTCGCTGTAGCTTAACAAGGTGGTTTTAATGTCCCTTGGAAAATTGGTAGAGGTCGCTGTGGAATAAAAAGACAATGAATGCCCCGAGGAAGAGACGTTGAGGTCAGAGTAGATTAAATAGACGGTTTTAATGCCCCTTGTAATAGCTGTGGAGTTCAGAGTGGTTTAACAAGATGGTTTTAATGCCCCTTGGAAGAGACGTGGAGTTCTCAGCAGCCGAACAAGACTGTTTTAATGCCCCTTGGATGAGTGGTGGAGGTCGCAGTGGAATACAAAGACAATATCAATGCCCCGTGGAAGAGGGGTGGTGGTTACAGTGCAATAAAAAGACAATATCAATGCCCCGTGGAAGACTCGTGGAGGTCACAGTAGCTTAACAAGATGGTTTTAATGCCCCTTGTAATAGCGGTGGAGGTCGCTGTGGAATAAAAAGACAATATTGAAGCTCCGTGGAAGAGACGGGGAGGTCACAGCAGCTTAAATAATTGGTTTTATTGCGGCTTGGAAGAGCTGTGGAGTTCCTATTGGTTTAACAAGATGGTTTTAATGCCACTTGGAAGAGACGTGGAGGTCACAGTAGCTTAACAAGATGGTTTTAATGCCCCTTGGAAGAGTGGTGGAGGTCGCATTGGAATAAAAAGACAATATCAACACCGCTTGGAAGAGTTGTGGAGGTCGCAGTGGAATAAAAATACAATATCAATGTCCCGAGGAAGAGACGTGGAGGTCTTAGTAGCTTAACAAGATGGTTTTAATGCCCCTAGGCAGAGTGGTGGAGGTCGCAGTGGAATAAAAAGACAATATCAATGCCCCTTGGAAGAGTGGTAGAGGTCACAGTGGAATAAAAAGATGATATCAATGCCCCTTGGAAGAGGGGTGGTGGATACAGTTTAATAAAAACTCAAAATCAATGCCCCGTGGAAGAGACATGGAGGTCATAGTAGGTGAACAAGATGGTTTTAATGCACCTTGGAAGAGTGGTGGAGTTCAAAGTGGTAGAAAAACACAATACTAATGCCCCTTGGAAGAGTGAGAGAGATCGCAGTTGAATAATAGGATAGTATCAATGCCCCGTGGAAGAGACGTGAAGGTCACAGCAGCTTAACAAGATGGTTTTAATGCCCCTTGGAAGAGACATGGAGGTCACAGTAGCTTAACAAGATGATTTTAATGCCCCTTGGAAGAGTGGTGGAGGTCGCATTGGAATAAAAAGACAATATCAACACCGCTTGGAAGAGTTGTGGAGGTCGCAGTGGAATAAAAAGACAATATCAATGGCCCAAGGAAGAGATGTGGAGGTCATAGTATCTTAACAAGATGGTTTTAATGCCCCTAGGCAGAGTGGTGGAGGTCGCAGCGGAATAAAAAGACAATGTCACTGCCCCTTGGAAGAGTGATGGAGGTCACAGTGGAATAAAAAGACAATATCAATGACCCCTTGGAAGAGTGGTGGAGGTCGCAGTGGAATAAAAAGATGATATCAATGCCCCTTGGAAGAGGGGTGGTGGATTCAGTTTAATAAAAACTCAATATCAATGCCCCGTGGAAGAGACATGGAGGTCATAGTAGGTGAACAAGATGGTTTTAATGCACCTTGGAAGAGTGGTGGAGTTCAGAGTGGTTTAATAAGACGGTTTTTATGCCCCTTGGAAGAGACGTCGAGCTCACAGTAGCTGAAGAAGACGGTTTTATTGCCCCTTGGATGAGTGGTGGAGGTTACAGTGGAATAAAAAGACAATATCAATTCCCCGTGGAAGAGATATGGAGGTCACAATAGCTTAACAAGACCGTTTTAATGTCCCTTGGAAGAGTGGTGGAGGTCACAGTGGAATAAAAAGATAATATCAATGTCCCGTGGAAGTGACGTGGAGGTCACAGTAGCTTAATAAGACGGTTTTAATACCACTTGGAGGAGTGGTGGAGGTCATAGTGGAATAAAAACACAATATTAATGCCCCTTGGTTGAATAATAGAACAGTATCAATGCCCCGTGGAAGAGACGTGAAGGTCACAGCAGCCTAAAAAGATGGTTTTAATGTCCCTTGGAGGAGACGTGGAGGTCACAGTAGCTTAACAAGATGGTTTTAATGCCCCTTGGAAGAGTGATGGAGGTCGCATTGGAATAAAAAGACAATATCAACACCGCTTGGAAGAGTTGTGGAGGTCGCAGTGGAATAAAAAGACAATATCAATGTCCCAAAGAAGAGACGTGGAGGTCATAGTAGCTTAACAATATGGTTTTAATGCCCCTAGGCAGAGTGGTGGAGGTCGCAGTGGAATAAAAAGACAATATTAATGCCCCTTGGAAGAGTGGTGGAGTACACAGTGGAATAAAAAGACAATATCAATGACCCCTTGGAAGAGTTGTGGAGGTCGCAGTGGAATAAAAAGATGATATCAATGCCCCGTGGAAGAGACGTGAAGGTCACAGCAGCTTAACAAGATGGTTTTAATGCCTCTTGGAAGAGTGGTGGAGGTCACTGTGGAATAAAAAGACTATCAAAGCCCCGTGGAAGAGACGTTGAGGTCACAGTAGCTTAAATAGATGCTTTTAATGCCCTTTGGAATAGCTGTGGAGTTCAGAGTGGTTTAACAAGATGGTTTTTATGCACCTTCGAAGAGACGTGGAGGTCACAGTAGCTTAACAAGATGGTTTTAATGTCCCTTGGATGAGTGGTGGAGGTTATGTGGAATAAAAATACAATATCAATGCTCCTTTGAAGAGACGTCGAGGTCACAGTAGCTTACAAGACGGTTTTACTGTCCCTTGGAGGAGTGGTGGAGGTTACAGTGGAATAAAAAGACAATATCAATGCCCCGTGGAAGAGACATGGAGGTCACAGTAGCTTAACAAGATGGCTTTAATGCCCCTTGGAAAAGTGGTTGAGGTTGCAGTGGAATAAAAAGACAATATTAATCCCCCTTGGAAGAGTGGTGAAGGTCGTAGTGGAAATAAAGGACAGTATCAATGCCTCGAGGGAGAGACATGGAGGTCACAGTAGCTTAACAAGACGGTTTTAATGCCCGTTGAAAGATACGTGGAGGTCACAGTAGCTTAACAAGACGGTTTTAATGCCCGTTGAAAGAGTGGTGGAGGTCAGAGTGGAATAAAAAGACAATATCAATGAACATTGGAAGAGTGGTGGAGGTCGCAGTGGAATAAAAAGACGATATCAATTCCCCGTTGAATAGACTTAGAGGTAACAGTAGCTTAACAAGATGGTTTTAATGCCCCTTGGAAGAGAGGTGGAGGTCGCAGTGGCATAAACTGACAATATCAATACCCCGTGGAAGAGACGTGGAGGTCACAGTAGCTTAACAAGTCGGTTTTAATGCCCCTTGGAAGAGTGTTGGAGGTAGCTGTGGAATAAAAGGACAGTATCAATGCCCAAAGGAAGAGACGTGGAGGCCACAGTAGCTTAACAAGACGGTTTAATGCCCCTTGGATGATTGGTGGAGGTCACTGTGGAATAAAAAGACAATATCAAAGCTCCGAGTAAGAGACGTGGAGGTCACAGTAGCTTAAATAGATGGTTTTAATGCCCCTTGGAATAGCTGTGGAGATCAGAGTAGTTTAACAAGATGGTTTTTATGCACCTTGGAAGAGAAGTGGAAGTCATAGTAGCTTAACAAGACAGTTTTAATGCCCCTTGGATGAGTGGTGGATGTCGCAGTGGAATAAAAAGACAATGTCAATGCCCCTTGGAAGAGGGGTGGTGGTTACAATGGAATAAAAAGACAATATCAATGCCCCGTGGAAGAGACGTGGAGGTCATAGTAGCTGAACAAGACAGTTTTAATGCCCATTGGATGAGTGTTGGAGGTCGCAGTGGAATAAAAATACAATATTATTGCCCCTTGAAAGAGTGATGGAGGTCGCAGTGGAATAAAAGGACCATATCAATGCCCCTTGTAAGAGGGTGGAGGTCGCAATGGAATAAAAAGACAATATCAATGTCCCATGTAAGAGATGTGCAGGTCACAGTAGCTTAACAAGATGGTTTTAATGCCCCTTGGAAGAGTGGTTGAGGTCGCAGTGGAATAAAAAGACAATATTAATGCCCCTTGGAAGAGTGATGGAGGTTACAGTGGAATAAAAAGACAATATTAATGCCCCTTGGAAGAGTGGTTGAGGTCGCAATGGAATAAAGACAATATCAATGCTCCTTGGAAGAGACGTGGAGGTGACAGTAGCTTTAAAAGATGGTTTTAATGCCCCTAGGCAAAGTGGTGGAGGTCGCAGTGGAATGAAAAAACAATATCAATGCCCCTTGGAAGAGTATTGGAGGTCGCAGTGGAATAAAAAGCAATATCAATGACCCCTTGTAAGAGTGGTGGAGGTCGCAGTGGAATAAAAAGACAATATCAATGTCCCATGTAAGAGATGTGCAGGTCACAGTAGCTTAACAAGATGGTTTTAATGCCCCTTGGAAGAGTGGTGGAGGTCGCAGTGGAATAAAAAGACAATATGAATGCCCCTTGGAAGAGTGATAGAGGTCGCAGTTGAATAAAAGGGCAGTATCAAAGCCCCGTGGAAGAAACGTGGAGGTCACAGTAGCTTAACAAGATGGTTTTAATGCCCCTTGGAAAAGTGGTGGAGGTCGCTGTGGAATAAAAAGACAATTTCAAAGCACCGTGGGAAAGACGTGAAGGTCACAGTAGCTTAAATAGACGGTTTGAATGCCCCTTTGAATAGCTGTGGAGCTCAGAGAGGTTTAACAAGATGGTTTTTATGCACCTTGGAAGAGAATTGGAGGTCACAGTAGCTTAACAAGACGGTTTTAATGCCCCTTGGATGAGTGGTGGAGGTTACAGTGGAATAAAAAGACAATATCAATGCCCCTACGAAGAGACATCGAGGTCAAAGTAGCTTATAAGACGGTTTTAATGTCCCTTGGAAGAGTGGTGGAGGTTACAGTGTAATAAAAAGACAATATCTATGCCCCGTGGAAGAGACATGGAGGTCACAGTAGCTTAACAAGACAGTTTTAATGCCCCTTGGATGAGTGGTGGAGGTCGCAGTGGAATAAAAATACAATATCAATGTCCCGTGGAAGAGACGTGGAGGTCACAGTAGCTTGACAAGATGGTTTTAATGACCCTTGGAAGAGTGGTGGAGGTCGCTGTGGAATAAAAAGATAATAACAAAACCCCGTGGAAGAGACATGGAGTTCACAGTAGCTTAAATAAATGGTTTTATTGTTCCTTGGAAGAGATGTGGATTTCATAGTGGCTTAACAAGATGGTTTTAATGCCTCTTGGAAGAGATGTGGAAGTCACAGTAGCTTAACAAGATGGTTTTAATGCCCCTTGGAAGAGTGGTGGAGGTTACAGTGAATATAAAGACATTATCAATGCCCCATGGAAGAGACGTTGACGCAACTGTACCTTACCAAGACGGTTTTAATGCCCTTTGGAAGAGTGGTGGAGGTCACAGTGGAATAAAAAGACAATATCAATTCCCATTGGAAGAGTGGTGGAGGTCGCAGTGGAATAAAAGGACAATATTAATGCCCCTTGGAAGAGTGATGGAGGTTGCAGTTGAATAAAAGGACAGTATTAATGCCCCGTGGAAGAGACATGGAGTTAACAGTAGCTTAACAAGACGGTTTTAATGCCCCTTGGATGAGTAGTGGAGGTTTTAGTGGAATAAAAAGAGAAAATCAAAGCCCCGTGGAAGAGACGTGGAGGTCACAGTAGTTTAAATAGACGGTTTTAATGCCCCTTGGAATAGCTGTGGATTTCAGATTGGTTTAACAAGATTGTTTTAATGCCCCTTGGAAGAGACATGGAGGTCACAGCAGCGTAACAAGACGGTTTTAATGCCCCTTGGATGAGTGGTGGAGGTTATAGTGGAATAAAAAGACAATATCAATGCCCCTTGGAAGAGACGTCGAGGTCCCAGTAGATTAACAAGGAGGTTTTAATACCCCTTGAAAGAGTGGTGGAGGCTACAGTGGAATAAATAGACAATATCAATGACCCTTGGAAGAGACGTGGAGGTCACAGTAGCTTAACAAGGCAGTTTTAATGCCCCTTGGAAGAGTGGTGGAGGTCTCAGTGGAATAAAAAGACAATATCAATGCCCCTTGGAAAAGTGGTGGAGGTCGCAGTGGAATAAAAAGACAATATCAATGCCCCTTGGAAAAGTGGTGGAGGTCGCAGTGGAATAAAAAGACAATATCAATGTCCCGCGCATGAAACGTGAAGGTCACAGTGTAATATACGGACAGTATCAATGCCCTGTGGAAGAGAAGTGGAGGTCACTGTAGCTTAACAAGATGGTTTTAATGCCCCTTGGAAAATTGGTGGAGGTCGCTGTGGAATAAAAAGACATTATCAATGCCCCGAGGAAGAGACGTTGAGGTCACAGTAGCTTAAATAGACGGTTTTAATGCCCCTTGGAATAGCTGTGGAGTTCAGAGTGGTTAAACAAGATGGTTTTAATGCCCCCTGGAAGAGACGTGCAGTTCTCAGCAGCTTAACAATACGGTTTTAATGCCCCTTGGATGAGTGGTGGAGGTCGCAGTGGAATAAAAAGACAATATCAATGCCCCGTGGAAGAGGGGTGGTGGTTACAGTGCAATAAAAAGACAATATCAATGCCCCGTGAAAGACTCGTGGAGGTCACAGTAGCTTAACAAGACGGTTTTAATGCCCCTTGGAATAGCGGTGGTGGTCGCTATGGAATAAAAAGACAATATTGAAGCTCCGTGGAAGAGACGGGGAGGTCACAGCAGCTTAAATAATTGGTTTTATTGCGGCTTGGAAGAGCTGTGGAGTTCCTATTGGTATAACAAGATGGTTTTAATGCCCCTTGGAAGAGACGTGGAGGTCACAGTAGCTTAACAAGATGGTTTTAATGCCTCTTGGAAGAGTGGTGGAGGTCGCATTGGAATAAAAAGACAATATCAACACTGCTTGGAAGAGTTGTGGAGGTCGCAGTGGAATAAATAGACAATATCAATGTCCCGAGGAAGAGACGTGGAGGTCATAGTAGCTTAACAAGATGGTTTTAATGCCCCTAGGCAGAGTGGTGGATTTCGCAGTGGAATAAAAAGACAATATCAATGCCCATTGGAAGAGTGGTGGAGGTCACAGTGGCATAAAAAGACAATATCAATGACCCCTTGGAGGAGTGGTGGAGGTCGCAGTGGAATAAAAAGATGATATCAATGCCCCTTGGAAGAGCGGTGGTGGATACAGTGGAATAAAAACTCAATATTAATGCCCCGTGGAAGAGACATGGAGGTCATAGTAGGTAAACAAGATGGTTTTAATGCACCTTGGAAGAGTGGTGGAGTTCAGAGTGGTTTAAAAAGACCGTTTTTATGCCCCTTGGAAGAGACGTCGAGCTCACAGTAGCTGAAGAAGACGGTTTTATTGCCCCTTGGATGAGTGGTGGAGGTTACAGTGGAATAAAAAGACAATATCAATGCCCCGTGGAAGAGACATGGAGGTCACAATAGCTTAACAAGACCGTTTTAATGCCCCTTGGAAGAGTGATAGAGATCGCAGTTGAATAATAGTACAGTATCAATGCCCCGTGGAAGAGACGTGAAGGTCACAGCAGCTTAACAAGATGGTTTTAATGCCTCTTGGAAGAGTGGTGGAGGTCGCTGTGGAATAAAAAGACTATCAAAGCCCCGTGGAAGAGATGTGGAGGTCACAGTAACTTAAATAGACGGTTTTAATGCCCTTTGGAATAGCTGTGGAGTTCAGAGTGGTTTAACAAGATGGTTTTTATGCACCTTGGAAGAGACGTGGAGGTCACAGTAGCTTAAAAAGATGATTTTAATGCCCCTTGGATGAGTGGTGGAGGTTTTGTGGAATAAAAATACAATATCAATGCCCCTTTGAAGAGACGTCGAGGTCACAGTAGCTTACAAGACGGTTTTAATGTCCCTTGGAAGAGTGGTGGAGGTTACAGTGGAATAAAAAGACAATATCAATGCCCCGTGGAAGAGACATGGACGTCACAGTAGCTTAACAAGATGGCTTTAATGCCCCTAGGAAGAGTGGTGGAGGTCGCAGTGGAATAAAAAGACAATATTGGTGCCCCTTGGAAGAGTGATGAAGGTCGCAGTGGAAGAAAAGGACAGTATCAATGCCCCGTGGGAGAGACGTGGAGATCACAGTAGCTTAGCAAGACGGTTTTAATGCCCGTTGGAAGATACGTGGAGGTCACAGTAGCTTAACAAGACGGTTTTAATGCCCGTTGGATGAGTGGTGGAGGTCAGAGTGGAATAAAAAGACAATATCAATGAACATTGGAAGAGCGGTGGAGGTCGCAGTGGAATAAAAAGATGATATCAATTCCCCGTTGAAGAGACGTGGAGGTCACAGTAGCTTAACAAGATGGTTTTAATGCCCCTTGGAAGAGTGGTGGAGGTCGCAGTGGCATAAACTGACAATATCAATACCCCGTGGAAAAGACGTGGAGGTCACAATAGCTTAACAAGTCGGTTTTAATGCCCCTTGGAAGAGTGTTGGAGGTAGGTGTGGAATAAAAGGACAGTATCAATGCCCCATGGAAGAGACGTGGAGGTCACAGTAGTTTAAATAGACGGTTTTAATGCCCTTTGAAATAGCTGTGGAGTTCAGAGTGGTTTAACAAGATGGTATTTATGCACCTTGGAAGAGACGTGGAGGTCACAGTAGCTTAACAAGACGGTTTTAATGCCCCTTGGATGAGTGGTGGAGGTTATGTGGAATAAAAATACAATATCAATGCCCCTTTGAAGAGACGTCGAGGTCACAGTAGCTTACAAGACGGTTTTAATGTCCCTTGGAAGAGTGGTGGAGGTTACAGTGGAATAAAAAGACAATATCAATGTCCCGTGGAAGAGACATGGTGGTCACAGTAGCTTAAGAAGATGGCTTTAATGCCCCTTGGAAGAATGGTGGAGGTCGCAGTGGAATAAAAAGACAATATTAATGCCCCTTGGAAGAGTGATGAAGGTCGCAGTGGAAGAAAAGGACAGTATCAATGCCCTGTGGGAGAGAAGTGGAGGTCACAGTAGATTAACAAGATGCTTTTAATGCCCCTTGGAAGAGCTGTGGATTTCAGAGTGGTTTATTAAGATGGTTTTAATGCCCTTGGAAGAGACTTGTAGGTGACAGTAGCTTAACAAGATGGTTTTAATGCGACTTGGAAGAGTGGTGGAGGTCGCAGTGGAATAAAAAAACAATATCAATGCCCCGTGGAAGAGACGTGGAGGTCACAGTATCTTAAAAAGACGATTTTAATGCCCCATGGAAGAGGGTTGGAGGTCGCAGTGGAATAAAAAGACAATATCAATGCCCCGTGGAAGAGACGTGGAGGTCACAGTATCTTAAATTGATGGTTTTAATGCCCCTTGGAAGATCTGTGGAGTTCAGAGTGCATTATCAAGATGGTTTTAATGTGCCTTGGAAGAGAAGTGTAGGTCACCGTAGCTTAACAAGACGGTTTTATTGCCCCTTAGAAGAGTGCTGGAGGTCGCAGTGGAATAAAAAGAAAATATCATTGCCTCTTGGAAGAAACTTGTAGGTCACAGCTGCTTAACAAGATGGTTTTAATTCCCCTTGGAAGAGTGGTGGAGGTCACAGTGGAATTAAAAGACAATATCAATGCCCCGTCGTAGAGACGTGGTTGTCACTGTAGCTCAACAAGACGGTTTTACTGCCCCTTGGAAGAGTGGTGGACGTCGCAGTGGAATAAGAAGACAATATCAATGCCCCTTGGAAGAGTGGTGGAGGTCTCAGTGGAATAAAAAGACAATATAAATGCCCCGTGGAAAAGGCGTGGAGGTCATAGTAGCTGCACAAGATGGTTTTAATGCCCCTTGGAAGAGCTGTGGAGTTCAGAGTGGTTTAACAAGATGGTTTTAATGCCCCTTGGAAGAGACGAGTTCACAGTAGCTTAACAAGACGGTTTTAATGCCCCTTGGAAGAGTGGTGGATGTTACAGTGGAATAAAAAGACAATATCAATGCACCGTGGAAGAGACATGGAGGTCAAAGTAGCTTAACAAGCCGGTTTTAATGCCTCTTGGAAGCGTGGTAGAGGACGCAGTGGAATAAAAAGGCAATATCAGTGCCCCTTGGAAGAGTGTTGGAGGTCGCAGTGGAATAAAAAGACAATATCAATGTCCCTTGGAAGAGACTTGGAGGTAACAGTAGCTTAATAAGATGGTTTTAATGCTCCTTGGAAAAGTGGTGGAGGTCGCAGTGCAATAACAATACAATATCAATGCCCCTTGGAAGAGTGATGGAGGTCGCAGTGGAATAAAAAACAATATCAATGCCCCCTGGAAGAGACATGGAGGTCATAGTAGCTTTACAGAATGGTTTTAATGAAGCTTGGAAGAGTGATGGAGTTCAGAGTGGTTTAATAAGATGGTTTTAATGCCCCTTGGAAGAGACGTCGAGGTCACAGTAGCTTAACAAGACGGTTTTAATGCCCCTTGGTTGAGTGGTGGAGGTCGCAGTGCAATAAAAAGACAATATTAATGCTCCTTGGAAGAGTGATAGAGGTCGCAGTGGAATAAAAGGACAGTATCAATGCCCCTTGGAAGAAACGTGGAATTCACAGAAGCTTAACAAGAGGGATTTAATGCCCCTTGGAAGAGGTGTGGAGTTCAGAATAGTCTAACAAGTCTGTTTTGATGGCCCTTGAATGAGATGTGAAGGTCACTGTAGCTTAACAAGACTGCTTCAATGCCCCTTGGAAGAGGTGTGGAGTGAAAAGTGGTTTAACAAGACGGTTTTAATGCCCCCTGGATGAGAAGTGGAGGTCACAGTAGCTTAACAAGACGGTTTTAATGAACCTTGAAAAAGTGGTGGAGGTTACAGTGGAATAAAAAGACAATATCAATGCCCCATGGTAGAGACTTGGAATTCACATTAGCTTAACAAGACGTTTTTAATGCCCCTTGGAAGAGTGGTGGAGGTCGCAGAGGAATAAAAAGACAATATCAATGCCCCTTGGAAGAATAGTGGAGTTCGCAGTGGAATAAAAAGACAATATCAATGACCCGTGGAAGAGACGTGGTGGTCACAGTAGCTTAACAAGACTCTTTTATTTCCCCTTGGAAGAGTGGTGGAGGTCGCAGTGGCATAATAAGACATTATCAATGCCCCGTGGAAGAGATGTGGAGGTCTCAGGAGCTTAACAAGACGGTTTTAATGCCCCTTGGAAGAGCTGTGGAGTGAAGAGTGGTTTAATAAAGCGGTTTTATTGCCCCTTGGAAGAGACGTGGGGGTCACAGTAGTTTAACAAGACTTTTTTAATGCCCTTTGGAAGAGCTGTGGAGTACAGAGTGGTTTAACAAGACGGTTCAAATGCACGTGGAAGAGACGTGGAGGTCAAATTAGCTTAACAAGACAGTTTTAATGCCCCTTGGAAGAGTGGTGGAGGTCGCAGTGGAATAAAAAGACAATATCAATGCCCCTTGGAAGACTGGTGGAGGTCGCAGTGGAATAAAAAGACAATAAAAATGCCCCGTGGAAAAGGAATGGAGGTCATAGTAGCTGCACAAGACGGTTTTAATGCCCCTTGGAAAAGCTGTGGAGTTCAGAGTCGTTTAACAAGACGGGAATAATGCCCCTTGGAAGAGGCGTGAAGGTCACAGTGGCTTAACAAAACGGTTTAATGACCCTTGGAAGATTGGTGGAGGTTACAGTGGAATAAAAAGACAATATCAGTGCCCCGTGGAAGAGACGTGGAGGTCACAGTAGCTAAACAAGACGGTTTTAATGCCCCTTGGAAGAGTGGTGGAGGTCGCAGTGGAATAAAAAGACAATATCAATGCCCCTTGGAAGACTGGTGGAGGTCGCAGTGGAAAAAAAAGGCAACATCAATGTCCCGTGGAAGAGACGTGTTGGTCACAGTAGCTCAACAAGACAGTTTTAATCCCCTTTGGAAGAGTGGTGGAGGTTACAGTGGAATAAAAAGACAATATCAATACCCTTTGCAAGTGATGTGGGGATCACAGTAGCTTAACAAGACGGTTTTAGTGCCCCTTGGAAGAGTGGTGGAGGTCGCAGTGGAATAAAAAGACAATATTAATGCCCCTTGGAAGAGTGATGAAGGTCGCAGTGGAAGAAAAGGACCGTATCAATGCCCCGTGGGAGAGAAGTGGAGGTCACAGTAGCTTAACAAGACGGTTTTAATGCCCATTGAAAGAGTGGTGGAGGTCGGAGTGGAATAAAAAGACAATATCAATGAACATTGGAAGAGTGGTGGAGGTCGCAGTGGAATAAAGAGATGATATAATTTCCCCGTTGAAGATACGTGGAGGTCAAAGTAGCTTAACAAGTCGGTTTTAATGCCCCTTGGAAGAGTGTTGGAGGTAGCTGTGGAATAAAAAGACAATACCAATGCCCCGTGGAAGAGTGGTGGAGGTCGCAGTGGAATATAAAGACAATATCAATGCCCCATGGAAGAGTGGTGGAGGACGCAGTTTAATAAAAAGACAATATCAATGCCCCGGGGAGAAGACGTGAAGGTCACAGTAGCTTTACAAGACGGTTTTAATGACCCTTGGAAGAGTGGTGGAGGTTGCTGTGATATAAAAAAGACAATATCAATGCCCCGTGGAAGAGACGTGGAGGTCACAGTAGCTTAACAAGACACTTCTAATGCCCCATGGATGAGTGGTGGAGGTCGCAGTGGAATAAAAAGACATTATCAATGCCCCTTGGGAGAGACGTCGAGGTCACAGTAGCTTAACAAGATGGTTTTAATGCCCCTTGGTTGAGTGGTGGAGGTTACAAGGGAATAAAAAGACAATATCAATGCCCCGTGATAGAGACGTGGAGGTCACAGTAGCTTAATAAGATGGTTTTAATGCCCCTTGGAAGAGTGGTGGAGGTCGCAGTGCAATAAAAAGACAATATTAATGCCCCTTGGAAGAAACGTGGAGTTCACAGAAGCTTAACAAGAGGGATTTAATGCCCCTTGGAAGAGGTGTGGAGTTCAGAGTAGTCTAACAAGTCTGTTTTGATGGCCCTTGGATGATATGTGAAGGTCACAGTAGCTTAACAAGATTGCTTCAATGCCCCTTGGAAGAGGTGTGGAGTGCAAAGTGGTTTAACAAGACGGTCTTAATGCCCCCTGGATGAGAAGTGGAGGTCACAGTAGCTTAACAAGACAGTTTTAATGAACCTTGAAAAAGTGGTGGAGGTTACAGTGGAATAAAAAGACAATATCAATGCCCCGTGGTAGAGACTTGGAATTCACATTAGCTAAACAAGACGTTTTTAATGCCCCTTGGAAGAGTGGTGGAGGTCGCAGAGGAATAAAATGACAATATCAATGCCCCTTGGAAGAATAGTGAAGTTCGCAGTGGAATAAAAAGACAATATCAATGACCCGTGGAAGAGACCTGGTGGTCACAATAGCTTAACAAGACTCTTATTTCCCCTTGTAAGAGTGGTTGAGGTCGCAGTGGCATAATAAGACATTATCAATGCCCCGTGGAAGAGATGTGGAGGTCTCAGGAGCTTAACAAGACGGTTTTAATGCCCCTTGGAAGAGCTGTGGAATGAAGAGTGGTTTAATAAAACGGTTTTATTGCCCCTTGGAAGAGACGTGGGGGTCACAGTAGCTTAACAAGACTGTTTTAATGCCCTTTGGAAGAGCTGTGGAGTACAGAGTGGTTTAACAAGACGGTTTAAATGCACGTGGAAGAGACGTGGAGGTCAAATTAGCTTAACAAGACAGTTTTAATGCCCCTTGGAAGAGTGGTGGAGGTCGCAGTGGAATAAAAAGACAATATCAATGCCACTTGGAAGACTGGTGGAGGTCGCAGTGGAATAAAAAGACAATAAAAATGCCCCGTGGAAAAGGAATGGAGGTCATAGTAGCTGCACAAGACGGTTTTAATGCCCCTTGGAAAAGCTGTGGAGTTCAGAGTGGTTTAACAAGACGGGATTAATGCCCCTTGGAAGAGGCGTGAAGGTCACATTGGCTTAACAAAACGGCTTTAATGACCTTTGGAAGATTGGTGGAGGTTACAGTGGAATAAAAAGACAATATCAGTGCCCCGTGGAAGAGACGTGGAGGTCACAGTAGCTAAACAAGACGGTTTTAATGCCCCTTGGAAGAGTGGTGGAGGTCGCAGTGGAATAAAAAGACAATATCAATGCCCCTTGGAAGACTGGTGGAGGTCGCAGTGGAATAAAAAGGCAACATCAATGTCCCGTGGAAGAGACGTGGTGGTCACAGTAGCTCAAAAAGACAGTTTTAATCCCCTTTAGAAGAGTGGTGGAGGTTACAGTGGAATAAAAAGACAATATCAATGCCCTGTGGAAGTGACGTGGGGATCACAGTAGCTTAACAAGATGGTTTTAGTGCCCCTTGGAAGAGGGGTGGAGGTCGCAGTGGAAAAAATAGACAATATCAATGCTCCGTGGAATATACGTGGAGGTCACAGTAGCTTAACAAGATGGTTTTAATGCCCCTTGGAAGAGTGCTGGAGGTCGCAGTGGAATAAAAAAACAATATCAATGCCCCGTGGTAGAGTGGTGGAGGTCGCAGTTGCTTAACAAGACGGTTTTAATGCCCCTTGAAAGAGAGGTGGAGGTCACAGTAGGTTAACAAGACGGTTTTAATGCCCCTTGGAAGAGCTGTGGAGTTCAGAGTGGTTTAACAAGATGGTTTTAATGCCTCGTGGAAGAGATGTGGAGGTCACAGTAGCTTATGAAGCCGGTTTTCATGCCCCTTAGAAGAGTGGTGTAGGTTACAGTGGAATAAAAAGAAAATATCAATGCCCCGTGGAAGAGACGTGGAGGTCACAGTAGCTAAACAAGATGGTTTTAATGCCCCTTGGAAGAGTGGTGGAGGTCGCAGTGGAATAAAAAGACAATATCAATGCCCCTTGGAAGAATGGTGGAGGTCGCAGTAAAAAAAAAAGGCTACATCAATGTCCCGTGGAAGAGACGTGTTGGTCACAGTAGCTCTACAAGACAGTTTTAATCCCCTTTGGAAGAGTGGTGGAGGTTACAGTGGAATAAAAAGACAATATCAATACCCTTTGCAAGTGATGTGGGGATCACAGTAGCTTAACAAGACGGTTTTAGTGCCCCTTGGAAGAGTGGTGGAGGTCGCAGTGGAATAAAAAGACAATATTAATGCCCCTTGGAAGAGTGATGAAGGTTGCAGTGGAAGAAAAGGACCGTATCAATGCCCCGTGGGAGAGAAGTGGAGGTCACAGTAGCTTAACAAGACGGTTTTAATGCCCATTGAAAGAGTGGTGAAGGTCGGAGTGGAACAAAAAGACAATATCAATGAACATTGGAAGAGTGGTGGAGGTCGCAGTGGAATAAAGAGATGATATAATTTCCCCGTTGAAGATACGTGGAGGTCAAAGTAGCTTAACAAGTCGGTTTTAATGCCCCTTGGAAGAGTGTTGGAGGTAGCTGTGGAATAAAAAGACAATACCAATGCCCCGTGGAAGAGTGGTGGAGGTCGCAGTGGAATATAAAGACAATATCAATGCCCCATGGAAGAGTGGTGGAGGACGCAGTGGAATAAAAAGACAATATCAATGCCCCGGGGAGAAGATGTGAAGGTCACAGTAGCTTTACAAGACGGTTTTAATGACCCTTGGAAGAGTGGTGGAGGTTGCTGTGATATAAAAAAGACAATATCAATGCCCCGTGGAAGAGACCTGGAGGTCACAGTAGCTTAACAAGACACTTCTAATGCCCTATGGATGAGTGGTGGAGGTCGCAGTGGAATAAAAAGACATTATCAATGCCCCTTGGGAGAGACGTCGAGGTCACAGTAGCTTAACAAGACGGTTTTAATGCCCCTTGGTTGAGTGGTGGAGGTTACAAGGGAATAAAAAGACAATATCAATGCCCCGTGATAGAGACGTGGAGGTCACAGTAGCTTAATAAGATGGTTTTAATGCCCCTTGGAAGAGTGGTGGAGGTCGCAGTGCAATAAAAAGACAATATTAATGCCCCTTGGAAGAAACGTGGAGTTCACAGAAGCTTAACAAGAGGGATTTAATGCCCCTTGGAAGAGATGTGGAGTTCAGAGTAGTCTTACAAGTCTGTTTTGATGGCCCTTGGATGATATGTGAAGGTCACAGTAGCTTAACAAGACTGCTTCAATGCCCCTTGGAAGAGGTGTGGAGTGCAAAGTGGTTTAACAAGACGGTCTTAATGCCCCCTGGATGAGAAGTGGAGGTCACAGTAGCTTAACAAGACAGTTTTAATGAACCTTGAAAAAGTGGTGGAGGTCGCAGAGGAATAAAATGACAATATCAATGCCCCTTGGAAGAATAGTGGAGTTTGCAGTGGAATAAAAAGACAATATCAATGACCCGTGGAAGAGACGTGGTGGTCACAATAGCTTAACAAGACTCTTATTTCCCCTTGGAAGAGTGATTGAGGTCGCAGTGGCATAATAAGACATTATCAATGCCCCGTGGAAGAGATGTGGAGGTTTCAGGAGCTTAACAAGATAGTTTTAATGCCCCTTGGAAGAGCTGTGGAATGAAGAGTGGTTTAATAAAACGGTTTTATTGCCCCTTGGAAGAGACGTGGGGGTCACAGTAGCTTAACAAGACTGTTTTAATGCCCTTTGGAAGAGCTGTGGAGTACAGAGTGGTTTAACAAGACGGTTCAAATGCACGTGGAAGAGACGTGGAGGTCAAATTAGCTTAACAAGACAGTTTTAATGCCCCTTGGAAGAGTGGTGGAGGTCGCAGTGGAATAAAAAGACAATATCAATGCCACTTGGAAGACTGGTGGAGGTCGCAGTGGAATAAAAAGACAATAAAAATGCCCCGTGGAAAAGGAATGGAGGTCATAGTAGCTGCACAAGACGGTTTTAATGCCCCTTGGAAAAGCTGTGGAGTTCAGAGTGGTTTAACAAGACGGGATTAATGCCCCTTGGAAGAGGCGTGAAGGTCACATTGGCTTAACAAAACGGCTTTAATGACCCTTGGAAGATTGATGGAGATTACAGTGGAATAAAAAGACAATATCAGTGCCCCGTGGAAGAGACGTGGAGGTCACAGTAGCTAAACAAGATGGTTTTAATGCCCCTTGGAAGAGTGGTGGAGGTCGCAGTGGAATAAAAAGACAATATCAATGCCCCTTGGAAGACTGGTGGAGGTCGCAGTGGAATAAAAAGGCAACATCAATGTCCCGTGGAAGAGACGTGGTGGTCACAGTAGCTCAAAAAGACAGTTTTAATCCCCTTTAGAAGAGTGGTGGAGGTTACAGTGGAATAAAAAGACAATATCAATGCCCTGTGGAAGTGACGTGGGGATCACAGTAGCTTAACAAGATGGTTTTAGTGCCCCTTGGAAGAGTGGTGGAGGTCGCAGTGGAAAAAATAGACAATATCAATGCTCCGTGGAATATACGTGGAGGTCACAGTAGCTTAACAAGATGGTTTTAATGCCCCTTGGAAGAGTGCTGGAGGTCGCAGTGGAATAAAAAAACAATATCAATGCCCCGTGGTAGAGTGGTGGAGGTCGCAGTTGCTTAACAAGACGGTTTTAATGCCCCTTGAAAGAGAGGTGGAGGTCACAGTAGGTTAACAAGACGGTTTTAATGCCCCTTGGAAGAGCTGTGGAGTTCAGAGTGGTTTAACAAGATGGTTTTAATGCCTCGTGGAAGAGATGTGGAGGTCACAGTAGCTTATGAAGCCGGTTTTCATGCCCCTTAGAAGAGTGGTGTAGGTTACAGTGGAATAAAAAGAAAATATCAATGCCCCGTGGAAGAGACGTGGAGGTCACAGTAGCTAAACAAGACGGTTTTAATGCCCCTTGGAAGAGTGGTGGAGGTCGCAGTGGAATAAAAAGACAATATCAATGCCCCTTGGAAGACTGGTGGAGGTCGCAGTGGAAAAAAAAGGCTACATCAATTTCCCGTGGAAGAGACGTGTTGGTCACAGTAGCTCTACAAGACAGTTTTAATCCCCTTTGGAAGAGTGGTGGAGGTTACAGTGGAATAAAAAGACAATATCAATACCCTTTGCAAGTGATGTGGGGATCACAGTAGCTTAACAAGACGGTTTTAGTGCCCCTTGGAAGAGTGGTGGAGGTCGCAGTGGAATAAAAAGACAATATTAATGCCCCTTGGAAGAGTGATGAAGGTTGCAGTGGAAGAAAAGGACCGTATCAATGCCCCGTGGGAGAGAAGTGGAGGTCACAGTAGCTTAACAAGACGGTTTTAATGCCCATTGAAAGAGTGGTGAAGGTCGGAGTGGAATAAAAAGACAATATCAATGAACATTGGAAGAGTGGTGGAGGTCGCAGTGGAATAAAGAGATGATATAATTTCCCCGTTGAAGATACGTGGAGGTCAAAGTAGCTTAACAAGTCGGTTTTAATGCCCCTTGGAAGAGTGTTGGAGGTAGCTGTGGATAAAAAGACAATACCAATGCCCCGTGGAAGAGTGGTGGAGGTCGCAGTGGAATATAAAGACAATATCAATGCCCCATGGAAGAGTGGTGGAGGACGCAGTGGAATAAAAAGACAATATCAATGCCCCGGGGAGAAGACGTGAAGGTCACAGTAGCTTTACAAGACGGTTTTAATGACCCTTGGAAGAGTGGTGGAGGTTGCTGTGATATAAAAAAGACAATATCAATGCCCCGTGGAAGAGACGTGGAGGTCACAGTAGCTTAACAAGACACTTCTAATGCCCTATGGATGAGTGGTGGAGGTCGCAGTGGAATAAAAAGACATTATCAATGCCCCTTGGGAGAGACGTCGAGGTCACAGTAGCTTAGCAAGACAGTTTTAATGCCCCTTGGTTGAGTGGTGGAGGTTACAAGGGAATAAAAAGACAATATCAATGCCCCGTGATAGAGACGTGGAGGTCACAGTAGCTTAATAAGATGGTTTTAATGCCCCTTGGAAGAGTGGTAGAGGTCGCAGTGCAATAAAAAGACAATATTAATGCCCCTTGGAAGAAACGTGGAGTTCACAGAAGCTTAACAAGAGGGATTTAATGCCCCTTGGAAGAGATGTGGAGTTCAGAGTAGTCTAACAAGTCTGTTTTGATGGCCCTTGGATGATATGTGAAGGTCACAGTAGCTTAACAAGACTGCTTCAATGCCCCTTGGAAGAGGTGTGGAGTGCAAAGTGGTTTAACAAGACGGTCTTAATGCCCCCTGGATGAGAAGTGGAGGTCACAGTAGCTTAACAAGACAGTTTTAATGAACCTTGAAAAAGTGGTGGAGGTCGCAGAGGAATAAAATGACAATATCAATGCCCCTTGGAAGAATAGTGGAGTTCGCAGTGGAATAAAAAGACAATATCAATGACCCGTGGAAGAGACGTGGTGGTCACAATAGCTTAACAAGACTCTTATTTCCCCTTGGAAGAGTGATTGAGGTCGCAGTGGCATAATAAGACATTATCAATGCCCCGTGGAAGAGATGTGGAGGTTTCAGGAGCTTAACAAGATAGTTTTAATGCCACTTGGAAGAGCTGTGGAATGAAGAGTGGTTTAATAAAACGGTTTTATTGCCCCTTGGAAGAGACGTGGGGGTCACAGTAGCTTAACAAGACTGTTTTAATGCCCTTTGGAAGAGCTGTGGAGTACAGAGTGGTTTAACAAGACGGTTCAAAAGCACGTGGAAGAGACGTGGAGGTCAAATTAGCTTAACAAGACAGTTTTAATGCCCCTTGGAAGAGTGGTGGAGGTCGCAGTGGAATAAAAAGACAATATCAATGCCACTTGGAAGACTGGTGGAGGTCGCAGTGGAATAAAAAGACAATAAAAATGCCCCGTGGAAAAGGAATGGAGGACATAGTAGCTGCACAAGACGGTTTTAATGCCCCTTGGAAAAGCTGTGGAGTTCAGAGTGGTTTAACAAGACGGGATTAATGCCCCTTGGAAGAGGCGTGAAGGTCACATTGGCTTAACAAAACGGCTTTAATGACCCTTGGAAGATTGGTGGAGATTACAGTGGAATAAAAAGACAATATCAGTGCCCCGTGGAAGAGACGTGGAGGTCACAGTAGCTAAACAAGACGGTTTTAATGCCCCTTGGAAGAGTGGTGGAGGTCGCAGTGGAATAAAAAGACAATATCAATGCCCCTTGGAAGACTGGTGGAGGTCGCAGTGGAATAAAAAGGCAATATCAATGTCCCGTGGAAGAGACGTGGTGGTCACAGTAGCTCAAAAAGACAGTTTTAATCCCCTTTGGAAGAGTGGTGGAGGTTACAGTGGAATAAAAAGACAATATCAATGCCCTGTGGAAGTGACGTGGGGATCACAGTAGCTTAACAAGACGGTTTTAGTGCCCCTTGGAAGAGTGGTGGAGGTCGCAGTGGAAAAAATAGACAATATCAATGCTCCGTGGAATATACGTGGAGGTCACAGTAGCTTAACAAGATGGTTTTAATGCCCCTTGGAAGAGTGCTGGAGGTCGCAGTGGAGTAAAAAAACAATATCAATGCCCCGTGGTAGAGTGGTGGAGGTCGCAGTTGCTTAACAAGACGGTTTTAATGCCCCTTGAAAGAGAGGTGGATGTCACAGTAGGTTAACAAGACAGTTTTAATGCCCCTTGGAAGAGCTGTGGAGTTCATAGTGGTTTAACAAGATGGTTTTAATGCCTCGTGGAAGAGATGTGGAGGTCACAGTAGCTTATGAAGCCGGTTTTCATGCCCCTTAGAAGAGTGGTGTAGGTTACAGTGGAATAAAAAGAAAATATCAATGCCCCTTGGAAGAGTGGTGGAGGTCACAGTTGCTTAACAAGACGGTTTTCATGCCCCTTAGAAGAGTGGTGGAGGTTGCAGTGGAATAAATAGACTACATCAATGTCCCTTGGAAGAGTGGTGGAGGTCGCAGTGGAATAAAAAGACAATATCAATGCCCCGTGGAAGAGACGTGGAGGTCACAGCAGCTTTACTAGACGGTTTTAATGCCCCTTGGGAGAGTGGTGGAGATCACAATGAAATAAAATGACGATATCAATTCCCCGTGGAATAGACGTGGAGGTCACAGTTGCTTAAGAAGACGGTTTTAATGCCCCTTGGAAGAGCTGTGGAGTTCAGAGTGGTTTAACAAGACGGGATTAATGCCCCTTGGAAGAGGCGTTAAGGTCACAGTGGCTTAAAAAAACGGTTTTAATGCCCCTTGGAAGATTGGTGGAGGTTACAGTGGAATAAAAATACAATATCAATGCCCCATGGAAGAGGCTTGGAGATTACAGTAGCTTAACAAGACGGTTTTAATGCCCCTTCGAAGAGTGGTGGAGGTCGCAGTGGAATAAAAAGACAATATCAATGCCCCTTGATAGACTGGTGGAGGTCGCAGTGGAATAAAAAGGCAATTTCAATGCCCCTTGGAAGACTGGTGGAGGTCGCAGTGGAATAAAAAGGCAATATCAATGTCCCGTGGAAGAGACGTGGTGGTCACAGTAGCTCAAAAAGACAGTTTTAATCCCCTTTGGAAGAGTGGTGGAGGTTACAGTGGAATAAAAAGACAATATCAATGCCCTGTGGAAGTGACGTGGGGATCACAGTAGCTTAACAAGACGGTTTTAGTGCCCCTTGGAAGAGTGGTGGAGGTCGCAGTGGAAAAAATAGACAATATCAATGCTCCGTGGAATATACGTGGAGGTCACAGTAGCTTAACAAGATGGTTTTAATGCCCCTTGGAAGAGTGCTGGAGGTCGCAGTGGAGTAAAAAAACAATATCAATGCCCCGTGGTAGAGTGGTGGAGGTCGCAGTTGCTTAACAAGACGGTTTTAATGCCCCTTGAAAGAGAGGTGGAGGTCACAGTAGGTTAAC
This sequence comes from Phyllobates terribilis, assembly GCF_046119375.1. NCBI lineage: Eukaryota > Metazoa > Chordata > Amphibia > Anura > Dendrobatidae > Phyllobates > Phyllobates terribilis. Next base: position 179,185 of record NW_027362964.1, read on the forward strand.
AAGACAGTTTTAATGCCCCTTGGAAGAGCTGTGGAGTTCAGAGTGGTTTAACAAGATGGTTTTAATGCCTCGTGGAAGAGATGTGGAGGTCACAGTAGCTTATGAAGCCGGTTTTCATGCCCCTTAGAAGAGTGGTGTAGGTTACAGTGGAATAAAAAGAAAATATCAATGCCCCTTGGAAGAGTGGTGGAGGTCACAGTTGCTTAACAAGACGGTTTTCATGCCCCTTAGAAGAGTGGTGGAGGTTGCAGTGGAATAAATAGACTACATCAATGTCCCTTGGAAGAGTGGTGGAGGTCGCAGTGGAATAAAAAGACAATATCAATGCCCCGTGGAAGAGACGTGGAGGTCACAGCAGCTTTACTAGACGGTTTTAATGCCCCTTGGGAGAGTGGTGGAGATCACAATGAAATAAAATGACGATATCAATTCCCCGTGGAATAGACGTGGAGGTCACAGTTGCTTAAGAAGACGGTTTTAATGCCCCTTGGAAGAGCTGTGGAGTTCAGAGTGGTTTAACAAGACGGGATTAATGCCCCTTGGAAGAGGCGTTAAGGTCACAGTGGCTTAAAAAAACGGTTTTAATGCCCCTTGGAAGATTGGTGGAGGTTACAGTGGAATAAAAATACAATATCAATGCCCCATGAAAGAGGCTTGGAGATTACAGTAGCTTAACAAGACGGTTTTAATGCCCCTTCGAAGAGTGGTGGAGGTCGCAGTGGAATAAAAAGACAATATCAATGCCCCTTGATAGACTGGTGGAGGTCGCAGTGGAATAAAAAGGCAATTTCAATGCCCGGTGGAATAGACGTGGGGGTCACAGTAGCTTAAGAAAACGGTTTTAGTGACCCTTGGGAGAGTGGTGGAGGTCGCTTTGGAAAAAACAGACAATATCAATAGCAGGTGGAAGAGACGTGGAGGTCACAGTAGCTTAACAAGTTTGTTTTATTGCCCCTTGGAAGAGTGGTGGAGGTCGCAGTGGAATAAGACATTATCAATCCCCCATGGAAAATACGTGGAGGTCACAGTAGCTTAACAAAACGGTTTTAATGCCCCTTGGAAGAGTGGTGGAGTTCGCAGTGGAATAAAAAGACAATATCAATGACCAGTGGAAGAGACGTGGAGGTCACAGTAGCTTAACAAGATGGTTTTAATGCCCCTTGGAAGAGCTATGGAGTTCAGAGTAGTTTATCAAGATGGTTTTAATGCCCCTTGGAAGAGAAGTGTAGGTCACAGTAGCTTAACAAGACGTTTTTAATGCCCCTTGGAAGAGTGGTGAAGGTTACAGTGGAATAAGAAGAAAATATCAATGCCCCATGGAAGAGACGTGGAGTTCACAGTAGCTTAAAAAGACGGTTTTAATGCCCTTTGGAAGAGTGGTGAAGGTCGCAGTGGAATAAAAAGACAATATCAATGCCCCTTGAAAGAGAAGTGGAGGTCACAGTAGCTTAACTAGACTGTTTTAATGCCCCTTGATAGAGCTGTGGAGTGCAGAGTGGTTTAACAAGACGGTTTTAATTCCCCTTGGATGAGACATGGAGTTCACTGCAGCTTAACAAGACGTTATTAATGGCCCTTGAAAGAGTGGTGGAGGTTGTAGTGGAATAAAAATACAATATCAATGCCCCTTGGAAGAGAGGTGGAGGTCACTGTAGCTTTACAAGACAGTTTTAATGCTCCTTGGAAGAACTTTGGAGTTCATAGTGGTTTAATAAGACGGTTTTAATGCTCCTTGGAAGAGACGTGGAGGTCATAGTAGCTCAACTAGACAGTTTACTGCCCCTTGGAATAGTGGTGCAGGTCACAGTGGATTAAAAAGACAGTATTAATGCCCTTGGAAGAGTGGTGGAGGTCACAGTAGAATAAAAAGACAATATCAATGCCCCGTGAAAGAGACTTGGAGGTAACAGTAGCTTAAAAAGACGGTTTTAATGCCCCTTGGAAGAGCTGTGGAGTTCAGAGTGGTTTAACAAGACGGTTTTAATGTCCTTTCGATGAGATATAGAGGACAAAGTAGCTTAACAAGACGGTTTTAATGCCCCTTGGAAGAACTTTGCAGTTCACAGTGGTTTAACATTACGGTTTAATTGTCACTTGGAAAAGACTTGAAGGTCACAGTAGCTTGACAAGATGGTTATAATGCCCCTTAGAAGAGTGGTGGAGGTCACAGTGGAATAAAAAGACAATATCAATGCCCCGTGGAAGAGATGTGGAAGTCACAGTAGCTTAACAAGACGTTTTTAATGCCCCTTGGAAGAGTGGTGGAGGTCGCAGTAGAATAAAAAGACAATATCAATGCTCCGTGGAAGAGACTTGGAGGTAACAGCAGCTTAACAAGATGGTTTTAATGCCTATTGGAAGAGCTGTGGAGTTCAGAGTGGTTTAACAAGACGGTTTTAATGCCCCTTGGAAGAGACGTGGAGGTCATAGTAGCTCAACTAGACAGTTTACTGCCCCTTGGAAGAGTGGTGCAGGTCACAGTGGATTAAAAAGACAGTATCAATGCCCTTGGAAGAGTAGTGGAGGTCGCAGTAGAATAAAAAGACAATATCAATGCCCCGTGAAAGAGACTTGGAGGTAACAGTAGCATAAAAAGACGGCTTTAATGCCCCTTGGAAGAGCTGTGGAGTTCAGAGTGTTTTAACAACATGGCTTTAATGCTCCTTGGAAGAAATGTGGAGGTCACAGCAGCTTAACAAGACGGTTTTAATGCCCCGTGGAAGAGTGGTGTAGGTTACAGTGGAATAAAAAGACAATATCAATGCCCCGTTGAAGAGACGTGGAGGTCACAGTAGCTTAACAAGACGGTTTTAGTGCCCCTTGGAAGAGTGCTGGAGGTTACAGCGGTATAAAAAGACAATATCAATGTCCCGAGGAAGAAACGTGGAGGTCACAGTAGCTTAAGAAGATGGTTTTAATGCCCCTTGGAAGATTGGTGGAGGTCGCAGTGGAATAAAAAGACAATGTCAATGTCCCTTGCAAGTGTTGTGGAGGTCGCGGTGGAATAAAAAGACAATATCAATGCTCCGTGGAACAGAAATGGAAATCACAGTATCTTAACAAGACGGTTTTAATGCCCCTTGGAAGAGTGCTGGAGGTCGCAGTGGAATAAAAAGACAATATCAATGCCCCTTGGAAGAGTGGTGGAGATGACAGTGGAATAAAAAGACAATATCAATGCGCCTTGGAAGAGTGATGGAGGTCGCAGTGGAATAAAACGACAATATGAATGCCCCTTCGAAGACACTTGGAGGTCAAAGTAGCTTAACAAGACATTTTTATTGCCCCTGGAAGAGAGGTGGAGGTCGCTGTGGAATAAAAAGACAATATCAATGCCCTGTGGAAGAGACCTGGAGGCCACAGTAGCTTAACAAGATGGTTTAATGTCCCTTGGAAGAGTGATGGAAGTCACAGTGGAATAAAAAAGCCATATTAATGCGCCGTGGAAGACAATTGGTCACAGTAGCTTAGCAAGACAGTTTTAATGCCCCTTGGAAGTGACGTGGAGGTCACAGTAGCTTAACAATATGGTTTTAATGCCACTTGGAAGACTGGTGGAGGTCGCAGTGGAATAAAAAGACAATATCAATGCCCATTGGAAGAGCTGTGGAGTTCAGAGTGGTTTAACAAGATGGTTTTAATGACCCTTGGAAGAGATGTGGAGGTCACGGTAGCTTAATAAGACGGTTTTAATGCTCCTTCGAAGAGTGGTGGAGGTTAGAGTGGAATAAAAAGACAATATTAATGCCCCGTGGAAGTGACGTGGAGATCACAGTAGCTTAACAAGATGGTTTTAGTGCCCCTTGGAAGAGTGGTTCAGGTCACAGTGGAATAAAAAGACAATATCAATGCCCCTTGGAAGAGTGGTGGAGGTCGCAGTGGAATAAAATTACAATATCAATGCCCCTTGGAAGAGTGGTGTAGGTCACAGTGCAATAAAAAGACAATATCAATGTCCTGTGGATAAGACGTGGAGTTCAGAGTAGCTTAACAAGACAGTTTTTATGCCCCTTGGAATAGTGGTGGAGGTCGCAGTGGAATAAAAAAACAATATCAATGGCCCGTGAAAGAGATGTGGAGGTCACAGTAGCTTAATAAGACGGTCTTAATGCCACTTGGAAGAGTGGTGGAGGTCGCAGTGGAATCAAAAAACAATATCTTTGCCCCTTGGCATAGTGGTGGAGGTCGCAGTGGAATAAAAAGACAATAACAATGCCCCTGGAAGAGACTTGGAGGTCACAGTAGCTTAACAAGATGGTTTTAATGCCCCTTGGAATAGTGGTGGAGGTCGCAGTGGAATAAAAAGACAATATCAATGGCCCATGAAAGAGATGTGGAGGTCACAGTAGCTTAACAAGACGGTCTTAATGACACTTGGAAGAGTGGTGGAGGTCGCAGTGGAATAAAAAAACAATATATATGCCCCTTGGCATAGTGGTGGAGCTCGCAGTGGAATAAAAGGACAATAACAATGCCCCTTGAAGAGACGTGGAGGTCACAGTAGCCTAACAAGACGTTTTATTGCACTTTGGAAGAGTAGTGCAGGTCGCAGTGGAACAAAAAGACAATATCAATGCCCCGTGGAAGAGACTTGGAGATCACAGTAGCTTAACAAGATGGTTTTAATGCCCCTTGGAAGAGACGTGGAGCTCACAGTAGTTTAACAAGACAGTTTTAATGCCCTTTGAAAGAGTGGTGGAGTTTCCCGTGGAATAACAGGACAATATCAATGACCCGTGGAAGAGACGTGAAGGTCACAGTAGCTTAAAAAGACGGCTTTATTGCCCCTTGGAAGAGTGGTGGAGGTCGAAGTGGAATAAAAGAACAATATCAATGCCCCGTGGAAGAGACGAGGAGGCCACAGTTACTTAACAATATGGTTTAATGCCCCTTGAAAGAGTGGTGGAAGTCGCAGTGGAATAAAAAAACTATATCAATGCCCCGTGGAAGAGACATGGAGGTCACAGTAGCTTAACAAGACGGTTTTAATGCCCCTTAGAAGAAACATGGAGGTCACTGTAGCTTATCCAAATGGTTTTAATGCCCCTTGGAATAGTGGTGGAGTCTACAGAGGATTAAAGAGACAATATCAATGCCCCGTGGAAGAGACGTGGAGGTCACTGTAGCTTTACAAGATGGTTTTAATGCCCCTTGAAAGAGTGGTGGAGGCCGCAGTGGAATAAATAGACAATATCAATGTCCTTGGAAGAGAGGTGGAGGTCGCAGTGAAATAAAAAGACAATATCAATGCCCCGCTGAAGAGACGTGCAAGTCCCAGAAGCTTAAGAAGACAGTTTTAATGCCCCTTGTAAGAATAGTGGAGGTTGCAGTGAAACAAAAAGACAATTTCAATGCCCCGCGAAAGAGACGTGGAGGTCACAGTAGCTTAACAAGATGGATTTAATGCCCCTTTGAAGAGCTGTGGAGTTCAGAGTGGTTTAACAAGACAGTTTTAATGCCTCTTGGAAGAGACGAGGAGGTCACAGTAGCTTTACAAGATGGTTTTAATGCCCCTTGGAAGAGTGGTGTAGGTTACAGTTGAACAAACAGACAATATCAATGCCCCGTGAAAGAGACATGGAGGACACAGTAGCTAAACCAGACGTTTTTGATGCCCCTTGGAAGAGTGGTGGAGGTCGCAGTGGAATAAAAAGACAATATTAATGCCCCTTGTAAGAGTGTTGGAGGTCGCAGTGGAATAAAAAGAAAATATCAATGCCCCTTGGAAGAGACATGGAGGTCACAGTAGCTTAGCAAAAGGCTTTAATGCCCCTTGGAATAGTGGTGGAGGTCGCAGTGGAATAATAAGACAATATCAATGCCCAGTAGAAAAGACGAGGAGGTCCCAATAGGTTAACAAGACGGTTTCAATGCCCTTGGAAGAGCAGTGGAGTTCAGAGTTGTTTAAGAAGATGGTTTTAATGCACCTTGGAACAGTGTTGGAGGTTAGAGTGGAATAAAAAGACAATATCAATGCCCTGTGGAAGAGACGTGGAGGTCACAGTAGCTAAACAAGATTGTTTTAATGCCCATTGGAAGAGTGGTGGAGGTCGCAGTGGAATAAAAAGACAATATCAATGCCCCATGGAAGAGTGGTTGAGGTCGCAGTGGAAAAAAAAAGACAATATCAATGCCCCTTGGAAGAGTGGTGGAGGTTGCAGTGGAATAAAGAACAATATCAATACCCCGTGGAAGAGACGTGGAGATAACAGTAGCTTAACAAGGCGGTTTTAATGCCCCTTGGAAGAGCTGTGGAGTTCAGAGTGTTTTAACAAGATGGTTTTAATGCCCCTTGGAAGAGATATGGAGGTCAAAGTAGCTTAACAAGTGGCTTTTAATGCCCTTGGAAGAGCGGTGGAGGTTACAGTAGAATAAAAAGACAATATCAATGCCCCATGGAAAAGATGTGGAGATCACAGTAGCTTAACAAGACGGTTTTATTGCCCTGTGGGAGAGCTGTGGAGTTCAGAGTGGTTTAACAAGATGGTTTTAATGCCCCTTGGAAGAGACGTGTAGGTCAAATTAGCTTAACAAGACGGTTTTAATGCCCAGTGGAAGAGATGTGGTGGTTACAGTGAAATAAAAAGACAATATCAATGCCCTGTGGGAGAGACGTCGAGGTCACAGTAGCTTAATAATATGGTTTTAGTGCCCCTTGAAAGAATGGTGGAGGTTGCAGTGGAATAAAAAGACAATATCAGTGCCCTTTGGAAGAGTGGTGGAGGTCGCAGTGGAATAAAAAGATAATATCAATGTCCCTTGGAAAAGTGGTGAAGGTCGCAATGGAATAAAAAGACAATATCAATGTCCCGTGGAAGAGACGTGGAGGTTACAGTAGCTTATCAAGACAGTTTTAATGCCCCTTGGAAGAGTGATGGAGGTTGCAGTGGAATAAAAAGACAATATCAATGCCCCGTGGAAGAGACGTGGAGGTCACAGTAGCTTAACAAGACGCTTTTAATGCCCCTTGGAAGAGCTGTGTAGTTCAAAGTGGTTTAACAAGATGGTTTTAATGCCCCTTGGAAGAGTGGTGGAGATCGCAGTGCAATCAAAAGACAATATCAATGCCCCCTGGAAGAGTGGAGGAGGTCGCAGTGGAATTAAAATACAATATCAATGCTCCGTGGAAGAGATGTGGAGGTCACAGTAGCTTAACAAGATGGTTTTATTGCCCCTTGGAAGAGTGGTTGAAGTTGCAGTGGATAAAATGGACAATATCAATGCCCCGTGGAAGAGACGTGGAGGTTACAGTAGCTTGAGAAGACGGTTTCAATGCAATCTGGAAGAGCTGTGGATTTCAGAATCGCTTAACAAGATGGTTTTAATGCCCCTTAGAAGAGAAGTGAGGTCACAGTAGCTTAACAAAATGGTTTTAATGCCCCTTGGAAAAGTGGTGGAGGTTACAGTGGTATAAAAAGACAATATCAATGCCCCGTGGAAGAGACGTGGAGTCCACAGTAGCTTAACAAGATGGTTTTAATGCCCCTTGGAAGAGTGGTGGAGGTTCCAGTGGAATAAAAAGACAATATCAATGCCCCTTGCAAGAGTGGAGGAGGTCGCAGTGGAATAAAAAGACAGTATCAATGCTGCGTGGAAGAGACGTGTAGGTCACAGTAGCTAAACAAGACGGTTTTCTTGCCCCTTGGAAGAGTGGTGGAGGTCGCACTGGAATAAAAAGACAATATAAATGCCCCGTGGAAGAGACGTGGAGGTCACAGTAGTAGTGTTGAGCGAATATGCTCGACACTGCTCGGTACTCGCCCGAGCATCACACCCCTCGGGATGTTCGGCGAGCACCGAGCATTTCCAGGTTACTCGGGCGGGAGCTCGGGTCTCCGCCCTGCATGTTTGGCACCTTTACAGAGCCAATGATCATGCAGGGATTGCCAGCCAGTCACTGTAATGCCGCAGCCATGTTGGTTGCGGGCATTACATTGATTGGCTGGCTGCACAGCGTCACCTCGAGTATTTAAAACCGGGCTCCGCCATCTTGGACACAGTCGCTCTGGATTAGCCAGTGTAGGGAAAGCACTGCTGAGCTAGGGAGAGATTTATACTGCGAAATAGTTAGTTTAGGGTCTGTAAAGGCTGCCAAATCAAAGAAACAGTCCTTCTCAGGACTAATATCCATCCCAAATGTCAGGCAGGCAGGCAGGCAGGCTGTATAGGAGACGCAAAGGTTAAAGCAGAAAACATTGCATTACAGTCCTGTGTGCTCCTGTTGCTGAAATTTCTGGACTCAGCTCCAGTTCCTAGGGGCCAGGAAAAATTCTTTTTTTCTCATCTAAATCCTCTTTTTTTTTTCCCTCCTTCACACCGTACAAATACCCGTCTTATTAACCTTTTAGTGTCCCCCTCCTTCAAAATAAAAAAAAAAAGTGTGTCTGTGACAGTTCAGACACAAATATATCTGTTTAAAATAGTCTGGTGTAGGACAGAGAAACAAAAGTGTGGTTTTGCAGGTCCATGGTTCAAACCTCTATATTATCCACTTTTGGGCCATTTTTACCTAAAAAAAACAGTTTGAGTGTGTCGCTCACTGTTCAGCCGCAAATATATATATTGAAAAAAGTCTGGTATACGCCAGTAAATTATAACTTTGGTTGTGCTGTTCCACGGTAAAAAAATCTCTGTATTATCCTGCTTTTGCCATTTGTAGCCGTAAAGAAAAACAGTAATAGTGTCTCCTGATTGTTCAGACACCAATATATCTGTTTAAAAGAGTCTGGTATACACCAGTAAATTATAACTGTGGTTTTCACGTTCCACGTTAAAAAATCTCTATTATCCAGCTTTTGGTATTTTTTCCATAAAGAAAAAAAGTAATAGTATCTCCTCATTGTTCAGACACCAATATATCTGTTTAAAAGAGTCTGATATACAAAAGTAAATTATAACTGTGGTTTTGCCATTCCACGTTAAAAAATCTCTATTATTCAGCTTTTGGTATTTTTTCCTTAAAGAAAAACAGTAATAGTGTCTCCCTGATTGTTCAGACACAAATATATCTGTTTAAAATAGTCTGGTGTAGGCCCGAGAAATAGAAGTGTCATTTTGCAGTTCCACGGTTCAAACCTGTGTATTATCCACTTTTGGGCCATTTGTACCTAAAAAAAAACAGTTTGAGTATGTCGCTCATTGTTAAGCCGCAAATATATATATTGAAAAAAGTCTGGTATACACCAGTAATTTATAACTGTGGTTGTGCTATTCCATGCTAAAAAATCTCTATGATTGTGCTTTTGGCATTTTTTGCCATAAAAAAAAACAGTAATAGTGTCTCCCTAATTGTTCAGACACAAATATATCTGTTTTAAATAGTCTTGTGTAGGACAGAGTAAGAGAAGTGTGGTTTTGCAGTTCTTCGGTTCAAACCTCTGTATTATCCACTTTTGGGCCATTTGAACCTAAAAAAAAACAGTTTGAGTGTGTTGCTCACTGTGCAGCCTTTTTTTTTTAAAAAAGTTTGGTATACACCAGTAAATTATAACTGTGGTTTTGCTATTCCACAGTAAAAAATCTCTATTATCCTGCTTTTGCCGTATTTTGCCATAAAGAAAAACAGTAATAGTGTCTCCTGATTTTTCAGACACAAATATATGTGTTGAAAATAGTCTGGTGTAGGCCCGAGAAATAGAACTGTGGTTTTGCCGTTCCACGGGTCAAATCTCTGTATTATCCTGCTTTTGGCATTTTTTGCTGTAAAGAAAATCAGTAATAGAGTCTCCTGATTGTTCAGACACCAATATATCTGTTTAAAAGAGTCTGGTATACACCAGTAAATGATAACTGTGGTTGTGCTGTTCTACGGTAAAAAATCTCTATCATCCTGCTTTTGGCATTTTTTGGGGGTAAAAAAAAACTGTAATAGTGTCTCCCTGATTGTTCAGACACAAATATATCTGTTTAAATTAGTCTGGTGTAGGCCAGAGAAACAGAAGTGTGGTTTTGCAGTTCCAAAATTAAAACCTCTGTATTATCCACTTTTGGGCCATTTGTACCTAAAAAAAAAACAGTTTGAGTGTGTCGCTCAATGTTCAGCCACAAATATACAGTACAGAACAAAAGTTTGGACACACCTTCTCATTTAAAGATTTTTCTGTATTTTCATGACTATGAAAATTGTACATTCACACTGAAGGCATCAAAACTATGAGTTAACACATGTGGAATTATATACTTAACAAAAAAGTGTGAAACAATTGAAAATATGTCTTATATTCTAGGTTCTTCAAAGTAGCCACCTTTTGCTTTGATGACTGCTTTGCACACTCTTGGCATTCTCTTGATGAGCTTCAAGAGTTAGTCACCGGAAATGGTCTTCACTTCACAGGTGTGCCCTGTCAGGTTTAATAAGTGGGATTTCTTGCCTTATAAATGGGGTTGGGACCATCAGTTGTGTTGTGTAGACGTCAGGTGGACACACAGCTGATAGTCCTACTGAATAGACTGTTAGAATTTGTATTATGGCAAGAAAAAAGCAGCTAAGTAAAGAAAAACGAGTGGCCATCATTACTTTAAGAAATTAAGTCAGTCAGTCCGAAAAATTGGGAAAACTTTGAAAGTGTCCCCAAGTGCAGTTGCAAAAACCATCAAGCGCTACAAAGAAACTGGCTCACATGGCGACCGCCCCAGGAAAGGAAGACCAAGAGTCACCTCTGCTTCTGAGTATAAGTTTATCCGAGTCACCAGCCTCAGAAATGGCAGGTTAACAGCAGCTCAGATTAGAGACCAGGTCAATGCCACACAGAGTTCTAGCAGCAGACAAATCTCTACAACAACTGTTAAGAGGAGACTTTGTGCAGCAGGCCTTCATGGTAAAATAGCTGCTAGGAAACCACTGCTAAGGACACTCAACAAGCAGAAGAGATTTGTTTGGGCTAAAGAACACAAGGAATGGACATTAGACCAGTGGAAATCTGTGCTTTGGTCTGATGAGTCCAAATTTGAGATCTTTGGTTCCAACCACCGTGTCTTTGTGCGATGCAGAAAAGGTGAACGGATGGACTCTACATGCCTGGTTCCCACCGTAAAGCATGGAGGAGGAGGTGTGATGGTGTGATGGTGTGATGGTGTGGGGGTGCTTTGCTGGTGACACTGTTGGGGATTTATTCAAAATTGAAGTCATACTGAACCAGCATGGCTACCACAGCATCTTGCAGCGGTATGCTATTCCATCCGGTTTGCGTTTAGTTGGATCATAATTTATTTTTCATCAGGACAATGACCCGAAACACACCTCCAAGCTGTGTAAGAGCTATTTGACCAAGAAGGAGAGTGATGGGGTGCTACGCCACATGACCTGGCCTCCACAGTCACCAGACCTGAACCCAATCGAGATGGTTTGGGGTGAGCTGGACCGCAGAATGAAGGTAAAAGGGCCAACAAGTGCTAAGCATCTCTGGGAACTCCTTCAAGATTGTTGGAAGACCATTTCCAGTGACTACCTCTTGAAGCTCATCAAGAGAATGCCAAGAGTGTGCAAAGCAGTCATCAAAGCAAAAGGTGGCTACTTTGAAGAACCTAGAATATAAGACATATTTTCAATTGTTTCACAATTTTTTGTTAAGTATATAATTCCACATGTGCTAATTCATAGTTTTGATGCCTTCAGTGTGAATGTACAATTTTCATAGACATGAAAATACAGAAAAATCTTTAAATGAGAAGGTGTGTCCAAACTTTTGGTCTGTACTGTATATGTTTAAAAAAGTCTGGTATGCACCAGTAAATTATAACGGTGGTTCTGCTGTTCCACCGTAAAAATCTCTGTATTATCCAGCTTTTGGTATTTTTTCCGTAAAGAAAAACAGTAATAGTGTCTCCTGATTGTTCAGACACCAATATATCTGTTTAAAAGAATCTGATATACACCAGTAAATTATAACTGTGGTTTTGCCGTCCCACGGTAAAAAATCTTTATTATTCAGCTTTTGGTATTTTTTCCGTAAAGAAAAACAGTAATAGTTTCTCCTGATTGTTCAGACACCAATATATCTGTTTAAAATAGTCTGGTGTAGGCCCGAGAAATAGAAGTGTGGTTTCGCAGTTCCACGGGTCAAATCTCTGTATTATCCTGCTTTTGCCATATTTTGCCATAAAGAAAAACAGTAATAGTGTCTCCTGATTGTTCAGACACAAATATATCTGTTTAAAATAGTCTGGTGTAGGCCAGAGATACCGAAGTGTGGTTTTGCAGTTCCATGGTCCAAACCTCTGTATTATCCACTTTTGGGCCATTTCTACCTAAAAAAAAACAGTTTGAGTGTGTCCCTCACTGTTCAGCCGCAAATATATATATTTAAAAAAGTCTGGTATACACCAGTAAATTATAACTGTGGTTTTACCGTTCCACGGTAAAATATCTCTATTATCCAGCTTTTGTTATTTTTTCCATAAAGAAAAAAAGTAATAGTATCTCCTGATTGTTCAGACACCAATATATCTGTTTAAAAGAGTCTGATATACACCAGGAAATTATAACTGTGGTTTTGCCATTCCACAGTAAAAAATCTCTGTATTATCCTGCTTTTGGCATTTTTTGCCGTAAAGAAAAACAGTAATAGTGTCTCCTGATTCTTCAGACACAAATATATCTGTTTAAAATAGTCTGGTATACAACAGTAAATGATAACTGTGGTTTTGCCATTCCACGTTTAAAAATCTCTATTATCCAGCTTTTGGTATTTTTTCCTTAAAGAAAAACAGCAATAGTGTCTCCCTGATTGTTCAGACACAAATATATCTGTTTAAAACAGTCTGGTGTAGGACCGAGAAACAGAAGTGTGGTTTTACAGTTCCACGGTTCAAACCTCTGTATTATCCTCTTTTGAGTTATTTGTACCTAAAAAAAAAAACAGTTTGAGTGTGTCGCTCACTGTTAAGCCGCAAATATATATATTGAAAAAAGTTTGTTATACACCAGTAAATTATTACTGTGGTTGTGCTGTTCCACGGTAAAAAATCTTTATTATCCTGCTTTTGGCATTTTTTGCCGTAAAAAAAAACTGTAATAGTGTCTCCCTGATTGTTGAGACAAAAATATATCTGTTTAAAATAGTCTGGTGTAGGCCAGAGAAATAGAAGTGTGGTTTTGCAGTTCTACGGTTCAAACCTCTGTATTATCCACTTTTGGGCCATTTTTACCTTAAAAAAAAGCAGTTTGAGTGTCTTGCTCACTGTTCAGCCGCAAATATATATATTTAAAAAAGTCTGGTATACACTAGTAAATTTTAACGGTGGCTTTGCTGTTCCAGAGTAAAAAATCTCTGTATTATCCTGCTTTTGCCATTTTTAGCCGTAAAGAAAAACAGTAATAGTGTCTCCTGATTGTTCAGACACCAATATATCTGTTTAAAAGAATCTGATATACACCAGTAAATGATAACTGTGGTTTTGCCGTCCCACGGTAAAAAATCTTTATTATCCAGCTTTTGGTATTTTTTCCGTAAAGAAAAACAGTAATAGTGTCTCCTGATTGTTCAGACACAAATATATCTGTTTAAAATAGTCTGATGTAGGCCCGAGAAATAGAAGTGTGGTTTCGCAGTTCCACGGGTCAAATCTCTGTATTATCCTGCTTTTGCCATATTTTGTCATAAAGAAAAACAGTAATAGTGTCTCCTGATTGTTCAGACACAAATATATCTGTTTAAAATAGTCTGGTGTAGGCCAGAGATACAGAAGTGTGGTTTTACAGTTCCATGGTCCAAACCTCTGTATTATCCACTTTTGGGCCATTTCTACCTAAAAAAAAACAGTTTGAGTGTGTCCCTCACTGTTCAGCCGCAAATATATATATTTAAAAAAGTCTGGTATACACCAGTAAATTATAACTGTGGTTTTGCCGTTCCACGGTAAAAGATCTCTATCATCCAGCTTTTGTTATTTTTTCCATAAAGAAAAAAAGTAATAGTATCTCCTGATTGTTCAGACACCAATATATCTGTTTAAAAGAGTCTGATATACACCAGGAAATTATAACTGTGGTTTTGCTGTTCCACAGTAAAAAATCTTACTATTATTCTGCTTTTGCCATCTTTTGCCGTAAAGAAAAACAGTAATAGTGTCTCCTGATTGTTCAGACACAAATATATCTGTTGAAAATAGTCTGGTGTAGGCCCGAGAAATAGAACTGTGGTTTTGCCGTTCCACGGGTCAAATCTCTGTATTATCCTGCTTTTGGCATTTTTTGCCGTAAAGAAAAACAGTAATAGTGTCTCCTGATTGTTCAGACACAAATATATCTGTTTAAAATAGTCTGGTATACAACAGTAAATGATAACTGTGGTTTTGCCATTCCACGTTTAAAAATCTCTATTACCCAGCTTTTGGTATTTTTTCCTTAAAGAAAAACAGCAATAGTGTCTCCCTGATTGTTCAGCCACAAATATATCTGTTTAAAATAGTCTGGTGTAGGCCAGAGAAACAGAAGTGTGGTTTTGCAGTTCCACGGTTCAAACCTCTGTATTATCCTCTTTTGGGTTATTTGTACCTAAAAAAAAAAACAGTTTGAGTGTGTTGCTCACAGTTCAGCCGCAAATATATTTATTGAAAAAAGTTTGTTATACACCAGTAAATTATAACTGTGGTTGTGCTGTTCCACGGTAAAAAATCTCTATTATCCTGCTTTTGGCATTTTTTGCCATAAAAAAAACTGTAATAGTGTCTCCCTGATTGTTCAGACACAAGTATATCTGTTTAAAATAGTCTGGTGTAGGCCAGAGAAACAGAAGTGTGGTTTTGCAGTTCCACGGTTCAAACCTCTGTATTATCCAATTTTGGGCCATTTTTACCTTAAAAAAAGCAGTTTGAGTGTCTCGCTCACTGTTCAGTCGCAAATATATATATTTAAAAAAGTCTTGTATACACCAGTAAATTTTAACTGTGGTTTTGCTGTTCCAGAGTAAAAAATCTCTGTATTATCCTGCTTTTGCCATTTTTAGCCGTAAAGAAAAACAGTAATAGTGTCTCCTGCTTGTTCAGACACCAATATACAGTTATATGAAAAAGTTTGGGCACCCCTATTAATCTTAAGCTTAGTATTTTATAAAAATTGGTGTTTTTGCAACAGCTATTTCAGTTTGATATATGTAATAACTGTTGGACACAGTAATGTTTCTGCCTTGAAATGAGGTTTATTGTACTAACAGAAAATGTGCAATCTGCATTCAAACAAAATTTGACAGGTGCATAAGTATGGGCACCCTTATCATTTTCTTGTTTTAAATACTCCTACCTATTTTTTACTGACTTACTAAAGCACTCTTTTTGTTTTTGTAACCTCATTGAGCTTTGAACTTCATTGCCAGGTGTATGCAATCATGAGAAAAGCTACTTAAAGTGGCCACTTGCAAGTTGTTCTCCTGTTTGAATCTCCTCTGAAGAGTGGCATCATGGGCTCCTCAAAACAACTGTCAAATGATCTGAAAACAAAGATTATTCAACATAGTTGTTCAGGGGAAGGATACAAAAAGCTGTCTCAGAGATTTAACCTGTCAGTTTCCACTGTGAGGAACATAGTAAGGAAATGGAAGAACACAGGGACAGTTCTTGCTAAGGCCAGAAGTGGCAGGCCAAGAAAAACATCAGAAAGGCAGAGAAGTAGAATGGTGAGATCAGTCAAGGACAATCCTCAGACCACCTCCAGAGAGCTGCAGCATCAACTTGCTGCAGATGGTGTCACTGTGCATCGGTCAACTATACAACGCACTTTGCACAAGGAGAAGCTGTATGGGAGAGTGATGCGAAAGAAGCCGTTTCTGCAAGCACGCCACAAACAGAGTCGGCTGAGGTATGCAAAAGCACATTTGGAGAAGCCAATTTCTTTTTGGAAGAAGGTCCTGTGGACTGATGAAACCAAGGTTGAGTTGTTTGGTCATACAAAAAGGCGTTATGCATGGCGGCTAAAAAACACAGCATTCCAAGAAAAACACTTGCTACCCACAGTAAAATTTGGTGGAGGTTCCATCATGCTTTGGGGCTGTGTGGCCAATGCCGGCACCGGGAATCTTGTTAAAGTTGAGGGGCGCATGGATTCCACTCAGTATCAGCAGATTCTTGACAATAATGTTCAAGAATCAGTGATTAAGTTGAAGTTAAGCAGGGGATGGATCTTTCAGCAAGACAATGATCCAAAACACCGCTCCAAATCTACTCAGGCATTCATGCAGAGGAGCGATTACAATGTTATGGAATGGCCATCCCAGTCCCCAGACCTGAATATCATTGAACATCTGTGGGATCATTTGAAGAGGGCTGTCCATGCTCGGCGACCATCAAACTTAACTGAACTGGAATTGTTTTGTAAAGAGGAATGGTCAAACATACCTTCATCCAGGATCTAGGAACTCATTAAAAGCTACAGGAAGCGACTAGAGGCTGTTATTTTTGCAAAAGGAGGATCTACTAAATATTAATGTCACTTTTCTGGTGAGGTGCCCATACTTATGCACCTGTCAAATTTTGTTTGAATGCAGATTGCACATTTTCTGTTAGTACAATAAACCTCATTTCAAGGCAGAAACTGTGTCCAACAGTTATTACATATATCAAACTGAAATAGCTGTTGCAAAAACACCAATTTTTATAAAACATTAAGCTTAAGATTAATAGGGGTGCCCAAACTTTTTCATATAACTGTATCTGTTTAAAAGAGTCTGGTATACACCAGTAAATTATAACTATGGCTTTGCTGTTTCATGGTAAAAAATCTCTATAATCCAGCTTTTGGTATTTTTTCCATAAAGAAAAACATTAATAGTGTCTCCTGATTGTTCTGACAACAATATATCTGTTTAAAAGATTCTGGTATACACCAGTAAATTTTAACTGTGGTTTTGCCGTCCCACGGTAAAAAATCTTTATTATCCAGCTTTTGGTATTTTTTCCGTAAAGAAAAACAGTAATAGGGTCTCCTGATTGTTCAGACACAAATATATCTGTTTAAAATAGTCTGGTGTAGGCCAGAGAAATAGAAGTGTGGTTTAGCAGTACCACGGGTCAAATCTCTGTATTATCCTGCTTTTGCCATATTTTGCCATAAAGAAAAACAGTAATAGTGTCTCCTGATTGTTCAGACACAAATATATCTGTTTAAAATAGTCTTGTGTAGGACAGAGAAAGAGAAGTGGGGTTTTGCAGTTCCACGGTAAAAAATCTTTACTATCCAGCTTTTGGTATTTTTTCCATAAAGAAAAACAGTAATAGTGTCTCCCTGATTGTTCAGACGCAAATATTTCTGTTTAAAATAGTCTGGTGTAGGCCAGAGAAACAGAAGTGTGGTTTTGCAGTTCCACTGTTCAAACCTCTGTTATCCTGCTTTTGCCATTTTTTGTCGTAAAGAAAAACTGTAATAGTGTCTCCTGATTGTTCAGACACCAATATATCTGTTTAAAGAGTCTGGTATACACCAGTAAATTATAACTGTGGTTTTGCCGTTCCACGCTAAAAAATCTCTATTATCCAGCTTTTGTTATTTTTTCCGTAAAGGAAAAAAACTAATAGTATCTCCTGATTGTTCAGACACTAATACATCTGTTTAAAAGAGTCTGATATACACCAGTAAATTATAACTGTGGTTTTGCCGTCCCACGGTAAAAAATCTTTACTATCCAGCTTTTGGTATTTTTTCCGTAAAGAAAAACAGTAGTAGTGTCTCCCTGATTGTTCAGACACAAATATTTCTGTTTAAAATAGTCTGGTGTAGGCCAGAGAAACAGAAGTGTGGTTTTGCAGTTCCACTGTTCAAACCTCTGTTATTATGCTTTTGCCATTTTTTGTCATAAGGAAAAACAGTAATAGTGTCTCCTGATTGTTCAGACACAAATATATCTGTTTAAAAGAATCTGGTATACACCAGTAAATTATAACTGCGGTTTTGCTGTTTCATGGTAAAAAGTCTCTATTATCCAGCTTTTGGTATTTTTTCCATAAAGAAAAACATTAATAGTGTCTCCTGATTGTTCAGACACCAATATATCTGTTTAAAAGAATCTGATATACACCAGTAAATGATAACTGTGGTTTTGCCGTCCCACGGTAAAAAATCTTTATTATCCAGCTTTTGGTATTTTTTCCGTTAAGAAAAACAGTAATAATGTCTCCTGATTGTTCAGAAATCAATATATTTGTTTAAAAGAGTCTGGTATACACCAGTAAATTATAACTGCGGTTTTGCTGTTTCATGGTAAAAAGTCTCTATTATCCAGCTTTTGGTATTTTTTCCATAAAGAAAAACATTAATAGTGTCTCCTGATTGTTCAGACACCAATATATCTGTTTAAAAGAATCTGATATACACCAGTAAATTATAACTGTGGTTTTGCCGTCCCACGGTAAAAAATCTCTATTATCCAGTTTTTGGTATTTTTTCCTTAAAGAAAAACAGTAATAGTGTCTCCCTGATTGTTCAGACACAAATATATCTGTTTAAAATAGTCTGGTGTAGGCCCGAGAAATAGAAGTGTGGTTAAGCAGTTCCACGGGTCAAATCTCTGTATTATCCTGCTTTTGCCATATTTTGCCATAAAGAAAGACAGTAATAGTGTCTCCTGATTGTTCAGACACAAATATATCTGTTTAAAATAGTCTTGTGTAGGATAGAGAAAGAGAAGTGTGGTTTTGCAGATCCACGGTAAAAAAATCTTTACTATCCAGCTTTTGGTATTTTTTCCGTAAAGAAAAACAGTAATAGTGTCTCCCTGATTGTTCAGACACAAATATTTCTGTTTAAAATAGTCTGGTGTAGGCCAGAGAAACAGAAGTGTGGTTTTGCAGTTCCACTATTCAAACCTCTGTTATCCTGCTTTTGCCATTTTTTGTCGTAAAGAAAAGCAGTAATAGTGTCTCCTGATTGTTCAGACACACATATATCTGTTTAAATTAGTCTTGTGTAGGACAGAGAAAGAGAAGTGTGGTTTTACAGTTCCACGGGCCAAACCTCTGTATTATCCACTTTTGGGCAATTTATACCTAAAAAAAAAACAGTTTGAGTGTGTCGCTCACTGTTCAGCCGCAAATATATATATTGAAAAAAGTCTGGTATACACCAGTAAATTATAACTATGGTTGTGCTGTTCCACGGTAAAAAATCTCTATTATCCTGCTTTTGGCATTTTTTACCGTAAAAAAAGAACTGGAAAAGTGTCTCCTGATTGTTCAGACACAAATATATCTGTTTAAAATAGTCTGGTGTAGGCCAGAGAAACAGAAGTGTGGTTTTGCAGTTCCATGGTTCAAACCACTGTATTATCCACTTTTGGGCCATTTATACCTAAAAAAAAAACAGTTTGAGTGTGTCGCTCACTGTTCAGCCGCAAATATATATCTTAAAAAAAGTCTGGTATACACCAGTAAATTATAACTGTGGTTTTGCAGTTCCACAGTAAAAAATCTTAGTATTATCCTGCTTTTGCCATTTTTTTCCGTAAAGAAAAACAGTAATAATGTCTCCTGATTGTTCAGACACAAATATATCTGTTGAAAATAGTCTGGTGTAGGCCCGAGAAATAGAACTGTGGTTTTGCTGTTCCACGGGTCAAATCTCTGTATTATCCTGCTTTTGCCATTCGTAGCCATAAAGAAAAACAGTAATAGTGTCTCCTGATTGTTCAGACACCAATATATCTGTTTAAAAGAATCTGATATACACCAGTAAATTATAACTGTGGTTTTGCCGTCCCATGGTAAAAAATCTTTACTATCCAGCTTTTGGCATTTTTTCTGTAAAGAAAAACAGTAATAGTGTCTCCCTGATTGTTCAGACACAAATATTTCTGTTTAAAATAGTCTGGTGTAGGCCAGAGAAAGAGAAGTGTTGTTTTGGAGTTCCACTGTTCAAACCTCTGTTATGCTGCTTTTGCCATTTTTTGTCATAAGGAAAAGCAGTAATAGTGCCTCCTGATTGTTCAGACACAAATATATCTGTTTAAAATAGTCTGGTGTAGGCCAGAGAAACAGAAGTGTGGTTTTGCAGTTCCACGGTTCAAATCTCTGTATTATCCACTTTTGGGCCATTTGTACCTAAAAAAAAACAGTTTGAGTGTGTTGCTCACTGTTCAGCCGCAAATATATATGTTTAAAAAAGTCTGGTATACACCAGTAAATTATAACTGTGGTTTTGTTGTTCCACCGTAAAAAATCTCTGTATTATCTTGCTTTTACCATTTTTAGCCGTAAAGAAAAACAGTAATAGTGTCTCCTGCTTGTTCAGACACCAATATATCTGTTTAAAAGAGTCTGGTATACACCAGTAAATTATAACTGTGGCTTTGCTGTTTCATGGTAAAAAATCTCTATTATCCATCTTTTGGTATTTTTTCCATAAAGAAAAACATTAATAGTGTCTCCTGATTGTTCAGACACCAATATATCTGTTTAAAAGATTCTGGTATACACCAGTAAATTTTAACTGTGGTTTTGCCGTCCCACGGTAAAAAATCTTTATTATCCAGCTTTTGGTATTTTTTCCGTAAAGAAAAACAGTAATAGGGTCTCCTGATTGTTCAGACACAAATATATCTGTTTAAAATAGTCTGGTGTAGGCCAGAGAAATAGAAGTGTGGTTTAGCAGTTCCACGGGTCAAAGCTCTGTATTATCCTGCTTTTGCCATATTTTGCCATAAAGAAAAACAGTAATAGTGTCTCCTGATTGTTCAGACACAAATATATCTGTTTAAAATAGTCTTGTATAGGACAGAGAAAGAGAAGTGGGGTTTTGCAGTTCCACGGTAAAAAATCTTTACTATCCAGCTTTTGGTATTTTTTCCGTAAAGAAAAACAGTAATAGTGTCTCCCTGATTGTTCAGACACAAATATTTCTGTTTAAAATAGTCTGGTGTAGGCCAGAGAAACAGAAGTGTGGTTTTGCAGTTCCACTGTTCAAACCTCTGTTATCCTGCTTTTGCCATTTTTTGTCGTAAAGAAAAACTGTAATAGTGTCTCCTGATTGTTCAGACACCAATATATCTGTTTAAAGAGTCTGGTATACACCAGTAAATTATAACTGTGGTTTTGCCGTTCCACGGTAAAAAATCTCTATTATCCAGCTTTTGTTATTTTTTCCGTAAAGGAAAAAAACTAATAGTATCTCCTGATTGTTCAGACACTAATACATCTGTTTAAAAGAGTCTGATATACACCAGTAAATTATGACTGTGGTTTTGTTGTTCCACCGTAAAAAATCTCTGTATTATCTTGCTTTTACCATTTTTAGCCGTAAAGAAAAACAGTAATAGTGTCTCCTGCTTGTTCAGACACCAATATATCTGTTTAAAAGAGTCTGGTATACACCAGTAAATTATAACTGTGGCTTTGCTGTTTCATGGTAAAAAATCTCTATTATCCATCTTTTGGTATTTTTTCCATAAAGAAAAACATTAATAGTGTCTCCTGATTGTTCAGACACCAATATATCTGTTTAAAAGATTCTGGTATACACCAGTAAATTTTAACTGTGGTTTTGCCGTCCCACGGTAAAAAATCTTTATTATCCAGCTTTTGGTATTTTTTCCGTAAAGAAAAACAGTAATAGGGTCTCCTGATTGTTCAGACACAAATATATCTGTTTAAAATAGTCTGGTGTAGGCCAGAGAAATAGAAGTGTGGTTTAGCAGTTCCACGGGTCAAATCTCTGTATTATCCTGCTTTTGCCATATTTTGCCATAAAGAAAAACAGTAATAGTGTCTCCTGATTGTTCAGACACAAATATATCTGTTTAAAATAGTCTTGTATAGGACAGAGAAAGAGAAGTGGGGTTTTGCAGTTCCACGGTAAAAAATCTTTACTATCCAGCTTTTGGTATTTTTTCCGTAAAGAAAAACAGTAATAGTGTCTCCCTGATTGTTCAGACACAAATATTTCTGTTTAAAATAGTCTGGTGTAGGCCAGAGAAACAGAAGTGTGGTTTTGCAGTTCCACTGTTCAAACCTCTGTTATCCTGCTTTTGCCATTTTTTGTCGTAAAGAAAAACTGTAATAGTGTCTCCTGATTGTTCAGACACCAATATATCTGTTTAAAGAGTCTGGTATACACCAGTAAATTATAACTGTGGTTTTGCCGTTCCACGGTAAAAAATCTCTATTATCCAGCTTTTGTTATTTTTTCCGTAAAGGAAAAAAACTAATAGTGTCTCCTGATTGTTCAGACACAAATATATCTGTTTAAAATAGTCTTGTATAGGACAGAGAAAGAGAAGTGGGGTTTTGCAGTTCCACGGTAAAAAATCTTTACTATCCAGCTTTTGGTATTTTTTCCGTAAAGAAAAACAGTAGTAGTGTCTCACTGATTGTTCAGACACAAATATATCTGTTTAAAATAGTCTGGTGTAGGCCAGAGAAATAGAAGTGTGGTTTAGCAGTTCCACGGGTCAAATCTCTGTTTTATCCTGCTTTTGCCATATTTTGCCATAAAGAAAAACAGTAATAGTGTCTCCTGATTGTTCAGACACAAATATATCTGTTTAAAATAGTCTTGTATAGAGGATAGAGAAAGAGAAGTGTGGTTTTGCAGATCCACGGTAAAAAATCTTTACTATCCAGCTTTTGGTATTTTTTCCATACAAAAAACAGTAATAGTGTCTCCCTGATTGTTCAGACACAAATATTTCTATTTAAAGTAGTCTGGTGTAGGCCAGAGAAACAGAAGTGGGGTTTTGCAGTTCCACTGTTCAAACCTCTTTTATCCTGCTTTTGCCATTTTTTGTCATAAAGAAAAACAGTAATAGTGTCTCCTGATTATTCAGACACACATATATCTGTTTAAAATAGTCTTGTGTAGGACAGAGTAAGAGATGTGTGGTTTTGCAGTTCCACGGTTCAAACCTCTGTATTATCCACTTTTGAGCCATTTATACCTAAAAAAAAAAAGTTTGAGTGTCTCGCTCACTGTTCATCCGCAAGTATATATATTGAAAAAAGTCTGGTATACACCAGTAAATTATAACTGTGGTTGTGCTGTTCCACGGTAAAAAATCTCTGCATTATCCTGCTTTTGCCGTTTGTAGCCATAAAGAAAAACAGTAATAGTGTCTCCTGATTGTTCAGAGACCAATATATCTGTTTAAAAGTGTCTGGTATACACCAGTAAATTATAACTGTGGTTTTGCCATCCCAATGTAAAAAATCTTTACTATCCAGCTTTTGGTATTTTTTCCGTAAAGAAAAAAAGTAATAGTATCTCCTGATTGTTCAGACACCAATATATCTGTTTAAAATAGTCTGATATACACCAGTAAATTATAACTGTGGTTTTGCCGTCCCAAGGTAAAAAATCTTTACTATCCAGCTTTTGGTATTTTTTCCGTAAAGAAGAACAGTAATAGTGTCTCCCTGATTGTTCAGACACAAATATTTCTGTTTAAAATAGTCTGATGTAGGCCAGAGAAACAGAAGTGTGGTTTTGCAGTTCCACTATTCAAACCTCTGTTATCCTGCTTGGCCATTTTTTGTCGTAAAGAAAAGCAGTAATAGTGTCTCCTGATTGTTCAGACACACATATACAGTCATATGAAAAAGTTTGGGCACCCCTATTAATCTTAAGCTTAATGTTTTATAAAAATATGTGTTTTTGCAACAGCTATTTCAGTTTGATATATGTAATAACTGTTGGACACAGTAATGTTTCTGCCTTGAAATGAGGTTTATTGTGCTAACAGAAAATGTGCAATCTGCATTCAAACAAAATTTGACCGGTGCATAAGTATGGGCACCCTTATCATTTTCTTGTTTTAAATACTCCTGCCTACTTTTTACTGACTTACTAAAGCACTTTTTTTGGTTTTGTAACCTCATTGAGCTTTGAACTTTATAGCCAGGTGTATGCAATCATGAGAAAAGCTACTTAAAGTGGCCACTTGCAAGTTGTTCTCCTGTTTGAATCTCCTCTGAAGAGTGGCATCATGGGCTCCTCAAAACAACTGTCAAATGATCTGAAAACAAAGATTATTCAACATAGTTGTTCAGGGGAAGGATACAAAAAGCTGTCTCAGAGATTTAACCTGTCAGTTTCCACTGTGAGGAACATAGTAAGGAAATGGAAGAACATAGGGACAGTTCTTGTTAAGGCCAGAAGTGTCAGGACAAGAAAAACATCAGAAAGGCAGAGAAGAAGAATGGTGAGATCAGTCAAGGACAATCCTCAGACCACCTCCAGAGAGCTGCAGCATCAACTTGCTGCAGATGGTGTCACTGTGCATCGGTCAACTATACAACGCACTTTGCACAAGGAGAAGCTGTATGGGAGAGTGATGCGAAAGAAGCCGTTTCTGCAAGTACGCACAAACAGAGTCGGCTGAGGTATTGGAAGAAGCCTATTTCTTTTTGGAAGAAGGTTCTGTGGACTGATGAAACCAAGATTGAGTTGTTTGGTCATACAAAAAGGCGTTATGCATGGTGGCAAAAAAACACAGCATTCCAAGAAAAACACTTGCTACCCACAGTAAAATTTGGTGGAGGTTCCATCATGCTTTGGGGCTGTGTGGTCAATGCCGGCACTGGGAATCTTGTTAAAGTTGAGGGACGCATGGATTCCACTCAGTATCAGCAGATTCTTGGCAATAGTGTTCAAGAATCAGTGATAAAGTTGAAGTTACGCAGTGGATGGATCTTTCAGCAAGACAATGATCCAAAACACCGCTCCAAATCTACTCAGGCATTCATGCAGAGGAACAATTACAATGTTCTGGAATGGCCATCCCAGTCCCCAGACCTGAATATCATTGAACATCTGTGGGATCATTTGAAGAGGGCTGTCCATGCTCGGCGACCATCAAACTTAACTGAACTGGAATTGTTTTGTAAAGAGGAATGGTCAAAAATACCTTCATCCAGGATCCAGGAACTCATTAAAAGCTACAGGAAGCGACTAGAGGCTGTTATTTTTGCAAACGGAGGATCTACTAAATATTAATGTCACTTTTCTGGTGAGGTGCCCATACTTATGCACCTGTCAAATTTTGTTTGAATGCAGATTGCACATTTTCTGTTAGTACAATAAACCTCATTTCAAGGCAGAAACATTACTGTATCCAACAGTTATTACATATATCAAACTGAAATAGCTGTTGCAAAAACACCAATTTTTATAAAACATTAAGCTTAAGATTAATAGGGGTGCCCAAACTTTTTCATATGACTGTATCTGTTTAAATTAGTCTTGTGTAGGACAGAGAAAGAGAAGTGTGGTTTTACAGTTCCACGGGCCAAACCTCTGTATTTTCCACTTTTGGTCAATTTATACCTAAAAAAAAAACAGTTTGAGTGTGTCGCTCACTGTTCAGCCGCAAATATATATATTGAAAAAAGTCTGGTATACACCAGTAAATTATAACTATGGTTGTGCTGTTCCACGGTAAAAAATCTCTATTTTCCTGCTTTTGGCATTTTTTGCCGTAAAAAAAGAACTGGAATAGTGTCTCCTGATTGTTCAGACACAAATATATCTGTTTAAAATAGTCTGGTGTAGGCCAGAGAAACAGAAGTGTGGTTTTGCAGTTCCATGGTTCAAACCTCTGTATTATCCACTTTTGGGCCATTTATACCTAAAAAAAACCCAGTTTGAGTGTGTCGCTCACTGTTCAGCCGCAAATATATATCTTAAAAAAAGTCTGGTATACACCAGTAAATTATAACTGTGGTTTTGCAGTTCCACAGTAAAAAATCTTAGTATTATCCTGCTTTTGCCATATTTTTCCGTAAAGAAAAACAGTAATAATGTCTCCTGATTGTTCAGACACAAATATATCTGTTGAAAATAGTCTGGTGTAGGCCCGAGAAATAGAACTGTGGTTTTGCTGTTCCACGGGTCAAATCTCTGTATTATCCTGCTTTTGCCATTCGTAGCCATAAAGAAAAACAGTAATAGTGTCTCCTGATTGTTCAGACACCAATATATCTGTTTAAAAGAATCTGATATACACCAGTAAATTATAACTGTGGTTTTGCCGTCCCATGGTAAAAAATCTTTACTATCCAGCTTTTGGCATTTTTTCTGTAAAGAAAAACAGTAATAGTGTCTCCCTGATTGTTCAGACACAAATATTTCTGTTTAAAATAGTCTGGTGTAGGCCAGAGAAAGAGAAGTGTTGTTTGGAGTTCCACTGTTCAAACCTCTGTTATCCTGCTTTTGCCATTTTTTGTCATAAAGAAAAGCAGTAATAGTGCCTCCTGATTGTTCAGACACAAATATATCTGTTTAAAATAGTCTGGTGTAGGCCAGAGAAACAGAAGTGTGGTTTTGCAGTTCCACGGTTCAAATCTCTGTATTTGTCACACTGTCACAGAATACTGGAGGTAGGGGGCCTAAGCTGACCCTAAGCTGGGGCCCTGACTAATCCCTCAACCTGGAGGTACTGTTAAAGGTACAGAGGTCCAGGCCGCCAGCGTAACCCCTACCTCCTGAGGATCCCTGCACCTCAGTAATCTAGTCCTGAGAAGGACCCCGATCACAACAATTGGGAACCAGAAATAATATGCCCACACACAGTATTTAGACGAACGAGACAGTACAAGGGAAAAACCAAAACCACCTTGCATACAACTTCTACACAACTACAACAGAGGGAACACCAACGGGAAAGGAGATAAATGATAAAGCGAGGAAAGGGAAATAACACTTCCAAATACACTTATCTCAGCAACTCCAAACACCACGATCCGCTCTGTAAGTCTGAATGAAAAGCTGTGAGAAGTCAGGCTGTGTACTCGTGACGATCTTCGTGGCAACACACCCGTGACAGTACCCCCCCTTCTACGAGGGGCCTCCGGACCCTCAGGGCCAGGTTTATCCGGGTGAGTCGTGTGGAAGGCCCGAACTAATCGGTCTGCGTTAATATCCGACGCAGGAACCCACATCCTCTCCTCAGGACCATACCCCTTCCAATGAACCAAGTACTGAAGGGACCGGCGATTAAAGCGTGAATCAATGACCCTCGATACCTGGAACTCCAAGTTACCATTGACAACCACAGGAGGGGGAGGTAAAGGTGACGGTACCACCGGCGCCACATACCTCTTAAGCAATGATCTGTGAAACACGTTGTGAATTTTAAACGTAGGGGGGAGGTCAAGATGGAATGCCACCGGATTAATAATAGAACTGATTCTGTACGGCCCGATGAACCTGGGACCCAGTTTCCAGGAGGGAACCTTAAGTTTAATATTCCTGGTAGACAACCATACCTGATCGTTCACACTTAGGTCCGGACCAGACACTCTCCTCCTATCAGCCATACGTTTGTATCGGTTCCCCATAGTATTCAGATTCTTCAGCACCCCTCTCCATACTGAAGCGAGAGATGAGGAAAATCGTTCCTCCTCCGGAACCCCCGAAGAGCCCCCTCTACTGAAAGTACAAAACTGGGGGTGAAAACCATATGCCCCAAAAAACGGGGACTTACCAGTGGACTCGCTCCGCCTATTATTGAGAGCAAACTCTGCCAGAGGTAGGAAAGAAGCCCAGTCCTCCTGGTTCTCTGACACAAAACACCGAAGATATGTCTCCAAGCTCTGGTTCATACGTTCCGTCTGACCATTGGTCTGAGGATGAAAAGCCGACGAGAATGACAAATGCATCCCCCGCCGTGCACAAAACGCCTTCCAGAACTTGGACACAAACTGAGACCCCCGATCAGACACCACCTCGGAGGGTACCCCGTGAAGCCTCACAATCTCCCCAACGAACACCTGCGCAAGAGTTTTAGCATTAGGGAGAGCCGGAAGAGCGATAAAATGTGCCATCTTGCTGAACCTGTCCACTACAACGAGTATGACCGTTTTACCCGAAGACGGAGGGAGGTCCGTAATAAAGTCCATAGACAGATGAGTCCAAGGACGCTCCGGGATCTTCAAAGGTAAAAGGGCCCCAGACGGACGGGTATGTGAGGTCTTAGAGCGCGCACAAACCCCACAGGACGCGACAAAAGTTACCACCTCTTTATGTAAGTTAGGCCACCAAAACCGACGCGAGAGGAGATCCACAGTTGCTTTACTCCCCGGGTGTCCTGCAAAAACTGAGTTATGGTGTGCCTCGATCATCTTTTGTCGCAACTGATCTGGAACGAACAGTCTCCCCGGAGGTCCAACTGGGGCGTCCCCCTGAGCCTCCAATATCTCCTCCTCCAGCTCAGAGCATACTGCCGAAACCACCACCCCCTCCTGAAGAATAGGAATCGGGTCGTCCGTATTCCCGGCCCCAGGGAAACTACGAGATAAGGCATCCGCCTTTACATTTTTAGACCCAGGACGATATGTAACGACGAAATTAAACCTGGTAAAAAACAATGACCACCTAGCTTGTCTGGGATTCAGACGTTTAGCGGACTCCAGATATAGCAGGTTCTTGTGATCGGTGATGACGGTGACCGGATGAACTGCCCCCTCCAAAAAATGGCGCCACTCCTCAAAAGCTAACTTAATGGCCAAGAGTTCCCTATTGCCGACATCGTAATTCCTCTCAGCGGACGACAATTTTTTAGAGAAAAAGGCGCACGGATGCCACTTACCAGGGGACGAACCCTGTGACAATACTGCTCCCACCCCTACCTCGGAAGCGTCTACCTCTACAAAGAATGGCTGAGACGCATCAGGTTGAATGAGTATGGGTGCCGAGGCAAAACATTTTTTCAAGGAGGAGAATGCTTGACAAGCCTTGTCAGACCACCTAGAAAAATCCGTCCCCTTTTTAGTCATGTCTGTGAGAGGCTTAACCATGGACGAGAAATTACGAATGAACTTCCGGTAATAGTTAGCAAACCCCAGGAAACGTTGTAGTGCCTTAAGATTCTCCGGCCGATCCCACTCAAGAACTGCCCGCACTTTCCCAGGGTCCATACGAAAACCGGACGCTGAAACCAGGAAGCCTAAAAACTGGAGTTCCTGTACGGCGAACACACACTTTTCCCACTTGGCATACAGTTTATTATCCCGCAAGATCTGTAACACCTGTCTAACGTGCTCCTGATGAGACACCAGATCCGGCGAGTAAATTAAGATATCATCCAGATATATGACAACAAACTGTCCCACCAGGTGGCGAAAAATATCATTAACAAAGTGTTGAAACACCGCCGGGGCATTAGTCAGACCGAATGGCATGACAAGGTTCTCATAATGCCCCTCCGGAGTGTTAAAAGCCGTCTTCCACTCATCCCCCTCCTTCATCCTAATCAGATTGTACGCCCCCCTGAGATCCAACTTAGAGAACCATTTGGCGCCCACGATCTGATTAAAGA
Organism: Phyllobates terribilis; assembly: GCF_046119375.1. NCBI lineage: Eukaryota > Metazoa > Chordata > Amphibia > Anura > Dendrobatidae > Phyllobates > Phyllobates terribilis. The sequence continues at coordinate 208,413 of NW_027362964.1, forward strand.
GATCGGGAATAAGTGGGAGCGGATACGGATCTCGGACCGTAATCCGATTAAGTTCACGGAAATCCAGGCAAGGGCGTAGGCCTCCATCTTTCTTCTTAACAAAGAAGAACCCCGCGGCCACCGGTGAAGATGAAGGTCTAATATGCCCCTTAGCCAGACTTTCAGAAATATAATCCTTCATGGCCTGCCTCTCAGGACCAGAAAGGTTATACAACCTAGCTTTAGGTAACTTGGCCTCAGGGAGCAGTTTTACAGAACAGTCATACTCGCGATGAGGAGGTAATTCCTGACACCCATTCTCCGAGAATACATCCTCAAAGTCCGCCAGAAATGGAGGTAAGACCCAAGGAGTAACCGCACCGATGACCGTGTTCATGCAGTTTTTATTACAGAATTTACTCCATTGGCTTATCTCTCTGGTTTGCCAATTAATAACCGGGTTATGCTTAGCTAACCAAGGAAGGCCCAACACTATAGGAGTGGGAAGACCCTCCAACACGTAGCAAGACAACAGTTCTTTATGTATTGCCCCCACTTGAAGTTTTACGCCATGCACAGCTTGCAAAAAACTTCCCTGACCGAGAGGCCTGGCATCGATCGAGAATATGGGGATGGGTTTAGCCAACTCACTCAACCGCATACCTTGAACCCGGGCAAACCGAGCATCAACCAGATTAGCCCCGGCCCCACTATCCAGAAGAACAGATATCCTCTCAGTTCTCGTACCCACCACCACCTCCGCCGGTACGAGAAACTGAGACGAACCTAGGGACGAAATACCTACTCCCAGATTGCCGTCCACCACACAACCTGGGATCAACAGTTTTTTCGACGACTCTTTACTCTGCAAGGGACGGGATGGACACCGCCCAATAAAATGTCCCTTTTTCCCGCAGAGGAAACACCTTCCTGTCTTATGGCGCACCACCGGTCCCCTTCCCCGAAATGATGTCCCTCCTAATTGCATAGGCTCCTCCGGACTGACCAGGGGAACCACCATATGAGAGGACCTTGTAGGAGGTGGAGACATTACAGGGGGTAGAGTTATCCCGCACCTCTCCCGAAGCCGTCTGTCAACGCGAATAGCAAGGGCCATAGCGGCTTCCAGTGACGCGGGAGAGTCATACTGTGCCAACACATCCTGTAATTTGTCGGATAGACCATGACAAAACTGGCTCCTAAGAGCCGGGTCATTCCACTGGGTGTCCGTGGCCCACCTACGGAACTCCGAACAGAATTCCTCCGCCGGACGATCTCCCTGCTGAATCCTACGTAACTTAGACTCAGCAAGGGAGATCCGATCTGGGTCATCATATACGAGTCCCAGAGCAGCGAAAAACCTATCCACTGACTGGAGAACCGGGGAGCTTGGGGGAAGAGAGAACGCCCAAGATTGTGGGTCCCCTTGTAGGAGCGAGATGACAATTCCCACCCTTTGTTCTTCACTGCCCGATGACCGAGGCCGCAGCCGAAAGTACAATTTGCATGCCTCCCGGAAAACAAAAAACTTGTCCCGCCCCCCAGTGAACCTGTCAGGGAGAGCTACTTTAGGTTCTGGTCCGGCTTGCTCCAGAGGATGCAAAACCTTGGACCTAACGTCCGCCAGCCCCATGGACAAACTCTGCAACTGCCGAGCTAGATCGGCTACTGGATCCATGGTAGCTGGAGAAAAACTAAGTTGGTCGGTGAAAATGTCACACTGTCACAGAATACTGGAGGTAGGGGGCCTAAGCTGACCCTAAGCTGGGGCCCTGACTAATCCCTCAACCTGGAGGTACTGTTAAAGGTACAGAGGTCCAGGCCGCCAGCGTAACCCCTACCTCCTGAGGATCCCTGCACCTCAGTAATCTGGTCCTGAGAAGGACCCCGATCACAACAATTGGGAACCAGAAATAATATGCCCACACACAGTATTTAGACGAACGAGACAGTACAAGGGAAAAACCAAAACCACCTTGCATACAACTTCTACACAACTACAACAGAGGGAACACCAACGGGAAAGGAGATAAATGATAAAGCGAGGAAAGGGAAATAACACTTCCAAATACACTTATCTCAGCAACTCCAAACACCACGATCCGCTCTGTAAGTCTGAATGAAAAGCTGTGAGAAGTCAGGCTGTGTACTCGTGACGATCTTCGTGGCAACACACCCGTGACAGTATTATCCACTTTTGGGCCATTTGTACCTAAAAAAAAAACAGTTTGAGTGTGTTGCTCACTGTTCAGCCGCAAATATATATGTTTAAAAAAGTCTGGTATACACCAATAAATTATAACTGTGGTTTTGTTGTTCCACCGTAAAAAATCTCTGTATTATCTTGCTTTTGCCATTTTTAGCCGTAAAGAAAAACAGTAAAAGTGTCTCCTCATTGTTCAGACACCAATATATCTGGTTGAAAGAGTCTGGTATACACCAGTAAATTATAACTGTGGTTTTGCCATCCCACAGTAAAAAATCTCTATTATCCAGCTTTTGGTATTTTTTGCGTAAAGAAAAACAGTAATAGTGTCTCCTGATTGTTCAAACACCAATATATCTGTTTAAAAGAGTCTGGTATACACTAGTAATTTATAACTGTGGTTTTCCCATCCCAAGGTAAAAAATCTTTACTATCCAGCTTTTGGTATTTTTTCCGTAAAGAAAAACAGTAATAGTGTCTACCTGATTGTTCAGACACAAATATTTCTGTTTAAAATAGTCTGGTGTAGGCCAGAGAAACAGAAGTGTGGTTTTGCAGTTCCACTATTCAAACCTCTGTTATCCTGCTTTTGCCATTTTTTGTCGTAAAGAAAAGCAGTAATAGTGTCTCCTGATTGTTCAGACACACATATATCTGTTTAAAATAGTCTTGTGTAGGACAGAGAAAGAGAAGTGTGGTTTTACAGTTCCACGGGCCAAACCTCTGTATTATCCACTTTTGGGCAATTTATACCTAAAAAAAAAACAGTTTGAGTGTGTCGCTCACTGTTCAGCCGCAAATATATATATTGAAAAAAGTCTGGTATACACCAGTAAATTATAACTGTGGTTGTGCTGTTCCACGGTAAAAAATCTCTATTAAACTGCTTTTGGCATTTTTTGCCGTAAAAAAAGAACTGGAATAGTGTCTCCTGATTGTTCAGACACAAATATATCTGTTTAAAATAGTCTGGTGTAGGCCAGAGAAACAGAAGTGTGGTTTTGCAGTTCCACGGTTCAAACCTCTGTATTATCCACTTTTGGGCCATTTGTACCTAAAAAAACCCAGTTTGAGTGTGTTGCTCACTGTTCAGCGGCAAATATATATGTTTAAAAAAGTCTGGTACACCAGTAAATTATAACTGTGGTTTTGTTGTTCCACCGTAAAAAATCTCTGTATTATCTTGCTTTTGCCATTTTTAGCCGTAAAGAAAAACAGTAAAAGTGTCTCCTCATTGTTCAGACACCAATATATCTGGTTGAAAGAGTCTGGTATACACCAGTAAATTATAACTGTGGTTTTGCCATCCCACAGTAAAAAATCTCTATTTTCCAGCTTTTGGTATTTTTTCCGTAAAGAAAAACAGTAATAGTGTCTCCTGATTGTTCAGACACCAATATATCTGTTTAAAAGAGTCTGGTATACACTAGTAATTTATAGCTGTGGTTTTGCCGTTCCACTGTAAAAAATCTCTATTATCCTGGTTTTGTCATTTTTTGCCGTAAAAAAAAACTGTAATAGTGTGTCCCTGATTGTTGAGACACAAATATATCTGTTGAAATAGTCTGGTGTATGATCGAGAAATAGAACTGTGGTTTTGCAGTTCCACTGGTCAAATTTCTGTATTATCCTGCTTTTGGTATTTTTTGCAGTAAAGAAAAACAGTAATAGTGTCTCCTGATTGTTCATACAATATATCTGTTTAAAAGAGTCTGGTATACACCAGTAAATTATAACTGTGGTTTTGCTGTCCCACCTTAAAAAATCTCTATTATCCAGCTTTTGGTATTTTTTCCGTAAAGAAAAACAGTAATAGTCTCTCCCTGATTGTTCAGACACAAATATATCTGTTTAAATGAGTCTTGTGTAGGCCAGAGAAACAGAAGTGCGATTTTGCAATTCCACGTTTCAAACCTCTATATTATCCACTTTTGGGCCATTTGTACCTAAAAAACAGTGTGAGTGTGTCGCTCACTGTTCAGCCGCAAATATATACATTTAAAAAGGTCTGGTATACACCAGTAAATTATAACTGTGGTTTTTGCTGTCCACAGTAAAAAATCTCTGTATTATCCTAATTTTGCCATATTTTCCTGTAGAGAAAAACAGTAGTAATGTCTCCTGATTGTTCATATACAAATATATCTGTTGAAAATAGTCTGGTGTAGGCCCGAGAAATAGAAGTGTGGTTTTGCAGTTCCACGGGTCAAATCTCTGTATTATCCTGCTTTTGGCATTTTTGCCGTAAAGAATAACAGTAATAGTGTCTCCTGATTGTTCAGACACCAATATATCTGTTTAAAAGAGTCTGGTATACACCAGTAAATTATAACTGTGGTTTTGCCGTTCCACGGTAAAAAATCTCTATTATCCTGCTTTTGATATTTTTTCCATGAAGAAAAACAGTAATAGTGTCTCCTGATTGTTCAGACACCAATATATCTCTTGAAAATAGTCTGGTGTAGGCCCGAGAAATAGAAGTGTGGTTTTGCAGTTCCAGGGGTCAAATCTCAGTATTATCCTGCTTTTGCCATTTTTTGCCATAAATAAAAACAGTAATAGTGTCTCCTGATTGTTCAGAAACAAATATATCTGTTGAAAATAGTCTGGTGTAGGCCCGAGATATAGAAGTGTGGTTTTGCAGTTCCACGAGTCAAATCTCTGTATTATCCTGCTTTTGGTATTTTTTGCCGTAAAGAAAAACAGTAATAGTGTCTGCTGATTGTTCAGACACTAATATATCTGTTTAAAAGAGTCTGGTATACACCAGTACATTATAACTGTGGTTTTGCCTTCCCACGGTAAAACTCTCTATTATCCAGCTTTTGATATTTTTTCCATAAAGAAAAACAGTAATAGTGTCTCCTGATTGTTCAGACACCACGATATCTGTTGAAAATAGTCTGGTGTAGGCCCGAGAAATAGAAGTGTGGTTTTGCAGTTCCACGGGTCAAATCTCAGTATTATCCTGCTTTTGCCATTTTTTGCCATAAAGAAAATCAGTAATAGTGTCTCCCTTATTGTTCAGACACAAATATATGTATTGAAAATAGTCTGGTGTAGGCCCAAGAAATAGAAGTGTGGTTTTGCAGTTCCACGGGTCAAATCTCTGTATTGTGCTGCTTTTGCCATTTTTTGCTGTAAAGAAAAGTTGTAATAGTGTCTCCTGATTGTTCAGACACAAATATATCTGTTGAAAATAGTCTGGTGCAGGCCAGAGATATAGAAGTGTGGTTTTGCAGTTCCACCAGTCAAATCTCTGTATTATCCTGCTTTTGGTATTTTTTGCCGTAAAGAAAAACAGTAATAGTGTCTCCTGATTGTTCAGACACTAATATATCTGTTTAAAAGAGTCTGGTATACACCAGTACATTATAACTGTGGTTTTGCCTTCCCACGGTAAAACTCTCTATTATCCAGCTTTTGATATTTTTTCCATAAAGAAAAACAGTAATGGTGTCTCCTGATTGTTCAGACACCAATATATCTCTTTAAAATAATCTGGTGTAGGCCCGAGAAATAGAAGTGTGGTTTTGCAGTTCCACGGGTCAAATCTCAATATTATCCTGCTTTTGCCATTTTTTGCCTTAAAGAAAATCAGTAATAGTGTCTCCCTGATTGTTCAGACACAAATATATCTGTTGAAAAAAGTCTGGTGCAGGCCCGAGAAATAGAACTGTGGTTTTGCAGTTCCATGGGTCAAATCTCTGTATTATTCTGCTTTTGGCATTTTTTGACATAAAGAAATACAGTAATAGTGTCACCTGATTGTTCAGACACCAATATATCTGTTTAAAAGAGTCTGGTATACACCAGTAAATTATAAATGTGGTTTTGCCATCCACAGTAAAAAATCTCTATTATCTAGCTTTTGGTATTTTTTCCGTAAAGAAAAACAGTAATAGTGTCTCCTGATTGTTCAAACACCAATATATCTGTTTAAAAGAGTCTGGTATACACCAGTAAATTTTAACTGTGGTTTTGCCATTCCACTGTAAAAAATCTCTATTATCCTGCTTTTGTCATTTTTTGCCGTAAAAATAAAACTGTAATAGTGTGTCCCTTATTGTTCAGACACAAATATATCTGTTCAAAATTGCCTATTGTATGCCCGAGAAATAGAAGTGTTGTTCTGCAGTACCACGGGTCAAATCTCTGTATTATCCTGCTTTTGCCATTTTTTGCCATAAAGAGAAACAGTAATAGTGTCTCCTGATTGTTCAGATACAAATATATCTGTTGAAAATAGTCTTTTGTAGGCCCGAGATATAGAAGTGTGGTTTTGCAGTTCCATGAGTCAAATCTCTGTATTATCCTGCTTTTGGTATTTTTTGCCATAAAGAAAATCAGTAATAGTGTCTGCTGATTGTTCAGACACTAATATATCTGTTTAAAAGAGTCTGGTATACACCAGTACATTATAACTGTTGTTTTGCCTTCCCACGGTAAAACTCTCTATTATCCAGCTTTTGATATTTTTTCCATAAAGAAAAACAGTAATAGTGTCTCCTGATTGTTCAGACACCAATATATCTGTCGAAAATAGTCTGGTGTAGGCCCGAGAAATAGAACTGTGGTTTTGCAGTTCCACAGTAAAAAATCTCTATTATCCTGCTTTTGTCATTTTTTGCCGTAAAAAAAAACTGTAATAGTGTCTCCCTTATTGTTCAGACACAAATATATCTGTTGAAAATAGTCTGGTGTAGGCCCAAGAAATAGAAGTGTGGTTCTGCAGTACCACGGGTCAAATCTTTGTATTATCCTGCTTTTGCCATTTTTTGCCATAAAGAAAAACAGTAATAGTTTCTCCTGATTGTTCAGACAGAAATAAATCTGTTGAACATAGTCTGTTGTAGGCCCGAGAAATAGAAGTGTGGTTTTGCAGTTCCACGGGTCAAATCTCTGTATTATCCTGCTTTTGGCATTTTTTGCCGTAAAGAAAAACAGTAATAGTGTCTCCTGATTGTTCAGACACCAATATATCTGTTTAAAAGAGTCTGGTATACACCAGTACATTATAACTGTGGTTCTGCCTTCCACGGTAAAAAATCTCTATTATCCTGCTTTTGTCATTTTTTGCCGTAAAAAAAAACTGTAATCGTGTCTCCCTGATTGTTCAGACACAAATATATCTGTTGAAAATAGTCTGGTGTAGGCCAGAGAAATAGAAGTGTTGTTTTGCAGTTGCAGTTCCACGGGTCAAATCTCTGTATTGTCCTGCTTTTGCCATTTTTTGCCGTAAATGAAAACAGTAATAGTGTCTCCTGATTGTTCAGACACAAATATATCTGTTGAAATTAGTCTGGTGTAGGCCCGAGATATAGAAGTGTGATTTTGCAGTTCCACGAGTCAAATCTCTGTATTATCCTGCTTTTGGTATTTTTTGCCGTAAAGTAAAACAGTAATAGTGTCTGCTGATTGTTCAGACACTAATATATCTGTTTAAAAGAGTCTGGTATACACCAGTACATTATAACTGTGGTTTTGCCTTCCCACGGTAAAACTCTCTATTGTCCAGCTTTTGATATTTTTTCCATAAAGAAAAACAGTAATAGTGTCTCCTGATTGTTCAGACACCAAAATATCTGTTTAAAAGAGTCTGGTATACACCAGTAAATTAAAATTGTGGTTTTGCCATGCCACGGTAAAAAATCTCTATTATCCTGCTTTTGTCATTTTTTGCCGTAAAAAAAACTGTAATAGTGTCTCCCTGATTGTTCAGACACAAATATATCTGTTGAAAATAGTCTGGTGTAGGTCCAAGAAATAGAAGTGTGGTTTTGTAGTTCCACGGCTCAAATTTCTGTATTGTTCTGCTTTTGCCATTTTTTGCCGTAAAGAAAAACCATAATAGTGTCTCCTGATTGTTCAGACACAAATATATCTGTTGAAAATAGTCTGGTGTAGGCCCGAGATATAGAAGTGTGGTTTTGCAGTTCCACGAGTCAAATCTCTGTATTATCCTGCTTTTGGTATTTTTTGCCGTAAAGAAAAACAGTAATAGTGTCTGCTGATTGTTCAGACACTAATATATCTGTTTAAAAGAGTCTGGTATACACCAGTACATTATAACTGTGGTTTTGCCTTCCCACGGTAAAACTCTCTATTATCCAGCTTTTGATATTTTTTCCATAAAGAAAAACAGTAATAGTGTCTCCTGATTGTTCAGACACCAAGATATCTGTTGAAAATAGTCTGGTGTAGGCCCGAGAAATAGAAGTGTGGTTTTGCAGTTCCACGGGTCAAATCTCAGTATTATCCTGCTTTTGCCATTTTTTGCCATAAAGAAAATCAGTAATAGTGTCTCCCTTATTGTTCAGACACAAATATATGTATTGAAAATAGTCTGGTGTAGGCCCAAGAAATAGAAGTGTGGTTTTGCAGTTCCACGGGTCAAATCTCTGTATTGTGCTGCTTTTGCCATTTTTTGCTGTACAGAAAAGCCGTAATAGTGTCTCCTGATTGTTCAGACACAAATATATCTGTTGAAAATAGTCTGGTGCAGGCCAGAGATATAGAAGTGTGGTTTTGCAGTTCCACCAGTCAAATCTCTGTATTATCCTGCTTTTGGCATTTTTTGCCGTAAAGAAAAACAGTAATAGTGTCTCCTGATTGTTCAGACACCAATATATCTGTTTGAAAGAGTATGGTATACACTAGTAAATTAAAACTGTAGTTTTGCCGTTCCACATTAAAAAATCTCTATTATCCAGCTTTTAGTATTTTTTCCATAAAGAAAAACAGTAATATTGTCTCCTGATTGTTCAGACACCAATATATCTGTTTAAAAGAGTCTGGTATACACCAGTAAATTATAACTGTGGTTTTGCCGTTCCACATTAAAAAATCTCTATTATCTAGCTTTTGGTATTTTTTCCGTAAAGAAAAACAGTAATAGTGTCTCCTGATTGTTCAGACACCAATATATCTGTTTAAAAGAGTCTGGTATACACCAGTAAATTATAACTGTGTTTTTGCCTCCCACAGTAAAAAATCTCTATTATCCAGCTTTTGGTATTTTTTCCGTAAAGAAAAACAGTAATAGTGGCTCCTGATTGTTCAGACACAAATATATCTGTTTAAATTAGTCTGGTGAAGGCCAGATAAATAGAAGTGTGGTTTGGCAGTTCCACAGTTCAATCCTCTGTATTATCCACCTTTGGGCCATTTTTGCCTTAAAAAAAACAGTTTGAGTGTGTCGCTCTCACTGTTCAGCCGCAAATACATCTATTTAAAATTGTCTGGTATACCCCAGTAAACAATAACTGTGGTTTTGCCATTCCACGGTAAAAAATCTGTATTATTCAGCTTTTGGTATTTTTTTTATAAAGAAAAACAGTAATAGTTTCTCCCTGATTGTTTAGATTGTTTAAATTAGTCGGGTGTAGGCCAGAGAAATAGAACTGTGGTTTTCCTCTTCCACGGATCTAATCTACTTTTTATTACCCTTTTTCCATTGATATTGCGAGTGTAAGATATTTTATTTCCTTTACAATGGGCAAGGCGCATGGTAAGGGACGTGGAACCGGACGTTCTGGTGATTGTGAGTGCAGAGGACGGGGCCGTGGCCAAGGTGAAAATGTGCCACAACCAACAGCCACATCTTCTCACTCCCACTTCTTGACCGATTTACCAGGGAAGCACAGAACAACACCAGTATTGTGAACTGATCAGTGTGAACAGGTTATTAATTGGATAGCAGATAATACTTCCAGTTATCTGGGCACCACCACCTCCGGTCTGTCTTCCACACGGTCAAATCTTAGTAGCCTTGAGTTTCCACCGCATACTCCTCCTCACCCTGATGCTCCTTCCTCCCACCATGCCGAGTGTCGTCAGACAGCAACTGATCCCACACTTGGACACTCTGAAGAGCTGTTCACTGGTCCATTTCCAGATTTGTGCCCCTCGCCTGCTCCGCTTGAAGTGGTGGAAGAGGAGATCCCATGTAGCGATGCCCAAATATTTGAACTGCCACAGCCACAGGAAGTCGACGCTGGCAATTTGTCACAAGAGGTGGATAATGGTGAGACACCATTGCCAGGAAGTGAGGAGGAGGATCATGGTGTGCAAGTGGAAGAGGAGGAGGTGGTGGATGATCTAGTAACTGACCCAACGTGGCAGGAGGACATGCAGAGCGAGGCCAGCGGCACACAGGGTGAGGGAGGCAGAGTACCCCAACAGGCAGGAAGAAGCAGTGTGATGGCCGCACACAGAAGGCAGGCAACAGTTCCCCGTAACACCAACACGAGGGACGTTGCAAGTACAACCTGTAGGTCTTCCGGAGTCTGGAAGTTTTTTAAAGACTCTGCTGATAACCCCCAAGAGGCCATTTGTACCACCTGCCATGCCAGAATCAGCAGGGGTGACAAAACTACCAGCCTGACCACCACCAGCATGATCAGGCACATGGCAGCAAAGCACCCGACTTTGTGGGGTGAACTCCAGGTTCCAAGACCAGTGTCAGCAGGTGTCACCACTGCTTCTACAGGTGTTGTGCATGCAATAGAACCCCCTGTTGTGTGTGCAAGGCAATCCCCTGTCCATACTGCATGCAAAGATGCCCCCTCCTCTCAGTCTTCACTTGTTATGGCAGTTTCTAAAGAAACAGCATCAACGTCCACGTCCACGTCCCACCGCAGCATTCAATTGTCCATATCCCAGACCTTTGAACGAAAGCGGAAAAATACGCAGCTAACGCCCCACAGGCCACAGTCCTAAATTCGCATATTTCACGACTGCTTCCGTTGGAAATGCTGCCTTTTAGGCTGGTGGAGACGGAATCCTTCCGCAACCTTATAGCGGTGGCCGGCCCTCGGTACTCGGTCCCCAGCCGACACTATTTTGCCCGGTGTGCCATCCCCGCACTACACAAGCACGTGTCCCAAAACATCTGCCGTGCCCTCAACAATGCAGTTACTGGGAGAGTCCACCTGACAACGGACACGTGGACAAGTGCTTGTGGCCTGGGACGGTACATCTCCCTGACGGCACACTGGGTAAACATAGTGGAAACTGGGACCCAGTCGGACCTTGGGACGGAACACATCCGCCCCACACCGAGGATTGCTGGCCCAATGTCAGTCAGAGTTGCCCCCACAGTGTACAGCTCTTGCGCATCATCCTCCTCCTCCTCCTCATGTTCAGCCTCCTTCTCAGATATCACCACATCAGTTACAAGCTGGAATCACTGCAGTACTGCCTCCGCCAAGCGGCAACAGGGTGTGCTGTAACTCATAAGTAGAGATGAGCGTTGTTCGACTAGAACTGTTCGCCAATCTCAAATTCGAGCTGTTTTGGGCGGTGTTCGAGTTGTTCGACGAACCTGAACGATTTGCAAAAAATTCGGCTGTTCGAGGTTATGTTCGATAACTGTTCGTGCACCAAAAGCGTGTCCTGCATGTCTGGCGCTATTTAGAGCACCAATCATGCAGGGATTGTCTGACACTCACTGTAATGCCACAGCCATGGTGGTTGTGGCATTACAGTGATTGCCCAAATCGATGGGAACAGTGCCAACAGTGAAACATGAAAAGCCGGCAATTCATCAGCGGCATACACCGATACCCGACAATTTAGAACCGAAAGAATAGAGCTTCACACATAGATTAGATAGATAGAAACATGTCAGTCACATATATATGAAGTACAGTGACAGTGTTGATTACTGTACTTGTCATTTAGTGTAAAGGATTTATCAAAAAAAATAATAGTGTTTTCATGCACCGTCTCTTTAAAAAAGCCAGCCGGCAATTCAGCAGCGGTACCCGACAATTTATAACAGACAGAATAGAGCTTCACACATAGATTAGATAGATAGAAACATGTCAGTCACACATATAAGAAGCACAGTGACAGTGTTGCTTACTGTACTTGTCATTTAGTGTAAAGGATTTATCAAAAAAAATAATAGTGTTTTCATGCACCGTCTCTTTAAAAAAGCCGGCCGGCAATTCATCAGCGGTACCTGACAATTTATAACAGACAGAATAGAGCTTCACACATAGATTAGATAGATAGAAACATGTCAGTCACATATATATGAAGTACAGTGACAGTGTTGATTACTGTACTTGTCATTTAGTGTAAAGGATTTATTAAAAAAAATAATAGTGTTTTCATGCACTGTCTCTTTAAAAAAGCCGGCCGGCAATTCAGCATCGGTACCCGACAATTTAGAATAGAAGGAATAGAGAATCACACATAGATTAGATAGATAGAAACATGTCAGTCACATATATATGACGTACAGTGACAGTGTTGGTTACTGTACTTGTCATTTAGTATTAAAATAAAGGATTTATTATTAAAAAAAATTGGCGTGGGGTTCCCCGTAATTTTAGTCTCTAGCGGAGGTTAAGCAGACAGCTGGGGCAGATGTTTGAAGCCTGGGAAGGGGGTAATACCCACGGAGCTTCCCAGGCTACTAATATCAGCCCCCAGCTGAATACCTAGCCTTTACTAGCTATTAAAATGGAGGACCCCCCCCAAAAAAATGACGTGGGTCCCCCCTAATTTAATAGCTAGCAAAGGCTAGGCAGACAGCTGGGGGCTGATATTAATAGTCCAGGAAGGGTTCCATGAATATTGGCCCCCTCCCAGGCTAGAAACACCAGCCGTCAGCCGCCCCAGAAATGGCGCATCCATAGGATGCGCCAATTCTGGCACTTAGCCTCGCTCTTCCCACTGCCCTGTAGCGGTGGCAGTGGGGTAATAGGGTTGGGGTTGATGTCAGCTTATAATGCCAGCTGACATCAAGCCCAGGTTAGTAATGGAGAGGCGTCTATAAGACACCCCCATTACTAATCCCATAGTCAAAGTTAAAAGAAAACACAAACACCCAGAATAAAGTCCTTTAATTGAAATAAACACACAATTCTTTATTGTTCTAAATTAAACCATACTTACCATCATACCCATTCCAGCTGAAGCCAATGATCTCCTGCAATAAAAGAAAAATAATAAAGCAACATAATCCTTACCTTTCCATGGTTCCCACGACAGCTTCAGCTCTGCTACATCGAGATAACAGGCTGGACCGCAGCAGAAAGCTGCCATCAAGCCTGTCATCCCGCAGACACTGAGAAGCGCAGGCATGCTTGCGCTCTGCAGTGTCTGGCTGTGACGGCATAAAGATGAGACGAGTTCATGTCCAATGAACTCGGCGCACCTCATGCACGTCACTGACAGCGTGGGAGAATTCTCTCGCTGTAGCGCTGAGTGCAGGAGAATTTGTCAGTGTCAGTGACGTGCATGAGGTGAGCTGAGATCATTGGACATGAATGAGCTCACCTCATGCACGTCACTGACAGCGTGGGAAAATTCTCCTGCACTCAGCGCTACAGCGTGAAAATTCTCCCACGCTGTCAGTGACGTGCATGAGGTGAGCTCATTCATGTCCAATGAACTCAGCTGACCTCATGTACGTCACTGACAGCGTGGGAGAATTTTCACGCTGAAGTGCTGAGTGCAGGAGAATTCTCCCACGCTGTCAGTGACTTGCATGAGGTGCGCCGAGTTCATTGGACATGAACTTGTCTCATCTTTATGCCGTCACAGCGAGACACTGAGGAGCGCAAGCATGCCTGCGCTTCTCAGTGTCCGCGGGATGACAGGCTGGATGGCAGCTTTCTGCTGCGGTCCAGCCTGTCATCTCGATGTAGCAGAGCTGAAGCTGTCGTGGGAACCATGGAAAAGTAAGGATGAGGTTGCTTAATTATTTTACTTTTATTGCAGAAGACATTGGCTTCAGCTGGAATGGGCGTGATGGTAAGTATGGTTTAATTTAGAACAATAAAGAATTGTGTGTTTATTTCAATTAAAGGACTTTATTCTGGGTGTTGTGTTTTTTTAAATACTTTACTAGAAATTCATGGTGGTCATGTCTAATATTGGCGTGACCCCATGAATTTCGGGCTTAGGGCCAGCTGATAATGCCAAGCTGGCCTTAACCCCTTTATTACCCAGTGAGCCACCGCACCAGGGCCCTGGATGAGTTGGGTACAGCGCCAGAAGATGGCGCTTCTATGAACGCGCCATTTTCTGGGGCGGCTGTGGACTGCAATTTGCAGCGGGTGGGGCCCAGAAAGCTTGGGCCTCCCTGCGCTGCAGATTCCAGCTCCCAGCTGCCTAGTTGTACCTGGCTGGGCACAAAAATAGGGCGAAGCCCCACGCATTTTTTTTTTAAATTATTTCATGAAATTCATGGAATAATTAAGAAAAAAAGGGCTTCCCTATATTGTTGTGTCCAACCAGGTACAAATAGGCTGCTGGTGGTTGGGGGCAGCCCGTCCCTGCCTGCTGTACCTGGCTGGACACAAATATAGTGCGAAGCCCCACGTCAATTTTTTTTTAATTATTTCATGAAATAATTTTTTTAAAAAAGGGCTTCCCTATATTGTTGTGTCTGGCCAGGTACAAATAGGCAGCTGGTGGTTGGGGGCAGCCCGTTCCTGCCTGCTGTACCTGACTGGACACAAATATAGGGCGAAGCCCCACGTCAATTTTTTTTAAATTATTTCAGGAAATTCATGAAATAATTTAAAAAAATTGATGTGGGGCTTCGCACTATATTTGTGTCCAGTCAGGTACAGCAGGCAGGAACTGGCTGCTCCCAACCACCAGCTGCCTATTTGTACCTAGCCGGACACAACAATATAGGGAAGCCCTTTTTTTCTTAATTATTCCATGAATTTCATGAATTTAAAAAAAAAATACGTGGAGCTTCGCCCTATTTTTGTGTCCAGCCAGGTACAACTAGGCAGCTGGGGGCTGGAATCTGCAGCGCAGGGAGGCCCAAGCTTTCTGGGCCCCACTCGCTGCAAATTGCAGTCCGCAGCCGCCCCGGAAAATGGCGCGTTCATAGAAGCGCCATCTTCTGGCGCTGTACCCAACTCATCCAGGGCCCTGGTGCGGTGGCTCACTGGGTAATAAAGGGGTTAAGGCCAGCTTGGCATTATCAGCTGGCCCTAAGCCCGAAATTCATGGGGTCACGCCAATATTAGACATGACCACCATGAATTTCTAGTAAAGTATGCCTGCGCTTCTCAGTGTCTGCGGGATGGCAGGCTGGATGGCAGCGTTCTGCTGCGGTCCAGCCTGTCATCTCGATGTAGCAGAGCTGAAGCTGTCCTGGGAACCATGGAAAGGTAAGGATGAGGTTGCTTTATTATTTTTCTTTTATTGCAGGAGATCGTTGGCTTCAGCTGGAATGGGCGTGATGGTAAGTAAGGTTTAATTTAGAACAATAAAGAATTGTGTCTTTATTTCAATTAAAGGACTTTATTCTGGGTGTTTGTGTTTTTTTTTTTAACTTTGACTATGGGGTTAGTAATGGGGGTGTCTTATAGACGCCTCTCCATTACTAACCTGGGCTTGATGTCAGCTGGCATTATAAGCTGACATCAACCCCAACCCTATTACCCCCTGCCACCGCACCAGGGCAGCGTGGAAGAGCGAGGCTAAGTGCCAGAATTGGCGCATCCTATGAATGCGCCATTTCTGGGGCGGCTGACGGCTGGTGTTTCTAGCCTGGGAGGGGGCCAATATTCATGGCTCCCTTCCTGGGCTATTAATATCAGCCCCCAGCTGTCTGCCTAGCCTTTGCTAGCTATTAAATTAGGGGGGACCCACGTCATTTTTTTTGGGGGGGGTCCTCCATTTTAATAGCTAGTAAAGGCTAGGTATTCAGCTGGGGGCTGATATTAGTAGCCTGGGAAGCTCCGTGGGTATTACCCCCTTCCCAGGCTTCAAACATCTGCCCCAGCTGTCTGCTTAACCTCCGCTAGAGACTAAAATTACGGGGAACCCCACGCCAATTTTTTTTAATAATAAATCCTTTATTTTAATACTAAATGACAAGTACAGTAACCAACACTGTCACTGTACTTATTATATATGTGACTGACATGTTTCTATCTATCTAATCTATGTGTGAAGCTCTATTCTGTCTGTTATAAATTGTCGGGTACCGCTGCTGAATTGCCGGCCGACTTTTTTAAAGAGACGGTGCACGAAAACACTATTATATTTTTTAATAAATCCTTTACACTAAATGACAAGTACAGTAAGCAACACTGTCACTGTACTTCATATATATGTGACTGACATGTTTCTATCTATCTAATCTATGTGTGATGCTCTATTCCTTCATGTCTAAATTGTCGGGTACCGGTGTATGCCGCTGCTGAATTGCCGGCCGGCTTTTTTAAAGAAAGCGTCTTCTGAGCAGTTTGTGAGCTTTTGGACACCTTTGAAGGTGTTTTCTATGTGTTCCTATGTGTTTTTGTTTGCCTGCCATTGGTTTTAACGGTGTTCGACGGTGTTCTAAGGTGTTCGACGAACAGTTCGACGAACAGTACCTCGAACATCCCGGTGTTCGATGAACCGAACCGAACCCGAACACTACGGGGGTGGCTCAACACTACTCATAAGTAGAGATGAGCGGTGTTCGACTAGAACTGTTCGCCAATCTCAAATTCGAGCTGTTTTGGGCGGTGTTCGAGTTGTTCGACGAACCCAAACGATTTGCAAAAAATTCGGCTGTTCGAGGTTATGTTCGATAACTGTTCGTGCACCAAAAGCGTGTCCTGCATGTCTGGCGCTATTTAGAGCACCAATCATGCAGGGATTGTCTGCCACTCACTGTAATGCCACAGCCATGGTGGTTGTGGCATTACAGTGATTGCCCAAATCGATGGGAACAGTGCTCACAGTGAAACATGAAAAGCCGGCAATTCATCAGCGGCATACACCGGTACCCGACAATTTAGAACCGAAAGAATAGAGCTTCACACATAGATTAGATAGATAGAAACATATCAGTCACACATATAAGAAGCACAGTGACAGTGTTGCTTACTGTACTTGTCATTTAGTGTAAAGGATTTATTAAAAAAAATAATAGTGTTTTCATGCACTGTCTCTTTAAAAAAGCCGGCCGGCAATTCAGCATCTGTACCCGACAATTTATAACAGACAGAATAGAACTTCACACATAGATTAGATAGATAGAAACATGTCAGTCACATATATATGAAGTACAGTGACAGTGTTGATTACTGTACTTGTCATTTAGTGTAAAGGATTTATTAAAAAAAATAATAGTGTTTTCATGCACTGTCTCTTTAAAAAAGCCGGCCGGCAATTCAGCATCTGTACCCGACAATTTAGAATAGAAGGAATAGAGAATCACACATAGATTAGATAGATAGAAACATGTCAGTCACATATATATGACGTACAGTGACAGTGTTGATTACTGTACTTGTCATTTAGTGTTAAAATAAAGGATTTATTTAAAAAAAAATTGGCGTGGGGATCCCCATAATTATAGGCTCTAGGGGAGGTTAAGCAGACGGCTGGGGCAGATGTTTGAAGCCTGGGAAGGGGGTAATACCCACGGAGCTTCCCAGGCTACTAATATCAGCCCCGAGCGGAATACCTAGCCTTTACTAGCTATTAAAATGGGGACCCCCCAAAAAAATGACGTGGGGTCCCCCCTATTTTAATAGCTAGCAAAGGCTAGGCAGACAGCTGGGGGCTGATATTAATAGCCCAGGAAGGGTTCCATGAATATTGGCCCCCTCCCAGGCTAGAAACACCAGCCGTCAGCCGCCCCAGAAATGGCGCATCCTTAGGATGCGCCAATTCTGGCACTTAGCCTCGCTCTTCCCACTGCCCTGTAGCGGTGGCAGTGGGGTAATAGGGTTGGGGTTGATGTCAGCTTATAATGCCAGCTGACATCAAGCCCAGGTTAGTAATGGAGAGGCGTCTATAAGACACCCCCATTACTAACCCCATAGTGAAAGTTAAAAAAAAACCACAAACACCCAGAATAAAGTCCTTTAATTGAAATAAAGACACATTCCTTTATTGTTCTAAATTAAACCATACTTACCATCATACCCATTCCAGCTGAAGCCAATGATCTCCTGCAATAAAAGAAAAATAATAAAGCAACATAATCCTTACCTTTCCATGGTTCCCACGACAGCTTCAGCTCTGCTACATCGAGATAACAGGCTGGACCGCAGCAGAAAGCTGCCATCAAGCCTGTCATCCCGCAGACACTGAGAAGCGCAGGCATGCTTGCGCTCTGCAGTGTCTGGCTGTGACGGCATCCAGATGAGCCGAGGTCATGTCCAATGAACTCGGCGCCCCTCATTCAAGTCACTGACAGCGTGGGAAAATTCTCCTGCACTCAGCACTTCAGCGTGAGAATTCTCCCACGCTGTCAGTGACGTACATGAGGTCAGCTGAGTTCATTGGACATGAATGAGCTCACCTCATGCACGTCACTGACAGCGTGGGAGAATTCTCACGCTGTAGCGCTGAGTGGAGGAGAATTCTCCCACGCTGTCAGTGACGTGCATGAGGTGCGCCGAGTTCATTGGACATGAACTTGTCTCATCTTTATGCCGTCACAGCGAGACACTGAGGAGCGCAAGCATGCGTACTCTTCTCAGTGTCTGCGGGATGACAGGCTGGATGGCAGCTTTCTGCTGCGGTCCAGCCTGTCATCTCGATGTAGCAGAGCTGAAGCTGTCGTGGGAACCATGGAAAGGTAAGGATGATGTTGCTTTATTATTTTTCTTTTATTGCAGGAGATCGTTGGCTTCAGCTGGAATGGGCGTGATGGTAAGTATGGTTTAATTTAGAACAATAAAGAATTGTGTCTTTATTTCAATTAAAGGACTTTATTCTGGGTGTTGTGTTTTTTTAAATACTTTACTAGAAATTCATGGTGGTCATGTCTAATATTGGCGTGACCCATGAATTTCGGGCTTAGGGCCAGCTGATAATGCCAAGCTGGCCTTAACCCCTTTATTACCCAGTGAGCCACCGCACCAGGGCCCTGGATGAGTTGGGTACAGCGCCAGAAGATGGCGCTTCTATGAACGCGCCATTTTCTGGGGCGGCTGCGGACTGCAATTTGCAGCGGGTGGGGCCCAGAAATCTTGGGCCTCCCTGCGCTGCGGATTCCAGCTCCCAGCTGCCTAGTTGTACCTGGCTGGGCACAAAAATAGGGCGAAGCCCCACGCATTTTTTTTTTTAATTATTTCATGAAATTCATGGAATAATTAAGAAAAAAAGGGCTTCCCTATATTGTTGTGTCCAACCAGGTACAAATAGGCAGCTGGTGGTTGGGGGCAGCCCGTCCCTGCCTGCTGTACCTGGCTGGACACAAATATAGTGCGAAGCCCCACGTCAATTTTTTTTAAATTATTTCATGAAATAATTTTTTTAAAAAAGGGCTTCCCTATATTGTTGTGTCCGGCCAGGTACAAATAGGCAGCTGGTGGTTGGGGGCAGCCCGTTCCTGCCTGCTGTACCTGACTGGACACAAATATAGGGCGAAGCCCCACGTCAATTTTTTTTAAATTATTTCAGGAAATTCATGAAATAATGAAAAAAAAATTGATGTGGGGCTTCGCCTTATATTTGTGTCCAGCCAGGTACAGCAGGCAGGGACGGGCTGCTCCCAACCACCAGCTGCCTATTTGTACCTAGCCGGACACAACAATATAGGGAAGCCCTTTTTTTCTTAATTATTCCATGAATTTCATGAATTAAAAAAAAAAATACGTGGAGCTTCGCCCTATTTTTGTGTCCAGCCAGGTACAACTAGGCAGCTGGGGGCTGGAATCTGCAGCGCAGGGAGGCCCAAGCTTTCTGGGCCCCACCCGCTGCAAATTGCAGTCCGCAGCCGCCCCGGAAAATGGCGCGTTCATAGAAGCGCCATCTTCTGGCGCTGTACCCAACTCATCCAGGGCCCTGGTGCGGTGGCTCACTGGGTAATAAAGGGGTTAAGGCCAGCTTGGCATTATCAGCTGGCCCTAAGCCTGAAATTCATGGGGTCACGCCAATATTAGACATGACCACCATGAATTTCTAGTAAAGTATTTAAAAAAAACACAACACCCAGAAAAAAGTCCTTTAATTGAAATAAACACACAATTCTTTATTGTTCTAAATTAAACCATACTTACCATCACGCCCATTCCAGCTGAAGCCAATGATCTCCTGCAATAAAAGTAAAATAATAAAGCAACATCATCCTTACCTTTCCATGGCTCCCACGACAGCTTCAGCTCTGCTACATCGAGATGACAGGCTGGACCGCAGCAGAACGCTGCCATCCAGCCTGTCATCCCGCAGACACTGAGAAGCGCAGGCTTGCTTGCGCTACTCAGTGTCTGGCTGTGACGGCATCCAGATGAGCCGAGGTCATGTCCAATGAACTCGGCGCACCTCATGCACATCACTGACAGCGTGGGAAAATTCTCACGCTGAAGCGCTGAGTGCAGGAGAATTTTCCCACGCTGTCAGTGACGTACATGAGGTGAGCCGAGTTCATCGTCGGCTCATCTGGATGCCGTCACAGTCAGACACTGAGGAGCGCAAGCATGCCTGCGCTTCTCAGTGTCTGCGGGATGACAGGCTGGATGGCAGCGTTCTGCAGGTCCAGCCTGTCATCTCGATGTAGCAGAGCTGAAGCTGTCCTGGGAACCATGGAAAGGTAAGGATGAGGTTGCTTTATTATTTTTCTTTTATTGCAGGAGATCGTTGGCTTCAGCTGGAATGGGCGTGATGGTAAGTATGGTTTAATTTAGAACAATAAAGAATTGTGTCTTTATTTCAATTAAAGGACTTTATTCTGGGTGTTTGTGTTTTTCTTTTAACTTTGACTATGGGGTTAGTAATGGGGGTGTCTTATAGACGCCTCTCCATTACTAACCTGGGCTTGATGTCAGCTGGCATTATAAGCTGACATCAACCCCAACCCTATTACCCCCTGCCACCACACCAGGGCAGCGTGGAAGAGCGAGGCTAAGTGCCAGAATTGGCGCATCCTATGGATGCGCCATTTCTGGGGGGGCTGACGGCTGGTGTTTCTAGCCTGGGAGGGGGCCAATATTCATGGCACCCTTCCTGAGCTATTAATATCAGCCCCCAGCTGTCTGCCTAGCCTTTGCTAGCTATTAAATTATGGGGGACCCCACGTCATTTTTTTTGGGGGGGTCCTCCATTTTAATAGCCAGTAAAGGCTAGGTATTCAGCTGGGGGCTGATATTAGTAGCCTGGGAAGCTCCGTGGGTATTACCCCCTTCCCAGGCTTCAAACATCTGCCCCAGCTGTCTGCTTAACCTCCGCTAGAGACTAAAATTATGGGGAACCCCACGCCAATTTTTTTTAATAATAAATCCTTTATTTTAATACTAAATGACAAGTACAGTAACCAACACTATCACTGTACTTATTATATATGTGACTGACATGTTTCTATCTATCTAATCTATGTGTGAAGCTCTATTCTGTCTGTTATAAATTGTCGGGTACAGGTGCTGAATTGCCGGCCGGCTTTTTTAAAGAGACGGTGCATGAAAACACTATTATTTTTTTTGATAAATCCTTTACACTAAATGACAATTACAGTAAGCAACACTGTCACTGTACTTCATATATATGTGGCTGACATGTTTCTATCTATCTAATCTATGTGTGATTCTCTATTCCTTCTATTCTAAATTGTCGGGTACAAATGCTGAATTGCCGGCCGGCTTTTTTAAAGAGACGGTGCATGAAAACACTATTATTTTTTTTAATAAATCCTTTGCAGTAAATGACAAGTACAGTAAGCAACACTGTCACTGTACTTATTATATATGTCACTGACATGTTTCTATCTATCTAATCTATGTGTGAAGCTCTATCTTTCTGTTCTAAATTGTCGGGTACCGCTGCTGAATTGCCGGCCGGCTTTTTTAAAGAGACGGTGCATGAAAACACTATTATATTTTTTAATAAATCCTTTACACTAAATGACAAGTACAGTAAGCAACACTGTCACTGTACTTCATATATATGTGACTGACATGTTTCTATCTATCTAATCTATGTGTGATGCTCTATTCCTTCATGTCTAAATTGTCGGGTACCGGTGTATGTCGCTGCTGAATTGCCGGCCGGCTTTTTTAAAGAAAGCGTCTTCTGAGCAGTTTGTGAGCTTTTGGACACCTTTGAAGGTGTTTTCTATGTGTTCCCATGTGTTTTTGTTTGCCTGCCATTGGTTTTAACGGTGTTCGACGGTGTTCTAAGGTGTTCGACGAACAGTTCGACGAACAGTTCCTCGAACATCCCAGTGTTCGACGAACTGAACCGAACCCGAACACTAAGGGGGTGGCTCAACACTACTCATAAGCTTAAGTGAGAAACCTCACACTGCTTGGGAGTTGTGGACATCTGTGAACGAGCAGGCAGATCTGTGGCTGAGACTGCTGAACCTACATCCAGGCATGGTCGTGTGTGACAATGGCCATAACCTGGTGGCGGCTCTGAGGCGAGGCAAGATCACACAAGTACCATGCCTGGCTCATGTGCTTAACCTCGTGGTTCAGCGGTTTCTTAAATCATACCCCGAGTTGCCAGATCTGCTGGTCAAAGTAAGCCGCCTGTCAGCTCATTTTCGCAAGTTAGCTACAGCCTCCCCCGTCCTTGCTGTGTTGCAGCAGTGTTTGCAGCTTCCGTCACACCGACTGGTGTATGTTGTCCCCACACATTGGAACTCTCTCCTCCACATGTTGCAAAGGATTTGTGAGCAGTTGTGGAGTACCAGCTGCAACAAGGCCGTCGATAATCAGGTCAGACTCCACACATAAGACTCAGGAGTGGACCTGGATGTCTGACATATGTACCATCTTGACAAACTTTGAGGAGTCCACCAAGATGGTGAGTGGCAATGATGCCATCATTAGTGTCAGCATTTCACTTGTCTGTCTTTTGCAATGCTCTCTGCAGAGAATTAAAGAGGAGGCATTGAAGCCAGAGTATGATGAGATGGATCAAGAAGCCGTAGCGGTCGTTTACACACAGCCCAGCCTCATCTCATCCCAACGTGCATTGGGGGACAATGAGGGAGAAGAGGAGGATGAGGAGGAGGAAGAACAGGAGCTTGTATTATGCGCTGTAGACGGTAGTATCTGTACAACTGTCATACCGTCGGCTCAGCGTGGGTGGCCTGAGGACATGGAGGAGGAGGAGGAGGGGGAGGAGGAGAGCATGGTCAGTCGTCATCTTGGTGAGGACACGTAAGTCTTGCCCATTACCAGTCTAGCACGCATGGCTGACTTTATGTTACGCTGCCTTAACTGTGACCCTTGCGTTGTCAAAATGTTGGGTGACAGTCATTACTGGTTGGTGACACTTTTAGACCCCCGCTACAAGGAGAACTTTCACTCTCTTATTCCTGAGGTGGAGAGGCCTACAAAAATGGGGCAGTACCAGAAGGCCCTTGCTGCAGAACTGTTAAAAAAAATTCCCATCTGAACACGCTAGCAGCAGAGGTCACAGTTCGTTGCCCAACCAAGGCGTACGTGCGAGAGAGATGAAACTCCAATCCAGCAGAGGCAGGGGAACACTGTCAACGTTCTGGGACAGTTTTCTCAGATCCTCCCTTCGGACAGACCCTGAGGCGCGGGGTACTCTCACAAGGAGTGGAAAGTTTCAAAAGATGGTGAGGGAGTACCTTGCCGACCGTCCAGCGTCCTCCGTGATTCCTCTGTGCCTTTTAATTATTGGGTATCCAAGCTGGACACTTGGAGTGTACTCGCTCTGTACGCCTTGGAGGTCATGGCCTGCCCTGCCGCTAGCATGTTATCAGAGCATGTTTTTAGTGCTGCTGGGGAAATTATAACTGATAAGCGCACTCGCTTGTCAACTGACAATGCTGACAAGCTGACCCTTATAAAAATGAACAAGGGCTGGATTAGGCCAGACTTCTCATCACCACCAAATGACAGCAGAGTAACAAAGTCAAATCTACTGTGTTATTTCGGGAGGTGTATTCACATGCACCGCTTCACACCCACACATGGGTATACGCTTCTTCATTTCGGCAGTTTTATGTTCTTCTCCTTATCCTCAGCCTATACCACTATACCACCAGGGTGACCATGGTCTGTGTTGCCATTATTGAAAGTTCTTCCATCCTTATTTTTGTCAGCTTTTGCTTTTAAGGCATAAGCAAAGACTGTGGGAGACCCATTCCCCAATAATGGAAATAATATTTTTAAGATGCTGTACTGTAGGGCTCTTGTTAGCTCCACCACTCTTCCAAGGGGCATTAAAACCATCTTGTTAAGCTACTGTGACCTCCACATCTCTTCCATGGGGCATTAATATTGTCTTCTTACTCCACTGTAACCTCCACCACATTTGCAAAGGGCATTAAAACCGTCTTGTTAAGTTACTGTGACCTCCACGTCTCTTCCAAGGGGCATTAAAACTGTCTTGTTAAACCACTCTGAACTCAACAGCTCTCCCAAGGGGCATTAAAACCGCCTTGCTAAACTACTGTGACATCCACGTATCTTCCACGGGGCATTGATATTGTTTTTTTATTCCACTGCGACCTTCACCACTCTTCCAAGGGGCGTTAAAACCGTTTTGTTAAGCTACTGTGACCTCCACGTCTCTTCCATGGTGCATTGATATTGTCTTTTTATTCCACTGTAACCTCCACCACTTTTCCAAAGGGCATTAAAACCGTTGTAAAGTGTAGAATTCAGTGTATATGGAGTCTTGGCATGAGTGCAAGGAAGTACAAGAAACACAGGTCTTGATAAAGAAATATTCTTGTATTACGTCATACAAGCAGATGCACAGTAATATACAAGTCTCTGAGCAAAAGGGAACACCTCCTGGTGTAACTGGATTAACCCCGGATTCCCCGGAGTTGCAAAAGGCACAACAACAAAAGACAGTCTTTAAGCAATAAGCAAAGTCTCTCTTACGGGTGCTGAGAAGTCCTTTGAGTAAAGCAGTAGTCCAGTGATCCAGCAGGTAAGAAGACTCAGATCCATAAATGGGAACTTCAGACAGGCAGGTAAACTATGAGGATTCCTCAGAGAGTGAAGCTGACTTGAAGAGTTTAGTCCAGAGGCTTCAGGAAGCAATGTTACAGACTGGCTGCAGACAGGATTCAGAAGCACTGAACTAACAGCTGAGGCTGCTTAAGTGCAAATGGCAGAAAAACAAGGTGGAGACATAGAGGCTGAAGACTCCATTACAACTGAGGGCAAAATGGATGCACAAAACAGAAAGCAAGATGGCTGCAGGGAAAAAACAAGATCTAAGCACAACATGAAAAAACCATGATAGAAAGTCTCAGAACCTCACATTACTCCCCCCTTGAGGACGGCCTCCGGACGGCTCCGAACCAGGTTTGTCTGGGTACCTCTGATGGAACTGGCGGAGTAAACGGGGGGCATTGATGTTGTCAACTGGTTCCCAAGAGTTATCTTCCACTGAGTAGCTCTGCCATTTGATCAAGTATTGGAGACGATTTCTGTGCAGCCTAGAGTCCAGAATCTTTTCCACCACAAATTCTTCCTGTCCATCAATCAACACTGGATCAGGAGGGGAAGGAGACCGTCCAAGAAACATATTAGGAACTGCTGCCTTAAGTAAAGACACGTGAAACACTTGGTGAATTCTCATAGATTTAGGAAGTTGAAGACGATAAGCCACTGCACTTATAATCTTGTTAATCTTATAAGGACCCACGTACTTTTGTCCAAGTTTAGATGATGGAATTCTTAAGTTCAAATTCTTGGTTGACAACCAGACTAAATCTCCTACCTTGAAGTCTGGTGCTGGCTTTCGAAATTTATCAGCTGCTTTTTTATACCTTTCCCGAGCTGATTCCAGATTCTCCTTTAACACCTCCAGATTTTGTTGCAGGGAATAAATTCTGTCGGCCACAGCTGGTAGAGGCGTATCTATGGGAAACCGAGGAAGAATGTTAGGATGATAGCCTAAATTGGCAAAAAATGGAGATTGCTTTGTGGAAGCGCTCTGTGAGTTATTATATGAAAACTCAGCCAATGGGAGAAGATCCACCCAATCATCCTGCAGATGGCAAATAAAGCAGCGGAGATATTGCTCCAGGGTCTGATTGGTGCGTTCAGTTTGTCCATTTGTCTGGGGGTGAAATGCAGAAGAGAGATTAACTTTAATGTCTAAAGCAGCGCAGAAACTCTGCCAAAATTTTGAAGTGAATTGCACCCCCCGATCAGAAATTACTTCATCTGGTACTCCATGTAGGCGAAACACATTTTGAACGATTAAGTCTGATGTCTGTTTGGCAGAAGGTAAACCGGTACAAGCAATAAAGTGAGCTGCCTTTGTCAAGCGATCCACCACCACCAAAATGGAGTTTTTCCCCTGAGAGTTTGGCAACTCCACAATGAAATCCATAGAAATTGAGCCCCAAGGGCGGGATGGGATGGGCAAGGGCTGCAAAAGACCTGTAGGTGAGGAACGTGGTGTCTTGAATCTGGCGCAGACTTCACAAGAAGCAACATAATTTAGGACATCCTTCCTGTAGGTGGGCCACCAAAAGAAACGGGATAGAAACTCCTGAGTCTTTAGACTTCCTCTGTGACCCGCCATCTTAGAGTCATGAACTAAATGCAGTACTCTCAATCTGACAGTCTCAGGTATATACAAGCGTTGTCCCTGCATCCACACACCATTCTTATAAGTCAGACTTACCTCGTTAGAAGGTTGTTCTAACAAGGAATCCAGTTGATAAGCTTCCTTAATGTCGTTTAATAAATCTTGATTATGGATCACCCCCAGGACCTTGGAATCAGGAAGAATGGTCTTAGGTGTCATGATTGTAGTGGTCTCAATTGAGTGTATCCTAGATAATGCATCAGCCTTTCCATTGCGGGAACCAGGCCTATAGGAAATTACGAAATTAAATTGATTTAGAAAAAGACTCCAGCGGGCCTGACGAGGGGTCAGGCACTTGGCCGACCTAATGAATTCCAGATTGCGGTGGTCCGTCAGTACAACTATCTGCTGAGATGCTCCTTGAAGATGATGTCTCCATTCCTTGAAGGCGGCAATAATGGCCAGCAGTTCTCTGTTGCCTACGTCATAGTTCTTTTCTGCTGACGACAATCGCTGAGAAAAGAAAGCACAAGGATGTAAAATACTGTTCTCACCTATCCTTTGGGAGAGTATAGCTCCAATGGCACAGTCCGAAGCATCCACCTCTATTATGAAAGCGAGTTCAGGATCTGGATGCACCAAGATGGGTGCCGTCGTGAATCTGGTCTTAAGACGGGAGAACGCTTCTTGGGCTTGAGAGGTCCAGGCAAAGGTAGACTTCTTACGGGTCAGCTGTGTGATGGGTGACACTATTTCAGAAAAGTTCCTGATAAAACGCCTGTAAAAATTTGCAAACCCGATGAAGCGCTGAACCTCTTTCACATTCCTGGGCACTGGCCAGTCCTGAATAGCCTGAGTCTTCCTCACGTCCATGGTTATTCCCTGTGAAGAAATTACGTACCCCAAAAACTGGATCTTAGTTACATGAAACTCGCATTTCTCAGGCTTGATATAGAGGCGGTGCATTCTTAGACGTCCCAAGACCGTCCTCACATGTTCATGATGTTCATCTATG
Source organism: Phyllobates terribilis (assembly GCF_046119375.1). NCBI lineage: Eukaryota > Metazoa > Chordata > Amphibia > Anura > Dendrobatidae > Phyllobates > Phyllobates terribilis. The sequence continues at coordinate 236,072 of NW_027362964.1, forward strand.
GAATTAGAGAAAATTAAAATATTGTCCAAATAAATCACCACAAATGTATCCAAAAGATCCCTGAAGATGTCATTGGCTAAATGTTGAAATGTTGCTGGCGCATTGCATAAGCCGAACGGCATGACTTGATATTCAAAATGTCCGTAACGTGACCTGAAAGCTGTCTTCCACTCATCACCTGGCCTAATGCGGACCAGATTGTAGGCCCCACGAAGATCTAATTTAGTAAAAATCTTAGCCTGTCGTACCCTCTCCAACAATTCGGGGATCAAGGGTAGTGGGTAGCGATTCCTGATGGTGACCTTATTAAGCTCCCGATAATCTATACAGGGTCTAAGAGATCCGTCCTTTTTCTTTACAAAAAAGATGGGTGCACCTGCAGGGGAAGAAGAGGGACGTATAAAGCCTTTAGCTAGATTTTCATCGATATAGTCTTTCAGCGCCTTTAGTTCTGGGCCTGCCAGAGGGTAAATATTACCAAAGGGTATTGCTGCACCTGGTAATAGTTCAATTGGGCAGTCATAGGGACGGTGGGGAGGAAGCTGGTCAGCATTCTTCTTATCACAGATGTCAGCATACTCACTATACATGGGCGGCAGTTTGAAGACTGATGGTGTGGAAATTACCGGAGTGGAGCAAATCATAACCCCGGGAATTGTCTTCTTCTACGGGAAATGCAGCTCCTTGGTTTCCCAATTTATTGTAGGGTTCTGAATCTGCAACCAAGGTAATCCTAAAATAATGGGGAAATGTGGAGAAGTGATGAGCATAAACGACAGTCTCTCTAGATGACCTTTCCCCATGAAAACCTTGACGGGTACCGTCTCCTGATCCACGGGTCCTGAACTTAACAGAGAGCCATCCACTGTCTCCATCTGTACAGGGGTTGTCCTCTTCACAGAACGTATTCCGTGTCTTTGGGCAAAGGAAATGTCCATAAAATTGCCGCTAGCTCCAGAATCAATCATAGCTGAAGTGGACACCCAAACAGCATTAATCCAGAGTTTAATAGAAAGAAGACAATGAGAACTGTTCTTGTTGCAGTTCGGACGAGACACAGCAGAGGAAACCGGAAAAATTGCAGCATTGATATGTGAATCAGGCTCAGATGTGACAGAGTTTAAGTCTGAATAGTCAATATCTATAGGTGCAGCCGGGTCAGACAAGAGTTCCCGAGCCGCCATCACAGACCCCTTTTCACAGCATTCACAGTGTATAACTGCAGCAGTGGCCTTACGGGAATGGCTGGGACAGTTTATAATGAAATGCCCAGACTTACCGCAGTAGAAACATAGATTCTCCTTCAACCGATGCTCCTTACGTGCGTCACTGACCCGTTTCTGTAGAGAGTCCACTTGCATGGGTTCAGGTTCAGCTTCTCGAGGAGTCCGAGGAACAAAGTCTCTAGTTGGAGAGGGAGGAAGGTATCTGTTAACACGATTAATTGCCGACCATCTCTCCTGTCTACGTTCTGTAAGCCGGGCATCGATCCGGATGCAGAAATTGATGAAATCTCCCAAAGCAGTGGGAGGGTCAGCACGGGCGAGCTCATCTTTAACTTCAGAAGACAACCCCTTCCGGAAAATGGATTTCTTGGCGGAGCTATTCCAAGTAGTGTCGAGGGCCCATCTCCTAAAATCCAGCGCATATTCTGCTACTGAGCGTTTACCTTGACGCAAGGTTAGCATGGCAGCTTCTGCGGTAGCACTGCGATTGGGCTCATCAAACATTTGCCCCAGGGCCAATATGAAAGTATTTAGATCGTCCAGACATGCATCATTAGTCTCAATCAAAGGGTTCGCCCATGCTAGGGCCTTGTCAGTGAGAAGCATGATTATTGTTAGTACCTTAGATCGGTCAGTAGGGTATTGTGATGCCTGGGTGGCAAAAAACAGTTTGCATTGATTGAGGAATCCCCTGAATCTTTCTCGTTCTCCGCCAAAGCGAAAAGGTGGTAACTTGGGGAGGCCCAATACCGGGGTAGGAACTGGTGCACGAACTAACTCCTCCAAAGCTTCCGTCCGGGTGCAGAAATCTCGAAAATTTTGACCAAGCACCTGTAGGCTGTGATCGCTACGATCCTGCAGACCTGCAAAGTTCGCCTTTAAAGTCTGCAAATCAGTGAGGATTGAGTTAGTCACCTCATACAATTTCTTAATGCGGGCATCAATACTCCCAGACCCAGCTGACTCCATCTTGTGGCTTCTGAATCTTGTAAAGTGTAGAATTCAGTGTATATGGAGTCTTGGCATGAGTGCAAGGAAGTACAAGAAACACAGGTCTTGATAAAGAAATATTCTTGTATTACGTCATACAAGCAGATGCACAGTAATATACAAGTCTCTGAGCAAAAGGGAACACCTCCTGGTGTAACTGGATTAACCCCGGATTCCCCGGAGTTGCAAAAGGCACAACAACAAAAGACAGTCTTTAAGCAATAAGCAAAGTCTCTCTTACGGGTGCTGAGAAGTCCTTTGAGTAAAGCAGTAGTCCAGTGATCCAGCAGGTAAGAAGACTCAGATCCATAAATGGGAACTTCAGACAGGCAGGTAAACTATGAGGATTCCTCAGAGAGTGAAGCTGACTTGAAGAGTTTAGTCCAGAGGCTTCAGGAAGCAATGTTACAGACTGGCTGCAGACAGGATTCAGAAGCACTGAACTAACAGCTGAGGCTGCTTAAGTGCAAATGGCAGAAAAACAGGGTGGAGACATAGAGGCTGAAGACTCCATTACAACTGAGGGCAAAATGGATGCACAAAACAGAAAGCAAGATGGCTGCAGGGAAAAAACAAGATCTAAGCACAACATGAAAAAACCATGATAGAAAGTCTCAGAACCTCACAACCGTCTTGTTAAGCTACTGTGACCTCCACGTCTCTTCCAAGGGACATTAAAACTGTCTTGTTAAACCACTCTGAACTCCACAGCTCTTCCAATGGGCATTAAAACCGTCTTGTTAAGCTACTGTGACCTCCACGTATCTTCCACGGGGCATTGATATTGTCTTTTTATTCCACTGCGACCTCCACCACTCTTCCAAGGGGCATTGATATTGTCTTTTTATTCCACTGCGACCTCCACCACTCTTCCAAGGGGCATTAAAACCATTTTGCTTAGCTACTGGGATCTGCACGTCTTCTACAAGGGGCATTAAAACCGTCTTGTTTAACCACTCTGAACTCCACAGCTCTTCCAAGGGGCATTAAAACTGTCTTGTTAAGCTACGTCTTGTTTAACCACTCTGAACTCAACAGCTCTTCCAAGGGGCATTAAAACTGTCTTATTAAGCTTCTTTGACCTCAACATCTCTTCCACGGGGCATTGCTATTGTCTTTTTATTCCACTGCGACCTCCACCACTCTTCCAAGGGGAGTTAAAACAGTCTTGTTAAGCTACTGTGACCTCCACGGGGCATTGATATTGTCTTTTTATTCCACTGCGACCTCCACCACTCTACCAAAAGGCATTGATATTGTCTTTTTATTCCACTGCGTACTCCACCACTCTTCCAAGGGGCATTAAAACCATCTTGTTAAGCTACTGTGACCTCCATGTCTCTTACATTGGGCATTGATATTGTCTTTTTATTTCACTGTAACATCCACCACTTTTCCAAGAGGCATTATAACCATCTTGTTAAACTACTGTGACCTCCACGTCTCTTCCAAGGGGCATTAAAACAGTCTTCTTAAACCACTCTGAACTCCACAGCTTTTCCAAGGGGCATTAAAACGGTCTTGTTAAACTACTGTGACCTCCATGTCTCTTCCACGGGGCATTGATATTGTCTTTTTATTTCACTGAGACCTCCACCACGCTTCCAAGGGGAGTTAAAACCGTTTTGTTAAGCTACTGAGACCTCCACGTATCTTCCACGGGGCATTGATATTGTCTTTTTATTCCACTGCGACCTCCACCACTCTTCCAAGGGGCATTAAAATCATTTTGTTTAGCTACTGGGATCTCCACGTCTTCTCCAAGGGGCATTAAAACCGTCTTGTTAAACCACTCTGAACTCCACAGCTCTTCCGAGGGGCATTAAACCGTCTTGTTAAGCTACTGTGACCTCAAGGTCTCTTCCCCGGGGCATTACTATTGTCTTTTTATTCCACTGCGACCTCCACCACTCTTCCAAGGGGCGTTAAAACCGTCGTGTTAAGCTACTGTGACCTACAAGGGGAATTGATATTGTCTTTTTATTCCACTGCGACCTGCACCACTCTTCCAAAAGGCATTGATATTATCTTTTTATTCCACTGTAACCTCCACCACTCTTCCAGGGGGCATTGATATTGTCTTTTTATTCCACAGCGTCCTCCACCACTCTTCCAATGGGCATTAAAACCGTCTTGTTTAGCTAATGGGATCTCCACGTCTTCTCCATGGGGCATTAGAACTGTCTTGTTAAACCACTCTGAACTCCACAGCTCTTCCAAGGGGCATTAAAACCGTCTTGTTAAGTACTGTGATATCCACGTCTCTTGCACGTGGCATTGATATTGTCTTTTTATTCCACTGCGACCTCCACCACTCTTCCAAGGGGCAATAAAACCATCTTGTTAAGCTACTGTGACCTCCACATCTCTTCCACGGGGCATTGATATTGTCTTTTTATTCCACTGCGACCTCCACCACTCTTCCAAGGGGCATTAAAACCTTCTTGTTAAGCTACTGTGACCTCCACGTCTTTTCCACGGGGCATTGATATCATCTTTTTATTACACTGCGACCTTCAAGACCCTTCCAAGGGGCATTGATATTGTCTTTTTATTCCTCTGCTAACTCCTCCACTCTTCCAAGGGGCGTTAAAAACGTTTTGTTTAGCTACTGGGATCTCCACGTCTCTTCCACGGGGCATTGATATCGTCTTTTTATTCCACTGCGACCTCCAAGACCCTTCCAAAGGGCATTGATATTATATTTTTATTCCACTGTGACCTCCACCACTCTTCCAAGGGGCATTGGTATTGTCTTTTTATTCCACTGCGAACTCCACCACTCTTCCAAGGGGCATTTAAACCGTTTTGTTTAGCTACTGGGATCTCCACGTCTTCTCAAAGTGGCATTAAAACCGTCTTGTTAAACCACTCTGAACTCCATAGCTCTTCCAAGGGGCATTAAAACCGTCTTCTTAAGCTACTGTGACCTCAACGTCTCTTCCATGGGGCATTGCTATTGTCTTTTTATTCACTGCGACCTCCACCACTCTCACAAGGGGCGTTAAAACCGTCTTGTTAAACTAATGTGACCTACACGGGGCATTGATATTGTCTTTTTATTCCACTGCGACCTCCACCACTCTTCCAAAAGGCATTGATATTGTCTTTTTATTCCTCTGCGAACTCCACCACTCTTCCAAGGAGCATTAAAACCGTATTGTTAAGCTACTTTGATCTCCACGTCTCTTCCACGGGGCATTGATATTGTAATTTTATTCCACTGTAACCTCCACCACTCTTCCAAGGGGCATTGATATTGTCTTTTAATTCCACTGCGAACTCCACCACTCTTCCAAGGGAAATTAAAACCATCTTGTTTGGCTACTGGAAACACCACATCTTCTCCAAGGGGCATTAAAACTGTCTTGTTAAACCACTCTGAACTCCACAGCTCTTCCAAGGAGCATTAAAACCATCTTGTTAAGCTACTGTGATCTCCACGTCTCTTCCACGTTACATTGATATTGTCTTTTTATTCCACTGTAACCTCCACCACTCTTCCAAGGAGCATTAAAACCATCTTGTTAAAATACTTTGACCTCCACGTCTGTTCCACGGGCAATTGATATTGTTTTTTTATTCCACTGCGACCTCCACCATTCTTCCAAGAGGCATTAAAACCTTCTTGTTAAGCTACTGTGACCTCCACGTCTCTTCCACGGGGCATTGATACTGTCTTTTTTTTCCACTGTGACCTACACCACTTTTCCAAGGGGCGTTAAAACCGTCTTGTTAAGCTACTGTGACCTCCACATCTTTTCCACGGGGCATTGATATTGTCTTTTTATTCCACTGCGACCTCCACCACTCTTCCAAGGGGCATAGATATTGTCTTTTTATTACACTGCAACCTCCATCACTCTTTCAAGGGGCATTCATATTGTCTTTTTATTCCACTGCAACCTCCACCACTCTTCCAAGGGGCATTAAAACCGTTTTGTTTAGCTACTGGGATCTCCACGTCTTCTCCAAGGGGCATTGAAATCGTCATGTTAAGCTGCTGTGACCTCCACGGGGCATTGATATTGTCTTTTTAATCCACTGCGACTTCCATCACTCTTACAAAAGGCATTGATATAGTCTTTTTATTCTACTGCGAACTCCACCACACTTCCAAGGAGCATTAAAACCGTCTTGTTAAGCTACTGTGATCTCCACGCCTCTATCACAGGGCATTGATATTGTCTTTTTATTCCAATGTAACCTCCACCACTCTTCCAAGGGGCATTGATATTGTCTTTTTATTCCACTGCGACCTCCACCACTTTTCCAAGGGGCATTAAAACCGTCTTGTTAAACCACTCTGAACTCCACAGCTCTTCCAAGGGGCATTAAAACCATCTTGTTAAACTACTGGGTTGAACTAGATGTACTTAGTCTTCCTTCAACCTTAAAAACTATGTATGTTACTGTGACCTCCATGTCTCTACCAAGGGGCATTAAAACCGTCTTGTTTAGCTTCTGGTATCTCCACGTCTACTCCAAGGGTCATTAAAACTGTCTTGTTAAACCACTCTGAACTCCACAGCTCTTCCAAGGGGCATTAAAACCGTCTTGTTAAGCTACTATGATTTCCACGTCTCTTCCACGGGGCATTGATATTGTCTTTCTATTCCACTGTAACCTCCACCACTCTTCCAAGGGGCATTAAAACCGTCTTGTTAAGCTACTGTGACCTCCACGTCTCTTCCACGGGGCATTGATATTGTCTTTTTATTCCACTGCGACCTCCACCACTCTTCCAAGGGGCATTGATATTGCCTTTTTATTCCACTGTGACCTCCACCACTTTTCCAAGGGGCATTAAAACCTTCTTGATAAGCTACTGTGACCTCCACGTCTCTTGCACGGGGCATAGATATTGTCTTTTTATTCCACTGCGACCTGCACTACTCTTCCAAGGGGCATTAACATTGTCTTTTTATACCACTGCGACCACGATCATACTTACAAGGGGCATTAAAACCATCTTGTTAAGCTACTGTGACCTCCACATCTCTTCCACGGGGCACTGATGTTGTCTTTTTATTTCACCACTCTTCCAAGGGGCATTAAAACCATCTTGTTAAGCTACTGTGATCTCCACGTCTTTTCCACGTGACCTTGATATTGTCTTTTTATTCCACTGTAACCTCCACCACTCTTCCAAGGGGCATTAAAATCATCTTGTTAACCTACTGTGACCTCCACGTCTGTTCCTCGGTCCATTGATATTGTTTTTTATTCCACTGTGAACTCCACCATTCTTCCAAGGGGCAATAAAACCGTCTTGTTAAGCTACTGTGACCTCCACATCTCTTCCACGGGGCATTGATATTGCGTTTTTCTTCCACTGCGACCTCCACCACTCTTCCAAGGGGCATTAAAACCTTCTTGTTATGCTACTTTGACCTCCACGTCTCTTCCACGGGGAATTAATATTGTCTTTTTATTCCACTGCGAACTCCACCACTCTTCCAAGGGGCATTGACATTGTATTTTTATACCACTGCGACCACGATCATACTTACAAGGGGCATTAAAACCGTCTTGTTAAGCTACTGTGACCTCCACATCTCTTCCACGGGGCATTGATATTGTCTTTTTATTCCACTGTAACCTCCACCACTCTTCCAAGGGGCATTAAAACAGCTTTGTTAAGCTACTGTGACCTCCACGTCTCTTCCAAGGGGCATTAAAACTGTCTTTTTAAACCAGTCTGAACTCCACAGCTCTTCTAATGGGCATTAAAACCATCTATTTAAGCTACTGTGACCTCCACGTCTCTTCCACGTGGCATTGATATTATCTTTTTATTCCACTGTGACCTACACCACTTTTCCAAAGGGCGTTAAAGCCGTCTTGTTAAGCTACTGAGACTTCCAAGTCTTTTCCATGGCCCATTGATATTGTCTTTTTATTCCACTGCGACCTCCACCACTCTTCCAAGGGGCATTGATATTGTCTTTTTATTCCACTGCAACCTCCATCTCTCTTCCAAGGGGTATTCATAATGTCTTTTTATTACACTGCGACCTCCACCACTCTTCCAAGGGGCATTAAAACTGTTTTGTTTAGCTACTGGGATCTCCACATCTTCTCCAAGGTGCATTGAAACCGTCATGTTAAGCTACTGTGACCTCCACGGGGCATTGATTTTGTCTTTTTAATCCACTGCGACCTACACCACTCTTAGAAAAGGCATTGATATTGTCTTTTTATTCCACTGCGAACTCCACCACACTTCCAAGCATCATTAAAACCTCTTGTTAAGCTACTGTGATCTCCACGCCTCTTCCACGGGGCATTGATATTGACTTTTTATTCCACTGTAACCTCCACCACTCTTCCAAGGGGCATTGATATTGTATTTTTATTCCACTGCGACCTCCACCACTTTTCCAAGAGGCATTAAAACCGTCTTGTTAAGCTTCTGTGACCTCCACGTCTCTTCCAAGGGGCATTACAAACGTCTTGTTAACCCACTCTGAACTCCACAGCTCCTCCAAGGGGCATTAAAACCATCTTATTAAACTAGTGTGACCTCCATGTCTCTTCCACTGTGCATTGATATAGTCTTTTTATCCCAATGCGACCTCCACCACTCTTCAAGGGGGCATTGATATTGTCTTTTTATTCCACTGCTACCTCCACCACTTTTCCAAGGGTCATTAAAACCGTTTTGTTTATCTACTGGGATCTCCACGTGTTCCCCAAGGGGCATAAAAACGGTCTTGTAAAACCACTGTGAACTCCACAGCTCTTCCAAGGGTCATTAAAACCGTCTTGTTAAGCTACTATGACCTCAACGTCTCTTCCACGGGGTATTGCTATTGTCTTTTTACTCCACTGCGACCTCCACCACTCTTCCAAGAGGCGTCAAAATAATCTTGTTCAGCTACTCTGACCTCCATGGGGCATTGATATTGTCTGTTTATTCGACTGCAACCTTCACCACTCTTCCAAAAGGCATTGATATTGTCTTTTTATTGCACTGCGAACTCCACCACTCTTCCAAGGAGCATTAAATCCGTTTTGTTAAGCTACTTTGATCGCCACGTCTCTTCTACGGGGCATTGATATTGTCTTTTTATTCCACTGTAACCTCCACCACTCATCGAAGGGGCATTAATATTGTCTTTTTATTCCACTGCAACGTCCACCACTCTTCCAAGGGGCATTAAAACCGTCTTGTTTAGCTACTGTTATCTCCACGTCTTCTCCAAGGGTCATTAAAACCATCTTGTTAAACCACTCTGAACTCCACAGCTCTTCCAATGGGCATTAAAACCGTCTTGTTAAGCTACTATGATCTCCACGTCTCTTCCACGTGGCATTGATATTATCTTTTTATTCCACTGTGACCTACACCACTTTTCCAAGGGGCGTTAAAGCCGTCTTGTTAAGCTACTGAGACTTCCACGTCTTTTCCACGGCGCATTGATATTGTCTTTTTATTCCACTGCGACCTCCACCACTCTTCCAAGGGTCATTGATATTGTCTTTTTATTCCACTGCAACCTCCATCTCTCTTCCAAGAGGCATTCATAATGTCTTTTTATTACACTGCGACCTCCACCACTCTTCCAAGGGGCATTAAAACCGTTTTGTTTAGCTACTGGGATCTCCACATCTTCTCCAAGGGGCATTGAAACCGTCATGTTAAGCTACTGTGACCTCCACGGGGCATTGATATTGTCTTTTTAATCCACTGCGACCTACACCACTCTTAGAAAAGGCATTGATATTGTCTTTTTATTCCACTGCGAACTCCACCACACTTCCAAGCATCATTAAAACCGTCTTGTTAAGCTACTGTGATCTCCACGCCTCTTCCACGGGGCATTGATATTGCCTTTTTATTCCACTGTAACCTCCACCACTCTTCCAAGGGGCATTGATATTGTCATTTTATTCCACTGCGACCTCCACCACTCTTCCAACGGGCATTGATATTGTCTTTTTATACCACTGCAACCTCCACAACTCTTAGAAGGGGCAATAAAACCATCTTGTTAAGCTACTGTGACCTCCAAGTCTCTTCCACAGGGCATTGATATTGTCTTTTTATTCCACTACGACCTCCACCACTCTTCCAAGGGGCATTAAAACGTTCTAATTAAGCTACTGTGATTTCCACGTCTCCTTCACGGGGCATTGATATTGTCTTTTTATTCCACTGTAACCTCCACCACTCTTCTAAGGGCATTAAACCCGTCTTGTTAAGCTACTGTGACCTCCACCTGTATATCAAGGGGCATTAAAACCGTCAAGATAAACCGCTCTGACCTCCATAGATCTTCCAATTGGCATTAAAATTGTCTTGTAAAGCTACTGTGACCTCCGCGTCTCTTACACGGGGCATTTATATTGTCTTTATATTCCACTGCGACTGCCACCACTCTTCCAAGGGACATTAAAACCGTCTTGTTAAGCTACTATGATCTCCACGTCTCTTCCACGGGGCATTGATATTGTCTTTCTATTCCACTGTAACCTCCACCACTCTTCCAAGGGGCATTAAAACCGTCTTGTTAAGCTACTGTGACCTCCACGTCTCTTCCACGGGGCATTGATATTGTCTTTTTATTCCTCTGCGACCTCCACCACTCTTCCAAGGGGCATTGATATTGTCTTTTTATACCACTGCGACCTCCACAACTCTTAGAAGAGGCATTAAAACTGTCTTGTTAAGCTACTCTGACCTCCTCGTCTCTTCCACGGGGTAGTGATAATGTCTTTTTATTCCACTGCGACCTCCACCACTCTTCCAAGGGGCATTGATATTGTCTTTTTATTCCACTGCGACCTCCACCACTCTTCCAAGTGTCATTAAAACCGTTTGTTAAGCTACTGTCACCTACACGTCTCTTCCATGGGGCAATGATATTGTCTTTTTATTCCACTTCAACCTACACCACTTTTCCAAGGTGCATTAAAACCATCTTGTTAAGCTACTGTGACCTCCATGTCTATTCCACGGTGCATTGATATTTATTCCACTGCAACCTCCACCACTCTTCCAAGGGGCATTGATTTTGTCTTTTTATTCCACTGCGACCTCCACCACTACTCCAAGGGGCATTAAAACCATCTTGTTTAGCAACTGTGATTTCCACGTCTCTTCCAAGGGGCATTACAACCGTCTTGTTAAACCACTCTTAACTCCACAGGTCTTCCAATGGGCATTAAAACCGTCTTGTTAAGCTACTGTGAACTCCACGTCTTTTCCAAGGGGCATTGTTATTGTCTTTTTATTTCACTGTGACCTCCACCATTCTTCCAAGGGGCATTAAAACTGTCTAGTTGAGCTACTGTGACCTCCATGTCTCCTTCACGGGGCATTGATATTGTCTTTTTAATCCACTGTGACCTCCACCACTCTTCCAAGGGGCATTAAACCCGTCTTGTTAAGCAATTGTGACCTCCATCTCTCTACCAAGGGGCTTTAAAACCGTCTTGTTAAACCGCTCTGAACTCCACAGATCTTCCAAGGGGCCTTAAAATTGTCTTGTAAAGCTACTGTGACCTCTGCGTCTCTACCACGGGGCATTTATATTGTCTTTTTATTCCACTGCAACCGCCACCACTCTTCCAAGGGGCATTAAAAGGGTATTGAAAAGCTACTGTGACCTCCACGTCTTTTCCATGGGGTAATGATATTGTATTTTCATTCCACTGCGACCTCCACCACTCTTCCAAGGGGCATTGATATTGTATTTTTATTCCACTGCGACCTCCACCATTCTTCCAAGGGGCATTAAAACCGTCTTGTTAAGCTACTGTAACCTGTTAGGAGGGCGGTTGCAGACAACTTTATTAAATGGAACGCAACCGACTCCGGGATCCGCGATGCAGCCAAGAGGACTGCTGCCGAACACTTTCCGGGTGGAAAGTAAAGTAACCAACTTAAAGATAACCCCTCCGTGTTAACTACACACCGGACAGGGTATAGCGGTATGCTCTATCTCCGTTTAATGCACGGAGGAGAGAGTGACCGGCAACACACCTAACAAATATATTAGCTCTTCGTGTTAACGCACACGGAAAGGTAAGACGGTACGCACAATCTCCAAGAACCGCAGGGAGACGTGCGTCTGTGGGAACAGCAGTAGCCCTGTCTTTGATACAGGCGCTACGCTATGGGGATTGGTGCTAAAGCGGTTCACACAATCTCCAAGAACCGCAGGGAGACGTGTGACCGGACTATGAGCAGTAGCCCTGTCTTCGGTACAGGTGCTATGCTATAGGATACGGCGCTAGCGTGCGGGTGATTCCCGCCGGGTACTCGAGCACTCAGCCGGCGTGCCACCGGACTGAGCAAACCCACTCTATTTAATTCACAGGCGGCCCGGGGTGTAAAGGCGAACCCCCTGGTTAGAGCCAGTCAGTGAAGCGAAGCTACCTGCCTCTATGAAGCTAACCTGCCTCTATGGAGCTAAACCTGCCTAGCGGAAACTCCCGGTGGCCCTTAGGGAATGACATGGTGAGAGGGATCGACCGATGAGTGATTTGCATATCCAGGAGTGACCCATTGGCTCAGTAGAGATGACATGTCTCTGGGCAAATGTAGATGATAAAAAATTGCCCTCAGCACCAGAGTCCACCCACGCATTGGCAGCAACTGCAGATCTACCGAAGGACAAGATCACCTTATATGATAGCTTGGAGGAAGAGAACCGAGAATTTAATGTACCCCCACCAGTGGTGGTAAGCCCTACTCGTTTTACCGGCTGCTTGGAGCCCTTATTTACGGGGTGCTCTGAGAGAGGTGCAGAATGGGAACGAGAGGAACTAGACTTAGACCGGGGTACACCCGTAACCTTAGGCTCCGGGTCGGGTGTCTTGGGTTTGGGTCTAAAGATGCCTGGTGCCAACAGGTACTGGGGACTGCCAACCTCTAGCTCTAACCTGTGTTCTGCATGACGTAAGTCTATACGGTCAGCGAGAGATATTAACTCCTCCAGGGAGGTTGGAATCTCTCTGGTAGATTAAGCATCTTTAATATGCCCAGCCAGACCCTTCCAGAACACTGGGATAAGCGACCGCTCAGACCAATCCAGTTCAGCCTCCAAGGTTCTGAACTGGACGGCATAGTGACTGGCGGTGGCCGAACCCTGGACCAAAGCAAGGAGCTTAAGAGCCGTATCATGAATGACCTGAGGGCCCAGGAAAACAATTTTTAGGGTCTTAAGGAAGAGACCCGTATTTACTACCACTGGGTCATTACGCTCCCATAGAGGAGTAGCCCACTCCAGAGCCCTGTGAGACAGCAATGAGATGATATATCACACTTTGGCTCTTTCGGAGGGGAACCGTGTCTCCATCATCTCCAAGTGAACGGAGCATACATTTATAAAACCCTTACAGAGTTTACTATCCCCAGAAAATTTTTCCGGGAGAGCAAACCGGGGTAATGGGGTATTTGCAGTGGTGGCAGCCAAGTTTATCATGTTGGCTGCTAGAGAAGTCGCCTGGGTAGCTACTGCAGTGGTATCAGCAACCGGGACCGCCAGTTCCAGAGACCTGAGTCTGGTCTCCAGTTGCTGTATATAACGCTGCAGCTGCTGGTTGTCGGCCATGTTCGGCAAGACCCTGGCGCTCAGATACTATTAGGGGGAGCGGTTGCAGACAACTTTATTAAATGGAACGCAACCGACCCCGGGGTCCGCGATGCAGCCAAGAGGACTGCTGCCGAGCACTTTCTGGGTGGAAAGTAAAGTAACCAACTTAAAGATAACCCCTCCGTGTTAACTACACACCGGACAGGGTATAGCGGTACGCTCTATCTCCGTTTAATGCACGGAGGAGAGAGCGACCGGCGACGCACCTAACAAATATCTTAGCCCTTCGTGTTAACGCACACGGAAGGGTAAGACGGTACGCACAATCTCCAAGAACCGCAGGGAGACGGCGCTAGCGTGCGGGTGATTCCCGCCGGGTACTCGAGCACTCAGCCGGCATGCCACCGGACTGAGCAGACCCGCTCTATTTAATTCACAGGCGGCTCGGGGTGTAAGGGCGAACCCCCTGGTTAGAGCCAGTCAGCGAAGCGAAGCTACCTGCCTCTTTGAAGCTAACCTGCCTCTATGGAGCTAAACCTGCCTAGCGGAAACTATGGCTCTTTGAGCCCAGAGTCAGCGTGCACACCACACACAGCTAGCTCAAATGATCTGAGCGCGCCGCCATGTTTGTGGGCGGGCCTTTTAAAGATTAAGCCCTGCCCCACTGTCGCACCATTGGTGACGACACACGTGACCAATCAGGCGGTGCCAGGTCACCGGGTCAGGCGGTGCCAGGTCACCGGGTCAGGTGGGTGCCAACCCACCAATCATGATCCGCCAGATCACGGACATGCTCAGTGCGGCAAATCCTGGACTTAGATTCCACAAGCCCTGTCTCCCTCTGCAACCCAGGGTTAACATTGCAAGGCACAACTACCTGGAACACAAACAGTGCTCGCGGGCCAGCTAGGCGTTGGGGCTGATGGTGATGCTGAGCAGCATCAGCCCCAGCTGGACTGAAATGGGAGACCAAAGAAGGTCCTGGACCCATTCTGAACCCAGCACCAGACTGACATCTAACAGTAACTGCCACAGGATATTGATATTGTCTTTTTATTCCATTGTAACTTCCACCACTCTTCCAATGGGTATTAAAACCATCTTGTTATGCTACTGTGACCTCCAGGTCTATTCCAAGGGGCATTAAAACCGTTTTGTTAAACCCCTCTGAACTCCCCAGCTCTTCCAAGGGGCATTAAAACCGTCTTGTTAAGCTACTGTGACCTCCACGTCTCTTCCATGGGGCATTGATATTGTCTTTTTATTCCACTGGGACCATCACCACTCTTACAAGGGTCATTAAAATCGTCTTGTTAATCTACTGTGACCTCCACGTCTCTTCCACGGGGCATTGATATTGTCTTTTTAGTCCACTGCGACCTCCATCACTCTTCCAAGGGGCTTTAAAACTGTCTTGTTAAACTACTGTGACCTCAACGTCTGTTCCACGGGGTATTGAAATTGTCTTTTTATTCCACTGCGACCTCCACCACTGTTCCAAGGGGAATTGAAATTGTCCTTTTATTCCACTGCGACCTCCACCACTTTTCCAAGGGGCATTAAAACCTTATTGTTGAGCTACTGTGACCTCCACATCTCTTCCACGGGGTATTTATATTGTCTTTTTATTCCACTGTAACCTCCACCACTTTTCCAAGGGGCAATAATAATACCGTCTGGTAAAGCTACAGTGTTGTCCACGTCTCTTCCAACTGGCATTAAAAGCGTCTTGCAAAACCTCTCTGAACTCCACAGCTTTTCCAAGTGGCATTAAAACCATCTTGTTAAGCTACTGTGACTACCACGTCTTTTCTACGGGGCATTGATATTGTCTTTTTATTCCACTGCGACCTCCACCACTCTTCCAAGGGGCAATAAAACTGTCTTGTTAACTACAGTTACCTTCACGTCTCCTCCACGGGGCATTGATATTGACTTTTTATTCCACTGCGACCTCCATCACTCTTCCAAGGGGCATTGATATTGTCTATTTATTCTACTGTAACTTCCACCACTCTACCAATGGGTATTAAAACCATCTTGCTATGCTACTGTGACCTCCACATCTCTTGCAATGGGTACTAAAGCCGTCTTGTTAAACCATTCTGAACTCCATAGCTCTTCCAACGGGTATTAAAACCATCTTGTTAACCTACTGTGACCTCCACATCTCTTCCACGATGCATTGATGTTGTCTTTTTATTCCACTGCGACCTCCATCACTTTTCCAAGGGGCATAAAGTTCGTCTTGTTAAGCTACTGTGACCTCCATGTCTCCTCCACGGGGCATTGATGTAGCGTCGGCGTCCCTGCCTCCTGCTAGGCAGGGACGCCGTTCCCCTCACCTCTCCGCTCTGTGCCCAGCGTCTTCCTCCCGCTCTGCTGGCAGCGCCCGCTGCTTCCCGGCTACTGCGCTTAGGGAGCGCGTGCGCTCCCCTCCTTTTAAAGGGGCCGCGCGCGCCGTCCTAAGGAGTCCCCGGCCAACGGCCGGAGGACGTCACCATATATAAGGCGCCTCCTCCAAAATGGAGGTGCCCGAGCAGTGTTGTTGCAAAGCCTGTCAACTCTGCTTCAGCCCTCAGGTCCCGTTACCAGATACCTGCCAGTTACCTGCCAGATTCCTGCTTGACTCCTGCCTGATACCTGTCTATCTGCTTGCATTCCTGTGGTCTGACAGTCTGCCTATCAGCACCTGCCAGTTTGTCTATGGATCAGTCTGCCTGCTCACCTGGGAGCGCTCTCCTGCTACCTGCCTGCTAGCCTACCTGGAGGCTCTGCCGTCACTTGCCGTGACCACCTGCCAGCCAGCCGTGAGACTCTTACCCGCTCACCTGGGAGCGCTCACCTGCTGCCTGCCTGCTAGCCTACCTGGAGGCTATGCCGTCACTTGCCGTGACCACCTGCCAGCCAGCCGTGAGACTCTTACCCGCTTACCTGGAAGCGCTCACCTGCTACCCGCATGCTAGCCTACCTGGAGGCTTAGCCGTCACTTGATGTGACCACCTGCCTATCCAGAGACTCTTGCCCGCTCACCTGGGAGCGCTCACCTGCTACCTGCCTGCTAGCCTACCTGGAGGCTTTGCCGTCACTTGCTCTGACCACCTGCCTGTCCAGAGACTCTTGTCCGCTCACCTGGGAGCGCTCACCTGCTACCTGCCTGCTAGCCTTCCTGGAGGCTCTGCCGTCACTTGCCGTGACCCCCTGCCTGCCTAGAGACTCTTATCCTGCTGTCACTTGCCGTGACCACCCGCCTGCCTAGAGACTCTTATCCTGCTGTCACTTGCCGTGACCACCCGCCTGTCAAGAGACTGTTCTCGTTACTCTCCGTGACCTCCTGCCCTTCTACCCAGAGACTGTCCCTGTCACTTGACGTGACTGCCTGCCCACTTTCCCTGGGAGCCACCCGCTTCCTTACAAGACTTGCCCCTTTGTATAGTAGCTCAGAGGTTCCACCTCCCAGACCCGTTACAATTGATATTGTCTTTTTATTCCACTGCGACCTCCACCACTCTTCCAAGGGGCATTAAACCATCTTGTTAAGCTACTGTGACCTCCACGTCTGATCCAAAGGGTATTGAAATTGTCTTTTTATTCCACTGTGACCTCCACCACTCTTCCATTGGTCATTAAAAGCGTCTTGGTTAGACTACTGTGACCTTGACGTCTCTTCCACGGGGCATTGATATTGTCTTTTTAATCCACTGCGACCACCCCACTCTTCCAAGGTGCATTGATATTGTCTTTTTATTCCACTGCGACCTTCACCACTCTACCAAGGGGCATTAAAACTGTCTTGTTAAGCTACTGTGACCTCCACGTCTCTTCCACGGGGCATTGATATTGTCTTTTTATTCCTCTGCGACCTCCACCACTCTTCCTAGGACAATAAAACCATCTTGTTAAGCTACTGTGAACTCCACTTTTCTTCCACGGTGCATTGATATTGTCTTTTTATTCCACTGTGATCTCCACCACATTTCGAAGAGGCATTAAAACCATCTTGATAAGCTACTGTGACCTCCACGTCTCTTCCATGGCGTATTAAAACCATCTTGTTAAGACTACTGTGACCTCCAAGTCTCTTCCACGGGGCATTGATATTGTCTTTTTAATCCACTCCGACCTCCACCACTCTTCCAAGGGGCATTGATATTTTCTCTTTATTCCACTACGACCTCCACCACTCTTCCAAGGGGTATAAAAACCATCTTGTTAATCTACGGTGCATTGATATTTTCTTTTAATTCCACTGTAAACTACTCCACTCTCCCAAGGGGCATTAAAACCATCTTGTTTAGCTACTGTCACCTCCATGTCTCTTCCAAAGGTTATAACAACCGTCTTGTTAAACCACTCTGAACTCCAAAGCTCTTACAAAGGGCATTAAAACCGTCTTGCCACTGGGCATTGTCTTTTTATTCCACTGCGACCTTCACCACCCTACCAAGAGGCATTAAAACCGTCTTGTTAAGTTACTCTCACCTCCACGTCTCTTCCACGGGGCATTGATATTGTCTTTTTATTCCACTGCGACCTCCACCACTTTTCCAAGGGATAATAAAACCATCTTGTTAAACTACTGTAACCATCACGTCTCTTCCATGGCACATTGATATTGTCTTTTCATTCCATTGCGACCTCCCCCACTCTTTGAAGGGGCATTAAAACTGTCTAGTTAAGCTACTGTGACCTCCACGTCTCTTCTACGGGGCAATGATATTGTTTTTTTATTCCACTGCAACCTCCACCACTCTTCCAAGGGGCAATAATACCGTCCTGTTAAGCTACTGTGACCTCCATGTGTCTTTCACGGTGCAATGATATTGGGTTTTTTTTCCACTCCGACCTCCACCACTCTTCGAAGAGGCATTGAAACCGTCTTGTTAAGATACTGTGACCTCCATCTTTCTTCCACAGGGTATTCATATAGTCTTTTTATTCCACTGTAACCTCCACAGCTTTTCCAAGGCATATTAAATCCGTCTTGTTAAGCTACTGTGACCTCCACGTCTCATCCAAGGGGCATTAAAACCGTCTTGTTAAGCTGCTGTGACCTCCACATCTCTTCCTCGGGGCATTGATATAGTCTTTTTATTCCACTGCGACATCCACCACTCTTCCAAGGTGCATTGATATTGTCTTTTTATTACACTGCGACCTCCACCACTCTTCCAAGGGCATTAAAACCATCTTATTAAGCTACTGTGACCTCCACGTCTCTTCCATGGGGGAATTGATATTGTCTTTTTATTCCACTGTATCCTCCACCACTCTTCCAAGGGGAATTAAAACCGTCTTGTTAAGCTACTGTGACACCAACATCTCTTTCATGGGGCATAAATGCCATCTCGTTAAACCACTCTGTACTCCACCACTCTTCCAACGGGCAATAAAACCATCTTGTTAATCTACTGTGACCTCCACATCTCTTTCATGGGGCATTGATATTGTCTTTTTATTCCACTGCGACCCACACCACTCTACCAAGGGGCATTAAAACGGTATTGTTAAGCCACTGTTACCTTCACGTCTCTTCCACAGTGCATTAATATTGTCTTTTTATTCCTCTGCGACTTCCACCACTCTTCGTAGGGGCATTAAAGCCGTCTTGTTAAGCTACTGTGACCTCCACGTCTCTTCCACGGGGCATTCATATAGTCTGTTTATTCCACTGTAACCTCCACCACTTTTCCAAGGGGCATTAAATCCATCTTGCTAAGCTACTGTGACCTCCATGTTTCATCCAAGAGGCATTAAAACCTCCTTGTTAAACCACTCTGAACTCCACAGCTCTTCCAAGGGACATTAAAACCGTTTTGTTAAGCTACTGTGACATCCACGTCTCTTCCATGTGGCATTCAAATAGTCTGTTTATTCCACTGTAACCTCCACCACTTTTCCAAGGGGCATTAAATCTATCTTGTTAAGCTACTGTGACCTCCACGTCTCATCCAACAGACATTAAAACCGTCTTGTTAAACCACTCTGAACTCCACAGCTCTTCCAAGGGGCATTAAAACCGTCTTGCTAAGCTACTGTGACCTCCACGTCTCTTCCACGGGGCATTGATATAGTGTTTTTATTCCACTGCGACCTCCACCACTCTTCCAAGGGACATTAAAACCATCTTTTTAAGCTCCTGTGACCTCCACGTCTCTAACATTGGTCACTGATATTGTCTTTTTATTCTGCAGCGACCTCCACCACTCTTCCAAGAGTTAATAATCTGTCTTTTTAAGCTACTGTGACCTTCACGTCTCTTCCACGGGGCATTGATATTGTCTTTTTATTCCACTGCGACCTCCACCACTCTTCCAAGGGGCATTAAAGCTATCTTGTTAAGCTACTGTGACCTCCACGTCTCTTCCAAGGGGCATTAAAACCGTCTTGTTAAGCTACACTGACGTCCACGTCTATTCCACAGGGCATCGATATTGTCTTTTTATTCCACTGCGACCTCCACCACTCTTCCAAGGGGCAATAAAACCTTCTTGTTAAGCTACTGTGACCTCCACGTCTCTTCCACGGGGCATTGATATTGTCTCATTTTTCCACTGTGAACTTTCAGAGTCTTCCAAGGGGCAATAAAACCATCTTGTTAAGCTACTATAACCTCCACATCTCTTCTAAGGGGCATTAAAACCATCTTGTTAAACCACTCAGAACTTCACAGCTCTTCCTTGGGGCATTAAAACCATCTTATAAAGCTACTGTGACCTCCACGTCTCTTCCAAGGAACATTGATATTTCCTTTTTATTCCACTGCGACCTCTAGCACTCTTCCAAGGAGCGTTAAAACCTTGTTAAGCTACTGTGACCTCCATGTCTCTTCCACGTGGTGTTGATATTGTGTCTTTATTTCACTGCAACCTCCACCACTTTTCCAAGGGGCATTGATGTTGTCTTTTTATTCCACTGCATCCTCCACCACTCTTCCAAGGGGCATAAAAACCATCTTGTTAATTTACTGTGATCTCCACATCTCTTCCACGGGGCATTGATATTTTCATTTTTTTCCACTGCAACCTCCACCACTCTTCAAAGAGGCATTAAGCCGTCTTTTTAAGCTACTATGACCTCCACGACTCTTCCAAGGGGAATTGATATTGTCTTTTTATTCCACTGAGACCTTCACCACTCTTTCAATGGGCATTGATATTGAATTTTTATTGTACTGCGACCTCCACCACTCTTCCAAGGGGCATTCAAACCATATTTTTAAGCTACTGTGACCTCCTCGTCTCTTCCAGGGGGCAATGATATTGTCTTTTTATTCCACTGTGACCTCAACCACTCTTCCAAGGGGAAATGATATTGTCTTTTAACTCCACTGCTATCTCCACCAATCTTCCAACGGGCATTAAAACTGTCTTGTTAAGCTACTGTGACTTCAACCTCTCTTCCACGGGTCACTGATATTGTCTTTTTATTCTACTTTAACCTCCACCACTCTTCCAAGGGCCATTAAAACCGTCTTGTTAATCTACTGTGACCTGCACATCTCTTCCAAGGGGCATTAAAACAGTCTTGTTAAACCACTCTGAACTCTACAGCTCTTGCAAGGGGCATTAAAACAGTCTTATAAAGCTACTGTGACCTCCACGTCTCTTCCACGGGGCATTGATATTGCCTTTTTATTCCACTCCGACCTCCAGCACTCTTTCAAGGGGCATTAAAACCATCTTGTTAAGCTACTGTGACCTCCACATCTCTTCAACGGGGTATTGATATTGTGTTCTAATTTCACTTCGACCTCTACCACGCTTCCAAGGGGCATTGAAATTATCTTTTTATTAAAATGAGACCTCCACCACTCTACCAAGGGTCATTAAAACCGTCTTGTTCAGACTACTGTGACCTCAACGTCTGTTCCACGGGGCATTGATATTGACTTTTTCATCCACTGTGACCTTCCCCACTCTTCCAAGGGGCATTGATATTGTTTTTTTATTCTGCAGCGACTTCCACCACTCTTCCAAGGGTTAATAAACCGTCTTTTTAAGCTACTGTGACCTTCACGTCTCTTCCATGGGGCATTGATATTGTCTTTTATTCCACTGCGACCTCCACCACTCTTCCAAGGGGCATTGATATTGTCTTTTTATTCCACTGCGACCTCCAACACTCTTCCAAGGGGCATTAAAAATATCTTGTTAAGCTACTGTGACCTCCACATCTCTTCCAAGGGGCATAAAAACCATCTTGTTAAACCACTCTGAATTCCACAGCTCTTCCAAGGGGCATTAATACCGTCTTGTTAAGCTACACTGACGTCCACATCTCTTCTACGGGGCATCGATATTGTCTTTTTATTCCACTGCGACCTCCACCACTCTTCCAAGGGGCCATAAAACCTTCTTGTTAAGCCACTGTGACCTCCACGTCTCTTACACGGGGCATTGATATTGGCTTTTTATTATACTGCGACCTCCAAGACTTTTTCAAGGGGCAATAAAACCGTCCTGTTAAGCTACTGTAACCTCCAAGTCTCTTCCACGGGGCAGTGATATTGTCTTTAAATTCTACTGCGACCTCCACCACTCTTCCATGGGGCATTAAAACCATCTTGTTAAGCTACTGTTACTTCCACGTCTCTTCCACGGGGCATTAATATTGTCTCATTATTCCACTGTGACCTTCCAGAGTCTTCCAAGGGGCAATAAAACCATCTTGTTAAGCTACTGTAACCTCCACATCTCTTCTAAGGGGCATTAAAACCATCTTGTTAAACCACTCAGAACTTCACAGCTCTTCCATGGGGCATTAAATCCGTCTTATAAAGCTACTGTGACCTCCACGTCTCTTCCACGGGGCATTGATATTACCTTTTCATTCCACTGCGACCTCCAGCACTCTTCCAATGAGCATTAAAACCGTCTTGTTAAGCTACTGTGACCTCCACGTCTCTTCCACGTGGTATTGATATTGTGTCTTTATTTCACTGCAACCTCCACCACTTTTCCAAGGGGCATTAATATTGTCTTTTTATTCCACTGCGACCTC
Source organism: Phyllobates terribilis (assembly GCF_046119375.1). NCBI lineage: Eukaryota > Metazoa > Chordata > Amphibia > Anura > Dendrobatidae > Phyllobates > Phyllobates terribilis. The sequence goes on from NW_027362964.1 coordinate 258,837, forward strand.
CACCACTCTTCCAAGGGGCATAAAAACCATCTTGTTAATCTACTGTGATCTCCACATCTCTTCCACGGGGCATTGATATTTTCTTTTTTTTCCACTGCAACCTCCACCACTCTTCGAAGTGGCATTAAACCGTCTTTTTAAGCTACTATGACCTCCTCGTCTCTTCCACGGGGCATTGTTATTGTCCTTTTATTCCACTGCGACCTCCATCACTCTTCCAAGGGGCAATGATATTGTCTTTTTATTCCACTGCGACCTCCACCACTCTTCCAAGGGGCATAAAAACCATCTTGTTAATCTACTGTGATCTCCACATCTCTTCCACGGGGCATTGATATTTTCTTTTTTTTTCACTGCAACCTCCACCACTCTTCGAAGAGGCATTAAACTGTCTTTTTAAGCTACTATGACCTCCACGACTCTTCCACGGGGCAATGATATAGTCTTTTTATTGCACTGCGACCTTCACCACTCTTTCAATAGGCATTGATACTGAATTTTTATTGTATTGCGACCTCCACCACTCTTCCAAGGGGCATTAAAACCATATTTTTAAGCTACTGTGACCTCCTCGTCTCTTCCACGGGACATTGATATTGTCTTTTTTTTCAACTGCGACCTCCACCACTCTTCCAAGGGGCAATGATATTGTCTTTTTACTCCACTGCTATATCCACCACTCTTCCAATGGGCATTAAAACTGTCTTGTTAAGCTATTGTGCCTTCAACGTCTCTTCCACGGGTCATTGATATTGTCTTTTTATTGCACTGAAACCTCCACCACTCTTACAAGTGGCATTAAAACCGTCTTTTTAATCTACTGTGACCTCCACATCTCTTCCAAGGGGCATTAAAACAGTCTTGTTAAACCACTCTGAACTCTACAGCTCTTGCAAGGGGCATTAAAACCATCTCATAAAGCTACTGTGACCTCCACGTCTCTTCCCCGGGCATTGACATTGCCTTTTTATTTCACTACGACCTCCACCACTCTTTCAAGGGGCATTAAAACCGTCTTGTTAAGCTACTGTGACCTCCACATCTCTTCCACGGGGTATTGATATTGTGTTTTTATTTCACTGCGACCTCCACCACTCTTCCAAGGGGCATTGAAATGATCAATTTATTAAAATGAGACCACCACTCTACCAAGCGTCAATAAAACCGTCTTGTTAAGACTACTTTGACCTCCACGTCTGTTCTACGGGGCATTGATATTGTCTTTTTCATCCACTGCGACCTCCCCCACTCTTCCAAGGGGCATTGATATTGTCTTTTAATTCCACTGCGACCTCCACCACTCTTCCAAGGGGCATTAAAACTTTCTTGTTAATCTACTGTGACCTCCACGTCTCTTCGAAGGGGCATTGATATTGTCTCATTATTCCACTGTGACCTTCCCGAGTCTTCCAATGGGCAATTTAACCATCTTGTTAAGCTACTGTAAACTCCACATCTCTTCTAAGGGGCATTAAAACCATCTTGTTAAAGCACTCAGAACTTCACAGCTCTTCCATGGGGCATTAAAACCGTCTTATAAAGCTACTGTGACCTCCACGTCTCTTCCAAGGAACATTGATATTGCCTTTTTATTTCACTGCGACCTCCAGCACTCTTCCAATGAGCATTAAAACCATCTTGTTAAGCTACTGTGACCTCCACGTCTCTTCCACGTGGTGTTGATATTGTGTGTTTATTTCACTACAACCTCCACCACTTTTCCAAGGGGCATTGATATTGTCTTTTTATTCCACTGCGACCTCCACCACTCTTCCAAGGGGCATAAAAAACATCTTGTTAATCTACTGTGATCTCCACATCTCTTCCATGGGGCATTGATATTTTCTTTTTTTTCCACTGCAACCTCCAACACTCTTCGAAGTGGCATTAAACCGTCTTTTTAAGCTAATATGACCTCCACGACTCTTCCACGCTGCATTGATATTGTCTTTTTATTCCACTGTAACCTCCACCACTCTTCCAAGGGGCATTAAATCCTTCTTGTTAATCTACTGTGACCTCCACATCTCTTCCAAGGGGCATTAAAACCGTCTTGTAAAAACTACTCTGAACTCTACAGCTCTTTCAAGCTGCATTAAAACCGTCTTGTTAAGCTACTGTGACCTCCAAATCTCTTCCACGGGGTATTGATATTGTGTTTTTATTTCACTGCGACCTCCAACACTCTTCCAAGGAGCATTGAAGTTATCTTTGTATTAAAATGAGACCTCCACCACTCTACCAAGGGTCATTAAAACCGTCTTGTTAAGACTACTGTGACCTCCACGTCTGTTACACGGGGCATTGATATTGTCTTTTTATTCCACTGCGACCTCCACCACTCTTCCAAGGGGCAATAAAACCTTCTTGTTAAGCTACTGTTACCTCCACGTCTCTTCCACGGGGCATTGATATTGTCTTTTTATTCTACTGCGACCTCTAAGACTTTTCCAAGGGGCAATAAAAGCGTCCTTTTAAGCAACTATAACCTCCACGTCTCTTCCACGGGGCAGTGATATTGTCATTAAATTCTACTGTGACCTCCGCCACTCTTCCAAGGGGCAATAAAATCATCTTGTTAAGCTTCTGTAACCTCCACATCTCTTCTAAGGGGCATTAAAACCATCTTGTTAAACCACTCAGAACTTCACAGCTCTTCCATGGGGCATAAAAACCGTCTTATAAAGCTACTGTGACCTCCACGTCTCTTCCACAGGGCATTTATATTGCCTTTTTATTCCACTGCGACCTCCAGCACTTTTCCAAGGAGCATTAAAACCGTCTTGTTAAGCTACTGTGACCTCCACGTCTCTTCCACGTGTTGTTGATATTGTGTCTTTATTTCACTGCAACCTCCACCACTTTTCCAAGAGGCATTGATATTGTCTTTTTATTCCACTGCGAACTCCACCACTCTTCCAAGCGGCATAAAAACCATCTTGTTAATCTACTGTGATCTCCACATCTCTTCCACGGGGCATTGATATTTTCTTTTTTTACCACTGCAACCTCCACCACTCTTCGAAGAGGCATTAAACCGTCTTCTTAAGCTACTATAACCTCCACGACTCTTCCACGGGGCATTGATATAGTCTTTTTATTCCACTGCGACCTTCACCACTCTTTCAATGGGCATTGATATTGAATTTTTATTGTACTGCGACCTCCACCACTCTTCCAAGGGGCATTAAAACCATATTTTTAAGCTACTGTGACCTCCTCGTCTCTTCCACGGGACATTGATATTGTCTTTTTTTTCCACTGCGACCTCCATCACTCTTCCAAGGGGCAATGATATTGTCTTTTTACTCCACTGCTATATCCACCACTCTTCCAATGGGCATTAAAACTGTCTTGTTAAGCTACTGTGCCTTCAAAGTCTCTTCCACGGGTCATTGATATTGTCTTTTTATTCCACTGTAACCTCCACCACTCTTCCAAGTGGCATTAAAACCGTCTTGTTATTCTACTGTGACCTCCACATCTCTTCCAAGGGGCATTAAAACCGTCTTGTTAAACCACTCTGAACTCTTCAGCTCTTGCAAGGGGCATTAAAACAGTCTTATAAAGCTACTGTGACCTCCACGTCTCTACCACGGGGCATTGACATTGCCTTTTTATTCCACTGCGACCTCCACCACTCTTTAAAGGGGCATTAAAACCGTCTTGTTAAGCTACTGTGACCTCCACATCTCTTCCACGGGGTATTGATGTTGTGTTTTTATTTCACTGCGACCTCCACCACTTTTCCAAGGGGCATTGAAATTATCTTTTTATTAAAATAAGACCTCCACCACTCTACGAAGCGTCATTAAAACCGTCTTGTTAAGACTACTGTGACCTCCACGTCTGTTCCATGGGGCATTGATATTGTCTTTTTTATCCACTGCGACCTCCCCCACTCTTCCAAGGGGCATTGATGTTGTCTTTTTATTCTGCAGCGACCTCCACCACTTTTCCAAGGGTTAATAAACCGTCTTTTTAAGCTACTGTGACCTTCCCGTCTCTTTCACGGGGCATTGATATTGTCTTTTTATTCCACTGTCACCTCCACCACTCTTCCAAGGGGCATTGATATTGTCTTTTTATTCCACTGCGACCTCCACCACTCTTCCAAGGGGCATTAAAACTTTCTTGTTAATCTACTGTGACCTCCACGTCTCTTCCAAGGGCATTGATATTGGCTTTTTATTCTACAGCGACCTCCAAGACTTTTTCAAGGGGCAAAAAAAACGTCCTGTTAAGCTACTGTAACCTCCACGTCTCTTCCACAGGGCAGTGATATTGTCTTAAAATTCTACTGCGACCTCCACCACTCTTCCAAGGGGCATTAAAACCATCTTGTTAAGCTACTGTGACCTCAACGTCTCTTTCAAGGGGCATAAAAACCATCTCGTTAAACCACTCTGTACTCCACCCTTCGTCCAAGGGGTATTAAAACCTTCTTGTTAAGCTACTGTGACTTCCACATCTCTTCCACGGGGCATTGATATTGTCTTTTTATACCACTGCGACCTCCACCACTCTTCCATGGGGCATTAAAACCTTCTTGTTAAGCTACTGTGACCTCCACGTCTCTTCCACCGGGCATTGATATTGTCTTTTTATTCCACTGTAAACTCCACAACTTTTCTAAGGGGCATTAAAACCGTCTTGATAATCTGCTGTGACATCCACGTCTCTTCAAAGGGGCATTAAAACCATCTTGTTAAACCACTCAGAACTTCACAGTTCTTCCTTGGGGCATTAAAACCGTCTTATAAAGCTACTGTGACCTCCACGTCTCTTCCAAGGAACATTGATATTGCCTTTTTATTCCACTGCGACCTCTAGCACTCTTCCAAGGAGCATTAAAACCTTCTTGTTAAGCTACTGTGACCTCCACGTCTCTTCCACGTGGTATTGATATTGTGTCTTTATTTCACTGCAACCTCCACCACTTTTCCAAGGGGCATTGATAATGTCTTTTTATTCCACTGCGACCTCCACCACTCTTCCAAGGGGCATAAAAACCATCTTGTTAATCTACTGTGATCTCCACATCTCTTCCACGGGGCATTGATATTTTCTTTTTTTTCCACTGCAACCTCCAACACTCTTCAAAGTGGCATTAAACCATCTTTTTAAGCTAATATGACCTCCACGACTCTTCCACGGGGCATTGATATTGTCTTTTTATTCCACTGCGACCTTCTCCACTATTTCAATGGGCATTGATATTGAATTTTTATTGTACTGCGACCTCCACCACTCTTCCAAGGGGCAATAAAACCATATTTTTAAGCTACTGTGACCTCCTCGTCTCTTCCACGGGGCATTGATATTGTCTTTTTATTCCACTGCGACCTCCACCACTCTTCCAAGGGGAAATTATATTGTCTTTTTATTCCACTGCGACCTCCACCACTCTTCCAAGGGGCATAAAAACCATCTTGTTAATCTACTGTGATCTCCACATCTCTTCCACGGGGCATTGATATTTTCTTTTTTTTTCACTGCAACCTCCACCACTCTTCGAAGAGGCATTAAACTGTCTTTTTAAGCTACTATGACCTCCACGACTCTTCCACGGGGCAATGATATAGTCTTTTTATTGCACTGCGACCTTCACCACTCTTTCAATAGGCATTGATACTGAATTTTTATTGTACTGCGACCTCCACCACTCTTCCAAGGGGCATTAAAACCATATTTTTAAGCTACTGTGACCTCCTCGTCTCTTCCACGGGACATTGATATTGTCTTTTTTTTCAACTGCGACCTCCACCACTCTTCCAAGGGGCAATGATATTGTCTTTTTACTCCACTGCTATATCCACCACTCTTCCAATGGGCATTAAAACTGTCTTGTTAAGCTACTGTGCCTTCAACGTCTCTACCACGGGTCATTGATATTGTCTTTTTATTGCACTGTAACCTCCACCAGTCTTACAAGTGGCATTAAAACCGTCTTTTTAATCTACTGTGACCTCCACATCTCTTCCAAGGGGCATTAAAACTGTCTTGCTAAACCACTCTGAACTCTACAGCTCTTGCAAGAGGCATTAAAACCATCTCATAAAGCTACTGTGACCTCCACGTCTCTTCCACGGGGCATTGAAATTGCCTTTTTATTCCACTGCGACCTCCACCACTCTTTCAAGGGGCATTAAAACCGTCTTGTTAAGCTACTGTGACCTCCACATCTCTTCCACGGGGTATTGATATTGTGTTTTTATTTCACTGCGACCTCCACCACTCTTCCAAGGGGCATTGAAATGATCAATTTATTAAAATGAGACCACCACTCTACCAAGCGTCAATAAAACCGTCTTGTTAAGACTACTGTGACCTCCACGTCTGTTCTACGGGGCATTGATATTGTCTTTTTCATCCACTGCGACCTCCCCCACTCTTCCAAGGGGCATTGATATTGTCTTTTTATTCCACTGCGACCTCCACCACTCTTCCAAGGGGCATTAAAACTTTCTTGTTAATCTACTGTGACCTCCACATCTCTTCCAAGGGGCATTGATATTGTCTCATTATTCCACTGTGACCTTCCCGAGTCTTCCAATGGACAATAAAACCATCTTTTTAAGCTACTGTAAACTCCACATCTCTTCTAAGGGGCATTAAAACCATCTTGTTAAAGCACTCAGAACTTCACAGCTCTTCCATGGGGCATTAAAACCGTCTTATAAAGCTACTGTGACCTCCACGTCTCTTCCATGGGGCATTGATATTGCCTTTTTATTCCACTGCGACCTCCAGCACTCTTCTAATGAGCATTAAAACCGTCTTGTTAAGCTACTGTGACCTCCACGTCTCTTCCACGTGGTGTTGATATTGTGTGTTTATTTCACTACAACCTCCACCACTTTTCCAAGGGGCATTGATATTGTCTTTTTATTCCACTGCGACCTCCACCACTCTTCCAAGGGGCATAAAACACATCTTCTTAATCTACTGTGATCTCCACATCTCTTCCACGGGGCATTGATATTTTCTTTTTTTTCCACTAAAACCTCCACCACTCTTCGAAGTGGCATTAAACCGTCTTTTTGAGCCACTATGACCTCCACGACTCTTCCACGGGGCATTGATATTGTCTTTTTATTCCACTGCGACCTTCTCCACTGTTTCAATGGGCATTGATATTGAATTTTTATTGTACTGCGTCCTCCACCACTCTTCCAAGGGGCATTAAAGCCATATTTTTAAGCAACTGTGACCTCCTCGTCTCTTCCACGGGGCATTGATATTGTCTTTTTATTCCACTGCGACCTCCACCACTCTTCCAAGGGGCAATGATATTGTCTTTTTACTCCACTGCCTTCTCCACCACTCTTCCAACGGGCATTAAAACTGTCTTGTTAAGCTACTGTGACTTCAACATCTCTTCCAAGGTGCATTAAAATCGTCTTGTAAAAAATACTCTGAAATCTACAGCTCTTGCAACGGGCATTAAAACTGTTTTATAAAGCTACTGTGACCTCCACGTCTCTTCCACGGGGCATTGATATTGACTTTTTTTTCCATTGTAACCTCCACCACTCTTCCAAGGGGCATTAAAACCGTCTTGTTAATCTACTGTGACCTCCACATCTCTTCCAAGGGGCATTAAAACCGTCTTGTAAAAACTACTCTGAACTCTACAGCTCTTTCAAGCTGCATTAAAACCGTCTTGTTAAGCTACTGTGACCTCCAAATCTCTTCCACGGGGTATTGATATTGTGTTTTTATTTCACTGCGACCTCCAACACTCTTCCAAGGAGCATTGAAGTTATCTTTTTATTAAAATGAGACCTCCACCACTCTACCAAGGGTCATTAAAACCGTCTTGTTAAGACTACTGTGACCTCCACGTCTGTTACACGGGGCATTGATATTGTCTTTTTATTCTACAGCGACCTCCACCACTCTTCCAAGGGTTAATAAACCGTCTTTTTAAGCTACTGTGACCTTCACGTCTCTTTCACGGGGCACTGATACTGTCTTTTTATTCCACTGCGACCTCCACCACTCTTCCAAGGGGCAATAAAACCTTCTTGTTAAGCTACTGTTACCTCCACGTCTCTTCCACGGGGCAGTGATATTGTCATTAAATTCTACTGTGACCTCCACCACTCTTCCATGGGGCATTAAAACCATCTTGTTAAGCTACTGTGACCTCCACGTCTCTTCCAAGGGGCATTGATATTGTCTCATTATTCCACTGTGACCTTCCAGAGTCTTCCAAGGGGCAATAAAAACATCTTGTTAAGCTTCTGTAACCTCCACATCTCTTCTAAGGGGCATTAAAACCATCTTGTTAAACCACTCAGAACTTCACAGCTCTTCCATGGGGCATAAAAACCGTCTTATAAAGCTACTGTGACCTCCACGTCTCTTCCACGGGGCTTTTATATTACCTTTTTATTCCACTGCAACCTCCAGCACTCTTCCAAGGAGCATTAAAACCGTCTTGTTAAGATACTGTGACCTCCACGTCTCTTCCACGTGGTGGTGATATTGTGTCTTTATTTCACTGCAACCTCCACCACTTTTCCAAGGGGCATTGATATTGTCTTTTTATTCCACTGCGACCTCCACCACTCTTCCAAGCGGCATAAAAACCATCTTGTTAATCTACTGTGATCTCCACATCTCTTCCACGGGGCATTGATATTTTCTTTTTTTTCCACTGCAACCTCCACCACTCTTCGAAGAGGCATTAAGCCGTCTTTTTAAGCTACTATGACCTCCACGACTCTTCCACGGGGCATTGATATAGTCTTTTTATTCCACTGCGACCTTCACCACTCTTTCAATGGGCATTGATATTGAATTTTTATTGTACTGCGACCTCCACCACTCTTCCAAGGGGCATTAAAACCATGTTTTTAAGCTACTGTGACCTGCTCGTCTCTTCCACGGGACATTGATATTGTCTTTTTTTTCCACTGCGACCTCCACCACTCTTCCAAGGGGCAATGATATTGTCTTTTTAGTCCACTGCTATATCCACCACTCTTCCAATGGGCATTAAAACTGTCTTGTTAAGCTACTGTGCCTTCAAAGTCTCTTCCACGGGTCATTGATATTGTCTTTTTATTCCACTGTAACCTCCACCACTCTTCCAAGTGGCATTAAAACCGTCTTGTTAATCTACTGTGACCTCCACATCTCTTCCAAGGGGCATTAAAACCGTCTTGTTAAACCACTCTGAACTCTACAGCTCTTGCAAGGGGCATTAAAACCGTCTTATAAACCTACTGTGACCTCCACGTCTCTACCACGGGGCATTGACATTGCCTTTTTATTCCACTGCGACCTCCACCACTCTTTAAAGGGGCATTGAAATTATCTTTTTATTAAAATGAGACCTCCACCACTCTACCAAGCGTCATTAAAACTATCTTGTTAAGACTACTGTGACCTCCACGTCTGTTCCATGGGGCATTGATATTGTCTTTTTTATCCACTGCGACCTCCCCCACTCTTCCAAGGGGCATTGATATTGTCTTTTTATTCTGCAGCGACCTCCACCACTTTTCCAAGGGTTAATAAACCGTCTTTTTAAGCTACTGTGACCTTCACGTCTCTTTCACGGGGCATTGATATTGTCTTTTTATTCCACTGTCACCTTTACCACTCTTCCAAGGGGCATTGATATTGTCTTTTTATTCCACTGCGACCTCCACCACTCTTCCAAGGGGCATTAAAACTTTCTTGTTAATCTATTGTGACCTCCACGTCTCTTCCAAGGGGCATTGGTATGGGCTTTTTATTCTACAGCGACCTCCAAGACTTTTTCAAGGGGCAAAAAAACCGTCCTGTTAAGCTACTGTAACCTCCACGTCTCTTCCACTGGGCAGTGATATTGTCTTTAAATTCTACTGCGACCTCCACCACTCTTCCATGGGGCATTAAAACCTTCTTGTTAAGCTACTGTGACCTCCACTTCTCTTCCACGGGGTATTGATATTGTTTTTTTATTGCACTGCGACCTCCACCACTCTTCCAAGGGGCATAAAAACCGTTTTGTTAATCTACTGTGATCTCAACGTCTCTTCCACGGGGCATTTATATTTTCTTTTTATTCCACTGTAACCTCCACCACTCTTCCAACGGGCATTAAACCGTCTTGTTAAGCTGCTGTGACCTCCACGTCTCTTCCACGGGGCATTGATATTGTCTTTTTATTCCACTATTACCTCCATCACTCTTCCAAGTGGCATTAAAACCATCTTGTTAAGCTACTGTGACCTCAACGTCTCTTTCAAGGGGCATAAAAACCATCTCGTTAAACCACTCTGTACTCCACCGTTCGTCCAAGGGGTATTAAAACCTTCTTGTTAAGCTACTGTGACTTCCACATCTCTTCCACGGGGCATTGATATTGTCTTTTTATACCACTGCGACCTCCACCACTCTTCCATGGGGCATTAAAACCTTCTTGTTAAGCTACTGTGACCTCCATGTCTCTTCCACCGGGCATTGATATTGTCTTTTTATTCCACTGTAAACTCCACAACTTTTCTAAGGGGCATTAAAACCATCTTGATAATCTACTGTGACATCCACGTCTCTTCAAAGGGGCATTAAAACCATCTTGTTAAATCACTCTGAACTCCACAGCTCTTCCAATGGGCATTAAAACCGTCCTATAAATCTACTGTAACCTCCACGTCTCTTCCACGGGGCATTGATATTGTCTTTTTATTCCACTGCAACCTCCACCACTCTTCCAAGGGGCATAAAAACCATCTTGTTAATCTACAGTGATTTCCACGTCTCTTCCACGGGGCATTGATATTTTCTTTTTATTCCACTGTAACCTCCACAACTCTTCCAAGGGGCATTAAAACCCTCTTGTTAAACCACTCTGTTCACCACCACTCTTCCAAGTGGCAATAAAACCGTCTTGTTAAGCTACTGTGACCTCCACGTCTCTTCCACGGTGCATTGATATTGTCTTTTTATTCCACTGCGACCTCCACCACTCTACGAATGCTCATGAAAACCGTCTAGTTAAGCTACTGTGAACTCCACGTCTCTTCCACGGGGCATTCATATAGTCTTTTTAATCCACTGTGACCTCCACCACTATTCCAAGGGGCTTTGAAATTGTCTTTTTTTTCCACTGCAACCTCCACAACTCTTCCAAGGGGAAATAAAAGTGTCTTGTTAATCTACGGTGATCTCCACGTCTCTTCCACGGGGCATTGATATTTTCTTTTTATTCCACTGTTACCTCCACCACTTTCCCAAGTGGCATTAAATCCATCTACGTAAGCTACTGTGACCTTCACGTCTCTTCCAAGGAGAAATAAAGCCATCTTGTTAAGCTACTGTGACCTCCACGTCTCTTCCAAGGGGCATTAAAACCATATTTTTAAACCACTCTGAACTCCACAGCTTTTCCAAGGGGCATTAAAACCGTCCTGTTAAGCTACAATGACCTCCACGTCTCTTCCACGGTCCATTGATATTGTCTTTTTATTCCACTGCGACCTCCACCACTCTTACAAGGGGAATTAAAATCATCTTGTTAAGCTACTGTAACCTCCAAGACTCTACCTCGGGGCATTGATAATGTCTTTTTATTCCACTGCGACCTCCACCACTCTTCCAAGGGGCATGAAACCCGTCTTGTTAAGCTACTGTGACCTCCACGTCTCTTCCACGGGGCATTGATAGTGTTTTTTTATTTCAGTGCGACCTCCACCACTTTTCCAAGGGACATTAAAACAGTCTTGTTAAGCTTCAATGACCTCCACGTCTCTTCCAAGGGGCATTAAAACAGTGTTGTTAAACCAAACTGAACTCCATCACTCTTCCAAGGGGCATTAAAACCATATCTTTAAGCTCATGTGACCTCCATGTCACTTCCATTGGTCATTGATATTGTCTTTTTACTCCACTGCGACCTCCACCACTCTTCCAATTGGCAGTGATATTGTCTTTTTTTTCCACTGCTATCTCCACCCGTCTTTCAAGGGGCATTAAAACTGTATTGTTAAGCTACTGTGACTTCAACATCTCTTCCACGGGGCATTGATATTGTCTTTTTATTCCACTGTAACCTCCACCACTCTTCCAAGGGGCATTAAAACCGTCTTGTTAATCTACTGTGACCTCCACATCTCTTCCAAGGGGCATTAAAACCGTCTTGTTAAACCACTCTGAAATCTACAGCTCTTGCAAGAGGCAATAAAACCGTCTTATAAAGCTACTGTGACGTACACATCTCTTCCACGGGGCATTGATATTTTCTTTTAATTCCACTGCGACCTCCACCACTCTTTCAAGAGGCATTAAAACCGTCTTGTTAAGCTACTGTGACCTACACATCTCTTCCACGGGGTATTGATATTGTGTTTTTCTTTCACTGCGACCTCCGCCACTCTTCAAACGGGCATTGAAATTGTCTTTTAATTAAAATGAGAACTCCGCCACTCTACCAAGGGTCATTAAAACCATCTTGTTAAGACTACTGTGACCTCCACATCTGTTCCACGGGGCAATGATATTGTCTTTTTAATCCACTGCGACCTCCCCCACTCTTCCAAGGGGCATTGATATTGTCTTTTTATTCCACTCCGACCTCTACCACTCTTCCAAGGGGCATAAAAACCATCTTGTTAAGCTACTGTGACCTCCACGTCTCTTCCACCGGGCATTAATATTGTCTTTTTATTCCACTGTAAATTCCACCACTTTTCGAAGGGGCATTAAAACCGTCTTGTTAATCTACTGTGACCTCCACGTCTCTTCCAAGGGGCATTTAAACCATCTTGTTAAACCACTCTGAACTCCACAGCTCTTCCAAGGGGCATTAAAACCGTCTTATAAAGCTACTGTGACCTCCATGTCTCTTTCTCGGGGCCTTGATATTGCCTTTTTATTCCACTGCGACCTCCATCACTCTTCCTAGGGGCAATAAAACCGTCTTGTTAAGATCCTGTGACCTTAACATATCCTCCATTGGTCATTGATATTGTCTTTTTATTCCTCTACGACCTCCACCACTCTTCCAAGGGACATTAAAACTGTCTTGTTAAGCTTCTGTGACCTCCACGTCTCTTCCACGGGGCATTGATATTGTCTTTTTATTCCACTGCGAACTACAACACTCTTACTTGGGGCATTGATATTGCCTTTTTATTCCACTGCGACCTCCACCACTATTCCAAGGGGCATTAAAACCATCTAATTAAGCTACTGTGACCTCCACGTCTCTTCCAAGGGGCATTAAAACCATCTTGTTAAGCTACTGTGACCTCCACGTCTCTTCCAAGGGGTATTAAAACCGTTTTGTTATATCACTCTGAACTCGACAGCTCTTCCAAGGGACATTAAATCCATCTTCTTAACCTACTGTAACCTCCACCACTTATCCAAGGGGCATTAAAACAGTCCTGTTAAGCTACTTTGACCTCCACGTCTCTTCCATGGGGCATTAAAACCGTCTTGTTAAGACTTCTGTGATCTCCACGTCTCTTCCACAGGGCATTGATTTTGTCTTTTTAATACACTGCGACCTCCACCACTCTTCCAAGGGGCATTGATATTGTCTTTTTATTCCACTGTGACCTCCACATCTCTTCCAAGGGGAAATAAAACTGTCTTGTTAATATACTGTGATCTCCACGTCTCTTCCACGGGACATTGATATTTTCTTTTTATTCCACTGTAACCTCCACAACTCTTCCAAGGGGCATTAAAACCATTTTGTTAAGCTACTGTGACCTCTATGTCTTTTCCAAGGGGCATTAAAACCGTTTTGTTAAACCACTCTGAACTCCAAAGCTCTTCCAAGGGGCATTAAAACCGTATTGTTAAGCTACTGTGACCTCCACATCTCTTCCACGGGGCATTGATATATTTTTTTATTCTACTGCGACCTTCACCACCCTACCAAGGGGCATTAAATCAGTCTTGTTAAGATACAGTGACCTCCACGTCTCTTCCATGGGGCATTGATATTGTCTTTTTAATCCATTGTAACCTCCACCACTCTTCCAAGGGGCATTAAAACCATCTCGTTAAACCACTCTGTACTCCACCATTCGTCCAAGGGGCAATAAAACCTTCTTGTTAAGCTACTGTGACCTCCACATCTCTTCCACGGGGCATTGATATTGCCTTTTTATTCCCTGCGACCTCCATGACTTTTCCAAGGGACAAAAAAAACGTTTTGTTAAGCTACTGTGACCTCCACGTTTCTTCAAAGGGGCAATAAAAGGGGCATTAAAACCATCTTCGTTAAGCTACTGTCACCTCTACGTCTCTTCCACGGTGCATTGATATTTTCTTTTTATTCCACTGAGACCTCCACCACTCTTCCAAGGGGCATAAAAACCATCTTGTTATTCTACAGTGATCTCCACGTCTCTTCCACTGTGCATTGATATTTTCTTTTTATTCCACTGTAGCCTCCACCACTCGTCCAAGGGGCATTAAAGCGTCTTGTTAAGCCACTGTGACCTCCACGTCTCTTCCACGGGGCATTGATATTGTCTTTTTATTCCACTGCAACCTCCAACACTCTTCGAAGGGTCATTAAAACCGTCTTGTTAAGCTACTGTGACCTCCACGTCTCTTGCACGGGGCATTGATATTGTCTTTTTATTCCACTGCGACCTCCACCACTCTTCCAATTGGCAATTAAACCTTCTTGTTAAGCTACTGTGACGTCCACATCTCTTGCACGGGGCATTCATATAGTCTTTTATTCCACTGTAACCTTCACCACTTTTCCAAAGGACATTAAATCCGTCTTGTTAAGCTACTGTGACCTCCACGTCTCATCCAAGTGGCATTGAAACGGTCTTGTTAGACCACTCTGAACTCCACAGCTCTTCCAAAGGGCATTTAAACCGTCTTGTTAAGCTACTGTGACCTCCATATCTCTTCCACGGGGCATTGATATAGTGTTTTTATTCCACTGCGACCTAGACCACTCTTCCAAGGTGCATTAAAACCATCTTGCTTAACTACTATGACCTCCAGGTCTCTTCTTGGTCCATTTATATTGTCTTTTTATTCCACTGCGATCTCCACCACTCTTCCAAGGGGAATTAAAACCATCTTTTTAAGGTAATGTGACCCCAACGTCTCTTCCTCGGGACATTGATATTGTCTTTTTATTCCACTTCAACCTCCACCACTCTTACAAGGGGCGTTAAAACCGTCTTGTTAAGCTCCTGTGACCTCCACTTCTCTTCCATTCGTCATTGATATTGTCTTTTTATTCCACTGCGACCTCCACCACTCTTCCAAGGGGCATTAAAACCATCTTGTTAAGCTACTGTGACCTCCACGTCTCTTCCTCGGGGCATTGATATTGTCTTTTTATTCCACTGCGACCTCCACCACTCTTCCGAGGGGCATTAAAACTGTCTTGTTAAGCTTCTGTGACCTCCACGTCTCTTCCACGGGGCATTGATATTGCCTTTTTATTCCACTACGACCTCCACCACTCTTCCTAGTGTCATTAAAAAAGTCTAATGAAGCTACTGTGACCTCCACGTCTCTTACAAGGGGCATTAAAACCATCTTGTTAAGCTACTGTGACCTCCACATCTCTTCCAAGGGACATTGATATTGTTTTTTTATTCTACTGCGACCTTCACCACCATTCCAAGGGTCATTAAAACAGTCTTGTTAAGCTACAGTGACCTCCACATCTCTTCCATGGGGCATTGATATTGTCTTTTTATTCCACTGCGACCTCCACCACTATTCCGAAGGGCCATAAAACTGTCTTGATAAGCTACTGTGACCATCACGTCTCTTGCACAGTGCATTGATATTGTCTTTTTATTACACTGCGACCTCCACCACTCTTCGAAGGGGCATTAAAACCATCTTGTTAAGCTACTGTGACCTCCACATCTCTTCCACAGGGCATTCATATAGTCCTTTTATTCCACTGTAACCTCCACCACTTTTCCAAGGGGTGCTAAATCCGTCTTGTTAAGCTACTGTGACCTCCACGTCTCTTCCACGGTCCATTGAAATTGACTTTTTATTCCACTGCGACCTCCACCACTCTTCCAAGGGGAATTAAAACCATCTTGTTAAGCTTCTGTGACCTCCACGTCCCTTCCTTGGGGCATTGATACTGTCTTTTTATTCCACTGCCACCTCCACCACTCTTGCAAGTGCATTAAAACTGTCTTGTTAAGCTACTGTGACCTCCACGTTACTTCCATGGGGCATTAAAACAGTCTTGTTAAACCACTCTGAACTCCAGCACTTTTCTAATCATCATTAAAACCGTCTTTTTAAGCTCCACTTCTCTTCCAATGGTCATTGATATTGTCTTTTTATTCCACTGCAACCTCCACCACTCTTTCAAGGGGCATGATATTGTCTTTTTATTCCACTGCGACCTCCAGCACTCTTCCAAGAGGCATTAAAACTGTCTTGTTAAGCTATTGTGACCTCCAAGTCTCTTACATGGGGCATTGATTTTGTCTTTTTATTCCACTGTAACCTCCACCACTCTTCCAAGGGGCATTAAAACAATCTTGTTAAGCTACTGTGACCTCCACATCTCTTCCAAGGGGCATGTAGATTGTCTTTTAATTCCACTGCAACCTCCAACACCCTTCCAAGGGGCAATAAAACCATCTTGTTAAGCTACTGTGTCCTCCACGTCTCTTCCACGGGGCAGTGATATGGTATTTTTATTCCACTGCGACGTCCACCACTCTACCAAGGGGCATTGATATTGATTTTTATTTCACTGCGACCTCCACCACTCTTCCAAGGGGAATAAAAACCGTCTTGTAAATCTGCTCTGATTTCCACATCTCTTCCACGGGGCAATGATATTTTCTATTTATTCCACAGTAACCTCCACCACTCTTCCAAGGGGCATTAAAACATCTTGTTAAGATACTGTGACCTCCACGTCTCTTCCACGGGGCATTGATATTGTCTTTTTATTCCACTGTAACCTCCACCACTCTTCCAAGGGGCATTAAAACCATCTTGTTAAGCTACTGTGACCTCCACATCTCTTCCATGGGGCATTGATATTGTCTTTTTATTCCACTGCGGCCTACACCACTCTTCCAAGGGCCAATAAAACTGTCTTGTTAAGCTACTGTGACCATCACGTCTTTTGCACTTTGCATTCTTATTGTCTTATTATTACTCTGCGACCTCCACCATTCTTCGAAGGGGCATTAAAACCGTCTTGTTAAGCTACTGTGACCTCCACGTCTCTTACACAGGGCATTCATATTGTCTTTTTATTCGACTGTAACCTCCACCACTTTTCGAAGGGGCATTGAATCCGTCTTGTTAAGCTACTGTGAGCTCTACGTCTCATCCAAGGGGCATTAAAATCATCTTATTAAACCACTCTGAACTCCACAGCTCTTCCAAGGGGCATTAAAACCGTCTTGTTAAGCTACTGTGAACTCCACGTCTCTTCCACCGGGCATTGATATTGTCTTTTATTTCCACTGCAACCTCCACCACTATTCCAAGGGGCATTGATATTGTCTTTTTATTCCACTGCGACCTCCACCACTATTCCAAGGGGCATTAAAACTGTCTTGATAAAACTACTGTGACCTCCATGTCACTTCCATGGGGCATTGATATTGTCTTTTTATTCCACTGCGACTTCCACTACTCTGCCACGGGGCATTAAAACCATCTTGTTAAGCTACTGTAACCTCCACCACTCTTCCAATGGGCATTAAAACCATCTAGTTAAGCTACTGTGACCTCCACGTCTCTTCCAAGGGGCATTAAAACCGTCTTGTTAATCTACTGTGAATTCCACATTTCTTAAAAGGGGCATTAATACCGTCTTGTTAAACAACTCTGAACTCCACAGCTCTTCCAAGGTGCATTAAAACGTATTGTTAAGCTACACTAACCTTCACATCTCTTCCACAGAGCATGGATATTGTCTTTTTATTCCACTCTAACCTCCACCAATCTTCCAAGGGGCATTAAAACCGTCTTGTTAAGCTACTGTGACCTCCACGTCTCTTCCAAGGGGCATAAAAACCATCTTGTTAAACCACTCTGAACTCCACAGCTCTTCCAAGGGGCATAAAAACCATCTTGTTAAGCTACTGTGACCTCCACAACTCTTCCAAGGGGCATTAAAACTGTCTTGATAAAACTACTGTGACCTCCCCGTCTATTCCACGGGGCATTCATATTGTCTTTTTATTTCACACAGAACTCCACCACTCTACCAAGAGGCAATAAAACTGTCTTGTTAAGCTACTGTGACCTCCAAGTCTCTTCCACGGGGGCATTGATATTGTCTTTTTAATCCACTGTATCCTCCACCACTTTTCCAAGTGGCATTAAAATGTCTTGTTAAGCTACTGTGACCTTCACGTCTCTTCCACGGGGCATTGATATTGTCTTTTTATTCCACTGTATCCTCCACCACTTTTCCAAGTGGCATTAAAACGTCTTGTTAAGCTACTGTGACCTCCACATCTCTTCCACGGGGCATTGATATTGTCTTTATATTCCACTGCGACATCCACCACTTTTCCAAGGGGCATTGATATTGTCTTTTTATTCCACCACAACCTCCACCACCCTACCAAGGGGCATTAAAACCGTCTTGTTAAGCTTCTGTGAACTCCACGTCTCTTTCACGGTGCATTGATATTGTCTCTTAATTCCACTGTAATCTCCATCACTCTTCCAAGAGGCATTGAAATCATCTTGTTAAGCTACTGTGACCTCCACGTCTATTCAAAGGGGCATTAAAACCATCTTGTTTATCCACTCTGAACTCCACAGCTCTTCTTATAAAGCTACTGTGACCTCAACTTCTCTTCCACGGGGCATTGATATTGTCTTTTTATTCCAGTGCTACCTCCATTACTCTTCCAAGGGGCATTAAAACCATCTTGATAAGCTACTGTGAACTCCACTTCTCTTCCACGGGGTATTGATATTGTCTTTTTATTTCACTGCGACCTCCACAACTCATCCAAGGGGCATTGATATTGTCTTTTTAATCCAATGAGAACACCACCACTCTTCCAAGGGGCATTGATATTTTTTTTTTATTCCACTGTAACCTCCACCACTCTTCCAAGGGGCATTAAACCGTCTTGTTAAGCTACTCTGACCTCCACGTCTCTTCCACGGGGCATTAAAACCGTCTTGTTAAGCTACAGTGACCTCCACGTCTTTTCCACGGGGCAATGATATTGTCTTTTTATTCCAATAAGACCTTCACCACTCTTCCAAGGGGCATTAAAACTGTCTTGTTAATCTACTGTGACCTCCACGTCTCTTCCAAGGGGCAGTGATATTTTCTTTTTATTCCACTGCGACCTCCAACACTCTTCCATGGGGAATTAAAACCGTCTTGTTAAGCTACACTGACCTCCATGACTCTTCCACCGGGCAGTGATATTGTCTATTTATTCCACTGCGACCTCCACCACTCTTCCAAGGGGCATTAAAAACGTCTTGTTAAGCTACACTTACCTCCACGTTTCTTCAACGGGGCATTGATATTGTCTTTTTATTCCACTGCGACCTCCAACACACTTCCAAGAGGCATTAAAACCATCTTGTTAAACCACTCTGAGCTCCTCAGCTCTTCCAAGGGGCTTTAAAACCGTCTTGTTAAGCTGCAGTGACCTCCACGTCTCTTCCACGTGGCATTGATATTGTCTTTTTATTCCACAGCGACATCCACCACTCTTCCAAGGGGCATTAAAACCATCTTGTTAAGCTTCTGTGACATCCATGTCTCTTCCACAGGGCATTGATATTGTCATTTTATTCCAATGCGAAACCAACCATTCTTGCAAGTGGCATTAAAACTGACTTGTCAAGCTACTGTGACCTACACGTCTCTTCCCCGGGGCATTGATATTGTCAATATATTCCACAGCGACATCCACCACTACTCCAAGGGGCATTAAAACTGTCTTGTTAAGCAACTGTGACCACCACGTCTCTTTCATGGGGCATTGATATTGTCTTTTTATTCCAATGCGACCCCAACCATTCTTCCAAGTGGCATTAAAACCGTCTTGTTAAGCTACTGTGACCTCCACGTATCTTCCACGGGGCATTGATATTGTCTATTTATTCCACAGCGACATCCACCACTCTTCGAAGAGGCATTAAAACCACCTTGTTAGACTACTGTGACCTCCACGTCTCTTCCTCGGGGCATTGTTATTGTTTTTTTATTTCACTGTAACCTCCACCACTCTTCCAAGGGGCATTAAAACTGTCTTGTTAAGCTACTGTTACCTCCACGTCTCTTCCACGGGGCATTGATATTGTCTTTTTATTCCATTGCGACCTCCACCACTCTCCCAAGGGGTATTGATATTGTCTTTTTATTCCTCTGCGACCTCCATTATTCTTCCAAGGGGCATTAAAACCGTCTTTTTAAGCTTCGATCTCCACGTCTCTTCCAAGGGCCATAGATATTGTCTTTTTATTCCACTGTAACCTCCACCACTCTTCCAAGGGGCATTAAAACTGGATTGTTAAGCTACTGTGACCTCCACGTCTCTTCCAATGGGCATTAATATTGTCCTTATATTCCATTGCGACCTCCACCACTCTTCCAAGGGTCATTGATATTGTCTTTTTATTCCATTGCGACCATCACCAATCTTCGAAGGGGCATTAAAACCATCTTGTTAAGCTACTGTAATCTCCACGTCTCTTCCACGGGGCATTGATATTGTATTTTTATTCCACTGTAGCCTCCATCACTCTTCCAATTGGCATTAATACCGTCTTGTTAAGCTACTGTAAACAATGGTGCAGCGGTCTCAGGGAGCGCCAAAGGAATACTGGACAATTTAAGAGATGGCAACCGACTTTTATTCTTCCTCCAATGCCACTGCCACAACGCGTTTCAACGGTCTAAGCCATCTTCATCAGGTGGAGATGGCTTAGACCGTTGAAACACGTTGTGGCAGTGGTATTGGAGGAAGAATAAAAGTTGGTTGCCATCTATTAAATTGTCCAGTATTCATTTGGCGCTCCCTGAGACCGCTGCACCATTGTTTACTTGTTAAATATCTCCATACGGAGCTAAAGCGGCAGGAGCAGCCGGGCATATTTGGATGTTTGAGGACCTGCGGTTATCCAGCCACCGGGTTAAACTACTGAGGACCTGCGGTGATGTGGTATCTGGTCCAGCAGGATCGTGTGACCACTTGAGGAGCACGGAGTTGCGAGGCAAACACCGACAGGGTGGTACTACAAATAGAGGTGACCCGGAGCCTCATTAATCACACGCTTAATCTTGGTTGTGTAGACGTACACAACCATTACAGGTGAGTGCAGTGGCACTTTTTAAATTATATAAATAGTCCTGTGAGTCTACACATGCGCCCTTTCTTTTCTTTTCACTTGTTAAGCTACTGTGACCTACATATCTCTTCCATGGGGCATTAAAACCATCTTGTTAAACTACTTTGAAATCCACAGCTCTTCCAACGGGCATTAAAGCGTATTGGAAAGCTATGGTGAACTCCCCGTCTCTTCCACGGGGCATTGGTATTGTATTTTTATTCAACAGACCTCCACCACTCTTCAAGTTGCATTAAAACTGTCTTGTTAAGCTACTGTGACCTCCACGTCTCTTACACGGACCATTGATATTGTCTTTTAATTCCACTCCGACCTCCACCACTCTTCGAGGGGCATTAAAACCGTCTCGTTAAACCACTCTGTACACCACAGCTATTCCAAGGGGCATTAAAACCGTCTTATAAAGCTTCTGTGACCTCCACGTCTCTTACTCGGGGCATTGATATTGTCTTTTTTTTCCACTGCAACCTCCACCACTATTCAAAGGGGCATTGATATTGTCTTTTTATTCTACAGCGACCTCCATCACTCTTCCAAGGGGCATTAAAACTGTCTTGATAAGACACTGTGACCTCCACGTCTCATCCACGGGGCATTCATATAGTCTTTTTATTCCACTGTAACATCCACCACTTTTCCAAGGGGCATTAAATACATCATGTAAGCTAATGTGACCTCCACGTCTCATCCAAAGGGCATTAAAACAGTCTTGTTAAGCTGCTGTGACCTCCACATCTCTTCCACAGGGCATTGATATTGTCTTTTTACTCCACTGCCACCTCCACCACTCTTCCAAGGGGCACTTAAACAGTCTTGTTAAGCTACTGTGACCTCCATATCTCTTACATGGGGCATTGATATTGTTTTTTTATTCCACTGCCCCTACCACCACTCTTCCAAGGGGTAAAAAAACCGTCTTGTTAACCTACTGTGACCTCCACGTCTCTTCCACGGGGCATTGATATTGTCATTTTATTCCACTGCGACCTCCACCACACTTCCACGGGGCACTAAAACCGAAATGTGAAGATACTGTGACCTCCACGTCTCTTAAACGGGGCATTGATATTGTCTTGTTATTCCACTGCGACCTCCATCACTCTTCTAAGGGTCAATGATATTGTCTTTTTATTCCATTGCGACCTTCACCAATCTTCCAAGGGGCATTAAAACCACATTGTTAAGCTACTGTGATCTCCACGTCTCTTCCACGGGGCATTGATATTGTACTTTTATTCCACTGTAACCTCCACCACTCTTCCAATTGGCATTAATACCGTCTTGTTAAGCTACTGTGACCTACATGTCTCTTCCAAGGGGCATTAAAACCATCTTGTTAAACTACTTTGAAATCCACAGCTCTTCCAAGGGGCATTACAAGCGTCTTGGTAAGCTATGGTGACCTCCCCGTCTCTTCCACGGGGCATTGGTATTGTATTTTTATTCAACAGACCTCCACCACTCTTCAAGTTGCATTAAAACTGTCTTGTTAAGCTCCTGTGACCTACACGTCTCTTCCACGGAGCATTGATATTGTCTTTTATTTCCACTCCGACCTCCACCACTCTTCGAGGGGCATTAAAACCGTCTTGTTAAACCACTCTGTACACCACAGCTATTCCAAAGGGCATTAAAACCGTCTTATAAAGCTTCAGTGACCTCCACGTATCTTACTCGGGGCATTGATATTGTCTTTTTTTTCCACTGCAACCTCCACCACTATTCAAAGGAGCATTGATATTGTCTTTTTATTCTACTGCGACCTCCATCACTCTTCTAAGGGGCATTAAAACTGTCTTGATAAAACTACTGTGACCTCCACGTCTCTTCCATGGGGCATTGATATTGTCTTTTTATTCCACTGCGACCTCCACTACCCTTCCAACGGGCATTGATATTGTCTTTTTACTCCACTGCAACCTCCACCACTATTCCAAGGGGCATTGATATTGTCTTTTTATTCCACTGCGACTTCCACTACTCTGCCAAGGGCATTAAAACCATCTTGTTAAGCTACTGTAACCTCCACGTCTCTTCCATTGGGCATTGATATTCTCTTTTTGTTCAACTGTTACTTCCACCACTCTTCTAAGAGTCATTAAAACCATATAGTTAAGCTACTGTGACCTCCACGTCTCTTCCAGGGGCATTAAAACCATCTTGTTAATCTACTGTGACTTCCACATCTCTTAAAAGGGGCATTAAAACCGTCTTGTTAAACAACTCTAAACTCCACAGCTTTTCCAAGGGGCTTTAAAACGTCTTGTTAAGCTACACTTACCTCCACATCTCTTCCTCGGAGCATGGATATTGTCTTTTTTTTCCACTGTAAGCTCCACCACTCTTCCAAGGGGCATTAAAACCATCTTGTTAAGCTACTGTGACCTCCACGTCTCTTCCAAGGGGCATAAAAACCATCTTGTTAAACCACTCTGAACTCCACAGCTCTTCCAAGGGGCATTAAAACCGTCTTGTTAAGCTACTGTGACCTCCATAACTCTTCCACGGGGCATTGATATTGTCTTTTTATTCCACTGCGTCCTCCACCCCTCTTCGAAGGGGAATTAAAACCATATCGATAAGACACTGTGACCTCCACGTCTCATCCACGGGGCATTCATATAGTCTTTTTATTCCATTGTAACATCCACCACTTTTCCAAGGGGCATTAAATACGTCATGTAAGCTAATGTGACCTCCACGTCTCATCCAACGGGCATTAAAACAGTCTTGTTAAGCTGCTGTGACCTCCACATCTCTTCCACGGGGCATTGATATTGTTTTTTTATTCCACTGCCCCTACCACCACTATTCCAAGGGGCAAAAAAAACATCTTGTTAAGCTACTGTGACCTCCACGTCTCTTCCACAGGGCATTGATATTGTCATTTTATACCACTGCGACCTCCACCACACTTCCACGGGGCACTAAAACCGAAATGTGAAGATACTGTGACCTCCATGTCTCTTAAACGGGTCATTGATATTGTCTTGTTATTCCACTGCGACCTCCATCACTCTTCCAAGGGTCATTGATATTGTCTTTTTATTCCACTGCGACCTCCACCACTCTTCCAAGAGCATTAAAACTGTCTTGTTAAGCTACTGTGAACTCCACGTCTCTTCCACGGGGGCATTGATATTGTCTTTTTATTCCACTGTATCCTCCACCATTTTTCCAAGTGGCATTAAAACGTCTTGTTAAGCTACTGTGACCTCCACGTCTCTTCCACGGGGCATTGATATTGTCTTTATATTCCACTGCGAACTCCACCACTCTTCCAAGGGGCATTGATATTGTCTTTTTATTCCAGCGCAACCTCCACCACTCTACCAAGGGGCATTAAAACCGTCTTGTTAAGCTACTGTGAACTCCACGTCTCTTTCACGGGGCATTGATATTGTCTCTTAATTCCACTGTAATCTCCATCACTCTTCCAAGAGGCATTGAAATCATCTTGTTAAGCTACTGTGACCTCCACGTCTATTCAAAGGGGCATTAAAACCATCTTGTTAAACCACTCTGCACTCCACAGCTCTTCCCAGGGGCATTAAAACCGTCTTATAAAGCTACTGTGACCTCCACGTCTCTACCAAGGGGCATAAAAACCGTCTTGTTAAACCACTCTGAACTCCACAGCTCTTCCAAGGGGCATTAAAGCCATCTTGTTAAGCTACTGTGACCTCCACAACTCTTCCACGGGGCATTAATATTGTCTTTTTATTCCACTGCGACCTCCACTACTCTTCCAAGGGGCATTAAAACCATCTTGATAAGCTACTGTGACCTCCACTTCTCTTCCACGGGGTATTAATATTGTCTTTTTATTTCACTGCGACATCCACAACTCATCCAAGGGGCATTGATATTGTCTTTTTAATCCACTGTGACCTCCACCACTCTTCCAAGGGGCATTAAAACCGTCTTGTTAAAACTACTGTGACCTCAACGTCTCTTCCACGGGGCATTGATATTTTCTTTTTAATCCACTGAGACCACCACCACTCTTCTAAGGGGCATTGATATTTTTTTTTATTCCATTGTAACCTCCACCACTCTTCCAAGTAGCATTAAACCGTCTTATTAAGCTACTCTGACCTCCACGTCTCTTCCACGGGGCATTAAAACCGTCGTGTTAAGCTACAGTGACCTCCACGTCTTTTCCACGGGGCAATGATATTGTCTTTTTATTCCACTAAGATCTCCACCACTCTTCCAAGGGGCATTAAAACCGTCTTGTTAATCTACTGTGACCTCCACGTCTCTTCCACGGGGCAGTGATATTTTCTTTTTATTCCACTGCGACCTCCAACACTCTTCCATGGGGAATTAAAACCGTCTTGTTAAGCTACTGTGACCTCCACGTCTCTTCCACGGGTCAGTGATATTGTCTATTTTTTCCACTGCGTCCTCCGCCACTCTTCCAATGGGCATTAAAACCGTCTTGTTAAGCTACACTGACCTCCACGTCTCTTCAACGGGGCATTGATATTGTCTTTTTATTCAACTGCGACCTCCAACACACTTCCAAGGGGTATTAAAACCATCTTGTTAAACCACTCTGAACTCCTCAGCTCTTCCAATGGGCATTAAAACCGTCTTGTTAAGCTTCTGTGACCTCCACGTCTCTTCCACGTGGCATTGATATTGTCTTTTTATTCCACATCAACATCCACTACTCTTCCAAGGGGCATTAAAACCATCTTGTTAAGCTTCTGTGACATCCATGTCTCTTCCACGGGGCATTGATATAGTCTTTTTATTCCAATGCGACCCCAACCTTTCTTCCAAGTGGCATTAAAACCGCCTTGTTAAGCTACTGTGACCTCCACGTCTCTTCCCCGGGGCATTGATATTGTCAATATATTCCACAGCGACATCCACCACTCCTCCAAGGGGCATTAAAACCATCTTGTTAAGCAACTGTGACCTCCATGTCTCTTACATGGGGCATTGATATTGTCTTTTTATACCAATGCGACCCCAACCATTCTTCCAAGTGGCATTAAAACCGTCTTGTTAAGCTACTGTGACCTCCACGTATCTTCCATGGGGCATTGATATTGTCTATTTATTCCACAACGACAACCACCACTCTTCCAAGGGGCATTAAAACCGTCTTGTTAAGCAACTGTGACCTTTACGTCTCTTACACGGGGCATTGATATTGTCTTTTTATTCCACTACGACCTCCACCACTCTTCGAAGGGGAATTAAAACCAACTTGTTAAGCTACTGTGACCTCCACGTCTCTTCCATGGGGCATTAAAACCATCTTGTTAAACCACTCTGAACTCCACAGCTCTTCAAAGGGGAATTAAAACTGTCTTGTTAAGCTACTGTGACCTCCACGTCTCTTTCATGGGGCAATGATATTGTCTTTTTATTCCACATCGACCTCCACCACTCTTCCAAGTGGCATTAAAACCGTCTTGTTAAGCTACTGTTACCTCCACGTCTCTTCCACGGGTCATTGATATTGTCTTTTTATTCCATTGCGACCTCCACCACTCTCCCAAGGGGAATTGAAATTGTCTTTTTATTCCTCTGCGACCTCCACCACTCTTCCAAGGGGCATTAAAACCGTCTTTTTAAACTTCTATCTCCACGTCTCTTCCAAGAATCATTGATATTGTCTTTATTCCACTGTAACCTCCACCACTCCTCCAAGGGGCATTAAAACCCTCTTTTTAAGCTACTATCTCTATGTCTCTTCCACGTGGCATTGATATTGTCTTTTTATTCCACTGTAACCTCCACCACTCTTCCAAGGCGCATTGAAACCAGCTTGTTAAGCTACTGTGACCTCCACGTCTCTTCCACGGGGCACTGATATTGTCCTTTTTTTCCACAGCGACCTCCACCACTCTTCCAAGGGGCATTGATATTGTCTTTTTATTCCACAGAGACCTCCACCACTCTTCCAAGGGGCATTAAAACCATCTTGTTAAGCTACGGTGACCTCCAGTTGTCTTTCACGGGGCATTGATATTGTCTTTTTATTCCACTGCGACCTCCAGCACTCTTCCAATGGCCATTAAAACCATCTTGTTAGGCTACTGTGACCTCCACGTCTCTTCCACAGGGCATTGATATTGTCTTTTTATTCCACTGTGACCTCCACCACTCTTTCAAGGGACCAAGCAATGTGAACTGAGATTGTTATATTGTTATATAATGTTATTGTTATATTACTTCTTAGCTTGTGCAATAAAAACATGTATCTAGAGAGTAAGTTTCTTCAAAATGATCTGGTTCTTTAACACTGGCCCATGGCTGTTGTTTAATAGTCTGTTTCGACAGGCCGACCACGCTTCCCTAGCTCACAGAACAATCATTAATATGTTATTCTGTGAGCATATAATACCATTGTTGTTGGCCGCACATGTTCTATTTACTTAGGACAATGTGTTGCCAAGAATGATGGTTTTTTTTAAGTAAGCCGCAAAATCATTTCACCTTACAAATGAGCGTTTTGGTTATTCACTGGCCGACTGGCAGCCTGTTGAGACAGGCTAATTATGCTAAAACAAGCGTTCTAGGAACCACCCTTGCAGATAATTAACCTGCTTAAACAAGCTGCCAATCACTGAACGAATGGCCAAAACAATCGGCCAGTGTAAATGTGCTCTAAGATTATGTTCACAGTATTTACCAAATGTATCCATCGCCTGTAATGGGTTTGATGTATTTTTAACGTTTCTGGTATTCTTTACCATTTGTCATTGTATTGGAAAGTAAAATACAGTTTTTGTGTGGTAAACTATTTGCTTTCATCAGTGAGCTACGTATGCAATTCTATGGCATATAGTTGCATACATTGAGACCTTACGTGTTTCCATATAATTTGAAGAAAGCCTTAAGCTGCTCATACACTTTATGCTACATTCAGACATCCATGTCTACATTTACAGTGGGTACGGAAACAGCTCAACAAGGGGGATGCCACACCCCTAATTTGCACAGAATGCAAACAAGACAAAAAACCAAGCAATGTGAACTGAGGTCTAAGATGGTACACATGCAAGAAATAGGAGCATGTTCACACTAGCAAAAAGATGCAAAACCTACAAAAGACAAAAAATATATCTCATACCCTACCATCATTATATATAAAGGTAAAACAAAGTTGCATATGAAATATAGGGTACTTAGTGAACTATTTTTGATCAAAAAAAGTATACAAGCCGTCCCAACAGCGACAAGGTGACCCTAAATTGGGACGGTCCTACACTGTCTATATTAAAAACCTTACTGTATATCAAAGTTGAAGTAATGCATATAAAAGGGTAGACAAATAGAACCAGGTCCCAATATCAGACCACCTAAGCCCGTGGTAAGCTACATATATACTAACCAGCTCAACAAGAGGGATGCCACACCCCTAATTTGCACAGAATTCAAACAAGACAAAAAACCAAGCAATGTGAACTGAGGTCTAAAATGGTACACATGCAAGAAATAGGAGCATGTTCACACTAGCAAAAAGATGCAAAACCTACAAAAAATATATCTCATACCCTACCATCATTATATATAAATGTAAAGCAAAGTTGCATATGAAATATAGGGTACTTAGTGAACTATTTTTGATCAAAAAAAGTATACAAGCCGTCCCACCAGCGACAAGGTGACCCTAAATTGGGACGGTCCTACACTGTCTATATTAAAAATCTTACTGTATATCAAAGTTGAAGTAATGCATATAAAAGAGTAGACAAATAGAACCAGGTCCCAATATCAGACCACCTAAGCACGTGGTAAGCTACATATATACTAACCAGCTCAACAAGGGGGATGCCACACCCCTAATTTGCACAGAATGCAAACAAGACAAAAAACCAAGCAATGTGAACTGAGGTCTAAGATGGTACACATGCAAGAAATAGGAGCATGTTCACACTAGCAAAAAGATGCAAAACCTACAAAAGACAAAAATATATCTCATACCCTACCATCATTATATATAAATGTAAAGTAAAGTTGCAGATGAAATATAGGGTACTTAGTGAACTATTTTTGATAAAAAAAAAAAGTATAAAAGCCGTCCCACCAGTGACAAGGTGACCCTAAATTGGGACGGTCCTACACTGTCTATATTAAAAACCTTACTGTATATCAAAGTTGAAGTAATGCATATAAAAGGGTAGACAAATAGTACCAGGTCCCAATATCAGACCACCTAAGCCCGTGGTAAGCTACATATATACTAACCAGCTCAACAAGGGGGATGCCACACCCCTAATTTGCACAGAATGCAAACAAGACAAAAAACCAAGCAATGTGAACTGATGTCTAAGATGGTTCACATGCAAGAAATAGGAGCATGTTCACACTAGCAAAAAGATGCAAAACCAACAAAAAATATATCTCATACCCTACCATCATTATATATAAATGTAAAGCAAAGTTGCATATGAAATATAGGGTGTAACATACCTGGCGGCGTCCTTGCATAGTGGTCCATCTCCCACTGTGCAAGAGCGCGCACTTGATCTCCAATCCAGAATGTCTCTCTGGCTTCCCTCCATGCTGTCTGTTTGCTTCTGTGTGCTGCTGCTTAAGGGCGGCGCCCGATCACTTCCTGCTTCTTGTACCTGCTGTGGGCACACCCCTTGTGCGTCCTCAGCCTATTGCTGTCTGTCACCTGGTATTTAAACCAGCTGCTCCAATTAACCCATGCCTGAGCATTGTGTTTCATTCAGTGTGTGCTTTCACTCTGAAGGTGCCAGGTCCCGTTCTGTGTTCTCTTGTCTGCCTATCCTGGAGGCTGTATTTCCAGGCCTGTCTGAACACGCTCCTAGTCTGTTCCTTCCGCCTTCTAGGGGCCGATTACCTAGACCCGCTCCTGTATCTTGTCTGTCCTGTCTGAACACGCTCCTTGCCTGTTCGTCCCGCCTCTCTGGGGGCCGTATTCCCAGACACGCTCCTGTATTCCGCTGCAGTGTCGGTCTCCTCCGTACACTCAGTTCCAGTCTGAACTCTCTCCTATCTTTTACCTGTTTTTCTCTATGTCCGTTCCTTTCCTTTTTCTGCAGAGTCTGAACTCGTACCTAACTCCTGCTTGTTGTCTCTGTACACCCGTTTGTGAGTTTGTGGTCCACTCGCTACTTCACTGCAAGTACCCTGTGGGTATCTGGCTCTGCCTTTCCCTTCCTGTCTGTTCCGTGTGAACAGAGCCCTGTCCCCCCTGCTCTGCCTTGCTCACTGCTCCGGCGGTTCTAGCCTGCTCTGCCTTGCTCACTGCTCCGGCAGCCTTGCTCCGCTCTGACCCTTTTGCTCGCTGCTCCGGCAGCCTTGCTCCGCTCTGACCCTTTTGCTCGCTGCTCCGGCAGCCTTGCTCCGCTCTGACCCTTTTGCTCACTGCTCCGGCAGTCTCGCTCTACTCTTGCTCACCGCTCCAGGCGGCCTAGTCCTGCTCTACTCTTGCTCACCGCTCCAGGCGGCCTCGTCCTGCTCTACTCTTGCTCACCGCTCCAGGCGGCCTCGTCCTGCTCTACTCTTGCTCACCGCTCCAGGCGGTCTCGTCCTGCTCTGCCCTTGCTCACCGCTCCAGGCGGTCTCGTCCTGCTCTGCTCTTGCTCACCACTCCAGGCGGTCTCGTCCTGCTCTGCTCTTGCTCACCGCTCCAGGCGGTCTCGTCCTGCTCTGCTCTTGCTCACCGCTCCAGGCGGTCTCGTCCTGCTCTGCTCTTGCTCACCGCTCCAGGCGGTCTCGTCCTGCTCTGCTCTTGCTCACCGCTCCAGGCGGTCTCGTCCTGCTCTGCTCTTGCTCACCGCTCTAGGCGGTCTCGTCCTGCTCTGCTCTTGCTCACCGCTCCAGGCGGTCTCGTCCTGCTCTGCTCTTGCTCACTGCTCTAGGCGGTCTCGTCCTGCTCTGCTCTTGCTCACCGCTCCAGGCGGTCTCGTCCTGCTCTGCTCTTGCTCACCGCTCCAGGCGGTCTCGTCCTGCTCTGCTCTTGCTCACCGCTCCAGGTGGTCTCGTCCTGCTCTGCTCTTGCTCCAGGCGGTCTCGTCCTGCTCTGCTCTTGCTCACCGCTCCAGGCAGTCTCGTCCTGCCCTGCTCTTGCTCACCGCTCCGGGCGGTCTCATCCTGCCCTGCTCTCGCTCACCTCTCTGGGCGGCCTCACTCTGCTGTGTTTGTCCGCCACATCTGTGGTTCTGTTCCAAAGTCCCAGTGTGTACTGGGTCCTATCCCGCCTGTGTTCCTACCTGCTAGTGCCTTCCTGTCTGCACTCTAGCCGTGCTTGCCTGTACCCCCCTGCCTGCATACCCGCCTGCCTGCATACCAGTCGTGCCTGCCTATTCCCACCAGTCTGTGTGCCAGCCTAACCAGTCTGTTCCTGTATTCCCCTGTGTGGGTCAACAGCCATGTCCGGGGTCTGTCCTGGAGTAGCACCTGGTCCCTCTGCTCGGTTCCTCCTTGGTGCACTGGCGTTGTATGCCGTCGTGTGACCCTGGTCGGATCGGGTGAATACCTAGTTACGCCCCTCCAGGCATTCACTCTCCGGCACGGTCCAGTGGAATCATACGCACACGCCGCTCAGCCCGGGCGTGTGCATTACATAGGGTACTTAGTGAACTATTTTTGATCAAAAAAAGTATACAAGCCGTCCCACCAGCGACAAGGTGACCCTAAATTGGGATGGTCCTACACTGTCTATATTAAAAACCTTACTCTATATCAAAGTTGAAGTAATGCATATAAAAGGGTAGACAAATAGAACCAGGTCCCAATATCAGACCACCTAAGCCCGTGGTAAGCTACATATATACTAACCAGCTCAACAAGGGGGATGCCACACCCTTAATTTGCACAGAATGCAAACAAGACAAAAAACCAAGCAATGTGGACTGAGGTCTAAGATGGTACACATGCAAGAAATAGGAGCATGTTCACACTAGCAAAAAGATGCAAAACCTACAAAAGACAAAAAATATATCTCATACCATACCATCATTATATATAAATGTAAAGCAAAGTTGCATTTGAAATATAGGGTACTTAGTGAACTATTGAGCTGGTTGAGCTGGTTAGTATATATGTAGCTTACCACGGGCTTAGGTGGTCTGATATTGGGACCTGGTTCTATTTGTCTACCCTTTTATATGCATACTTCAACTTTGATATACAGTAAGGTTTTTAATATAGATAGTGTAGGACCGTCCCAATTTAGGGTCACCTTGTCGCGGGTGGGACGGCTTGTATACTTTTTTTGATCAAAAATAGTTCACTAAGTGCCCTATATTTCATATGGAACTTTGCTTTACATTTATATATAATGATGGTAGGGTATGAGATATAATTTTTGTCTTTTGTAGGTTTTGCATCTTTTTGCTAGTGTGAACATGCTCCTATTTCTTGCATGTGTACCATCTTAGACCTCAGTTCACATTGCTTGGTTTTTTGTCTTGTTTGCATTCTGTGCAAATTAGGGGTGTGGCATCCCCCTTGTTGAGCTGGTTAGTATATATGTAGCTTACCACAGGCTTAGGTGGTCTGATATTGGGACCTGGTTCTATTTGTCTACCCTTTTATATGCATTACTTCAACTTTGATATACAGTAAGGTTTTTAATATAGACAGTGTAAGACCGTCCCAATTTAGGGTCACCTTGTCGCTGGTGGGACAGCTTGTATACTATTTTTGATCAAAAATAGTTCACTAAGTACCCTATATTTCATATGCAACTTTGTTTTACATTTATATATAATGATGGTAGGGTATGAGATATATTTTTTGTCTTTTGTAGGTTTGCACTCTTTCAAGGGGCATTGATATTGTCTTTTTATTCGAATGCGACCTCCACCACTCTCCCAAGGGGCATTAAAACGGTCTTGCTAAGCTACTGTGACCTCCACGTCTCTTCCAAGGGGCATTAATATTGTATTTTTATTACACTGCGACCTCCACCACTCTTCCAAGGGGTCATTGATATTGTCTTTTTATTCCACTGTGAACTCCACCACTCCATCAAGGGGCATTAAAACCATCTTGTTAAGCTACTGTGACCTCCACGTCTTTTCCACAGGGCATTGATATTGTCTTTTTATACCACAGCGACCTCCAGTACTCTTCCAAGGGGCATTAAAAACCGTCTTGTTAAGCTACTGTGACTACTACGTCTCTTCCACAGGGCATTGATATTGTATTTTTATTCCACTGCGACCTCCACCACTCTACCAAGGGACATTAAAATCGTCTTGTCAAGCTACTGTGACCTTCATGTCTCTTCCAAGGGGCATTAAAACCATCTTGTTAAACCACTCTGAACTCCACAGCTCTTCCAAGGGGCATTAAAACCGTCTTGTTAAGCCACTGTGACCTCCACATCTTTTCCACGGGGCATTGACATTGTCTTTTTATTCCACTGCGACCTCCACCACTCTTCCAAGGGGCATTAAAACCACCATGTTGTTAGAACTCTCCTGTTAGGTTTTTTTTAGTTTGCTGGTCACATGACCATTTTTGCCTATTTAATCCGGCTCCGCCCTCCTGGCCTTGCTGGACTTCATTGTATTTACTACTCTTGATCTAGCTTGGTGCTCTGTTACCGTTCTCTTTTAGTTTTGCTAGGTCTTCTGACCTCTATGCTTTTTGTTGTGTGTTTGTCTTTGACTGCTACTATTTCTGCTAGGAGGTGTCCAACTTATCCCAGTCCCTAGTTCTTGTAGGGATCCCTCCCTCACATCTATAGGTCTTCGTACAGACTAGCCGAGGACTTTAGCGGGTCTGATCGCAGGATCAGGTTCCCCGTTACATCGTAGGGATCTAGTTTAGTTATATTGTAGGGACAGATCTCCTGTCTTTCCTTAGTTCCTGTAGCAGATCATAACAGTAAGTCCAGCCTAAAAAAAAAAAATAATTTTTTCTAAGGAAAGACCTCCAGTTTTCTATCATGGTCTCGGTTCAAGATTTGGCTCAACGCTTGCAGGGACTCTCTCTGGAGGTGGACAAGCTCCAACAACACGTGAGTAGCTGTTCTGGAGCACATTTTGTGGAACCAAAGGTACGTCTGCCTGATCTAATTTTTGGCGAACAACAAGATTTTTTTTCTTTTAAAAATGCTTGTTTATTGTATTTTCGTTTGAGACCCGGATCCTCTGGTGATGAATCACACCGCATAGGGTTCATAATGTCACTTTTGCGCAAAGATCCTCAGGGATGGGCCTTCTCTCTCCAACCTAGTGATCCGTGCTTTAGATCAGTGGATAGTTTTTTTTCTGCTTTGGGTTTGTTGTACGATGATCCTGATCGTGTCTCATCTGCTGAGTCTGAATTGAGACATCTGAGGCAGGGATCAGGTAATGTGGAAAAATATTGTTCTCACTTCCGTCGGTGGTCTTCCCAGGTGGGGTGGAACGATTCAGCTTTGAAAAGCTTGTTTCTTGCAGGGCTTGGTGAAAGGGTTAATGATTTACTGATTGCTTATCCCACACCTGGAAACTTGCAGGAGGCAATGCAATTAGCTATACGGGTGGACAGGAGACTGCGTGCAAGGGTTAATGAGAGCATATCCTCTGCTATGTCAGCTCCGAGTCCTGAGAGGGTCTGTGCTGACAAAGGAGAGCCGATGGAGATTGGGGCGATGGCAGCCCGCTCTCAGGAAAAAGACCGCAGGCTTTCTGAAGGTTTGTGCTTCTATTGCGGAAATTCTGGTCATTTTATTAAGAACTGTGTGCTTCGTATGAAGAAAGAAAAAAAAATGGTCAGTCATGCACGAATAGCCTGTTTAAATTCTAAGGGAGTATTCCTATCTGCTACTACTGCTGCTCAGGATGAATTAATTGAATTTCGGGTTTTTGTGGATTGCGGTTCTACTCTGAATGTGATTGCTGGGGGATTCTTAGAAAAACTTAAATTAAAACCTAAAACTTTGTCATCCCCTATTACTGTGGTTTCTGTTGATGGCTCTCCCTTGAAGAGTGTTACTCATAAGGTCTGTGAATTTCCCCTCACTATTAATGGTATTCATCAAGAGAATTTGGATTTGGTAGTATTAAATAATTTGCCTTCTCCAGTAATATTGGGGTTGCCCTGGTTAAAATTGCACAATCCTGTACTGGATTGGTCTACCAATGAAATTAAGTCCTGGAGCCCTAAGTGTTATGACAAGTGTTGTAACGGGCGCATTGCTGCTGTGGATAAAGGGGAATTACCTGTACCTATTCAGGATTTTTGGAGAGTTTTTTCTGAGGAGGAGACACAAATTTTACCTCCCCATAGAGACTATGATTGTACCATTGAATTTGTCCCTGGAGCGACTCTTCCTAAAAGTCGTTTATTTAATCTTACTATTCCTGAGAGAAAGGCTTTGGAGGAATACATACAGACAAGCTTGGCCGCCGGTCACATTAGGCCTTCCAAGTCTCCTGTGGCTGTTGGATTTTTTTTTGTTAAAAAAAAAGATGGCGGGTTACGTCCTTGTCTGGACTTTCGTGAGATTAATAAAATTACTGTACGCAATCCTTACCCACTGCCATTGATTCCTGATTTATTTAACCAGTTAGTGGGGGCCAAGTGGTTCTCTAAAATTGATCTCCGGGGGGCATACAATTTGTTGCGCATGAAGGAGGGTGATGAATGGAAGACTGCTTTTAACACTTCTGTGGGTCATTTTGAGAATCTGGTTATGCCTTTTGGTCTTACCAATGCTCCAGCATTTTTTCAGAATCTTATTAATGACATCCTTAGACCTTTAATCGGCAAAAATGTGGTTGTGTATTTGGATGACATTCTGATTTATTCGCCTGATCTGGAGTCTCATTGGCAGAGCGTACGTGAGGTTTTACAGTTATTAATGGACAATTCGCTTTTTGCTAAGCTAGAGAAATGTGAGTTCGCTGTACAGAGAATTAGTTTTTTGGGTTACATTATCTCCAGTGAAGGTTTTGAGATGGATCCGGTTAAAGTTCAAGCTGTGCAGGAATGGCCTAGGCCTATTGGTTTGAAATCAATACAGAGGTTTTTGGGTTTCGCCAATTATTACAGAAAATTCATAAAAAAAATTCTATTATTGTCAAACCGCTGACCGATCTCACCAGGAAAGGTGCTAATGCGGTTCAGTGGACTTCTGAGGCCATTGAGGCTTTTGTGCTTCTTAAGGAGAGGTTCACCTCTGCTCCCATCCTTATTCAGCCTGATGTGACTAAGCCGTTTTTGGTTGAGGTTGATGCTTCCTCTGTGGGGGTCGGTGCGGTGTTGTCTCAGGAAAATAAGGATGGAATACATCCCTGTGCCTTTTTTCAAAAAAATTTTCTGAGACTGAACTTAATTACGATATTGGTAATCGGGAATTGCTGGCTATTAAACTCGCATTTGAACACTGGCGTCACCTCTTGGAAGGTGCTGAATTTCCCATTCAAGTTTTCACTGATCATAAAAATCTGATCTATCTTGATGCTGCCAAGCGCTTGAATGCCCGTCAGGCTAGGTGAGCACTTTTTTTCTCGCGGTTTAATTTTTCCATTACTTACATCCCAGGTACCAAGAATGTTAAAGCGGATGCTTTGTCTCGCAGCTTTTCTCCCATGGTCGGTGCTGAGGAGGAAGAGGAGAGCATTTTACAAGAAGGTGTTGTGATTGCTGCTCTGGACTCCGTTTTGGAGGATGAGATTCTTAAAGCTCAGGAGAATGCCCCATCTAACACTCCCCATGGGAGGTTGTTTGTGCCTAGGACCTTTAGGAGAGATTTGTTTGTTGAGTGTCATGAGTCTCGGTTGGCAGGTCATCCAGGAATTTCTGAGACCAAGAGACTTGTGGGTCGCAGTTTTTGGTGGCCTGGATGGCAGAAGGAAGTCATTAAGTGGGTGCGTCAATGTACTGTGTGTGCTAGATCCAAGTCTTCGCATGCTCCTGCTGCGGGGTTGCTTTGCCCTCTGGAGGTTCCTAGTGCACCTTGGACACATCTGGCTATGGACTTTATTACTGACCTTCCCCCCTCTGAAGGTTTCACGGTCATCTGGGTGGTCGTGGACCGTTTTAGCAAGATGTGTCACTTGGTTCCCTTCATCAAACTGCCTTGCGCTAAGACACTCGCTAAGGCCTTTGTCAAGGAAATTGTCAGACTACATGGTGTTCCTACTGACATTGTTTCTGATAGGGGACCTCAGTTCGTGGCTCGTTTTTGGCGTGCCTTTTGTGACTGGTTGGGAGTTCATTTGTCTTTTTCATCCGGATATCATCCTGAGTCTAATGGCCAGACAGAAAGGAAGAACCAGGATGTTGAGCAGTTCTTGCGTTGTTTTGTGGCAGACAATCAAGAGGGGTGGTCTGAGTTTCTGCCACTTGCTGAATTTGCTCTTAACAACCATACATCCTCTTCTGCTGGGTGTTCGCCTTTTTTTTGTTGTTCTGGGAGACATCCGTCTTTTGGGTCATTCTCCAAATTGGTATCGGCTGTGCCTGAGGAGGAGAGTTTTTCCGGTGATTTGGAGAGAGTTTGGACGGATGTACGTGGTAATCTTCAGGAGGCTAACAAAAAATCTAAGAGGTACTTTGATAGGAAACGGCAAGAGGTTTTGTTTGCTGTTGGTGACATGGTTTGGTTGTCCTCTAAGAATCTGCGATTGAGGATTCCTTCTAAAAAATTGGGTCCCAAGTTCGTAGGGCCCTTTAAGGTGCTTCAGATAGTTAACCAATCTGCTGTTAGGCTGGAGGTTCCTACCTCCTGGAAGATTAACCCGGTGTTTCATGTTTCTCTGTTGAAAAGAGCTGACGTGTCGGATGATGACGCCTCTGCCACTGTTCCTCCGGTGGTGGAGGACGGGGAATATGAAATTTCCCGCATCCTAAATTCTAGACGGTATAGAGAGAGTTTGCAGTATCTCGTCGCTTGGAAGGGTTTCGGACCTGAGGATAACTCATGGGTGAGGGCGGATGATGTTTCTGCTTCCAGACTTCTCAGAGCGTTTCACAGGAGGTTTCCTGATAAGCCTGGGCCTAGGGGATCCGGAGGATCCTCTTAGAAGAGGGGGTACTGTTAGAACTCTCCTGTTAGTTTTTTTTTAGTTTGCTAGTCACATGACCATTTTTGCCTATTTAATCCGGCTCCACCCTCCTGGCCTTTCTGGACTTCATTGTATTTACTACTTTTGAGCTAGCTTGGTGCTCTGTTACCGTTCTCTGTTAGTTTTGCTAGGTCTTCTGACCTCTATGCTTTTTGTTGTGTGTTTGTCTTTGACTGCTACTATTTCTGCTAGGAGGTGTCCAACTTATCCCAGTCCCTAGTTCTTGTAGGGATCCCTCCCTCACATCTATAGGTCTTCGTACAGACTAGCCGAGGACTTTAGCGGGTCTGACCGCAGGATCAGGTTCCCCGTTACATCGTAGGGATCTAGTTTAGTTATATTGTAGGGACAGATCTCCTGTCTTTCCTTAGTTCCTGTAGCAGATCATAACACATGTTAAGCTACTGTGATCTCCACGTCTCTTCTATGGGGCATTGATATTGTCTTTTTATTTCACTGCGCCCTCCACCACTCTTCGAAATGGGCATTAAAACCACCATGCTAAGATTTTTTGACCTCATCGTCTCTTCCACGGGGCATTGATATTGTCTTTTTATTCCACTGTAACCTCCACCACTTTTCCAAGGGGCATTAAAAACGTCTTGTTAAGGTACAGTGACCTCCACGTCTCTTCCACGGGGCATTGATATTGTCTTTTTATTCCACTGGGATCTACACCACTTTTCCAAGCGGCATTGATATTGTCTTTTTATTCCCCTTTGACCTCCACCACTCTACCAAGGGGCATTGATATTGTATCTTTATTCCACTGCGACCTCCACCACTCTTCCAAGGGGAATTAAAACCGTTTTAATAAGTTACTGTGACCTCCACGTCTCTTTCAAGGGGCATTAAACCCGTCTTGTTAAAATACTCTGAACTCCACAACTCTTCCACGGGGCATTAAATTTGTCTAGTTAAGCTACTGTGACCTCCACGTCTATTCCACGGGGCATTGATATTGTCTTTTTATTCCACTGCGACCTCCACCACTCTAACAAGGGGCATTAAAACCATCTTGTTAAGCTACTGTGACCTCCACGTCTGTACTAAGGTGCATTAAAACCATCTTGTTAAACCACTCTGAGCTCCTCAGCTCTTCCAAGGGGCATTAAAACCGCCTTGTTAAGCTACTATTACCTCCACGTCTCTTCCGCGGGGTATTGATATTGCCTTTTTATTCCACAGCGACCTCTACTATTCTCCCAAAGGGCATTAAAACTGTCTTGTTAAGCTGCTGTGACCTCTACGTCGCTTCCACAGGGCATTGATATTGTCTTTTCATTCCACTGAGACTTCCACCACTCTTCCAAGGGGCATTAAAACCATATTGTTTAGCTATTGTGACCTCCACGTCTCTGCAAAGGGGCATTAATATTGTCCTAATATTCCATTGAGACCTCCACCACTCTTCCAAGGGGCATTGATTTTGTCTTTTTATTCCACTGCGACTTCCACCACTCTTCCAACAGGCATTAAAACCATCTTTTTAAGCTACTGTGATCTCCACGTCTCTTCCACGGGGCATTGATATTGTATTTTTATTCCACTATAACCTCCACCACTCTTCCAAGTGGCATTAATACCGTCTTGTTAAGCTACTGTGACCTACATGTCTCTTCCAAGGGGCATTAAAACCATCTTGTTAAACTACTCTGAACTCCACAGCTTTTCCAAGGGGCATTAAAAGCGTCTTGGTAAGCTATGGCGACCTCCCCGTCTCTTCCACGGGGCATTGGTATTTTATTTTTATTTAACATACCTCCATCACTATTCAAGTTGCATTTAAACTGTCTTGTTAAGGTACTGTGACCTCCACTTCTCTTCCACGGGGCATTGATATTGTCTTTTTATTCCATAGCGATCTCCACCACTCTTCCAAGGGGCATTAAAACCATCTTGTTAAACTACTGTGACCTCCACGTCTCTTCCACGGGGCATTGATATTGTCTTTTTATACCACTGTGACCTCCCCCACTCTTCCAAGGGACATTAAAACCATCTTGTTAAGCTACTGTGACCTCCACGTCTGTACCACGGGGCATTGATATTGTCTTTTTATTCCACTGCAACTTCCAACACTCTTCCAAGTGGCATTCATATTGTCTTTTTATTCCACTGTGACCTCCACCACTCTTCCAAAGGGCATTAAAACCGTCTTGTTAAGGTCCTGTGAGCTCCACGTCTCTTCCATGGGACATTAAAACCATCTTGTTAGACCACTCTGAACTCCACAGCACTTCAAAGGGGCATTAAAGCCATCTTGTTAAGCTACTGTGACCTCCACGTCTCTTCCCCGGGGCAATGATATTGTCTTTTTATTCCACAGTGACCTCCACCACACTTCCAAGGGGCATTAAAACCATCTTGCTAAGCTACTGTGACCTCCAAGTCTCTTCCAAGGGGCATTGATATTGTCTTTTCATTCCACTGCGACCTCCACCACTCTTCCAATGGGCATTAAAACCACCTTGTTAAGCTATTTTGACCTCCTCATCTCTTCCTTGGGGCATTGATATTGTCTTTTTATTTCACTGTAACCTCCACCACTTTTCCAAGGGGCATTAAAATGTCTTGTTAAGGTACTGTGACCTCCACGTCTCTTCCACGGGGCATTGATATTGTCTTTTTATTCCACTGGGATCTCCACCACTCTTCCAAGCGGCATTGATATTATCTTTTTATTCCCCTTTGACCTCCACCACTCTACCAAGGGGCATTAATATTGTCTCTTTATTCCACTGCTACCTCCACCACTCTTCCAAGGGGCATTAAAACCGTCTTGTTAAAATACTCTGAACTCCACAACTCTTCCAAGGGGCATAACATTTTTCTAGATAAGCTACTGTGACCTCCACGTTTATTCCACGGGGCATTGATATTGTCTTTTTATTCCACAGCGACCTCCATCACTCTTCCAAGGGGCAGTAAAACCGTTTTGTTAAGCTACTGTGACCTCCACGTCTCTTCCACGGGGCATTGATATTGTCTTTTTATTCCACTGCGACCTCCACCACTCTTCCAAGGGGCATTAAAACCACAATGTTAAGTTACTGTGATCTTCTTGTCTCTTCCACGGGGCATTAATATTCTCTTTATATTCCATTGCGACCTCCACCACTCTTCCAAGGGGTATTGATTTTGTCTTTTTATTCCACTGTAACCTCCACCACTCTCCCAAGGGGCATTAAAACCGTCTTGTTAAACCACTCTGAACTCCACCGCTCTTCCAAGGGGCATTAAAACCGTCTTGTTAAGCTACAGTGACCTCCACGTATCTTCCATGGTGCATTGATATTGTCTTTTTATTCCACAGCGACTTCCGCCACTCTTCAAGGGGCATTAAAACCGTCTTGTTACGCTACTGTGAACTCCACGTCTCTTCCACGGGGCATTGATATTGTCTTTTAATTCCACTGCGACCTCCACCACTCTTCCAAGGGGCATTGATATTGTCTTTTTATTCCACTGTGTCCTCCACCACTCTTCCTAGCGGCAGTGATATTGTCTTTTTATTACACTTTGACCTCCACCTCTTTTCCAACGGGCATTGATATTGTCTCTTCATTTCACTGTGAACTCCACCACTCCGTCAAGGGGCATTAAAACCGTCTTGTTAAGCTACTGTGACCACCACGTCTCTTCCACAGGGCATTGATATTGTCTTTTTATACCACAGCTACCTCCAGTACTCTACGAAGGGGCATTAAAAACCATCTTGTTAAGCTACTGTGACCACCACGTCTCTTCCACAGGGCATTGATATTGTCTTTTTATTCCACTGCGACCTCCACCACTCTACCAAGGGGCATTAAAATCGTCTTGTTAAGCTACTGTGACCTTCACGTCTCTTCTAAGGAGCATTAAAACCATCTTGTTAAACCACTGTAAACTCCACAGCTCTTCCAAGGGGCATTAAAACCGTCTTGTTAAGCCACTGTGACCTCCACGTCTTTTACACGGGGCAATGATATTGTCTATTTATTCCACAAAGACATCCACCCCTCTTCCAAGGGGCATTAAAACCGTGTTTTTAAGCTACTGTGACATCCATGTCTCTTTCACGGGGCATTGATATTGTCTGTTTATACCAATGCGACCTCAACCATTCTTCCAAGTGGCATTAAAACCATCTTTTTAAGCTACTGTAAACTTCACGTCTCTTCCCCGGGGCATTGACATTGTCAATTTATTCCACAGCGACATTCTCCACTCTTCCAAGGGGCATTAAACCGTCTTGTTAAGCAACTTTGACCTCCACGTCTCTTCCAAGGGGCATTGATATTGTCTTTTTATTCCACTGTGACCTCCACCACCCTTCAAAGGGGCATCAAAACCGTCTTGTTAAGTTACTGTGACCACCACGTCTCTTCCACGGGGCATTGTTATTGTATTTTTATTCCACTGTAACCTCCACCACTCTTCCAAGTGGCATTAAAACCAACTTGTTAAGCTATTGTGACCTCCACTTCTCTTCCACGGGACATTAAAACCATCTTGTTAAACCACTCTTAACTCCACACCTCTTCCAAAGGGCAGTAAAATTGTCTTGTTAAGCTACTGTGACCTCCACGTCTCTTCCATGGGGCATTGATATTGTCTTTTTATTCCACATCGACCTCCACCACTCCTCCAAGGGCATTAAAACCATCTTGTTAAGCTACTATCTCCACGTCTTATCCACGGGGCATTGATATTGTCTTTTTATTCCACTGTAACCTCCACCATTCTTCCAAGGGGCATTAAAACCGGCTTTTTAAGCTACTGTGAACTCCACGTCTCTTCCACGGGGCATTGATATTGTCTTTTTTTTCCACAGCGACCTCAACCACTCTTCCAAGGGGCATTGATATTGTCTTTTTATTCCACAGAGACCTCCACCATTTTTCAATGGGCATTAAAACAATGTTGTTAAGCTACTGAGACCTCCAATTCTCTTCTATGGGGCATTGATATTGTCTTTTTATTCCACTGCGACCTCCACCTCTCTTCCACAGGGCATTGATATTGTCTTTTTATTCCACTGCGACCTCCACCACTCTTCCAAGGGGCATTAAAACCATTTTGACAAACTACTGTGACCTCCAAGTCTCTACCACGGGGCATTGATATTGTCTTTTTATTCAACTGTATCCTCCATCACTCTTCCAAGGGGCATTAAAACCGTCTTGTTAAGCTACTGTGACCTCCACGTCTCTACCAAGGGGCATTAAAACCATCTTTTTAAACCAATCTTTACTCCACAGCTCTTCCAAAGGGCATTAAAACCGTCTTGTTAAGCTACTATGACCTCCACGTCTCTTCCACGGGTAATTGATATTGTCTTTTTATTCCACAGCGACCTCCACCACTTTTCCAAGAGGCATGAAAACCGTCTCGTTAAGCTACTGTGACCTCCACGTCTCTTCCACGGGGCATTGGTATTGTCTTTTTATTCCATTGCGACGTCCACCACTCTCCCAAAGGGAATTGATATTTACTGTTGAGCCACCCCCGTAGTGTTCGGGTTCGGTTCGTCGAACACCGGGATGTTCGAGGAACTGTTCGTCGAACACCGTCGAACACCGTTAAAACTAATGGCAGGCAAACAAAAACACATAGAAACACATACAAAACACCTTCAAAGGTGTCCAAAAGCTTACAAACTGCTCAGAAGAAACTCTCTTTAAAAAAGCCGGCCGGCAATTCAGCAGTGGCATACACTGGTACCAGACAATTTAAACAAGAAGGAATAGAGCATCACACATAGATTAGATAGATAGAAACATGTCAGTCACATATATAAGAAGTACAGTGACAGTGTTGGTTACTGTACTTGTCATTTAGTGTTAAAAGATTTATTAAAAAAAATATTAGTGTTTTCATGCACCGTCTCTTTAAAAAAGCCGGCCGGCAATTTAGCATCGGTACCCGACAATTTATAACAGAAAGAATAGAGCATCACACATAGATTAGATAGATAGAAACATGT
The DNA here is from genome assembly GCF_046119375.1 of Phyllobates terribilis. Taxonomy (NCBI): domain Eukaryota; kingdom Metazoa; phylum Chordata; class Amphibia; order Anura; family Dendrobatidae; genus Phyllobates; species Phyllobates terribilis. The sequence goes on from NW_027362964.1 coordinate 303,138, forward strand.
CAGTCACATATATAAGAAGTACAGTGATAGTGTTGATTACTGTACTTGTCATTTAGTGTTAAAATAAAGGACTTATTAAAAAAAAAATTGGCGTGGGGTTCCCCGTAATTTTAGTCTCTAGCGGAGGTTAAGCAGACGGCTGGGGCAGATGTTTGAAGCCTGGGAAGGGGGTAATACCCACGGAGCTTCCCAGGCTACTAATATCAGCCCCCAGCTGAATACCTAGCCTTTACTAGCTATTAAAATGGGGGACCCCCAAAAAAATTATGTGGGGTCCCCCCTATTTTAATAGCTAGCAAAGACTAGGCAGACTGCTGGGGATGATATTAATAGCCCAGGAAGGGTGCCATGAATATTGGCCCCCTCCCAGTCTAGAAACACCAGCCGTCAGCCGCCCCAGAAATGGCGCATCCATAGAATGCGCCAATTCTGGCACTTAGCCTCGCTCTTCCCACTGCCCTGTAGCGGTGGCAGTGGGGTAATAGGGTTGGGGTTGATGTCAGCTTATAATGCCAGCTGACATCAAGCCCAGGTTAGTAATGGAGAGGCGTCTATAAGACACCCCCATTACTAACCCCATAGTCAAAGTTACAAAAAAACACAAACACCCAGAATAAAGTCCTTTAATCGAAATAAACACACAATTCTTTATTGTTCTAAATTAAACCATACTTACCATCACGTCCATTCCAGCTGAAGCCAACCATCTCCTGCAATAAAAGTAAAATAATAAAGCAACATCATCCTTACCTTTCCATGGTTTCCACGACAGCTTCAGCTCTGCTACATTCACATGACAGGCTGGACCGCAGCAGAATGCTGCCATCCAGCTTGCCATGCGGCATACACTGAGAAGTGCAGGCATGCTTGCGCTCTGCAGTGTCTGGCTGTGACGGCATCCAGATGAGCCGGGTATTACCCCCTTCCCAGGCTTCAAACATCTGCCCCAGCCGTCTGCTTAACCTCCGCTAGAGACTAAAATTACGCGGAACCCCACGCCAATTTTTTTTTTAATAAATCTTAATAAATCCTTTATTTTAACACTAAATGACAAGTACAGTAATCAACACTATCACTGTACTTCTTATATATGTGACTGACATGTTTCTATCTATCTAATCTATGTGTAATGCTCTATTCTTTCTGTTATAAATTGTCGGATACCAATGCTGAATTGCCGGCCGACTTTTTTAAAGAGACGGTGCATGAAAACACTAATATTTTTTTTAATAAATCCTTTACACTAAATGACAAGTACGGTAACCAACACTGTCACTGTACTTCTTATATATTTGACTGATATGTTTCTATCTATCTAATCTATGTGTGATACTCTATTCTTTCGGTTCTAAATTGTCTGGTACCGGTGTATGCCGCTGCTGAATTGCCGGCTTTTCGTGTTTCACTGTGATCACTGTTCCCATCGATTTGGGCAACCACTGTAATGCCACAACCACCATGGCTGTGGCATTACAGTGAGTGGCAGACAATCCCTGCATGATTGGTGCTCTAAATAGCGCCATACATTCAGGACACGCTTTCGGTGCACAAACAGTTATCGAACATAACCTCGAACAGCCGAATTTTTTGCAAATCGTTCGCGTTCGTCGAATGACTCGAACACCGCCCAAAACAGCTCGAATTTGAGATTGGCGAACATTTCTAGTCGAACACCGGTCATCTCTATTGATATTGTCTTTTTATTCCTCTGAGACCTCCACCACTTCTCCAAGGGGCATTAAAACCGTCTTGTTAAGCTACTGTCTCCACATCTCTTCCACGGGGCATTGATATTTTCTTTTTAATCCACTGCAACCTCCACCACTCTTCCAAGGGGCATTATAACCGCCTTGTTAAGCTGCTATCTCCACGTCTCTTCCACGGGGCATTGACATTGTCTTTTTATTCTACTGTAACATCCACCACTCTTCCAAGGGGCATTAAAACCGGCTTGTTAAGCTACTGTGACTTTCACGTCTCTTCCACGGGGCATTGATATTGTCTTTTTTTTCCACAGCGACCTTCACCACTCTTCCAAGGGGCATTGATATTCTCTTTTTATTCCACAGAGACCTCCACCACTCTTACAATGGGCACTAAAACCATCTTGTTAGGCAACTGTGACCTCCACGTCTCTTCCACGGGGAATTAATATTGTCTTCTTATTTGTCTGCGACCTCCACCACTCTTCCAAGGGGCATTAAAACGGTCTTGTTAATCTACTGTGAACTCCAAGTCTCTTCCAAGGGGCATTATTATTGTATTTTTATTCCACTGTGACTTCCAACACTCTTCCATAGGGCATTGATATTGTATTTTTATTCCACTGTGACCGCCACCATTCTTCCAAGGGGTCATTGATATTGCCTTTTTATTGCACTGCGACCTCCACCACTCTTACAAGGGGCATTAAAACCATCGTGTTAAGCTAATGTGACCTCCAAGTCACTTCCAAGGGGCATTAAAGCCGTCTTCTTAAGCTACTGTGACCTCCACTTATTTTCCACAGGGCATTGATATTGTCTTTTTATTGCACTGCAACCTCAACCACTCTTCCAAGGGGCATTAAAACCATCTTGTTAGGCTACTGTGATCTCCACTTCTCTTCCACGGAGCATTGATATTGTCTTTTTATTCCACTGTGACCTCCATCACTCTTTCAAGGGGCATTGATAGTGTCTTTTTATTCATCTGCGACCTCCACAAACTCTTCCAAGGGGCATTAAAACGGTGTTATTAAGCTACTGAGACCTCCAATTCTCTTCTACAGGACATCGATATTGTCTTTTTATTCCACTGCGACCTCCACCACTCTTCCATAGGGCATTGATATTATCTTTTTATGCGACTGTGACCTTCACCACTCTTCCAAGGGGCATTGAAACCATTTTCTTAAGCTACTGGGACCTCCGCTTCTCTTCCACGGGGCATTGATATTGTCTTTTTATTCCACTGTGACCTTCACCACCCTTCCAAGGGGCATTAAAAACATCTTGTTAAGCTACTGTGACCTCCACGTCTCTTCCACTGGGCATTAATATTGTCTTTATATTTTTTTGCGACCTCCATCACTCTTCCAAGGGGCATTGATATTGGCTTTTTATTCCACTGCGACATCCACCACTCTTCCAAGGGGCATTAAAACCATGTTGTTAAGCTACTGTGATCTCCACCTCTTCCAAGGGGCATTGATATGGTATTTTTATTCCACTGTAACCTCCACCACTATTCCAAGGGGCACTAAAACCATCTTGTTAAGCTACTGTGACCTACACGTCTCTTCCAAGGGGCATTAAAATTATGTTGATAAACCACTCTGAACTCCACAGCGCTTCCAAGGGGCATTAAAACTGTCTTGTTAAACTACGGTGACCTCCATGTCTCTTCCAAGGGGCATTGATATTGTCTTTTTATACCACTGCGACCTCCACCACTCTTCCAAGGGGCATTAATATTGTCTTTTTATTCCACTGCAACCTCCACCACTTTTCCATGGGTCATTGATATTGTCTTTTTATTCCACTGCGACCTCCACCACTCTCCCAAGGGGCATTAGAACCGTGTTGTTAAGCTTCTGTGACCTCCACGTCTTTTCTTATGGGCATTAAACCTGTCATGCTAAATCACTCTGAACTCCACAGCTCTTCCAAGGGGCATTAAATTCGTCTTGTATAGCTCCTGTGACCTCCACGTCTCTTCCACAGGGCATTGATATTGTCTTTTTATTCCACTGCGACCTCCACTACTCTTCCAAGGGACAATAAAACCGTCTTGTTAAGCTACTGTAACCTCCATATCTCTTCAACAGGGCATTCATATTGTCTTTTTTTTCCACTGCGACCTCCACCACTCTTCCAAAGGGCATTAAAACCATCTTGTTAAGCTTCTGTGACCTCCACGTCTTTACCAAAGGGCAAAAAAACCATCTTGTTAAACCACGCTGAACTCCACAGCTTTTCCAAGGGGCATTAAAACCGTCTTGTTAAGCTACTGTGACCTCCACATCTCTTCCACGGGGCATTGTTATTGTCTTTTTATTCCACAGCGACCTCCACCACTCTTCCAAGGAGTATTTAAACCGTCTTGCTAGGCTACTGTCACCTCCATGTCTCTTCCACGAGGCATTGATATTGTATTTTAAATACACTGCTACCTCCACCACTCTTCCAAGGGGCATCGATATTCTTTTTTTATTCCACTGCGAATTCCACCACTCTTCCAAGGGGCATTGATAAAGTCTTTTTATTCCACTGCGACCTCCACCACTCTTCCAAGGGACATTAAAACCGTGTTGTTAAGCTACTGTGACCTTCACGTCTCTTCCACGGGGCATTGAAACCATCTTGTTAAACCACTCTGAATTCCACAGTTCTTCCAAGGGGCCTTAAAACTGTCTTGTTAAGCTACTGTGACCTCCGTGTCTCTTACACTGGGCAATGATATTGTCTTTTTATTCCACAGCAGCTTCCACCACTCTTCCAAGGGGCATTAAAACTGTTTTGTTAAGCTACTGAGACCTCCACGTCTCTTCCACGGAGCATTGATATTGTCTTTTTAATTCCATTGCGACCTCCACCACTCTACCAAGGGGCATTAATATTGTCTTTTTATTCCACTGCGACCTCTACCACACTTCCAAGGGGCATTAAAACCGTCTTGTTAAGCTACTGTGATCTGCACGTCTCTACCACTGGGCATTGATTTTGTCTTTTTATTCCACAGCGACCTCCACCACTCTTCCAAGGGTCATTGGTATTGTCTTTTTATTCCACAGCGACCTCCACCACTCTTCCAAGGGGCATTGCACCGTCTCGTTAAGGTACTGTGACCTCCAGGTCTCTACCACTGGTCATTGATTTTGTCTTTTTATTCCACTGCGACCTCCACCACTCTTCCAAGGGGCATTAAAACGATCTTGTTAAGCTTCTGTGACCTGCACGTCTCTGCCACGGGGCATTGATATTGTCTTTTTATTCAACTGCGACCTCCACCACTCTTCCATGGGGCATTGATATTGTCTTTTTATTCAACTCCGACCTCCACTACTTTTCCAAGGGGCATTGATATTGTCTTTTTATTCCACTGCGACCTCCACCACTGTACCAAGGGGTATTAAAACGATCTTGTTAAGCAACTGTGACCTTCACGTCTCTTCCACGGGGCATTGATATTGCCTTTTTATTCCACTGCGACCTCCACCACTCTTCCATGGGGCAGAAAAACCATCTTGTGAAGCTACTGTGACCTCCACATCTCTTCCACGGGGCATTGATATTGCCTTTTTTTTCCACAGCTACCTCAACCACTCTTTAAACGGGCATTGATATTGTCTTTTTATTCCACAGAGACCTCCACCAGTTTTCCAATGGGCAGTAAAACCATCTTGTTAAGCTACTGTGACCTCCAGGTCTCTTCCACGTGGCATTGATATTGTCTTTATATTCCACTGTGACCTCCACCACTCTTCCAATGGACATTAAAACCATCTTGTTAGGCTACTGTGACCTCCACGTCTCTTCCACGGGGCATTGATATTGTCTTTTTATTACACTGCGACCTCCACCACTCTTCCAAGGGGCATTAAAACAGTGTCGTTAAGCTACTGAGACGTCCAATTCTCTTCCACAGGGCATTGATATTCTCTTTTTATTCAACTGCGACCTCCACCACTCTTCCAAGGGGGCATTGATATTGTCTTTTTATTCCACTGCGACCTCCACCACTCTTCCAAAGGGCATTAAAACCATTTTCTGAAGCTACTCTGACCTCCAAGTCTCTTCCACGGGGCTTTGATATTGTCTTTTTAATCAATTGTAACCTCCAGCACTATTCCAAGTGGCATTAAAACCGTCTTGTTAAGCTACTGTGACCTCCACGTCTCTTCCAAGGAGCATTAAAACCATCTAGTTAAACCAATTTGTACTCCACAGCTCTTCCAAGGGGCATTAAAACTGTCTTGTTAAGCTACTGTGACCTCTGCTTCTCTTCCACGGGGCCTTGATATTGCCTTTTTATTCCACTGCGACCTTCACCATCCTTCCAAGGGGCATTAAAAACATCTTGTTAAGCTACTGTGACCTCCACGTCTCTTCCACTGGGCATTAATATTGTCTTTATATTTTATTGCGATCTCCACCACTTTTCCAAAGGGCATTGATATTGTCTTTTTATTCCACTGCGACCTCCACCACTCTTCCAAGGGGCATTAAAACCATCTTGTTAAGCTACTATGATCTCCACGTCTTTTACATGGGGCACTGATATTGTATTTTTATTCCACTGTAAACTCTACCACTCTTCCAAGGAGCACTAATACTGTCTTCTTAAACCACTCTGAACTCCACAGCTCTTCCAAGGAACATTAAATCTGTCTTGTTAAGCTACGGTGACCTCCACTTCTCTTCCACGGGGCATTGATATTGTCTTTTTATTCCACTGCGACCTCCACCACTTTTCCATGGGGCATTGATATTGTTTTTTCATTCCACTGCGACCTCCACCACTCCCCCAAGGGGCATTAAAACCATCTTGTTAAGTTACTGTGACCTCCACGTCTCTTCTTAGGGTCATTAAACCTGTCTTGTTAAATCACTCTGAACTCCACACCTCTTCCAAGGGGCATTAAATTCGTCTTGTATAGCTACTGTGACCTCCATGTCTCTTCCACAGGGCATTGATATTGTCTTTTTATTCCACTGCGACCTCCACCACTCTTCCAAGTGGCATTAAAACCATCTTGTTAAGCTTCTGTGACCTCCATATCTTTACCAAGAGGCATTAAAACCATCTTTTTAAACCACGCTGAACTCCATAGATCTTCCAAGGGGCATGAAAACCGTCTTGTTAAGCTACAGTGACCTCCACATCTCTACCACGTGGCATTGATATTGACTTTTTATTCCACAGCGACCTCCACCACTCTTCCAAGGGGCATTAAAAATGTCTTGTTAAGCTACTGTGACCTCCACGTCTCTTCCACGGGGCATTGATATTGTCTTTTTATTCCACTCTAACCTCCACCACTCTTCCAAGGGGCATTAAAACCATCTTATTAAGTTACTGTGACCTCCACGTCTCTTCTTAGGGGCATTAAACCTGTCTTGTTAAATCACTCTGAACTCCACAGCTCTTCCAAGGGGCATTAAATTCGTCTTGTTAAGCTACTGTAACCTCCATGTCTCTTCAACAGGGCATTCATATTGTCTTTTTTTTCCACTGCGACCTCCACCACTCTTCCAAAGGGCATTAAAACCATCTTGTTAAGCTTCTGTGACCTCCACGTCTTTACCAAGGGGCAAAAAAACCATCTTGTTAAACCACGCTGAACTCCACAGCTTTTCGAAGGGGCATTAAAACCGTCTTGTTAAGCTACTGTGACCTCCACGTCTCTTCCACGGGGCATTGTTATTGTCTTTTTATTCCACAGCGACCTCCACCACTCTTCCAAGGAGTATTAAAACCGTCTTGTTAGGCTACTGTCACCTCCATGTCTCTTCGACGAGGCATTGATATTGTATTTTTAATACACTGCTACCTCCACCACTCTAACAAGGGGCATCGATATTCTTTTTTAATTCCACTGCGACCTCCACCACTCTTCCAAGGGGCATTGATAAAGTCTTTTTATTCCACTGCGACCTTCACCACTCTTCCAAGGGGCATTAAAACCGTCTTGTTAAGCTACTGTGACCTTCACGTCTCTTCCACGGGGCATTGAAACCATCTTGTTAAACCACTCTGAACTCCACAGCTCTTCCAAGGGGCCTTAAAACTGTCTTGTTAAGCTACTGTGACCTCCATGTCTCTTCCACGAGGCAATGATATTGTCTTTTTATTCCACAGCAGCTTCCACCACTCTTCCAAGGGGCATTAAAACTGCCCTGTTAAGCTACTGAGACCTCCACGTCTCTTCCACGGGGCATTGATATTGTCTTTTTAATTCCATTGCGACCTCCACCACTCTACCAAGGGGCATTAATATTGTTTTTTTATTCCACTGCGACCTCTACCACGCTTCCAAGGGGCATTAAAACCGTCTTGTTAAGCTACTGTGATCTGCACGTCTCTACCACTGGGCATTGATTTTGTCTTTTTATTCCACAGCGACCTCCACCACTCTTCCAAGGGTCATTGATATTGTCTTTTTATTCCACAGCGACCTCCACCACTCTTCCAAGGGGCATTGCACCGTCTCGTTAAGGTACTGTGACCTCCAGGTCTCTACCACTGGTCATTGATTTTGTCTTTTTATTCCACTGCGACCTCCACCACTCTTCCAAGGGGCATTAAAACGATCTTGTTAAGCTTCTGTGACCTGCACGTCTCTGCCACGGGGCATTGATATTGTCTTTTTATTCAACTGCGACCTCCACCACTCTTCCATGGGGCATTGATATTGTCTTTTTATTCAACTCCGACCTCCACTACTTTTCCAAGGGGCATTGATATTGTCTTTTTATTCCACTGCGACCTCCACCACTGTACCAAGGGGCATTAAAACGATCTTGTTAAGCAACTGTGACCTTCACGTCTCTTCCACGGGGCATTGATATTGCCTTTTTATTCCACTGCGACCTCCGCCACTCTTCCATGGGGCATTAAAACCATCTTGTGAAGCTACTGTGACCTCCACATCTCTTCCACAGGGCATTGATATTGCCTTTTTTTTCCACAGCTACCTCAACCACTCTTTAAACGGGCATTGATATTGTCTTTTTATTCCACAGAGACCTCCACCAGTTTTCCAATGGGCAGTAAAACCATCTTGTTAAGCTACTGTGACCTCCAGGTCTCTTCCACGTGGCATTGATATTGTCTTTATATTCCACTGTGACCTCCACCACTCTTCCAATGGACATTAAAACCATCTTGTTAGGCTACTGTGACCTCCACGTCTCTTCCACGGGGCATTGATATTGTCTTTTTATTACACTGCGACCTCCACCACTCTTCCAAGGGGCATTAAAACAGTGTCGTTAAGCTACTGAGACGTCCAATTCTCTTCCACAGGGCATTGATATTCTCTTTTTATTCAACTGCGACCTCCACCACTCTTCCAAGGGGGCATTGATATTGTCTTTTTATTCCACTGCGACCTCCACCACTCTTCCAAAGGGCATTAAAACCATTTTCTGAAGCTACTCTGACCTCCAAGTCTCTTCCACGGGGCTTTGATATTGTCTTTTTAATCAATTGTAACCTCCAGCACTATTCCAAGTGGCATTAAAACCGTCTTGTTAAGCTACTGTGACCTCCACGTCTCTTCCAAGGAGCATTAAAACCATCTAGTTAAACCAATTTGTACTCCACAGCTCTTCCAAGGGGCATTAAAACCGTCTTGTTAAGCTACTGTGACCTCCGCTTCTCTTCCACGGGGCCTTGATATTGCCTTTTTATTTCACTGCGACCTTCACCATCCTTCCAAGGGGCATTAAAAACATCTTGTTAAGCTACTGTGACCTCCACGTCTCTTCCACTGGGCATTAATATTGTCTTTATATTTTATTGCGATCTCCACCACTTTTCCAAAGGGCATTGATATTGTCTTTTTATTCCACTGCGACCTCCACCACTCTTCCAAGGGGCATTAAAACCATCTTGTTAAGCTACTATGATCTCCACGTCTTTTCCATGGGGCACTGATATTGTATTTTTATTCCACTGTAAACTCTACCACTCTTCCAAGGAGCACTAATACTGTCTTCTTAAACCACTCTGAACTCCACAGCTCTTCCAAGGAACATTAAATCTGTCTTGTTAAGCTACGGTGACCTCCACTTCTCTTCCACGGGGCATTGATATTGTCTTTTTATTCCACTGCGACCTCCACCACTTTTCCATGGGGCACTGATATTGTTTTTTTATTCCACTGCGACCTCCACCACTCCCCCAAGGGGCATTAAAACCATCTTGTTAAGTTACTGTGACCTCCACGTCTCTTCTTAGGGTCATTAAACCTGTCTTGTTAAATCACTCTGAACTCCACACCTCTTCCAAGGGGCATTAAATTCGTCTTGTATAGCTACTGTGACCTCCATGTCTCTTCCACAGGGCATTGATATTGTCTTTTTATTCCACTGCGACCTCCACCACTCTTCCAAGTGGCATTAAAACCATCTTGTTAAGCTTCTGTGACCTCCATATCTTTACCAAGAGGCATTAAAACCATCTTTTTAAACCACGCTGAACTCCATAGATCTTCCAAGGGGCATTAAAACTGTCTTGTTAAGCTACAGTGACCTCCACATCTCTTCCACGTGGCATTGATATTGACTTTTTATTCCACAGCGACCTCCACCACTCTTCCAAGGGGCATTAAAAATGTCTTGTTAAGCTACTGTGACCTCCACGTCTCTTCCACGGGGCATTGATATTGTCTTTTTATTTCACTCTAACCACCACCACTCTTCCAAGGGGCATTAAAACCGTCTTATTAAGTTACTGTGACCTCCACGTCTCTTCTTAGGGGCATTAAACCTGTCTTGTTAAATCACTCTGAACTCCACAGCTCTTCCAAGGGGCATTAAATTCGTCTTGTATAGCTACTGTCAAATCCACGTCTCTTCCACAGGGCATTGATATTGTCTTTTTATTCCACTGCGACCTCCACCACTCTTCCAAGGGGCATTAAAACCATCTTGTTAAGCTTCTGTGACCTCCATATCTTTAAAAAGAGGCATTAAAACCATCTTGTTAAACCACGCTGAACTCCACAGCTCTTCCAAGGGGCATTAAAACCGTCTTGTTAAGCTACAGTGAACTCCACATCTCTTCCACGTGGCATTGATATTGACTTTCTAATTGCATTGCGACCTCCACCACTCTACCAAGGGGCATTGATATTGTCTTTTTATTCCAATGTATCCTCCACCACTCTTCCAAGAGGCATTAAAACCGTCTTGTTTAGCTACTGTGATCTTCACGTCTCTACCACTGGGCATTGATTTTGTCCCTTTTTTCCACAGTGACCTCCACCACTCTTCCAAGGAGCATTGATATTGTCTTTTTATTCCACAGCGACATCCACGACTCTTCCAAGGGGCATTAAAACCGTCTTGTTAATCTACTGTGACCTGCAGGTCTCTTCCATGGGGCATTGATTTTGTCTTTTTATTCCGCTGCGACCTCCACCACTCTTCCAATGGGCATTAAAACCATCTTGTTAGGCTTCTGTGACCTCCACGTCTCTTCCATGGGGCATTGATATTGTCTTTTTATTTCACTGCGACCTCCACCATTCTTCCAAGGGGCATTGATATTGTTTGTTTATTCCACTGCGACCTCCACCACTCTCCCATACGACATTGATATTGTCTTTTTATTCAACTCCTACCTCCACTACTCTTCCAAGGGGCATTGATATTGTCTTTTTATTCCACTGCGACCTCCACCACTGTTCCAAGGGGCATTAAAACCATCTTGTGAAGCTACTGTGACCTCCACATCTCTTCCACGGCGCATTGATATTGTCTTTTTATTCCATTGCGACCTCCACCACTCTTCCAAGGGCCACTGATATTGTCTTTTTATTCCACAGCGACCTCCACCACTCTTCTAAGGGGCATTGATATTGTCTTTTTATTCCACTGCAACCTCCACCACTCTTCCAAGGGGCATTAAAACCGTCTTTTTAAGTTACTGTGACCTCCACGTCTCTTCTTAGGGGCATTATACCTGTCTTGTTAAATCACTCTGAACTCCACAGCTCTTTCAAGGGGCATTAAATTAATCTTGTATAGCTACTGTGACCTCCACTTTTCTTCCACAGGGCATTGATATTGTCTTTTTATTCCACTGCGACCTCCACCACTCTTCCAATGGGCATTAAAACCATCTTGTTAGGCTTCTGTGACCTCCACGTCTCTTCCACGGGGCATTGATATTGTCTTTTTATTCCACTGCGACCTGCACCACTGTACAAAGGGGCATTAAAACGATCTTGTTAAGCTACTGTGACCTTCACGTCTGTTCCACGGGGCATTGATATTGTCTTTTTATTCCACTTTGACCTCCACCACTTTTCCACGAGGCTTTGATATTGTCTTTTTATTTCACTGCGAACTCCACCACTCCTTCAAGGGGCATTAAAACCGTCTTTTTAAGTTACTGTGATCTCCACGTCTCTTCTAAGGGGCATTAAACCTGTCTTGTTAAACCTCTCTGAACACAGCTCTTCCAAGGGGCATTAAATTCGTCTCTGTTAAGCTACTGTGACCTCCACATCTCTTCCACAGGGCATTGATTTTGTCTTTTTATACCACAGCGTCCTCCACTACTCTTCCAAGGGACATTAAAAACGTCTTGTTAAGCTACTGTGACCTCCACGTCTCTTCCAAGAGGCATTAAAACCATCTTCTTAAACCAATTTGAACTCCACACCTCTTCCAAGGGGCATTAAAATCGTCTTGTTAAGCTACTGTGACCACCACAACTCTTTCACAGGGCATTGATATTGTTTTTTTATTTCACTGCGACCTCCACCACACTACTAAGGGGAATTAAAAGAGTATTGTTAAGCTACTGTGACCTCCACGTCTCTTCCAAGAGGCATTAAAACCATCTTATTAAACCACTCTGACCTCCACAGTTCTTCCAAGGGGCATTAAAATCGTCTTGTTAAGCTACTGTGACCTCCAAGTCTCTTCCACGGGGCATTGATATTGTCTTTTTATTCCACTGTGACCTCCATCACTCTTTCAAGGGGCATTGATATTGTCTTTTTATTCAACTGCGACGTCCACCACTCTTCCAAGGGGCATTAAAACGATGTTATTAAGCTACTGAGACCTCCAATTCTCTTCTACGGGGCATTGATATTGTCTTTTTATTCCACTGCGACCTCCACCACTCTTCCATAGGGCATTGATATTATCTTTTTATGCGACTGCGACCTCCACCACTCTTCCAAGGGGTCATTGATATTGTCTTTTTATTCCACTGCAACTTCCACCACTCTTCCAAGGGGCATTAAAACCATTTTGTTAAGCTACTGGGACCTCCGCTTCTCTTCCACGGGGCATTGATATTGTCTTTTTATTCCACTGCGACCTTCACCACCCTTCCAAGGGGCATTAAAAACATCTTGTTAAGCTACTGTGACCTCCACGTCTCTTCCAAGAGGCAATAAAACCATCTTATTAAACCACTCTGACCTCCACAGTTCTTCCAAGGGGCATTAAAATCGTCTTGTTAAGCTACTGTGACCTCCAAGTCTCTTCCACGGGGCATTGATATTGTCTTTTTATTCCACTGTGACCTCCATCACTCTTTCAAGGGGCATTGATATTGTCTTTTTATTCAACTGCGACGTCCACCACTCTTCCAAGGGGCATTAAAACGATGTTATTAAGCTACTGAGACCTCCAATTCTCTTCTACGGGGCATTGATATAGTCTTTTTATTCCACTGCGACCTCCACCAGTCTTCCATAGGGCATTGATATTATCTTTTTATGCGACTGCGACCTCCACCACTCTTCCAAGGGGTCATTGATATTGTCTTTTTATTCCACTGCAACTTCCACCACTCTTCCAAGCGGCATTAAAACCATTTTGTTAAGCTACTGGGACCTCCGCTTCTCTTCCACGGGGCATTGATATTGTCTTTTTATTCCACTGCGACCTTCACCACCCTTCCAAGGGGCATTAAAAACATCTTGTTAAGCTACTTTGACCTCCACGTCTCTTCCACCGGGCATTAATATTGTCTTTATATTTTTTTGCGACCTCCATCACTCTTCCAAGGGGCATTGATATTGGCAATTTATTCCACTGCGACATCCACCACTCTTCCAAGGGGCATTAAAACCATCTTGTTAAGCTACTGTGATCTCCCCCTCTCTTCCACGTGGCATTGATATGGTATTTTTATTCCACTGTAACCTCCACCACTATTCCAAGGGGCATTAAAACCATCTAGTTAAGCTACTGTGACCTACACGTCTCTTCCAAGGGGCATTAAAATTATGTTGATAAACCACTCTGAACTCCACAGCGCTTCCAAGGGGCATTAAAACTGTCTTGTTAAGCTACGGTGACCTCCATGTCTCTTCCAAGGGGCATTGATATTGTCTTTTTATTCCACTGCGACCTCCACCACTCTTCCAAGGGGCATTGATATTGTCTTTTTATTCCACTGCAACCTCCACCACTTTTCCATGGGTCATTGATATTGTCTTTTTATTCCACTGTGACCTCCACCACTCTCCCAAGGGGCATTAGAACCGTGTTGTTAAGCTTCTGTGACCTCCACGTCTCTTCTTATGGGCATTAAACCTGTCATGCTAAATCACTCTGAACTCCACAGCTCTTCCAAGGGGCATTAAATTCGTCTTGTATAGCTCCTGTGACCTCCACGTCTCTTCCACAGGGCATTGATATTGTCTTTTTATTCCACTGCGACCTCCACTACTCTTCCAAGGGACAATAAAACCGTCTTGTTAAGCTACTGTAACCTCCATGTCTCTTCAACAGGGCATTCATATTGTCTTTTTTTTCCACTGCGACCTCCACCACTCTTCCAAAGGGCATTAAAACCATCTTGTTAAGCTTCTGTGACCTCCACGTCTTTACCAAGGGGCAAAAAAAACATCTTGTTAAACCACGCTGAACTCCACAGCTTTTCCAAGGGGCATTAAAACCGTCTTGTTAAGCTACTGTGACCTCCACGTCTCTTCCACGGGGCATTGTTATTGTCTTTTTATTCCACAGCGACCTCCACCACTCTTCCAAAGAGTATTAAAACCGTCTTGTTAGGCTACTGTCACCTCCATGTCTCTTCGACGAGGCATTGATATTGTATTTTTAATACACTGCTACCTCCACCACTCTAACAAGGGGCATCGATATTCTTTTTTAATTCCACTGCGACCTCCACCACTCTTCCAAGGGGCATTGATAAAGTCTTTTTATTCCACTGCGACCTTCACCACTCTTCCAAGGGGCATTAAAACCGTCTTGTTAAGCTACTGTGACCTTCACGTCTCTTCCACGGGGCATTGAAACCATCTTGTTAAACCACTCTGAACTCCACAGCTCTTCCAAGGGGCCTTTAAACTGTCTTGTTAAGCTACTGTGACCTCCATGTCTCTTCCACGAGGCAATGATATTGTCTTTTTATTCCACAGCAGCTTCCACCACTCTTCCAAGGGGCATTAAAACTGCCCTGTTAAGCTACTGAGACCTCCACGTCTCTTCCACGGGGCATTGATATTGTCTTTTTAATTCCATTGCGACCTCCACCACTCTACCAAGGGGCATTAATATTGTTTTTTTATTCCACTGCGACCTCTACCACACTTCCAAGGGGCATTAAAACCGTCTTGTTAAGCTACTGTGATCTGCACGTCTCTACCACTGGGCATTGATTTTGTCTTTTTATTCCACAGCGACCTCCACCACTCTTTCAAGGGTCATTGATATTGTCTTTTTATTCCACAGCGACCTCCACCACTCTTCCAAGGGGCATTGCACCGTCTCGTTAAGGTACTGTGACCTCCAGGTCTCTACCACTGGTCATTGATTTTGTCTTTTTATTCCACTGCGACCTCCACCACTCTTCCAAGGGGCATTAAAACGATCTTGTTAAGCTTCTGTGACCTGCACGTCTCTGCCACGGGGCATTGATATTGTCTTTTTATTCAACTGCGACCTCCACTACTTTTCCAGGGGGCATTGATATTGTCTTTTTATTCCACTGCGACCTCCACCACTGTACCAAGGGGCATTAAAACGATCTTGTTAAGCAACTGTGACCTTCACGTCTCTTCCACGGGGCATTGATATTGCCTTTTTATTCCACTGCGACCTCCACCACTCTTCCATGGGGCAGTAAAACCATCTTGTGAAGCTACTGTGACCTCCACATCTCTTCCACGGGGCATTGATATTGCCTTTTTTTTCCACAGCTACCTCAACCACTCTTTAAACGGGCATTGATATTGTCTTTTTATTACACAGAGACCTCCACCAGTTTTCCAATGGGCAGTAAAACCATCTTGTTAAGCTACTGTGACCTCCAGGTCTCTTCCACGTGGCATTGATATTGTCTTTATATTCCACTGTGACCTCCACCACTCTTCCAATGGACATTAAAACCATCTTGTTAGGCTACTGTGACCTCCACGTCTCTTCCACGGGGCATTGATATTGTGTTTTTATTACACTGCGACCTCCACCACTCTTCCAAGGGGCATTAAAACAGTGTCGTTAAGCTACTGAGACGTCCAATTCTCTTCCACAGGGCATTGATATTCTCTTTTTATTCAACTGCGACCTCCACCACTCTTCCAAGGGGGCATTGATATTGTTTTTTTATTCCACTGCGACCTCCACCACTCTTCCAAAGGGCATTAAAACCATTTTCTGAAGCTACTCTGACCTCCAAGTCTCTTCCACGGGGCTTTGATATTGTCTTTTTAATCAATTGTAACCTCCAGCACTATTCCAAGTGGCATTAAAACCGTCTTGTTAAGCTACTGTGACCTCCACGTCTCTTCCATGGAGCATTAAAACCATCTAGTTAAACCAATTTGTACTCCACAGCTCTTCCAAGGGGCATTAAAACCGTCTTGTTAAGCTACTGTGACCTCCGCTTCTCTTCCACGGGGCCTTGATATTGCCTTTTTATTACACTGCGACCTTCACCATCCTTCCAAGGGGCATTAAAAACATCTTGTTAAGCTACTGTGACCTCCACGTCTCTTCCACTGGGCATTAATATTGTCTTTATATTTTATTGCGATCTCCACCACTTTTCCAAAGGGCATTGATATTGTCTTTTTATTCCACTGCGACCTCCACCACTCTTCCAAGGGGCATTAAAACCATCTTGTTAAGCTACTATGATCTCCACATCTTTTCCATGGGGCACTGATATTGTATTTTTATTCCACTGTAAACTCTACCACTCTTCCAAGGAGCACTAATACTGTCTTCTTAAACCACTCTGAACTCCACATCTCTTCCAAGGAACATTAAATCTGTCTTGTTAAGCTACGGTGACCTCCACTTCTCTTCCACGGGGCATTGATATTGTCTTTTTATTCCACTGCGACCTCCACCACTTTTCCATGGGGCACTGATATTGTTTTTTTATTCCACTGCGACCTCCACCACTCCCCCAAGGGGCATTAAAACCATCTTGTTAAGTTACTGTGACCTCCACGTCTCTTCTTAGGGTCATTAAACCTGTCTTGTTAAATCACTCTGAACTCCACACCTCTTCCAAGGGGCATTAAATTCGTCTTGTATAGCTACTGTGACCTCCATGTCTCTTCCACAGGGCATTGATATTGTCTTTTTATTCCACTGCGACCTCCACCACTCTTCCAAGTGGCATTAAAACCATCTTGTTAAGCTTCTGTGACCTCCATATCTTTACCAAGAGGCATTAAAACCATCTTTTTAAACCACGCTGAACTCCATAGATCTTCCAAGGGGCATTAAAACCGTCTTGTTAAGCTACAGTGACCTCCACATCTCTTCCACGTGGCATTGATATTGACTTTTTATTCCACAGAGACCTCCACCACTCTTCCAAGGGGCATTAAAAATGTCTTGTTAAGCTACTGTGACCTCCACGTCTCTTCCACGGGGCATTGATATTGTCTTTTTATTCCACTCTAACCTCCACCACTCTTCCAAGGGGCATTAAAACCGTCTTATTAAGTTACTGTGACCTCCACGTCTCTTCTTAGGGGCATTAAACCTGTCTTGTTAAATCACTCTGAACTCCACAGCTCTTCCAAGGGGCATTAAATTCGTCTTGTATAGCTACTGTCAAATCCACGTCTCTTCCACAGGGCATTGATATTGTCTTTTTATTCCACTGCGACCTCCACCACTCTTCCAAGGGGCATTAAAACCATCTTGTTAAGCTTCTGTGACCTCCATATCTTTAAAAAAAGGCATTAAAACCATCTTGTTAAACCACGCTGAACTCCACAGCTCTTCCAAGGGGCATTAAAACGGTCTTGTTAAGCTACAGTGAACTCCACATCTCTTCCACGTGGCATTGATATTGACTTTCTAATTGCATTGCGACCTCCACCACTCTACCAAGGGGCATTGATATTGTCTTTTTATTCCAATGTGACCTCCACCACTCTTCCAAGAGACATTAAAACCGTCTTGTTTAGCTACTGTGATCTTCACGTCTCTACCACGGGGCATTGATTTTGTCCCTTTTTTCCACTGTGACCTCCACCACTCTTCCAAGGGGCATTGATATTGTCTTTTTATTCCACAGCGACATCCACGACTCTTCCAAGGGGCATTAAAACCATCTTGTTAAGCTACTGTGACCTCCAGGTCTCTTCCATGGGGCATTGATTTTGTCTTTTTATTCCGCTGCGACGTCCACCACTCTTCCAATGGGCATTAAAACCATCTTGTTAGGCTTCTGTGACCTCCACGTCTCTTCCACGGGGCATTGATATTGTCTTTTTATTTCACTGCGACCTCCACCATTCTTCCAAGGGGCATTGATATTGTTTGTTTATTCCACTGCGACCTCCACCACTCTCCCATAGGACATTGATATTGTCTTTTTATTCAACTCCTACCTCCACTACTCTTCCAAGGGGCATTGATATTGTCTTTTTATTCCACTGCGACCTCCACCACTGTTCCAAGGGGCATTAAAACCATCTTGTGAAGCTACTGTGACCTCCACATCTCTTCCACGGCGCATTAATATTGTCTTTTTATTCCATTGCGACCTCCACCACTCTTCCAAGGGCCACTGATATTGTCTTTTTATTCCACAGCGACCTCCACCACTCTTCTAAGGGGCATTGATATTGTCTTTTTATTCCACTGCAACCTCCACCACTCTTCTAAGGGGCATTAAAACCGTCTTGTTAAGTTACTGTGACCTCCACGTCTCTTCTTAGGGGCATTAAACCTGTCTTGTTAAATCACTCTGAACTCCACAGCTCTTTCAAGGGGCATTAAATTCGTCTTGTATAGCGACTGTGACCTCCACTTTTCTTCCACAGGGCATTGATATTGTCTTTTTATTCCACTGCGACCTCCACCACTCTTCCAAGGTGCAGTAAAACCATCTTGTTAAGCTTCTGTGACCTCCATGTCTTTTCCAAGAGGCATCAAAACCATCTTGTTCAGCCACGCTGAACTCCACAGCTCTTCCAAGAGGCATTAAAACCGTCTTGTTAAGATACTGTGACCTCCACATCTCTTCCACGGGGCATTGATATTGTCTTTTATTCCACAGCGACCTCCACCACTCTTCCAAGGGTCATTAAAAACGTCTTGTTAAGCTACTGTGACGTCCACGTCTCTTCCACGGGGCATTGATATTGTCTTTTTATTCCACTGTGTAGCGTCGACGTCCCTGCCCTCTGCTAGGCAGGGACACTGTTCCCCTCACCTCTCCGCTCCGAGCCCGCCGTCCTCCTTCCGCTCTGCTGGCAGCGCGTGCTCCTTCCTGGCCACGGTGCTTAGGGCGCGCGCGTGCGCGCTCCCCCCCTCTTAAAGGGGCCGCGCGCGCCGTCCTAAGGAGTCCTCGGCCAATGGCCGGAGGACTTCACCATATATAAGGCACCTCCTCGAAAATGGAGGTGCCCGAGCAATGTTGTTGCACTGTTCACTACTCTGTTTCAGCCCTCAGGTCCCGTCTCCAGTTACCTGCCAGTTACCTGCCAGTTTCCTGCCAGTTTGCTGTCTGATTCCTGCCTGATAATCCGCTTACCTGCTTGCTAGCCTGAGGTCCGACGGTCTGCCTTCCGACACCTGTCAGTCTGTCTATGGATCAGCTTGCCCGCTCACCTAGGAGCGCACATCTGCTACCTGCCTGCTAGCCTACCTTGAGGCTCCGCCGTCACGTGCTGTGACCACCTGCCTGTCCAGAGACTCTTGCCCGCTCACGTGGGAGCGCTCACCTGCTACCTGCCTGCTAGCCTACCTGGAGGCTCCGCCGTCACGTGCTGTGACCACCTGCCTGTCCAGAGACTCTTGCCCGCTCACCTGGGAGCGCTCACCTGCTACCTGTCTGTTGGCCTACCTGGAGGCTCCGCCGTCACGTGCTGTGACCACCTGCCAGTCCAGAGACTCTTGCCCGCTCACCTGGGAGCGCTCATCTGCTACCTGCCTGTTAGCCTACCTGGAGGCTCCGCCATCACATGCTGTGACCACCTGCTTATCCAGAGACTCTCGCCTGCTCACCTGGGAGCACACATCTGCCATCTGCCTGCTAGCCTACCTGGAGGCTCAGCCGTCACAGGTCGTACCTACCCTTTACCCAGAGACTGTCCCGGTCACTTGCCGTGACCTCCTGCCCGTTCACCCAGAGACTGCCCCGGTCACTTGCTGTGACCCCCTGCCCGTTCACCCAGAGACTGTCCCGGTCACTTGCCGTGACCTCCTGCCCGTTTACCCAGAGACTGTCCCGGTCACCTGCCCGTCTTCCCTGGTCGCCACCCGCTTCCTTACAAGGACCGCCCCCTTGTATAGTTGCTCAGAGGTTCCGCCTCCCAGACCCGTTACAGTTTGCTCGGGCCATGGAACCCGGTGGCACCCAAGCTCCCTCGTTCTCGGACCTTTGTCATAAACTGTCCCGTCAGAGGTCCCAACAGGAGTCCATCCTGAGTCACCTGCGGAATGTCAATTCTCGCCTGGACACTCTGACTGCTCCACCAGCAACCACTGCTAGTGTCATGACTCGCAACCCGGCAGCTCCGCTGCCCACCAATACCATGGTATCCTGCTCTGGACCCCGGCTTTCTGCACCTCCTCGCTTCGGAGGCGACTCCGCTCAGGCTCGGGGCTTCATAAACCAGTGCACCCTGCACTTTGAACTCCTGTCCCACCAGTTTAACTCCGACCGGGCCAAAGTAGCCTTCATCATGTCCCATCTCACGGGGGAGGCTCTGGCTTGGCTAAATCCTCTATGGGAGAGAGGAGACCCCCTGGTGTCTGACTTGCCTGCCTTTCTCATGGCTTTCCGGAAAGTCTTCGACGAACCCGGACGGAAGACCTCATCTGCATCGTCTCTGCTACGCCTCCGTCAGGGAAGTCTCACCGTGGGCCAATATGCCATACGGTTCCGTATCCTTGCCTCGGAGCTGGCCTGGGATAACGACGCTCTGGTATCTGTCTTCTGGGAGGGTCTGTCCGGCCGTATTAAAGATGAACTCGCCGGTCGGGACATTCCTACCACTCTCGACGACTTAATAACTCTTGCCACCCGGATTGACCTACGGTTCCAGGAGCGTGCCAAAGAGGTCACCCGTGAGAGGAGGTTTCCACGTCTAGCTCCTACCTTCCAGAAACCCGTCACTCCCTCCGTTTCTCCCCAGGTACACTCTCCTGAGCCTATGCAGGTCGACCAGACCAAGATGGTCAAAACCCGTCAGGACTTACGCCGTGCCGAGGGGAGCTGCTTCTACTGTGGCAGTAAGGAGCACCGGATCCGTATCTGCCCGGAGAGGTCGGGAAACGCCTGTGTCTAGGTTCGCTCAGAGAGGTCGACCTAGACAAGAATAAATCCTCTCCATCTCTGCTGCTGTCAGTCTCAATTATCTGCGGGGAGAACCGTTATTTCGAACTAGCCCAACTTGACTCTGGAGCAGCCGGGAATCTTATTTCACAGTCCCTGGTAGAAAAATACCGCATTCCCACCAAACCTCTGGCTGTACCCTTGTCTGTCGCTGCCGTGGATGGGGGCCTCTTACCACGTCCCATCCAACTCATCACCGAATCCATTACTCTGCAGGTGGGAATGCTGCATTCTGAGAGCATCTCTTTTCATGTTCTGCCTGGACTCTCTCACGCCCTCTTACTAGGCCTACCTTGGCTCCAGAAACATGCACCCGTGCTTGACTGGCAGACCGGAGAAGTCCTTCGCTGGGGACAGGACTGCCATAAGACTTGTTCGGTTCCCGTTCATCCCGTCCGTCCTTCTCCTACCCCAACTAATCTACCTGGACTTCCGATTCCTTATTGGTCATTTGCTGATGTCTTTAATAAAAAGGAGGCAGAGACATTACCCCCTCATAGACCATACGACTGTCCTATCGACCTGTTACCCGGTACTACGCCTCCCCGTGGGCGTATTTACCCATTGTCCGCTGCTGAGACCCGGTCGATGTCCGAATATATTGAGGAGAATCTGGCCCGGGGATTCATCCGGAAATCTACCTCCCCGGCGGGAGCAGGCTTCTTTTTTGTTAAAAAGAAGGACGGCTCTCTCCGTCCCTGTATAGACTATAGAGGCCTTAACCAGATCACGGTGAAGAATAAGTACCCCCTTCCGCTCATTCCGGAATTATTTGATCGTCTGAGGGGGGCTAGAATCTTCACCAAACTGGACCTCCGTGGGGCGTACAACCTGGTCCGTATCCGTCAGGGGGATGAATGGAAGACTGCATTTAACACCCGGGACGGCCACTATGAATATCTGGTAATGCCCTTTGGTCTCTGTAACGCTCCTGCCGTCTTTCAAGAGTTGGTCAATGACATCTTCCGGGACCTTCTCTACTCCTGCGTAGTGGTGTACCTGGACGACATCTTGGTCTTCTCTCCGGAACTCCAGACTCACCGGAGGGATGTTCGTCAGGTCCTGCTCAGGCTCAGGCAGAATCACCTCTTCGCTAAATATGAGAAGTGCCTCTTTGAGCAGACCTCGCTTCCGTTTTTGGGCTACATTATTTCTCAGACCGGCCTACGAATGGATCCAGAGAAACTGTCTGCCATCGAGAAATGGCCTCTACCGGAGGGGTTGAAGGCTATTCAGCGGTTCCTGGGCTTCGCCAACTACTACCGCCTCTTCATACCGCACTTCTCTTCCCGGACTGCCCCAATTTCCACGCTCACCCGTAAGGGCACTAATCCCAGAGAGTGGCCGCCCGAAGCAGAGGAGGCCTTTCTTTCCTTAAAACAGGCCTTCTCTTCCGCCCCGGTGCTGCATCGCCCGGACGGCAACAAGCAGTTCTTCCTGGAAGTTGACGCCTCCTCCTCTGGAGCCGGAGCGGTACTTACCCAAAAATCGTCTTCCGGGAGAATGGTAACTTGCGGCTTCTTCTCCAAACTCTTCTCCTCTTCTGAGCGCAACTATTCCATAGGAGACCGAGAGTTATTGGCCATCAAGCTGGCATTGGAGGAGTGGCGTTACCTACTCGAGGGGGCTCTTCACCCGGTAATAATTTACACTGACCACAAGAACTTGGCTTACCTCCAGCATGCCCAGAGACTTAACCCGCGCCAAGCCCGGTAGTCCTTGTTTTTTGTTCGCTTTGATTTTGTTCTTCATTTTCGCCCGGCTGACAAAAACATCAAAGCGGACGCCTTGTCCCGATCCTTTCTGGTGTCTGATCTCGAGGAAGAACCTAAACATATCATGTATCACGCCAGAGTAATGCAGGTGGCTCCCGTGAGTCTAAATCGTCTCCCTCCCGGTAAGACTTTCGTATCGGTACCTGATCGGGAGAAGATCCTACACTGGGGTCATTCGTCTAAACTAGCTGGCCACGCCGGTCAGAAAAAGACCCTCCAGCTTATTACCCGGCACTACTGGTGGCCTACCCTGCACAAGGACGTAATAGACTTTGTTTCTGCCTGTGTGTCCTGCGCCCGCAACAAAGTTCCGAGACACCTGCCAGCCGGTCGCCTCCTTCCGCTTCCTGTACCTGCTGTCCCCTGGCAGCATATAGCTATGGACTTCATAACTGATCTCCCCGTCTCTGCCGGTTGTACGGTCATTTGGGTGGTCGCTGACCGCTTTTCCAAGATGGCTCACTTCATTCCCCTGCCAGGCCTCCCGTCTGCACCCGAGCTGGCTAAAGACTTTATCCGCCACATCTTCCGTCTTCATGGCCTGCCCCTCCACATTGTGTCGGATCGTGGGGTACAGTTCACCTCACGTTTCTGGAGAGCCACTTGTAAGTTGCTAGACGTCACCCTGGACTTCTCCTCCGCTTACCACCCACAGTCTAATGGTCAAGTGGAGCGGATCAATCAGATCCTGACCAGTTACCTCCGGCACTTCGTTAATGCCCACCATTCTGACTGGGTGGATCTCCTGCCATGGGCCGAATTCTCTTACAACAATCACGAGAGCGAATCTTCCTCCAAATCCCCGTTTTTTGTAGTCTTCGGTCAGCATCCTCGGATCCCATTTCCCGTCTCCACCTCAGTGGATAATCCGACTGCGGAATCTCTTGTTAACAAATTTTCCTCCATATGGGAGAGTACCCGGTCCGCACTCCTTCAGTCGTCCGAGCGTATGAAAAGACATGCTGACAAAAAACGTCTGGATCCTCCTCAATTCCGTCCAGGGGATAAGGTCTGGCTCTTGTCCAAGTATGTCCGGCTCAAGATTCCTTCCTATAAGTTAGGGCCTCGGTTCATCGGTCCTCTGGAGGTCATCAGTCAGATCAACCCGGTGGCCTATAATTTGAAACTCCTGGCCAACTTGCGGAACCCTAACTCCTTCCATGTATCTCTCCTCAAACCCGTGGTACTTAACTCTTTTTCCAAGTCTACAGGTACGCCTCCTGCTCCGGTTTCCGCTGAAAACGAGTTTGAGGTAGAGAACATTCTGGACACCAAAAGGGTAAGAGGAAAGACCTTTTTTCTAGTAGATTGGAAGGGGTTTGGTCCTGAAGAGAGAACGTGGGAGCCCCGGGAGAACATCCATGCCCCTCTCATCCTTGCTAAATTTCTGTCTGGCCTAAAAAAGGGGGGCCTAAAGGGGGGGGTACTGTAGCGTCGGCGTCCCTGCCCTCTGCTAGGCAGGGACGCTGTTCCCCTCACCTCTCCGCTCCGAGCCCGGCGTCCTCCTCCCGCTCTGCTGGCAGCGCGCGCTCCTTCCCGGCCACGGTGCTTAGAGCGTGCGCACTGCCCCCCCTCATAAAGGGGCCGCACGCGCCGTCCTAAGGAGTCCCCGGCCAATGGCCGGAGGACTTCACCATATATAAGGCACCTCCTCCAAAATGGAGGTGCCCGAGCAATGTTGTTGCACTGTTCACTACTCTGCTTCAGCCCTCAGGTCACGTCTCCAGTTACCTGCCAGTTACCTGCCAGTTTCCTGCCAGTTTGCTGTCTGATTCCTGCCTGATAATCCGCTTACCTGCTTGCTAGCCTGAGGTCCGACGGTCTGCCTTCTGACACCTGTCAGTCTGTCTATGGACCAGCTTGCCCGCTCACCTGGGAGCGCACATCTGCTACCTGCCTGCTAGCCTACCTGGAGGCTCCGCCGTCACGTGCTGTGACCACCTGCCTGTCCAGAGACTCTTGCCCGCTCACCTGGGAGCGCTCACCTGCTACCTGTCTGTTGGCCTACCTGGAGGCTCCGCCGTCATGTGCTGTGACCACCTGCCAGTCCAGAGACTCTTGCCCGCTCACCTGGGAGCGCTCATCTGCTACCTGCCTGTTAGCCTACCTGGAGGCTCCGCCGTCACATGCTGTTACCACCTGCTTATCCAGAGACTCTCGCCTGCTCACCTGGGAGCACACATCTGCCATCTGCCTGCTAGCCTACCTGGAGGCTCAGCCGTCACAGGTCGTACCTACCCTTTACCCAGAGACTGTCCCGGTCACTTGCCGTGACCTCCTGCCCGTTCACCCAGAGACTGCCCCGGTCACTTGCTGTGACCCCCTGCCCGTTCACCCAGAGACTGTCCCGGTCACTTGCCGTGACCTCCTGCCCGTTTACCCAGAGACTGTCCCGGTCACCTGCTGTGACTACCTGCCCATCTTCCCTGGTCGCCACCCGCTTCCTTACAAGGACCGCCCCCTTGTATAGTTGCTCAGAGGTTCCGCCTCCCAGACCCACACACTGCGCCCTCCACCACTCTTTCAAGGGGCATTAAAACCATCTTGTTAGGCTACTGTGACCTCCATTTCTCTAACACGAGGCATTGATATTGTCTTTTTTAATCCACTGTCACCTCCACCACTCTTCCAAGGGGCATTGATATTGTTTTTTTATTCCACTGCGACCTCCACCATTCTTCCAAGGGGCATTGATATTGTCTTTTTATTCCACTACGACCTCCACCACTCTTCCAAGGGGCATTAAAACCATCTCGTTAAGCTACTGTGACCTCCACGTCTCTTCCACGGGGCATTAAAACCATCTTGTTAAACGACTCTGAACTCCACAGCTCTTCCAAGGGGCATTAAAACTGTGTTGTTAAGCTACTGTGACCTCCATGTCTCTTCCACGGGGCATTGATATTGTCTTTTTATTCCACAGGGACTACCACCACTCTTCCAAGGGGCGCTAAAACTGTCTTGTTAAGCTACTGTGATCTGCACGTCTCTTCCACAGGGCATTGATATTGTGTTTTTATTCCAATGTAACCTCCACCACTCTTCCAAGGGGCATTAAAACCGTCTTGTTTAGCTACTGTGACCTTTACGTCTCAACCACGGGGCATTGATTTTGTCCTTTTTTATTCAAAGCGACCTCCACCACTCTTCCAAGGGGCATTAAAACCGTCTTTTTAAGCTACTGGGACCTCCAGGTCTCTTCCTTGGGGCATTGATTTTGTCTTTTTATTCCACTGCGACCTCCACCACTCTTCCAATGGGCATTAAAACCATCTTGTTAGGCTTCTGTGACCTCCACGTCTCTTCCACGGGGTATTGATATTGTCTTTTTATTTCACTGCATCCTCCACCACTCTTCCAAGGGGCATTGATATTGTCTTTTTATTCCACTGCGGTCTCCACCACTCTTCGTATGGACATTAAAACCATCTTGTTAGGCTACTGTGACCTCCACGTCTCTTCCACGGGGCATTGATATTGTCTTTTTATTTCACTGCGACCTCCACCACTCTTCCACGGGGCATTGATATTGTCTTTTTAATTCCATTGCGACCTCCAAAACTCTACCAAGGGGCATTAAAACTGTCTTGTTAAGCTACTGTGACCTCCACGTCTCTTCCACGGGGCATTAAAACCATCTTGTTAAACCACTCTGAACTCCACAGCTCTTCCAAGGGGCATTAAAATTGTGTTGTTAAGCTGCTATGACTTCGATGTCTCTTCCACGGGACATTGATATTGTCTTTTTATTCCACAGCGACTTCCACCACTCTTCCAAAGGGTATTAAAACTGTCTTCTTAATCTACTGTGACCTCCACGTCTCTTCCACGGGGCAATGATAGTGTCTTTCTAATTCCATTGCGACCTCCACCACTCTACCAAGGGGCATTTATATTGTCTTTTTATTCCACTGCGACCTCCACCACTCTTCCAAGGGGCATTAAAACTGTCTTGTTAAGCTACTGTGATCTGCACGTCTTTTCCACGGGGCATTGATATTGTCTTTTTATTCCAATGTAACCTCCACCACTCTTCCAAGGGGCATTAAAACCGTCTTGTTTAGCTACTGTGACCTTTACGTCTCTAACACGGGGCATTGATTTTGTCCTTTTTTTTTCACAGCGACCTCCACCACTCTTCCAAGGGGCATTGCGTTTGTCTTTTTATTCCACTGCGACCTCCACCACTCTTCCTATGGGCATTAAAACCATCTTGTTAGGCTACTGTGACCTCCACGTCTTTTCCACGGGATATTGATATTGTCTTTTTATTTCACTGCATCCTCCACCACTCTTCCAAGGGGCATTGATATTGTCTTTTTATTCCACTGCGACCTCCACCACTCTTCGAATGGGCATTAAAACCATCTTGTTAGGCTACTGTGACCTCCACGTCTCTTCACGGGGCATTGATATTGCCTTTTTATTTCACTGCGACCTCTACCACTCTTCCACGGAGCATTGATATTGTCTTTTTAATTCTATTGCGACCTCCACCACTCTACCAAGGGGCATTAATATTGTCTTTTTATTCCACTGCGACCTCCACCACTCTTCCAAGGGGCTTTATATCCATCTTGTTAAGCTACTGTGATCTGCACGTCTCTTCCACGGGGCATTTATATTGTCTTTTTATTCCAATGTCAACTCCACCACTCTTCCAAGGGGCATTAAAACCGTCTTGTTTAGCTACTGTGACATTCACGTCTCTACCACGGGGAATTGATTTTGTCCTTTTTTTCCACAGCGACCACCACCACTCTTCCAAGGGGCATTGATATTGTCTTTTTATTCCACAGCGACCTCCACCACTGTTCCAAGGGGCATTAAAACCATCTTGTTAAGCTACTGAGACCTCCACTTCTCTATCACGGCGCATTGATATTGTTTTTTATTCCACTGCGACCTCTACCACTCTTCCAAGGGTTATTAAAACTGTCTTGTTAAGCTGCTGTGATCTGCATGTCTCTTCCACGGGGCATTGATTTTGTGTTTTTATTCCATTGTAACCTCCACCACTCTTCCAAGGGGCATTAAAACCGACTTGTTTTGCTAATGTGACTTTCACGTCTCTACCACGGGGCATTGATTTTGTCCTTTTTTTTCAAAGCGATCTCCACCACTCTTCCAAGGGGCATTGATATTGCCTTTTTATTCCACAGCGACCTCCACCACTCTTCCAATGGGCATTAAAACCATCTTGTTAGGCTACTGTGACCTCCACGTCTCTTCCACGGGGTATTGATATTGTCTTTTTATTTCACTGCATCCTCCACCACTCTTCCAAGGGGCATTGATATTGTCTTTTTATTCCACTGCGACCTCCACCACTCTTCGAATGGGCATTAAAACCATCTTGTTAGGCTACTGTGACCTCCACGTCTCTTCACGGGGCATTGATATTGCCTTTTTATTTCACTGCGAACTCTACCACTCTTCCACGGAGCATTGATATTGTCTTTTCAATTCTATTGCGACCGCCACCATTCTACCAAGGGGCATTAATATTGTCTTTTTATTCCAGTGCGACCTCCACCACTCTTCCAAGGGGTATTAAAATTGTCTTGTTAAGCTGCTGTGATCTGCATGTCTCTTCCACGGGGCATTGATTTTGTGTTTTTATTCCAATGTAACCTCCACCACTCTTCCAAGGGGCATTAAAACCGACTTGTTTAGCTAATGTGACTTTCACGTCTCTACCACGGGGCATTGATTTTGTCCTTTTTTTTCAAAGCGATCTCCACCACTCTTCCAAGGGGCATTGATATTGTCTTTTTATTCCACAGCGACCTCCACCACTCTTCCAAGGGGCATTAAAACCGTCTTTTTAAGCTACTGTGACCTCCAGGTCTCTTCCATGGGGCATTGATTTTGTGTTTTTTTTTTGCACTGCGACATCCACCACTCTTCCATCTTGTTAGGCTACCGTGACCTCCACTTCTCTTCCACGGGGCATTGATTTTGTCCTTTTTTTCCACAGCTACCTCCACCACTCTTTCAAGGGGCATTAAAACCATCTTGGCAAGCTACTCTGACCTCCAGGTCTCTTCCATGGGGCATTGATTTTTTCTTTTTATTCCGCTGCGACCTCCACCACTCTTCCAATGGACATTAAAACCAACTTGTTAGGCTACTGTGACCTCCACGTCTCTTCCACGGGGCACTGATATTGTCTTTTTATTTCACTGCGACCTCCACCACTCTTCCAAGGGGCTTTATATCCGTCTTGTTAAGCTACTGTGATCTGCATGTCTCTTCCACGGGGCATTGATATTGTCTTTTTATTCCAATGTCACCTCCACCACTCTTCCAAGGGGCATTAAAACCGTGTTGTTTAGCTACTGTGACATTAACGTCTCTACCACGGGGCATTGATTTTGTCCTTTTTTTCCACAGCGACCACCACCACTCTTCCAAGGGGCATTGATATTGTCTTTTTATTCCACAGCGACCTCCACCACTCTTCCAAGGGGCATTAAAACCATCTTGTTAAGCTACTGTGACCTCCAGGTCTCTTCCATGAGGCATTGATTTTGTCTTTTTATTTCGCTGCGACCTCCACCACTCTTTCAATGGGCATTAAAACCATGATGTTAGGCTACTGTGACCACCACGTCTTTTCCACGGGGCAATGATATTGTCTTTTTATTTCACTGCGACCTCCACCACTCTTCCAAGGGGCATTGATATTGTCTTTTTATTCCACTGCGACCTCCACCACTCTTCCATAGGGCATTGATATTGTCTTTTTATTCAACTCCGACCTCCACTACTCTTCCAAGGGGCATTGATATTGTCTTTTTATTCCACTGCGACCTCCACCACTGTTCCAAGGGGCATTAAAACCATCTTGTTAAGCTACTGAGACCTCCACATCTCTATCACGGCGCATTGATATTGTTTTTTATTCCACTGCGACCTTCACCACTCTTCCAAGGGGTATTAAAACTGTCTTGTTAAGCTGCTGTGATCTGCATGTCTCTTCCACGGGGCATTGATTTTGTGTTTTTATTCCAATGTAACCTCCACCACTCTTCCAAGGGGCATTAAAACCGACTTGTTTAGCTACTGTGACTTTCACGTCTCTACCACGGGGCATTGATTTTATCCTTTTTTTTCAAAGCGACCTCCACCACTCTTCCAAGGGGCATTGATATTGTCTTTTTATTCCACAGTGACCTCCACCACTCTTCCAAGTGGCATTAAAACCATCTTTTTAAGCTACTGTGACCTCCAGGTCTCTTCCATGGGGCATTGGTTCTTGTCTTTTTTTTCCACTGCGACCTCCACCACTCTTCCATCTTGTTAGGCTACTGTGACCTCCACTTCTCTTCCACGGGGTATTGATATTCTCTTTTTATTTCACTGCATCCTCCACCACTCTTCAAAGGGGTATTGATATTGTCTTTTTATTCTACTGCGACCTCCACCACTCTTCCAATGGGCATTAAAACTATCTTGTTAGGCTACTGTGATCTGCACGTCTCTTCCATGGGGCATTGATATTGTCTTTTTATTTCACTGCGACTTCCACCACTCTTCCACGCGGCATGGATATTGTCTTTTTAATTCCATTGCGAACTCCACCACTCTACCAAGGGGCATTAATATTGTCTTTTTATTCCACTGCGACCTCCACCACTCTTCCAAGGGGCATTAAAACCGTCTTATTAAGCTACTGTGATCGGCACGTCTCTTCCTCGGGGCATTGATATTGTCTTTTTATTCCAATGTAACCTCCACCACTCTTCCAAGAGGCATTAAAACCATCTTGCTAAACCACGCTGAACTCCACAGCTCTTCCAAGGGGCATTAAAACCGTCTTGTTAAGCTACTGTGACCTCCAAATCTCTTCCACGGGGCATTGATATTGTCTTTTTATTCCACAGCAACCTCCACCACTCTTCCAAGGGGCATTAAAAACGTCTTGTTAAGCTACTGTGACCTCCACGTCTCTTCCACTGGGCATTGATATTGTCTTTTTATTCCACTGCACCCTCCACCACTCTTTCAAGGGGCATTAAAACCATCTTGTTAGGCTACTGTGACCTCCATGTCTCTTCCACGAGACATTGATATTGTCTTTTTAATCCACTGCCACCTCCACCACTCTTCCAAGGGGCATTGATTTTTTTTTTTTATTCCACTGCGACCTCCACCACTCTTCCAAGGGGCATTGATATTGTCTTTTTATTCCACTGTGACCTCCACGACTCTTACAAGGGGCATTAAAACTGTCTTGTTAAGCTACTGTGACCTCAAAGTCACTATCACGGGGCATTAAAACCATCTTGTTAAACGACTCTGAACTCCACAGCTCTTCCAAGGGGCAGTAAAACTGTGTTGTTAAGCTACTGTGACCTCCATGTCTTTTCCACGGGGCACTGATATTGTCTTTTTAATTACATTGCAACCTCCACCACTCTACCAAGGGGCATTAATATTGTATTTTTATTCCACTGCGACCTCCACCACGCTTCGAATGGGCATTGAAACCATCTTGTTAGGCTACTGTGACCTCCACGTCTCTTCCACGGGGCATTGATATTGTCTTTTTATTTCACTGCGACCTCCACCACTCTTCCACGGGGCATTGATATTGTCTTTTTAATTCCATTGCGACCTCCACCACTCTACCAATGGACATTAATATTGTCTTTTTATTCCACTGCGACCTCCACCACTCTTCCAAGGGGCATTAAAACCGTCTTGTTAAGCTACTGTGATCTGCACGTCTCTTCCACGGGGAATTGATATTGTCTTTTTATTCCAAAGTAACCTCCACCACTCTTCAAGGGGCATTAAAACCGTTTTGTTTAGCTACTGTGACCTTCACGTCTCTACCACGGAGCATTGATTTTGTCCTTTTTTTCCACAGCGACCACCATCACTCTTCCAAGGGGCATTGATATTGTCTTTTTATTCCACAGCGACCTTCACCACTCTTCCAAGGGGCATTAAAACCGTCTTGTTAAGCTACTGTGACCTCCAGGTCTCTTCCATGGGGCATTGATTTTGTCTTTTTATTCTGCTGCGACCTCCACCACTCTTCCAATGGGCATTAAAACCATGATGTTAGGCTACTGTGACCTCCATGTCTCTTCCACGGGGCACTGATATTGTCTTTTTATTTCACTGCGACCTCCATCTCTCTTCCAAGGGGCATTGATATTGTCTTTTTATTCCACTGCGACCTCCACCACTCTTCCATAGGGCATTGATATTGTCTTTTTATTCAACTCCGACCTCCACGTCTCTTCCACGGGGCATTGATATTGTCTTTTTATTTCACTGCAACCTCCACCACTCTTCCACGGGGCATTGATATTGTCTTTTTAATTCCATTGCGACCTCCACCGCTCTACCAAGGGGCATTAATATTGTCTTTTTATTCCACTGCGACCTCCACCACTCTTCTAAGGGGCATTAAAACCGTCTTGTTAAGCCACTTTGATCTGCCCGTCTCTTCAACGGGGCATTGATATTGTCTTTTTATTCCAATGTAACCTCCACCACTCTTCCAAGGGGCATTAAAACCGTTTTGTTTAGCTACTGTGACCTCCACATCTCTATCACGGCGCATTGATATTGTCTTTTTATTCCACTGCAACCTCCACCACTCTTCCAGGGGGTATTAAAACTGTCTTGTTAAGCTGCTGTGATCTGCACGTCTCTTCCACGGGGCATTGATATTGTGTTTTTATTCCAATGTAACCTCCACCACTCTTCCAAGGGGCATTAAAATCTTCTTGTTTAGCTACTGTGACCTTCACGTCTCTACCACGGGGCATTGATTTTGTAGTTTTTTTTCACAGCGACCTCCACCACTCTTCCAAGAGGCATTGATATTGTCTTTTTATTCCACAGCGACCTCCACCACTCTTCCAAGGGGCATGAAAACCATCTTTTTAAGCTACCGTGACCTCAAGGTCTCTTCCATGGGGCATTGTTTTTGTCTTTTTATTCCACTACGACCTCCACCACTCTTCCATCTTGTTAGGCTACTGTGACCTCCACGTCTCTTCCACAGGGTATAGATATTGTCTTTTTATTTCACTGCATCCTTCCACCACTCTTCCAATGGGCATTAAAACCATCTTGTTAAGCTACTGTGGCCTCCACTTCTCTTCCACGGGGCATTGATATTGTCCTTTTATTTCACTGCGACCTCCACCACTCTTCCAAGGGGAATTGATATTGTCTTTTTATTCCACTGCGACCTCCACCACTCTTCCAATGGGCATTAAAACCATTTTGTTAGGCTTCTGTGACCTCCACGTCTCTTCCACGGGGCATTGATATTGTCTTTTTATTTCACTGCGACCTCCACCACTCTTCCACGGGGCATTGATATTGTCTTTTTAATTCCATTGCGACCTCCACCGCTCTACCAAGGGGCATTAATATTGTCTTTTTATTCCACTGCGACCTCCACCACTCTTCTAAGGGGCATTAAAACCGTCTTGTTAAGCCACTTTGATCTGCCCGTCTCTTCCACGGGGCATTGATATTGTCTTTTTATTCCAATGTAACCTCCACCACTCTTCCAAGGGGCATTAAAACCGTTTTGTTTAGCTACTGTGACCTTCACGTCTCTACCATGGTGCATTGATTTAGTCCTTTTTTTCCACAGCGACCTCCAACACTCTTCCAAGAGGCATTGATATTGTCTTTTTATTCCACAGCGACCTCCACCACTCTTCCAAGGGGCATTAAAACCGTCTTGTTAAGCTACTGTGACCTCCAGGTCTCTTCCATGGGGCATTGATTTTGTATTTTTATTCCGCTGCGACCTCCTCCACTCTTCCAATGGGCATTAAAACCATCTTGTTAGGCTACTGTGACCTCCACGTCTCTTCCAAGGGGCATTGATATTGTCTTTTTATTTCACTGCGACCTCCACCACTCTTCCATGGGGCATTGATATTGTCTTTTTATTCCACTGCGACCTCTACCACTCTTCCATAGGGCATTAATATTGTCTTTTTATTCAACTCCGACCTCCACTACTCTTCCAAGGGGCATTAATATTGTCTTTTTTTTCCACTGCGACCTCCACCCCTGTTCCAAGGGGCATTAAAACCATCTTGTTAAGCTACTGTGACCTCCACATCTCTTCCACGGCGCATTGATATTGTCTTTTTATTCCACTGCGACCTCTACCACTCTTCCATGGGGCATTAAAACCATCTTGTTAAGCTACTGTGACCTTCACGTCTCTTCCATGGGGCATTGGTATTGTCTTTTTATTCCATTGCGACCTCCACAACTCTTCCAAGGGGCACTGATATTGTCTTTTGATTCCAGTGCGATCTCCACCACTCTTTCAAGGGCATTAAAATTGTCTTGTTAAGCTACTATCTCCACGTCTCTTCCACGTGGCATTGATATTGTGTTTTATTCCACTATGAGCTCCACCACTCTTTCAATGGGCATTAAAACCATCTTGTTAGGCTACTGTGACCTCCCCGTCTCTTCCACAGGGCATTGATATTGTCTTTTTATTCCACTGTGACCTCAACCACTCTTACAATGGGCATTGATATTGTCTTTTTATTCGTCTGCCACCTCCACCACTCTTACAAGGGGCATTAAAATGGTGCCGTTAAGCTACTGTGACCTCCAAGTCTCTTCCACGGGGCATTGATATTGTCTTTTTAATCCACTGCGAACTCCACCACTCTTCCATAGGGCACTGATACTGTCTTTTTATTCAATTGCGACGTCCACCACTCTTCCAAGAGGTCATTGATATTTTCTTTTTATTCCACTGCGGTCTCCACCACTCTCCCAAGGGGCATTAAAACCATCTTGTTAAGCTACTGTGAACTCCAAGTCTCTTCAACTGATCATTGATATGTTCTTTTATTCAACTGTAACCTCCACCACTCTTCCAAGGGGCATTAAAACCGTCTTGTTATGCTATTGTGACCTTCACGTCTCTTCCAAGTGGCATTAAAACCATCTTGTTAAACCAATCTGAATTCCACAGCTCTTCCAAGGGGCATTAAAACTGTGTTGTTAAGCTACTGTGACCTCCATGTCTCTTCCACGGGGCATTGATATTGTCTTTTTATTCCACAGGGACTACCACCACTCTTCCAAGGGGCGCTAAAACTGTCTTGTTAAGCTACTGTGATCTGCACGTCTCTTCCACAGGGCATTGATATTGTGTTTTTATTCCAATGTAACCTCCACCACTCTTCCAAGGGGCATTAAAACCGTCTTGTTTAGCTACTGTGACCTTTACGTCTCAACCACGGGGCATTGATTTTGTCCTTTTTTATTCAAAGCGACCTCCACCACTCTTCCAAGGGGCATTAAAACCGTCTTTTTAAGCTACTGGGACCTCCAGGTCTCTTCCTTGGGGCATTGATTTTGTCTTTTTATTCCACTGCGACCTCCACCACTCTTCCAATGGGCATTAAAACCATCTTGTTAGGCTTCTGTGACCTCCACGTCTCTTCCACGGGGTATTGATATTGTCTTTTTATTTCACTGCATCCTCCACCACTCTTCCAAGGGGCATTGATATTGTCTTTTTATTCCACTGCGGTCTCCACCACTCTTCGTATGGGCATTAAAACCATCTTGTTAGGCTACTGTGACCTCCACGTCTCTTCCACGGGGCATTGATATTGTCTTTTTATTTCACTGCGACCTCCACCACTCTTCCACGGGGCATTGATATTGTCTTTTTAATTCCATTGCGACCTCCAAAACTCTACCAAGGGGCATTAAAACTGTCTTGTTAAGCTACTGTGACCTCCACGTCTCTTCCACGGGGCATTAAAACCATCTTGTTAAACCACTCTGAACTCCACAGCTCTTCCAAGGGGCATTAAAATTGTGTTGTTAAGCTGCTATGACTTCGATGTCTCTTCCACGGGACATTGATATTGTCTTTTTATTCCACAGCGACTTCCACCACTCTTCCAAAGGGTATTAAAACTGTCTTCTTAATCTACTGTGACCTCCACGTCTCTTCCACGGGGCAATGATAGTGTCTTTCTAATTCCATTGCGACCTCCACCACTCTACCAAGGGGCATTTATATTGTCTTTTTATTCCACTGCGACCTCCACCACTCTTCCAAGGGGCATTAAAACTGTCTTGTTAAGCTACTGTGATCTGCACGTCTTTTCCACGGGGCATTGATATTGTCTTTTTATTCCAATGTAACCTCCACCACTCTTCCAAGGGGCATTAAAACCGTCTTGTTTAGCTACTGTGACCTTTACGTCTCTAACACGGGGCATTGATTTTGTCCTTTTTTTTTCACAGCGACCTCCACCACTCTTCCAAGGGGCATTGCGTTTGTCTTTTTATTCCACTGCGACCTCCACCACTCTTCCTATGGGCATTAAAACCATCTTGTTAGGCTACTGTGACCTCCACGTCTTTTCCACGGGATATTGATATTGTCTTTTTATTTCACTGCATCCTCCACCACTCTTCCAAGGGGCATTGATATTGTCTTTTTATTCCACTGCGACCTCCACCACTCTTCGAATGGGCATTAAAACCATCTTGTTAGGCTACTGTGACCTCCACGTCTCTTCACGGGGCATTGATATTGCCTTTTTATTTCACTGCGACCTCTACCACTCTTCCACGGAGCATTGATATTGTCTTTTTAATTCTATTGCGACCTCCACCACTCTACCAAGGGGCATTAATATTGTCTTTTTATTCCACTGCGACCTCCACCACTCTTCCAAGGGGCTTTATATCCATCTTGTTAAGCTACTGTGATCTGCACGTCTCTTCCACGGGGCATTTATATTGTCTTTTTATTCCAATGTCAACTCCACCACTCTTCCAAGGGGCATTAAAACCGTCTTGTTTAGCTACTGTGACATTCACGTCTCTACCACGGGGAATTGATTTTGTCCTTTTTTTCCACAGCGACCACCACCACTCTTCCAAGGGGCATTGATATTGTCTTTTTATTCCACAGCGACCTCCACCACTGTTCCAAGGGGCATTAAAACCATCTTGTTAAGCTACTGAGACCTCCACTTCTCTATCACGGCGCATTGATATTGTTTTTTATTCCACTGCGACCTCTACCACTCTTCCAAGGGTTATTAAAACTGTCTTGTTAAGCTGCTGTGATCTGCATGTCTCTTCCACGGGGCATTGATTTTGTGTTTTTATTCCATTGTAACCTCCACCACTCTTCCAAGGGGCATTAAAACCGACTTGTTTTGCTAATGTGACTTTCACGTCTCTACCACGGGGCATTGATTTTGTCCTTTTTTTTCAAAGCGATCTCCACCACTCTTCCAAGGGGCATTGATATTGCCTTTTTATTCCACAGCGACCTCCACCACTCTTCCAATGGGCATTAAAACCATCTTGTTAGGCTACTGTGACCTCCACGTCTCTTCCACGGGGTATTGATATTGTCTTTTTATTTCACTGCATCCTCCACCACTCTTCCAAGGGGCATTGATATTGTCTTTTTATTCCACTGCGACCTCCACCACTCTTCGAATGGGCATTAAAACCATCTTGTTAGGCTACTGTGACCTCCACGTCTCTTCACGGGGCATTGATATTGCCTTTTTATTTCACTGCGAACTCTACCACTCTTCCACGGAGCATTGATATTGTCTTTTCAATTCTATTGCGACCGCCACCATTCTACCAAGGGGCATTAATATTGTCTTTTTATTCCAGTGCGACCTCCACCACTCTTCCAAGGGGTATTAAAATTGTCTTGTTAAGCTGCTGTGATCTGCATGTCTCTTCCACGGGGCATTGATTTTGTGTTTTTATTCCAATGTAACCTCCACCACTCTTCCAATGGGCATTAAAACCATTTTGTTAGGCTTCTGTGACCTCCACGTCTCTTCCACGGGGCATTGATATTGTCTTTTTATTTCACTGCGACCTCCACCACTCTTCCACGGGGCATTGATATTGTCTTTTTAATTCCATTGCGACCTCCACCGCTCTACCAAGGGGCATTAATATTGTCTTTTTATTCCACTGCGACCTCCACCACTCTTCTAAGGGGCATTAAAACCGTCTTGTTAAGCCACTTTGATCTGCCCGTCTCTTCCACGGGGCATTGATATTGTCTTTTTATTCCAATGTAACCTCCACCACTCTTCCAAGGGGCATTAAAACCGTTTTGTTTAGCTACTGTGACCTTCACGTCTCTACCATGGTGCATTGATTTAGTCCTTTTTTTCCACAGCGACCTCCAACACTCTTCCAAGAGGCATTGATATTGTCTTTTTATTCCACAGCGACCTCCACCACTCTTCCAAGGGGCATTAAAACCGTCTTGTTAAGCTACTGTGACCTCCAGGTCTCTTCCATGGGGCATTGATTTTGTATTTTTATTCCGCTGCGACCTCCTCCACTCTTCCAATGGGCATTAAAACCATCTTGTTAGGCTACTGTGACCTCCACGTCTCTTCCAAGGGGCATTGATATTGTCTTTTTATTTCACTGCGACCTCCACCACTCTTCCATGGGGCATTGATATTGTCTTTTTATTCCACTGCGACCTCTACCACTCTTCCATAGGGCATTAATATTGTCTTTTTATTCAACTCCGACCTCCACTACTCTTCCAAGGGGCATTAATATTGTCTTTTTTTTCCACTGCGACCTCCACCCCTGTTCCAAGGGGCATTAAAACCATCTTGTTAAGCTACTGTGACCTCCACATCTCTTCCACGGCGCATTGATATTGTCTTTTTATTCCACTGCGACCTCTACCACTCTTCCATGGGGCATTAAAACCATCTTGTTAAGCTACTGTGACCTTCACGTCTCTTCCATGGGGCATTGGTATTGTCTTTTTATTCCATTGCGACCTCCACAACTCTTCCAAGGGGCACTGATATTGTCTTTTGATTCCAGTGCGATCTCCACCACTCTTTCAAGGGCATTAAAATTGTCTTGTTAAGCTACTATCTCCACGTCTCTTCCACGTGGCATTGATATTGTGTTTTATTCCACTATGAGCTCCACCACTCTTTCAATGGGCATTAAAACCATCTTGTTAGGCTACTGTGACCTCCCCGTCTCTTCCACAGGGCATTGATATTGTCTTTTTATTCCACTGTGACCTCAACCACTCTTACAATGGGCATTGATATTGTCTTTTTATTCGTCTGCCACCTCCACCACTCTTACAAGGGGCATTAAAATGGTGCCGTTAAGCTACTGTGACCTCCAAGTCTCTTCCACGGGGCATTGATATTGTCTTTTTAATCCACTGCGAACTCCACCACTCTTCCATAGGGCACTGATACTGTCTTTTTATTCAATTGCGACGTCCACCACTCTTCCAAGAGGTCATTGATATTTTCTTTTTATTCCACTGCGGTCTCCACCACTCTCCCAAGGGGCATTAAAACCATCTTGTTAAGCTACTGTGAACTCCAAGTCTCTTCAACTGATCATTGATATGTTCTTTTATTCAACTGTAACCTCCACCACTCTTCCAAGGGGCATTAAAACCGTCTTGTTATGCTATTGTGACCTTCACGTCTCTTCCAAGTGGCATTAAAACCATCTTGTTAAACCAATCTGAATTCCACAGCTCTTCCAAGGGGCATTAAAACTGTGTTGTTAAGCTACTGTGACCTCCATGTCTCTTCCACGGGGCATTGATATTGTCTTTTTATTCCACAGGGACTACCACCACTCTTCCAAGGGGCGCTAAAACTGTCTTGTTAAGCTACTGTGATCTGCACGTCTCTTCCACAGGGCATTGATATTGTGTTTTTATTCCAATGTAACCTCCACCACTCTTCCAAGGGGCATTAAAACCGTCTTGTTTAGCTACTGTGACCTTTACGTCTCAACCACGGGGCATTGATTTTGTCCTTTTTTATTCAAAGCGACCTCCACCACTCTTCCAAGGGGCATTAAAACCGTCTTTTTAAGCTACTGGGACCTCCAGGTCTCTTCCTTGGGGCATTGATTTTGTCTTTTTATTCCACTGCGACCTCCACCACTCTTCCAATGGGCATTAAAACCATCTTGTTAGGCTTCTGTGACCTCCACGTCTCTTCCACGGGGTATTGATATTGTCTTTTTATTTCACTGCATCCTCCACCACTCTTCCAAGGGGCATTGATATTGTCTTTTTATTCCACTGCGGTCTCCACCACTCTTCGTATGGGCATTAAAACCATCTTGTTAGGCTACTGTGACCTCCACGTCTCTTCCACGGGGCATTGATATTGTCTTTTTATTTCACTGCGACCTCCACCACTCTTCCACGGGGCATTGATATTGTCTTTTTAATTCCATTGCGACCTCCAAAACTCTACCAAGGGGCATTAAAACTGTCTTGTTAAGCTACTGTGACCTCCACGTCTCTTCCACGGGGCATTAAAACCATCTTGTTAAACCACTCTGAACTCCACAGCTCTTCCAAGGGGCATTAAAATTGTGTTGTTAAGCTGCTATGACTTCGATGTCTCTTCCACGGGACATTGATATTGTCTTTTTATTCCACAGCGACTTCCACCACTCTTCCAAAGGGTATTAAAACTGTCTTCTTAATCTACTGTGACCTCCACGTCTCTTCCACGGGGCAATGATAGTGTCTTTCTAATTCCATTGCGACCTCCACCACTCTACCAAGGGGCATTTATATTGTCTTTTTATTCCACTGCGACCTCCACCACTCTTCCAAGGGGCATTAAAACTGTCTTGTTAAGCTACTGTGATCTGCACGTCTTTTCCACGGGGCATTGATATTGTCTTTTTATTCCAATGTAACCTCCACCACTCTTCCAAGGGGCATTAAAACCGTCTTGTTTAGCTACTGTGACCTTTACGTCTCTAACACGGGGCATTGATTTTGTCCTTTTTTTTTCACAGCGACCTCCACCACTCTTCCAAGGGGCATTGCGTTTGTCTTTTTATTCCACTGCGACCTCCACCACTCTTCCTATGGGCATTAAAACCATCTTGTTAGGCTACTGTGACCTCCACGTCTTTTCCACGGGATATTGATATTGTCTTTTTATTTCACTGCATCCTCCACCACTCTTCCAAGGGGCATTGATATTGTCTTTTTATTCCACTGCGACCTCCACCACTCTTCGAATGGGCATTAAAACCATCTTGTTAGGCTACTGTGACCTCCACGTCTCTTCACGGGGCATTGATATTGCCTTTTTATTTCACTGCGACCTCTACCACTCTTCCACGGAGCATTGATATTGTCTTTTTAATTCTATTGCGACCTCCACCACTCTACCAAGGGGCATTAATATTGTCTTTTTATTCCACTGCGACCTCCACCACTCTTCCAAGGGGCTTTATATCCATCTTGTTAAGCTACTGTGATCTGCACGTCTCTTCCACGGGGCATTTATATTGTCTTTTTATTCCAATGTCAACTCCACCACTCTTCCAAGGGGCATTAAAACCGTCTTGTTTAGCTACTGTGACATTCACGTCTCTACCACGGGGAATTGATTTTGTCCTTTTTTTCCACAGCGACCACCACCACTCTTCCAAGGGGCATTGATATTGTCTTTTTATTCCACAGCGACCTCCACCACTGTTCCAAGGGGCATTAAAACCATCTTGTTAAGCTACTGAGACCTCCACTTCTCTATCACGGCGCATTGATATTGTTTTTTATTCCACTGCGACCTCTACCACTCTTCCAAGGGTTATTAAAACTGTCTTGTTAAGCTGCTGTGATCTGCATGTCTCTTCCACGGGGCATTGATTTTGTGTTTTTATTCCATTGTAACCTCCACCACTCTTCCAAGGGGCATTAAAACCGACTTGTTTTGCTAATGTGACTTTCACGTCTCTACCACGGGGCATTGATTTTGTCCTTTTTTTTCAAAGCGATCTCCACCACTCTTCCAAGGGGCATTGATATTGCCTTTTTATTCCACAGCGACCTCCACCACTCTTCCAATGGGCATTAAAACCATCTTGTTAGGCTACTGTGACCTCCACGTCTCTTCCACGGGGTATTGATATTGTCTTTTTATTTCACTGCATCCTCCACCACTCTTCCAAGGGGCATTGATATTGTCTTTTTATTCCACTGCGACCTCCACCACTCTTCGAATGGGCATTAAAACCATCTTGTTAGGCTACTGTGACCTCCACGTCTCTTCACGGGGCATTGATATTGCCTTTTTATTTCACTGCGAACTCTACCACTCTTCCACGGAGCATTGATATTGTCTTTTCAATTCTATTGCGACCGCCACCATTCTACCAAGGGGCATTAATATTGTCTTTTTATTCCAGTGCGACCTCCACCACTCTTCCAAGGGGTATTAAAATTGTCTTGTTAAGCTGCTGTGATCTGCATGTCTCTTCCACGGGGCATTGATTTTGTGTTTTTATTCCAATGTAACCTCCACCACTCTTCCAAGGGGCATTAAAACCGACTTGTTTAGCTAATGTGACTTTCACGTCTCTACCACGGGGCATTGATTTTGTCCTTTTTTTTCAAAGCGATCTCCACCACTCTTCCAAGGGGCATTGATATTGTCTTTTTATTCCACAGCGACCTCCACCACTCTTCCAAGGGGCATTAAAACCGTCTTTTTAAGCTACTGTGACCTCCAGGTCTCTTCCATGGGGCATTGATTTTGTGTTTTTTTTTTGCACTGCGACATCCACCACTCTTCCATCTTGTTAGGCTACCGTGACCTCCACTTCTCTTCCACGGGGCATTGATTTTGTCCTTTTTTTCCACAGCTACCTCCACCACTCTTTCAAGGGGCATTAAAACCATCTTGGCAAGCTACTCTGACCTCCAGGTCTCTTCCATGGGGCATTGATTTTTTCTTTTTATTCCGCTGCGACCTCCACCACTCTTCCAATGGACATTAAAACCAACTTGTTAGGCTACTGTGACCTCCACGTCTCTTCCACGGGGCACTGATATTGTCTTTTTATTTCACTGCGACCTCCACCACTCTTCCAAGGGGCTTTATATCCGTCTTGTTAAGCTACTGTGATCTGCATGTCTCTTCCACGGGGCATTGATATTGTCTTTTTATTCCAATGTCACCTCCACCACTCTTCCAAGGGGCATTAAAACCGTGTTGTTTAGCTACTGTGACATTAACGTCTCTACCACGGGGCATTGA
The DNA here is from genome assembly GCF_046119375.1 of Phyllobates terribilis. NCBI lineage: Eukaryota > Metazoa > Chordata > Amphibia > Anura > Dendrobatidae > Phyllobates > Phyllobates terribilis. The sequence continues at coordinate 346,540 of NW_027362964.1, forward strand.
TTTTGTCCTTTTTTTCCACAGCGACCACCACCACTCTTCCAAGGGGCATTGATATTGTCTTTTTATTCCACAGCGACCTCCACCACTCTTCCAAGGGGCATTAAAACCATCTTGTTAAGCTACTGTGACCTCCAGGTCTCTTCCATGAGGCATTGATTTTGTCTTTTTATTTCGCTGCGACCTCCACCACTCTTTCAATGGGCATTAAAACCATGATGTTAGGCTACTGTGACCACCACGTCTTTTCCACGGGGCAATGATATTGTCTTTTTATTTCACTGCGACCTCCACCACTCTTCCAAGGGGCATTGATATTGTCTTTTTATTCCACTGCGACCTCCACCACTCTTCCATAGGGCATTGATATTGTCTTTTTATTCAACTCCGACCTCCACTACTCTTCCAAGGGGCATTGATATTGTCTTTTTATTCCACTGCGACCTCCACCACTGTTCCAAGGGGCATTAAAACCATCTTGTTAAGCTACTGAGACCTCCACATCTCTATCACGGCGCATTGATATTGTTTTTTATTCCACTGCGACCTCCACCACTCTTCCAAGGGGTATTAAAACTGTCTTGTTAAGCTGCTGTGATCTGCATGTCTCTTCCACGGGGCATTGATTTTGTGTTTTTATTCCAATGTAACCTCCACCACTCTTCCAAGGGGCATTAAAACCGACTTGTTTAGCTACTGTGACTTTCACGTCTCTACCACGGGGCATTGATTTTATCCTTTTTTTTCAAAGCGACCTCCACCACTCTTCCAAGGGGCATTGATATTGTCTTTTTATTCCACAGTGACCTCCACCACTCTTCCAAGTGGCATTAAAACCATCTTTTTAAGCTACTGTGACCTCCAGGTCTCTTCCATGGGGCATTGGTTCTTGTCTTTTTTTTCCACTGCGACCTCCACCACTCTTCCATCTTGTTAGGCTACTGTGACCTCCACTTCTCTTCCACGGGGTATTGATATTCTCTTTTTATTTCACTGCATCCTCCACCACTCTTCAAAGGGGTATTGATATTGTCTTTTTATTCTAATGCGACCTCCACCACTCTTCCAATGGGCATTAAAACTATCTTGTTAGGCTACTGTGATCTGCACGTCTCTTCCATGGGGCATTGATATTGTCTTTTTATTTCACTGCGACTTCCACCACTCTTCCACGCGGCATGGATATTGTCTTTTTAATTCCATTGCGAACTCCACCACTCTACCAAGGGGCATTAATATTGTCTTTTTATTCCACTGCGACCTCCACCACTCTTCCAAGGGGCATTAAAACCGTCTTATTAAGCTACTGTGATCGGCACGTCTCTTCCTCGGGGCATTGATATTGTCTTTTTATTCCAATGTAACCTCCACCACTCTTCCAAGAGGCATTAAAACCATCTTGCTAAACCACGCTGAACTCCACAGCTCTTCCAAGGGGCATTAAAACCGTCTTGTTAAGCTACTGTGACCTCCAAATCTCTTCCACGGGGCATTGATATTGTCTTTTTATTCCACAGCAACCTCCACCACTCTTCCAAGGGGCATTAAAAACGTCTTGTTAAGCTACTGTGACCTCCACGTCTCTTCCACTGGGCATTGATATTGTCTTTTTATTCCACTGCACCCTCCACCACTCTTTCAAGGGGCATTAAAACCATCTTGTTAGGCTACTGTGACCTCCATGTCTCTTCCACGAGACATTGATATTGTCTTTTTAATCCACTGCCACCTCCACCACTCTTCCAAGGGGCATTGATTTTTTTTTTTTATTCCACTGCGACCTCCACCACTCTTCCAAGGGGCATTGATATTGTCTTTTTATTCCACTGTGACCTCCACGACTCTTACAAGGGGCATTAAAACTGTCTTGTTAAGCTACTGTGACCTCCAAGTCACTACCACGGGGCATTAAAACCATCTTGTTAAACGACTCTGAACTCCACAGCTCTTCCAAGGGGCAGTAAAACTGTGTTGTTAAGCTACTGTGACCTCCATGTCTTTTCCACGGGGCACTGATATTGTCTTTTTAATTACATTGCAACCTCCACCACTCTACCAAGGGGCATTAATATTGTATTTTTATTCCACTGCGACCTCCACCACGCTTCGAATGGGCATTGAAACCATCTTGTTAGGCTACTGTGACCTCCACGTCTCTTCCACGGGGCATTGATATTGTCTTTTTATTTCACTGCGACCTCCACCACTCTTCCACGGGGCATTGATATTGTCTTTTTAATTCCATTGCGACCTCCACCACTCTACCAATGGACATTAATATTGTCTTTTTATTCCACTGCGACCTCCACCACTCTTCCAAGGGGCATTAAAACCGTCTTGTTAAGCTACTGTGATCTGCACGTCTCTTCCACGGGGAATTGATATTGTCTTTTTATTCCAAAGTAACCTCCACCACTCTTCAAGGGGCATTAAAACCGTTTTGTTTAGCTACTGTGACCTTCACGTCTCTACCACGGAGCATTGATTTTGTCCTTTTTTTCCACAGCGACCACCATCACTCTTCCAAGGGGCATTGATATTGTCTTTTTATTCCACAGCGACCTTCACCACTCTTCCAAGGGGCATTAAAACCGTCTTGTTAAGCTACTGTGACCTCCAGGTCTCTTCCATGGGGCATTGATTTTGTCTTTTTATTCTGCTGCGACCTCCACCACTCTTCCAATGGGCATTAAAACCATGATGTTAGGCTACTGTGACCTCCATGTCTCTTCCACGGGGCACTGATATTGTCTTTTTATTTCACTGCGACCTCCATCTCTCTTCCAAGGGGCATTGATATTGTCTTTTTATTCCACTGCGACCTCCACCACTCTTCCATAGGGCATTGATATTGTCTTTTTATTCAACTCCGACCTCCACGTCTCTTCCACGGGGCATTGATATTGTCTTTTTATTTCACTGCAACCTCCACCACTCTTCCACGGGGCATTGATATTGTCTTTTTAATTCCATTGCGACCTCCACCGCTCTACCAAGGGGCATTAATATTGTCTTTTTATTCCACTGCGACCTCCACCACTCTTCTAAGGGGCATTAAAACCGTCTTGTTAAGCCACTTTGATCTGCCCGTCTCTTCAACGGGGCATTGATATTGTCTTTTTATTCCAATGTAACCTCCACCACTCTTCCAAGGGGCATTAAAACCGTTTTGTTTAGCTACTGTGACCTCCACATCTCTATCACGGCGCATTGATATTGTCTTTTTATTCCACTGCAACCTCCACCACTCTTCCAGGGGGTATTAAAACTGTCTTGTTAAGCTGCTGTGATCTGCACGTCTCTTCCACGGGGCATTGATATTGTGTTTTTATTCCAATGTAACCTCCACCACTCTTCCAAGGGGCATTAAAATCTTCTTGTTTAGCTACTGTGACCTTCACGTCTCTACCACGGGGCATTGATTTTGTAGTTTTTTTTCACAGCGACCTCCACCACTCTTCCAAGAGGCATTGATATTGTCTTTTTATTCCACAGCGACCTCCACCACTCTTCCAAGGGGCATGAAAACCATCTTTTTAAGCTACCGTGACCTCAAGGTCTCTTCCATGGGGCATTGTTTTTGTCTTTTTATTCCACTACGACCTCCACCACTCTTCCATCTTGTTAGGCTACTGTGACCTCCACGTCTCTTCCACAGGGTATAGATATTGTCTTTTTATTTCACTGCATCCTTCCACCACTCTTCCAATGGGCATTAAAACCATCTTGTTAAGCTACTGTGGCCTCCACTTCTCTTCCACGGGGCATTGATATTGTCCTTTTATTTCACTGCGACCTCCACCACTCTTCCAAGGGGAATTGATATTGTCTTTTTATTCCACTGCGACCTCCACCACTCTTCCAATGGGCATTAAAACCATTTTGTTAGGCTTCTGTGACCTCCACGTCTCTTCCACGGGGCATTGATATTGTCTTTTTATTTCACTGCGACCTCCACCACTCTTCCACGGGGCATTGATATTGTCTTTTTAATTCCATTGCGACCTCCACCGCTCTACCAAGGGGCATTAATATTGTCTTTTTATTCCACTGCGACCTCCACCACTCTTCTAAGGGGCATTAAAACCGTCTTGTTAAGCCACTTTGATCTGCCCGTCTCTTCCACGGGGCATTGATATTGTCTTTTTATTCCAATGTAACCTCCACCACTCTTCCAAGGGGCATTAAAACCGTTTTGTTTAGCTACTGTGACCTTCACGTCTCTACCATGGTGCATTGATTTAGTCCTTTTTTTCCACAGCGACCTCCAACACTCTTCCAAGGGGCATTGATATTGTCTTTTTATTCCACAGCGACCTCCACCACTCTTCCAAGGGGCATTAAAACCGTCTTGTTAAGCTACTGTGACCTCCAGGTCTCTTCCATGGGGCATTGATTTTGTATTTTTATTCCGCTGCGACCTCCTCCACTCTTCCAATGGGCATTAAAACCATCTTGTTAGGCTACTGTGACCTCCACGTCTCTTCCAAGGGGCATTGATATTGTCTTTTTATTTCACTGCGACCTCCACCACTCTTCCATGGGGCATTGATATTGTCTTTTTATTCCACTGCGACCTCTACCACTCTTCCATAGGGCATTAATATTGTCTTTTTATTCAACTCCGACCTCCACTACTCTTCCAAGGGGCATTAATATTGTCTTTTTTTTCCACTGCGACCTCCACCCCTGTTCCAAGGGGCATTAAAACCATCTTGTTAAGCTACTGTGACCTCCACATCTCTTCCACGGCGCATTGATATTGTCTTTTTATTCCACTGCGACCTCTACCACTCTTCCATGGGGCATTAAAACCATCTTGTTAAGCTACTGTGACCTTCACGTCTCTTCCATGGGGCATTGGTATTGTCTTTTTATTCCATTGCGACCTCCACAACTCTTCCAAGGGGCACTGATATTGTCTTTTGATTCCAGTGCGATCTCCACCACTCTTTCAAGGGCATTAAAATTGTCTTGTTAAGCTACTATCTCCACGTCTCTTCCACGTGGCATTGATATTGTGTTTTATTCCACTATGAGCTCCACCACTCTTTCAATGGGCATTAAAACCATCTTGTTAGGCTACTGTGACCTCCCCGTCTCTTCCACAGGGCATTGATATTGTCTTTTTATTCCACTGTGACCTCAACCACTCTTACAATGGGCATTGATATTGTCTTTTTATTCGTCTGCCACCTCCACCACTCTTACAAGGGGCATTAAAATGGTGCCGTTAAGCTACTGTGACCTCCAAGTCTCTTCCACGGGGCATTGATATTGTCTTTTTAATCCACTGCGAACTCCACCACTCTTCCATAGGGCACTGATACTGTCTTTTTATTCAATTGCGACGTCCACCACTCTTCCAAGAGGTCATTGATATTTTCTTTTTATTCCACTGCGGTCTCCACCACTCTCCCAAGGGGCATTAAAACCATCTTGTTAAGCTACTGTGAACTCCAAGTCTCTTCAACTGATCATTGATATGTTCTTTTATTCAACTGTAACCTCCACCACTCTTCCAAGGGGCATTAAAACCGTCTTGTTATGCTATTGTGACCTTCACGTCTCTTCCAAGTGGCATTAAAACCATCTTGTTAAACCAATCTGAATTCCACAGCTCTTCCAAGGGGCATTAAAACCGTCTTGTTAAACAAATGTGATCTCCACTTCTCTTCCACGGAGCATTGATATTGTCTTTTTATTCCACTGCGAAGACCACCACTCTTCCAAGGGGCATTAAAACCATCTTGGTAAGCTTCTGTGATCTCCACGTCTCTTCCACGGGGCATTGATATTGTATTTTTATTCCACTGTAACCTCCACCACTCTTCCAAGTGGCATTAATATCGACTTGTTAAGCTACTGTGACCTCTACGTCTCTTCCTCGGGGCATTGATATTGTCCTTTTATTCCTTTGCTACCTCCACCACTCTACCACGGGGCATTGATATTGTCTTTTTATTCCACTGCGACCTCAACCACTCTTCCAAGAGGCATTAAAAGCATCTTGTTAAGCTACTGTGACCTCCACGTCTCTACCACGGGAATTGATATTGTCTTTTTTTTCCAGAGCGACCTCCACCACTCTTCCAAGGGGCATTAAAACGGTTTTGTTAAGCTACTGTGACCTCTACATCTCTTCCACGGGGCATTGACATTGTCTTTTTTTTCCACTGCGACCTCCACCACTCTACCAAGGGGCATTAAAAGCATCTTGTTAAGCTACTGTGACCTCCACGTCTCTACCACGGGGAATTGATATTGTCTTTTTTTTCCAGAGCGACCTCCACCACTCTTCCAAGGGGCATTAAAACGGTTTTGTTAAGCTACTGTGACCTCTACATCTCTTCCACGGGGCATTGACATTGTCTTTTTTTTCCACTGCGACCTCCACCACTCTACCAAGGGGCATTAAAAGCATCTTGTTAAGCTACTGTGACCTCCACGTCTCTACCACGGGGAATTGATATTGTCTTTTTTTTCCACTGCGACCTCCACCACTCTTCCAAGGGGTCAAGGATATTGTCTTTTTATTCCACTGTGACCTCCACCAGTGTTCCAAGGGGCATTAAAACCATCTTGTTAAGCAATTGTGACCTACAAGTCTCTTCCACAGCGCATTGATATTGTCTTTTTATTCGACTGCGAACTCCACCATTCTTCCATGGGGCATTAAAACCATCTTGTTAAGCTACTGTGACCTTCACGTCTCTTCCACGGGGCATTGATATTGTCTTTTTATTCCACTGCGGCCTCCACCTTTCTTCCATGGGGCATTAAAACCATCTTGTTAAGCTACTGTGACCTTCACGTCTCTTCCACGGGACATTGATATTGTCTTTTTATTCCATTGCGACCTCCACCACTCTTCCAAGGGGCATTGATATTGTCTTTTTATTCCACTGCGGCCTCCACCTTTCTTCCATGGGGCATTAAAACCATCTTGCTAACCTACGGTGACCTTCACGTCTCTTCCAAGGGGCATTGATATTATCTTTTTACTCCAATGCGACCTCCACCACTCTTCCAAGGGGCATTAAAACAGTCTTGTTAAGCTGCTATCTCCACTTCTCTATGACGGGGCATTGATTTTGTCTTTTTATTCCACTGTAACCTCCACCACTCTTCCAAGGGGCATTAAAAACATTTTTTTAAGCTACTATCTCCACTACTCTTCCAATGGGTCATTGATATTGTCTTTTTTTCCACTGTGACCTCCACCAGTGTTACAAGGAGCATTAAAACCATCTTGCTAATCTACTTGACCTCCAAGTCTCTTCCACGGCGCATTGATATTGTTTTTTATTCCACTGCGACCTCCACCACTCTTCCAAGGGGCATTAAAACCGTCTTGTTAAGCTACTATCTCCACGTCTCTACCACGGGGCATTGATTTTGTCTTTTTATTCCACTGTAACCTCCACCACTCTTCCAAGTGGCATTAAAAACGTTTTTGTAAGCTACTATCTCCACGTCTCTTCCACGGGGCATTGATATTGACTTTTTATTCCACTGTAACCTCCACCACTCTTCCAAGGGGCAATTAAACTGTCTTGTTAAGCTACTGTGACCTCCAGGTCTCTTCCACGGATCATTGATATTGTCTTTTTATTCCACTGCGACCTCCACTACTCTTCCAATGGGCATTAAAACCAACTTGTTAGGCTACTGTGATCTCCACATCTCTACCACAGGGCATTGATATTGTCCTTTTATTCCACTGCAACCTCAACCACTCTTTCAAGGGGCATTGATACTGTCTTTTTATTCCATCGCGACCTCCACCACTCTTCTAAGGGGCATTAAAACGGTGTTGTTAAGCTACTGTGACCTCCAAGTCTCTTCCACGGCTCATTGATATTGTCTTTTTATTCCACTGTGACCTCCACCACTCTTGCAATGGGCATTGATGTTGTCTTTTTATTCCACTGCGACCTCCACCACTCTTCCAAGGGGCATTAAAAGATTCTTGTTAAGCTCCTGTGACCTCGAAGTCTCTTCCACTGGGCATTGATATTGTCTGTTTATTCAACTGTAACCTCCACCACTCTTCCAAGGGGAATTAAAATCGTCTTGCTAAGCTACTGTGACCTCCACGTCTCTACCAAGGGGCATTAAAACCATCTTGTTAAACCAATCTGTACTCCACATCTCTTCCAAGGGGCATTAAAACCATCTTTTTAAGCTACTGTGACCTCCACATCTCTTCCACGGGGCATTGATATTGTCTTTTTATTCCACAGAGACCTCCACCACTCTTCCAAGGGTCATTAAAACCATGTTGTTAGGCTACTGTGACCTTTAGGTCTCTTCCACGTGGCATTGATATTGTCTTTTTATTCCACTACGAGCTCCACCACTCTTTCAATGGGCATTAAAACCATCTTGTTAGGCTACTGTGACCTCCACGTCTCTTCCACAGGTCATTGATATTGTCTTTTTATTCCACTGTGACCTCCACCACTCTTACAAGGGGCATTGATATTGTCTTTTTATTTGACTGCCACCTCCACCACTCTTACAAGGGGCATTAAAACGGTGCCGTTAAGCTACTGTGACCTCCAAGTCTTTTCCACGGGGCATTGATATTTTCTTTTTAATCCACTGTGACCTCCACCACTCTTCCATAGGGCACTGATACTGTCTTTTTATTCAATTGCGACCTCCACCACTCTTCCAAGAGGTCATTGATATTGTCTTTTTATTCCACTGCGGCCTCCACCACTTTCCCGAGGGGCATTAAAACCATCTTGTTAAGCTACTGTAAACTCCAAGTCTCTTCAACTGGGCATTGATATGTTCTTTTTTTCAACTGTAACCTCCACCACTCTTCCAAGGAGCATTAAAACCGTTTTGTTATGCTACTGTGACCTTCACGTCTCTTCCAAGGGTCATTAAAACCATCTTGTTAAACCAATCTGAACTCCACAGCTCTTCCAAGGGGCATTAAAACCGTCTTGTTAAACTAATGTGATCTCCACTTCTCTTCCACGGGGCATTGATACTGTCTTTTTATTCCACTTCGAAGACCACCACTCTTCCAAGGGGCATTAAAACCATCTTGTTAAGCTACTGTGATCTCCACGTCTCTTCCACGGGGCATTGATATTGTATTTTTATTCCACTGTAACCTCCACCACTCTTCCAAGTGGCATTAATATCGACTTGTTAAGCTACTGTGACCTCCACGTCTCTTCCTCGGGGCATTGATATTGTCCTTTTATTCCTTTGCGACCTTCACCACTCTACCAAGGGGCATTGATATTGTCTTTTTATTCCACAGCGACCTCAACCACTCTTTCAAGGGGCATTAAAACCGTCTTGTTAAGCTACTGTGATCTGAACGTCTCTTCCACGGGGCATTGATATTGTCTTTTTATTCTAATGTAAACTCCACCACTCTACCAAGGGGCATTAAAACCATCTTGTTAAGCTACTCTGACCTCCACGTCTCTACCAGGGGGAATTGATATTGTCTTTTTTTTCCAGAGCGCCCTCCACCATTCTTCCAAGAGGCATTAAAATCATCTTCTTAAGCTCCTGTGACCTCCAGGTCTCTTCCACGGGACATTGATATTGTCTTTTTTTTCCACTGCGACCTCCACCACTCTTCCAATGGGCATTAAAATCATCTTGTTAGGCTACTGCGACCTCCACGTCTCTTCCACGGGGCATTGATATTGTCTCTTTTTGTCTTTTTATTCCACTGCGACCTCCACCACTCTTCCAAGGGGCATTGATATTGTCTTTTTATTCCACTGCGACCTCCACCACTCTTCCAAGGGGCATTGATATTTTCTTTTTATTCCACTGTGACCTCCACTACTCTTCCAAGGGACATTAAAACGGTCTTGTTAAGCTACTGTGACCTCTACATCTCTTCCACGGGGCATTGACATTGTCTTTTTTTCCACTGCAACCTCCACCACTCTTCCATAGGGCATTGATATTGTCTTTTTATTCAACTGCGACCTCCACTTCTCTTCCAAGGGGTCAATGATATTGTCTTTTTATTCCACTGTGACCTCCACCAGTGTTCCAAGGGGCATTAAAACCATCTTGTTAAGCTATTGTGACCCCAAGTCTCTTCCACTGCGCATTGATTTTGTCCTTTTCTTCTACTGCGACCTCCACCATTCTTCCATGGGCCATTAAAACCATCTTGTTAAGCTACTGTGAGCTTCACGTCTCTTCCACGGGGCATTGATATTGTCTTTTTATTCCACTGCGGCCTCCACCTTTCTTCCATGGGCCATTAAAACCATCTTGTTAAGCTACTGTGACCGTCACGTCTCTTCCACGGGACATTGATATTGTCTTTTTATTCCATTGCGACCTCCACCACTCTTCCAAGGGGCATTGATATTGTCTTTTTATTCCAATGCGACCTCCACCTCTCTTCCAAGGGGCATTAAAACCGTCTTGTGAAGCTACTATCTCCACGTCTATACCACGGGGCATTGGTTTTGTCTTTTTATTCCACTGTAACCTTCACCACTCTTCCAAGGGGCATTAAAAACGTTTTTTTAAGCTACTATCTCCACGTCTCTTCCACGGGGCATTGATATTGACTTTTTATTCCACTGTAACCTCCACCACTCTTCCAAGAGGCATTGATATTGTCTTTTTATACCACAGAGATCTCCACCACTCTTCCAAGGGGCATAAAAACCGTCTTGTTAAGCTCCTGTGACCTCAAGGTCTCTTCCACGGGGCATTGATATTGTCTTTTTATTCCACTGCGACCTCCACCATTCTTCCAATGGGCATTAAAACCATCTTGTTAGGCTACTGTGACCTCCACATCTCTACCACAGGGCATTGATATTGTCTATTTATTCCACTGCAACCTCAACCACTCTTTCAAGGGGCATTGATACTGTCTTTTTATTCCATCGCGACCTCCACCACTCTTCCAAGGGGCATTAAAACGGTGTTGTTAAGCTACTGTGACCTCCAAGTCTCTTCCACGGGGCATTGATATTGTCTTTTTATTACACTGTGACCTCCACCACTCTTGCATTCGGCATTGATATTGTCTTTTTATTCAACTGCTTCCTCCATCACTTTTCCAAGGGATCATTGATATTGTCTTTTTATTCCACTGCGACCTCCACCACTCTTCCAAGGGGCATTAAAACCATCTTGTTAAGCTCCTGTGACCTCCAAGTCTCTTCCACTTGGCATTGATATTGTCTTTTTATTCAACTGTAACCTCCAGCACTCTTCCAAGGGGCATTAAAACCGTCTTGCTAAGCTACTGTGACCTCCACGTCTCTTCCACGGGGCATTAATATTGTCTTTTTATTCCACTGCGACCTCCACCACTCTTCCAAGGGGCAATGATATTGTCTTTTTATTCCACTGCGACATCCACCACTCTTCCAAGGGGCAATAAAACCATCTTGTTAAGCTACTGTGATCTCCACGTCTCTTCCACGGGGCATTGATATTGTCTTTTTTTTCCACTGCGACCTCCACCACTCTTCCAAGGGGCATTAAAAACGTCTTGTTAAGCTACTTTGACCTCCACATCTCTTCCATGGGGCATTGATATTGTCTTTTTATGCCACTGCGACCTTCTCCACTCTTCCAAGGGGCATTAAATCCGTATTGTTAAGCTACTGTGACCTTAACGTCTCTTCCACGGGGCATTGATATTTTATTTTTATTCCACTGTTACCTCCACCACTCTTCCAAGGGGCATTAATACTGTCTTGGTAAGCTACTGTGACCTACACCTATCTTCCAAGGGGCATTAAAATTATGTTGTTAACCCACTCTGAACTCCTCAGCTCTTCCAAGGGGCATTAAAACTGTCTTGTTGGGCTACTGTGACCTCCACCTCTCTTCCAAGGGGCATTGATATTGTCTTTTTATTCCACTGCGACCTTCACCACTCTTCCAAGTGGCATTGGTATTGTCTTTTTATTCCACTGCGACCTCCACCACTTTTACATGGGGCATTGATATTGTCTTTTTATTCTACTGCGACCTCCACCACTCTTCCAAGAGGCATTAAAACTGTCTTGTTAAGTTACTGTGATCTGCACGTCTCTTCCACGGGGCATTGATATTGTCTTTTTATTCCACTGCGACCTCCACCACTCTTCCAATGGGCATTAAAACCATCTTGTTAGGCTACTGTGACGTCCATGTCTCTTCCACGGGGCATTGAAATTGTTTTTTTATTCCACTGCATTCTCCACCACTCTTCCATAGGGCATTGATATTGTCTTTTTATTCAACTGCGACCTCCACTTCTCTTCCAAGGGGTCAATGATATTGTCTTTTTATTCCACTGTGACCTCCACCAGTGTTCCAAGGGGCATTAAAACCATCTTGTTAAGCTATTGTGACCCCAAGTCTCTTCCACTGCGCATTGATTTTGTCCTTTTCTTCTACTGCGACCTCCACCATTCTTCCATGGGCCATTAAAACCATCTTGTTAAGCTACTGTGACCGTCACGTCTCTTCCACGGGACATTGATATTGTCTTTTTATTCCATTGCGACCTCCACCACTCTTCCAAGGGGCATTGATATTGTCTTTTTATTCCAATGCGACCTCCACCACTCTTCCAAGGGGCATTAAAACCATCTTGTGAAGCTACTATCTCCACGTCTATACCACGGGGCATTGGTTTTGTCTTTTTATTCCACTGTAACCTTCACCACTCTTCCAAGGGGCATTAAAAACGTTTTTTTAAGCTACTATCTCCACGTCTCTTCCACGGGGCATTGATATTGACTTTTTATTCCACTGTAACCTCCACCACTCTTCCAAGAGGCATTGATATTGTCTTTTTATACCACAGAGATCTCCACCACTCTTCCAAGGGGCATAAAAACCGTCTTGTTAAGCTCCTGTGACCTCAAGGTCTCTTCCACGGGGCATTGATATTGTCTTTTTATTCCACTGCGACCTCCACCATTCTTCCAATGGGCATTAAAACCATCTTGTTAGGCTACTGTGACCTCCACATCTCTACCACAGGGCATTGATATTGTCTATTTATTCCACTGCAACCTCAACCACTCTTTCAAGGGGCATTGATACTGTCTTTTTATTCCATCGCGACCTCCACCACTCTTCCAAGGGGCATTAAAACGGTGTTGTTAAGCTACTGTGACCTCCAAGTCTCTTCCACGGGGCATTGATATTGTCTTTTTATTACTCTGTGACCTCCACCACTCTTGCATTCGGCATTGATATTGTCTTTTTATTCAACTGCTTCCTCCATCACTTTTCCAAGGGATCATTGATATTGTCTTTTTATTCCACTGCGACCTCCACCACTCTTCCAAGGGGCATTAAAACCATCTTGTTAAGCTCCTGTGACCTCCAAGTCTCTTCCACTTGGCATTGATATTGTCTTTTTATTCAACTGTAACCTCCACCACTCTTCCAAGGGGCATTAAAACCGTCTTGCTAAGCTACTGTGACCTCCACGTCTCTTCCACGGGTCATTAATATTGTCTTTTTATTCCACTGCGACCTCCACCACTCTTCCAAGGGGCAATGATATTGTCTTTTTATTCCACTGCGACATCCACCACTCTTCCAAGGGGCAATAAAACCATCTTGTTAAGCTACTGTGATCTCCACGTCTCTTCCACGGGGCATTGATATTGTCTTTTTTTTCCACTGCGACCTCCACCACTCTTCCAAGGGGCATTAAAAACGTCTTGTTAAGCTACTTTGACCTCCACATCTCTTCCATGGGGCATTGATATTGTCTTTTTATGCCACTGCGACCTTCTCCACTCTTCCAAGGGGCATTAAATCCGTATTGTTAAGCTACTGTGACCTCAACGTCTCTTCCACGGGGCATTGATATTTTATTTTTATTCCACTGTTACCTCCACCACTCTTCCAAGGGGCATTAATACCGTCTTGTTAAGCTACTGTGACCTACACCTATCTTCCAAGGGGCATTAAAATTATGTTGTTAACCCACTCTGAATTCCTCAGCTCTTCCAAGGGGTATTAAAACTGTCTTGTTGGGCTACTGTGACCTCCACCTCTCTTCCAAGGGGCATTGATATTGTCTTTTTATTCCACTGCGACCTTCACCACTCTTCCAAGTGGCATTGGTATTGTCTTTTTATTCCACTGCGACCTCCACCACTTTTACATGGGGCATTGATATTGTCTTTTTATTCCACTGCGACCTCCACCACTCTTCCAAGAGGCATTAAAACTGTCTTGTTAAGTTACTGTGATCTGCACGTCTCTTCCACGGGGCATTGATATTGTCTTTTTATTCCACTGCGACCTCCACCACTCTTCCAATGGGCATTAAAACCGTCTTGTTAGGCAACTGTGACGTCCATGTCTCTTCCACGGGGCATTTAAATTGTTTTTTTATTCCACTGCGACCTCCACCACTCATCCAAGGGGCATTGATATTGTCTTTTTATTCCACTGTGACCTCCACCACTCTTCCAACAGGCATTCAAACGGACTTGTTAAGCTACTGTGACCTTCACGTCACTTCCACGGGGCATTGATATTGTCTTTTTATTCCACTGCGATCTCCACCACTCTTTCATAGGGCATTGATATTGTCTTTTTATTCCACTGCGATCTCCACCACTCTTTCATAGGGCATTGATATTGTCTTTTTATACTACTGCGACCTCCACTACTCTTCCAAGGGGTCATTGATATTGTCTTTTTATTCCACTGTGACCTCCAGCACTGTTACAAGGGGCATTAAAGCTGTCTTATTAAGCTACTGTGACCTCCAAGTCTCTTCCACGGGGCATTGATATTGTCTTTTTATTCAACTGTAACCTCCACCACTCTTCCAAGGGGCATTAAAACCGTCTTGTTAAGCTACTGTGACCTTCACGTCTCTACCAAGGGGCATTAAAACCATCTTCTTTAACCAATCTGTACTCCACAGCTCTTCCAAGGATCATTAAAACCATCTTGTTAAGCTACTGTGATCTCCACCTCTCTTCCACGGCACACTGATATTGTCTTTTTTTTCCACTGCGACCTCCACCTCTCTTCCATGGGGCATTAAAACTTCTTGTTAAGCTAATGTGACCTCCACGTCTCTACTAGGGGGAATTAATATTGTCTTTATATTCCATTGCAACCTCCACGACTCTTCCACGGGGCATTGATATTGTATTTTCTTTCTAGTGTAACCTCCAAAACTCTTCCAAGGGGCATTAATACCTTCTTGTAAAGCTACTGTGACCTACACCTCTCTTCCAAGGAGCATTAAAACCATCTTGTTAAACCACTCTTAACTCCACAGCTCTTTCAAGGGGCATTAAAACCGTCTTGTTAAGCTACGGTGACCTCCACTTCTCTTCCACGGGGCATTGATATTGTCTTTTTATTCCACTGTGACCTCCACCACTCTTCCAAGGTGCATTAAAACCGTCTTTTTAAGCTACTGTGACCTCCACGCCCCTTCCACGGGGCATTGATGTTGTCTTTTTATTCCACTGCGACCTCCACCACACTTCCAAGGGGCATTAAAAACGTCTTGTTATGCTACTTTGACCTCCACGTCTCTTCCACTGTGCATTGATATTGTCTTTTTTATGCCACTGCGACCTCCACCACTCTTCCAAGGGGCATTAAATCCGCATTGTTAAGCTACTGTGACCTCAACGTCTCTTCCAAGGGGCATTAAAACCATCTTGTTAAACCACTTCGAACTCCAAAGCTCTTCCAAGAGGCATTAAAACCGTCTTGTCAAGCTACTGTGACCTCCACGCGATCACCACCACTCTTCCAAGGGGAAAAAAAAGCGTCTTGTTATGCTGCTGTGACCTCCACGTCTCTTCCAAGTGGCATTGATATTGTCTTTTTTTTCCACTGCGACCTCCACCACTCTTCCATAGGGCATTGATATTGTCTTTTTATTATACTGCGACCTCCACCACTCTTCCAAGGGGCATTAAAATGGTCTTGTTAAGCTACTGTGACCTCCATGTCTCTTCCACGGCACATTGATATCGTCTTTTTTTTCCACTGCTACCTCCACCTCTCTTCCATGGGGCATTAAAACTTCTTGTTAAGCTAATGTAACCTCCATGTCTCTTCCAGGGGGCATTAATATTGTCTTTATATTCCATTGCGACCTCCACCACTCTTCCACTGGGCCTTGATATTGTATTTTTTTTCCACTGTAACCTCCACCACTCTTCCAAGGGGCATTAATACCTTCTTGTAAAGCTTCTGTGACCTACACCTCTCTTCCAAGGGGCATTAAAACCATCTTGTTAAACCACTCTGAACTCCACAGCTCTTCCAAGGGGCATTAAAACCGCTTGTTAAGCTACGGTGACCTCCACATCTCTTCCACGGAGCATTGATATTGTCTTTTTATTCCACAGCGACCTCCACCACTCTTCAAGTTGCACTAATTCCGTCTTCTTAAGCTACTGTGACCTCCACGTCTCTTCCACGGAGCGTTGATATTGTCTTTTTATTCCACTGCGACCTCCACCACTCTTCCAAGGGGCATTAAAACCATCTTTTTAGGCTACTGTGACCTCCACGTCTCTTCCACGGCGCACTGATATTGTCTTTTTATTCCACTGCGACCTCCACCACTCTTCCAAGGAGCATTATAACCGTCTTTTTAAGCTACTGTGACCTCCACGTCTCTTCCACGGGGCATTGATATTGTTTTTTTATTCCTCTGCGACCTCCACCACACTTCCAAGGGGCATTAAATCCGCAATGTTAAGCTACTGTGACCTCAACGTTGTTACGGGTCCGTGTGGTGAAACCTCTGTGCCGAGGTGCAAGGAGGGACCCAGAGAGGCGTGACTAAGTATCAACCCGAACCGACCCTGGTCGGACAGCAGCTAACGACACCGTGACCAGGGAGGATCCGGGCTGAGGGACCAGGTGCTACTCTGGGGACGACCTTGTAAGAGAGCAGGTGGCTCCCACGGGTCAGATGGTTGGGACTGACCGGTATGGCGGATGAACATGGCAAGCAGGCAGAAATCTCTGGTGGCTGACAGGTGGTCACGTTACGTGACGGCAGAGCAGGTAGTAGTCTCTAGTTTTACCAGGAAGGTGGTCACAGCAAGTGACGGCAGAGCCTCCAGACAGGCTGGTAGGAAACAGGCGGGCACTCCCAGGTGAGCGGGCAGATCGACATGGCAGGTAACAGGTTAGCGCTCCCAGGTGAGCGGGCTGACGGACTCTGCAGGTAATAGACGGATGCTCCCAGGTGAGCGGACTGGCAGACAGGGCAGGTAACAGGCGGATGCTCCCAGGTGAGCGGACTGGCAGACAGCGCAGGTAACAGGCAGGTAACAGGTGAGCGCTCCAGGTGAGCAGGCTGGCAGGCTCGGCAGGTAACGGGCAGATAACAGGCTGGCAGACAGGACGAGGAGTCAGGCTAGCAGCGGGACCTGAGGGCTGAAGCAGAGATAAGTAACTGTGCAACAACTTGCTCGGCACCTCCATTTTGCAGGAGGTGCCTTATATACGGGAGGTCCTCCGGCAATCGGCCGGAGACTCCTTAAGACGACGTGTGTGGTCCCTTTAAGAGAGGGGAAGCGCGCGTGCGAGCCCCCTAAGCACATTGCCGGGGAAGGAGCGCGTGCCGGCAGCAGCGGGGGGAGAAGCGCTGGAGGACACCGCGTCAGGAGCGGGCAGGTGAGAGGGATGGCATCTCTGCCTAGCAAGGGGCAGAGATGCCGATGCTACAGTACCCCCCCCCTTTAGGCCCCCTCTTTTTTTGGCCTGTAAGAAATTTTTCAAGGAGAAGCGGGGCGTGGATGTTCTCCCTGGGTTCCCAAGTTCTCTCCTCAGGACCAAACCCCTTCCAATCCACCAGAAAAAAGGTCTTTCCTCTTACCCTCTTGGTGGACAGAATACTCTCTACCTCAAAGACGTCCTCAGCGAAAACCGGAGCAGGGGGAGTACCTGGATTGTTGGAAAAAGAGTTTAAGACAACGGGTGTTATGCACACGCCCGGGCTAGAGCGGCGTGTGCATGTGATTGGTAGTGATTCCACTGGACCGTGCCGGAGAGTGAATACCTGGAGGGGCGTAACTAAGTATCTGCCCGATCCGACCAAGGTGGCACGACGGCATACGACGCCAGAGCACCAAGGAGGAACCGAGCAGAGGGACCAGGTGCTACTCCAGGACAGACCCCGGACACGGCTGTTGACCCACACAGGGGAATACAGGAACAGACTGGTATGCAGGCAGGCGGGTATGCAGGCAGGCGGGTATGCAGGCAGGCGGGTAAAGGTAAGCACAGCTAGAGTGCAGACAGGGAGGCACTAGCAAGTAGGAACACAGGCGGGATAGGACCCAGTACACACCGGGATTCAGGAACAATACAGGCAGAGGGGTACAGGCAAGCACAACTAGAGTGCAGAAGACTGAGCAGGGAGGACAGGGCTCTGTTCACACTGAACAGACAGGTAAAGGATAGGAGAGAGTTCAGACTGGAACTGAGTGTACGGAGGAGACCGACACTGCAGCGAGATACAGGAGCGGGTCTGGGAATACTGCCCCCAGAGAGGCGGGACAAACAGGCAAGGAGCGTGTTCAGACAGGACAGACTAGAGAACACAGAAAGGGCACAGTTCAGACTCGGGAACTAATACCGAAAAGCAGGAGACATACAGGACTCAGTTCAGACACGGGAACTAATACCGTAAAGCAGGAGACATACAGGACTTAGTTCAGACACGGGAACTAATACCGTAAAGCAGGAGACATACAGGACTTAGTTCAGACACGGGAACTAATACCGTAAAGCAGGAGACATACAGGACTTAGTTCAGACACGGGAACTAATACCGTAAAGCAGGAGACATACAGGACTTAGTTCAGACACGGGAACTAATACCGTAAAGCAGGAGACATACAGGACTTAGTTCAGACACGGGAACTAATACCGTAAAGCAGGAGACATACAGGACTTAGTTCAGACACGGGAACTAATACCGTAAAGCAGGAGACATACAGGACTTAGTTCAGACACGGGAACTAATACCGTAAAGCAGGAGACATACAGGACTAAGTTCAGACACGGGAGCTGACACCGCAAGGCAGGAGAAATACAGGACTAAGTTCAGACAGGCCTGGAAATACAGCCTCCAGGAAAGGCAGACAGGGAACACAGAACGGGACCTGGCACATTCAGAGTGCAAGCACACACTGAAAGAAACACTTATGCACAGGCCGGGATAGAAGGGAGCTGCTGAGCTATATACCAAGAGACAGACAGCGATAGGCTGAGGACGCACAAGGGGTGTGACCCACAGCAGGTACAAAAGGCAGGAAGTGATCGGGCGCCGCCCTTAAGCAGCAGAAACAGACACAGACACAAACAGACAGCATGGAGGGAAGCCAGAGAGACATTCTGGACAGGAGATCAAGTGCGCCCTCTTGCACAGTGGGAGATGGACCACCATGCAAGGACGCCGCCAGGTATGTTACAGTACCTCCCCCCTTACGCCCCCTCTTCTTCAGGCCTGCCAGAATCTTCCGCAGGGAATTCGAGGACCAGTCGTTCACTGGGTTGGAGGGGGACAGAGACTTGAGGGTAATCTCTGCTTCGAGGTACATCTTGTCAAGCTCACAGGAAGAAATAGACGGGTTATCAGGTACATAATGAGGAAAAGTCACTGTCTCTTTGTTATCTGGTGGTACCCCGGAGGATTCAGGAAACAACTGGAGGTCCTCCGCCGGGTCAGAAGAGTACTGAGGCTCAGAGAAAACATCTGCTTCAGAGTACACTAGGTCGGACTCACTGGAGGAAGCAGGCGAGGTATCAGGTACAGGAAATAGGAAAGTCTCTGTCCATTCACCACCAGGTGGCACCCCGAAGGGTTCTAAACACAACTGGAGGTCCTCCGCCTGGTCGGAGGGGTGTAGAGACTCGGGAGTAACCTCTGCTTCGGAGTACACTAGGTCGGACTCACTGGAGGAAGCAGGCGAGGTATCAGGTACAGGAAATAGGAAAGTCTCTGTCCATTCACCACCAGGTGGCACCCCAAAGGGTTCTAAACACAACTGGAGGTCCTCCGCCTGGTCGGAGGGGTGTAGAGACTCGGGAGTAACTTCTGCTTCGGAGAACACTAGGTCGGACTCACTGGAGGAAGCAGGCGAGGTATCGGGTACAGGAAATAGGAAAGTCTCTGTCCATTCACCACCAGGTGGCACCCCGAAGGGTTCTAAACACAACTGGAGGTCCTCCGCCTGGTCGGAGGGGTGTAGAGACTCGGGAGTAACTTCTGCTTCGGAGAACACTAGGTCGGACTCACTGGAGGAAGCAGGCGAGGTATCAGGTCCAGGATATAGGAAAGTCTCTGTCCATTCACCACCAGGTGGCACCCCGAAGGGTTCTAAACACAACTGGAGGTCCTCCGCCTGGTCGGAGGGGTGTAGAGACTCGGGAGTAACCTCTGCTTCGGAGTACACTAGGTTGGACTCACTGGACGAAGCGAGTGAGGTATCAGATCCAGGATATAGGAAAGTCTCTGTCCATTCACCACCAGGTGGCACCCCGAAGGGTTCAAAACACAACTGGAGGTCCTCCGCCTGGTCGGAGGGGTGTAGAGACTCGGGAGTAACCTCTGCTTCGGAGTACACTAGGTTGGACTCACTGGACGAAGCGAGCGAGGTATCAGGTACAGAGTATAGGAGAGTCTCTGTCCTTTCGCTACCAGGTAGCACCCCGAAGGGTTCAGGAGGTCTCAGGGAGGACAGACCCAGGCGTGACTGCTTGCCTCTAAGTCTAGCACGTCTGGACTGCCTCTTGAGGTTGGGAGAAGTATTCCGGAAAGCGTAGTCACCCTGTGAGGATTCTGGGTGGGCAGTAGTCTCATTGGGCTGGAGAACTATTACGCTACCCACACCCATTACCCATTGGGGCTGCTCCGGGATATTGGGAAGTGAAGCTTCAGCAGGAGCCTCCGGGTTAGGATCATCGAAGACCATTAGAAAGGCCACCAGGAAGGCCATTAGGTCCCGGAGGATCGGATCCTGTGTCTCATATAGGGGGTTGATCCATTCCAAGGCATCCCCCGCCAGGTAAGACATAATAAAGGCCACTTTAGCCCAATCGGAAGGAAAATAGAGAGGGTAGGCCTTAAAGTGTAGCATGCATTGCTCCACAAATGCACGACACTGTTTTGGATCCCCATAGTAACGTGGCGGATCCGCAGGAACGAGAGCTGATAGGTCCATCTGGACGAGTGCGCAATTCGCCTGGAACTCAGCTAAAGGAAAAAAAAATATATTTATTTATTTTAATGCATGTATTCGCTGGAAAAAACTTCTCAGAGAGCGAAGGCCGTGGGGCTCAACGGGAACCATGGCCTGAGCATGCTGTTATGCACACGCCCGGGCTAGAGCGGCGTGTGCATGTGATTGGTAGTGATTCCACTGGACCGTGCCGGAGAGTGAATACCTGGAGGGGCGTAACTAAGTATCTGCCCGATCCGACCAAGGTGGCACGACGGCATACGACGCCAGAGCACCAAGGAGGAACCGAGCAGAGGGACCAGGTGCTACTCCAGGACAGACCCCGGACACGGCTGTTGACCCACACAGGGGAATACAGGAACAGACTGGTATGCAGGCAGGCGGGTATGCAGGCAGGCGGGTATGCAGGCAGGCGGGTAAAGGTAAGCACAGCTAGAGTGCAGACAGGGAGGCACTAGCAAGTAGGAACACAGGCGGGATAGGACCCAGTACACACCGGGATTCAGGAACAATACAGGCAGAGGGGTACAGGCAAGCACAACTAGAGTGCAGAAGACTGAGCAGGGAGGACAGGGCTCTGTTCACACTGAACAGACAGGTAAAGGATAGGAGAGAGTTCAGACTGGAACTGAGTGTACGGAGGAGACCGACACTGCAGCGAGATACAGGAGCGGGTCTGGGAATACTGCCCCCAGAGAGGCGGGACAAACAGGCAAGGAGCGTGTTCAGACAGGACAGACTAGAGAACACAGAAAGGGCACAGTTCAGACTCGGGAACTAATACCGAAAAGCAGGAGACATACAGGACTCAGTTCAGACACGGGAACTAATACCGTAAAGCAGGAGACATACAGGACTTAGTTCAGACACGGGAACTAATACCGTAAAGCAGGAGACATACAAGACTTAGTTCAGACACGGGAACTAATACCGTAAAGCAGGAGACATACAGGACTTAGTTCAGACACGGGAACTAATACCGTAAAGCAGGAGACATACAGGACTTAGTTCAGACACGGGAACTAATACCGTAAAGCAGGAGGCATACAGGACTTAGTTCAGACACGGGAACTAATACCGTAAAGCAGGAGACATACAGGACTTAGTTCAGACACGGGAACTAATACCGTAAAGCAGGAGACATACAGGACTTAGTTCAGACACGGGAACTAATACCGTAAAGCAGGAGACATACAGGACTAAGTTCAGACACGGGAGCTGACACCGCAAGGCAGGAGAAATACAGGACTAAGTTCAGACAGGCCTGGAAATACAGCCTCCAGGAAAGGCAGACAGGGAACACAGAACGGGACCTGGCACATTCAGAGTGCAAGCACACACTGAAAGAAACACTTATGCACAGGCCGGGATAGAAGGGAGCTGCTGAGCTATATACCAAGAGACAGACAGCGATAGGCTGAGGACGCACAAGGGGTGTGACCCACAGCAGGTACAAAAGGCAGGAAGTGATCGGGCGCCGCCCTTAAGCAGCAGAAACAGACACAGACACAAACAGACAGCATGGAGGGAAGCCAGAGAGACATTCTGGACAGGAGATCAAGTGCGCCCTCTTGCACAGTGGGAGATGGACCACCATGCAAGGACGCCGCCAGGTATGTTACAACGGGTTTGAGGAGAGATACGTGGAAGGAGTTGGGAATCCGTAATTGGCCGGGATTTTTAACTTGTAGGCCATTGGATTAATTTGCTTGAGGATTTCGAAAGTGCCGATGAAGCGAGGACCTAACTTGTAGGAGGGTATCTTGAGCCGCACATGTTTGGAGGAGAGCCAAACCTTGTCTCCCGGATGGAATTGAGGCGGATCCAGAAGTCTCTTATCAGCATATCTCTTCATCCGCTCGAAGGAGTGAAGAAGTGCGGACCTAGTACTCTCCCAAATGGTAGAAAACTCGCTGACAAGAGACTCCGCGGCAGGGTTGTCCACAGAAGCGGAGACGGGAAACGGAATCCGGGGATGTTGGCCATAGACAAAAAAGAACAGGGACTTGGAAGAGGATTCGCTCTCGTGGTTATTATAAGAGAATTCGGCCCAAGGAAGTAGGTCCACCCAATCAGAATGATGGGCATTAACAAAGTGCCGGAGGTAGCTGGTAAGGATCTGATTGATCCGCTTCACTTGACCATTGGACTGAGGGTGGTAAGCGGAGGAGAAATCCAGGGTTACATCCAGCAGTTTACATGTGGCTCTCCAGAAGCGTGAGGTGAACTGAACCCCTCGATCCGACACGATGTGGAGGGGTAGGCCATGGAGACGGAAGATATGGCGGATAAAGTCCTTAGCCAGCTCAGGTGCAGACGGGAGACCAGGCAGGGGAATGAAGTGGGCCATTTTAGAAAAGCGGTCCACGACCACCCAAATGACAGTACACCCGGCAGAAACAGGGAGATCGGTAATGAAGTCCATAGCGATGTGTTGCCATGGGGCAACAGTTATGGGAAGCGGCAGGAGATGACCGGCTTGTAAGTGTCTGGGAACTTTGTTGCGGCCACAAGATGAACAGGCAGAGACGAAGTCTACCACATCCTTACGCAGGTAGACCACCTGTAATGCCGGGAAATGAGCAGGAAGGTCTTCTTTTGGCCGGCATGGCCAGCTAGTTTAGAAGAATGACCCCAGGGAAAAACCTTCTCATGGTCAGGAACCGCCACGAACGTCTTGCCGGGTGGAAGACGAGTCAAATCCAAGGGGGCCACATTCATCACCTTGGAGAGGTCGATAATTTGCATAGGCTCCTCCTCTTGGTCGGAGGACAGGAAGGATCGGGACAAGGCATCAGCTTTGACATTCTTGTCCACCGGGAGGAAATGAAGGATGAAATCGAAGCGGGCAAAAAACAAAGACCACCGGGCCTGACGTGGATTAAGTCTCTGGGCATTTTGGAGATATGCCAGAGTTTTGTGATCCGTGTAGATGATCACCGGGTATAGAGCCCCTTCAAGCAGATAGCGCCACTCTTCCAGTGCCAATTTGACGGCTAGCAATTCTTGGTCTCCTATGGAGTAATTGCGCTCAGAGGAGGAGAAGATTTTGGAGAAAAAGCCGCAGGTTACCATTCTCCCGGATGAAGACTTTTGGGTGAGCACCGCTCCGGCTCCAGAGGAGGAAGCATCAACCTCCAGGTAGAACTGTTTGTTGCAGTCCGGACGGTGCAGCATAGGGGCAGAGGAGAAGGCTTGCTTCACGGAAAGGAAGGCCTCCTCAGCTTCGGGTGGCCATACCTTGGGATTTGCTCCCTTACAGGTGAGCGCAGATATAGGAGCAGTCAGAGACGAGAAGTGTGGAATGAAGAGACGATAGTAATTAGCGAAGCCCAGGAATCGCTGTATCGCCTTCAACCCCTCCGGACGGGGCCACTTTAGGACAGCAGAGAGCTTCTCGGGATCCATTCGCAAGCCTGTCTGGGAGATAACATAGCCCAGGAATAGAAGAGAGGTCTGCTCAAAAAGGCACTTCTCGTATTTAGCATAGAGGTGGTTCTGCCTGAGCCTAAGCAGGACCTGATGAACATCCCTCCGGTGTGTGGGAAGATCCGGAGAGAAGATCAAGATGTCGTCCAGGTAGACCACCACGCAGGAGTAAAGAAGGTCACGGAAGATGTTATTGACCAGTACTTGGAAGAGCATTGCAGAGGCCGAAGGGCATCACATGGTACTCGTAGTGTCCATTCCGGGTATTAAATGCCGTTTTCCACTCTTCTCCTTGACGGATACGGACCAGGTTATACGCTCCACGTAGATCTAGCTTGGAAAAGATTCTGGCACCTTTAAGGTGATCAAATAACTCGGAGATGAGCGTTAGGGGGTATTTATTTTTAACCGTGATCTGATTGAGTCCTCTATAGTCAATACAGGGGCGTAGCGAGCCATCCTTTTTTTTTGACAAAGAAGAATCCGGCTCCAACCGGGGAAGTAGACTTCCGGATGAATCCCCTAGCCAGATTTTCCTCTATGTACTCAGACATGGCCCGGGTTTCAGCTGCAGACAACGGATAAATATGCCCATGGGGTGGAGTGGCGCCAGGTACCAGGTCGATCGGGCAATCATATGGCCTATGAGGTGGCAATGTCTCCGCTTCCTTTTTACCGAAGATGTCAGCATAGGGACAGTAAGGAGCCGGAAGACCAGGTAAATTAGCTGGGGTAGGTGGTGGACGAACCGGACGAACCGGAACCAGTCAGGTCTTATGGCAGGGCGGCCCCCACCGGAGTACTTCACCGGAATGCCCGTTCAACACGGGTTCATGTGTCTGGAGCCAAGGTAGGCCTAGCAATAGGGAGTGGGAGAGTCCGGGTAGCACATGGAAGGAGATTACCTCAGAGTGCAGCATTCCCACCTGCAGGGTTATGGGTTCCGTGACGAGCAGGATGGTCACCGGAAGGAGTCTTCCATCCACGGAGGCGCCTGACAATGGTTCTGCCAGAGACTTGGTGGGAATATGGTATTTCTCAACCAGGGACTGGGAGATGAGTTTTCCAGCGGATCCAGAATCCAGGTGGGCGAGTTCAAAGTGACTGTCCTCTCCCCAGGAGACAGAAACAGACTAAGTCAGGGATGGAGAGGGATTACTTTTGTCTAGGGCGACCTCTCCGAGTGGTCCTAGACACTGGAGTTTCCCGGCCTCTCCGGGCAGGAACGGATCAGGTGCTCCTTGCTGCCACAATAGAAGCAGCTCCCCTCGGCTCGGCGTGACTCTTGGCGAGATTTGACCATCATGGTCTGGTCGATCTGCATGGGCTCGGGTGAGTGCACCCGGGGAGTGACAGATGAGGAGACAGGTCTCTGGAAAGTAGGAGCGAGGCGGGGAAACCTTCTCTCACTGGTGGTCTCCTTGGTGCGTTCTTGAAACCGGATGTCAATCCGGGTAGCCAGCGACACCAGGTCATCGAGGGTGGTAGGAATGTCCCGACCGGCGAGCTCATCTTTAATCAGAGCGGAAAGACCCTCCCAGAAGATGGACACCAGGGCTTTGTTATCCCAGGCAAGCTCAGAAGCGAGGGTGCGGAACCATATGGCATATTGGCCCACGGTGAGAGTCCCTTGCGGAGACATAGCAGAGAGGAGGCTGATGAGGTCTTACGCCCCGGTTCATCGAAGACTCTCCGGATATCAGTGAGGAAAGACGACAGGTTGGAAACCAGGGGGTCCCCTCTCTCCCACAGGGGGTTAAGCCATGCCAGTGCCTTCCCATTGAGATGGGACATGATGAATGCCACTTTGGTCCGGTCGGAGATAAACTGATGAGCCAAGAGTTCAAAGCGCAGGGTGCACTGGTTTATGAAGCCCCGAGTTTGAGCGGGGTCACCTCCGAAACGAGGAGGTGCAGAAAGCCGTGGTCCGGGGCAAGATGCCATGGTATTGAGGCAGAGACGTTGATGCTACAAACGTCTCTTCCAAGGGGCATTAAAACCATCTTGTTAAACCACTTCGAACTCCAAAGCTCTTCCAAGAGGCATTAAAACCGTCTTGTTAAGCTACTGTGACCTCTACGTCTCTTCCACGGGGCATTGATATTGTCTTTTTATTCCACAGCGATCTCCACCACTCCTCCAAGGGGCAAAAAAAACATGTTGTTAAGCTACTGTGACCTCCACATCTCTTCCAAGGGGCATTGATATTGTCTTTTTATTCCACTGTAACCTCCACCACTCTTAAAAGGGGCATTAAAACTGTCTTGTTAAGCTACTGTGACCTCCACATGTCTTCCAAGGGTCATTAAAACCATCTTGTTAAACCTCTCTGAACTCCACAGCTCTTCCAAGGGGCATTAAAACTGTATTGTTAAGCTACTGTGACCTCCACATCTATTCCAAGGGGCATTGATATTGTCTTTTTATTCCACGGCGACCTCCACCACTTCTCCAAGGGTCATTAAAACCATCTTGTTAAGCTACTATGACCTCCACGTCTCTTCTACGGGGCATTCATATTGTCTTTTTATTCCATTGTGACCTCCAAAAATCTTCCAAAGTGCATTGATATTGTCTTTATAGTCCACTGAAACCTTCACATCATTTCCAAGGGGCATTATAATCATTTGTTAAGCTACTGTGACCTCAACGTCTCTTCCACTTAGCATTGATATTGTCTTTTTTTTCCACAGCGACCTCCAACACTCTTCCAAGGCGCATCAATGTTGTCTTTTTATTCCACTGTGACCTCCACCACTCTTCCAAGGTGCATTAAAACCATCTTTTTAAGCTACTGTGACCTCCAAGTCTCTTCCACTGGGCATTGATATTGTCAAGATCGTTTTAATGCCTTTTGTAGAGTGGTGGAGGTCGCAATGGAATAAAAAGACAATATCAATGCCCCGTGGAAGAGACGTGGAGATCACAGTAGCTTAACAAGACGGTTCTAATGCCCCTTGGAAAATCTGTGGAGTTCAGAGTGGTTTAACAAGACAGTTTTAATGACCCGTGGAAGAGACGTAGAGGTCACTGTAGCTTAATAAGATGGTTTTAATGCCCGTTGGAAGAGAGGTGGAGGTCGCAGTGGAATAAAAAGACAATATCACTGCCCCTTGGAATAGTGGTGGAGGTCGCAGTGGAACAAAATGACAATCTCAGTGACCGGTGGAAGAGATGTGGAGGTCACAGTAGCTTAACAAGACGGTTTTAATGCCCCTTGGAAGAGCTGTGGTGTTTAGAGTGGTTTAAAAGGATGGCTTTAATGCCCCTTGGAAGAGACGTGGAGGTCACAGTAGCTTTGCAAGGCGGTTTTAATGCCCTTGGAAGAGTGGTGGAGTTCGCAGCGGAATAAAATGACAATATCAATTCCCCGTGGAAGAGACGTGGAGGTGACAGTAGCTTAACAAGACGGTTTTAATGCCCCGTGGAAGAGCTGTGGTGATTAGAGTGGTTTAACAAGACGGTTATAATGCCCCTTGGAAGAAACTTGGAGGTCACAGTAGCTTTACAAGACAGTTTTAATACCCCTTGGAAGAGTGGTGGAGGTCGCAGTCGATTAAAAAGACAATTTCAATGTCCAGTGAAAGAGACGTGGAGGTGACAGCAGCTTAACAAGACGGTTTTAATGCCCCTTGGAAGTGAGGTGGAGTTCGCAGTGGAATAAAAAGACAATATCAATGCTCCGTGGAAGAGACTTGGAGGTCACAGTAGCTTTTTCAAGACCGATTTAGTGCCCCTTGGAAGAGTGGTGGAGGTTGCAGTGGAATAAAATGACAATATAAATGCCCCTTATAGAGACTTGGAGGTCACAGTAGCTTTACAAGACGGCTTTAATGCCCCTTGGAAGAGTGGTGGAGGTTACAGTGGAATAAAAAGACTATATCAATGCCCCGTGGAAGAGACGTGGAGGTCACAGTAGCTTAACAAGACGGTTTTAATGCCCTTTGGAAGAGTGGTGGAGGTCGCAGTGGAATAAAAAGACAATATCAATGCCCCTTGTAAGAGTGGTGGAGTTCGCAGTCTAATAAAAATACAATATCAATGCCCAGTGTAAGAGACGTGGAGGTCACATTAGCTTATCAAGACGGTTTTAATGCCCTTGGAAAAGCTGTGGAGTTCAGAGTGGTTTAGTAACAAGGTTTTAATGCCTCTTGGAAGAGACGTGGAGGTCACAGTAGCTTAACAAGACGGTTTTAATGCCCCTTGGAAGAGTGGTGGAGGTCGCAGCCGAGTAAAAAGACAATATCAATGCCCCTTGGAAGAATGGTGGAGGTCGCAGTGGAATAAAAAGACAATATCAATTCCCCGTGGAAGAGAAGTGGAGGTCACAGTAGCTTAACAAGACAGATTTAGTGCTATGTGGAAGAGTTGTGGAGGTCGCAGTGGAATAAAAAGAGAATATAAATGCCCCGTGGAAGAGACGTGGAGGTCACAGTAAGCTTAACAAGACGGTTTTAATGCCCCTTGGAAGAACTGTGGAGTTCATCGTGGTTTAACAGGATGGTTTTAATGCCCCTTGGAGAGACATGGAGGTCACAGTAGCTTAACAAGGCAGTTTTAATTCCCCTTGAAAGAGTGGTGGAGGTTACAGTGGAAAAAAAATACATTATCAATGCCCCTTTTAAGAAACGTGGAGGTCACAGTAGCTAAACAAGATGGTTTTAGAGCCCCCTGGAGGAGCTGTGGAGTTCAGAGAGGTACAACAAGATGGTTTAAATGCCCCTTGGAAGAGATGTGGAGGTCACAGTAGCTTTATAAGATGGTTTCAATGCCCTTTGAAAGAGTGGTGGAGGTTACAGTGGAATAAAAAGACTATATCAATGCCCCGTGGAAGAGACATGGAGGTCCCAGTAGCTTAACAAGATGGTTTTAATGCCCTTTGGAAGAGTGGTGGAGGTTACAGTGGAATAAAAAGATATCATCAATGCCCCAGTGTAAGAGACGTGGAGGTCACAATAGCTTAACAAGACAGTTTTAGTGCCCTTTGGAAGAGTGGTGGAGGTCGCAGTGGAATAAAAAGACAATATCAATGCCCCTTGTAAGAGTGGTGGAGTTCGCAGTCTAATATAAATATAATATCAATGCCCAGTGTAAGAGACGTGGAGGTCACATTAGCTTATCAAGACGGTTTTAATGCCCTTGGAAAAGCTGTGGAGTTCAGAGTGATTTAGTAACAAGGTTTTAATGCCCCTTGGAAGAGACGTGGAGGTCACAGTAGCTTAACAAGACGGTTTTAATGCCCCTTGGAAGAGTGGTGGAGGTCGCAGCGGAGTAAAAAGACAATATCAATGCCCCTTGGAAGAATGGTGGAGGTCGCAGTGGAATAAAAAGACAATATCAATTCCCCGTGGAAGAGACGTGGAGGTCACAGTAGCTTAACAAGACAGATTTAGTGCTATGTGGAAAAGTTGTGGAGGTCGCAGTGGAAAAAAAAAAGAGAATATAAATGCCCCGTGGAAGAGACGTGGAGTTCACAGTAAGCTTAACAAGACGGTTTTAATGCCCCTTGGAAGAACTGTGGAGTTCATCGTGGTTTAACAAGATGGTTTTAATGCCCCTTGGAGAGACATGGAGGTCACAGTAGCTTAACAAGGCGGTTTTAATTCCCCTTGGAAGAGTGGTGGAGGTTACAGTGGAAAAAAAATACATTATCAATGCCCCTTTTAAGAAACGTGAAGGTCACAGTAGCTAAACAAGATGGTTTTAGAGCCCCCTGGAGGAGCTGCGGAGTTTAGAAAGGTACAACAAGATGGTTTTAATGTCCATTGGAAGAGATGTGGAGGTCACAGTAGCTTTATAAAATGGTTTCAATGCCCTTTGGAAGAGTGGTGGAGGTTACAGTGGAATAAAAAGACAATATCAATGCCCCAGTGGCAGAGACATGGAGGTCGCAGTAGCTAAAGAAGACGGTTTTAAAGCCCCTTGGAAGTGTGGTCGAGGTCAAAGTGGAATAAAAAGACAATATCAATGCCCCTTGGAAAAGTGGTGGAGGTAGCAGAGGAATAAAAAGACAATATCAATGTCCAGTGGAAGAGACGTGGAGGTCACAGTAGCTTGACAAGACTGTTTTAATGCCCCTTGGAATAGCTGTGGAGTTCAGAGTGGTTTAACAGGATGGTTTTAATGCCCCTTGTTAGAGACTTGGAGGTCACAGTGGAATAAAAAGACAAGATCAATGCCCGTTGGAAGAGTGGTGGAGGTCGCAGTGGAATAAAAAGACAATATCAATAACCCGTGGAGAAGACATTGAGGTCACAGTAGCTTATCAAGACGGATTTAATGCCCCTTGGAAGAGTGGTGGAGGTCACAATGGAATAAAAAGACAATATCAATGCCCTGTGGAAGAGAAGTGGAGGTCTCAGTAGCTTAACAAGAAGGTTTTAATGCCCCTTGGGAGAGCTGTATAGTTCAGAGTGGTTTAACAAGATGGTTTAAATGCCAATTGGAAGAGATCTGGAGGTCACAGTAGCTTAATAAGGCGATTTTAATGCCCCTTGGAAGAGTGGTGGAGGTTACATTGGAATAAATAGACAATATCAATGCCCCGTGGAAGAGACGTGGAGGTCAGAGTAGCTTTACAAGACTGTCTTAATGCCCCTTGGAAGAGTGATGGAGGTCGCAGTGGAATAAAAAGACAATATCAATGCCCCGTGGAAGAAAAGTGGAGGTCACAGTAGCTTAGCAAGACGGTTTTAATGCCCCTTGGAATAGCTGTGAAGTTCAGAGTGGTTTAACAAGATGGTTTTAAAGCCCTTTGGAAGAGACTTGGAGGACACAGTACCTTAACAAGACGGTTTTAATGCTCCTTGGAAGAGTGGTGGAGGTTACAGTGGAATAAATAGACAATATAAATACCCCATGAAGGAGAGAGGGAGGTCACAGTAGCTTAAAAAGACGGTATTAATGCCCCTTGGAAGAGAGGTGGAGGTCGCAGTGGAATAAAAGCACAATATCAATGACCTTTGGAAGAGTGGTGGAGGTCACAGTGGAATAAAAAGGCAATATCAATGAACCTTGGAGGAGACGTGGAGGTCATAGTAGCTTAACAAGACCGATTTAATGCCCCTTGGAAGAGTGGTGGTGGTCGCAGTGGAATAAAAAGACAATATCAATGCCCCGTGGAAGAGACGTGGAGGTCACAGTAGCTTAACAAGACGGTTTTAATACAACTTGGAAGAGTGGTGGAGGTCACAGTGGAATAAAAAGACAATATCAATGCCCCGTGGAAGAGACGTGGAGGTCACAGTAGCTTAACAAGACGGGTTTAATGCCCCTTGGAAGAGTGGTGGATGTCGCAGTGGAATGAAGAGACAATATCAATGCCCCGTGGAAGAGATGTGGAGGTCACAGTAACTTAACAAGGAAGTTATAATGCCCCTTAAAAGTGTGTTGGAGGTCGCAGTGGAATAAAAAGACAATATCAATGCCCCTTGGAAAAGTGGTGGAGCTCGCAGTGGAATAAAAAGACAATATCAATGCCCCGTGGAAGAGACATGGAGGTCACAGTAGCTTAACAAGAAGGTTTTAATGCCCTTGTAAGAGTGGCGGAGGTCGCAGTGGAATAAAAAATCAATATCACTGCCCCGTGGAAGAGACATGGAGGTCACAGTAGCTTAACAAGGCAGTTATAATGCCCCTTGGAAGAGCTGTAGTGTTCAGAGTGGGTTAACAAGACGGATTTAATGCCCCTTGAAAGAGAAGTGGAGGTCACAGTAGCTTTCCAAGACGGTTTTAATGATGCTTGGAAGAGTGGTAGAGGTCGCTGTGGAATAAAAAGACAATATCAATGCCCCGTGGAAGAGATGTGGAGGTCACAGTAGCTTAGCAATACAGATTAAATGCATCTTGGAAGAGATGTGGAGTTCAGAGTCATTTTACAATATGGTTTTAATGCCCCTTGGAAGAGACGTGGAGGTCATATTATCTTTACAAGATGGTTTTATTGCCCCTTGGAAGAGTGGTGGAGGTTACAGTGGAATAAAAAGAAAATATCAATGCCCCGTGGAAGAGACGTGGAGTTCACAGTATCTTAACAAGACAGTTGTAATGCCCCTTAAAAGTGTGTTGGAGGTCGCAGTGGAATAAAAAGATAACATCAATGCCCCGTGGAAGAGACTTGGAGGTCACAGTAGCTTAACAAGACGGTTTTAATGCCCTTGGAAGAGTGGTGGAGGTCGCAGTGAAATAAAAAAACAATATCACTGCCCTGTGGAAGAGACATGGACGTCACAGTAGCTTAACAAGACAGTTGTAATGCCCCTTGGAAGAGCTGTAGTGTTCAGAGTGGGTTAACAAGACGGATTTAATGCCCCTTGAAAGATAAGTGGAGGTCACAGTAGCTTTACAAGACGGCTTTAGTGCTCCTTGGAAGAGTGGTGGAGGTTACAGTGGAATAAAAAGACAATATCAATGCCCCGTGGAATAGAAGTGGAGTTCACCATAGCTTAACAAGACGGTTTTAAAGCCCCTTGAAATAGAGGTGGAGGTCGCAGTGGAATAAAAAGACAATACCAATGCGCATTGTAAGAGTGGTGGAGATCGTAGTTGAATAAAAAAATAATATCAATGCACCGTGGAGGAGACGTGGAGGTAACAGTAGCTTAAATAAGATGGTTTTAATGCCCATTGGAAGAGTGGTGGAGGTCGCAGTGGAATAAAAAGACAATATCAATTCACCGTCGAAGAGACGTGAAGGTCACAGTAGCTTAAAAAAGACGAATTTAATGCCCTTTGGAAGAGTGGAGGAGGTCTCAGTGGAATAAAAAGACAATATCAATGCCCCGTGAAAGAGACGTGGAGGTCACAGTATCTTAACAAGATGGTTTTAATGCCCCTTGGAAGAGCTGTAGAGTTATGAGTGGTTTAAATGCCCTTAGGAAGAGACGTGGAGATCACATTAGCTTAAGAAAACTATTTTACTGCCCCTTGGAAGAGTGTTTGAGGTTACAGTGGAATAAAAAGACAATATCAATGCCCTGGGGAAGAGATGTGGAGATCACATTAGCTTTACAAGACAGTTTTAATGCCCCTTGTAAGAGAGGTGGAGGTTAAAGTGGAATGAAAAGACAATATCAATGCCCTGGGGAAGAGATGTGGAGATCACAATAGCTTAACAAGATGGTTGTAATGCTGATTGGAAGAGTGGAGGAGGTCACAGTGGAATTGAAAGACAATATCAATGCCCCTTGGAAAAGTGGTGGAGGTCGCAGTGGAATAAAAAGACAATATCAATGCCCCGTGGAAGAGATGTGGAGGTCACAGTAGCTTAACAAGACGACTTTAATGCCCATGGAAGAGTAGTGGAGGTCTCAGTGAAATTAAAAGACAATAACAATGCCCCTTGGAAGAATGGTGGAGGTCGAAATGGAATAAAAAGAAAATATCAATGTACAGTGAAAGGGACGTGGAGGTCACAGTAGCTTAACTAGACGATTTTAATGCCAATTGGAAGAGTGGTGGAGGTTATAGTGGTATAAAAAGACAATATCAATGCCCCGTGGAAGAGACGTGGAGTTCAGAGTGGTTTAACAAGATGGTTTTAATGCCCCTTGATAGAGATGTGGAGGTCTCAGTAGCTTAACAAGATGGTTTTAATGATCCTTGGAACAGTGGAGGAGGTTACAGTGGAATAAAAAGACAATATCAATGCCCCTTGGAAGAGTGGTGGAGGTCGCAATGGAATAAAAAGACAATGTCAATGCCCCGTGAAAGAGACGTGGAGGACACAGTAGCTTAACAAGATGGTTTTAATGCCCCTTGGAAGAGTGGTGGAGGTTACAGTGGAATAAAAAGACAATATCAATGCCCGTGGAAGAGACGTGGAGGTCACAGTAGCTTAACAAGACAGTTTAATGCCCCTTGGAAGAGTGTTGGAGGTTACAGTGGAATAAAAAGACAATATCAATGCCTTTTGGAAGAGTGGTGGATGTCGCAGTGGAATAAAAAGACAATATCATTGCCACGTGGAAGAAACGTGGAGGTCACATTAGCTTAAAAAGATGGTTTTATTGCCCGTTAGAAGAGTGGTGGAGGTCGAAGGCAATAAAAAGACAATATCAATGCCCCTTGGAAGAGTGGTGGAGGTCGCAGTGGAATAAGAAGACAATATCAATGCCCCGTAAAAGAGACGTGGAGGTCACAGTAGCTTAACAAGACGGTTTTAATGCCCCTTGGAAGAGCTGTGGAGTTCAGAGTGGTTTAACAAGACGCTTTTAATGCCTCTTGATAGAGATGTGAAGGTCTCAGTAGCTTAACAAGATGGTTTTAATGCCCCTTGGAACAGTGGAGGAGGTTACAGTGGAATAAAAACACAATATTAATGCCCCTTGGAAGAGTGGTGGAGGTCGCAATGGAATAAAAAGACAATGTCAATGCCCCGTGAAAGAGACTTGGAGGACACAGTAGCTTAAAAAGATGGTTTCAATGCCCCTTGGAAGAGTGGTGGAGGTCTCAGTGGAATAAAAAGACAATAACAATGCCCTGTAAGTGACGTGGAGGTCACAGTAGCTTAACAAGACGGTTTAAATGCCCCTTGGAAGAGCTGTGGAGTTCAGAGTGGTTTAACAAGACGGTTTTAATGCCCCTTGATAGAGATGTGGAGGTCTCAGTAGCTTAACAAGATGGTTTTAATGCCCCTTGGAACAGTGGAGGAGGTTACAGTGGAATAAAAAGACAATATCAATGCCCCTTGGAATAGTGGTGGAGGTTGCAGTGGAATAAAAAGACAAAATCAATGCCCCGTAAAAGAGACGTGGAGGTCACAGTAGCTTAACAAGACGGTTTTAATGCCCCTTGGAAGAGCTGTGGAGTTCAGAGTGGTTTAAAAAGACGGTTTTAATGCCCCTTGATAGAGATATGGAGGTCTCAGTAGCTTAACAAGATGGTTTTAATGCTCATTGGAACAGTGGAGGAGGTTACAGTGGAATAAAAAGACAATATCAATGCCCCTTGGAAGAGTGGTGGAGGTCGTAGTGGAATAAAAAGACAATATCAGTGCCCCAGTGGAATAGACGTGGAGGTCACAGTAGCAAAACAAGATGGTTTTAATGCTACTAGGAAGAGTGGTGGAGGTCGCTGTGGAATAAAAAGACAACATCAATGCCCCGTGGAAGAGACATGGTGGTCACATTAGCTTAACAATACGGTTTTATTGCCCCTTGGAAGAGCTGTGGAGGTCACATTAGCTTTACAAGACGGTTTTAATGCCCCTTGGAAGAGTGCTGGAGGTTACAGAGGAATAAAAAGACAAAATCACTGCCCCGTGGAAGAGACGTTGAGGTCACAGTAGCTTATCAAGATGGTTTTAA
Source organism: Phyllobates terribilis (assembly GCF_046119375.1). NCBI lineage: Eukaryota > Metazoa > Chordata > Amphibia > Anura > Dendrobatidae > Phyllobates > Phyllobates terribilis. The sequence continues at coordinate 382,493 of NW_027362964.1, forward strand.
TGCTACTTGGAAGAGTGGTGGAGATCACTGTGGAATAAAAAGACAATATCAATGCCCCGTGGAAGAGACGTGGAGGTGACAGTAGCTTAACAATACGGTATTAAAGTCCCTTGGAAGAGCTGTGGAGTTCAGAATGGTTTTTCAAGATGGTTTCAATGCCCCTTGGAAGAGACATGGTGGTCACATTAGCTTTACAAGACTGTTTTAATGCCCTTTGGAGGAGTGGTGGAGGTCGCATTGGAATAAAAAGACAGTTTCAATGCCCCGTGGAATAGACGTGGAGGTCACAGTAGCTTAACAAGACGGTTCTAATGCCCCTTGGAAGAGCTGTGGAGATCACAGTGGTTTAACAAGACGGATTTAATGCCCCTTGGATGAGACGTAGAGGCCACAATAGCTTAACAATTTAGTTCTAATGCCCCTTGGAAAGGTGATGAAGGTTACATTGGAATAAAAAGACAATATCAATGCCCTGTGGAAGAGACGTGGAGGTAACAGTAGCTTAACAAGACAGTTTAATGCCCCTTGGAAGAGTGTTGGAGGTTACAGAGGAATAAAAAGACAATATCAATGCCTTTTGGAAGAGTGGTGGATGTCACAGTGGAATAAAAAGACAATATCATTGCCACGTGGAAGAAACGTGGAGGTCACATTAGCTTAAAAAGATGGTTTCATTGCCCCTTGGAAGAGTGGTGGAGGTCGCAGGCAATAAAAAGACAATATCAATGCCCCTTGGATGAACCGTGGAGGTCAAAGTAGCTTAACAATACGGTTTTATTTCCCCTTGGAAGAGTGGTGGAGGTTACAGTGGAATTTAAAGACAATAACAATGCCCCGTGGTAGAGAAGTGGAGGTTACAGTAGCTTAACAAGATGGTTTCAATGCCGCTTGGTAGAGTGGTGGAGTTTGGAGTGGAATAAAAATACAACATCAATGCCCCTTGAAAGAGTCGTGGAGGTCGCAGTGGAATAAATAGACAATATGAATGCCCCTTGGAGGTGTGGTGGAGGTCGCAGTGGAATAAAAAGACGATATTAATGCCACTTGGAAGAAATGTGGAGGTCACAGTAGCTTAACAAGACGGTTTAAATGCCCCTTGGAAGAGTGGTGGATTTCGCAGTGGAATAAAAAGACAATATTAATGCCCCGTAGAAGAGACGTGGAGGTCACAGTAGCTTAACAAGACAGTTTTAATGCCCCTTCGAAGAGCTGTGGACTTCAGAGTGGTTTAACAAGACGGTTTGAATGCCCCTTGGAAGAGACGTGGATCTCAAAGAAGCTGAAAAAGACGGTATTAATGCCCCTTGGAAGAGTGGGCGAGATTACAGTGAAATAAAAAGACAATATCATTGCCCCATGGAAGAGACGTGGAGGTCACAGTAGCTTAACAAAATGGTTTTAAAGCCTCTTGGAAGAGTGGTGAAGGTTGCAGTGGAATAAAAACACAATATCAATGCCTCTTGGAAGAGTGGTGGAGGTCGTAGTGGAATAAAAAGACAATATCAATGCCCTGTGAAAGAGACGTGGAGGTCACAGTAGCATAACAAGATGGTTTTAATGCCCCTTGTAAGAGTGGTGGAGGTTGCTGTGGAATAAAAAGACAATATCAATGCCCCGCTGAAGAGACTTGGAGGTCACAGTAGCTTTACAAGATGGTTTTAATGCCCTTTGGAAGAGTGGTGGAGGTTACAGTGGAATAAAAAGACAATATCAATGCCCCAAGAAAGAGACGTGGAGATCACAGGAGCTTAACAAGATGGTTTCAATGCCCCTTGGAAGAGTGGTGGAGGTCACAGTGGAATAAAAAGACAATATCAATGCCCCTTGGTAGAGTGGTGGAGGTCGCAGTGGAATAAAAAGCCAATATCAATGCACCGTGGAAGAGACCTGGAGGTCACAGTAGCTTAACAAGATAGTTTTAATGCCCCTTGGAAGAGTGTTGGAGGTCGCAGGGAAGAAATAGACAAAATCAATGCCCCGTCGAAGAGACGTGGAGGTCAAATTAGCTTAACAATACGGTTTTATTGCCCCTTGGAAGAGTGGTGGAGGTTACAGTGGAAAAAAAAGACACTCTCAATGCTCCGTGGAAGAGACGTGGAGGTCACAGTAGCTTAACAAGACGGTTTTAATGCCCCTTGGAAGAGTGGTGGAGGTCGCATTGGAATAAGAAGACGATATCAATGGCTCTTGGAAGAGACGTGGAGGACACAGTAGCTTAACAAGACGGTTTTAATGCCCCTTGGAAGAGTGGTGGAGATCGCAGTGGAATAAAAAGACAATATCAATCCCCCTTGGAAGAGTGGTGGAGGTCGCAGTGGAATAAAAAGACAATATCAATGCCCCGTGGAATAGACGTGGATGTCACAGTAGCTTAACAAGACGGTTTTAATACCCCTTGGAAGAACTGTGGAGTTGAGAGTGGTTTAACAAGACGGTTTTAATGACCCTTGGATGAGACGTGGCGAACACAGTATCTTAACAACAAGGTTCTAATGCCCCTTGGAAAGGTGGTGAAGGTTAAAGTGGAATAAAAAGACAATATCAATGCCCCGTGGTAGAGACGTGGAGGTCAAATTAGCATAACAATACGGTTTTATTGCCCCTTGGAAGAGTGGTGGAGGTTACAGTGGAATAAAAAGACAATATCAATGCCCCGTGGTAGAGACGTGGAGGTCAAATTAGCATAACAATACGGTTTTATTGCCCCTTGGAAGAGTGGTGGAGCTTACAGTGGAAAAAAAAGACACTCTCAATGCTCCGTGGAAGAGACGTGGAGGTCACAGTAGCTTAACAAGACTGTTTTAATGCCCTTTGGAAGAGTGTTGGAGGTCGCAGTGGAATAAAAAGACGATATCAATGGCTCTTGGAAGAGATGTGGAGGACACAGTAGCTTAATTAGACAGTTTTAATGCCCCTTGGAAGAGTGGTGGATATCGCAATGGAATAAAAAGACAATATCAATGCCCCTTGGAAGAGTGGTGGAGGTCGCAGTGGAAAAAAAAGACAATATCAATACCCCGTGAAATAGACGTGGAGGTCACAGTAGCTTAACCAGACGTTTTTAATGCCCCTTGGATGAGCTGTGGAGTTCAGAGTGGTTTAACAAGACGGTTTTAATGCCCCTTGGATGAGACATGGAGGCCACAGTAGCTTAACAAGGTGGTTCTAATGCCCCTTGGAAAGGTGGTGAAGGTTAAATTGGAATAGAAAGACAATATCAATGCCCCGTGGAAGAGACATGGAGGTCACAGTAGCTTAACAAGACAGTTTTAATGCCCCTTGGAAGAGTGGTGGATGTCGCAGTGGAATTTAAAGACAATATCAATGCCCCTTGGAAGAAACGTGGAGGTCACAGTACCTTAAAAAGACGGTTTTATTGCCCCTTGGAAGAGTGGTGGAGGTCGCAGGGAATAAAACAACAATATCAATGCCCCTTGGAAGAGACGTGGACATCAAAGTAGCTTAACAATATGGTTATATTGCCCTTTGGAAGAGTGGTAAAGGTTACAGTGGAATTTAAAGACAATATCAATGCCGCGTGGAAGAGACGTGGAGGTCGCAGTAGCTTAACAAGACGGTTTTAATGCTTTTGGAAGAGTTGTGGAGTTCGCAGTGGAATAAAAAGACAATATCAAGGCCCCTTGGAAGAGTGGTGGAGCTTACAGTGGAAAAAAAAGACACTCTCAATGCTCCGTGGAAGAGACGTGGAGGTCACAGTAGCTTAACAAGACTGTTTTAATGCCCTTTGGAAGAGTGTTGGAGGTCGCAGTGGAATAAAAAGACGATATCAATGGCTCTTGGAAGAGATGTGGAGGACACAGTAGCTTAATTAGACAGTTTTAATGCCCCTTGGAAGAGTGGTGGATATCGCAATGGAATAAAAAGACAATATCAATGCCCCTTGGAAGAGTGGTGGAGGTCGCAGTGGAAAAAAAAGACAATATCAATACCCCGTGAAATAGACGTGGAGGTCACAGTAGCTTAACCAGACGTTTTTAATGCCCCTTGGATGAGCTGTGGAGTTCAGAGTGGTTTAACAAGACGGTTTTAATGCCCCTTGGATGAGACATGGAGGCCACAGTAGCTTAACAAGGTGGTTCTAATGCCCCTTGGAAAGGTGGTGAAGGTTAAATTGGAATAGAAAGACAATATCAATGCCCCGTGGAAGAGACTTGGAGGTCACAGTAGCTTAACAAGACAGTTTTAATGCCCCTTGGAAGAGTGGTGGATGTCGCAGTGGAATTTAAAGACAATATCAATGCCCCTTGGAAGAAACGTGGAGGTCACAGTACCTTAAAAAGACGGTTTTATTGCCCCTTGGAAGAGTGGTGGAGGTCGCAGGGAATAAAACAACAATATCAATGCCCCTTGGAAGAGACGTGGACATCAAAGTAGCTTAACAATATGGTTATATTGCCCTTTGGAAGAGTGGTAAAGGTTACAGTGGAATTTAAAGACAATATCAATGCCGCGTGGAAGAGACGTGGAGGTCGCAGTAGCTTAACAAGACGGTTTTAATGCTTTTGGAAGAGTTGTGGAGTTCGCAGTGGAATAAAAAGACAATATCAAGGCCCCTTGGAAGAGTGGTGGAGCTTACAGTGGAAAAAAAAGACACTCTCAATGCTCCGTGGAAGAGACGTGGAGGTCACAGTAGCTTAACAAGACTGTTTTAATGCCCTTTGGAAGAGTGTTGGAGGTCGCAGTGGAATAAAAAGACGATATCAATGGCTCTTGGAAGAGATGTGGAGGACACAGTAGCTTAATTAGACAGTTTTAATGCCCCTTGGAAGAGTGGTGGATATCGCAATGGAATAAAAAGACAATATCAATGCCCCTTGGAAGAGTGGTGGAGGTCGCAGTGGAAAAAAAAGACAATATCAATACCCCGTGAAATAGACGTGGAGGTCACAGTAGCTTAACAAGACGTTTTTAATGCCCCTTGGATGAGCTGTGGAGTTCAGAGTGGTTTAACAAGACGGTTTTAATGCCCCTTGGATGAGACATGGAGGCCACAGTAGCTTAACAAGGTGGTTCTAATGCCCCTTGGAAAGGTGGTGAAGGTTAAATTGGAATAGAAAGACAATATCAATGCCCCGTGGAAGAGACATGGAGGTCACAGTAGCTTAACAAGACAGTTTTAATGCCCCTTGGAAGAGTGGTGGATGTCGCAGTGGAATTTAAAGACAATATCAATGCCCCTTGGAAGAAACGTGGAGGTCACAGTACCTTAAAAAGACGGTTTTATTGCCCCTTGGAAGAGTGGTGGAGGTCGCAGGGAATAAAACAACAATATCAATGCCCCTTGGAAGAGACGTGGACATCAAAGTAGCTAAACAATATGGTTATATTGCCCTTTGGAAGAGTGGTAAAGGTTACAGTGGAATTTAAAGACAATATCAATGCCGCGTGGAAGAGACGTGGAGGTCGCAGTAGCTTAACAAGACGGTTTTAATGCTTTTGGAAGAGTTGTGGAGTTCGCAGTGGAATAAAAAGACAATATCAAGGCCCCTTGGAAGAGTGGTGGAGCTTACAGTGGAAAAAAAAGACACTCTCAATGCTCCGTGGAAGAGACGTGGAGGTCACAGTAGCTTAACAAGACTGTTTTAATGCCCTTTGGAAGAGTGTTGGAGGTCGCAGTGGAATAAAAAGACGATATCAATGGCTCTTGGAAGAGATGTGGAGGACACAGTAGCTTAATTAGACAGTTTTAATGCCCCTTGGAAGAGTGGTGGATATCGCAATGGAATAAAAAGACAATATCAATGCCCCTTGGAAGAGTGGTGGAGGTCGCAGTGGAAAAAAAAGACAATATCAATACCCCGTGAAATAGACGTGGAGGTCACAGTAGCTTAACAAGACGTTTTTAATGCCCCTTGGATGAGCTGTGGAGTTCAGAGTGGTTTAACAAGACGGTTTTAATGCCCCTTGGATGAGACATGGAGGCCACAGTAGCTTAACAAGGTGGTTCTAATGCCCCTTGGAAAGGTGGTGAAGGTTAAATTGGAATAGAAAGACAATATCAATGCCCCGTGGAAGAGACATGGAGGTCACAGTAGCTTAACAAGACAGTTTTAATGCCCCTTGGAAGAGTGGTGGATGTCGCAGTGGAATTTAAAGACAATATCAATGCCCCTTGGAAGAAACGTGGAGGTCACAGTACCTTAAAAAGACGGTTTTATTGCCCCTTGGAAGAGTGGTGGAGGTCGCAGGGAATAAAACAACAATATCAATGCCCCTTGGAAGAGACGTGGACATCAAAGTAGCTAAACAATATGGTTATATTGCCCTTTGGAAGAGTGGTAAAGGTTACAGTGGAATTTAAAGACAATATCAATGCCGCGTGGAAGAGACGTGGAGGTCGCAGTAGCTTAACAAGACGGTTTTAATGCTTTTGGAAGAGTTGTGGAGTTCGCAGTGGAATAAAAAGACAATATCAAGGCCCCTTGGAAGAGTGGTGGAGGTCGCAGTGGAAAAAAAAGACACTCTCAATGCCCCTTGGAACAGTGGTGGAGCTCACAGTGGAATAAAATGATGATATCAATGCCACTTGCAAGAGACGTGGAGGTCACAGTAGCTTAACAAGACAGTTTAAATGCCCCTTGGAAGAGTGGTGGAGTACACAGTGGTTTACCAAGACGGTTTGAATTCCCCTTGGAAGAGATGTGGAGGTCACAGTATCTTAAAACGAAGGTTTTAATGCCCCTTGGAAGAGTGGTAGAGGTCGCAGTGGAATAAAAAGACAATATCAATGCCCCTTGGAAGAGTGGTGGAGGTCGCAGTGGAATAAAAGACAATATCAATGCCCCGGGGAAGAGACGTGGAGGTCACAGAAGCATAACAAGATGGTTTTAATGCCCCTTGTAAGAGTGGTGGAGCTCGCAGTGGATTAAAAAGACATCAATTCCCTGTGGAAGAGACGTGGAGGTCATTTTAGCTTTACAAGACGGTTTTAATGCCCCTTGGAAGAATGGTGGAGTTCGCAGTGTAATAAAAAGACAATATCACGGCCCCTTAGAAGAGTGGTGGAGGTCGCAATGGAATAAAATGACAATATCAATGCCCATTGGAAGAGTTGTGGAGGTCACAGTGGAATAAAAAAAAATAAATGAATGCCCCTTCCATGAGACGTGGAGGTCACAGTAGCTTAACAAGACGGTTTAAATGCCCCTTGGAAGAGTTTTGGAGTTCGAAGTGGAATAAAAAGACAATATTAATGCCCTGTAGAAGAAACGTGGAGGTCACAGTAGCTTAACAAGTCAGTTTTACTCCCCCTTGGAAGAGCTGAGGAGTTCAGAGTGTTTTATCAAGACGGTTTGAAAGACCCTTGGAAGAGACGTGGAGGTCACAGTAGCTTAAAAAAATGGTATTAATGCCCCTTGTAAGAGTGGTGGAGGTTACAGTGAAATAAAAAGACAATATCAATGTCCCGTCGAAGAGAAGTGGAGGTCACAGTAGCTTAACAAAATGGTTTTATTGCCTCTTGGAAGAGTGCTGGAGGTTGCAGTGGAATAATAAGAAAATATCAATGCCTTTTGGAAGAGACGTGGAGGTCACAGTAACTTAACAAGACGGTTTTAATGCCCGTTGAAGGAGTGGTGGAGTTCGCAGTTTAATAAAACTACAATATCAAGGCCCCTTGGAAGAGTGGTGGAGGTTGCAGTGGAATAAAAAGACAATATCAATACCCCTTGAAAGATTTCTGGAGGTCGCAGTGGAATAAAAAGACAATATCAATGCCCCTTGGAAGAGACGTGGAGGTCACAGTAGCTTAACAAGACGGTTTAAATGCCCCTTGGAAAAGTGGTGGAGTTCAGAGTGGTTTTACAAGATGGTTTTATTGACCCTTGGAAGAGACGTGGAGGTCACATTACCTTTACAAGATGGTTTTAATGCCCCTTGGAAGAGTGATGGAGGTTACAGTGGAATAAAAAGACAAAATCAATGCCCCGTGGAAGAGACGTGGAGGTCAGAGTAGCTTAACAAGACGGTTTTAATGCCCATTGGAAGAGTAGTGGGGGTCGCTGTGGAATAAAAAGACAATATCAATGCCCCGTGGAAGAGACGTGGAGGTCACAGTAGCTTAACAAGATGGTTTTAATGCCCCTTGGAAGAGCTGTGGAGTACAGAGTGGTTTAACCAGATGGTTTTAATGCCCCTTGGAAGAGACGTTGAGGTAGCAGTAGCTTAACAAGACAGTTTTAATGCCTCTTGGAAGAGTGGTGGAGGTTACAGTGAAAAAAAAGACAATATCAATGCCCTGTGGAAGAGACGTGGAGGCCACAGTAGCTTAACAAGACACTTTTTAATGCCCCTTGGCAGAGCTGTGGCATTCAGAGTGGTTTAACAAGAAGGATTTAATGCCCTTGCAAGAGACGTGAAGATGACAGTAGCTTAACAAGACAGTTTTAATGCCCCTTGGAAGAGTGGTGGAGGTTACAGTGGAATAAAAATACAATATGAATGCCCCGTGGAAGAGACTTGGAGGTCACAGTAGCTTAAAAAGATGGCTTTACTGCCCCTTGGTGGAAGTCGCAGAGTAAGAAAAAGACAATATCAAAGTCACTTGGAAGAGTAGTGAAGGTCGCAGTGGAATAAAAAGACAATAACAATGCCCCTTGGAAGAGTGGTGGAGGTTGCAGTGGAATAAAAAGACAATATCAATGCCCCGTAGAAGGAACGTGGAGGTCACAGTAGCTTAACAAGACTATTTTAATGCCCCTTGGAAGAGTGGTGGAGGTCGCAGTGGTATAAAAAGACAATATCAATACCCCGTGGAACAGACGTGAAGGTCACAGTAGCATAACAAGACTGTTTAAATGCCCTTGGAAGAACTGTGGAGTTCAGAGAGGTTTAACAAGACAGTTTCAATGCCCCTTGGAAGAGACGTGGAGGTCACAGTAGCTTAACAAGACGGTTTTAGTGGCAATTGGAAACGTGGTGTAGGTTACAGTGGAATAAAAAGACAATATCAATGCCCAGTGGAAGAAACGTGGAGGTCACAGTAGCATAACAAGACGTTTTAATGCCCCTTGGAAGAGCTGTGGAGTTCAGAGAGGTTTAGCAAGACGGTTTTAATGACCCTTGGAAGAGACGTAGAAGTCACAGTAGCTTAACAAGACGGTTTTAATGCCCGTTGGAAGAGTTGTGGGGGTCGCAGTGGAATAAAAAGACAATATCAATGTTCCTTGGAAGAGTGATGTTGGTCACGGTGGAATAAAAAGACAATATCAATGCCCCGTGGAAGAAACGTGGAGGTAATAGTAGCTTAACAAGACAGTTTTAATGCCGCTTGGAAGATTGGTGGAAGTCGCAGTGGAATAAAAAGACAATATCAATGCACTGTGGAAGAGACGTTGTGGTCACAGTAGATTAACAATACAGCTTTAGTGCCCCTTAGAAGAATGGTGGAGGTCGCAGTGGAGTAAAAAGACAATATCAATGCCCCGTGGAAGAGACGTGGACGTAGAAGTAGCTTAACAAGATGGTTTTAATGCCCCTTGGAAGAGTGGTGGAGGTCGCAGTGGAATAAAAAGCCAATATCAATGCCCCGTGGAAGAGACGTGGAGGTCAAAGTAGCTTAACAAGACGGTTTTAATGCCCCTTGGAAGAGCTGTGGAGTTCAGAGTGGTTTAACAAGACGTTTTTAATGCCCCTTGAATGAGACGGGGAGGCCACAGTAACTTAACAAGGTCGTTATAATGCACGTTGGAAAGGTGGTGAGGGTTACAGTGGAAGAAAAAGACAATATCAATTCCCCGTGGAAGAGATGTGGAGGTCACAGTAGCTTATCAAGACAGTTTTAATGCCTCTTGGAAGAGTGTTGGAGGTTGCAGTGGAATAAAAAGTCAATATCAATGCACCTTGGAAGAGTGGTGGATGTCGCAGTGGAATAAAAAGAAAATATCTCTGCCCCGTGGAAGAAACGTGGAGGTCACAGTTGCTTAAAAAGAAGATTTTATTGCCCCTTGGAAGAGTGGTGTAGGTCGCAGGAAATAAAAAGAAAATATCAATGCCCCGTAGAAGAGACGTGGAGGTCACAGTAGCTTAAGAAGATGGTTTTAATGCCTCTTGGAAGAGTGATGGAGGTTACTGTGGGATAAAAATACAATATCAATGCCCCATGGAAATGGCATGGAGGTTACAGTAGCTTAACAAGATGGTTTTATTGCCCCTTGGAAGAGTGGTGAAGATCGCAGTGTAATAAAAAGACAATATCAATGTCCCTTGGAAGAGTGGTGGAGTTCGCAGTGGAATAAAAAGACAATATCAATGCCCCTCGGTAGAGTGGTGGAGGTCACAGTAGCTTATCAAGACGCTGTTAATGCCCCTTGGGAGAGTGGTGGAGGTCGCAGTGGAATAAAAGACAATATCAATGCCCCGTGGACCAGACGTGGAGGTTAGAGTACCATAACAAGACTTTTATAATGCCCCTTGGAAGAGCTGTGGAGTTCAGAGAAGTTTAACAAGACGGTTTAAATGCCCCTTGGAAGAGACGTGGAGGTCACAGTAGCTTAACTAGACCATTTAAGTGCCCCTTGGAAACGTGGTGTGGGTTACAGTGGAATAAAAAGACAATATCAATGCCCCGTGGAACAGACGTGGAGGTCACAGTAGCATAACAAGACGGTTTTAATGCCCCTTGGAAGAGCTGTGGAGTTCAGAGAGGTTTAACAAGACGGTTTTAATGCCCTTGGAAGAGACATGGTGTTCACAGTCGCTTAACAAGATGATCTTAGTGCCCCTTGGAAGAGTGGTGGAGTTCGCAGCGGAATAAAAAGACAATATTATTGCCCCACAGAAGAGACGTGGATGTCACAGTAGCTTAACAAGACAGCTTTAATGCCCCTTGGAAGAGCTGTGGAGTTCAGAGTGGTTTAACAAGATGGTTTGAATGCCCCTTGGATGAGTCGTGGAGCTCACAGTAGCTTAAAAAGACGGTATTAATACCCCTTGGAAGAGACGTGGAGGTCACAGTAGCTTAACAAGACGGTTTTAATGCCCCTTGGAAGAGTGGTGGAGTTTTTAGTGGTATAAAAAGACAATACTAATGCCCCGTAGACGAGACGTAGAGGTCACAGTAGCATAACAAGACAGTTTTAATGCCCCTTGGAAGAGCTGTGGAGTTCAGAGTGGTTTAACAAGACATTTTGAGTGCCCCTAGGAAGAGACGTGGAAGTCATTGTAGCTTAAAAAGACGGTTTTAATGCCCCTTGGAAGAGTGCTGGAGGTTACAGTGACATAAAAAGACAATATCAATGCCCCATGGAAGAGACGTGGAGGTCACAGTAGCTTAACAAAATGGTTTTAATGCCCTTTGGAAGAGTGGTGGAAGTCGCAGTGGAATAAAATGACAATATCAATGCCCCGTGCAAGAGACGTGGAGGTCACAGTAGCTTAACAAGATGGTTTTAATGGCCCTTAGAAAAGTGGTGGAGGTTGCAGTGGAATAAAAAGACAATATCAATGCCCCTTGGAAGAGTGGTGGAGGTCGTATTGGACTAAAAATACAATATCAATTCCCCGTGGAAGAGACATGGAGGTCATAGAAGCTTAACAAAATGGTTTTCATGCCCCTTGGAAGAGTGGTGGAGGTAGCAGTGGAATAAAAAGACAAAATCAATGCCCTGTGGAAGAAACGTTTAGGTCAGGGTAGCTTAACAAGATGGTTTTAATGTCCATTGGAAGAGTAGTGGGGGTCGCTGTGGAATAAAAAGACAATATCAATGCCCCGTGGAAGAGACGTGGAGGTCACAGTAGCTAAACAAGATGGTTTTAATGCCCCTTGGAAGAGACGTGGAGGTCACAGTAGCTTAACAAGACGGTTTTAATGCCCTTGGAAGAGTGGTGGAGGTCTCAGTGGAATAAAAAGACAATATCAATGGCCTGTGGAAGAGACGTGGAAGTCACATTAGCTTAACAAGACGGTTTTAATGCCCCTTGGAAGAGCTGTGGTTTTCAGAGTGGTTTAACAAGACGGTTTTAATGCCTCTTGGATGAGACGTGGAGGTCACAGTGGATTTGCAAGACGGTTTTATTGCCCCTTGGAAGAGTGGTGGAGGTTGCAGTGGAATAAAAAGACAATGTCAATGCCCCGTGGTAGAGACATGGAGGTCACAGTAGCTTAACAAGGCAGATTTAGTGCACCTTGGAAGAGTGGTGGAGGTCGCAGTGGCATAAAAAGACAATATCAATGCCCCATGGAAGAGACATGGAGGTCACAGTAGCTTAACAAGACGGTTTTAATGCCCCATGGAAGAGCTGTGAAGGTCACATTAGCTTAACGAGACTGTTTTAATGGCGCTTGGAAGAGTGGTGGAGGGAACAGTGGAAAAAAATAACAACATCAATGCCCCGTGGATGAGACGTGGAGGACACAGTAGCTTAAGTAGACGCTTTTTGTACCCCTTGGAAGAGCTGTGCAGTTCAGAGTGGTTTAACAAAATGGTTTTAATGCCCCTCAGAAGAGACATGGAGGTCACAGTAGCTTTACAAGACGGTTTTAATGCCCCTTGGAAGAGTGGTGGAGGTTACAGTGGAGTAAATAGACAATATCAATGAACCATGAAAGAGACGTGGCATTCACAGTAGCTTAGCAAGACGGTTTTAAAGCCCCTTGGAAGAGTGGTGGAAGTCGAAGTGGAATAAAAAGACAATATCAATGCCCCTTGGAAGAGTGGTGGAGGTCGCAGTGGAATAAAAAGACAATATCAATGCCCCATAAAAGAGACTTGGAGGTCACAGTAGCTTAACAAGACGGTTTTAATGCCCCTTGGAAGAGCTGTGAAGTTCAGAGTGGTTTAACAAGTTTTAATGCCCCTTGAAAGAGATGTGGAGGTCTCAGTAGCTTAACAAGACGGTTTTAATGCCCCTTGGAACAGTGGAGGAGGTTACAGTGGAATAAAAAGATAATATCAATGCCCATTGGAAGAGTGGTGGAGGTCGCAGTGGAATAAAAAGACAATGTCAATGCCCCGTGAAAGAGACGTAGAGGACACAGTAGCTTAACAAGATGGTTTTAATGCCCCTTGGAAGAGTGGTGGAGGTCTCAGTGGAATAAAAAGACAATAACAATGCCCTGTAAGAGACGTGGAGGTCACAGTAGCTTAACAAGACGGTTTAAATGCCCCTTGGATGAGCTGTGGAGTTCAGAGTGGTTTAACAAGACGGTTTTAATGCCCCTTGATAGAGATGTGGAGGTCTCAGTAGCTTAACAAGATGGTTTTAATGCTCCTTGGAACAGTGGAGGAGGTAACAGTGGAATAAAAAGACAATATCAATGGCCCTTGGAAGAGTGGTGGAGGTCGTAGTGGAATAAAAAGACAATATCAATGCCCCGTGGAATAGACGTGGAAGTCATAGTAGCTTCACAAGATGGTTTTAATGCTACTAGGAAGAGTGGTGGAGGTCGCTGTGGAATAAAACGACAACATCAATGCCCCGTGGAAGAGACATGGTGGTCACATTAGCTTAACAATACGATTTTATTGCCCCTTGGAAGAACTGTGGAGTTTAGAGTGGTTTTACAAGATGGTTTTAATGCCCCTTGGAAGAGACGTGAAGTTCACATTAGCTTTACAAGACGGTTTTAATGCCCCTTGGAAGACTGCTGGAGTTTACAGAGGAATAAAAAGAAAAAATCACTGCCCCGTGGAAGAGACATTGAGGTCACAGTAGCTTATTAAGACGGTTTTAATGCTACTTGGAAGAGTGGTGGAGATCACTGTGGAATAAAAAGGCAATATCAATGCCCCGTGGAAGAGATGTGGAGATGACAGTAGCTTAACATTACGATATTAATGCCCCTTGGAAGAACTGTGGCGTTCAGAGTGGTTTTTCAAGATGGTTTTAATGCCCCTTGGAAGAGACGTGGTGGTCACATTAGATTTACAAGACGGTTTTAATGCCCCTTGGAAGAGTGGTGGAGGTCGTATTGGAATAAAAAGACAGTATCAATGCCAAGTGGAATAGACGTGGAGGTCACAGTAGCTTAACAAGACGGTTCTAATGCCCCTTGGAAGAGCTGTTGAGATCACAGTGGTTTAACAAGACGGATTTAATGCCCCTTGGATGAGACTTGGAGGCAACAGTAGCTTAACAATTCAGTTCTATTGCCCCTTGGAAAGGTGGTGAAGGTTACATTGGAATAAAAAGACAATATCAATGCCCCGTGGAAGAGACGTGGAGGTCACAGTAGCTTAACAAGACAGTTTAATGCCCCTTGGAAGAGTGTTGGAGGTTACAGTGGAATAAAAAGACAATATCAATGCCTTTTGGAAGAGTGGTGGATGTCGCAGTGGAATAAAAAGACAATATCATTGCCATGTGGAAGAAACGTGGAGGTCACATTAGCTTAAAAAGATGGTTTTATTGCCCCTTGGAAGAGTGCTGGAGGTCGCAGGCAATAAAAAGACAATATCAATGCCCCTTGGATGAACCGTGGAGGTCAAAGTAGCTTAACAATACGGTTTTATTTCCCCTTGGAAGAGTGGTGGAGGTTACAGTGGAAATTAAAGACAATATCAATGCCCCGTGGTGGAGACGTGGAGATCACAGTAGCTTAACAAGATGGTTTTAATGCCGCTTGGTTGAGTGGTGGAGTTTGGAGTGGAATAAAAATACAACATCAATGCCCCTTGGAAGAGTCGTGGAGGTCGCAGTGGAATAAAAAGACAATATCAATGCCCCTTGGAGGAGTGGTGGAGGTCGCAGTGGAATAAAAAGACGATATCAATGCCACTTGGAAGAGACGTGGAGGTCACATTAGCTTAACAAGGTGGTTTAAATGCCCCTTGGAAGAGTGGTGGATTTCGCAGTGGAATAAAAAGACAATGTTAATGCCCCGTAGAAGAGACGTGGAAGTCACAGTAGCTTAACAAGAAAGTTTTAATGCCCCTTCGAAGAGCTGTGGAGTTCAGAGTGGTTTAACAAGAAGGTTTGAATGCCCCTTTGAAGAAACATGGAGGTCACAGTAGCTGAAAAAGACGGTATTAATGCCACTTGGAGGAGTGGGCGAGATTACAGTGAAATAAAAAGACAATATCATTGCCCCGTGGAAGAGACGTGGAGGTCACAGTAGCTTAACAAAATGGTTTTAAAGCCTCTTGGAAGAGTGGTGAAGGTTGCAGTGGAATAAAAAGACAATATCAATAGAGATGAGCGGTGTTCGACTAGAACTGTTCGCCAATCTCAAATTCGAGCTGTTTTGGGCGGTGTTCGAGTTGTTCGACGAACCCGAACGATTTGCAAAAAATTAGTCTGTTCGAGGTTATGTTCGATAACTGTTCGTGCACCAAATGCGTGTCCTGCATGTCTGGCGCTATTTAGAGCACCAATCATGCAGGGATTGTCTGCCACTCACTGTAATGCCACAGCTATGGTGGTTGTGGCATTACAGTGATTGCCCAAATCGATGGGAACAGTGCTCACAGTGAAACATGAAAAGCCGGCAATTCATCAGCGGCATACACCGGTACCCGACAATTTAGAACCGAAAGAATAGAGCTTCACACATAGATTAGATAGATAGAAACATGTCAGTCACACATATAAGAAGCACAGTGACAGTGTTGCTTACTGTACTTGTCATTTAGTGTAAAGGATTTATTAAAAAAAATAATAGTGTTTTCATGCACTGTCTCTTTAAAAAAGCCGGCCGGCAATTCAGCATCTGTACCCGACAATTTATAACAGACAGAATAGAGCTTCACACATAGATTAGATAGATAGAAACATGTCAGTCACATATATATGAAGTACAGTGACAGTGTTGATTACTGTACTTGTCATTTAGTGTAAAGGATTTATTAAAAAAAATAATAGTGTTTTCATGCACCGTCTCTTTAAAAAAGCCAGCCGGCAATTCAGCATCTGTACCCAACAATTTAGAATAGAAGGAATAGAGAAACACATAGATTAGGTAGATAGAAACATGTCAGTCACATATATATGAAGTACAGTGACAGTGTTGCTTACTGTACTTGTCATTTAGTGTAAAGGATTTATTAAAAAAAATAATAGTGTTTTCATGCACTGTCTCTTTAAAAAAGCCGGCCGGCAATTCAGCATCTGTACCCGACAATTTAGAATAGAAGAAATAGAGAATCACACATAGATTAGATAGATAGAAACATGTCAGTCACATATATATGAAGTACAGTGACAGTGTTGCTTACTGTACTTGTCATTTAGTGTAAAGGATTTATTTAAAAAAATATTAGTGTTTTCGTGCACCGTCTCTTTAAAAAAGCCGGCCGGCAATTCAGCATCTGTACCCGACAATTTAGGATAGAAGGAATAGAGAATCACACATAGATTAGATAGATAGAAACATGTCAGTCACATATATATGAAGTACAGTGACAGTGTTGATTACTGTACTTGTCATTTAGTGTTAAAATAAAGGATTTATTTAAAAAAAAATTGGC
The DNA here is from genome assembly GCF_046119375.1 of Phyllobates terribilis. NCBI lineage: Eukaryota > Metazoa > Chordata > Amphibia > Anura > Dendrobatidae > Phyllobates > Phyllobates terribilis. The sequence continues at coordinate 398,917 of NW_027362964.1, forward strand.
GTGGGGATCCCCATAATTATAGGCTCTAGCGGAGGTTAAGCAGACGGCTGGGGCAGATGTTTGAAGCCTGGGAAGGGGGTAAAACCCACGGAGCTTCCCAGGCTACTAATATCAGCCCCCAGCGGAATACCTAGCCTTTACTAGCTATTAAAATGGGGACCCCCCCAAAAAAATGACGTGGGGTCCCCCCTATTTTAATAGCTAGCAAAGGCTAGGCAGACAGCTGGGGGCTGATATTAATAGCCCAGGAAGGGTTCCATGAATATTGGCCCCCTCCCAGGCTAGAAACACCAGCCGTCAGCCGCCCCAGAAATGCGCCAATTCTGGCACTTAGCCTCGCTCTTCCCACTGCCCTGTAGCGGTGGCAGTCATCCCGCAGACACTGAGAAGCGCAGGCATGCTTGCGCTCTGCAGTGTCTGGCTGTGACGGCATCCAGATGAGCCGAGGTCATGTCCAATGAACTCGGCGCCCCTCATGCAAGTCACTGACAGCGTGGGAAAATTCTCCTGCACTCAGCACTTCAGCGTGAGAATTCTCCCACGCTGTCAGTGACGTACATGAGGTCAGCTGAGTTCATTGGAAAGGAATGAGCTCACCTCATGCACGTCACTGACAGCGTGGGAGAATTCTCACGCTGTAGCGCTGAGTGCAGGAGAATTCTCCCACGCTGTCAGTGACGTGCATGAGGTGAGCTCATTCATGTCCAATGAACTCAGCTGACCTCATGTACGTCACTGACAGCGTGGGAGAATTCTCACGCTGAAGTGCTGAGTGCAGGAGAATTCTCCCACGCTGTCAGTGACGTGCATGAGGTGCGCCGAGTTCATTGGACATGAACTTGTCTCATCTTTATGCCGTCACAGCGAGACACTGAGGAGTGCAAGCATGCGTACTCTTCTCAGTGTCTGCGGGATGACAGGCTGGATGGCAGCTTTCTGCTGCGGTCCAGCCTGTCATCTCGATGTAGCAGAGCTGAAGCTGTCGTGGGAACCATGGAAAGGTAAGGATGATGTTGCTTTATTATTTTTCTTTTATTGCAGGAGATCGTTGGCTTCAGCTGGAATGGGCGTGATGGTAAGTATGGTTTAATTTAGAACAATAAAGAATTGTGTGTTTATTTCAATTAAAGGACTTTATTCTGGGTGTTTGTGTTTTTTTTTAACTTTGACTATGGGGTTAGTAATGGGGGTGTCTTATAGACGCCTCTCCATTACTAACCTGGGCTTGATGTCAGCTGGCATTATAAGCTGACATCATCCCCAGCCCTATTACCCCACTGCCACCGCACCAGGGCAGCGTGGAAGAGCGAGGCTAAGTGCCAGAATTGGCGCATCCTATGGATGCGCCATTTCTGGGGCGGCTGACGGCTGGTGTTTCTAGCCTGGGAGGGGGCCAATATTCATGGCTCCCTTCCTGGGCTATTAATATCAGCCCCCAGCTGTCTGCCTAGCCTTTGCTAGCTATTAAATTAGGGGGGACCCCACGTCATTTTTTTGGGGGGGTCCTCCATTTTAATAGCCAGTAAAGGCTAGGTATTCAGCTGGGGGCTGATATTAGTAGCCTGGGAAGCTCCGTGGGTATTACCCCCTTCCCAGGCTTCAAACATCTGCCCCAGCTGTCTGCTTAACCTCCGCTAGAGACTAAAATTATGGGGAACCCCACGCCAATTTTTTTTAATAATAAATCCTTTATTTTAATACTAAATGACAAGTACAGTAACCAACACTATCACTGTACTTATTATATATGTGACTGACATGTTTCTATCTATCTAATCTATGTGTGAAGCTCTATTCTGTCTGTTATAAATTGTCGGGTACAGATGCTGAATTGCCGGCCGGCTTTTTTAAAGAGACGGTGCATGAAAACACTATTATTTTTTTTGATAAATCCTTTACACTAAATGACAATTACAGTAAGCAACACTGTCACTGTACTTCATATACATGTGGCTGACATGTTTCTATCTATCTAATCTATGTGTGATTCTCTATTCCTTTTATTCTAAATTGTCGGGTACAGATGCTGAATTGCCGGCCGGCTTTTTTAAAGAGACGGTGCATGAAAACACTATTATTTTTTTTAATAAATCCTTTGCAGTAAATGACAAGTACAGTAAGCAACACTGTCACTGTACTTATTATATATGTCACTGACATGTTTCTATCTATCTAATCTATGTGTGAAGCTCTATCTTTCTGTTCTAAATTGTCGGGTACCGCTGCTGAATTGCCGGCCGGCTTTTTTAAAGAGACGGTGCATGAAAACACTATTATATTTTTTAATAAATCCTTTACACTAAATGACAAGTACAGTAAGCAACACTGTCACTGTACTTCATATATATGTGACTGACATGTTTCTATCTATCTAATCTATGTGTGATGCTCTATTCCTTCATGTCTAAATTGTCGCGTACCGGTGTATGCTGCTGCTGAATTGCCGGCCGGCTTTTTTAAAGAAAGCGTCTTCTGAGCAGTTTGTGAGCTTTTGGACACCTTTGAAGGTGTTTTCTATGTGTTCCTATGTGTTTTTGTTTGCCTGCCATTGGTTTTAACGGTGTTCAACGGTGTTCTAAGGTGTTCGACGAACAGTTCGACGAACAGTTCCTCGAACATCCCGGTGTTCGACGAACCGAACCGAACCGAACCCGAACACTAAGGGGGTGGCTCAACACTAAATATCAATGCCCCTTGGAAGAATGTTGGGGGTCGCAGGGAAGAAATAGACAAAATCAATGCCCCGTGGAAGAGACGTGGAGGTCAAATTAGCTTAACAATACGGTTTTATTGCCCCTTGGAAGAGTGGTGGAGGTTACAGTGGAAAAAATAGACACTATCAATGATCCGTGGAGAGACGTGGAGGTCACAGTAGCTTAACAAGACAGTTTTAATGCCCCTTGGAAGAGTGGTGGAGGTCGCAGTGGAATAAAAAGACGATATCAATGGTTCTTGGAAGAGACGTGGAGGACACAGTAGCTTAACAAGATAGTTTTAATGCCCCTTGGAAGAGTGGTGGAGATCGAAGTGGAATAAAAAGACAATATCAATCCCCCTTGGAAGAGTGGTGGAGGTCGCAGTGGAATAAAAATACAATATCAATGCCCCGTGGAATAGACGTGGATGTCACAGCAGCTTAACAAGACGGTTTTAATGCCCCTTGGAAGAACTGTGGAGTTGAGAGTGGTTTAACAAGACGGTTTTAATGCCCCTTGGATGAGACGTGGAGACCACAGTAGCTTAACAACGAGGTTCTAATGCCCCTTGTAAAGGTGGTGAAGGTTAAAGTGGAATAAAAAGACAATATCAATGCCCTGTGGAAGAGACGTGGAGGTCACAGTAGCTTAACAAGACGGTTTTAATGCCCTTGGAAGAGTGTTGGAGGTTGCAATGGAATAAAAAGACGATATCAATGGCTCTTGGAAGAGACGTGGAGGACTTAATTAGACAGTTTTAATGCCCCTTGGAAGAGTGGTAGATATCGCACTTGAATAAAAAGACAATATCAATGCCCCTTGGAAGAGTGGTGGAGGTCGCAGTGGAATAAAAAGACAATATCAATGCCCCGTGGAATAGACGTGGAGGTCACAGTAGCTTAACAAGACGTTTTTAATGTCCCTTGGATGAGCTGTGGAGTTCAGAGTGGTTTAACAAGATGGTTTTTATGCCCCTTGGATGAGACATGGAGGCCACAGTAGCTTAACAAGGTGGTTCTAATGCCCCTTGGAAAGGTGGTGAAGGTTAAAGTGGAATAGAAAGACAATATCAATGCCCCGTGGAAGAGACGTGGAGGTCACAGTAGCTTAACAAGACAGTTTTAATGCCCCTTGGAAGAGTGGTGGGTGTCGCAGTGGAATATAAAGACAATATCAATTCCCCGAGGAAGAAACGTGGAGGTCACAATACCTTAAAAAGACGGTTTTATTGCCCCTTGGAAGAGTGGTGGAGGTCGCAGGGAATAAAACGACAATATCAATGCCCCTTGGAAGAGACGTGGAGCTCAAAGTAGCTTAACAATATGGTTATATTTCCCTTTGGAAGAGTGGTAAAGGTTACAATGGAATTTAAAGACAATATTAATGCCGCGTGGAAGAGACATGGAGGTCACAGTAGCATAACAAGATGGTTTTAATGCCTTTTGGAAGAGTTGTGGTGTTCGCAGTGGAATAAAAACACAATATCAAGGCCCTTTGGAAGAGTGGTGGAGGTCGCAGTGGAAAAAAAAGACAATATCAATGCCCCTTGGAAGAGTGGTGGAGCTCACAGTGGAATAAAATGACGATATCAATGCCCCTTGCAAGAGACGTGGAGGTCACAGTAGCTTAACAAGACAGATTAAATTCCCCTTGGAAGAGTGGTGGAGTTCACAGTGGTTTACCAAGACGGTTTGAATGCCCCTTGGAAGAGACGTGGAGGTCACAGTATCTTAAAACTACGGTTTTAATGCCCCTTGGAAGAGGTAGAGGTCGCAGTGGAATAAAAAGACAATATCAATGCCGCTTGGAAGAATGGTGGAGTTCGCAGTGGAATAAAAGACAATATCAATGCCTCGGGGAAGAGACGTGGAGGTCAAAGAAGCATAACAAGATGGTTTTAATGCCCCTTGTAAGAGTGGTGGAAGTCGCAGTGGATTAAAAAGACATCAATTCCCCGTGGAAGAGACGTGGAGGTCATTTTAGCTTTACAAGATGGTTTTAATGCCCCTTGGAAGAATGGTGGAGTTCGCAGTGTAATAAAAAGACAATATCACGGGGCCTTGGAAGAGTGGTGGAGGTCGCAATGGAATAAAATGACAATATCAATGCCCATTGGAAGAGTTGTGGAGGTCGCAGAGGAATAAAAAAAAATAAATGAATGCCCCTTGGATGAGACGTGGAGGTCACAGTAGCTTAACAAGACGGTTTAAATGCCCCTTGGAAGAGTGTTGGAGTTCGAAACAAGACGGTTTAAATGCCCCTTGGAAGAGTGTTGGAGTTCGAAGTGGAATAAAAAGACAAAATTAATGCCCCGTAGAAGAAACGTGGAGGTGACAGTAGCTTAATAAGTCAGTTTTACTCCCCCTTGTAAGAGCTGAGGAGTTCAGAGTGGTTTAACAAGATGGTTTGAAAGCCCCTTGGAAGAGACGTGGAGGTCACAGTAGCTTAAAAAAACGGTATTAATGCCCCTTGGAAGAGTGGTGGAGGTTACAGTGAAATAAAAAGACAATATCAATGCCCCGTCGAAGAGAAGTGGAGGTCACAGTAGCTTAACGAAATGTTTTTTTTGCCCCTTGGAAGAGTGCTTGAGGTTGCAGTGGAATAAAAAGAAAATATCAATGCCCTTTGGAAGAGTGGTGGAGGTTGCAGTGGAATAAAAAGACGATATCAATGCCCTGTGGAAGAGACGTGGAGGTCACAGTAACTTAACAAGACGGTTTTAATGCCCGTTGAAGGAGTGGTGGAGTTCGCAGTTTAATAAAACGACAATATCAAGGCCCCTTGGAGGAGTGGTGGAGGTTGCAGTGGAATAAAAAGACAATATCAATACCCCTTGGAAGATTGCTGGAGGTCGCAGTGGAATAAAAAGACAATATCAATGCCCCTTGGAAGAGACGTGGAGGTCAGAGTGGTTTTACAAGATGGTTTTATTGACCCTTGGAAGAGACGTGGAGGTCACATTAGCTTTACAAGATGGTTTTAATGCCCCCTGGAGAGTGATGGAGGTTACAGTGGAATAAAAAGACAAAATCAATGCCCCGGGGAAGAGACATGGAGATCTAAATAGCTTAAAAAGACAGTTGTAATGCCGCTTAAAAGAGTGGTGGAGTTCGCAGTGGATTAAAAAGACATCAATTCCCAGTGGAAGAGACGTGGAGGTCATTTTAGCTTTACAACACGGTTTTAATGCCCCTTGGAAGAATGGTGGATTTCGCAGTGGAATGAAAAGACAATATCAATGCCCCTTGAAAGAATGGTGGATTTCGAAGTGGAATGAAAAGACAATATCACGGCCCCTTGGAAGAGTGGTGGAGGTCGCAATGGAATAAAATGACAATATCAATGCCCATTGGAAGTGTTTTGGAGGTCGCAGTGGAATAAAAAAAAATAAATGAATGCCCCTTGGATGAGACGTGGAGGTCACAGTAGCTAAACAAGACGGTTTAAATGCCCTTTGGAAGAGTGTTGGAGTTCGAAGTGGAATAAAAAGACAATATTAATGCCCAGTAGAAGAAACGTGGAGGTCACAGTAGCTTAACAAGTCAGTTTTACTCCCCCTTGGAAGAGCTGTGGAGTTCAGAGTGGTTTAACAAGACGGTTTGAAAGCCCCTTGGAAGAGACGTGGAGGTTACAGTAGCTTAAAAAAACGGTATTAATGCCCTTGGAAGAGTGGTGGAGGTTACAGTGAAATAAAAAGACAATATCAATGCCCCGTGGAAGAGACGTTGAGGTCACAGTAACTTAACAAGACGGTTTTAATGCCCGTTGGAGGAGTGGTGGAGTTCGCAGTTTAATAAAGCAACAATATCAAGGCCCCTTGGAAGAGTGGTGGAGGTTGCAGTGGAATAAAAAGACAATATCAATACCCCTTGGAAGATTGCTGGAGGTCGCAGTGGAATAAAAAGACAATATCAATGCCCTTTCGAAGAGACGTGGAGGTCACAGTAGCTTAACAAGACGGTTTAAATGTCTCTTGGAAAAGTGGTAGAGTTCAGAATGGTTTTACAAGATGGTTTTATTGACCCTTGGAAGAGACGTGGAGGTAACATTAGCTTTACAAGATGGTTTTAATGCCCCTTGGAAGAGTGATGGAGGTTACAGTGGAATAAAAAGACAAAATCAATGCCCCGTGGAAGAGACGTGGATTTCACAGCAGCTTAACAGGACGATTTTAATACTACTTGGAAGAGTGATGGAGGTCGCTGTGGAATAAAAAGACAATTTCAATGCCCCTTGGAAGAGACGTGGAGGTCACACTAGCTTAACAATACAGTTTTAATGCCCCTTGGAAGAGCTGTGGAGTTCAGATTGGTTTTACAAGATGGTTTTAATGCCTTTTGGAAGAGACGTGGTGGTCACTTTAGCATTACAAGACGGTTTTACTGCTTCTTAGAGGAGTGGTGGAGGTTACAGTGGAATAAAAAGACAATATCAATGCCACGGGGAAGAGACGTGGAGATCTAAATAGCTTAAAAAGACAGTTGTAATGCCACTTAAAAGAGTGGTGGAGTTTGCAGTGGAATAAAAATACAATATCAATGCCCGGTGCAAGAGACGTGGAGGTCACAGTAGCTTAACAAGTTGGTTTTAATGGCCCTTAGAAAAGGGGTGGAGGTCGCAGTGGAATAAAAAGACACTATCAATGTTCCTTGGAAGAGTGGTGGAGGTCGCATTGGACTAAAAAGACAATATCAATGCCCCGTGGAAGAGACATGGAGGTCACAGAAGCTTAACAAGATGGTTGTCGTGCCCCTTGGTAGAGTGGTGGAGGTAGCGGTGGAATAAAAAGACAAAATCAATGCCCCTTGGAAAAGACGTGGAGGTCACAGTAGCTTAACAAGACGGTTTTAATGCCCCTTGGAGGAGTAGTGGAGGTCGCTGTGGAATAAAAATACAATATCAATGCCCCGTGGAAAAGACGTGTAGGTCACAGTAGTTTAACAAAGCGGTTTTAATGCCCTTTGGAAGAATGGTGGAGGTCGCAGTGGAATAAAAAAACAATGTCAATGCCCCATGTAAGAGACGTGGAGGTCACAGTAGCTTAACAAGATGGTTTTAATGGCCCTTAGAAAAGTTGTGGCGGTTGCAGTGGAATAAAAAGACAATATCAATGCCCCTTGGAAGAGTGGTGGAGGTCGTATTGGACTAAAAAGACAATATTAATTCCCCGTATCCCCGTAGAAGAGACATGGAGGTCACAGAAACTTAACAAAATGGTTTTCATGCCCCGTGGAAGAGTGGTGGAGGTAGCAGTGGAATAAAAAGACAAAATCAATGCCCCGTGGAAGAGACGTGGAGGTCACAGTAGCTTAACAAGATGGTTTTAATGCCCCTTGGAGGAGCTGTGGAGTACAGAGCGGTTTAACAAGATGGTTTTATTGCCCCTTGGAAGAGACGTGGAGGTAGCAGTAGCTTAACAAGACAGTTTTAATGCCTCTTGGAAGAGTGGTGGAGGTTACAGTGAAAAAAAAAGACAATATCAATGCCCTGTGGAAAAGACGTGGAGGCCACAGTAGCTTAACAAGACACTTTTTAATGCCCCTTGGCAGAGCTGTGGCATTCAGTGTAGTTTAACAAGAAGGATTTAATGCCCTTTGGAAGAGACGTGAAGATGACAGTAGCTTAACAAGACAGTTTTAATGCCCATTGAAAGAGTGGTGGAGGTTACAGTGGAATAAAAAGACAATATGAATGCCCCGTGGAAGAGACTTAGAGGTCACAGTAGCTTAAAAAGATGGCTTTATTGCCCCTTGGTGGAGGTCGCAGAGTAATAAAAAGACAATATCAAAGTCCCTTGGAAGAGTAGTGGAGGTCGCAGTGGAATAAAAAGACAATAACAATGCCCCTTGGAAGAGTGGTGGAGGTTGCAGTGGAATAAAAAGACAATATCAATGCCCCATAGAAGGGACGTGGAGGTCACAGTAGCGTAACAAGACTATTTTAATGCCCCTTGGAAGAGTGGTGGAGGTCGCAGTGGTATAAGAAGACAATATCAATACCCAGTGGAACAGACGTGAAGGTCACAGTAGCATAACAAGACTGTCTTAATGCCCCTTGGAAGAACTGTGGAGTTCAGAGAGGTTTAACAAGACAGTTTTAATGCCCCTTGGAAGAGACGTAGAGGTCACAGTAGCTTAACAAGACGGTTTTAGTGCCAATTGGAATCGTGGTGTAGGTTACATTGGAATAAAAAGACAATATCAATGTTCCTTGGAAGAGTGATGTTGGTCGCAGTGGAATAAAAAGACAATATCAATGCCCCGTGGAAGAGATGTGGAGGTAATAGTAGCTTAACAAGACAGTTTTATTGCCGCTTGGAAGATTGGTGGAGGTCGCAGTGGAATAAAAAGACAATATCAATGCCCCTTGGAAAAGACGTGGAAGTCACAGTAGCTTAACAAGACGGTTTTAATGCCCCTTGGGAGAGTCGTGGAGGTCGCTGTGGAATAAAAATACAATATCAATGCCCTGTGGAAGAGACGTGGAGGTCACAGTAGTTTAACAAAGCGGTTTTAATGCCCCTTGGAAGAGTGGTGGAGGTCGCAGTGGAATAAAAAAACAATATCAATGCCCCGTGGAAGAGATGTGGAGGTCACAGTAGCTTAACAAGATGGTTTTAATGGCCCTTAGAAAAGTTGTGGCGGTTGCAGTGGAATAAAAAGACAATATCAATGCCCCTTGGAAGAGTGGTGGAGGTCGTATTGGACTAAAAAGACAATATCAATTCCCCGTAGAAGAAACATGGAGGTCACAGAAATTTAACAAAATGGTTTTCATGCCCCGTGGAAGAGTGGTGGAGGTAGCAGTGGAATAAAAAGACAAAATCAATGCCCCGTGGAAGAGACGTGGAGGTCAGAGTAGCTTAACAAGACAGTTTTAATGCCCATTGGAAGAGTAGTGAGGGTCGCTGTGGAATAAAAAGACAATATCAATGCCCCGTGGAAGAGACGTGGAGGTCACAGTAGCTTAACAAGATGGTTTTAATGCCCCTTGGAAGAGCTGTGGAGCACAGAGTGGTTTAACAAGATGGTTTTAATGCCCCTTGGAAGAGACGTGGAGGTAGCAGTAGCTTAACAAGACAGTTTTAATGCCTCTTGGAAGAGTGGTGGAGATTACAGTGAAAAAAAAAGACAATATCAATGCCCTGTGGAAAAGACGTGGAGGCCACAGTAGCTTAAGAAGTCACTTTTTAATGCCCCTTGGCAGAGCTGTGGCATTCAGAGTGGTTTAACAAGAAGGATTTAATGCCCCTTGGAAGAGACGTGAAGATGACAGTAGCTTAACAAGACAGTTTTAATGCCCCTTGGAAGAGTGGTGGAGGATACAGTGGAATAAAAAGACAATATCAATGCCCCGTAGAAGGGACGTGGAGGTCACAGTATCTTAACAAGACTATTTTAAAGCCCCTTGGAAGAGTGGTGGAGGTCGCAGTGGTATAAGAAGACAATATCAATACCCAGTGGAACAGACATGAAGGTCACAGTAGCATAACAAGACTGTTTTAAGGCCCCTTGGAAGAACTGTGTAGTTCAGAGAGGTTTAACAAGACAGTTTTAATGCCCCTTGGAAGAGACATTGTGGTCACAGTAGCTTAACAATACAGTTTTAGTGCTCCTTAGAAGAGTGGTGGAGGTCGCAGTGGAGTAAAAAGAGAATATCAATGCCCCGTGCAAGAGACGTGGACGTAGAAGTAGCTTAACACAATGGTTTTAATGCCCCTTGGAAGAGTGGTGGAGGTCGCAGTGGAATAAAAAGCCAATATTAATGCCCCGTGGAAGAGACGTGGAGGTTAAAGTAGCTTAACAAGACAGTTTTAATACACCTTGGAAGAGCTGTGAAGTTCAGAGTGGTTTATAAAGATGGTATTAATGATCCTTGGATGAGACGTGGCGGTCACAGTAGCTTAAAAAGAGAGTTTTAATGCCCATTGGAAAAGTGGTGGAGGTTACAGTGGAATAAAAAGACAATTTCAATGCCCCGTGGAAGAGATGTCGAGGTCACAGTAGCTTAACAACACAGTTTTAATGCCCCTTGGAAGAGTGGTGGAGATCGCATTGGATTAAAAAGTCAATATAAATGCCCCGTGGAATATACGTGGAGGTCACAGTAGCTTAACAAGACGGTTTTAATGCCCCTTGGAAGAGCTGTGGAGTTCAGAGTGGTTTAACAAGATGGTTTTAATTCCCCTTGGATGAGACAGGGAGGCCACAGTAACTTAACAAGGCAGTTCTAATGCACGTTGGAAAGATGGTGAAGGTTACAGTGGAATAAAAAGACAATATCAACGCCCCGTGGAAGAGATGTGGAGGTCACAGTAGCTTATCAAGACAGTTTTACTGCCCCTTGGAAGAGTGTTGGAGGTTGCAGTGGAATAAAAAGACAATATCAATGCACCTTGGAAGAGTGGTGGATGTCGCAGTGGAATAAAAAGAAAATATCTCTGCCCCGTGGAAGAAACGTGGAGGTCACAGTTGCTTAAAAAGAAAATTTTATTGCCCCTTGGAAGAGTGGTGTAGGTCGCAGGTAATAAAAAGACAATATCAATGCCCCGTAGAAGAGACATGGAGGTCACAGTAGCTTAACAAGACGGTTTTAATGCCCCTTGGAAGAGTGGTGGAGGTCGCAGTTGAATAAAAAGACAATATCAATGCCTCGTGGAAGAGACGTGGAGGTCACAGTAGCTTAACAAGTCGGTTTTAATGCCCCTTCGAAGAGTGGTGGTGGTCGCAGTGGAATAAAAAGACAATATCAATGCCCCTTGAAATAGTGGTGGAGGTCACAGTGGAATAAAAAGACAATATCAATGCCCCGTGGAAGAGATGTAGAGGTCACAGTAGCTTAAGAAGATGGTTTTAATGCCCCTTGGAAGAGTGGTGGAGGTTACTGTGGGATAAAAAGACAATATCAATGCCCCGTGGAAATGGCGTGGAGGTCACAGTAGCTTAACAAGATGGTTTTATTGCCCCTTGGAAGAGTGTCACGGGTGTGTCGCCACAAAGATCGTCACGATTACACAGCCTGACTTCTCGCAGCTGAGTTTTTGGTGCTTTGTGTTTTTCGGCAGTGAGGGAGTTAACTCTCTCTCTCTCTGTGCTAGACGAGGTCCAGCCTCGCCCAGCTGCAATCAATGCTGCTGTAGTGGGACTCCTTCAAATGCCTGCCGGTCTGTTAGGGAAGTGTCGGTGAAAGCATTTCATGCAGACTAACAGAGCGGATCGTGGTATTTATAGTTTCAGAGCTAAGTGTATTTGGAGTGTTTTTTTCCCTTCCTCACTTTATCATTTATCTCCTTTCCCGTTGGTGTTCCCTCTGTTGTAGTTGTGTAGTTTTTGTATGCAAGGTGGTTTTGGTTTTACCCTTGTACTGTCTCGTTCGTCTAAGTACTGAGTGTGGGCATATTATTACCTGTCCCCTTTTGCTGTGATCAGGGGTCCTTCTCAGGACTAGATTACTTAGGTGCAGGGATCCTCAGGAGGTAGGGGTTACGCTGGCGGCCTGGACCTCTGTACCTTTAACAGTACCTCCAGGTAGAGGGATTAGTCAGGGCCCCAGCTTAGGGTCAGCTTAGGCCCCCTACCTCCAGTACACAGAGACAGCGTGACATTTTCACCGACCACTTAGATTTTCTCCAGCTACCATGGATCCAGTAGCCGGTCTAGCTCGGCAGTTGCAGAGTTTGTCCATGGAGCTGGCGGACGTTAGGTCCAAGGTTTTGTATCCTCAGGAGCAAGCCGGTCCAGAACCTAAAGTAGCTCTCCCTGACAGGTTCACTGGGGGGCAGGACAAGTCTTTTGTTTTCCGGGAGGCATGCAAGTTGTACTTTCGGCTGCGGCCTCGGTCATCGGGGAGTGAAGAACAAAGGGTGGGAATTGTCATCTCGCTCCTACAAGGGGACCCACAATCTTGGGCGTTCTCTCTTGCCCCGGGCTCCCCGGCTCTCCAGTCAGTGGATAGGTTTTTTGCTGCTCTGGGTCTTGTATATGATGACCCGGATCGGATCTCCCTTGCTGAATCTAAGTTACGTAGGATCCAGCTGGAAGATCGTCCGGCGGAGGAATTCTGTTCGGAGTTCCGTAGGTGGGCCACTGACACCCAATGGAATGACCCGGCTCTTAGGAGCCAGTTTTGTCAAGGTTTATCCGACAAATTACAGGATGTGTTGGCACAGTATGACTCTCCCGCGTCACTGGAAGCCGCTATGGCCCTTGCTATTCGCATTGACAGATGGCTTCGGGAGAGGTGCGGGATAACTCCACCCCCTGTGATGACTCCACCTCCTACAAGGTCCCCTCATATGGTGGTTCCCCTGGTCAGTCCAGAGGAGCCTATGCAATTAGGAGGGACATCATTTCGGGGGAGGGGACTGGTGTTGTGCCATAAGACAGGAAGGTGTTTCTTCTGCGGGAGAAAGGGACATTTTATTGGGGGGTGTCCATCCCGTCCCTTGCAGAGTGAAGAGTCGTCAGAAAACTGTTGATCCCAGGTTGTGTGGTGGACGGCAATCTGGGAGTAGGTATTTCGTCCCTAGGTTCGTCTCAGTTTCTCGTTCCGGCGGAGGTGGTGGTGGGTACGAGAACTGGATAGTGGGGCCGGGGCTAATCTGGTGGACGCTCGGTTTGCCCGGGTTCAAGGTATGCGATTGAGTGAGTTGGCTAAACCCATCCCCATATTCTCGATCGATGCCAGGCCTCTCGGTTAGGGAAGTTTTTTGCAAGCTGTGCATAACGTAAAACTTCAAGTGGGGGCGATACATAAAGAACTGTCGTCTTGCTACGTGTTGGAGGGTCTTCCCACTCCTATAGTGTTGGGCCTTCCTTGGTTAACTAAGCATAACCCGGTTATTAATTGGCAATCCGGAGAGATAAGCCAATGGAGTAAATTCTGTAATAAAAACTGCATGAATACGGTCATCGGTGCGGTTACTCCTAGGGTCTTACCTCCATTTCTGGCGGACTTTGAGGATGTATTCTCGGAGAAAGGGTGTCAGGAACTACCTCCTCATCGTGAGTATGACTGTTCTGTAAAACTGCTCCCTGAGGCCAAGTTACCTAAAGCTAGGTTGTATAACCTTTCTGGTCCTGAGAGGCAGGCCATGAAGGATTATATTTCAGAAAGTCTGGCTAAGGGGCATATTAGACCTTCATCTTCACCGGTGGCCGCGGGGTTCTTCTTTGTTAAGAAGAAAGATGGAGGCCTACGCCCTTGCCTGGATTTCCGTGAACTTAATCGGATTACGGTCCGAGATCCGTATCCGCTCCCACTTATTCCCGATCTCTTTAATCAGATCGTGGGCGCCAAATGGTTCTCTAAGTTGGATCTCAGGGGGGCGTACAATCTGCTTAGGATGAAGGAGGGGAATGAGTGGAAGACGGCGTTTAACACTCCGGAGGGGCATTATGAGAACCTTGTCATGCCATTCGGTCTGACTAATGCCCCGGCGGTGTTCCAACACTTTGTTAATGACATTTTTCGCCGCCTGGTGGGACAGTTTGTTGTCATATATCTGGATGATATCTTAATTTACTCGCCGGATCTGGTGTCTCATCAGGAGCACGTTAGGCAGGTGTTACAGATCTTGCGGGATAATAAACTGTATGCCAAATGGGAAAAGTGTGTGTTCGCCGTACAGGAACTCCAGTTTTTAGGCTTCCTGGTTTCAGCGTCCGGTTTTCGTATGGACCCTGGGAAAGTGCGGGCAGTTCTTGAGTGGGATCGGTCAGAGAATCTTAAGGCACTACAACGTTTCCTGGGGTTTGCTAATTATTACCGGAAGTTCATTCGTAATTTCTCGTCCATGGTTAAGCCTCTCACAGACATGACTAAAAAGGGGACGGATTTTTCTAGGTGGTCTGACAAGGCTTGTCAAGCATTCTCCTCCTTGAAAAAATGTTTTTCCTCAGCACCCATACTCATTCAACCTGATGCGTCACAGCCATTCATTGTAGAGGTAGACGCTTCCGAGGTAGGGGTGGGAGCAGTATTGTCACAAGTTTCGTCCCCTGGTAAGTGGCATCCGTGCGCCTTTTTCTCTTAAAAATTGTCGTCCGCTGAGAGGAATTACGATGTCGGCAATAGGGAACTCTTGGCCATTAAGTTAGCTTTTGAGGAGTGGCGCCATTTTTTAGAGGGGGCAGTCCATCCGGTCACCGTCATCACCGATCACAAGAACCTGCTTTATCTGGAGTCCGCGAAACGTCTGAATCCCAGACAAGCTAGGTGGTCATTGTTTTTTACCAGGTTTAATTTTGTCGTTACATATCGTCCCGGGTCAAAAAATGTAAAGGCGGATGCCTTATCTCGTAGTTTCCCTGGGGCCGGGAATACGGACGACCCGATTCCTATCCTTCAGGAGGGGGTGGTGGTTTCGGCAGTATGCTCTGAGCTTGAGTAGGAGGTATTGGAGGCTCAGGGGGACGCCCCTGTTGGACCTCCGGGGAGACTGTTTGTTCCAGATCAGTTGCGACAAAAGGTGATCGACGCACACCATAACTCAGCTTTAGCAGGACACCCAGGGAGTAAAGCAACTGTGGCTCTCCTCTCGCGTCGGTTTTGGTGGCCTAACTTACATAAGGAGGTGGTAACTTTTGTCGCGTCCTGTGGGGTTTGTGCGCGCTCTAAGACCTCACATACCCGTCCGTCTGGGGCCCTCTTACCTTTGAAGATCCCGGAGCGTCCTTGGACTCATCTGTCTATGGACTTTATTACGGACCTCCCTCCGTCTTCAGGTAAAACGGTCATACTCGCTGTAGTGGACAGGTTCAGCAAGATGGCACATTTTATCGCTCTTCCTGCTCTTCCTAATGCTAAAACTCTTGCGCAGGTGTTCATTGGGGAGATTGTGAGGCTTCACGGGGTACCCTCCGAGGTGGTGTCAGATCGGGGGTCTCAGTTTGTGTCCAAATTCTGGAAGGCGTTTTGTACATGGCGGGGGATGCATTTATCGTTCTCATCGGCTTTTCATCCTCAGACCAATGGTCAGACGGAACGTATGAACCAGAGCTTGGAGACATATCTCCGGTGTTTTGTGTCAGAGAACCAGGAGGACTGGGCTTCTTTCTTACCTCTGGCAGAGTTTGCTCTTAATAATAGGCGGAGCGAGTCCACTGGTAAGTCCCCGTTTTTTGGGGCATATGGTTTTCACCCCCAGTTTTGTACTTTCAGTAGGGGGTCTCTTCGGGGGTTCCTGAGGAGGAACGATTTTCTTCATCACTCGATTCAGTATGGAGAGGGGTGCTGAAGAATCTGAATACTATGGTGAACCGATACAAACGTATGGCTGATAGGAGGAGAGTGTCTGGTCCGGACCTAAGTGTGAACGATCGGGTATGGTTGTCTACCAGGAATATAAAACTTAAGGTTCCCTCCTGGAAACTGGGTCCCAGGTTCATCGGGCCGTACAGGATCAGTTCTATAATTAATCCGGTGGCATTCCGTCTTGACCTCCCCCCTACGTTTAAAATTCACAACGTGTTCCACAGATCATTGCTTAAGAGGTATGTGGCGCCGGTGGTACCGTCACCTTTACCTCCCCCTCCAGTGGTGGTCAATGGTAACTTGGAGTTCCAGGTATCGAGGGTCATCGATTCACGCTTTAATCGCCGGTCCCTTCAGTACCTGGTTCATTGGAAGGGGTATGGTCCTGAGGAGAGGATGTGGGTTCCTGCGTCGGATATTAACGCAGACCGATTAGTTCGGGCCTTCCACACGACTCACCCGGATAAACCTGGCCCTGAGGGTCCGGAGGCCCCTCGTAGAAGGAGGGGTACTGTCACGGGTGTGTCGCCACGAAGATCCTCACGATTACACAGCCTGACTTCTCGCAGCTGAGTTTTTGGTGCTTTGTGTTTTTCGGCAGTGAGGTAGTTAACTCTCTCTCTGTGCTAGACAAGGTCCAGCCTCGCCCAGCTGCAATCAATGCTGCTGTAGTGGGACTCCTTCAAATGCCTGCCGGTCTGTTAGGGAAGTGTCGGTGAAAGCATTTCATGCAGACTAACAGAGCGGATCGTGGTATTTGGAGTTTCAGAGCTAAGTGTATTTGGAGTGTTTTTTTCCCTTCCTCACTTTATCATTTATCTCCTTTCCCGTTGGTGTTCCCTCTGTTGTAGTTGTGTAGTTTTTGTATGCAAGGTGGTTTTGGTTTTACCCTTGTACTGTCTCGTTCGTCTAAGTACTGAGTGTGGGCATATTATTACCTGTCCCCTTTTGTTGTGATCAGGGGTCCTTCTCAGGACTAGATTACTTAGGTGCAGGGATCCTCAGGAGGTAGGGGTTACGCTGGCGGCCTGGACCTCTGTACCTTTAACAGTACCTCCAGGTAGAGGGATTAGTCAGGGCCCCAGCTTAGGGTCAGCTTAGGCCCCCTACCTCCAGTACACAGAGACAGCGTGACAAAGAAAGGTGAAGGTCGCAGTGGAATAAAAAGACAATATCAATGTCCCTTGGAAGAGTGGTGGAGTTCGCAGTGGAATAAAAAGACAATATCAATGCCCCTTGGTAGAGTGGTGGAGGTCGCAGTGGAATAAAAAGACAATATTAATGCCCCGTGGAAGGGACGTGGAGGTCACAGTAGCTTATCAAGACGCTTTTAATGCCCCTTGGGAGAGTGGTGGAGGTCGCAGTGGAATAAAAAGACAATATCAATGCCCCGTAAAAGAGACGTGGAGGTTACAATAGGTTAACAAGACGGTTTTAATGCCCCTTGGAAGGGCTGTGGAGTTCAGAGTGGTTTAACAAGATGGTTTTAATGCCCCTTGATAGAGATGTGAAAGTCTCAGTAGCTTAACAAGATGGTTTTAATGCCCCTTGGAACAGTGGAGGAGGTTACAGTGGAATAAAAAGACAATATCAATGCCCCTTGGAAGCGTGGTGGAGGTCGCAGAGGAATAAAAAGACAATGTCAATGCCCCGTGAAAGAGACGTGGAGGACACAGTAGCTTAACAAGATGGTTTTAATGCCCCTTGGAAGAGTGGTGGAGGTCTAAGTGGAATAAAAAGACAATAACAATGCCCTGTAAGAGACATGGAGGTCACGGTAGCTTAACAAGACGGTTTAAATGCCCATTGGAAGAGCTGTGGAGTTCAGAGTGGTTTAACAAGACAGTTTTAATGCCCCTTGATAGAGATGTGGAGGTCTCAGTAGCTTAACAAGATGGTTTTAATGCTCCTTGGAACAGTGGAGGAGGTTACAGTGGAATAAAAAGACAATATCAATGCCCTTTGGAAGAGTGGTGGAGGTCGTAGTGGAATAAAAAGACAATATCAGTTCCCCCTGTGGAATAGACGTGGAGGTCACAATAGCAAAACAAGACAGTTTTAATGCTACTAGGAAGAGTGGTGGAGGTCGCTGTGGAATAAAAAGACAACATCAATGCCCCGTGGAAGAGACATGGAGGTCACATTAGCTTTACAAGACTGTTTTAATGCCCCTTGGAAGAGTGCTGGAGGTTACAGAGGAATAAAAAGACAAAATCACTGCCCCGTGGAAGAGACGTTGAGGTCACAGTAGCTTATCAAGACGGTTTTAATGCTACATGGAAGAGTGGTGGAGATCACTGTGGAATAAAAAGACAATATCAATGCCCCGTGGAAGAGACGTGGAGGTGACAGTAGCTTAACAATACGGTATTAATGCCCCTTGGAAGAGCTGTGGAGTTCAGAGTGGTTTTTCAAGATGGTTTTAATGCCCCTTGGAAGAGACACGGTGGTCACATTAGCTTTACAAGACGGTTTTAATGCCCCTTGGAAGAGTGGAGGAGGTCGCATTGGAATAAAAAGACAGTATCAATGCCCCATTGAATAGACGTGGAGGTCACAGTAGCTTAACAAGACGGTTCTAATGCCCCTTGGAAGAGCTGTGGAGATCACAGTGGTTTAACAAGACGGATTTAATGCCCCTTGGATGAGACTTGGAGGCCACAGTAGCTTAACAATTTAGTTCTAATGCCCTTTGGAAAGGTGGTGAAGGTTACATTGGAATAAAAAGACAATATCAATGCCCCGTGGAAGAGACGTGGAGGTCACAGTAGCTTAGCAAGACAGTTTAATGCCCCTTGGAAGAGTGTTGGAGGTTACAGTGGAATAAAAAGACAATATCAATGCCTTTTGGAAGAGTGGTGGATGTCGCAGTGGAACAAAAAGACAATATCATTTCCATGTGGAAGAAACGTGGAAGTCACATTAGCTTAAAAAGATGGTTTTATTGCCCCTTGGAAGAGTGCTGGAGGTCGCAGGCAATAAAAAGACAATATCAATGCCCCTTGGATGAACCGTGGAGGTCAAAATAGCTTAACAATACGGTTTTATTTCCCCTTGGAAGAGTGGTGGAGGTTACAGTGGAAATTAAAGACAATATCAATGCCCCGTGGTAGAGATGTGGAGATCACAGTAGCTTAACAAGATGGTTTTAATGCCGCTTGCTAGAGTGGTGGAGTTTGGAGTGGAATAAAAATACAACATCAATGCCCCTTGGAAGAGTCGTGGAGGTCGCAGTGGAATAAAAAGACAATATCAATGCCCCTTGGAGGAGTGGTGGAGGTCGCAGTGGAATAAAAAGACGATATCAATGCCACTTGGAAGAGACGTGGAGGTCACATTAGCTTAACAAGATGGTTTTAATGCCGCTTGCTAGAGTGGTGGAGTTTGGAGTGGAATAAAAATACAACATCAATGCCCCTTGGAAGAGTCGTGGAGGTCGCAGTGGAATAAAAAGACAATATCAATGCCCCTTGGAGGAGTGGTGGAGGTCGCAGTGGAATAAAAAGACGATATCAATGCCACTTGGAAGAGACGTGGAGGTCACATTAGCTTAACAAGATTGTTTAAATGCCCCTTGTAAGAGTGGTGGATTTTGCAGTGGAATAAAAAGACAATGTTAATGCCCCGTAGAAGAGACGTGGAAGTCACAGTAGCTTAACAAGAAAGTTTTAATGCCCCTTCGAAGAGCTGTGGAGTTCAGAGTGGTTTAACAAGAAGGTTTGAATGCCCCTTCGAAGAGACATGGAGGTCACAGTAGCTGAAAAACACGGTATTAATGCCACTTGGAGGAGTGGGCGAGATTACAGTGAAATAAAAAGACAATATCATTGCCCCGTGGAAGAGACGTGGAGGTCACAGTAGCTTAACAAAATGTTTTAAAGCCTCTTGGAAGAGTGGTGAAGGTTGCAGTGGAATAAAAAGACAATATCAATAGCCCTTGGAAGAGTGTTGGGGGTCGTAGGGAAGAAATAGACAAAATCAATGCCCCATGGAAGAGACGTGGAGGTCAAATTAGCTTAACAATACGGTTTTATTGCCCCTTGGAAGAGTGGTGGAGGTTACAGTGGAAAAAATAGACACTATCAATGATCCGTGGAGAGACGTGGAGGTCACAGTAGCTTAACAAGACAGTTTTAATGCCCCTTGGAAGAGTGGTGGAGGTCGCAGTGGAATAAAAAGATGATATCAATGGTTCTTGGAAGAGACGTGGAGGACACAGTAGCTTAACAAGATAGTTTTAATGCCCCTTGAAAGAGTGGTGGAGATCGCAGTGGAATAAAAAGACAATATCAATCCACCTTGGAAGAGTGGTGGAGGTCGCAGTGGAATAAAAATACAATATCAATGCTCCGTGGAATAGACGTGGATGTCACAGTAGCTTAACAAGACTGTTTTAATGCCCCTTGGAAGAACTGTGGAGTTGAGAGTGGTTTAACAAGATGGTTTTAATGCCCCTTGGATGAGACGTGGAGACCACAGTAGCTTAACAACGAGGTTCTCATGCCCCTTGGAAAGGTGGTGAAGGTTAAAATGGAATAAAAAGACAATATCAATGCCCTGTGGAAGAGACGTGGAGGTCACTGTAGCTTAACAAGACGGTTTTAATGCCCCTTGGAAGAGTGTTGGAGGTCGCAGTGGAATAAAAAGACGATATCAATGGCTCTTGGAAGAGACGTGGAGGACACAGTAGCTTAATTAGACAGTTTTAATGCCCCTTGGAAGAGTGGTAGATATCGCACTTGAATAAAAAGACAATATCAATGCCCCTTGGAAGAGTGGTGGAGGTCGCAGTGGAATAAAAAGACAATATCAATGCCCCATGGAATAGACGTGGAGGTCACAGTACCTTAACAAGACGTTTTTAATGCCCCTTGGATGAGCTGTGGAGTTCAGAGTGGTTTAACAAGATGGTTTTTATGCCCCTTGGATGAGACATGGAGGCCACAGTAGCTTAACAAGGTGGTTCTAATGCCCCTTGGAAAGGTGGTGAAGGTTAAAGTGGAATAGAAAGACAATATCAATGCCCTGTGGAAGAGACGTGGAGGTCACAGTAGCTTAACAAGACAGTTTTAATGCCCCTTGGAAGAGTGGTGGATGTCGCAGTGGAATATAAAGACAATATCAATGCCCCGAGGAACAAACGTGGAGGTCACAATACCTTAAAAAGACGGTTTTATTGCCCCTTGGAAGAGTGGTGGAGGTCGCAGGGAATAAAACGACAATATCAATGCCCCTTGGAAGAGACGTGGAGCTCAAAGTAGCTTAACAATATGGTTATATTGCCCTTTGGAAGAGTGGTAAAGGTTACAATGGAATTTAAAGACAATATTAATGCCGCGTGGAAGAGACATGGAGGTCACAGTAGCAAAACAAGATGGTTTTAATGCCTTTTGGAAGAGTTGTGGAGTTTGCAGTGGAATAAAAACACATTATCAAGGCCCTTTGGAAGAGTGGTGGAGGTCGCAGTGGAAAAAAAAGACAATATAAATGCCCCTTGGAAGAGTGGTGGAGCTCACAGTGGAATAAAATGACGATATCAATGCCCCTTGCAAGAGACGTGGAGGTCACAGTAGCTTAACAAGACAGTTTAAATTCCCCTTGGAAGAGTGGTGGAGTTCACAGTGGTTTACCAAGACGGTTTGAATGCCCCTTGGAAGAGACGTGGAGGTCACAGTATCTTAAAATGACGGTTTTAATGCCCCTTGGAAGAGTGGTAGAGGTCGCAGTGGAATAAAAAGACAATATCAATGCCCCTTGGAAGAGACGTGGAGCTCAAAGTAGCTTAACAATATGGTTATATTGCCCTTTGGAAGAGTGGTAAAGGTTACAATGGAATTTAAAGACAATATTAATGCCGCGTGGAAGAGACATGGAGGTCACAGAAGCAAAACAAGATGGTTTTAATGCCTTTTGGAAGAGTTGTGGAGTTTGCAGTGGAATAAAAACACATTATCAAGGCCCTTTGGAAGAGTGGTGGAGGTCGCAGTGGAAAAAAAAAACAATATAAATGCCCCTTGGAAGAGTGGTGGAGCTCACAGTGGAATAAAATGACGATATCAATGCCCCTTGCAAGAGACGTGGAGGTCACAGTAGCTTAACAAGACAGTTTAAATTCCCCTTGGAAGAGTGGTGGAGTTCACAGTGGTTTACCAAGACGGTTTGAATGCCCCTTGGAAGAGACGTGGAGGTCACAGTATCTTAAAATGACGGTTTTAATGCCCCTTGGAAGAGTGGTAGAGGTCGCAGTGGAATAAAAAGACAATATCAATGCCGCTTGGAAGAATGGTGGAGGTCGCAGTGGAATAAAAGACAATATCAATGCCTCGGGGAAGAGACGTGGAGGTCAAAGAAGCATAACAAGATGGTTTTAATGCCCCTTGTAAGAGTGGTGGAAGTCGCAGTGGATTAAAAAGACATCAATTCCCCGTGGAAGAGACGTGGAGGTCATTTTAGCTTTACAAGATGGTGTTAATGCCCCTTGGAAGAATGGTGGAGTTCGCAGTGTAATAAAAAGACAATATCACGGCCCCTTGGAAGAGTGGTGGAGGTCGCAATGGAATAAAAAAAAATAAATGAATGCCCCTTGGATGAGACGTGGAGGTCACAGTAGCTTAACAAGACAGTTTAAATACCCCTTGGAAGAGTGTTGGAGTTTGAAACAAGACGGTTTAAATGCCCCTTGGAAGAGTGTTGGAGTTCGAAGTGGAATAAAAAGACAATATTAATGCCCCGTAGAAGAAACGTGGAGGTGACAGTAGCTTAATAAGTCAGTTTTACTCCCCCTTGGAAGAGCTGAGGAGTTCAGAGTGGTTTAACAAGACGGTTTGAAAGCCCCTTGGAAGAGACGTGGAGGTCACAGTAGCTTAAAAAAACTGTATTAATGCCCCTTGGAAGAGTGGTGGAGGTTACAGTGAAATAAAAAGACAATATTAATGCCCCGTCGAAGAGAAGTGGAGGTCACAGTAGCTTAACAAAATGTTTTTTTTGCCCCTTGGAAGAGTGCTGGAGGTTGCAGTGGAATAAAAAGAAAATATCAATGCCCTTTGGAGAGTGGTGGAGGTTGCAGTGGAATAAAAAGACGATATCAATGCCCCGTGGAAGAGACGTGGAGGTCACAGTAACTTAACAAGACGGTTTTAATGCCCGTTGAAGGAGTGGTGGAGTTCGCAGTTTAATAAAACGACAATATCAAGGCCCCTTGGAGTAGTGGTGGAGGTTGCAGTGGAATAAAAAGACAATATCAATACCCCGTGGAAGATTGCTGGAGGTCGCAGTGGAATAAAAAGACAATATCAATGCCCCTTGGAAGAGACGTGGAGGTCACAGTAGCTTAACAAGACGGTTTAAATGCTCCTTGGAAAAGTGGTGGAGTTCAGAGTGGTTTTACAAGATGGTTTTATTGACCCTTGGAAAAGACGTGGAGGTTACATTAGCTTTACAAGATGGTTTTAAAGCCCCCTGGAAGAGTGATGGAGGTTACAGTGGAATAAAAAGACAAAATCAATGCCCCGGGGAGAAGACGTGGAGATCTAAATAGCTTAAAAAGACAATTGTAATGCCGCTTAAAAGAGTGGTGGATTTCGCAGTGGAATGAAAAGACAATATCAATGCCCCTTGGAAGAATGGTGGATTTCGAAGTGGAATGAAAAGACAATATCACGGCCCCTTGGAAGAGTGGTGGAGGTCGCAATGGAATAAAATGACAATATCAATGTCCATTGGAAGTGTTGTGGAGGTCGCAGTGGAATAAAAAAAAATAAATGAATGCACCTTGGATGAGACGTGGAGGTCACAGTAGCTAAACAAGACGGTTTAAATGCCCTTTGGAAGAGTGTTGGAGTTCGAAGTGGAATAAAAAGACAATATTAATGCCCCGTAGAAGAAACGTGGAGGTCACAGTAGCTTAACAAGTCAGATTTACTCCCCCTTGGAAGAGCTGTGGAGTTCAGAGTTGTTTAACAAGACGGTTTGAAAGCCCCTTGGAAGAGACGTGGAGGTTACAGTAGCTTAAAAAAACGGTATTAATGCCCCTTGGAAGAGTGGTGGAGGTTACAGTGAAATAAAAAGACAATATCAATGCCCCGTGGAAGAGACGTTGAGGTCACAGTAACTTAACAAGACGGTTTTAATGCCCGTTGGAGGAGTGGTGGAGTTCGCAGTTTAATAAAACAACAATATCAAGGCCCCTTGGAAGAGTGCTAGAGGTTGCAGTGGAATAAAAAGACAATATCAATACCCCTT
This sequence comes from Phyllobates terribilis, assembly GCF_046119375.1. Classification (NCBI taxonomy): domain Eukaryota; kingdom Metazoa; phylum Chordata; class Amphibia; order Anura; family Dendrobatidae; genus Phyllobates; species Phyllobates terribilis. The sequence goes on from NW_027362964.1 coordinate 423,108, forward strand.
GGAAGATTGCTGGAGGTCGCAGTGGAATAAAAAGACAATATCAATGCCCCTTCGAAGAGACGTGGAGGTCACAGTAGCTTAACAAGACGGTTTAAATGTCTCTTGGAAAAGTGGTGGAGTTCAGAGTGGTTTTACAAGATGGTTTTATTGACCCTTGGAAGAGACGTGGAGGCCACATTAGCTTTACAAGATGGTTTTAATGCCCCTTGGAAAAGTGATGGAGGTTACAGTGGAATAAAAAGACAAAATCAATGCCCCGTGGAAGAGACGTGGATTTCACAGCAGCTTAACAGGACGATTTTAATACTACTTGGAAGAGTGGTGGAGGTCGCTGTGGAATAAAAAGACAATTTCAATGCCCCTTGGAAGAGACGTGGAGGTCACACTACCTTAACAGTACAGTTTTAATGCCCCTTGGAAGAGCAGTGGAGTTCAGATTGATTTTACAAGATGGTTTTAATGCCTTTTGGAAGAGACGTGGTGGTCACATTAGCATTACAAGACGGTTTTACTGCTCCTTAGAAGAGTGGTGGAGGTTACAGTGGAATAAAAAGACAATATCAATGCACCGGGGAAGAGACGTGGAGATCTAAATAGCTTAAAAAGACAGTTGTAATGCCCCTTAAAAGAGTGGTGGAGTTTGCAGTGGAATAAAAATACAATATCAATGCCCGGTGCAAGAGACGTGGAGGTCACAGTAGCTTAACAAGTTGGTTTTAATGGCCCTTAGAAAAGGGGTGGAGGTCGCAGTGGAATAAAAAGACAATATCAATGTTCCTTGGAAGAGTGGTGGAGGTCGCATTGGAATAAAAAGACAAAATCAATGCCCCTTGGAAAAGACGTGGAGGTCACAGTAGCTTAACAAGACGGTTTTAATGCCCCTTGGAAGAGTAGTGGAGGTCGCTGTGGAATAAAAATACAATATCAATGCCCCGTGGAAAAGAGGTGTAGGTCACAGTAGTTTAACAAAGCGGTTTTAATGCCCCTTGGAAGAGTGGTGGAGGTCGCAGTGGAATAAAAAAACAATATCAATGTCCCGTGTAAGAGAAGCGGAGGTCACAGTAGCTTAACAAGATGGTTTTAATGGCCCTTAGAAAAGTTGTGGCGGTTGCAGTGGAATAAAAAGACAATAATAATGCCCCTTGGATGAGTGGTGGAGGTCGTATTGGACTAAAAAGACAATATCAATTCCCCGTAGAAGAGACATGTAGGTCACAGAAACTTAACAAAATGGTTTTCATGCCCCGTGGAAGAGTGGTGGAGGTAGCAGTGGAATAAAAAGACAAAATCAATGCCCCGTGGAAGAGACGTGGAGGTTACAGTAGCTTAACAAGATGGTTTTAATGCACCTTGGAAGAGCTGTGGAGCACAGAGCGGTTTAACAAGATGGTTTTAAAGCCCTTTGGAAGAGACGTGGAGGTAGCAGTAGCTTAACAAGACAGTTTTCATGCCTCTTGTAAGAGTGGTGGAGGTTACAGTGAAAAAAAAAGACAATATCAATGCCCTGTGGAAAAGACGTGGAGGCCACAGTAGCTTAACAAGACACTTTTTAATGCCCCTTGGCAGAGCTGTGGCATTCAGAGTGGTTTAACAAGAAGGATTTAATGCCCCTTTGAAGAGACGTGAAGATGACAGTAGCTTAACAAGACAGTTTTAATGCCCCTTGGAAGAGTGGTGGAGGTTACAGTGGAATAAAAAGACAATATGAATGCCCCGTGGAAGAGACTTGGAGGTCACAGTAGCTTAAAAAGATGGCTTTATTGCCCCTTGGTGGAGGTCGCAGAGTAATAAAAAGACAATATCAAAGTCCCTTGGAAGAGTAGTGGAGGTCGCAGTGGAATAAAAAGACAATAACAATGCCCCTTGGAAGAGTGGTGGAGGTTGCAGTGGAATAAAAAGACAATATCAATGCCCCGTAGAAGGGACGTGGAGGTCACAGTAGCGTAACAAGACTATTTTAATGCCCCTTGGAAGAGTGGTGGAGGTAGCAGTGGTATAAGAAGACAATATCAATACACAGTGGAACAGCCATGAAGGTCACAGTAGCATAACAAGACTGTTTTAATGCCCCTTGGAAGAACTGTGGAGTTCAGAGAGGTTTAACAAGACAGTTTTAATGCCACTTGGAAGAGACGTGGAGGTCACAGTAGCTTAACAAGACGGTTTTAGTGCCAATTGGAATCGTGGTGTAGGTTACATTGGAATAAAAAGACAATATCAATGCCCATTGGAAGAAACGTGGAGGTCACAGTAGCATAACAAGACAGTTTTAATGCCCCTTGGAAGAGCTGTGGAGTTCAGAGAGGTTTAACAAGGCGGTTTTAATGCCCCTTGGAAGAGACGTGGAAGTCACAGTAGCTTAACAAGATGGTTTTAATGCCCGTTGGAAGAGTTGTGGGGGTCGCAGTGGAATAAAAAGACAATATCAATGTTCCTTGGAAGAGTGATGTTGGTTGCAGTGGAATAAAAAGACAATATCAATGCCCCGTGGAAGAGACGTGGGGGTAATAGTAGCTTAACAAGACTGTTTTAATGCCGCTTGGAAGATGGGTGGAGGTCGCAGTGGAATAAGAAGACAATATCAATGCCCCTTGGAAAAGACGTGGAGGTCACAGTAGCTTAACAAGACGGTTTTAATGCCCCTTGGAAGAGTCGTGGAGGTCGCTGTGGAATAAAAATACAATATCAATGCCCCGTGGAAGAGACGTGGAGGTCACAGTAGTTTAACAAAGCGGTTTTAATGCCCCTTGGAAGAGTGGTGGAGGTCGCAGTGGAATAAAAAAACAATATCAATGCCCCGTGTAAGAGACGTGGAGGTCACAGTAGCTTAACAAGATGGTTTTAATGGCCCTTAGAAAAGTTGTGGCGGTTGCAGTGGAATAAAAAGACAATATCAATGCCCCTTGGAAGAGTGGTGGAGATCGTATTGGACTAAAAAGACAATATCAATTCCCCGTAGAAGAGACATGGAGGTCACAGAAATTTAACAAAATGGTTTTCATGCCCCGTGGAAGAGTGGTGGAGGTAGCAGTGGAATAAAAATACAAAATCAATGCCCCGTGGAAGAGACGTGGAGGTCAGAGTCGCTTAACAAGACGGTTTTAATGCCCATTGGAAGAGTAGTGGGGGTCGCTGTGGAATAAAAAGACAATATCAATGCCCCGTGGAAGAGACGTGGAGGTCACAGTAGCTTAACAAGATGGTTTTAATGCCCCTTGGAAAAGCTGTGGAGCACAGAGTGGTTTAACAAGATGGTTTTAATGCCCCTTGGAAGAGACGTGGAGGTAGCAGTAGCTTAACAAGACAGTTTTAATGCCTCTTGGAAGAGTGGTGGAGGTTACAGTGAAAAAAAAAGACAATATCAATGCCCTGTGGAAAAGACATGGAGGCCACAGTAGCTTAACAAGACACTTTTTAATGCCCCTTGGCAGAGCTGTGGCATTCAGAGTGGTTTAACAAGAAGGATTTAATGCCCCTTGGAAGAGACGTGAAGATGACAGTAGCTTAACAAGACAGTTTTAATGCCCCTTGGAAGAGTGGTGGAGGATACAGTGGAATAAAAAGACAATATCAATGCCCCGTAGAAGGGACGTGGAGGTCACAGTATCTTAACAAGGCTATTTTAAAGCCCCTTGGAAGAGTGGTGGAGGTCGCAGTGGTATAAGAAGACAATATCAATACCCAGTGGAACAGACATGAAGGTCACAGTAGCATAACAAGACTGTTTTAATGCCCCTTGGAAGAACTGTGTAGTTCAGAGAGGTTTAACAAGACAGTTTTAATGCCCCTTGGAAGAGGCATGGAGGTCACAGTAGCTTAACAAGACGGTTTTAGTGCCAATTGGAATCGTGGTGTAGGTTACATTGGAATAAAAAGACAATATCAATGCCCAGTGGAAGAAACGTGGAGGTCACAGTAGCTTTATAAGACAGTTTTAATGCCCCTTGGAAGAGCTGTGGAGTTGAGAGAGGTTTAACAAGACGGTTTTAATGCCCCTTGGAAGAGACGTGGAAGTCACAGTAGCTTAACAAGACGGTTTTAATGCCCGTTGGAAGAGCTGTGGGGGTCGCAGTGGAATAAAAAGACAATATCAATGTTCCTTGGAAGAGTGATGTTGGTCGCAGTGGAATAAAAAGACAATATCAATGCCCCGTGGAAGAGACGTGGAGGTAATAGTAGCTTAACAAGACTGTTTTAATGCCACTTGGAAGATTGGTGGAGGTCGCAGTGGAATAAAAAGACAATATCAATGCCCTGTGGAAGAGACATTGTGGTCACAGTAGCTTAACAATACAGTTTTAGTGCCCCTTAGAAGAGTGGTGGAGGTCGCAGTGGAGTAAAAAGAGAATATCAATGCCCCGTGAAAGAGACGTGAACGTAGAAGTAGCTTAACAAGATGGTTTTAATGCCCCTTGGAAGAGTGGTGGAGGTCGCAGTGGAATAAAAAGCCAATATTAATGCCCCGTGGAAGAGACGTGGAGGTCAAAGTAGCTTAACAAGACGGTTTTAATATACCTTGGAAGAGCTGTGAAGTTCAGAGTGGTTTATAAAGACGGTATTAATGATCCTTGGATGAGACGTGGCGGTCACAGTAGCTTAAAAAGAGAGTTTTAATGCCCATTGGAAAAGTGGTGGAGGTTACAGTGGAAGAAAAAGACAATTTCAATGACCCGTGGAAGAGATGTCGAGGTCACAGTAGCTTAACAACACAGTTTTAATGCCCCTTGGAAGAGTGGTGGAGATCGCATTGGATTAAAAAGTCAATATAAATGCCCCGTGGAATATACGTGGAGGTCACAGTAGCTTAACAAGACGGTTTTAATGCCCCTTGGAAGAGCTGTGGAGTTCAGATTGGTTTAACAAGACGGTTTTAATTCCCCTTGGATGAGACGGGGAGGCCACAGTAGCTTAACAAGGCAGTTCTAATGCACGTTGGAAAGGTGGTGAAGGTTACATTGGAATAAAAACATAATATCAACGCCCCGTGGAAGAGATGTGGCGGTCACAGTAGCTTATCAAGACAGTTTTAATGCCCCTTGGAAGAGTGTTGGAGGTTGCAGTGGAATAAAAAGACAATATCAATGCACCTTGGAAGAGTGGTGGATGTCGCAGTGGAATAAAAAGAAAATATCTCTGCCCCGTGGAAGAAACGTGGAGGTCACAGTTGCTTAAAAAGAAAATTTTATTGCCCCTTGGAAGAGTGGTGTAGGTCGCAGGGAATAAAAAGACAATATCAGTGCCCCGTAGAAGAGACGTGGAGGTCACAGTAGCTTAACAAGACGGTTTTAATGCCCCTTGGAAGAGTGGTGGAGGTCGCAGTGGAATAAAAAGACAATATCAAGGCCCCGTGGAAGAGACGTGGAGGTCACAGTAGCTTAACAAGTCGGTTTTAATGCACCTTCGAAGAGTGGTGGTGGTCGCAGTGGAATAAAAAGACAATATCAATGCCCCTTGGAAGAGTGGTGGAGGTCGCAGTGGAATAAAAAGACAATATCAACGCCCCGTGGAAGAGACGTGGAGGTCACAGTAGCTTAACAAAATGGTTTTAATGTCCCTTCGAAGAGTAGTGGTGGTCGCAGTGGAATAAAAAGACAATATCAATGCCCCTTGGAAGAGACGTGGAGGTCACAGTAGCTTTACAAGATGGTTTTTATGCCCCTTGGAAGAGTGGTGGAGGTTACAGTGTAATAAAAAGACAATATCAATGCCCCGTGGAAGAGACGTGGAGATCACAGTAGCTTAACAAAACGGTTTCAATGCCCCTTGGAAGAGTGGTGGAGATCGCAGTGGAATATAAAGATAATATCAATGCCCCTTGGAAGAGTGGTGGAGATCACAGTGGAAAAAAGACAATATCAATGCCCCGTGGAAGAGATGTCGTGGTCACAGCAGCTTAACAATACAGTTTTAATACCCTTTTGAAGAGTGATGGAGGTCGCAGTGGAATAAAAAGACAATATCAATGCCCCGTGGAAGAGACCTGGATGTCACAGTAGCTTAACAAGACGGTTTTAATGCCCCTTCGAAGAGTTATGGTGGTCGCAGTGGAATAAAAAGGCAATATCAATGCCCCTTGGAAGAGTGGTGGAGGTCGCAGTGGAATAAAATGACAATATCAATGCCCCGTGGAAGAGACGTAGAGGTCACAGTAGCTTAAGAAGATGGTTTTAATGCCCATTGGAAAAGTGGTGGAGGTAGCAGTGGAATAAAAAGACAAAATCAATGCCCCTTGGATGAGACGTGGGGGCCACAGTAGCTTAACAAGGCGGTTCTAATGCCCCTTGGAAGAGTGGTGGAGGTCGCAGTGGAATAAAAATACAATATCAATGCCCCGTGGAAGAGACGTGGAGGTCACAGTAGCTTAACAAGACGGTTTTAATGCCCCTTCGAAGAGTGGTGGTGGTCACAGTGGAATAAAAAGACAATATCAATGCCCCTTGGAAGAGTGGTGGAGGTAGCAGTGGAATAAAAAGACAATATCTATGCCCCGTGGAAGAGACATGGAGGTCACAGTAGCTTTACAAAACAGTTTTAATGCCCCTTGGAAGAGTGGTGGAGGTTACAGTGGAATAAAAAGACAATATCAATTCCCTGTGGAAGAGAAGTGTAGATCACAGTAGCTTAACAAAATGGTTTTAATGCCCCTTCGAAGAGTAGTGGTGGTCGCAGTGGAATAAAAAGACAATATCATTGCCCCTTGGAAGAGACGTGGAGGTCACAGTAGCTTTACAAGATGGTTTTAATGCCCCTTTGAAGAGTGGTGGAGGTTACAGTGTAATAAAAAGACAATATCAATGCCCCGTGGAAGAGACGTGGAGATCACAGTAGCTTAACAAGACGGTTTCAATGCCCCTTGGAAGAGTGGTGGAGATCGCAGTGGAATATAAAGATATTATGAATGCCCCTTGGAAGAGTGGTGGAGATCACAGTGGAAAAAAGACAATATCAATGCCCCGTGGAAGAGATGTCGTGGTCACAGCAGCTTAACAATACAGTTTTAATACCCCTTTGAAGAGTGATGGAGGTCGCAGTGGAATAAAAAGACAATATCAATGCCCCGTGGAAGAGACCTGGATGTCACAGCAGCTTAACAAGACGGTTTTAATGCCCCTTCGAAGAGTTATGGTGGTCGCAGTGGAATAAAAAGACAATATCAATGCCCCTTGGAAGAGTGGTGGAGGTCGCAGTGGAATAAAATGACAATATCAATGCCCCGTGGAAGAGACGTAGAGGTCACAGTAGCTTAAGAAGATGGTTTTAATGCCCATTGGAAAAGTGGTGGAGGTAGCAGTGGAATAAAAAGACAAAATCAATGCCCCTTGGATGAGACGTGGGGGCCACAGTAGCTTAACAAGGCAGTTCTAATGCCCCTTGGAAGAGTGGTGGAGGTCGCAGTGGAATAAAAATACAATATCAATGCCCCGTGGAAGAGACGTGGAGGTCACAGTAGCTTAACAAGACGGTTTTAATGCCCCTTCGAAGAGTGGTGGTGGTCGCAGTGGAATAAAAAGACAATATCAATACCCCTTGGAAGAGTGGTGGAGGTAGCAGTGGAATAAAAAGACAATATCTATGCCCCGTGGAAGAGACATGGAGGTCACAGTAGCTTTACAAAACAGTTTTAATGCCCCTTGGAAGAGTGGTGGAGGTTACAGTGGAATAAAAAAGACAATATCAATTCCCCGTGGAAGAGAAGTGTAGATCACAGTAGCTTAACAAAATGATTTCAATGTCCCTTGGAAGAGTGGTGGAGATCGCAGTGGAATATAAAGATAATATCAATGCCCCTTGGAAGACTGGTGGAGATCACAGTGGAAAAAAGACAATATCAATGCCCCGTGGAAGAGACGTGGTGGTCACAGCAACTTAACAATACTGTTTTAATGCCCCTTTGAAGAGTGATGGAGGTCGAAGTGGTATAAAAAGACATTATCATTGCCCCGTGGAAGAGACGTCGAGGTCAAAGTAGCTTAATAACATGGCTTTACTGCCCATTGGAAGAGGTGTGGAATTCAGAGTGGTTTAACAAGATGGTGTTAATGCCCCTTGGAAGAGACATGGAGGTCACAGTAGCTTAACAAGACGGTTTTAATGTCCCTTGGATGAGTGGTGTAAGTCGCAGTGGAAAAAAAAGACAATATCAATGCCCAGTTGAAGAGACGTGGAGGTCACAGTAGCTTAACAAAACAGTTTTAATGCCCTTTGAAAGAGTGGTGGAGGTCGCAGTGGAATAAAAAGACAATATCAATGCCCCGTGGAAAAGACTTGGAGGGTCACAGCAGCTTAACAAGACGGTTTTAATGCCCCTTGGAAGAGTGGTGGAGGTTGCAGTGGAATAAAAAGACAATATTAATGCCCCGTGGAAGAGACATGGAGGTCACAGTAGCTTAACAAGACGGTTTTAATGCCCATTGGAAATGTGGTGGAGTACAGAGTGGTTTAAAAAGAAAGTTTTAATGCCCCTTGGCAGAGAAGTGGAGGTCGCAGCAGCTAAACAAGATGGTTTTAATGCCCCTTGGAAGAGTGGTGGAGGTCGCAGTGGAATAAAAAGACAATATCAATGCCCCGTGGAAGAGACGTGGAGGTCACAGTAGCTTAACCAGACAAATTTAATGCCCCTTGGAAGAGTGGTGGAGGACGCAGTGGAATGAAAAGACAATATCAATATCCCGTTTAAGAGACATGGAGGTAACAGTAGCATAAAAAGACGGTTTTAATGCCCCTTGGAAGAGCTGTGGAGTTCAGAGAGGTTTAAAAAGATGGCTTTAATGTCCCTTGGAAGAGACATGGAGGTCACAGTAGCTTAACAAGACAGTTTTCGTGCCCCTTGGAAAAGTGGTGGAGGTTACATTGGAATAAAAAGACATTACCAGTGCCCCATGGAAGAGACATGGAGGTCACAGTAGCTTAACAAGACGGTTTTATTTCCACCTTGTAAGAGTGGTGGACGTCGCAGTGGAATAAAAATACAATATCATTGCCGCGTGGAAGAGACGTGGAGGTCACAATAGATTATCAAGACGGATTTAATGCCCCTTGGCAGAACTGTGGAGTTCAGAGTGGTTTAACAAGACGGTTTTAATGCCCCTTGGAAAAGAGGTGAAGGTCACAGTAGCTTAACAAGACGGTTTTAATGCCCCTTGGAAGAGTGGTGGAGGTCTTAGTGGAATAAAAAGACATTATCAATGCCCCTTGGAAGATTGGTGGAGGTCACAGTGGAATAAAAAGACAATATCAATACCCCGTGGAAGAGACGTGGAGATCACAGTAGCTTAACAAGAAGGTTTAATGCCCCTTGGGAGAGTGGTGGAGGTTACAGTGGAATATAAAGACAATATCAATTCCCCGTAAAAGAGACGTGGAAGTCAAAGTAGCTTAATAAGACGGATTTAATGCCCCTTGGAAGAGCTGTGGAGTTCAGAGTGGTTTAACAAGACGGTTTTAATTCCCCTTGGAAGAGACGTGGAGGTCACAGTAGCTTAAGAGGAAAGGTTTAATGCCCCTTGGAAGAGTGGTGGAGGTTACAGTGGAATATAAAGACAATATTAATGCCCAGTGGAAGAGAAGAGGAGGTCACAGTAGCGTAACAATACGATTTTAATGCCTCTTGGAAGAGTGGTGGTGGTTCGCAGTATAATAAAATGACAATATCAATGCCCCTTGGAAGAGTGGTGGAGGTCGTAGTGGAATAAAAAGACAATATCAATACCCAGTGGAAGAGACGTGAAGGTCACAGTAGCTTAACAAGACGATTTTAATGCCCCTTGGAAGAGTGGTGGAGGTTACAGCGGAATAAAAAGACAATATCAATGCCCCGTGGAAGAGACGAGGAGGTCACAGTGGCTTAACAAGACAGTTTTATTGCCCCTTGGAAGAGTGGTTGTGATTGCAGTGGAATAAAAAGACAATATCATTGCCGCGTGGAAGACACATGGAGGTCACAGTAGATTATCAAGACGGTTTTAATGCACCTTGGCAGAGCTGTGGAGTTCAGAGTGGTTTAACAAGACGATTTTAATGTCCCTTGGAAGAGATGTGAAGGTCACAGTAGCTTTACAAGACGATTTTAATGCCCCTTGGAAGAGTGGTGGAGGTTACAGTGGAATAAAAACACTACATCAATGCCCAGTAGAAGAGACGTGGAGGTCACATTAGGTTAACCAGATAATTTTAATGCCCCTTGGCAGAGGGCAGAGCTGTGGAGTTCAGAGTGGCTTAACAAGACGATTTTAATGCCCCTTGGAAGAGACATGAAGGTAACTGTAGCTTAACAAGACGGTTTTAATGCCCCTTGGAAGAGTGGTGGAGGTTACAATGGAATAAAAAGACAATATCAATGCCCCGTGGAATAGACGTGGAGGTCACAGTAGCTTAGCAAGATGTTTTTTTTGCCCCTTGGAAGAGTAGTGGAGGTCGCAATGGAAAAAAAAGAAAATATCAATCACCCTTGGAGGAGTGGTGGAGGTCGCAGTGGAATAAAAACACAATATCAATGCCTCGTGGAAGAGACGTGAAGGTCATAGTAGCGTAGCAAGACGGTTTTAAAGCCCTTTGGAAGAGTCGTGGAGGTTACAGTGGAATAAAAAGACAATATCAATGCCCCGTGGAAGAGACGTGGAGGTCACAGTAGCTTAACAAGACTGTTTTAATGTACCTTGGAAGAGTGGTGGAGATCGCAGTGGAATATAAAGATAATATGAATGCCCCTTGGAAAAGTGGTGGAGATCACAATGGAAAAAAGACAATATCAATGCCCCGTGGAAGAAATGTGGTGGTCACAGCAGCTTAACAATACGGTTTTAATACCCCTTTGAAGAGTGATGGAGGTCGCAGTGGAATAAAAAGACAATGTCAATGCCCCGTGGAAGAGACGTGGATGTCACAGTAGCTTAACAAGACGGTTTTAATGCCCCTTCGATGAGTGGTGGTGGTCGCAGTGGAATAAAAAGACAATATCAATGCCCCTTGGAAAAGTGGTGAAGGTCGCAGTGGAATAAAAAGACAAAATCAATGCCCAGTGGAAGAGACGTGAAGGTCACATTAACTTAACAAGACGGTTTTAATGCCCCTTGGAAGAGTGGTGGAGGTTACAGCGGAATAAAAAGACAATATCAATGCCCCGAGGAAGAGACGCGGAGGTCACAGTGTCTTAACAAGACAGTTTTATTGCCCCTTTGAAGAGTGGTTGTGATCGCAGTGGAATAAAAAGAAAATATCATTGCCACGTAGAAGAGACATGGAGGTCACAGTAGATTATCAAGACGGTTTTAATGCACCTTGGCAGAGCTGTGGAGTTCAGAGTGGTTTAACAAGACGATTTTAATGTCCCTTGGAAGAGATGTGAAGGTCACAGTAGCTTTACAAGATGATTTTAATGCCCCTTGGAAGAGTGGTGGAGGTTACAGTGGAATAAAAACACTACATCAATGCGTAGTGGAAGAGACGTGGAGGTCACATTAGGTTAACCAGATAATTTTAATGCCCCTTGGCAGAGGACAGAGCTGTGGAGTTCAGAGTGGCTTAACAAGACGGTTTTAATGCCCCCTGGAAGAGACGTGAAGGTAACTGTAGCTTAACAAGACGGTTTTAATGCCCCTTGGAAAAGTGGTGGAGGTTACAATGGAATAAAAAGACAATATCAATGCCCCGTGGAATAGACGTGGAGGTCACAGAAGCTTAGCAAGATGTTTTTTTTGCCCCTTGGAAGAGTAGTGGAGGTCACAATGGAAAAAAAAGAAAATATCAATCACCCTTGGAGGAGTGGTGGAGGTCGCAGTGGAATAAAAACACAATATCAATGCCCCGTGGAAGAGATGTCAAGGTCATAGTAGCGTAACAAGACGGTTTTAAAGCCCTTTGGAAGAGTCGTGGAGGTTACAGTGGAATAAAAAGACAATATCAATGCCCCGTGGAAGAGACGTGGAGGTCAGAGTAGCTTAACAAGACGGTTTTATTACCCACTTGTAAGAGTGGTGGATGTCGCAGTGGAATAAAAAGACAATATCATTGCCGCGTGGAAGAGACGTGGAGGTCACAGTAGATTATCAAGACGGTTTTAATGCCCCTTGGCAGAACTGTGGAGCTCAGAGTGGTTTAACAAGACGGTTTTATTGCCCCTTGGAAGAAAGGTGAAAGTCACAGTAGCTTAACAAGATGGTTTTAATGCCCCTTAGAAGAGTGGTGGAGGTTACAGTGGAATAAAAAGACAATATCAATGCCCCGTGGAAGAGACGTGGAGATCACAGTAGCTTAAAAAGATGATTTTAATACTCCTTGGAAGAGTGGTGAAGGTCTCAGTGGAATAAAAAGACAATATCAATGCCATGTGGAAGAGACGTGGAGGGCACAGTATCTTAACAAGACGGTTTTAATGCCCCTTGTAAGAGCTGTGGAGTTCAAAGTGGTTTAACAAGACGGTTTAAATGCCCCTTGGAAGAGACGTGGATGTCACAGTAGCTTAAAAGGCTGATTTTAATACTCCTTGGAAGAGTGGTGAAGGTCTCAGTGGATTAAAAAGACAATATCAATACCCCGTGGAAGAGAGGTGGAGGGCACAGTATCTTAACAAGATGGTTTTAATGCCCCTTGGAAGAGCTGTGGAGTACAGAGTGATTTAAAAAGATGGTTTTAATGCCCCTTGGAAGAGTGGTGGAGGTCGTAGTGGAATAAAAAGACAATATCAATGCCCCTTGGAAGACTGGTGGAGGTTGCAGTGGAATAAAAAGACAATATCAATATCCCGTGGAAGAGATGTGGAGATCACAGTAGATTAACAAGACAGTTTTAATGCCCCTTGGAAGAGCGGTGGAAGTCGCAGTGGAAGAAAAAGACAATATCAATATCCCGTGGAAGGGACGTGGAGGTCAAAGTAGCTTAATAAGACGGTTTTAATGCCCCTTCGAAGAGCTCTGGAGTTCAAAGTGGTGTAACAAGATGGTTTTAATGCCCCTTGGAAGAGACGTGGAGGTCACTGTAGCCTAACAAGACGGTTTTAATTCCCCTTGTAAGAGCAGTGGAGTTCAGAGTGGTTAAACAAGACGGTTTAAATGCCCCTTGGAAGAGACGTGGATGTCACAGTAGCTTAAAAAGATGATTTTAATACTCCTTGGAAGAGTGGTGAAGGTCTCAGTGGAATAAAAAGACAATATCAATGCCCCGTGGAAGAGACGTGGAGGGCACAGTATCTTAACAAGACGGTTTTAATGCCCCTTGGAAGAGCTGTGGAGTACAGAGTGGTTTAACAAGACGGTTTTAATGCCCCTTGGAAGAGTGGTGGAGGTCGTAGTGGAATAAAAAGACAATATCAATGCCACTTGGAAGACTGGTGGAGGTTGCAGTGGAATAAAAAGACAATATCAATGCCCCGTGTAAGAGACGTGGAGGTCACAGTAGCTTAACAAGATGGTTTGATTGCCCCTTGGAAGAGTGGTGAAGGTCGCAGTGGAATAAAAACACTACATGAATGCCAAGTGGAAGAGACGTGGAGGTCACATTAGGTTAACCATATAATTTCAATGCACCTTGGCAGAGAGCAGAGCTGTGGAGTTCAGAGTGGCTTAACAAGACGGTTTTAATGCCCCTTGGAAGAGACGTGATGGTAACTTTAGCTTAACAAGACGGTTTTAATGCCCCTTGGAAGAGAGGTTGAGGTTACAATGGAATAAAAAGACAATATCAATGCCCCATGGAATAGACGTGGAGGTCACATTAGCTTAGCAAGATGTTTTTTTTGCCCCTTGGAAGAGTAGTGGAGGTCAAAATGGAAAAAAAAGAAAACCTCAATCACCCTTGGAGGAGTGGTGGAGGACGCAGTGCAATAAAATCCCAATATCAATGCCCCGTGGAAGAGACGTGTAGGTCATAGTAGCGTAACAAGACGGTTTTAAAGCCCTTTGGAAGAGTAGTGGAGGTTACAGTGGAATAAAAAGACAATATCAATGCCCCGTGGAAGAGACGTGGAGGTCACAGTAGCTTAACAAGACTGTTTTTTTGCCCACTTGTAAGAGTGGTGGAAGTCGCAGTGGAATAAAAAGACAATATGATTGCCGCGTGGAAAAGACATGGAGGTCACAGTAGCTTAACAAGACGGTTTTAATGCCCCTTGGCAGAACTGTGGAGTTCATAGTGGTTTAACAAAACGGTTTTAATGCCCCTTGGAAGAAAGGTGAAAGTCACAGTAGCTTAACAAGATGGTTTTAATGCCCCTTGGAAGAGTGGTGAAGGTTACAGTGGAATAAAAAGACAATATCAATGCCCCGTGGAAGAGACGTGGATGTCACAGTAGCTTAAAAAGATGATTTTAATACTCCTTGGAACAGTGGTGAAGGTCTCAGTGGAATAAAAAGACAATATCAATGCCCCGTGGAAGAGACATGGAGGGCACAGTATCTTAACAAGACGGTTTTAATGCCCCTTGGAAGAGCTGTGGAGAACAGAGTGGTTTAACAAGACGGTTTTAATGCCCCTTGGAAGAGTGGTGGAGGTCGTAGTGGAATAAAAAGACAATATCAATGCCTCTTGGAAGACTGGTGGAGGTTGCAGTGGAAAAAAAGGACAATATCAATGCCCCGTGGAAGAGACGTGGAGGTCACAGTAGCTTAGCAAGACGGTTTCATTGCCCCTTGGAAGAGTGGTGAAGGTCGCAGTGTAATAAAAACACTACATCAATGCCCAGTGGAAGAGACGTGGAGGTCACATTAGGTTAACCAGATAATTTTAATGCCCCTTGGCAGAGAGCAGAGCTGTGGAGTTCAGAGTGGCTTAACAAGACGGTTTAATGCCCCTTGGTGGCTTAACAAGACGGTTTAATGCCCCTTGGAAGAGACGTGAAGGTAACTAGCTTAACAAGACGGTTTTAATGCCCCTTGGAAGAGTGGTGGAGATTACAATGGAATAAAAAGACAATATCAATGCCCCGTGGAATAGACGTGGAGGTCACAGTAGCTTAGCAAGATGGTTTTTTTGCCCCTTGGAAGAGTAGTGGAGGTCGCAATGGAAAAAAAAGAAAACATCAATCGCCCTTGGAGGATTGGTGGAGGGCGCAGTGGAATAAAAACACAATATCAATGCCCCGTGGAAGAGACGTGAAGGTCATAGTAGCGTAACAAGACGGTTTTAAAGCCCTTTGGAAGAGTGGTGGAGTTCGCAGTGGAATAAAAAGACAATATCAATGCCCCGTGCAAGAGACGTGGAGGTCACAGTAGCTTAACAAGATAGTTTTAATGGCCCTTAGAAAAGTGGTGGAGGTTGCAGTGGAATAAAATACAATATCAATGCCACTTGGAAGAGTGGTGGAGGTCGTATTGGACTAAAAAGACAATATCAATTCCCCGTGAAAGAGACATGGAGGTCACAGAAGCTTAACAAAATGGTTTTCATGCCCCTTGGAAGAGTGGTGGAGGTAGCAGTGGAATAAAAAGACAAAATCAATGCCCTGTGGAAGAGACGTTTAGGTCAGAGTAGCTTAACAAGACGGTTTTAATGCCCCTTGGAAGAGCTGTGGAGTACAGAGTGGTTTAACAAGATGCTTGTAATGCCCCTTGGAAGAGACGTGGAGGTAGCAGTAGCTTAACAAGACAGTTTTAATGCCTCTTGGAAGAGTGTTGGAGGTTACAGTGAAAAAAAAAAGACAATATCAATGCCCTGTGGAAGAGACGTGGAGGCCACAGTAGCTTAACAAGAAACTTTTTAATGCCCCTTGGCAGAGCTGTGACATTCAGAGTGGTTTAACAAGAAGGATTTAATGCCCCTTGGAAGAGACGTGAAGATCACAGTAGCTTAAAAAGACAGTTTTAATGCCCCTTGGAAGAGTGGTGGAGGTTACAGTGGAATAAAAAGACAATATGAATGCCCCGTGGAAGAGACATAGAGGTCACAGTAGCTTAACAAGACGATTTTCATGCCCCTTCGAAGAGTGGTGGTGGTAGAAGTGGAATAAAAAGTCAATATCAATGCCCCTTGGAAGAGTGGTGTAGGTCGCAGTGGGATAAAAAGACAATATCAATGCCCCGTGGAAGAGACGTAGAGGTCACAGTAGCTTAAGAAGATGGTTTTAATGCCCATTGGAAAAGTGGTGGAGGTAGCAGTGGAATAAAAAGACAGTATCAATGCCCCGTGGAACAGACGTGGAGGTCACAGTAGCTTAACAAAACGGTTTTAATGCCCCTTCGAAGAGTGGTGGTGGTCGCAGTGGAATAAAAAGACAATATCAATGCCCCTTGGAAGAGTGGTGGAGGTCACAGTGGAATTAAAAGACAATATCAATGCCAAGTGGAAGAGACGTGGAGGTCACAGTAGCTTTACAAGACGGTTTTAATGCCCCTTGGAAGAGTGGTGGAGGTTACAGTGGAATAAAAAGACAATATCAATGCCCCGTGGAAGAGACGTGGAGATCACAGTAGCTTAACAAGACGGTTTCAATGTCCCTTGGAAGAGTGGTGGAGATCGCAGTGGAATATAAAGATAATATCAATGCCCCTTGGAAGAGTGGTGGAGATCACAGTGGAAAAAAGACAATATCAATGCCCCGTGGAAGAGATGTGGTGGTCACAGCAGCTTACCAATACGGTTTTAATACCCCTTTGAAGAGTGATGGAGGTCGCAATGGAATAAAAAGACAATATCAATGCCCCGTGGAAGAGACGTGGATGTCACAGTAGCTTAACAAGACCGTTTTAATGCCCCTTCGAAGAGTGGTGGTGGTCGCAGTGGAATAAAAAGACAATATCAATGCCCCTTGGAAGAGTGGTTGAGGTCGCAGTGGAATAAAATGTCAATATCAATGGCCCATGAAAGAGACGTAGAGGTCACAGTAGCTTAACAAGACGGTTTTAATGCACCTTCGAAGAGTGGTGGTGGTCGCAGTGGAATAAAAAGAAAATATCAATGCCACTTGGAAGAGTGGTGGATGTAGCAGTGGAATAAAAAGACAATGTCAATGCCCATTGGAAAAGTGGTGGAGGTAGCAGTGGAATAAAAAGACAAAATCAATGCCCCTTGGATGAGACGTGGAGGCCACAGTAGCTTAACAAGGCGGTTTTAATGCCCCTTGTAAGAGTGGTGGAGGTCGCAGTGGAATAAAAAGACAATATCAATGCCCCGTGGAAGAGACGAGGAGGTCACAGTAGCTTAACAAGACGGTTTTAATGCCCCTTCGAAGAGTGGTGGTGGTCGCAGTGGAATAAAAATAAAATATCACTGCCACTTGGAAGAGTGGTGGATGTAGCAGTGGAATAAAAAGACAATATCAATGCCCCGTGGAAGAGACATGGAGGTCACAGTAGCTTTACAAAATGGTTTTAATGCCCCTTGGAAGAGTGGTGGAGGTTACAGTGGAATAAAAAGACAATATCAATGCCCCGTGGAAGAGACGTGGAGATCACAGTAGCTTAACAAGACGGTTTCAATGTCCCTTGGAAGAGTGGTGGAGATCGCAATGGAATATAAAGATAATATCAATGCCCCTTGGAAGAGTGGTGGAGATCACAGTGGAAAAAAGACAATATCAATGCCCCGTGGAAGAGACGTGGTGGTCACAGCACCTTAACAATACGGTTTTCATGCCCCTTTAAAGAGTGATGGAGGTCGAAGAGGAATAAAAAGACATTATCATTGCCCCGTGGAAGAGACGTCGAGGTCAAAGTAGCTTAATAACATGGTTTTACAGCCCCTTGGAAGAGCTGTGGAATTCAGAGTGGTTTAACAAGACGGTGTTAATGCCCCTTGGAGGAGACATGGATGTCACAGTAGGTTAACAAGACGGTTTTAATGCCCCTTGGAAGAGTGGTGGAGGTCGCAGTGGAAAAAAAAGACAATATCAATGCCCAGTTGAAGAGACGTGGAGGTCACAGTAGCTTAACAAAACAGTTTTAATGCCCTTTGAAAGAGTGGTGGAGGTCGCAGTGGAATAAAAAGACAATATCAATGCCCCGTGGAAAAGACTTGGAGGTCACAATAGCTTAACAAGACGGTTTTAATGCACCTTGGAAGAGAGGTGGAGGTTGCAGTGGAATAAAAAGACAATATTAATGCCCCGTGGAAAAGACGTGGAGGTCACAGTAGCTTAACAAGACGGTTGTAATGCCCCTTGGAAATGTGGTGGAGTACAGAGTGGTTTAACAAGAAAGTTTTAATGCCCCTTCGCAGAGAAGTGGAGGTCACAGTAGCTTAACATGATGGTTTTAATGCCCCTTGGAAGAGTTGTGGAGGTCGCAGTGGAATAAAAAGACAATATCCATGCCCCGTGGAAGAGACGTGGAGGTCACAGTAACTTAACAAGACAAATATAGTGCCGCTTGGAAGAGTGGTGGAGGACGCAGTGGAATGAAAAGACAATATTAATTTCCCGTGGAAGAGACATGAAGGTAACAGTAGCATAATAAGACGGTTTTAATGCCCCTTGGAAGAGCTGTTGTGTTCAGAGAGGTTTAAAAAGATGGTTTTAATGTCCCTTGGAAGAGACATGGAGGTCACAGTAGCTTAACAAGATGGTTTTTCTGCCCCTTGGAAAAGTGGTGGAGGTTACATTGGAATAAAAAGACATTATCAGTGCCCCATGGAAGAGACATGGAGGTCACAGGAGCTTAAAAAGACGGTTTTATTTCCAACTTGTAAGAGTGGTGGACGTAGCAGTGGAATAAAAATACAATATCATTGCCGCGTGGAAGAGACGTGGAGGTCACAGAAGATTATCAAGACGGATTTAATGCCCCTTGGCAGAACTGTGGAGTTCAGAGTGGTTTAACAAGACGGTTTTAATGCCCCTTGGAAAAGAGGTGAAGGTCACAGTAGCTTAACAAGATGGTTTTAATGCCCCTTGGAAGAGTGGTGGAGGTCTTAGTGGAAGAAAAAGACATTATCAATGCCCCTTGGAAGATTGGTGGAGGTCACAGTGGAATAAAAAGACAATATCAATACCCTGTGGAAGAGACGTGGAGATCACAGTAGCTTAACAAGATGGTTTTAATGCCCCTTGGAAGAGCTGTGGAGTACAGAGTGATTTAACAAGATGGTTTTAATGCCCCTTGGAAGAGTGGTGGAGGTTACAGTGGAATATAAAGACAATATCAATTCCCCGTAAAAGAGACGTGGAGGTCAAAGTAGCTTAATAAGAAGGTTTTAATGCCCCTTGGAAGAGCTGTGGAGTTCAGAGTGGTTTAGCAAGACGGTTTTAATTCCCCCTGGAAGAGACGTGGAGGTCACAGTAGTTTAACAAGAAGGTTTAATGCCCCTTGGAAGAGTGGTGGAGGTTACAGTGGAATATAAAGACAATATTAATGCCCAGTGGAAGAGAAGAGGAGGTCACAGTAGCGTAACAAGACGATTTTAATGCCTCTTGGAAGAGTGGTGGTGGTTCGCAGTATAATAAAATGACAATATCAATGCCGCTTGGAAGAGTGATGGAGGTCGCAGTGGAATAAAAAGACAATATCAATGCCCAGTGGATGAGACGTGAAGGTCACAGTAGCTTAACAAGACGGTTTTAATTCCCCTTGGAAGAGGGGTGGAGGTTACAGCGGAATAAAAAGACAATATCAATGCCCCGTGGAAGAGACGTGGAGGTCACAGTGGCTTAACAAGACAGTTTTATTGCACCTTGGAAGAGTGGTTGTGATCGCAGTGGAATAAAAAGACAATATCATTGCCGTGTGGAAGAGACATTCAGGTCACAGTAGATTATCAAGACGGTTTTAATGCACCTTGGCAGAGCTGTGGAGTTCAGAGTGGTTTAACAAGATGATTTTAATGTCCCTTGGAAGAGATGTGAAGGTCATAGTAGCTTTACAAGACGATTTTAATGCCCCTTGGAAGAGTGGTGGAGGTTACAGTGGAATAAAAACACTATATCAATGCCCAGTGGAAGAGGCGTGGAGGTCACATTAGGTTAACCAGATAATTTTAATGCCCCTTGGCAGAGGGCAGAGCTGTGGTGTTCAGAGTGGCTTAACAAGACGGTTTTAATGCCCCTTGGAAGAGACGTGAAGGTAACTGTAGCTTAACAAGACGGTTTTAATGCCCCTTGGAAGAGTGGTGGAGGATACAATGGAATAAAAATACAATATCAATGACCCGTGGAATAGACGTGGAGGTCACAGTAGCTTAACAAGATGTTTTTTTTGCCCCTTGGAAGAGTAGTGGAGGTCGCAATGGAAAAAAAAAGAAACTATCAATCACCCTTGGAGGAGTGGTGGAGGTCGCAGTGGAATAAAAACACAATATCAGTGCCCCGTGGAAGAGACGTGAAGGTCATGGTAGCGTAACAAGACGGTTTTAAAGCCCTTTGGAAGAGTCGTGGAGTTTACAGTGGAATAAGAAGACAATATCAATGCCCCGTGGAAGAGAGGTTGAGGTCACAGTAGCTTAACAAGACGGTTTTATTGCCCACTTGTAAGAGTGGTGGAAGTCACAGTTAAATAAAAAGACAATATCATTGCCGCGTGGAAGAGAGGTGGAGGTCACAGTAGATTATCAAGACGGTTTTAATGCCCCTTGGCAGAACTGTGGAGTTCGGAGTGGTTTAACAAGACGGTTTTAATGCCCCTTGGAAGAAATGTGAAATTCACAGTAGCTTAACAAGATGGTTTTAATGCCCCTTGAAAGAGTGGTGGAGGTTACAGTGGAATAAAAAGACAATATCAATGCCCCTTGGAAGAGACGTGGAGATCACAGTAGCTTAAAAAGATGATATTAATGCCCCTTGTAAGAGCTGTGGAGTTCAGAGTGGTTTAACAAGACCGTTTAAATGCCCCGTGGAAGAGACGTGGAGGGCACAGTATCTTAACAAGATGGTTTTAATGCCCCTTGGAAGAGCTGTGGAGTACAGAGTGGTTTAACAAGATGGTTTTAATGCCCGTTGGAAGAGTGGTGAAGGTCGTAGTGGAATAAAAAGACAATATCAATGTCCCTTGGAAGACTGGTGGAGGTTGCAGTGGAATAAAAAGACAATATCAATATCCCGTGGAAGAGATGTGGAGATCACAGTAGATTAACAAGACAGTTTTAATGCCCCTTGGAAGAGTGGTGGAAGTCGCAGTGGAATAAAAAGACAATATCAATGCCCCGTGGAAGGGACGTGGAGGTCAAAGTAGCTTAATAAGACAGTTTTAATGCCCCGTGGAAGAGCTCTGGAGTTCAGAGTGGTGTAACAAGACGGTTTTAATGCCCCTTGGAAGAGACGTGGAGGTCACAGTAGCTTAACAAGATGTTTTTTCTGCCCCTTGGAAAAGTGGTGGAGGTTACATTGGAATAAAAAGACATTATCAGTGCCCCATGGAAGAGACATGGAGGTCACAGGAGCTTAAAAAGACGGTTTTATTTCCAACTTGTAAGAGTGGTGGACGTAGAAGTGGAATAAAAATACAATATCATGGCCGCGTGGAAGAGACGTGGAGGTCACAGAAGATTATCAAGACGGATTTAATGCCCCTTGGCAGAACTGTGGAGTTCAGAGTGGTTTAACAAGACGGTTTTAATGCACCTTGGAAAAGAGGTGAAGGTCACAGTAGCTTAATAAGATGGTTTTAATGCCCCTTGGAAGAGTGGTGGAGGTCTTAGTGGAAGAAAAAGACATTATCAATGCCCCTTGGAAGATTGGTGGAGGTCACAGTGGAATAAAAAGACAATATCAATACCCTGTGGAAGAGACGTGGAGATCACAGTAGCTTAACAAGATGGTTTTAATGCCCCTTGGAAGAGCTGTGGAGTACAGAGTGATTTAACAAGATGGTTTTAATGCCCCTTGGAAGAGTGGTGGAGGTTACAGTGGAATATAAAGACAATATCAATTCCCCGTAAAAGAGACGTGGAGGTCAAAGTAGCTTAATAAGAAGGTTTTAATGCCCCTTGGAAGAGCTGTTGAGTTCAGAGTGGTTTAGCAAGACGGTTTTAATTCCCCCTGGAAAAGACGTGGAGGTCACAGTAGTTTAACAAGAAGGTTTAATGCCCCTTGGAAGAGTGGTGGAGGTTACAGTGGAATATAAAGACAATATTAATGCCCAGTGGAAGAGAAGAGGAGGTCACAGTAGCGTAACAAGACGATTTTAATGCCTCTTGGAAGAGTGGTGGTGGTTCGCAGTATAATAAAATGACAATATCAATGCCGCTTGGAAGAGTGATGGAGGTCGCAGTGGAATAAAAAGACAATATCAATGCCCAGTGGATGAGACGTGAAGGTCACAGTAGCTTAACAAGACGGTTTTAATTCCCCTTGGAAGAGGGGTGGAGGTTACAGCGGAATAAAAAGACAATATCAATGCCCCGTGGAAGAGACGTGGAGGTCACAGTGGCTTAACAAGACAGTTTTATTGCACCTTGGAAGAGTGGTTGTGATCGCAGTGGAATAAAAAGACAATATCATTGCCGTGTGGAAGAGACATTCAGGTCACAGTAGATTATCAAGACGGTTTTAATGCACCTTGGCAGAGCTGTGGAGTTCAGAGTGGTTTAACAAGATGATTTTAATGTCCCTTGGAAGAGATGTGAAGGTCATAGTAGCTTTACAAGACGATTTTAATGCCCCTTGGAAGAGTGGTGGAGGTTACAGTGGAATAAAAACACTATATCAATGCCCAGTGGAAGAGGCGTGGAGGTCACATTAGGTTAACCAGATAATTTTAATGCCCCTTGGCAGAGGGCAGAGCTGTGGTGTTCAGAGTGGCTTAACAAGACGGTTTTAATGCCCCTTGGAAGAGACGTGAAGGTAACTGTAGCTTAACAAGACGGTTTTAATGCCCCTTGGAAGAGTGGTGGAGGATACAATGGAATAAAAAGACAATATCAATGACCCGTGGAATAGACGTGGAGGTCACAGTAGCTTAGCAAGATGTTTTTTTTGCCCCTTGGAAGAGTAGTGAAGGTCGCAATGGAAAAAAAAAGAAACTATCAATCATCCTTGGAGGAGTGGTGGAGGTCGCAGTGGAATAAAAACACAATATCAGTGCCCCGTGGAAGAGACGTGAAGGTCATGGTAGCGTAACAAGACGGTTTTAAAGCCCTTTGGAAGAGTCGTGGAGTTTACAGTGGAATAAGAAGACAATATCAATGCCCCGTGGAAGAGAGGTTGAGGTCACAGTAGCTTAACAAGACGGTTTTATTGCCCACTTGTAAGAGTGGTGGAAGTCACAGTTAAATAAAAAGACAATATCATTGCCGCGTGGAAGAGAGGTAGAGTTCACAGTAGATTATCAAGACGGTTTTAATGCCCCTTGGCAGAACTGTGGAGTTCGGAGTGGTTTAACAAGACGGTTTTAATGCCCCTTGGAAGAAATGTGAAATTCACAGTAGCTTAACAAGATGGTTTTAATGCCCCTTGGAAGAGTGGTGGAGGTTACAGTGGAATAAAAAGACAATATCAATGCCCCGTGGAAGAGACGTGGAGATCACAGTAGCTTAAAAAGATGATATTAATGCCCCTTGTAAGAGCTGTGGAGTTCAGAGTGGTTTAACAAGACCGTTTAAATGCCCCGTGGAAGAGACGTGGAGGGCACAGTATCTTAACAAGATGGTTTTAATGCCCCTTGGAAGAGCTGTGGAGTACAGAGTGGTTTAACAAGATGGTTTTAATGCCCGTTGGAAGAGTGGTGAAGGTCGTAGTGGAATAAAAAGACAATATCAATGTCCCTTGGAAGACTGGTGGAGGTTGCAGTGGAATAAAAAGACAATATCAATATCCCGTGGAAGAGATGTGGAGATCACAGTAGATTAACAAGACAGTTTTAATGCCCCTTGGAAGAGTGGTGGAAGTCGCAGTGGAATAAAAAGACAATATCAATGCCCCGTGGAAGGGACGTGGAGGTCAAAGTAGCTTAATGAGACAGTTTTAATGCCCCGTGGAAGAGCTCTGGAGTTCAGAGTGGTGTAACAAGACGGTTTTAATGCCCCTTGGAAGAGACGTGGAGGTCACAGTAGCCTAACAAGATGGTTTTAATGCCCCTTGTAAGAGCAGTGGAGTTCAGAGTGGTTTAACAAGACGGTTTAAATGTCCCTTGGAAGGGACGTGGAGGGCACAGTATCTTAACAAGACAGTTTTAAGGCCCCTTGGAAGAAAGGTGAAAGTCACAGTAGCTTAACAAGATGGTTTTAATGCCCCTTGGAAGAGTGGTGAAGGTTACAGTGGAATAAAAAGACAATATCAATGCCCCGTGGAAGAGACGTGGAGAACACAGTAGCTTAAAAAGATGATTTTAATACTCCTTGGAAGAGTGGTGAAGGTCTCAGTGGAATAAAAAGACAATATCAATGCCCTGTGGAAGAGACGTGGAGGGCACAGTATCTTAACAAGACGGTTTTAATGCCCCTTGTAAGAGCTGTGGAGTTCAGAGTGGTTTAACAAGATGGTTTAAATGCCCCTTGGAAGAGACGTGGATGTCACAGTAGTTAAAAAGATGATTTTAATACTCCTTGGAAGAGTGGTGAAGGTCTCAGTGGATTAAAAAGACAATATCAATGCCCCGTAGAAGAGACGTGGAGGGCACAGTATCTTAACAAGATGGTTTTAATGCCCCTTGGAAGAGCTGTGGAGTACAGAGTGGTTTAACAATATGGTTTTAATGCCCCTTGGAAGTGTGGTGGAGGTCGTAGTGGAATAAAAAGACAATATCAATGCCCCTTGGAAGACTGGTGGAGGTTACAGTGGAATAAAAAGACAATATCAATATCCCGTGGAAGAGATGTGGAGATCACAGTAGATTAACAAGACAGTTTTAATGCCCCTTGAAATAGTGGTGGAAGTCGCAGTGGAATAAAAAGACAATATCAATGCCCCGTGGAAGGGACGTGGAGGTCAAAGTAGCTTAATAAGATGGTTTTAAAGCCCCTTGGAAGAGCTCTGGAGTTCAAAGTGGTGTAACAAGATGGTTTTAATGCCCCTTGGAAGAGACGTGGTGGTCACTGTAGCCTAATAAGACGGTTTTAATGCCCCTTGTAAGAGCAGTGGAGTTCAGAGTGGTTAAATAAGACAGTTTAAATGCCCCTTGGAAGAGACGTGGATGTCACAGTAGCTTAAAAAGATGATTTTAATACTCCTTGGAACAGTGGTGAAGGTCTCAGTGGAATAAAAAGACAATATCAATGCCCCGTGGAAGAGACATGGAGGGCACAGTATCTTAACAAGACGGTTTTAATGCCCCTTAGAAGAGCTGTGGAGAACAGAGTGGTTTAACAAGACGGTTTTAATGCCCCTTGGAAGAGTGGTGGAGGTCGTAGTGTAATAAAAATACAATATCAATGTCCCTTGGAAGACTGGTGGAGGTTGCAGTGGAATAAAAAGACAATATCAATATCCCGTGGAAGAGATGTGGAGATCACAGTAGATTAACAAGACAGTTTTATTGCCCCTTGGAAGAGTGGTGGAAGTCGCAGTGGAATAAAAAGACAATATCAATGCCCCGTGGAAGGGACGTGGAGGTCAAAGTAGCTTAATAAGACAGTTTTAATGCCCCTTGGAAGAGCTCTGGAGTTCAGAGTGGTGTAACAAGACGGTTTTAATGCCCCTTGGAAGAGACGTGGAGGTCACAGTAGCCTAACAAGACGGCTTTAATGCCCCTTGTAAGAGCAGTGGAGTTTAGAGTGGTTTAACAAGACGGTTTAAATGTCCCTTGGAAGGGACGTGGAGGGCACAGTATCTTAACAAGACGGTTTTAATGCCCCTTGGAAGAAAGGTGAAAGTCACAGTAGCTTAACAAGATGGTTTTAATGCCCCTTGGAAGAGTGGTGAAGGTTACAGTGGAATAAAAAGACAATATCAATGCCCCTTGGAAGAGACGTGGATGTCACAGTAGCTTAAAAAGATGATTTTAATACTCCTTGGAACAGTGGTGAAGGTCTCAGTGGAATAAAAAGACAATATCAATGCCCCGTGGAAGAGACATGGAGGGCACAGTATCTTAACAAGACGGTTTTAATGCCCCTTGGAAGAGCTGTGGAGAACAGAGTGGTTTAACAAGACGGTTTTAATGCCCCTTGGAAGAGTGGTGGAGGTCGTAGTGTAATAAAAAGACAATATCAATGTCCCTTGGAAGACTGGTGGAGGTTGCAGTGGAATAAAAAGACAATATCAATATACCGTGGAAGAGATGTGGAGATCACATTAGATTAACAAGACAGTTTTATTGCCCCTTGGAAGAGTGGTGGAAGTCGCAGTGGAATAAAAAGACAATATCAATGCCCCGTGGAAGGGACGTGGAGGTCAAAGTAGCTTAATAAGACAGTTTTAATGCCCCTTGGAAGAGCTCTGGAGTTCAGAGTGGTGTAACAAGACGGTTTTAATGCCCCTTGGAAGAGACGTGGAGGTCACAGTAGCCTAACAAGACGGCTTTAATGCCCCTTGTAAGAGCAGTGGAGTTTAGAGTGGTTTAACAAGACGGTTTAAATGTCCCTTGGAAGGGACGTGGAGGGCACAGTATCTTAACAAGACGGTTTTAATGCCCCTTGGAAGAAAGGTGAAAGTCACAGTAGCTTAACAAGATGGTTTTAATGCCCCTTGGAAGAGTGGTGAAGGTTACAGTGGAATAAAAAGACAATATCAATGCCCCGTGGAAGAGACGTGGAGAACACAGTAGCTTAAAAAGATGATTTTAATACTCCTTGGAAGAGTGGTGAAGGTCTCAGTGGAATAAAAAGACAATATCAATGCCCTGTGGAAGAGACGTGGAGGGCACAGTATCTTAACAAGACGGTTTTAATGCCCCTTGTAAGAGCTGTGGAGTTCAGAGTGGTTTAACAAGATGGTTTAAATGCCCCTTGGAAGAGACGTGGATGTCACAGTAGTTAAAAAGATGATTTTAATACTCCTTGGAAGAGTGGTGAAGGTCTCAGTGGATTAAAAAGACAATATCAATGCCCCGTAGAAGAGACGTGGAGGGCACAGTATCTTAACAAGATGGTTTTAATGCCCCTTGGAAGAGCTGTGGAGTACAGAGTGGTTTAACAAGATGGTTTTAATGCCCCTTGGAAGTGTGGTGGAGGTCGTAGTGGAATAAAAAGACAATATCAATGCCCCTTGGAAGACTGGTGGAGGTTGCAGTGGAATAAAAAGACAATATCAATATCCCGTGGAAGAGATGTGGAGATCACAGTAGATTAACAAGACAGTTTTAATGCCCCTTGGAAGAGTGGTGGAAGTCGCAGTGGAATAAAAAGACAATATCAATGCCCCGTGGAAGGGACGTGGAGGTCAAAGTAGCTTAATAAGACGGTTTTAAAGCCCCTTGGAAGAGCTCTGGAGTTCAAAGTGGTGTAACAAGACGGTTTTAATGCCCCTTGGAAGAGATGTGGAGGTCATTGTAGCCTAATAAGACGGTTTTAATGCCCCTTGTAAGAGCAGTGGAGTTCAGAGTGGTTAAACAAGACAGTTTAGATGCCCCTTGGAAGAGACGTGGATGTCACAGTAGCTTAAAAAGATGATTTTAATACTCCTTGGAACAGTGGTGAAGGTCTCAGTGGAATAAAAAGACAATATCAATGCCCCGTGGAAGACACATGGAGGGCACAATATCTTAACAAGACGGTTTTAATGCCCCTTGGAAGAGCTGTGGAGAACAGAGTGGTTTAACAAGACGGTTTTAATGCCCCTTGGAAGAGTGGTGGAGGTCGTAGTGGAATAAAAAGACAATATCAATGCCTCTTGGAAGACTGGTGGAGGTTGCAGTGGAAAAAAAAGACAATATCAATGCCACGTGGAAGAGACGTGGAGGTCACAGTAGCTTAGCAAGATGGTTTCATTGCCCCTTGGAAGAGTGGTGAAGGTCGCAATGTAATAAAAACACTACATCAATGCCCAGTGGAAGAGACGTGGAGGTCACATTACGTTAACCAGATAATTTTAATGCCCCTTGGCAGAGAGCAGAGCTGTGGAGTTCAGAGTGGCTTAGCAAGACGGTTTAATGCCCCTTGGAAGAGACGTGAAGGTAACTGTAGCTTAACAAGACGGTTTTAATGCCCCTTGGAAGAGTGGTGGAGGTTACAATGGAATAAAAAGACAATATCAATGCGCCGTGGAATAGACGTGGAGGTCACAGTAGCTTAGCAAGATGTTTTTTTTGCCCCTTGGAAGAGTAGTGGAGGTCGCAATGGAAAAAAAAGAAAACATCAATCGCCCTTGGAGGAGTGGTGGAGGGCGCAGTGGAATAAAAACACAATATCAATGCCCCGTTGAAGAGACGTGAAGGTCATAGTAGCGTAACAAGACGGTTTTAAAGCCCTTTGGAAGAGTGGTGGAGTTCGCAGTAGAATAAAAAGACAATATCAATGCCCCGTGCAAGAGACGTGGAGGTCACAGTAGCTTAACAAGATAGTTTTAATGGCCCTTAGAAAAGTGGTGGAGGTTGCAGTGGAATAAAAAGACAATATCAATGCCACTTGGAAGAGTGGTGGAGGTCGTATTGGACTAAAAAGACAATATCAATTCCCCGTGAAAGAGACATGGAGGTCACAGAAGCTTAACAAAATGGTTTTCATGCCCCTTGGAAGAGTGGTGGAGGTAGCAGTGGAATAAAAAGACAAAATCAATGCCCTGTGGAAGAGACGTTTAGGTCAGAGTAGCTTAACAAGACGGTTTTAATGCCCATTGGAAGGGTAGTGGGGGTCGCTGTGGAATAAAAAGACAATATTAATGCCCCGTGGAAGAGAAGTGGAGTTCACAGTATCTTAACAAGATGGTTTTAATGCCCCTTGGAAGAGCTGTGGAGTACAGAGTGGTTTAACAAGATGGTTGTAATGCCCCTTGGAAGAGACGTGGTGGTAGCAGTAGCTTAACAAGACAGTTTTAATGCCTCTTGGAAGAGTGTTGGAGGCTACAGTGAAAAAAAAAAGACAATATCAATGCCCTGTGGAAGAGACATGGAGGCCACAGTAGCTTAACAAGACACTTTTTAATGCCCCTTGGCAGAGCTGTGTCATTCAGAGTGGTTTAACAAGAAGGATTTAATGCCCCTTGGAAGAGACGTGAAGATCACAGTAGCTTAAAAAGACAGTTTTAATGCCCCTTGGAAGAGTGGTGGAGGTTACAGTGGAATAAAAAGACAATATGAATGCCCCGTGGAAGAGACATAGAGGTCACAGTAGCTTAACCAGACGATTTTCATGACCCCTTGGAAGAGTAGTGGAGGTCGCAATGGAAAAAAAAGAAAACATCATTCGCCCTTGGAGGAGTGGTGGAGGGCGCAGTGGAATAAAAACACAATATCAATGCCCCGTGGAAGAGACGTGAATGTCATAGTAGCGTAACAAGACGGTTTTAAAGCCCTTTGGAAGAGTGGTGGAGTTCGCAGTGGAATAAAAAGACAATATCAATGCCCTGTGCAAGAGACGTGGAGGTCACAGTAGTTTAACAAGATAGTTTTAATGGCCCTTAGAAAAGTGGTGGAGGTTGCAGTGGAATAAAAAGACAATATCAATGCCACTTGGAAGAGTGGTGGAGGTCGTATTGGACTAAAAAGACAATATCAATTCCCCGTGAAAGAGACATGGAGGTCACAGAAGCTTAACAAAATGGTTTTCATGCCCCTTGGAAGAGTGGTGGAGGTAGCAGTGGAATAAAAAGACAAAATCAATGCCCTGTGGAAGAGACGTTTAGGTTAGAGTAGCTTAACAAGACGGTTTTAATGCCCCTTGGAAGAGTGGTGGAGGTTACAGTGGAATAAAAAGACAATTTGAATGCCCCGTGGAAGAGACATAGAGGTCACAGTAGCTTAACAAGACGATTTTCATGCCCCTTCGAAGAGTGGTGGTGGTCGAAGTGGAATAAAAAGTCAATATCAATTCCCCTTGGAAGAGTGGTGTAGGTCGCAGTGGGATAAAAAGACAATATCAATGCCCCGTGGAAGAGACGTAGAGGTCACAGTAGTTAAGAAGATGGTTTTAATGCCCATTGGAAAAGTGGTGGAGGTAGCAGTGGAATAAAAAGTCAAAATCAATGCCCCTTGGATGAGACGTGGAGGCCACAGTAGCTTAACAAGATGGTTCTAATGACCCTTGGAAGAGAGGTGGAGGTCGCAGTGGAATAAAAAGAAAATATCAATGCCCCGTGGAAGAGACGTGGAGGTCACAGTAGCTTAACAAAACGGTTTTAATGCCCCTTCGAAGAGTGGTGGTGGTCGCAGTGGAATAAAAAGACAATATCAATGCCCCTTGGAAGAGTGGTGGAGGTCGCAGTGGAATTAAAAGACATTATCAATGCCAAGTGGAAGAGACGTGGAGGTCACAGTAGCTTTACAAGACGGTTTTAATGCCCCTTGGAAGAGTGGTGGAGGTTACTGTGGAATAAAAAGACAATATCAATGCCCCGTGGAAGAGACGTGGAGATCACAGTAGCTTAACAAGACGGTTTCAATGTCCCTTGGAAGAGTGGTGGAGATCGCAGTGGAATATAAAGATAATATCAATGCCCCTTGGAAGAGTGGTGGAGATCACAGTGGAAAAAAGACAATATCAATGCCCCATGGAAGAGACGTGGATGTCACAGTAGCTTAACAAGACCGTTTTAATGCCCCTTCCAAGAGTGGTGGTGGTCGCAGTGGAATAAAAAGACAATATCAATGCCCCTTGGAAGAGTGGTGGAGGTCGCAGTGGAATAAAATGTCAATATCAATGGCACATGGAAGAGACGTAGAGGTCACAGTAGCTTAAGAAGATGGTTTTAATGCCCATTGGAAAAGTGGTGGAGGTAGCAGTGGAATAAAAAGACAAAATCAATGCCCCTTGGATGAGACGTGGAGGCCACAGTAGCTTAACAAGGCGGTTTTAATGCCCCTTGGAAGAGTGGTGGAGGTCGCAGTGGAATAAAAAGACAATATCAATGCCCCGTGGAAGAGACGTGGAGGTCACAGTAGCTTAACAAGACGGTTTTAATGCCCCTTCGAAGAGTGGTGGTGGTCGCAGTGGAATAAAAAGAAAATATCAATGCCACTTGGAAGAGTGGTGGATGTAGCAGTGGAATAAAAAGACAATATCAATGCCCCGTGGAAGAGACATGGAGGTCACAGTAGCTTTACAAAATGGTTTTAATGCCCCTTGGAAGAGTGGTGGAGGTTACAGTGGAATAAAAAGACAATATCAATGCCCCGTGGAAGAGACGTGGAGATCACAGTAGCTTAACAAGACGGTTTCAATGTCCCTTGGAAGAGTGGTGGAGATCGCAATGGAATATAAAGATAATATCAATGCCCCTTGGAAGAGTGGTGGAGATCACAGTGGAAAAAAGACAATATCAATGCCCCGTGGAAGAGACATGGTGGTCACAGCACCTTAACAATACGGTTTTAATGCCCCTTTGAAGAGTGATGGAGGTCGAAGTGGAATAAAAAGACATTATCATTGCCCCGTGGAAGAGACGTCGAGGTCAAAGTAGTTTAATAACATGGTTTTACAGCCCCTTGGAAGAGCTGTGGAATTCAGAGTGGTTTAACAAGACGGTGTTAATGCCCCTTGGATGAGACATGGATGTCACAGTAGGTTAACAAGACGGTTTTAATGCCCCTTGGAAGAGTGGTGGAGGTCGCAGTGGAAAAAAAAGACAATATCAATGCCCAGTTGAAGAGACGTGGAGGTCACAGTAGCTTAACAAAACAGTTTTAATGCCCTTTGAAAGAGTGGTGGAGGTCGCAGTGGAATAAAAAGACAATATCAATGCCCTGTGGAAAAGACTTGGAGGTCACAATAGCTTAACAAGACGGTTTTAATGCCCCTTGGAAGAGTGGTGGAGGTTGCAGTGGAATAAAAAGACAATATTAAAGCCCCGTGGAAAAGACGTGGAGGTCACAGTAGCTTAACAAGATGGTTGTAATGCCCCTTGGAAATGTGGTGGAGTACAGAGTGGTTTAACAAGAAAGTTTTAATGCCCCTTCGCAGAGAAGTGGAGGTCACAGTAGCTTAACATGATGGTTTTAATGCCCCTTGGAAGAGTTGTGGAGGTCGCAGTGGAATAAAAAGACAATATCCATGCCCCGTGGAAGAGACGTGGAGGTCACAGTAACTTAACAAGACAAATTTAATGCCGCTTGGAAGAGTGGTGGAGGACGCAGTGGAATGAAAAGACAATATCAATTTCCCGTGGAAGAGACATGAAGGTAACAGTAGCATAATAAGACCTTTTTCGTGCCCCTTGGAAGAGCTGTTGTGTTCAGAGAGGTTTAAAAAGATGGTTTTAATGTCCCTTGGAAGAGACATGGAGGTCACAGTAGCTTAACAAGACGGTTTTTCTGCCCCTTGGAAAAGTGGTGGAGGTTACATTGGAATAAAAAAACATTATTGTTATGTTCTGCTACCAAAGCTAAGGAAAGAGAGGAGATCTTTCCCTACTATAGGACTCAGCTGAATCCCTACGATGTAACAGGGAACCTGATCCTGCGATCAGACCTGCTAAAGTCCTAATCTAGTCTGTACAAAGACCTATAGATGTGGGGAGGGAATCCCTACAAGTACTAAGGACTGGGAGGAATATGGGACACCTCCTAACAGAAATAGTAGCAGACAGACGAACAAACAAAATAGATAGAACATAGAGGTCCGTAGACCAAGCAAACTAACAGAGTAGATACAGAGCACAGGCTAGCTAGAAAGTAGATATACAATGAAGTCCAGCAAAGCCAGAAGGGCGGAGCAGGATTAAATAGGCCAACAAGGTCATGTGACCAGCAAAGGAAAAAAAACCTAACAGCAAGGTTCTAACAGTACCCCCCCTTCTAAGAGGATCCTCCGGATCCCCTAGGACCAGGCTTATCAGGAAATCTCCTGTGAAACGCTCTGATAAGTCTGGACGCGGAAACATCATCTGACCTCACCCAAGAGTTATCCTCGGGTCCGAAACCTTTCCAGGCCACAAGATACTGCAAACTACCTCTATACCGTCTAGAGTCAAGGATGCGAGAAATTTCATATTCCCCGTCCTCCACCACCGGAGGAACAGAGGCAGAGGCGTCACCATCCGACACAACAGCTTTTTTTAACAGAGAGACATGAAAGACCGGATTAATTCTCCAGGAGGTAGGAACCTCCAACCTAACAGCAGATTGGTTGACAACCTGAAGCACCTTAAAGGGCCCTACAAACTTGGGACCCAATTTCTTAGAAGGAATCCTTAACCCCAGATTCCTAGAGGACAACCAAACCATGTCACCAACAGCAAACAAAACCTCCTGTCGTTTCCTATCAAAGTAGTCTTTAGATTTTCTGTTGGCCTCCTGAAGATTACCACGCACATCCGTCCAAACTCTTTCCAAATCACCGGAAAAATTCTCCTCCTCAGGCACGGCAGATCCCAACTTGGAGAACGACCCAAACGACGGATGTCTCCCAGAACAACAAAAAAAAGGCGAACAACCAGCAGAAGAAGATGTATGATTGTTCAGAGCAAATACGGCAAGTGGCAGAAACTCAGACCACCCCTCTTGATTGTCTGCCACAAAACAACGCAAGAACTGCTCAACATCCTGGTTTTTCCTTTCTGTCTGGCCATTAGATTCAGGATGATATCCGGACGAAAACGACAAATCAATTCCCAACCTGTCACAAAAGGCACGCCAAAAACGAGCCACGAACTGAGGACCCCTATCAGAAACAATGTCAGTAGGAACGCCATGAAGTCTGACAATTTCCTTGACAAAGGCCTTAGCGAGAGTTTTAGCGCAGGGCAGTTTGACGAAGGGAACCAAGTGACACATCTTGCTAAAACGGTCCACGACCACCCAGATGACAGTAAAACCCTCAGAGGGAGGAAGGTCAGTTATAAAGTCCATAGCCAAATGTGTCCAAGGAGCACTGGGGACCTCCAAAGGACAAAGCAACCCCGCAGCAGGAGTATGTGAGGACTTAGATCTAGCACATATAGTACATTGGCGCACCCACTTAATGACTTCCTTCTGCCATCCAGGCCACCAAAAACTGCGACCCATCAGTCTCTTGGTCTCAGAGATTCCGGGATGACCTGCCAACCGAGATTCGTGACACTCAACAAACAAATCTCTCCTAAAGGTCCCAGGCACAAACAACCTCCCATGAGGAGTGTTAGATGGGGCATTCTCCTGAGCTTTAAGAATCTCATCTTCCAAAACGGAGTCTAAAGCAGCTATCACAACACCTTCTTGTAAAATGTTTTCCTCTTTCTCAGCACCGACTATGGGAGAAAAACTGCGAGACAAGGCATCCGCCTTAACATTCTTAGTACCAGGGATGTAAGTAACGGAGAAATTAAACCGCGAGAAAAACAGTGCCCACCTAGCCTGACGGGCATTCAGGCGCTTGGCAGCGTCAAGATATATCAGATTTTTATGATCCGTAAGAACCTGAACGGGAAATTCCGCACCTTCCAAGAAGTGGCGCCAGTGTTCAAATGCGAGTTTAATAGCCAATAATTCCCGATTACCAATATCGTAATTCAATTCAGTCTCCGAAAATTTTTTTGAAAAAAAGGCACAGGGATGTAATCCATCCCCGTTATCCTGAGACAATACTGCGCCAACCCCCACAGAGGAAGCATCAACCTCAACCAAAAACGGCCTAGTAACATCAGGCTGCATAAGGATGGGAGCAGAGGTGAACCTCTCCTTGAGATACACAAAAGCTTCAATGGCCTCAGAAGACCACTGAACCGCATCAGCACCTTTCCTGGTGAGATCAGTCAGAGGTTTGACAATACTAGAAAAATTTTTTATGAATTTTCTATAGTAATTGGCGAAACCCAAAAACCTCTGTATCGATTTCAAACCAATAGGCCTAGGCCATTCCTGCACAGCCTGAACCTTAACCGGATCCATCTCAAAACCTTTGCTGGAGATAATGTAGCCCAAAAAACTAATTCTCTGTACAGCGAACTCACATTTCTCCAGCTTAGCAAAAAGCGAATTGTCCATTAATAACTGTAATACCTCACGCACGCTCCGCCAATGAGACTCCAGATCTGGCGAATAAATCAAAATGTCATCCAAATACACAACCACATTTTTACCGATCAAAGGTCTAAGGATGTCATTAATCAGATTCTGAAAAAATGCAGGAGCATTAGTAAGACCAAAAGGCATAACCAGATTCTCAAAATGACCCACAGGAGTGTTAAAAGCAGTCTTCCATTCATCACCCTCCTTCATGCACAACAGATTGTATGCCCCCTTAAGGTCAATTTTAGAGAACCACTTGGCCCCCAATAACTGGTTAAACAGATCAGGAATCAATGGCAGTGGGTAAGGATTGCGTACCGTAATTTTGTTAATCTCACGAAAATCCAGACAAGGACGTAAACCGCCGTCCTTTTTTTTTACAAAAAAAAATCCAACCGCCACAGGAGACTTAGAGGGCCTAATGTGACCGGCGGCCAAACTTGTCTGTATGTATTCCTCCAAAGCCTTCCTCTCAGGAATAGTAAGGTTAAATAAACGACTTTTAGGAAGAGTCGCTCCAGGGACAAATTCAATAGAACAATCATAGTCTCTATGGGGAGGCAAAACCTGCGATTCTTTCTCAGAAAAAACTCTCCAAAAATCCTGAATAGGAACAGGCAATTCTCCCCTATCCAAAGCTGCAATACGCCCGTTACAACACTTGTCATAACATTTATGGCTCCAGGATTTAATTTCACTGGTAGACCAATCCAGTACAGGATTGTGAAATTTTAACCAGGGCAAACCCAATATTACTGGAGAAGGGAAGTTATTCAACACTACCAAATCCAATTTCTCATGGTGAACACCATTAATAGTGAGAGGAAATTCACTGACCTTGAGAGTAATATTCTTCAAAGGGGAGCCATCCACAGAAACCACAGCAATGGGGGATGATAAAGGTTCAGGTTTTAAATTGAGTTTTTCCACGAATCCCCCATCAATTACATTCAGTGTAGACCCGCAATCAACAAACACCCGAAATTCCATTAATTTTTCCTGAGCAATCGTGGAAGCAGCTAAAAATACACCCTTGGAATTTAAACAGGCAATACGGGCGTGACTGACCATTTTTTTTTCTTTCTTCATACGAAGCTCACAGCCTTTAATCAAATGACCAGATTTCCCGCAATAGAAACACAAGCCTTCCGAAAAACGACGGTCTTTTTCTTGAGAGCGAGGTGCCACCGATCCAATCTCCATCGGTTCACCACTGTTAGTACACACATTATCATAACCAGAAACTGACATAGCAGAGGATTTGCTCTCATTAACCCTAGCACGCAGTCTTCTATCCACCCGTATAGCTAATTGCATAGCCTGTTGCAAATCCTCAGGTGTAGGATAAGCAATTAGCAGGTCTTTAACCCTTTCACTGAGCCCAGCAAGAAATAGACTTTTCAGAGCAGAATCGTTCCACCCTGTTTGAGTGGACCAACGACGAAAATGAGTACAATATTTTTCCATATTACCTGATCCTTGTTTTAAACGTCTCAACTCAGTCTCAGCTGATGCCACACGGTCAGGATCATCATATAATAGTCCTAAAGCAGAAAAAAAACTATCCACTGATCTGAAGCATGTATCACTAGGTTGCAAAGAAAAGGCCCACTCCTGAGGCTCTTTGCGCAAAAGTGACATTATGAACGCTACACGCTGGGATTCATCCCCAGAGGACTTGGGTCTCAAACGAAAATACAATAAGCAAGCATTTTTAAATGAAAAAAATTCTCGATGTTCACCAAAAAATAAATCCGGCAAACATACCT
This sequence comes from Phyllobates terribilis, assembly GCF_046119375.1. Taxonomy (NCBI): domain Eukaryota; kingdom Metazoa; phylum Chordata; class Amphibia; order Anura; family Dendrobatidae; genus Phyllobates; species Phyllobates terribilis. The sequence goes on from NW_027362964.1 coordinate 459,742, forward strand.
TAGGCTCCAAGAAATATGCTCCAGGACAGTTACTCACATGCTGACGGAGCTCGGCCACTTCCAGAGAGAGTCCCTGCAGGTGTTTAGCCAAATCCTGAACCGACACCATGATGGAACAAAAAAAAATCTTTCCTTAGAGAATTTGCAGGCTGGACTTACTGTTATGTTCTGCTACCAAAGCTAAGGAAAGAGAGGAGATCTGTCCCTACTATAGGACTCAGCTGAATCCCTACGATGTAACAGGGAACCTGATCCTGCGATCAGACCTGCTAAAGTCCTAATCTAGTCTGTACGAAGACCTATAGATGTGGGGAGGGAATCCCTACAAGTACTAAGAACTGGGAGGAATATGGGACACCTCCTAACAGAAATAGTAGCAGACAGACGAACAAACAAAATAGATAGAACATAGAGGTCCGTAGACCAAGCAAACTAACAGAGTAGATACAGAGCACAGGCTAGCTAGAAAGTAGATATACAATGAAGTCCAGCAAAGCCAGAAGGGCGGAGCAGGATTAAATAGGCCAACAAGGTCATGTGACCAGCAAAGGAAAAAAAACCTAACAGCAAGATTCTAACAATTATCAGTGCCCCGTGGAAGAGACATGGAGGTCACAGTAGCTTTACAAAATGGTTTTAATGCCCCTTGGAAGAGTGGTGGAGGTTACAGTGGAATAAAAAGACAATATCAATGCCCCGTGGAAGAGACGTGGAGATCACAGTAGCTTAACAAGACGGTTTCAATGTCCCTTGGAAGAGTGGTGGAGATTGAAATGGAATATAAAGATAATATCAATGCCCCTTGGAAGAGTGGTGGAGATCACAGTGAAAAAAGACAATATCAATGCCCCGTGGAAGAGACGTGGTGGTCACAGCACCTTAACAATACGGTTTTAATGCCCCTTTGAAGAGTGATGGAGGTCGAAGAGGAATAAAAAGACATTATCATTGCCCCGTGGAAGAGACGTCGAGGTCAAAGTAGCTTAATAACATGGTTTTACAGCCCCTTGGAAGAGCTGTGGAATTCAGAGTGGTTTAACAAGACGGTGTTAATGCCCCTTGGAGGAGACATGGATGTCACAGTAGGTTAACAAGACGGTTTTAATGCCCCTTGGAAGAGTGGTGGAGGTCGCAGTGGAAAAAAAAGACAATATCAATGCTCAGTTGAAGAGACGTGGAGGTCACAGTAGCTTAACAAAACAGTTTTAATGCCCTTTGAAAGAGTGGTGGAGGTCGCAGTGGAATAAAAAGACAATATCAATGCCCCGTGGAAAAGACTTGGAGGTCACAATAGCTTAACAAGACGGTTTTAATGCCCCTTGGGAGAGTGGTGGAGGTTGCAGTGGAATAAAAAGACAATATTAATGCTCCGTGGAAAAGACGTGGAGGTCACAGTAGCTTAACAAGACGGTTGTAATGCCCCTTGGAAATGTGGTAGAGTACAGAGTGGTTTAACAAGAAAGTTTTAATGCCCCTTCGCAGAGAAGTGGAGGTCACAGTAGCTTAACATGATGGTTTTAATGCCCCTTGGAAGAGTTGTGGAGGTCACAGTGGAATAAAAAGACAATATCCATGCCCCGTGGAAGAGACGTGGAGGTCACAGTAACTTAACAAGACAAATTTAATGCCGCTTGGAAGAGTGGTGGAGGACGCAGTGGAATGAAAAGACAATATCAATTTCCCGTGGAAGAGACATGAAGGTAACAGTAGCATAATAAGACGGTTTTAATGCCCCTTGGAAGAGCTGTTGTGTTCAGAGAGGTTTAAAAAGATGGTTTTAATGTCCCTTGGAAGAGACATGGAGGTCACAGTAGCTTAACAAGACGGTTTTTCTGCCCCTTGGAAAAGTGGTGGAGGTTACATTGGAATAAAAAGACATTATCAGTGCCCCATGGAAGAGACATGGAGGTCACAGGAGCTTAAAAAGACGGTTTTATTTCCACCTTGTAAGAGTGGTGGACGTAGCAGTGGAATAAAAATACAATATCATTGCCGCGTGGAAGAGACGTGGAGGTCACAGTAGATTATCAAGACGGATTTAATGCCCCTTGGCAGAACTGTGGAGTTCAGAGTGGTTTAACAAGACGGTTTTAATGCCCCTTGGAAAAGAGGTGAAGGTCACAGTAGCTTAACAAGATGGTTTTAATGCCCCTTGGAAGAGTGGTGGAGGTCTTAGTGGAATAAAAAGACATTATCAATGCCCCTTGGAAGATTGGTGGAGGTCACAGTGGAATAAAAAGACAATATCAATACCCCGTGGAAGAGACGTGGAGATCACAGTAGCTTAACAAGAAGGTTTAATGCCCCTTGGAAGAGTGGTGGAGGTTACAGTGGAATATAAAGACAATATCAATTCCCCGTAAAAGAGACGTGGAGGTCAAAGTAGCTTAATAAGAAGGTTTTAATGCCCCTTGGAAGAGCTGTGGAGTTCAGAGTGGTTTAACAAGACGGTTTTAATTCCCCTTGGAAGAGACGTGGATGTCACAGTAGCTTAACAAGAAGGTTTAATGCCCCTTGGAAGAATGGTGGAGGTTACAGTGGAATATAAAGACAATATTAATGCCCAGTGGAAGAGAAGAGGAGGTCACAGTAGCGTAACAAGACGATTTTAATGCCTCTTGGAAGAGTGATGGTGGTTCGCAGTATAATAAAATGACAATATCAATGCCCCTTGGAAGAGTGATGGAGGTCGCAGTGGAATAAAAAGACAATATCAATGCCCAGTGGATGAGACGTGAAGGTCACCGTAGCTTAACAAGATGGTTTTAATTCCCCTTGGAAGAGTGGTGGAGGTTACAGCGGAATAAAAAGACAATATCAATGCCCCGTGGAAGAGACGTGGAGGTCACAGTGGCTTAACAAGACAGTTTTATTGCACCTTGGAAGAGTGGTTGTGATCGCAGTGGAATAAAAAGACAATATCATTGCCGTGTGGAAGAGACATTCAGGTCACAGTAGATTATCAAGACGGTTTTAATGCACCTTGGCAGAGCTGTGGAGTTCAGAGTGGTTTAACAAGACGATTTTAATGTCCCTTGGAAGAGATGTGAAGGTCATAGTAGCTTTACAAGACGATTTTAATGCCCCTTGGAAGAGTGGTGGAGGTTACAGTGGAATAAAAACACTATATCAATGCCCAGTGGAAGAGGCGTGGTGGTCACATTAGGTTAACCAGATAATTTTAATGCCCCTTGGCAGAGGGCAGAGCTGTGGTGTTCAGAGTGGCTTAACAAGACGGTTTTAATGCCCCTTGGAAGAGATGTGAAGGTAACTGTAGCTTAACAAGACGGTTTTAATGCCCCTTGGAAGAGTGGTGGAGGATACAATGGAATAAAAAGACAATATCAATGCCCTGTGGAATAGACGTGGAGGTCACAGTAGCTTAGCAAGAAGTTTTTTTTGCCCCTTGGAAGAGTAGTGGAGGTCGCAATGGAAAAAAAAGAAACTAGCAATCACCCTTGGAGGAGTAGTGGAGGTCGCAGTGGAATAAAAACACAGTATCAATGCCCCGTGGAAGAGACGTGAAGGTCATGGTAGCGTAACAAGACGGTTTTAAAGCCCTTTGGAAGAGTCGTGGAGTTTACAGTGGAATAAGAAGACAATATCAATGCCCCGTGGAAGACACGTGGAGGTCACAGTAGCTTAACAAGACGGTTTTATTGCCCACTTGTAAGAGTGGTGGAAGTCACAGTTAAATAAAAAGACAATATCATTGCCGCGTGGAAGAGAGGAGGAGGTCACAGTAGATTATCAAGACGGTTTTAATGCCCCTTGGCAGAACTGTGGAGTTCGGAGTGGTTTAACAAGACGGTTTTAATGCCCCTTGGAAGAAATGTGAAAGTCACAGTAGCTTAACAAGATGGTTTTAATGCCCCTTGGAAGAGTGGTGGAGGTTACAGTGGAATAAAAAGACAATATCAATGCCCCGTGGAAGAGACGTGGAGATCACAGTAGCTTAAAAAGATGATATTAATGCCCCTTGTAAGAGCTGTGGAGTTCAGAGTGGTTTAACAAGACGGTTTAAATGCCCCGTGGAAGAGACGTGGAGGGCACAGTATCTTAACAAGATGGTTTTAATGCCCCTTGGAAGAGCTGTGGAGTACAGAGTGGTTTAACAAGATGGTTTTAATGCCCGTTGGAAGAGTGGTGAAGGTCGTAGTGGAATAAAAAGACAATATCAATGTCCCTTGGAAGACTGGTGGAGGTTGCAGTGGAATAAAAAGACAATATCAATATCCCGTGGAAGAGATGTGGAGATCACAGTAGATTAACAAGACAGTTTTAATGCCCCTTGGAAGAGTGATGGAAGTCGCAGTGGAATAAAAAGACAATATCAATGCCCCGTGGAAGAGACGTGGAGGTCACAGTAGCTTAACCAAACAGTTTTAATGCCCTTTGGAAGAGTGGTGGTGGTCGCAGTGGAATAAAAAGACAATATCAGTGGCCCGGAAAAGAGACGTGGAGGTCACAGTAGCTTAACAAGATGGTTTTAATGCCCCTTGCAAGAGCTGTGGAGTTCAGAGAGGTCTAAAAAGATGGTTTTAATGTCCCTTAGAAGAGATGTGGAGGTCACAGAGGCTTAACAAGACGGTTTTTGTGCCCCTTGGAAAAGTGGTGGAGGTTACATTGGAGTAAAAAGACATTATCAGTGCCCCGTGGGAGAGACGTGGAGGTCACAGTAGCTTAACAAGACAGTTTTAATGTCTCTTGGAAGAGTGGTGAAGGTTGCAGTGCAATAAAAGACAATATAAATGCCCCGAGGAAGAGACGTAGAGGTCACAGTATCTTAACAAGACAATTTTAATGCCACTTGGAAGAGTGGTGGAGGTCGCAGTGGAATAGAAAAACAATATCAATGCCCCTTGGAAATGTGGTGGAGTTCGCAGTGGAATAAAAAGACAATATCAATGCCCCGTGGAAGAGACGTGGAGGTCAGAGAAGCTTAACAAGATGGTGTTAATGACCCTTGGAACACTGGTGGAGGTCGCAGTGTAATAAAAAGACAATATCAATGGCCCGTAAAAGAGACGTGGAGGTCACAGTAGCTTAACAAGATGGTTTTAATGCCCCTTGGAAGAGATGTGGAGGTCACAGTAGCTTAAAAATACGGTTTTTGTGTCCCTTGGAAAAGAGGTGGAGGGTACATTGGAATACAAAGACATTATCAGTGCCCCGTGGGAGAGACGTGGAGGTCACAGTAGCTTAACAAGACTGTTTTAATGCCTTTTGGAAGAGTGGTGAAGGTCGCAGTGCAATAAAAGACAATATCAATGCCCCGTGGAAAAAACGTAGAGGTCACAGTAGCTTAACAAGATGGTTTTAATGCCCCTTCGAATAGTGGTGGAGGTCGCAGTGGAGTAAAAAGACAATATCAATGCCCCGTGGAAGAGACTTGGAGATCACAGTAGCTTAACAAGATGGTTTTAATGCCCCTTGGAATAGTGGTGGAGGTCGCAGTGGAATAAAAAAACAATATCAATGCCCCTTGGAAATGTGGTGGAGTTCGCAGTGAAATAAAAAGACAATATCAATGCCCCGTGGAAGAATGGTGGAGATCACAGTGGAAAAAAAACAATATCAATGCCCCGTGGAAGAGATGTGGTGGTCACAGCAGCTTAACAATACGGTTTTAATGCCCCTTTGAAGAGGGATGGAGGTCGCAGTGGAATAAAAAGACAATTTCATTGCCCCGTGGAAGAGATGTTGAGGTCACAGTACCTTTACAAGAAGGCTTTAATGTCCATTGGAAGAGTGGTGGAGGATATAGTGGAATAAAAAGAAAATATCAATGCCCCGTGGAAGAGACGTGGAGGTCACAGGAGCTTAACAATACAGTTTTAATGTCCCTTTGAAGAGCGATGGAGGTCGCAGTGGAATAAAAAGACAATTTCATTGCCCGGTGGAAGAGATGTTGAGGTCACAGTACCTTTACAAGACGGTTTTAATGTCCATTGGAAGAGTGATGGAGGATATAGTGGAATAAAAAGAAAATATCAATGCCCAGTGGAAGAGACGTGGAGGTCACAGGAGCTTAACAATACAGTTTTAATGCCCCTTGGAAGAGTGGTGGAGGTTGCAGTGGAATAAAAAGAAAATATCAATGCCCGTGGAAGAGACGTGGAGGTCAGAGTAGCTTAACAAGACGGTTTTAATGCCCCTTGGAACAGTGGTGGAGGTCGCAGTGGAATAAAAAGAAAATATAAATGCCCAATGGAAGAGACGTGGAGGACACAGTAGCTTAACAATGCGGTTTTAATGCCCATTGGAAGAGTGGTGGAGGTCGCTGTGGAATAAAAAGACAATATCAATGCCCAGTGGAAGAGACGTGGAGGTCACAGTAGCTTAACAAGATGGTTTTAATGCCCCTTGGAAGAGTGGTGGAGGTTACAGTGGAATATAAAGACAATATCAATGCCCAGTGTAAGAGACGTGGAGGTCACATTAGCGTAACAAGACGGTTTTAATGCCCCTTGGAAAAGAGGTGGAGGTTCGCAGTGGAATAAAAAGACAATATCAATGCCCCGTGGAATAGACGTGGAGGTCACATTAGGTTAACCAGATGGTTTTTATGCCCCTTGGCAGAGCTGTGGAGTTCAGAGTGGTTTAACAAGACAGATTTAATGCCCCTTGGAAGAGACGTGAAGGTCATTGTAGCTTAACAAGACGGTTTTAATGCCCCTTGGAAAAGTGGTGGAGGTTACAGTGGAATAGAAAGACAATATCAATGCCTTGTGGAAGAGACGTGGAGGTCACAGTAGCTTAACAAGACGGTTTTATTGCCCCTTGTTAGAGTGGTGGAGGTTGAAGTGGAAAAAAAAGAAAATATCAATGCCCCTTGGAGGAGTGGTGGAGGTCGCAGTGGAATAAAAAGACAATATCAATGCCCTGTGAAAGAGACGTGGAGGTCACAGTAGCTTAACAAGATGACTTTAATGCCCCTTGGAAGAGCTGTGAAGTTCAGAGAGGTCTAAAAAGATGGTTTTAATGTCCCTTGGAAGAGATGTGGAGGTCACAGTAGCTTAACAAGACGGTTTTTGTGCCCCTTGGAAAAGTGGTGGAGGTTACATTGGAAGAAAAAGACATTATCAGTGCCCCGTGGAGAGACGTGGAGGTCACAGTAGCTTAATAAGACTGTTTTAATGCCTCTTGGAAGAGTGGTGAAGGTGGCAGTGCAATAAAAGACAATATCAATGCCCCGTGGAAAAGACGTAGAGGTCACATTAGCTTAACAAGATGGTTTTAATGCCCCTTGGAATAGTGGTGGAGGTCACAGTGGAATAAAAAGACAATATCAATGCCCCGTGGAAGAAACTTGGAGATAACATTAGCTTAACAAGACAATTTAAATGCCCCTTGGAAGAGTGGTGGAGGTCGCAGTGGAATAAAAAAACAATATCAATGCCCCTTGGAAATGTGGTGGAGTTCACAGTGGAATAAAAAGACAATATCAATGCCCCGTGGAAGAGACGTGGAGGTCAGAGAAGCTTAACAAGACGGTTTTAATGCCCACTGGAAGAGTGGTGGAGGTCGTAGTGGAATAAAAAGACAATATCAATGCCCCGTGGAAGAGACTTGGAGATCACAGTAGATTAACAAGACGGTTTCAATGCCCCTTGGAAGAGTCATGGAGGTCGCATTGAAATAAAAAGACAATATCAAAGCCACTTGGAAGAATGGTGGAGGTCGCAATGGAATAAAATGACAATATCAATGCCCCCGTGGAAGAGACGTGGAGGTCAAAGGAGCTTAACAATACAGTTTTAATGCCCCTTTGAAGAGAGATGGAGGTCGCAGTGGAATAAAAAGACAATTTCATTGCCCCGTGGAAGAGACGTTGAGGTCACAGTATCTTTACAAGACGGTTTTAATGTCCATTGGAAGAGTGGTGGAGGATATAGTGGAATAAAAAGAAAATATCAATGCACAGTGGAAGAGACGTGGAGGTCACAGGAGCTTAACAATACAGTTTTAATGCCCCTTGGAAGAGTGGTGGAGGTTGCAGTGGAATAAAAAGAAAATATCAATGCCCGTGGAAGAGACGTGGAGGTCAGAGTAGCTTAACAAGATGGTTTTAATGCCCCTTGGAACAGTGGTGGAGGTCGCAGTGGAATAAAAAGAAAATATAAATGCCCAGTGGAAGAGACGTGGAGGACACAGTAGCTTAACAATGCGGTTTTAATGCCCATTGGAAGAGTGGTGGAGGTCGCTGTGGAATAAAAAGACAATATCAATGCCCGGTGGAAGAGACGTGGAGGTCACAGTAGCTTAACAAGATGGTTTTAATGCCCCTTGGAAGAGTGGTGGAGGTCACTGTGGAATAAAAAGACAATATTAATGCCCCGTGGAAGAGATGTGGAGGACACAGTAGCTTAAAATGCGTTTTTAATGCCCCTTGAAAGATCTGTGGAGTTCAGAGTGCTTTAACAAGATGGTTTTAAAGCCCTTTGGAAGAGACATGGAGGTCACAGTAGCTTAAAAAGACGGTTTTAATGCCCCTTGGAAGTGTGGTGGAGGTCGCTGTGGAATAAAACGACAATATCAATGCCCCGTGGAAGAGTGGTGGAGGTCACAGTGGAATAAAATGACAATATCATTGCCCCGTGGAAGAGACGTGGAGGTCAAAGTAGCTTAGCAAGATGGTTTTAATGCCCCTTGGAAGTGTGGTGTAGGTCGCAGTGGAATAAATCGACAATATCAATGCCCCGTGGAAGAGCGGTGGAGGTCGCAGTGGCATAAAATGACAATATCAATGCCCCGTGGAAGAGACGTGGAGGTCACAGTAGCTTAACAAGATGGTTTTATTGCCCCTTAGAAGAGTGGTGGAGGTTGCAGTGGAATAAAAAGACATTATCATTGCCCGTGGAAGAGACCTTGAGGTCATAGTAACTTAACAAGACGGTTTTAATGCCCCTAGGAAGAGTGGTGGAGGTCACAGTGGAATAAAGAGACAATATCAATGCCCCGTGGAAGAGACGTGGAAGTCACAGTAGCTTAACAAGATGGTTTTAATGCCCCTTGGAAGAGTGGTGGAGGTCGCAGTGGAATAAAAAGACAAAATAAATGCCCCGTGGAAGAAACGTGGAGGTCACAGTAGCTTAACAAGACTGTTTAAATGCCCCTTGAAAGAGTGGTGGAGGTTGCAGTGGAATAAAAAAAAATATATATCAATGCCCGTGGAAGAGACATGGAGGTCACAGTAACTTAGCAATAATGTTTTAATGCCCATTGGAAGAGCTGTGGAGTTCAGAGTGGTTTAACAGTTCTTTTTTAATGCCCCTTGGAATAGACGTGGAGGTCACAGTAACTTAACAAGATGGTTTTAATGCCCCTTGGAAGAGTGGTGGAGGTTACAGTGGAATAAAAAGACAATATGAATGTCCCCGTGGAAGAGACGTGGCGGTCAGAGTAGCTTAACAAGACGGTTTTAATGCCCCTTGGAACAGTGGTGGAGGTCGCAGTGGAATAAAAAGACATTATCAATGCCCAGTGGAAGAGACGTGGAGGACACAGTAGCTTAACAATGTGGTTTTAATGCCCATTGGAAGTGTGATGGAGGTCGCAGTGGAATAAAAAGACAATATCAATGCCGCGTAGAAGAGAAGTGTAGGTCACAGTAGCTTAACAAGATGGTTTAAATGCCCCTTGAAAGAGTAGTGGAGGTTGCAGTGGAATAAAAAAAATATATGAATGCCCGTGGAAGAGACATGGATGTCACAGTAACTTAACAAGACTATTTTAATGCCCATTGGAAGAGCTGTGGAGTTCAGAGTGGTTTAACAATTCAGTTTTAATGTCCCTTGGAAGAGTGGTGGAGGTTACAGTGGAATAAAAAGACAATATCAATGTCTCCGTGGAAGAGACATGGAGGTCAGAGCAGCTTAACAAGATGGTTTTAATGCCCCTTGGAAGAGTGGTGGAGATTGCAGTGGAATAAAAAGACAATATCAATGCCCCTTGGAAGAGTGGTGGAGGTCGTAGTGGAATAAAAAGACAATATCAATGTCCCCATGGAAGAGACCTGGAGGTCAGAGTAGCTTAACAAGACGGTTTTAATGCCTCTTGGAACAGTGGTGGAGGTCGCAGTGGAATAAAAAGAAAACATAAATGCCCAGTGGAAGAGACGTGGAGGACACAGTAGCTTAACAATGCGGTTTTAATGCCCATTGGAAGAGTGGTGGAGGTTGCTGTGGAATAAAAAGACAATATCAGTGCCCTGTGGAAGAGATGTGGAGGTCACAGTAGCTTAACAAGATGGATTTAATGCCCCTTGGAAGAGTGGTGGAGGTCGCTGTGGAATAAAAAGACAATATTAATGCCCCGTGGAAGAGATGTGGAGGACACAGTAGCTTAAAATGCGGTTCTAATGCCCCGTGGAAGATCTGTGGAGTTCAGAGTGCTTTAACAAGTTGGTTTTAATGCCCTTTGGAAGAGACGTGGAGATCAGAGTAGCTTAAAAAGACGGTTTTAATGCCCCTTGGAAAAGTGGTGGAGGTTACAGTGGAATAAAAAGACAATATCAATGCCCCTTGGAAGAGTGGTGGAGGTCGCAGTGGAATAAAATGACAATATCAATGCACCGTGGAAGAGACGTGGAGGTCACAGCAGCTTAACAAGACGGTTTTATTGCCCCTTGGAAGAGTGGTGGCTGTCGCAGTGGAATAAAAAGACAATATCATTGCCCGTGGAAGAGACCTTGAGGTCATAGTAGCTTAACAAGACGGTTTTAATGCCCCTTGCAAGAGTGGTGGAGGTCGCAGTGGAATAAAAAGACAATATCAATGCTCCGGGGAAGAGACATGGAGATCACAGTAGCTTAACAAGACGGTTTTAATGCCCCTTGGAAGAGCTGTGGAGTTCAGAGTGGTTCAACAAGACGGTTTTAATTCCCCTTGGAAGAGACATGGAGGTCACAGTAGCTTAAAAAGACGGTTTTAATGCGCCTTGGTAGAGTGCTGGAGGTTAGAGTGGAATAAAAAGACAATATCAATGCCCCATGGAAGAGACTTGGAGATCACAGTAGCTTTACAAGACGGTTTTAATGCCCCTTGGAAGAGCGGTGGAGGTCGCAGTGGAATACAAAGACAATATAAATTCCCCTTGGAAGAGTGGTGGAGGTCGCAGTGGAATTAAAAGACAAAATCAATGCCCCTTGGAAGAGTGGTGGAGGTCGCAGTTTATTAAAAAGACAATATCAATGCCCAGTGGAAGAGACGTGGAGGTCACAGTCGTTTAACAAACAGATTTAATGCCCTGTGGAAGAGTGGTGGTGGTCGCAGTGGAATAAAAAATAATATCAATGCCCCTTGGAAGAGTGGTGGAGGTCGCAGTGGAATAAAGAGACAATATCAATGCCCTGTGGAAGAGACGTGGATGTCACAGTAGCTTAAGAAGATGGTTTTAATGCCTCTTGGAAGAGTGGTGGAGGTCGCAGTGGAATAAAAAGACAAAATAAATGCCCCGTGGAAGAAACGTGGAGGTCACTGAAGCTTAACAAGATGGTTTTAATGCCCCTTGGAAGAGTGGTGGAGGGCGCAGTTTGCAATTGAGATTACTCTTTTCTTCAGAGCACCCGAATAGACCAGTGAGCGACCCCTCTCTTTTTTCTATTAATCATTTTTGGGATCCCGCTCCTGGAGCATTGCAGCAGGTACGTGTTCACACTATTAGAAGTTTGACAGCCTTTTTTCTGACCATGTGTCCCTCCCATTCAATCACAGGTGGTTTTAACTAGCTCTACCAGCCCATACATTGTAGGTTAAAAGCCCAAGCAGAGACATATTGTCCATACAGGCTTACAGCCCAAGAGTGGCATATCCAGTGGTAGCGTAGCGTAGTTTCCCATCATACGAAGGTGACCTTGTCGTGGTTGATGGGCACACATAAATTGGCCAAATTATGCGCAAAAAACCTTCATTTTTCAAAGTGACATTAGTCTAGATACAATATTTCTTATATATTCATGTATGGAGTGCCGAAGTTCTTTTTGCAATTGAGATTACTCTTTTCTTCAGAGCACCCGAATAGACCAGTGAGCGACCCCTCTCTTTTTTCTATTAATCATTTTTGGGATCCCGCTCCTGGAGCATTGCAGCAGGTACGTGTTCACACTATTAGACGTTTGACAGCCTTTTTTCTGACCATGTGTCCCTCCCATTCAGTCACAGGTGGTTTTAACTAGCTCTACCAGCCCATACATTGTAGGTTAAAAGCCCAAGCAGAGACATATTGTCCATACAGGCTTACAGCCCAAGAGTGGCATATCCAGTGGTAGCGTAGCGTAGTTTCCCATCATACGAAGGTGACCTTGTCGTGGTTGATGGGCACACATAAATTGGCCAAATTATGCGCAAAAAACCTTCATTTTTCAAAGTGACATTAGTCTAGATACAATATTTCTTATATATTCATGTATGGAGTGCCGAAGTTCTTTTTGCAATTGAGATTACTCTTTTCTTCAGAGCACCCGAATAGACCAGTGAGCGACCCCTCTCTTTTTTCTATTAATCATTTTTGGGATCCCGCTCCTGGAGCATTGCAGCAGGTACGTGTTCACACTATTAGAAGTTTGACAGCCTTTTTTCTGACCATGTGTCCCTCCCATTCAGTCACAGGTGGTTTTAACTAGCTCTACCAGCCCATACATTGTAGGTTAAAAGCCCAAGCAGAGACATATTGTCCATACAGGCTTACAGCCCAAGAGTGGCATATCCAGTGGTAGCGTAGCGTAGTTTCCCATCATACGAAGGTGACCTTGTCGTGGTTGATGGGCACACATAAATTGGCCAAATTATGCGCAAAAAACCTTCATTTTTCAAAGTGACATTAGTCTAGATACAATATATCTTATATATTCATGTATGGAGTGCCGAAGTTCTTTTTGCAATTGAATTTTTTCTCAGTAATGCTGAAAATTAATGTTAATACGCAGTTTGAGTGTACAGCGGGGCGGGGGGAGGGGCAGGGGATGGATCTCTGCAGGAATAATGAAGATCTCCATTTTTTTTTCTCTTTCCCGCATTTACAGTAGGGAGGTGCAATCTGTCAGCCTATCAGCAGAGCACACATTGATCGAACTGCTTTTTTTCACACAAGCAAGGGCATGTGTCATTGGCAGTGTATGTCACATGTCCTTGCCCTATAAGACCCAGCCATTTTCCCCGTCGCCACCATTTTCTCACTGCTGCAGCTGCGTGTTAGACGGCACCGCTGTTGCTGTGTGCGCTAAACCTTGTTAATTTCAAGCCAATTTTCGCACAAATCTACAGATAGCTTGGGAGTAGGGAATAGTTGTGATTGCAGTCCTTTTAAGGACTAGGTTACAGCATTTCCTACGACTTTTATCAGGCAGGTCTGTGCTCTTAAATAGATAGGTTGGGAGTAAAGACTAATTGTAATTGCAGTCCTTTTCAGGACTAAGTTACATCAGTTCCTATCAGTTTTTGCCAGTCAGGTGTGTGCCAGTACTGTGCAAGTTTTTTTCACAGCATTTTGCTAAATCTAGCAAAGCAAATCCTTTCTGGCCTATTGCAGAGTGTGTTAGTCAGTGGAGTAGCCTATCTGTGTTGCAAGCTACACCACCTGTGTATAGAATACCAATTTTTTTAATGCACCTAGTGAAGTAAAACCTTTTGGGCATAGCATCATTCTATTAGTCCATCTATACTAACCTCCACCAGGTTGCAAATTCAATATAATTTTTTTCTGCATCTAGCTCTGAAAAAATATTTGGGCTTCTAGCACTGTGTGGGACTTGGTCTATTAGTCCATCTTTACTAACCTCCACCAGGTTGCAAATTAAAATATTTTTTATCTGCATCTAGCTCTGAAAAAATATTTGGGCTTCTAGCAGTGTGTGGGACTTAGTCTATTAGTCCATCTATACTGACCTCCATCAGGTTGCAAATTCAATATAATTTTTTTCTGCATCTAGCTCTGAAAAAATATTTGGGCTTCTAGCAGTGTGTGGGACTTGGTCTATTAGTCCATCTATACTGACCTCCATCAGGTTGCAAATTGAATATAATTTTTATCTGCATCTAGCTCTGAAAAAATATTTGGGCTTCTAGCAGTGTGTGGGACTTAGTCTATTAGTCCATCTATACTGACCTCCATCAGGTTGCAAATTCAATATAATTTTTTTCTGCATCTAGCTCTGAAAAAATATTTGGGCTTCTAGCTGTGTGTGGGAGTTGTTCTATTAGTCCATCTATACTGACCTCCATCAGGTTGCAAATTGAATATAATTTTTATCTGCATCTAGCTCTGAAAAAATATTTGGGCTTCTAGCAGTTTGTGGGACTTGGTCTATTAGTCCATCTATACTGACCTCCACCAGCTTGCAAATTAAATATAATTTTTATCTGCATCTAGCTCTGAAAAAATATTTGGGCTTCTACGAGTGTGTATGACTTGGTCTATTAGTCCATCTATACTGACCTCCATCAGGGTGCAAATTCAATATAATTTTTTTCTGCATCTAGCTTTGAAAAAATATTTCGGCATCTAGCAGTGTGTGGGACTTAGTCTATTAGTCCATCTATACTGACCTCCATCAGGGTGCAAATTCAATATCATTTTTTTCTGCATCTAGCTCTGAAAAAATATTTCAGATTCTAGCAGTGTGTGGGACTTGTTCTATTAGTGTTAGAACTCTCCTGTTAGGTTTTTTCTAGTTTGCTGGTGACATGACCATTTTTGCCTATTTAATCCGGCTCCACCCTCCTGGCCTTGCTGGACTTCATTGTAATTTCTACTCTTGAGCTAGCTTGGTACTCTGTTACCTTTCTCTGTCAGTTTTGCTAGGTTTTCGGACCTCTATGTTCTATGTTGTTTGTTTGTCCTATTTCTGCTACAATTTCTGCTAGGAGGTGTCCATCTTTCTCCCAGTCCCTAGTTCTTGTAGGGATCCCTTCCCTCACATCTATAGGTCTTGGTTCAGACTAGCCGAGGACTTTAGCGGGTCTGATCGCAGGATCAGGTTCCCCGTTACATCGTAGGGATCCAGCTTAGTTCTATTGTAGGGACAGATCTCCTGTCTTTTCTTAGTGCTTGTAGCAGATCATAACAGTAAGTCCAGCCCAAAAAAATTTCTCTAAGGAAAGGCCCCCAGTTTCCATCATGGTCTCGGTTCAGGATTTGGCTCAACGCCTGCAGGGACTCTCTCTGGAGGTGGCCGAGCTCCAACAACACATGAGTAGCTGCCTTGGAGCACATTTTGTAGAGCCAAAGGTACGTCTGCCTGATCTATTTTTTGGTGAACAACAAGATTTTTTTACTTTAAAAATGCTTGTTTATTGTATTTTCGTTTAAGACCCAGATCCTCTGGTGATGAATCACAGCGCATAGGGTTCATAATGTCACTTTTGCGCAAAGAACCTCAGGGATGGGCCTTTTCTATCCAACTTAGTGATCCGTGCTTTAGATCAGTGGATAGTTTTTTTTCTGCTTTGGGGTTGTTGTATGATGATCCTGATCGTGTCTCATCTGCTGAGTCTGAATTAAGACGTTTGAGACAGGGATCAGGTAATGTGGAAAATTATTGTACTCACTTCCGTCGGTGGTCTGCTCAGGTGGAGTGGAACGATTCAGCTTTGAAAAGCTCATTTCTTGCGGGGCTAGGTGAAAGGGTTAAGGATCTGCTGATTGCTTATCCTTCACCTGGAAACTTGCAGGAGGCAATGCAATTAGCTATACGGGTGGACAGGAGACTGCGTGCTAGGGTTAATAAGAGTAAATCCTCTGCCATGTCAGCTCCGAGTCTTGAGAGGGTCTGTACTGACATTGGTGAGCCGATGGAGATTGGGGCGATGTCACCCCGCTCTCAGGAAAAAGACCGCAGATTTTCTGAAGGTTTGTGCTTTTATTGCGGAAAATCTGATCATTTCATTAAGAACTGTGTGCTTCGTATGAACAAAGAAAAAAAAAAAGGTCAGTTACACTCGTATAGTCTGTTTAAATACTAAGGGTGTACTTCTTTCTGCTACTATCACTGCTCAAGAAGAATTAATTGAATTTCGGGTATTTGTGGATTGTGGTTCTACTCTGAATGTGATTGATGGGGGATTCCTGGAAAAACTTAAATTAAAACCCAAACCTTTGTCATCCCCTATTGCTGTGGTTTCTGTCGATGGCTCTCCCTTAAAGAGTGTTACTCACAAGGTCTGTGAATTTCCCCTCACTATTAATGGTATTCACCAAGAGAATTTGGATTTGGTAGTATTAAATAATTTGCCTTCTCCAGTAGTGTTGGGGTTACCCTGGTTAAAATTGCACAATCCTGTACTGGATTGGTCTACCAATGAAATTAAGTCCTGGAGCCCTAAGTGTTATGACAAGTGTTGTAACGGGCGCATTGCTGCTGTGGATAAAGGGGAATTACCTGTACCTATTCAGGATTTTTGGAAAGTTTTTTCTGAGAAGGAATTGCAAATTTTGCCTCCCCATAGAGACTATGATTGTACCATTGAATTTGTCCCTGGAGCGACTCTTCCTAAAAGTCGTTTATTTAATCTTACTATTCCTGAGAGAAAGGCTTTGGAGGAATACATACAGACAAGCTTGGCCACCGGTCACATTAGGCCTTCCAAGTCTCCTGTGGCTGTTGGATTTTTTTTTGTTAAAAAAAAAGGACGACGGTTTACTTCCTTGTCTGGACTTTCGTGAGATTAATAAAATTACTGTACGCAATCCCTACCCACTGCCATTGATTCCTGATTTGTTTAACCAGTTAGTGGGGGCCAAGTGGTTCTCTAAAATTGATCTCCGGGGGGCATACAATTTGTTGCGCATGAAGGAGGGTGATGAATGGAAGACTGCTTTTAACACTCCTGTGGGTCATTTTGAGAATCTGGTTATGCCTTTTGGTCTTACCAATGCTTCAGCATTTTTTCAGAATCTTATTAATGACATCCTTAGACCTTTGATCAGCAAAAATGTGGTTGTGTATTTGGATGACATTTTGATTTATTCGCCGGATCTGGAGTCTCATTGGCAGAGCGTACGTGAGGTTTTACAGTTATTAATGGACAATTCGCTTTTTGCTAAGCTAGAGAAATGTGAGTTCGCTGTACAGAGAATTAGTTTTTTGGGCTACATTATCTCCAGTGAAGGTTTTGAGATGAATCCGGTTAAAGTTCAAGCTGTGCAGGAATGGCCTAGGCCTATTGGTTTCAAATCGATACAGAGGTTTTTGTGTTTCGCCAATTATTACAGAAAATTCATAAAAAAAATTTCTATTATTGTCAAACCACTGACTGATCTCACCAGGAAAGGTGCTAATGCGGTTCAGTGGACTTCTGAGGCCATTGAAGCTTTTGTGTTTCTAAAGGAGAGGTTCACCTCTGCTCCCATCCTTATGCAGCCTGATTTGACTAAGCCGTTTTTGGTTGAGGTTGATGCTTCTTCTGTGGGGGTCGGTGCGGTGTTGTCTCAGGAAAACAAGGATGGAGTACATCCCTGTGCCTTTTTTTAAAAAAAATTTTCTGAGACTGAACTTAATTACGATATTGGTAATCGGGAATTGCTGGCGATTAAACTCGCATTTGAACACTGGCGTCATCTCTTGGAAGGTGCTGAATTTCCCATTCAGGTTTTCACTGATCATAAAAATCTGATCTATCTTGATGCTGCCAAGCGCTTGAATGCCCGTCAGGCTAGGTGGGCACTTTTTTTCTCGCGGTTTAATTTTTCCATTACTTACAACCCGGGTACCAAGAATGTTAAAGCTGATGCTTTGTCTCGCAGCTTTTCTCCCATGGTCGGTGCTGAGGAGGAGGAGGAGAGCATTTTACAAGAAGGTGTTGTGATTGCTGCTTTGGACTCCGTTTTGGAGGATGAGATTCTTAAAGCTCAGGAGAATGCCCCATCTAACACTCCCCATGGGAGGTTGTTTGTGCCTAGACCTTTAGGAGAGATTTGTTTGTTGAGTGTCATGAGTCTCGGTTGGCAGGTCATCCAGGAATTTCTGAAACCAAGAGACTTGTGGGTCGCAGTTTTTCGTGGCCTGGATGGCAGAAGGAAGTCATTAAGTGGGTGCGTCAATGTTCTGTGTGTGCTAGATCTAAGTCTTCGCATGCTCCTGCTGCGGGGCTGCTTTGCCCTCTGGAGGTTCCTAGTGCACCTTGGACACATCTGGCTATGGACTTTATTACTGACCTTCCCCCCTCTGAGGGTTTCACTGTCATCTGGGTGGTCATGGACCGTTTTAGCAAGATGTGTCACTTGGTTCCCTTCATCAAACTGCCCTGCGCTAAGACACTCGCTAAGGCCTTTGTCAAGGAAATTGTCAGACTACATGGCGTTCCTACTGACATTGTTTCTGATAGGGGACCTCAGTTCGTGGCTCGTTTTTGGCGTGCCTTTTGTGACAGGTTGGGAGTTCATTTGTCGTTTTCATCCGGATATCATCCTGAGTCCAATGGCCAGACAGAAAGGAAGAACCAGGATGTTGAGCAGTTCTTGCGTTGTTTTGTGGCAGACAATCAAGAGGGGTGGTCTGAGTTTCTTCCGCTTGCTGAATTTGCTCTTAACAACCATACATCCTCTTCTGCTGGGTGTTCGCCTTTTTTTTGTTGTTCTGGGAGACATCCGTCTTTTGGGTCATTCTCCAAATTGGTATCGGCTGTGCCTGAGGAGGAGAGTTTTTCTGGTGATTTGGAGAGAGTTTGGACGGATGTGCATAGTAATCTTCAGGAGGCTAACAAAAAATCTAAGAGGTACTTTGATAGGAAATGGCAAGAGGTTTTGTTTGCTGTTGGTGACATGGTTTGGTTGTCCTCTAAGAATCTGCGATTGAGGATTCCTTCTAAAAAATTGGGTCCCAAGTTCGTAGGGCCCTTTAAGGTGCTTCAGATAGTTAACCAATCTGCTGTTAGGTTGGAGGTTCCTACCTCCTGGAACATTAATCCGGTATTTCATGTTTCTCTGTTGAAAAGAGCTGATGTATCGGATGGTGATGCCTCTGCCACTGTTCCTCCGGTGGTGGAGGACGGGGAATATGAAATTTCCCGCATCCTAAATTCTAGACGGTATAGAGGGAGTTTGCAGTATCTCGTCGCTTGGAAGGGTTTCGGACCCGAGGATAACTCATGGGTGAGGGCGGATGATGTTTCTGCTTCCAGACTTGTCAGAGCGTTTCACAGGAGGTTTCCTGATAAGCCCGGGCCTAGGGGATCTGGAGGATCCTCTTAGAAGAGGGGGTACTGTTAGAACTCTCCTGTTAGTTTTTTTTTAGTTTGCTAGTCACATGACCATTTTTGCCTATTTAATCCGGCTCCGTACTCCTGGCCTTGCTGGACTTCATTGTAATTTCTACTCTTGAGCTAGCTTGGTACTCTGTTACCTTTCTCTGTCAGTTTTGCTAGGTCTTCGGACCTCTATGTTCTATGTTGTTTGTTTGTCCTATTTCTGCTACAATTTCTGCTAGGAGGTGTCCATCTTTCTCCCAGTCTCTAGTTCTTGTAGGGATCCCTTCCCTCACATCTATAGATCTTCGTTCAGACTGGCCGAGGACTTTAGCGGGTCTGATCACAGGATCAGGTTCCCCGTTACATCGTAGGGATCCAGCTTAGTTCCATTGTAGGGACAGATCTCCTGTCTTTCCTTAGTGCTTGTAGCAGATCATAACAATTAGTCCATCTATACTGACCTCCATCAGGGTGCAAATTCAATATAATTTTTTTCTGCATCTAGCTCTGAAAAAATATTTTGGCTTCTAGCAGTGTGTGGGACTTGGTCTATTAGTCCATCTATACTAACCTCCACCAGGTTGCAAATTAAAAATAATTTTTTTCTGCATCTAGCTCTGAAAAAATATTTGGGCTTCTAGCAGTGTGTGGGACTTGGTCTATTAGTCCATCTATACTAACCTCCACCAGGTTGCAAATTAGAAATAATTTTTTTCTGCATCTAGCTCTGAAAAAATATTTCGGCTTCTAGCAGTGTGTGGTACTCATTGTATTAGGCCATCTATACTGACCTCCACCAGCTTTGAAATTAATAATAATTTTTAGCTGCATCTAGCCCTGAAAATAATTTTTCTTCCCAATAGTGGTAGCAATAGAAATATGGGGCGCGCCTGGCTAACAAAAATATACGCTTCATAACAAAAAACACCAGCCTAGAGCATTGCATTAATAAGATTGCCTCATCGTCTCTCCCAGTACTAGGCCTACTTCGCCGGCTAGCATTCCTGTGCCTAAAACACAATGTATGGGTCCACGCTAGCCACTATGCTGAGGGGTGTAAAGCTGCTGCTAATGCTTTATAACAATTCAATTGGCAGATTTTCACAGAGCTCTTCCCCAACGCCCACCCATTGGGCAGCAGTTGCCCACCCTCCCTATGGGATCTAGTGGCTAATAGTTGATGCCATTAATCAGAGCGTCAGTTGCCCCGTCGACGTGGCAAGCATACGGTAAGGCATGGGAAGAGTGGACACGACTAGTAGCAGGCAGACGGGTTGACCAATGTGAACAAGCCAGATCACAAGTCACCATAGAGTTTCTCCACCAGCTAATGATGAGGGGCATATCAGGGGCGTCAGCGCAGCGGTGTCTGACCGGAGTAGCATTTCACTTCCAACTACTGAATTGGGGAGATGTGACAAAGATTCATCATCAGACAATCCATAAAAGGGTGGAAAAGGCATCAGCCAAGTCAGGAGTGTAGACGTCCCGTCCCGTGTCACTAAAACTGATTTCTCACATCATATCCCTAACACCATTAACATGACACTCACAATTTGAAGCAACACTACTGTCTACTGCATTTTTGATCGCCTTCTTCGGGGCGCTATGCATAAGCGAATTAGTCCCTCAATCCAAAATTACCACCAGTGGAGGCTTATTACACCAGGACGTAGTCATAGCCAATAATGCAATACGTCTACGCATACGCCAATCGAAAACGGTTCCAGCGGGCAGGGGTACTTGGGTACTTCTACAACCCACAAACTGTACACTGAGTCGGGTAACAATAGTAAAAACATATATAACCATCAGATCACAAAGTAATTTATTCCTATCACACATTGATGGAACGCCATTATCAAAATACCAGTTTCAAGCTATATTTAATAAATGCATAACATCGGCAGGGAACTACCCCAAAGATTATGGCACACACTCATTCCGCATAGGCGCGGCCACGGAAGCAGCAAGAGCAGGACTGTCAGAAACGGAAGTTCAGAGGATAGGGATATGGCGATCCACGTGTTTGGCGAGATACATAAGACCGGACTTGTTATCCTAACGTGGTTTGTTTCTTTTACAGGTGACGCTAAGCCAACAGTGTGGGTGATAGGTCACTCGTATATATATTTGGCAGAAAAAACGGCGAAAGTCCGCCCAGGCGGGAGGAAATTAGAGTTTCATAACACATATTTCAACTGGAGAGGTATTAGAGGCCTGCTATGGCCACAGGTACTAATGGAGGTAATCAAGGTAGGGAGAGAGGCAAGAGGTCTGGTCATCTTAGTTATACAGGCCCGGGGAAACAACCTAGGTCATCACAAGAGCGCATAACTAATGGCAATAATGAAAGTAGACACTGAGCGCTTCAGAGAATTTTTCACAAAACTAGCTATAGTATGGTCAGAGATTGTGCCGATAGCGGTATGGCAAGGTGCGCAAGACATCACGGCCATCAAACGGACAAGGCGGGTAATAAATATTCGGATGGCAAAATTTAGAAGAGACAGAGACAGTGTAGTGATACGACACCGACAACTGGAGGTAGATAAAGCAGGTCTCATACGGCCCGATGGTGTTCACTTAATGGATATTGGACTGGACATATTCCTGTCAGGACTAAAGGACGGAGTGGAACAAGCGTTAGGAGTGATAGGTGGGGGTCAGAGTCCTGCATACGAGTACGCAGGATCCTCCGTGGCCTGGAAATAGAAAGGACAAGTTGGAGAGTTACACTTGTTGGCCAACTTGCTGGAGTGGAGACCCAGGGCATGCTGCAACAAGCTGAATTATTTTAGAAATAAAATTCCTTTCTAATGGAATGAGTATAAAGAGTTAATAAAGCTGTGACCGATCCTCACCCATCCAGTTGTAAGAGTTACATTATTGTATTGTCAAGGAAAGGGTGGTGGTAGGGGCCTGAGCGTCTGGGTTTGTTTGGGGGTCCCCACAGTCTGCCTAGGCTAGATGCATTTAAAAATTCTTATTAGATACACAGGCAGTGCAGCTTGCTTCGCAGCTTGGCTACTACGCCCAAAGTATTGCCTAGGCTAGATGCAGTTAAAAATTCTACGCTGACTAGCAGACACTGAAGCTTTGGAGCAGACCTCTGAGTAAACAGCTCTTCAGACTCAACCATCTGTGTTACCCCAAGCCATAGTGTATGTAGTTTCTTACATTTAAAAGGGGGGGGGGGAGCGACCCAACCCACCTGGAATTGACGATGACAACGTCACGTAAGACACAGCAAGGGGACTCCAAAAAGAGTCTCCATTTTTTCACAAAATTGTGGCACAGACACCACTTAACCCTAGAACGCATACCTGGGGCCTCGCAGGCCCGCCCTGTTAGTTGTTTTCTATTTTCTGCAAGATTCTTTTAGTTAGAATTTTGAAACTCTAGGTATTCTTCATGTATATAGTTGTTTGTCATTTGACTTTGAGTTATTCCATGTTATTTGCACACGGGCCTAAAAGGTCCCAGGTACGTGAAAGTGTAGATTTTTATGGTCATGCGTTCTAGGGTTAAGTGGCATCAATTGCCCCACAGTTGCTTAAAACGGTTGGTGAGGTGATTTTACGAAATCCTCAAGCTTTTAGTCTCCCCAGGATGACACAGGGGTAGAAAAGTCCTTGCGAATCCATGATTTGTTCATCTTTATGAACGTGAGTCTGTCTACATTATCAGTGGAGAGCCGCGTGCGCTTATCTGTCAGCATACCACCAGCAGCACTGAACACACGCTCAGAGAGAACGCTGGCTATGGGGCATGACAAGGTCTCCAAGGCGTGAGTGGCGAGCTCTGGCCATTTTTCCAGATTGGAATCCCAAAATGAGCAAGGGTCCAGTGACACAGTCATGGCTTCAATGTTTACTTGGAGATACTCCTGTACCATCCTCTCTAGGCATTGACTATGTGTCAGACTTCTTGTCTCCTGTGTCCTTGCAAAGGATGGTCTAAAAAAGTGGTGAAACGATTCCACAAAATTGCTGTTACCAGCAGATACTGTGTTACTGTTACAGTTTGAGTGATGAAGACTCGACAGTCCAACGGTTGGCAAGTTAGAACTGTGAGATTCACTACGTGCACCACTGGTGTTTTGTGGAAAAGCACATGTAAGATTCTGCAACAGCGTCTGCAGATACTCCTGCATGCGTAAATCCCTTTTTATGGCAGGAATTATTTCGGCAAATTTACTTTTGGGATCTAAGAGTGTGGCAACCCAGTAGTCAGGATTACTTCGAATTCTGACAATCCAAGGGTCATTTTGCAGGTAGTGCAGCAAGAAGGCACTCATGTGTCTTGCGTATCCAGGAGGACCAAGTCCTTGTTGTGTTGGTAGCGAGGTAAGAATCATGCTTCCTTCCTCTGCCCTCTCCACCCAACCTCGCACAACAGAAATGTGATCAAGGTCTCCCTCATCTGATGAGTCTTCCATGCCCATCGCTAGTTCGTCCTCCACTTCTTCCTCGGCTCCTGCACCTTCCTCAACAGTTTGGCTGCTACCATGTGCCCTGGTTAATCCCTCTCTCCCACCCTCCCATGCCTGCCACCTTAGTGCTGCCGACCGTCTGGACCTTGGAGATGTTATCCCTTCCGCATACGACTCCTCCTCTACTTCCTCCACCTCCTCTTGTCCCACCACCTGACTCTGAATTCTGTTTAATGTGTGCTCCAGCATGTAAGTCACCGGAATAGTCATGCTGATAATGGCATCGTCGTCAGCACTAAACTTCTTCGTCACCATTTCAAAACTGTGCAAAAGGGTGTGTGGCGCCCCTGAGGATTCAGTCGCCACAGAGTTACTGCATCTCACCGAGAGGTGTGGTATCTCACCCTCAGGTAAGGAAAGCGTATGGCTCGGGACCCTAACACCTGCATCCAACACATACCCGCAGTGGGGGTAGGGCGAGATTACTCCTAAGGGAGAGCAGAGTCCCAGGTCCCTAGCTTTTGGGAGGGTCCTATGTAGTGGGTGCTTAGGGGAGCACATGACAGGGAGAGTATAAATAGGAAGCCATCTTAGAAAGAGCAAGCCAGTCAGAGGAGGAAAAGTGACAGGAGCAGAGGCTCTGCATGAGCTCTGCTCCGGAGGCGGGCCTAGCCTGGGAGGCCCAGGACTGAAGGAGAGAAGAGAGGAGTGGGAGCAGGAAGGCTCCAGGAACCAAAGGGACCCTAGGGGTATGGGCTGTGCAGAAGGCCACCCGTACTCCCGCTGCTACCAGGAGGTAGAGGGGTCAGGCCAGATAAGGGGAACCGGTCCCTCAACTAGCGGAGAAACAGCAAGGCTCAACTAGAAACCGGAGGCTGCAGCATTTCATGTACTGCAGGCCAAAGTCCACACCAGTCTCACTAAGAAGGTAGCCACATAGGACCCAGGGGACGGAACACACGTCGCCCGCCAAGGCCCGAGGATACCGGATAGAAGTGTCACTGGGTGTGAGGTGCAGGGAGAAGGCCAGAGAAAGGACACACAGAAGGGAGTCCTGCTAAGTACTCCAGAGCTATCTGGGGGTGGACTGAGCCCCTCACTGAGTACACACAGCACGACGGGGGAGATTGCTCTGGTACCTGTAATCTGGACTGCAACAACTGTGAGTAAAGATCTTGGGACTGCATCACACGGACTCTGTGTTCATTACTGACTCCCTGCACTACAACCACCATCATCCACCCACACTGCCCTGAAGCTACACTCTTCCTGTGGGGAGTAATAATACCATTGCTGCAAAACCACCAGCTTCAGAGGACTGTTCCGCAGCGGCGGCCCCATTTGCCGCACTCCAGAGGTGGCGTAGTCGGACATTATAAAACCCATATATACAAATTACCCTTGGATTGACCGCCCTGGGTCACGGACCGGGTCACCGCCACAGTGACTACAACCCCCAGCGTCTACTGGCCCAGCTCCGGGTACCCCATGGCCCAGTGGGCGCGTCAACTTCATAGGTCCCTGATCTGAGACCACTCCTGCAGCGTGATTTGCCCCACCTCTGGATCTCATTGGCCCAGGCTATACGTCAGTACGTATTGCACCAGGGTTTGTCGGTGCTGCCACAGTCGCTGCAACATGTGCAGAGTTGAATTCCACCGTGTCGGCACATCGCATTTCAGCCGGTGAACTGGCAGGCCCAACGACTTTTGTAGAGATGTAAGTCGTAGAGCTGCGGGATGCGAATGGCGGAAGTGAGCACACAGCGACCGTGCTGTCTGCAGAAGGCCATCTAGTCCGGGATAGTGGGCTAAAAATTGATGGACAACCAGGTTCAACACGTGAGCCATACAAGGCACGTGTGTGACATTGCCCCGGCGAAGGGCCGCACCCAGGTTTGTAGCATTGTCGCACACAGCCTTCCCTGGTTGCAGGTCCAGTGGAGACAACCATTCATGAAACTGGGTCTCCAGAGCTGTCCACAACTCCTCAGCTGTGTGACTCACATTTCCCAGACATTTCAAAGTAAAAACCGCCTGATGACGTTGAGCCCTGCTGCCAGCATAGTAAGGGGGTGTGCAGCAGGGGCGGAACTACCGCCCGTGCAGCCGGTTCATTGAACGGGGGCCCCGAGGGAG
Source organism: Phyllobates terribilis (assembly GCF_046119375.1). Lineage (NCBI taxonomy): Eukaryota > Metazoa > Chordata > Amphibia > Anura > Dendrobatidae > Phyllobates > Phyllobates terribilis. The sequence continues at coordinate 485,499 of NW_027362964.1, forward strand.
AGGGGGCCCCTCCAGCAGGGCCGCCATCAGGGCATGACTGCCCTGACTCCAGTATGGGGCCCAGCCAGTAGGGGCCCCCTTGGGGGCCCCCCTCTTGTGCGTCTCTCTCCTCATGGGGCCCCCAGCCCCATGCTAAGAGCCGGGTCCGGGACATCTCAGCGCTGCGCTGCTGCGGCAGCGCTTTCATGATTCCCCTGACTTCCGGTCATGTGACGGCACCGTCACATGACCGGAAGTCAGGAGAACCTGGTGTCAGCGATTTGGACGAGCGCCAGGATTCTGCAGGGATTGCATGGGGGTAAGTATAGCAAGTTTTATTTTTTTTTAAATACAATTTACTAGGAGTGGGGGGAATGGGAGATGCACATGTGGTGGAGGGGGGTGAGAGATGCACATGGGGGGGATGAGAGAGGGGCACATGTGGGGGATGAGAGAGGGGCACATGGGGGGGATGAGAGAGGGGCACATGGGGGGGAGGGGGATGAGGGATGTGCACATGAAGGGGTGAGTGCTGCACATGGGGGGATGAGAGCTGCACATGGGGGAATTGGGAGAAAATGAGCTGCACATGGTGGAATTGGGAGAAAATGAGCTGCACATGGGGGAATTGGGAGTAGGGGGATAACGAGCTGCACATAATGAATGTGGGGTGGGGGACAGTAAATGATAAATGATGATGGGGTGGGGAGAGCACGGACATGATATAATGAATTGCGGCAGGGGGTGCATGTAAATAATGAATGCGGGGAGCAGGAAGTATAGAGTAGGGGGCGTTGCGGATGCAGGAGTGTAACTGGTAACAAATTGGCGGAAAGAGTAGAGGTTCTAATTAAATTATATATTAAGTGCCTATTTAAAGTTAATGGGGGCACCGTGGTGGATTACAATTTATATTTGGAATGGTAGGTTGCATAATAACTAACCATATATTGATGGTGGATGCACGTCTGTATTCAGCTGCGTAATGTAGAAGTTGGGGAATGTGCTCTAGATAACTGTGTTATTTTATGCAGAGACGAGTCCTGGCTGGAAGACGTGATGGCGGTCTGTGCTGGATGAAGGAGAAAAGCGTAGCTGAAGGACTTCACCTAGAGACGTCACCAGTGAGTCAGTGTATTACATGTACACTTACACTATATACTATGTACCGGGCTCCTGTGTATAATGTCACTGGTAATCCCTGTATTACCTGTAGACTATATACAGAGCTCCTGTGTATAATGTCACTGGTGATCACTGTATTACCTGTACACTGACACTATATACAGAGCTCCTGTGTATAATGTCACTGGTGATCACTGTATTACCTGTACACTATACACTATATACAGAGCTCCTGTGTATAATGTCACTGGTGATCGCTGTATTACCTGTACACTATATACAGAGCTCCTGTGTATAATGTCACTGGTGATCACTGTATTACCTGTACACTGACACTATATACAGAGCTCCTGTGTATAATGTCACTGGTGATCACTGTATTACCTGTACACTGACACTATATACAGAGCTCCTGTGTATAATGTCACTGGTGATCACTGTATTACATGTACACTTACACTATATACTATGTACCGGGCTCCTGTGTATAATGTCACTGGTGATCACTAGATTACCTGGACACTTACATTATACATACCATGTATAGAGCTCCCGTGTATAATGACACTTATGGTAATATTAGTAATGTGGTGGTAATATTAGTAATGTGGTGGTAATATGTGGTCTGGTCATGGTGTGGCAGTTTTTCCCCCTTCTGTGTGGTATTATTCAGTCACTATGTTGTGGTAATATGTGGTCTGGTCATGGTGTGGCGGTATTCCCTGTATGTGGTATTATTGGTCATTTAAAAAAAAAATGTATATGACACATTCCCTTAGAGAAAACTAAATAAAAATATATCTAAAAAGAGTATTGGATATTTTAAGAAAATTTTAATAGGTTAGAGTAGGGCCCGGCCAGAAGAGTCTACCTTATCGTGGTGGCGGCTTTAAAAATCTTTTGGCCAAAACAAAAGCTGATGGCTATGCATGTGGCACCGTCACATGGCCGAACGTCAGGAGAACGTGGTGGCAGCGACGTGGACGAGCGCCAGGATTCTGCAGGGATCGCATGGGGGTAAGTATAACAAGTTTTATTTGTTTTAAATACAATTAATTAACTAGGAGTGGGTGGGTGAGAGATGCACACGGGGGGGGGGGAGAGAAGCACATGGGGGGGTGAGAGATGCACACGGGGGGGTGAGAGATGCACACGGGGGGGTGAGAGATGCACACGGGGGGGTGAGAGATGCACATGGGGGGGTGAGAGATGCACATGGGGGGGGATGAGAGATGCACAGGGGGGATGGGAGATGCACGGGGGGGTGAGCTGCACATGGGGGGGTTATGTTTACATAACTTTGTTGCCTTATGAAGCGCAGGGGGGGCCCCCCAAAAATTTCTTGCACAGGGGCCCACTACAGTCTGTGTCCGCCCCTGGTGTGCAGGATCCCTTCTGCGCAGTTAGAAAGCTTGTGGCATGACCAGACAGGCTTTGGGTGCAGGTGGAGGACCAAGAGGAGGTTGAGGAGGCAGAAGCAGTGGAGGAACTTTGAGATAAAGAGGATTTACGCACAACTCGTGGGGACGGCAAGACTTGGACAGCAGCCCCTTGTTCTGCTGTCACCATAGTTACCCAGTGCCCAGTCAGCGACATGTAACGCCCCTGTCCATGCCTACTCGTCCAAGTGTCTGTGGTGAAATGCACCCTGTCACACACAGAGTTTCTCAAAGAAGTGGTGATGTTGTGTGCGACATGCTGGTGGAACGCAGGCACACCTTTCTTTGAGAAGTAGTGCCGACTAGGCATCTGGTACTGGGGCACTGCGATGGACATAAGGTCTCGAAAATCCTCTGTGTCCACCAGGCGGAAAGGAAGCATTTCTGTAGCCAAGAGCTTGCAGATGGTAAAATTCAACCTCTTAGCTTTCTCATGGCTAGGAGGAAATGGTCTTTTACTTGTCCACATCTGAGGGATCGAGGGCTGGCTTTTGTGCTTAGACGGGGTTGAGAAGGGTGTCCCCGGCAAACTGCCGGTCTCTGAGGAAGATGCAGGCGGACATGTTAGGTTGCCTTGATCCAAAGGTGGTGCTCTCGATGTCGGAGTGCGCTCAACACCAGCAGGTGTTTCCACTTCTCAATGAACTGACGACCTGCCAATCACACTGGCTGTTGCGGGTAAAGAGGTGGCAGGTCTGCGTCCAAAAACATGTGTGACTGCTGTCCCCCCAGTCACAGAGGATGAAGAGGCTGCGGATGCACAAGATGGGGCAGACAGTGGTTGGCCCGGCCCGCTAGGCCGCATTGTAGCACACTGAGCTTCCCACTGCAACTTATGCTTCATATCCATGTGACGGTACATGCATAAAGTACTCAAACTATGGATTTTTTGGCCTCCACTTAGCTTTTGGTGACAAATATTACAGATAACACGAGTTGGGTCATCCTTATCGATCTGAAAAAATGCTCAGGCTATACAAGGCTTAGAGCCCATGCGACCTGAAGAGCCACCACGACTTGTGGTCAGAGCCAGAGTTGTGGTTGAGGATGTAGTTGTTGACGTGCTTCCAGTACTCCGTCTCTGTCCAGGAAGGCGCAACCAAACCTCATCGTCAATAGCATCTGTGACGCCCCGCTGCGCTTGGTATCACAGATCCTAGAAGAGTGCATTGATGGAACCCTCCACAAGAGGCCCCCATAAACATTCACACATCTCCACCTTCCACCTCAGATCAACAGAGGGAGCCCGTTAGGGATATAAATAGGGAAGGTGGAGCTAGGCAGTTCATTTCCTCTGAAGAGTTCCTGCAGTAGAGAAGCCTAAGAGAGGTCAGTCTGCAGTGGAGCTCAGTCTAGTCTAGAGAACTCAGTTAATAGTTCAGCAGTGGAGCACGAGGCTCCTGCTAGCTAGATTCAGGGAGCCCAGATAGAGCTTAAGGTGTGCCGGCGCCATGAGATCGGTGAAGCGCGGCAAGCTGCCGTTAGTGTGTATAGCCTAGTGAGGGCCCAAGTAGGCCGAAGGCGAGTGGCGAGTTAGTACATAAGGGGCAGAGGAGCTTAACCAGCTCACCCCGAAGCATTTACCGGACACCGGATCCGAGCTTACCGGGATCTCTATGACCCAGTAAGGCATAACCGGAATCCCTGGAGAACTACAAGTCGCAGGATCGCTAAGGTGCTGATAAGTAACAGAGCCAGGAGACGCTTAGGCCTCGCATACTGGGAGCGTGAACTCCAAGAGAAGGCCCTACCACAAGGTCAGCCAGTGCAGGACAGAGACAAAGTTAGGCCTAGCTCCAGGCAGGTCAGAAACTTACTACGCAGAGGCAAGAAACAGGAGGCCCTACACCCGCTCATTGGGGAGGATCCTGATATGCACCCTTCACCCTACAGTGCTCCGGGATGTGCCTGAATTTCCACCAGTAAAAGGTACTGAAGTGACTACCGTGTCCGTTCCCGTTCTTGGTCTGACCCAGCTGGGTCTTGCCTGTCCTGCATTCCCCCTGCATACGCTGCCCTGAGACCTAGCTCCACCTGTGGGGAGCTATACCATTGAGCTGCCTTATTACGGGACTCAGTGGACTGCTGCAGCGCTGGTGCTTCTCACCAGATACCACAGGTGGCGTCACGAACTCTTATAAAATTAACAATTATCCACCCTTTTAAAGAGTGACCCCAGGGTACGGGCCAGGGAGCCGACCACCGCGACATCCCCAAGGCCAGGCAAAGGCCCGGGTACTGAGTCATCCCCATCCCCTGGGCTAGTCACATCCTCCTCCACCTCCTCTGCTGACCTCATCGACTGGCTGACTGTGGGTTGACAGTAAGTGGGATCTCCAACCTCGTCATCATCACCCTGTGTGTTCTCACACCCATCGTCCTCAGAGCCAACCTCTTCCTGCCCTGACCGAAAAGTCAAGTTGTCGCTCCAATCAGGTGTTTGAGTCTCATCATCATCTTCCTCATTGTCTCCACCAACAGGAGTTACAGTTTGGGAACAAGGGTCTACATTATGCTCAGAACCTTCTTCATCTGGTCCTGGATCCGACTTATAAAGATTCTGGGCATCAGTGCAGATCATTTCCTCGTCTGGATTAACAGAAGCTCTGGAGTAGACCTCCGTTTCTCAGGCTATAGTATGAGTAAACAGCTGTGCAGACTCAACCATCTGTGTTACCCCATACTCAGAAGGGCAGCTGGAGACTTGGGAGCTGTGAGGAAGCAAGTGCGATTGGGGTGACACCTCTGAGGACTGGAGTATTTGTGATGTTGAAGTTGAGGTGGAGGAGAGCCCACTTGAAGGAGCACTTGATATCCGTTGAAGCACCTGCTGTTTTTGTGCCTCATCTGGAATTTGTAGCGATTGGCGTGGCTGTAAGAAAAGGATCTTATCACATTGTCCACAAAAAAAAGTCGACATCTTAGTTTGGCTGGAAGATGGACTTTCTTCTGCAGATGTTACTCCCCCCCCCCCCACTGCAGGGGGGCTCGACCCACCAGCGGACGGGCACCAGTATTGGGAGAGGGGGGGGCTGGCCGTCAGGGTCCACCGCGGCTCTGGCACGAACCCAGCGACACGGAGGTGGCACGGGCAGGAACGGACTGGCCGGGTAGGCTTCGCACTTCTTTGCTTTTAGAAGGGCATGGCATGCCTATATCTGTGTCTCTGCCTCCTTTTACTCCTCCACCTCTTTTCTTTTCACATGACTATATGTACTTGTCACTTTTCCATGTATTAGTTGTGTCTTCTGAGCAGTTTGTCAGGTTTTGGACACCTTTGAAGGTGTTTTCTATGTGTTTCTATGTGTTTTTGTTTGCCTGCCATTGGTTTTAATGGTGTTCATAGGTGTTCGACAAACAGTTCGACGAACAGTTCGGCGAACACACGGGTGTTCGACGAACCGAACCGACCTCGAACACTACGGGGGTGGCTCAACACTAGTCGCAGTGGAAGAAAAAGACAATATCAATGCGGCGTAGAAGAGAAGTGTAGGTCACAGTAGCTTAACAAGATGGTTTAAATGCCAATTGAAAGAGTGGTGGAGGTTGCAGCGGAGTAAAAAAAATATACCAATGCCCGTGGAAGAGACATGGAGGACACAGTAACTTAACAAGACTGTTTTAATGCCCCTTGGAATAGACGTGGAGGTCACAGTAACTTAACAAGATGGTTTTAATGCCCCTTGGAAGAGTGATGGAGGTTACAGTGGAATCAAAAGACAATATCAATGTCCCCGTGGAAGAGACGTGGAGGTCAGAGTAGCTTAACACGATGGTTTTAATGCCCCTTGGAAGAGTCGTGGAGGTCGCAGTGGAATAAAAAGAAAATATAAATGCCCAATGGAAGAGACGTGGAGGACACAGTAGCTTAACAATGCGGTTTTAATGCCCATTGGAAGTGTGATGGAGGTCGAAGTGGAATAAAAAGACAATATCAATGCCCCTTGGAAGAGAGGTGGAAGTCGCAGTGGAAGAAAAAGACAATATCAATGCCCCGTGGAAGAGACGTGGAGGTCAGAGTAGCTTAACAAGACGGTTTTAATGCCCATTGGAACAGTGGTGGAGGTCCCAGTGGAATAAAAAGAAAATATAAATGACCAGTGGAAGAGACGTAGAGGATACAGTAGCTTAACAATGCGGTTTAAATGCCCATTGGAAGAGTGGTGGAGGTCGCTGTGGAATAAAAATACAATATCAATGCCCCGTGGAAGAGACGTGGAGGTCACAGGAGCTTAACAAGATGGTTTTAATGCCCCTTGGAAGAGTGGTGGAAGTCGCTGTGGAACAAAAAGACAATACTAATGCCCCGTGGAAGAGATGTGGAGGACACAGTAGCTTAAAATGCGGTTTTAATGCCCCTTGGAAGATCTGTGGAGTTCAGAGTGCTTTAACAAGATGGTTTTAATGCCCTTTGGAAGAGACGTGGAGGTCACAGTAGCTTAAAAAGACGGTTTTAATGCCCCTTGGAAAAGTGGTGGAGGTTACAGAGGAATAAAAGGACAATATCAATGCCCCTTGGAGGAGACGTGGAGGTGACAGAAGCTTAGCAAGACGGTTTTAATGCCCCTTAAAAGTGTGGTGGAGGTCGCAGTGGAGGAATAAAACGACAATATCAATGCCCCGTGGAAGAGTGGTGGAGGTCGCAGTGGAATAAAAATACAATATCATTGCACCTGGGAAGACACGTGGAGATCACAGTATCTTAACAAGACGGTTTTAATGCACCTTAAAAATGAGGTGGAGGTCGCAGTGGAATAAAACGACAAAATCAATGCACCATGGAAGAGTGGTGGAGGTCACAGTAGCTTAACAAGACCGTTTTCATGATCCTTGGAAGTATGGTGGAGGTCGCAGTGGAATAAAACGACAATATCAATGCCCCGTGGAAGAGTGGTGGAGGTCGCAGTGGAACAAAATGACAATATCAATGCCCCGTGGAAGAGACGTGGAGGTCACAGTAGCTTAACAAGACGGTTTTAATGCCCCATGGAAGTGTGGTGGAGGTCGCAGTGGAATAAATCGACAATATCAATGCCCCGTGGAAGAGTGGTGGAGGTCGCAGTGGCATAAAATGACAATATCAATGCCCCGTGGAAGAGACGTGGAGGTTACAGTAGCTTAACAAGACTGTTTTATTGCCCCTTGGAAGAGTGGTGGAGGTTGCAGTGGAATAAAAAGACAATATCATTGCCCGTGGAAGAGAACTTGAGGTCATAGTAGCTTAATAAGACGGTTGTAATGCCCCTTGGAAGAGTGGTGAAGGTCGCAGTGGAATAAAAAGACAAAATCAATGCTCCGGGGAAGAGACGTGGAGATCACAACGGTTTTAATGCCCCTTGGAAGAGACGTGGAGGTCACAGCAGCTTAAAAAGATGGTTTTAATGCCCCTTGGTAGAGGTTACAGTGGAATAAAAAGACAATATCAATGCCCCGTGGAAGAGACGTGGAGATCACAGTAGCTTAACAAGACGGTTTTAATGCCCCTTGGAAGAGCTGTGGAGTTCAGAGTGGTTCAACAAGACGGTTTTAATGCCCCTTGGAAGAGACGTGGAGATCACAGTAGCTTTACAAGACGGTTTTAATGCCCCTTGGAAGAGCGGTGGAGGTCGCAGTGGAATACAAAGACAATATCAATGCCCCTTGGAAGAGACATGGAGGTCACAGTAGCTTAACATGATGGTTTTATTGCCCATTGGAAGAATGGTGGAGGTCGCAGTTTATTAAAAAGACAATATCAATGCCCAGTGGAAGAGACGTGGAGGTCACAGGCGTTTAACAAGAAAGATTTAATGCCCCTTGAAAAAGTGGTGGAGGTCGCAGTGGAATAAAAAATAATATCAATGCCCCTTGGAAGAGTGGTGGAGGTCGCAGTGGAATAAAAAGACAATATCAATGCCCCGTGGAAAAGACGCGGAGGTCACAGTAGCTTAACAATACAGTTTTAATGCCCCATGGAAGAGTGGTAGAGGTCGCAGTGAAATAAAAAGACAACATCAATGCCCCTTGGAAGAGACGTGAAAATCACAGTAGTTTAACAAGATGGTTTTAATGCCCCTTGGACGAGTGGTGGAAGTTACAGTGGAATAAAAACACAATATCAATGCCAGTAGAAGAGACGTGGAGGTCACAGTAGCTTATCAAGACGGTTTTAATGCCCCTTGGAATAGTGGTGGAGGTCGCAGTGGAATAAAAAGACAATATCAATGCCCCGTGGAAAAGATGTGGAGTTCACAGTAGCTTAACAAGACGGTTTTAATGCCCCTTGGAAGAGCTGTGGAGTTCAAAGTGGTTTAAAAAGACGGTTTTAATGTGCCTTGGAAGAGACGTAAAGGTGACAGTAGCTTAACAAGATGGTTTTATTGCCCCTTGGAAGTGTGGTGGGGTTGCAGTGGAATAAAACGACAATATCAATGCCCCGTGGAAGAGTGGTGGAGGTCACAGTGGAATAAAATGACAATATCAATGCCCAGTGAAAGAGACGTGGAGGTCACAGTAGCTTAACAAGACGGTTTTAATGCCCCTTGGAAGTGTGGTGGAGGTTGTAGTACAATATCAATGCCCCGTGGAAGAGTAGTGGAGGTCGCAGAGGAAAAAAATTACAATATCAATACGCGATGAAAGAGACGTGGAGGTCACAGTAGCTTAACAATGCGGTTTTAATGCCCCTAAGAAGAGTGATGGAGGTCGCAGTGGAATAGAAAGACAATATCAGTGCCCGTGGAAGAGAATTGGAGATCACAGTAGATTAACAAGACAGTTTTATTGCCCCTTGGAATAGCTGTGGAGTTCAGAGTGGTTCAACAAGACGGTTTTAATGCCCCTTGGAAGAGACGTGGAGGTCACAGTAGCTTAACAAGACGGTTTTAATGCCCCTTGGAAAAGTGGTGGAGGTTACAGTGGAATAAAAAGGCAATATCAATGCCCCGTGGAAGAAAAGTGGAGGTCACAGTAGCTTTACAAGATGGTTTTAATGCCCCTTGGAGGAGCGGTGGAGGTCGTAGTGGAATAAAAAGACAATATCAATGTCCAGTGGAAGAGACTTGGAGGCTACAGCAGCTTAACAAGATGGTTTTAATGCCCCTTGTAAGAGTGTGGAGGTTGCAGTGGAATAAAAATACAATACCAATGACCCTTGGAAGAGTGGTGGAGGTCGTAGTGTTATAAAAAGACAATATAAATTTCCTGTGGAAGAGACGTGGTGGTCTCAGTAGCTTAACAAGACAGTTTTAATGCCAATTGGACGAGTGGTGGAGGTTACAGTGGAATAAAAACACAATATCAATGCCGCGTAGAAGAGACGTGGGGGTCACAGTAGCTTAACAAGATGGTTTTAATGCCCCTTGGAAGAGCTGTGGAGTCCAAAGTCGTTTAACAAGATGGTTTTAATGCCTATTGGAAGAGAAATCGAGGTGACAGTATCTTACCAAGATGGTTTTAATGTTCCTTGGAAGGGTCGAGGAGGTTACAGTAGAATAAAAAGACAATATGAATGCCCCGTGGAAGAGACATGGAGGTCACAGTAGCTTAACAAAATGGTTTAATGCCCCTTGGAAGAGAGGTGGAGGTCGCAGTGGAATAAAAAGACAATATCAATGCCCCTTGGAAGAGTGGTGGACGTCGCAGTGGAGGAAAAAGACAACACCAATGCCCCGTGGAAGAGACGTGGAGGTCACAGTAGCTTAACAAGATGGTTTAAATGCCCTTTGGAAGAGTGGTGGAGGTCGCAGTGGAATAATAAGACAATATCAATGCCCCTTGGAAGAGTGGTGGACGTCGCAGTGGAGGAAAAAGACAACACCAATGCCCCGTGGAAGAGACGTGGAGGTCACAGTAGCTTAACAAGATGGTTTTAATGCTCCTTGGAAGTGTGGTAGAGGTTGCAGTGGAATAAAACGACAATATCAATGCCCCGTGGAAGAGTGGTGGAGGTCACAGTAGCATAATAAGACTTCTTTAATGCCACTTTGAAATTTGGTGGAGGTCGCAGTGGAATAAAACAACAATATCAATGCCCCGTGAAAGAGTGGAGGAGGTCACAGTGGAATAAAATGACAATATCAATGCCCCGTGAAAGAGACGTGGAGGTCACAGTAGCTTAACAAGACAGTTTTAATGCCCCTTGAAACTGTGGTGGAGGTTGTAGTGGAATAATAAGACAATATCAATACCCCGTGGAAGAGACATGGAGGTCACAGTAGCTTAACATGATGGTTTTATTGTCCCTTGGAAGAGTGGTGGAGGTTGCAGTGGAATAAAAAGATAATATCAATGCCCCTTGAAAGAGTGGTGAAGGTCGCAGTGGAATAAAAAGACAATATCAATGCCCCGTGGAAGAGACGTGGAGGTCACAGTAGCTTAACAAGACAGATTAAATGTCCCTTGGAAGACTGGTGGAGGTCGCAGTGGAATAAAAAGACAATATCAATGCCCCGTGGAAGAGACGTGGAGGTCACAGTAGCTTAACAAGATGGTTTTAATGCCCCTTGGAGGAGTGATGGAGGATACAGTGGAATAAACACCCAATATCAATGCCCGTGGAATATACGTGGAGGTCACAGTAGCTTAACCAGATGGTTTTAATGCTCCTTGGAAGTGTGGTGGAGGTTGCAGTGGATTAAAACGACAATATCAATGCCCCGTGGAAGAGTGGTGGAGGTCACAGTAGCATAATAAGAGTTCTTTAATGCCACTTTGAAATGTGGTGGAGGTCGCAGTGGAATAAAACGACAATATCAATGCCCCGTGAAAGAGTGGAGGAGGTCACAGTGGAATAAAATGACAATATCAATGCCCCATGAAAGTGACGTGGAGGTCACAGTAGCTTAACAAGACGGTTTTAATGCCCCTTGAAAGTGTGGTGGAGGTTGTAGTGGAATAAAACGACAATATCAATGCCCCGTGGAAGAGTAGTGGAGGTCGCAGTGGAATAAAATTACAATATCTATGCCCCATGGAAGAGACGTGGAGGTCACAGTAGCTTTACAAGACGGTTTTAATGCCCCTTGGAAGAGCGGTGGATGTTGCAGTGGAATAAAAAGACAATGTCAATGTCCACTGGAAGAGACTTGGAGGTTACAGCAGGGTAACAATATGGTTTTAATGCCCCTTGAAAGAGTGTGGAGGTCGCAGTGGAATAAAAAGACAATACCAATGCCCATTGGCAGAGTGGTGGAGGTCGTAGTGGAATAAAAAGACAATATAAATTTCCTGTGGAAGAGACGAGGATTTCACATTAGCTTAACAAGATGGTTTTAATGCCCCTTGGAAGAACTGTGGAGTCCAAAGTCGTTTAACAAGATGGTTTTAATGCCCCTTGGAAGAGACGTGGAGATGACAGTAGATTAACAAGATGGTTTCAATCTTCCTTGCAAGACTGGGGGAGGTTACAGTAGAATAAAAAGACAATATGAATGCCCTGTGGAAGAGACGTGGAGGTCACAGTAGCTTAAAAAAATGGTTTTAATGCCCCTTGGAAGAGAGGTGGAGGATGCAGTGGAATAAAAAGACAATATCAATGCCCCTTGGAAGAGTGGTGGAGGTCGCAGTGGAAGAAAAAGACAACACCAATGCCCCGTGGAAGAGACGTGGAGGTCACAGTAGCTTAACAAGATGGTTGAAATGCCCCTTGGAAGAGTGGTGGAGGTCGCAGTGGAATAATAAGACAATATCAATACCCCGTGTAAGAGACGTGGAGGTCACAGTAGCTTAACTTGATGGTTTTATTGCCCCTTGGAAGAGTGGTGGAGGTTGCAGTGGAATAAAAAGATAATATCAATGCCCCTTGAAAGAGTGGTGGAGTTCGCAGTGGAATAAAAAGACAATATCAATGCCCCGTGGATGAGACGTGGAGGTCACAGTAGCTTAACAAGACAGATTAAAAATCCCTTGGAAGATTGGTGGAGGTCGAAGTGGAATAAAAAGACAATATCAATGCCACGTGGTAGAGACGTGGAGGTCACAGTAGCTTAACAAGACGGTTTTAATGCCCCTTGGATGAGTGGTGGAAGTTACAGTGGAATAAAAACCCAATATCAATGCCCCGTGGAATATACGTGGAGGTCACAGTAGCTTAACAAGATGGTTTTAATGCCCAATGGAAGAGTGGTGGAGGTAGCAGTGGAATAAAGAGACAATATCAATGCCCCGTGGAAGAGATGTGGAGGTCACAGTAGCTTAACAAGATGGTTTTAATGCCCCTTGGAAGAGTGGTGGAGGTCGCAGTGGAATAAAAAGAAAATATCATTGCCCCTTGGAGGAGTGGTGGAGGTCGCAGTGGAATAAAAAGACAAAGTCAATGCCCGGTGGAAGAGACTTGGAGGTCACAGTAGCTTAACAAGATTGTTTTAATGCCCCTTGGAACAGCTGTGGAGTTCAGAGTGGTTTAGCAAGACTTTTTTTAATGCCCCTTGGAAGAGACGTGGAGGTCAAAGTAGCTTAACAAGTCTGTTTTAATGCCCCTTGTCAGGGAGGTGGGGGTTACAGTAGAATAAAATAACAATATCAATTTCCCGTGGAAGAGACGTGGAGGTCACATTATCTCAACAAGACGGTTTTAATGCCCCTTGGAAGTGTGATGGAGGTCTCAGTGGAATAAAAAGATAATATCAATGACACTTGGAAGAGTAGTGGAGGTCGCAGTGGAAGAAAAAGACAATATCAATGCCGCGTAGAAGAGAAGTGTAGGTAACAGTAGCTTAACAAGACGGTTTAAATGCCACTTGAAAGAGTAATGGAGGTTGCAGTGGAATAAAAAAAATATATCAATGCCCGTGGAAGATTCATGGAGGTCACAGTAACTTAACAAGGCTGTTTTAATGCCCAATGGAAGAGCTGTGGAGTTCAGAGTGGTTTAACAAGACAGTTTTAATGCCACTTGGAAGAGACGTGGAGGTGACAGTAGCTTACCAAGAAGATTTTAATGCCCCTTGGTAGAGTGGTGGAGGTTACAGTGGAATGAAAAGACAATATCAATGCCCCTGGAAGAGACGTGGAGGTCACAGTAGCTTAACATGACGGTTTTAATGCCCCTTGGAAGTGTGGTGGAGGTCCCAGTGGAATAAAATGACAATATCAATGCCCCGGGGAAGAGACTTGAAGGTCACAGTATCTTAACAAAACGGTTTTAATACCCCTTGGTAGAGTGGTGGAGGTTACAGTGGAATAAAAAGATAATATCAATGCCCCGTGGAAGAGACGTGGAGATCACATTAGCTTTACAAGACTGTTTTAATGCCCCTTGGAAGAGTGGTGGAGGTCGCAGTAGAATACAGAGACAATATCAATGGCCCTTGGAAGAGACGTGGAGGTCACAGTAGCTTAACATGATGGTTTTATTACCCCTTGGAAGAGTGGTGGAGGTCGCAGTGGAATTAAAAGACAAAATCAATGCCCCTTGGAAGAGTGGTGGAGGTCGCAGTTTATTAAAAAGACAATAACAATGCCCATGGGAAGAGACGTGGAGGTCACAGTCGTTTAACAAGACAGATTTAATGCCCTTTGGAAGAGTGGTGGAGGACGCAGTGGAATAAAAAATAATATCAATGCCCCTTGGAAGAGTGGTGGAGGTCGCAGTGGAATAAAAAAACAATATCAATGCCCCGTGGAAGAGACGGGGAGGTCACAGTAGCTTAACAAGACAGATTAAATGTCCCTGGGTAAAGTGGTGGAGGTCGCAGTGGAATAAAAAGACAATATCAATGCCCAGTGGAAGAGACGTGGAGGTCACAGTAGCTTAACAAAACGTTTATTATGCCCCTTGGAAGAGTGGTGGAGATCGCAGTTTATTAAAAAGACAATATCAATGTCCCTTGGAAGAGTGGTGGAGGTCACAGTGGAATAAAAATACAATATCAATGCCCCGTAGAAAAGACGTGGAGGTCACAGTAGCTTAACAATACAGTTTTAAAGCCCCTTGGAACAGTGGTGGAGGTCGCAGTGGAATAAAAAGACAATATCAATGCCCCGTGGAAGAGACGTGAAGATCACAGTAGCTTTACAAGACGGTTTTAATGCCCCCTGGAAGAGAGGTGGAGGTCGCAGTGGAAAACAAAGACAATATCAATGCCCCTTGGAAGAGTGGTGGAGGTCACAGTGGAATAAAAAGACAATATCAATACCCCGTGGAAAAGACGTGGAGGTCACAGTAGCTTAACAATACAGTTTTAATGCCCCGTGGAACAGTGGTGGAGGTCTCAGTGGAATAAAAAGACAATATCAATGCCCCTTGGAAGAGACGTGGAAATCACAGCAGCTAAACAAGATGGTTTTAATGCTCCTTGGATGAGTGGTGGAAGTTACAGTGGAATAAAAACACAATATCAATGCCAGTAGAAGAGACGTGGAGGTCACAGTAGCTTAACAAGACGGTTTTAATGCCCCTTGGAAGAGTGGTTGAGGTCGCAGTGGAATAAAAAGACAATATCAATGCCCAGTGGAAAAGACGTGGAGGTCACAGTAGCTTAACAAGACGGTTTTAATGCCCCTTGGAAGAGCTGTGGAGTTCAGAGTGGTTTAATAAGACGGTTTTAATGCCCCTTGGAAGAGACGTGAAGGTGACAGTAGCTTAACAAGATGGTTTTATTGCCCCTTGGAAGTGTGGTGGAGGTCGCAGTGGAATAAAAAGACAATATCAATGCCCCGTGGAAGAGACGTGAAGATCACAGTAGCTTTACAAGACGGTTTTAATGCCCCCTGGAAGAGAGGTGGAGGTCGCAGTGGAAAACAAAGACAATATCAATGCCCCTTGGAAGAGTGGTGGAGGTCACAGTGGAATAAAAAGACAATATCAATACCCCGTGGAAAAGACGTGGAGGTCACAGTAGCTTAACAATACAGTTTTAATGCCCCTTGGAACAGTGGTGGAGGTCTCAGTGGAATAAAAAGAGAATATCAATGCCCCTTGGAAGAGACGTGGAAATCACAGCAGCTTAACAAGATGGTTTTAATGCTCCTTGGATGAGTGGTGGAAGTTACAGTGGAATAAAAACACAATATCAATGCCAGTAGAAGAGACGTGGAGGTCACAGTAGCTTAACAAGACGGTTTTAATGCCCCTTGGAAGAGTGGTTGAGGTCGCAGTGGAATAAAAAGACAATATCAATGCCCAGTGGAAAAGACGTGGAGGTCACAGTAGCTTAACAAGACGGTTTTAATGCCCCTTGGAAGAGCTGTGGAGTTCAGAGTGGTTTAATAAGACGGTTTTAATGCCCCTTGGAAGAGACGTGAAGGTGACAGTAGCTTAACAAGATGGTTTTATTGCCCCTTGGAAGTGTGGTGGAGGTCGCAGTGGAATAAAAAGACAATATCAATGCCCCGTGGAAGAGTGGTGGAGGTCACAGTAGCTTAACAAGACTTTTTTAATGCCCCTTTGAAATGTGGTGGAGGTCGCAGTGGAATAAAACGACAATATCAATGCGTCGTGAAAGAGTGGTGGAGGTCGCAGTGGAATAAAATGACAATATCAATGCCCCGTGAAAGAGACGTGGAGGTCACAGTTGCTTAACAAGACGGTTTTATTGCCCCTTGGAAAAGTGGTGGAGGTTACAGTGGATTAAAAAGACAATATCAATGCCCTGTGGAAGAGACGTGGAGATCACAGTAGCTTTACAAGACGGTTTTAATGCAACATGGAAGAGTGGTGGAGGTCACAGAGGAATACAAAGACAATATCAATGCCCCTTGGAAGAGACGTGGAGGTCACAGTAGCTTAACATGATGGTTTTATTGCCCCTTTGAAGAGTGGTGGAGGTCGCAGTGGAATAAAACGACAATATCAATGCCCCGTGAAAGAGTGGTGGAGGTCGCAGTGGAATAAAAAGCCAATATCAATGCCACGTGGAAGAGACGTGGAGGTCAAAGTAGCTTAACAAGACAGATTAAATGTCCCTGGGAAAAGTGGTGTAGGTAGCAGTGGAATAAAAAGACAATATCAATGCCCCGTGGAAGAGTAGTGGAGGTCGCAGTTGATTAAAATTGCAGTATAAATGCCCCATGGAAGAGACGTGGAGGTCACAGTAGCTTAACAAGGCGTTTTAATGTCCCTTGGAAGAGTGGTGGAGGTCGCAGTGGAATAAAAAGACAATATCAATGCCCGTGGAAGAGACGTTGAGGTCATAGTAGCTTAACAAGACAGTTTTAATGCCCCTTGGTAGAGGGGTGGAGGTCGCATTGTAAAAAAAAGACAATATCAATGCTCCGTGGAAGAGATGTGGAGATCACAGTAGCTTAACAAGAGGGTTTTATTGCCCCTTGGAAGAGCTGTTGAGTTCAGAGTGGTTCAACAACACGGTTTTAATGCTCCTTGGAAGAGACGAGGAGGTCACAGTAGCTTAACAACACGGTTTTAATGTCCCTTGGAAAAGTAGGGGAGGTTACAGTGGAATAAAAAGACAATATCAATGCCCCGTGGAAGAGACGTGGAGGTCACAGTAGCTTTACAAGACGGCTTTAATGCCCCTTGGAAGAGCGATCGAGATCGCAGTGGAATAAAAAGACAATATCAATGTCCAGTGGAAGAGAGTTGGAGGTTACAGCAGCTTAAGAATATGGTTTTAACGACCCTTGTAAGAGTGTGGAGGTCGCAGTGGAATAAAAAAACAATATAAATTTCCCCTTGGAAGAGACGTGGAGGTCACAGTAGCTTAAAAAGACGGTTTTAATGCCCCTTGGAAAAGTGGTGGAGGTTACAGTGGAATAAAAAGACAATATCAATGCCCATTGAAAGAGTGGTGGAGGTTGCAGTGGAATAAAAAGACAATATCAATGCCACTTGGAAAAGACGTGGAGGTCACAGTAGCTTAACAAGATGGTTTTAATGCCCCTTAGAAGAGTGGTGGAGGTTACATTGGAATAAAAAGACAATATCAATGTCCCTTGGAAGAGCTGTGGAGTTCCGAGTGGTTTAACAATACTGTTTTAATGCCCCTTGGAAGAGACGTGGAGGATACAGTAGCTTAACAAGACAATTTTAATGCCCCTTGGTAGAGTGGTGGAGGTTACAGTGAAATAAAAAGACAATATCAATGCCACGTGGAAAAGACGTGGAGGTCACAGTAGCTTAACAAGACGGTTTCAATGCCCCTTGGAAAAGCTGTGGAGTTCAGAGTGGTTTCACAAGATGGTTTTAATGCCCCTTGGAGGAGACATGGAGGTCACAGTAGCTTAAAAAGACTGTTTTAATGCCCCTTAGAAGAGTGGTGGAGGTTACATTGGAATAAAAAAACAATATCAATGCCCCGTGAAAGGGACGTGGAGGTCCCAGTAGATTTACAAGACGGTTTTAATGCCCCTTCGCACATCGGAGGAGTTCGTAGTGGAATAAAAAGACAATATCAATTCCCCTTGGAAGAGACGTGGAGATCACAGTAGCTTAACAAGACTGTTTTTATGCCCCTTGGAAGAGAGGTGGAGGTCGCAGTGGAATAAAAAGACAATATCAATGCCCCGTAGAAGAGACGTGGAGTTCACAGTAGCTTAACAAGACGGTTTTAATACCCCTTGGAAGACTGGTGGAGGTCTCTGTGGAATAAAAAGAAAATATCAATGCCCAGGGGAAGAGACGTGGAGGTCACAGTAGCTTAACAATGCGGTTTTAATGCCCCTCGGAAGAGCTGTGGAGTTCAGAGTGGTTTAGTAAAATGGTTTTAATGCCCCTTGGAAGAGACGGGGAGGTCACAGTAGCTTTAAAAGACGGTTTTAATGCCCCTTGGAAGAGAGGTGGAGGTCGTAGTGTAATAAAAAGACAATATCAATGCCCCTTGGAAGAGACGTGGAGATTACAGTATCTTAAAAAGACGGTTTTAATACCCCTTGGATGAGTGGTTGAGGTTACAGTGGAATAAAAACACAATATCAATGCCCTGTAGAAGAGACGTGGAGATCACAGTAGCTTAAGAAGACCGTTTTAATTCCCCTTGGAAGAGTGGTGGAGGTCGCAGTGGAATAAAACGTCAACGTCAATGCCCCTTGGAAGAGTGGTGGAGGTCGCAGTGGAATAAAAAGACAAAATCAATGCCCCGTGGAAAAGACGTGGAGGTCACAGTAGCTTAACAAGACGGTTTTAATGCCCCTTGGAAGAGTGGTGGAGGTCGCTGTGGAATAAAAAGACAATATCAATGCCCAGGGGAAGAGACGTGGAGGTCACAGTAGCTTAACAATGCGGTTTTAATGCCCCTTGGAAAAGATGTGGATTTCAGAGTGGTTTAACAAGACGGTTTTAATGCCCCTTGGAAGAGACGTGGAGGTCACAGTAGCTTAACAAGACGGTTTTAATGCCCGTGAGAAGAGTGGTGGAGGTTACAGTGGAATAAAAAGACAATATCAATGCCCCCTGGAAGAGACGTGGAGGTCACAGTAGCTTTACAAGACTGTTTTATTGCCCCTTGGAAGATCGGTGGAGGTCGCAGTGGAAAAAAAAGACATTATCAATGTCCAGTGGAAGAGACTTGGAGGTCATAGCAGCTTAATAAGACGATTTTCATGACCCTTAGAAGAGTGTGGAGGTCGCAGTGGATTAAAAAGACAATATCAATGCCCCTTGGAAGAGACGTGGAGATCACAGTAGCTTAACAAGACGGTTTTAATGCCCCTTGGACAAGTGGTGGATGTTACAGTGGAATAAAAACACAATATCAATGCCCCATAGAAGAGAAGTGGAAGTCACAGTAGCTTAACAAGACGGTTTCAATGCCCCTTGGAAGATTGGTGGAGGTCGCAGTGAAATAAAAAGACAATATCAATGCCCCGTGGAAGAGTTGTGGAGGTCACAGTAGCTTAACAAGATGGTTTTAATGCCCCTTGGCAGAGTGGTGGAGGTCGCTATGGAATAAAAAGAAAATATTAATGCCCCGTGGAAGAGATGTGGAGAACACAGTAGCTTAAAATGCGGTTTTAATGCCCCTTGGAAAAGTGGTGGAGGTTACAGTGGAATAAAACAAAAAACCAATGCACAGTGGAAGAGTGGTGGAGGTCACAGTAGCTTAAAAAGACAGTTTTCATGCCCCTTGGAAGTGTGGTGGAGGTCGCAGTGGAATAAAACAACAATATCACTGCCCCGTGAAAGAGTGGTGGAGATCGCAGTGGAATAAAATGACAATATCAATGCCCCGTGGAAGAGACGTGGAGGTCACAGTAGCTTAACAAGACGGTTTTAATGCCCCTTGGAAGTGTGGTGGAGTTCGCATTGGAATAAATCGACAATATCAATGCCCCGTGGAAGAGTGGTGGAGGTCGCAGTGGCATAAAATGACAATATCAATGCCCCGTGGAAGAGACGTTGAGGTCACAGTAGCTTAACAAGACGGTTTTATTGCCCCTTGGAAGAGTGGTGGAGGTCGCAGTGGAATAAAAAGACAATATCTTTGCCCGTGGAAGAGACCTTGAGGTCATAGTAGCTTAACAAGACGGTTTTAATGCCCCTTGGTAGAGTGGTGGAGGTTACAGTGGAATAAAAAGACAATATCAATGCCCCGTGGAAGAGACGTGGTGATCACAGTAGCTTAACAAGATGGTTTTAATGCCCCTTGGAAGAGCGGTGGAGGTCGCAGTGGAATACAAAGACAATATCAATGACCCCTTGGAAGAGACGTGGAGATCACAGTAGCTTAATAGGACGGTTTTAATGCCCCCTGGACCAGTGGTGGAGGTTACAGTGGAATAAAAAAACAATATCAATGCCCCGTTGATGAGACGTGGAGGTCACAGTAGCTTAACAAGACGGTTTCAATGCCCCTTGGAAGAGTGGTGGAGGTCGCAGTGGAATAAAAATACAATATCAATGCCCCTTGGATGAGTGGTGATGGTCTCAGTGGAATAAAAAGACAATGTCAATGCCCCGTGGAAGAGACGTGAAGGTCACAGTAGATTAACAAGATGGTTTTAATGCTCCCTGGAAGAGCTGTGGAGTCCAAAGTGGTCTAACAAGACGGTTTTAATGCCCCTTGGAAGGGTGGTGGAGGTCGCTGTGGAATAAAAAGACAATATCAATGCTCCGTGGAAGAGACGTGGAGGTCACAGTAGTTTAACAATGCCATTTTAATGCCCCTCGGAAGAGCTGTGGAGTTCAGAGTGGTTTAACAAGATGGTTTCTATGCCCCTTGGAAGAATGGTGGAGGTCGCAGTGGAATAAAAAGACAATACCAATGCCCCGTGGAAGAGTGGTGGAGGTCACAGTGCAATAAAAAGACAATATCAATGCCCAGTGCAAGAGACGTGGAGGTCACAGTAGCTTAACAAGACGGATTTAATGCCCCTTGGAAGAGCTGTGGAGTTCAGAGTGGTTTTACAAGACGGTTTTAATGCCCCTTGAATGAGACGTGGAGGTCAAAGTAGCTTAACAAGACGGTTTTAATGCCCATTGGAAAAGTAGTGGAGGTGACAGTGGAAAAAAAAGACAATATCAATGCCCCGTGGAAGAGACGTGGAGGTCACAGTAGCTTAGCAAGATGGATTTAATGCCCCTTGGAAGAGCTGTGGAGTTCAGAGGGGATTTACAAGACGGTTTTAATGCCCCTTGGATGAGACGTGGAGGTCACAGTAGGTTAACAAGACGCTTTTAATGACCCTTGGAAGAGTGGTGGAGGTTACAGTGGAGTAAATAGAAAATGTCAATGCCCCGTGAAAGAGACGTGGAGGTCACAAAAGATTAACAAGATGGTTTTAATGCCCCTTGGAAGAGTGGTGGAGGTCGCAGTGGAATAAAACGACAATATCAATGCCCCTTGAAAGAATGGTGGAGGTCGCAGTGTAATAAAAAGACAATATCAATTCCCCATGGAGGACACGTGGAAGTCACAGTACCTTAAAAAGACGGATTTAATGCCCCTTGGAAGAGTGGAGGAGGTAGCAGTGGAATAAAGAGACAATATCAATGCCTCGTGGAAGAGACATGGAGGTCACAATAGCTTAACAAGATGGTTTTAAAGCCCCTTGGGAGAGAGATGGAGATCACAGTAGCTTAACAAGATGGTTTTAATGCCCCTTGGAAGAGCTGTGGAGTTCAGATTGGTTTAACAAGACGGTTTTAATGTCCCTTGGAAAAGCAGTGGAGTTCAGAGTGGTTCAACAAGACAGTTTTAATGCCCTTTGGAAGAGACGTGGAGGTCACAGTAGCTTAAGAAGATAAATTTAATGCCCCTTGGAAGAGTAGTGGAGGTCACAGTAGAATAAAAAGACATTATCAATGTCCCGTTTAAAAGACGTGGAGGTCACAGTAGCTTAACAAGAAGGTTTTAATGCCCCTTGGAAGAGTGGTGGAGGTCACAGTGGAATAAAAAGACAATATCAATGCCCCTTGGAAGAGACGTGGAGGTCACAGTAGCTTAACAAGACGGTTTTAATGCCCCTTGGAAGAGGTGTGGAGGTCACAGTAGATTAACAAGACGCTTTTAATGCCCCTTGGAAGAGTGGTGGACATCGCAGTGGAATAAAAAGACAATATCAATGCTCCATGGAAGAGACGGTGAGGTCACAGTAGCTTAATAAGACAGTTTTAATGCCCCTTGGAAGTGTGGTGGAGGTCGCAGTGGAATAAAATGACAATATCAATGCCCCGTGGAAGAGACGTGGAGGTCACAATAGCTTAACGAGACGTTATTAATGCCCCTTTGAAGAGTGGTGGAGGTTGCAGTGGAATAAAAAGACAATATCAAAGCTCCGTGGAAGAGACGTGGAGATTATAGTATCTTAACAAGACGGTTTTAATGCCCCTTGCAAAAGCTGTGGAGTTCAGAGTGGTTTAACAAGACGGTTTTAATGCACGTTGAAAGAGACGTGGTGGTCACAGTAGCTTAACACGACGGTTTTAATGCCCCTTAGAAGAGTGGTGGAGGTTACAGTGGAATAAAACAACAATATCAATGCCCCGTAGAAGAGACGTGGAGGTCACAGTACCTTAATAAGATGGTTTCAATGCCCCTTGGAAGAGTAATGGAGGTCGCAGTGGAATAAAAAGACAAAATCAATGCCCCGCGGAAGAGACGTGGAGGTCACAGTAGCTTAACAAGACGGTTTTAATGCCCCTTGAAAGAGTGGTGGAGGTCTCTGTGGAATAAAAAGACAATATTAATGCCCCGTGGAAGAGATGCGGAGGTCACAGTAGCTTAACAATGCGATTTTATTGCCCCTCGGAAGATCTGTGGAGTTCAGAGTGCTTTAGCAAGATGGTTTTAATGCACTTTGGAAGAGACGTGGAGGTCAAAGAAGCTTAAAAAGATGGTTTTAATGCCCCTTGGAAAAGTGGTGGAGGTTACAGTGAAATAAAAAGACAATATCAATGCCCCTTGGAAGAGTGGTGGAGGTCACAGTAGCTTAACAAGATGGTTTTAATGCCCCTTGCAAGAGTGGTGGAGGTCGCAGTGGAATAAAAAGACAATATCAATTCCCCGTGGAAAGACGTGGAGGTCACAGTAGCTTAACAAGACGGTTTTAATGCCGCTTGGAAGAGCTGTGGAGTTCAGAGAGGTTTAACAAGACGGTTTTAATGCCCCTTGGAAGGGTGGTGGAGGTCGCTATGGAATAAAAAGACAATATCAATGCTCCGTGGAAGAGACGTGGAGGTCACAGTAGTTTAACAATGCCATTTTAATGCCCCTCGGAAGAGCTGTGGAGTTCAGAGTGGTTTAACAAGATGGTTTCAATTCCCCTTGGAAGAGTGTTGGAGGTCGCAGTGGAATAAAAAGACAATACCAATGCCCCGTGGAAGAGTGGTGGAGGCCGCAGTGGAATAAAAAGACAATATCAATGCCCCGTGGAAGAGACGTGGAGGTCACAGTAGCTTAACAAGACGGATTTAATGCCTCTTGGAAGAGCTGTGGAGATCAGAGGGGTTTTACAAGACGATTTTAATGCCCCTTGGATGAGACATGGAGGTCAAAGTAGCTTAACAAGACGCTTTTAATGCCCCTTGGAAGAGTGGTTGACGTCGCAGTGGAATAAAAAGACAATATCAATGCCCCGTGGAGGAGACGTGGAGGTCACAGTAGCTTAACAAGACAGTTTTAATGCCCCTTGGAAGAGCTGTGGAGTTCAGAGAGGTTTTACAAGACAGTTTTAATGCCTCTTGGATGAGATGTGGAGGTAACAGTAGCTTAACAAGACGGTTTTAATGCCCATTGGAAAAGCAGTGGAGGTGACAGTGGAATAAAAAGACAATATCAATGCTCCGCGGGAGAGACGTGTAGGTCAGAGTAGCTTAACAAGACGTTTTTAATTCCCCTTGGAAGTGTGGTGGAGGTCGCAGTGGAATAAAAAGGCAATATCAATGCCCCTTGGAAGATTGGTGGAGGTCGCAGTGGAAAAAAAAGACAATATCAATATCGCACAGAAGAGTCGTGGAGGTCACAGTAGCTTAACAAGAAGGTTTTAATGCCCCTTGGAAGGGTGAAGGAGGCAGCAGTGGTATAAACAGACAGCATCAAAGCCCCGTGGAAGAGACATGGAGGTCACAGTAGCTTTACAAAATGTTTTTAATGCAGTTTGGAAGAGCTGTGGAGTTCAGAGTGGTTTAACAAGACGGTTTTATTGCCCCTTGGAAGAGAGGTGGAGATCACAGTAACTTAACAAGATGGTTTTAATGCCCCTTGGAAGAGTGGTGGACGTTACAGTGGAATAAATAGAAAATATCAATGCCCCGTGGAAGAGACCTGGAGGTCACAGTAGCTTAGCAAGACGGATTTATTGCCCCTTGGAAGAGCCGTAGAGTTCAGAGGTGTTTTACAAGACGGTTTTAATGCCCCTTGGATGAGACGTGGAGGTCACAGTAGCTTAACAAGATGCTTTTAATGACCCTTGGAAGAGTGGTGGACGTCGCAGTGGAATAAAAAGACAATATCAATGCCCCGTGGAAGAGCTGTGGAGTTCAGAGTGGTTTAACAAGGCAGTTTTAATTTCCCTTGGAAGAGCTCTGGAGTGGAGGTAACAGTAGCTTAACAAGACGGTTTTAATGCACCTTGGAAAAGTAGTGGAGGTGATAGTTGTATAAAAAGACAATATCAATGCCCCGTGGAAGAGACGTGTAGGTCACAGTAGCTTAACAAGACGTTTTTAATGCCCCTTGGAAGTGTGGTGGAGATCGCAGTGGAATAAAAAGGCAATATCATTGCCTCTTGAAAAAGTGGTGGAGTTTGCAGTGGAATAAAAAGACAATATCAATACCGCATGAAAGAGACGAGGAGGTCAGAGTAGCTTAACAATACGGTTTTAATGCCCCGTGGAGGTCACAGTAGCTTAACAAGACGCTTTTATTGACCCTTGGAAGAGTGGTGGACGTCGCAGTGTAATAAAAAGACAATATCAATGCCCCATGGAGAAGACGTGGAAGTCACAATACCTTAAAAAGACGAATTTAATGCCCCTTGGAAGAGTGGAGGAGGTAGCAGTGGAATAAAAAGACAATATCAATGCCTCATGGAAGAGACATGGAGGTCACATTAGCTTAACAAGACGGTTTTAAAGCCCCTTGGGAGAGAGATGGAGATCACAGTACCTTAAAAAGACGGATTTAATTCCCCTTGGAAGAGTGGAGGAGGTAGCAGTGGAATAAAAAGACAATATCAATGCCTCATGGAAGAGACATGGAGGGCACAGTAGCTTAACAAGACGGTTTTAATGCCCCTAGGAAGAGCTGTGGAGTTCAAATTGGCTTAACAAGACGGTTTTAATGCCTCTTGGAAAAGCAGTGGAGTTCAGAGTGGTTCAACAAGACAGTTTTAATGCCCTTTGGAAGAGACGTGGAGGTCACAGTAGCTTAAGAAGATGGATTTAATGCCCCTTGGAAGAGTAGTGGAGGTCGCAGTGGAATAAAAAGACATTATCAATGCCCCGTTTAAAAGACGTGAAGGTCACAGTAGCTTAACAAGACGGTTTTACTGCCCCTTGGAAGATGTGTGGAGTTCAGAGGGGTTTTACAAGACGACTTTAATGCCCCATTGGATGAGATGTGGAGGTCACAGTAGATTAACAATCCGCTTTTAATGCCCCTTGGAAGAGTGGTGGACATCGCAGTGGAATAAAAAGACAATATCAATGCCCCATGGAAGAGACGGTGAGGTCACAGTAGCTTAACAAGACAGTTTTAATGACCCTTGGAAGTGTGGTGGAGGTCACAGTGGAATAAAATGACAATATCAATGCCCCGTGGAAGAGATGTGGAGGTCACAGTAGCTTAACGAGACGGTTTTAATGCCCCTTTGAAAAGCTGTGGAGTTCAGAGTGGTTTAACAAGACGGTTTTAATGACCGTTGAAAGAGACGTGGAGGTCAGAGTAGCTTAACACGATGGTTTTAATGCCCCTTAGAAGAGTGGTGGAGGTTACAGTGGAATAAAACGACAATATCAATGCCCCGTAGAAGAGTCGTGGAGGTCACAGTAGCTTAACAAGACGGTTTCAATGCCCCTTGGAAGAGTGGTGGAGGTCACAGTGGAATAAAAAGACAATATCAATGCCCCTTGGAAGATTGGTGGAGGTCGCAGTGGAATAAAAATACAATATCAATGCCCCGTGAAAAAGGCGTGGAGGTCATAGTAGCTTAACAAGATGGTTTTAATGCCCCATGGAAGAGTGGTGGAGGTCGCAGTGGAATAAAAAGACAAAATCAATGCCCTGTGGAAGAGACGTGGAGGTCACATTAGCTTAACAAGACGGTTTTAATGCCCCTTGAAAGAGTGGTGGAGGTCGTTGTGGAATAAGAAGACAATAGTAATGCCCCGTGGAAGAGATGTGGAGGTCACAGTAACTTAACAATGCGGTTTTATTGCCCCTCGGAAGATCTGTGGAATTC
The DNA here is from genome assembly GCF_046119375.1 of Phyllobates terribilis. Taxonomy (NCBI): domain Eukaryota; kingdom Metazoa; phylum Chordata; class Amphibia; order Anura; family Dendrobatidae; genus Phyllobates; species Phyllobates terribilis. The sequence continues at coordinate 511,816 of NW_027362964.1, forward strand.
CGAGTGCTTTAACAAGATGGTTTTAATGCCCTTTGGAAGAGAGGTGGAGGTCAGAGTAGCTTAAAGAGATGGTTTTAATGCCCCTTGGAAAAGTGGTGGAGGTTACAGTGGAATAAAAAGACAATATCAATGAGACTTGTAAGAGTGGTTGAGGTCACCGTAGTTTAACAAGATGGTTTTAATGCCCCTTGCAAGAGTGGTGGAGGTCGCAGTGGAATAAAAAGACAATATCAATTCCCCGTGGAAAGATGTGGAGGTCACAGTAGCTTAACAAGATGGTTTTAATGCCCCTTGGAAGAGCTGTGGAGTTCAGAGTGGTTTAACAAGACGGTTTTAATGCCCCTTGGAAGAGACTCGGAGTTGACAGTAGCTTAACAAGAAAGTTTTAATGCCCCTTGGAAGTGTGGTGGAGGTCGCAGTGGAATAAAACGACAAAATCAATGCCCCGTGGAAGAGTGGTGGAGGTCACAGTGGAATAAAATGACAACATCAATGACCGTGGAAGAGACGTGGAGGTGACAGTAGCTTAACAAGACGGTTTTAATGCTCCTTGGAGGAGTGGTGGAGGTCGCAGTGGAATAAGAAGACAATATCAATGCTCTGGGGAAGTGACGTGGAGTTCACAGTAGCTTAACTAGACGTTTTTTATGCCCCTTGGAAGAGCTGTGGAGTTCAGAGTGGTTCAACAAGACGGTTTTAATGCCCCTTGGAAGAGACGTGGAGGTCACAGTAGCTTAGCAAGATGGTTTTAATGCCCCTTGGACGAGTGGTGGAGGTTACAGTGGAATAAAAACACAATATCTATGCCTCGCAGAAGAGACGTGGAGGGTAGCTTAACAAGACGGTTTTCATGCCCCTTGGAAGTGTGGTGGAGGTCGCAGTGGAATAAAACGACAAAATCAATGCCCCTTGGAAGAGTGGTGGAGGTCGCAGTGGAATAAAATGACAATATCAATGCACCGTGGAAGAGTGGTGGAGGTCACATCAGCTTAACAAGACGGTTTTCATGCCCCTTGGAAGTGTGGTGGAGGTCGCATTGGAATAAAAAGACATTATGAATGCCCCGTGGAAGAGTGGTGGAGGTCACAGTGGAATAAAATGACAACATCAATGCCCGTGGAAGAGACGTGGAGGTCACAGTAGCTTAACAAGACGGTTTTAATGCTCCTTGGAAGAGTGGTGGAGGTCGCAGTGGAATAAAAAGACAATATCAATGCCCGTGGAAGAGTCGTGGAGGTCACAGTAGCTTAACAAGACAATTTTAATGCCCCTTGAAAGAACTGTGGTGTTCAGTGGGGTTTTACAAGACAGTTTTAATGCCCCTTGGATGAGACGTGGAGGTAACAGTAGCTTAACAAGACCGTTTTAATGCCCTTTGGAAAAGTAGTGGAGGTGACAGTGGAATAAAAAGACAATATCAATGCCCCGTGGAAGAGACGTGGAGGTCACAGTAGCTTAACAAGACGTTTTTAATACCTCTTGGAAGTGTGGTGGAGGTCGCAGTGGAATAAAAAGGCAACATCAATGCCCCTTGAAAGAGTGGTGGACGTCGCAGTGGAATAAAAAGACAATATCAATGCCCCGTGGAAGAGACGTGGAGGTCAGAGTAGCTTAACAAGACAATTTTAATGCCCCTTGAAAGAGCTGTGGTGTTCAGAGGGGTTTTACAAGACAGTTTTAATGCCCCTTGGATGACACGTGGAGGTAACAGTAGCTTAACAAGACCGTTTTAATGCCCCTTGGAAAGGTGGAGGAGGTAGCAGTGGTATAAAAAGACAATATCAAAGCCCCGTGGAAGAGACATGGAGGTCACAGTAGCTTTACAAAACGGTTTTAATGCCGTTTGGAAGAGTTGTGGAGTTCAGAGTGGTTTAACAAGATGGTTTTAATGCCCCTTGGAAGAGAGGTGGAGATCACCGTAACTTAACAAGATGGTTTTAATGCCCCTTGGAAGAGTGGTAGAGGTTACAGTGGAATAAATAAAAAATATCAATGCCCCGTGGAAGAAACCTGGAGGTCACCGTAGCTTAGCAAGACGGATTTAATGCCCCTTGAAAGAGCTGTGGAGTTCAGAGGGGTTTTACAAAACGGTTTTAATGCCCCTTGGATGAGACGTGGAGGTCACAGTAGCTTAAGAAGACGCTTTTATTGACCCTTGGAAGAGTGGTGGACGTCGCAGTGGAATAAAAAGACAATGTCAATGCCCCGTGGAAGAGAAGTGGAGGTCACAGTAGCTTAATAAGACAGTTTTAATGCACCTTGGAAAAGTAGTGGAGGTGATAGTTGTATAAAAAGACAATATCAATGCCCCGTGGAAGAGACGTGTAGGTCACAGTAGCTTAACAAGACGTTTTTAATGCACCTTGGAAGTGTGGTGGAGATCGCAGTGGAATAAAAAGGCAATATCAATTCCCCTTGGAAGAGTGATGGAGGTCGCAGTGGAATAAAAACACAATATCAATACCGCATGAAAGAGACGTGGAGGTCACAGTAGCTTAACAATACGGTTTTAATGCCCCTTGGAGGGGTGGTGGAGATCGCAGTGGAATAAAAAGACAATATCAAAGCACCGTGGAAGAGACATGGAGGTCACAGTAGCTTTACGAAACGGTTTTAATAACGTTTGGAAGAGCTGTGGAGTTCAGAGTGGTTTAACAAGATGGTTTTAATGCCCCTTGGAAGAGAGGTGGAGATCACAGTAACTTAACAAGATGGTTTTAATGACCCTTGGAAGAGTGGTGGAGGTTACAGTGGAGTAAATAGAAAATGTCAATACCCCATGAGAGAGACGTGGAGGTCACAAAAACTTAACAAGATGGTTTTAAAGCCCCTTGGAAGAGTGGTGGAGGTCGCAGTGGAATAAAACGACAATATCCATGCCCCTTGAAAGAGTGGTGGAGGTCGCAGTGGAATAAAAAGACAATGTCAATGCCCCGTGGAAGAGAAGTAGAGGTCACAGTAGCTTAACAAGACAGTTTTAATGTCCCTTGGAAGAGCTCTGGAGTTCAGAGGGGTTTTACAACATAGTTTTAATGCCCCTTGGATGAGAGGTGGAGGTAACAGTAGCTTATGAAGACAGTTTTAATGCACCTTGGAAAAGTAGTGGAGGTGATAGTTGTATAAAAAGACAATATCAATGCCCCGTGGAAGAGACGTGTAGGTCACAGTAGCTTAACAAGACGTTTTTAATGCCCCATGGAAGTGTGGTGGAGATCGCAGTGGAATAAAAAGACAATATCAATACCGCATGAAAGAGACGAGGAGGTCACAGTAGCTTAACAATACGGTTTTAATGCCCCTTGGGAGGGTGGAGGAGGTAGCAGTGGTATAAAAAGACAATGTCAAAGCACCGTGGAAAAGACATGGAGGTCACAGTAGCTTTACGAAATGGTTTTAATAACGTTTGGAAGAGCTGTGGAGTTCAGAATGGTTTAACAAGACGGTTTTAATGCCCCTTGGAAGAGAGGTGGAGATCACAGTAACTTAACAAGATGGTTTTAATTACCCTTGAAAGAGTGGTGGAGTTTACAGTGGAGTAAATAGAAAATATCAATGCCCCGTGAAAGAGACGTGGAGGTCACAAAAGCTTAACAAGATGGTTTTAACGCCCCTTGGAAGAGTGGTGGTAGTCGCAGTGAAATAAAACGACAAAATCAATGCCCCTTGAAAGAGAGGTGGAGGTCGCAGTGTAATAAAAAGACAATATCAATGCCCCATGGAGAAGACGTGGAAGTCACAGTACCTTAAAAAGACGGATTTAATGCCCCTTGGAAGAGTGGAGGAGGTAGCAGTGGAATAAAAAGACAATATCAATGCCTCGTGGAAGAGACATGGAGGTCACAGTAGCTTAACAAGATGGTTTTAAAGCCCCTTGGGAGAGAGATGGAGATCACAGTAGCTTAACAAGACGGTTTTAATGCCCCTTGGAAGAGCTGTGGAGTTCAGATTGGTTTAACAAGACGGTTTTAATGCCACTTGGAAAAGCAATGGAGTTCAGAGTGGTTCAACAAGTCAGTTTTAATGCCCTTTGGAAGAGACGTGGAGGTCACAGTAGCTTAACAAGAACGTTTTAATGCCCCTTGGAAGAGTGGTGGAGGTCACAGTGGAATAAAAAGACAATATCAATGCCCCGTGGAAGAGACGTGGAGGTGACAGTAGCTTAACAAGACGGTTTTAATGCCCCTTGGAAGATATGTGGAGTTCAGAGGGGTTTTACAAGACGGTTTTAATGCCCCTTGGATGAGATGTGGAGGTCACAGTAGATTAACAAGACACTTTTAATGCCCCTTGGAAGAATGGTGGACATCGCAGTGGAATAAAAAGACAATATCAAGGCCCCATGGAAGAGACGGTGAGGTCACAGTAGCTTAACAAGACAGTTTTAATGCCCCTTGGAAGTGTGGTGGAGGTTGCAGTGGAATAAAATGACAATATCAATTCCCCGTGGAAGAACTGTGGAGGTCACAGTAACTTAACGAGACAGTTTTAATGCGCATTTGAAAAGCTGTGGAGTTCAGAGTGGTTTAACAAGACGGTTTTAATGCCCGTTGAAAGAGACGTGGAGGTCACAGTAGCTTAACACGACGGTTTTAATGCCCATTAGAAGAGTGGTGGAGGTTACAGTGGAATAAAACGACAATATCAATGCACCGTAGAAGAGACGTGGAGCTCACAGTAGCTTAACAAGACGGTTTTAATGCCCCTTGGAAGAATGGTTGAGGTCGCAGTGGAATAAAAAGACAATATCAATGCCCTTTGGAAGATTGGTGGAGGTCGCAGTGGAATAAAAAGACAATATCAATGCCCCGTGAAAGAGGCGTGGAGGTCATAGTAGCTTAACAAGATGGTTTTAACGCCCCTTGGAAGAGTGGTGGAGGTCGCAGTGGAATAAAAAGACAAAATCAATGCCCTGTGGAAGAGACGTGGAGGTCACATTAGCTTAACAAGACGGTTTTAATGCTCCTTGAAAGAGTGGTGGAGGTCACTATGGAATAAGAAGACAATAGCAATGCCCCGTGGAAGAGATGTGGAGGTCACAGTAGCTTAACAATGCGGTTTTATTGCCCCTTGGAAGATCTGTGGAGTTCAGAGTGCTTTAGCAAGATGGTTTTAATGCCCTTTAGAAGAGACGTGGAGGTCACAGTAGCTTAAAAAGATGGTTTTAATGCCCCTTGGAAAAGTGGTGGAGGTTGCTGTGGAATAAAAAGACAATATCAATGAGCCTTGGAATGACGTGGAGGTCACAGTAGCTTAACAAGACGGTTTTAATGCCCCTTGGAAGAGCTGTGGAGTTCAGAGTGGTTTAACAAGACGGTTTTAATGCCCCTTGGAAGAGACTCGGAGGTGACAGTAGCTTTACAAGACGGTTTTCATGCCCCTTGGAAGTGTGGTGGAGGTCGCAGTGGAATAAAACGACAAAATCAATTCCCCGTGGAAGAGTGGTGGAGGTCGCAGTGGAATAAAATGACAATATCAATGCCCCGTGGAAGAGATGTGGAGGTCACAGTAGCTTAACAAGACGGTTTTATTGCCCCTTGGAAGTGTGGTGGAGGTCGCATTGGAATAAATCGACAATATCAATACCCCGTGGAGGAGTGGTGGAGGTCACAGCAGCTTAACAAGACGGTTTTCATGCCCCTCGGAAGTGTGGTGGAAGTGGCATTGGAATAAAACGTCAATATCAATGCCCCGTGGAAGAGTGGTGGAGGTCACAGTGGAATAAAATGACAACATCAATGCCCGTGGAAGAGACGTAGAGGTCACAGTAGCTTAACAAGACGGTTTTAATGCTCCTTGGAAGAGTGGTGGAGGTCGCAGTGGAATAAAAAGACAATATCAATGCTCTGGGGAAGAGACGTGGAGTTCACAGTAGCTTAACTAGACGGTTTTTATGCCCCTTGGAAGAGCTGTGGAGTTCAGAGTGGTTCAACAAGACGGTTTTAATGCCCCTTGGAAGAGACGTGGAGTTCACAGTAGCTTATCAAGATGGTTTTAATGCCCCTTGGACGAGTGGTGGAGATTACAGTGGAATAAAAACACAATATCAATACCCCGCAGAAGAGACGTGGAGGTCACAGTAGCTTAACAAGACTGTGTTCATGCCCCTTGGAAGAGCAGTGGAGGTCACAGTAGCTTAACAAGATGGTTTTAATGCCCCTTGGTAGAGTGGTGGAGGTTAAAGTGGAATAAAAAGACAATATCAATGCCCCGTGGAAGGGACGTGGAGGTCACAGTAGCTTTACAAGACGGTTTTAATGCCCCTTGGAAGAGCAGTGGAGGTCGCAGTGGAATACAAAGACAATATCAATACCCCTTGGAAAAGATGTGGAGATCACAGTAGCTTAACAAGATGGTTTTATTGCCCCATGGAAAAGTGGTGGAGGTCGCAGTGGAATAAAAACACAATATCAATACCCCATAGAAGAGACGTGGAGGTCACAGTAGCTTAACAAGATGGTTTTAATGCCCCTTGGAAAAGTGGTGGAGGTCGCAGTGGAATAAAGAGTCAATATCAATGCCCCTTAGATGAGTGGTGGAGGTCGCAGTGGAATAAAAAGACAATATCAATGCCCCGTGGAAGAGACGTGAAGGTCACAGTAGCTTAACAAGATGGTTTTAATGACCCCTGGAAGAGCTGTGGAGTCCAAAGTGGTCTAACAAGACGGTTTTAATGCTCCTTGGAAGAGCTGTGGAGATTCGAGTGGTTTAACTAGACAATATTAATGCCCCTTGGAAGAGACGTGGAGATCACAGTAGCTTAACAAGACGGTTTTAATGCCCCTTGGTAGAATGGTGGACGTCGCAATTGAATAAAAAAAACAATATCAATGCCCCTTGGTAGAGTGGTGGATGTCGCAATGGAATGAAAAGACAATATCAATGCCCCGTGGGAGATATGTGGAAGTCACAGTAGCTTAACAAGATGGTTTTAATACCCCTTGGAAGCGTGGTGGTGGTCGCACTGGAATAAAAAGATAATATCAATGCCATGTGAAAGAGACGTGGAGGTCACAGTAGCTTAACAAGACGGTTCTAATGCCCCTTGGAAGAGCTGTGGAGTTCAGAGAGGTTTAACAAGATGGTTTTAATGCCCCTTTAAGAGAAGTGGAGGTCACAGTATCTTAACAAGACGGTTTTAATGCCCCTTGGAAAAGTGGTGGAGGTCGCAGTGGAATAAAAAGATAATATCAATGCTCCGTGGAAGAGACGTGGAGGTCACAGTAGCTTAACAATGCTGTTTTAATGCTCCTTGGAAGAGTAGTGGACATCGTAGTGGAATAAAAAGACAATATCAATGCCCCGTGTTAGAGTGGTGGAGGTGGCAGTGGAATAAAAAGAAAATATCAATGCCCCGTGGTAGAGACGTGGAGGTCTCAGTGGAATAAAAAGACAATATCAATACCCCGTGGAAGAGACGTGGAGGTCACAGTTGCTTAGCAAGACAGATATAATGCCCCTTGGAAGAGCTCTGGAGTTCAGAGGGGTTTTACAAGACAGTTTAAATGCCCCTTGGATGAGTCGTGGAGGTCACAGTAGTTTAACAAGACAATTTTAATGCCCCTTGAAAGAACTGTGGTGTTCCGAGTGGTTTAACAAGACGATTTTAATGCCCCTTGGAAGAGACATGGAGGTCACAGTAGCTTATCAAGATGAACTTAATGACCCTTGGAAGAGTGGTGGAGGTTACAGTGGAATAAAAAGACAAAATCAATACACCGTGGAAGAGACGTGGAGGTCACAGTAGCTTAACAAGACGGTTTTAATGCCCCTTGGTAGAATGGTGGATGTCGCAATGGAATGAAAAGACAATATCAATGCCCCTTGGTAGAGAGTTGGATGTCACAGTGGAATAAAAAGACAATATTAATGCCCCGTGTAAGACATGTGGAGGTCACAGTAGCTTAACAAGACGGTTCTAATGCCCCTTGGAAGAGCTGTGGAGTTCAGAGAGGTTTAACAAGACGTTTTTAATACATCTAGGAAGAGATGTGGAGGTCACAGTAGGTTAACAAGATGGTTTTAATGCCCCTTGGAAGAGACGTGGAGGTCACAGTAGCTTAACAGGATGGATTTAATGCCCCTTGGAAGAGTGGTGGAGGTTACAGTGGAATAAAAAGACATTATCAATGCCTCTTTGTAGAGTGATGGATATCTTAGTGGAATAAAAAGACAATATCAATGCCCCACGGAAGAGATGTGGAGGTCACAGTAGCTTAACAAGACGGTTTTAATACCCTTGGTAGAGTGGTGGGTGTCGCAGTGGAATAAAAAGACAATATCTTTACCACGTGAAAGAAACGTGGAGATCACAGTAGCTTAACAAGACGGTTCTAATGCCCCTTGGGAGAGCTGTGGAGTTCAGAGAGGTATACCAAGACAGTTTTAATACCTCTTGGAAGAGACGTGGAGGTCACAGTAGCTTAAAAAGACAGTTTTAAAGCCCCTTGGATGAAATGTGGAGTTTACAGTGGAATAAAAAGACAATATCAATGTCCCGTGGAAGAGACGTGGAGGTCACAGTAGCTTAACAGGACGGTTTTAATGCCACTTAGAAGAGTGGTGGAGGTCGCATTGGAATAAATAAACAATATCAATGCACATTAGAAGAGTGGTGGAGGTCGCAGTGAAATAAAAAGACAATATCAATGCTCCGTGGAAGAGATGTGGAGGTCACAGTAGCTTAACAAGACGGCTTTAATGTCCCCTGGAAGAGTTGTGTATGTCGCAGTCTAATAAAAAGACAATAACAATGCCCCTTGGAAGAGTGGTGGAGGGAGCAGTGGAATAAAAAGACAATATCAAATCCCCGTGGAAGAGACGTGGAGGTAACAGTAGCTTAACAAGATGGATTTAATGCCCTTTAGAAGAGTGGTGGAGGTCGCAGTGGAATAAAAAGAAAATATCAATGCCCCCTGGAAGAGACGTGGAGGTCACAGTAGCTTAACAAAATGGTTTAAATGCCCTTTGGAAGAGACGTGGAGGTCACAGTAGCTTAAGAAGACCATTTTAATGCACCTTCGAAAAGTGGTGGAGGTTACAGCGGAATAAAAGGACAATATATTTGCCCCATGGAAAAGACGTGGAGGTCATAGTAGCTTAACAAGACGGTTTTATCGGCCTTTGGAGGAATTTTGGAGGTAGCAGTTGCATAAAAAGACAATATCTATGCCTCTTTGAAGAGTGGTGGAGGTCGCAGTGGAATAAAAAGACAATAACAATGCCCCGTGGAAGAGATGTGGAGGGCACAGTATCTTAACAAGACGGTTTTAATGCCCCTTGGAAGAGCTGTGGAGTTCAAAGTGGTTTAACAAGACGGTTTTTTTCCCCTTGGAAGAGATGTGGAGGTAACAGTAGCTTAACAAGACAGTTTTAATGCTCCTTGGAAGAGTGGTGGAGGTTACAGTGGAATAAAAAGACAACATCAAAGCCACAGGGAAGAGACGTGGAGGTGACAGTAGCTTAACGAGACATTTTTAATGCCCCTTGGAAGAGTGGTGGAGGTCGCAGTGGTATAAAAAGACAATATCAATGCCCCTTGGAAGAGTGGTGGAGGTTGCAGTGGAATAAAAAGACAATATCAATGCCACGTGGAAGTGAAGTGGAGGTCAGAGTAGCTTAACAAGTTGGTTTTAATGCCCCTTGGAAGAATGGTGGAGGTCGCAGTGGAATAAAAAGGCAATATTAATGCCCCGTGAAATAGACGAGGAGGTCAAAGCATCTTAAAAAGACAGCTTTAATGCCCATTGGAAGAGTCGTGGAGGTCGCAGTGGAATAAAAAGACAATATCAATGCCCCATGGAAGAGACGTGGAGGTCACTGTAGCTTTAAAAGATGGTTTCAATGCCCCTTGGAAGAGTGGTGGAGGTTACAGTGGAATAAAATAACAACATCAATGCCACAGGGAAGAGACGTGGATTTCTCAGTAGCTTAAAAAGACAGTTTTAATGCCCCTTGGTAGAGTGATGGAGGTCGCAGTGGAAAAAAAAGACAATATCAATGCTCCGTGAAAGAGTGGTGGAGGTCTTCAGTGGAATAAATTGACAATATCAATGCCCCGTTGAAGAGACATGGAGGTCACAGTAGCTTAACAAGATCATTTTAATGCCCCTTGGAAGAATGGTGGAGGTCTCACTGGAATAAAAAGACAATATCTATGCCCCGTGGAAGAGATGTGGAGGTCACAGTAGCTTAACAAGATGGTTTTAATGCCCTTGGAAAAGTGGTGGATGTCGCAGTGAAATAAAAAGACAATATCAGTGCACCATGTAAGAGTGATGGAGGTCGCAATGGAATAAAAAGACAATATCAATGCCTCGTGGAAGAGACGTGGAAGTCACAGTAGATTAACAAGAGGGATTTAAAGTCCCGTAGAAGAGTGGTGGAGGTCGCAGTAGAATAAAAAGACAATATCAATGCCCCGTGGAAGAGACGTGGAGGTCACAGTAGCTTAACAAGAGATTTTAATGCCCCTTGGAAGAGCTGTGGAGTTCCAAGTGGTTTAACAAGACGATTTTAATGCCCCTTGGAAGAGACATGGAGGTCACAGTAGCTTAACAAGATGGATTTAATGCCCCTTGGAAGAGTGGTGGAGGTTACAGTGGAATAAAAAGACAATATCAATGCCCCGTGGAAGAGACGTGGAGGTCACAGCAGCTTAACAAGACTGTTTTAATGCCCCTTGGTAAAATGGTGGACGTTGCAATGGAATAAAAAGACAATATCAATGCCCATTGCTAGAGTGGTGGATGTCGCAGTGGAATAAAAAGACAATATCAATGCCTCGTGGAAGAGACGTGGAAGTCACAGTAGATTAACAAGAGGGTTTTAATACCCCTTGGAAGAGTGGTTGGGGTCGCACTGGAATAAAAAGACAATATCAATGCCACATGGAAGAGACGTGGAGGTCACAGTAGCTTAACAAGACGGTTTTAATGCCCCTTGGAAGAAAGGTGGAGTTTACAGTGGAATAAAAAGACAATATCAATGCCCCTTGGAAAAGATGTGGAGGTCACAGTAGCTTAACAAAATGGTTTTAATGCCCCTTAGAAGAGTGGTGGATGTCGCAGTGGAATAAAAAGACAATATCAATGCCCCTTTGAAGAGTGATGGAGGTCGCAATGGAATAAATAAACAATATCAATGCCCCGTGGAGGAGACGTGAAAGTCAAAGTAGCTTAACAAGATGGATTTAATGCCCCTTGGAAGAGTGGTGGAGGTCGCAGTGGAATAAAAAGACAATATCAATGCACCTTGGAAGAGACGTGGAGGTCACAGTAGCTTAACTAGAGATTTTAATGCCCCTTGGAAGAGCTGTGGAGATTCGAGTGGTTTAACAAGACAATTTTAATGCCCCTTGGAAGAGACGTGGAGATCACAGTTGCTTAACAAGATGTATTTAATGCCCCTTGGAAGAGTGGTGGAGGTTACAGTGAAATAAAAAGACAATATCAATGTCCCGTGGAAGAGACGTGGAGGTCACAGGAGCTTAACAGGACGGTTTTAATTCCCCTTGGTAGAATGGTGGACGTCACAATGGAATAAAAAAAACGATATCAATGCCCCTTGGTAGAGTGTTGAATGTCGCAGTGGAATAAAAAGACAATATCAATGTCCCATGGAAGAGATGTCGAGGTCACAGTAACTTAACAAGATGGTTCTAATGCCCGTTGGAAAAGCTGTGGAGTTCAGAGAGGTTTAACAAGATGTTTTTAATACCTCTTGGCAGAGACGTGGAGGTCACAGTAGCTTAACAAGACGGTTTTAATGCCCCTTGGAAGAAAGGTGGAGTTTACAGTGGAATAAATAGACAATATCAATGCCCCGTGGAAGAGACGTGGAGGTCACAGTAGCTTAACTAGAGATTTTAATGCCCCTTGGAAGAGCTGTGGCGATTCGAGTGGTTTAACAAGACAATTTTAATGCCCCTTGGAAGAGATGTGGAGATCACAGTTGCTTAACAATATGGATTTAATGCACCTTGGAACAGGGGTGGAAGTTATAGTGGAATAAAAAGACAATATCAATGCCCCGTGGAAGAGACGAGGAGGTCACAGGAGCTTAACAAGACGGTTTTAATGCCCCTTGGTAGAATGGTGGACGTCGCAATGGAATAAAAAAACAATATCAATGCCCCTTGGTAGAGTGGTGAATGTCGCAGTGGAATAAAAAGACAATATCAATGCCCCGTGGAAGATATGTGGAGATCAAAGTAACTTAGCAAGACGGTTTTAATACCCCTTGGAAGAGTGGTGGGGGTCGCACTAGAATAAAAAGACAATATCAATGCCATGTGGAAGAGACGTGGAGGTCACAGTAGCTTAACAAGACGGTTCTAATGCCCCTTGGAAGAGCTGTGGAGTTCAGAGAGGTATAACAAGACATTTTTAATACCTCTAGGAAGAGGCGTGGAGGTCACAGTAGGTTAACAAGATTGTTTTAATGCCCCTTGGAAGAAAGGTGTAGTTTACAGTGTAATAAAAAGACAATATCAATGCCCCGTGGAATCGACGTGGAGGTCAGAGTAGCTTAACAAGATGGTTTTAATGCTCCTTGGAAGAGTGGTGGAGGTCGCAGTGGAATAAAAAGATAATATCAATGCTCCGTGGAAGAGACGTGGAGGTTACAGTAGCTTAACAATGCCGTTATAATGCCCCTTGGAAGAGTGGTGGACATCGCAGTGGAATAAAAAGACAATATCAATGCCCTGTGGAAGAGTGGTGGAGGTCGCAGTGGAATAAAAAGACAATATTAATACCCCGTGGAAGAGACGTGGAGGTCACAGTAGCTTAGCAAGACAGATTTAATGCCCCTTGGAAGAGCTGTGGAGTTCAGAGGGGTATTACAAGACGGTTTAAATGCCCCTTGGATGAGACGTGGAGGTCAGAGTAGCTTAACAAGACGCTTTTAATGCTCCTTGGAAGAGTGGTGGACGTCGCAGTGGAATAAAAAGACAATATCAATGCCCCGTGGAAGAGACGTGGAGGTCACAGTAGCTTAACAAGACAGTTTTAATGCCCCTTGAATGAGCTGTGGTGTTCAGAGGGGTTTTACAAAACAGTTTTAATTCCCCTTGGATGAGACGTGGAGGTAACAGTAGCTTAAGAAGACGGTTTTAATGCCCCTTGAAAGAGTGGTGGAGGTCGCAGTGGACTAAAAAGACAATATCAATACAGCATGGAATAAACGTGGAGGTCACAGTCGCTTAACAAGACCGTTTTAATGCCCCTTGTAAAGGTGGGGGAGGTAGCAGTGGTATAAAAAGACAATATCAAAGCCCCGTGGAAAAGACATGGAGGTCGCAGTAGCTTTACGAAAAGGTTTTAATGCCGTTTGGAAGATTTGTGGAGTTCAGAGTGGTTTAACAAGACGTTTTAAAGCCCCTTGGTAGAGAGGTGGAGATCACAGTAACTTAACAAGATGGTTTTAATGCCCCTTAGAAGAGTGGTGGAGGTTACAGTGGAATAAATAGAAAATATCAATGCCCCGTGAAAGAGACGTGGAGGTCACAGAAGGTTAACAAGATGGTTTTAACGCCCCTTGGAAGAGTGGTGGAGGTTGCAGTGGAATAAAACGACAATATCAATGCCCCTTGGAAGAGTGGTGGAGGTCGCAGTGGAATAAAAAGACAATATCAACGCCCCATGGAGGAGACGTGGAAGTCACAGTACCTTAAAAAGATGGATTTAATGCCCCTTGGAAGAGTGGAGGAGGTAGCATCGGAATAAAAAGACAATATCAATGCCTCATGGAAGATACGTGGAGGTCACAGTAGCTTAACAAGACGGTTTTAATGCCCCTTGGAAGAGAGATGGAGATCACAGTAGCTTAACAAGACGGTTTTAATGCCCCTTGGAAAAGCTGTGGAGTTCAGAGTGGTTTAACAAGATGGTTTTAATGCCCCTCGGAAGAGAGGATGAGGTGACAATACCTTAACAAGATGGTTTTTAATGCCCCTTGGATGAGTGGTGGAGGTTACAGTGAAATAAATAAACAATATCAATGCCCCGTGAAAGAGACGTGGAGGTCGCAATGGAATAAAAAGACAACATCAATGCCCCTTGGTAGAGTTGTGGATGTAGCAGTGGAATAAAAAGACAATATCAATGCCCCATGGAAGAGACGTTCAGGTCACAGTAGCTTAACAAGACGGTTTTAATGCCCCTTGGAAGAGTGGTGGAGGTTACAGTGGAATAAAAAAACAATATCAATGCCCTGTGGAAGAGACGTGAAGGTCACAGTATCTTAACAAGACGGTTTTAATGCACCATAAAAGAGAGCTATAATTTTTCCAGATTTTGGCAGACAGAGTCATTTGACGGCTTGTTTTTTGTGGGATGAGTTGACGCTGTTGTTGGTGCCATTTTCAGGCACGTGACATTTTTTTATCGCTTTCTATCCCGATTTTTGGGAGGCAGAATAAACAAAAACTAACAATTCAGGAATTGTTTTTTTTTTTTTTTTTTTATTCTGTTCCGCGTGTGGTAAAATTGATAAGGCAGGTTTATTCTTCAGGTTAGTACGTTTACAGCGGTACCACATTTATATCGTTTTTCTATGTTTTGCACTTTTACATAATAAAAGCAATTTTATCGAAAAAATTATTTTTTAGCATCGCTTTATTCTGAGAGCTATAACTTTTATATTTTTCAGCTGATGGACCTGTATGGCAGCTTCTTTTTTGCGGGACGAGATGCCCTTTTCAGCTGTACCATTTTTATTTATATTTGTCTTTGTGATCGCGTGTTATTCCATTTTTTGTTTGGTGGTATGGTGATAAAGCATTGTTTTTTGCTTCGTTTTTTATTTTTTATTTTTTTACCGTGTTCACTGAAGGGGTTAACTAGTGGGACAGTTTTATAGGTCAGGTTGTTCCGGACGCGGTGATACCAAATATGTGTACGTTTATTGTTTTTTTTTTTATAATAATATTTATTGATGGGTACATTATATTTTTATTTTTGGTGGATTATTTTTTTTATTTTTTTTTAATATTTTTACAATTTTTTTTTTTTATTTTTTTTTTCACTTTATGAAACTTTTTTTACTTTTTTACTTTGTCCCACTATGGGACTTTCACTTTTTTTTTCTCTGATCACCTGCATGGCACAGGAATGGAGCACCATCCCTGTGCCATGCAGGCTGTCAGCGCTGGACAGGGAGAAGATAGTTTGAAGATGCACTGCGCATGTCCAAAAAATCTTCCTGCTATCTGGTGACCCCGATGTTGTCATGACGACATTGGGTCGTCATGGCAACATCCTGGAAGCCACGGCAGACAGCGCTGGAGGCCGGAAGAGGAGGTGAGTATTCCGATCACCTCCCCTTGCCACCGCAATGCTGCGATCGACTTCGATCGCAGCATTGCGGGGGTTAATGTGCCAGGAGCGGTGCGGGACCACTCCCTGCACATAGCACTGGGTATCAGCTGTGACAATCAGCTGACACCCGGCGTCGATCGCGCCTGCACAGCCTGTGTGTGGGCGAAATCGCCAGGGCGTATAAATACGTATCTGGTCCGTAAGTCCCAGGGCACAGATACGTACTAATACGCCCTATGTCGTAAAGGGGTTAAGAATCATTATTGTTATAGGGGCACTTACAGTATTGTGGCTGTCAACGGTGCACCTGGGGCATTATTACTTTTAGGGGCAAAATGTGGGCACTGTTTTCTAGGGCACTTGCACAGGGCACTAATATTTTAAAGGGGTATTTTTACCATCAAGAGAGCACAAAGGGGGGATTTTACTTTGTAAGAGGCACAGTATTAGCATTATTATGAGGGGGCACAGTGGTGGGCATTATTATTTGGATACTAAGAGGATCAGTAATAGGGACACATACAGCAGCAGCGGCTCAGCATTGGGGTATCAGCAGGATGAGGGGTTTGTGCAGGTTGGAATAGATGGGGTTGGTGCCTGAAATGTGAGAAGTCAAATGTGTCTTTGTTGTGATCTCTGCAGATGAGTCCTGGAGAAGTTGTCGTATCGGTCAGGGACAGAAGGAAAAGACGGGAAAAGTGAATGACTCCAGCAGAAAGGACGTCACCTATAAGGTACTATACAGTGGTGGCTAAAAGTATGGGCACCCCTGCAATTCTGTCAGATAATACTCAGTTTCTTCTTGAAAATGATTGCAATCACAAATTCTTTGGTATTATTATCTTCATTTAATTTGCTTGCAAGGAAAAAAACACAAACGAGAATGAAGCAAAAATCAAATCATTGATCATTTCACACAAAACTCCAAAAATGAGCCAGACAAAAGTATTGGTACCCTCAGCCTAATACTTGGTTGCACAACCTTTAGCCAAAATAACTGCGAACAACCGCTTCCGGTAACCATGAATGAGTTTCTTACAATGCTCTGCTGGAATTGTAGACCATTCTTCTTTGGCAAAGTGCTCCAGGTCCCTGATATTTGAAGGATGCCTTCTCCAAACTGCCATTTTGAGATCTCTCCACAGGTGTTCTATGGGATTCAGGTCTGGACTCATTGCTGGCCACCTTAGAAGTCTCCAGTGCTTTCTCTCAAACCATTTTATAGTGCTTTTGGAAGTGTGTTTTCGGTCATTGTTCCGCTGGAAGACCCATGACCTCTGAGGGAGACCCAGCTTTCTCACACTTATGCTGCAAAATTTGTTGGTAGTCTTCAGACTTCATGCCATGCACACGGTCAAGCAGTCCAGTGCCAGACGCAGAAAAGCAACCTCAAAACATCAGGGAACCTCCGCCATGTTTGACTGTAGGGACCGTGTTCTTTTCTTTGAATGCCTCTTTTTTTTTCCTGTACACTCTATGTTGATGCTTTTTCCCAAAAAGCTCGACTTTTGTCTCATCTGACCAGAGAACATTCTTCCAAAACATTTTAGGCTTTCTCAGGTAAGTTTTGGCAAACTCCAGCCTGGCTTTTTTATGTCTCGGGGTAAGAAGTGGGGTCTTCTTGGGTATTCTACCATACAGTCCCTTTTCATTCAGACGCCGACGGATAGTACGGGTTGACACTGTTGTACCCTCGGACTGCAGGGCAGCTTGAACTTGTTTAGATGTTAGTCGAGGTTCTTTATCCACCATCCGCACAATCTTGCGTTGAAATCTCTCGTCAATTTTTCTTTTCCGTCCACATCTAGGGAGGTAAGCCACAGTGCCATGGGCTTTAAGCTTCTTGATGACACTGCGCACGGAAGACACAGGAACATTCAGGTCTTTGGAGATGGACTTGTAGCCTTGAGATTGCTCATGCTTCCTCACAATTTGGTTTCTCAAGTCCTCAGACAGTTGTTTGGTCTTCTTTCTTTTCTCCATGCTCAATGTGGTACACACAATGACACAGGACAGAGGTTGAGTCAACTTTAATCCATGTTAACTGGCTGCAAGTATGATTTAGTTATTGTCAACTCCTGTTAGGTGCCACAGGTAAGTTACAGGGGCTGTTAATTACACGAATTAGAGAAGCATCACATGATTTTTTAAACAGTGCCAATACTTTTGTCCACCCCCTTTTTTAGGTTTGGTGTGGAATTATATCCAATTTGGCTTTAGGACAATTCTTTTTGTGTTTTTTCATTGAAGACAAATTAAATGAAGATAATAATACCAAATAATTTGTGACTGCAGTCATTTTCAGCAAGAAACTGAGTATTATCTGACAGAATTGCAGGGGTGCCAATACTTTTGGCCACCAATATATATACCTGTACTGTAATCTCTTATAGGCTCTGCAATACTGGTATCTACTACTATATGGTCAACACAGTATGGCGGTAATATCAGTGTTAATCATTGTATAAAGATTTCTGTTAGCAACAGCGTGGTCATCTGCTGAAGTTCTCCTACTTCCACTATTAGGGTGCATCACCATATTTGTAATCAGGGTTATATGGTTAGGGGCCCACTCAGAAGTCCCCCCCCTGAACCCAATGGGCCCTATATAATGCTCCATAGAGAATGGGTCCCATATAATGTTCCATAGAGAATGGGCCCCGTATAATGCTCCATAGAGAATGGGCCCCATATAATGCTCCATAGAGAATGGGCCTCATATAATGTTCCATATAGAATGGGCCGCATATAAAACTCCAAACAGTATGGGCCTCATATAATGCTCCATAGAGAATGGGTCCCATATAATGCTCCATAGAGAATGGGCCCCATACAATGCTCCATAGAGAATGGGTCCATATAATGCTCCATAGAGAATGGGCCTCATATAATGCTCCATAGACAATGGGCTCCATATAATGCTCCATAGATTTAAAAAAATAAATAAATACTCACCTTTCATGGCAGGTCAGGACTCCTCAGTGTCTTCTGGCTCTCTGCACTGTCAGAGCAGAGGTCGCGGTGTACTGACGTCATTGCGCCCTCTGCCCCTGACACATCACAGTGTCAGAAGACATGGAAGATACCGGAGCTGCAGAGGATTGAGATGAGGTAAGTATAAGTGCCAGGGCACTGAACAAAGCATGGGGGCTCACTCGCGAGCGCTGGCACCATGCTCCCCCGACTCACTGGCCCCATAGTGCACCAGGGTCCCTGACGGTGAGTGAGCACCCCCGCTTGCCCAAGTGCTGATGCTGGCCCTGCCGATACCCCATATGTGGGGGAAGACTACTCTATGGGCACATGGCAGGGTTCGGAAGGTAAAGAGCTCCGTTTGACTTTTTGAACTCAAAAATGGCTGGAATCGAGAGTGGACGCCATGTTGCATTTGGAAAGCCCCTGATGTGCCTAAACAGTGAAAAAACCCCTATCAGTGACTCTATTTTGTAAACTAGGCCCCTCAAGGAATTTATCTAAATGTGTGGTAAGCACATTGAACCCCCACAATAAACACTATTTTATAGAAAAAATAATTGTTTTTGCATCACTCTATTCTGAGAGCTATAACTTTTTTATGCTTTTTCCTGATGAAGCTGTTTGGTAACTTGCTTTTTGCCGGACAAAATGGCATTTTCAGCCGGTTCCTGACTGTAGGGCATTTTTTGTGAGATAGTAACATAGTAACATCGTTTTCAAGGTTGAAAGAAGATTACGTCCATCTGGTTCAATCCATAGCCTAACATGTTGATCCAGAGGAAGGCAAAAAAAACAACCCATGTGGCAAACACTAAGCTCCACATTGGGGGAAAAAATTCCTTCCTGACCCCATACGACAATCAGACTAGTTCCCTGGATCAACGCCCTATCAAGGAATCTAGTATATATAACCTGTAATATTATACTTATCAAGAAAGGCATCCATGCCCTTCTTAAATTTTAGTAGTGAATCACTCATTACAACATCATGCGGCAGATGGTGGCACTTGTAAGCTGAAATATGTGCCGAATTCATTAGGTGGCACACACGCTGTTTTACACACTGTATTGTGTGTTGTATATGTGCATGAGGCCTAAGTATGAAGCAGTAAAATGTCTATGTAGAGTAGCAGTAGGGTGGGCCCTGTGGAATCAATCTCCCCTCTGGGCCCGAGGAACTCCAGTCCGACCCTGCTCATAAGTGAGTAGTTCCTTCAGGGGTTTTATCTGAATTGCCTTTTTTTGGGACTTACATGGAAACTCCGACATAAGTGCTCAGCGCAGAACGCAAGATAAATGTGACCTGAGTCTTATTTCGATTTTTGGGAGGTAGAATGAACAAATAGACAGCAGTACAAGAACAGTTCATATTTTTATTTTTGCACCGTTCACTATGCGATAAGTGATAAGGCAGCTTAATTCTTTTGGTCGGTGCGATTACAGTGATACCAGATATATATAGTTTTTTATGTTTTGCTGCTGTCACACAGTAAATATGTTTTTTATTAAAAAATGTTTTTTTTCTTCTCCTTATTCTGAGAGCTATAACTTTTTTATTTTTTGGCAAATAGTTTTATGAAGACTTATTTTTTGCATGACGAATTGCAGATTTTTTTGGTACCATTTTGGGGCACATAGTAATTTTTGATCGCTTTTTAATCAGACTTTTCAGACACAGAATGAACAAAAACCAACAATTCAGTTATTGTTTTTAGATATTTTTTTGCATGGTTCACTGTGCAGTAAAAGTGATAAGACAGATTTGTTTGTCGGGTCGGTATGATTACAGTGATACCAGATGTATATCATTTTTTTTATGCTTCGCTTCGCTAGTTTTACACACTAAAAACTAAATTTGACAAAAAATAATTTATTTTTGCATCATCATATTCTGAGAGCTGTCATTTTTTTATTTTTTTGCCAAATGAGCCATATTAGGGATTGCTTTTTTAGGGACTATTTGACATTTTCATTTATACCATATTTTTTTTATATATGAGTTTTTGATCGCTTTTAATTCAATCTTTTGTGTGTCAGTATGATGAAAAAGCAACAATTTTGGCATGTTTTTTTGTTTTTTTTTACGGCGTTCGCCACACAGAATAAAAAACTTGACAGTTTTATAGATTTATGTTTACATCTTTTGTTTATTTTTGCTTTATTACAAAGGCTGCATTTTTAGTGGTGAATTGGCTTTTTGTGATTTGTCAGCGTTTCTTTTGTTATTTTTTAAAAACTTTTTAACATGCTTTATTTAACTTTTTTTATTTTTTTCACTGTGGGACATGTATAATTGATACTTTGATCTCTGCAGTGAGACCTTTCAGTTTCTCACTGACTCAGCCTGTTAGGCTGGGGTCACACAAGCATATAAAAAAATCAGTCCGATTTTCATCCAGAAAAATGGTTTAATTTTTTCCTCACTTGTCATCCATGTGCAGTCCGTATACAATCCATTTTTTTACTCAGAAGATTTTAATCTTTTACAGGACCATTTACAGCTTGCTATGTTACAGAATTGCAGTGTATCCGTAAAAATCCGATGCCACTCTAATGGTCTGAATGGCATCCAATATTTTTTCTTGCACCCATCCGATTTTGAAGTGAAATCACATCATGCTGCAATTTTTTGCTCACTCTGAATACAGCTCAGAAAAAAAACCTCAGATCTGCACTACCTCATTGAATAACAGCCTCCTCAGGACTGGGAAATTTTTTGTAACAAAATATGTAGTTTTATACTGTGAAAATTATTAACATTGTATACAGTGGGGAAAATAAGTATTTGATACACTGATGATTTTGCAAGTTTTCCTACCTAAAAAGAATGGAGAGGTCTGTAATTTTTATCGCAGGTACACTTCAACTGTGAGAGATTGAATCTAAAAAAAATCCAGAAAATCACATTGTATGATTTTTACATAATTAATTTGCTTTTTATTGCATGAAATAAGTATTTGATACAATAGAAAAGCAGAACTTAATATTTGGTACAGGTACAGCTGTGGGGGTCGTGATGACATTCCACTCGTCCTCCAGTAACTCCAAATTAAGGCTATGAGCATGGGTCAACCATTCAAAGAATGAGTCAGACAACAAGCTGGTTCAAACTCAGAGCACGCTCAAAAGACTACTACAGACAATGTTCTCAGCAATGTTCTGTGTTTATTCCTACATACACAAACCTAAATACACTACATAATGGGGAGGGAAAAGGGGTTGTCCGGGGCGGGGTAAGCCATGAAAGTCCAGTGTCTGGCCACTCCTGATTGGTCCACATCTCCTTATCTCAGTCTCTGGGCAGATATTGCAGCCGTCAGCTTATAATCTTGTTTCGTTTCTCTGAAATAAGTCTTGGCAACACTGGAACTGTTTTAGTTTAAGTTTCGATTTAAGTAATACGTAGCAAGGAAAGCTTATTGTTATAAGACACAAAATGGTGGTTAGTACATTAGCAAAAAAGCGTATAAAAGTTACAAAAGTATAAAAGTTACAAAAATATATATTCTCTTTTACCCCGACATTCCCCCCTAAACACTAAGCTTTCCCTTGCTTCGGGGCCTTTGAGACTGTCCCTGTGTGGGGAGAGGGGAGGTGGATTTCTTCACCCAATCATCTTAGAAGCTGCCCCCTTATGGGACGCCCCCAGATAATCGAGCCCTATCCTGGATGACACATGGAGTTCTCCCAACTGTCCCTAAACTAAATCTCTCAATTGAACTTTGTCATGGGGGGGCTGGTCAGGCTTGTTCAAAGGAGTGTATTTCTCCATATCTTCTCTTGATTCAGAAAGGTCCCGGAGGTTGGGACAGCATTGGTTATATTTTTCCTGTATAAGGGGACTATGCAGCACAGGACCACCAGGCCCAATACTAGTAGACCTCCCATTACTAGACAAACTTGTTGGAGGAATCCCTTGAGCCCTCCCAACCAACCTGAGAAAAAGGAGGTATCTACCCCTGTGTGGTAGCTGTCCACCCTGGGACAGACAGTAAGCATATGGAAAGGATATAGAAGAAGGTAGTCATCTTTTATAGACTCGTTCTGTCTCTCTTGCAGTGGGAGGCGTGAATCCAGGTGCTCTTGCCCTCAAGCTTCAGAGCCGTCGGGGTGGTGAGAAGCACAGTGTACGGTCCCTCGAACCGCGGCTGGAGGCAGTCTTTCCGGACAAACTTCTTCACATACACTAGATCGCCTGGGATGAAATCATGTACTGCATCACCTATAGATTCTGGGAGAGAAGCAGATACTGGAGAGCGGGTGTTAGTCAATTCTCTAGACAAGGCAATCACAAATTTTACCACTCTATCATGTGTTTCAGACAACTCTTGGGGACTAATCTCTCATATCTTGTGTGGGGTCCCAAACAAAATTTTATAGGGAGTCAGCCCATGTTTGGCCTGAGGAGTGTGTGTGATATGATACAATACTATGGGGAGTAGGTCGGGCCAGGGGAGGGGATGATCTTAGGTCATTTTCAAGAGCTGGGTCTTGAGTGTGGAATTCATCCTTTCTACTTTGCCTGAACTGGCAGGATGGTATGGAGTGTGGAGGCCCAAATCTGTTCCCAACATGTTCCAGAGTTCTTCGTAGATATTTGCTGTGAAAGCTGGTCCTTGATCCGATTCTATGACTTGGGGAACTCCAAATCTGCAGGCAATTTCGGTGATCAGTTTCTTGGCTGTGACTTTAGCAGTCATGTTGACAACCGGGTAGGCCTCGGGCCAGGCTGAGAACATATCCACGGCTACCAAAACGTACTCCTATTTTCCTGCTTTAGGCATTTGGATATGGTCGACTTGTATTCTCTGCCAAGGGTAGTCTGGTTTAGCCAGGTGTTGGAGAGGGACCCGTGCCGTACACGTTGGGTTGCAGGTAGCGCAGACAGAGCAGGATTTTGAGTATGCAGTCACAGTGGAAGAGATTCCGGGTGCAAAGTACAGTTTCTTGATACATGCCAAGGCTTGATTCTTTCCTCTGTGTGTAGGCCCGTGAGCCCATGCTGCCACAGCTGAGTACATGCGTCTAGGCAAGCAAGGCTTCCCATCCACTTGGTAAAGAGTCGAGTTGACCTTTGAATCTTTGCGACCTGCCAGCACAGCTCCTGCCGCTTTCCATTGCTTGACTTCTTCAGTGGGGGTCTTCCTTTGTTCCTCACACAATTTTTCTTCAGGCATCCTGACCCCCCTGGATTCCACTCGTGTCTCCGCTGGACTTGTATGATCTTCCGCCGGCTGTTCTTTGGCTCTTGCTCTAGTGAGCGCCACAGCTACGGTTTGCAGGGTCTCCCCCATCTCTTCTTCCTTTTCCTGCCACTTTGATGACACATTCTCCACTGCTGCAGTCTTGGCTGCTTGGTCAGCTAGGTGGTTGCCCCTGGCTTCCCTGGAATCTAGTCTTCCATGGGCCTTGACCTTGATAACAGCAACCTGAATGGGTAGCTCCAGGGCCTTCATTAGGGCCTTAATCCATGAGACATGTTTCACTGGTGTACCTGCAGCTGTGATGAATCCTCTAGACTTCCACAAGAGTCCAGAATCATTGCAAATTCCATGTCCATACCTGGAATCGGTATATATATATTCGCCTTTGTTCCTGCTGCCAGGTGGCAGACCTCTGTGAGAGCCACAAGTTCAGCTTCTTGTGCAGACATGTATGGTGGTAGAGCTTCAGCCTTGAGGACTGTTAGGTCTGTTGTGACAGCATATCCCGTGTGGAACTTCCCTTGAGGGTCTGCGAAACGGGATCCATCAGTCCATAGGTGCAAGGCAGGGTCTGCGAGCGGATGTGCCACCATATTCTCTGGAGCAGAAGTCTCTTCCTGCAAAATTTTTATACAATCATGAGGTTCCACCAATGGACCTTCACCCTCTTCACCTTCCCCCCTAGAAGGTGGAAGCAAAGTGGCAGGATTGATAGTCAGACATCTGGTAAATGTTATATTGGAGGGCAACAATAGGGAACACTGCAGCCGCAGGTGTCTTTGGTTGGTTAGATGTTTCGGAGATGTTTGTTGCAGAACAGCTGAGAGATCATGACCGGCCTGTATAACTAGATCATGTCCAAGGACGATATCAGCTGATTTGTCAAGGAGGATGTGAGCAGCGTGGACCGCCTTAAGGCACGTGGGGGCAGTTCGGGCGACAGGGTCCAGGCGGGCTGAGTAGTAGCCCAAAGGCCAATACTTATGATCATAGCGTTGTGCTAGAACTCCAGAGGCATGACCTTCCGATTCCGAGACAAAAAGGTGAAATGGCTGAGTATAGTCTGGTAAGCCCAAGGCCGGGGCAGAGACAACAGCCTGTTTAAGGCGGTCAAAATATAGTCTGTGTTGAAGAGAAACACGTGGATCTTCAGCATGAAGCCAAACTGAGCCTTCATCCTTGAGACAGTCTGACATCTCTGGCAATTTGCTTCAGTGCCACAGAGTAAAAGATCATCCATATACTGTAGAAGGGTGACCTGAGGGTTCTCTTGAACCCATGGCTCCAGAATAGACTTCATAGAATGAGTGAATTGGTTAGGAGAGTTCTGGGCTCTGCGGAGTCCTGGTCCATGTAAGCTGTGCTCCTTGAAAGGTGAAGGCAGAAAGAAACCACGAATCTTCATGTAAGGGTATACTGAAGAAGGCGTTGGCCAGATCTAACTCCGTAAACAAGGTGGCCGTTGGAGGCAGCTGAGACAAGAGGGTGTTTGGGTTGGGTACCACTGGAGTTTCTAAAATGGTAGCTGCATTGACGGCTCTGAGATCCTGAACCAACCGGTATCTTGGAGGCTTTCCCGGAGCGGTTTTCTTTTTTACAGGAAAGAGGGGTGTATTGCATGGAGATACACATCTGACAAGGACTCCTGATTCCAGGAGGGAAACGATTTGGGTACCCAAGCTTTGTTCTTGTGCAGCCTTGAGGGGGTATTGTGGCAACCGTGGGTACCTGTGTCCAGGCTTGAGGTGTACTCGGACCGGGGTAACCTGCAGGAGGCCGACGTCCTCCGGCCCACTGGACCACAGAGAGTGAGGGAACTGTGAGGTATCAAGAAAAGTGTGAGGTTGTATGGTCATCATCATGAGAGGGAAGGCTTTAAGAACACAGCGGTCTTCAGTCCCTTGTTCGGAATGAGGGTCCCGCAAAAGAAGCTCCATACCATGGTTTCCGAAAGTAATTGTTGCCTTCATCCGCTCTAAGAGATTGGCTCCCAACAGGTTGACAGGGCAAGTTTCAGAGACCAAGAATCTTGTGAGTACTCCGGTGAACGGTCCTGCAGACACAGGGACTGTGAGTGGAGAGGAAATATGTTGGCCTTCCACCCCAACACAGGTGAGGGTATCCGGTGATAGGGATACAGAAGGAGGGAGCTGTGCAGAGGAAATGACAGATGTGGCCGCCCCAGTGTCCACCAGGAACTCCAGTGGTTGATGGTCCACCTGTAAAGTGACAGTCCCACAGGCGGCCGTGAGATGCGTAGCCGGGAAAGTGGACACTGGTTGACCGAGCTGTCATTGGCGTGGATGAGATGGTTCACGGGAAGGTCCCTGGTTGTGTGGACCGTCACGGAACGACCGGTCATGGTACTGTCTGCGGGTTGGACAGTCTCTGAGGATGTGGTCAAGGCTACCACACTCCCAACACAACATTCGTCCTCCAGAATCACGAGATTGTCTTCTGTTTCTAGATGGTCCCTTGTCATCTCTTCTGTCTTGTTTTCTATATGTGGGAGGAGTATCATCACCTGTGCCTTTAACCATTACCCACTTGATTCCATGTTGGTTGCCAGGGGGTGGGTAGCTTTCTTGAGCTTGATATACCATGGCAGGAGCGGTTTTCTTCTTTGGCTTAGTATCCTTTTCCATTTTTAGCATTGATTTTTGGAAAGCTTTAACGATGTCCACCGCGTCGTTGAAAGAAGAAGAACGAATCTCGGGCCGTACTCTCAGGACTTCATCTCTGAGAGCGTCTTGTAGGCCATCTACTAGGGCCTGAACCAACAGGGCGGCCTGCGTCTTGACGTGAGGACTGTATCCGAGATCCTCAAAATGCATGCTGAGTCTTGCAGCATATCTTTCCACAGATTCATCAGGGTCTTGTTGAACATCTTGTACAGACCCAGCTTGATCTGACAAGCGATCCTGAGCCCAGGCTTTTAACTGTTTCATGTATTCTAGGCCGGATTCATACGTACTAAGAGATCCTGCTTTTGTGGAATCCATGGCCTTTTGAAAGCTCTCCGTTTTCGGCTAAGTGAGCCTGGCATTCTGCAGCCAGAGTAGAACCAGCAGCAAGGGCAATTTTACGAGCCAATCCTCCAACATGGCTCATACGGGTGTTTGCAGGGTTGATTATGGCCCCCACCCGATGTGTAAGGATGTCGACATAGCCTATTGACAGAGTGACGGGGCGTCCTGATGGGTCTACTAGGTTCCGGGAGCGGCAGGGGTCCCAGACTTCTGAGGGGCTGGGGGGGTGGTGCTCTTTCAGCAGTTGCTTGGAGCAAGGGTCGGAGTATGGGCAATGAATGTGGGGTGGAGGATGCCATAGGAGACGTATGGGGTAAAGGAGGGGGGGCTGGAGTATCTTGAGCCCATGCCTCATTTGGCTCCGTATCGTCTTGAGTAACAGTATGTTGGCGGAGGGAGAGCAGTCTGGCCTGAAATTCTGGGGAGTTGAGGAGGATATCCCCAGGGTTGTGGGTGACTCCCATAGGAAACAGGGGAAGCGTCTCAGCATCGTGGACTGGAGCAGAGGGTGTCACATTAACTTCAGATGGGTGCTCTGGGACTGCGGGCTTTTCCACCTGTGCTGGTGGCTGGTAATATGCACCGGACGGATCTAGTAGTGGATATAGGCCGGATTGGGGCTTTCCGGGCCTCCCACAACAAGTAAGAGGTGTAGCAAGATGGCCGTGGGAGGGAGGAGTTAGAGTGGAAGTGGGATTGTTCTTGGGGGCAGGGAAAGGTGTAGTAAGATGGCCGTTGGAGGAAGGAGGGGGGAGTGGGGGTGGGATTGTTCTTGGGGGCAGGGAAAGGTGTAGTGACAGGCATCAACGGGGTTACGGCCAATTTAGGGTCACATAACAAATCACATTCTGCAGCTTTCATGTATCCGAACAAAGGCTCGGCATTCTCTGTTCCCCCCTGCACCATCTACTCTAAGATGTGTCTGAGCCTGGTGCAGAAGTCCTCACCCAGCTTTCCCAATTTCTGTGTAACACATTCTTTCTACACTGAAAACTAAAGCCTGCCTGTACTGGATAAGCTTATCATGTTATACAAATTCCTAACATTCTTCTTGCCTTCTTGCCTTCCCGTAACTCCACTAATTGGCTTAACTCCCACAGCAGCATTCCGCAACTTACGAGATCTTTCAAATTTGAATATACGCAACATTTTCTTATAGAATGCAATGATCTGTCGCGACTCAGATCACTGGTGCAGCCGACAGGTCGCCACCCGTCAGTGTAGAGTACTCCTCAATACACTGATAAGACAGAGAGACCCCTCATCTATCCCTTTTTCCTAACCTTGAATGGCGACTTTACAGTACGACTCACCACGGCACCCTGACTGACAGCAGAACCCCTCCTTATGAGGTTTCTCTGTATAAGACGAAGAGTACACCTCAATTCGTCACAGATCCTGACAGCAGAACCCCTCCTTATGAGGTTTCTCTGTATAAGACGAAGAGTACACCTCAATTCGTCACAGATCCTGACAGCAGAACACCTCCTTATGAGGTTTCTCTGTATAAGACGAAGAGTACACCTCAATTCGTCACAGATCCTGACAGCAGAACACCTCCTTATGAGGTTTCTCTGTATAAGACGAAGAGTACACCTCAATCCGTCATGGACCCTGACAGCAGAACACCTCCTTATGAGGTTTCTCTGTATAAGACGAAGAGTACACCTCAATTCGTCACAGATTCTGACAGCAGAACACCTCCTTATGAGGTTTCTCTGTATAAGACGAAGAGTACACCTCAATTCGTCACAGATTCTTTCTCCCTTACACTACAATTCAGGAATGCTTTGAAACCTCGATTATCAGTCACGGGAGGCAGCTATCTAAGAAAAGTACAGTGACCGGGGGAGGAGGAGGTGGTGTTCACACGAGCACGCGCAGGCATGCGACGTCACTCGTTTTAACACTTGCTGGTTCAGGACGTGGTGCGGGACGCCTGAGGTCTCACCACTCGACCGGTCACCCACCCAGATCCAACCTGACAGCCCCACAGAAACCGCTGCGGCTGACACACAGGCAAGTGAAACACATATATTATATATATCTCAACTTACCGTGTTCGATGGAGGTTGATCAGGCCTCAAATTCATCCACCGCGGTCACCACCAGGGAAGTCAGCAATATGGGTCCGGGAGGGCGGCGTTGAGCGCCATTTGTGGGGGTCGTGATGACATTCCACTCGTCCTCCAGTCACTCCAAATTAAGGCTATGAGCATGGGTCAACCATTCAAAGAATGAGTCAGACAACAAGCTGGTTCAAACTCAGAGCACGCTCAAAAGACTACTACAGACAACGCTCTCAGCAATGTTCTGTGTTTATTCCTACATACACAAACCTAAATACACTACATAATGGGGAGGGAAAAGGGGTTGTCCGGGGCGGGGTAAGCCATGAAAGTCCAGTGTCTGGCCACTCCTGATTGGTCCACATCTCCTTATCTCAGTCTCTGGGCAGATATTGCAGCCGTCAGCTTATAATCTTGTTTCGTTTCTCTGAAATAAGTCTTGGCAACACTGGAACTGTCTTAGTTTAAGTTTCGATTTAAGTAATACGTAGCAAGGAAAGCTTATTGTTATAAGACACAAAATGGTGGTTAGTACATTAGCAAAAAAGCGTATAAAAGTTACAAAAGTATAAAAGTTACAAAAATATATATTCTCTTTTACCCCGACACAGCAATTACATCTTCAATGCTCTTACTGAGGGAAGGACGTTGTTGGCCAAAATCTCGCAATAATGACCCCATCCATCCTCCCTTCAATACAGTGCAGTTATCCTGTCCTCTTTGCAGAAAAGCACCCTCAAAGTAGGATGTTTCCCCCACCATGCTTCACGGTTGGGCCGGTGTTCCTGGGATTCTACTCATCCTTCTTCTTCCCCAAACACGGCGAATGGAGTTGATACTAAAAAGTTCTATTTTGGTCTCATCTGACCACATGACCTTCTCCAATGCCTCCTCTGGATCATCCACAAGGTCATTAGCGAACTTCAAACGGGCTTGGACATGTGCCTGTGTGAGCAGGGGGACCTTTCATGCCCTGCAGGATTTTAATCTATGATGGCGTAGTGTGTTACTAACGGTAATGTTGGAGACTTTGTTCCAAGCTCTCTTCAGTTCATTGACCAGGTCCTCCCGTGTAGTTCTGGGCTGATTCCTAACCTTTTTCAGTATCATCCTTACCCATGAGGTGAGATCTTGCATGGAGCCCCAGACTGAGGAAGATTGACAGCCATCTTATGTTTCTGACATTTTCTAATAATTGAGCCAACAATTGTTGCCTTCTCAACAAGCTGCTTGCTTATTGTCCTGTAGCCCATCCCAGCCTTTTGTAGGTCTACAATTTTGTCCCTGGTGTCCTTAGACAGCTCTTTGGTCTTTGCCATGGTGGAGAGATTGGAGTGTAATTGATTGAGTGTGTGGATAGGTGTCTTTTATACAGGTAATGAGTTCAAACACATGCAATTAATACAGGTAATGAGTGCAAAGTAGGAGGGCTTCTTAAATAAAAACTAACCGGTCTGTGAGAGCCAGAATTCTTGCTGGTTGGTAGGTAATCAAATACTTATTTCATGCAATAAAATCCAATTTATTTATGTAAAAATCATACAATGTGATTTTCTGGATTTTTTTTAGATTCTTTGTCTCACAGGTGAAGTGTACCTGCGATAAAAATTACAGGCCTCTCCATTTTTTGTAGGTGGGAAAACTTGCAAAATTGACAGTGTATCAAATACTCATTTCCCCCACTGTATATCTAGTAACATACAAAATAGAGGATCAAAACCACCATTAGGATATGTGCATATGATGTCTTTTCGAGGCGGGCGACATTATCAAGTTTGTCAGAAGGAAGATGCTCAAGGGCACGCTGACTTTTTTTCCCTGAACTGTATTTAGAGTCTTTTGGTCACTTCCTGATTGCTTATTAGATGTTTTTGGCCACTAACATTTTTTTTTACTGAGATTTTCTGGCTATTTCTTTTTAACTTCATTCAATAACTGAAAATGCCTGAAGAATGGTGAGCCCACTTCTGTTAACCGCTTGAAGTCTTTGGAAAATTGAAGCTGTATAAAGCACTTAAATACCTGAATATACAGTTAGGTCCATATATATTTGGACAGAGACAACATTTTTCTAATTTTGGTTCTAGACATTACCACAATGAATTTTAATCAAAGCAATTCAGATACAGTTGAAGTTCAGACTTTCAGCTTTCATCTGAGGGTATCCACATTAAAATTGGATGAAAAGTTTAGGCGTTTCAGCTCCTTAACATGTGCCACCCTGTTTTTAAAGGGACCAAAAGTAATTGGACAATTGACTCCAAGGCTATTTCATGGACAGGTGTGGGCAATCCCTTTGTTATGTCATTCTCAATTAAGCAGATAAAAGGCCTGGAGTTGATTTGAGGTGTGGTGCTTGCATTTGGAAGGTTTTGCTGTGACGTAAACATGTGGTCAAAGGAGCTCTCCATGCAGGTGAAACAAGCCATCCTTAAGCTGCAAAAACAGAAAAAACCCATCCGAGAAATTGCTACAATATTAGGAGTGGCAAAATCTACAGTTTGGTACATCCTGAGAAAGAAAGAAAGCACTGGTGAACTCATCAATGCAAAAAGACCTGGGCGCCCACGGAAGACAACAGTGGTGGATGATCGCAGAATAATCTCCATGGTGAAGAGAAACCCCTTCACAATAGCCAACCAAGTGAACAACACTCTCCAGGAGGTAGGCGTATCAATATCCAAATCTACCATAAAGAGAAGACTGCGTGAAAGTAAATACAGAGGGTTCACTGCACGGTGCAAGCCACTCATAAGCATCAAGAATAAAAAGGAGTAACAGGGGAAAATATGGGGAAATAGCAGATATTAGTCTGTAACTGACAGTTTACAGTTTAACTAGATGTAGCAGAGTCAAACCAGTAACAAACGACAGTTTTTTCATTTAGCTGACTTGTATCCTCTACAAGGCAGTTGCCAGCTGGTGCTGGTGACGCTGTCTTCAGGCGTCCCCGCCCAAACAATGCTCCGTCTTCTAGCGGCAGCGGGCGGTCTCCGGTTTTACCCGCTGAGCCCATAGTCCATAACACGGCACCTCACGTGCTCAGCTCCACGGACCCTGCGTCTCTTCTCCCTACAGTTAGATTGACTCCTCCGGTCCACTGCACTCGGATCCCTTGCTCCAAGTCCTGTAGCCAGGAGCCTGGACCCTCTCACACTGCTCTGCTCCGCAGGACTCAGCTCTGCTTTCCCACGCAAACGTCCTCGTCTCTCCCTCTCTCTCGTCACACCAGGAGTCCCTCTGTCACCAGACCTCCCAGCTCTCTTTCTCGACACACCCCCAGCTTCCCTGTCACATGACTCCTCTGCTTGCAGTCTGTCTTCCCCCTGCAACACGAGGTACGGCCCCGGCAGTTCCGGATCCCTTGCTCTGAAAGTACTTACACCCCAGTCTTCCCCCTTACACATACACTATATAAAAAGACACATATGCATGTTTTTCTCAATATCTGACATGAAATCAGAATAAACCTTTCCCATTTTAGGTCCATTAGGATTACCATAATTTTTAATATTTGCCAAATGACAGAATAATGAGAGAGAGAGAATGTTTTAAGGCATTTTTACTACTTGCTGCAAAATCAAAAGTTTACATACATTTCATTAAAATTTGGTACCATTACCCTTAAACTGAATGACTTGGGTCAAACATTTGGGATATCTTTCCACAAGCTCCTCACAATAGTTGGTCGGAATTTGGGCCCATTCCTCCTGACTAGTGATGGGCGAGCACTAAAATGCTCGGGTGCTCGTTGCTCGGGTCGAGCACATTGGAATACTCGGGTGCTCGACCACAGCAACGAGCCCAATGTAAGTCTATGGGAAACTCGAGCATTTTTCAGGCGCCTCCCCCCGGCAGTCTGCAGAGGGCCTAAAAATTGCCCAAATCGATGGGAACAGTGCTCAAATGACATGGGAACAGCATGCGGAAGACCCCTGGAAGCATTTCTGACTCCCAGGTCACTGCTGTCACCAACGTTATCAGAGGTATTACACCACTTTTACAGACTCACAATAAAACATACAAAAACAAAACCAAAATGGATTTTCCTGGGAAATATGTTAAGGAACATGCTTTCCATTGTAATGACTTGTACTGTATATAAAGAAAAATGAATAGCCAAAAACAAAAATACTCCTCCACACCTTGGGCTATGTTCAGACTTAGCGTTTTTGATGCGTTTTTGCACTTTTGCATTGCTTTCAACCGTGGCAAATGCATTCACCAGGAAATGTCATTTTAACATTTTACAACCTTATCTGGCCATGTGGTGTGTGAGACATGATCAGACACATCGTGTTTCATTTATGAAGGAGGGACTCTGAAAGTCACAAAGCCTATTTTATAGGGCCATCAGGCGGCCTTTACTATTCTTAAAGGGCCAGCAGTCGGCCCTCATTATTCTTAGAGAGCCATCAGCCGGCTATGTTTTATTGTTCCCATTACTAAAGAGTGGGTCTCTTATACTGTTATTGCGTATGCAGTGAGTGGCAGGGCTGCCCAAAATTTGGACGCACCCCAATACCCCCTTGAAGAGACTTAGAGGAGGGCCTCCTGAAAACAATGTTCCCATTATTAGGAAGTAGGTCTCCCATTGTGTTTGCCTATGCAGTGAAAGCAAGGGTTGCCAAAAATTTGGAGGCACTCCAATGCCCCTTGGAAGAGACGTGGAGGTCAGAGGGCCTCCTGAAAACAATGTTCCCATTATTAGGAAGTAGGTCTCCCATTATGTTTGCCTATGTAGTGAATGCAAGGGTTACCAAAAATTTGGAGGCACCCCAATGCCCCTTGGAAGAGACGTAGAGGTGGGCCTCTTGAAAAAAAATGTTCCCATTATTAGAAAGTGGGCCTCCCATTGTGTTTGCCTATGCAGTGAATGCAAGGGCTGCTAAAAACTAGGAGGCACTCCAATACCCCTTGGAAGACACATGGAGGAGGGCCTCATAAAAAATGTCCTCATTAGAAAGGAGCGGGCCTCCTATACTTGTAATGCCCATGCCCTAAGTGTATGGGCTGACAAACATTTACCCCTAGGGGGTATACATGAACATACTGTATAAAAACTACATGCATCATAAACACCCTTTAAAAAAATTACCTGGTGATATGGTGGTGGAGGATGAGGATGAGGAGAAGGAGGAGGACAAGAGCAAATAGACAAAATCAGGAAGCGTATACCCATGTGTGGGTGTGAAGAGGTGCATGGGAATACACCTCCCAAAAAAAGACACTGGATTTGAGTTTATGTTACGCTGCTATCATTGAGAAGTCTTGCCCAATCCAACCCTTGTTCATTTTTATAAGAGTCAGCCTGTCAGCATTTTCAGTTGACAGGCGGATGCACTTATCAGTTATAATTCCACCAGCGGCACTAAAAACCCGCTCTGATAAAACGCTGGCAGCAGGGCAGGCCAGGACCTCCAAGGCATAGAGAGCCAGTTCATTCCACGTATCCAGCTTGGATACCCAATAATTATAAGGCACAGAGGAATCACGGAGGAAGTTGGTACGGTCGGCAAGGTACTCCCTCAGCATCTTCCCAAACTTTGCACTCCTTGTGAGAGTACCCCGCGCCTCAGGGCCTGTGCGATGGGAGGGGCTGAGAAAATTCTCCCAGAACTTTGACAGTGTTCCCCTGCCTCTGCTGGATTGAAGTTGTGTTTCTCTTGCCTGTACTCCTTGGTTGTCCAACGAACTGTGACCTCTGCCACCAGCGTTTTCAGATGGGAATTTTTTTAATAGTTCCGCAGCAAGGGCCTTCTGGTACTGCCCCATTTTTGTAGACCAGTCAGCCTCAGAAATAAGAGATATAAAGTTCTCCTTGTAGCGTGGGTCTAGAAGTGTCACCAACAAGTAATGACTGTCGCCCAAAATTTTGAAAACGCGAGGGTCATGGGAAAGGCAGCGTAACATAAACTTAGCCATACGTGCCCGACTGCTAACAGGCAAGAGGATGACTGACCATGCTCTCCTCTTCCTCCTCCTCTCTGTCCTCTGGCCATCCACACTGAACAGATGGGATGACAGTTATGCAGGTAGTACCGTCTATAGCTCATGAAACTAGCTCCTGTTCTTCCTCCTCCTCTTCCTCATTGTCACCCAATCCACATTGGGATGAGTTGAGGCTTGGCTGTGTGTAATCACCCTGTATGGTTCCTTGCTTCATCTCATCGTGCTCCACCTGCAATGCATCCTCTTTGATTGTGAGAAAAGAGCGTTTCAGAAGACAGAGAAGCGGGATGGTGATGCTAATTGTTATGCACACGCCCGGGCTGACTGGCGTGTGCGTGATTTAATGATTCCACTGTGCCATGAACCGGAGAGTGCCTGGAGGGGCGTAACTAAGTATCAACCCGATCCGACCAAGGTCGCACGACGGCTACGATGCCATGCGCCAGAGAGGAACCGAGAAGAGGGACCAGGCGTGACTCCAGGTCAGACCCCTGACACGGCTGTTTACACCCACACCGGGGAATACAGGAACAGGCAGGTTAGGCTGGCATACAGACAGGTGGGTATTGGCAGGCACTGCTGGAGTGCAGACAGGAGGATACTGGCAGGCACGGCTGGTATGCAGACAGGAGGGTACTGACAAGTACGGCTGGCGTACAGACGGGGAGGTACTAGCAGGTTGGAGCACAGGCTGGATAGGGTCCAGTACAGACTGGGATTCAGGAACAGAACTGAAGATGCGGTAGACAAGCAGAGCAGAGAGGAACCGCCGGAGAGTTGGGCAAGGCGGAGCAGAGAGGTACCGCCGAAGCAGTGAGCAAGGCGGAGCAGACAGGAGCCGCCTGAGCGGTGAGCAAGGCAGAGCAGGCAGGAAGCGCCGGAGCGGTGAGCAAGACAGAGCAAGGAGAAACTGCCAGAGTGGTGAGCAAGACAGAGCAGGGAGAAACCACCGGAGCGGTGAGCAAGACAGAGCGGGCAGAAACCGCTGGAGCGGGGAGCAAGACAGAGCGGGCAGAAACCGCCAGAGCGGTGAGCAAGGCAGAGCAGGCAGGAACCGCCGGAGCGGTGAGCAAGGCAGAGCAGGCAGGAACCGCTGGAGCAGTGAGCAAGGCAGAGCAGGCAGGAACCGCCGGAGCGGTAAACAAGACGGAGCAGGCAGGAACCGCCGGAGCGGTGAGCAAGGCAGAGCAGGCAGGAACCGCCGGAGCGGTGAGCAAGGCAGAGTGGGCAGAAACCGCCAGAGCGGTGAGCAAGGCAGAGCGGGCAGGAACCACTGGAGCGGTGAACAAGGCACAGCAGAGATAAACCGCTGGAGCGGTGAGCAAAGGCAGAGCAGAGCAGACAGGGCACTGTTCACACGGAACAGACTGGAAGAGAAAGGCAGAACCAGATACACACAAGATACTTGCAATGAAGTAGCGAGTGTACTCTAAACTCACAAACGGAAGTACAGCGACAATGAGTAAGAGTTAGGTGCAGGTTCAGACTCTGCAGAAAAAGGGAAGGTATGGACATAAAGACAGGTAACAGGCTAGGAGAGTGTTTAGACAGGAACTGAGTATTCAGACAGGAACTGACACTGCAGCGAGATACAGGAGCGAGTCTGGGTATGCGGCCCCCAGAAAAGGCGGAACGAACAGGATAGGAGCGAGTTCAGACTGGCCTGGAAATACAGCCTCCAGGAAGGCGGACAGACAGGCAAGAAAACACAGATAACAGATCTAGGTATGCGGCCCCTAGAAGGCGGGACGAACAGGCTAGGAGCGTGTTCAGACAGGCCTGGAAATACAGTCTCCAGGAAGGCGGACAGACAGGCAAGAGAAACAGAACAGGACCTGGCACATTCAGAGTCAAGGAGCACACTGAATGATAGAGTTGCTCAGGCACCAGCTTCTAGGTGAAGCTGGTTTAAATATCCAGTGACAGACAGCAATAGGCTGAGGACGCATTAGAGGTGTGCCCACAGCAGCTACAAGAAACAGGAAGTAACCGGGCCGCCGCCCTAAGCAGTCAGAACAGAGACAAACAGACAGCATGAATAGAAGCCAGGCTAGCAGACTGGACTGAAGATTGAGTTTGCGATCTTGCACAGTGAGAGATGGTGCAGCATGCAAGCCCACCACCAGGTATGTTACACTAATTATGGCGTCATCGCCGCTCACCATCTTGGTGAAGTCCTCAAAGTTTTGGAGGATGGTACATATGTCTGACATCCATGTCCACTCCTGAGGTCTTATGTGTGGAGTCTGAACTGAATACCGATGGCCTTGTTGATGCTGGTACTCAATATCTGCCCTCTTCTGCTCACAAATCCTTCCCAACATCTGCAGTGTTGAGTTCCAATGCGTGGGGACATCACACAGCAGTCTGTGAGCCGGAAGCTGCAAACGCTGCTGAAGCACGTCAAGTGCAGCGGAAGCTGTAGCTGACTTTCTAAAATGGGCACACAGGTGGCGTATTTCGACAAGCAGATCCGGCAGCTCCGGGTAGGATTTGAGAAATCGCTGAACCACGAGATTAAGCACATGGGCCAGGCATGGTACGTGTGTGAGCTCGCCTCGCCTCAGAGCGCCATCAGGTTCCGGCCATTGTCACAAGACCATGCTTGGCTGTAGGTTCAGTGGTGTGAGCCACAGATCTGCCTGCTCTTTCAGAGCTGTCCACAACTCTTCAGCATTGTGGGGTTTGTCACCTACGCATATTAGCTTTGGCACAGCCTGTTGCCGCTTGGCCGAGGCAGTGCTGCAGTGCTTCCAGCTTGTGACTGATGTAGTCATTTCAGAGATGGAGGCTGAAGAGGAGGAGGTGCAGGAGCTGTAGACTGTTGGGGCAACCCTGATTGATCTAGGGCCCGCGATCCTTGACATCGGGAGGACGTGTTAAATTCCAAGATCCGACTGCGTCCCGGCTTCCACTATGTTTACCCAGTGTGCCATCAGCGAGATATACCGTCCCTGCCCACAAGCACTTGTCCACGTGTCTGTGGTTAGGTGGACTTTCCCAGTAACTGCGTTGTTGAAGGCACGGCTAATGTTTTGGGACACGTGCTTGTGTAATGCGGGGACAGCACACCGGGAGAAATAGTGGCGATTGGGCACCGAGTACCGAGGAATGGCTGCCGCCATCAGGTTGCGGAATGCTTCCATCTCCACGAGCCTAAAAGGCAACATTTCAAGCGCAAGCAGTCGTGAAATGTTGGAATTTACTAGTGTGGCCTGTGGGGCATTGGCTGCATATTTGCGCTTACGTTCCAAGCACTGGGGTATGGACTACTGAATGCTGTGCTTGAACAAGGACATGGACGTGCTTCCTGATGCTGCTACTTGAGAGTGTGCAACGACAGGTGCAGGGCAGGAGGCATCTTGGCATGCGCCATGGAGAGGGGATTGGGGTGCATGCACAACAGCGGAAGAAGCAGTGGTGTCACCCGCAGACACTGTTTCTAGACCCTGGTGTTCGGCTCACTTAGTGGGGTGCTTTGCTGCCATGTGCCTGAACATGCTGGTGATGGTCAGGCTTCTAGTTATGCTACAAAACCAAAAAGATCTATTTTGGAGAGAGAAATTTGAATGTTAAGGAGAAAAGATTTTTTTCCCCCCTATACAGAGATATTAATATGCCCCCCCCTACCATTCAGGGCTGCTCATGACTGTTGCTTTAGCGCTGATGGACGCCCAGCACTTTGCGACGCAGTGAGGTGGCCACTCTGTGTGTTTGCGTGGTGCTGAGCCTCCCACAGCCTGTTGCCTGCTCATTCAGGCTTTCTGATGCGCCCTCTGAACCTTAACACACCTGTCTCTGTGTGCATATGCCTCCGTCCCGGCGGCGTCTCCGACGGGCTGCGTTGCTGTGTAATGTGGGAGGTACTCCAGCCCCTTCCTGGCCGCGTGTGACGCGCGGGCGTCCGCGTCATCGCCAGGGGCGGGACATTACAACGTACCGAATTCCGATTGGTACATTCTGGTACATAAGGTGTCCCCTCTCCTCATGATAACCACGCCTCCTGACGAAGCCACTTCCGGGAAAAACGCGCGTCGAGGCTGCTTTACACCCCCAGCATTCTCTCCCACGCTGCCTTGGATCCCATTGACATGACTCAAGGTAATGGAAGCTTAATGCCTGTATTCATGATTTACTGACACGTACATTTCATAGCGTAACTATTATGATTTATTGCTCATTTGATTGCATGTAACCGCTCTGGTATCTACCTGTATGTATTTTATATACAGGGCTATCAGTCTTATGCTAGATATTTTCTCAGCTTCCCTCATAGGATTTGTAACCATTATCACCAGATATGGTCAGTGTTAGGATTTTCATCCATTGGCAGCATATTTACATTTTGGGGTGTTAGTCTCTTTGCTACATTATCCACCCTACTCCACTACTCTCTAGCTGTCTTCTCCCCCCTTCCCTTGTTGCCCTCATTTTGTCCTTCACTATTGTAATTTTTATGATATTAATATTTTTTCAATAAAGTACAGTATATATTTATCATTTAAATCCCTCATGTGTGTCTGTT
Source organism: Phyllobates terribilis (assembly GCF_046119375.1). Lineage (NCBI taxonomy): Eukaryota > Metazoa > Chordata > Amphibia > Anura > Dendrobatidae > Phyllobates > Phyllobates terribilis. Next base: position 550,888 of record NW_027362964.1, read on the forward strand.
TGGAGAGTACTTATAAGTAGACTAAAATCATTACCTGTATAGGGGGGAAAAAAATCTTTTCTCTTTCACATTCGAATTTCTCTCTCCAAAATAGATCTTTTTGGTTTTACTTCTACTATAGGGATTTGCTGACCATGTATTATATGTTAGGCAGATAGGCTTACTAGTTTTGCTACCCCTGCTGATGCTGGCCTGGCAGGTGGTGCAAATGGCCTTTTTGGGGTTATCGGCAGAGTGTTTAAAAAACAACCAGACTCAGGAAGACCTAACAGTTGTACTGGCAACTTCCTTCGTGTTGGTGTTACGGGGCACGGTTGCCTGCCTTCTGTCTGTGGCCACCACACTGCTTCTTCCTGCCTGTTGGGGTGCTCTGCCTCCCTCCCCCTGTGTGCTGCTGTCCTCACTCTGCATGTCCTCCTACCAGCTAGGGTCAGTTACTATATCATCCACCACCTCGTGTTCCACTTCTGCACCCTGGTCTTCTTCTTAACTTTCTGTCAGTTGTGTCTCATCATCATCCACCTCTTGTGACACTTTCCCACCATCCCCATGGCTGCTCAAACATTTGGGCATCGCTACATCCGATCTCCTCTTGCCCTGCTTCAAGTGGACCGGGCGAGAGGCCCGAATCTTTAAATGGAAAAGTGAACAGCTCTTCGGAGTCTCCAAGTGTGGGATCAGTTGTCTTTGGGCACTCGGCATGGTGGGAGGAAGGAGGATTAGGGTGAGGAATATGCAGTCCAGACTCACGGCTACTGAGAGTTGGCCGTGTGGAAGACAGGGTGGTGGTGGTGGTGGCAAAGTGACTGGAAGCATTATCCGCTATCCAACAAACAACCTTTTGACACTGCTCTTGGTTCAATAGTGGTGTGCTGCGGTCCCCTAAGAATTGGGACGAGAAGGTCAGGCGAGAAGATGTGGGTGTTTGTTGTGGCACAATTTCAGCTTGCCCACGGCCTCGGCTTCAGCGTCTGCATGCATCATCACCATCATGTCCAGTTCCCTGTCCCTTGCCAAGTGCCTTGTCCATTTTAAATGTAGGACAATATCTTCTGACTCACCCAGGGGGATATGGGGGACTCGGTACCCGGGCCTTTACCTTCTTGGGATGTCACGGCAGTCGACACACAGGCCCGTACACTGGAGTCAGTCTTTAAAAAGGGGGTTGTTGCTTGAAGGGATGAATAATAGTTTGGTCTCGTGACGTCACTTGTGGTTCCTGGTAATGAGTACCAGCGCTGCTGCAGACCTCTGGAGCAGATGTTAGGGCAGCTGGGTTGGTGCGGCTCTCCACAGGCAGAGCTCAGCTCCACGGCAGTGTAGGTGCAGATGGTAATGCTGGGCGTTGTAGTGCAGGAGCGATAACATAGCAGCAATAACTGATTGAGACAGTGGGGTGCAGTCGTCCGAGTTTACTCACAGTTATCAAGTTCCTCAGGTTGCCTGTACAGGTGACAGCCTCCCACGTCGCGCTGCGTTCACCAGGCAGGGGTCCAGCACTCCCTCAAGTATCTCAAGGGCACTTAATGGGACCCCTTTCTGTATGTTCCTTTCTTAGCCGACTTCCCGTGCTGGGTCTCTCCCTCCTGCCCTGTTCCCCGCCACACAAAGTACCGATCAGGTACCTTGGGATCCCTCTGGCAACTTGAACTTCCCGGACCTTACTTGATGCCCTTTTCGGTGGCTTAGGTGCGGATGTGGCAACTGCACCTAGAAAGTGCAGAAGCCTCCGGTTTTCTAGCTGAGACTTAAAGTAACTTGGCTAGCCCAGGGACCGGTTTCCTTCTTGTGGCCTGATCCCTCTACCGCCTGGCAGATTCGGGCATACGGGTGACGGTCCGGCACTCACCGTACCCAGTGGGACCCCTTTTGCTCCTGGAGCCTTTCTCTCTTGCTCCCACTCCTCTCTCAGTCTTGGCCATGACAGGCCAGACCTGCCTCCCGAGTGGAGCTCCTGAAAAGCCTCCGCTCCCGACGTCCTCACACTCCCTCTCTCTTCGTTCAACTCTCTAAAAATATGGCTTCCCTATATATATATGCCTCTTCTTCAAGTGCTCCCCTGATCTGCGTCCTCCACCCACACCCACTACATGGTTCCCCATCAGTTTGGTCCCCCCCCACTCCAGCCAGGGGCAGCAGAAAGCAGTGCATATTGCCCTTCCAGATGGTCTGGAGTAGTGTAGTGTTGGGTGCAGGTGTTAGGGTCCCGGGCAGCACTCCATCCTTACCTGAGAGAAGGAGATGCCATACCTCTGGGTGAAGTGCAGTACCGCTGTGGCGACTGAACCCTCAGGGGCGCCACACTTCCACACTCACTACAAATGGCTGAATTTGGAGCGAAGTTTTATGTAATCCGTGTGACGGAGAAACCACAGTTTTAAATACCTGGCCTGTAGGTAACTATTTTTAACAGCAAACTGTTGTAAATTGCTTCACTGACAGACTGAAACAAATTTTTAATGGAGGCCAGAAATGGCAGTATTGTCTGAAAACGTATATGTGATCCGTGTGACGGAGAAAACACAGTTTTAAATACCTGGCATGTAGTTAACTATTTTGAACAGCAAACTGTTGTCAATTTCTTCCCTGACACACTGAAACAAAATTTTAATGGAGGCCAGAAATGGCAGTATTGTCAGCACAATTATATGTGATCCGTGTGACGGACAAACCACAGTTTTAAATAGCTGGATTTTTAGCGCTGTAATATGGAAAGGAACTGGCTGTATTCTGCAGTGCCAACACGCAAATGGCGCAGAACAACGGTGTTCTCTGGATTGCTTTTTAAGCAAATAATGAGGATTAAGATGCCCCAAAAAATTATTCCTGGCCCCTGAGACCTGGGCCTATTTCTAGAAATATCTAACAGCAACAGCAGACAAAACTGCCGAGATGCTCGGGCGAGCACCGAGCAGTAGCGAGCATGCTCACTCATCACTGCTCCTGACAAAACTGGTGTAACTGATCAAGGTTTGTAGGTCGCTTTGCCTGCACCTGCCTTTTCAGCTTTGCCCATAAATTTTCCATAGTATTGTGATCAGGGCTTGGGAAGCCTTAAAGCCACAGCTGTGGCAGAACAAATCTGATGGAATCTGCTAGACCCGGGAAAAGGTAAAAGCGGTGCGTTATATGGACATTAATATAGTTACTTTGCTGAAGGCTGTAACTGGAGCCAAGTGGACCTGGCTGCCACTTGAAAGGCTCTTGGTTGTTATGTGTGTAAACATGCCGGTGAGCCACTGAGATGGACTGTGTGATAAGCAGTTATGAAGTGTAATAAACTGCTGGATTTCATGTTACTGGAAAACGTTGCATATGTGCTTTAATTGACCCGCTGAAGCGAGTGTCCCCCAGCGTGATGACTAGCGCTGCCTTACATGTGGTTGGAGAATGCGGCAACTGCAGCCCGGTTGCTAGGGGCAACTGCAGCCCGGTTGCTAGGGGTAACGGCACAGGACGACGCGTGTGGATACAAGCATCTTGTTGTGGCTCGGCTGGGTCACGAAGATTAAAGCATCTTGTTGTAATTCAGCGGGGTTACAAAAATTGTCCTCGCACTCAAACCTGGTTTGCTGTGGCTGGGCGGGGTCACGAAGATTAAAGCATCTGGCTGTAACTCGGCAGGGTTACAAAAATTGTCCTCGCACTCAAACCTGGTTTGCTGTGGCTGGGCGGGGTCACGAAGATTAAAGCATCTGGCTGTAACTCGGCAGGGTTACAAAAATTGTCCTCGCACTCAAACCTGGTTTGCTGTGGCTCAGCAGGACCATGAAAATTTTCCGGGGAGAGCAGTGTGAAGTGTCTAGTGTGAACAGTGTACCGTGATGACCATGAATGGTTCAGTACCTCTAGACGGAATGGAGAAGGGGTTAGATGACCGGCTGCAAATGGTTTGGAGCGAAATGGAGTGTCCTGAAGCAATGCAGGAACAGATAAAGATGGCTGTGAAGGGAGCAGCAAATGAGACTGAAGCTATTGAGCAATTAAAGTGCCTGTTAAAATCGCAGCCGCAGGCATTTGAGAAACGACAGCAGGTCATGGTGCAGGAAGGGCAGGAGCTGTTGGCCCTTTACAGAAAGGCGACAACGGACCATTATGTGAGTTCTTCTGGGGCGCCATTATTGTCCCAGAGTGCCCGGGGAGGTGGTAAGAGATGTTGTGAATTGGGTCCTAAGACTATTGCTGATTTTTTTTGTAAAAATCCCCCTACAGGTGTGGGTGTCCAAAAGGGGGGGGGGTTTCAAAAAGGGGCGGATTTTCAAAAGAGCATGGAGTATAGAAAACTAAAATTTGTTACTGGTTGTGGGTTGGTACCGCCTAAAAATGACAATTTGACCATTGATAACGGGGTAGCTTCAGTAGAAGGGGTTGACGTCAAGGTGGGAGGTGACTTGTTGGCCCACAACTCCATGGGGAGTGACACAGACCCCACAACTGACGGTGACACTATGAAAGTAGAAAGAGAGTTCAGTCAGGAGGGGCTAGATGAGGGGAGAGAGTCCCACTCTCGTCGTCGATGGCACAAAGGCCACAAAAAAGTTGCTCCTGTAGATTTTGCTGAAAGGGCAAATAAAGAAAATGCAAGGCTGTGTGCCTTTATTCCGAGTTTGGATCCTCTTTTAGAAGAAGAGGAGGTGACGTTGCCAGTAGCAACCTCCGATACAGTACTGAGACAGAAGGATCAGTATCCGACAGCCCTGAAAGAGGAGGCGGCCAGTCATGACCAAGAGCTGGAGCCTATCAGGCAGCAGTGTCAGCGTGACATGCTGCAACGAAGGGAAAACCTGGAGAACGTGTCCTCAGACCAGCTGAGCCTGGAGTCTGAACAGCAGAAAATAAACAAGGTTGTAAGGAACTTGCAGCGAGAACTGGAAGAAAGCCGCGAGGAAATCAACAAATGGAAAGAAAGGTTTCAGAGAAATAAAGAGGAGGTTTCTCAATTGGAGCTTGACAAAGCGGAGTGTGAAGATGAGTTGTGAGAGGTGAAAGATCGCTTCTCCCTGGTATGGTTAGAGCTGAGGCAAGTGAAGCAAAAGCTGGATTAGGGTCTACACCAGAGGGATAGGGAGCTGTCTGCCCTAAAAGAGGCGCTGCAGGATGAAGTTTCTGGACGTGATCAAAACCTAGAACGACTGTGCGAACAGTTCAACCAGAAGCTGTGTGAATCCAAGAAGGAGTGTAATGAACTCAGTAAGGAACTGCAACAAATTAAGAGAGACTATGAGGATCTCCTCAAGGTTAAGAAAAAACTAGAGGAGGATAAGGCTGATGCAGAGCACATGCGCCAAGTGGTTGAGACCACTCTACAGGACACCCGTGATGAAAATGATGATCTCCGCAGAAAGACCCTAGGTCTGGTAGCTCAGGTGAAGGAGCTGCAGACGTTCTCTGATAATCTCCAGAGGGCAGAGACGTGCCTTAAGGAAAGAATCAGCAAGATGGAAGCTGAGCGGAAAAAGATGGAGGAGTCCATCGAAGAAGGGAGGTATGAAGCAAATGCCTCTTCAGATAATGCGAGCTTGGGTGATTCGGTGGATGTGAGAGCCAAGATCAAGGAACTCAAGGAGTTGCTACAAGCCCATTGGAAGCAAGAGAAGCTTGAGAGACTGGCTGTCGAGAGCCGAGTGGGCGCATTGGAGACAGAGAGCTCTGAGAAAATTCTGCTGATAAAGGAGCAGTTGAAGCCGGAAGAGCTTCAGAGATTGGTTGCAGAGAGGCGAGTGGCTGAGCTAGAGGAAGAAGAGGTCAAGACGAAAATTCTTGAATTTGTAGCTGTGAGTCAGCTCAGGGGAAGAATACAGGGTGAAGAAGCTGAAAGTCAGTTCCCCCTGAAACCTGAGCCGGTTGATCGACTGAAAACCACTGGTGAAACAGAAATGTCTCGGTACAAGTGCCTCATAGATGTACCCGAGGATTTGAGAGAAGAATGCACCAGTGAGTCCGTGCATGAAGAGTTTAAGAAGGCCATGGGAGCCTGTAAGGTATACTCGACCTCAGAAGCTAAACAGCTGTTGGTCCTGTCCACAACCGAAGTCACAATGAAGAGGGTGGCTATCCTAAGTAACATGCACTGGCGATGTATTCGCACAAAGCGGTTTGTCCGGTTGAAGACGAAACAAGCCATTAGACAACTGGAGCTTATGAGTAAAGCTCAAAGTCTGCATGAAGAGGTCATCCGGGTGCCTCATGCTCTGGTAAGAAAGCTCATTGTGGGAAATGGCCGAGCCATGCAGATGATGGTAAAGAAGTCCGGTGTGATGAAAGTAAGCAGTCCACGTGATCGACAGGACTCGGTACCAGATGAAGACGGCATGGTGTCATTCTCCGCTGTAGGAACAGAAGAAAGTCTTGCATATATTCGCATACTGTTGGAGTACCGAGTGACCTACCTGCGAGAGGTAGAACAGTTGAATCTCGCTAGACTGCGAGTGGAAAGACAGAATCGCCTGAGCAGCAGAAGATGGCAGCCGTCTAGAAATTGTGAGACCAGACAGAGAAAGGACCCTTCAAATAATAGAACGGCTACAGTAGAAGTTAGAGACTTTCCAATATGTCCCGAGGATAGTGGGCGTGGGTTTAGAGGTAGTGAGACTTCCAGTAACTCAGGTCTGAGTGGCCCATACAAACGACCCAATAGAGTACGGGACAGTAGGGAGTCGAACCGGACCTTAGATACCAGGGTATGTGAGTCACACTGCTGTATTGACCGCTGGGAGCGGGGGAGGTCTGACAAGGTTACGACCGACCGCTGGGAGTGGGGAAGGTCTGACAAGGTTACGACTGACCATTGGGAGCGGGGGAGGTCTGACAAGGTTACGACCCAGAAATTTGACTTGACGAAGGCAGTGACAATGACAGAAGGTAGGTCCCTAAGGAATGGGCTAATGTTGATGATTAGTGTTCCAGGGGCTGAGCAGCGCAATTGTCAAGTACTTGGTCTCTGTGTGAACTGTGGGTTATAATGTGATTGTGTATATTATGTGTTCAACCCCACAAGTTTGAACAGAGGGGGGATATGTAATGCAGCGGCTTGCGGCATTACTGTAATGGTCCAGGGTGTGTTCTGGCTGACCATGTACCTCTCCCTCAGGTGACTGATCACATGACTGTGACATCATCACAGGTCCTGTGCACACAGAAGGACTGATCACATGATTGTGACATCAGCACAGGACCTGTGTGCACTGGAGGATATATAAATCTTGGTGCTTTTGAAACAGGGTGTGAAAGGCATGAGGCCTGTTCCCCGTGTGTGGGACACCATTAGAGTGTGAGGCCTAGTGAAGCCGGGTGAAGCCTGAAAGGCAAAGGCAGGATCCTTGTGTATAAGAGATGCCAGTAGCCTTGGAGGGCAAGAGGCTTGGAAGACAAGAGTCCTGAAAGGCAGAGGCTGGTTTCCTTGTGTGTGCAAAGAGATGCCAGTAGCCTTGGAAGGTAAGAGGGCTGGAGACCCCCATCTGGGAAGCCGTAAAGCCACAGCTGTGGCAGAACAAATCTGATGGAAACCGCTAGACCCGGCAAAAGGTAAAAGTGGTGCGTTATATGGACATTGATATGGTTACTTGGCTGAAGGCTGTAACTGGAGCCAAGTGGGCCTGTCTGCCACTTGAAAGGCTCTTGGATGTTATGTGTGTAAACATGCCAGTGAGCCACTGAGATGGACTGTGTGATAAGCAGTTATGAAGTGTAATAAACTGCTGGATTTCATGTTACTGGAAAACGTTGCATGTGTGCTTTAATTGACCCGGTGAAGCGAGGGTCCCCCAGCGTGATGACTAGCACTGCCTTACAATATATATATGTAAGTATGTGTAGACACTGGTTAGGCTACTACTGTAACGGCTTGAGTATATATGACACTGATCAATTATCATTATGGCCTCTGTCAGGTAATTACATAGATGATGCTCAGTGACAATAGTAAATGGCCCAGTAATACAATATGGGAGAAGAAAGATGACACTCACCATAAGGGTCTTGGTATTTTTGTTGGCTAAAAAATAGCAGCTGACCTGTTACAGGAGAGCGTGGGTGCATGCAGGTGCCGACCATTTCCTGTTATTGTGCTGCTTCGTTTGGTGTGACTAATAAGACAAATAAATATACCAAGATACTTCTTACTTCTGGTGAGCTCTGATTGTCTTCTCCCATATTGTATGAGCTCAGTCTAACCCCACCTGCACCCAGAGCTGTGGAGTCGGAGTCGTGATAAAATGGACCGACTCCGACTCCTAAAATATATAACAAATTGGGTGTAGTAGTTCAATGCAGTTTGTGGAGAATATTATTTCATAAGGATTTGGGAAAGTTATGAAATGTCCTATAAATGTCTGTCCTATTCTTGATCTAAGGGTCTAGACTTTTAGCTGAGATGAATCTGTGCTACAGTAAATTTATCTCTTAAACATGAGCCATGTATGAGGGTGTTGGAGTCAGAGTTGGAGTCGGTGTCATGGAAATTGAGGAGTCGGAGGTTTGGCTTACCGACTCCACAGCCCTGCCTGCACCACTGATTTACAGCTTTCTGTCTACACTGTGCATAGACAACGCTGACAGTGGAGAGGGACATGGTTAGCCTGAGCTCATGAATATTAAGGACTGCATAGCAGGAGCTGATCATTGAGAGGACTAGCAGAGCTGCAGCAGATAACACAATTGTAGCACCCCGAGGACTCGGCTGCTACAGGGGTATTGCACCTCGATCCAGAGGTGTGGTATTCCACTCCCGGGTAAGGATGGAGTGTGGAACTGGGCTCAGTTAGCTGCATGCACCACACTCACCCCATTTCCGGGGGACAGACCAACGGTACTCCCACCAGATAGATGTGCAGGTACGACAGCTTCTGTCCCCGGCTGGAGTGGGGAGGGGGGAGGAACATCCTAGTGGTGTAGGAGCAGATAGGGGAGGGACTCTGGGCATAGGTAGGAGCCCATTGGGTGCTTGTCACCTGGGCTCAGGTGTCAGAGGGAGTATATAAGGTGGGCACCATCTTAGGACAAGGTCTTTTTGGTCTGCTCTGTGCAGAGAGGAGCTCAGCCAGAGAGGGCTGACAGGGAGCTGTGGCTCAGTCTGGGCCCAGCTCCAGAGCCAGGCCTGGAGAGGAGGCCTGAAGCAGAGAGAGAGAGAAAGGAGAAGAAGGAGGAACAGAAACACCAGGAGAGGCCCAGAGATGCAAGAGAAGAGGGAACCCTGAGATCCCACGAGTTAACGGGTGAAGGGTTGGCAGAACAGGGTACCGGATCCCAAACTGGTGGAGGCCAATTATCCTCAGCCAGGAACCAGAGGTCGTGGACAAGTTTTGGCGCGACCCCTCGCCATATCCACCAGGAAGGCATACCACGTATAGGGTCAGGGAAGCCGGGAAAGGTTTCACCACCAGAAGGCCCGAGGGAGCTGGACAAAGGTGGATCCCTGGTGGGGACGGCCAGTAGGAAGGAAGAGAGGGGAGCTCAGGACCACGCTCTGGAACTGCCTGGGAGTTGGCCGAGTCCCGCACCTGGTGGACGCAGCACGGCTCGGGTGGTCACTCTTGGCCGAAGTGATCTGAATACCAACTGTGAGTAAAGCTGTGAAAACTGCAATGCACGTCTCTGAGCTTCCTTGTCACACCACTACCACTATCATCATTCCCTGCTTCACCAGCTGCCCTGAGGCTATACCTCTCCCGTTGGGGGTTATACCATCCACGCTGCACAACCACACCACCGGCCTCAGCGGTCTGCCCTGCAGCGGCGGCTTCATAGCTGCAATCAACGGGTGGCGTAGTCGAACTCTATAACATCTTAATGCCGCGCACTGCCTCTTAGTTTGACCACTCTGGGCACGGACCGGGTCACCGCCACGAGGACTACTACCCCTGTCAGATCCGGCTCCGGGTATCCCCCGCATGCGCAACGCAGCACAACATGGCCCAGGGGGCGCGTCACAATGATTTATCAAAACTACAGCAAGGAGCCCAGTAACATCACTGGATTCGGGGTCTCGGCCCCCACATCATGCTGCTCTCAGATGAGGTAGCATAAACCTGGTGACAGATTCCCTTTAGTAACATCAGACACGATCTTCCATCCAACAAGTCAATGGACCCGAATAATTCAGACTCAGGATTTCTGACTATGATGTTGGCCAAGAGAGTGTGTGAAAAGAGTCTCCTTCCTGCAGACGATCATGCCTTTCAGCTTTGGAAGATGAGCTGCTGCAGCAGAGAGTACAGATTGCTGCCATTGTTGCCCTACAACCGTCACAAGCCGCACAGTCTCGTAAGCCATTGTTTTTGTAATCCTTATAAATCACTTAATGGGTTAAATAGGTCAAGCTTTTGCTATGTATTTGGTATGATTTGATCTCGTTTTTGTTTCTCAGATACAGAATCAATGTGCTCATTTAGCTGCCCAGGTAATGCCCTCTCACCCCCATCTTCAGCTTCTCCACCACTTTCCGCACAGTTTTTGCAATTTACAACCCCAGTAGCTCCGCTGCCCCCTCCTCCTCCTCCTCCTCCTCCTCCTCCACCACCCCCAGTCCCATCTTCCCAACTAAAATCTGCACTTGATATTATAAGAGAACGTAAAGCTTCTCACAAATGCAGCCCGACGGAAAGTGAGGCTTCAGAGAAAGGCAGTGTGGATCAGCTCCCCAGTATGATGGATGTGTTAAAAGGCATGAATTCCATCAAGCTTCGGGCGGTCGAAAGGTCATTTTATAGATTTTCTTTAAATATATATTTTTTATTACAGACATGCGTGAAATAGAATGAAGGAGAAAACTGTAAAAAAAAAAAAAATCTGTCACTGAGCCTGCATCTTTCCCTGCACATGACTGCTGATCTCATGAGCTGTCATGTGCCTTTAACAGCCGCAGGCGGATCCGAGATCCACCCGCAGCTGTTAACCAGTTAAATACCGCTGTCAATCACTAGCAGTGGCATTTAATACACACCTGCCAGAAGCTCGTCACAAGACACACCCATAGGCGTCCCTGTCATGTGATTGCGGGGTGCCAATGTGTTGTCATGACAGCCGGGGGTCTGCAGAAGACCCCTGGCTGTCATTGTAGATCCCCTGTGGCCGGCATTCATAGGAGATTGTGATTTCTGCTATACATAGCAGTGCTGAAGCCCTGCTATGTGTAGCACAGGTAATCAGATGATTGCAGCTTCAAGTCTCCTAAGAGGACTATTGCTGCCAGTAAAAAGTAAAAAAAGTTTTAAAAAACATAAAGGTTTAAATCACGCCCTTTTGCCCTATTGAAAATAAAACCATTAAAAAAATATATGCATATTTGGTATCGCTGTATTCAGAAATCTCCGATCTATCAAAATATAAAGTAAATTAATCAGATCGGTAAACGGCGTAACGACAAAAAAAATCTAAACTCCAGAATTATGTTTTTCTTTTTTTGCCTCCGCAAACATAACAGGCGATCAAAACATTGTATCTACCTCAAAATTATATAAATAAAAACGTCCGCTGAGGGCGCAAAAAATAAGCCCTAACCTGGCCCCAGATCCCGAAAAATGGAGATGCTACGGGTCTCGGAAAATGGCGACATAAGCGATTTTTTTTAATTTTTTTTTTTACAAACTTCTGATTTTTTTTTTCACCACTCACATATAAAAGAACCAATACATGTTTGGTATCTATGAACTCGTACTGACCTGGGAATCATAATGGCTGGTCAGCTTTAGCATTTAGTGAACATAGTAAATAAAATAAAAAAATTACAATTGTGGAAATGCACTTTTTTGCAATTTCACCGCACTTGGAATTTTTTTCCCGTTTTCCAGTACACGATATGGTAAAATAAATGGTGTCAATCAAAAGAACAACTTGTCCCGCAAAAAAAAAAGGTACCGTACAGACCAAAAGTTTGGACACACCTTCTCATTTAAAGATTTTTCTGTATTTTCATGACTATGAAAATTGTACATTCACACTGAAGACATCAAAACTATGAATTAACACATGTGGAATTATATACTTAACAAAAAAGTGTGAAACAACTGAAAATATGTCTTATATTCTAGGTTTTTCAAAGTAGCCACCTTTTGCTTTGATAACTGCTTTGCACACTCTTGGCATTCTCTTGATGAGCTTCAAGAGGTAGTCACCGGAAATGGTCTTCCAACAATCTTGAAGGAATTCCCAGAGATGATTAGCACTTGTTGGCCCTTTTGCCTTCACTCTGCGGTCCAGCTCACCCCAAACCATCTTGATTGGGTTCAAGTCTGGTGACTGTGGAGGCCAGGTCATCTGGTGTAGCACCCCATCACTCTCCTTCTTGGTCAAATAGCCCTTACACAGCCTGGAGGTGTGTTTGGGTTCATCGTCATGTTGAAAAATAAATGATGGTCCAACTAAACACAAACCAGATGGAATAGCATGCCGCTGTAAGATGCTGTGATAGCCATGCTTGTTCAGTATGCCTTCAATTTTGAATAAATCCCCAACAGTGTCACCAGCAAAGCACCCCCACACCATCACACCTCCTCATCCATGCTTCACGGTGGGAACCAGGCATGTAGAGTCCATTCTTTCACCTTTTCTGCGTCGCACAAAAACACGGTGGTTGGAACCAAAGATCTCAAATTTGGACTCATCAGACCAAAGCTCAGATTTCCACTGGTCTAATGTCCATTCCTTGTGTTCTTTAGCCCAAACAAGTCTCTTCTGCTTGTTGCCTGTCCTTAGCAGTGATTTCCTATCAGCTATTTTACCATGAAGGCCTGCTGCCCAAAGTCTCCTCTTAACAGTTGTTGAAGAGAAGTGTCTGCTGCTAGAACTCTGTGTGGCATTGACCGGGTCTCTAATCTGAGCTGCTGTTAACCTGTGATTTCTGAGGCTGGTGACTCGGATAAACTTATCCTCAGAAGCATAGGTGACTCTTGGTCTTCCTTTCCTGGGGAAGTCCTCATGCGAGCCAGTTTCTTTGTAGCGATTGATGGTTTTTGCAACTGCACTTGGGGACACTTTCAAAGTTTGCCCAATTTTTCGGACTGACTGACCTTCATTTCTTAAAGTAATGATGGCCACTCGTTTTTCTTTACTTAGCTGCTTTTTTCTTGCCATAATAAAAATTCTAACAGTCTATTCAGTAGGACTATCAGCTATGTATCCACCAGACTTCTTCACAACACAACTGATGGTCCCAACCCCATTTATAAGGCAAGAAATCCCACTGATTAAACCTGACAGGGCACACCTGTGAAGTGAAAACCATTGACGGTGACTACCTCTTGAAGCTCATCAAGAGAATGCCAAGAGTTTGCAGAGCAGTCATCAAAGCAAAAGGTGGCTACTTTGAAGAACCTAGAATATAAGACATATTTTCAGTTGGTTCACACTTTTTTGTTAGGTATATAATTTCACATGTGTTAATTCATAGTTTTGATGCCTTCAGTGTGAATGTACAATTTTCATAGTCATGAAAAAACAGAAAAATCTTTAAATGAGAAGGTGTGTCAATCTTTTGGTCTGTACTGTATATTGACAAAAAATAAAAAACTTGGCTCTGGGAATAAGAGTAGAAAAAAATGAAAGGGCAAAAACAGAAAATTGCAAGGTCATGAATGGGGTTAACAATGCTGTACCCTTCTCTGGAAGTCCCACATATAATGAATGTAGCAGTGGCGTGAATGCTTGAGAAGGCTCAAATATAATGTGCCTCTTCCAAGCCCCATTCATGGTGGGGGTCTTCCATGCGGACCTCCTGCGATCAGCAGGCTTATCCTGTGGATATGACTAGCCCAGGGGAATGAGGATGACTCGGTACCCGGGCCTTTAGCCTGGCCTTTAGGGATGTCACGGTGGTCGGCTCCCGGGCCCGTACTCTGGGCCTCTCTTTTAAAAGGGTTGGTGTTGTAAAAGAAAGAGTTTGTGACGCCACCTGTGGCTTCTGGTGAGGATCACCAGTGCTGCGCAGTCCACTGAGGCAGGTGATAAGGCAGCATGATGGTATAGCTCCCCACAGGTAGAGCTGGGCCTCAGGGCAGTATAGGAACGGGGATGCAGGACAAAGAGACTCCGCCGGGCCAGATCAAGAACAGGGATGGACACAATAGTCACTTCAGTACCTTTTACTGGTGGAATTTCAGGCACTCCCAGGAGCACTGTAGGGTGAAGGTTGTATGTCCGGATCCTCCCCAATGAGCAGGTTTTGGGCCTCCTGGTTCTGGCTTCTGCGTAGTAAGTTTCTGACCTGCCTGGAGCTAGGCCTAACTTTGCCTCTGTCCTGCGCTGGCTGACCTTGTGGTAGGGCCTTCTCTTGGAGAGCACGCTCACGACCTACGGGGCCTATGTGTCTCCTGGCTCTGGTACGTATCAGCACTTTAGCGATCCTGGGACCTGTAGTTCTCCAGGGATTCCAGTTTATCTTACTGGGTCGTGGAGATCCCGGCAAGCTTCGGACCCGGGGTCCAGTAACTACTTCTTCTTCGGGGTGAGCTAGTTAAGCTCCTTTGCCCCCTATGAACTAACTCTCTACTCTTCGCCTTCGGCCTACTCGGACCCTCAATAGGCTACTCACACTAACGGCAGCGTGCCGTGTTTCACCGATCTTATGGCGCCGACACACCTACAGCTCACCTCACTGAGCTACACGTGAGTCTAGAACGTGCTCCACTGCAGACTGACCTCTTTCAGGCTTTTGCACTGCAGGAACTCTCACAACAGGTTTGCTTTCTGTCGTCTCCAGTCTAGACTAACTGCTGCCTGGCTCCACCTTCCCTTATATATCTCCCTAAGGAGCTCCCTCTGGTGGTCTGAGGTGGAAGTTGGAGATGTGTGAATGGTTATGGGGGCCTCTTGTGGAGGAATCCTTCAGTACACCCTCCTGGGTCTGTGATACCAAGCACAGCTGGGCTTCACATTCCCCCCCCTAGTTAAACTCAGCACTCCCGGGCTGAAGTACATTTTATAACAACAGTAACAATAGGAAACATAAGCAATACTAGAACACTCTTCCCTTTATGGGAGGCACGGATCTTAAACGTTGCAGAAACAATACAAATACAGAGTGTCCTCAGAATCCAAGTCTCCTATGGTGAGGTTCCCATACAGGATGTCCATCTCACAAGGTAGAGTACTTTGGTAGTTTTGAGGGACCTGTCCTAAACCCTCTACGCAGGCCCTGGGGTGGCTGCAGGGCATGAAGATCCGAGTTGCACCTCCAAAAGAGCCACTCCAGATAGGTTTTCCTTCTGAGGTCACCTGAAAGGGGCACTCCAGGGAGCGCAATTATATACAATAAGAGTTTTTGGGCTGCACACAGTCCTCAGCCATGCAGTTCATTATGCAAATAAAGAATTAATAGGAAAAAGCACAAATTGATAAGCATGCATGAAAACAAACAGTTATGCAATACATTACAATTTAATACTCAATACCCCAGGGGTAACTATCTACATTCTCTGAAATTTTGCTACTTTACTCAGTGTACCTAGCAGGAGGTTTACCTCTTGTGCTGCGTACTGATCTGCATAGTGCTGTGGTTAGTGGAGTGTCAGTATCTGTATCCTCAGTTACCCTACCAGTTTTACATGTAACCATGTTGTAAAATTGCCTTAACCTCTCTCTTGGACTGGCAAGTCTACCATTGGCTGGGCCCTCTTGCTCCGCTCCTGCCGGGGATCCTTCATCCGGGGATACTTCTTGAGCTGGCTCTTCTGCAGCACTTACAGGTTCAACTTGCTGTGGAGGGTTTTCTGGCTGTTCATAGAATTGGAGTACTGGAATGATTACTGCACCTCCTATTTGAGGCTAATCCGCTGGGAAGTCTCCAAGGTCAGTGTGTATCACTGTTTCTTTAGGTTCTTCCTGGGTTGTGAAAGACACTTCTTCCTGAGTCTTTAGTAGATGTGGACACAACTTCAGGTGGTCCCTAGATATTGTCGCAGTTGTTCTTCCTCCATCTTTGCTGATCAAACACGTCTTCCTGTTGTCAAACCTTGAATTCAACAC
Source organism: Phyllobates terribilis (assembly GCF_046119375.1). Lineage (NCBI taxonomy): Eukaryota > Metazoa > Chordata > Amphibia > Anura > Dendrobatidae > Phyllobates > Phyllobates terribilis. The sequence continues at coordinate 566,845 of NW_027362964.1, forward strand.
AGTGTAGGGTTCTCTCTCCCACTGGTCATCAAGCTTGTGTTTCCTCCGCTTCCTTTTCAATACCACTTCTCCTGGTGTGAAGGGTTCTGCTGGTGCACTTCTGTTGTATTGTGCCTCTTGTTTATCCCTCACCCGAGTGAGACTGTCTTCGACACAGGCTTGGACTCTCCTGTACTGCTCCTGTCTGGTCGTGTCCCAGTCCTCAGTGGTCACATCAGCTTCAGGTTCTACCACACCAAGCTTCAGGTCCATGGGCAACTTCCCTGGTCTTGCACGCATGAGATATGCCGGAGTGCAATTGGTGGAACTTACTGGTATGTGATTATACAGATCCACTAGGTCAGGTAGTAGGTCTGGCCACTGGCTTCTCTCTTCTAGTGGTATGGTCTTCAGTAGATCGATGATGATGTTATTCATCTTTTCACAGAGACCGTTAGTTTGGGGGTGGTACGGTGTAGTCCTGATCTTTTTATACCCGTACAGATGGCAGAACTCTTTGAACAATTCAGCCTCAAAGGCCGTGCCTTGGTCAGTCAGTACCTGTCCAGGCTATCCATGGGACCTGCAGAAGTACGCCTGGAACGTCTTAGCTGCTGTCTCTGCTGTCAGGTCTTTGATAGGGGAGACCACCAGGACCCTGGAGTAGTGATCCACCATGGTCAGGGCATAGGAGTATCCTGACTGACTGGGTGACAACTTGACATGGTCCAGGGCCACGATCTCCAGAGGGCGAGTCGTCTTGATGGGTTGCAGGGGTGCCTTCTGGCTGCTGTAGTCTTTTCTTCTGAGGCTACAGGGTCCACAGTCTCTGCACCACCTCTCAATGAAGCTGCGCATCCCCACCCAGTAGAATCGACACTTCAACAGGGTCTCTAGCTTTTTCTAGCCAAAGTGCCCCACCTGATCGTGGTAGGCCTCCAACACCATCTGGATGTCCGTCTTGGGGACCACTATCTGCCACACCATCTCGAGGGTTTTGGGATTGACGTACCTCCGGCACAACTTCTCACGGTAGATAAACAGCCGGCTTCTCTCATTCCACAGCTGCTTTGCTTGGAGAGCCGCATCCTTCTCCAGGGAGGAACCTTCTTGGGTTATCAGCTCCTTGATACGGCTGACAACCGGGTCGCTGTCCTGGGTCTCTTTCCAGCTGTGGTGAGGCAAGGGGTTTAACGTCTTACCGCGTTGCTTCCTGGAGGCTCGTAGCTCGTGGGCCATCCCATTCCGGTGGAAGGCAGGTAGTTCAACCTCTTCCAGGTCATCCACTTCTTCTTCTGTGTCTGACTGGTGAGGCATCCTGGACAGGGCATCGGCGTTGGCGTTCTTGCGGCCTGCCCGGTACTTTATGGTGAATTGGTAGTTTGACAGCCGAGCCATCCATCGCTATTCCATGGCTCCCAGCTTGGCTGTTTGAAGATGAGTTAAGGGGGTATTGTCAGTGTAGGCAGTAAACTTGCTGGAGGCTAGGTAGTGCTTGAACTTTTCTGTGATGGCCCAGACCAAGGCCAGGAACTCCAACTTGAAGCTGCTATAGTTCTCTGGGTTCCTCTCGGTCGGGCGGAGCTTCCTGCTTGCATACGCGATGACTTTCTCCTGGCCATTCTGCTTCTGACTTAAGACAGTGCCCAGGCCTTCATTGCTGGCATCTGTATACAGCAGGAATGTTTGGCTGTAGTCAGGGTAGGCTAGGATCTCATCACCTGTCAGGATCTCCTTCATCTCTTGAAATGATTCAGCCTGTTCTTTACCCCAGTGGAATGGAGGGTTTTTGCTTTTGGGGGACTGCCCTACCAGGAGGTCTTGCAGAGGAGCTGCCTTCTTAGTGTAGTCCTTTACAAACCTCCGGTAGTATCCGACTAGTCCCAAGAACTGACGCACCTCCTTGAGGTTCTTCGGCTCCGGCCACTTCTGGATGGCAGTAACTTTCTCCGGGTCTGGTGCTACCCCTTCCGGACTGACAATGTGCCCCAGGTACTGTACCTTTCTCTTGAGCAGGTGGCACTTTGAGGGCTTCAACTTCATCCCGTACCGGGACAGTGACTCAAATACCTCTGCCAGGTGTTTCAGGTGGTCCTCGTACGTTCTGGAGTACACAATTACGTCATCCAGGTAAAGTAACACAGTCTCGAAGATGCGGTGTCCCAGGCAGCACTCCATCAGTCTCTGGAACATTCCGGGGGCATTTTAGAGTCAAAACGGCATGCTGTTGAACTCGCAGAGTCCCATCGGGGTGGTGAAGGCCGTCTTCTCCCGATTCTCCTCAGCCACAGCGACCTGCCAGTAACCACTAGTGAGGTCAAGGGTAGAAAAGTAATTTGCAGACTTTAAGGCAGCTAGGGACTCTTCTATGCGTGGTAAAGGGTATGCATCTTTATGTGTAATGCGATTTACTTGACGGTAATCTACACACATTCTCATGCTCCCATCCTTTTTCCTAACCAGCACTAGGGGAGCCGCCCAGGGACTACAACTATCCCTAATTACTCCCGCCTTCCTCATGTCATGCAGCATTTCTTTTGCCTTCTGGTAGTGAGCTGGGGGTATAGGCCTATAACGTTCTTTAATTGGGGAATGGTTGCCTGTGGAGATATGATGTTGAACCCCCTTAACCCTCCCAAAGTCAAGTGGATGTTTACTGAACACCTGTGAGTATTCTTGAACCACCCGGTGTACACCCTGTTTTTGATGGGCAGGAGTGGTGTCTGTCCCAACATGGAGCTGTTGACACCAATCCTCCACCTGGGTTGCAGGGTCATTATCTTCCACTTCTTCTGGTGAAGTTAAGGACTCCGCCACATGGATACAGTTGTTGTTGACAGCATGTAGTTTAGCAACAGTGGCATAACGTGGCAGTTTGACCTCATCTTCCCCTAGGTTAAGAAGACGGACAGGCACCCTCCCATTACGTACATCTACCACCCCCCTGGCGGTTAAGAGCGTGGGTCTGTGCTCAGAGCAAAGGGGTTCTACTACCGCCTGGTAGCTCTGTCCTCTAAGACCTATGGCAGCTCTACACCAGATGAGCATTTCACTCATTGGGGGAACAACAATGGGTATAGGGTCTGTTACCCTCACGTTACCGATTTCACCATCTGTTAATTGTACTTGCTGTTGATACATCAAGACGCGGATCTCTCTCTGCAGCGCCCTCCTCTGTCTCGGTCTGGCAGTGTCAGCGATCTCTTGGAGCAAGAACACAACCTCTCCCAAACAGTTACCAACAACATTAGTGCCTAGTACCATATATGGGTTGCTGTCATCAGGGTTAGTCTCCACTACAATAAGTCCCTGGTCCTTCAGCTCCACTCTCCCCACCTTACAGTCACATTCTTAACCCCGAGTAGGTTAAGGGGGAGTCCATTTGATGCATATACAGACAAATTTGGAGCTGGCGGACGCAGATCGTCCATGGACCAGTACCTCTTGTAGAGGACTTCAGGTATGATGGTTACCTGAGATCCTGTGTCCAGCAGGGCATGCATCGGGATCCCGTCCAATACAATGGACAGGAAAGGTCTTCCTCCGACGAACCTGTTGTACCAGTCTGATGGACCTGGTGAGTCTACTCCTGGGTGGCGGCCTTCGGACCCAGGGTTTTCTCGTTTAAGGGACAATTCAGGGCGATGTGTCCGGTCTTATGGCATCGGTAACAGATCGGTTCCCTTGGTGGACGGCGTTGGTCACTGGTCCTCGGCGAGGGTGGTGTTGGCCTCCTCCTCCTCCGCATCCAGGGGACATCCTCAGGGCTATCAGCTAGCAGGATCTTCCCTCCTCCCTCAGGCTCCGTCCGCAGCTGCAGGGCACTCAGCACGGTGGTCAGGGTTTTACTCAACTGACGCACCTCTGAGCGCAGACTGTCCAGGTCTTTAGGGGACGTTGTTGGAACCTTAGCTTCAGCAGTCACTGGAGAAAAGGTGGGCGTTGCAGGCTCTGGGGTTGCCCCACCCTGGTAACATTGGATGGCATTTGTCTCCAGGGGCTGTAGTCCTTTTATAGCCATGTCCTTTAGATTGTCAAAGGTGGCATCTGGATGATCCAGGGACCACCAACGCACAGTCCTGCTCTCCTCTGGAGACTTCAGTCCCCGGACAAACTGTTCCTTCAGCATTTTGTTCTCATTCTCAAAGCTGGTCGGACTAACCTGGTTCAGAGCCCGCAGGGCCCCTTGAAGATGCCAGGCGTAGTCACGAACATAGTCCTCTGGTTGTTGGGAGCAGCTGTAGAACCTCATCCGGAGGTCCGCCTCAGTAAGGTCCTCAAAGACAGTATGTAGTTTTTGGAATATTGCGGACACTATCCCCGGTCTGCGGCCGACCATGTTTCCACTTCCCGCTCCGCAGCACCGGTCAGCTGTCCTAATACAACGGCAGCTCTTTGTTTGCCGGTCATAGAGTACATGTCCAAAATACCACATATCTTCCGCTTAAATCCAGACAGGGTATCTGGTTTGCCGTTGTACTGGCGGAGCCACTTTTCTCCAGGAATGTACGGTAAAGTCATAGGAATAACAGGTGTTACAGGCGCTGCTGGTGGAGCGGCGGCTTCGGCCTGCCCATTATCGGGGACGTTGACCGGTAGGTCGGCGTTCTGCTGTTCGACGGACATCTTAGCGCCCCCCTAGTTAACCGTGGCCTACCTTCTGGTTTTTCTTCCGGTAGGCTGCAGCTCCGCAGGTGACGGTTGTCTTCAGGACCTTGCGTCGCTTGCATCCTACGTCAGAGCGTTCAGCGACGCTCCGTACAGGACCTGGCGCTTCCTGATTTGACATCAAGGCGTGGGGTGTGTCCGGGACTTCGTGCTCTTTTGCAGGTACGCCCCTTATTTTCCCGCGGTTACGCCCTTCTTCTCGCTCAACGGCCCAACAATGGCGGCTATCTTCACCACAACTTTTCGTACACAGTTCAAAATAAAGGCGCACAGTACCCGGTGGCAACGGGCAAAACACGGTGTCATTGCAGTGGGCACGTGATCCTGTTTGTGACGCCAGGAAAGAGATGACTAGCCCAGGGGAATGGGGATGACTCGGTACCCGGGCCTTTAGGGATGTCGCGGTGGTCGGCTCCCGGGCCCGTACTCTGAGCCTCTCTTTTAAAAGGGTTGGTCTTGTAAAAGAAAGAGTTCGTGACGCCACCTGTGGCTTCTGGTGAGGATCACCAGCGCTGCGCAGTCCACTGAGGCTGGTGATAAGGCAGCTTGATGGTATAGCTCCCCACAGGTAGAGCTGGGCCTCAGGGCAGTATAGGAACGGGGATGCAGGACAAAGAGACTCCGCCGGGCCAGATCAAGAACAGGGACGGACACAATAGTCACTTCAGTACCTTTTACTGGTGGAATTTCAGGCACTGCCCGGAGCACTGTAGGGTGAAGGGTGTATGTCCGGATCCTCCCCAATGAGCAGGTTTTGGGCCTCCTGGTTCTGGCTTCTGCGTAGTAAGTTTCTGACCTGCCTGGAGCTAGGCCTAACTTTGTCTCTGTCCTGCGCTGGCTGACCTTGTGGTAGGGCCTTCTCTTGGAGTGCACGCTCCCAACCTACGGGGCCTATGTGTCTCCTGGCTCTGGTACGTATCAGCACTTTAGCGATCCTGGGACCTGTAGTTCTCCAGGGATTCCAGTTTATCTTACTGGGTCGTGGAGATCCTGGCAAGCTTCGGACCCGGTGTCCGGTAACTACTTCTTCTTCGGGGTGAGCTAGTTAAGCTCCTCTGCCCCCTATGAACTAACTCTCTACTCTTCGCCTTCGGCCTACTCGGACCCTCAATAGGCTACTCACACTAACGGCAGCGTGCCGCGTTTCACCGATCTTATGGCGCCGGCACACCTAAAGCTCACCTCACTGAGCTACACGTGAGTCTAGAATGTGCTCCACTGCAGACTGACCTCTCTCAGGCTTTTGCACTGCAGGAACTCTCACAACAGGTTTGCTTTCTGTCGTCTCCAGTCTAGACTAACTGCTGCCTGGCTCCACCTTCCCTTATATATCTCCCTAAGGAGCTCCCTCTGGTGGTCTGAGGTGGAAGGTGGAGATGTGTGAATGGTTATGGGGGCCTCTTGTGGAGGAATCCTTCAATACACCCTCCTGGGTCTGTGATACCAAGCACAGCTGGGCTTCACAGATAGGTGATAACTTGCAAAGTTAAAATTAACTTATGCAAACATGATTTCAATAATTATATTAGGTTTAACATTTCAGAGTAGTCTGTCCCTAATTATAAATATGCTGTATTAGCCCCACTAATAGGATCTTAGACAAGTCTTTTCAGAAAATGGATAGCAGGTGATTGATTCATTTTTTTAGAAAAAGTCTGTAAAATAAATCTTATTAGACATAGCAGCAATGAATGAAAAGTAGTTTGTATGAAGAGCTAAGTTATAGCCTGTCAATTACAGAATGGCAGTGATGTTTATTTTCACCGATTTTTCGCTTTAGATCCCCTGGTGGGAAACCCTAAACCAGGAAAGACAAGAAGAGATGTTCACTTAATGATCCCACAGACCCTGCAGCCATTATAGCCAAAGCCTTGAAGCAGAAGTTTGCGCACAGAAATGGTGATGACGCTGTCAATAAAGAAAATAGATCTCATGAGGAGTCTCCGTTCTCCAGTCCTGAAGCCCCAATGGTACTGTTTGTAAATCTTACATGACTGACCAACCAAAAATCAGGCTTATGAAAGATCGTGAATGGAAGGTTTGTTGCTGGATCTTTAAACGGTTTATCCAGGACTATTTTATCTTTTTACTATAAGCCTAAAAACTAACAGGCAGGTTGTTACTAACAGTGGCAACTATCTGCCTGTTGTATCCGGTGCCGGCTCGGAGAGGTCACCGACCACTGTCGCCGGCGATTCAGCTGCTCCAAGTCAACAGAGCAGCTCTTCTTCTTCCAGGCTGCTCTGTTGATGGGGCGTGGCTACCGACGTTAGGCAACTTGTGAGTCGGCTGCCAATCAGCATGACGTCAGCAGTCACGATCCATCAAGAGACCAGAGCAGAAGAGAAGCCGCTGCTCTGTAGACATGATATTAGCAGAAGCCGCTGAATTGCTGTGACCGCTCTGTGTCAGCAGAGATCGGTGCAGGGCACAACAGACTGGTAGTTAGCAACTACCTACCTGTTAGTTCTTAGGTCAATAGTTAAAAAAATGTAATAGTCCTAGATAACCCCTTTTAACATTATATACTTGGCAGCAATTATCTATCGTGTGACGTGGCCATAAGACTAAGTCAACTGTATAACATGGTCCTTGACTGTATAACATGGTCTATTACTGACCAGTGATAAGAAAGTATAAAAGCACGGACAACCCCATTTATTTGAAATATGGTTCCTAATGTTTTCGGCACTAGCTACAGATATAGACCCTAATTGCTCTATAGGGGTTGTCCATCAATAAAGACAATTTTTTTAAATACTTAAATGCATGCATTTTTAGCTAAAAATAATTTTTTGGAATTGGATTTGATTAAAAATTTTGCACCGTTTGCCTTTTGTAGTCTCTATCTTGCACTGTCTAAGAATCCATCAGTGAGCTTATTATAACAGTTCAATAGGAGAGAACTGTTATAACAAGAGAAGGAGAGTACCTTTTTTTATGTCTTTTTCTGACCTCATCTCAGCTGGTTTAAGACCACTGACCACATCAAAGTTGAATGTGCAGGGAAACAAATAGTCTGTAAAAGCCAAATGGTGCAATATATTTAATGAAACCAAAATGCACAAAATATATCTTTAAGTCCACAAAGATGCAACATGCACCAATTGGCAGAACGGGGAATTTTTATCCCCAATGGAGAACTTTTATCCCTGTTACAAAATATGTGCCGCAGGTCAGATGCATGACCGCTGGGAGTCTACCGGAAAAAGCCGAGCAGCTACCTAGGGAATGAATGGAGCAGCTGTCAAGCATGTGCCTTTGCTGAAGCATTCGTCATCGAAACCAATTTTTTACACTGTTGATACTACATAGTAAAAAAAACATAGTTCTTATAGATGCTATATAACCCTTTTAAGGCAACCCACATACTCTAAAATCTAGACCTTTCGGCTGCGTGCCCACGATGCGTTTTTCATGCGTTTCCACTGCGGAATTTCCGCAGTGGAAACTCATTAAAAACGCTTGGTAATCTGCACCACATGGTCCTCAATGGCATTCCGCAATGTCAATGCACATGCTGCGGATTATTCCGCAGCGTTTCTGCGGCGCTCAAAAATCCGCAGCATGTTCATTAATTTTGCGGAAGCGCAGCGGAATTGCCGCCATTGACTTGCATTGAGACGCATATAATCCGTGTCTATACGTTTGTACATGTGGATTATATGCGTTTCTATGTGCGGATGGTACCCAGTTCTGGAGGAGAGAAGACTCTCATCCAGACCTGGGTACCATTGTACCTGTGAAAAAAAGAATAAAATAATAAATAAAGTTTATATTTACCTTCTCGCGGGCCGGCCGGCAGCGCTTATCTTCCAGGACCTGAGATGACGTCGCGATCATGTGACCGCAGACTGTCTCGCGATATGCCGGCAACCCGGAAGGACCGCGACAACACACGCGGCAGCACATGCGGCAGGGGATCGGTAAGTATAGCTTTATTTTTTACAGTCACACTATATAAATCCATGCTGTTTGCATGGATTTATATAGTGTGACCTAGTTGTCAAGCACTTTCCAAGTGATGCTATCGGGGCTCGGTTAGCTGCATGCATCACACACACCCCATTTCCGAGGGACAGCTCAACGGTGCTCCCATTAGTACAGTAATGCAGGCACGACAAATCATGTCCCTGGCTGGAGTGGGGAGGGGGAAGCACACCCAGTGATGTAGGAGCAGGGGGGGACGGTTTCTGGGCATAGGTAGGAGCCCATTGGTTGGAAGTCACCTGGGCTCATACACAGAGAGGTAGGTATATAAGGTGTCTTCATCTTAGTCGAGTAGAGTCAGTTCAGTCAGGAGGAGAAGAGAAAAGGAGTTCAACCAGGAGGGCTGACAGGGAGCTGTGGCTCAGTCTGGGCCCAGCTCCACGAGGCAGGCCTAGAGTGAAGGCCAGAGCCAGAAGAAAGGACAGAAACAGAAAGGAACAGAAAGGAAAGTAAGAAGGAACAGAACACCAAGAGAGGCCCAGAGACACGAAGGCAGAAGGAACCCTAAGGACCCAGGAGATTACAGGTGACGGGTTGGCAGAACAGGGTACCGGATCCCAAGTTGGTGGAGGCGACTAATCCTTAACCAAGAACCGGTGGTCGCAATCATTTAGTGGTGCGACCCCTTACTACACCTACTAGAAAGGCACACCACATAGGGTCAGGGAAGTGGGTACCCAGCCCTCCCAGGAGAAGATCAGAGGCAGCTGGACAAAAGTAGTGTCATTGGTGGGGCACGGCTGACGAAAGGATAGAAGGGAGTCCTGTGCCACACTCTGGAATTACCTGGGGGTTGACCGAGCCCCCTGCCTGGTGGAAGCAGCACGGCTCGGGCGGTCCTACCTGTGCACAAGTGAACTGGATGAGAACTGTGAGTAAAAAGCTTGAACTGCAACGCCTTGTCTCTGTGCTTTCTCACCGTATGCAGCACTACTGGTACTGGGACGCCCGTGCACCATAACCCCCACCGTCTACTACACTGCCCTGGGGCTTCACTCTTCCCGTCGGGAGTCACACTACCTCAGCTGCATACACCATCAGCCCCAGCGGTCTGCCTTGCAGCGGCGGTTCGCACTGACCGCAATCCACGGGTGGCGTAGTCGGACATTATCCCATAAAAGCCCCCACAAAAGACCGCCATTGGCCTGACCACACTGAGCCACGGGCCCGGGTCACCGCCACGGAGACTACAACCCCCAGAAGCCCGGTTCCGGGTGTCCCTCGGCCCAGGGGGCGAGTCAAATGCACAATCTGCATGCATTTTTTCTGGCAAGGGAGATGCAGAAACGCTGCAGAAATTTTCTGCTTCATTTCTGCATCGTGGGCACATACCCTTATTGGGTAGAAGTGTTTTAACTAATTGAATCGTTGACTGATCCTTCACGATTTTCCCAGTGTATATATGAATGTATATCTGGTTCTAACTTTTCCTATGTTCTTCACTTGTAGTTTGGGCGCCACCTGCTTAAGCCTATTGGGAAAAGAACACAGAAGGAAATTACAAGAAAGCAAGTTCATGTCTGAGTTGATGTTCATACCCCTGATGAAGCCATAATCACTTGGCGTAACGCGTAGGTTATTTATATCCTTCCTTTTTCTTTGAGCAGCTTTATTCTTGGCTAGTGTTGAGCGATACCTTCCGATATCGGGAAATATCAGATCGGATTGGATCGGACCGATACCGAAAAAGTATCGGATATCGCCGATTCCGATACCGGAAACCAATGCAAGTCAATGGGACAGAAATATCGGAATGAAAATAAACCCTTTCTTTCCTTGTAGGTTAATTCTACATGAAGGAAAACAACTAAGAATAATGTAGAATGTATTGGGGGAGGTGGCGGAGACAATAAAGGCATAGAGGTTTAGCCCAATCAAATGGAACAGCAGGAATTAATTTTTTTTTTTAAGACGTTCTGAGTTACGGAAATATTGACTATGTTAAGTATTTTTATATTTTGTCAGATATTTATGTTTCACTACTTCCATGCTCTTCACCTTCTTTTTTACTTCTCCCACACTTTCTCCTTCATCATCCTCAGCATCTTTTTCATCCACTTCTTCTTCACCTTCTTCATCTTCTTCTTCTTCACCTTCTTCGTATTATTCTTTTTTTTTACATTCATCATATTCTACTTCTTCATCTTCTTCATCTTCTTCTTCTTCATCATATTCTTATTTGTGGCAGGCATTCCTCTAGTTGTTATCTATAAAAGGTTGGACATTACACCTTTCGTTCTGCCCGTCACAAAAGATTTACAACAGGATTTGTCCGCGTTCAGTTTGGCCTGCAGCAGCAGGTCTTTTCCAGGGGCACCACGAGGAGGAACGGACTCACCCCCATACACTGCTTAGTCATCTTCTGCTTATAATTTAGATATTATCTTTTGCTCTGATTTTTAGTCTTATGCTTAATGTTCTTCCGCTTTTTGTTCTGCAGCTTCTTGTATTTCTGCTTCTTGGTTTTCTGTCTCTTGTTCTTCTGTATCTTGGTGCTTGTCTTCTCTTCTTTGTCCTCTTGGTCAACTTCTTCAGGGTCATCTTCTTGGTCTTCTTCGGGGTGGTCTTCAGGGTCGTCGTCTTCGGGGGTCCTCGTCTTCGGGGTCCTCGTCTTCTTCGGGTTGGTCTTCTGGGTCCTCATCTTCGGGGTCCTCGTCTTCTTCGGGGTGGTCTTCAGGGTCCTCGTCTTCTTCGGGGTGGTCTTCAGGGTCCTCGTCTTCAGGGTCGTCGTCTTCGGGGTCCTCGTCTTCTTAGGGTTGGTCTTCAGGGTCCTCGTCTTCAGGGTCCTCGTCAGGGAGATCTAGAGTGATTACCAAGAACCATTTCAAAAAGCTTGAACTTGGAAATGTAGCAGAAGGTACAAGAAAGCTGAGGAACTACCGAGGACCAGCTGACGGTACTGGAACCCGGATGGGTAGCAGAAGGTACAAGAGCCAATGGAACTGCCGAAGACCAGCTGACGGTACTGGAACTCGGTTACTAAGCAGGAGGTACCTGTGCCAGAAAGCACTACCAAGGACCAGCAGACGTTGGTGGAACTTGGATACCGAGAAGGAGGCACCTAATCCAAAGGCACTGTCGAGAACCAGTTGATGGTACTGGAACCCGGATGGGTAGTAGAAGGTACAAGAGCAAATGGAACTACCGAGGACCAGCTGACGGTACTGGAACCCGGATGGGTAGCAGAAGGTACAAGAGCCAATGGAACTGCCGAAGACCAGCTGACGGTACTGGAACTCGGTTACTAAGCAGGAGGTACCTGTGCCAGAAAGCACTACCAAGGACCAGCAGACATTGGTGGAACTTGGATACCGAGAAGGAGGCACCTAATCCAAAGGCACTGCCGAGAACCAGCTGACGGTACTGGAACCCGGATGGGTAGCAGAAGGTACCCATGTAAAAAAAAATTCAAGGCCGCGAACCGGCCGCAGTTACCACAACCCACAGTCCTACAGGGGGTGCTTGTCCTATTGGCACTATGGAACCAGCCTTCATTGCCAGATCCCGCAGCCCACATAGGAGTCACCTAAACTGCAGGCACCATAGAGTCGGCTAACCCGACCGCAACACGACAGGACAACGCATTGGAGGCAAAGTGACGTTGACACTACCCGGAAACAGCTGGCGTGCTGGAACCAGGCTGGGCAGGAGGGAGTACCCATGCCAAAGTCACTGCCGATAACCAGCTGACGGTACTGGAACCCGGATGGGTAGCAGAAGGTACAAGAGCCAATGGAACTGCCGAAGACCAGCTGACGGTACTGGAACTCGGTTACTAAGCAGGAGGTACCTGTGCCAGAAAGCACTACCAAGGACCAGCAGACGTTGATGGAACTTGGATACCGAGAAGGAGGCACCTAATCCAAAGGCACTGCCGAGAACCAGCTGACGGTACTGGAACCCGGATGGGTAGCAGAAGGTACCCATGTAAAAAAAAGTTCAAGGCCGCGAGCCGGCCGCAGTTACCAAAACCCACAGTCCTACAGGGGGTGCTTGTCCTATTGGCACTATGGAACCAGCCTTCATTGCCAGATCCCGCAGCCCACATAGGAGTCACCTAAACTGCAGGCACCATAGAGTCGGCTAACCCGACCGCAATACGACAGGACAACGCATTGGAGGCAAAGTGACGTTGACACTACCCGGAAACAGCTGGCGTGCTGGAACCAGGCTGGGCAGGAGGGAGTACCCATGCCAAAGTCACTGCCGAGAACCAGCTGACGGTACTGGAACCCGGATGGGTAGTAGAAGGTACAAGAGCAAATGGAACTACCGAGGACCAGCTGACGGTACTGGAACCCGGATGGGTAGCAGAAGGTACAAGAGCCAATGGAACTGCCGAAGACCAGCTGACGGTACTGGAACTCGGTTACTAAGCAGGAGGTACCTGTGCCAGAAAGCACTACCAAGGACCAGCAGATGTTGGTGGAACTTGGATACCGAGAAGGAGGCACCTAATCCAAAGGCACTGCCGAGAACCAGCTGACGGTACTGGAACCCGGATGGGTAATAGAAGGTACAAGAGCAAATGGAACTACCGAGGACCAGCTGACGGTACTGGAACCCGGATGGGTAGCAGAAGGTACAAGAGCCAATGGAACTGCCGAAGACCAGCTGACGGTACTGGAACTCAGTTACTAAGCAGGAGGTACCTGTGCCAGAAAGCACTACCAAGGACCAGCAGACGTTGGTGGAACTTGGATACCGAGAAGGAGGCACCTAATCCAAAGGCACTGCCGAGAACCAGCTGACGGTACTGGAACCCGGATGGGTAGTAGAAGGTACAAGAGCAAATGGAACTACCGAGGACCAGCTGACGGTACTGGAACCCGGATGGGTAGCAGAAGGTACAAGAGCCAATGGAACTGCCGAAGACCAGCTGACGGTACTGGAACTCGGTTACTAAGCAGGAGGTACCTGTGCCAGAAAGCACTACCAAGGACCAGCAGACGTTGGTGGAACTTGGATACCGAGAAGGAGGCACCTAATCCAAAGGCACTGCCGAGAACCAGCTGGCGGTGCTGGAACCCAGGGTAAATACTAAAAACAGAGTGGAGCCAGAGGTGTAATTGGAGCAAGTTTTAAATCAGTAGTACAGTGGATGTGGACAAAGCAGGAGAATTTGCCGGACACACAGCAGGGGAACAGCTGACGTTACTGAACCCCAATAACACTGGAGCAAGCGTTGACTGTGCAGACGGCACTTCTGAGCAGCAACTAGCGGTATTGGAGCCCAGGGTAAATACTAAAAACAGAGGAGCCAGAGGTGTAATTGGAGCAACTTTAAAATCTGTAGTAGTGAGAATGTGGACAGAGCAGGAGAAATTGCCGTCCGCACAGCAGGGGAACAGCTGACGTTACTGAACCTCAATAACACGGCAGCAAGTGTTGACTGTGCAGACGGCACTTCCGAGCGCCAACTGGCGGTGTTGGAGCTCAGGGATAATACTGAAAACAGAGGAGCCAGAGGTGTAATTGGAGCAACTTTAAAATCTGTAGTAGTGAGAATGTGGACAGAGCAGGAGAAATTGCCGTCCGCACAGCAGGGGAACAGCTGACGTTACTGAACCCCAATGACACGGCAGCAAGTGTTGACTGTGCAGACAGCACTTCCGAGCGCCAACTGGCGGTGTTGGAGCTCAGGGATAATACTGAAAACAGAGGAGCCAGAGGTGTAATTGGAGCAACTTTAAAATCTGTAGTAGTGAGAATGTGGACAGAGCAGGAGAAATTGCCGTCCGCACAGCAGGGGAACAGCTGACGTTACTGAACCCCAATAACACGGCAGCAAGTGTTGACTGTGCAGACGGCACTTCCGAGCGCCAACTGGCGGTGTTGGAGCTCAGGGATAATACTGAAAACAGAGGAGCCAGAGGTGTAATTGGAGCAACTTTAAAATCTGTAGTAGTGAGAATGTGGACAGAGCAGGAGAAATTGCCGTCCGCACAGCAGGGGAACAGCTGACGTTACTGAACCCCTATAACATCGCAGCAAGTGTTGACTGTGCAGACGGCACTTCCAAGCGCCAACTGGCGGTGTTGGAGCTCAGGGATAATACTGAAAACAGAGGAGCCAGAGGTGTAATTGGAGCAACTTTAAAATCTGTAGTAGTGAGAATGTGGACAGAGCAGGAGAAATTGCCGTCCGCACAGCAGGGGAACAGCTGACATTACTGAACCCCTATAACATGGCAGCAAGTGTTGACTGTTCAGACGGCACTTCCGAGCGCCAACTGGCGGTGTTGGAGCTCAGGGATAATACTGAAAACAGAGGAGCCAGAGGTGTATTTGGAGGAGGTTTTAAATCAGTAGTACAGTGGATGTGGACAGAGCAGGAGAAATTGCCGTCCGCACAGCAGGGGAACAGCTGACGTTACTGAACCCCAATAACACGGCAGCAAGTGTTGACTGTGCAGATGGCACTTCCAAGCGCCAACTGGCGGTGTTGGAGCTCAGGGATTACAGTTCAGGTGGTAGAAACATGAACAGAACAGGAGACCTGGATACTGTTGCCAACCAATTATTTATTCTGGAAGAGGACTGGCAAATTCATGAGAGATCCAGGCCTTGTTCATTTTGAGAAAAGTAAGCCGGTCAACGTTATCGGAGGATAGTCGCATGCGACGGTCTGTTAGTACACCACCTGCGGCACTAAAGACGCGTTCCGATAATACACTAGCAGCAGGGCAAGCTAGTACCACCAATGCATACTGACTAAGCTCTGGCCATGTATCCAGCTTACAGACCCAAAACTTGAAGGGAGAAGAGCCGTCTGGGAGTACACAAAGAGGGCAAGACATGTAGTCTGTCACCATCTGACGGAAACGTTGCCTCCTGCTGACTGGAGCCGTCTGTGATGGTGTAGACATTTGTGGCGGCGGGGACACAAAACTTTGCCACATTTCGGCCTTACTGGTCTTGCCTTGTGCTGAGGCGCTGCTTCTGCTCCCTCTTTGTGCAGAGCTTCCTCCACTGCCTCGACGCACTGAGCTGCTTTGTAAAGCACTAGCAGCACTGCTCTCGGTTGGAATGGAGAACATGATGGAATGCACCAGTGCGTCTTGGTACTCCCGCATTTTACGCTCCCGGTTCAACGGTGTTATGAGGCTTTGTAAGTTGTCCCGGTAGCGAGGATCTAGGAGGGTGGACACCCAATAATCAGCCGTGTTGAGAATGTGGGCGATGCGGCGGTCGTTTCTCAGGCACTGCAGCATGAAATCAACCATGTGCTTGTCACGGGTGTGTCGCCACGAAGATCGTCACGATTACACAGCCTGACTTCTCGCAGCTGACTTTTTGGTGCTTTGTGTTTTTCGGCAGTGAGGGAGTTAATTCTCTCTCTCTGTGCTAGACGAGGTCCAGCCTCGCCCAGCTGCAATCAATGCTGCTGTAGTGAGACTCCTTCAAATGCCTGCTGGTCTGTTAGGGAAGTGTCGATGAAAGCATTTCATGCAGACTAACTGAGCGGATCGTGGTTTTTGGAGTTTCAGAGATAAGTGTATTTGGAGTGTTTTTTCCCTTCCTCGCTTTATCATTTATCTCCTTTCCCGTTGGTGTTCCCTCTGTTGTAGTTGTGTAGTTTTTGTATGCAAGGTGGTTTGGGTTTTTCCCTTGTACTGTCTCGTTCGTCTAAGTACTGTGTGTGGGCATATTATTACTTGTCCCCTTTTGTTGTGATCGGGGTCCTTCTCAGGACTAGATTACTTAGGTGCAGGGATCCTCAGGAGTAGGGGTTACGTTGGCGGCCTGGACCTCTGTACCTTTAACAGTACCTCCAGGTTGAGGGATTAGTCAGGGCCCCAGCTTAGGGTCAGCTTAGGCCCCCTACCTCCAGTATACAGAGACAGCGTGACATTTTCACCGACCCCTTAGTTTTTCTCCAGCTACCATGGATCCAGTAGCCGGTCTAGCTCGGCAGTTGCAGAGTTTGTCCATGGAGCTGGCGGACGTTAGGTCCAAGGTTTTGTATCCTCAGGAGCAAGCCGGACCAGAACCTAAAGTAGCTCTCCCTGACAGGTTCACTGGGGGGCGGGACAAGTTTTATGTTTTCCGGGAGGAATGCAAGTTGTACTTTCGGCTGCGGCCTCGGTCATCGGGGAGTGAAGAACAAAGGGTGGGAATTGTCATCTCGCTCCTACAAGGGGACCCACAATCTTGGGCGTTCTCTCTTCCCCCGGGCTCCCCGGCTCTCCAGTCAGTGGATAGGTTTTTCGCTGCTCTGGGACTCGTATATGATGACCCAGATCGGATCTCCCTTGCTGAGTCTAAGTTACGTAGGATCCAGCAGGGAGATCGTCCGGCGGAGGAATTCTGTTCGGAGTTCCGTAGGTGGGCCACGGACACCCAGTGGAATGACCCGGCTCTTAGGAGCCAGTTTTGTCAAGGTTAATCTGACAAATTACAGGATGTGTTGGCACAGTATGACTCTCCCGCGTCACTGGAAGCCGTTATGGCCCTTGCTATTCGCGTTGACAGACGGCTTCGGGAGAGGTGCGGGATAACTCTACCCCCTGTGATGACTCCACCTCCTACAAGGTCCCCTCATATGGTGGTTCCCCTGGTCAGTCCAGAGGAGCCTATGCAATTAGGAGGGACATCATTTCGGGGGAGGGGACCGGTGGTGCGCCATAAGACAGGAAGGTGTTTCTTCTGCGGGAGAAAGGGACATTTTATTGGGGGGTGTCCATCCCGTTCCTTGCAGAGTGAAGAGTCGTCGGAAAACTGTTGATCCCAGGTTGTGTGGTGGACGGCAATCTGGGAGTAGGTATTTCGTCCCTAGGTTCGTCTCAGTTTCTCGTACCGGCGGAGGTGGTGGTGGGTACGAGAACTGAGAGGATATCTGTTCTTCTGGATAGTGGGGCCGGGGCTAATCTGGTTGATGCTCGGTTTGCCCGGGTTCAAGGTATGCGATTGAGTGAGTTGGCTAAACCCATCCCCATATTCTCGATCGATGCCAAGCCTCTCGGTCAGGGAAGTTTTTTGCAAGCTGTGCATGACGTAAAACTTCAAGTGGGGGCGATACATAAAGAACTGTTGTCTTGCTACGTGTTGGAGGGTCTTCCCACTCCTATAGTGTTGGGCCTTCCTTGGTTAACTAAGCATAACCCGGTTATTAATTGGCAAACCAGAGAGATAAGCCAATGGAGTAAATTCTGTAATAAAAACTGCATGAACACGGTCATCGGTGCGGTTACTCCTTGGGTCTTACCTCCATTTCTGGCGGACTTTGAGGATGTATTCTCTGAGAAAGGGTGTCAGGAACTACCTCCTCATCGCGAGTATGACTGTTCTGTAAAACTGCTCCCTGAGGCCAAGTTACCTAAAGCTAGGTTGTATAACCTTTCTGGTCCTGAGAGGCAGGCCATGAAGGATTATATTTCAGAAAGTCTGGCTAAGGGGCATATTAGACCTTCATCTTCACCGGTGGCTGCGGGGTTCTTCTTTGTTAAGAAGAAAGATGGAGGCCTACGCCCTTGCCTGGATTTCCGTGAACTTAATCGGATTACGGTCCGAGATCCGTATCCGCTCCCACTTATTCCCGATCTCTTTAATCAGATCGTGGGCGCCAAATGGTTCTCTAAGTTGGATCTCAGGGGGGCGTACAATCTGATTAGGATGAAGGAGGGGGATGAGTGGAAGACGGCGTTTAACACTCCGGAGGGGCATTATGAGAACCTTGTCATGCCATTCGGTCTGACTAATGCCCCGGCGGTGTTCCAACACTTTGTTAATGACATTTTTCGCCGCCTGGTGGGACAGTTTGTTGTCATATATCTGGATGATATCTTAATTTACTCACCGGATCTGGTGTCTCATCAGGAGCACGTTAGGCAGGTGTTACAGATCTTGCGGGATAATAAACTATATGCCAAATGGGAAAAGTGTGTGTTCGCCGTACAGGAACTCCAGTTTTTAGGCTTCCTGGTTTCAGCGTCCGGTTTTCGTATGGACCCTGGGAAAGTGCGGGCAGTTCTTGAGTGGGATCGGCCAGAGAATCTTAAGGCACTACAACGTTTCCTGGGGTTTGCTAATTATTACCGGAAGTTCATTCGTAATTTCTCGTCCATGGTTAAGCCTCTCACAGACATGACTAAAAAGGGGACGGATTTTTCTAGGTGGTCTGACAAGGCTTGTCAAGCATTCTCCTCCTTGAAAAAATGTTTTGCATCGGCACCCATACTCATTCAACCTGATGCGTCACAGCCATTCATTGTAGAGGTAGACGCTTCCGAGGTAGGGGTGGGAGCAGTATTGTCACAAGGTTCGTCCCCTGGTAAGTGGCATCCGTGCGCCTTTTTCTCTAAAAAATTGTCGTCCGCTGAGAGGAATTACGATGTCGGCAATAGGGAACTCTTGGCCATTAAGTTAGCTTTTGAGGAGTGGCGCCATTTTTTGGAGGGGGCAGTCCATCCGGTCACCGTCATCACCGATCACAAGAACCTGCTATATCTGGAGTCCGCGAAACGTCTGAATCCCAGACAAGCTAGGTGGTCATTGTTTTTTACCAGGTTTAATTTTGTCGTTACATATCGTCCTGGGTCAAAAAATGTAAAGGCGGATGCCTTATCTCGTAGTTTCCCTGGGGCCGGGAATACGGACGACCCGGTTCCTATCCTTCAGGAGGGGGTGGTGGTTTCGGCAGTATGCTCTGAGCTGGAGGAGGAGGTATTGGAGGCTCAGGGGGACGCCCCTGTTGGACCTCCGGGGAGACTGTTTGTTCCAGATCAGTTGCGACAAAAGGTGATCGAGGCACACCATAACTCAGTTTTTGCAGGACACTCGGGGAGTAGAGCAACTGTGGATCTCCTCTCGCGTCGGTTTTGGTGGCCTAACTTACATAAGGAGGTGGTAACTTTTGTCGCGTCCTGTGGGGTTTGTGCGCGCTCTAAGACCTCACATACCCGTCCGTCTGGGGCCCTCTTACCTTTGAAGATCCCGGAGCGTCCTTGGACTCATCTGTCTATGGACTTTATTACGGACCTCCCTCCATCTTCGGGTAAAACGGTCATACTCGTTGTAGTGGACAGGTTCAGCAAGATGGCACATTTTATCGCTCTTCCGGCTCTCCCTAATGCTAAAACTCTTGCGCAGGTGTTCATTGGGGAGATTGTGAGGCTTCACGGGGTACCCTCTGATGTGGTGTCTGATCGGGGGTCTCAGTTTGTGTCCAAGTTCTGGAAGGCGTTTTGTGCACGGCGGGGGATGCATTTGTCGTTCTCATCGGCTTTTCATCCTCAGACCAATGGTCAGACGGAACGTATGAACCAGAGCTTGGAGACATATCTCCGGTGTTTTGTGTCAGAGAACCAGGAGGACTGGGCTTCTTTCTTACCTCTGGCAGAGTTTGCTCTTAATAATAGGCGGAGCGAGTCCACTGGTAAGTCCCCGTTTTTTGGGGCATATGGTTTTCACCCCCAGTTTTGTTCTTTCAGTAGGGGGGGCTCTTCGGGGGTTCCTGAGGAGGAACGATTTTCCTCATCACTCGCTTCAGTATGGAGAGGGGTGCTGAAGAATCTGAATACTATGGGGAACCGATACAAACGTATGGCTGATAGGAGGAGAGTGTCTGGTCCGGACCTAAGTGTGAACGATCGGGTATGGTTGTCTACCAGGAATATAAAACTTAAGGTTCCCTCCTGGAAACTGGGTCCCAGGTTCATCGGGCTGTACAGAATCAGTTCTATTATTAATCCGGTGGCATTCCGTCTTGACCTCCCCCCTACGTTTAAAATTCACAACGTGTTCCACAGATCGTTGCTTAAGAGGTATGTGGCGCCGGTGGTACCGTCACCTTTACCTCCCCCTCCAGTGGTGGTCAAGGGTAACTTGGAGTTCCAGGTATCGAGGGTCATCGATTCACGCTTTAATCGCCGGTCCCTTCAGTACCTGGTTCATTGGAAAGGGTATGGTCCTGAGGAGAGGATGTGGGTTCCTGCGTCGGATATTAACGCAGACCGATTAGTTCGGGCCTTCCACACGACTCACCCGGATAAACCTGGCCCTGAGGGTCCGGAGGCCCCTCGTAGAAGGGGGGGTACTGTCACGGGTGTGTCGTCACGAAGATCGTCACGATTACACAGCCTGACTTCTCGCAGCTGACTTTTTGGTGCTTTGTGTTTTTCGGCAGTGAGGGAGTTAATTCTCTCTCTCTCTGTGCTAGACGAGGTCCAGCCTCGCCCAGCTGCAATCAATGCTGCTGTAGTGAGACTCCTTCAAATGCCTGCTGGTCTGTTAGGGAAGTGTCGGTGAAAGCATTTCATGCAGACTAACAGAGCGGATCGTGGTTTTTGGAGTTTCAGAGATGTAGTGCCGGCGTCCCTGCCCTCTGCTAGGCAGGGACGCTGCTCCCCTCACCGCTCTGCTCCGTGCCCGGTGTCCTCCCCCCGCTCTGCTGTCAGCGTGCGCTCCTTCCCGGCGTCCTCCTCCCGCTCTGCTCTCAGTGCGCGCTCCTTCCCGGCCCCTGTGCTTAGGGCGCGCGCGCGCTCCCCTCCTCTTAAAGGGGCCGTGCGCGCCGTCCTAAGGAGTCCCCGGCCAATGGCCGGAGGACTTCATCATATATAAGGCACCTCCTCCAAAATGGAGGTGCCCGAGCAATGTTGTTTGCACCTGTGTCTCACCTGTGCTTCAGCCCTCAGGTCCCGTTGCCAGTTACCTGCCAGTTACCTGCCAGTTACCTGCCTGATTCCTGCCTGAATACTTGTTACCTGTCTGCCAGTCTGAGGTCCGACGGTCTGCCTTACTACTCCTGTCAGTCTGTCTAAAGGACCAGCCTGCCCGCTCACCTGGGAGCGCACATCAGCTACCTGCCTGCTTGCCTGAGGTCCGACGGTCTGCCTTACAACTCCGGTCAGTCTGTCTATGGACCAGCTTGCCCGCTCACCTGGGAGCGCTTCTCCGTTACCTGCCTGCTTGCCAGCCCGGAGGCTCCGTTGTCACGTGCTGTGACCATCAGCTACTTCAGACTCTTGCCCGCTCACCTGGGAGCGCTTCTCCATTACCTGCCTGCTTGCCAGCCCGGAGGCTCCGCCGTCACGTGCCGTGACCACCTGTTATTCCTGAGACTCTCGCTTGCTCACCTGGGAGCACACATCTACCATCTGCCTCCTAGCCTACCCGGAGGCTCTGCCATCACAGGTCGTACCTACCCATTACCCAGAGACTGCCCTGATCACTAGCCGTATCTCCCTGTCCGTTCATCCAGAGACTGCCACCCGCTCCCTTACAAGGGCCGCCCCCTTGTATAGTAGCTCAGAGGTTCCGCCTCCCGGACCCGTTACAGTTTGCTCGGGCCATGGAACCCGGTGGCACCCAAGCTCCCTCGCTCTCGGACCTGTGTCATGAACTGTCCCGTCAGAGGTCCCAACAGGAGTCCATCCTGGGTCACCTACGGAATGTTAATTCTCGCCTGGACACTCTGTCTGCTCCACCTGCAACCACTGCCAGTACCATGACTCGCAACCCGGCAGCTCCGCTACCCACTAATACCATGGTATCCTACCCCGGATCCCGGCTGTCTGCACCTCCTCGCTTCGGAGGCGACTCCGCCCAGGCTCGGGGCTTCATAAATCAGTGCACCCTGCACTTTGAACTTTTGTCTCATCAGTTTAACTCCGACCGGGCCAAAATTGCCTTTATCATGTCCCATCTCACCGGGGAGGCCCTGGCCTGGCTAAATCCTCTATGGGAGAGAGGAGACCCCCTGGTGTCCAACTTGCCTGCTTTTCTCTCGGCTTTCCGGAAAGTCTTCGACGAACCCGGACGGAAGACCTCATCCGCATCCTCGCTGCTACGCCTCCGTCAGGAAGGTCTCACCGTGGGCCAATATGCCATACGGTTCCGTACCCTTGCCTCGGAGCTGGCCTGGGATAACGACGCTCTGGTATCCGTCTTCTGGGAGGGTCTGTCTGGCCGTATTAAAGATGAACTTGCTGGTCGGGACATTCCTACCACTCTCGATGATCTAATAACTCTTGCCACCCGGATTGACCTACGGTTCCAGGAGCGTGCCAAAGAGGTCACCCGTGAGAGGAGGATTCCACGTTTAGCTCCTACTTTTCAGAAACCCGTCATTTCCTCCTATGCAGGTCGACCAGACCAAGATGGTCAAAACCCGTCAGGACTCACGCCGTGCCGAGGGGAGCTGCTTCTACTGTGGCAGTAAGGAGCACCGGATCCGTGCCTGCCCGGAGAGGTCGGGAAACGCCTGTGTCTAGGTTCGCTCAGAGAGGTCCACCTAGACAAGAATAAATCCTCTCCATCCCTGCTGTTGTCAGTTTCTATCGTCTACGGGGAGAACCGTTATTTCGAACTAGCCCAACTTGACTCTGGAGCAGCCGGGAATCTTATTTCACAGTCCCTGGTAGAAAAATACCGCATCCCCACCAAACCTCTGGCTGTACCCTTGTCTGTTGCTGCCGTGGATGGGGGGCTCTTACCTCGCCCCATCCAACTCATCACCGAATCCATTACTCTGCAGGTGGGAATGCTGCATTCTGAAAGTATCTCCTTCCATGTTCTGCCTGGACTCTCTCACGCCCTCTTGCTAGGTTTGCCTTGGCTCCAGAGACATGCACCCGTGCTTGACTGGCAAACCGGAGAGGTCCTTCGCTGGGGACAAGACTGTCATAAAACCTGCCTGGTTCCCGTCCATCCCGTCCGTCCCTCTCCTACCCCAGCTAATCTACCTGGACTTCCGATTCCTTATTGGTCTTATGCTGATGTCTTTAATAAAAAGGAGGCAGAGACATTACCTCCTCATAGACCATACGACTGCCCCATCGACCTGTTACCCGGTACTACTCCTCCCCGTGGGCGTATTTATCCATTATCCGCTGCTGAGACCCGGTCGATGTCCGAATATATTGAGGAGAATCTGGCCAGGGGATTCATCCGGAAATCTACCTCCCCGGCGGGAGCAGGCTTCTTTTTCGTCAAAAAGAAGGACGGCTCTCTCCGTCCCTGTATAGACTATAGAGGCCTAAACCAGATCACGGTGAAGAATAAGTACCCCCTTCCGCTCATTCCAGAATTATTTGATCGTCTGAGGGGGGCTAGGATCTTCACCAAACTGGACCTTCGTGGGGCATACAACCTGGTTTGTATCCGTCAGGGGGATGAATGGAAGACGGCCTTCAACACCCGGGACGGCCACTATGAATACCTGGTAATGCCCTTTGGTCTCTGTAACGCTCCTGCCGTCTTTCAAGAGTTGGTCAATGACATCTTCCGGGACCTTCTCTACTCCTGCGTAGTGGTGTACCTGGACGACATCTTGGTCTTCTCTCCGGATCTCCAGACTCACCGGAGGGACGTTCGTCAAGTCCTGCTCAGGCTCAGGCAGAATCACCTCTTTGCTAAATACGAGAAGTGCCTCTTTGAGCAGACCTCGCTTCCGTTTTTGGGCTACATTATTTCTCAGACCGGCCTACGAATGGATCCAGAGAAACTGTCTGCCATCGAGAAATGGCCCCGACCGGAGGGGTTGAAGGCCATTCAGCGGTTCCTGGGCTTCGCCAACTACTACCGCCTCTTCATACCACACTTCTCTTCTCGGACTGCCCCAATTTCCGCGCTCACCCGTAAGGGTACTAATCCCAAAGAGTGGCCGCCCGAAGCAGAGGAAGCCTTTCTTTCCTTAAAACAGGCCTTCTCTTCCGCCCCGGTGCTGCATCGCCCGGACGGCAACAAGCAGTTTTTCCTGGAAGTGGACGCCTCCTCCTCTGGAGCCGGAGCGGTACTTACTCAAAAATCTTCTTCCGGGAGAATGGTAACTTGCGGCTTCTTCTCCAAACTCTTCTCCTCCTCGGAGCGCAATTATTCCATAGGAGATCGAGAGTTATTGGCCATCAAACTGGCATTGGAGGAGTGGCGTTACCTGCTTGAGGGGGCTCTTCACCCGGTAATAATTTACACTGACCACAAGAACTTGGCTTACCTCCAGCATGCCCAGAGACTTAACCCGCGCCAAGCCCGGTGGTCCTTGTTTTTTGCTTGTTTTGATTTTATCCTTCATTTTCGCCCGGCTGACAAAAACGTCAAGGCGGACGCCTTGTCTCGATCCTTTCTGGTGTCTGATCTCGAGGAAGATCCGAAACACATCATCGATCCCGCCAGAGTAATGCAGGTGGCTCCCGTGAGTCTAAATCGTCTCCCTCCCGGTAAGACATTCGTATCAGTACCTGATCGGGAGAAGATCCTACACTGGGGTCATTCGTCTAAACTAGCTGGCCACGCCGGTCAGAAAAAGACCCTCCAGCTTATTACCCGGCACTACTGGTGGCCTAACCTGCACAAGGATGTAATAGACTTTGTTTCTGCCTGTGTGTCCTGCGCCCGCAACAAAGTTCCGAGACACCTGCCGGCCGGCCGCCTTCTTCCTCTGCCAGTACCTGCTGCCCCCTGGCAGCATATAGCGATGGACTTCATTACTGATCTACCCGTCTCAGCCGGTTGTACGGTCATTTGGGTGGTCGCTGACCGCTTTTCCAAAATGGCTCACTTCATTTCCCTGCCAGGCCTTCCGTCTGCACCCGAGCTGGCTAAAGACTTTATCCGCCACATCTTCCGTCTTCATGGCCTGCCCCGTCACATCGTGTCGGATCGAGGGGTACAGTTCACTTCTCGTTTCTGGAGAGCCACTTGTAAATTGCTGGACGTCACCCTGGACTTCTCCTCCGCTTACCACCCACAGTCTAATGGTCAAGTGGAGCGGATCAATCAGAACCTGACCAGTTACCTCCGGCACTTCGTTAATGCCCACCATTCTGACTGGGTGGATCTCCTGCCGTGGGCCGAATTCTCGTACAACAATCACGAGAGCGAATCTTCCTCCAAATCCCCGTTTTTTGTAGTCTACGGTCAGCACCCTCGGATCCCGTTTCCCGTCTCCACCTCGGTGGACAATCCGGCTGCGGAATCTCTTGTTAACAAATTTTCCTCCATATGGGAGAGTACCCGGTCCGCACTCCTTCTGTCATCCGAGCGTATGAAAAGACATGCTGACAAAAAACGTCTGGATCCTCCTCAATTCCGTCCTGGGGATAAAGTCTGGCTCTCGTCCAAATATGTCCGGCTCAAGATCCCTTCCTATAAGTTAGGGCCTCGGTTCATCGGTCCACTGGAGGTCATCAGTCAGATCAATCCAGTGGCCTATAAATTGAAACTCCCGGCCAACTTACGGATCCCTAACTCCTTCCATGTATCTCTCCTCAAACCCGTGGTACTTAATTCTTTTTTCAAGTCTACAGGTACGCCTCCTGCTCCGGTTTCTGCTGAGGACGAGTTTGAGGTAGAGAACATTCTTGCCACCAAAAGGGTAAGAGGAAAGACCTTTTTTCTGGTAGATTGGAAGGGGTTTGGTCCTGAGGAGAGAACGTGGGAGCCCCGGGAGAACATCCATGCCCCTCTCATCCTAGCTAAATTTCTGTCTGGCCTAAAAAAGGGGGGGCCTAAAGGGGGGGGTACTGTAGTGCCGGCGTCCCTGCCCTCTGCTAGGCAGGGACGCTGCTCCCCTCACCGCTCTGCTCCGTGCCCGGTGTCCTCCCCCCGCTCTGCTGTCAGCGTGCGCTCCTTCCCGGCGTCCTCCTCCCGCTCTGCTCTCAGTGCGCGCTCCTTCCCGGCCCCTGTGCTTAGGGCGCGCGCGCGCGCGCTCCCCTCCTCTTAAAGGGGCCGCGCGCGCCGTCCTAAGGAGTCCCCGGCCAATGGCCGGAGGACTTCATCATATATAAGGCACCTCCTCCAAAATGGAGGTGCCCGAGCAATGTTGTTTGCACCTGTGTCTCACCTGTGCTTCAGCCCTCAGGTCCCGTTGCCAGTTACCTGCCAGTTACCTGCCAGTTACCTGCCTGATTCCTGCCTGAATACTTGTTACCTGTCTGCCAGTCTGAGGTCCGACGGTCTGCCTTACTACTCCTGTCAGTCTGTCTAAAGGACCAGCCTGCCCGCTCACCTGGGAGCGCACATCAGCTACCTGCCTGCTTGCCTGAGGTCCGACGGTCTGCCTTACAACTCCGGTCAGTCTGTCTATGGACCAGCTTGCCCGCTCACCTGGGAGCGCTTCTCCGTTACCTGCCTGCTTGCCAGCCCGGAGGCTCCGTTGTCACGTGCTGTGACCATCAGCTACTTCAGACTCTTGCCCGCTCACCTGGGAGCGCTTCTCCATTACCTGCCTGCTTGCCAGCCCGGAGGCTCCGCCGTCACGTGCCGTGACCACCTGTTATTCCTGAGACTCTCGCTTGCTCACCTGGGAGCACACATCTACCATCTGCCTCCTAGCCTACCCGGAGGCTCTGCCATCACAGGTCGTACCTACCCATTACCCAGAGACTGCCCTGATCACTAGCCGTATCTCCCTGTCCGTTCATCCAGAGACTGCCACCCGCTCCCTTACAAGGGCCGCCCCCTTGTATAGTAGCTCAGAGGTTCCGCCTCCCGGACCCGTTACAAGAGATAAGTGTTTTTGGAGTGTTTTTTCCCTTCCTCGCTTTATCATTTATCTCCTTTCCAGTTGGTGTTCCCTCTGTTGTAGTTGTGTAGTTTTTGTATGCAAGGTGGTTTTGGTTTTTCCCTTGTACTGTCTTGTTCGTCTAAGTACTGTGTGTGGGCATATTATTACTTGTCCCCTTTTGTTGTGATCGGGGTCCTTCTCAGGACAAGATTACTTAGGTGCAGGGATCCTCAGGAGGTAGGGGTTACGTTGGCGGCCTGGACCTCTGTACCTTTAACAGTACCTCCAGGTTGAGGGATTAGTCAGGGCCCCAGCTTAGGCCCCCTACCTCCAGTATACAGAGACAGCGTGACAGTGCTGCAGACTGCCAACTGGCCAAGAAACGCTGTCCCCTGCTTGAGGCGTGATCTCTGCCTGCTCTGCATCACCCCACCCTCGCTCTAGATACTGACTACTAGAGCATTGTGTACCTCCCTCCTCTGGACAGATGTCTTCCTCATCCATTGACTCCTCCTCATCCTCCTCACAAAGTGTCCCCTGCCTAGGCCTTTGTGAGGAACCACGTTGCGCAAACTGTAGAGAAGCAGATGGCATTTGTGACTCCTCATCCTCCACCTCTTCCAAAACCTCGTCCCTTAGTGCTTGCAGTGTTTTTTCAAGCAGGCAGATATGGGGGATAGTCATGCTGACTAGTGCATCATCTGCACTCACCATCCGCGTGGAATAATCGAAGGCATGCAAAACGTGGCAAATGTCCTTCATAGAGGCCCACTCAGTGGTGGTGAAGTGTGAACGGCGCGCACTGCGACTTGTTTGCGCCTGCTGCAGCTGGTACTCCATTACTGCTGCCTGCTGCTCACACAACCTCTCCAACATATGTAACGTTGAATTCCACCTGGTGGGTAGGTCACATATGATGCGATGTTCCGGAAGACGTAATCGGCGCTGCAGAGCTGCAATGCGTGATCTTGCATTGCTGGAACGCCGCAAGTGAGCGCACTCTATGCGGACCTTGTGAAGCAGTGCATCAAGATCCGGATAGTCCCTCAAAAAACTCTGCACGACCAAGTTGAGCATATGTGCCAGACATGGGATGTGAGTGAGGTTGCCTAGGCCCAGAGCTGCCACCAGATTTCGGCCATTGTCACACACTACCATGCCTGGCTGGAGATTCGCTGGCACAAACCACACGTCGCTCTGCTGCTTGATGGCATTCCAGAGCTCCTGCGCTGTGTGGCTTCGATTCCCCAAAGAAATTAATTTTAATACGGCCTGTTGACGTTTGGCCACGGCTGTGCTCATATTGGTCACCATAACAGATAACCGTTCACGGGTCGATGTGGAGGTAGACCGTGACGGCTCCTGCAGCGCTGATTCAGAGGAACTGGAGTATGAGGAGGAGTCAATGTGTACAGACTGGATTCCTGCAATCCTTGGAGTTGGCAGAACACGTACAGCGCCACACTCAAGATCTGTACCTGGCTCCACAACATTTACCCAATGGGCAGTGAGGGAAAGGTATCGTCCCTGTCCATGCTTACTGGTCCACGCATCGGTGGTCAGGTGGACCTTGCTACTGACGGCGTTTTGTAGCGCATGTTTAATTTTTCCCTCCACATGATGTTGCAAGGCAGGGACGGCTTGCCTGCTGAAATAAAATCGGCTGGGCACGTTGTATTGTGGGACTGCCAATGCCATAAAGTTACAGAATGTGTCAGTCTCCACCAGCCTGAATGATAGCATTTCAAGGGCCAGTAGTTTAGCAATGCCAGCATTCAGAGCCTGTGCTCGGGGGTGGTTTGCCGAGTATGGGCGCCTTTTCTCCCATGCCTGTGCTAACGATGGCTGCATACTGGCCTGGGAGTGTGAGGATGACTGGGAAAGTGGTGCTGTGGGTGGAATTACACTGTGTCTCTGTACAACAGTGCCAGAGATTCTTCCATGGCGATCCTGTGAGGAAGCCGAACCAGCTGTGTGTGAGCTGGAGGAAGAGGCTACAACACGAGTTGAAGAGGTGGTAGGTGGCGCTGTAGGTTGGCCTAGGTCTTCAGTGTGTTTTTGTAACTCCACCATGTGCTTGGTCCGCACATGTTTCCACATATTTGTGGTATTGAGGTTGCTGACACTTTTCCCTCTTTTCACCTTCAGATTACACAGCTTGCATTTGACAAAGCAAATGTCATCTGCAACTGTGTCAAAAAAGGACCAGGCACTGCAAGTCTTGGGAGCGCCCGCTTTGGATTTTGGAAGAGCCATGCTCCTAATGGGTGCCGAAGTGGAGGCTACAGGCAACCAAGTCTGCCCCCTCCCTCTCCCTCCTTTTTGGGCTGTTCGGGGAATCTCTTCCTCAGAGCTGCTCCCACCACCTTCCTGTCCCTCACGCCATGATGGGTCAAGGACCTCATCATCTACACCACCCTCTTCAAACAACTGCTTCTCCTGAGTAGTCTCGACAGCACAGTACACACCAGAAAGTGGCACCTGAGTCTCATCATCAGATGCGTACTGAGGTGTGCTGCTGACCATAGGCACTGGCCCACCCGCCTCTTCAGATTCAGAGAGACAAAACGGTTGCGCATCACTGCATACTACCTCTTCTTCAAATTCTCGAATTCTGCTTGGCTGGCCCCCTCTTTCCAAGCCAAGAGATTCAGAGAACAGAAGTAGAGATGGCTCCTGTCCAGGGCTCTCTGACTGCCTGGGCAATTTGGCAGGTGGTGAAGAGACAGATGGGTGCTCTTCAGTGCTCAGGACCTGAGAGGATCTGGAACTAATTGAAGTCGATGCGTTAGCTGCCATCCATCCGACAACGGCTTCAATTTGGTCCTCGCGCAGCAGTGGGGTACGGCTAGCTCCCACAAAGCTGCGCATAAAGGACTGTTCCCTGGTAAAACTGGGGGATGCTGAGTCACTGGTGCCCGCAGCAGGCACAGAATCCCCACGTCCTCTCCCTGCAGGCACAGAATCCTCACGTCCTCTCCCTGCAGAAACTCCACGCCCACGCCCACGCCCACGACCACATGCCTTACTCCCTGCCTTCTTCATCTTCGTAGACTGATAAAGATAGGCAGAAAAGTACTAAGGGCTTAGTGTGCTTATTCCTGAACAGCTGCTAACAGGTATAAGAAACACTAATTTTATAAAGTGTGGACTAGACTTTAATATGAGCTAATGTGGCCTACACAACTGTAAAGTGGAGTGTTTGGTGAACTTTATTTAGGTTTTTTTTGTCACAAAAAGACACTGTATGTGCCTAAAGATGTAATAACGATAGTATCACAAACTTTTTGTAGCTATTACAATGTAGGAAGGTAACCTACAATGCAATAGATGAGGCTGCAAAAAATAGGCTAATACTAATCTGGCTGGGGCTGCAGGGCCCAATGCTGCAGAGAGGCTCCTCTAACTACTCCTATAAAGTGTGTTTGGAACCAATTTAGCTGAATACGGATGGAACTACCACACTAATAGGAGAAATGCGGAAAAATTATGAATTGGCAAAAAAGGACAATGTATGAGGCAGTGACACACACTGAGTGCACTACAACCAGACGTGGTTGAAGCACACACTACAGGGTGAGCTGCACTCACACACCAGACCTTGCAGACAGCGGTGAACAGTACAGATGCAGAGCACTGTGCACTAGCGCTGCAAGACCAAAAAAATTTCTCTATCTACTCCTATATAGTGTGTTTGGAACCAATTTAGCTGAATACGGATGGAACCACCACACTAATAGGAGATATCAGGAAAAATTATGAATTGGCAAAAAAGGACAATGTATGAGGCAGTGACACACACTGAGTGCACTACAACCAGACGTGGTTGAAGCACACACTACAGGGTGAGCTGCACTCACACACAGAGACCTTGCAGAAAGCGGTGAACAGCACAGAGAACTGTGCACTAGCACTGCAAGGCACAGCGATTTATAAAGTAGCTTGGGTAAAGCAGAATAGACCAAATAGGTAGCTAAAACTGTCCCTCAGAACAACAGCGTCCTATCCCTAACTGAATTCACAGCAGAGTGGGCTCAAAATGGCGGCGGCGGCTTTTATAGTGCATCATGACATCATTTCAGCAGCCAATCACAGCCATGCCATTAGTTAAGATGCCTACATGCCTAACAGGATGTGCCCACACTTCTTAGGATCCTCATTGGCTGATTAAAATGAAAATGGCTCATTGCATTATGGGAACTTCCGATTCCGGTATACGATATTGCAAAAGTATCGGAATTAAGTATCGGAATTCCGATACCGCGAATATAGGCCGATACCCGATATTTCAGTATCGGAATGCTCAACACTAGCAACCAGCGATCTATATAGTATGCTCCTTCCCCAAAGCAACCTAGTAATCGAACACTATCCGGGTGTACCGGCAGTAGCCTAAACGCCCCTTCAATATCTGTTTTGGCCATCAGCGTACCCTTCCCTAATTTTTTGACCCACTTGAGCGCTTTGTCAAAGGAGGTATAAACCACCGAACTTAATTCTTCGGCGATACCGTCGTTCACTGAACTACACCTTGGGTACGATAGATGGTGTATTAATTTAAATTTATTGGTTTATTGGGTTCTTTTTTGGGGACAACCCCGAGTGGGGACACCACAACATTTTTTCATGTTAACTCCTTGAATGGCTCTGCCATTCTTCCAAACGAAACCTCCTTTTTTACCTTTTCCGCCATTACCACCGGGTACTGGTAGGCTGATTTTAGGATCCTATTGGTAACAGAGACCTCGACTGTGATGGAGGGGATCTGAAAGCACACCTCAAAACCTGCCGCCAGCAGCTCTGCTATTTTCCTGTCTGGGAACCTATTTCGGAAGGTAAGCATTTCTGTTAGTTTCACTGGCGTCACCCCTTTGGGAATAGCTGGTAGTGGCCCCCTCATCTTCCTTTTTTAAAACATTTATCTGCCCGGTGTGATGACCCATTACAGAAGGAGCAAGCATGCCTGTATTTTCAGTTGGCGGCGAATTTGCACTGGCTCTCATTGAACTACCAGCATAATCCTGACCTCTGCCCGCTCGCTTGCCCCCCTTCTCCCCTATCTCTTCCTCTACTTCCGTGGTGGCCGGATGACCCGGCCCTGCTTGGAAAGGGCTGCCCGAACCTCGCTTTCTTTTTCTGCCTTTCTTTGACTAAATTGTTTGTCGTATCTCAGCCATGTTTGCCCACCATTCACTCTATACGCTTCCCCAATAGCGTCTTGGTAGCAAAATAGTGCCGAGCAGTTCTCCCGTGCCCTCTCGCCTATGATACTTGCTAGGATAGAGAAAGCCTGCAACCAATTCGAGAATGTTTGTGGGATTAATCGCCACTTCCATTTCTTTTCATCCTCCTTTCTATTATCGTGGTTCTTATTTTTGTCTAAATTAAATTTCTCAGCAGTAGGGAAAAAATTTCGACGTACTCATCCCTTCAAATTTGCTCTTTTACCTCCTTCTTTAAGTGTGCCCCCAGGGAACCCTCGTAGCAGACGTAAACTTCGCCCCATATCATCCAGGTGAATCTTATCCCCTTTCTCTTTCGTAGTCTGCTCTGCTACCGGTGACATACTTGTCGCCGCTGGCTGCTGATCCCCCTCTCCCTGCCCTACCCCTTCGCTCCGCACCACCTCATCACCCAATGGGACCCAGGCTGACGCTGTAGCTGGTGGCAGGTTGTGCGCCTCCAGAGAGGCTATGCAATTTTTAGGATAGTCAGCATGTTCTGCATACCTGCCCCTTCCGGGTTCCCCCCGTGCCCTCCGACATTAGTATGGGTGTAAACGGACACGACAAAGAGTCATACTCACCGGGCCGCGTGGGCGTTCCCGCCACACCGGCCGGACATCCCGCGTCCAGTCGTCCTCCCTGGTCGCACGGTGTTGTCCTTCCTGGAGTTCCTGACGCTGAGGAGGCATCCCTGGTGATAAATGCGCTAGGCAGGCCCTGGGTGAGTCTAGGGGGTAGATTGGGGCTAGCGGGGGGGTCATTGTGAGGGCTGCCATGACCTGCATATGACTAGCAGGCAAATTGGCCAGCAAAGGGGCAACAGGATCCTGTGCAAACTGCAGGGTGAGGTGGGGATAGCATGAGGAGTGCTTCACATTGTAGGGGGCTCTGCCGGGGAATGGGGCGGGCTGTGATTGTTAGTGGCCGGGAGGTGGAGGCAGAGACAGGCCCATGGTATGGGTTATGGAGGAGCATAGTGGGGGCTGCGCCTTGCCCCCTGCAGAATCCAGTGCTGGCCGCCGGGTCCCATGTGCAGGCACTGGCTGCGGCGCCCTGCCGCCGATATCCCTCTTCCTGCCCGCGGTCACAAGACCGCAGGTCCTAGACGACTCGCTCGTCCGCTTCTGGAAGTAGACTCAGTTTTCTCTGCAGGCTTTATTAAATGGCATAAAGCTCTGCACTCCAGCAAACTAAACACAGCCTTACTGGCAAAACGACAAAACAAAAGAATAAACGATAGCAGAGTCCATATGAGTATGGGATTTGCCCACACAAGTTGTAGTTCAAGCCTTCAGCTCTGTCTTGAGCTGAAGCTCTCCCAGTCTGGAGACCTTGCCTCTCCAAACCACAATACAGAAAAAAAACAGGACTGAACATTTATTGTCAAACTACTGTGTTTTCTCTTTTTAAATCTTAATGACAACCAAAGGCATCCAAATGACCCTGATCAAAAGTTCACATACCCAGGTGATTTTGGCCTGATAACATGCACATAATTTGAAACAAATGGGTTTGAATGGCTGCTAAAGGTAACATCCTCACCTGTGACCTGTTTGCTTGTAATCAATGTGTGTGCATAAAAGCTGAGTGAGTTTCTGGGATCCAGACAGACTCTTGCATCTTTCATCCAGTCAGGTGGATCGATGATGTTTTGGGGATGTGTGAGCTACAAAGCAGGGCCGGCTCCAGGTTTTTGTGGGCTCTTGGCAAAAGAGTCTCAGTGGGACCCTTTAACACATACCACAATTCATGATGCATAGATACCGCAGAGAAATATATATATAGCACAATGCCAAAGATTTCACTTCTTACATTACATGATCGATATCTATTGTAAATTCCACAATAGCTCAATAGCTCAGAAACCGGCGAATCGCTCCATACAGAATACTGGCCCTCATAAAATGCTCCATACAGGATACTGGTCCCCATATAACGCTCCATACAGAATACTGGCCCCCATAAAATGCTCCATACAGGATACTGGCCCCCATATAACGCTCCATAGAGAATACTGACCCCCTTATAACGCTCCATGCAGGATATTGGCCCCCATATAATGCTCCATACAGAATACTGGCCCCCATATAATGCTCCATACAGAATACTGGCCCCCATATAACACTCCATGCAGGATGTCACCCCCCCTTAAAATGCCCCATGCAGGATGTCACTTCCCCCCTTTTAATGCCCTATGCAGGATGTCAACCCCCCATATAATGCCCCATGCAGGATGTCACTCCCCCCCCTTTTAATGCCCCATGGAGGATGTCACGTCCCCCCTTTTAACGCCCCATGCAGTATGTCACACCCCACCTCCCTTATAATGCCCCATGCAGGATGTCAATTCCCCCCCTTTTAATGCCCCATGCAGGATGTCACTTCCCCCCCTTTTAATACCCCATGCAGGATGTCACCTCTCCCCCCCTTCCTTATAATGCCCCATGCAGTATGTCACTTTCCCCCCTTATAATGACCCATGCAGGCTGTCATCTTTCCCCCCTTCCTTATAATGCCCCATGCAGGATAAACTCCCCCCCTTATAATGCCCCACGCAGGATGTCACCCTCCCTTATAATGCCCCATGCAGGATGTCACACCCCCCCCTTTATAATGCCCTATGCAGGATGTCACCCCCCCTTTATAATGCCCCATTCAGGATGTCACTTCCCCCCTTATAATTCCCCATGCAGGATGTCACACACACCTCCCCTCCCTTATAATGCCCCACGCAGGATGTCCCTTCCCCCCTTTTAATGCCCCATGCAGGATGTCACACACACCTCCTCTCCCTTATAATGCACCATGCAGGATGTCACACCCCCCCTCCCTTATAATGCCCCATGCAGTATGTCACTTTCCCCCCTTATAATGCCCCGTGCAGGATGTCACCTTTCCCCCCTTCCTTATAATGCCCCATGCCCCCATACATTAAAAAAAGAAAAATCAAATACTCACCTCACTCTTTACCTGCTGCCGCTGCTCTGGGCTCCAGCATCGCCAACGTCTTCCCGCTCTGCGCTGTGACGGCTCAGGAGAGAGCGCGGTGTAAAGACATCACTGCGCCCTCTGACCTGAGATGTCACAGTCAGAGGACGCGGAAGACACCGGAGCTGCTGCGGAGGCACGGGGAGAGGTAAGTATTGTTTCACTGGCTGCCGGGGCCCTGAGCAAGTTGGGGGGGAGTGGGCGCTGACACTACTCTCCTCCGCTCATGGGTCCCATAGCGTGCCGGGGTGCCCAACGGCGAATGGTCCCCTCCACCTGCTCAGGGCCCCGGCACTTACCGAGGTGCGCCGGGTGCTGACAAAACGGTGCACCAGGTTTATGAATTTGGCATTAAGTAAAAAATGGTCTTTCTCTGTCTTGAACTATGTTTGGTAAATTTTGGCACCAAAAATTGCAAAAATTGCCCCCAATAGTGGCTTATTGAAAAATACAGCAGGGTTGGACTGGAGTAAAGTGGTGTCAAATTTTAAAATGGTTTCAATTGATGAATCAGAATAAAACATCTGGAATTACTAGACTTTGCCCACAAAGCGGAAAACAAAATAAAAACAACCAGGCAAGCACATAAAGAATAAACTTAAAAAAAGGCGCAAATAAAATAATTAAATAGGTATAAACAAAAAGGCGCTAAACACACAAAACTAGACAAAAACACAGGTGCAAAGGCAATCAGGGCATGTGACCTGGAGCCGTTCCCTATGTGTAATAATCAGAGAAGCTAAAAAGTGCATTGGCTGAAAGATGGGGGTGATAAGTGATGGGGATCTGTATATAACTACTATAACCAAACAGAATGACAATTCCAGTTTTCTTCCTCTACATGATGCTAATGTAAATCATGTCCTTTCAGTTCAGTATGAAGATAAACGCTGGCCAAACACCACCATCACTTACCTCATCCTCTGGGATCCTGATGCCATCATCCAGCTTCATGTAGATGATCTGCAATACAACAGATAAGAATTAGTTTGTATTTATTTTTTTTAATATCATAAAGGAGTTGTGTAGCCTTGGTGGAATTTTCATAAAGCATTGTATCCTAACACACTGTCAGGATTCGGCTTCGCCTGTCGGTTCCAGCAGTTGCCATGTGACCAAAAGTATGCAATTTTCATACAAGTGGTCCTATCAGTAGAACATTACATACTGCTTGTATTCTGTCGAAAATTACATCAGGGCTGAACAACCCCTTTGATTCAGTTATTTAATAAATTCCTCATATTATTGCATACTAGGACTTCTAGCTTAGAGATGCCTGCAGGGCCATAGGTAAGGGAGCACTTATATAGACTATGGTGGCAATGAGGCTCTTACCCTGTCATCATCGTCATACCCACCGCATCCTGATCCTAATAGAAGAAAAGAGGAAAATTACAAATTGTATAGGTAAAATGTTAGTGCACTCTCAGATCTGCACTGTATTATTGGGGTTTTTCTCTGTGTATTTGTGTTTTTTCGATATTCTAGTTTTGATGCAGTTTTATGCTTCATTTAACAAAAATTGTAGACACACAAATATCTATGATTTTGTGCCCTTTTAGTCAGTTGCTTAATACGCTAGTCATACAGTTTTACTTTTTCTGAATATTTCTTTGTGTACATGTCTCACGGAGCAGAGTGACCTCGGTGAACTATAATGATTTAACTCTCATTAACTGACCAAATATGCGATATTTCCGCTGACTAACTGACTTGAACACAGCAGATCTGCCTCCACTCATGGTCCTCACACTGCCTGTGTCACGTGCTGCCTGTGAGCGGCCACCGATAGCGCCGCTCACAGGCAGCATCAGCAGCACAAGGTACTTAGAAAGAAGCTTCTATTTATCATTAAAACACACTGGCATTTTTTTAAAAGTACCGGACAACCCTTTTAAGGACTTGCTCCGATCTACAGAGTTTCTGCCATTTTGACAGCAAAACTAGCAGAGCACTCTGGCAAAACAGTCTCCGCCTTTGAACGTAAGGCCAAGTTCACACAATTTTATTTTCGGTCTGAGTGCTGTCCATGAAATAACTGACATCACACGGACGGCACGAGGACCAATGCAGTTCAATTAGTTGATAGGAGCATGGGTTTTTTTGTTTTTCATGGACCGAATCTGCATGCAAAAACACATCTTAGCATGCGTTAGTTTCTTCTGTAGGTCAGATGAGACTTGCCTATGTAAGTCTATGTGTGCGCAAAAAAATTGGATCCAATACGGATCATCTGAATAGTGTAAGATTTTTATGGATACAAACAATTCTTTAACATAGGAAATGGTATTCGGTCATGTAAATGCCATACGGATGAAAATGGAGATGAAAATCATCTGTTTTTGTGGATGAAATCAAACATACTGTATCTAATAGATGAAAGAGCCTGGCACTGACACCATCTATAAAGCTGTCCAGCAGGTCAGAAATCATCGACATGTAGCTCTCGGCATCGTCCTG
The DNA here is from genome assembly GCF_046119375.1 of Phyllobates terribilis. Lineage (NCBI taxonomy): Eukaryota > Metazoa > Chordata > Amphibia > Anura > Dendrobatidae > Phyllobates > Phyllobates terribilis. The sequence goes on from NW_027362964.1 coordinate 604,599, forward strand.
CGACTCCATCGCGCTATCAGAGGCTGTAGATCCGGACATCGATGGCTCCTGGGCTGAGATTAGAAATATGTTTAAACATGTGAGAATGTCATATTCCAGAGTCACCAATAAAAAGTTACAAAGTGAGACCATAACATAAGACTAGAAAAGTGCTGAGTAAATGAATATAAGAGAGAACACAATATCTGAGTGCCCAATCACATAAGTACAATATACTGGATCAATGCACAAATCTGTATTCCCCTGCGCCATGAAGTCAGAGGTGCGGACTTAGTTCACTTTCTGAAGAAAACCTATTGATTACTCATCTGATCCCAGCATTTTACACCAGTTATGGCCGTTATTCAATAACCACCAAAAAATACACCCCTAAAATAGAACTTTTAATGATTAGGTTAAAAACTCACAAAAACATATATTATAATGTGTATATCCAATTACACATTTAACAGCCAATATATATAAGGGTCCACAATAAATATATAATATATTGACAGGATATGATATATAGGACCCTATTACACCCCTAATCTAAAGTGCAGCACAGGTAGTAGTAATCACAAAATCCTGGATGTGTGTCAATATAACAAAATACATAGCAATTCACTGCCCATGTTTGAAAAGACAAAGATGTTATACATCAAAGTGTGCATCAATTATTAAGTCCCTGACCCTATAAGTATATGCAGAAATGATCAGGAGTCGTCAGGGAAAATAAATCAATAGGGAAACACAAAAAATCAAGACACCAAACAGAATAAGCAAATGAGCATAAGTATCTTAATAGATAACCAGTACTGATGAGCGAGCGTGCTCGTTTAACCTATTAATTGAGCACCCTCGGGTGCTCGCCGAGTATTTGCGGCGTGCTTGGCATCTATGTTTGATCTGCCGCGGCTGCATGTGTCACGGCTGTTAGATAGCTGCAGCACATGCAGGGATTGCCTAACAAACAGGGTTAAACAAGCACGCGCGCTCATCACTAATAACCAGCCTTATAAGAAGTCCACATCTGGTGTATTGATTTTTTGTGTTGCCCTATTTGTATACTTTTCAGCAAATCCCAACCGGCATATTTTTTTTATTCAAAGAAAAAGAAATTGGAAATTCATAAAAACATGTGATTATGTCCCCATTTTCCAAGACCTGTTACAGTTTCATTTTTCCGTCAATATTGCTGTGTGAGAGCTTGATTTTTGCATGGCGAGCTGACGTGTTTATTGATGCCATTTGGGGTAGATATCACGTTTTGATCGCTTATTGCATTTTTTTACAGAGTTGCTGTAGCCGAAAAATTACAATTCTGGCTTTTGGATTTTTTTCTCTTTACAGCAGGTGTCCCAACCTGTGGCTCGAGGGCACACATGTGGCTTGCGGACTCATGAAATGTGTCTCACGACCGTCTGCCAGCCCAGTGCATTAGCACCAAGCCTAGCAAACAGCTATGAGGAGCAGATCTCCAGATGGTGACTTCTATGATTAGCCCAGTACAAAAGAGCAGATCTGGATGCTCATATACTGGCCTTGGGGGTTTAGAGATAATTTAAGTATTGTAAGCTGGAGATAGGATACTTATAGTCATAGGGGATGCTTGAAGCTGGATGTAACAGTGTTGTGGGGGTGGTTGAGGAGACAATACTGAATGAGGGTAAGGTGGAAACCCCTGGATCTAGGTATACTGCTTCAGGCCCCCTTCTCACATCCATTTTCTATGTCCATATGAGGCCCGTTTTTAAAGGACCGCAAATACGTATGACATACACACACCCATTGTATTCAATGGGTGTACACACATGTCAGGTTGCTCACACGGACCTTGAGTCCGTGTCACGCTGTCTCTGTATACTGGAGGTAGGGGGCCTAAGCTGACCCTAAGCTGGGGCCCTGACTAATCCCTCAACCTGGAGGTACTGTTAAAGGTACAGAGGTCCAGGCCGCCAGCGTAACCCCTACCTCCTGAGGATCCCTGCACCTAAGTAATCTAGTCCTGAGAAGGACCCCGATCACAACAAAAGGGGACAAGTAATAATATGCCCACACACAGTACTTAGACGAACGAGACAGTACAAGGGAAAAACCAAAACCACCTTGCATACAAAAACTACACAACTACAACAGAGGGAACACCAACGGGAAAGGAGAAAAATGATAAAGCGAGGAAGGGAAAATACACTCCAAATACACTTATCTCAGAAACTCCAAATACCACGATCCGCTCTGTAAGTCTGTATGAAATGCTTTCACCGACACTTCCCTAACAGACCAGCAGGCATTTGAAGGAGTCTCACTACAGCAGCATTGATTGCAGCTGGGCGAGGCTGACCTCGTCTAGCACAGAGAGAGAGAGAATTAACTCCCTCACTGCCGAAAAACACAAAGCACCAAAAAGTCAGCTGCGAGAAGTCAGGCTGTGTAATCGTGACGATCTTCGTGGCAACACACCCGTGACAGTACCCCCCCTTCTACGAGGGGCCTCCGGACCCTCAGGGCCAGGTTTATCCGGGTGAGTCGTGTGGAAGGCCCGAACTAATCGGTCTGCGTTAATATCCGACGCAGGAACTCACATCCTCTCCTCAGGACCATACCCTTTCCAATGAACCAGGTACTGAAGGGACCGGCGATTAAAGCGTGAATCGATGACCCTCGATACCTGGAACTCCAAGTTACCATTGACCACCACTGGAGGGGGAGGTAAAGGTGACGGTACCACCGGCGCCACATACCTCTTAAGCAACGATCTGTGGAACACGTTGTGAATTTTAAACGTAGGGGGGAGGTCAAGACGGAATGCCACCGGATTAATAATAGAACTGATTCTGTACGGCCTGATGAACCTGGGACCCAGTTTCCAGGAGGGAACCTTAAGTTTTATATTCCTGGTAGACAACCATACCCGATCCTTCACACTTAGGTCCGGACCAGACACTCTCCTCCTATCAGCCATACGTTTGTATCGGTTCCCCATAGTATTCAGATTCTTCAGCACCCCTCTCCATACTGAAGCGAGTGATGAGGAAAAACGTTCCTCCTCAGGAACCCCCGAAGAGCCCCCCCTACTGAAAGTACAAAACTGGGGGTGAAAACCATATGCCCCAAAAAACGGGGACTTACCAGTGGACTCGCTCCGCCTATTATTAAGAGCAAACTCTGCCAGAGGTAAGAAAGAAGCCCAGTCCTCCTGGTTCTTTGACACAAAACACCGGAGATATGTCTCCAAGCTCTGGTTCATACGTTCCGTCTGACCATTGGTCTGAGGATGAAAAGCCGATGAGAACGACAAATGCATCCCCCGCCGTGCACAAAACGCCTTCCAGAACTTGGACACAAACTGAGACCCCCGATCAGACACCACCTCGGAGGGTACCCCGTGAAGCCTCACAATCTCCCCAATGAACACCTGCGCAAGAGTTTTAGCATTAGGGAGAGCCGGAAGAGCGATAAAATGTGCCATCTTGCTGAACCTGTCCACTACAACGAGTATGACCGTTTTACCCAAAGACGGAGGGAGGTCCGTAATAAAGTCCATAGACAGATGAGTCCAAGGACGCTCCGGGATTTTCAAAGGTAAGAGGGCCCCAGACGGACGGGTATGTGAGGTCTTAGAGCGCGCACAAACCCCACAGGACGCGACAAAAGTTACCACCTCCTTATGTAAGTTAGGCCACCAAAACCGACGCGAGAGGAGATCCACAGTTGCTCTACTCCCCGGGTGTCCTGCAAAAACTGAGTTATGGTGTGCCTCGATCACCTTTTGTCGCAACTGATCTGGAACAAACAGTCTCCCCGGAGGTCCAACAGGGGCGTCCCCCTGAGCCTCCAATACCTCCTCCTCAAGCTCAGAGCATACTGCCGAAACCACCACCCCCTCCTGAAGGATAGGAATCGGGTCGTCCGTATTCCTGGCCCCAGGGAAACTACGAGATAAGGCATCCGCCCTTACATTTTTTGACCCAGGACGATATGTAACGACAAAATTAAACCTGGTAAAAAACAATGACCACCTAGCTTGTCTGGGATTCAGACGTTTCGCGGACTCCAGATATAGCAGGTTCTTGTGATCGGTGATGACGGTGACCGGATGGACTGCCCCCTCCAAAAAATGGCGCCACTCCTCAAAAGCTAACTTAATGGCCAAGAGTTCCCTATTGCCGACATCGTAATTCCTCTCAGCGGATGACAATTTTTTAGAGAAAAAGGCGCACGGATGCCACTTACCAGGGGACGAACCTTGTGACAATACTGCTCCCACCCCTACCTCGGAAGCGTCTACCTCTACAATGAATGGCTGTGACGCATCAGGTTGAATGAGTATGGGTGCCGAGGCAAAACATTTTTTCAAGGAGGAGAATGCTTGACAAGCCTTGTCAGACCACCTAGAAAAATCCGTCCCCTTTTTAGTCATGTCTGTGAGAGGCTTAACCATGGACGAGAAATTACGAATAAACTTCCGGTAATAATTAGCAAACCCCAGGAAACGTTGTAGTGCCTTAAGATTCTCTGGCCGATCCCACTCAAGAACTGCCCGCACTTTCCCAGGGTCCATACGAAAACCGGACGCTGAAACCAGGAAGCCTAAAAACTGGAGTTCCTGTACGGCGAACACACACTTTTCCCATTTGGCATACAGTTTATTATCCCGCAAGATCTGTAACACCTGCCTAACGTGCTCCTGATGAGACACCAGATCCGGCGAGTAAATTAAGATATCATCCAGATATATGACAACAAACTGTCCCACCAGGCGGCGAAAAATGTCATTAACAAAGTGTTGGAACACCGCCGGGGCATTAGTCAGACCGAATGGCATGACAAGGTTCTCATAATGCCCCTCCGGAGTGTTAAACGCCGTCTTCCACTCATCCCCCTCCTTCATCCTAATCAGATTGTACGCCCCCCTGAGATCCAACTTAGAGAACCATTTGGCGCCCACGATCTGATTAAAGAGATCGGGAATAAGTGGGAGCGGATACGGATCTCGGACCGTAATCCGATTAAGTTCACGGAAATCCAGGCAAGGGCGTAGGCCTCCATCTTTCTTCTTAACAAAGAAGAACCCCGCAGCCACCGGTGAAGATGAAGGTCTAATATGCCCCTTAGCCAGACTTTCTGAAATATAATCCTTCATGGCCTGCCTCTCAGGACCAGAAAGGTTATACAACCTAGCTTTAGGTAACTTGGCCTCAGGGAGCAGTTTTACAGAACAGTCATACTCGCGATGAGGAGGTAGTTCCTGACACCCTTTCTCCGAGAATACATCCTCAAAGTCCGCCAGAAATGGAGGTAAGACCCAAGGAGTAACCGCACCGATGACCGTGTTCATGCAGTTTTTATTACAGAATTTACTCCATTGGCTTATCTCTCTGGTTTGCCAATTAATAACCGGGTTATGCTTAGTTAACCAAGGAAGGCCCAACACTATAGGAGTGGGAAGACCCTCCAACACGTAGCAAGACAACAGTTCTTTATGTATCGCCCCCACTTGAAGTTTTACGTCATGCACAGCTTGCAAAAAACTTCCCTGACCGAGAGGCCTGGCATCGATCGAGAATATGGGGATGGGTTTAGCCAACTCACTCAATCGCATACCTTGAACCCGGGCAAACCGAGCATCAACCAGATTAGCCCCGGCCCCACTATCCAGAAGAACAGATATCCTCTCAGTTCTCGTACCCACCACCACCTCCGCCGGTACGAGAAACTGAGACGAACCTAGGGACGAAATACCTACTCCCAGATTGCCGTCCACCACACAACCTGGGATCAACAGTTTTCCGACGACTCTTCACTCTGCAAGGGACGGGATGGACACCCCCCAATAAAATGTCCCTTTCTCCCGCAGAAGAAACACGTTCCTGTCTTATGGCGCACCACCGGTCCCCTCCCCCGAAATGATGTCCCTCCTGATTGCATAGGCTCCTCTGGACTGACCAGGGGAACCACCATATGAGGGGACCTTGTAGAAGGTGGAGTCATCACAGGGGGCGGAGTTGCCCCGCACCTCTCCCGAAGCCGTCTGTCAACGCGAATAGCAAGGGCCATAGCGGCTTCCAGTGACACGGGAGAGTCATACTGTGCCAACACATCCTGTAATTTGTCGGATAAACCTTGACAAAACTGGCTCCTAAGAGCCGGGTCATTCCACTGGGTGTCCGTGGCCCACCTACGGAACTCTGAACAGAATTCCTCCGCCGGACGATCTCCCTGCTGGATCCTACGTAACTTAGACTCAGCAAGGGAGATCCGATCTGGGTCATCATACACGAGTCCCAGAGCAGCGAAAAACCTATCCACTGACTGAAGAGCCGGGGAGCCCGGGGGAAGAGAGAACGCCCAAGATTGAGGGTCCCCTTGTAGGAGCGAGATGACAATTCCCACCCTTTGATCTTCACTCCCCGATGACCGAGGCCGCAGCCGAAAGTACAACTTGCATGCCTCCCGGAAAACAAAAAACTTGTCCCGCCCCCCAGTGAACCTGTCAGGGAGAGCTACTTTAGGTTCTGGTCCGGCTTGCTCCTGAGGACACAAAACCTTGGACCTAACGTCCGCCAGCTCCATGGACAAACTCTGCAACTGCCGAGCTAGACCGGCTACTGGATCCATGGTAGCTGGAGAAAAACTAAGTGGGTCGGTGAAAATGTCACGCTGTCTCTGTATACTGGAGGTAGGGGGCCTAAGCTGACCCTAAGCTGGGGCCCTGAGTAATCCCTCAACCTGGAGGTACTGTTAAAGGTACAGAGGTCCAGGCCGCCAGCGTAACCCCTACCTCCTGAGGATCCCTGCACCTAAGTAATCTAGTCCTGAGAAGGACCCCGATCACAACAAAAGGGGACAAGTAATAATATGCCCACACACAGTACTTAGACGAACGAGACAGTACAAGGGAAAAACCAAAACCACCTTGCATACAAAAACTACACAACTACAACAGAGGGAACACCAACGGGAAAGGAGAAAAATGATAAAGCGAGGAAGGGAAAATACACTCCAAATACACTTATCTCAGAAACTCCAAATACCACGATCCTCTCTGTAAGTCTGTATGAAATGCTTTCACCGACACTTCCCTAACAGACCAGCAGGCATTTGAAGGAGTCTCACTACAGCAGCATTGATTGCAGCTGGGCGAGGCTGACCTCGTCTAGCACAGAGAGAGAGAGAATTAACTCCCTCACTGCCGAAAAACACAAAGCACCAAAAAGTCAGCTGCGAGAAGTCAGGCTGTGTAATCGTGACGATCTTCGTGGCAACACACCCGTGACAGTCCGTATAAAAAAAGCCGCAGACTTGTCAGGTATTTTTGCGCAGCACTCACAAAATGCGTTCTGCAAACTGATGACACACGGATGACAACTGTGCATCATCTGCGTGACATGTACCGGCGCCTGGGAATCAGCGGTACAGTTCGCGCTGATCCCCAGCAGCGGCCGCTGCTGGAAGGGGCTCTCATCATTGTCCCCTGCTTGCGCTGAGATCAGCGCGAGCAAGAGACAATGTTAAGAGTTGTAGGCAGCCCCGTCAACAACGAGTGTAAAATTAAGAATAAAATAAAAAAAAACACTTATACTCACCTTACACATTATGCCCTGAAGCCCAAGTCACCTGTAAAATAAAAAACAACCATAATACTCACTTGTCCGACAAACTGCCCCACACCGTAATCAACATCTACGATCACTGATTTACAACCTGAATGGTGCCAAGATGCGACCGTACAGGCTGTAAGTCAGGTCACAATGACCTGCTGAGAGCGCATCTTCAGTGACAAGCGATGAAATCATAGAGGTTTTAAACATTTTAGAGTTTTACGTTTCCAAACTCTCGCATCCGAGCTTGCCTGGAACAACGAGGCCCTGGTGTCCACCTTCTGGGGAGGTCTTTCCGGTCGGATCAAGGATGAGCTAGCCGGTCGTGACATCCCTTCCACCCTGGACGACCTGGTATCATTAACTACACGGATTGACATCCGCTTTCAGGAACGTGCAAAGGAGACTACCTGGAAGAGAAGATTTCCGCCTCTCACTCATGTATTCCAAAAGCCTGCCTCTCAACCAGCATTTCCCCGGGCATGTTCGCCTGAGCCCATGCAAATTGACCAAACCAAGATGGTCAAGTCTCGCCAGGAGATGCGCCGTGCCGAGGTGAGTTGCTTCTACTGTGGCAGTAAAGAGCATCTGACCAATCCTGCCCGGTGAGGCCGGGAAACTCCAGTGTCTAGGACCGCTTGGAGAGGTCATCCTAGGCAAGAGTAAATCCTCTCTGTCCTTGACTCTGTCCTTTTCTGTTTCCAGTGGTGAGACCCGCTTCTTCGAGATTGCCCATCTGGATTCCGGAGCCGCTGGGAATTTCATTCAACAGGCTGTTGTGGAGCGGTATCAGATTCCTACTGTACGTCTGGCTGAACCGTTGGCGGTTGCCTCCGTGGATGGGAGGCTTCTTCTGGAGACCATATTACTCGTCACAGAGCCTGTAACCCTTCAGGTGGGAATGCTGCACTCGGAGAAGATCTCCTTTCATGTGCTGTCCAGTCTCTCTCACCCCCTCTTGCTTAGTCTTCCCTGGTTACAAAGACATGAGCCCATCCTGAATTGGAGATCTGGTGAAATGCCATGAGTCCTGCTTGGATCCGGTTCGTCCAGCTCGACCCCCGTCTACTCTGGCTAATCTACCTGGTCTGCCGGCACCCTACTGGTCCTATGCTGACGTCTTCGACAAAAAGGAAGCAGAGACTCTACCACCTCATAGGAGGCATGATTGCCCCATCAACCTGGTACCTGGTGCTTCTCCTCCTCGCGGGCGTATCTACCCCTTGTCGCTGGCTGAGACCCGGATTATGTCTGAATACATAGAGGAGAATCTTGCTAGGGGATTTATCCAGAAATCCACCTCTTTGGCTGGAGCAGGATTCTTCTTAGTCAAGAAGAAAGACGGCTCTCTACGTCTCTGTATCGATTACAGGGGTCTTAACCAGATTACCATCAAAAATAAGTACCCCCTGCCTCTCATCTCGGAGCTGTTCAACCGCCTTAAAGGCGTAAAGATCTTCACCAAGCTTGATCATTGTGGGGCATACAATTTAGTCCGGATCCACCAGGGAGACGAGTGGAAGACGATATTCAACATCCGGGATGGTCACTACAAATACCGCGTAATGCCCTTTGGTCTCTGTAATGCTCCAGCCATCATCCAGGAGCTGGTTAACGACATCTTCCGTGATCTCCTGTATTCTTGCATGGTGGTGTACCTGGACGATATCTTGGTCCTCTCTCCGGATCTGCCCTCACACCGGAGGGATGTCCGTCAGGTTCCACTAATGCTCCGGCAGAATCGCCTATACGCTAAATTCGAGAAATGCCTCTTTGAGCAGACCTCTCTACCATTCCTGGGCTATATTATCTCCGAGACTGGTCTGCGGATGGATCCCGAGAAGGTCTCTGCCGTCTTAAAGTGGCCCCGACCGGAGGGGTTGAAAGTGATTCAGCGATTCCTGGGCTTCGCAAATTATTACCGCCTCTTCATTCCTCATTTCTCCTCCCAAACTGCTCCTATCTCCGCGCTCACCCGTAAAGGAGCAAATCCCAGGGAATGGACTTGCGAAGCGGAGGAGGCCTTCGTCTCCCTAAAACAAGCCTTCTCCTCCGCTCCTGTGCTACACCGCCAGGATTGCAACAAGCAGTTCTTCCTGGAGGTTGATGCATCCTCCTCCGGAGCCGGAGCGATGCTCACCCAGAAATCCTCGTCCGGGAGAATGGTAACCTGTGGCTTCTTCTCCAAGCTCTTCTCCTCATCTGAGCGCAATTACTCCATAGATCGTGAGCTGCTGGCCATCAAATTAGTGCTGGAGGGTTGCTCTGCACCAGGTGGTCATCTACACTGACCACAAAAACCTCGCTTATTTGCAGAACGCCCAAAGATTAAATCCGCGTCAGAACAGGTGGTCTCTATTCTTTGCCAGATTCTGCTTCACTCTGCATTACCGCCCGGCGGACAAGAACATTAAAGCTGACACTCTATCCCACTCATTCTTGTCTTCCAACCAAGAGGAGGAGCCTCTACATATTATCAACCCCTCCAAAGTAATGACTGTGGCTCCGTTTGACCTGTCTCATCTTCCACCCGGTAAGACCTTTGTAGCGGTTCCAGTTCGTAAGAAGGTTCTACTCTGGGGCTAGTCATCCAAACTAGTCGGTCATGTTGGCCAGAGGACGATCTTTCTGCTCATCGCCCGACATTACTGGTGGCTTTCCCTGCTCAAGGATATTGCGGATTTCGCGGCTTGTTCCTCCTGTGCCCGTAACAAGGTTCCCAGGCACCTTCCATCCGGCCATCTTCTTCCTCTTCCCGTGCCTTCCACTCCATGGCAACACATTGCAATGGACTTCATTATGGAACTCCCTGTTTCTGCCGGTTGTACGGTCATTTGGGTGGTCGCTGACCGCTTTTCTAAAATGGCCCACTTCATCCCTCTGCCTGGTCTTCCATCTGCATCTGTGCTGGCTAAGGACTTCATCCATCACATTTTTCGTCTCCAGGCCTACCCCTCCACATTGTGTCTGATCGCGGGGTTCAGTTCACTTCGCGCTTCTGGAAAGCTACGTGTAAGCTGCTGGATGTCTCCTTGGATTTCTCCTCTGCTTAGCATCCTCAGTCCAATGGTCAAGTGGAATGTATCAACTAGGTCCTTACCAGCTTTCTTCGGCACTTTGTCAACGCTCACCATAACGATTGGGTTGAGCTCCTGCCCTGGGCCAAGTTCTTTTATAATAACCATGAGAGCGAGTCTTCCTCTAAATCTACGGTCAACATCCCCGGATTCCGTTTCCCGTCTCCTCTTCAGTGGACAATCCTGCCGCGGAGTCTCTGGTCAGCGAATTTTCAGCTATTTGGGAAGACACTAGATCTGCACTTCTTCAGTCCTCCGAGCGGATAAAGAAACATGCTGATAAGAGACGTCTGGATCTGCCTCTATTCCGTCCGGGAGACAAGGTCTGGCTCTCCTTCAAATATGTTCGTCTCAAGATACCTTCTTATAAGTTGGGTCCGCGGTTCATCGGTCCATTCAAGGTTCTGAACCAAATCAAGCCCGTGGCTTGCAAGCTGAAACTCCCAGTCACCTTAAGGATTCCCAACTCCTTTCATGTATCTCTCCTCAAACCTGTTGTCCTTAATTTTTTCTCTGACGATCCAGGTACCGTTCCAGCTCCAGTCTCTGCTGAGGACGTCTTTGAGGTAGAAAACATTTTGGCCACCAAGAGGGTAAGAGGAAAGACTTTCATTCTTGTGGATTGGAAGGGGTTTGGCCCTGAGGAGAGGTCTTGGGAACCCAGGGAGAACATTCATGCCCCTCATCTTCTTAAAAAATTTCTTGCGGGCCTAAAGAAGAGGGGGCGTAAAGGGGGGGGGGTACTGTAGCATAGGCGTCTCTGCCTCCTCCCGGGCAGGGACGCCGTTCCCCTCACCGCCGCGGTCCAGGTCCGGCGTCCTCCTGCTCCTGTGGCACGCACCGTGCACAGCTTCCCAGGCTCTGTGCTTAGGACGTGCGTGCGAGCGCGCCCTCGCTCTTAAAGGGGCCGCACGCGCCATCCTATAGAGTCCCTGGCCAATGGCCAGAGGACTGCCCCTATATAAGGCACCTCCTCCAAAATGTTATCTGTTGTGCCCGCCAGCCAGCTTACCTGGAGCACCTGCCTGTAACCTGCCGTGCCCGCCAGCCTGCCTACACAGAGCACCCATCTGGCCACCTGCCGAACCAGCCTGCTTAGCTACCCGGACCACCCGTCAGCCTTCCTGCCATGATCATCCACTGTACCGGTCAGTTCCTGCTTTCTGACCCGTGGGAGTCACCTGCTCTCACACAAGGTCGGTCCCAGAGTGGCACCTGGTCCACCTGCCTGGTCCCTCACTGGTTCACGGAGTCGATTGAGCCACCGTGCGACCTTGGTCAGGCCGAGTAGGCACTTAGTCACGACCCTTTGGTCCCTCCTTGCACCGAAGCATAGAGGTTCCACCACCCGGACCCATAACACTCTCTTCCCATTGAAAAAAATAAAGTTGAATCCAAAATGTCTGACTTCAAAATGGCCGCCATGGTCACCACCCATCTGGAAAAGTTTCCCCCCTCCCATATACTAATGTGCCACAAAAAAGAAGTTGATATCACCAAACATTCCCATTTACTTTAGGTGTATCCATATAAATGGCCCATCCTGTATATCACTGCACAATGTTGCTCTACTGTGTCCTGTTTGGTTTTTACACCTTCCACCATTTATTCTAGTTTCAATTTATGTGAGACCCCCTATACTCACTTATTTTCATATACAGGTGCATCTCAGTAAATTAGAATATCATCAAAAAATTAATTTATTTCAGTTCAATGCAAAAAGTGAAACTCATATATTACATAGAGTCATTGCAAACTGAGTGATCTATTTCAAGTGTTTATTTCTGTTAATGTTGATGATTATGGCTTACAGCCAATGAAAACACAGAAGTCATTATCTCAGTAAATTAGAATACTTTATAACAACAGCTTGAAAAATGTTTTTAAATCCGAAATGTTGGCCTACTGAAATGTATGTTCAGTAAATGCCCTCAATACTTGGTCTGTGCTCCTTTTGCATCAATTTTTGATGATAATCTAATTTTAATCCATGATGGTGCAGTGTGTTGCTAATGGTAATGTTTGAGACTGTGGTCCCAGCTCTCTTCAGGTCATTGACCAGGTCCTCCTGTGTAGTTCTCGGCTGATTCCTGACCTTTCTCAGAATCATCCTTACCCAATGATGCGAGATCATACATTGTGATTTACTGGTTTTTATTTTCAGATTTTGTCTCTCACAGGTGAAGTGTACCTACGATAAAATTACAGTCCTCTCCCTTCTTTGTAAGTGGGAAAACTTGCAAAATCTGCAGTGCATCAATTACTTATTTTCCCCACTGTATACCAGGAAGGGGGGCCATATATACCATGATGAGGATCATATATACCAGAATGGGGGCCACATATATACCTGAATGGAAATCATATATATCTGCATTTATAAATGACACACTTTATGATATTCAATGCATTAATTATATTATATTTTTATTGTATTAAATTATTTTCCATTTCATATTGTTTTTCTGTATTTGTCACTATAGATATTATCATTAAAGGGAATCTGTCACCCCCCTGGGACTTTTCAGACCTCTACTATGGGCATACAGGTTATAGAAAAGTAAGTCTATACATACCTGAATGGCCCATAGCAGAGGTCTGATTGCAGAGAAAAGTTTTTTATTCAATTCTGTTTTGCACAGGCTTGGTGTCCGGGGGACGCCAAGAAATCCCCGTCTATCTCTTTTTTATTGCCCTAAATCCCCGCCTATATGCTTAGTTATCATATTCCCCCCTCCCCTGCATGTCACAGGGCCCTGTTACGTGCACTGCACTCCCTGACCTCCCGGGCATGCGCAAAGCGCTGCTCACATAGGGTGCTTTGCTTCCTCCCGGACCCGTCTCTCCATGCACTGCGCTGCACGGTTCTATTGCGCATGCCCCGGGGAGTCACTGTCACTTCCCAGCGCCTGCGCAGTAGAACCGTGCGGCGCAGAGCACACAGACGGGGCGGGGATGAAGCAAAGCGCGCTTTATGTGAGAGGCGCTTTGCGCATGCCCGGGGCATGCGACGTGCAGGGGAGGTGGGAATATGATAACTAAGCATATAGGCGGGGATTTAGGGCAATAAAAAAGAGATAGACGGGGATTTCTTGGCGTCCCCCGGACACCAAGCCTGTGCAAAACAGAATTGAATAAAAAACTTTTCTCTGCAATCAGACCTCTACTATGGGCCATACAGGTATGTATAGATTTACTTTTCTATAACCTGTATGCCCATAGTAGAGGTCTGAAAAGTCCCAGGGGGGGTGACAGATTCCCTTTAATATGTATTTTATTTATGGCAATATTCAGGGTCGGACCGGCCTGGCGGGATATTGGGGAAATCCCCGGTGGGCCCCGATGAGAGAGTGAGAGAATTAGTTACAGGGGCCCTTTATAAGTGCGGGCCTTTTAAAAGCACGACCGAAGATGTAGCGTCACGTGCACATTACATTCAGCGGTGACAGTAGGCCCGCTGCAGTGACGCGCATACTTACATGATCTGGATAGGAGGAGGACGCAAGTTGCTGTTCTTTGTGGGCGGTGATACGCACCGCTCTCTGCTTTCGCTCTGCCTCAGCTGCCTGTAATGCTACCTGGCAGTGGTGTGGTGTCAGGTGACAAGCCGATGATGCTCTCTGCTCTCCCTGCTCCCAGGCCGGCTTCTGACACCGACCTTGCTCTCCTGTCCCGGCTCCTGCTTTTGGCCTTGTAAGTTGTAACACTGGCGGCGGCATCTGCGCGCCACTTTCTTCTCTTCTGCTCTCGGCCTTGTTGTAACACCGGCTCCAGGCTGGGTATGTGGACACCGGCACCGGCGCACCACCCTCTTCTCTCCTGCTCACGGCCTTGTAAGGGCAGCTCCGGGTATGTGGTGACCCGCACTCTGCGCTTGACTCTAACAAAGGCTGGAAACAAGGTTGCAGGCAGGCCTAGGCTACAGCTCTCCCTGCTTTTCAAGTGCAGTTTTCTGAGTGACTGTTCCCATCCAGCATTGGCCAACAAACAATAATATCATTTATACATTATGCATTGCACTCTAGGCCTCTTATATGAAATATAGATCACCGTCTTGGCCTCTCATATGACATACACAGTCTGTATATGTCATATAGGAGGCCAAGAGTGCGGTATACGTCGTATATGAGGCCTAGAGTGCGGGCGGCGGGTCTACATGATGTATACAACATACTCAGCCTCCTATATAAAGTATAGAGTATAGGAGGCTGAGAGTGCGGTATACGACATATATGAGGCCTAGAGTGCGGGCGGCGGGTCTATATGATGTATACAACACACTCAGCCTCCTATATAAAGTATAGACTATAGGAGGCTGAGAGTGCAGTATACGTCATATATGAGACCTAGAGTGCGGGCGGCGGGTCTATATGATGTATACAACACACTCAGCCTCCCATATGAAGTATATACTATAGGAGGCTGAGAGTGCAGTATACGTCATATATGAGGCCTAGAGTGCGGGCGGCGGGTCTATATGATCTATACAAACACTCAGCCTCCTATATAAAGTATAGACTATAGGAGGCTGAGAGTGTGGTATACGTCATATATGAGGCCTAGAGTGCGGGCGGCGGGTCTACATGATGTATACAACATACTCAGCCTCCTATATAAAGTATAGAGTATAGGAGGCTGAGAGTGCGGTATACGACATATATGAGGCCTAGAGTGCGGGCGGCGGGTCTATATGATGTATACAACACACTCAGCCTCCTATATAAAGTATAGACTATAGGAGGCTGAGAGTGCGGTATATGTCATATATGAGGCCTAGAGTGCGGGCGGCGGGTCTACATGATGTATAGAACACACTCAGCATCCTATATAAAGTTTGGACTATAGGAGGCTGAGAGTGCGGTATACATCATATATGAGGCCTAGAGTGCGGGCGGCGGGTCTATATGATGTATACAACACACTCAGCCTCCTATATAAAGTATAGACTATAGGAGGCTGAGAGTGCGGTATACGTCATATATGAGGCCTAGAGTGCGGGCGGCGGGTCTATATGATGTATACAACACACTCAGCCTCCTATATAAATTATAAACTATAGGAGGCTGAGAGAGCGGTATACGTAATATATGAGGCCTAGAGTGCGGGCGGTGGGTCTACATGATGTATACAACGCACTCAGCCTCATATATAAAGTATAGACTATAGGAGACTGAGAGTGCGGTATACGTCATATATAAGGCTTAGAGTGCGGGCGGCGGGTCTATATTATGTATACAATGCACTCGGCTTTCTATATAAAGTATAGACTATAGGAGGCTGAGAGTGCGGTATACGTCATATATAAGGCTTAGAGTGTGGACGGCGGGTCTATATGATCTATACAACACACTCAGCCTCCTATATAAAGTATAGACTATAGGAAGCTGAGAGTGCAGTATACGTCATATATGAGGCCTAGAGTGCGGGCGGCAGGTCTATATGATTTATACAACACACTCAGCCTCCTATATAAAGTATATACTATAGGAGGCTGAGCGTGCGGTATATTTCATACATGAGGCCTAGAGTGCGGACGGCGGGTCTATATGATGTATACAACACACTCAGCCTCTTATATAAAGTATAGACTATAGGAGGCTGAGAGTGCGGTATATGTCATGTATGAGGCCTAGAGTGCGGACGGCGGGTCTACATGATGTATCCAACACACTCAGCCTTCTATATAAAGTATAGACTATAGGAAGCTGAGAGTGCAGTATACGTCATATATGAGGCTTAGAGTGTGGACGGGTCTACATGATGTATACAATGCACTCGGCCTCCTATATAAAGTATATACTATAGGAGGCTGAGAGTGCGGTATACATCATATATGAGGCTTAGAGTGCGGACGGGACTACATGATGTATACAATGCACTCGGCCTTCTATATAAAGTATATACTATAGGAGGCTGAGAGTGCGGTATATGTCATGTATGAGGCCTAGAGTGCGGACGGCGGGTCTACATGATGTATCCAACACACTTAGCCTTCTATATAAAGTATAGACTATAGGAAGCAGAGAGTGCAGTATACGTCATATATGAGGCTTAGAGTGTGGACGGGTCTACATGATGTATACAATGCACTCGGCCTCCTATATAAAGTATATACTATAGGAGGCTGAGAGTGCGGTATACATCATATATGAGGCTTAGAGTGCGGACGGGACTACATGATGTATACAACGCACTCGGCCTTCTATATAAAGTATATACTATAGGAGGCTGAGAGTGCGGTAAATGTTATATATGAGGCTTAGAGTGCGGACGGGCCTACATGATGTATATAACGCACTCGGCCTCCTATATAAAGTATAGATTATAGGAGGCTGAGAGTGTGGTAAATGTTACATATGAGGCTTAGAGTGTGGACGGGCCTATATGTTGTATATAACACGCTTGACGCGCCCCCAGGGCCGTGGGGTACTCGGCAGCCGGGCCTATGGATGCCGGTTTGGGGAATATCACGGTGGCTGGCCTGTTCCGTGACCCAGGGCGGTCAGTGAAAAGGGGGGTTTTAATTTATAGGGGATTTGTAAAGTTCGTGACGCCACCTGTGGATTGCGGCTAAAGGGAGCCGCCGCTGTGAAGCAGTCCTCTGGAGATGGTGTTCGGCAGCAGGGATGGTGTGGCTCTCCACAGGTAGAGCTAGCTCCAGGGCAGTGTAGAAAGTGTAAGTTGCGCTGGGCGTTGTAGTGCCGGGAGGGAGAGCTGGCGCAGATGAAAGATTGGACGGAGGCAGTACAGTGCAGTCATCCGAGTTTTTACTCACAGCTCTTATGACAGTTCCACTGGTGCACTGTACGGGTGCTAGCCTCCCACGTCGCGCTGCGTTCACCAGGAATGGGTTCAGTTCTTCCTCAGGCAGTTAGGAGTACCTGACAGAAACCCACTTTCTCGTGTTCCTAGCTAGACTGTCTTCACGCTGGGTCTTTCTCCCTCCTGCCCTGCGCTTCCCCACTCTGAATCCTGCTCGGGTGCTCTGAAGTCCCTCCTGTTTCATTGGAGTTCCCAGACCTGCTTGACCCTCACGGGGATTAGAATGAGGCTTCGGCAACTGACTATACAAGCCAGAAGCCTCCGGTTTTCCCAGCCGAGACTTAGAGTAACACGGCTGGACCAGGGGCCGGTCCCCTTCTTGTGGCCTACGATCCTTCTGTCTTCTGACAGATTCGGGGCGTACGGGTGCCGTCCTGCACCCCCTAGGATCCCTTCAACAGATCGGAGCCTACTCCCTGCTCCCCTCCTGGGCCTCTAGGACTAGGCCATACTCGTGGAGCCGAGCTCCTAAAGAGACTCTGCTCCCAGACTGTTCTTCTGAACTGTCCTCTCACTAACTGATCTGCCACCCTAAGATGACTTCCCTTTATATACCTACTTCTCCATGTGCTCCCCCTAACTTCTTCCTCCACCCACACCCAGTACTGGTTCCCCCTACCTTTGGGTTCCCCCCACTCCAGCCAGGGACAGAGCTCAGCAGAAAACACATTGCATTTTGTCCTTCCAGCTGGCATGGAGCGGTGTAGTGTTGAATGTGGGTGCTGGGGTTCCGGGCAGCACTCCCTCCTTACCTGAGAGAAGGGAGACACCACACCTCTGGTTGAGGTGCAGTACCTCTGTGGCGACTGAACCCTCAAGGGCGCCACACACTCAGCCTCCTATATGAAGTATACACTGTGTGCAGAATTATTAGGCAAGTTGTATTTTAGAGGATTATTTTTATTATTGATCAACAACTATGTTCTCAATCAACCGAAAAGACTCATAAATATCCAAGCTTAATATTTTTGGAAGTTGGAGTGTTTTTTTTTTTTAGATTTGGCTATCTTAGGAGGATATCTGTTTGTACAAGTAACTATTACTGTGCAGAATTATTAAGCAACTTAATAAAAACCAAATATAATCCCATCTCACTTGTTTATTTTCACCAGGTAAACCAATATCAGTGCACAAAATTTAGAAATAAACATTTCTGACATGCAAAAACAAAAAACAAAAAAATTAGTGATCAATATAGCCACCTTTCTTTATGATGACACTCAACAGCCTTCCATTTATAGATTCTGTCAGTTGCTTGATCTGTTTTCGATCAACATTGAGTGCAGCAGTCACCACAGCCTCCCAGACACTGTTCCGAGAGGTGTACTGTTTTCCCTCCCTGTAGATCTCACATTTTATGATGGACCACAGGTTCTCTATGGGGTTCAGATCAGGTGAACAAGGCGGCCATGTCATTATTTTTTCTTCTTTTAGATCTTTACTGGCCAGCCACGCTGTGAAGTAGTTGGATGCATGTGATGGAGCATTGTCCTGCATGAAAATCATGTTTTTCTTGAACGATATCGACTTCTTACTTGCTACTGCTTGAAGAAGTTGTCTTCCAGAAACTGGCAGTAGGTCTGGGAGATGAGATTCACTCCATCCTCAACCCTAAAAGGTCCCACAAGTTCACCTTTGATGATACCAGCCCATACCAATACCCCGCCTCCACCTTGCTGGTGTCTGAGTCGGAGTGGAGCTCTCTGCCCTTTACTGATCCAGCCTCTGGCCGATCCATCTGGCCCATCAAGAGTCTCTCTCATTTCATCAGTCCATAAAACTTTTGAAAAATGAGTCTTAAGATATTTCTTGACCCATTCTTGACGTTTTATCTTATGTTTCTTGTTCAAAGGTGGTCGTTTTTCAGCCTTCCTTACCTTGGCCATGTCCCTGAGCATCGCACACCTTGTGCTTTTTGATACTCCAGTAATGTTGCAGCTCTGAAATATGGCAAAACTGGTGGCGAATGGCATCTTGGCAGCTTCACGCTTGATTTTCCTCAATTCATGGACAGTTATTTTGCGCCTTTTTTGGCCAACACGCTTCTTACGACCCTGTTGGCTATTTGCCATCAAATACTTGATTGTTTGGTGATCACTAGTGTTGAGCCACCCCCGTAGTGTTCGAGTTCGGTTCTGTTCGTCGAACACCCGTGTGTTCGCCGAACTGTTCGTCGAACTGTTCGTCGAACACCTTCGAACACCGTTAAAACCAATGGCAGGCAAACAAAAACACATAGAAACACATAGAAAACACCTTCAAAGGTGTCCAAAAGCTGACAAACTGCTCAGAAGACACAACTAACACATGGAAAAGTGACAAGTACATATAGTCATGCGAAAAGAAAAGAGGTGGAGGAGTAAAAGGAGGGGGAGACACAGATATAGGCATGTCATGCCCTTCTAAAATCCAAAAAGTGAGAAGCCGACACGGCCAGTCCGCTCCTGCCCGTGCCACCTCCGTGTCGCCGGGTTTGTGCCAGAGCCGCGGTGAACCCTGACGGCCAGCCCCCCTCTCCCAATACTGGTGCCTGTCCGCTGGTGGGTCGAGAGAGCCCCCCTGTGGTGGAGGCAGCTGTAAGCTTTTTAATTTAAATTGTCCCTCTAATTTGAATGAATACACTTTAAATCCATTTACAAGGATCTATTGGAGGGCAAGTCTCATGCCAGCAGCCGCGTAATTCCAGCTCCAGTAGCGTCCACTAAAGCTGCTGCAGTTAAAAAGCTTTTATAAGGATCGAGCTCGGCTGTCCACCGCAAGGCATCCTAGTGCCAGTCCCAGCCCCTATGCCTTGGGGTGCCTCCTGATGCTCTTCACTGAGTATCCCGTGGTCCCGAAGCATTTCCTTTGAAAAAATTAAGTGTCCAAACTACAGGTGGTGTAGCTTGCTTAACAGCCGGGATAATCCGCTGACTAGCAGACACTGCTACTAGGCACAAAGTATTTCCTGGGCTAGATGCAGTTAAAAATTTGTAAGTAGATACTCTCGTTGGATGCTGAGAAAGCATTCCATAGAGTCTCCTGGCACGCCATATATGATTCTCTTAAAAAGCTTGGGGTAGGGGTCTAGGGGACCCTTTTATAGCCAAAATCACGGCCCTGTATCACAATACGTCACCTAGGCTGAAGATAAATGGAACTGTAGCACCGAGGGCTCGGTTGCTACAGACGTATTGCACCTCACCCAGAGGTGTGATATCTCACTCTCAGATAAGGATGGAGTGTGGATCAGGACCCGACACCTGCATGCATTACACCACATTGCCGTGGGGCAGGGCGACCAATATGCCCCTGAGATGGGCACGACAGTCCCTGTCCCTGGCTGGAGTGGGGGGAGGGAACACTGAGGAAGGGGAACCCTGCAGTGCAGGAGCAGGGAGGAAGCAGTTCCTGGGTGCATTGAGAAGGGAGTATAAAAGGTGGGCACCATCTTAGTTCAGTGCAGAGAAGTCTGAGCAGAAGTGGCAGGGAGCAGGGGCTCTGCATGAGCTCTGCTCCGGAGGCGGGCCTAGTAACAGAGGCCCAGGCCTGCAAGAGGGAGAAGGAAGGAAGAGGAGCGGAGAAGGCTCCAGGAACGAGGAATGAAGGGATCCCAGGGGTGCGGACGGGCGAGTCGCCACCGCACGCCCGAATCCACCTGCGTGGAGGGGTCAGGCCAAAGGGGGAGACCGGTCCCCGAACTAGTGGAGGCAGGAAACGACCCTCAGCTAGAAACCGGAGGCTCTGACATTTTATGTGGTGCAGCCCCTTGCTCCACCCGCTAGGAAGGCACCACATAGGGTCAGGGAAACTGGCGCCAAGTTTACCAAGAGGAGGCCCGAGGCAGCCGGACAGAAGTGTTGGTAAGAAAGGCCAGACAAAGGACACACAAAGGGGGTCCTGTGAAGCGCTCCAAAGTTATCTGGGAGTTGTCTGAGCCCCTCACCTGGTGAGCACAGTACGACGTGGGCAGCCGTTACCTGCAGACGTGGTCTGGATAATAAGAACTGTGAGTAAAGGCCCTGAACTGCATCACTGACTCCGTGTCGTTACTGCTGCTGCCCTGCACCATCACCCCTATCCTCCGCATACACTGCCCTGAGGCTATACTCCTCCCGTGGGGAGTTATGCTACGCTCTGCTGCACCCACAACACCAGCCTTAGCGGTCTGCCCTGTAGCGGCGGTTCACTCTGACCGCAATCCACGGGTGGCGTAGTCGGACATTTAAACATCAAAACCACATAAATAGTTCCGCCACTGGTTTGACCGCCCTGAGCCACGGAACCGGATCGCCGCCACGAAGACTACAACCACCAGCATCTACCAAAAAGGGTCCGGCTCCGGGTGTCCCAAGGCCCAGGGGGTGCGTCAGAACATTTTCATCACCTTTCACAATCACCAATGGGACAAGGCAGGGATGTCCTCTGTCCCCTCTCTTATACATCCTAGTGACGGAGCACCTGCTCTCATCAATTCGCCATAACCCCAATATTAGGTGGATTGAGGTGGGAGGCACCGAGTACAAGTGGTCTCTATTTGCTGATGATGTCCTAGTATATATCACTCAATCACATATATCCATCCCTGCTGTTATGGCTGAAATAGATCACTTTGTTACATGGTAAAATTTTAAAATCAATGCAGCGAAGTCTGAGGCCCTCGATGTCTCCCTCCCTAAATCCATATAGGATTCCATCCAGTCCAACTTTCCCTTTGCCTGGCCCTCACAGGGTATCAAATACTTAGGAATTCCTATTCATAGAGACCTCTCCCATCTATGTTATCTTAATTTTGGGCCCTTTATTGAACAATTCCATACAGACCACGGTTGGCAAGTTAGAACTGTAAGATTCACTACGTGAACCACTGGTGTTTTGTGGAAAAGCACATGTACACCGCGTTCCAAATTATTATGCAAAAAGTGTTTAGGAGTGATAAGGGAAGAATTTGTTTGTTTGTCAGTTAAACTCATTGATGGTGATGTGTGTCAGGGCTCTTTATATCACTGTAAGCAATTGCAGACACCTGTGCTAATTAGTTTGGCAGGTGTGTCCAATGAAAGGCAAGACTACTTAAGAAGGCTCTCTCACATTATTAAGCAGCCTACATTTTCTGCCAAAATGGGAAAGAAAAAGGATGTGTCGGCTGCTGAGAAGCAACAAATTGTGGAGTGTTTAGGTCAAGGCATGACTACAATCAACATTGTGCGATGATCAGGATGAAGTGTCTTGGCAATCAAGAAGTATGTAGCTGATTCACAGTACACACGTGTGCGTGCTGATAAGGGCAAATTGAGGACTCTTTCCTACAGGCAATTACGTCAGGTTGAAAGAGCAGCGGCAAAAAAGCCTTGTCATAGCAGCAGACAAGTTTTTGAAGCTGCTTGTGCCTCCAACGTCCCCCGAACAACAAGATGCAGGGTCCTTCAGAGGTTTGCAGCTGTGCATACGCCATCCTGTCGACCTCCTCTATCCACTTCACACAAGCAGAAACGGCTCCAGTGGGCCAAACATTACATGAAGACTGATTTCAAAACTGTTTTGTTCACGGATGAGTGCCGTGCAGCGCTCGATGGTCCAGATGAATGGAGTGGAGGATGGCTGGTTGATGGACACCCCACGCAAACACGGCTACAGCGCCAACAAGGAGGAGATGGAGTAATGTTTTGGGCTGGAATCATGGGGAGAGAGATTGTCGGCCCCTTTAGGATCCCTGAAGGCGCTAAAGATGAACTCCATAATGTATGTGGATTTTCTCAAACAGCACTTCCTGCCATGGTTCAAGAAGAAGAACCGTGTATTTCACAGCAAGATCATTTTTCTGCATGATAATGCACCATCTCATGCTGCACATAAAACATCTGCATCTCTGGCTGATATGGGCATAAAACGGGACAAACTTATGGTGTGACCCCCATGCTCCCCTGACCTCTACCCCATTCAGAACCTTTGGAGCATCATTAAAAGGAGTGTCTATGATGGCGGGAGGCAGTTCACATCTAAGCAACAGCTCTGGGAGGGTATTCTGTCCTCATGCAAAACAATTGAAGCAGAAACCATCCAAAACCTGACAAATTCAATGGACGAGAGAGTTCAGAAGCTCCTTTCGAACAAGGGGTCCTATGTGAAAATGTAACATCACCTAGAATAAAGTTTTGAGTTGAAAACTGTTTGATTTCAGTTTCTAACAACCTGCTAATGCTTATAATTTCAAAAATGACCATTTTTTTGGTCTTTATTAAAATGAAAAGGTTGATCGAAAAGTTTGGGGGATCTAAGAGTGTGGCAACCCAGTAGTCATGATTACTTCGAATTCTGACAATATGAGGGTCATGCTGCAGGTAGTGCAGCAAGAAGGCACTTATGTGTCTTGCGCATCTCGGAGCCCCAAAATTATTTTCCGGGCTAGATGCAGCTAAAAATTATTTTTAATTTTAAATCTGGTGGAGCTTATTATAGATGGCCTAATAGGATCAGTGCTGCACACTGCTACAAAGCCCAAATTATTTTCCAGTCAAGATACAGATAAACATGATTAGTAATTTGAAAGCTTAAAACGTTTGGTAGGGTGATTTTAACCAATCATCAAGCTTTTACTCTCCCCAGGATGACACAGGGGTAGAAAAGTCGTTTCGGATCCATGATTTGTTCATCTTTATGAACGTGAGTCTGTCTACATTATCAGTGGAGAGCCGCGTGCGCTTATCTGTCAGCACACCACCAGCAGCGCTGAACACACGTTCAGACAGAACGCTGGCTGCGGGGCATGACAAGATCTCCAAGGCGTAAGTGGCTAGCTCCGGCCATTTATCCAGATTGGAAGCCCAAAAAGAGCAAGGGTCCAGTGACACAGTCGTGGCTTCAATGTTTACTTGGAGATACTCCTGTACCATCGTCTCTAGGCGTTGACTATGTGTCAGACTTCTTGTCTCCTGTGGCCTTGCAAAGGATGGGCTAAAAAAGTGGTGAAATGATTCCGCAAAATTGATGTTACCAGCAGATACTGTGGTTCTGTTACGGTTTGAGTGCTGAACACTTGACGGTCCCACGGTTGGCAAGTTGGAACTGTGAGATTCACTACGTGCACCACTGGTATTTTGTGGAAAAGCACATGTAAGATTCTGCAACAGTCTCTGCTGATACTCCTGCATGCGTGCATCCCTTTCTATGGCAGGAATAATTTCTGCAAATTTACTTTTGTACCGGGGATCTAACAGTGTGGCAACCCAGTAGTCAGGATTATTTCTAATTCTCACAATTCGAGGGTCATGTTGCAGGTAGTGCAGCAAGAAGGCACTCATGTGTGTTGCGCATCCAGGAGCACCAAGTCCCTGTTGTGTTGGTGGCGAGGTAACAATCATGCTTCCTTCCTCTGTCCTCTCCCCCCAACCTCGCACAACAGAAATGTGATCAAGGTCTCCCTCATCTGATGAGTCTTCCATCAGTTCGTCCTCCACTTCTTCCTGGGCTCCTGCACCTTCCTCACTAGTTTGGCTGCTACCATGCGCACTGGTAAAATCATCTCCCCCACCCTCACATGCCTGCCGCCTTGGTGCTGCCGACCGTCTGGACCTTGCAGATGTTAGCCCTTCCGCATACAACTCCTCCTCCTCTACTTCCTCCACCTCCTCTTGTGCCACCACCTGACTCCGAATTCTGTTTAACATGTGCTCCAGCATGTAAATCACCGGAAGAGTCATGCTGATAATGGCATCGTCAGCACTAAACATCTTCGTCGCCATTTCAAAACTGTGCAGAAGGGTGCATAGGTCCCTGATCTGAGACCACTCCTCCAGCGTGATTTGCCCCACCTCTGAATCTCGTTGGCCCAGGCTATACGTCAGAACGTATTGCACCAGGGCTTGTCGGTGCTGCCACAGTCGCTGCAACATGTGCAGAGTTGAATTCCACCGGGTAGGCACATCGCATTTTAGCCGGTGAAGTGGCAGGCCCAACGACTTCTGTAGAGATGTAAGTCGCTGAGCTGCGGGATGCGAACGGCGGAAGTGAGCACACAGCGACCGTGCCCTCTGCAGAAGGCCATCTAGTCTGGGATAGTGGGCTAAAAATTGCTGGACAACCAGGTTCAACACGTGAGCCATACAAGGCACGTGTGTGACATTGCCCCGGCGAAGGGCCGCACCCAGGTTTGCAGCATTGTCGCACACGGCCTTCCCTGGTTTCAGGTCCAGTGGAGACAACCATTCATGAAATTGGTTCTCCAGAGCTGACCACAACTCCTCAGCTGTGTGACTCACATTTCCCAGACATTTCAATGTAAAAACCGCCTGATGACGTTGAGCCCTACTGCCAGCATAGTAAGGAGGTGTGCAGGATCCCTTCTGCGCAGTGAGAAAGCTTGTGGCATGACCAGACAGGCTTTGGGTGCAGGTGGAAGACCGAGAGGAGGTTGAGGAGGCAGAAGCAGTGGAGGAACTTTGACATAAAGAGGATTGACGCACAACTCGTGGGGACGGCAAGACTTGGACAGCAGCCCCTTGTCCTGCTGTCACCATAGTTACCCAGTGCCCAGTCAGCGACATGTAACGCCCCTGTCCATGCCTACTCGTCCAAGTGTCTGTGGTGAAATGCACCCTGTCACACACAGAGTTTCTCAAAGAAGCGGTGATGTTGTGTGCGACATGCTGGTGGAGCGCAGGCACACCTTTCTTTGAGAAGTAGTGCCGACTGGGCATCTGGTACTGGGGCACTGCGACGGACATAAGGTCTCGAAAATCCTCTGTGTCCACCAGGCGGAAAGGCAGCATTTCTGTAGCCAAGAGCTTGCAGATGGTGAAATTCAACCTCTTAGCTTTCTCATGGCTAGGAGGAAATGGTCTTTTACTTGTCCACATCTGAGGGACCGAGGGCTGGCTATTGTGCTTAGACGGGGTTGATAAGGGTGTCCCCGGCAAACTGCCGGTCTGTGAGGAAGATGCAGGTGGACATGTTAGGTTGCCTTGATCCAAAGGTGGTGCTATCGATGTCGGACAGCGCTCAAGACCAGCTGGTGTTACCACCTCCAAAGAAAATGATGACCTGCCAATCACGCTGGCTGTTGCGGGTAAAGAGGTGGCAGGTCTGCGCCCCAAAACAGGTGTGACTGCTGTCCCCCCAGTCACAGAGGATGAAGAGGCCGCGGATGCACAAGATATGGCAGACGGTGGTTGGCCCGGCCGGCTAGGCCGCATTGTAGCACACTGAGCTTCCCACTGCAACTTATGCTTCATGTCCATGTGCCGGTTCATGCATGAAGTACTCAAACTATGTATTTTTTGGCCTCTACTTAGCTTTTGCTGACAAATGTTACAGATAACACGAGTTGGGTCATCTTTATCGATCTGAAAAAATGCCCAGGCTATGCAAGGCTTAGCACCCATGCGACCTGAAGAGCCACCACGACTTGTGGTGAGAGGCAGAGTTGTGTTTGAGGATGCAGTTGTTGACGTGCTTCCAGTACTACGTCTCTGTCCAGGAAGGCGCAACCTGACCTCGTCGTCACTAGCATCTTCCTCCACCTCCTCTGCTGACCTCATCTCTTGGCTGACTGTGGGTTGACAGTAAGTGGGATCTCCGACCTCATCATCATCACCCTGTGCGTTATCACACCCGTCGTCCTCAGAGCCAACCTGTTCCTGCCCTGACAAAAAACTAAAGTTGTCGCTCCAATCAGGTATTTGAGTCTTATCATCGTCTTCCTCATTGTCTCCACCAACAGGAGTTACAGTTTGGGAATGAGGGTCTACATTATGGTCAGAACCTTCTGCGTCTGGTCCTGGATCCGACTCATAAAGATTCTGGG
Source organism: Phyllobates terribilis (assembly GCF_046119375.1). NCBI lineage: Eukaryota > Metazoa > Chordata > Amphibia > Anura > Dendrobatidae > Phyllobates > Phyllobates terribilis. The sequence continues at coordinate 631,862 of NW_027362964.1, forward strand.
CATCAGTGCAGATCATTTCCTCGTCTGGATTCACAGAAGCGCTGGAGTCGACCTCTGATTCCCAGGCTATAGTATGAGTAAACAGCTCTGCAGACTCAACCATCTGTTCTACCTCATACTCAGACGGGCAGCTGGAGATTTGGGAGCTGTGAGGAAGCAAGTGCGATTTGGGTGACACCTTTGAGGACTGGAGTATTTGTGATGTTGAAGTTGATGTGGAGGAGAGCCCACTTAAAGGAGCACTTGATATCCGTTGAAGCACCTGCTGTTTTTGTGCCTCATCTGGAATTTGTAGCGATTGGCGTGGCCGTAAGAAAGGGATCTTATCACATTGTCCGCTAAAAGAAGTAGACATTTTAGTTTGGCTGGAAGATGGTCTTTCTTCTGCACCTACCCCACGGACACAACCTTTTTTCCCCTTCCCAACACGCCTATTCCCCTTTCCACCAGCAGCAGGCCTTTTTCCACTCATTTTGGTGGTTAACTAATTAACAACTCTGGAGTTGTTTGCACAAAAAAACAATGGATGGTAACCGAGCAGAGCTGAGTGGCCAAACTGTGGTATTAGGCCAAAACTATTGGCTGGGTTAGATGCAGAAAAAAATTATTTTTAATTTGCAACCTGATGGAGGTCAGTATAGATGGACTAATAGACCAAGTCCCACACACCGCTAGAAGCCCAAATATTTTTTCAGAGCTAGATGCAGAAAAAAATTATATTCAATTTGCAACCTGCTGGAGGTCAGTATAGAAGGACTAATAGAACAAGTCCCACACACTGCTAGAAGCCCAAATATTTTTTCAGAGCTAAATGAAGAAAAAAATTATTTTTAATTTGCAACCTGATGGAGGTCAGTATAGATGGACTAATAGACCAAGTCCCACACACTGCTAGAAGCCCAAATATTTTTTCAGAGCTAGATGCAGAAAAAAATTATTTTTAATTTGCAACCTGATGGAGGTCAGTATAGATGGACTAATAGACCAAGTCCCACACACCGCTAGAAGCCCAAATATTTTTTCAGAGCTAGATGCAGAAAAAAATTATATTCAATTTGCAACCTGCTGGAGGTCAGTATAGAAGGACTAATAGAACAAGTCCCACACACTGCTAGAAGCCCAAATATTTTTTCAGAGCTAAATGAAGAAAAAAAATATTTTTAATTTGCAACCTGATGGAGGTCAGTATAGATGGACTAATAGACCAAGTCCCACACACTGCTAGAAGCCCAAATATTTTTTCAGAGCTAGATGCAGAAATTTTTTTTATTCAATTTGCAACCTGATGGAGGTCAGTATAGATGGACTAATAGACCAAGTCCCACACACTGCTAGAAGCCCAAATATTTTTTCAGAGCTAGATGCAGAAAAAAATTATTTTTAATTTGCAACCTGATGGAGGTCAGTATAGATGGACTAATAGACCAAGTCCCACACACCGCTAGAAGCCCAAATATTTTTTCAGAGCTAGATGCAGAAAATTTTTTTATTCAATTTGCAACCTGATGGAGGTCAGTATAGATGGACTAATAGACCAAGTCCCACACACTGCTAGAAGCCCAAATATTTTTTCAGAGCTAGATGCAGAAAAAAATTATTTTTAATTTGCAACCTGATAGAGGTCAGTATAGATGGACTAATAGACCAAGTCCCACACACCGCTAGAAGCCCAAATATTTTTTCAGAGCTAGATGCAGAAAAAAATTATATTCAATTTGCAACCTGCTGGAGGTCAGTATAGAAGGACTAATAGAACAAGTCCCACACACTGCTAGAAGCCCAAATATTTTTTCAGAGCTAAATGAAGAAAAAAGTTATTTTTAATTTGCAACCTGATGGAGGTCAGTATAGATGGACTAATAGACCAAGTCCCACACACTGCTAGAAGCCCAAATATTTTTTCAGAGCTAGATGCAGAAAAAAATTATTTTTAATTTGCAACCTGATGGAGGTCAGTATAGATGGACTAATAGACCAAGTCCCACACACCGCTAGAAGCCCAAATATTTTTTCAGAGCTAGATGCAGAAAAAAATTATATTCAATTTGCAACCTGCTGGAGGTCAGTATAGAAGGACTAATAGAACAAGTCCCACACACTGCTAGAAGCCCAAATATTTTTTCAGAGCTAAATGAAGAAAAAAATTATTTTTAATTTGCAACCTGATGGAGGTCAGTATAGATGGACTAATAGAATGATGCTATGCCCAAAAGATTTTACTTCACTAGGTGCAGTAAAAAAATTGGTATTCTATACACAGGTGGTATATCTTGCAACACAGATAGGCTACTCCTCTGACTAACACACTCTGCAATAGGCCAAAAAGGATTAGCTTTGCTAGATTCAGCCAAATGCTGTGAAAAAAACTTGCACAGCACTGGCACAGACCTGCCTGGCAAAAACTGATAGGAACTGATGTAACCTAGTCCTGAAAAGGACTCCAATTACAATTAGTCTTTACTCCCACAATCTATCTATTTAAGAGCACAGACCTGCTTGATAAAAGTCGTAGGAAATGCTGTAACCTAGTCCTTAAAAGGACTGCAATCACAACTATTCCCTACTCCCAAGCTATCTGTATATTTGTGCGAAAATTGGCTTGAAATTAACAAGGTATAGCGCACACAGCAACAGCGGTGCCGTCTAACACGCAGCTGCAGCAGTGAGAAAATGGTGGCGACGGGGAAAATGGCTTGGTCTTATAGGGCAAGGACATGTGACATACACTGCCAATCACACATGCCCTTGCTTGTGTGAAAAAAAGCACTTCGCTCCGTGTGTGCGCTGCTGATAGGCTGACAGATTGCACCTCCCCACTGCAAATGCGGGAAAGAGAAAAAAAAATGGAGATCTTCATTGTTCCTGCAGAAATCCATCCCCTGCCCCTCCCCCCGCCCCGCTGTACACTCAAACTGCGTATTAACATTAATTTTCATCATTACTGAGAAAAAATCCAGTTATGATTTTGGTGCACGAACAGTTATCGAACATAACCTCGAACAGCCGAATTTTTCTCAAATTGTTCGTGTTCGCCGACCGGCTCGAACACCGCCCAAAACAGCTCGAATTTGAGATTGGCGAACAGTTCGAGTAGAACAACGCTCATCTCTAGTGATCACGCTTCAAAAGTTTGGAAATTTCAAGACTGCTGCATCCCTCTGCAAGACATCAAACAATTTTGGACTTTTCAGAGCCCGTCAAATCTCTCTTCTGACCCATTTTGCCAAAGGAAAGGAAGTTGCCTAATAATTATGCACTCCTTATATAGGGTGTTGATGTCAATAGTCAACACACCTCCTCATTACAGAGATGCACATCACCAGATTTACTTAATTGGTAGTTGGCTCTCAAGCCTATGCAGCTTGGAGTAGGACAACATGTGTAAAAAGTATCATGTGATCAAAATACTCATTTGCCTAATAATTCTGCACGCGGTGTAGATTATAGGAGGCTGAGAGTGCGGTAAATGTTATATATGAGGTTAGAGTGCGGGAGGGCCTACATGATGTATATAACGCACTCGGCCTCCTATATAAAGTATAGACTATAGGAGGCTGAGAGTGCGGTATACGTCATATATGAGGCCTAGAGTGCGGGCGACGGGTCTACATGATGTATACAATGCACTCAGCCTCCTATATAAAGTACAGAATATAGGAGGCTGAGAGTGCGGTATACGTCATATATGAGGCCTAGAGTGCGGGCGGCGGGTCTACATGATGTATACAACACCCTCAGCCTCCTATATAAAGTATAGACTATAGGAGGCTGAGAGTGCGGTATACGTCATATATGAGGCTTAGAGTGCGGACGGGCCTACATGATGTATACAACGCACTCGGCCTCCTATATAAAGTATATACTATAGGAGGCTGAGAGTGAGGTAAATGTTATATATGAGGCTTAGAGTGAGGACGGGCCTACATGATGTATATAACTCACTCGGCCTCCTATATAAAGTATAGACTATAGGAGGCTGAGAGTGCAGTATACGTCATATATGAGACCTAGAGTGTGGGCGGCGGGTCTATATGATGTATACAACACACTCAGCCTCCCATATAAAGTATATACTATAGGAGGCTGAGAGTGCGGTATTCGTCATATATGAGGCCTAGAGTGCGGGCGGCGGGTCTATATGATCTATACAAACACTCAGCCTCCTATATAAAGTATAGACTATAGGAGGCTGAGAGTGTGGTATACGTCATATATGAGGCCTAGAGTGCGGGCGGCGGGTCTATATGATGTATACAACACACTCAGCCTCCTATATAAAGTATAGACTATAGGAGGCTGAGAGTGCAGTATACATCATATATGAGGACTAGAGTGCGGGCAGCGGGTCTATATGATGTATACAACACACTCAGCCTCCTATATAATGTATAGACTATAGGAGGCTGAGAGTGCAGTATACGTTATATATGAGGCCTAGAGTGCGGGCGGCGGGTCTACATGATGTATACAACACACTCAGCCTTCTATATAAAGTATAGACTATAGGAAGCTGAGAGTGCAGTATATGGTCATATATGAGGCTTAGAGTGCGGACGGGTCTACATGATGTATACAATGCACTCGGCCTCCTATATAAAGTATATACTATAGGAGGCTGAGAGTGAGGTAAATGTTATATATGAGGCTTAGAGTGAGGACGGGCCTACATGATGTATATAACTCACTCGGCCTCCTATATAAAGTATAGACTATAGGAGGCTGAGAGTGCGGTAAATGTTATATATGAGGCTTAGAGTGCGGACGGGCCTACATGTTGTATATAACACGCTTGACGCGCCCCCAGGGCCGTGGGGTGCTCGGCAGCCGGGCCTATGGATGCCGGTTTGGGGAACATCACGGTGGCTGGCCCGGTCCGTGACCCAGTGCAGTCAGTGAAAAGGGGTGTTTTAATTTATAGGGGATTTGTAAAGTTCGTGACGCCACCTGTGGATTGCGGCTAAAGGGAGCCGCCGCTGTGGAGCAGTCCTCTGGAGCTGGTGTTCGTCAGCAGGGATGGTGTGGCTCTCCACAGGTAGAGCTAGCTCCAGGGCAGTGTAGAAAGTGTAAGTTGCGCTGGGCGTTGTAGTGCCGGGACGGAGAGCTGGCGCAGATGAAAGAATTGACGGAGGCAGTACAGTGCAGTCATCCGAGTTTTTACTCACAGTTCTTATGACAGTTCCACTGGTGCACTGTACGGGTGCTAGTCTCCCACGTCGCGCTGTGTTCACCAGGAAGGGGTTCAGTTCTTCCTCAGCAGGTTAGGAGTACCTGACAGAACTCCACTTTCTCGTGTTTCTAGCTAGACCGTCTTCACGCTGGGTCTTTCTCCCTTCTGCCCTGCGCTTCCCCACTCCCAGACCTGCTTGACCCTCATGGGGATTAGAATGAGGCTTCGGCAACTGACTATACAAGCCAAAAGCCTCCGGTTTTCCTAGCCGAGACTTAGAGTAACACAGCTGGACCAGGGGCCGGTCCCCTTCTAGCGGCCTACGATCCCTCTGTCTTCTGACAGATTCGGGGCGTACGGGTGCCGTCCTGCACTCGCGATACCCCCTAGGATCCCTTCAACAGATTGGAGCCTACTCCCTGCTCCCCTCCTGGGCCTCTAGGACTAGGCCATACTTGTGGAGCAGAGCTCCTAAAGAGACTCTGCTCCCAGACTGTTCTTCTGAACTGTCCTCTCACTAACTGACCTGCCACCCTAAGATGGCTTCCCATTATATACCTACTTCTCCAAGTGCTCCCCCTAACTACTGTACTTACTCCACCCACACCCACTACTGGTTCCCCCTAACTTTGGGTTCCCCCCACTCCAGCCAGGGACAGAGCTCAGCAGAAAACACATTGCATCTTGCCCTTCCAGCCAGCCTGGAGCAGTGTAGTGTTGAATGTGGGTGCTGGGGTTCCGGGCAGCACTCCCTCCTTACCTGAGAGAAGGGAGACACCACACCTCTAGTTGAGGTGCAAGTACCTCTGTGGCGACTGAACCCTCAGGGGCGCCACACACTCATCCTCCTATATGAAGTATAGACTATAGGAGGCTGAGAGTGCGGTAAATGTTATATATGAGGCTTAGAGTGCGGACGGGCCTACATGATGTGTGTCACCCCAGGCCTGGATGCCACAATTATTAAAGGCTGTGTCTGAGAGCAGGAGGGAGGTTAACTGGTCAGGGAACATTAGCATGCAGCACCTCCTGTCCCAGGCCAGTAGGGGGAGCAGGCTGCCCCTATAAAAGCTGGAACTGAGGGCAGGGTTAGGGAGACCAGGACCCACTTCTGAAGCATCCAGAAGGGTTCCCAGAGAAAAGGGACAGGTCAGCAGCAGCTGAGGAGTCCGGGAGGCAGAGGAGGAACAGCAAGCCAGGGACAGAGGCGACGAGAGCCGGTCCTGGCTGAGAGAGAACTACACAACCGGACACTGGGGTCCGAGGCTGTCAGGGTTGCAAGCCCGGCAGCAGATAACCGACCTGAGAGGGATTTTAGGTCCCTTGGCCTGAGAAGCCTGGAGGCTCCGCCACACAGAGTTACCGGTACAGCACGGAGAAGCTACAGGTACCTAAGGCCCGAGTCGCAAGCCATACAGGTGAAGTACAAGGCCAGCTCAGGTACGTGGGCTATCACACCACGAAAAGGGGGATAGTCAGCAAGGGCAGACAGAGAACGGTAGGCCTACCCACTCACCATGATCAGTGGAGCTCCCCGAATGCTCTCAGACACCCAGGCCCATTCCTACCCTGTACTCCTGTTGGGTCATTAGTACTAACTACAATAAAGACCCTGGACTGAAGCGGACTCTGAACCCTTATTATTGCGGCCTGCACCATCACCCCCAGCATCCTATTACACTACCCTGAGGCTACACTCTTCCCGTGGGGAGTTATCCTATCCCTGTGCTGCATACCAACATCAGCCTCAGCGGTCTGCCATGCAGCGGCGGTCATCCCTGACCGCAATCCACGGGTGGCGTAGTCGGACATTCAAAACCCTACAAATAGACTGCCACAGCATTTGGTCTGACCACCCTGAGCCACAGGATCGGGTTGCCACTACTACCCCCAACATTGCACTGAAGCCCGGTTCCGGGTGCCCCACGGGCAGCTTTGGCGTAGTCTGCAGGATTGTGACCAACCCGCCACAAACGTGTATTGCGCGCCTGAAAAAGATTGTACACGTACCTCAAAAGGAAGTTTCCCGCCATTCGGAGCCGTTTCCCGCCATCTTCAGCCGTTTTCCCGCCATCGGACGCCATCTTCGGGACGCCGCGCGGGAAGGAGAGGGGCGTGGACGTCCAAACCGCGTGAGACCTGAAGCCCCGCCCTACTCACCGACGCTGCGCAAGGTCCTGGAAGGAGAGAGAGCGACGCTGACGTCACCAGGACGCGACGCAAGATCCTCGCCCGGAGCAGCACCAGCGGAGCCACGGCCTATGTAAGAGGATCAACGGAAGGTAGGCCACGGTTAACTAGGGGGGAGGAAGATGTCGGAAGCAGAGGCCCCCTCTACCACCAGCGTGGCTGCAGCCGTTCTCCATGCCCTACATCCCCGGAGCAGCCTGGCTGCCCCAATACTCAGGGGAATCCCATACATTAACTGACTTTAAGGAAAGACTGCACAGTTTATTTAAAGTTTATCCCCTGACAGAAGAACAGAAAGTGAGCATTCTGACGGGGCAGTTAACCGGTACAGCCCAGCGGGAAGTGAAATCATGGTCAGATGAAGAGAAAAGGACAGTAAAGGGCATTCTGACCCGGCTGTGGAGTACCTTTGATACCCGTACCTCAGCAGAAATCAAAATGCGGTTCTATGGTTGTAAGCAGCGAGCCCAAGATAGTATCAGAGACTATGACTTGAACCTGCAAGAAGCTCTGGGAGCAACTAAACAAGCTGACCCTGGCAGCGTGCAGGACACCGATAAACTGTTGACTGACCAGTTCATAGAAGGTCTGCTGTCCAGCGCCCACAGAACCCAGCTGCGCCTCATGGCTCTACCGAACCCCGATTTGACTTTTGCGCAGTTCAAAGATAGGGCCATCCGGGTGCTCCGAGAACCCGCACCAGGTGGCGCTGTAGTTTCTTGGCGCCCTGCCATCACTTACCACCAGGAGGCGGCGCCCTACCCCGCAGACCTTGTGGGGGCTGATGCGCAGGCCCTAAATCCATCCCAGCCAGCCAACCTGTACCATCAGGTCCAAGAATTAACCAAGAGTGTGGCTGCACATTGACCATGACCGTACAGTCGTTGCAGGTGGAATCATCAAGACCAATCAAGCTGGCTTCCAGTCCGGAGGATGTCCCGTGGCGTCGACAGAGGAGGATCCCGTCGTTCAGAGGGAGGCCCGCCGACCGTTACACTGAGGATGGACAGCCGTTTTGCCGCCGTTGCAGCCATCCAGGACACATAGCCAGGTACTGTACTTTAAATGGGTCCGACGTGGGGCAGAGGGCCAACCCCCAGGGATAAGGTCATCAGGCCCGTCAAATTGGCGCGATAAGTACGTGGGGGGACGCCCGGTCTTACCCGTAGTGCTGGACGGTATCCCCATGAGCGCCCTGCTGGACACCGGGTCTCAAGTGACTGCCATCCCCTACGTACTTTTCAAGCGGTACTGGAGTGACGCTGACATAACCCGCTATCCAGACAATGTCTTAAGCATCATCGCTAGCAATGGCCAACCCATGCCGCAGGTGGGGTTCAGAGAGATGACTATCAAGATTGGTAAGGTTGAACTGCCGGCACAGGGAGTGATCATTGTGGACATTGACCGTCGTGAAAGTCACCCTAAAATAACCTTGGGTACTAATGTGATTGAAAACTGTCTTTCAGAAGTAATTGTAATTTTGCAGCAGGTGGCGATGAATGCGAGCTCCAGCCAACAGAGGGTCCCCCAGAAAGAGATAAGAGCCCTGATGAGACGGCAACAGGTAGAACTGTCTGGTGGTGAGATTGGTAGCGTGAGGATGAGCGACCCGTTCCCCATTGCCATGCCTCCCAAAAGCGAAATGATGATCTGGTGTCGGACTGCAATCGGGTTAAGAGGGAGAGACTACCAAGGTAGAACCCCTGAATTCAGACAGCAGGCCCACCATTTTGACAGCCCGGGGGGTGGTTGATGTCCGCCATGGAAGGGTGCTCGTACGGATCTTAAACATCGGGGAAAGGGAAGTACACTTGCCCCGGTACGCTACACTAGCCAAATTGTTTGCCGTCGAGCACAATGCTATCAGGGTCGTGGAACCCTTGCCTCCATCCCCACCGGTGGAGAATAATGGCTCCCAGAAACACAAGGAGGACTGGTGCCAGAAACTCCACATGGGTGCTGACTCGACTCCCTCGCACCAAAAACAAGGAGTCTACCGGGTGGTTCAGGAGTACGAGAGAATCTTTGGTAAGCACCCGCTAGACTTCGGCAGAGTGAAAGGGGTAGAACACCACATCCACACGGGGAGCCACCCACCAGTAAAAGAGAGACACAGACCTGTACCCCCTTAACATTATCAGAACGCAAAGGGCATGCTGAGAGAAATGAAGGAAGCTGGGGTCATTAGAGATAGCTGTAGCCCCCGGGGCAGCTCCCTTAGTTTTGGTAAAAAAGAAAGACGGTACAATGAGAATGTGCGTGGACTATAGACAAATCAATCGTATCACCCATAAAGACCCATTACCTAGGATAGAGGAGTCTTTAGCCGCACTAAAATCAGCTAATTTCTTCTCTACTTTGGACCTTACTAGCGGGTACTGGCAGGTTCCTGTGGCAGAGGCTGACAAGGAGAAGACCACCTTCACCACCCCGATGGGATTGAGCGAATTCAACTGTATGCCATTCGGGCTCTGAAATGCACCCGGGACCTTCCAGAGGCTGATGGAATGCTGTCTAGGGCACCGAAACTTCGAGACTGTCCTACTTTACCTGGACGACGTGATCTATTCGAAGACCTCCGAGGACCATCTAAAACACCTGGCAGAGGTGTTCGAAGCCCTGGCAGGCTATGGCATGAAAGTGAAACCCTCCAAGTGCCATCTGTTAAAGCTGAAGGTACAGTACCTGGGGCACGTGGTGAGTGCAGAAGGAGTAGCCCCCGACCTCGACAAGGTCACAGTAATCAAGATCTGGCCAAGCCCCTCAAACATTAAAGAAGTGAGGCAGTTCCTCGGGTTGGTAGGCTACTACTGAAGGTTCATCCCCGGGTTCACAAAGATGGCAGCTCCAATGCAGGACCTCCTGATAGGTCAGTCTAAGACCAGAAGCCAAAAGCCACCCTTCAAGTGGGAAAAGCCGGAAGAGGAGTCCTTCTGCCAGTTGAAGTTGGCCCTCACGGGGGATGAGATCCTGGCCTACCCTGATTATGGCCAGCCTTTCATCCTCCACACAGACGCCAGCAATGTGGGGCTGGGAGCCGTACTGTCACAGAACCAACAGGGCCGAGAAAGGGTGATCACGTAAGCCAGCCGGAAGCTGAGGCCCACTGAAAGAAACCCAGAGAATTACAACTCCTTCAATTCTTGGCAGTGGTGTGGGCCGTCACAGAACGGTTTAAGCATTACCTGGCCTCCGCAAAGTTCACTGTGTACACGGACAACAACCCGCTGACACACCTGGACAATGCAAGGCTAGGTGCCCTAGAACAGTGGTGGATGGCCCGGCTATCCAATTATGACTTCACAATCAAATACCGGGCAGGCAGGACCAACGCCAACGCAGACGCCCTGTCAAGGGTGCCTCACCTACCCGAGGGAGAAGAAGACTCGGAGGAGCTGGAGGAAGTAGAGCTCCCTGAGTTCCACCGGTATGAGGCCACTCAGTATTCTCACCGGGTAAGAGACAAAGACCTAACCACCGTCATGTTGAACCCCTTACTCCTCCACGGCTGGGCTGAAACGCAAGATAGTGACCCTGCAGTTCGCCTGGTGAAAGACCTGTTAACCAAGGCAGACGCTAGCCCTGGCCCGGATGCTCCAGAGGAAGCCAAGCAGTTATGGAAGGAGAAAAGCAGGCTATTCCTCTACGAGGGCAAGCTGTGCAGAAGGCTTGTCAACCACCGGACGCACGAGCTGACCTGGCAGGTAGTGGTCCCAAGACGAGATGCAGCAATGGTCCTGGAGGCCTACCATGACAGAGCGGGACACTTTGGGTGGATGAAACTGGAGTTCCTACTGAGAGAGCGGTTCTACTGGGTCAGTATGAGAGGGGCCATAGAGAAGTGGAGCAGGGACTGCGGCCCATGTCACCTCAGAAGGAAGGACCGTAGCCAGAAGACACCCTTGAGGCCCATCGTCACCAGGCAGCCTCTTGAGCTGGTAGCTCTGGACCATGTGTAGTTGGCTCCAAGCCGGTCCTGCTACATCTATGCCCTCACGATTGTGGATCATTACTCCCGGTTCCTGGTGGTGGTTCCTGTTAAAGACCTGACAGCCCAAACAGCGGCCAGAGCCTTCCAGCAACACTTCTGTCATCCACACGGGTATCCGGAACAGGTCTTGACAGATCAAGGTCCAGCGTTTGAGGCTGAAGTCTTCCAGGAGTTCTGCAACCTCTACGGCTGTAGGAAGATTCGAACAACGCCTTACCACCCGCAAACCAACGGGCTGTGTGAGAAAATGAACAATATCGTCATTGATCTCCTCAAGACGTTGCCCCTGGAAGAACGCAGCCTGTGGCCGGAGAAAATGCCAGACCTGATTGACTTGTACAACCATATCCCGGTGAATGCTACAAATTGCACCCCGGCTTACCTGATGCGCGCAAGACCAGGTAAGCTGCCGATAGACCTGGAGATGGGAGTCCTGACACCCGAGGACACCACACCAGACGCGGACTGGGATACGGAACGGCGGCTACAATACAAGAAGGTACAGGAGAGTGTGGAGAGGAGTCAGGCTCAAGCGAGAGAAAAGCAAGAGAGGCTCTTCAACCAACACACCCCTGCTGGTCCCCTGGAACCTGGTGAGCAGGTCCTGAAGCGGAAGAGAAGGCTTCACAAGCTGGACGACCAGTGGGAGAGAGACCCGTACACAGTACTGCAGTCCAACCACAACAACCCGAAGGTATGTGTGATTACCAAGGATGGAGGAGAAACCACTAGCACCGTCTCCAGAGACCAACTAAAACGGTGCCCCGAGCAACTGCAGAGTCCAAGTGAAGATCAAGATGGCCTTGAACCCGCAGAGGACAAGGAAGAAATGGTCAGCACCGTTCTCGGAGAGTTCCCCCGGACCTGGACTCGGATAAATGATGCCATAGTGGTACCCGCCCTACACTTCCTTCAACCTACCCAGCAGGAGCCTGCAGAAGAACAAGAAGAACAAGCAGCCCCAGAGGCAGAGGAACCCATGCCAGCAGCCCAGGAGAGTCAACCCTCTGCTGACAGTGAGGCTGCCATGCCTGCGTTAAGCCAAATAATCCGCAGACAGCTGCCTGCCCTGCCTGTAAACCCAGCTAGCTTGTCAACCCGGAGCACTAGGGGTCAAATGCCAGCTTGCTGGAAGATCTAAATGTATAATGTATATATTTAATGTGTTATGTTTGTACCCTGGTTATTAATAATGTTTCTCCAGTTTTCTTAGATGCAATGGACTGACAAGTTATGGACAGTGAATAACCGGAACTACCATGTAGATAGTTGCACCTGGTGCCCTCTTTCCAAGTTGGCCACAGAAGAAAAACCTGTCCGGCGTGTCCTCCTTGTGGTCCAAAGTAGTTAGCTCAGCCTTGCCGCCACGCCCAAGGCCAGGAACTTGGGGTTTATAGGGACAGGTCCCCACATCGCTCAAAAACTTCGCCTTGTTGGGTGAAATGGACACCCGGACACGGATCATACTGTGACTCTCTTCTTTTGTTGGTGATATGGACACCCAGGCACAGACCACACTGTGACCTAAAGAACTCAATATGTGGTGTTGTTTGTTATTTCTTTCCGTGTTGTGTTTATGGTCATGCATTTATACCCTGTATTTGTGTTTATTGTTTAGTCCCGGAGTACTAAAATTTACTAGGGGGGAATGTGTCACCCCAGGCCTGGATGCCACAAATATTAAAGGCTGTGTCCATTAGCATGCAGCACCTCCTGTCCCAGGCCAGTAGGGGGAGCAGGCTGCCCCTATAAAAGCTGGAACTGAGGACAGGGTTAGGGACACCAGGACCCACTTCTGAAGCATCCAGAAGGGTTCCCAGAGGAAAGGGACAGGTCAGCAGCAGCTGAGGAGTCCGGGAGGCAGAGGAGGAACAGCAAGCCAGGGACAGAGGCGAAGAGAGCTGGTCCAGGCTGAGAGAGATCTACACAACAGGACACTGGGGTCCGAGGCTGTCAGGGTTGCAAGCCCGGCAGCAGATAACCGTCCTGCGAGGGATTTTAGGTCCCTTGGCCAGAGAAGCATGGAGGCTCCGCCACACAGATGGACCGGTACAGCACGGAGAAGCTACAGGTACCTAAAGCCCCAGTCGCAAGCCATACAGGCGAAGTACACGGCCAGCTCAGGGACGTGGGCTATCACACCACGAAAAGGGGGATAGTCAGCAAGGGAAGCGAGAGAACGGTAGGCCTACCCACTCACCCTGACCAGTGGGGCTCACCCGAATGCTCTCAGACACCCAGGCCCATTCCTACCCTGTACTCCTGTTGGGTCATTAGCACTAACTACAATAAAGACCCTGGACTGTTTGAAGCGGACTCTGAACCCTTATTATTGCGGCCTGCACCATCACCCCCAGCATCCTATTACACTGCCCTGAGGCTACACTCTTCCCGTAGGGAGTTATCCTATCCCTGTGCTGCATACCAACATCAGCCTCAGCGGTCTGCCCTGCAACGGCGGTCATCCCTGACCGCAATCCACGGGTGGCGTAGTCGGACATTCAAAACCCTACAAATAGACTGCCACAGCATTTGGTCTGACCACCCTGAGCCACAGGATCGGGTTGCCACTACTACCCCCAATATTGCACTGAAGCCCGGTTCCGGGTGCCCCACGGCCCAGGGGGCGAGTCAGATGTATATAACGCACTCGGCCTCCTATATAAAGTATAGACTATAGGAGGCTGAGAGTGCGGTATACGTCATATATGAGGCCTAGAGTGCGGGCGGCGGGTCTACATGATGTATACAACGCACTCGGCCTCCTATATAAAGAATAGACTATAGGAGGCTGAGAGTGCGGTATACGTCATATATGAATGGCCTAGAGTGCGGGCAGCGAGTCTACATGATGTATACAATACACTCAGCCTCCTATACAAAGTATAGACTATAGGAGGCTGCGAGTGCGGTATACGTCATATATGAGACCTAGAGTGCGGGCGGCGTGCCTATATGATATATACAACACACTGAGCCTCCTATATAAAGTATAGACTATAGGAGGCTGAGAGTGCGGTATATGTCATATATGAGGCCTAGAGTGCGGGCGGCGGGTCTACATGATGTATACAACACACTCAGCCTCCTATATAAAGTATAGACTATAGGAGGCTGAGAGTGCGGTATTCGTCATATATGAGGCATAGAGTGCGGGCAGCAGGTCTACCTGATGTATACAATATACTCAGCCTCCTATATAAAGTATAGACTATAGGAGGCTGAGAGTGCGGTATATGTCATATATGAGGCCTAGAGTGCGGGCGGCGGGTCTACATGATGTATACAACACACTCAGCCTCGTATATAAAGTATAGACAATAGGAGGCTGAGAGTGCAGTATACGTCATATATGAGGCCTAGAGTGCGGGCGGCGGGTCTACATGATGTATACAACACACTCAGCCTTCTATATAAAGTATAGACTATAGGAAGCTGAGAGTGCAGTATACGTCATATATGAGGCTTAGAGTGCGGACGGGTCTACATGATGTATACAATGCACTATATACTATAGGAGGCTGAGAGTGCGGTAAATGTTATATATGAGGCTTAGAGTGTGGACGGGCCTACATGATGTACAGTATATAACGCACTTGGCCTCCTATATAAAGTATAGACTATAGGAGGCTGAGAGTGCGGTAAATGTTATATATGAGGCTTAGAGTGTGGACGGGCCTACATGTTGTATATAACACGCTTGACGCGCCCCCAGGGCCGTAGGGTGCTCGGCAGCCGGGCCTATGGATGCCGGTTTGGGGAATATCACGGTGGCTGGCCCGGTCCGTGACCCAGGGCAGTCAGTGAAAAGGGGGGTTTTAATTTATAGAGGATTTGTAAAGTTCGTGACGCCACCTGTGGATTGCGGCTAAAGGGAGCCGCCGCTGTCTAGCAGTCCTCTGGAGCTGGTGTTCGGCAGCAGGGATGGTGTGGCTCTCCACAAGTAGAGCTAGCTCCAGGGCAGTGTAGAAAGTGTAAGTTGCGCTGGGCGTTGTAGTCCCGGGAGGGAGAGCTGGCGCAGATGAAAGAATGGACGGAGGCAGTACAGTGCAGTCATCCGAGTTTTTACTCACAGTTCTTATGACAGTTCCACTGGTGCACTGTACGGGTGCTAGCCTCCCACATCGTGCTGCGTTCTCCAGGAAGGGGTTCAGTTCTTCCTCAGGCAGGTTAGGAGTACCTGACAGAACCCCACTTTCTTGTTTTCCTAGCTAGACCGTCTTCACGTTGGGTCTTTCTCCCTTCTGCCCTGCGCTTCCCCACTCCCGGACCTGCTTGACCCTCACAGGGATTAGAATGAGGCTTCAGCAACTGACTATACAAGCCAAAAGCCTCCGGTTTTCCCAGCCGAGACTTAGAGTAACACAGCTGGACCAGGGGCCGGTCCCCTTCTTGTGGCCTACGATCCCTCTGACTTCTGACAGATTCGGGGCGTACGGGTGCCGTCCTGCACTCGCCGTATCCCCTAGGATCCCTTCAACAGATTGGAGCCTACTCCCTGCTCCCCTCCTGGGCCTCTAGGACTAGGCCATACTGGTGGAGCAGAGCTCCTAAAGAGACTCTGCTCCCAGACTGTTCTTCTGAACTGTGCTCTCACTAACTGACCTGCCACCCTAAGATGGCTTCCCTTTATATACCTACTTCTCCCAGTGCTCCCCCTAACTACTGTACTTCCTCCACCCACACCCACTACTGGTTCCCCCTACCTTTGGGTTCGCCCCACTCCAGCCAGGGACAGAGCTCAGCAGAAAACACATTGCATCTTGCCCTTCCAGCCAGCCTGGAGCAGTGTAGTGTTGAATGTGGGTGCTGGGGTTCCAGGCAGCAATCCCTCCTTACCTGAGAGAAGGGAGACACCACACCTCTAGTTGAGATGCAAGTACCTCTGTGGCGACTGAACCCTCAGGGGCGCCACACACTCGTCCTCCTATATGAAGTATAGACTATAGGAGGCTGAGAGTGCGGTATAAGTCATATATGAGGCTTAGATTGCGGACGGGCCTACATGATGTATACAACGCACTCGGCCTTCTATATAAAGTATAGACTATAGGAGGCTGAGAGTGCGGTAAATGTTATATATGAGGCTTAGAGTGCGGACGGGCCTACATGATGTGTGTCGCCCCAGGACTGGATGCCACAAATATTAAAGGCTGTGTCTGAGAGCAGGAGGGAGGTTCCCTGGTCAGGGACCATTAGCATGCAGCACCTCCTGTCCCAGGCCAGTAAGGGGAGCAGGCTTCCCCTATAAAAGCTGGAACTGAGGGCAGGGTTAGGGAGACCAGGACCCACTTCTGAAGCATCCAGAAGGGTTCCCAGAGGAAAGGGGCAGGTCAGCAGCAGCTGAGGAGTCCGGGAGTCAGAGGAGGAACAGCAAGCCAGGGACAGAGGCGACGAGAGCCGGTCCTGGCTGATAGAGAACTACACAACCGGACACTGGGGTCTGAGGCTGTCAGGGTTGCAAGCCCGGCAGCAGATAACCGACCTGCGAGGGATTTTAGGTCCCTTGGCCTGAGAAGCCTGGAGGCTCCGCCACACAGAGGGACCGGTACGGCACGGAGAAGCTACAGGTACCTAAGGCCCGAGTCGCAAGCCATACAGGCGAAGTACACGGCCAGCTCAGGGACGTGGGCTATCACACCACGAAAAGGGGGATAGTCAGTAAGGGCAGACAGAGAGCGGTAGGCCTACCCACTCACCCTGACCAGTGGGGCTCACCTGAATGCTCTCAGACACCCAGGCCCATTCCTACCCTGTACTCCTGTTGGGTCATTAGTACTAACTACAATAAAGACCCTGGACTGTTTGAAGCGGACTCTGAACCCTTATTATTGTGGCCTGCACCATCACCCCCAGCATCCTAATACACTGCCCTGAGGCTACACTCTTCCCATGGGGAGTTATCCTATCCCTGTGCTGCATACCAACATCAGCCTCAGCGGTCTGCCCTGCAGCGGCGGTCATCCCTGACCGCAATCCACGGGTGGCGTAGTCGGACATTCAAAACCCTACAAATAGACTGCCACAGCATTTGGTCTGACCACCCTGAGCCACGGGATCGGGTTGCCACTACTACCCCCAACATTGCACTGAAGCCCGGTTCCGGGTGCCCCACGGCCGAGTCAGATGGCGAGTCAGATGTATATAACGTACTCGGCCTCCTATATAAAGTATAGACTATAGGAGGCTGAGAGTGCGGTATACGTCATATATGAGGCCTAGAGTGCGGGCGGCGGGTCTACATGATGTATACAACGCACTCGGCCTCCTATATAAAGTATAGACTATAGGAGGCTGAGAGTGCGGTATATGTCATATATGAGGCCTAGAGTGCGGGCGGCGGGTCTATATGATCTATACTTTATATAGGAGGCTGAGTGTGTTGTATAGATCATATAGACCCGCCGCCCGCACTCTAGGCCTCATATATGAAATATACCGCACTCTCAGCCTCCTATAGTCTATACTTTATATAGGAGGCTGAGTGTGTTGTATACATCATATAGACCTGCCGCCCGCACTCTAGGCCTCATATATGAAATATACCGCACTCTCAGCCTCCTATAGTCTATACTTTATATAGGAGGCTGAGTGTGTTGTATACATCATATAGGCCCGCCGCCCGCACTCTAGGCCTCATATATGACGTATACTGCACTCTCAGCCTCCTATAGTCTATACTTTATATAGGAGGCTGAGTGTGTTGTATAGACTATAGGAGGCTGAGAGTGCAGTATACGTCATATATGAGGCCTAGAGTGCGGGCGGCGGGCCTATATGATGTATACAACACACTCAGCCTGCTATATAAAGTATAGACTATAGGAGGCTGAGAGTGCGGTATATTTCATATATGAGGCCTAGAGTGCGGGCGGCGGGTCTATATGATGTATACAACACACTCAGCCTCTTATATAAAGTATAGACTATAGGAGGCTGAGAGTGTGGTATACGTCATATATGAGGCCTAGAGTGCGGGCGGTGGGTCTATATGATGTATACAACACACTCAGCCTCTTATATAAAGTATAGACTATAGGAGGCTGAGAGTGTGGTATACGTCATATATGAGGCCTAGAGTGCGGGCGGTGGGTCTATATGATGTATACAACACACTCAGCCTCTTATATAAAGTATAGACTATAGGAGGCTGAGAGTGCGGTATACGTCATATATGAGGCCTAGAGTGCGGGCAGCGGGTCTATATGATGTATACAACACACTCAGCCTCCTATATAAAGTATAGACTATAGGAGGCTGAGAGTGCAGTATACGTAATATATGAGGCCTAGAGTGCGGGCAGCGGGTCTATATGATGTATGCAACACAATCAGCCTCCTATATAAAGTATAGACTATAGGAGGCTGAGAGTGCAGTATACGTAATATATGAGGCCTAGAGTACGGGCGGTGGGTCTATATGATGTATACAACGCACTCAGCCTCTTATATAAAGTATAAACTATAGAAGGCTGAGAGTGCAGTATACATCATATATGAGCCCTAGAGTGCGGGCGGCGGGTCTATATGATGTATACAACGCACTCAGCCTCTTATATAAAGTGTAAACTATAGGAGGCTGAGAGTGCAGTATACATCATATATGAGGCCTAGAGTGCGGGCAGCGGGTCTATATGATGTATACAACACACTCAGCCTCCTATATAAAGTATAGACTATAGGAGGCTGAGAGTGCAGTATACGTAATATATGAGGCCTAGAGTACGGGCGGTGGGTCTATATGATGTATACAACGCACTCAGCCTCTTATATAAAGTATAAACTATAGAAGGCTGAGAGTGCAGTATACATCATATATGAGCCCTAGAGTGCGGGCAGCGGGTCTATATGATGTATGCAACACAATCAGCCTCCTATATAAAGTACAGAATATAGGAGGCTGAGAGTGCGGTATATGTCATATATGAGGCTTAGAGTAGGGACGGGCCTACATGATGTATACAACGCACTCAGCCTCCTATATAAAGTATACACTATAGGAGGCTGAGAGTGCGGTATACGTCATATATGGGGCCGCCGCCTATATGATATATAGATCGCACTCTCTACCTCCTATATGAAATATAGATCACACTCTTGGCCTCTTATACCACATATACAATCTATAAGGCCTCTTTCACACATCAGTGTTTCCAGTATGTGTTGTGACAGTTTCCACACGTATCAGAGACACTGACACACGTAGACACATTCAGATGAATGGGTCTGTGCACATGTCAGTGCGTTTCCACAGACCGTGTGTCCGTGGGAAAAACACGCTGATATGTTTGTTTTTTTACACCATGCACGGGTCGAAAAACGCCTGCACACGTACGCACTGATGACACACTGATGACACACAGATGATTTCCGTGTGACACGTAGCGGCGCCTGGGAATCAGCAGTACAGTTCGTGCTGTTCCCAGGCGCCGGTACAAAGATGCCACACAGACACGGATATCTCCGGTACTGTTTTTTCCAGTATGGGAAATATCCGGACATGTGAAAGAGCCCCATGTCATATAGGAGGCCGAGAGTCTGTATGTCATATAGGAGACCGAGAGTGCGGTATATGTAATATATGGGGCCTACTGTGTATAATGTATAGATCGCACTCTACCTCCTTTATGAAATATAGATCACACTCTTGGCCTCTTATATGACATATACAGAGTATATGTCATATAGGATGCTGAGAGTGCGGGTCTATATTACATATACAACACACTCAGCCTCCTATGTAAAGTATATATTATAGGAGAAGGAAAGTGCGGTCTATATCTCATATAGGAGGCCGAGAGAGTGGTGTATGTCATGTGTGGGGCCTATATGATGTATAGATCGCACTTTCTGCCTCATATATGACAAACAGACCGCACTCGCGGCCTCCTATATAAAGCATATATTAGGGGAGACCGAGCATGCGGTCTGTATGTCATAGAGGAGGCAGAGAGTGCTGTACACGACCTATAAACTCGCACTCTCTGCCTCCTGTATGATGTATAGACCGCAGTCTCGTTGTTCCTTATGTAGTGTATACAGCATAATAAAGTGTATAGTATGGTGCTGTGTTTGTATAATATTATGTAGCGTTGTGTATATAATATATTTTTAGCGCCAACATATTCCGCAGCACTTTACATTACAGAGGGGACATGTACAGAAAATAAAGACAGTACAGGATAACACACAACTCAGATACCAAGAGGGGTGAGGGACCTGCTGCTCGCAAGCTACAATCTATGGAGAAATAGGGAGACACGAAAGGTAAATGATAAAATGTGCTGATATTGTGCGATACAACCATTATAAACTAAATAGGGTCTGCACCAGCCAGCATGTGTACAGTACCAATACAGGGGACTATTAAGTGCATGGAGGGTGTGTACACAGATGCTACAAGGGTTTATATATGAATATAACAGGAGAAACAGAGTTTATATAGGCATAAAACCAGTATAGCTTTATTAGATACAAGATAGTAAAAAAGCCACAACAGTGGCGACACAAAGTAAATAACAGATTACAAAATACAGTACATGGTAACATATGTAGAGAGTATATGTGGCAAACCACCCCCCCCCCAAAAAAAGGGCTATAGAAGGGCAAGGGGTACTCCCCGCAATCAATTGTTATATTCAACAGCTTCCGCAGGGAAGAAAGACATGGGAAGGATCCGCTACATCTCCACCTTTAATCATGAGTGGGGGGAGATGCGGCAGATCCTCTCCAAGCATTGGGGTGTTCTTGGTGCGGAGCCCTCCCTACGAGAATATGTGGGGGACTATCCACTCATGACACCCAGGAAAGCCAATAACCTGGGTGACATGTTGACACGGAGTCATTATGTTCCCCCACTTACCAACCCTTTTGGGTCCTGAGGACCAAGGATTGGCTTTTTTCCTTGCGGCCACTGTCTGGCATGCGCCAATGCCGTGCGCTCTGTCTCCTTTTCCTCATCCGACGGCTCTCGTGAATACCAAATTTGTAATTATATATCCTGTGGTTTAACCCATGTGATTTATTACGCAACTTGTGCCTGTGATTTAATTTACATCGGTTTGACCACGAGAGAGCTAAGAGTGAGGATACGGGAACACGTGCGCGACATTGGCGCGGCCAGAACGGTGGCCGACCAACGGGAGCCAAAAACTATCCCACGTCACTTTCAATGCAAACATAACTGCGATCCAAAATCTTTGAAGGTGAGTGGAATTGATATTTCACACCTTGGCTCCCGTGGAGGTGACTGGACAAAGGCTCTTGGTCAAAAGGAAGTAAAATGGATCGTATGTCTGAATACCATGTCTCCTCGGGGCCTTAATGAGGCACTTAGCTTTGCCCCCTTCCTGTGACATGGGCCTCGCCTGTTATATCATTCTCCGCCTTAGATGTTATATAACCAATTTTGGCCCTTTTGGCTATTTTTGTTTTTAATATTTATCTGGTATTTTCAATATTTGCTTTTTACCTTTTAATCCCTATTTTTCTTTATTTTTCCTCTTGGCTCCTTTTTTCTTTGGTCCATATATAGCATGAGAACGGAACCACATCCTATTTTATGCGCTGATCAACATCACTGGATTTAATGAGACCGGCCCTGCATACTGTATACATGGACATCTCTACACATTTGATGTTATACTGTCGTGACTTGTATTATCGGCCATTATATATATAATGCATTGCAGGACTAATGATTGCTTGACCCTTTGTTATTTTTTTGGATGCCAGCCTCTGCTATTGGCCATTATGTTGCTAGGTGACACACGATGCGGTGCGCATGCGCTCTGGGCACGCTGCTCTCGGCCCGGGCATGGCCGTCTTTCTCCTGGCCGCGCACTTCCGGTGCACATACCATGTGTTTCCGGCGTGCGCGTTACCAGGTGACGGATTCTGACAGTTTCCGGCGCCTAGCGCATGCGCCGACGAGCATCGGTCACTTATTCACTTCCGGTCACGTGACTAGTATCGCGGTCACGTGACCGTGTGAAAAGACTTTAAAAAGGTCCCTGTCCTTTACAAGCTTATGCCTCTTGAGAAAGCCCATAGCATCGGGGCGAAACACGCGTCGAGCCTCCCTTTTGGTCTCTTGGTGCCTTGAGTTTATCCTGTTCCTGGTCTACTTGTCACCTTTCTTCTGCTGGCCCTCCCTTATTAGTGACTGGTAAGCGGTATTTGAATTCTCCTCGACATTTGATGCATACCTGCACACTTGTGCGGATACTCTTTACTTATGGTATATTCTATATGTTCTCTGCTTATCACTCCCTCTTTTTTTGGGGGGGGTTTTGCCACATATACTCTCTACATATGTTACCTTGTACTGTATTTTGTAATCTGTTATTTACTTTGTGTCGCCACTGTTGTGGCTTTTTTACTATCTTGTATCTAATAAAGCTATACTGGTTTTATGCCTATATAAACTCTGTTTCTCCTGTTATATTCATATTTAATATTGAGTAGGCTTGTGGCCATTAGAAGCTATGTATTTTCTAGTTGTCTTCCCGCCACGACTCTAAAAGATGAAGGCCGTTCTGTGTATAAGGGTCTATATATGCTACTACAGTATACACAGTATATGGTGTACAGATGGTTAGATACTAAGGTGCTGCGTATATAGTGTGGAATCCACACTATATACACTGCCATAGCTATACATTATATAGTATATACACTGCTCCACTCTATATTCTTGAACACAGTGTATACAGTGCTGGCCAAAAGTATTGGCACGTCTGCAATTCTGTCAGATAATACTCAGTTTCTTCCTGAAAATGATTGCAATCACAAATTCTTTGGTATTATTCTCTTCATTTAATTTGTCTTCAATGAAAAAAACACAAAAAGAATTGTCCTAAAGCCAAATTGGATATAATTCCACACCAAACCTAAAAAAGGGGGTGGACAAAAGTATTGGCACCCTTTGAAAAATCATGTGATGCTTCTCTAATTCGTGTAATTAACAGCACCTGTAACTTACCTGTGGCACCTAACAGGTGTTGGCAATAACTAAATCACACCTGCAGCCAGTTAACATGGATTAAAGCTGACTCAACCTCTGTCCTGTGTCCTTGTGTGCACCACACTGAGCATGGAGAAAAGAAAGAAGACCAAAGAACTGTCTGAGGACTTGAGAAACCAAATTGTGAGGAAGCATGAGCAATCTCAAGGCTACAAGTCCATCTCCAAAGACCTGAATGTTCCTGTGTCTTCCGTGCGCAGTGTCATCAAGAAGTTTAAAGCCCATGGCACTGTGGCTAACCTCCCTAGATGTGGACGGAAAAGAAAAATTGACGAGAGATTTCAACGCAAGATTGTGCGGATGGTAGGATACCCAGGAAGACCCCACTTCTTACCCTGAGACATAAAAAAGCCAGGCTGGAGTTTGCCAAAAAACTTACCTGAGAAAGCCTAAAACGTTTTGGAAGAATTTTCTCTGGTCAGATGAGACAAAAGTAGAGCTTTTTGGGAAAAAGCATCAACATAGAGTGTACAGGAAAAAAAAAGAGGCATTCAAAGAAAAGAACACGGTCCCTACAGTCAAACATGGCGGAGGTTCCCTGAAGTTTTGGGGTTGCTTTGCTGCCTCTGGCACTGGACTGCTTGACCGTGTGCGTGGCATTATGAAGTCTGAAGACTACCAACAAATTTTGCAGCATAATGTAGGGCCCAGTGTGAGAAAGCTGGGTCTCCCTCAGAGGTCATGGGTCTTCCAGCAGGACAATGACCCAAAACACACTTCCAAAAGCACTATAAAATGGTTTTAGAGAAAGCACTGGAGACTTCTAAGGTGGCCAGCAATGAGTCCAGACCTGAATCCCATAGAACACCTGTGGAGAGATCTCAAAATGGCAGTTTGGAGAAGGCATCCTTCAAATATCAAGGACCTGGAGCAGTTTGCCAAAGAAGAATGGTCTACAATTCCAGCAGAGCATTGTAAGAAACTCATTGATGGTTACCGGAAGCGTTTTTTTGCAGTTATTTTGGCTAAAGGTTGTGCAACCAAGTATTAGGCTGAGGGTGCCAATACTTTTGTCTGGCCCTTTTTTGGAGTTTTGTGTGAAATGATCAATGATTTGATTTTTTCTTCATTCTCTTTTGTGTTTTTTCCTTGCAAGCAAATTAAATGAAGATAATAATACCAAAGAATTTGTGATTGCAATCATTTTCAGGAAGAAACTGAGTATTATCTGACAGAATTGCAGGGGTGCCAATACTTTTGGCCAGCACTGTATGTATTGTGGTGCAGCGGCATTGCTATAATGATCTAGTATGTCTGTTTAGGCTATTTCCTCCCCCTCAGCTGACTGGTCACATGACTGTGACATCACACAGGTCCTTTTGCTCACAGAAGGTATGGACACGTGACTGTGAGATAAGCACAGGTCCTGTGGCTGTGTCTACAGGATATATAAAAACCTGGTGAGTTGAGCAGTGGGCAGTGTACCTGTGAGAGAGGCATGAGGCCTGTTCCCCGGGTGGGTGGGACACTGTTTGTCTGAAGCCTAGTGAGGCCGGGTGAAGCCTGGATCCCATGTGGATGTCAGTAAGCCTTGGAGGGCCAGAGGCTAGAGACCCCATCTGGGAAACAAATGGACCAAAGCAGCTAAAGCCCGACGTAGGTAATACTATTTGTGTTATGGACATTTTCATGGACATTGTTTTATTATTACCTTGCGGGAGGCTGTAACTAGAGCCAAGTGGGCCGGTCTGCCACTTGGGCTCGTGGACTTTATATCTGTGTCGGTGGGCCACGGAGTTGGACCCGGAAATCAGCAGTTTATGGAGTTAATAAACTGCTGACTTGAGAAATACCGGAAAATATGGCAGGTGTGTTTTAAATTGACGCAGCGAAGCGAGTATCCCCCAGGATAATGACAAGCGCTGCCTTACAGTATATATAATGTGTGTGTATAAATATATATATATTTATATATATTGCAGAGTACCACTTCTGTCCTGTATACTGGGCATAATTCTCTATGTATTATCCTTTATATACACTGGATAGTACCAATTCTCCTGCACTGTATACTGGGTGTAATTCTCAGTATCTGTATATACACACTGCACTGCTAAAATAAAATGTATAATAATAATAATGTGAGTGGTTTCCCCTCTGAAACTTACCATTCCCAGCATGCCCTGTCAGATTTAATCCTTCAGGGTTTACTGGGAGTTGTAGGTTTGTTACTGCACTGATGATGCGGGGACGGGTATTGCATCCGAGCCCACAGCACCAAGTCATTCACACTGTAAGGCTATTTTCACACTTGCGTTGTGAAATCCGTCCAACTCTTCTGCCTGGAAAGAGTCGGATAGATTTCACAAAATTCCAGCACTTTCCTGATACAGCCTGATGCTCCCTTTGACTATAAAGGGAGGCTGGTCGTGAGCCAGCAAAATAGGCAAGCGCGCTGCTACATTGACTGTGCTCTATACATGCCAGGTGCAGGCAGTATAATACAGCAGGCACCGAACTGCAAAGATCAGGGCTGGCGATGCCACCATACCCAGTTATTTAAACCCTCAGATGCCACGTTCAATAGCAATTGTAGAATCTGTGACGTAAAGCAGAGGGAGGCGACTCATATTGGAGCAGTGAAATCGCCTCTGCCTGGCACATTCCCATGGTAAGCTGTAACAGGTACCTGTGTATAATTTAAGGAAAAAATGCTGGGATGATCTTCATGATTTTTTACCATATTTTTGCATCCTGCTTTTATAAACAGATGTTTCATACTTACTTGCTCCCTACCGCTGAGGTCCTCCATGCCTCTTGCATGTCAATGCTCTGGGTCTCGCTGTGCTTATATCTGCCACAGCAATGGCCACATGCTCCACTGCAGTCAATGACTGGCTTCACATGTCACCACTGAAACCAGTTATTGGCTCCTGTGCCGGCTGTGATAGATGGAAACACTATGTGGACTGTTCCATGGACATGGAGAAGGTGATGTAGAAGACCGTAGCGGTGCATAGCGGGTAAGGACCTATTCACATTTCAATTTTTCACTGACATGTGTTGTCCACATTTCTCATTTGCAGCACGCATACACATTGATTTTAATGTGTGTTCACACATCAGTGTTGTTTTACGGACCATGGGTCAATGAAAAAAATTCATGAACACATGCACTATTTTTGGTCCGTGATGCGGACCAAACACACACACACTAAATTCTATGGGTCTGTGAAAATCACGGGAATGACATCCATGTTTGGTCCGTTTTTAACAGATAGATGCATTGGAAATTATTTTCTGAGCTGAGCAGTGTCCATGGAATACGGATGACCCATTGAGGGCACACAGACGTGAAACGGACCCTTCATGGATGAAACGTACACATTTTAGACACGGTGTGAACAGTGCCTAGGTACGAATCTTCTGTTTAGAGAGGCATGCTGAGGGCACTTGCTAGAAAATAATTTTTCCAGAACATCCCCTTTACAGGCCAAAGTACGCTGCAAACAGTACAATTGCAAAATAAGACAATATACAACAGTTTCCTCTTTACAATGAAAGAACTAATAGTATTACATGTTCTTTTATGTAGGACCAATGTGAATGCTGTGCATTGTGAACAAGCAAGAGCTGAGAATACTGCGTAGACCACCGGATCAGTTGGTAGCCAGTTATAAAGTGATACAGGGTAGGTGATACATGAAATCTAGTATTGATAGCTAGCTTTTTGTTTTACTGGTAGAACATTGACTCAGAAATACAATGAATACTAAATGGAATTTAGGCTAGTTTCACACAAGTGAATCTACTGTGTGAAACACGCTGCTGGTATATCCGCTCTGGAGGAAGATCGTGCCGGCATTACACTTACATATACTCATATACAATGCCCAGCGCTTCCTCCTGTTCTGTAATGTAGTGACAAGCTGCAAATTGCATCTCGTTAGATTACAGAGTTGTAGTGTGGGCGCCTAGAGTCAATTACCCTGGTGGGCCCTAGGCACCCCAGTCCGACCCTGGCAATATTATTATCCTTTTGTCATAATATCACATAATTGTGTTATCTTCATTGTGCTTTATACAGATAACACCATGCTGTTTTGCACCATCTTGTGGCCTTTTTTGAGTATTACGCTCCCACTATGCACAGTGTTGATTTCTCTCTATGAACTATGAATGCTACACTACTTTTGCAGATTGCCCCGGTGGCACGCATTCTCATCTGGTGCCCTGCCAGTTCTCTTCCTGTATCTTTTGTTCCCTTCGGCGTCACAATCCAGTTTGTGTCACGGTCGGTCATGTGATGTGGGTCGAGGCAAGCTCCCGGACTTCACCAGTTCACGCATGCGTCACTACACTCTGCGTCCCTCTCCTATTGGCTAGCGCAGCATTTTTATTCTCTCTCTTCCTGTGATGTGTCGGGGTGGGCACATTGTAAGGCAGCTCCTGCTGTGAACAAAGTATGCAGTAAACTCATTTTTTCCCATCCATCCTGAGTGTACGCTATTTGACCGTGCCATGTATGGGAATATATATATACCTTTTACCCCAATCTTGTATACTTGACCATTATTTAGTCCCCATACCCCCGTATATTCTCATAGCATCATCAATAGTATACATGTATTTTTACACATATTTGCTTATATATATTTCAGATGATGGTTATATACAGTATACTGTATTTGTGATTTTATACTAAGCAGTGAGTCTCCTTTACATTTTACTATTTATATGTGTGATCTGCACCATCTTCCTGTTTTTGTATGTCCACTGCACCTTTTTACTTCATCAATAAAGTTAATCTTTTATGACATTTATTTATGAATCGCTATATTGACTTAATTATTATTTTTTTGTCCCATCTATCAGTTTTGCTAACGATTAGTCTGTTGGCGCTAATGTCTGAGATATATGTACACACACTTATTATCCTCTAACATCAGAAGCACAGCGCACTTTATCCAGGACCAACAGGAATATACCTCGAGTGTCCTTATTGTTATATATATGACTCGCCCCCAGGGCCATGGGGTACTCGACAGCCGAGCCTTATGGCTGCTTTTGGGGGAGATCACGGTGGCTGGCCCGGTCCGTAACCCAGGGCGGGTCAGTGTAAAAAGGGGGATATTTTGTAGGGGAATTTGCCGTGACGCCACCTGCGGTGTCTGGTGAGGATCACCAGCGCTGCAACAGTCCTCTGAGGCAAATTTTAGGACAGCTTGTGATGGATCGGCTCCCCACAGGTGGAGCAGGCCTCAGGGCAGTGTAGATAAATGGAGGAGGTGTGCTGGGCGTTATAGTGCAGGGAGGGAAATGGCACCGGCGAAATAAAGGAGCGGAGGCAGCTCAGTGCAGTCATCCAAGATTTACTCACAGTTCTTAGACAGTCCACAGGTGCACTGTACCGGCGCAAGCCTCCCGCGTCGCACTGCGTTCACCGGGCAAGGTTTCAGTCCTTCCTCAGGCAGCTCGGGTGTACCTGGCAGAACCCCACTTTCATATCTCACTCTCCTCCTCTGACTGAACACACTCTCTCTAAGATGGCTTCCCTATTTATACTCCTATCAAAGTGCTTTCTCTAACTACTTCCTCCACCCACACCCACTACTGGTTCCCCCCATCCAGCCAGGGACAAGGCTCAGCAGCTGCGCTCTGCATGTTGCCCCCCCAGCCGGCCTGGAGTAGGGTAGTGTTGGATGCAGGTGTTTGGGGTTCCGTGCAGCACTCCCACCTTACCTGAGAGAAGGGAGACACCACACCTCGGGGTGAGGTGCAGTACTTCTGTGGCGACTGAACCCTCAGGGGCGCCATATATATACCGTATATAATTAAAAATAAAAAAACAGAATATCCTCCCGCCATTTTTACTTTTTCAGTTCTTTTATTGTACTCTAATGAATTTACATTTTTTAACTACCTGATTCTTGTCATTCCCTTTCTCCTTTTACCCCAGCCCTGTTACAAGCGCAAGTCTGTATATATCAGATATATACCATTTTATCTACTTTACCCATTAGACGACTGTGGTAATCGTCCTTTCTTGCAGCAGGTTTCAAGGGCTCAACTGCAAGCACCACCATCCTTTTTATTACTTAATTTCTGAGTACAGATCACCATAAAAAACACGAATCTGTCAATGAGTTTATGGGAAAAAGCAAACAAGTTATGGACTGTGGAAGAGATATATGTGACCAAAATGAACACTCATTTCCAGCAGATGATACCTATGACCTATCCCTACACTAAATACAGCTAACAGCGGTATTAATAGGGAATAGAATAGATGTTACCTTGATATTTTTTTTAGGTTGCAGCAGCAAGGACTATAAGGCAATAATTCTTGACTAGATGCCTGTAATAGCTATCCCTACTGCGACAGCTCAAACTACATGAACTACAGATAAGAACGGTATTATTAGAGAATATAATCTATTTGAATTAGCCCTGAAAAAAGCTATTAGTTTAACGTAGCAGCACCAAGGACTGTTATTTCATCAACCCTGCTGGGGAATATAGTGGAGCATTTCGTATCTACTCAGCCTAATATGGAGGAGACCAGGATCTTCTATACTTACTGTACAAAGTCTCCTGTCCTGGCTGTGACATCCTGTATGCAGTGTGAGAACTCCCAATGTGACGACCACCTGACAGCCCACAACAAGGCACTGGATCATATACTAATAGAATCCGGCTCTTTTGGTTTCCAAAAATGCTCCCTCAACAAGAAGATGGAGCCTCAGAAAAGCATTTTTTACTATTAATAAGGAGTGGGTGTCCTAGACTGGTAATGCATGCGCTTTAAGGACTGCCAAAAATTAGAAGGAGGCACTCCAATACCTCTTTGAAGAGACGTAGTGGAGGGACTCAGAAAACCTTTTTTTCCCATTATTAATGAGTGGGTATCCTAGACTGATAATGCGCATGCACTAAGTGCATGGGCTGGAAAACATTTAGGCTATGTGCCCACGTTTCGGACCTGAAGCATATTTTTTACGCTTCTCCCTGGCGGGAAAATCGCATGCGGATATTACATGCGGTTTTCCTGCCAGGTAGAAGCGTTTGTGAGGCGTCTTTGCATGCATTTCCGCATGCGGGTTATCAAGCACTTCTCCAAGCATCACTTGGAAAAGTGCTTGACAACTTGTTCAGAATGGTAAAAAATAAACTTTATACTCACCTTCTGATGCATTCTCTGCCCCGTCCGGAGGCTTGAGCGGCTCACGCTGTTGTGTGCAGGACCTGCTCTGACGTCATTGTGTCATGTGGTGGGTCACATGACTCAGTGACGTGGCAGGTCCTTCAGACAACAGCGCGACGGAGGGAAAACATCAGAAGATAAGTATAAACTTTATTTTATTCTTTTTTTTTACAGGTTCTTTGGTACCCAGGTCTGGATGAGAGTCTCCTCTCATCCAGACTTGGGTACCATCCGCACATTGATTCCGCTGCGCTTCCGCAAAATTAATGAACATGCTGCGGATTTTTGACCGCAGCATATACGCTGCGGAAAAATCCGCAGCATGGGCATTGACATTGCGGAATGCCATTGGGGACCATGGGGTGCGGATATACATGCGTTTTTCAAGCGTTTACGCTGCGGAAATTCCGCAGCATATACGCTTGAAAAACGCTACGTGGGCACACAGCCTTACCCCCGGAGGGGGTATACATTTATATCAGAAAATGTTAGCGATAGGCCTCTCAAAATTCTCAATGCGGGTATTATAAACACCCTTAAAAGATTTATAGTAAGGGTAGCATAATCACCCTGTTGATATGGTGGTGGAGGAGAAGGAGGAGGAGGACATAAAAAGGTCAACCTGTCAGCATTTTCAGTTGAGAGGCGGATGTGCCTATCAGTTATAATTTTCCCGGCGGCACTAAAAACCCGCTCTGACAAAACGCTAGCAGCAGGGCAGGTCAGGACATCCAAGGTGTAGAGAGACAGTACATGCCATGTGTCCAGCTTGGATACCCAATAGTTGTAAGGCACAGAGGAATCATGAAGGACGCTGGTACGGTCAGCAAGGTACTCAGCATCTTCCAAAACTTTTCCCTCCTTGTCAGAGTACACCAGACATCAGGGCCTGGGCGCTGGGAGGGTTTGAGAAAACTGTCCCAGACCTTTTTTAGTGTTCCCCTGCCTCTGCTCCATCTGGTGTGTGTCTCAATCGTCAGTACTCCTTTGTTGTCTAAGGAACTGTGACCTCTGCTGCCTGCGTTGTCAGATGGAATTTTTTTTTTAATAATTCCTCAACTAGGGCCTTCGAGTACTGCAACATTTTATTAGACCTCTCCGCCACGGGAAGGAGAGATGGAAAGTTCTCATTGTAGCGTAGGTCTAGAAGGGTGACCAACCAGTAATTAGTGTTGGCCAAAATGCATATAACGTGAGGGTCGCAGGAAATGCAGTGGAACATAAACTCAGCCATGTGTGTTAGACTGCCAACAGCCAAGACTTCTGTCCCCACCAAGAGGACACCTGTCCATCTTCTCCACCTCGTCCTTCCTCTACTCCTCCTCTTCAGGCCATCCTCACTGTACTGATTGGATGAAGGTGGTGTGGGTAGTACCGTCTGTAGCTCAGGCAACCAGTGTTATGATCAGCTACAGGGACTAAGGAAATACAGGATATCTGTCCCTACAATAAAACTAAACTATATCCCTACGATGTAACGGGGAACCTGATCCTGCGATCAGACCCGCTAAAGTCCTCGGCTAGTCTGTACGAAGACCTATAGATGTGAGGGAGGGATCCCTACAAGAAGTAGGGACTGGGATAAGTTGGACACCTCCTAGCAGAAATAGTAGCAGTCAAAGACAAACACACAACAAAAAGCATAGAGGTCAGAAGACCTAGCAAAACTAACAGAGAACGGCAACAGAGCACCAAGCTAGCTCAAGAGTAGTAAATACAATGAAGTCCAGCAAGGCCAGGAGGGCGGAGCCGGATAAAATAGGCAAAAATGGTCATGTGACCAGCAAACTAAAAAAAACCTAACAGGAGAGCTCTAACAACCAGCTCCTTAACTCCTCCTCCTCCTCATTATGTATATAGTTAGGTCCATATATATTTGGACAGAGACAACATTTTTCTAATTTTGGTTCTAGACATTACCACAATGAATTTTAAACAAAACAATTTAGATGCATTTGAAGTTCAGACTTTCAGCTTTCATTTGAGGGTATCCACATTAAAATTGGATGAAGGGTTTAGGAGTTTCAGCTCCTTAACATGTGCCACCCTGTTTTTAAAGGGACCAAAAGTAATTGGACAATTGACTCCAAGGTTATTTCATGGACAGGTGTGGGCAATCCTTTCGTTATGTCATTCTCAATTAAGCAGATAAAAGGCCTGGAGTTGATTTGAGGTGTGGTGCTTGCATTTGGAAGGTTTTTCTGTGAAGTAAACATGCGATCAAAGGAGCTCTCCATGCAGGTGAAACAAGCCATCCTTAAGCTGCAAAAAACAGAAAAACCCATCCGAGAAATTGCTACAATATTAGGAGTGGCAAAATCTACAGTTTGGTACATCCTGAGAAAGAAAGAAAGCTCTGGTGAACTCATCAATGCAAAAAGACCTGGGCGCCCACGGAAGACAACAGTGGTGGATGATCGCAGAATAATCTCCATGGTGAAGAGAAACCCCTTCACAACAGCCAACCAAGTGAACAACACTCTCCAGGAGGTAGGCGTATCAATATCCAAATCTACCATAAAGAGAAGACTGCATGAAAGTAAATACAGAGGTTCACTGCACGGTACAAGCCACTCATAAGCATCAAGAATAAAAAGGCTAGACTGGACTTTGCTAAAAAAACATCTAAAAAAGCCAGCACCGTTCTGGAAGAACATTCTTTGGACAGATGAAACCAAGATCAACCTCTACCAGAATGATGGAAAGAGAAAAGTATGGCGAAGGCGTGGTACAGCTCATGATCCAAAGCATACCACATCATCTGTAAAACACGGCGGAGACAGTGTGATGGCTTGGGCATGCATGGCTGCTAGTGGCACTGGGTCACTAGTGTTTATTTATGATGCGACACAGGACAGAAGCAGCTGAATGAATTCTGATGTATTCAGAGCCATACTGTGTGCTCAGATCCAGCCAAATGCAGCCAAACTGATTGGTCGTCGTTTCATGCTACAGATGGACAATGACCCAAAGCAACCCAGGAGTTTATTAAAGCAAGGAAGTGGAATATTCTTGAATGGCCAAGTCAATCACCTGATCTCAACCCAATTGAGCATGCATTTCACTTGTTAAAGACTAAACTTCAGACTGAAAGGCCCACAAACAAACAGCAACTGAAAACCACCGCAGTGAAGGCCTGGCAGAGCATCAAAAAGGAGGAAACACAGCATCTGGTGATGTCCATGAGTTCAAGACTTCAGGCAGTCATTGCCAACAAAGGGTTTTCAACCAAGTACTAGAAATGAACATTTTATTTACAATTATTTCATCTGTCCAATTACTTTTGGTCCCTTTAAAAACAGGGTGGCACATGTTAAGGAGCTGAAATTCCTAAACCCTTCATCCAATTTTAATGTGGATACCCTCAAATGAAAGCTGACAGTCTGAACTTCAACTGCATCTGAATTGTTTTGTTTAAAATTCATTGTGGTAATGTCTAGAACCAAAATTAGAAAAATGTTGTCTCTGTCCAAATATATAACTGTATGTCCCTCAATTTTGTTATATGTCACCCATCCTGGTAAACAGTTGAAACCAGAAGTTTACATACACTAAGATTACTATGCCTTTAAACAATTCTGGACTGCCCATATGATGATGTCATGTGTTTGTAAGCTTCTATTTTTTTGGCAACATCTGAGTTAATTAGAGACACACCTGTGGATGTACTTTAATGCACACCTGAAACGCACTGCTTCTTTGTATAGCATCATGGAAATGTCTAAAGAAATTAGCCAAGATATCAGGAAGAGAATTGTGGACTTGCACAAGTCTGGCTCATCCTTGAGTACAATTTCAAGATACCTGAAGGTGCCTCATTCATCTGTGCAAACAATTATATGCAAGTACAAACAAAATGGGAATGTCCAGCCATCATACCACTCAGGAAGGAAACGGTTCTGTGTCCCAGAGATGAACATGCTTTAGTCCAACATGTGCATATCAACCCAAGGACAAAAACAAAAGACCTTATGAAGATGATGGTGGAAGCTGGTAAGATTGTGTCAATATCCACAGTGAAACGAGTACTGTATCAATATGGGCTGAAAGGCCACTCTGCCAGGAAGAAGCCATTACTCCAAAAGAAACATAAAAAGCCAGATTAATGTTTGCAACGCACAGGAGCAAAGACCTTAATTTTTGGATACATGTCCTGTGGTCATAATGACCATCATTACGTTTGAAGGAAAAAGGGAGAAGCTTGGAAGCCTAAAAATACCATCCCAAATGTGAAACACGTGGGTGGCAGCATCATGTTGTGGTTTTGTTTTGCTGCAGGAGGGACTGGTGCACTTCACAAAATAGATGGCATCATGAGAAAAGAAGATTATGTGGCAATACTGAAGCAACATCTTAAGACATCAGCCAGGAAGTTAAAGCTTTGGCATAAATTGGTCTTCCAATTGGACAATGACCCGAAGCATACTGACAAAATGGTAACAAAGTGGCTTAAGGATATCAAAGTCAATGTTTTGGAGTGACCATTACAAAGCCCTGATCTCAATCCTATAGAAAATTTATGAGCAAAGCTGAAAACGAAGGTGCGAGCAAGGCGACCTACAAACCTGGATCAGTTACACAAGTTTTGTCAGGAGGAATGGGCCCAAATTCCGACCAACTATTGTGAGAAGCTTGTGAGAAACGATTGACCCAAGTCATTCAGTTTAAGGGCAATGGTACCAAATACTAATGAAATGTACAGTATGTAAACTTTTGACTTTGCAGTAAGTAATAAAAATGCTTTAAAACATTCTCTCTCTCATTATTCTGGCATTTGGCAAATATTAAAAATGATGGTAATCCTAATTGATCTAAAACGTGAAAGGTTTATCCTGATGTCATGTTAGATATTGAGAAAAACATGTATATGTGTCTTTTTATATAGTGTATGTAAACTTCTGGTTTCAACTGTATATGCCCTCCCATCCTGGTATATATATCCCCCCCCATCCTGTTATATATGTGTCCCCCATCTTGGTATATATGTTCCCCCTATACTTGTATATATGGCCCTCCCATCCTAGTATATATGGTCATCCAATCCTGGTATATATAGCCCTCTCATCCTGGTATATATGGCTCTTTCATCCTGGTATTTATGGCCCTTCCATCCTGGTATATATGATCTAAAATACTGGTATATGTGGCCCTCCTTCCTGGTATATATGATCTAAAATCCTGGTATGTGTGGCGCTCCATCCTGGTATATATGCCCCCCCCCCCCCCATCCTGGTATATATGTCCTCCCCAACCTGGTATTTGGCCCTCCCATCCTGGTGTATATGGCACTCCCATTCTGGTATATATGATCTCCATCCTTGTATATGTGGCCCTCTATCTTGGTATATATGTCGCCATTTCTAGTATATATGATCCCCATCATGCCGCATACTTAAAAAAAAATAAACCATTCTGCTCACCTTCCCTTTGCTCCTACACGGTGCGGCACCATCTTCTGAGGCTGGCAACTTACTTCAGTGTATAAACGGCGCAGCGGCCCTCACATGCCGACATCAGCTGCCAGAATATTCACTGCTCCCCACGCCTGGGATTATGGGGGGGGTCTCGCATAAATTGAAACTAGAATACATGGTGGAAGGTGTAAAAAGCAAACAGGACACAGTAAAGTAACATTGTGTAGATACACAGTAATACTCATCATACATGATTGTGTCAACAAAATGGAATTCTCTCACCCATTCTTTGTTTCTCCGGGATGAAAGTTGCTGTCTGGGGAGTTCCTTCTGGACCAAGTAGTTGTATAAGCTGGCCCTGTTAGTCCCTTTAGGCTCAAACTTAAACTATCCCCACAAAGCTCCCGCTCTGACAAGGGCAGACCACAGCCAGCCCTGTATGGAGGCCCTGCACTTTCCCTTTGACATTTTGTTGACACAATCATGTATGAATTATTATAAATATGTAGGATCTGCACTCAGACCTCATACTTGTGTTTTGAGAAATCTCTGTTTTTCATTTAAATGTCTGGATTCCTGGAGATAGAAATAAATGCTTAATCCATGGAATAAAGGGAAGAACAGAGATTTTCCCCTAGTTTAATTGATGTATATCTGGATCTGTTAAAAATTGGTGTTTCAGGGGAGGGCGACTTACTGTGTCCCCCGTATACACCCTCTTCCCTCTACAGATTCTATCCAGAGCCTGGTCTTCACACCTGAAGATAGAGTACAAGCTCTTTATGTATTTTTACACATATTTAATATAGAGATGGTCCCCTGACTGTGTTAATGGTAATAATCATTCCAGCATTGAGATCCATCTCTCTTTTTATGGGTGGCATTATCTGTTTATTGTTCTTAACTATTAAATATTAAAAGTTATGTTTTAGATTCTCACTTTAATTGCTGTCTAGTATCTAATCTATAGTGAGAACATATCTCAATATTGGTTGGTGTTACTCTCACTGTTTTGCTTGTTGCTGAAAAGGTGAAAAACCAATTAAAAACAATTTCTGCTTTTGCCCCAAATTAATGGAACGTGTGTATCCATATCATGGATGCCGATACAGTTGAAAACAACAATAGGAAAGGGAGCCATCAGCTGTTGCTCCCTCTCCCATCATTCCCCCTCTCCATCTGAACTCTGTGATGTCTCAGTGTAGAAGGCGCGATGACATCACTACAGCACGCCCTCTGTGCTGAGCAGTGCAGGGGCTGGAGCTGCGAGGGATAAGGGAGAGGTGAGTATTTGTTTATTTATTTTATATGTATAGAGGACTACATGGGGCCCATAATACTGTATGGAGCACTATATGGTGCCCTTAATACTGTATGGAGCACTAAATGGTGCCCATTATACTGTATGAACCACTATATGGGGCCCATTATACTGTTCCAAGGATTATGTGGTGCCAATAATACTGTATGGAGGACTATATGGGGTCCATAATACTGTATGGAGGACTATGTGTTGCCCGTAATACTGTATGGAGCACTATATGGGGAACATTATACTGTATGGAGGACTATGTGGTACCCATAATACTGAATTCCCCCCCCCCCCCCAAATACTCAGGAGCTCATGAATACACAGTGTTTAGAAAATAAATGTCAGACTAAGGGACCAGAAACCACCACATTCCGATATGAGAACTGCCAGTCTTGATGAATCAGGGCTAAATCTTTACTTGAAAGTTTCAAATGTAATAGAAATGTTCTGGCTGCAGTGAGGAGGTCATGTGATTGGCAGTTACTGGTCATTCCTGGCACCTGCAATGAGAGAGCGAGCACAGCGACTTGTCTACAAGGAGCATCCGGAGAGTTTTTAGCCATAAAGGCACAATGTTTTGTCATTTTTTCCTTTTCCTCCCATTTGTACCCTCCCCCATTTCCCCTTTTTTCATTTTTGCAGGATTTACAGGATTCCATCATCCTTTTACTGGTCATCGTGTGGCAAGTATCATTCTCTGTAGCCCATATACAGTTCACAGAGCACAATACATTCACATTACACAATGTATACACAGAGGGAGGAATGGAGCTGTCCACATTATTTGATCGGGAAGGAGCTGTGTAACAGATTTATAGTTTTAGAGTCATAAAAGAAACATTAAAAGTGTGCATCATCCGTCAGAGGTATCGGTTTATCTTATATGTCCCAGCGTATACATTAAATGGATGCCTAAATGTGATATAAAAATAGTCTATCACTGGTCATAGAGAGAAAGGGGACAAGAGAGCAGGAGAACTATATATGTATATGACTCACCCCCTGGGCTGTGGGGCACCCGGAACCGGGCTTCTGTACGATGTTGGGGGTAGTAGTGGCAACCTGATCCCGTGGCTCAGGGTGGTCAGACCAAATGTTGTGGCAGTCTATTTATAGATTTGTGAATGTCCGACTACGCCACCCGTGGATTGTGGTCAGGGTAACCGCCGCTGCAAGGCAGACAGCTGAGGCTGGTGTTGATGTGCAGCACATGGGTAGGATAACTCCCCACGGGAAGAGTGTAGCCTCAGGGCAGTGTAGGTGAATGCTGGGGGTGATAGTGCAGGCCGCAATAGTAAGAGTTCAGAGTCCGCTTCAAACAGTCCAGGGTCTTTATTGTAGGTGTTATTAACGACCCAACAGTAGTACAGGTTAGGAATGGGCCTGGGTGTCTGAGAGCATTCGGGCGAGCCCCACTGGTCAGGGCGAGTGTGTAGGCCTACCGTTCTCTCTATGCTCTTTCTGACTATCCCCCTCTTCGTGGTGTAATAGCCCACGTCCCTGAGCTGGCCGTGTACTTCTCGCCTGTATGGCTTGCGACTCGGGCCTTGGGTACCTTTTGCTTTCTCCTCGCTGTACTGGTCCCTCTGTGTGGCGGAGCCTCCAGGCTTCTTAGGCCAAGGGACCTGCAATCCCTTGCGAGTTGGTTCTCTGCTGCTGGGCTTACAACCCTGACAGCCTCGGACCCCAATGTCCGGTTGTGTGATTCTCTCAGCCAGGACCGACTCTCGTCGCCTCTGTCCCTGGCTTGCAGTTTCTCCTCTGCCTCACGGACTCCTCAGCTACAGCTGAACTGTCCCTCCTTCTCTGGGACTAGTCTCAGTCCTGAGCTAGGTCGTCCAGTTCTCTCTAACCCTGCCCCCAGTTCCAGCTTTTATAGGGGCAGCCAGCTCACCCTACTGGCCTGGGACAGGAGGTGCTGTATGCTAATTGTCCCTAACCAGGGAACCTCCCTCCTGCTCTCAGACGCAGCCTTTAATATTTGTGGCATCCAGACCTGGGGTGACACATTCCCCCCTAGTAAAATTTAGTACTCCGGACTAAACAGGAAACACAAATACAGGGTATAAATGACAACATAACATATTTACAAGTACATTTTGTCCTTAAGGCCACGGCGCTTCCGTGACCGGGTGTCCATATCACCCAACAAGGTGAAGTTTTCCACAGTGTGGGGACCTGTCTCCATAAACCCCAAGTTCCTGGCCTTGGGCATGGCGGCAAGGTAAAAGCTAACTACTTTGGACCACAAGGAGGCCACGCCGGACAGGTTTTTCTTCTGTGGCAATCTTCACAAGAGGGCACCAGGTGCAACTATCTACGTGGTAGTTCCGGTTATTCACCGTCCATAACCTGTCAGTCCATTGTATCTAGGAAAACTGGGAAAACAGTATTAGTAACCAGGTAACAAGTATAACACATTAACTACATACTTTACATTTAGATCTTCCAGCGAGCTGGTATTTGACCCCTAGTAATCCGGGTTGACCTGCGTAACCCACTGTCTGGTGGTGGTCTAACCTGGCTTTCCCCACTAGCATTTAGGGTACAGCTACTAGCTGGGTTTACAGGCAGGGCAGGCAGCTGTCTGCAGGTCCTTTGGCTTACCGCAGGCATGGCAGGATCACTGTCAGCAGAGGGTTGACTCTCCTGGGCTGCTGGCATGGGTTCTTCTGCCTCCGGGGCTGCTTGTTCCTCTTGTTCTTCCTGCTCTGCTGTAGGCTCCTGCTGGGTTGGCTGAAGGAAGTGTAGGACGGGTACCACTATTGCATCGTTTATCCGAGTCCAGGATACTCTCCAAGAACTGTGTTGATCATTTCTTCTTTGTCCTCTGCAAGTTCAAGGTCATCTTGATCTTCTCCTGCACTCTGTAGTTGCTCGGGGCTCCATTTTAGGTGGTCTCTGGAGACAGTGCTAGTGGTTTCTCCTCCATCCTTGGTAATTACACATACCTTCGAGTTGTCGTGGTTGGACGGCAGTACTGTTTACGGGTCTCTCTCCCACTGGTCATCCAGCTTGTGAAGCTTTCTCTTCCGCTTCAGGACCTGCTCGCCAGGTTTCAGGGGACCAGCAAGGGCTCTCTTGCTTTTCTCTCGCTTGAGCCAGATTCCTCTCCACACTCTCCTGTACCTTCTTGTACTGCAGCCGCCATTCCGTATCCCAGTCCGCGTCTGGGGGAGGTGTCCTCGGGTGTCAGGACTCCCATCTCCAGGTCTATCGGCAGCTTACCTGGTCTTGTTCGCATCAGGTAAGCCGGGGTGCAATTGGTAGCATTCATCGGGATATGGTTGTATAAGTCTATCAGGTCCGGCAGTTTTTCCGGCCACAGGCTGCGTTCCTCTAGGGGCAACGTTTTGAGGAGATCAATGACAATATTATTAATTTTCTCACACAGCCCGTTTGTTTGCGGGTTACATAGTTAGTAAAGCCGAATAAAGACTTGCGCCCATCAAGTTCGACCTGTAAGTTCTGTAATTGCTAAAGTTGATCCAGAGGAGGGCAAAAACCCCAAATGATTTAGCCAATCTTCACGTGAGGAAAAATTCCCTCCTGACTCTGAAACCAGGCGTTGTCCGAATCTTCTTACAGCCGTAGAGGTTGCAGAACTCCTGGAAGATTTCCGCCTCGAACGCTGGACCTTGATCTGTCAAGACCTGTTCCGGATACCCGTGTGGACGGCAGAAGTGTTGTTGGAAGGCTCTGGCCGCTGTTTGGGCTGTCAAGTCTTTAACGGGAACCACCACCAGGAACCGGGAATAGTGGTCCACTATTGTCAGGGCATAGACGTAGCCCGACCGGCTTGGAGCCAATTTCACATGGTCCAGAGCTACCAGCTCAAGAGGCTGCCTGGTGACAATGGGCCTCAAGGGTGTCTTCTGGCTGGTAAGTCCTTCCTTCTGAGGTTACATGGGCCGCAGTCCCTGCACCACTTCTCTATGGCCCCTCTCATACCGACCCAGTAGAACCGCTCTCTCAGTAGGAACTCCAGTTTCTTCCAACCCGAAGTGTCCTGCTCTGTTATGGTAGGCCTCCAGGACCATTGCTGCATCTAGTCTCGGGACCACTACCTGCCAGGTCAGCTCGTGCGTCCGGTGGTTGACAAGCCTTCTGCACAGTTTACCTTTGTAGAGGAATAGCCTGCTTTTTTTCTTCCATAACTGCTTGGCTTCCTCTAGAGCGTCCGGGCCAGGGCTAGCGCCTGCCTGGGTCAACAGGTCTTTCACCAGGCGAATTGCAGGGTCACTATCTTGCGTTTCAGCCCAGCCGTGGTGGGGTAAGGAGTTGAACATGATGGTGGTTAGGTCTTTGTCTCTTACCCGGTGAGAATACTGAGTGGCCCCATACCGGTGGAACGCAGGGAGCTCTACTTCCTCCAGCTCCTCCGAGTCTTCTTCCCCTTCGGGTAGGTGGGGCATTCTCGATAGGGCATCTGCGTTGGCGTTGGTCCTGCCTGCCCGGTATTTGATTGTGAAGTCATAGTTCGATAGCCGGGCCATCCACTGCTGTTCCAGGGCACCAAGTCTTGCATTGTCCAGGTGTGTCAACGGGTTGTTGTCCGTGTACACGGTGAACTTTGCAGAGGCCAGGTAATGTTTAAACCGTTCTGTGACGGCCCACACCACTGCCAAGAATTCTAGCTTGAAGGAGCTGTAATTCTCCGGGTTTCTTTCAGTGGGCCTCAGCTTCCGACTGGCGTACGCGATCACCCTTTCTCTGCCCTGTTGGTTCTGTGACAGTACGGCTCCCAGCCCCACATTACTGGCGTCTGTGTGGAGGATAAAAGGCTGGTCATAATCTGGGTAGGCCAGGATCTCATCCCCCGTGAGGGCCATCTTCAACTGGCGGAAGGACTCCTCTTCCGGCTTGTCCCACTTGAAGGGTGGCTTGTGACGTCTGGATTTAGACTGACCTATCAGGAGGTCCTGCATTGGAGCTGCCATCTTTGTGAACCCGGGGATGAACCTTCGGTAGTAGCCTACCAACCCGAGGAATTGCCTCACTTCTTTGATGTTAGAGGGGCTTGGCCAGCTCTGGATTACTGTAACCTTGTCAGGGTCGGCGGCTACTCCCTCTGCACTCACCACGTGTCCTAGGTACTGTACCTTCGGCTTTAACAGATGGCACTTGGAGGGTTTCACTTTCATGCCAAAGCCTGCCATGGCCTCGAACACCTCAGCCAGGTGCTTTAGATGGTCCTCGTAAGTCTTCGAATAGACAATCACGTCATCCAGGTAGAGTAGGACCGTCTCAAAGTTTTGGTGCCCTAGACAGCATTCCATCAGCCTCTGGAAGGTCCCGGGTGCATTGCAGAGCCTGAATGGCATACAGTTGAATTCACTTAATCCCATCGGGGTGGTGAAGGCGGCATTCTCCTTGTCAGCCTCTGCCACAGGAACCTGCCAGTACCCGCTAGTAAGGTCCTACGTAGAGAAGAAATTAGCTGATTATAGTGCGGCCAAAGACTCCTCTATTCTAGGCCTCGGGTATGCGTCTTTATGGGTGATACGATTGACTTGTCTATAGTCCACGCACATTCTCATGGTACCGTCTTTCTCTTTTTTACCAGAACCAAGGGGGCTGCCCAGGGGTTACAGCTGTCTCTAATGACCCCGGATTCTTTAATTTCTCTCAGCATGCCCTTTGCGTTCTGATAGTGTGCGGGGGGTACAGGTCTGTATCTCTCTTTTATTGGTGGGTGGCTCCCCGTAGGGATGTGGTGTTCTACCCCTTTCACTCTGCCGAAGTCTAGCGGGTGCTTACTAAAGATTCTCTTGTACTCCTGAACCACCCGGTAGACTCCTTGTTTTTGGTGCAAGGGCTGTGGAGTCAGCACCCACGTGGAGTTTCTGGCACCAGTCCTCCTTGTGTTTCTGGGAGCCATTACCTTCCGCCTGGGGAGATGGAGGCAAGGGTTCCACGGCCCTGACAGCATTGTGTTCAACAGTATACAATTTGGCAAGTGTAGCGTACCGGGGCAAGTGTACTTCCCTTTCCCCGATGTTTAAGATCCGGACGGGCACCCTTCCATGGCGGACATCAACCACCCCCCAGGCTGTCAAAATGGTGGGCCTGCTGTCTGAGTACACTGGTTCTACCATGGCTTGGTAGTCTTTCCCTCTTAACCCGATTGCAGTCCGACACCAGATCATCATTTCACTTTTGGGAGGCATGGCAATGGGGAACGGGTCGCTCATCCTCACACTACCGATCTCACCACCAGACAGTTCTACCTGTTGCTGTCTCATCAGGGCTCTTATCTCCTTCTGGAGGACCCTCTGTTGGCTGGAGCTCACATTCATCGCCACCTGCTGCAAAATTACAATTACTTCTGAAAGACAATTTTCAATCACGTTAGTACCCAAGGTTATTTTAGGGTGACTTTCTCGACGATCAATGTCCACAATGATCACTCCCTGTGCCGGCAGTTCAACTTTACCAATCTTAACGGTCATCTCTCTGAACCCCACCTGCGGCACGGGCTGGCCATTGCTGGCGATGATGCTCAAGTCATTGTCTGGGTAGTGGGTTATGTCAGTGTCACTCCAATACTGCTTAAAAAGTACATAGGGGATGGTAGTTACTTGTGACCCGGTATCCAGCGGTACACTCATGGGGATACCGTCCAGCACTATGGGTAAAACTGTGCGTCCCCCCATGTATTCATCACGCCAATTAGACGGGCCTAATGACCTTATGCCTGGGGGTTGGCCCTCTGCCCCAGGTCAGACCCATTTAAAGTACAGTACCTGGCTACGTGTCCCGGCTGGCTGCAACGGCGGCAAATCGGCTGTCCATCCTCAGTGTAACAGTCGGTGGGCCTCCCTCTGAACGACAGAATCCTCCTCTGTCGACGCCACTGGACATCCTCCGGACTTGAAGCCAGCTTGATTGGTCCTGACGAGTCCATCTGTAATGACTGTACGGTCCTGGTCAATGCAGCAACACTCTTTGTTAGTTCTTGGACCTGGTGGTGCAGGTTTGCTGGCGGGGATGGGTTTAGAGCCTGCACATCAGCCCCCACAAGGTCTGCGGGGTAGGGCGCCGCCCCCTGGTGGTAAGTGATGGCAGGGCGCCGGGAAACTACAGCGCCACCTGGTGCGGGTTCTCGGAGCACCCGGATGGCCCTATCTTTGAACTGTGCAAAAGTCAAATCGGGGTTCTGTAGGGCCATGAGGCGCAGCTGGGTTCTGTGGGCGCTGGACAGCAGACCTTCTATGAACTGCTCAGTCAATAATTTATCTGTATCCTGCACGCTGCCAGGGTCAGCTTGCTTGATTGCTCCCAAGGCTTCCTGTAAATTTAGGCCATAATCTCTGATGCTGTCTTGAGCTCGCTGCTTACATCCATAGAACCACATTTTGATTTCTGCTGAGGTACGGGTATCAAAGGTGTCCCGTAGATGGGTCAGAACCCCCCCTTACAGTCCTTTTCTCCTCAGCTGTGCAAGACTTTACCTCCCGCTGGGCCGCACCAGTTAACTGCCCTATCAGTATGCTTACTTTCTGTTCTTCTGTCAGGGGATAAACTTTGAACAGGCTATACAGCCTTTCTTTAAAG
Source organism: Phyllobates terribilis (assembly GCF_046119375.1). Classification (NCBI taxonomy): domain Eukaryota; kingdom Metazoa; phylum Chordata; class Amphibia; order Anura; family Dendrobatidae; genus Phyllobates; species Phyllobates terribilis. Next base: position 676,664 of record NW_027362964.1, read on the forward strand.
TCGCCCAAGGTATGCGACTCGCCGGCATACTGTGGCAGCCAGGCCGCTCCGGGGATATAGGGCATGGAAAACGGCATCACAAGCTGCAGCGGCTACGCTGGTGGTAGAGGGTCCCTCCGCGTCCGACATCTTCCTCCCCCCTAGTTAACCGTGGCCTACCTTCCGGCGATCCTCTTCTGTAGGCCGTGGCTCCGCTCGCTGACTCACCCCCTGGGCTGTGGGATACCCGGAACCGGGCTTCTGTACGACGCTGGGGGTAGTAGTGGCAACCCGATTCCGTGGCTCAGGATGGTCAGACCAAATGTTGTGGCAGTCTATTTATAGATTTGTGAATGTCCGACTACACCACCCGTGGATTGCGGTCAGGGATAACCGCCGCTGCAAGGCAGACCGCTGAGGCTGGTGTTGGTGTGCAGCACAGGGGTAGGATAACTCCCCACGGGAAGAGTGTAGCCTCAGGGCAGTGTAGGTGAATGCTGGGGGTGATAGTGCAGGCCACAATAGTAAGAGTTCAGAGTCCGCTTCAAACAGTCCAGGGTCTTTATTGTAGGTGTTATTAATGACCCAACAGTAGTACAGGTTAGGAATGGGCCTGGGTGTCTGAGAGCATTCGGGCGAGCCCCACTGGTCAGGGTGAGTGTGTAGGTCTACCGTTCTCTCTATGCTCTTTCTGACTATCCCCCTCTTTGTGGTGTAATAGCCCACGTCCCTGAGCTGGCCGTGTACTTCTCGCCTGTATGGCTTGCGACTCGGGCCTTGGGTACCTTTTGCTTTCTCCTCGCTGTACTGGTCCCTCTGTGTGGTGGAGCCTCCAGGCTTCTTAGGCCAAGGGACCTGCAATCCCTTGCGAGTTGGTTCTCTGCTGCTGGGCTTACAACCCTGACAGCTTCGGACTCCAATGTCCGGTTGTGTGATTCTCTCAGCCAGGAGCGGCTCTCATCGCCTCTGTCCCTGGCTTGCAGTTTCTCCTCTGCCTCACGGACTCCTCAGCTACAGCTGAACTGTCCCTCCTTCTCTGGGACTAGTCTCAGTCCTGAGCTAGGTCGTCCAGTTCTCTCTAACCCTACCCCCAGTTCCAGCTTTTATAGGGGCAGCCAGCTCCCCCTACTGGCCTAGGACAGGAGGTGCTGTATGCTAATTGTCCCTAACCAGGGAACCTCCCTCCTGCTCTCAGACACAGCCTTTAATATTTGTGGCATCCAGACCTGGGGTGACACATATACACACAACAAGCTTTATAGGAAAGTAATGTATATAACTGAAATTACGTGTATAAGTGGGATTCCACTGATTCTGATCAGAAGGATGAGTGCTTTAATGCGGAAAGAGAGGTTAATTCCCCCACTGACTCAGTAAAAGCACATCCCATACATCGCAGGCGGATCATAGATACCCCTGTAGGTGCACAACAGAGAGATGTGTTGGAGGATTATAGTCAGCAAGAACTTAATAATCTTCATGATTGTTTTTCTCAAAAAGCCAATGAATCATTGATTACTTGGGAGGTAAGACTGTGGGAGATAGGGGCCCATGGAGTACAAGTGGATACAGTAGATGGTCCCAAGTTTGTGCAACTAAGTCATGATCCTGTAGTGAAGGAAGCGTTCTGTACACTGCGGATTCGGTTGCAACATTCGACTTGCAGTATACTGGATGTTGTGGCTATGGCATTACAGCCTAAAAATCCATCTGAAGCAGATTGGCCCCCTAATAAGAAGCCATGGTTTACATTAAAAGATTGTTCCCATAGGTTGAAGGAAGAGGTCATGAAAAAATGCTATTTCTGTAAGGACCTATGATGACTACATGGCAGTGCTAGTTAGTGTGTCTGTCAGAAATCGCATAATCAGGGCTGCTCCCCAGCTTATAAACATATAATGATGACCCTAATGGTAAACCAGACTGGGAAGACCATCTCCAACACCCTAGAGGCAATTCGGCAATTGGGTAATTTGGGAGATTGGGGCCCCAGGACTAGTGGTAATTTTGTTTCCGGAGAGCAGCGTAGAGAATCTAAAAACAATAACAATGGCTCCCGCATATCGCGCAAGGATATGTTTATTGCCTTGTTGAAAGATGAGGTTCCCAAAGAGGAAATTGATGGGATTGGTACTGACTAGTGATGAGCGAGCGTGCATGCTCGCTACTGCTCGGTGCTCCCCCGAGCATTTCACTGCTCGAGATGTGTGGCGCCCCTGAGGGTTCAGTCGCCACAGGGGTACTGCACCTCAGCTCGAAGTGTGGTATCTCCTCTTCCAGGTAAGGATGGAGCATTTCTCAGGACCCCACTTTACCACTCAACACTAAACCACTCCTGTCCAGTAGGGGGTCTAAATGCACCAGGGTGCTGCCCCAGCCCGGGATAGAGGAGATGGGGGGGAACCAAAGATGGGGGGAACCATGTAGTGGGTGAGGGTGGAGAACATACTTTTAGGAAACACTTATTCTTTCATATTTAATCTCCGGCCATCTTAAGTTCAAGGTCTTTGATTGTGATATTCGTCTGTGATTGTGGTATTCGTCTGTGATTGTGGTCTTCTGCCAGAGTCCAGCAAAAGTCTGCAGCTGACTGAAGATACACGGTCCTCGTTCTCTGGCCTTGAGACGAGGAGCGGGTCTGAGTTAACCACTGTCTCTACCCGGTCAAGGTCCTGACCTAAGAAGGCCTGGAGGGGAGCAGGCAAAAGGATCCCAGGGGGGATACGGACGGAGCGGAGTGGCCACCTGTACTCTTTATTCTGGCCTAGTCAGAGGGATTCCTGCTGCAAGAGGGGTGACTGGCCCCCGATATCTGACTTTGTTACTTCACGTCTCAGTCAGAAAAGCCCGGAGGCTTAGTGGATCCCAGGGGGGATACGGACGGAGTGGCTTACGCCACCTGTATCTCTTACACTGCGTTTATCCAGTGGGACCCGGCCTTACACCTCGTTCTAACCACACACAGTCAGGAGAAGATTTAGTGGGAGAACTTACCAAGGAGAGGAACACACACCAGAGGGGTCTCGACAGGTGCTCCTGATCTACCTGGAAAGTGCTGGACCCACCATCCCGGTGGTCGCAGTACGCCGTGAGTAGCAGAGGGAAGCTTTTGCGGCTGAAGTTCATCTGAAAGTGAGTAAAAGCCCTGGATGACTTCACACACCGCCTCAGCCTGTTATTTCCTGCGCGGCACTGCACCCACCATTCCTTCTCACACTGCCCTGAGGCCTGCTCCGCCTGTGGGGAGCTGTCCCATCTTAGCAGCCCGTAACACCAGCCTCAGTGGACTGTAGCAGCGCTGGTGTCCATCACCGGAAACCGCAGGTGGCGTAGTCGAAATATCACTCTTACTTGAAAGGCCAATATTTTTATGTGACGGCCCTGGGCACGGAACGGTCCAGGCCACGACTGCCTCCCCCGCTACCCCTACACTGACCCGGCTCCGAGTAAACCCATATCCCAGGGAGGGCTGGAGCGTCGCAGATGCTCGGCGCTCGCCGAGTATTTCCGGGGGTTGCTTGGCGGGAACTCGGGTCTCCTCCCTGCATGTTTGGTGCTCTTTAGAGAGCCAAGCAACATGCAGGGATGGTCTGCCACACACTGTAATGCCGCAGCCATGTTGGTTGTGGCATTACAGTGATTGGCTGGCCGCACAGCGTCATCAGGTCTATATCAGACCTGGCGCCGCCATGCTCGTCACAGTCACTCCGGAATCAGACAGTGTAGGGAGAGCTGCTGCTAAGCTAGGGAGAGATTTGCTTGTTTCTAGTTAGTGTAGGTATGCCAGACTATATTAGAGACACATATTCATCTCAACTAACAGTCCTTCTGAGGACTAATCCAGCTGCAGAGATATCAGTGCTAGGCAGGCAGGCAGAGTATATAGCAGACTGCAGTGCACATAGCAAGAGGGTCCATTCCAGTTCTGTCTGCTGCTTTTCCAGATATTTCCAGAAAATAGCCCTAGGTATCGGGTCAGGAATATATATATTTTTATTTTAATCCTGATTATATACTTAAAGCAATCCAGAGAACACCATTTTTTATCGTCATTTGCTTGTTGGCACTGCAGAGTACAGCCAGGTCCTTTTCATATTACAGCGCTAAAAATGCAGCTATTTAAAACTGCTTTGTCCATCACACGGATCACATATAATTGCGCTCCAATTTGAGCCATTTGTAGTGAGCGTGGAAGATATTGTCGTCCATTTTAAATGCACAAGGCACGTGGCAAGAGACGGGGAACTGGACGTGATGGTGATGGTGCATGCAGAGGCCGAGGCCGTGGGCAAGCTGAAATTGTGCCACAACAAACACCCACTGCTTCTCGCTCGACCTTCCTGTCCCAATTAATAGGGGACCATAGAACACCACTATTGAACACAGAGCAGTGTGAAAAGGTTAGTGGTTGGATAGCAGATAATGCTTCCAGTCACTTAGCCACCACCACCACCACCCTGTCTTCCACACAGGTCAAGTCTCAGTAGCCGTGAGTCTGGACTGCATATTCCTCACCCTGATCCTCCCCTTCCTCCCACCATGCCGAGTGCCCAGAGACAACTGATCCCACACTTGGACACTCCGAAGAGCTGTTCACTTTTCCATTTATAGATTCGGGCCTCTTGCCTGGTCCACTTGAAGCGGGGCAAGAGAAGATCGCATTTAGCAATGCCCAAATATTTGAGCAGCCACGGTGATACGAAGGCGATGGTGGGAAAGTGTCACGAGAGGTGGACTATGAGACACAATTGCCAGAAAGTCAGGAGGAGGACCATTGTGCGGAGGTGGAAGACGAGGTGGTGGATGATATAGTAACTAACCCAACCTGGCAGGAGGACATGCAGAATGAGGACAGCAGCACACAGGGGGAGGAAGGAAGAGCACCCCAACAGGCATGAAGATGCACTGTGGTGGTCGCAAACAGAAGGCGAGAAAGAGTTCCCAGTAACACCAACTCGACGGACGTTGCCAGTGCAACTGTTGGGTCTTCTCGAGTCTAATTGATTTTTAAAGACTCTGCCGATAACCCCAAAAAGGCCATTTACACCACCTGCCAGGCCAGCATTAGGCCAGAATGATTAGGCACATGGCAGCAAAGCACCCGACTTTGTGGGCCGAACCCCAGGGTCCAGGAACAGTGTCTGCAGGTGACACCACTGCTTCTTCCGCTGTTTTGTGTGCAAGCCAATCCCCTGTCCATAGTGCATGCGAAGATGCCTCCTGCCCTGCACCTGTCGTTGCACAATCTCAAATAGCATCATCAGCAAGCACGTCCTTGTCCCAGCGCAGCATTCAGTTGTCCATACCCCAGTCCTTGGAACGCAAGCGCAAATACGCAGACAACGCCCCATAGGCCACACTACTAAATTTCCACATTTTGCGACTGCTTGCGCTCGAAATGTTGCCTTCTAGGCTCGTGGAGACGGAAGCTTTCCGCGACCTGATGGCAGCGACCATCCCTCGGTACTCGGTCCCCAGCCGCCACTATTTCTCCTGATGTGCCGTCCCTGCATTACACAACCACGTGTCCCACAACATTAGCCATGCCCTCAACAATGCAGTTACAGGGAAAGTCCACCTAACCAGGGACACGTGTACAAGTGTTTGTGGTTAGGGACGGTACATCTCGCTGACGGCACACTGGGTTAACATAGTGGAAGCCCAGTCGGACCTTGGGACGGAACACATCCTCCCGATGCCGAGGATTGCAGGCCCTAGGTCAATCAGGGTTGCCCCCCACAGTCTACAGCTCCTGCACCTCATCCTTCTCCTCCTTTTCAGCCTCAATCTCCGAAATGACCATGTAGCACCCTGAGGATTCGGCTGCTACAGGGGTATTGCACCTCAACCCAGAGGTGTGATATTCCACTCCCGGGTAAGGATGGAGTGTGGAGCTGAGCTCGGTTAGCTGCATGCACTACACACATCCCATTTCCGGAGGGCAGACCAACGGTACTCCCACTTAGAAATGTGCAGGTACGATCGAGTCTGTCCTTGGCTGGAGTGGGAGGGGGGTGGAATATCCCAGTAGTGTAGGGGCAGATAGGGGGAGCAGTCTGGGTAGTGCTAGGAGCTCATTGGGTGCTGGTCACCTGAGCTCACACATAGAGGGAGTATATAAGGTGGGAACCATCTTAGAACAGGGTATTTGTAGAGGGTCTGACAGGCAGACAGTCACCAGCCAGCCTGTTGTGGAGGAAAGAAGCAGAAGAGCAGAGCAGCCCCAGGCCCAGAGAGAGAGAGAGGAGAACGAAGGACCCAGAGGGGGAGAAAGAAAGAACTCTGAGAACCCAAATCAGACCAGAGGGTGAAGAGTTGGCAACAGGGTACCGGATCCCAAGCTGGTGGAGGCTACAGCACACCTCAGCCAGAGACCGGAGGTCGTGGGCAGCATCTGCCACGACCACCCACTAAATCCACCCGGAAGGCAGACCACGAGTAGGGTCAGGGAACCCAGTGACAAGGGTTCACCAACAAGAGGCCCGAGGGAGCCGGACATAGGTGGATCCCTGGTGGGGACGGCCAGAGACGAGGACAGGACAGAAAGGGAGCTCAGAACCACGCTCCAGAACTACTTGGGGGTTGGCCGAGTCCAGGACCTGGTGGACGCAGCACGGCTCGGGTGGTCACTCAAGGCCGGAGTGACCGGAACAACAGCAGTAAGTAAAAACCCTGAACTGCAGAACCCGACTCTGTCTCTCATTACCATCCTCTCTGCACCTCTACAACCACCATCCTCTGCACCTGACCCCCTGAGGCTATACCCCTCCCGTTGGGGGTTATACTACCTAAGCTGCGCACACACCATCAGCCTCAGTGGACCCTGCTGCAGCGGCGGCCGTAGTGACCGCAATACAACGGGTGGCGTAGTCGACATAAAGAACTTTAGTAACATCAGTAAGGACTGCCACACACTGAGCTTGACGCCCTGGGCACGGACCGGGTCACCGCCACTCGGAGACTACAACCCCCATCTGATCCGGCTCCGGGTATTCCCCTAAAGAATATGGCCCAGGGGGCGCGTCAACTTCATCAGTCACAAGCTGGAAGCACTGCCTCAGCCAAGCGGGCTGTGCTGAAGCTAATATGCTTAGGTGGCAAACCGCACAATGCTGAAAAGTTGTGGACAGCTCTGAAAAAGCAAGCAGATCTGTGTCTGACACTACTGAACCTACAGTCAGGCATGGTCATGTGTGACAATGGCCGGAACCTGGTGGCGGCTCTGAGGTGAGGCGAGCTCACACATGTACCATGCCTGGCCCATGTGTTTAACCTCGTGGTTCATCGGTTTCTCAAAACCTACCCAGAGCTGCTGGATCTGCTCATCAAAGTACGCCGCCTGTGTGCCCATTTTAGAAAGTAAGGTACAGCTTCCGCTGCCCTTGCCGTGCTTCAGCAGCGTTTGCAGCTTCCGGCTCATCGACTGGTGTGTGATGTCTCCACGCGTTGGAACTCTACACTGCAGATGTTGGAAAGAATTTGTTAGCAGAAGAGGGCAGTTGTTCACTACCAGCATCAACAAGGCTGTATTCAGTTCAGACTCCACACAAGACCTCAGGGGTGGACATGGATAGCAGACATCTGTACCATCCTCCAAAATTTTGAGGATTCCACCAAGATGGTGAGCGGTGATGACGCCATAATTAGCGTCACCATCCCGCTTCTCTGTCTGCTGAAACGCTCTCTGCTCAGAAGCAAAGAGGATGCATTGCAGGCGGAGCACAATGAGATGGAGCAAGGAACCATACAGGATGATTACACACAGTCCAGCCTCATCTCATCCCAACGGGGATTGGGTGACAATGAGCAAGAGAAGGAGGAGGAAGAACAGGAGCTAGTTTCTTGCGCTATAGACGGTACTACCTGCACAACTGTCATACCGTCAGTTCAGCGTGGATGTCCTGAGGACAGGGAAGAGGAGGAGGAGAGCATGATCAGTCATCCTCTTGGTGAGGACACGGAAGTCTTGCCTGTTAGCAGTCTGGCACGCATGGCTGAGTTTGTGTTACGCTGCCTTTCCCGTGACCCTTGCGTTCTCCAAATTTTGGGTGACAGTCATTACTGGTTGATGACACTTCTAGACCCACGCTACAAGGAAAACATTATATCTCTTATTCCTGAGGCGGACAGGTCTACAAAAATGGGGCAGTACCAGAAGGCCCTTGTTGTGTAACTATTAAAAAAATTCCCTTTTGAAAACGCTGGCAGCAGAGGTCACAGTTCATTGGACAACCAAGGAGTACAGCCGAGAGAGACACAACTCCAATCCAGCAGAGGCAGGGGAACACTGTCAAAGTTCTGGGAGAGTTTTCTCAGCCCCTCCCATTGCACAGGCCCTGAGGTGCGGGTTACTCTCACAAGGAGTGCAAAGTTTGGGAAGATGCTGAGGGAGTACCTTGCCGACTGTACCAATGTCCTCCATGATTCCTCTGTGCCTTATAATTATTGGATATCCAAGCTGGACACGTGGAATGAACTGACTCTCTACGCCTTGGAGGTCCTGGCCTGCCTGGCCGCTAGCATTTTATCAGAGAGGGTTTTTAGTGCCGCTGGTGAAATTACAACTGATAAGAGCATCCACCTGTCAACTGTAAAAGCTGACAGGCTGACTCTTATAAAAATGAACAAGGGCTGGATTGGGCCAGACTTCTTAACACCACCATGATAGCAGCGTAACATAAACTTAAATCCAGTGTCTTTTTTTGGGAGGTGTATTCCCATGCATCTTTTCACAGCCACACATGGGTATACGCTTCCTGATTTTGGATATTTGCTTCTGGTCTTCAATATGTTCATTTATACCCCCCAGGGGTAAATGTTTGTCAGCCCATACGCTTAGTGCATGGGCATTACAAGTATAGGAGACCCGCTCCTTTCTAATGGGAACATTTTTTTATGAGGCCCTCCTCCACATCTTTTCCAAGGTGCATTGGAGTGCCTCCAAATTTTTGGCGCCCTTGCATTCACTGCATAGGCCAACACAATGGGAGACCCACTTCCTATTAATAGGAACATTGTTTTCAGGAGGCCCTCTAACCTCCACGTCTCTTCCAAGGGACATTGGAGTGCCTCCCAATGTTTGGCAGCCCTTGCATTCACTGCATAGGCAAACAGCATGGGAGACCCACTTTCTAATAATGGGAACATTGTTTTCAGGAGGTCCTCCTCTAAGTCTCTTCAAAGGGGTACTGGGGTGCGTCCAAATTTTCAAAGGGGTATTGGGGTGCGTCCAAATTTTGTGCAGCCCTGCCACTCACTGCATACGCAATAATAGTATAGGAGACCCACTCTTTAGTAATGGGAACAACAAAGCACAGCCGGCTGATGGCTCTCTAAGAATGGTAAGGGCCGACTGCTGGCCCTTTAAGAATAGAAAAGGCCGCCTGATAACCCTATAAAAATAGGCTTTGTGACTTTCAGAGTGCCTCCTTCATAAATGAAACAGGATGTGTCTGATGATGTGTCACACACCACATGGCCAGATAAGGTTGTAAAATATTAAAATTACATCTCCCGGTGAATGCATTTGTCACGGTTGAATGCAAAAAGGCATCAAAAACGCTGGTGTGGAGTATTTTTGGTTTTGGTTATTTATTTTGCCTTATATACAAGTCATTACCCTGTAAAGGATGTTCCTTAACATATTTCCCAGGAAAATCCATTTTGGTTTCGTTTTTGTATGTTTTATTGTGAGTTCGTAAAAGTGGCGTAATACCTCTGACAACGTTGTTCACAGCAGTGACCTGGGAGTCAGAAATGCTTTCAGGGGTCTTCCCCATGCTGTTCCCATGTCATTTGAGCACTGTTCCCATCGATTTGGGCAATTTTTAGGCCTCTGCAGACCTCCGGGGGGAGCCGCCTGAAAAATGTTCGAATTTTTCATAGACTTACATTGGGCTCATTGCTCGGGTCGAGCATTCCAATTTGCTCGACTCGAGCATTTTAGTGCTCGCCCATCACTAGTACTGATGAAATGTGGAAATTATACCAAAAGCGAGGGCTTCATAAGAAATCAGGAAGTTCACAAAATAAAAAGGTGACAGTGGAAGATTCTGGATCCCCACAGCGTGGGCGTAGTTTGACACGGAGAGAGCGGGAGGGCCCACTCCCACTTCGTCCCCAGTGAAACCCACAGCGCCGGGGTTTGAGGATCTTTACGCTGAAGTAAAATTGCTGTTGCAGGAGGTCAAAACACAGCGACAGGAGTTGACTTTTTCTCCCAGAGAGGTTTCCCAGTCAGAGGGAGACACAAGTGATTGACTTCTTGGCCGAGCCCTCCACATAGATAGACGCCCTCATGTAAATTTGGTCATTAATTGGCAAAATAAGAATAGGGGCTCACAACAATAAATGTTATTAATCTTAACCAATCACAGTATATAAACTAAAGGGAAGACATTTTAAAATTATATATTTATTAAGGTATAAAGTTAAAAACATACCAAACAATTGTGCAAAAAAACAAAACAACCCTGACTCACAGGCTAACAGACTAAACATTGTATACTAATTACCAATCAAACAGAAAAAAACCCCAACCAATAACCTAGATTATAATCATGGTTCAGCTTCCCATCTACTGTTAGTAGTTATATTGTCCGAGGTCAGCCTATACTCTCCTAGGTATACCTAAACAAGTAGTATATTGGTTAGATGATTTCAGTATGACATATCTATAACCATCCACTCAAAGGAAGATGCCTAGTACCCAATTTCAACTATAACCATCCTTTCAGATGAAAAATGCTTAATGCCCGAAAAATGCTTAATGCCCGACGCGTTTCACCACAAACTGTCGTAGCGGCTCTTCAGGGGCAACACAAGTTAACAAGCCAATATATGGTTATGTATAACACATTACAGATAACAGTTTCTGTTTACTCCACTGAGAAATCAACAAATAAATCTTCTTCTAGTGTCTCTCTTGCTGTAGCTTTTATTTAGAGATTCATCTAGTATTCCCCATGACCTATAGAGGTTGCTATTCCATCATCATTTATAAACACTCATCAGATCAGAGCCAAATACTCCTTTTGATGATATAGACCTAAGTCTGTCCCACTCCATATGCTGGAAAATATACAGCAAAGATGTGTGGGGGAAAGAACTGTGGCAAGATGTTTGGGCAATTGTGCAAAGAATTAAAGTGACTGTATTTCACGTTGACGTCCATTGTGCTTCAGATAACCTAGAAAGACTCTTCAATTCAATAGCGGATGAACATTCCAAAATATCAGTTGCTGATGCCAGTGAGGAGCCTGACTCAGCTGAAAAGCAACTTGGATTGGCTCAATGGGCACATCAGAAATGTGGGCATCTTGTAGAAAAAGCTACTTATGAATGGGCACAAACCAGAGGAGTGCCCCTCAGGTTACATGTAATTAAGGAAACAATTATGAAATGGCCAGTGTGTCAACATTCACAACAGAGACCTATTCCCCATGTGGTTAGGGGCCATATAGCCCGAGGCAAATTGCCTGGACAAATTTGGCAGGTGGATTATATTGGTCCCCTTCCACAAGATGGAGGATGTGTGTATGTATGCACGGCTGTGGATACATACTCAGGGTACATGATGGCTTGTCCGTGTAAAGCGGCCAATGCCAACAGTACGATCAAAACAATGGAAACCATAGTATTATACTACGGAATTCCATAACAAATTCAGAGTGACAATGGTAGTCACTTCAGGAACAAGAAGGTTGCAGAATTTTGCTCAGAACATAACATTGAGTGAATCTTTCATATCCCATATTATCCCCAAGCCGCAGGATTGGTAGAGCAGATGAATGGGTTATTCAAAGAACAATTAAAGAAATTGGGAGATGGAACTTACAAAGGGTGGAGAAAACATTTAAATGAAGCCCTTAACATTCTTAACAGGCCAATTGGAGAACAGGAAACACCATCAATGAGGATGATTACCCCCAATTTACAGATAATGCCCTTAAAAGCTTCTACCACAGAACAGACGGTTCTCTATTGGGAATTGGAGACGGGAGCACTAGGACCCTATAGGGCTACTCCACAAGCTGCAGGATTAGATCTACAATCCCATGAGGAAATCAGATTGGAACAGGAGTTATAAAGGCAATCAGAACTGCTATAGGATTACAAATGCCTCCTGAACATTTTGGTCTTATAGCTCCAAGGTCAGATTTAGCCTTAAAGGGAATTCAGGTGATGGGAGGAGTGATAGATCAGGACTATCAAAGTGAAATTAAGGTACTCCTGCTGAATAGTGGGGATAGTGACTGGTTGATTCAAAAAGGAGACAGGGTAGCTCAATTGTTGATTTTATCCATCCAGAAAATGAAGGTGATCAAGGGAACAGCCCCCACAGTAATAACTGTCAGAGGAGATAAAGATTTTGGTTCCAGTCATTCTTTAAATGATGGTGCAAAAACATGGGTAAAACAAGCTGGGGATAAAGGTCCCCCAGAGCCTGCAGAGGTGATTGCTAGAGGGGCAGGTAATGTGTTAATAGTGATGAAGCCAGGACAGGAAAAATGGGAACATATTCCAGCAGACAGGTGTTATCTCAGAGAATAATAAATCTGCTCTTTCTTTTTAGTGTCCAATTCAAATATGGAGATGGTGGCTGATCGGTGTTACAGGCATGGTCCTTTCGGTCTCTGTCTCTACCCAACCGTAGTATCAACAAAGAGAAGAAGTGCCAGTCAAAGAAAATGTGGCATTGTGTAAAATTAAACAGAACCTATGGAGTTATTTGGCACAATTGATGAACATGAGCCATTTTTGTATGACAAAAACTGCTACCGCTACCAATATACTAGAGAATTGTATGGTAGCTATGCCAACTCCCTTACAACTGTGGACAAACTCAATAGGGGGGTTTGTCCAAGATGAGGAGATTGAAGGAGATGTGATCCAAAATGATACATATAACCTGTATTACGCTTGTATAAACTGTACTGGAGAGGACTTCCTTACTGAAGACATGATAACTATAAAGACTCAAAATAATGCATCTGCTGAGTTATGTTATCAAATGACTTGTAATCAAAATAAAATGGGTAAAAATAGAAGGTAACAAAAGGCACAATGAACATATCATGTGCGGTTCACGTTCAGATAAAAATTTCAAGAGAATGAGGTAGCGAAAAACATGAAGTGCAACAAAACGGTAATCTCTCTCTCACATATACAACATGTAAAATTGCCCAAGGGGTGGATGTTTTCTTGTGGGAATACAACTTTTAATTATATTTCAGCTAACATAATAGGTGGGCCATGTGTTATTTCTAGATTAGCCCTAATGATGTATCCTTTGTTTCCATCCCATAAAGCTAAACGTCCAAAGAGGGGATTTTCCTGTTTAGCTGAAGATTGTAAGTATAATGTAAAAATATTTAGATTTGAGAGTCCTCAATGGTTGATACCTTTTAATGGCTAACTGAAAAGATGGTAACAAATTGCAAGCTTTCGAGACTACTCAGGCCTCTTCATCAGGCATAGTATACCACAAAATCTGAAGAGTCACATATTTATACACAATAAGACATACAAAAAATGCAATAGGTAAGACAGGTGATGAAAAGCAGAGTTATTATGGAAGAGATAAACAGATCTGGCTATAAATATTTTAGCAGTTAATAGATAAAGAGTGTGAAGGTTTTATTGTCCTGTGATTAGGTCCAGTGTTATGATGGCCTCACAAGTCTGAGGAGCAAATTCCTTAGTTGATGTAGAATGAGATAAATCCATGCGACACATTCATTCCTGTTCTGAAAGTGTTAAAGGTCACCATCAGTTTATATTCATGAAGGAAGCAAACAGACAACTGATGGACACGCGCTACTACAAAAAACTGGAGTCTGACCCTACACAGGACTATTACAAGGAACTAAACAAGTTGGTATCTTGTCTGCCTCACGAATCCATAAGAGCCGATGACCTGATACCAGAGAGTCCAAGAATAGGGACATTCTATATGCTCCCCAAAATCCACAAATCTGGAAATCCAGGAAGACCAGTTATTTCATGTGTGTGCACCCTTACTGAGCAAGTTTCTGGATGGGTAGAGTGTGTTCTTAAACCACTGGTAAAGAGTACACCCAGATACATTCAGGACATGACAGACCTACTGAATAAACTAGCAGCAATAGGTCCTCTACCAGAAGGAACCATCCTGACCACCATGGATGTGGAATCTTTGTATTCTAATATCCCACACAAGGATGGATTAAATGCCTGCAAAATCTTCATAGAAAATACAGGAATTGTTGCTGATTCTGTGGTCAAACTTACAGAATTCATCCTCACACACAATTACATTGAATTTGATAACAACATATATCTACAGGAAATGAAAGGCTAAAGAACCAAATCAATAAACAGGGTTGAAGTACATAAAATCCATATGGACCCATGTTATTGCATGCTGGACTTTAAGTCAGAACGGACCATCATATAAATATACTAGGAGGTCTCTGCTGAGCAGAGAAAAAAAGATGGCCACTAGAGTTCGTACAAATTCATAAAAATATCTTTATTGAAAATATAAATACCACATCAAAACAATTCGTATCTATGCACAAACAGACCACATCATGTGGACACAATGCTGGAGACCAAAACTATTGGATTACAAAGTTACACCATAAAAACCATGTGACACAGCGGCCACAATTGGTGAGCCTACGTATAGTAGATGATTAAGGGGAGGTAATGAAAAAAATATATACATTCTATCTCCAATATATAAATGTTGCATGTAAATTTGTCAATAAAATATAGAGTATTTCATCCTCCCAATTTGTTTAAATCTAATTATGACATCCAGAATACTTATAAATTATGGTTATTAAAGAACATACCCCATATTCAAATGAATGGCATTGCTCAAACATATACCTGGATAGTCACTTGGCCACCAAACGAACCGCTGTTGGCGTCACCCCGACGCACGTTTCGGTAAGAACCTTTTTCAAGGGGTATTCATGCATACTGATCACCCACCCTAATATACCCTGTGACAATTAGTGAAGTGTGCGCATGCTATACCGCCATACCGGAAGTATCCAGCGGCGCGCACAGGCCAATCACCTGACTTCCTACAGACGCATCCCAGTCACCATGGAGAGGCGGCACATGATCCACAGTCACGCGATCGGAAGTACCGCCCCCGTCGTCGGGGACGCCATCCCCGCTACATGCCTGGCCATGGAGTGACGCGGCCCCACCGCCGCAACCGTGGCGCACAGTAACCTTTCCTTGCAACCAGAAATTTTTTTAAACCTGTCCGTTTATAACGACCACAGACAAGATAAAGATTCCCAATTCACATCAGGACTATAAGATCCCAGGTACGTTCAGCTGCATCACATCTAATGTAGTGTACTTAATTATATGTACCAAATGTCCAGCTGGGGGTCTGAAGAATTTCAGAATATAAACTGATGGTGACCTTTAACACTTTCAGAGCAGGAATGAATGTGTCGCATGGATTTATGTCATTCTACATCAACTAAGGAATTTGCTCCTCAGACTTGTGAGGCCATCATAACACTGGACCTAATCGCAGGACAATAAAACCTTCACACTCTTTATCTATTAACTGCTAAAATATTTATAGCCAGATCTGTTTATCTCTTCCATAATAACTCTGCTTTTCATCACCTGTCTTACCTATTGCATTTTTTTGTATGTCTTATTGTGTATAAATATGTGACTCTTCAGATTTTATGGTATACTATGCCTGATGAAGAGACCTGAGTAGTCTCGAAAGCTTGCAATTTGTTACCATCTTTTCAGTTAGCCATTAAAAGGTATCAACCACTGAAGACTCTCAAATCTAAATATTTTTTTATCTACTGGCTAACAGGGTACAAGAATATATATTTTCCCTATAAGTATAATGTAAACCTTTTAACTAAATCAGAAATTCTAGGGTTATCCCTTACGATTGTAGGATCTCCTGCCATAGTCCCATATGCTGCTATGACTGTAGGGAGATTTTCTTGTCTTGTAGCTAGATCAATAAATGCTACCAGTAGAACCTTAGAAGATATATTATTAGATTTACAAATTTACCGGAAAAGCTGTCTTACAGAATAGAGCGACTATAGATTATTTGTTATTAATTCACCACCTTGGATGTGAAGAGTTTGAAGGTATGTGTTGTTTTAACTTGTCAGATCATAGTCAGGATTTGCAATTTCAGATTGATCAGTTACATGATGACATTGATCACATCACACAGAGTAATGGTAAATGGTGGGATTGGTTATTTTATTGGTTGCCTGATTTTGGTTATTTACGCTATATTTTAGGAATAATTTTTGCTATAATCTGTGCTTGTATCGCCTTATGCTGTTGTATACAATCTATTCCTTCTTTTATAGCAACGTGTCGTTCATCTGCTGAAGATATTCTCTTGAGATATGGTATTGTATGTAAATGATATATGGCTTCCAGATGATCAAGGGTGGTTTATAGTACTAAGGTTTTTAATGTCCATCAGGAATCCATATTGGTAGCCTGTCTTTAACCGCTTCCCGACCGCCCACTGTAGATAAACGTCCGCGCTGCCTGGGCTCTGTACAGCGCGGACGTTTAAAAACGGTGGGTGGTCTCGCAGTGCTCAGGACCCCCTGGGTCCTGCAAGCGCTGTGAGAGCGGTGCAGAGCGTTAGCTCTGACAGGGAACATCATCGGGACCTGATTAGATCAGGTCCCAGTGATGTTAACCCTTTGCTGTCTTCTATATGCTGCGATCTATGAAGTGAAGATCTCATATAATGTAATACATGTCTATTACATTACATGAGATCAGGGATCAGAAAAATAAAAATTAATGTCCCATACAGGGACTAAGTAAAAATGTTAAAAAAAATGTTTTGAAACTGTTAAAAAAAAAATACAAAATATATAAATAAAATATTAAACCGATAAATCCATATAGTTATGCAAAAATAAAAAAAGTACACATATTTGGTATTGCCGCGTCCGAAACAACCCGAGCTATAAAACTGTCACACTAATTAACTTCTTATGTGTACACCGTAATAAAAATAAATAAAAAACGGAGCAAAAAACTATGCTTTTTCCTCATATCGCCAAACAAAAAGTGGAAAAAAATGCGATGAAAAAGCAAAATGGAAATAGAAATGGTACCGCTGAAAACGTCATCTTGTTCCGCAAAAATCAAGCCGCTATACAGCTCCATCAGCCAAAAAATAAAAAAGTTATACCTCTCAGAATAAAGCAATTCAAAAAAAATATTTTTTCTATAAAATTGTTTTATTGTGTAAAAGCGCCAAAACATAAAAAAATATACAGTAAGTGTAGTATCGCTGTAAACGTACTGACCCGAAGAATAACGCTGCCTGATCACTTTTACCACACGCAGAACGGCATAAAAAAAAACCTCAAAACAATTCCTGAATTGTTGTTTTTTGTTAATTTTACATCCCAAAAACACGGAATAGAAAGCGATCAAAAAATGTCACGTACCCACAAATGGTACCAATAAAAAATGTCAACTCGTCCCGCAAAAAACAAGCCATCACATGACTCTGTCGGCCGAAATATGGAAAAATTATAGCTCTCAAAATATGGCGATGCAAAAACTAGATTTTGCAAAAAAAAAAGCGTCTCTTAGTGTGTGACAGCTGTCAGTCATAAAAACCCAATATAAATCTGGTATCTCTGTAATCGCACCGACCCGAAGAATAAAGTAATCTAATCAGTTATATCACACTAGGAACGGCGTAAAAAATAAATAAAACCAATTCTTCACCTGCTGATTTGTTTATGTCTCCCAAAGATCGCAGTATGGCTCGGCACACATTTATCCTGCGCTCTGCGCTGAGCACTTACGCCAGAGTTTCCGTGTAAATCTCTGAAATATGTGATTCAGCCGGAACCCATGACGGAAGATTCCCTGTAATGAGGCAGATATAGGCCACTGTGGATGCCCTCTGGCCTGTGATCCCACGGTGTCATTTGTTTTAGGCGTGCATAAAAGTGCGGTTGGCCACAGTTTTGTGCACTTCTGAAAAAAAGGACACCGCTAAACAGAGGCCAGATGGAGTCCAGAGTAACTCTGCTGCCTCATTACAGTGAATGGATCCCGCAGGGGTTTCATCTGAATTACATCACTTGGAAATTTAGATGGAAACCCCGATGTAAGTGCTCAGCCTAGAGCGCCGGATAAATGTTACGTAAAATGTTCCCAATAAAAGCTTCAACTCAGTCCTCAAAAAAAGCTAGTCCCCACTCAGGTCCGTCATCTGTTAAAAATATAAGGGACTTCCAAGTTACTGGTAGCAGAAAGGCTCTGGAAAAGCGAAATGGCCCTTGCCCCCCAAAAGAAATTCAAAAAATTTTGTGCTCCCAAATCCAAATGCCTATTCTACAATATTTTGTTCTCCAATTGTCAAATAGCACTCCGTCCCCCCCAGATCTCGCCATATGGCTGAGCGGTACGATACAGCCACATATGGGGTATTGCCACTTTTAGAAGAAATTGTGTGACACATTTCGGCACCATTTTTACCCATTGCCCTGTGTGAAAATGTAAAATCTGAGGGTAAAACATTTTTTTGTGGTAAAAATATAATTATGCTTTTTTCACTGCCCAATGGTATAAATTTAAAAATTAAAAAATACTCACTACTTCCCTAGATGAATTCCTTGAGAGGTGTAGTTTACAAAATGGGGTCACTTGTGGGGGTTTCTGCTGTTTTGACATGTCAGCGACTCTTCAAATGTGACATGGTGTCTGCTGCCTATCCCAGCCAACATAGCGCTCCTTTCTCTTCCGAACCCTGCCGTACACCAAAGCAGTGGTTTTCCCCCACATATGGGGTATCGGCGTGTTCAGGAGAAATTGAACAACAAATTTCATGGTGCAATTTATCCTGTTACCCTTATGATAGTACAAAATTAGGGAAAGGAAAACATTTTTTGTGGGAAAAATGTGAAAATTTTATTTTTATGGCTCAATATTATAAACTTCTGTGAAGCAGCTGGGGGTGCAAGGTGCTCACCACACATCTAGATAAGTTCCCTAAGGGGTCTAGTTTCCAAAATGGTGTCACTTGTGGGGGGTTTCCACTGTTTAGGCACATCAGGGGCTCCCCAAATGCAACATGGCGTCCGCTAATTATTCAAACAAATTTTACATTCAAAAAGTCAAATGGCGCTCCTTCCCTTCCGAGCCCTGCCGTGCGCCCAAACAGTGGTTTTCCCTCACATATGGGGTATCAGCACGCTCAAGAGAAATTGCCCAAAAAAATTTTGGGTCCATTGTTTCCTGTTACCCCTGTGAAAATAAAAAAAATGGGGTCTAAAGTAACATTTTTGTGAAAAAAGTTAAATGTTCATTTTTTTCTTCCACATTCCAAAAATTCCTGTGAAGCACCTGAAGGGTTAATAAAGTTCTTCAATGTGGTTTTGAGCACCTTGAGGGTGCAGTTTTTAGAACGGTGTCACTTTTGGGTATTTTCTGTCATAAAGACCCCTCAAAGTGACTTCAAATATGATGTGGTCCCTAAAAAAAATGTTTTTGTAAATTTTGTTGGAAAAATGAGAAATTGCTGGTCAACTTTTAACCCTTATAGCTCCCTAACAAAAAAAAATTTTGGTTCCAAAATTGTGCTGATGTAAAGTAGACATGTGGGAAATGTTATTTATTAAGTATTTTGTGTGACATATCTCTCTGATTTAAGGGCATGAAAATTCAAAGTTTGAAAATTGCAAAATTGTCAAAATTTTCACCAAATTTCCGATTTTTTTCACAAATAAACGCATGTGATATCAAAGAAATTTTACCACTATCATGAAGTACAATATGTCACGAAAAAACAATCTCAGAATCAGGGGGATCCGTTGAAGCGTTCCAGAGTAATTGCTTCATAAAGTGACAGTGGTCAGAATTGAAAAAATTGGCCCGGTCACGAAGGCAAAAACGGGCTCTGGTGCGAAGTGGTTAAAGAACCCTTTAACAGTTCAGCTTATGTTAGCCTTGTCATTTTCCAAACGCCTGGACCTCATAGCTCTATTATCAATGTTTAGTTTATAGTATCAAGCAGTACCACATAGCTCTTTTATTAATGTTTAGTGAGAACGATGCATGTTTATATTCGTTAACAATATTTGGTAAGAATATGCTGTGTTTATAGAATGGTAAAACATCTGGTACCAGGAGCCTTTGCCATGTTTCATCTCCGGTGATATACAGTTATATGAAAAAGTTTGGGCACCCCTATTAATCTTAAGCTTATTGTTTTATAAAAATTGGTGTTTTTGCAACAGCTATTTCAGTTTGATATATGTAATAACTGTTGGACACAATAATGTTTCTGCCTATAAATGAGGTTTATTGTACTAACAGAAAATGTACAATCTGCATTCAAACAAAATTTGACAGGTGCATAAGTATGGGCACCCTTATCATTTTCTTGTTTTAAATACTCCTACTTTTTACTGACTTACTAAAGCACTTTTTTTGGTTTTGCAACCTCATTGAGCTTTGAACTTCATAGCCAGGTGCATGCAATCATGAGAAAAGCTACTTAAACTGGCCACTTGCAAGTTGTTCTCCTGTTTGAATCTCCTCTGAAGAGTGGCATCATGGGCTCCTCAAAACAACTGTCAAATGATCTGAAAACAAAGATTATTCAACATAGTTGTTCAGGGGAAGGATACAAAAAGCTGTCTCAGAGATTTAACCTGTCAGTTTCCACTGTGAGGAACATAGTAAGGAAATGGAAGAACACAGGGACAGTTCTTGTTAAGGCCAGAAGTGGCAGGCCAAGAAAAACATCAGAAAGGCAGAGAAGAAGAATGGTGAGATCAGTCAAGGACAATCCTCAGACCACCTCCAGAGAGCTGCAGCATCAACTTGCTGCAGATGGTGTCACTGTGCATCGGTCAACTATACAACGCACTTTGCACAAGGAGAAGCTGTATGGGAGAGTGATGCGAAATAAGCCGTTTCTGCAAGCATGCCACAAACAGTCGGCTGAGGTATGCAAAAGCACATTTGGGGAAGCCAATTTCTTTTTGGAAGAAGGTCCTGTGGACTGATGAAACCAAGATTGAGTTGTTTGGTCATACAAAAAGGCGTTATGCATGGCGGCAAAAAAACACAGCATTCCAAGAAAAACACTTGCTACCCACAGTAAAATCTGGTGGAGGTTCCATCATGCTTTGGGGCTGTGTGGCCAATGTCGGCACCGGGAATCTTGTTAAAGTTGAGGGACGCATGGATTCCACTCAGTATCAGCAGATTCTTGACAATAATGTTCAAGAATCAGTGATAAAGTTGAAGTTACGCAGGGGATGGATCTTTCAGCAAGACAATGATCCAAAACACCGCTCCAAATCTACTCAGGCATTCATGCAGAGGAACAATTACAATGTTCTGGAATGGCCATCCCAGTCCCCAGACCTGAATATCATTGAACATCTGTGGGATCATTTGAAGAGGGCTGTCCATGCTCGGCGACCATCAAACTTAACTGAACTGGAATTGTTTTGTAAAGAGGAATGGTCAAAAATACCTTCATCCAGGATCCAGGAACTCATTAAAAGCTACAGGAAGCGACTAGAGGCTGTTATTTTTGCAAAAGGAGGATCTACTAAATATTAATGTCACTTTTCTGGTGAGGTGCCCATACTTATGCACCTGTCAAATTTTGTTTGAATGCAGATTGTACATTTTCTGTTAGTACAATAAACCTCATTCAAGGCAGAAACATTACTGTGTCCAACAGTTATTACATATATCAAACTGAAATAGCTGTTGCAAAAACACCAATTTTTATAAAACATTAAGCTTAAGATTAATAGGGGTGCCCAAACTTATTCATATAACTATATTTGATCGGTGTTAAGTGACATCGGAAGAGCTGGTCACTCAGAAGAAAGATACTATATTGAACAAATAGACTCTGTCAGAACTTGTGTAACATTTGGTTACGCAAACATTTTGTTTTTAAACAAGATATAAGCTAGTGAAGTTTTCAGCTAAGACAGAAGCCTGTTGACCTGTGGACTAAAAGGGGATGCCCCGACGACGCAGTGTGGATTCATCCCAGGACTTTTCTTGGTCTTCGCTATTTTGCTCCTCACGGCTGATGTCTCCCAGACAGATGATGTATGTTGCTCCTGGTGAAGTTTTTCCTGTATAGTGTGCGCTGTAAGTACTTTACCTTTGTGATTTATATTATGCAAAGGTGTACGCAATATCACACTATTTCCTATTTTCTGTAATCATTTAATTATAATAAAAATTAATTGCCTTCTTTAAAGCCGCATCCGAGCCCTTTAAATACTTGGCAAAACATAACCCTAGCAAAAACCTAACCCTAGCACAACCTTAATCCCAGCACAATCTTAACCCTAGAGTTTATTTTTTACAGCTTTCCTCATGCGGTATAAGTGAGTAGATGACTTTATTCTCCAGGTCGGTGCGATTCCAGCGATACCAGATTCATATCGGGTTTTTATGATTGACAGCTGTCACACACTAAAAAATCCCTTTTTTTTTGCATCGCCATATTTAGAGAGCTATAATTTTCCATTGGTACCATTTTCGGGCACGTGACATTTTTTGATCGCTTTCTATGCCGATTTTTAGGAGGCAGAATAAACAGAAACCAACAATTCAGGAAATTTTTTTTATGCCGTTCTGCGTGTGGTAAAATTGATAAGGTAGCTTTATTCTTCGGGTCAGTACGTTTACAGCGGTACCACATTGATATCTTCTTTTTATGTTTTGGTGCTTTTACACAATAGAAAAAATATTTTTTTTTGCATTGCTTTATTCTGAGAGATATAACTTATTTAAATTTCAGCTGATGGAGCTGTATGGCGGCTTTTTTTTTTGGGGGGGAGGCAAGATGACCTTTTCGGCGCCACCATATTTATTTACAGTTGTCTTTTTAATCGCATTTTATTCCATTTTTTATTTGGCAGTATGATGATAAAGCATCGTTTTTTGCTTTATTTTATTTTTTTTACCATGTTAACTAAAGAGATTAACTAATGGGACAGTTTTATAGGTCAGGTCGTTCCAGATGCGGCAATACCAAATATTGCTGCTGGAGACCCTTAGGATGTCGGCAATGGATCACCCCCCTGGCTGGCTGGATGAGCAAGTGGCTGGATCGCCGACTGTGGAGCCCGGACGGCACCAGGAGCATCTTCCCTGCAAGAACGGAGCCCAACAAATTTAGGTTAATTCATCATGTCTCTTATCCAAGGGGTAGGTCTGTGAATGATGGAATTGCAACAGAATTATGTTCCGTTGTTTTATACCTCTTTTGACGAGGCGGTGGGATGGGTCAAGAAATAAGGAAAAACGTTAGACTGCTGGATTGTTTCTGGGACGGAGCATATTTCATAGATCGTTGCCTGCCAATAAGCTGTTCCATTTCTTGCTCCTTGTTTGAGGCATTCAGTTGCTTCCTGGAATGGGTTGTCCGAGACGTGTCTGGGGGGTACCAATCATTCATTATCTGGACGATTTTTTGTGTTTCAGCCCGAAGGATTCACCGCTGTGTGAATCCACATTGCATGCCATGAAATTGATTGCCGAGCTGTTTGGAGTCCCCCTGGCTTCTGAAAAAACCGAGGGCCTGGCGTCTTGTATTTGTTTTCTGGGGATCGTTATTGATTCAGAGAAGTGGAAACTCAGATTACAAGAGGAGAAAGTGGTGGTGGCAAGGGCTAGGTGGCTGAAAAAGATTACATTGAGGGAGACACAGTCGCTGCTAGGCAAGTAGAATTTTGCATGTAGGGTAATGCCCATGGGGAGGGTCTTCTCCAGAAGCTGGTAAATGCAACGGCGGGGGTAAAGGCTCTTCATCATTACATTAGATTTGTCGGTGTGGGACACTTTCCTCGAAGCGTATAATGGGCGTTTTGATAATGGAAGAGGTAACAGACAAAGTGGACACAAAAGCACAGGTTTTGGCGCTTATTTCAAGGGCCAGTGGTGTGCAGGGGAGTGGCCCCAGAGTTGGAGAGTGGAAGGGCTGTTAAACGTAGCGTTGCTGGAAGTTTTCCCAATAATGTTTGTGGTGACACTGTTGGGTCATCAATTTCAAAACAAACGGATTAGTTTCCGCTGTGATAACATGGGGGTAGTGTTGGCGATCAACAATATTACGGCATCTTCTCCACCAGTAATCAGGGTGTTACGGTAACTGGCATTGGAATGTTTAATAATGTATAACAGCTTCTCACATTCCAGCTGAAAGGAATTCAATTGCTGATGCCCTTTCTCGTTTCCAGTGGGATCGCTTTCGGTCGCTGGCCCCAGATGCAGAGGAGAGGGGGCTCGAGTGCCCACAACACTTATGGAACTTGGTATTTGTGCAGCCCAACCATTAATTAAATGATCCATATCCCTTAGCACATGGAAGGCCTATCAAGCTGCTTGGGGGCTGTGGGAGGGTCGGCTGAGGGGTATCAAAAATACCTTGTCTGAAGAAGATCAGGTAGGCTTGCTGCACCTACGGTTAGGGGAGGGGGCTCTAGGTTAATCGGTTGATCGCAGGTTTGGCATTCGGCTTTAAGATCAGGGGTGGTAGGGATCTGACAAAGAATTTCCTAGTGAAGCAAGCAGTTAAGGGTATTCGTAGGGGGCGGGCACAGAGGGATGATCAGCACCCGGTTTCGTTTAAGCTCCTGAAATATTTGGGAAAGGAACTGGGAGGTATTTGTAGCTCGGAGTATGAGGTAAGGCTTTTCCTGTTAGTGCCCCAAAAAATGCCCAGGAAAAACCTAAGGGTTAGCGAGCTAGTAGCTCCATCTAAGAAGAAAGGCGGGGGGTACTAGCAGGAGATGTGTTTGCAACAAAACAAGGTGTTGAATTTTGGTTGAGGCTTTCAAAAACAGACCAGTTAGGAAGGGGAAAAAGAGGTATGGTTAGGAGAGGTGCAAGGGTCAGGGATGTGTCCTTTAAAAACTTTTGAGTCCTCCAGGGGACTGGGGCAGAATTCAGACGTACCATTGTTGTGTCACGAAGATTGAACATTATTGCAGTATCAATTCACCGTCTTTTTTAGGATGTGCTTGAACAAGTTGGGGTTGGATCCGTGTAATTGTGCCCCTCATTCTTTTCGGATAGGGGCCGCTATGGAGGCGGTGGCTTGCGTCCTGAATTTGAATATTGTAAAATGGATAGGGAGATGGGAATCGAGGCGGATTTTGTCTTGCGTGAGACCGGAGTCGACAGTTAACTTGTGAAAAAAATGTGTATTGTTGTGTTCTGATCACATGTTGTTTCTGGATAGGTTTCCCTCTATTGATTTGGATAATGGGCCACGCCTATGTCCACTGGGCGCGGTGTGGGCAGACATACGACGAGATGGAAGGCAACTCAGTGCTTCAAGGGAGAAAGCTGTTACTCGCTGGCTTGGGTTTAGGGGTATGGGGTGGAACAGGTTGTTGCGGCAGGTGAATAATTTTGTCCATTTAGATCGCCCCCCCAGACATACTGTTATTACACGTAGGGACGTAGGGGGTAATGATTTAAGGGTTCGGCCGTGTAGGGATCTAATCAGAGACGCGATTTATTACGGCTTTGGGCATCTTTTCCGGGGATGATAACGATCTGCTCCGAGATTGTTCCCCGAAAGAAATGGCAAAATGCCTGGTCCATAAAGAGTTTGAATAGAGCACAGAAGAAGGTGAACAGAGCGGTTTCCAATTTTGTTTCCAGAAATGGGGGGGCGTCAATTCGGCATTTTGATTTGGAAAATGGCTCGGAAGATTTTTGGTTGGCTGACGGAGTTCATTTGAACAACTTCGGAATTGATTTATGGTCATTAGCTTTACAAGGGGGCATCGAGCAGGCGATGTTTATGAAAGGAAAGGGGGTCTCGAGTACTTAAGGTTGTCAATTACTCTTGTGGTGGCGTGCTTTAGGGTCCTTGAAGTTGGTTATAAATTGGTATGGGAGTGTCAACAGGACATGGATCCCTCAGTTATAAGTGGTATTTGGGTCTGGTGATTTATGGGACTTATGACAAAGGAATATCGAGTCCCGGGTGTGGCGGTTTTAACCGTTTCTGAACCCCCTTTCGAGGGGGTTCTTGGAGCTCCTGAGCTTGAGGTTCGCAGCTGGGAGTAAGTGGGGTTTGTGTCATTGGGGTCACCAGACTCTTCTTGGCTTCAAGGACCCTAAGACAATTTGTTTATATAACACGGTTTTAATTGCTACTGCTATAATAAAGGGCCACTGTGGCCAATTGTATCCAAGCCACAATGTCTGTCGTTCTTGGGGTTAGAAGATGGGGGTGAGGGTCAACTCACCAAGGATTGGCAATACCAACGTCGACTGTTCCTCAGGGACCTCCCACTGGGTGGATGTGCCTTAAGTACCCAGTGCCTCACAGCAATAGGCTGGGGATGCATTAGGAATATTCCTTTAAGAATTAGGAAGTGATGCCGCCGCTCTAGGCATTCCACCAGGAAACATGCACACAGCAAGAAGAGGAACACAGTGCGCAGCCTGGATGGCAGCCTTGCATGGTGAGCGATAGGAAGCCATGGCGACACGCCGCCAGGGATGTTACAAAAAGTTTAATGTTTTTCATCATACTCACTTCAGAGTGACGGAATTTTCTTATTACTTTTTATGAATTCTCAATATATCAGAAAGTCCCAAAATCAAAGATAGACAAAGAAATTTATTTATCTATTAACATTTTTTATTATTTATAACAAATATTATATTAAATTTAAATAAATTCAATCAATAATAACAGAAAAACTGCACAGGAAATGTTATACATAACAGTAAACAAATAAGGGCTATGTAATGATTGTATTTGCCCTGTCTTTGGTATAAGCTGTAACGGGTCTGGGAGGCGGAACCTCTGGGCTACTATACAAGGGGGCGGTCCTTGTAAGGGAGCGGGTGGCGACCAGGCAGGCAGTCACAGCAGGTGACCGGGACAGTCTCTGGGTGTAGGGGCAGGAGGTCACGGCAAGTGATCGGGGCAGTCTCTGGAAGAACGGGCTGGAGGTCACGGCAAGTGACCGGGGCAGTCTCTAGGTAAAGGGTAGGTATGACCTGTGATGGCTGAACCTCCAGGTAGGCTAGCAAGGCAGATGGAGGATGTGTGCTCCCAGGTGAGCAAGCGAGAGTCTCTGGAATAGCAGGTGGTCACAGCACGTGACGGCGGAGCCTCCGGGCAGGCAAGCAGGCAGGTAGCGGAGAAGCGCTCCCAGGTGAGCGGGCAAGAGTCTGGAATAGCTGGTGGTCACAGCACGTGACAGCGGAGCCTCCGGGCAGGCAAGCAGGCAGGTAATGGAGAAGCGCTCCCAGGTGAGCGGGCAAGAGTCTGGAATAGCTGGTGGTCACAGCACGTGACAGCGGAGCCTCCGGACAGGCAAGCAGGCAGGTAGCGGAGAAGCGCTCCCAGGTGAGCGGGCAAGCTGGTCCATAGACAGACTGACCGGAGTTGTAAGGCAGACCGTCGGACCTCAGGCAAGCAGGCAGGTAGCTGATGTGCGCTCCCAGGTGAGCGGGCAAGTTGGTCCTTAGACAGACTGACCGGAGTTGTAAGGCAGACCGTCGGACCTCAGGCAGGCAGGCAGGCAGGTAACAGGAAATCAGGCAGGATTAGGACAGCAAGCTGGCAGGAATCTGGCAGGTAACTGGCAACGGGACCTGAGGGCTGAAGCAGAGTAGAACGGTGCAACAACATTGCTCGGGCACCTCCATTTTGGAGGAGGTGCCTTATATATGGTAAAGTCCTCCGGCCATTGGCCGGGGACTCCTTAGGACGGCGCGCGCGGCCCCTTTAAGAGGGAGGGAGAGCGCGCGTGCGCGCCCTAAGCACAGTGGCCGGGAAGGAGCGCGCGCTGCCAGCAGAGCGGGAGAGGGACGCCGGGCACGGAGCAGAGCGGTGAGGGGAACAGCGTCCCTGCCTAGCAGAGGGCAGGGACGCCGGCACTACAGTACCCCCCCCTTTAGGCCCCCCCTTTTTTAGGCCAGATAGAAATTTAGCTAGGATGAGAGGGGCATGGATGTTCTCCCGGGGCTCCCACGTTCTCTCCTCAGGACCAAACCCCTTCCAATCTACCAGAAAAAAGGTCTTTCCTCTTACCCTTTTGGTGGCAAGAATGTTCTCTACCTCAAACTCGTCCTCAGCAGAAACCGGAGCAGGAGGCGTACCTGTAGACTTGGAAAAAGAGTTAAGCACCACGGGTTTGAGGAGAGATACATGGAAGGAGTTAGGGATACGTAAGTTGGCCGGGAGTTTCAATTTATAGGCCACCGGGTTGATCTGACTGATGACCTCCAGAGGACCGATGAACCGAGGCCCTAACTTGTAAGAAGGTATCTTGAGTCGGACATATTTAGATGAGAGCCAGACTTTATCTCCTGGACGAAATTGTGGAGGATCCAGGCGTTTTTTGTCAGCGTGTCTTTTCATACGCTCGGATGACAGAAGGAGTGCGGACCGGGTGCTCTCCCATATGGAGGAAAATTTGCTAACGAGAGATTCCGCAGCCGGGTTGTCCACAGAGGTGGAGACAGGAAAAGGAATCCAAGGATGCTGACCAAAGACTACAAAAAACGGGGATTTGGAGGAGGATTCGCTCTCGTGATTATTATAAGAGAACTCGGCCCATGGTAGGAGATCCACCCAGTCAGAATGGTGGGCATTAACGAAGTGCCGGAGGTAACTGGTCAGGTTCTGATTGATCCGCTCCACTTGACCATTGGACTGTGGGTGGTAAGCGGAAGAGAAGTCCAGGGTGACGTCTAGTAGTTTACAAGTGGCTCTCCAGAAACGTGAGGTGAACTGTACCCCACGATCCGACACGATGTGGAGGGGCAGGCCATGAAGACGGAAGATGTGGCGGATAAAGTCTTTAGCCAGCTCGGGTGCAGACTGAAGGCCTGGCAGGGGAATAAAGTGAGCCATCTTGGAAAAGCGGTCAGCGACCACCCAAATGACCGTACAACCGGCAGAGACGGGGAGATCAGTTATAAAGTCCATTGCTATATGCTGCCAGGGGGCAGCAGGTACAGGAAGCGGAAGGAGGCGTCCGGCTGGCAGATGTCTCGGGACTTTGTTGCGGGCGCAGGACACACAGGCAGAGACAAAGTCTATTATGTCCTTGTGCAGGGTAGGCCACCAATAGTGCCGGGCAATAAGCTGGAGGGTCTTTTTCTGACCGGCGTGGCCAGCTAGTTTAGACGAATGGCCCCAGTGTAGGATCTTCTCCAGATCAGGTACTGAAACAAACGTCTTACCGGGAGGGAGACGATTTAGACTCACGGGAGCCACCTGCATTACTCTGGCGGGATCGATGATATGTTTAGGTTCTTCCTCGAGATCGGACACCAGAAAGGATCAGGACAAGGCGTCTGCTTTGACGTTTTTATCAGCCGGGCGAAAATGAAGAACAAAATCAAAGCGAGCAAAAAACAAGGACCACCGGGCTTGGCGCGGGTTCAGTCTCTGGGCATGCTGGAGGTAAGCCAAGTTCTTGTGGTCAGTGTAAATTATTACCGGATGAAGAGCCCCCTCGAGTAGGTAACGCCACTCCTCCAACGCCAGCTTGATGGCCAATAACTCTCGGTCTCCTATGGAATAGTTGCGCTCAGAAGAGGAGAAGAGTTTGGAGAAGAAGCCACAAGTTACCATTCTCCCGGAAGATGATTTTTGTGTAAGTACCGCTCCGGCTCCAGAGGAGGAGGCGTCAACTTCCAGGAAGAACTGCTTGTTGCCGTCCGGGCGATGCAGCACCGGGGCGGAAGAGAAGGCCTGTTTTAGGGAAAGAAAGGCCTCCTCTGCTTCGGGCGGCCACTCTTTGGGATTAGTACCCTTACGGGTGAGCGCGGAAATTGGGGCAGTCCGGGAAGAGAAGTGCGGTATGAAGAGGCGGTAATAGTTGGCGAAGCCCAGGAACCGTTGAATAGCCTTCAACCCCTCTGGTCGGGGCCATTTCTCGATGGCAGACAGTTTCTCAGGATCCATTTGTAGGCCGGTCTGAGAGATAATGTAGCCCAGAAACGGAAGCGAGGTCTGCTCAAAGAGGCACTTCTCAAATTTAGCATAGAGATGGTTCTGCCTGAGCCTGAGCAGGACCTGACGAACGTCCCTCCGGTGAGTCTGGAGATCCGGAGAGAAGACCAAGATGTCGTCCAGGTACACCACTACGCAGGAGTAGAGAAGGTCCCGGAAGATGTCATTGACCAACTCTTGAAAGACGGCAGGAGCGTTACAGAGGCCAAAGGGCATTACCAGATATTCATAGTGGCCGTCCCGGGTGTTGAATGCCGTCTTCCATTCATCCCCCTGATGGATACGAACCAGGTTGTACGCCCCACGGAGGTCCAGTTTGGTGAAGATTCTAGCCCCCCTCAGACGATCAAATAACTCCGGAATGAGCGGAAGGGGGTACTTATTCTTCACCGTGATCTGGTTAAGGCCTCTATAGTCTATACAGGGACGGAGAGAGCCGTCCTTCTTTTTGACGAAAAAGAAGCCTGCTCCCGCCGGGGAGGTAGATTTCCGGATGAATCCCCTGGCCAGATTCTCCTTAATATATTCGGACATCGACCGGGTCTCAGCAGCGGATAATGGATAAATACGCCCACGGGGAGGAGAAGTACCAGGTAACAGGTCGATAGGGCAGTCGTATGGTCTATGAGGGGGTAGTGTCTCTGCCTCCTTTTTATTAAAGACATCAGCATAAGTCCAATAAGGAATCGGAAGTCCAGGTAGATTAGCTGGGGTAGGAGAAGGACGGACGGGATGAACGGGAACCAGACAGGTCTTATGGCAGCCCTGTCCCCAGCGAAGGACTTCTCCGGTCTGCCAGTCAAGCACGGGTGCATGTCTCTGGAGCCAAGGTAGGCCTAGCAAGAGGGCGTGAGAGAGTCCAGGCAGAACATGGAAGGAGATACTTTCAGAATGCAGCATTCCCACCTGCAGAGTAATGGATTCGGTGATGAGTTGGATGGGGCGTGGTAAGAGCCCCCCATCCACGGCAGCAACAGACAAGGGTACAGCCAGAGGTTTGGTGGGGATGCGGTATTTCTCTACCAGGGACTGTGAAATAAGATTCCCGGCTGCTCCAGAGTCCAGTTGGGCTAGTTCGAAATAACGGTTCTCCCCGTAGACGATTGAAACTGACAACAGCAGGGATGGAGAGGATTTATTCTTGTCTAGGTGGACCTCTCTGAGCGAACCTAGACACAGGCGTTTCCCGACCTCTCCGGGCAGGCACGGATCCGGTGCTCCTTACTGCCACAGTAGAAGCAGGTCCCCTCGGCACGGCGTAAGTCCTGACGGGTCTTGACCATCTTGGTCTGGTCGACCTGCATAGGCTCAGGAGGGTGTACCTGGTTAGAGACAGAAGGAGTGACGGGTTTCTGAAAAGTAGGAGCTAGACGTGGTAACCTCCTCTCACGGGTGACCTCTCTGGCACGCTCCTGGAACCGTAGGTCAATCCGGGTGGCAAGAGTTATCAGGTCATCGAGAGTGGTAGGAATGTCCCGACCGGCAAGTTCATCTTTAATACGGCCGGACAGACCCTCCCAGAAGACGGAAACCAGAGCGTCGTTATCCCAGGCCAGCTCCGAGGCAAGGGTACGGAACCGTATGGCATATTGGCCCACGGTGAGACTTTCCTGACGGAGGCGTAGCAATGATGATGCGGATGAGGTCTTCCGTCCGGGTTCGTCGAAGACTTTCCGGAAAGCCGTGAGAAAAGCAGGCAAGTTGGACACCAGGGGGTCTCCTCTCTCCCATAGAGGATTTAGCCAGGCCAGGGCCTCCCCGGTGAGATGGGACATGATGAATGCAATTTTGGCTCGGTCGGAGTTAAACTGGTGGGACAATAGTTCAAAGTGCAGGGTGCACTGATTTATGAAGCCCCGAGCCTGGGCGGAGTCGCCTCCGAAGCGAGGAGGTGCAGAAAGCCGAGGTCCGGGGTAGGAAATCATGGTGTTAGTGGACAGCGGAGCTGCCGGATTGCGAGACATGGCACTGGCGGAGGTTGTTGGTGGAGCAGTCAGAGTGTCCAGGCGAGTATTGACATTCCGCAGGTGACCCAGGATGGACTCCTGTTGGGACCTTTGACGGGACAGTTCATGACACAGGTCCGAGAGCGAGGGAGCTTGGGTGCCACCGGGTTCCATGGCCCGAACAAACTGTAACGGGTCTGGGAGGCGGAACCTCTGGGCTACTATAGAAGGGGGCGGTCCTTGTAAGGGAGCGGGTGGCGACCAGGCAGGCAGTCACAGCAGGTGACCGGGACAGTCTCTGGGTGTACGGGCAGGAGGTCACGGCAAGTGATCGGGGCAGTCTCTGGAAGAACGGGCTGGAGGTCACGGCAAGTGACCGGGGCAGTCTCTAGGTAAAGGGTAGGTACGACCTGTGATGGCTGAACCTCCAGGTAGGCTAGCAAGGCAGATGGAGGATGTGTGCTCCCAGGTGAGCAAGCGAGAGTCTCTGGAATAGCAGGTGGTCACAGCACGTGACGGCGGAGCCTCCGGGCAGGCAAGCAGGCAGGTAGCGGAGAAGCGCTCCCAGGTGAGCGGGCAAGAGTCTGGAATAGCTGGTGGTCACAGCACGTGACAGCGGAGCCTCCGGGCAGGCAAGCAGGCAGGTAACGGAGAAGCGCTCCCAGGTGAGCGGGCAAGAGTCTGGAATAGCTGGTGGTCACAGCACGTGACAGCGGAGCCTCCGGACAGGCAAGCAGGCAGGTAGCGGAGAAGCGCTCCCAGGTGAGCGGGCAAGCTGGTCCATAGACAGACTGACCGGAGTTGTAAGGCAGACCGTCGGACCTCAGGCAGGCAGGCAGGTAACAGGAAATCAGGCAGGATTAGGACAGCAAGCTGGCAGGAATCTGGCAGGTAACTGGCAACGGGACCTGAGGGCTGAAGCAGAGTAGAACGGTGCAACAACATTGCTCGGGCACCTCCATTTTTGAGGAGGTGCCTTATATATGGTAAAGTCCTCCGGCCATTGGCCGGGGACTCCTTAGGACGGCGCGCGCGGCCCCTTTAAGAGGGAGGGAGAGCGCGCGTGCGCGCCTTAAGCTCAGTGGCCGGGAAGGAGCGCGCGCTGCCAGCAGAGCGGGAGAGGGACGCCGGGCACAGAGCAGAGCGGTGAGGGGAACAGCGTCCCTGCCTAGCAGAGGGCAGGGACGTCGGCACTACATAAGCAAAGTAAACACCACAAGATATAAATAAATGAACATAAATTAACTATTTGAGTTATTGAAAAGATAACAAGTGGGATTTTTCTTATTACTTTTTATGAATTCTGAATATATCAGAACGTCCCATGATCAAAAATAGACAAATATATTTATCTATTATATTTTGTATTATTTCTAACAAATATTATATTAAATTAAATAAATTCAATCAATAATAACAGAAAAACTGCACAGTAAACAAATAAGGGCTATGTAATGATTGTATTTGCCCTGTCTTTGGGAGAAATGTATTTCAGGCTGCCCTACTGTAAGTGGAAAATTACATATACAGTATATCTATACTTATGTAGTCTGAAAAACTGAATTTCCCCATGCATAATTCAATCGCTCATTCCTAAACGGATGTCCACTGATTCACTCATGAAGAAAACCTTGAATGGCTTTGGTTTGCATTGTACCTGCAACTGACACTTTAGTTATATTATATACATAATTTTAAGCACTCCAAAAAGGAATGATGCTGTTCCTTGCTGAATGAAGAATTCCCATGCAGCCTACATACAGTCCTAGCTAGGTTCTTTCACTTTTATTTGATAAGATGTTTTTGAGTCCTTGTCATTGCAATAGCTTGTTTCCTCTGCAGTACATTTCCATTAGAGCAGGGGTGGGGAACCTCGGGCCTGCGATTAACTTTTCTGTGGGCCCCCAGGCAGATTACTGGGGACCACAGTACTCGGGTCGGCACTTATGAGGAAATTACGTCAGAGTATTTTGGTGGATGTCTGTTTGCTGAGGCGGCCGCCCCTCCAGCTGTAAGTTGCCTTAATTAATGAATTATGTGTATATGTACAGTCTATATATACTATATATATACATATACACGCTCTTTCTTTACTGTGTCTACCCCTGATGAAGCCGCACTGATAGCGGCGATTCGTGGTGGGGGACCACCCTTCCTGGTCTTATACTGTACTGAGTACCTCAGAGTAGTATCCTACTTAAACAGACACACTTTAAATTGGTGGTTCTGGTACTGGATTACTCCTTTGTACCTATAGTGAGCTCATGCTAATTTACCCTATACTAAAAATTCCTCATAAGTGCTGAATACCAAAACTGCAGATTAATATTAGTAATACTGGGGATTGATATAGGTGTCATTCATTTATTTGCTGCTGTGTATACATAAAGCATATTAGCTTCACATTGAACTGTATATTAATGCTATGACTTTTCTATATTCTTGTGTATATTAAATTTATCACGTATATGAGCCCTAACTACTGTGTATGTAATCATATTTTTTGTATAATTATTAAGCCAATTATGTTATGCATTGTTTAAGGTCTAAGGGCACTCCAGGTTGGGTGGACCTAAGTCCTACAGAGACTAGGTCTGTTTTTGTCTCAGCCATTTTGTTTTTTTAAATGTTTTTAATTTGTTTTTGCCCTGTTTTTCATTGTCAATTGTAATAAACTATTTTTGAAGGTGATCACCATTGTATACATTCATCTTTTTTCTTGCTTTGTTGCATATACTCGATATGTAGACGTTGTTCCCTTCTTTATATATGGATGCCACGGACTCTATTTGGATGACAAAGCTACGTTTTATTTTACCACATCTTGCTATATCATATTCTCTATTTAGTGGTTCTACCTATTTGACCCATTGCTTACTTATCAGAGTAAAAGTACTGCAGTGCGCACGTGATGGGAAAGTTCAAAGAGCTCTGGTGCATGTGCACTGCAGTACTTTAGTCTGCCCTCAACAGGGCAGAGATGTACGCCTGTGCAATAGCGCGATGTAAGGGACCCTGTGTGGATGACGTAGGGATGTATCATCCACATGAAACACAGAAGGAGGACAGCATCGAAAGTAGGGAGGCGCCGGTCCAGGACCAGCAAAGCCCTCGGACCCGACCGCCCCGCAGATGAGTATAATAGGTGTTTTTCTTTTGTTGGAGTCCTGATCGGGGGCATATACACGGCATATTAGTATGCTGTATATGAGGGCTGAAAGGTTGTGGCCGTATCTCATATGGGGCAAAGCTGGTGACAGGTTCCCTTTAATGCCTATATTTTTCTCCCTTCACTTCACCAACTCATACTACAGTGGTTACGGAAAGTATTCAGACCCCTTTAAATTTTTCACTCTTTGTTTCATTGCAGCCATTTGGTAAATTCTAAAAAGTTCATTTTTTTTCTCATTAAAGTTCACTCTGCACCACATCTTGACTGAAAAAAAACAGAAATGTAGAAATATTTGCAAATTTATTAAAAAAGAAAAACTGAAATATCACATGGTCATAAGTATTCAGACCCTTTCCTCAGACACTCATATTTAAGTCACATGCTGTCCATTTCCTTGTGATCCTCCTTCAGATGGCTCTACTCCTTCATTGGAGCCCAGCTGTGTTTAATTAAACTCATAGGACTTGATTTGGAAAGACACACACCT
Organism: Phyllobates terribilis; assembly: GCF_046119375.1. Classification (NCBI taxonomy): domain Eukaryota; kingdom Metazoa; phylum Chordata; class Amphibia; order Anura; family Dendrobatidae; genus Phyllobates; species Phyllobates terribilis. The sequence goes on from NW_027362964.1 coordinate 712,276, forward strand.
TTCTATAGAAGACCTCACAGCTCACAGTGCATGTCAGACCAAATGAGAATCATGAGCTCAAAGGAACTGCCCAAGGAGACAGAATTGTGGCAAGGCATAGATCTGGCCAAGGTTACAAAATAATTTCTGCATTACTCAAGGTTCCTAAGAGTACAGTGGCCTCCATAATTCTTAAATTGAAGACGTTTGGGACCACCAGAAGACTTCCTAGACCTGGCTGTCCAGCCAAACTGAGCAATCGTGGGAGAAGAGCCTTGGTGAGAGAGGTAAAGAAGAACCCCAAGATCACTGTGGCTGAGCTCCAGAGATGCAGTAGGGAGATGGGAGAAAGATCCACAAAGTCAACTATCACTGCATGCCTCCACCAGTCGGGCATTTATGGCAGAGTGGCCCGACGGAAGCCTCTACTCAGTGCAAGACATATGAAAGCCCGCATACAGTTTGATCAAAAACACATGAAGGACTCCCAGACTATGAGAAATAAGATTCTCTGGTCTGATGAGAAGAAGATAGAACTTTTTGGTGATAATTCTATGCGGTATGTGTGGAGAAAACCAGGCACTGCTCATCACCTGCCCAATAAAATCCCAACAGTGAAACGTGGTGGTGGAAGCATCATGCTATGGGGGTGTTTTTCAGCTGCAGAGACAGGACAACTGCTTGCAGTTGAAGGAAACATGAATGCGGCCGCCAAGTACAGAGATATCCTGGATGAAAACCTCTTCCAGAGTGCTGTGGACCTCAGACTTGGCCAAAGGTACACCTTCCAACAAGACAATGACCCTAAGCATGCAGCCAACAAAGGAGTCGCTTCAGAACAACTCTGTGACCATTCTTGACTGGCAGAGCCAGAGCCCTGACCTAAACCCAATTGAGCATCTCTTTATGGACCTGAAAATGGCTGTCCACCAACATTCACCATCCAACCTGACGAAACTTGAGAAGATCTTCAAGGAAAAATGGCAGAGGATCCCCAAATCCAGGTGTGAAAAACTTGTTGCACCATTCCCAAGAAGACTCATGGCTGTACTAGCTCAAAAGGGTGCTTCTACTCAATACTGAGCAAAGGGTCTGAATACTTATGACCATGTGATATTTCAGTTTTTCATTTTTAATAAATTTGCAAAAATTTCTACATTTCTGTTTTTTTTCGGTCCAGATGGGGTGCAGAGTGTACTTTAATGAGAAAAAAAATGAACTTTTTAGAATTTACCAAATGGCTGCAATGAAACAAAGAGTGAAAAATTTAAAGGGGTCTGACTACTTTCTGTACCCACTGTATTTAGTGCTGATGCATTACACACAAATAGAATTACAAAAATATTTAAACACAGGTTGTAATGTAACAAAATAGGAAAAATATTTTGCAAGAAACTGTATATGCCACCCAGCCCTTCACAGTTATATCTATGCCTCCCAGTCCTCTATATGCTTTCAGGTTCCCCAATGATATCTATGCCCCCAGTCCTCCCAAGTGATGTCTATGACCCTGAGACATCCCCAGTGATGTATAAGCGTCCAGCCTCCCCAATGATGTATATGCCTCCCAGCTCCCACCAGTGATATTTATGCCCTCAGTGATGTCTATGCTCTCCAGCCCTCCTAAGTGAAGTACATGCCTCGTCAGTGATGTATATGCCCCCAAGCCTTTTAACCAGTGATGTTTATGCCTCCAAGTCCTATCCAGTGATGTCGTTGTCCCCTTGGTCACCTCAGTGATGTACAGTGGTTTGCAAAAGCATTCACCCATCTTGTATTTTTTGCCTATTTTTGTAATCTGATTTGTGTGTGATGCACCAGCATTAAATAGTCCAACTTGGTGAAGTGAAGTGAGAAAAATATAGGCATAAATTCAATTCATGGGATCAAATAACTAAAAATTGGCATGTGCAAATATGTTCACCCCTTTTGTGATGAAGCCCCTAAAAAATTTTAGTGCAAGCAATTACCTTCATAAGTCACATGCTAAGTGAAAGGAAGCCCCCTGTGTGCAATCTAAGTGTCACATTGTCTATCAGTATATACACACCTTTTCGGCAAAGCCACAGAGGCTGCAACACCATTAAGCAAGAGGCACCACTATTCAAACAACACCATGAGGACCAAGGAGATCTCCGAAAAAATACAGAGACAAAGTTGTTAAGACGTACAAGTCAGGATTGGGTTATAACAAAAATGGCATAATCTCTGATGTACTCTGGAGCACTATCAAATCTATTATCTTCAAAGAGCACGGTACAAACAGAAACCTGCCAAGAGAGGGCTGCCCAGCAAAACTCTCAGCCTGGGCAAGAAGAACATTAATCAGAGAGGCAGCACAGAGACCAAAGGTAACTCTGAAGGAGCCTAGAGGGTTACCAAGCAGAATATCTGTCCATACAACCACAATAAGCTGAAAAGTCCATAAAAGTAGCCTTTATGGAAGAGTGGCCAGAAAAAAAGCCTTTACTTGCAAAAAAATTTGTAAGGCTTGTTTTGAGTTTGCCAAAAGACAAGTGGAAGAATCCTCAAATGTATGTTGCCACCACCATGTTTCACTGTGGGGCTTGTGTTTTTGGGGTGATGAGCTGTGTTGGTTTGGCACCAGACATAGCATTTACCTTGTTGGCCAAAATGTTCAACTTTGGTCTCATCTGACCATAACACCTTCTTCTATACATTTGGGGAGTCTACCTCATCTTTTGGAAAACTCAATTTTTTGTGTAATTAAAGGCTTTTTTCCGGCCATTCTTCAATAAAGTCCATCTCTATGGAATGTATGGCTTATTGTGGTCATATGGATAGATACTCCAGTCTCTCCTTGGGAACTCTGCATCTCCTTCAGGTTTACAGGTTTACCTTTTGGCCTCTGTATTGCTTCTCTGATTAATTCCCTCCTTGCCCTTGCTGAGAGTTTTGGTTGGTGGGTGGACCACTCTTGGTAGGTTTGTTGTGATACCATGTTCTTTCCATTTGATGGTTATGAATTTGGGATATTTATTTTTTATAACCCAACCATGACTTGTACTTCTCAAGAACTTTGTCACTGACTTATTTGGAAATCTCCTTGGTTTTCACCTTGTTGTTAGTGGTATTTCGTTAGTGGTGCATCTTGCATAATGGTGTTGCAGTTTCTGTGGCCTTCCAGAAAAGGCGTGCATAGACCGACAGACCATATGACACTTAGATTGCACAAAGGTGGTCGCCCTTTCACTAAGCATGCGATTTTTTAAGGTAAGGTAATTGCTTGCGCCAGAAATTTTTAGGGGCTTCATAGCAAAAAGGGTGAACACATATGCACATGCCAATTTTTAATTATTTGGTCCCATAAATTTAATTAAAGGGAACCTATCACCAGGTTTGCCCCATGTCACATCTTCAATGGAACAGGCTGAAGAGACATGTGTCTGAGATGGCAAAGTGAATCCTGCATGGAGCAGGAGGTTGGATCAGATGACCTTGGAGGTCCCCTCCAATTCTAACTTTCTATGTAACGAGATATGGTCACCACCTTTCAGCCCTCATATACAGCATACTAATAAGCTGTGTATATGCCCCCGATCCGACCTCCAACAAAAGAAAAACACCCTTTATTATACCCACCTGCGGGGCGATCAGGTACGAGGGGCGTTGCTGGTCATGGTTCGACGCCTCCCCACTTCTTTCAATGCCGCCCTCCTCCTGTGCTTCGTGTGGTTAACGTATCTCTATGGCATCCTCCCAGAGTCTCCAGCATCGCGCTCCGTGCAGGCGTACATCTCTGCCCTGTTGAGGGCGGAGTAAAGTACTGCAGTGCGCATGTGATGGGAAATGTCAAAGAGCTCTGGTGCATGCACAGTGCAGTACTCAACAGGGCAGAGAAGTACACTTGCGCAATAGTACGATGCCGGGGACCCTGTGTGGATGACGTAGTGACACGTGATCTAAATGAAGCATAGGAGGATAGCATCGAAAGAAGGGAAGCGTCGGTCCAGGACCAGCGACGCCCTCGGACCAGACCGCCCCGCAGGTGAGTATAATAAAAGGTGTTTTTCTATTGTTACAGGTCGGATCGGGGGCATATACACAGCATATTAGTATGCTGTATATGAGGGCTGAAAGGTGGTGGCCGTATGTCATGGGGCAAACCTGGTGACAGGTTCCCTTTAATGCCTATATTTTTCTCCCTTCACTTCACAAACTTATACTATTTAGTGATGTTGCATCACACAAAAATTGGATTACAAAAATATTTAAACACAGGTTGTAATGTATCAAAATAGGTAAAAAGCTTTTGCAAGCCACTGTATATGTCTCCCAGACCTTCCCAGTGATATCTATGTCCCCCAGTCCTCTATTTGCTTCCAGGCTCCCCAGTGGTGTATATGACCCCCAGCCTTCTCCAGTGATAAATTTGCCCCCCAGTCCTCCCCAGTGATATATAAGGCCCCCAGCTCTCCTAAATCATGTACATGCCTTGCCAGTGATGTATATGACCCCCAGCTCTACCAGTGATGTCTATTCTTCTAAGTCCTACCCAGTTATATCGTTGTCCCCTTGGTCACCCCAGTGATGTACAGTGGTTTGCAAAAGCATTCACCCATCTTGCTTTTTTACCTATTATTGTAAGTCGATTTGTGTGTGAAGGATCAGCACTAAATAATCTAATTGGTGAAGGGAAGTGAGAAACATACAGGCATAAATTACATTTATGGGATCAAATGACTAAAAATGTAGACATCCCTTTTGCGATGAAGCCCCTAAAATTTTTTGTCAGTAAAAAGAAGTAATTCCAGCATCCTGAGCTTCTTAAAAACACTTTTAATGAAAATGCATTAAAAAAATTAAAGTATACAACTTTCTAGAGACAAAAGGTTTTAAGTCACTATGGAAGAGGGGTGTTTATCAGCAAACGCGTTTCGGAAAGAGTTCCTTAATCATTGCCTGAATTGAACACTACACGTGTTCAATGCAGGCAATGATTAAGGAACTTGTTTAGCGTATTAAGTCATATACTGGCTAAACACGTGATCAAGCATCACCAATCCTGAGCAGGAATTTTTTTTAAAAGAAACACTTTTGTTAGCAATAAAAATAATGGTGAAACAAAGTACAATAAAAAAAATATTCGTAATAGTAGATCAAGTTCATACCCAGAGGAAACCTAGTATTTGGTTCATAGATCCACCAGGATTCTCAGGATAAAAAATATCCATGGTGATTCTGCCCTGGGTTTTTAACCCGTTTTATCCCTGTAACCACAGAACAGGAAATAATCCCATTATGTTCGGTGGAAAATGTTTAGTTTAGCAGGATCAGAGCCCAAACAAATTAGACACACACTTCAAATAGTTGAAAAATCTCCTTGTTAAAGAATTAAAGTTATGGTTGGACAGTACAACCTTAGGTTCATATCTTGAGAAACATATCATCCCAAAAGGACTCGTATAAAAAAAGTACCTACTACACAGTGTTCAGATGAATTCAACAAAAAATGGTGTAGTATCTTGAATCAGTGTTCTAATCAGCTGAAGCAGCTAATAGTTTCATATGAAGGACAATCATTGACTGCGGTGCAGGCAGATATCCAGCAAGTTCAAACAACAATTTTTCCTCATACTGATTCCAAGGAATTTAAAGAGTGGGACTCTGCTCTAAAAACTAAAATCTATTGTCTTGGAGAACATATAATGGCTACAAAAGAAATAATGGCAAGTGGCAAAACTTTAAACCTATACTCAGAAGGATTTTTTTTTTTTTAAAAGTTAGTTTTTCAGACACAGACTCCTCTTTTGAAACCTCAGTTGGCATGACTTCAAAGGATGTTTCCGACACATTTTCGGTCAACCAATTTATTAGCACCACTAGGAGGAATACGGTCTATAACAAAGGTTTGATCAAAACTAGTTTTGAAAATATGGACCATTCAAAAAATATAAAAGGTGGAGCAGGAGTGGCAGGAAACACAAGAACCATGAATCAGTTCACACCACGTCAACGGAAATTTTATTGCAATCAGTGGATCAACCTATCATGTTATATCCTCAGTGAACCGCAGCTATCTTTATTATCTAAAGACTTATCATTTTCACCAATGAATTAATTTGATTTATATAGGACAATCCTAGATGTTCATAAATTCGCAAGAATGATAACATTACGGTGTCACTTTGAGGATAATGTTGAACAGCAATATGACCAGAATTTTATTCATCAACCTTCTACCTCGCACTTACTGGTACTCACAGATGTGGGAACCTTTCAGGAATCTTGTTCCCTCCTTGATTTAAAAACCTTGGAAAGTGAAGGATCACATGAAACTATAAATTTAAATTATTTGTTCGCCACAAAGAACCCCCTTTGTTACCCTATTCAATCTCGTCCATCTATCCTTGATACCTTCACACATGATGACGGGATTAGATACACCGGTTTAAGGAGTATCGCACATGATGGTATTAGATACACCGGTCTAAGGAGTATCGCATATGATGACGGGATTAGATACACTGGTCTAAGGCGTAATACACCAGTCTGGGGAGTATCACACATGACAACGGTATTAGATACACTGGTCTAAGGAGTATCGCACATGATGACTGGATTAGATACACCGGTTTAAGGCGTAATACACCAATCTGGGGAGTATCACACATGACGGTATTAGATACACCAGTCTAAGGAGTATCGCGAATGATGATGGGATTAGACACACCGTACTAAGGAGCAATAGGCCAGTCTTGCGAGTTTTGCACATGACGACGGGATACACACATGATAACGGTATTAGATACAATGGTCTAAGGCATAATACACCAGTCTGGCGAGTAATGCATATGATGACGGGATTAGATACACTAGTCTAAGGAGTAATACACCAGTCTGGCGAGTATCGCACATGACGGGATTAGATACACCGATCTAAGGAGAATCGCACATGATGACGGGTTTAGATACACTGGTCTAAGGCATAATAGACCAATCTGTGGAGTATTGCACATGACAGGATTAGATACACCAGTCTGGGGAGTATTACACATGATGACGGGATTGGATACACCGGTTTGGGGAGTATCACACATGATGACGGAATTAGACATAGCAGTATGGGGAGTATTGCACATGACAGGATTAGATACACCGGTCTAAGAAGTATCGAACATGATGACGGGATTAGATACATCAGTGTAAGGCGTAATACACTAGTCTGGGGAGTATCGAACATGATGACGGGATTAGATACACCGGTCTAAGGAGTATCGCACATGATGATGTGATTAGATACACCAGTCTGGGAAGTGTCGCACATGATGACGGGATTAGATATACTGGTCTAAGGCATAATACACCAACCTGGGGAGTATCATACGTGACTGGATTAGATACACTTGTCTAAGGAGTATCAGACATGATGACGGGTTTAGATACACCGATCTAAGACGTAATACACCAATCTGGGGCGTATCGCACATGACGAGAATAGATGCACCGGTCTTAGGAGTATCGCACATGATGACAGGTTTAGATACACTGGTCTAAGGCATAATACACCAATCTGGGGAGTATCGCACATGACGGGATTAGATACACTGGTCTAAGGCGTAATACACCAGTCTCGGGAGTATCACACATGACAATGGTATTAGATACACCGGTCTAAGGCGTATCGCACATGATGATGAGATTAGATACACCATACTAAGGAGCAATAGGCCAGTCTGGCGAGTATCGCACATAACGAAGGGATACACCGGTCTAAGGAGTATCGCATATGACGGGATTAGATACACACATGATGACAGTATTAGATACACTGGTCTAAAGCGTAATACATCAGTCTGGGGAGTATAGCACATGACGGTATTCAATACACCGGTCTAAGGAGTATCGCACATGATGACGGGATTAGCTACACCATTCTAAGGTGTAATATAACAGTCTTGGGAATATTGCACATGATGACGAGATTAGATACACCAGTCTAAGGTGTAATACACCTGTCTGGGGCGTATCGCAAATTATGGGATTAGATACACCAGTCTGGGGAGTATCGCACCGGATGATGGGATTAGGTACACCGATCTGGGGAGGAGCGCACATGACAGGAATAGATACACCAGTTTAAGGAGTATCGCACATGATGGGATTAGATACACCAGACTAAGGAATATCGGACATGATGGGATTAGATACAGTGGTCTGGGGAGTAGCGCACATGACAGGATTAGATACACCAGTCTAAGGAGTGTCACACATGATGGTATTAGATACACCGGTCTAAGGTGTATCATGCAAAATGATGGGATTAGATACATCTGTCTGGGGTGTATCGCAAATGATGATGGCATTAGATACACCAGTCTGTGGAGTATCATCGCACATGAAGATGAAATTAGATACAGCGGTCTGGGGAGTAGCGCACATGACAGGATTAGATACACCAGTCTAAGGAGTGTCACACATGATGAGATTAGATACACCAGTCTAAGGAGTATCGCACATGATGACCGGATTAGATACACCAGTGAAAGGCGTAATACACCAGTCTGGGGAGTATCGCATATGATGGGATTAGATACACCAGTATAAGGAGTATCGCACATGATGATGGGATTTGATACACCAGTCTAAAGTGTAATACACCATTCTGTGGAGAATTGCACATGGCGGGATTATATACATCAGTCTAAGAAGTATCGCACATGATGACGAGATTAGATACACCGGTCTAAGGAGTATCACACATAATGGGATTAAATACATCGGTCTGGGGAGCAGCGCACATGATGTGATTAGATAAAACAGTCTAAGGGATTAGATACACCAGTCTGGGGAGTATCGCACATTATGGGATTAGATACACCAGTCTTAGGAGTATCGCACATGATGACGGAATTAGATACACCGGTGTAAGGAGTATTGCATATAATGACGTGATTAGATTCATCGGTCTGGGGAGCATCGCACAAGATGGGATTAGATACACCAGTCTGGGGAGTATCGCACATAATGTGATTAGATACACCAGTCTAAGGAGTATCGCACATGATGGGATTAGATACACCAGCCTAAGGAGTATCGCACATGATGGGATCAGACACACTGGTCTGGGAGTATTGCACATGATAATGGGATTAGATACACCAGTCTTGGGAGTATCACACATAATTGAATTGATACAGCAGTCTGGGGAGTATTGCACATGATGACGGGATTAGATACATCGGTCTAGGGTGTATCGCAAATGATGATGGGATTACATACACCAGTCTGGGGACTATCGCACAGGATGACTGGATTAGATACACCAGTCTGGGGAGTATCGCACATGATGGGATTAGAAACATCAGTCTAAGGTGTAATACACCAGTCTTGGGAGTATCACACTTGACGAGATTAGATACACCAGCCTAAGCAGTATCGCACATGATTACGGGATTAGATACATCAGTCTGGGGAGTATCGCACATGATAACTGAATTAGATACACCAGTCTGAGGAGTATTGCACATGATGACAGGATTAGATACATCAGTCTAGGGTGTATCGCAAATGATGATGTGATTAAATATACCAGTCTGGGGAGTATCGCACAGGATGAAGGGATTAGATACACCAGTTTGGGGAGTATCGCACATGATTGGATTAGATACATCAGTCTGGGGAGTATCACACATAATGGGATTAGATACACCGGTCTAAGGAGTATCGCACAGGATGACAGGATTAGATACACCGGTCTGGGGAGTATTCCACATGACTGGGTTAGGTACACCGGTCTAAGGAGTATAGCACATGATGATAGGATTGGATATACCAGTCTAAAGCATAATACACCATTTTGTGGAGTATCGCATATGACGGGATTAGATACACCGGTCTAAGGAGTATCGCACATGATGACGGGATTACATACACCAGTCTGGGGAGTATCGCACATGATGATGGGATTAGATACACCAGTCTGGGGAGTATCGCACATGATGATGGGATTAGATACACCAGTCAGGGGAGTATCGCACATGATGATGGGATTAGATACACCAGTCTGGGGAGTATTGCACATAATGATGGGATTAGATACACCAGTCTAAGGAGTATCGCATATGATGACGGAATTAGATACACCAGTGAAAGGAGTAATACACCAGTTTGGGGGGTATCGCATTATGACGGGATTAGATACACTGGTATAAGGAGTATCGTAAATGATGACGGGATTTGATACACCTGTCTGGGGAGTATCGCATATGATGATGGGAATAAATACACTGGTCTAAGGAGTAATACACCAGTCTGAGAAGTATAGCATGATTGGATTAGATACAACGGTCTAAGGAATATCGCACATGATGACGAGATTAGATACACTGGTCTGGGGTGTAATACACCAGTCTGGGGAGTATTGCATATAACGGAATTAGATACACCAGTATAAGGAGTATCGCACATGATGACTGGATTTGATACACCTGTCTGGGGAGTCTCGCATATGATGATGGGAATAAATACACTGGTCTAAGGAGTAATACACCAGTCTGGGAAGTATAGCAGGATTGGATTAGATACAACAGTCTAAGGAATATCGCACATGATGACGGGATTAGATACACCAGTCTGGGGAGTATTGCACATGATGACGGGATTAGATACATCGGTCTAGGGTGTATCGCAAATGATGATGGGATTACATACACCAGTCTGGGGACTATCGCACAGGATGACTGGAATAGATACACCAGTCTGGGGAGTATCGCACATGATGGGATTAGATACATCAGTCTAAGGTGTAATACACCAGTCTTGGGAGTATCACACTTGACGAAATTAGATACACTGGCCTAAGGAGTATCGCACATGATTACAGGATTAGATACATCAGTCTGGGGAGTATCGCACATGATAACTGAATTAGATACACCAGTCTGGGGAGTATTGCACATGATGACGAGATTAGATACATCGGTCTAGGGTGTATCGCAAATGATGGGATTAAATACACCAGTCTGGGGAGTATCGCACAGGATGAAGGGATTAGATACACCAGTTTGGGGAGTATCGCACATGATTGGATTAGATACATCAGTCTGGGGAGTATCACACATAATGGGATTAGATACACCGGTCTAAGGAGTATCGCACAGGATGACAGGATTAGATACACCGGTCTGGGGAGTATTCCACATGACTGGGTTAGGTACACCGGTCTAAGGAGTATAGCACATGATGATAGGATTGGATATACCTGTCTAAAGCATAATACACCATTTTGTGGAGTATCGCATATGACTGGATTAGATACACCGGTCTAAGGAGTATCGCACATGATGACGGGATTACATACACCAGTCTGGGGAGTATCGCACATGATGATGGGATTAGATACACCAGTCTGGGGAGTATCGCACATGATGATGGGATTAGATACACCAGTCAGGGGAGTATCGCACATGATGATGGGATTAGATACACCAGTCTGGGGAGTATTGCACATAATGATGGGATTAGATACACCAGTCTAAGGAGTATCGCATATGATGACGGAATTAGATACACCAGTGAAAGGAGTAATACACCAGTTTGGGGGGTATCGCATTATGACGGGATTAGATACACTGGTATAAGGAGTATCGTACATGATGACGGGATTTGATACACCTGTCTGGGGAGTATCGCATATGATGATGGGAATAAATACACTGGTCTAAGGAGTAATACACCAGTCTGAGAAGTATAGCATGATTGGATTAGATACAACGGTCTAAGGAATATCGCACATGATGACGAGATTAGATACACTGGTCTGGGGTGTAATACACCAGTCTGGGGAGTATTGCATATAACGGAATTAGATACACCAGTATAAGGAGTATCGCACATGATGACTGGATTTGATACACCTGTCTGGGGAGTCTCGCATATGATGATGGGAATAAATACACTGGTCTAAGGAGTAATACACCAGTCTGGGAAGTATAGCAGGATTGGATTAGATACAACAGTCTAAGGAATATCGCACATGATGACGGGATTAGATACACCAGTCTGGGGAGTATTGCACATGATGACGGGATTAGATACATCGGTCTAGGGTGTATCGCAAATGATGATGGGATTACATACACCAGTCTGGGGACTATCGCACAGGATGACTGGAATAGATACACCAGTCTGGGGAGTATCGCACATGATGGGATTAGATACATCAGTCTAAGGTGTAATACACCAGTCTTGGGAGTATCACACTTGACGAAATTAGATACACTGGCCTAAGGAGTATCGCACATGATTACAGGATTAGATACATCAGTCTGGGGAGTATCGCACATGATAACTGAATTAGATACACCAGTCTGGGGAGTATTGCACATGATGACGAGATTAGATACATCGGTCTAGGGTGTATCGCAAATGATGGGATTAAATACACCAGTCTGGGGAGTATCGCACAGGATGACGGGATTAGATACACCAGTTTGGGGAGTATCGCACATGATGGGATTATATACATCAGTCTGGGGAGTATCACAAATGATGGGATTAGATACACCGGTCTAAGGAGTATCGCACAGGATGACAGGATTAGATACACCAGTCTGAGGAGTAACGCACATGACAGGATTAGATACACCAGTCTAAGGAGTATCGCACATGATGGGATTAGATACACCAGTCTAAGAAGCATCGGACATGATGATGGAATAAGATACACCAGTCTGGGGAGTATCGCACATGACTGGATTAGGTACACCGGTCTAAGGAGTATCGCACATGATGACAGGATTGGATATACCAGTCTAAAGCATAATACACCATTCTGTGGAGTATCGCATATGACGGGATTAGATACACTGGTATAAGGAGTATCGCACATGATGACGGGATTTGATACACCCGTCTGGGGAGTATCGCACATGATGATGGGAATAAATACACCAGTCTGGGGAGCATCACACATGATGGGATTAGATACACCAGTCTAAGGAGTATCGCACATGACGGGATTAGATACACCAGTCTGGGGCGTATTGCACATGATGATGGGATTAGATACACCAGTCTGGGGAGTATAGCACATGATGGGATTAGATACACCAGCCTGGGGAGTATCGCACATGATGGGATTAGATACATCAGTCTAAGGAGTATCGCACATGATGGGATTAGATACACCAGTCTAAGGAGTATCGGACATGATGATGGAATAAGATTCACCAGTCTGGGGAGTATCGCACATGACTGGATTAGGTACACCGGTCTAAGGAGTATCGCACATGATGACCGGATTGGATATACCAGTCTAAAGCATAATAAACCATTCTGTGGAGTATCGCATATGACGGGATTAGATACACTGGCATAAGGAGTATCGCACATGATGACGGGATAGGATACACTCGTCTGGGGAGTATCGCACATGATGATGGAAATAAATACACCAGTCTGGGGAGTATCACACATGATGGGATTTGATACACCAGTCTAAGGAGTATCGCACATGATGACGGGAATAGATACACCAGTCTGGGGAGTATCGCACATGATGACGGAATTAGATACATCGGTCTGGGGAGTATCGCACATGATGACGGGATTAGATACACCAGTCTGGGGAGTATAGCACATGATGACGGGATTAGATACACCAGTCTGGGGAGTATCGAACATGATAATGGGATTAGATACACCAGTCTGGGGAGTATCGCACATGATAACTGAATTAGATACACCAGTCTGGGGAGTATTGCACATGATGACGGGATTAGATACATTGGTCTAGTGTGTATCGCAAATGATGATGGGATTAAATACACCAGTCTGGGGAGTATCACACAGGATGACGGGATTAGATACACCAGTCTGGAGAGTATAGCACATGATGGGATTAGATACACCAGTCTGGGGAGTATCGCACAAGATGGGATTAGATACACCAGTCTAAGGAGTATCGCACATGATGACTGTATTAGATACACCAGTCTGGGGAGAATTGCACATGATGACGGGATTAGATAGACCGGTCTAAGGTGTAATACACCAGTCTTGGGAGTATGACATTTGACGAGATTAGATACACCAGTCTAAGGAGTATCGCACATGATGACCGGATTAGATACACCAGTGAAAGGCGTAACACACCAGTCCGGAGAGTATCTCATATGATGGAATTAGATACCCCAGTATAAGGAGTATCGCATATGATGATGGGATTTGATACACCGGTCTGGGGAGTATCGCACATGATGATGGGATTACATACACAAGTCTGGTGAGTATTGCACATAATTATGGGATTAGATACACCAGTCTGAGGAGTATCGCATATGATGACAGAATTAGATACACCAGTGAAAGGTATAATACACCAGTCTGGGGGGTATCGCATATGACGGGATTAGATACACCGGTCTAAGGCGTAATACACCAGTCTTGGGAGTATCACACTTGACAAAATTAGATACACCAGTCTAAGGAGTGTGACATGATGGGATTAGATACACCAGTCTAAGGAGAATCGCACATGATGCCTGGATTAGATACACCAGTGAAAGGCGTAACACACAAATCTGGGGAGTATCGCTTATGACGGAATTAGATACACCAGTATAAGGAGTATGGCACATGATGACGGGATTTGATACACCGGTCTGGGGAGTATCGCACATGATGACGGGGTTACATACACCATTCTGGGGAGTATCGCACATGATGACGGGATTACATACACCAGTCTGGGGAGTATCGCACATGATGGGATTAGATACACCAGTCTAAGGAGTATCGCACATGATGACAGGATTAGATACATCGGTCTGGGGAGTATCGCACATAATGGGATTAGATACACCAGTCTGGGGAATATCGCACATGATAACTGAATTAGATACACCAGTCTGGGGAGTATTGCACATGCCGGGTTTAGATACATCAGTCTAGGGTGTATCGCAAATGATGATGGGATTAAATACACCAGTCTGGGGAGTATCACACAGGATGACGGGATTAGATACACCAGTCTGGGGAGTATCACACTTGACGAGATTAGATACACCGGCCTAAGGAGTATCGCACATGATTACATACATCAGTCTGGGGAGTATCGCACATGATAACTGAATTAGATACACCAGTCTGGGGAGTATTGCACATGATGACGGGATTAGATACATCAGTCTAGGGTGTATCGCAAATGATGGGATTAAATACACCAGTCTGGGGAGTATTGCACAGGATGACGGGATTAGATACACCAGTTTGGGGAGTATCGCACATGATGGGATTATATACATCAGTCTGGGGAGTATCATAAATGATGGGATAAGATACACCGGTCTAAGGAGTATCGCACAGGATGACAGGATTAGATACACCAGTCTGAGGAGTAGCGCACATGACAGGATTAGATACACCAGTCTAAGGAGTATCGCACATGATGGGATTAGATACACCAGTCTAAGGAGTATCGGACATGATGATGGAATAAGATACACCAGTCTGGGGAGTATCGCACATGACTGGATTAGGTACACCGGTCTAAGGAGTATCGCACATGATGACAGGATTGGATATACCAGTCTAAAGCATAATACACCATTCTGTGGAGTATCGCATATGACGGGATTAGATACACTGGTATAAGGAGTATCGCACATGATGACGGGATTTGATACACCCGTCTGGGGAGTATCGCACATGATGATGGGAATAAATACACCAGTCTGGGGAGCATCACACATGATGGGATTAGATACACCAGTCTAAGGAGTATCGCACATGACGGGATTAGATACACCAGTCTGGGGCGTATCGCACATGATGATGGGATTAGATACACCAGTCTGGGGAGTATAGCACATGATGGGATTAGATACACCAGTCTAAGGAGTATCGCACATGATGGGATTAGATACACCAGTCTAAGGAGTATCGGACATGATGATGGAATAAGATACACCAGTCTGGGGAGTATCGCACATGACTGGATTAGGTACACCGGTCTAAGGAGTATCGCACATGATGACAGGATTGGATATACCAGTCTAAAGCATAATACACCATTCTGTGGAGTATCGCATATGACGGGATTAGATACACTGGTATAAGGAGTATCGCACATGATGACGGGATAGGATACACTCGTCTGGGGAGTATCGCACATGATGATGGAAATAAATACACCAGTCTGGGGAGTATCACACATGATGGGATTAGATACACCAGTCTAAGGAGTATCGCACATGATGACGGGAATAGATACACCAGTCTGGGGAGAATCGCACATGATGACGGGATTAGATACATCGGTCTGGGGAGTATCACACATGATGACGGGATTAGATACACCAGTCTGGGGAGTATCGCACATGATGACGGGATTAGATACACCAGTCTGGGGAGTATCGAACATGATAATGGGATTAGATACACCAGTCTGGGGAGTATCGCACATGATAACTGAATTAGATACACCAGTCTGGGGAGTATTGCACATGATGACGGGATTAGATACATTGGTCTAGTGTGTATCGCAAATGATGATGGGATTAAATACACCAGTCTGGGGAGTATCACACAGCATGACGGGATTAGATACACCAGTCTGGAGAGTATAGCACATGATGGGATTAGATACACCAGTCTGGGGAGTATCGCACATGATGGGATTAGATACACCAGTCTAAGGAGTATCGCACATGATGACTGTATTAGATACACCAGTCTGGGGAGAATTGCACATGATGACGGGATTAGATAGACCGGTCTAAGGTGTAATACACCAGTCTTGGGAGTATGACACTTGACGAGATTAGATACACCAGTCTAAGGAGTATCGCACATGATGACCGGATTAGATACACCAGTGAAAGGCGTAACACACCAGTCCGGAGAGTATCTCATATGATGGAATTAGATACACCAGTATAAGGAGTATCGCACATGATGACGGGATTACATACACAAGTCTGGTGAGTATCGCACATGATGATGGGATTAGATACACCAGTCTGGGGAGTATTGCACATAATTATGGGATTAGATACACCAGTCTGAGGAGTATCGCATATGATGACAGAATTAGATACACCAGTGAAAGGTGTAATACACCAGTCTGGGGGGTATCGCATATGACGGGATTAGATACACCGGTCTAAGGCGTAATACACCAATCTTGGGACTATCACACTTGACAAAATTAGATACACCAGTCTAAGGAGTGTCACATGATGGGATTAGATACACCAGTCTAAGGAGAATTGCACATGATGCCTGGATTAGATACACCAGTGAAAGGCGTAACACACAAGTCTGGGGATTATCGCTTATGACGGAATTAGATACACCAGTATAAGGAGTATAGCACATGATGACGGGATTTGATACACCGGTCTGGGGAGTATCGCACATGATGACGGGGTTACATACACCATTCTGGGGAGTATCGCACATGATGACGGGATTACATACACCAGTCTGGGGAGTATCGCACATGATGATGGGATTTGATACATCGGTCTGGGGAGTATCGCACAAGATGACGGGATTAGATACACCAGTCTGGGGAGTATCGCACATGATGGGATTAGATACACCAGTCTGGGGAATATCGCACATGATAACTGAATTAGATACACCAGTCTGGGGAGTATTGCACATGCCGGGTTTAGATACATCAGTCTAGGGTGTATCGCAAATGATGATGGGATTAAATACACCAGTCTGGGGAGTATCACACAGGATGACGGGATTAGATACACCAGTCTGGGGAGTATCGCACATGATGGGATTAGATACACCAGTCTGGGGAATATCGCACATGATAACTGAATTAGATACACCAGTCTGGGGAGTATTGCACATGCCGGGTTTAGATACATCAGTCTAGGGTGTATCGCAAATGATGATGGGATTAAATACACCAGTCTGGGGAGTATCACACAGGATGACGGGATTAGATACACCAGTCTGGGGAGTATCGCACATTATGGGATTAGATACACCAGTCTGGGGAGTATCGCACATTATGGGATTAGATACACCAGTCTAAGGAGTATCGCACATGATGACGGAATTAGATACACCAGTCTGGGGAGAATTGCACATGATGACGGGATTAGAAACACCGGTCTAAGGCGTAATACACCAGTCTTGGGAGTATCACACTTGATGAGATTAGATACACCGGTCTAAGGAGTGTCACACATGATGGGATTAGATACACCAGTCTAAGAAGTATCGAACATGATGGGATTAGATACACCAGTCTGGGGAGTATCGCACATGATGGGATTAGATACACCAGTCTAAGGAGTATCGCACATGATGACTGTATTAGATACACCAGTCTGGGGAGAATTGCACATGATGACGGGATTAGATAGACCGGTCTAAGGTGTAATACACCAGTCTTGGGAGTATGACACTTGACGAGATTAGATACACCAGTCTAAGGAGTATCGCACATGATGACCGGATTAGATACACCAGTGAAAGGCGTAACACACCAGTCCGGAGAGTATCTCATATGATGGAATTAGATACCCCAGTATAAGGAGTATCGCATATGATGATGGGATTTGATACACCGGTCTGGGGAGTATCGCACATGATGACGGGATTACATACACAAGTCTGGTGAGTATCGCACTTGATGATGGGATTAGATACACCAGTCTGGGGAGTATTGCACATAATTATGGGATTAGATACACCAGTCTGAGGAGTATCGCATATGATGACAGAATTAGATACACCAGTGAAAGGTGTAATACACCAGTCTGGGGGGTATCGCATATGACGGGATTAGATACACCGGTCTAAGGCGTAATACACCAATCTTGGGACTATCACACTTGACAAAATTAGATACACCAGTCTAAGGAGTGTCACATGATGGGATTAGATACACCAGTCTAAGGAGAATCGCACATGATGCCTGGATTAGATACACCAGTGAAAGGCGTAACACACAAGTCTGGGGAGTATCGCTTATGACGGAATTAGATACACCAGTATAAGGAGTATAGCACATGATGACGGGATTTGATACACCGGTCTGGGGAGTATCGCACATGATGACGGGGTTACATACACCATTCTGGGGAGTATCGCACATGATGACGGGATTACATACACCAGTCTGGGGAGTATCGCACATGATGATGGGATTTGATACATCGGTCTGGGGAGTATCGCACAAGATGACGGGATTAGATACACCAGTCTGGGGAGTATCGCACATGATGGGATTAGATACACCAGTCTGGGGAATATCGCACATGATAACTGAATTAGATACACCAGTCTGGGGAGTATTGCACATGCCGGGTTTAGATACATCAGTCTAGGGTGTATCGCAAATGATGATGGGATTAAATACACCAGTCTGGGGAGTATCACACAGGATGACGGGATCAGATACACCAGTCTGGGGAGTATCGCACATGATGGGATTAGATACACCAGTCTGGGGAGTATCGCACATGATGGGATTAGATACACCAGTCTAAGGAGTATCGCACATGATGACTGTATTAGATACACCAGTCTGGGGAGAATTGCACATGATGACGGGATTAGATAGACCGGTCTAAGGTGTAATACACCAGTCTTGGGAGTATGACACTTGACGAGATTAGATACACCAGTCTAAGGAGTATCGCACATGATGACCGGATTAGATACACCAGTGAAAGGCGTAACACACCAGTCCGGAGAGTATCTCATATGATGGAATTAGATACCCCAGTATAAGGAGTATCGCATATGATGATGGGATTTGATACACCGGTCTGGGGAGTATCGCACATGATGACGGGATTACATACACAAGTCTGGTGAGTATCGCACTTGATGATGGGATTAGATACACCAGTCTGGGGAGTATTGCACATAATTATGGGATTAGATACACCAGTCTGAGGAGTATCGCATATGATGACAGAATTAGATACACCAGTGAAAGGTGTAATACACCAGTCTGGGGGGTATCGCATATGACGGGATTAGATACACCGGTCTAAGGCGTAAAACACCAATCTTGGGACTATCACACTTGACAAAATTAGATACACCAGTCTAAGGAGTGTCACATGATGGAATTAGATACACCAGTCTAAGGAGAATCGCACATGATGCCTGGATTAGATACACCAGTGAAAGGCGTAACACACAAGTCTGGGGAGTATCGCTTATGACGGAATTAGATACACCAGTATAAGGAGTATGGCACATGATGACGGGATTTGATACACCGGTCTGGGGAGTATCGCACATGATGACGGGGTTACATACACCATTCTGGGGAGTATCGCACATGATGACGGGATTACATACACCAGTCTGGGGAGTATCGCACATGATGACGGGATTTGATACATCGGTCTGGGGAGTATCGCACAAGATGACGGGATTAGATACACCAGTCTGGGGAGTATCGCACATGATGGGATTACATACACCAGTCTGGGGAATATCGCACATGATAACTGAATTAGATACACCAGTCTGGGGAGTATTGCACATGCCGGGTTTAGATACATCAGTCTAGGGTGTATCGCAAATGATGATGGGATTAAATACACCAGTCTGGGGAGTATCACACAGGATGACGGGATTAGATACACCAGTCTGGGGAGTATCGCACATTATGGGATTAGATACACCAGTCTGGGGAGTATCGCACATTATGGGATTAGATACACCAGTCTAAGGAGTATCGCACATGATGACGGAATTAGATACACCAGTCTGGGGAGAATTGCACATGATGACGGGATTAGAAACACCGGTCTAAGGCGTAATACACCAGTCTTGGGAGTATCACACTTGATGAGATTAGATACACCGGTCTAAGGAGTGTCACACATGATGGGATTAGATACACCAGTCTAAGAAGTATCGAACATGATGGGATTAGATACACCAGTCTGGGGAGTATCGCACATGATGGGATTAGATACACCAGTCTAAGGAGTATCGCACATGATGACTGTATTAGATACACCAGTCTGGGGAGAATTGCACATGATGACGGGATTAGATAGACCGGTCTAAGGTGTAATACACCAGTCTTGGGAGTATGACACTTGACGAGATTAGATACACCAGTCTAAGGAGTATCGCACATGATGACCGGATTAGATACACCAGTGAAAGGCGTAACACACCAGTCCGGAGAGTATCTCATATGATGGAATTAGATACACCAGTATAAGGAGTATCGCATATGATGATGGGATTTGATACACCGGTCTGGGGAGTATCGCACATGATGACGGGATTACATACACAAGTCTGGTGAGTATCGCACATGATGATGGGATTAGATACACCAGTCTGGGGAGTATTGCACATAATTATGGGATTAGATACACCAGTCTGAGGAGTATCGCATATGATGACAGAATTAGATACACCAGTGAAAGGTGTAATACACCAGTCTGGGGGGTATCGCATATGACGAGATTAGATACACCGGTCTAAGGCGTAATACACCAATCTTGGGACTATCACACTTGACAAAATTAGATACACCAGTCTAAGGAGTGTCACATGATGGGATTAGATACACCAGTCTAAGGAGAATCGCACATGATGCCTGGATTAGATACACCAGTGAAAGGCGTAACACACAAGTCTGGGGAGTATCGCTTATGACGGAATTAGATACACCAGTATAAGGAGTATAGCACATGATGACGGGATTTGATACACCGGTCTGGGGAGTATCGCACATGATGACAGGGTTACATACACCATTCTGGGGAGTATCGCACATGATGACGGGATTACATACACCAGTCTGGGGAGTATCGCACATGATGATGGGATTTGATACATCGGTCTGGGGAGTATCGCACAAGATGACGGGATTAGATACACCAGTCTGGGGAGTATCGCACATGATGGGATTAGATACACCAGTCTGGGGAATATCGCACATGATAACTGAATTAGATACACCAGTCTGGGGAGTATTGCACATGCCGGGTTTAGATACATCAGTCTAGGGTGTATCGCAAATGATGATGGGATTAAATACACCAGTCTGGGGAGTATCACACAGGATGACGGGATTAGATACACCAGTCTGGGGAGTATCGCACATGATGGGATTAGATACACCAGTCTGGGGAGTATCGCACATGATGGGATTAGATACACCAGTCTAAGGAGTATCGCACATGATGACTGTATTAGATACACCAGTCTGGGGAGAATTGCACATGATGACGGGATTAGATAGACCGGTCTAAGGTGTAATACACCAGTCTTGGGAGTATGACACTTGACGAGATTAGATACACCAGTCTAAGGAGTATCGCACATGATGACCGGATTAGATACACCAGTGAAAGGCGTAACACACCAGTCCGGAGAGTATCTCATATGATGGAATTAGATACCCCAGTATAAGGAGTATCGCATATGATGATGGGATTTGATACACCGGTCTGGGGAGTATCGCACATGATGACGGGATTACATACACAAGTCTGGTGAGTATCGCACTTGAAGATGGGATTAGATACACCAGTCTGGGGAGTATTGCACATAATTATGGGATTAGATACACCAGTCTGAGGAGTATCGCATATGATGACAGAATTAGATACACCAGTGAAAGGTGTAATACACCAGTCTGGGGGGTATCGCATATGACGGGATTAGATACACCGGTCTAAGGCGTAAAACACCAATCTTGGGACTATCACACTTGACAAAATTAGATACACCAGTCTAAGGAGTGTCACATGATGGGATTAGATACACCAGTCTAAGGAGAATCGCACATGATGCCTGGATTAGATACACCAGTGAAAGGCGTAACACACAAGTCTGGGGAGTATCGCTTATGACGGAATTAGATACACCAGTATAAGGAGTATGGCACATGATGACGGGATTTGATACACCGGTCTGGGGAGTATCGCACATGATGACGGGGTTACATACACCATTCTGGGGAGTATCGCACATGATGACGGGATTACATACACCAGTCTGGGGAGTATCGCACATGATGACGGGATTTGATACATCGGTCTGGGGAGTATCGCACAAGATGACGGGATTAGATACACCAGTCTGGGGAGTATCGCACATGATGGGATTAGATACACCAGTCTGGGGAATATCGCACATGATAACTGAATTAGATACACCAGTCTGGGGAGTATTGCACATGCCGGGTTTAGATACATCAGTCTAGGGTGTATCGCAAATGATGATGGGATTAAATACACCAGTCTGGGGAGTATCACACAGGATGACGGGATTAGATACACCAGTCTGGGGAGTATCGCACATTATGGGATTAGATACACCAGTCTGGGGAGTATCGCACATTATGGGATTAGATACACCAGTCTAAGGAGTATCGCACATGATGACGGAATTAGATACACCAGTCTGGGGAGAATTGCACATGATGACGGGATTAGAAACACCGGTCTAAGGCGTAATACACCAGTCTTGGGAGTATCACACTTGATGAGATTAGATACACCGGTCTAAGGAGTGTCACACATGATGGGATTAGATACACCGGTCTAAGGAGTGTCACACATGATGGGATTAGATACACCAGTCTAAGAAGTATCAAACATGATGGGATTAGATACACCAGTCTGGGGAGTATCGCACATGATGGGATTAGATACACCAGTCTAAGGAGTATCGCACATGATGACTGTATTAGATACACCAGTCTGGGGAGAATTGCACATGATGACGGGATTAGATAGACCGGTCTAAGGTGTAATACACCAGTCTTGGGAGTATGACACTTGACGAGATTAGATACACCAGTCTAAGGAGTATCGCACATGATGACCGGATTAGATACACCAGTGAAAGGCGTAACACACCAGTCCGGAGAGTATCTCATATGATGGAATTAGATACCCCAGTATAAGGAGTATCGCATATGATGATGGGATTTGATACACCGGTCTGGGGAGTATCGCACATGATGACGGGATTACATACACAAGTCTGGTGAGTATCGCACTTGATGATGGGATTAGATACACCAGTCTGGGGAGTATTGCACATAATTATGGGATTAGATACACCAGTCTGAGGAGTATCGCATATGATGACAGAATTAGATACACCAGTGAAAGGTGTAATACACCAGTCTGGGGGGTATCGCATATGACGGGATTAGATACACCGGTCTAAGGCGTAAAACACCAATCTTGGGACTATCACACTTGACAAAATTAGATACACCAGTCTAAGGAGTGTCACATGATGGGATTAGATACACCAGTCTAAGGAGAATCGCACATGATGCCTGGATTAGATACACCAGTGAAAGGCGTAAAACACAAGTCTGGGGAGTATCGCTTATGACGGAATTAGATACACCAGTATAAGGAGTATGGCACATGATGACGGGATTTGATACACCGGTCTGGGGAGTATCGCACATGATGACGGGGTTACATACACCATTCTGGGGAGTATCGCACATGATGACGGGATTACATACACCAGTCTGGGGAGTATCGCACATGATGACGGGATTTGATACATCGGTCTGGGGAGTATCGCACAAGATGACGGGATTAGATACACCAGTCTGGGGAGTATCGCACATGATGGGATTACATACACCAGTCTGGGGAATATCGCACATGATAACTGAATTAGATACACCAGTCTGGGGAGTATTGCACATGCCGGGTTTAGATACATCAGTCTAGGGTGTATCGCAAATGATGATGGGATTAAATACACCAGTCTGGGGAGTATCACACAGGATGACGGGATTAGATACACCAGTCTGGGGAGTATCGCACATTATGGGATTAGATACACCAGTCTGGGGAATATCGCACATTATGGGATTAGATACACCAGTCTAAGGAGTATCGCACATGATGACGGAATTAGATACACCAGTCTGGGGAGAATTGCACATGATGACGGGATTAGAAACACCGGTCTAAGGCGTAATACACCAGTCTTGGGAGTATCACACTTGATGAGATTAGATACACCGGTCTAAGGAGTGTCACACATGATGGGATTAGATACACCAGTCTAAGAAGTATCAAACATGATGACCGAATTAGATACACCAGTGAAAGGCGTAACACACCAGTCTGGGGAGTATCGCACATGATGGAATTAGATACACCAGTATAAGGAGTATCGCACATGATGACCGGATTTGATACACCGGTCTGGGAAGTATCGCACATGATGACGGGATTACATACACCAGTCTGGGGAGTATCGCACATGATGATGGGATTAGATACACCAGTCTGGGGAGTATTGCACATAATGATGGGATTAGATACACCAGTCTAAGGAGTATCGCATATGATGACGGAATTAGATACACCAGTGAAAGGCGTAATACACCAGTCTGGGGGGTATCGCATATGACGGGATTAGATACACCGGTGTAAGGAGTATCGCACATAATGACGGGATTTGATACACCCGTCTGGGGAGTATCGCACATGATGATGGAAATAAATACACTGGTCTAAGGAGTAATACACAAGTCTGGGAAGTATAGCACGATTAGATTAGATACAACGGTTTAAGGAATATAACACATGATGACGGAATTAGATACACCAGTCTGGGGAGTATCGCACATGATGACGGATTTAGATACATCAGTCTGGGGAGTATCACACAAGATGATGGTATTAGATACACCAGTCTAAGGAGTATCGCACATGATGACGGAATTAGATACATCGGTCTGGGGAGTATCGCACATGATAATGGGATTAGATACACCAGTCGGGGGAGTATCACACATGATGGGATTAGATACACCAGTCTAAGGAGTATCGCACATGATGACGGTATTAGATACACCAGTCTGGGGAGAATTGCACATGATGAAGGGATTAGATACACCGGTCTAAGGAGTAATACACCAGTTTTGGGAGTATCACACTTGATGAGATTAGATACACTGGTCTAAGGAGTGTCACACATGATGGGATTAGATACACCAGTCTAAGGAGTATCGCACATGATGACCAGATTAGATACATCAGTGAAAGGCGTAACACACCAGTCTGGGGAGTATGGCATATAGCGGAATTAGATACACCAGTATAAGGAGTATCGCACATGATGACGGGATTTGATACACCGGTCTGGGGAATATCGCACATGATGATGGGAATAAATACACTGGTCTAAGGAGTAATACACCAGTCTGGGAAGTATAGCACGATTGGATTAGATACAACGGTCTAAGGAATTTCGCACATGATGACAAGATTAGATACACTGGTCTGGGGTGTAATACACCAGTCTGGGGAGTATTGCACGATGACGGAATTAGATACATCGGTCTGGGGAGTATTGCACAAGATGATAGGATTAGATACACCAGTATGGGGAGTATCACACATGATAATGGGATTAGATACACCAGTCTAAGGCGTAATACACCAGTCTTGGGAGTGTCACATTTGACGAGAATAGATCCACCGGCCTAAGGAGTATCGCACATGATTACGGGATTAGATACACCGGTTTAAGGCATAATACACCACTGTGGGGAGTATCACACATGATGGGATTAGATACACCAGTCTAAGGAGTATCGCACAGGATGACAGGATTAGATACACCGGTCTAAGGAGTATCGCACATGATGAAGGGATTACATACACCAGTCTGGGGAGTATTGCACATGATGATGGGATTTGATACACCTGTCTGGGGAGTATCGCACATGATGATGGGAATAAATACACTGGTCTAAGGAGTAATACACCAGTCTGGGAAGTACAGCACGATTGGATTAGATACAACTGTCTAAGGAATATCGCACATGATGACGGGATTAAATACACCAGTCTAAGGAGTATCGCACATGATGACTGGATTAGATACATCGGTCTGGGGAGTATCGCACATGATAATTGGATTAGATACACCAGTCTGGGGATTATCGCACATGATAACTGAATTAGATACACCAGTCTGGGGAGTATTGCACATGATGATGGGATTAGATACATCGGTCTAGAGTGTATCGCAAATGATGATGGGATTAAATACACCAGTCTGGGGAGTATCACACAGGATGACGGGATTAGATACACCAGTCTGGGGAGTATCGCACATGATGATGGGATTAGATACACCAGTCTGGTGAGTATTGCACACAATGATGGGATTAGATACACCAGTCTAAGGAGTATCGCATATGATGACGGAATTAGATACACCAGTGAAAGTTGTAATACACCAGTCTGGGGGGTATCGCATATGATGGGATTAGATACACCGGTCTAAGGCGTAATACACCAGTCTTGGGAGTATCACACTTGACAAGATTAGAGACACCGGTCTAAGGAGTGTCACACAAGATGGGATTAGATACACCAGTCTAAGGAGTATCACATATGACCGGATTAGGTACACCAGTGAAAGGCGTAACACACCAGTCTGGGGAGTATCACACATGATGACGGGATTTGATACACCGGTCTGGGGAGTATCGCACATGATGACGGAATTAGATACATCGGTCTGGGGAGTATCGCACAATATGATGGGGTTAGATACACCAGTCTGGGGAGTATCGCACATGATGGGATTAGATACACCAGTCTGAGAATTGCACATGATGACGAGATTAGATACACCGGTCTAAGGCGTAATACACCAGTCTGGGGAGTATCGCATATAACATAATTAGATACACCAGTATAAGGAGTATTGCACATGATGACTGGATTTGATACACCGGTCTGGGGAGTATCGCACATGATAAGGGGAATAAATACACTGGTCTAAGGAGTAATACACGAGTCTGGGAAGTATAGCACGATTGGATTAGATACAACGGCTAAGGAATATCGCACATGATGAGATTAGATACACTGGTCTGGGGTGTAATACACCAGTCTGGGTAGTATTGTACATGATGACGGAATTAGATACATCGGTCTGGGGAGTATCGCACAAGATGATAGGATTAGATACACCAGTATGGGGAGTATCACACATGAAAGGAATAGATACACCAGTCTAAGGAGTATCGCACATGATGACGGGATTAGATACACCAGTCTGGGGAGTATGGCACATGATAATGGGATTAGATACACCAGTCTAAGGCGTAATACACCAGTCTTGGGAGTATCACATTTGATGAGATTAGATACACCGGCCTAAGGAGTATCGCACAGGATGACAGGATTAGATACACCGGTCTAGGGAGTAGCGCACATGACAGGATTAGATACACCAGTCTAAGGAGTATTGCATATGACGGGATTAGATACATCAGTCAGGGGAGAATCGGACATGATGATGAAATAAGATACACCAGTCTGGGGAGTATCGCACATGATGACAGGATTGGATATACAAGTCTAAAGCATAATACACCATTCTGTGGAGTATCGCATATGACGGGATTAGATACACCGGTCTAAGGAGTATCGCACATGATGAAGGGATTATATACACCAGTCTGGGGAGTATTGCACATGATGATGGGATTACATATACCAGTCTGGGGAGTATTACACATAATGATGGGATTAGATACACTAGTCTGGGGGGTATCGCATATGATGAGATTAGATACACTGGTATAAGGAGTATCGCACATGATGATGGGATTTGATACACCCATCTGGGGAGTATCGCACATGATGATGGGAATAAATATGGTCTAAGGAGTAATACACCAGTCTGGGAAGTATAGCACGATTGGATTAGATACAACGGTCTAAGGAGTATCGCACATGATGACCGGATTAGATACATCAGTGAAAGGCGTAATACACCAGTCTGGGGAGTATCGCATAAGACGGAATTAGATACACCAGTATAAGGAGTATCGCACTTGATGACGGGATTTGATACACCGGTCTGGGGAGTATCGCACATGATGACGGGATTACATACACCGGTCTGGGGAGTATCACACATGATTATGGGATTAGATACATCAGTCTGGGGAGCATTGCACATGATGACAGGATTAGATACAGCGGTTTAAGGCATAATACACCACTCTGGGGAGTATCACACATGATGGGATTAGATACACCGGTCTAAGGTGTATCGCACAGGATGACAGGATTAGATACACAGGTCTGGGGAGTAGTGCACATGACAGGATTAGATACACCAGTCTAGGAGTATCGAACATGATGGGATTAGAGGAGTATCGCATAAGATGACAGGATTAGATACATCAGTCTGGGGAGAATCGGACATGATGATGGAATAAGATACACCAGTCTGGGGAGCATCGCACATGACTGGATTAGGTACACCGGTCTAAGGAGTATCGCACATGATGACAGGATTGGATATACCAGTCTAAAGCATAATACACCATTCTGTGGAGTATTGCATATGACGAGATTAGATACACCGGCCTAAGGAGTATCGCACATGATTACGGGATTAGATACACCGGCCTAAGGAGTATCGCACATGATTACGGGGTTAGATACACCAGTCTGGGGAGTATCACATATGATGACGGAATTAGATACATCGGTCTGGGGAGTATCGCACATGATAATGGGAATAAATACTAAGGAGAGATACACGAGTCTGGGAAGTATAGCACGATTGGATTAGATACAATACAAGGAATATAACTCATGATGACGAGATTAGATACACTGGTCTAGGGCAAAATACACCAGTCTGAGGAGTATCGCACATGATGACGGAATTAGATACACCAATCTAAGGAGTATTGAATATGATGACGTGATTAGATTCATTGGTCTGGGGAGCATCACACATGATGGGATTAGATACACCACTCTAAGGAGTATCGCACATGATGGGATCAGATACACTGGTCTGGGGAGTATCACACATGATAATGGGATTAAATACACCAGTCTTGGGAGTATCAAACATAACTGAATTGATACACCAGTCTGGGGAGTATTGCACATGATGACGGGATTAGATACATCAGTCAAAGGCGTAATACACCAGTCTTGGGAGTATCTCACTTGACGAGATTAGATACACCGGCCTAAGGAGTATCGCACATGTTTACAGGATTAGATACATCAGTCTGGGGAGTATCGCACATGATAACTGAATTAGATACACCAGTCTGAGGAGTATAGCACATGATGACGGGATTAGATACATCGGTCTAGGGTGTATCGCAAATGATGATGGGATTAAATACACCAGTCTGGGGAGTATCGCACAGGATGACGGGATTAGATACATCAGTCTGGGGAGTATCACACATGATGAAATTAGATACACCGGTCTAAGGAGTATCGCACATGATGACAGGATTAGATACACCGGTCTGGGGAGTAGTGCACATGACAGGATTAGATACACCAGTCTATGGAGTATCGCATAAAATGACGGGATTAGATACACCAGTCTGGGGAGTATCGCACATGATAATGGGATTAGATACACCAGTCTGGGGAGAATCGCACATGATAACTGAATTAGATACACCAGTCTGGGGAGTATTGCACATGATGACGGGATTAGATACATCGGTCTAGGGTGTATCACAAATTATGGGATTAAATACACCAGTCTGGGGAGTATCGCACAGGATGACGGGATTAGATACACCAGTCTGGGGAGTATCGAACATGATAGGATCAGATACACCAGTCTGGGAAGTATCGCACATGATTGGATTAGATACACCAGTCTAAGGAGTATCGCACATGACGGGATTAGATACACCAGTCTGGGGAGTATCGCATATGATGCGATTAGATACACCAATATGAGTATCACACATTATGACTGGATTAGATACACCGGTCTGGGGAGTATCGCACATGATGATGGGGTTAAATACACTGGTCAAAGGAGTAATGCACCAGTCTGGGGAGTATAGCACATTATTGGATTAGATACAACGGTCAAAGGAATATCGCACATGATGATGGGATTAGATACACCGGTCTAAGGAATATTGCAGATGATTACGGGATTGGATACACCAGTCTAAAGCGTAATACACCATTCTGGGGAGTATTGCACATGTTGGGATTTGATACACCGGTCTAAGGAGTATTGCACATGATGACAGGATTGGATATACCAGTCTAAAGCGTAATACACCATTCTGTGGAGTATCGCACATGACGGGATTATATACATCGGTCTGGGGAGTAGCGCACATGACAGGATTAAATACACCGGTCTGGGGAGTAGCGCACATGACAGGATTAGATACACCAGTCTGGGGAGTTTCGCTCATGTCGGGATTTGATACACCGGTGTAAGGAGTATCGCACATGATGACAGGATTGGATACACCAGTCTAAAGCGTAATACACCTTTCTGTGGAGTATCGCACATGACGGGATTAGATATATCGGTCTAAGGAGTATCGCACATGATGACGGGATTAGATACACCAGTTTGGGGAGTATGGCACATGATAATGGGATTAGATACACCAGTCTAAGGCGTAATACACCAGTCTTGGGAGTATCACATTTGATGAGATTAGATACACCGGCCTAAGGAGTATCGCACATGATGATAGGATTAGATACACCAGTCTGGGGAGTATCGCACATGATTAGGGGATTAGATACATCAGTCTGGGGAGCATTGCACATGATGACGGGATTAGATACACCGGTTTAAGGCATAATACACCACTCTGGGGAGTATCACACATGATGGGATTAGATACACCGGTCTAAGGAGTATCGCACAGGATGACAGGATTAGATACACCGGTCTAGGGAGTAGCGCACATGACAGGATTAGATACACCAGTCTAAGGAGTATCGCATATGACGGGATTAGATACATCAGTCAAGGGAGAATCGGACATGATGATGAAATAAGATACACCAGTCTGGGGAGTATCGCACATGATGACAGGATTGGATATACAAGTCTAAAGCATAATACACCATTCTGTGGAGTATCGCATATGACGGGATTAGATACACCGGTCTAAGGAGTATCGCACATGATGAAGGGATTATATACACCAGTCTGGGGAGTATTGCACATGATGATGGGTTTAGATACACCAGTCTGGGGGGTATCGCACATGATGATGGGATTACATGCACCAGTCTGGGGAGTATTACACATAATGATGGGATTAGATACACTAGTCTGGGGGGTATCGCATATGATGAGATTAGATACACTGGTATAAGGAGTATTGCACATGATGATGGGATTTGATACACCCATCTGGGGAGTATCGCACATGATGATGGGAATAAATATGGTCTAAGGAGTAATACACCAGTCTGAGAAGTATAGCACGATTGGATTAGATACAACGGTCTAAGGAGTATCGCACATGATGACCGGATTAGATACATCAGTGAAAGGCGTAATACACCAGTCTGGGGAGTATCGCATAAAACGGAATTAGATACACCAGTATAAGGAGTATCGCACTTGATGACGGGATTTGATACACCGGTCTGGGGAGTATCGCACATGATGACGGGATTACATACACCGGTCTGGGGAGTATCACACATGATTATGGGATTAGATACATCAGTCTGGGGAGCATTGCACATGATGACAGGATTAGATACAGCGGTTTAAGGCATAATACACCACTCTGGGGAGTATCACACATGATGGGATTAGATACACCGGTCTAAGGTGTATCGCACAGGATGACAGGATTAGATACACAGGTCTGGGGAGTAGTGCACATGACAGGATTAGATACACCAGTCTAGGAGTATCGAACATGATGGGATTAGAGGAGTATCGCATAAGATGACAGGATTAGATACATCAGTCTGGGGAGAATCGGACATGATGATGGAATAAGATACACCAGTCTGGGGAGCATCGCACATGACTGGATTAGGTACACCGGTCTAAGGAGTATCGCACATGATGACAGGATTGGATATACCAGTCTAAAGCATAATACACCATTCTGTGGAGTATTGCATATGACGGGATTAGATACACCGGCCTAAGGAGTATCGCACATGATTACGGGATTAGATACACCGGCCTAAGGAGTATCGCACATGATTACGGGGTTAGATACACCAGTCTGGGGAGTATCACATATGATGACGGAATTAGATACATCGGTCTGGGGAGTATCGCACATGATAATGGGAATAAATACTAAGGAGAGATACACGAGTCTGGGAAGTATAGCACGATTGGATTAGATACAATACAAGGAATATAACTCATGATGACGAGATTAGATACACTGGTCTAGGGCAAAATACACCAGTCTGAGGAGTATCGCACATGATGACGGAATTAGATACACCAATCTAAGGAGTATTGCATATGATGACGTGATTAGATTCATTGGTCTGGGGAGCATCACACATGATGGGATTAGATACACCACTCTAAGGAGTATCGCACATGATGGGATCAGATACACTGGTCTGGGGAGTATCACACATGATAATGGGATTAAATACACCAGTCTTGGGAGTATCAAACATAACTGAATTGATACACCAGTCTGGGGAGTATTGCACATGATGACGGGATTAGATAAATCAGTCTGGGGAGCATTGCACATGATGGGATTAGATACATCAGTCAAAGGCGTAATACACCAGTCTTGGGAGTATCTCACTTGACGAGATTAGATACACCGGCCTAAGGAGTATCGCACATGATTACAGGATTAGATACATCAGTCTGGGGAGTATCGCACATGATAACTGAACTAGATACACCAGTCTGGGGAGTATAGCACATGATGACGGGATTAGATACATCGGTCTAGGGTGTATCGCAAATGATGATGGGATTAAATACACCAGTCTGGGGAGTATCGCACAGGATGACGGGATTAGATACATCAGTCTGGGGAGTATCACACATGATGAAATTAGATACACCGGTCTAAGGAGTATCGCACATGATGACAGGATTAGATACACCGGTCTGGGGAGTAGTGCACATGACAGGATTAGATACACCAGTCTATGGAGTATCGCATAAGATGACGGGATTAGATACACCAGTCTGGGGAGTATCGCACATGATAATGGGATTAGATACACCAGTCTGGGGAGAATCGCACATGATAACTGAATTAGATACACCAGTCTGGGGAGTATTGCACATGATGACGGGATTAGATACATCGGTCTAGGGTGTATCACAAATTATGGGATTAAATACACCAGTCTGGGGAGTATCGCACAGGATGACGGGATTAGATACACCAGTCTGGGGAGTATCGAACATGATAGGATCAGATACACCAGTCTGGGAAGTATCGCACATGATTGGATTAGATACACCAGTCTAAGGAGTATCGCACATGACGGGATTAGATACACCAGTCTGGGGAGTATCGCATATGATGCGATTAGATACACCGATATGAGTATCACACATTATGACTGGATTAGATACACCGGTCTGTGGAGTATCGCACATGATGATGGGGTTAAATACACTGGTCAAAGGAGTAATGCACCAGTCTGGGGAGTATAGCACATTATTGGATTAGATACAACGGTCAAAGGAATATCGCACATGATGATGGGATTAGATACACCGGTCTAAGGAATATTGCAGATGATTACGGGATTGGATACACCAGTCTAAAGCGTAATACACCATTCTGGGGAGTATTGCACATGTTGGGAGTTGATACACCGGTCTAAGGAGTATTGCACATGATGACAGGATTGGATATACCAGTCTAAAGCGTAATACACCATTCTGTGGAGTATCGCACATGACGGGATTATATACATCGGTCTGGGGAGTAGCGCACATGACAGGATTAGATACACCAGTCTGGGGAGTTTCGCTCATGTCGGGATTTGATACACCGGTCTAAGGAGTATCGCACATGATGACAGGATTGGATACACCAGTCTAAAGCGTAATACACCTTTCTGTGGAGTATCGCACATGACGGGATTAGATATATCGGTCTAAGGAGTATTGCACATGATGACGGGATTAGGTACATCAGTCTGGGGAGTATTGCACATGATGGGATTTGATACACCGGTTTAAGGTGTAATACACCAGTCTGGGGAGTATCACACATGATGGGATTAGATAAACCGGTCTAAGGAGTATAGCAAAGGATGACAAGATTAGATACACTTGTCTGGGGGGTAGCGCACGTGACAGGATTAGATACACCAGTCTAAGGAGTATCGCATATGATGATGGAATTAGATACATCAGTCTGGGGAGTATCGGACATGATGATGGAATAAGATGCACCAGCCTGGGGAGTATCGCACATGACGGGATTAAGCACACCGGTCTAAGGAGTATTGCACATGATGACGGGATTAAATACACCAGTGAAAGGCGTAATACACCAGTCTGGGGGGTATCGCATATGACGGGATTAGATACACCGGTATGAGGAGTATTGCACATGATGACAGGATTTGATACACCTGTCTGGGGAGTATCGCACATGATGATGGAATTAGATACACCGTTTTAAGGAGTATCGCACATGATGACAGGATTGGATAAACCAGTCTAAAGCGTAATACACCATTCTGTGGAGTATGACACATGACGGGATTATTTACACTGCTATAAGAAGTTTCGCACATGATGACAGGATTAGATATACCAGTCTAAGGAGCATTGCACATGATGATGGGATTAGACACAGCGGTCTGGAGAGTATCGCACATCATGACAGAATATTTGATCATGTGTAAGACATGTGATTGCCAATATGTGGGTTGTACCTCCAACTCCTTGAAAGTTAGAATTAGATGCTAAATGTTCTGTGGCGATTAATCATTTTTCCACCGAACATAATGGGATTATTTCCTCTTGTGTGGTTACAGGGATAGTATTTCTTAAAAAGCCTCTTAGGGGCCAGAATCACCATAGGAAATTATTACACAGAGAATCCTGGTGGATCTATGAACTAAATACTAGGTTTCCTCTGGGTATGAACTTGAGACATGATCTTATCTAGCCTTACGAATAATTTTTTTTTCTTTTATTGTATTTTGTTTCACCATTGTTTTTATTGCTAACATAAGTGCTTCTTTTAAAAAAAAATTTCTGTTCAGGATTGGTGATGCTTGATCAAGTATTTAGTCAGTATATGACTTAATACGCCGAACAACACGTGTTCAATGCATTTTCATTAAAAGTGTTTTTAAGAAGCAGGAATTACTTCTTTCTACTGGTATTTCTCCCTGTGACACTGCTTTTTTTGGGGTGTGGAACTTCTGAGATGGGTGAGCTGACTTTTTTCTATATATTTTTCCTAAAAATTTGGGGTGCAGGCAATTATCTTCTTAAGTCACATGCTAAGTGAAAGGAAGTCCACCTGTGTGCAATCTAAGTGTCATATTGTCTGTCAGTATATACACACCTTTTCTGACAGGCCACAGAGGCTGCAACAACATCAAGCAAGAAGCATCACTAACTAAACAACACTATGAAGACTATGGAGCTCACACAGAGGCAAAGCTGTTGAGAAGTACAAGTCAGGGTTGAGTTATAAAAGAAATATCCCAATCTCTGATGACCTCTGGAGCACTATCAAATAAAGTATCTTCAAAGAGCATGATACAAGATCCTGCCAAGAGGGGGCCGCCAAGCAAAACTCTCAATCCGGTAAAGGAGGGCATTAATCAGAGAGGCAGCACAGAGACCAAAAGTAACTCTGAAGGAGCTGCTGAGTTCCCAAGCAGAGTATCTGCCCATAAGACCACTATAAGCTGTATGTGAGGAGCTAGCCTTGTTCTGAAGACTATTAAACCAATGCACATGGAGCAACGTCCACGGCTCTGAGACGCAGACTTTTTCCAGCACGGAACACCGGTTATTTCGATCTTATTATTGTCTTTTATTAGAGATTTGCTGGCTGTGTTTTATTAATGTTCTGCTTGCTCGTTAGTTTATGTGCACTAATTTCAGTTATAAAGTGTCCAACATTTCTTTAATCTCGTTAGTATCTCAGGGGACCTTAAAGGGGTTGTCCACTACTTTATATCGCTCCCACCATGTATCACCCCGGCGCCCCTAAGACTTATTGTAAATACCTTCTGTTGCTGATAATGCCTGTGAGCGGCACTATCACTGGCCGCTCACAGGCTTCACGTGACCCCCGGCTGCAGCCGGCGCTGACATCTGCTGATGTCACGACAAGTGCTGGCAGCAGCCGGGGGTCTTGAGGCTGAGTTTTGCCTCACTTGTTGTGACGTCAGAGCGGGGTCAAGTGATGCCTGTGAGCGGCCACCGATAGCGCCGCTCACAGGCATTATCAGCAACAGAAGGTGCTTGCAACAAGTCTTAGGTGGCCTGGGGGGATACATTGAGGGGGGGGATAAAGTACTGGACATCTTCTTTAAGCCATTGTTCTCTCAGCCACTAGGCCCATTGTGCGCATGGGGATAGTAGTCTCAGAGGAGCAGTCATCGCAGGGGGTCTCACATGTAGTCACCAGTGATGGGCTTCTGAAAGATTTTTCATTCTTGCAGCTAAAAAGCAAATGTCTAAAGGGAAGGGGTGGAACACTTCTGCCCATTCAGGGGGTTGATCCCAGGGAGGTAAAAAAGAGAAGCCACATGTTTTAGTCAGAGAGTTGGTAGAATGACATCGAAGGGAGCGGATCTAGGCTAAGATCCTGTATTGAAGGCCTATGGAGTTTTGGAGATCAGTTACCTACTGGACTGCATAAACATGTTACAGTTGTGGGATCTTTAATTTGGATTAAACTCTTTTAAAGGACTGTTGCCACTGGATACCTGTGCTTCCATCGTTTTATCGGTCTTCTAGAGGATCGTGGAATGTGAATACAGACCATACTGGCTGGGGATACGAAATCTCTGGGACAACCAAAAGTTGGGAGAAAGTGAGTATAGCCTGGAACAAAGGCAATAGAATTACCGTCCCAGTGAGGGGATCTTGTTGACAGAGACATTTGTATTTTGGCCATTTACCTGGAGTTGTTATAAAACCTTGATGTAAGGAATAAAATAATGTTGCATTGCTAACCTGCCTAGGTGATTATTTACAATCCACAACTTCAGATCTTCACACTGTACGCTCCATAGACGTGGCGATTATGAAAAAGTGGCCAGAAAAAAAAAGCATTTACTTGCAAACAAAAACTGTAAGGCTCATTTTGAGTTTGCCAAAAGACATGTGGAAGAATCCTCAAATGTATGGAGGAAGGTGCTGGTTTAGATGAGACCAAAACTGAACTTTTTGGCCCACAAGGTAAATGCTATGTCTAGGGCCAAACCAACACAGCTCATCACCCCTAGAACACCATCCCCGCAGTGAAGCATGGTGGTGGCAGCATTATGCTGTAGGGATGTTTTTATGCAGCAGAGAAAGGGCAAATGGTCCGAGTTGAGAAGATGGATGGTGTGAAATATTCTTGAGCAAAAACTGTTTAATTCTGTCAGTGATTTGAGACTGGGATGGAGGTTCACAGACAATGACAAGGCAATGGTCCAAAGCATACTGCTCAAGTAACACTTGAGTGGATTAAGGGAAAATGTGTATGTGTTTTGGGGTGGCCTATTCAAAGCCCACACCTTAATTCAACTGAGAATCTGTTGTCGGACTTGAAGATTCCTGTTCACCAGAGGAAACTATCTATCTAACTTGAAGGAGCTAAAGCAGTTTTTCCTTGAGGAATGTGCAAAAATCCAAGTGGCCAGTTGTGGAAAGCTCATATAGTCTTATCCAAAACGATTTGCAGCTGTGATTGCCGCAAAAGGAGGCCCTACAAAGTACTTTCTTTAGGGAAGTGAATAGTTATGCATATTAAAATTTTTAGTTACTTTGTCCTATTTGTTGTTTGCTTGACAAAACAAAAATCAAATGTTCAGTTGTAGACATATTCCTTAAATGAACTGATGCAAGCCCTCAATAAAGATAAACTGTGAAATTCAAGTTTGTGAGGTAGCAAAACACGGAAAATGC
The DNA here is from genome assembly GCF_046119375.1 of Phyllobates terribilis. Lineage (NCBI taxonomy): Eukaryota > Metazoa > Chordata > Amphibia > Anura > Dendrobatidae > Phyllobates > Phyllobates terribilis. The sequence continues at coordinate 751,135 of NW_027362964.1, forward strand.
CAAGAGGGTACTTTTGCAAGCCACTGTATATGCCTCCCAACCTACCCCAGTGATGTCTATGCCCCTAAGCTTTACTTAGTGATGTATATGTCCCCCAACCCTCCCAGTGATGGTCTATGACCCCTAGCCCTCCCAAGTGATATATATGCCTCCCATCTTTACCCAGTGATGTCTATGCCCACCAGCTCATTCCAGTGATGTATATGCCACCAGCCCTCCTCAGTGATGTACAGTGGATTGCAAATGTATTCAACCCCCTTGGCATTTTTCGTGTTTTGCTACCTCACAGCATGGAATTTCTCTGTTTTTTGAGGGTTTGCATCAGTTCATGTAAAGAACATGCTTACAACTGTGAACATTTATTTTTCTTTTTATTGTGAAGCAAACAACAAATAGGACAAACTTTTTGAAAAACTTCAGTATGCATAACTATTCACCCCCCTAAAGTCAGTACTTTGTAAAGCTACATTTTGCAGCAATTACAGCTGCATGCCACTTTGGATAAGTGCCTATGAGCTTTCCACATCTTTCCACTAGAATTTTTGCCCATTCCTCAAGCAAAACTATTTCAGATCCTTCAAGTTAGATAGATTTTCCTTGTGAACAGCAATCTTCAAGGTAGACTACAGATTCTCAATTGGATTAAGGTCAAAAACATTTACACATTTTCCCTTAAACCACTCAAATGTTACTTTAGAAGTATGCTTTGGGTCATTGCCTTGTTCGAAGGGGAACCTCCGTCCCAGTCTCAAATCAGTGACATACAAACAGGTTTTGCTTAAGAATATCTATGTATTTCGCACCATCCATCTTCCCCTCGACTCGGACTATTTTCCCTCTCCCTGCTGCTGAAAAACATCCCCACATCATGCTGCTGCCACCAGCATGTTTCACTGTGGGGGTGATGTTCTTGGGGTGATGAGCTGTGTTAGTTTGGCACCAGACCTAGCGTTTACCTTGTTGGCCACAAAGTTCAATTTTGGCCTCCTCTGACCAAAACACCCTCCTTTTATACATTTGGGGAATCTACCACGTCTTTCGGAAAGCTTAAAATGAGTCTGCCCATTCTTCCATAAATGCAACAAGTGCAAGGCTCATTGTGGTCATATGGCCAGATAGGAAAGGGATATTCAGCAAAACGATCTCCAATAAAAAAACATATTTATTGCAATGACTAAGGATTAATATCCGAAACGCATCTGCTACTGAACTGTTCTCCCATGCTTGAGATGGCTGCGATCTAAAACTGCATCTTGGCGATATGGAATATTTTAAATGAATTAATAAATATGGTTTTTATTGGAGATCGTTTTGCTGGATATCCCTTTCCTGCTGATCATTCCTCTACGTGATTCAGTGGATCCGTGCATATGGTCTAATACAGGATGAGCTGACTTCTTTTTTCTACCTCCTTTAATATGGACAGATACTCCATTCTCTGTTTGGGAACTCTGCAGCTCCTTCAGGATTGCCTTTGCTCTCTGTGCTGCCTCTCTGATTAATGCCCTCTCCGTCCAGGCTGAGAGTTTTGTCAGGCAGACCTCTCTTGGCAGGTTTGTTCTGATACAAATTTCTTTCCACTTGATGGTAATGGATTTGATGGTGCTCCGGGGTCATCAGAGATTGTGATATATATATTTCTTTTATAACCCAACCATGACATGTACTTCTCAACAACTTTGTCCCTGACTTACTTGGATATCTATTTGGAGTTTTTCATGGTGTTGTTTGGTTAGTGGTGCCTTTTGCTTAATGGTGTTGCAGCTTCTGTGGCCTTTCAGAAAAGGTGTGCATATATACTGACAGATCATGTGACCCTTAGGCTATGTGCCCACGATGCAGAAATGCTCAGGATTTTTTCCTGAGCATTTCTGCATTTCCCTGGCAGAAAAAACGCATGCAGATTATACATGCGTTTTTCCTGCCAGGGACATGCGGATGTGAAGCGTTTTCACATGCATTTCTGCATGCGGGTTGACAAGCGCTTTCCAAGCGTTTTTAGCATCACTTGGAAAGTGCTTGATAACTTGGTCACACTATATAAATCCATGCAACTGGCATGGATTTATATAGTGTGACCGTAAGAATGTTAAAAAATAAATCTATACTTACCTTCTGATGGCCCCCGCAGTCTTGCTTCGCTCCGTCCAGGCTGCGGGCAGATCGCGGTACACTGCACTAGGACCTGCCGTCACATGACTATGACGTCAGCGCAGGTCCTTCAGTCCATCGCGAGCTGCCAGCAAAGGAGGACAAGCACTGCAGGGGCAGTCAGAAGGTAAATAGAATATGTATTTTTTATTTTATTCTTTTTTTACAGGTACAATGGTACCCAGGTCTGGATGAGAATCTCCTCTCCTCCAGACCTTGGTACCATCCGCACATTGAACCGCGTGATATCCGCTTGTACAGATGCAGTGATGCGGATATCACGCGGTCCAATGCAAGTCAATGTCGGTGATTACGCTGCGTGTCCGCAAAATTAATGGACATGCTGCGGACTTTTGAGCGCAGCACAAACGCAGCGTAAAAATCCACAGCATGGGCATTGACATTGCGGCTTGTCATTGGGGACCATGGGGGACGGATTACCAAGCGTTTACGCTACGTAAATTCCGCAGCATAAACGCTTGAAAAACGCATAGTGGGCACGCAGCCTTAGACTGCTCACTTCCTTTCACTAAGCATGTGACTTATGAAGTTAAAGGGAACCTGTCACTAGTTTTGTCCTATATGAATCTTAAACTATCCCTTTATGCAGCACCTGCTTATACAAGCCGCTGACTCCCCCTGTAGACCCGCCAAAACCCTTTTTAAATTCTACTGCGCTGCATGGTAATCCTTTTGGTCGGGTCCGATGGGTGATTTTTTGGGCCTCTCCATCCCTCCTCCCGGCTGCTGCTCGCCATCCTCCTTCTTTAATCGATGTGGACGACGCCTCACGTCATCCATACTGCTGGAAGAAATCTTGCGCCTGCAAATAGAAATCGCGGTTCGCGCCTGTGCAGTATGCTTTGCCCTACTGCGGTCGCATGCGCACTTATGCGCTCGGCTGTGACCACAGTAGGATAAAGCATAGAGCACAGGCGCGAACAGCGATTTCTTGAGTGCAGGCATATACATGAATGTGGAGGTATAGACATCACTGAGGGGCATAGCCATCACTGGTGGGTGCTGGGGGCCTAGACCTCATTGGGGGGCAGAGATGTAGCACCCTGAGGACTCGGCTGCTACAGGGGTATTACACCTCAAGCCAGAGGTGTGGTATTCCACTCCCGGGTAAGGATGGAGTGTGGAACTGAGCTCAGTAAGCTGCATACACTACATACATCCCATTTCCGGGGGACAGATCGACGGTACTCCCACCAGTTTATGTGCAGGTACGACAGCGTCTGTCCCTGGCTGGAGTGGGAGGGGGGTGGAACATCCCAGTAGTGTAGGGGCAGATAGGGGGAGCAGTCTGGGTAAGGCTAGGAGCTCATTGGGTGCTGGTCACCTGAGCTCACACATAGAGGGAGTATATAAGGTGGGCACCATCTTAGGACAGGGTCAGTCAGTCAGCCAGTCTTTGTAGAGAAGAGGAGCAGAGCGGCAGAGCTCAGCCAGAAGGGCTGACAGGGAGTTGTGGTTCCGGCTGGGCCCAGCTCCAAGGCCAAGTCTGAGAGAGAGAGAGGAGTCAGAAGGACCCAGAGAGGAAAAAGAAGGAACCCCAAGACCCCAGAATACAAACAGCAGGGTGAAGGGTTGGCACACAAGGGTACCGGATCCCAAGCTGGCAGAGGCAAAAGCACACCTTAGCCAGGAACCGGAGGTCGTGGACAGGACCTGCCACGACCCTCACCAAATCCACTAGAAAGGCACACCAAGCATAGGGTCAGGGAACCCAGAAGAGGTGCAACCACCAAGAGGCCCGAAGGAGCCGGACATAAGTGGATCCCTGGTGAGAACGGCCAGTAGAAAGGGAAAGTCAGAAAGGAGCTCAGGACCACGCTCCAGAATTGCTTGGGGGTTGGCCGAGTCCATAACCTGGTGGACGCAGCACGGCTCGGGTGGTCACTCAAGGCCAGAGTGACCACAAGAAGATCAGTAAGTAAAAACCCCTGAACTGCACAGCCCGACTCTGAGTCTTCTTGCTTAACTCTCCTGCACCTTCACAACCACCATCCTCTACATCTGACCCCCTGAGGCTATACCCCTCCCGTTGGGGGTTATACTACCACAGCTGCACACATACCACCAGCCTCAGCGGACCCTTCTGCAGCGGCGGCCTTTTGACCGCAAATCAACGGGTGGCGTAGTCGACACTAAGAACATCTAACAACATCTGCAAAGACTGCCGCACACTGAGTTTGACACCCTGGGCACGGACCGGGTCGCCGCCACTCGGAGACTACAACCCCCATCTGATCCGGCTCCGGGTATCCCCAAACAGCACTGGCCCAGGGGGCGCGTCAGAGACATCGATGGGGGGGGGGGGGCTGGGAGTCATATGAATCACTGGAGTATATGTATATGCACACCAGCCCTCCCTAATGATGTCTATGCTCTCCAGGCCCCCTCCCCCCAGTGATGCATTTGCCCCCAGTGATGTATATGCTTCCCAGCCCTCCCCAGTGATTTATATGCCTCCCAGCCCTTAACAGTGATGCCAATGGAGAGGAGATTCTACTGTAATGCAGCACTTTGTTTTGCAACTTTCAAAGTCTCTCTCTACTCCCTCGTGGCTTTTTATTTTTGTAAAACATTTTCTCAACTAGTCTCTTACTTTATTTTCTATAAACCATGCAGGGCCCTGTGTGAGTGAAGGAAATGTGATACACTTTATTAAGAATCATATTCTTAATTTTTCACAGTCAAGTTGTAACAGTTGTTCAAACTGCACCCAGTTCCCACGGTCAAATGGTGTACAGGCAATTTAATTTAGTTGCCACAATCAGGTGGTATATAACTAATCGGCAAATAAAAATTTCGGCAGTGGATTTCTTGACACAAGCAGATGTAAGAACTGACAACACCTCATTAAATAACAGTGGATGAACATACTAGTTGCTGTATAAAGTATGTAGATTGCATAGGAATCATTAAAGGGAACCTGTTAACTAATTTGTGCTGTCTAAATCATGGGCAGCATGAATCAGAGCCTGGCAGCACGATAAAAACCACGTGTGTTTTTCTATGGAACTTTGGTGACTCTCCCCGCCAACTTATCACAATGATGCTCCAGGGAATTGAGAGGACTCTTCCTATGTACACACAGGAGAGACCTGCCAATCATGTAGGTTGCAGGGAACAGTGAAAATAAGAGCCAATCGATATTTTCTTTATGAGTGAATCAGTGAAAATATATATATACACACACACACACACACAAACACACACGACTGCTACAGACATTATATAAGACATATTATATATATTACACACACTCACACACATATATATATAAAAGAGAATATACACGTATTCTATTTTGCCACTTACAATAGGGCAGTAGGGCAGCCTGATGACCAGTCTTGAATTAAAAATTTTGCACACTCTTGAAAAAAAAAAAGGTTTTTACAGGACCTGTTGACGGAAAAAGAAAGATGTTTCAATCAATAAATACTCTTGGCTCTTGCAATCAAGTCACGTCTGGTAATTTACACAGATAAAAAAATATAATATTAAGAGAATTAAGTCAGTCTAAAAAGCTTTTCTCACCAATTGCTAATGACGCTAAGAGGTTAAATAGACAGCTTGGTGAACATCAACGACAGGTAAACTCAATGGAACATGGTAAAAAAGGATCCAGCACTTTACACAAGCCCACTCCTTCTGAAATGATGCTCTCTCTACCTTTCTATAATCAGCAATGACATTCCAAACTCAGGCGTGTGCCTGATGTACGCCAACACAGTGGGGTGGGGGTGGTAGGGGATCGGTGAGGTATTGCTTTATATTTTTTATGTATCATCCTAACAACCCTTTGAACATGTCTAATAAAGGAGAGGACTGGAAATAACATTTTCATAAAAGAGAAGGAATTTGAAATTTCCAATTAATCAAGAGATTTCAACCAGGACTTAAATTGTAAAAGTCAACTTCTAGATCATTATTACAATAAGAATATATATATATATATATATATATATATATATATATACAGTACAGACCAAAAGTTTGGACACACCTTCTCATTTAAAGATTTTTCTGTATTTTCATGACTTTGAAAATTGTACATTCACACTGAAGGCATCAAAACTATGAATTAACACATGTGGAATTATATAATTAACAAAAAAGTGTGAAACAACTGAAAATATGTCTTATATTCTAGGTTCTTCAAAGTAGCCATCTTTTGCTTTGATGACTGCTTTGTACACTCTTGGCATTCTCTTGATGAGCTTCAAGAGGTAGTCACCGGAAATGGTCTTCCAACAATCTTGAAGGAGTTCCCAGAGATGCTTAGCACTTGTTGGCCCTTTTGCCTTCACTCTGCGGTCCAGCGCACCCCAAACCATCTCGATTGGGTTCAGGTCTGGTGACTGTGGAGGCCAGGTCATCTGGCGTAGCACCCCATCACTCTCCTTCTTGGTCAAATAGCCCTTACACAGCCTGGAGGTGTGTTTGGGGTCATTGTCCTGTTGAAAAATAAATGGTGGTCCAACTAAACACAAACTGGATGGAATAGCATGCCGCTGCAAGATCCTGTGGTAGCCATGCTGATTCAGTATGCCTTCAATTTTGAATAAATCCCCAACAGTGTCACCAGCAAAGCACCCCCACACCATCACACCTCCTCCTCCATGCTTCACGGTGGGAACCAGGCATGTAGAGTCCATCCGTTCACCTTTTCTGCATCGCACAAAGACACGGTTGTTGGAACCAAAGATCTCAAATTTGGACTCATCAGACCAAAGCACAGATTTCCACTGGTCTAATGTCCATTCCTTGTGTTCTTTAGCCCAAACAAGTCTCTTCTGCTTGTTGCCTGTCATTAGCAGTGGTTTCCTAGCAGCTATTTTACCATGAAGGCCTGCTGCACAAAGTCTCCTCTTAACAGTTGTTGTAGAGATGTGTCTGCTGCTAGAACTCTTTGTGGCATTGACCTGGTCTCTAATCTAAGCTGCTGTTAACCTGAGATTTTTGAGGCTGGTGACTCGGATAAACTTATCCTCAGAAGCAGAGGTGACTCTTGGTCTTCCTTTCCTGGGGCGGTCCTCATGTGAGCCAGTTTCTTTGTAGCGTTTGATGGTTTTTGCAACTGCACTTGGGGACACTTTCAAAGTTTGCCCAATTTGTCGGACTGACTGACCTTCATTTCTTAAAGCAATGATGGCCACTCATTTTTCTTTACTTAGCTGCTTTTTTCTTGCCATAATACAAATTCTAATAGTCTATTCAGTAGGACTATCAGCTGTGTATCCACTTAACTTCAGCACAACACAACTGATGGTCCCAACCCCATTTATAAGGCAAGAAATCACACTTATTAAACCTGACAGGGCACACCTGTGAAGTGAAAACCATTTCCGGTGACTACCTCTTGAAGCTCATCAAGAGAATGCCAAGAGTGTGCAAAGCAGTCATCAAAGCAAAAGGTGGCTACTTTGAAGAACCTAGAATATAAGACATATTTTCAGTTGTTTCACACTTTTTTGTTAAGTATATAATACCACATTTGTTAATTCATAGTTTTTATGTCTTCAGTGTGAATGTACAATTTTCAAAGTCATGAAAATACAGAAAAATCTTTAAATGAGAAGGTGTGTCCAAACTTTTGGTCTGTACTATATATATATATATATTCTTATCATAATAATGATCTATATATACATACACAGTGGCTACGGAAAGTATTCAGACCCCTTTAAATTTTCCACTCTTTGTTTCATTGCAGCCATTTGGTAAATTCTAAAAAGTTCATTTTTTTTCTCATTAAAGTACACTCAGCACCCCATCTTGACTGAATATAAACCAAAAATGTAGAATTTTTTGAAATATCTGAAATATCACATGGTCATAATTATTCAGACCCTTTGCTCGGTATTGAGTAGAAGCACCCTTTTGAGCTAGTAAAGCCATGTGTCTTCTTGGCAATGATGCAACAAGTTTTTCACACCTGTATTTGGGGATCTTCTGCCATTCTTCCTTGCAGATCATCTTCAGTTCCGTCAGGCTGGATGGTGAACTTTGGTGGACAGCCATTTTCGGGTCTCTCCAGAGATGCTGAACTGGGTTTAGGTCAGGGCTCTGGCTGGGCCAGTCAAGAATGGTCACAGAGTTATTCTGAAGCCACTCCTTTGTTATTTTAGCTGTGTGCTTAGAGTCATTTTCTTGTTGGAATGTGAACCTTCAGCAAAGTCTGAGGTCCAGAGCACTCTGGAAGAGGTTTTCATCCAGGATATATCTGGACTTGGCCGCATTCATGTTTCCTTCAATTGCAAGCAGTCGTCCTGTCTCTGCAGCTGAAAAACACCCCCATAGCATGATGCTTCCACCACCATGTTTCACTATTGGGATTGTATCGGGCAGGTGATGAGCAGTGCCTGGTTTTCTCCACACGTACCGCTAAGAATTATCACCAAAAAGTTCTATCTTCGTCTCATCAGACCAGAGAATCTTACTTCTCATAGTCTGGGAGTCCTTCATGTGTTTTTGAGCAAACTGTATGCGGGCTTTCATATGTCTTGCACTGAGGAGAGGCTCTGCCATAAAGGCCCGACTAGTGGAGGGCTGCAGTGATAGTTGACTTTGTGGATCTTTCTCCCATCTCCCTACAGCATCTCTGAAGCTCAGCCACAGAGATCTTGGGGTTCTTCTTTACCTCTTTCACCAAGGCTCTTCTCCCATGATTGCTCAGTTTGGCTGGACAGCCAGGTCTAGGAAGACTTCTGGTGGTCCCAAACTTCTTCCATTTAAGGATTATGGAAGCCACTGTGCTCTTGGGAACCTTGAGTAATGCAGAAATTCTTTTGTAACCATGGCCAGATCTGTGCCTTGCCACAATTCTGTCTTTGAGCTCCTTGGGCAGTTCCTTTGAGCTCATGATTCTCATTTGGTCTGACATGCACTGTGAGCTGTGAGGTCTTATATAGACAGGTGTGTGCCTTTCCAAATCAAGTCCTATCAGTTTAATTAAACACAGCTGGACTCCAGTGAAGGAGTAGAACCATCTCAAGGAGGATCACAAGGAAATGGACAGCATGTGACTTAAATATGAGTGTCTGAGCAAAGGGTCTGAATACTTATGACCATGTGATATTTCAGTTTTTCTTTTTTAATAAATTTGCAAACATTTCTACATTTCTGTTTTTTTCAGTCAAGATGGAATGCAGAGTGTACTTTAATGAGAAGAAAATGAACTTTTTAGAATTTACCAAATGGCTGCAATGAAGCATAGTGTGAAAAATGGAATGGGGTCTGAATACTTTCCGTACCAACTGTACATACAAACATGGTCAGAATTGTTGGTACCCCTCGTTTAATGAAAGAAACACCCACAATGGTCACAGAAATAACTTGAATTATTGGAGGACACCCTATCAAAGCTAGAAGAAAGTGAGAGACAGACTTGGGAGAGATAAACGACGATAAGTGGGAGTCTATTCTAGATTATATACCCAAGTTATCCATGAGTGAGCCTGGGAGAATGTCACAGCTGTATGTGATCCACAGGGTGTATAGAACCCCTGGTATGTTATTTAAAGCAGGGTTGAAGTCTAACTCCGACTGCCCAAGGTGCTCGCAAACTCAGGCAGACATACTGCATATGCTTTGGCATTGTCCTAGATTGTCCTCCTTTCGGATCGTAGTGTTGAACCATATTGGAATAGTGTATAGGTGTATCGTCCCTAGGGACCCACTGACATGTATATTAGGGTACGTTGAGGAAATAAAAATAGACAACTTGACCAAAATAGCAATTGCGAGATTATTGTTTATTGCCAGAAAATTGATTGCAAAATATTAGATTAGAGAGGAGCCCCCGTCCAGACGCAAATTCATTGCCCAAACGAACTATATAATTCAACTTGAAAAAAGTATTTACACCAAGAGGAATAAGCAGGAATACTTCCATAAATTATGGCAGCCATGGTTGGATAGGATTAATTAGAGTACACCTATATATACTACTGTAGAGTAAAACTCTTGGTAAACTGTATGGCGGAGTGGAAAGAGAAGAAGGAAAGAAGAAAAGGGGAAGAGAAGGAAAGGGAGTAGGGGGAGGAAAGAGAAGGAGTAAAGTAGAGAAGAAAAGGAAAGGAAAGAAGGGGGGGATAAAAAAAAAGAGGTTGAAAGGTCTCCATGGGGGCGGGGTAAGGGAAGGGGGGGACTTACTGTAATATTGTAAAACGAGTATTGTCATGTAATATCTGTTTCAAGTTTTGTTATGTTTAATAAAAATGTATCTGATTAAAAAGAAAAAAGATATGTGGGACTGCCAACCTCCCTGGACGCGGCCGCAGGAGGAAAATTGATGACAAATCAAAGAGACGGATAATACGAATGGTAACAAAAGAGCGCAGGAAAACTTCTAAAGCGATTAAAGGTGAACTTCAAGCTCAAGGAACATCAGATTGCACCATCCGTCGTTGTTTGATCCAAAGTGGATTTCATGGGAGTCGACCAAGCAGAACATCATAGTTGAAACAAAAATCATAAAAAAGCCAGACTGGAATTTGCCAAACTACATGTTGATGTGGCACCCCAGGGGTCTGGTTACCACAGTAATAGAGATATTATGTCTGAGAGCAAGTGGGAGGTTTCTCTGGTCAGGAACCCTAAGCATGCAACACGGCCCACCCAGACCTGGGAGGAGAGGAATCTGCCCTTATAAACTGGGTCTGGGGCGGGATTAAGTTAGTCAGAGCCGGGACAGGGAAAGATACATCAGGAGCTCTGTAGGAGCAGCAGCAGAAGACCAGGGGCTGTGAGCAGAGATATAGCTTGCCCTGGCTGAAGTTACTAAAACCGGACACAGGAGTCCGAGGCTGTGGGGACTGATATACACCCAGCAGCAGAAACCAGCCGGCAGGGGATTCCAGGTCCTCTGGCCATAGAAGCCCGGAGGCTCAGTCACAAAGAAGGGACCAGCGCCGCCATCCAGGAGCGGAGGCTAACAGAAGGCCCCAAGTCACCAGCCATACGGGTGAGCACCACACGGTATACTCAGGGACGTGGGCTACTTGTAACCGCTGACAGCAAGGTAGCCAGGAAGAGTGCAGATAAACGGGGAGGCCTACAACTCCACCTGGCCAGGGGAACTCCTGCTTGCTCGCAGACTGACCAGGCCCCTTATACTAGCCAGTACTCCCGGGAGGGTCTGCCTTGTACCATCAGTAAAGACCCTGAACTGCACCTCACGTCTCTGTGATTCCTTGCCGCACCAGCACCATTAGCACTGGGACCCTCACACCATCACTCCCATCATCTCTCACATTAGCTGCCCTGAGGCAATACTTCTCCCGTGGGGAGTTATCCCATACTCGGCTGCGCAAACAACATCAGCCTCAGCAGTCTGCAGCGCAGCGGCGGTCCCCACTGACCGCAATCCACGGGTGGCGTAGTCGGACAATTACAATACAAATAGACTGCCACTGGTTTGACCACCCTGGGCACGGACCGGGTCACCGCCACACGGAGACTACAACCCCCAGCATCCTACAACAGGCCCGGTTCCGGGTTCCCCTGCACAGCACAGGCCCAGGGGGCGAGTCAACTTTGGCGTAGTTGGCAGGATTTCGTGCCCGCAACCACCAGGTACTGCGTGCCTAAAAAAGACTTTTGAACTTACCTGTGGTGAAGTTTCCCGCCGTCCGGAGTCGTTTCCCGCCATCTGGAGCCGATTCCCGCCATCAGACGCCATCTTGGACCGCTTTCCGCCATCTTCTACCTTCTTCCCGCCATCCGCAGCTGCTTCCCGCCTTCGGACGCCATCTTCGGGATGCCGCACAGGAAGAAGAGGGGCGTGGACGCCGAAAGCGCGCGAGATCCGAAGCTCCGCCCCACGCTCCGCCCCACACAGTGACGCTGCGCAAGGTCCTGGAAGGGAGGAAGAGCGACGCTGACGTCATCGGAGCGCGACGCCAGGTCCTCGACCCCGACGATCGACTGCAGAGCCGCGGCCTACGGAAGAAGAGCATCGCAAGGTAGGCCACGGTCCACTAGGGGGGAGGAGGATGCCGGATACCGAGGGGAGCTCCACTGCCACAGCCACCGCCAGCGCAACCGCTGCAACAGTCATGCCATTCACCATGCCCTATATCCCGGGGGCAACCTAGCTACCCCAGTACTCAGGGGAGTCACATACTCTAAATGACTTTAGAGAGAGACTGGATAGCCTCTTCCAGGTGTACCCCCTCATAGAAGAGCAAAAAGTGAGCATCCTGGTGGCCCAATTAATTGGGGCAGCCCAAAGGGAGGTAAAGTCCTGGCCACCTGGGAGGAAGAGGACTGTCAGAGAAATACTAGCTCGGCTGAAAGACACATTTGACACCCGCACCTCAGCCGAAATAAAGCTCAGATTTTACGGGTGTAAACAACGGGCACATGAAAGTATAAGAGACTATGCTCTAAACCTACAAGAGGCCCTGAGAGCCATTAAGCAGGCAGACCCTGACAGCGTGGGAAATGAAGATAAGCTGTTGACTGAACAATTTATTGAGGGTCTACTGTGCAATGCCCACCGAACCCAGTTGCGGGCAATGGCCTTACAGGACCCTGACCTGGACTTTGCACAGTTCAAGGACAGAGCCATCCGGCACCAGGTGGCGCTGTGACCCACAGGTGCCCTGCTATCACTTACCACCAGGAGACGGCGCCCTTGTCTGCAGGGCCTGTGGGAGCTGATGCGCAGGCTTTAAACAGTGACCCGGCTACAGACCTGCACCATCAGGTCCAAGAGCTGACTAAGAGCGTTGCCGCGCTAACCAGAACTGTGCAGTCTTTACAGGTCTCTTCTCCAGGAAAGATCCAGCTGGCATCCGGACCGGAGGACGTCCCGTGGCGCCGACTGAGGAGGACCCCACCGGCCAGAGGAAGACCCAGCGACAGATACAACGAGGACGGACGACCCATCTGCCACCGCTGCAATCAACCCGGACATGTGGCAAGGTACTGTCATTTAAACGGGCACAACCTGGGGTAGAGGGCCAACCCCCAGGCACAAGACCATCAGGCCCATCAAACTGGTGTGATAAATACGTAGGGGGACGTCCAATCTTGCCTGTGGTACTGGATGGCATTCCTATGAGTGCCCTACTAGACACTGGGTCACAGGTGACCACCATCCCGTACGTGCTCTTTAAGCAGTACTGGAATAACTCGGACATAACCCGCTACCCAGATGACGACCTGAGTATCATCGCCAGCAATGGTCAGCCCGTGCCGCAGGTGGGATTCAAAGAGGTGACCATTAACATCGGTAAAGTCGAACTGGCGGCACAAGGACTGATTATAGTGGACATAGACCGTCATGAGAGTCACCCTAGAATAACCCTAGGTACTAATGTGATTGAAAATTGTCTTGCAGAGGTGATTCTCATTTTACAGCAGGTTGCCAAGAACGCCAGTTTCGGCCAGCAGCGTGTGCTCCAAAAAGAGATCCGGGCACTGATGAAGCGGCAACAGGTGGAACTATCTGGTGGTGAGATAGGTAGCGTGAGAATGTGTGACCCGTTCCCTATTGCCATGCCCCCAAAAAGTGAGATGATGATTTGGTGCCAGGCAGCTATTGGTCTAAGAGGTAGAGACTACCAAGCAATGGTAGAACCTGTCTACTCAGACAGTAGGCCCACCATTTTGACAGCACGGGGGGTGGTCGACGTACGCCATGGGAGGGTGCCCGTTCGCATCATAAATATCGGGGAGAGAGAAGTACACCTGCCCCGGTATGCCACGCTAGCCAAATTGTTCACCATACACCAGAACTCTGTACAGGCCGTGGAACCCTTGCCTCCATCTCAACCAGAGGAAGGTAACGGCTATAAGAAACCAATGGAGGACTGGTGTCAGCAACTACATTTGGGTACTGACTCCACTCCCTCACACCAAAAACAGGGAGTCTATCGGGTGGTTCAAGAGTACGAGAGAGTGTTTAGTAAACACCCGCTAGACTTCAGGCGAGTAAAGGGGGTAGAACACCACATCCCCACGGGAGACCACCCTCCCATAAAGGAGAGATACCGACCCGTACCCTTGACACACTACCAACACGCCAAGGGGATGCTTAGAGACATGAAGGAGGCTGGGGTGATCAGGGACAGCTGTAGCCCCTGGGCAGCTCCACTAGTCTTAGTGAATAAGAAAGACAACACCATGAGGATGTGTGTAGACTACAGGAAGGTCAACCGTATCACACACAAAAATGCGTACCCGTTACCAAGGATAGAAGAGTCCTTAGCTGCATTAAAGTCTGCTAACTTCTTCTCTACTTTGGATCTCACTAGCGGGTACTGGTAGGTTCCTGTAGCAGAGGCGGACTGGGAGAAGACCGCATTCACCACCCCGATGGGTCTCAGCGAATTTAACTGTATGCCGTTCGGGCTCTGCAACGCACCAGAAACCTTCCAACGGTTGATGGAATGCTGTCTGGGACACCGGAACTTCGAGACGGTCCTGTTGTACCTGGACGATGTCATCGTCTATTCCAAGACCTACGAGGACCACCTGAAACACCTGGCAGAAGTGTTTGAAGCTCTGGCAAACTACGGCCTAAAAGTGAAACCCTCCAAGTGTCACCTCCTGAAACCAAAGGTGCAGTACCTGGGAAACGTGGTGAGTGCTGACGAAGTGGCTCCCGACCCTGATAAGATCACCGTGATTAAGGACTGGCCAAGACCCTCCAGCATAAAGGAAGTGCGGCAGTTCCTCGGGTTGGTAGGCTACTACCGAAGATTCATTCCCGGTTTCACCAAAATGGCAGCCCCTATGCAGGACCTCCTGATAGGTCAATCTCGGAAAGCCAAAAACCAGAAGCCGCCCTTCAGGTGGGAAAAGCTGGAAGAGGAGTCCTTTTGCCAGCTGAAGATGGCCCTCACGCGGGATGAAATCCTGGCATATCCAGACTACAGCCAGCCCTTTATCCTCCACACGGACGCAAGCAACATCAGGCTAGGAGCCGTACTGTCCCAGATCCAGCAAGGGAAAGAACGGGTAATCGCTTACGCCAGCCGAAAGCTACGGCCCACGGAGAGGAACCCTGAGAATTATAGCTCATTCAAGCTGGAGTTCCTGGCAGTAGTGTGGGCAGTGACCGAACGTTTCAAGCATTACCTTGCCTCTTCCAAGTTCACCGTGTACACGGATAACAACCCGTTGACACACCTGGACACTGCAAGGCTCGGTGCCCTGGAACAGAGATGGATGGCCCGCCTGTCCAACTTTGAATTCACCATCAAATACCGGGCAGGACGCTCAAATGCCAACGCGGATGCCCTGTCTAGAATTCCGAACTTACCGGACGTAGGGGAAGATCCAGAAGATCTGGAAGAAGTTGAGCTCCCTGCGTTCCACCGTCATGGGATTACCCTGTATTCCCACTGTGTGAAGGACAGGCGCTCCGTGACGTTCAATCCCTTGCCCCACTACAACTGGGCGGAGACGCAAAACAGTGATCCCGCAGTCCGTTTGGTGAAGGAAATGCTGACCCAGGCCGATGCCAGTCTTGACCCAGACGCTCCGGAGGAGACCAAGCAACTGTGGAAGGAGAAAAGTAAACTGTTCCTCTACAGGGAGAAGCTGTGCCGGAGAATGGTTAACTCTCGAACACATGAGTTGACCTGGCAGGTAGTGGTCCCAAGACGAGACGCGGCTATGGTTCTGGAGGCATACCACAACGGAGCAGGGCATTTCGGATGGAAGAAGCTGGAGTTCTTGTTGCGTGAGCGGTTCTACTGGGTAGGCATGAGAGGAGCCATCGAGAGGTGGTGCAGAGACTGTGGCCCGTGCAACCTAAGAAGAAAGGACCGTGCCAGCCAGAAGACTCCCCTGCAGCCCATCATCACCAGACAGCCACTGGAACTGGTAGCCCTGGACCATGTGAAACTTGTTAGAACCTTGCTCTTAGGTTTTTTTTCCTTTGCTGGTCACATGACCTTGTTGGCCTATTTAATCCTGCTCCGCCCTTCTGGCTTTGCTGGACTTCATTGTTTAACTACTTTCTAGCTAGCCTGTACTCTGTATCTAACTCTGTTAGTTTGCTTGGTCTACGGACCTCTGTGTTCTATGTGTTTTGTTTGTTCGTCTGTCTGCTACTATTTCTGTTAGGAGGTGTCCCATTTTTCCTCCCAGTCCTTAGTACTTGTAGGGAATCCTTCCCCACATCTATAGGTCTCCGTACAGACTAGCTTAGGACTTTAGCAGGTCTGATCGCAGGATCAGGTCCCCTGTTACATCGTAGGGATAAAGCTGAGTTCTATCGTAGGGACAGATCTCCTCTCTTTCCTTAGCTCTGGTAGCAGAACATAACAGTAAGTCCAGCCCGCAAATTCTCTAAGGAAAGATTTTTTTTGTTTCATCATGGTGTCGGTTCAGGGTTTGGCTAAACACCTGCAGGGACTCTCTCTGGAAGTGGCCGAGCTCCGTCAGCACGTGAGTAACTGTCCTGGAGCACATTTCTTGGAGCCTAAGGTATGTTTGCCGTATTTATTTTTTGGTGAACACCGAGAATTTTTTTCATTTAAAAATGCTTGCTTATTGTATTTTCGTTTGAGACCCAAGTCCTCTGGGGATGAATCCCAGCGCATAGGGTTCATAATGTCACTTTTGCGCAAAGAGCCTCAGGAGTGGGCCTTTTCTTTGCAACCTAGTGATACATGCTTCAGATCAGTGGATAGTTTTTTTTCTGCTTTGGGACTATTATATGATGATCCTGACCGTGTCGCATCAGCTGAGACTGAGTTGAGACGTTTGAAACAGGGATCAGGTAATGTGGAAAAATATTGTACTCATTTCCGTCGTTGGTCTACTCAAACAGGGTGGAACGATTCTGCTCTGAAAAGTCTATTTCTTGCTGGGCTCAATGAAAGGGTTAAAGACCTGCTAATTGCTTATCCTACACCTGAAGATTTGAAACAGGCTATGCAATTAGCTATACGGGTGGATAGGAGACTGCGTGAGAGGGTTAATGAGAGCAAATCCTCTGCTATGTCAGTTTCTGGTTATAAGAATGTGTGTACTAACAGTGGTGAACCGATGGAGATTGGATCGGTGGCACCTCGCTCTCAAGAAAAAGATCGTAGGTTTTTTGAAGGCTTGTGTTTCTATTGCGGAAAATCTGGTCATTTGATTAAAGGCTGTGAGCTTCGTATGAAGAAAGAAAAAAAAATGGTCAGTCATGCCCGTATTGCCTGTTTAAATTCCAAGGGTGTATTTTTAGCTGCTTCCACGATTGCTCAGGAAAAATTAATGGAATTTCGGGTGTTTGTCGATTGTGGGTCTACTCTGAATGTTATTTATGGGGGATTCTTGGAAAGACTCAATTTAAAACCCGAACCTTTATCATCCCCCATTGCTGTGGTTTCTGTGGATGGTTCCCCTTTGAAGAATATTACTCTCAAGGTCTGTGAATTTCCTCTCACTATTAATGGTGTTCACCACGAGAAATTGGATTTGGTAGTTTTGAATAACTTGCCTTCTCCAGTAATATTGGGATTGCCCTGGTTAAAATTTCACAATCCTGTACTGGATTGGTGTACCAATGAAATTAAATCCTGGAGCCATAAATGTTATGACAAGTGTTGTAACGGGCGTATTGCAGCTTTGGATAGGGGAGAATTGCCTGTTCCTATTCAGGATTTTTGGAGAGTTTTTTCTGAGAAGGAATCGCAGGTTTTGCCTCCCCATAGAGACTATGATTGTTCTATTGAATTTGTCCCTGGAGCGACTCTTCCTAAAAGTCGTTTATTTAACCTTACTATTCCTGAGAGGAAGGCTTTGGAGGAATACATACAGACAAGTTTGGCCGCCGGTCACATTAGGCCCTCTAAGTCTCCTGTGGCGGTTGGATTTTTTTTTGTAAAAAAAAAAGGATGGCGGTTTACGTCCTTGTCTGGATTTTCGTGAGATTAACAAAATTACTGTACGCAATCCTTACCCACTGCCATTGATTCCTGATCTGTTTAACCAGTTAATGGGGGCCAAGTGGTTCTCTAAAATTGACCTTAAGGGGGCATACAATCTGTTGCGCATGAAGGAGGGTGACGAATGGAAGACTGCTTTTAACACTCCTGTGGGTCATTTTGAGAATCTCGTTATGCCTTTTGGTCTTACTAATGCTCCTGCATTTTTTCAGAATCTTATTAATGACATCCTTAGACCTTTGATCGGCAAAAATGTGGTTGTGTATTTGGATGACATTTTGATTTATTCGCCGGATCTGGAGTCTCATTGGCGGAGCGTACGTGAGGTATTACAGTTATTAATGGACAATTCGCTTTTTGCTAAACTGGAGAAATGTGAGTTCGCTGTACAGAGAATTAGTTTTTTGGGTTACATTATCTCCAGCGAAGGTTTTGAGATGGACCCGGTTAAAGTTCAAGCTGTACAGGAATGGCCTAGGCCTATTGGTTTGAAATCGATACAGAGGTTTTTAGGTTTCGCCAATTATTATAGAAAATTCATTAAAAATTTTTCTAGTATTGTCAAACCTCTGACCGATCTCACCAGGAAAGGTGCTGATGCGGTTCAGTGGTCTTCTGAGGCCATTGAAGCTTTTGTGTATCTCAAGGAGAGGTTCACCTCTGCTCCCATCCTTATGCAGCCTGATGTGACTAAGCCGTTTTTGGTTGAGGTTGATGCTTCCTCTGTGGGGGTTGGCGCAGTATTGTCTCAGGATAACGGGGATGGATTACATCCCTGTGCCTTTTTTTCAAAAAATTTTTCGGAAACTGAACTGAATTACGATATTGGTAATCGGGAATTATTGGCTATTAAACTCGCATTTGAACACTGGCGCCACTTCTTGGAAGGTGCGGAATTTCCCGTTCAGGTTCTTACGGATCATAAAAATCTGATATATCTTGATGCTGCCAAGCGCCTGAATGCCCGTCAGGCTAGGTGGGCACGGTTTAATTTCTCCGTTACTTACATCCCTGGTACTAAGAATGTTAAGGCGGATGCCTTGTCTCGCAGTTTTTCTCCCATAGTCGGTGTTGAGAATGAGGAGAACATTTTACAAGAAGGTGTTGTGATAGCTGCTTTGGACTCCGTTTTGGAAGATGAGATTCTTAAAGCACAGGAGAATGCCCCATCTAACACTCCTCATGGGAGGTTGTTTGTGCCTGGGACCTTTAGGAGAGATTTGTTTGTTGAGTGTCACGAATCTCGGTTGGCAGGTCATCCTGGAATCTCTGAGACCAAGAGACTGGTGGGTCGCAGTTTTTGGTGGCCTGGATGGCAGAAGGAAGTCATTAAGTGGGTGCGTCAGTGTACTATATGTGCTAGATCTAAGTCCTCACATACTCCTGCTGCGGGGTTGCTTTGTCCTTTGGAGGTTCCCAGTGCTCCTTGGACACATTTGAATATGGACTTTATAAATGACCTTCCCCCCTCTGAGGGTTTTACTGTCATCTGGGTGGTCGTGGACCGTTTCAGCAAGATGTGTCACTTGGTTCCCTTCATCAAACTGCCCTGCGCTAAAACTCTCGCTAAGGCCTTTGTCAAGGAAATTGTCAGACTTCATGGCGTTCCTACTGACATTGTTTCTGATAGGGGTCCTCAGTTCGTGGCTCGTTTTTGGCGTGCCTTTTGTGACAGGTTGGGAGTTCATTTGTCGTTCTCGTCCGGATATCATCCTGAATCTAATGGCCAGACAGAAAGGAAAAACCAGGATGTTGAGCAGTTCTTGCGTTGTTTTGTGGCAGACAATCAAGAGGGGTGGTCTGAGTTTCTGCCACTTGCTGAATTTGCTCTGAACAATCATACATCTTCTTCTGCTGGTTGTTCGCCTTTTTTTTGTTGTTCTGGGAGACATCCGTCGTTTGGGTCGTTTTCCAAGTTGGGATCTGCCGTGCCTGAGGAGGAGAATTTTTCCGGTGATTTGGAGAGAGTTTGGACGGATGTGCGTGGTAATCTTCAGGAGGCCAACAGAAAATCTAAAGACTACTTTGATAGGAAACGACAGGAGGTTTTGTTCGCTGTTGGTGACATGGTTTGGTTGTCCTCTAGGAATCTGCGGGTGAGGATTCCTTCTAAGAAATTGGGTCCCAAGTTTGTAGGGCCCTTTAAGGTGCTTCAGGTTGTCAACCAATCTGCTGTTAGGTTGGAGGTTCCTACCTCCTGGAGAATTAATCCGGTATTTCATGTCTCTCTGTTAAAAAAAGCTGTTGTGTCGGATGGTGACGCCTCTGCCTCTGTTCCTCCGGTGGTGGAGGACGGGGAATATGAAATTTCTCGCATCCTTAACTCTAGACGGTATAGAGGTAGTTTGCAGTATCTTGTGGCCTGGAAAGGTTTTGGACCCGAGGATAACTCTTGGGTGAGGTCGGATGATGTTTCCGCGTCCAGACTTATCAGAGCGTTTCACAGGAGATTTCCTGATAAGCCTGGTCCTAGGGGATCCGGAGGATCCTCTTAGAAGGGGGGGTACTGTTAGAACCTTGCTCTTAGGTTTTTTTTCCTTTGCTGGTCACATGACCTTGTTGGCCTATTTAATCCTGCTCCGCCCTTCTGGCTTTGCTGGACTTCATTGTTTAACTACTTTCTAGCTAGCCTGTACTCTGTATCTAACTCTGTTAGTTTGCTTGGTCTACGGACCTCTGTGTTCTATGTGTTTTGTTTGTTCGTCTGTCTGCTACTATTTCTGTTAGGAGGTGTCCCATTTTTCCTCCCAGTCCTTAGTACTTGTAGGGAATCCTTCCCCACATCTATAGGTCTCCGTACAGACTAGCTTAGGACTTTAGCAGGTCTGATCGCAGGATCAGGTCCCCTGTTACATCGTAGGGATAAAGCTGAGTTCTATCGTAGGGACAGATCTCCTCTCTTTCCTTAGCTCTGGTAGCAGAACATAACAAAACTGGCTCCAAGCAGATCTGGGTATGTCTACGCCCTAACAATCGTAGATCATTACTCCCGGTTCCTGGTGGTGGTCCCGGTCAAGGACTTAATGGCTCAAACAGCAGCTAGAGCCTTCCAGCAGCACTTCTGCCGTCCACACGGGTACCCGGACCAAGTGCTGACAGACCAAGGACCAGCCTTTGAAGCGGAGGTCTTCCAGGAGTTCTGCAACCTGTATGGCTGCAAGAAGATAAGAACAACGCCCTATCACCCTCAAACCAATGGACTCTGCGAGAAGATGAACCAGGTGGTGATAGATCTGCTAAAAACATTGCCCCTGGAAGAACGCAGTCTGTGGCCTGAGAAACTGCCCGATCTGGTGGACCTGTATAACCACATCCCTGTAGGTTCCACCAACTGTACCCCGGCTTACCTAATGAGAGCAAGACCTGGTAAGCTGCCTATTTACCTGGATATGGGAGTCCTGACGCCTGAGGACACCTCGCCAGAGGCAGACTGGGATACAGAACGGCAGCAGCAGTATCGGAAAGTACAGGAGAGTGTCGAGCGAAGTCTGTCTCAAGCTAGAGAGAGGCAAGAGAAGGCTTATAACCAGTATGCTCCCGCTGTTCCCCTGGTACCTGGAGAGCAGGTCTTGAAGAGGAAGAGGCGGCTCCACAAGTTGGACGACCAGTGGGAGAAGGACCCGTACACCGTACTGCCCTCAAGCCATGAGAACCCAAAAATCTGCGTAATCAGTAAGGATGGAGGAGAAACCACAGCCATTGTCTCCAGAGACCACCTGAAGAAGTGTCCCGAGCAGCTGCAAAGCCCTGAAGAAGATCAAGAAAACCCTCAACCCGCAGAGGAAAGGGAAGAAATGATCAGTACCGTACTCGGAGACTTCCCCCGGTCTTGGACACAAGTAAACGGCGCTGTCGTGATACCCGTCCTCACCTTTCTCCAGCCAGCCCCGCAAGTGCCTACAGAGGAACCGGTAGAGCTGGAAGAGCAGCCGGCCCAAGAGGCAGAAGAGTCCCCACCAGCAGTCCAGGAGGATCAACCCTCTGCTAGTAGTGAGCCTGCCGTGCCCCTAGTGAGCCAAAGAGTGCGCAGACAGCTGCCCAGCTTGCCCATAACACCTCCTACACCCTGTAGTGCAGAACCAGTTAGTGAGCTCCGTAGGTCCACTAGAGTCACTAGAGGTCAGATGCCCGCTCGCTGGAAAATCTAAACTAATGCACTGTGAATTTATCTGTTAACGGTTTATGGTTTATGTTTGTTGCCTGTTACTAATTATGTTTCTCAGTTACCCTGCAGATTTATGTGGACTAACAGGTTATGGACACTGGATAACCGGAACAATGCTTGTAGATAGTTGCACCTTGGTGCCTCTTGCGAAGACGGCCGCGGAAGAGAAAACCTGTCTGGCGTGGCCTCCTTGCGGCCCAAAGTAGTTAGTCTACCCTTGCAGCCACGCCCAAGGCCAACGCAAGGGGTTTGCTTTGGACAGGTCCCCTACTTCGCTTAAAGTTTCACCTTGGGTGACATGGACACCCTCTTGTTTCAAAAACTTCACCTTGGGTGATATGGACACCCGGTTGCGGACACGCCGTGACCTTTAAAGAACTAAAGCTTCTTGTAAATATGTTATCGTATTATTGTTTATACCCTGTTATTATGTTTTAAAAATGTGTTTAGTCCCGGAGTAGTAAAATTTACTAGAGGGGAATGTGGCACCCCAGGGGTCTGGTTACCACAGTAATAGAGATATTATGTCTGAGAGCAAGTGGGAGGTTTCTCTGGTCAGGAACCCTAAGCATGCAACACGGCCCACCCAGACCTGGGAGGAGAGGAATCTGCCCTTATAAACTGGGTCTGGGGCGGGATTAAGTTAGTCAGAGCCGGGACAGGGAAAGATACATCAGGAGCTCTGTAGAAGCAGCAGCAGAAGACCAGGGGCTGTGAGCAGAGATATAGCTCGCCCTGGCTGAAGTTACTAAAACCGGACACAGGAGTCCGAGGCTGTGGGGACTGATATATACCCAGCAGCAGAAACCAGCCGGCAGGGGATTCCAGGTCCTCTGGCCATAGAAGCCCGGAGGCTCAGTCACAAAGAAGGGACCAGCGCCGCCATCCAGGAGCGGAGGCTAACAGAAGGCCCCAAGTCACCAGCCATACGGGTGAGCACCACACGGTATACTCAGGGACGTGGGCTACTTGTAACCGCTGACAGCAAGGTAGCCAGGAAGAGTGCAGATAAACGGGGAGGCCTACAACTCCACCTGGCCAGGGGAACTCCTGCTTGCTCGCAGACTGACCAGGCCCCTTATACTAGCCAGTACTCCCGGGAGGGTCTGCCTTGTACCATCAGTAAAGACCCTGAACTGCACCTCACGTCTCTGTGATTCCTTGCCGCACCAGCACCATTAGCACTGGGACCCTCACACCATCACTCCCATCATCTCTCACATTAGCTGCCCTGAGGCAATACTTCTCCCGTGGGGAGTTATCCCATACTCGGCTGCGCAAACAACATCAGCCTCAGCGGTCTGCAGCGCAGCGGCGGTCCCCACTGACCGCAATCCACGGGTGGCGTAGTCGGACAATTACAATACAAATAGACTGCCACTGGTTTGACCACCCTGGGCACGGACCGGGTCACCGCCACACGGAGACTACAACCCCCAGCATCCTACAACAGGCCCGGTTCCGGGTTCCCCTGCACAGCACAGGCCCAGGGGGCGCATCATTGACAAGCCACAAAGCTTCTGGAAGAATGTCCCATGGACAGATGAGACAAAAATGGAAGATTTTGGTAACGCACATCAGCTCTATGTTCACAGAGGGAAAAATGAAGCATATCAAGAAAAGACCACTGTACCTACTGTGAAACATGGTGGAGGCTCTGTTATGTTCTGGGGCTGCTTTGCAGCATCAGGCACAAGGTGACTTGAATCTGTGCAGGGTACAATGAAATCTCAAGACTATCAAGGGATTCTAGAGAGATATGTGCCGCCCAGTGTCAGAAAGCTTGGTCTCAGTCGCAGGTCATGGGTCTTGCAACAGGATAATGATCCAGAACACTCAGCTAAAAACACCCAAGAATGGCTAAGAGGAAAACATTGGACTATTCTGAAGTGGCCTTCTATGACTCCTGACCTAAATCCTATCGAGCATATTTGGAAAGAGCTGAAACATGCCATCTGGAAAAGGCAACCTTCAAACACGAGACAACTGGAGCAGTTTGCTCATGAGGAATGGGCCAAAATACCTGTCGAGAGGTGCAGAAGTCTCATTGACAGTTACCGGAATCGTTTGATTGCAGTGATTGCCTCAAAAGGTTGTTCAACAAAATAGTAAGTTAAGAGTATCATCATTTCTGTCCAGGCCTATTTCATGAGTTTAAGTGTGTTTATATATATATATATATATATATATATATATATATGTATATATATATATATATATATATATATATATATAAATTTTTATATGTACAGTATATTCCGTGCTTACCATAAATGAGTAAACACCATTTGAAAAGTAAGAATTTCATCAATGTCATATTGAATACAAGAACAATTTCCAAAATGTTGACAAGACTGTGTTTCACAGAACATTTTTTTAACCCAAAACAAGAAACTAAGGTTAGTAATATGTTTCATTACAAAATCTTTAGTTGTACTCAAATTAGTTCATGCAAAAATGAATGCACTCCACATTAAAACTACTACATATATTATTTTATATGACTTTTGTGATTTCTACAGAAAGCACCAAATTTTCTCGGAGTGGAATGAACAAGTGGTCGACATATTGCAAAGGGACTGTCAGAAAAGTTAAAACTAATCACTACAAGACAGGGTTAAGAATCATGGCATGTTAAAGTGCAGTACTTACCTAACCTAAAGTATCAGGTGCATCGCCCTCAGATTCGTCATGTACAGTGGCTTCAAAAGTATTTACCCCCCCTTGACTTTTTATCTATTTTGTTACATTACAATCTATGTTTAAATATTTATGTAATTCAATTTGTGTGCGATGCATCAGCACTAAATAGTCTAAATTGGTGAAGTAAAGTGAGAAAAATAAAAAATAAATACATTTATGGGATTAAATAACTAAAATTAGCATGTACATATGTATTCACCCTTTTTGCTATAAAGCCCCTAAAAATTTTGGTGCAAGCAATTACCTTCATAAATCACATTCTTAGTAGAAGGAAGTCCACCTGTATGCAATCTTAAGTGTTACATGATCTGTCAGAATATACACATCTTTTCTGAAAGGCCACAGAGGCTGAAACACCATTAACCGAACAACTCCATGAAGACCAAGGAGATCTCTGTTAAAGAAGTCGAAACCGGTTGTATTTTAGTTTGAAATAAAAATGATCTTCGAATCCGAATATTGAGTTCCATCATCATCCTTCAGGAAGGCATATTGATGGGAAAAATATTTACAAAGTGGTATCGCCCATGAAAGCACAGTCCAGTGCTCTCATTAGCTCCCAGATTTCTGCAGCAAACTGAATGGAAAGAGGAATGTAGTAATCCACTGATTGGATTTACATGCAGTACCTCAAGACATCAAATAGGTGAGTGGATTTATACTGAGTATACACCCTTGGAATCCAACTTCTGCACTGAGAAGCCTGCACTTCCTATTTTCTCTCCCTATAAACCCCTCTTGTTTACTAAAACTTTTGGTGCAAGCAATTAACTTCATAAATCACATTCTTAGTGAAAGGAAGTCCACCTGTATGCAATCTAAGTGTTACATGATCTGTCAGTATATACACATCTTTTCTGAAAGGCCACATAGGCTGAAACACCATTAACCGAACAACACCATGAAGACCAAGGAGATCTCCAAACAAGTCAGGGACAAAGTTGATAAGAAGTTCAAGCCAGAGTTGGATTATAAAAAAAATATCCTAACCACTGATGATCCCCCGGAGCATCATGAAATCCATTACCATCAAATGGAAAGAACATGGTACCACAACAAACTTGCCAAGAGAGGGCCTCCTACCAAAACTCTCAGCCATGGCAAGGAGGGCATTAATCAGAAAGGCAGAACAGAGACTAAAGGTAACCCTGAAGGAGCTGCAGAGTTTCCAAGCAGAGAATGGAGTATCCGTCCATATCACCACAATAAGTCGAAAACTGAACAGAGGTGGCCTTTATGGAGGAGTGGCCAGGAAAAAAGTCTGTACTTGTATAATGGTATTATTAAATGGTTAAACATCTATTTTTGATTACCATTTGCAATCTTTTTTGACTTCATGGTACATTTTACATAGAAAGTCTGTGGCTATGCACTATGTCACTTTATATGTCTCTTATCTTTTGCACAATATTGGATGTATTGAGTATTTTTTAATAATTGTTAAAATAAAAATAATTTTTTATTTTTTATCTATAAAACTCCCATCTTCTCTTGTTTTTCATAGCAATAAATGGAGTAAGATTATGGGTTCTCTGGGGGTGAATCTTTGACTGCCCTATTATGTGTGTTTTGCCAGATCTGGGATTACATTCGTTAATGTATAATTTTCCGTAGCTGTATGCCCCTCCAATGAGTGGTAATGCAAAAGTACCAGATAACAGACTGCAGTTATGTCATACGTGGTCTCTAAAGAAAGGTAAATTCATAATGGAAAATATGGTATCAATTTCAGGCTTCTGCGATCAACCAGTGATAAGTTATTCCAGAAGTTAGAGATTCTAATAAAAATATGAAGGCTGGAGCCCAGCACACATAATGTCAGCACAAGGGGCATGTGGGCAGGTCCCCCCCCTTCGGCATAAAAGACACAGCTGAAGGTGGGTCAGTATTCATTGCCGGGGGGTATAGACTCTATAACCAAAGGATCCCATTCGATAACGGTCAAATCAAATTAGAGCGCCTCCCCTCCAGCTATACTGAATCGTCCCTGCGATCTTAATAGTAAGTCTTCTTTAATCCCTGTTTATTAGTGTTGAGCGAGCACTAAAATGCTCGGGTGCTCGAAGCTCGGGCCGAGCTCACCGTGATACTTGGGTGCCCAATGTTAGTCTATGGGAGACCCGAGCATTTTTGCGGCGGCACCCCCGGCAGTTTGTAGAAAGCCTAAAAAGTGCCCAAAACAATAGTGACAGTGCTCAAATGACATGGGGACAGCATGGGGATAGCCCCAGGAAGCATTTCTGACCCCCAGGTCACTGCTGTCAACAACGTGGTCAGAGGTATTAAGGCACTTTTACGGGCTCACAATAAAAAGTTCAAAAACGAAACTGAAACGGTTTTCCTGTGAAATATGTTAAGGAACTTCTTTTCCAGGGTAAAGACTTGTGTATAAGGTAAAATAAATAACCAAAAACAAAAATACTCCTCCACACCTTGGGCTATGTTCACAAGTAGCATTTTTTATGCGTTTTTGCACTTTTTTATTGCTTTCAACCGTGACAATTGCATTCACCGCGAAATGTCATTTTAACATTTTACAATCTTATCTGGCCATGTGCTGTGTGACATATGCATACAGTGCTGAAAAGACATGGGAACAGCATGGGGGAGACCCCTGGAAGCATCTCTGACACCCAGGTCACTGCCTAAAGGTGTGCCCATCAGAAGTGATCCTTGCCGTATCAGAAGATGCTGACTTGCAACTATCCCCATGCAAGTCCTTGTCCCAGGGCAGTGTTCAATTGTACCTCCCCCATTCCTTGCAATGCAAGCGCAAGTATGCAGCCTGCCACCCACCCACCCCCAGGCTGCAATACCATACTGCAACACGTCCTCCAGACATAGAGGATTGCGGGTCCTGGGTCAATCAGGCTTCAACACAAAGTTCAGAAGGTAGACAGCAGCAGTGGTCGGCCTCCTACACAACGAGTAAATTATTTATGATCATGATGAGGCCATCCATCTCCTTAGCTTTCTGTTCCTTGGAATGCAAGCGCATGTATGTAGTAGCGGCTAGGCCTGAGGCGGTCAGCGTTTTGGCGCATATCCTACCTCCTCCGAGGATTGCTGGATGTTTTCCTGCTACTATCCCAGTTCTATGACTCCGGTTAAAACAAAGCTTCAGGTGATGAATGGTGGATGAGGTGGTGGCAAAGGAGAAAGAGCAGGAGGAACAGGGACCATTCACATTAATATCAGGTCAGTCAACCACACATGTCTTGTAGAATATGTTTCTGTACCAAAAGGAGCGGTTCGGCTACACGGTTATAGGGCATACAGTAAGTGCAATGCCTACCGAAAATTTCGAGGCACTCCAATGCCCCTTGGAAGTGACATTGAGGTCAGAGGGCCTTAACTAAATCGTTTTTTCCATTTATAGCAACTGGGTCTCCTGTACACTGTTGGCATAAGCAGTGAATGGAAGGCTTTCCAAAAATTATGAGGAACTGCAATGCCCCTTGAAACAGACGTGGATTACAGCGTACTAAAAACATTCTACCTATTATTGGGGAGTGGGTCTCCTTGAGTTTTCGCCTATGCATTGAAAAGCAAAAGCTGACTAAAATTAGGAGGAAATGCAATGCTCGTTGGAAGAGTCGTGGAGGTTAGAGGTAATTAAAAGTAACATTTCAATGCCCCTTGGAAGAGCTGTGGAGTTCAGAGTGGTTTAACGAGACCGTTTTAATGCCCCTTGGTAGAGTGGTGGAGGTCGCAGCTGATTAAAAAGACAATTATCAGTGCACCTTGGAAGAGCTGTGGAGTTCAGAGTGGTTTAACAAGGCGGTTTTAATGCCCCTTGGAAGAGCTGTGGAGTTCTGAGTGGTTTAACCAGATGGTTTTAATGCCCCTTGGAAGAGTGGTGGAGGTCGCAGCTGATTAAAAAGACAATATCAATGCCCCTTGGAAGAGCTGTGGAGTTCAGAGTGGTTTAACAAGACGGTTTTAATGCCCCTTGGAAGAGCTGTGGAGTTCCGAGTGGTTTAACCAGACGGTTTTAATGCCACTTGGAAGAGTGGTGGAGGTCGCAGCTGATTAAAAAGACAATATCAATGTCCCCTTGGAAGAGCTGTGGAGTTCAGAGTGGTTTAATAAGACGGTTTTAATGCCCATTGGAAGAGCTGTGGAGTTCCGAGTGGTTTAACCAGACGGTTTTAATGCTCCTTGGAAGAGTGGTGGAGGTCGCAGCTGCTAAAAAGACAATATCAATGCCCCTTAGAAGAGCTGTGGAGTTCAGAGTGGTTTATCAAGATGGTTTTAATACCCCTTGGAAGAGCTGTGGAGTTCCGAGTGGTTTAACCAGATGGTTTTAATGCCCCTTGGAAGAGTGGTGGAAGTCACAGCTCATTAAAAAGACAACATCAATGCCCCTTGGAAGAGCTGTGGAGTTCTGAGTGGTTTAACAAGACGGTTTTAATGCCCCTTGGAAGAGTGGTGGATGTCGCAGCTGATTAAAAAAGACAATATCAATGCCCCTTGGAAGAGCTGTGGAGTTCAGAGTGGTTTAACAAGATGGTTTTAATGCCCCTTGGAAGAGCTGTGGAGTTCCGAGTGGTTTAACCAGATGGTTTTAATGCCCCTTGGAAGAGTGGTGGATGTCGCAGCTGATTAAAAAGACAATATGAATGCCCCTTGGAAGAGCTGTGGAGTTCAGAGTGGTTTAACAAGACGGTTTTAATGTCCCTTGGAAGAGCTGTGGAGTTTCGAGTGGTTTAACCAGATGGTTTTAATGCCCCTTGGAAGAGTGGTGGACGTCGCAGCTGATTAAAAATACAATATCAATGCCCCTTGGAAGAGCTGTGGAGTTCAGAGTGGTTTAACAAGACGGTTTTAAAGCCCATTTGAAGAGCTGTGGAGTTCCGAGTGGTTTAACCAGACGGTTTTAATGCCCCTTGGAAGAGTGGTGGAGGTCGCAGCTGATTAAAAAGACAATATTAATGTCCCTTGGAAGAGCTGTGGAGTTCAGAGTGGTTTAACAAGACGGTTTTAATGCCCCTTGGAAGAGTGGTGGAGGTCGCAGCTGATTAAAAAGACAATATCAATGCCCATTGGAAGAGCTGTGGAGTTCAGAGTGGTTTAAGAAGATGGTTTTAATGCCCTTTGGAAGAGCTGTGGAGTTCCGAGTGGTTTAACCAGACGGTTTTAATGCCCCTTGGAAGAGTGGTGGATGTCGCAGCTGATTAAAAAGACAATATCAATGCCCCTTGGAAGAGCTGTGGAGTTCAGAGTGGTTTAACAAGACGGTTTTAATGCCCCTTGGAAGAGTGGTGGAGGTCGCAGCTGATTAAAAAGACAATATCAATGCCCCTTGGAAGAGCTGTGGAGTTCATAGTGGTTTAACAAGATGGTTTTAATGCCCCTTGGTGGAGTGGTGGAGGTCGAGGCTGATTAAAAAGACAATATCAATGCCCCTTGGAAGAGCTGTGGAGTTCCGAGTGGTTTAACCAGACGGTTTTAATGCCTCTTGGAAGAGTGGTGGAGGTCGCAGAGGAATATAAAGACAATATCAATCCGCCGTGGAAGAGACGAGGAGGTCACAGTAGCTTAACAAGATGGTTTTAATGTCCCTTACAAGAGCCATGCAGTACAGCATCTTAAAAACATTATTCCCATTATTGGGGAGTGGGTCTCCCATAGTCTTTGCCTATGCCTTCCAAGCAAAAGCTGCCAAAAATTAGAACGGAGGAACTTGCAATGCTGGCAAACAAGAGCCATGCAGTACAGCATCTTAAAAACATTATTCCCATTATTGGGGAGTGGGTCTCCCATAGTCTTTGCCTATGCCTTCCCAGCAAAAGCTGCCAAAAATTAGGACGGAGGAACTTGCAATGGTGGCAAACAAGAGCCATGCAGTACAGCATTTTAAAACATTATTCCCATTATTGGGGAGTGGGTCTCCCATAGTCTTTGCCTATACCTTCCAAGCAAAAGCTGCCAAAAATTAGGACGGAGGAACTTGAAATGCTGGCAAACAAGAGCCATGCAGTACAGCATTTTAAAAACATTATTCCCAGTATTGGGGAGTGGGTCTCCCATAGTCTTTGCCTATGCCTTCCAAGCAAAAGCTGCCAAAAATTAGGGCGGAGGAACTTGCAATGCTGGCAAACAAGAGCCATACAGTACAGCATCTTAAAAACATTATTCCCATTATTGGGGAGTGGGTCTCCCATAGTCTTTGCCTATGCCTTCCAAGCAAAAGCTGCCAAAAATTAGGACGGAGGAACTTGCAATGCTGGCAAACAAGAGCCATGCAGTACAGCATCTTAAAAACATTATTCCCATTATTGGGGAGTGGGTCTCCCATAGTCTTTGCCTATACCTTCCAAGCAAAAGCTGCCAAAAATTAGGACGGAGGAACTTGCAATGCTGGCAACACAGACCAAGGTCACCCTGGTGGTATAGTGGTGGTGGAGGCTGAGGATAAGGAGAAGAGCAAAATACAGCCGAAATGAGGAAGCGTATACCCATGTGTGGGTGTGAAGCGGTGCATGGGAATACACCTCCCGAAATAACACAGTGGATTTGACTTTATGTTACTCTGCTGTCATTTGGTGGTGATGAGAAGTCTGGCCCAATGCAGCCCTTGTTCGTTTTGATAAGGGTCAGCTTGTCAGCATTGTCAGTTGACAGGCAAGTGCGCTTATCAGTTATAATTCCCCCAGCGGCACTAAAAACACGCTCCGATAACACGCTAGCGGCAGGGCAGGTAAGGACCTCCAAGGTGTACAGAGCAAGTTCATTCCAAGTGTCCAGCTTGGATACCCAAAAATTAAAAGGTACAAAGGAATCACGGAGGACGCTGGTAGGGTCGGCAAGGTACTCCCTCACCATCTTTTGAAACTTTCCACTCCTTGTGAGAGTACCCCGTGCCTCAGGGCCTGTAAGCTGGGCGGGTTGTTCCCCTGCCTCAGCTGGATTGGAGTTGCGTCTCTCTCGCCAGTATTGGGCAACGAACTGTGATCTCTGCAGCTAGCGTGTTCAGATGGGAATTTTTTTAACAGTTCTGCAGCAAGGGCCTTCTGGTACTGCCCCATTTTTGTAGACCTCTCCACCTCAGGAATAAGAGAGTGAAAGTTCTCCTTGTAGCGGGGGTCTAAAAGTGTCACCAACCAGTAATGACTGTCACCCAACATTTTGACAACGCAAAGGGTCACGGTTAAGGCAGCGTAACATAAAGTCAGCCATGCGTGCCAGACTGGTAACGGGCAAGACTTCCGTGTCCTCATCAAGATGACGACTGACTATGCTCTCCTCCTCCTCCCCCCCTGTCCTCAGGCCACCCACGCTGAACCGACGGTATGACAGTTGTACAGGTACTACCGTCTACAGCGCATGATACCAGCTCCTGTTCTTCCTCCTCTCCCTCATTGTCCCCCAATGCACATTGGGATGAGATGAGACTGGGCTGTGTGTAATCGCCCGCTACGGCTTCTTGATCCATCTCATCATACTCTGGCTGCAATGCTTCCTCTTTAATTCTCTGCAGACAGTGTTGCAAAAGACAGACAAGTGGGATGCTGATTGCGTCATTGCCACTCACCATCTTGGTGGACTCCTCAAAGTTTGTCAAGATGGTACATATGTAAGACATCCAGGTCCACTCCTGAGGTCTTATGTGTGGAGTCTGACGGCCTTGTAGCAGCTGGTACTCCACAACTGCTCTCTTCTGCTCACAAATCCTTTGCAACATGTGGAGGGTAGAGTTCCAAAGTGTGGGGACATCACACACCAGTCGGTGTGCCGGAAGCTACAAACGCTGCTGCAACACAGCAAGGGCGGCGGAAGCTGTAGCCGACTTGTGAAAATGAGCTGACAGGCGGCGTACTTTGACGAGCAGATCTGGCAACTCGGGGTACAATTTAAGAAACCGCTGAACCACGAGGTTAAGCACATGAGCCAGGCATGGTACGTGTGTGATCTCGCCTCGCCTCAGAGCCGCCACCAGGTTACGGCCATTGTCACACACGACCATGCCTGGATGTAGGTTCAGCGGTCTCAGCCACAGATCTGCCTGCTGTTTCACAGCTGTCCACAACTCACAAGCAGTGTGAGGTTTATCACCTAAGCTTATGAGTTTCAGCACAGCCTGTTGCCGCTTGGCGGAGGCAGTACTGCAGTGCTTCCAGCTTGTAAATGATGTGGTGATAGTTGAGATGGAGGCTGAACATGAGGAGGATGATGTGCAAGAGCTGTACACTGTGGGGGCAACTCTGACTGACATAGGGCCCGCAATCCTGGGGGGAGGATGTGTTCCGTTCCAAGGTCTGACTGGGTCCCAGCTTCCACTATGTTTACCCAGTGTGCCGTCAGGGAGCTGTACCGTCCCTGGCCACAAGCACTTGTCCACGTGTCCGTTGTCAGGTGGACTCTCCCAGAAACTGCGTTGTTGAGGGCACAGAAGATGTTTTAGGACACGTGCTTGTTCAGTGCGGGGATGGCACACCAGGCAAAATAGTGTCGGCTGGGGACCGAGTACCGAGGGACGGCCACCGCCATAAGGTTGCGGAAGGATTCCGTCTCCACCAGCCTAAAAGGCAGCATTTCCAACGCAAGCAGTCGGGAAATGTGCGAATATAGGACTGTGGCCTGTGGGGCGTTGGCTGCGAATTTGCGCTTTCGCTCAAAGGTCTGGGATATGGACAATTGAACGCTGCGTTGGGACATGGACGTTGATGCAGTTTCTTGAGAAACTACCATAACAAGTGAAGACTGAGAGGAGGGGGCATCTTTGCATGCAGTATGGACAGGGGATTGCCTTCCACGCACAGCAGGGGGTTCTCTTACACGCACAACAGCGGAAGAAGCAGTGGTGACACCCGCTGACACTGATCGTGGACCCTGGGGTTCGCCCCACAAAGTCGGGTGCTTTGCTGACATGTGCCTGATCATGCTGGTGGTGGTCAAGCTGGTAGTTTTGTCACCCCTGCTGATGCTGGCATGACAGGTGGTACAAATGGCCTTTTTGGGGTTATCAGCAGAGTCTTTAAAAAAATTCCAGACTCTGGAAGACCTACCGGTTGTACTGGCAACGTCCCTCGTGTTGGTGTTACGGGGAACGGTTTCCCGCCTTCTGTCTGCAACCACCACACTGCTTCTTCCTGCCTGTTGGGGTACTCGGCCTCCCTCTCCCTGTGTGCTGCTGGCCCCGCTCTGCGTGTCCTCCTGCCACGTTGGGTCAGTTACTAGATCATCCACCACCTCCTCCTCTTAAGCACCACGATCCTCCTCCTCACTTCGTGGCAATTGTGTTTCATCACCGTCCACCTCTTGTGACAAATTGCCAGCGTCACCTTCCTGTGGCCATGACTGTTCAAATATTTGGGCATCGCTACATGGGATCTCCTCTTCCACCACTTCAAGAGGAGCAGGCGAGGGGCACAAACATGGAAATGGAGCAGTGAACAGCTCTTCAGAGTGTCCAACTGTGGGATCAGTTGCTGTTTGACAACACTCGGCATAATGGGAGGAAGGAGCATCAGGGTGAGGAGGAGTATGCGGTCGAGACTCACGGCTACTAAAACTTGACCGTGTGGAAGACAGACCGGAGGTGGTGGTGCCCAGGTAACTGGAAGTATTATCTGCTATCCAATTAATAACCTGTTCACACGAATCAGTTCGCAATACTGGTGTTGTTGTGTGCTTCCCTAGTAATTCGGTCAAGAAGT
The DNA here is from genome assembly GCF_046119375.1 of Phyllobates terribilis. Taxonomy (NCBI): domain Eukaryota; kingdom Metazoa; phylum Chordata; class Amphibia; order Anura; family Dendrobatidae; genus Phyllobates; species Phyllobates terribilis. The sequence goes on from NW_027362964.1 coordinate 785,727, forward strand.
GGGAACAAGAAGATGTGGAGGTTGGTTGTGGCACATTTTCACCTTGGCCACGGCCCCGTCCTCTGCACGCACCATAGCTTTTGCCTCTACTTAGCTTTTGCTGACAAAGTGCAAGAGAATAAAAGATAGATTTAGTCACTTGTTGCAGGCTGTTCATGAGGAATCAGTTGTATATATAAATGTAATAAACTGTATTGTTCTAATAAAAATCTTTTTGAAAAAATCTAAAAATATCAAGGAATTTTTTCCAGAAAAATGATATAATGTTGAATGTGTTTAATAAAAAGAACATTGAGAAATTTAGATTGGAATATTTTTGATTCATTTATGAAATGGAATCCATATTTTAGGATTTATATTCTCATATTTGGTTGGAGATTATTTATATATATGAATTTACTTGTCATTGATATATTTGATTCCATGGGAAATATTAAAAAATCTTAAAAACATTAAGGATTTTTTCTGGAAAAACTATGAAATGTTACATATTTTTAGCTAAAAGAATATGGAGAAATAAAGATATAATGTGGTATATGCATGCAATAAATTTTACAATCTGCGATGTATATGGTTTTATGTGTAGTCGGGGATTATTTAAATATATGAATTCACTTGTTCTTTTTCATTGTGCAACCTGAGTTTATTATTGCTTAATTTTTTGTATGTTGTTGTAAATTCTGTTATATATAATTTTTTTTATTGGTCTACTCTTTTTTTATGTTAATGAGAATTATGTCATTTCCGTGGATTTGTTTATAAATATCTTGACTGAATGTATTGAACCACAATTGAAAAAAGCCTTGGACAGGCTGAAACGTCTTGTGTGAGTTGTGGAATAAATCAACTGATTATCAACACGTGAGTGCCGGGATTTTCTTTTCCTACTGACCATAATGTAGACCCTCATTCCCAAACTGTAACTCCTGTTGGTGGAGACAATGAGGAAGACGATGATGAGACTCAAATACCTGATTGGAGCGACAACTTTAGTTTTTTGTCAGGGCAGGAACAGGTTGGCTCTGAGGACGACGGGTGTGATAACGCACAGGGTGATGATGATGAGGTTGGAGATCCCACTTACTGTCAACCCACAGTCAGCCAAGAGATGAGGTCAGCAGAGGAGGTGGAGGAAGATGCTAGTGACGACGAGGTCAGGTTGCGCCTTCCTGGACAGAGACGTAGTACTGGAAGCACGTCAACAACTGCATCCTCAAACACAACTCTGCCTCTCACCACAAGTCGTGGTGGCTCTTCAGGTCGCATGGGTGCTAAGCCTTGCATAGCCTGGGCATTTTTTCAGATCGATAAAGATGACCCAACTAGTGTTATCTGTAACATTTGTCAGCAAAAGCTAAGTAGAGGCCAAAAAATACATAGTTTGAGTACTTCATGCATGAACCGGCACATGGACATGAAGCATAAGTTGCAGTGGGAAGCTCACTGTGCTACAATGCGGCCTAGCCGGCCGGGCCAACCACCGTCTGCCATATCTTGTGCATCCGCGGCCGCTTCATCCTCTGTGACTGGGGGGACAGCAGTCACAACTGTTTTGGGGCGCAGACCTGCCACCTCTTTACCCGCAACAGCCAGCGTGATTGGCAGGTCATCATTTTCTTTGGAGGTGGTAACACCAGCTGGTGTTGAGCGCTGTCCGACATCGATAGCACCACCTTTGGATCAAGGCAACCTAACATGTCCGCCTGCATCTTCCTCACAGACCGGCAGTTTGCCGGGGACACCCTTATCAACCCCGTCTAAGCACAATAGCCAGCCCTCGGTCCCTCAGATGTGGACAAGTAAAAGACCATTTCCTCCTAGCCATGAGAAAGCTAAGAGGTTGAATTTCACCATCTGCAAGCTCTTGGCTACAGAAATGCTGCCTTTCCGCCTGGTTGACACAGAGGATTTTCGAGACCTTATGTCCGTCGCAGTGCCCCAGTACCAGATGCCCAGTCGGCACTACTTCTCAAAGAAAGGTGTGCCTGCGCTCCACCAGCATGTCGCACACAACATCACCGCTTCTTTGAGAAACTCTGTGTGTGACAGGGTGCATTTCACCACAGACACTTGGACGAGTAGGCATGGACAGGGGCGTTACATGTCGCTGACTGGGCACTGGGTAACTATGGTGACAGCAGGACAAGGGGCTGCTGTCCAAGTCTTGCTGTCCCCACGAGTTGTGCGTCAATCCTCTTTATGTCAAAGTTCCTCCACTGCTTCTGCCTCCTCAACCTCCTCTCGGTCTTCCACCTGCACCCAAAGCCTGTCTGGTCATGCCACAAGCTTTCTAACTGCGCAGAAGGGATCCTGCACACCTCCTTACTATGCTGGCAGTAGGGCTCAACGTCATCAGGTGGTCTTTACTTTGAAATGTCTGGGAAATGTGAGTCACACAGCTGAGGAGTTGTGGTCAGCTCTGGAGAACCAATTTCATGAATGGTTATCTCCACTGGACCTGAAACCAGGGAAGGCCGTGTGCGATAATGCTGCAAACCTGGGTGCGGACCTTCGCCGGGGCAATGTCACACACGTGCCTTGTATGGCTCACGTGTTGAACCTGGTTGTCCAGCAATTTTTAGCCCACTATCCCAGACTAGATGGCCTTCTGCAGAGGGCACGGTCGCTGTGTGCTCACTTCCGCCGTTCGCATCCCGCAGCTCAGCGACTTACATCTCTACAGAAGTCGTTGGGCCTGCCACTTCACCGGCTAAAATGCGATGTGCCTACCCGGTGGAATTCAACCCTGCACATGTTGCAGCGACTGTGGCAGCACTGACAAGACCTGGTGCAATACGTTCTGACGTATAGCCTGGGCCAACGAGATCCAGAGGTGGGGCAAATCACGCTGGAGGAGTGGTCTCAGATCAGGGACCTATGCACCCTTCTGCACAGTTTTGAAATGGCGACGAAGATGTTTAGTGCTGACGATGCCATTATCAGCATGACTATTCCGTGATTTACATGCTGGAGCACATGTTAAACAGAATTCGGAGTCAGGTGGTGGCACAAGAGGAGGTGGAGGAAGTAGAGGAGGAGGAGTTGTATGCGGAAGGGCTAACATCTGCAAGGTCCAGACGGTCGGCAGCACCAAGGCGGCAGGCATGTGAGGGTGGGGGAGATGGTTTTACCAGGGCGCATGGTAGCAGCCAAACTAGTGAGGAAGGTGCAGGAGCCCAGGAAGAAGTGGAGGACGAACTGATGGAAGACTCATCAGATGAGGGAGACCTTGATCACATTTCTGTTGTGCGAGGTTGGGGGGAGAGGACAGAGGAAGGAAGCATGATTGTTACCTCGCCACCAACACAACAGGGACTTGGTGCTCCTGGATGCGCAACACACATGAGTGCCTTCTTGCTGCACTACCTGCAACATGACCCTCGAATTGTGAGAATTAGAAATAATCCTGACTACTGGGTTGCCACACTGTTAGATCCCCGGTACAAAAGTAAATTTGCAGAAATTATTCCTGCCATAGAAAGGGATGCACGCATGCAGGAGTATCAGCAGAGACTGTTGCAGAATCTTACATGTGCTTTTCCACAAAACACCAGTGGTGCACGTAGTGAATCTCACAGTTCCAACTTGCCAACCGTGGGACCGTCAAGTGTTCAGCACTCAAACCGTAACAGAACCACAGTATCTGCTGGCAACATCAATTTTGCGGAATCATTTCACCACTTTTTTAGCCCATCCTTTGCAAGGCCACAGGAGACAAGAAGTCTGACACATAGTCAACGCCTAGAGACGATGGTACAGGAGTATCTCCAAGTAAACATTGAAGTCATGACTGTGTCACTGGACCCTTGCTCTTTTTGGGCTTCCAATCTGGATAAATGGCCGGAGCTAGCCACTTACGCCTTGGAGATCTTGTCATGCCCCGCAGCCAGCGTTCTGTCTGAACATGTGTTCAGCGCTGCTGGTGGTGTGCTGACAGATAAGCGCACGCGGCTCTCCACTGATAATGTAGACAGACTCACGTTCATAAAGATGAACAAATCATGGATCCGAAACGACTTTTCTACCCCTGTGTCATCCTGGGGAGAGTAAAAGCTTGATGATTGGTTAAAATCACCCTACCAACCGTTTTAAGCTTTCAAATTACTAATCATGTTTATCTGTATCTTGGCTGGAAAATAATTTGGGCTTTGTAGCAGTGTGCAGCACTGATTCTATTAGGCCATCTATAATAAGCTCCACCAGATTTAAAATTACTAATCATGTTTATCTGTATCTTGACTGGAAAATAATTTGGGCTTTGTAGCAGTGTGCAGCACTGATCCTATTAGGCCATCTATAATAAGCTCCACCAGATTTAAAATTAATAATAACTTTTAGCTGCATCTAGCCCGGAAAATAATTTTGGGGCTCCGAGATGCGCAAGACACATAAGTGCCTTCTTGCTGCACTACCTGCAACATGACCCTCATATTGTCAGAATTCGAAGTAATCATGACTACTGGGTTGCCACACTCGTAGATCCCCCAAACTTTTCGATCAACCTTTTCATTTTAATAAAGACCAAAAAAATGGTCATTTTTGAAATTATAAGCATTAGCAGGTTATTAGAAACTGAAATCAAAAAGTTTTCAACTCAAAACTTTATTCTAGGTGATGTTATATTTTCACATAGGACCCCTTGTTCGAAAGGAGCTTCTGAACTCTCTCGTCCATTGAATTTGTCAGGTTTTGGATGGTTTCTGCTTCAATTGTTTTGCATGAGGACAGAATACCCTCCCAGAGCTGTTGCTTAGATGTGAACTGCCTCCCGCCATCATAGACACTCCTTTTGATGATGCTCCAGAGGTTCTGAATGGGGTAGAGGTCAGGGGAGCATGGGGGTCACACCATAAGTTTGTCCCCTTTTATGCCCATATCAGCCAGAGATGCAGATGTTTTATGAGCAGCATCAGATGGTGCATTATCATGCAAAAAAATGATCTTGCTGTTAAATACACGGTTCTTCTTCTTGAACCATGGCAGGAAGTGCTGTTTGAGAAAATCCACATACATTATGGAGTTCATCTTTAGCGCCTTCAGGGATCCTAAAGGGGCCGACAATCTCTCTCCCCATGATTCCAGCCCAAAACATTACTCCACCTCCTCCTTGTTGGCGCTGTAGCCGTGTTTGTGTGGGGTGTCCATCAACCAGCCATCCTCCACTCCATCCATCTGGACCATCGAGCGCTGCACGGCACTCATCCGTGAACAAAACAGTTTTGAAATCAGTCTTCATGTAATGTTTGGCCCACTGGAGCCGTTTCTGCTTGTGTGAAGTGGATAGAGGAGGTCGACAGGATGGCGTATGCACAGCTGCAAACCTCTGAAGGACCCTGCATCTTGTTGTTCGGGGGACGTTGGAGGCACCAGCAGCTTCAAAAACTTGTCTGCTGCTATGACAAGGCTTTTTTGCCGCTGCTCTTTTAACCTGACGTAATTGCCTGTAGGAAAGAGTCCTCAATTTGCCCTTATCAGCACGCACACGTGTGTACTGTGAATCAGCTACATACTTCTTGATTGCCAAGACACTTCATCCTGATCATCGCACAATGTTGATTGTAGTCATGCCTTGACCTAAACACTCCACAATTTGTTGCTTCTCAGCAGCCGACACATCCTTTTTCTTTCCCATTTTGGCAGAAAATGTAGGCTGCTTAATAACGTGAGACAGCCTTCTTAAGTAGTCTTGCCTTTCATTGGACACACCTGCTAAACTAATTAGCACAGGTGTCTACAATTGCTTACAGTGATATAAAGAGCCCTGACACACATCACCATCAATGAGTTTAACTGACAAACAAACAAATTCTTCCCTTATCACTCCTAAACACTTTTTGCATAATAATTTGGAACACAGTGTACATGTGCTTTTCCACAAAACACCAGTGGTTGACGTAGTGAATCTTACAGTTCTAACTTGCCAACCGTGGTCTGTATGGAATTGTTCAATAAAGGGCCCAAAATTAAGATAACATAGATGGGAGAGGTCTCTATGAATAGGAATTCCTAAGTATTTGATACCCTGTGAGGGCCAGGCAAAGGGAAAGTTGGACTGGATGGAATCCTATATGGATTTGGAGAGGGAGACATCGAGGGCCTCAGACTTCGCTGCATTGATTTTAAAATTTGACCATGTAACAAAGTGATCTATTTCAGCCATAACAGCATGGATGGATATATGTGATTGAGTGATATATACTAGGACATCATCAGCAAATAGAGAGCACTTGTACTCGGTGCCTCCCACCTCAATCCACCTAATATTGGGGTTATGGCGAATTGATGAGAGCAGGTGCTCCGTCACTAGGATGTATAAGAGAGGGGACAGAGGACATCCCTGCCTTGTCCCATTGGTGATTGTGAAAGGTGATGAAAATGTTCTGATGCACCCCCTGGGCCTTGGGACACCCGGAGCCGGGCCCTTTTTGGTGGATGCTGGTGGTTGTAGTCTTCGTGGCGGCGACCCGGTTCCGTGGCTCAGGGTGGTCAAACCAGTGGCGGAACTATTTATGTGGTTTTGATGTTTAAATGTCCGACTACGCCACCCGTGGATTGCGGTCAGAGTGAACCGCCGCTGCAGGGCAGACCGCTGAGGCTGGTGTTGTGGGTGCAGCAGAGCGTAGCATAACTCCCCACGGGAGGAGTATAGCCTCAGGGCAGTGTATGCGGAGGATGGGGTTGATGGTGCAGGGCAGCAGCAGTAACGACACGGAGTCAGTGATGCAGTCCAGGGCCTTTACTCACAGTTCTTATTATCCAGACCACGTCTGCAGGTAACGGCTGCCCACGTCGTACTGTGTTCACCAGGTGAGGGGCTCAGACAACTCCCAGATAACTTTGGAGCGCTTCACAGGACCCCCTTTGTGTGTCCTTTGTCTGGCCTTTCTTACCAACCCTTCTGTCCAGCTGCCTCGGGCCTCCTCTTGGTAAACTTGGCGCCAGTTTCCCTGACCCTATGTGGTGCCTTCCTAGCGGGTGTAGCGAGGGGCTGCGCCACATAAAATGTCACAGTCTCCTGTTTCTAGCTGAGGGTCGTTTCCTGCCTCCACTCCCCCTTTGGCCTGACCCCTCCACGCAGGTGGATTCGGGCGTGCGGTGGCGACTCGCCCGTCCGCACCCCTGGGATCCCTTCATTCCTCGTTCCTGGAGCCTTCTCCGCTCCTCTTCCTTCCTTCTCCCTCTTCCAGGCCTGGGCCTCTGTTACTAGGCCCGCCTCCGGAGCAGAGCTCATGCAGAGCCCCTGCTCCCTGCCACTTCTGCTCAGACTTCTCTGCACTGAACTAAGATTGTGCCCACCTTTTATACTCCCTTCTCAATGCACCCAGGAACTGTTTCCTCCATGCTCCTGAACTACAGGGTTCCCCTTCCTCAGTGTTCCCTCCCCCCCACTCCAGCCAGGGATAGGGACTGTCTTGCCCATCTCAGAGGCATATTGGTCGCCCTGCCCCACGGCAATGTGGTGTAATGCATGCAGGTGTCGGGTCCTGATCCACACTCCATCCTTACCTGAGAGTGAGATATCACACCTCTGGGTGAGGTGCAATACCTCTGTAGCAACCGAGCCCTCAGGGTGCTACAGTTCCATTTATCTTCAGCCTAGGTGACGTATTGTGATACAGGGCCGTGATTTTGGCTATAAAAGGGTCCCCTAGACCCCTACCCCAAGCTTTTTAAGAGAATCATATATGGCGTGCCAGGAGACTCTATGGAATGCTTTCTCAGCATCCAACGAGAGTATCTAATTACAAATTTTTAACTGCATCTAGCCCAGGAAATACTTTGTGCCTAGTAGCAGTGTCTACTAGTCAGCGGATTATCCCGGCTGTTAAGCAAGCTACACCACCTGTAGTTTGGACACTTAATTTTTTCAAAGGAAATGCTTCGGGACCACGGGATACTCAGTGAAGAGCATCAGGAGGCACCCCAAAGCATAGGGGCTGGGACTGGCAGTAGGATGCCTTGAGGTGGACAGCCAAGCTCGATCCTTATTAAAGCTTTTTAACTGCAGCAGCTTTAGTGGATGCTACTGGAGCTGGAATTACGCGGCTGCTGGCATGAGACTTGCCCTCCAATAGATCCTTGTAAATGGATTTAAAGTGTATTCATTCAAATTAGAGAGACAATTTAATTTAAAAAGCTTAGAGCTGCCTCCACCACAGGGGGGCTCGCTCGACCCACCAGCAGACAGGCACCAGTATTGGAAGAGGGGGGCTGGCCGTCAGGGTTCACCGCGGCTCTGGCACAAACCCGGCGACACGGAGGTGGCACGGGCAGGAGCGGACTGAACGTGTCGGCTTCTCACTTTTTGGATTTTAGAAGGGCATGACATGCCTATATCTGTGTCTCCCCCTCCTTTTACTCCTCCACCTCTTTTCTTTTCGCATGACTATATGTACTTGTCACTTTTCCATGTGTTAGTTGTGTCTTCTGAGCAGTTTGTCAGCTTTTGGACACCTTTGAAGGTGTTTTCTATGTGTTTCTATGTGTTTTTGTTTGCCTGCCATTGGTTTTAAGGGTGTTCGAAGGTGTTCGACGAACAGTTCGACGAACAGTTCGGCGAACACACGGGTGTTCGACGAACCGAACCGAACTCGAACACTACGGGGGTGGCTCAACACTAACTGTAACCTCCACCACTTTTCCAAGGGGCATTTAAACCGTCTTGTTAAGCTACTGCGACCGGCACGTCTCTTCCAAGGGGCAATTAAACCATCTTGTTAAGCTACTGCGACCTGCACGTCTCTTCCAAGGGGCATTTAAACCGTCTTATTAAGCTACTGCAACCTGCACGTCTCTTCCAAGGGGCATTTAAGCTGTCTTGTTAAGCTACTGCCACCTGCACGTGTCTTCCAAGGGGCATTTAAACCGTTTTGTTAACCTACTGCGACCTGCACGTCACTTCCAAGGGACATTTAAACCGTCTTATTAAGCTCCTGTGACCTGCACGTCTCTTCCAAGGGGCATTTAAACTGTCTTGTTAAGCTTCTGCGACCTCCACCGCTCTTCCAAGGGGCATTTAAACCATCTTGTTAAGCTACTGTGACCTGCACGTCTCTTCCAAGGGGCATTTAAACCGTCTTGTTAAGCTACTGCGACCTGCACGTCTCTTCCAAGAGGCATTTAAATCGTCTTGTTAAGCTAGTGCGACTTGCATGTTTCTTCCAAGGGGCATTTAAACCATCTTCTTAAGCTACTGTAACCTCCACCACTTTTCCAAGGGTCATTTAAACCGTCTTGTTAAGCTACTGCGACCTCCACCGCTCTTCCAAGGGGCATTTAAACCGTCTTGTTATGCTACTGCGACCTCCAACGCTCTTCCAAGGGGCATTTAAACCATCTTGTTAAGCTACTGCGACCTGCGCGTCTCTTCCAAGGGGCATTCAAACCGTCTTGTTAAGCTACTGCGACCTGCACGTCTCTTCCAAGGGGCATTTAAATCGTCTTGTTAAGCTACTGCGACTTGCACGTCTCTTTCAAGGGGCATTTAAATCATCTTGTTAAGCTACTGTAACCTCCACCACTTTTCCAAGGGGCATTTAAACCGTCTTGTTAAGCTACTGCGACCTGCACGTCTCTTCAATGGGGCATTTAAACCGTCTTGTTAAGCTACTGTAACCTGCATGTCTCTACCAAGGGGCATTTAAACCGTCTTGTTAAGCTACTGCAACCTGCATGTCTCTTCCAACCGGAATTTAAACAGTCTTGTTAAGCTGCTGCGACCTGCATGTCTCTTCCAAAGGGCATTTAAACTGTCTTGTTAAGCTACTGCGACCTACACCGCTCTTACAAGGGGCATTTAAACCGTCTTGTTAAGCTACTGCGACCTGCACGTCTCTTCCAAGGGGCATTTAAATCGTTTTGTTAAGCTACTCCGACCTGCACGTCTCTAACAAGGGGCATTTAAACTGTTTTGTTAAGCTACCGCGACCTCCACGGCTCTACCAAAGGGCATTTAAACTGTCTTTTTAAGCTACTGCAACTTGCACGTCTCTTCCAAGGGGAATTTAAACCGTCTTGTTAAGCTTCTGCGACCTCCACCGCTCTTCCAAGGGGCATTTAAACCGTCTTGTTAAGCTACTGCGACCTCCACCGCTCTTCCAAGGGGCATTTAAACCATCTTGATAAGCTACTGCGACCTGCACGTCTCTTCCAAGGGGCATTCAAACCGTCTTGTTAAGCTACTGCGACCTGCACGTCTCTTCCAAGTGGCATTTAAACTGTCTTGTTAAGCTACTGCGACCTCCACCTCTCTTCCAAGGGGCATTTCAACGGTCTTGTTAAGCTACTGCGACCTGCACGTCTCTTCCAAGGGGCATTTAAACAGTCTTGTTAAGCTACTGCGACCTACACGTCTCTTCCAAGGGGCATTTAAACAGTCTTGTTAAGCTACTGTGACCTACATGTCTCTTCCAAGGGGCATTTAAGCCGTCTTGTTAAGCTACTGCGACCTCCATCGCTCTTCCAAGGGGCATTTAAACCATCTTGTTAAGCTACTGCAACCTGCACGTCTTTTCCAAGCGGCATTTAAACCGTCTTGGTAAGCTACTGAGACCTGAAAGCCTCTTCTAAGGGGCAATTAAACCGTCTTGTTAAGCTACTGCGACCTGCACGTCTCTTCCAAGGGACATTTAAACCGTCTTATTAAGCTCCTGTAACCTGCACGTCTCTTCCAAGGGGCATTTAAACTGTCTTGTTAAGCTTCTGCGACCCCCACCGCTCTTCCAAGGGGCATTTAAACCGTCTTGTTAAGCTACTGCGACCTGCACGTCTCTTCCAAGGGGCAGTTAAATCGTCTCGTTAAGCTACTGCGACTTGCACGTTTCTTCCAACGGGACATTTAAACCATCTTGTTAAGCTACTGTAACATCCACCACTTTTCCAAGGGGCATTTAAACCGTCTTATTAAGCTACTGCGACCTGCACGTCTCTTCCAAGGGGCATTTAAACCATCTTGTTAAGCTACTGCGACCTGCACGTCTCTTCCAAGGGGCATTTAAACCGTCTTTTTAAGCTACTGCAACCTGCACGTCTCTTCCAAGGGGCATTTAAACTGTCTTGTTAAGCAACTGCGACCTGCACGTCTCTTCCAACGGGCATTTAAACTGTCTTGTTAAGCTACTGCGACCTGCACGTGTCTTCCAAGGGGCATTTAAACCGTTTTGTTAACCTACTGCGACCAGCATGTCACTTCCAAGGGACATTTAAACCGTCTTATTAAGCTCCTGTGACCTGCACGTCTCTTCCAAGGGGCATTTAAACTGTCTTGTTAAGCTTCTGCGACCTCCACCGCTCTTCCAAGGGGCATTTAAACCGTCTTGTTAAGCTACTGCGACCTGCACGTCTCTTCCAAGGGGCATTTAAAAACGTCTTGTTAAGCTACTGCGACCTGCACGTCTCTTCAAGGGGCATTTAAATCGTATTGTTAAGCTACTGCGACTTGCACGTTTCTTCCAAGAGGCATTTAAACCATCTTGTTAAGCTACTGTAACCTCCACCACTTTTCCAATGGGCATTTAAACCGTCTTGTTAAGCTACTGCGACCTCCACCGCTCTTCCAAGAGGCATTTAAACCGTCTTGTTAAGCTACTGCGACCACCACCGCTCTTCCAAGGGGCATTTAAACCATCTTGTTAAGCTACTGCGACACGCACGTCTCTTCCAAGGGGCATTCAAACCGTCTTGTTAAGCTACTGCGACCTGCACGTCTCTTCCAAGGGGCATTTAAATCGTCTTGTTAAGCTAATGCGACTTGCACGTCTCTTCCAATGGGCTTTTAAATCATCTTGTTAAGCTACTGTAACCTCCAACACTTTTCCAAGGGGCATTTAAACCGTCTTTTTAAGCTACTGCGACCTGCATGTCTCTACCAAGGGGCATTTAAACCGTCTTGTTAAGCTACTGCAACCTGCATGTCTCTTCCAACCGGCATTTAAACTGTCTTGTTACGCTACTGCGACCTACACCGCTCTTACAAGGGGCATTTAAACCGTCTTGTTAAGCTACTGCGACCTGCATGTCTCTTCCAAGGGGCATTTAAATCGTCTTGTTAAGCTACTGCGACCTACACCGCTCTTACAAGGGACATTTAAACTGTCTTTTTAAGCTACTGCAACCTGCACGTCTCTTCCAAGGGGCATTTAAACCATCTTGTTAAGCTACTGCGACCTCCACAGCTCTTCCAAGGGGCATTTAAACCGTCTTGATAAGCTACTGCGACCTGCACGTCTCTTCCAAGGGGCATTCAAACTGTCTTGTTAAGCTACTGCGACCTGCAAGTCTCTTCCAAGGGGCATTTAAATCGTCTTGTTAAGCTACTGCGACTTGCACGTCTCTTCCAAGGGGCATTTAAATCATCTTGTTAAGCTACTGTAACCTCCACCACTTTTCCAAGGTGCATTTAAATCATCTTGTTAAGCTACTGCGACCTGCACGTTTCTTCCAAGGGGCATTTAAATCGTCTTGTTAAGCTACTGCGACCTGCAAGTCTCTTCCAAGGGGCATTTAAACCATCTTGTTAAGCTACTGCGACCAGCACGTCTCTTCCAAGGGACATTTAAACTGTCTTGTTAAGCTTCTGCGACCTCCACCGCTTTTCCTAGGGGCATTTAAACCATCTTGTTTAGCTACTGTAACCTCCACCACTTTTCCAAGGGGCATTTAAACCGTCTTGTTAAGCTACTGCTACCTGCACGACTCTTCAAAGGGACATTTAAACCGTCTTGTTAAGCTACTGCGACCTGGACGTCTCTTCCAAGGGGCATTTAAACCGTCTTGTTAAGCTACTGCGACCTGGACGTCTCTTCCAAGGGGCATTTAAATCGTCTTGTTAAGCTACTGTAATCTCCACCACTCTTTCAAGGGGCATTTAAACCATCTTGTTAAGCTACTGCGACCTGCATGTCTCTTCCAAGGGGTATTTAAAACATCTTGTTAAGCTACTGCAACCTGCACGTCTTTTCCAAGGGGCATTTATACCGTCGTGTTAAGCTACTGCGACCTCTACCGCTCTTCCAAGGGGCATTTAAACCATCTTGTTAAGCTACTGCAACCTGCACGTCTCTTCAAAGGGGCATTTAAACCGTCTTGGTAAGCTACTGCGACCTGCAAGCCTTTTCTAAGGGGCATTTAAACCCTCTTGTTAAGCTACTGCGACCTGCACGTCTCTTGCATGGGGCATTTAAACCGTCTTGTTAATCAACTGCGACCTGCACGTCTCTTCCAAGGGGCATTTAAACCGTCTTATTAAGCTACTGCGATCTACACGTCTCTTCCAAGGGGCATTTAAACTGTCTTGTGAAGCTACTGCGACCTCCACCTCTCTTCCAAGGGGCATTTCAATGGTCTTGTTAAGCTACTGCGACCTGCACGTATCTTCCAAGGGGCATTTAAACAGTCTTATTAAGCTACTGCGACCCACACGTCTCTTCCAAGGAGCATTTAAACCGTCTTGTTAAGCTACTGTGACCTACATGTCTCTTCCAAGGGGCATTTAAACCGTCTTGTTAACCTACTGCGACCTCCACCGCTCTTCCAAGGGGCATTTAAACCATCTTCTTAAGCTACTGCGACCTGCACGTCTTTTCCAAGCGGCATTTAAACCGTCTTGGTAAGCTACTGCGACCTGCAAGCCTCTTCTAAGGGGCATTTAAACCGTCTTGTTAAGCTACTGCGACCTGCACGTCTCTTCCAAGGGGCATTTAAACCGTCTTGTTAAGCTACTGCGACCGGCACGTCTCTTCCAAGGGGCATTTAAACCGTCTTATTAAGCTACTGCGACCTGCACGTCTCTTCCAACGGGCATTTAAACTGTCTTGTTAAGCTACTGCGACCTCCACCGCTCTTCCAAGTGGCATTTAAACTGTCTTGTTAAGCTACTGCGACCTGCAAGTGTCTTCCAAGGGGCATTTAAACCGTCTTGTTAAGCTACTGCGTCCTGCACGTCTTTTCCAAGGGGCATTTAAACAGTCTTGTTAAGCTGCTGCGACCTGCATGTCTCTTCCAAAGGGCATTTAAACTGTCTTGTTAAGCTACTGCGACCTGCACGTCTCTTCCAAGGGGCATTTAAACCATCTTGTTAAGCTACTGCGACCTGCACGTCTCTTCCAAAGGGCATTTAAATCGTCTTGCTACGCTACTGCGACTTGCACGTCTCTTCCAAGGGGCATTTAAACCATCTTGTTAAGATACTGTAACCTCCACCACTTTTCCACGGGGCATTTAAACCGTCTTGTTAAGCTACTGCGACCTGCACGTCTTTTCCAAGCGGCATTTAAACCATCTTGGTAAGCTACTGCGACCTGCAAGCCTCTTCTAAGGGGCATTTAAACCATCTTGTTAAGCTACTGCGACCTGCACGTCTCTTCCAAGGGGCATTTAAACCGTCTTGCTAAGCTACTGCGACTTGTACGTCTCTTCCAAGGGGCATTTAAACCATCTTGTTAAGCTACTGTAACCTCCACCACTTTTCCACGGGGCATTTAAACCGTCATGTTAAGCTACTGCGACCTGCACGTCTTTTCCAAGCGGCATGTAAACCATCTTGGTAAGCTACTGCGACCTGCAAGCCTTTTCTAAGGGGCATTTAAACCATCTTGTTAAGCTACTGCGACCTGCACGTCTCTTCCAAGGGGCATTTAAACCGTCTTGTTAAGCTACTGCCACCTGCACGTCTCTTCCAAGGGACATTTAAACCGTCTTATTAAGCTCCTGTGACCTGCACGTCTCTTCCAAGGGGCATTTAAACAGTCTTGTTAAGCTTCTCCGACCTCCACCGCTCTTCCAAGGGGCATTTAAACCGTCTTTTTAAGCTACTGCGACCTTCACGTCTCTTCCAAGGGGCATTTAAACCGTCTTGTTAAGCTACTGCGACTTGCACGTTTCTTCCAAGGGGCATTTAAACCATCTTGTTAAGCTACTGTAACCTCCACCACTTTTCCAAGGGGCATTTAAACCGTCTTGTTAAGCTACTGCGACCTGCACGTCTCTTCATTGGGGCATTTAAACTGTCTTGGTAAGCTACTGCGACCTGCAAGCCTCTTCTAAGGGGCATTTAAACCGTCTTGTTAAGCTACTGCGACCTGCACGTCTCTTCCAAGGGGCATTTAAACCGTCTTATTAAGCTACTGCGACCTGCACGTCTCTTCCAACGGGCATTTAAACTGTCTTGTTAAGCTACTGCGAACTCCACCGCTCTTCCAAGTGGCATTTAAACTGTCTTGTTAAGCTACTGCGACCTGCAAGTGTCTTCCAAGGGGCATTTAAACCGTCTTGTTAAGCTACTGCGTCCTGCACGTCTTTTCCAAGGGGCATTTAAACAGTCTTGTTAAGCTGCTGCGACCTGCATGTCTCTTCCAAAGGGCATTTAAACTGTCTTGTTAAGCTACTGCGACCTGCACGTCTCTTCCAAATGGCATTTAAACCATCTTGTTAAGCTACTGCGACCTGCACGTCTCTTCCAAAGGGCATTTAAATCGTCTTGCTACGCTACTGCGACTTGCACGTCTCTTCCAAGGGGCATTTAAACCATCTTGTTAAGATACTGTAACCTCCACCACTTTTCCACGGGGCATTTAAACCGTCTTGTTAAGCTACTGCGACCTGCACGTCTTTTCCAAGCGGCATTTAAACCATCTTGGTAAGCTACTGCGACCTGCAAGCCTTTTCTAAGGGGCATTTAAACCATCTTGTTAAGCTACTGCGACCTGCACGTCTCTTCCAAGGGGCATTTAAACCGTCTTG
Organism: Phyllobates terribilis; assembly: GCF_046119375.1. Classification (NCBI taxonomy): domain Eukaryota; kingdom Metazoa; phylum Chordata; class Amphibia; order Anura; family Dendrobatidae; genus Phyllobates; species Phyllobates terribilis. The sequence goes on from NW_027362964.1 coordinate 801,465, forward strand.
TTAAGCTACTGCCACCTGCACGTATCTTCCAAGGGACATTTAAACCGTCTTATTAAGCTCCTGTGACCTGCACGTCTCTTCCAAGGGGCATTTAAACAGTCTTGTTAAGCTTCTCCGACCTCCACCGCTCTTCCAAGGGGCATTTAAACCGTCTTTTTAAGCTACTGCGACCTTCACGTCTCTTCCAAGGGGCATTTAAACCGTCTTGTTAAGCTACTGCGACTTGCACGTTTCTTCCAAGGGGCATTTAAACCATCTTGTTAAGCTACTGTAACCTCCACCACTTTTCCAAGGGGCATTTAAACCGTCTTGTTAAGCTACTGCGACCTGCACGTCTCTTCAATGGGGCATTTAAACCGTCTTGTTAAGCTACTGCCACCTGCATGTCTCTACCAAGGGGCATTTAAACCGTCTTGTTAAGCTACTACGACCTGCACGTCTCTTCCAAGCGGCATTTAAACAGTCTTGTTAAGCTGCTGCGACCTGCATGTCTCTTCCAAAGGGCATTTAAACTGTCTTGTTCAGCTACTGCGACCTACACCGCTCTTCCAAGGGGCATTTAAACTGTCTTGTTAAGCTACTGCGACCTGCACGTCTCTTCCAAGGGGCATTTAAACCGTCTTGTTAAGCTACTGCGACCTGCACGTCTCTTCCAAAGGGCATTTAAATCGTCTTGCTAAGCTACTGCGACTTGCACGTCTCTTCCAAGGAGCATTTAAACCATCTTGTTAAGCTATTGCTACCTCCACCACTTTTCCACAGGGCATTTAAACCGTCTTGTTAAGCTACTGCGACCTGCATGTTTCTTCAATGGGGCATTTAAACCGTCTTGTTAAGCTACTGCGACCTGCATGTCTCTACCAAGGGTCATTTAAACCGTCTTGTTAAGCTACTGCGACCTGCACGTCTCTTCCAAAGGGCATTTAAACTGTCTTGTTAAGCTACCGCGACCTACACCGCTCTTCCAAGGGACATTTAAATCGTCTTATTAAGCTCCTGTGACCTGCACGTCTCTTCCAAGGGGCATTTAAACTGTCTTGTTAAGCTTCTGCGACCTCCACCGCTCTTCAAAGGGGCATGTAAACCGTCTTTTTAAGCTACTGCAACCTTCACGTCTCTTCCAAGGGGCATTTAAACCATCTTGTTAAGCTACTGCGACTTGCACGTTTCTTCCAAGGGGCATTTAAACCATCTTGTTAAGCTTCTGTAACCCCCACCACTTTTCCAACTGGCATTTAAACCGTCTTGTTAAGCTACTGCGACCTGCACGTCTCTTCAATGGGGCATTTAAACCATCTTGTTAAGCTACTGCGACCTGCATGTCTCTATCAAGGGGCATTTAAACCGTCTTGTTAAGCTACTGCGACCTACACCGCTCTTCCAAGGGGCATTTAAACTGTCTTGTTAAGCTACTGCGACCTGCACGTCTTTTCCAAGGGGCATTTAAACCGTCTTGTTAAGCTACTGCGACCTGCACATCTCTTCCAAAGGGCATTTAAATCGTCTTGCTAAGCTACTGCGACCTGCACGTCTCTTCCAAGGGGCATTTAAATCGGCTTGGTAAGATACTGCGACCTCCATCGCTCTACCAAGGGGCATTTAAATCGTCTTTTTAAGCTACTGCAACCTGCACGTCTATTCCAAGGGGCATTTAAACCATTTTGTTAAGCTACTGCAACCTCCACCGCTCTTCCAAGGGGCATTTAAACCGTCTTGTTAAGCTACTGCGACCTCCTCCGCTCTTCCAAGGGGCATTTAAACCATCTTGTTAAGCTACTGCGACCTCCAACGCTCTTCCAAGGGGCATTTAAACCATCTTGGTAAGCTACTGCGACCTGCAAGCCTCTTCTAAGGGACATTTAAACCGTCTTGTTAAGCTACTGCGACCTGCACGTCTCTTCCAAGGGGCATTTAAACCGTCTTGTTAAGCTACTGCGACCGGCACGTCTCTTCCAAGTGGCATTTAAACCGTCTTATTAAGCTACTGCGACCTGCACGTCTCTTCCAACGGGCATTTAAACTGTCTTGTTAAGCTACTGCGACCTCCACCGCTCTTCCAAGTGGCATTTAAACTGTCTTGTTAAGCTACTGCGATCTGCAAGTGTCTTCCAAGGGGCATTTAAACCGTCTTGTTAAGCTACTGCGTCCTACACGTCTCTTCCAAGGGGCATTTAAACAGTCTTGTTAAGCTGCTGCGACCTGCATGTCTCTTCCAAAGGGCACTTAAACTGTCTTGTTAAGCTACTGCGACCTGCACGTCTCTTCCAAGGGGCATTTAAACCATCTTGTTAAGCTAATGCGACCTGCACGTCTCTTCCAAAGGGCATTTAAATCGTCTTGCTACGCTACTGCGACTTGCACGTCTCTTCCAAGGGGCGTTTAAGCCATCTTGTTAAGATACTGTAACCTCCACCACTTTTCCACGGGGCATTTAAACCGTCTTGTTAAGCTACTGCGACCTGCACGTCTTTTCTAAGCGGCATTTAAACCATCTTGGTAAGCTACTGCGACCTGCAAGCCTCTTCTAAGGGGCATTTAAACCGTCTTGTTAAGCTACTGCGACCTGCACGTCTCTTCCAAGGGGCACTTAAACCGTCTTGTTAAGCTACTGCCACCTGCACGTCTCTTCCAAGGGACATTTAAACCGTCTTATTAAGCTCCTGTGACCTGCACGTCTCTTCCAAGGGGCATTTAAACAGTCTTGTTAAGCTTCTCCGACCTCCACCGCTCTTCCAAGGGGCATTTAATCCATCTTTTTAAGCTACTGCGACCTTCACGTCTCTTCCAAGGGGCATTTAAACCGTCTTGTTAAGCTACTGCGACTTGCACGTTTCTTCCAAGGGGCATTTAAACCATCTTGTTAAGCTACTGTAACCTCCAACACTTTTCCAAGGGGCATTTAAACCGTCTTGTTAAGCTACTGCGACGTGCACGTCTCTTCAATGGGGCATTTAAACCGTCTTGTTAAGCTACTGCCACCTGCATGTCTCTACCAAGGGGCATTTAAACCGTCTTGTTAAGCTACTACGACCTGCATGTCTCTTCCAAGCGGCATTTAAACAGTCTTGTTAAGCTGCTGCGACCTGCATGTCTCTTCCAAAGGGCATTTAAACTGTCTTGTTCAGCTACTGCGACCTACACCGCTCTTCCAAGGGGCATTTAAACTGTCTTGTTAAGCTACTGCGACCTGCACGTCTCTTCCAAAGGGCATTTAAATCGTCTTGCTAAGCTACTGCGACTTGCACGTCTCTTCCAAGGGGCATTTAAACCATCTTGTTAAGCTACTGCTACCTCCACCACTTTTCCACAGGGCATTTAAACCGTCTTGTTAAGCTACTGCGACCTGCATGTTTCTTCAATGGGGCATTTAAACTGTCTTGTTAAGCTACTGCGACCTGCATGTCTCTACCAAGGGTCATTTAAACCGTCTTGTTAAGCTACTGCGACCTGCACGTCTCTTCCAAGCGGCATTTAAAAAGTCTTGTTAATCTGCTGCGACCTGCATGTCTCTTCCAAAGGGCATTTAAACTGTCTTGTTAAGCTACCGCGACCTACACCGCTCTTCCAAGGGACATTTAAATGGTCTTATTAAGCTCCTGTGACCTGCACGTCTCTTCCAAGGGGCATTTAAACTGTCTTGTTAAGCTTCTGCGACCTCCACCGCTCTTCAAAGGGGCATGTAAACCGTCTTTTTAAGCTACTGCGACCTTCACGTCTCTTCCAAGGGGCATTTAAACCATCTTGTTAAGCTACTGCGACTTGCACGTTTCTTCCAAGGGGCATTAAAACCATCTTGTTAAGCTTATGTAACCCCCACCACTTTTCCAACTGGCATTTAAACCGTCTTGTTAAGCTACTGCGACCTGCACGTCTCTTCAATGGGGCATTTAAACCGTCTTGTTAAGCTACTGCGACCTGCATGTCTCTACCAAGGGGCATTTAAACCGTCTTGTTAAGCTACTGCGACCTACACCGCTCTTCCAAGGGGCATTTAAACTGTCTTGTTAAGCTACTGCGACCTGCACGTCTCTTCCAAAGGGCATTTAAACCGTCTTGTTAAGCTACTGCGACCTGCACATCTCTTCCAAAGGGCATTTAAATCGTCTTGCTAAGCTACTGCGACCTGCACGTCTCTTCCAAGGGGCATTTAAATCGGCTTGGTAAGATACTGCGACCTCCATCGCTCTACCAAGGGGCATTTAAATCGTCTTTTTAAGTTACTGCAACCTGCACGTCTATTCCAAGGGGCATTTAAACCATTTTGTTAAGCTACTGCAACCTCCACCGCTCTTCCAAGGGGCATTTAAACCGTCTTGTTAAGCTACTGCGACCTCCTCCGCTCTTCCAAGGGGCATTTAAACCGTTTTTTTAAGCTACTGCGACCTGCACGTTTCTTCCAAGGGGCATTTAAACCGTCTTTTTAAGCTACTGCGAACTGCACGTCTCTTACAAGGGGCATTTAAACAGTCTTGTTAAGCTACTGGACCTACACCGCTCTTCCAAGGGGCATTTAAACCGTCTTGTTAAGCTACAGCGACCTGCACGTCGCTTCCAAGGGCCATTTAAGCCTTCTTGGTAAGCTACTGCGACCTGCAAGCCTCTTCCAAGGGGCATTTATACTGTCTTGTTAAGCTACTGCGACCTGCACGTCTCTTCCAAGGTGCATTTAAAACATCTTGGTAAGCTACTGCAACCTGCACGTCTTTTCCAAGGGGCAATTAAACCATCTTGTTAAGCTACTGCGACCTCCACCGCTCTTCCAAGGGGCATTTAAACCATCTTTTTAAGCTACTGCGACTTGCATGTCTCTTCCAAGGGGCATTTAAACCGTCTTGGTAAGCTACTACGACCTGCAAGCCTTTTCTAAGGGGCATTTAAACTCTTTTGTTCAGCTTCTGCGACCTGCACGTCTCTTGCAAGGGGTATTTAAACCGTCTTGATAAGCTACTGCGACCTGCACGTCTATTCCAAGGGGCATTTAAACCATCTTGTTAAGCTACTGCGACCTCCACCTCTCTTCCAAGGGGCATTTAAACCATCTTATTAAGCTACTGCGACCTGCACGTCTCTTCCAAGGGGCATTTAAACCGTCTTGTTAAGCTACTGCGACCTGCACATCTCTTCCAAGGGGCATTTAAACTGTCTTGTTAAGCTACTGCGACCTCCACCGCTCTTCCAAGGGGCATTTAAACCTTCTTGTTAAGCTACTGCGACTTGCACGTTTCTTCCAAGGGGCATTTAAACCATCTTGTTAAGCTTCTGTAACCCCCACCACTTTTCCAACTGGCATTTAAACCGTCTTGTTAAGCTACTGCGACCTGCACGTCTCTTCAATGGGGCATTTAATCCGTCTTGTTAAGCTACTGCGACCTGCATGTCTCTACCAAGGGGCATTTAAACCTTCTTGTTAAGCTACTGCGACCTACACCGCTCTTCCAAGGGGCATTTAAACTGTCTTGTTAAGCTACTGCGACCTGCACGTCTCTTCCAAGGGGCATTTAAACCATCTTGTTAAGCTACTGCGACCTGCACATCTCTTCCAAAGGGCATTTAAATCGTCTTGCTAAGCTACTGCGACCTGCACTTCTCTTCCAAGCGGCATTTAAACAGTCTTGTTAAGCTGTTGCGACCTGCATGTCTCTTCCAAAGGGCATTTAAACTGTCTTGTTAAGTTACCGCGACCTACACCGCTCTTCCAAGGGGCATTTAAACCGTCTTGTTAAGCTACTGCGACCTGCACGTCTCTTCCAAGGGGTATTTAAATCGGCTTGGTAAGATACTGCGACCTCCATCGCTCTACCAAGGGGCATTTAAATCGTCTTTTTAAGCTACTGCAACCTGCACGTCTATTCCAAGGGGCATTTAAACAATTTTGTTAAGCTACTGCAACCTCCACCGCTCTTCCAAGGGGCAGTTAAACCATCTTGTTAAGCTACTGCGACCTCCTCCGCTCTTCCAAGGGGCATTTAAACCATTTTTTTAAGCTACTGCGACCTGCACGTTTCTTCCAAGGGGCATTTAAACCATCTTTTTAAGCTACTGCGACCTGCACGTCTCTTACAAGGGGCATTTAAACCATCTTGTTAAGCTACTGCGACTTGCACGTCTCTTCTAAGGGGCATTTAAACCGTCCTGTTAAGCTACTGTAATCTCCACCACTTTTTCAAGGGGCATTTAAACAGTCTTGTTAAGCTACTGCAACCTGCACGTCTCTTCCAAGGGGCATTTAAACAGTCTTGTTAAGCTACTGGACCTACACCTCTCTTCCAAAGGGCACTTAAACCGTCTTGTTAAGCTACAGCGACCTGCACATTTCTTCCAAGGGCCATTTAAGCCTTCTTGGTAAGCTACTGCGACCTGCAAGCCTCTTCCAAGGGGCATTTATACCGTCTTGTTAAGCTACTGCGACCTGCACGTCTCTTCCAAGGTGCATTTAAAACATCTTGGTAAGCTACTGCAACCTGCACGTCTTTTCCAAGGGGCAATTAAACCATCTTGTTAAGCTACTGCGACCTCCACCGCTCTTCCAAGGGGCATTTAAACCATCTTTTTAAGCTACTGCGACCTGGACGTCTCTTCCAAGGGGCATTTAAACCGTCTTGGTAAGCTACTACAACCTGCAAGCTTTTTCTAAGGGGCATTTAAACTCTTTTGTTAAGCTTCTGCGACCTGCACGTCTCTTGCAAGGGGCATTTAAACCGTCTTGATAAGCTACTGCGACCTGCACGTCTATTCCAAGGGGCATTTAAACCGTCTTGTTAAGGTACTGCGACCTCCACCTCTCTTCCAAGGGGCATTTAAACCATCTTATTAAGCTACTGCGACCTGCACGTCTCTTCCAAGGGGCATTTAAACCGTCTTGTTAAGCTACTGCGACCTGCACATCTCTTAAAAGGGGCATTTAAACTGTCTTGTTAAGCTACTGCGACCTCCACCGCTCTTCCAAGGGGCATTTAATCCGTCTTGTTAAGCTACTGTGAGCTGCATGTCTCTTCCAAGGGGCATTTACACCATCTTGTTAAGCTACTGCGACTTGCACGTCTCTTCCAAGGGGCATTTAAACCGTCTTGTTAAGCTACTGCGACCTGCATGTCTCTTCCAAGGGGCATTTAAAACATCTTGTTAAGCTACTGCAACCTGCACGTCTTTTCCAAGGGGCATTTAAACCGTCTTATTAAGCTACTGCGACCTCCACCTCTCTTCCAAGGGGCATTTAAACCATCTTGTTAAGCTACTGCGACCTGCACGTCTCTTCCAAGGGGCATTTAAACCGTCTTGGTAAGATACTGCGACCTGCAAGCCTTTTCTAAGGGGCATTTAAACCCTTTTGTTAAGCTTCTGCGACCTGCACGTCTCTTGCAAGGGGCATTTAAAACGTCTTGGTAAGCTACTGCGACCTGCACGTCTCTTCCAAGGGGCATTTAAACCATCTTGTTAAGCTACTGCGACCTGCACGTCTTTTCCAACTGGCATTTAAACTGTCTTGTTAAGCAACTGCGACCTGCACGTCTCTTCCAAGGGGCATTTAAACTGTCTTGTTAAGCTACTTGTTATGTTCTGCTACCAAAGCTAAGGAAAGAGAGGAGATCTGTCCCTACTATAAGACTCAGCTGAATCCCTACGATGTAACAGGGAACCTGATCCTGCGATCAGACCTGTTAAAGTCCTAATCTAGTCTGTACGGAGACCTATAGATGTGGGGAGGGAATCCCTACAAGTACTAAGGACTGGGAGGAATATGGGACACCTCCTAACAGAAATAGTAGCAGACAGAAGAACAAACAAAATAGATAGAACATAGAGGTCCGTAGACCAAGCAAACTAACAGAGTTAGATACAGAGCACAGGCTAGCAAGAAAGTAGATATACAATGAAGTCCAGCAAAGCCAGAAGGGCGGAGCAGGATTAAATAGGCCAACAAGGTCATGTGACCAGCAAAGGAAAAAAAACCTAACAGCAAGGTTCTAACAGTACCCCCCCTTCTAAGAGGATCCTCCGGATCCCCTAGGACCAGGCTTATCAGGAAATCTCCTGTGAAACGCTCTGATAAGTCTGGACGCGGAAACATCATCTGACCTCACCCAAGAGTTATCCTCGGGTCCGAAACCTTTCCAGGCCACAAGATACTGCAAACTACCTCTATACCGTCTAGAGTCAAGGATGCGAGAAATTTCATATTCCCCGTCCTCCACCACCGGAGGAACAGAGGCAGAGGCGTCACCATCTGACACGACAGCTTTTTTTAACAGAGAGACATGAAAGACCGGATTAATTCTCCAGGAGGTAGGAACCTCCAACCTAACAGCAGATTGGTTGACAACCTGAAGCACCTTAAAGGGCCCTACAAACTTGGGACCCAATTTCTTAGAAGGAATCCTCAACCGCAGATTCCTAGAGGACAACCAAACCATGTCACCAACAGCGAACAAAACCTCCTGTCGTTTCCTATCAAAGTAGTCTTTAGATTTTCTGTTGGCCTCCTGAAGATTACCACGCACATCCGTCCAAACTCTTTCCAAATCACCGGAAAAATTCTCCTCCTCAGGCACGGCAGATCCCAACTTGGAGAACGACCCAAACGACGGATGTCTCCCAGAACAACAAAAAAAAGGCGAACAACCAGCAGAGGAAGATGTATGATTGTTCAGAGCAAATTCGGCAAGTGGCAGAAACTCAGACCACCCCTCTTGATTGTCTGCCACAAAACAACGCAAGAACTGCTCAACATCCTGGTTTTTCCTTTCTGTCTGGCCATTAGATTCAGGATGGTATCCGGACGAAAACGACAAATGAATTCCCAACCTGTCACAAAAGGCACGCCAAAAACGAGCCACGAACTGAGGACCCCTATCAGAAACAATGTCAGTAGGAACGCAATTTCCTTGACAAAGGCCTTAGCGAGAGTTTTAGCGCAGGGCAGTTTGACGAAGGGAACCAAGTGACACATCTTGCTAAAACGGTCCACGACCACCCAGATGACAGTAAAACCCTCAGAGGGGGGAAGGTCAGTTATAAGGTCAGTTATAAAGTCCATAGCCAAATGTGTCCAAGGAGCACTGGGGACCTCCAAAGGACAAAGCAACCCCGCAGCAGGAGTATGTGAGGACTTGGATCTAGCACATATAGTACATTGGCGCACCCACTTAATGACTTCCTTCTGCCATCCAGGCCACCAAAAACTGCGACCCACCAGTCTCTTGGTCTCAGAGATTCCGGGATGACCTGCCAACCGAGATTCGTGACACTCAACAAACAAATCTCTCCTAAAGGTCCCAGGCACAAACAACCTCCCATGAGGAGTGTTAGATGGGGCATTCTCCTGAGCTTTAAGAATCTCATCTTCCAAAACGGAGTCTAAAGCAGCTATCACAACACCTTCTTGTAAAATGCTTTCCTCTTTCTCAGCACCGACTATGGGAGAAAAACTGCGAGACAAGGCATCCGCCTTAACATTCTTAGTACCAGGGATGTAAGTAACGGAGAAATTAAACCGCGAGAAAAACAGTGCCCACCTAGCCTGACGGGCATTCAGGCGCTTGGCAGCATCAAGATATATCAGATTTTTATGATCCGTAAGAACCTGAACGGGAAATTCCGCACCTTCCAAGAAGTGGCGCCAGTGTTCAAATGCAAGTTTAATAGCCAATAATTCCCGATTACCAATATCGTAATTCAATTCAGTCTCCGAAAATTTTTTGGAAAAAAAGGCACAAGGATGTAATCCATCCCCGTTATCCTGAGACAGCACTGCGCCAACCCCCACAGAGGAAGCATCAACCTCAACCAAAAACGGCCTAGCAACATCAGGCTGCATAAGGATGGGAGCAGAGGTGAACCTCTCCTTGAGATACACAAAAGCTTCAATGGCCTCAGAAGACCACTGAACCGCATCAGCACCTTTCCTGGTGAGATCAGTCAGAGGTTTGACAATACTAGAAAAAATTTTTATGAATTTTCTATAGTAATTGGCGAAACCCAAAAACCTCTGTATCGATTTCAAACCAATAGGCCTAGGCCATTCCTGCACAGCCTGAACCTTAACCGGATCCATCTCAAAACCTTTGCTGGAGATAATGTAGCCCAAAAAACTAATTCTCTGTACAGCGAACTCACATTTCTCCAGCTTAGCAAAAAGCGAATTGTCCATCAATAACTGTAATACCTCACGCACGCTCCGCCAATGAGACTCCAGATCTGGCGAATAAATCAAAATGTCATCCAAATACACAACCACATTTTTACCAATCAAAGGTCTAAGGATGTCATTAATCAGATTCTGAAAAAATGCAGGAGCATTAGTAAGACCAAAAGGCATAACCAGATTCTCAAAATGACCCACAGGAGTGTTAAAAGCAGTCTTCCATTCATCACCCTCCTTCATGCGCAACAGATTGTATGCCCCCTTAAGGTCAATTTTAGAGAACCACTTGGCCCCCAATAACTGGTTAAACAGATCAGGAATCAATGGCAGTGGGTAAGGATTGCGTACCGTAATTTTGTTAATCTCACGGAAATCCAGACAAGGACGTAAACCGCCGTCCTTTTTTTTTACAAAAAAAAATCCAACCGCCACAGGAGACTTAGAGGGCCTAATGTGACCGGCGGCCAAACTTGTCTGTATGTATTCCTCCAAAGCCTTCCTCTCAGGAATAGTAAGGTTAAATAAACGACTTTTAGGAAGAGTCGCTCCAGGGACAAATTCAATAGAACAATCATAGTCTCTATGGGGAGGCAAAACCTGCGATTCCTTCTCAGAAAAAACTCTCCAAAAATCCTGAATAGGAACAGGCAATTCTCCCCTATCCAAAGCTGCAATACGCCCGTTACAACACTTGTCATAACATTTATGGCTCCAGGATTTAATTTCACTGGTAGACCAATCCAGTACAGGATTGTGAAATTTTAACCAGGGCAAACCCAATATTACTGGAGAAGGCAAGTTATTCAACACTACCAAATCCAATTTCTCATGGTGAACACCATTAATAGTGAGAGGAAATTCACTGACCTTGAGAGTAATATTCTTCAAAGGGGAGCCATCCACAGAAACCACAGCAATGGGGGATGATAAAGGTTCAGGTTTTAAATTGAGTTTTTCCACGAATCCCCCATCAATTACATTCAATGTAGACCCGCAATCAACAAACACCCGAAATTCCATTAATTTTTCCTGAGCAATCGTGGAAGCAGCTAAAAATATACCCTTGGAATTTAAACAGGCAATACGGGCGTGACTGACCATTTTTTTTTCTTTCTTTATACGAAGCTCACAGCCTTTAATCAAATGACCAGATTTCCCGCAATAGAAACACAAGCCTTCTGAAAAACGACGATCTTTTTCTTGAGAGCGAGGTGCCACCGATCCAATCTCCATCGGTTCACCACTGTTAGTGCACACATTATCATAAGCAGAAACTGACATAGCAGAGGATTTGCTCTCATTAACCCTAGCACGCAGTCTCCTATCCACCCGTATAGCTAATTGCATAGCCTGTTGCAAATCCTCAGGTGTAGGATAAGCAATTAGCAGGTCTTTAACCCTTTCACTGAGCCCAGCAAGAAATAGACTTTTCAGAGCAGAATCGTTCCACCCTGTTTGAGTGGACCAACGACGAAAATGTGTACAATATTTTTCTACATTACTTGATCCTTGTTTTAAACGTCTCAACTCAGTCTCAGCTGATGCGACACGGTCAGGATCATCATATAATAGTCCTAAAGCAGAAAAAAAACTATCCACTGATCTGAAGCATGTATCACTAGGTTGCAAAGAAAAGGCCCACTCCTGAGGCTCTTTGCGCAAAAGTGACATTATGAACCCTACGCGCTGGGATTCATCCCCAGAGGACTTGGGTCTCAAACGAAAATACAATAAGCAAGCATTTTTAAATGAAAAAAAATCTCGATGTTCACCAAAAAATAAATCCGGCAAAAATACCTTAGGCTCCAAGAAATATGCTCCAGGACAGTTACTCACGTGCTGACGGAGCTCGGCCACTTCCAGAGAGAGTCCCTGCAGGTGTTTAGCCAAATCCTGAACCGACACCATGATGGAACAAAAAAAAAAAAAATCTTTCCTTAGAGAATTTGCAGGCTGGACTTACTGTTATGTTCTGCTACCAAAGCTAAGGAAAGAGAGGAGATCTGTCCCTACTATAAGACTCAGCTGAATCCCTACAATGTAACAGGGAACCTGATCCTGCGATCAGACCTGTTAAAGTCCTAATCTAGTCTGTACGGAGACCTATAGATGTGGGGAGGGAATCCCTACAAGTACTAAGGACTGGGAGGAATATGGGACACCTCCTAACAGAAATAGTAGCAGACAGAAGAACAAACAAAATAGATAGAACATAGAGGTCCGTAGACCAAGCAAACTAACAGAGTTAGATACAGAGCACAGGCTAGCAAGAAAGTAGATATACAATGAAGTCCAGCAAAGCCAGAAGGGCGGAGCAGGATTAAATAGGCCAACAAGGTCATGTGACCAGCAAAGGAAAAAAAACCTAACAGCAAGGTTCTAACACTACTGCGACCTCCACTGCTCCTCCAAGTGGCATTTAAACCATCTTGTTGAGCTACTGCGACCTGCACGTCTCTTCCAAGGGGCATTTAAACCGTCTTGTTAAGCTACTGCGACTTGCACGTCTCTTCCAAGGGGCATTTAAACTGTCTTGTTAAGCTTCTGCGACCTCCACCGCTCTTACAAGCGGTATTTAAACTGTCTTGTTAAGCTACTGCGACCTGCACGTCTCTTCCAAGGGGCATTTAAACCATCTTGTTAAGCTACTGCGACCTGCACGTCTCTTCCAAAGGGCATTTAAACAGTCTTGTTAAGCTACTGCGACCTGCACGTCTTTTCCAAGGGGCATTTAAACAGTCTTGTTAAGCTGCTACGACCTCCACCGCTCTTCCAAGGGGCATTTAAACCGTCTTGTTAAGCTACAGCGACCTGCACGTCTCTTCCAAGGGCCATTTAAACCTTCTTGGTAAGCTACTGCGACCTGCAAGCCTCTTCCAAGGGGCATTTTTACCGTCTTGTTAAGCTACTGCGACCTGCACGTCTCTTCCAAGGGGCATTTAAAACATCTTGTTAAGCTACTGCAACCTGCACGTCTTTTCCAAGGGGCATTTAAACCGTCTTGTTAAGCTAATGCGACCTCCACCGCTTTTCCAAGGGGCATTTAAACCATCTTGTTAAGCTACTGCGACCTGCACGTCTCTTCCAAGGGGCATTTAAACCGTCTTGGTAAGCTACTACGACCTGCAAGCCTTTTCTAAGGGGCATTTAAACTCTATTGATATGCTATTGCGACCTGCACGTCTATTCCAAGGGGCATTTAAACCGTCTTGTTAAGCTACTGCTGACGCGCCCCCTGGGCCGTGGGGCACTCGGATCCGGGCAATTAGGGAAACGATGGGAGTAGTAGTGGCAACCCGGTTCCGTGGCTCAGGGTGGTCAGGCCAGTGGTAGTCCGTTATGTGTTGTTGATTATGTCCGACTACGCCACCCGTGGATTTGCGGTTATTAGGAACCGCCGCTGCATGCAGACCGCTGGGGCTGATGAGGTGTGCAGCTATGGTAGTGTGACTCCCCACGGGAAGAGTGCGGCCCCAGGGCAGTATAGTGGATGGTGGGAGTGATGGTAGTGAGAGTCCCAGTGCTGATAGTGCTAGAGGAGCAAGGAGCACACAGACAACAGGTTGCAGTCCAGGGTCTTTACTAAACAGGCAAACTGACCCACAAACAGTCCCAGCTAGGAGGGGACCTGGATGTCTGAGAGCAACGGGGAAATTGGCCCTGGTCAGGGTGAGGGTGTAGGCCTACCGTGCTTTCTGCGCTCCTTCTGGCTATCTCCTCGTTATAAGGTAACAGCCCACGTTTCCAAGCTTTCCGTGTATTCTCGCCTGTATGGCCTGCGACGTGGGTTCCTTTCTGCTCCCAGCCTTGTACGGCTTTACTGGTCCCTTCGGTTGTGGCAGGGCCTCCAGGCTTCTTAGGCCAAGGAATGTACAGTCCCTTGCGGACTGGTTCTCTGCTGGGGGATGTGGAATCCTTCCAGCCTCAGACACCAAAGTCTGGTAGATTAAGTCCTCTTTCTGCCAAGACAGGCTCTCTTCGCCTCTTGTCTCTGGCTTGTGGCTCTCCTCCTGCCACACTTCCTCTTAGGTGCAGTGCAACTTTCTGTCCCTGCTCTGGGACACCTCTCAGTGCTGAGGCAGGTCGTCCAGTTCTCTCTAACCCTGCCCTCAGTACCAGCTTTTATAGGGGCAGCCAGCTCCCCCTACTGGTCTGAAACAGGAGTCATTGCATGCTAAAGTTTCCCTGACAAGGGAACCTCCCCCTTGCTCTCAGACACAGCTTTAATTACTCTTGTGGCATCCAGGTCAGGGTGACACATTCCCCCCTAGTGAAATTTAGTACTCCGGGACTAAACAGTAAACAAAGACAATATGCATAACAATAAAACATTAATAGACAGACGACGCACAAATTGAGTTCTTAAGGTCACAGTGTGGTCTGTGACCGGGTGTCCATATCACCAATACAACGGGGAGCCTTAACCAGGTGGGGGTCTGTCCTACCCCAAGTCCTTCACAGTCTTATTTCATTCCTGGGTTAGGCTCAGAATGCAGTCCATACAAGGTCCCGGTTATAAAAAAGTCCATAACCTGTGAGTCCTTACGGTAGCTGCAAGAAACTGAAACATAGAATTACCAAACATGCATGTAACTTGGCAAACATTTCAACATTTGGCAACAGGGTTATTTACAATTTTAGTACACTCTATATTCTCCAGTGAGCGGGTATCTGTCCCTTTGTGCTCCTGGTTGACCTCCTTAACCCACTGTCTGGTGGTGGACCAACCTGGCTTTCCCCACTAGCGTTAGGGGTACAGCTACCAGCTGGGTGTACAGGTAGGGCAGGCAACTGTCTGCGGGTTCATTGGCTTACCGCAGGCATGGCAGGCTCACTGTCAGCAGAGGGTTGACTCTCCTGGGCTGCTGGTACAGGCTCTTCTGCCTCTGGAACCGCTTGCTCCTCTTCACCTTCCGGCTCTGGTGTTGGTTGTTGCTGTGCCGGTTGCAGGAAATGCAGGACAGGTACCACTATGGCATCATTTATGCGAGTCCAGGACTGAGGGAACTCTCCGAGAACGGTGCTGATCATTTCTTCCTTGTCCTCTGCGGGTTCAAGGTCACTCTGATCCTCTTCTGCACTACGGAGTTGCTCGGGGCACCTTTTGAGGTGGTCTCTGGAGACGACACTAGTGGTTTCTCCTCCGTCCTTGGTGATTACGCACACCTTTGGGTTGTCGTGGTCAGACTGCAGTACGGTGTAGGGTTCCCTTTCCCACTGGTCGTCCAACTTATGTAGCCTTCTTTTTCGCTTTAGGACTTGCTCACCAGGTTCTAGGGGACCAGCAGGGGCGTGTTGATTGAAGAGTCTTTCTTGCTTCTCTCTCACCTGGGCCAGGCTCTTCTCCACACTCTCCTGTACCTTCTTGTACTGCAGTTGCCTTTCCGTATCCCAGTCCGCATCCGGGGAGTTGTCCTCAGGTATTAGGACTCCCATCTCCAGGTCCACGGGCAGCTTACCTGGTCTAGCTCGCATCAGGTAAGCCGGGGTGCAGTTTGTAGCATTCACCGGGATATTGTTGTACATGTCTACCAGGTCCGGCAATTTTTCTGGCCACAGGCTGCGTTCCTCCAGGGGCAACGTCTTCAGGAGATCAATGACTATATTGTTCATCTTCTCACACATCCCGTTGGTTTGGGGGTGGTAAAGCGTTGTCCGAATCTT
The DNA here is from genome assembly GCF_046119375.1 of Phyllobates terribilis. NCBI lineage: Eukaryota > Metazoa > Chordata > Amphibia > Anura > Dendrobatidae > Phyllobates > Phyllobates terribilis. Next base: position 817,270 of record NW_027362964.1, read on the forward strand.
CTTACAGCCATAGAGGTTGCAGAACTCCTGGAAGATTTCAGCTTCGAACGCTGGACCCTGGTCTGTCAAGACCTGTTCCGGATACCCGTGTGGACGGCAGAAATATTGCTGGAAGGCTCTGGCCGCCGTTTGGGCTGTCAAGTCCTTTACCGGGACCACCACTAGAAAACGGGAATAGTGGTCCACGATTGTCAGGGCATAGATGTATCCTGACCGGCTGGGAGCTAATTTGACGTGGTCCAGAGCTACCAGCTCAAGAGGCTGCGTGGTGACGATGGGCCTCAAGGGTGTCTTCTGGCTGGTACGGTCCTTCCTCCTTAGGTCACAAGGGCCACAGTTTCTGCACCATTTTTCCACAGCTCCTCTCATGCCGACCCAAAAGAACCTTCCTCTTAGTAGGAACTCCAGTTTCTTCCAACCGAAGTGTCCCGCTCTGTCATGGTAAGCTCCCAGGACCATAGCTGCATCCCGCCTTGGAACCACGACTTGCCAGGTCAGCTCGTGCGTCCGGTTGTTGACAATCCTTCTGCACAACTTGCCTTTGTAGAGGAACAGCTTGCTCTTCTCCTTCCACAGCTGCTTGGCTTCCTCTGGAGCATCCGGATCCATGCGGGCTTCTTCCTGGGTCAGCAGTTCTTTCACCAGACGGATGGCAGGGTCACTATCTTGGGTCTCGGCCCAGCTGTGGTGAGGTAGGGGATTGATCATCACGGTTGTTAGATCCTCCTCTTTCGCGCGGTGGGAGTATTGAGCGGCTCCATACCGGTGAAACGTGGGGAGTTCTACATCCTCCAGCTCTTCTGGGTCTTCGTCACCTTCAGGTAAGTGAGGCATCCTCGACAGGGCGTTTGCATTGGCATTGGTTTTGCCGGCCCGGTACTTGATCACAAAGTCATAGTTGGAGACACGGGCCATCCACCGCTGTTCTAGGGCACCCAGTCTTGCATTGTCCAGGTGTGTCAACGGGTTGTTGTCCGTGTACACGGTGAACTTTGCGGAGGCCAGGTAATGCTTGAAGCGTTCCGTCACGGCCCACACCACCGCCAAGAATTCTAGCTTGAAGGAGCTGTAATTCTCCGGGTTCCTCTCGGTGGGCCTCAGCTTCCGGCTGGCTTATGCGATCACCCGTTCTCTGCCCTGTTGGTTTTGGGACAGTACGGCTCCCAGTCCCACATTACTGGCGTCCGTGTGGAGAATAAAAGGCTGGCCATAATCAGGGTAGGCCAGGATCTCATCCCCCGTGAGGGCCATCTTCAACTGGCGGAAGGACTCCTCTTCCGGTTTATCCCACTTGAAGGGTGGCTTTTGACTCCTGGACTTAGACTGTCGGATCAGGAGGTCCTGCATAGGAGCTGCCATCTTAGTGAACCCGGGGATGAACCTTCGGTAGTAGCCTACCAACCCGAGAAACTGTCTCACCTCTTTGATGTTCGAGGGACTTGGCCAGCTCTTGATTGCCGTGACCTTGTCAGGGTCGGGGGCCACTCCCTCCGCGCTTACCACGTGCCCTAGTTACTGGACCTTTGGTTTCAGCAGGTGGCACTTCGATGGTTTTACCTTCAGGCCATAGCCTGCCAGGGCTTCGAACACCTTGGCCAGGTGCTTTGTAGCGCCGGCGTCCCTGCCCTCTGCTAGGCAGGGACGCTGTTCCCCTCACCTCTCTGCTCCGTGCCCGGCGTCCTCCTCCCGCTCTGCTGGCAGCGCGCGCTCCTTCCCGGCCACTGTGCTTAGGGCGCGCGCGCACGCTCTCCCTCCCTCTTAAAGGGGCCGCGCGCGCCATCCTAAGGAGTCCCCGGCCAATGGCCGGAGGACTTCACCATATATAAGGCACCTCCTCCAAAATGGAGGTGCCCGAGCAATGTTGTTGCACTGTTCACTACTCTGCTTCAGCCCTCAGGTCTCGTTGCCAGTTACCTGCCAGTTACCTGCCAGATTCCTGCCTGATTACTTGCTACCTGCCTGCTAGTCTGAGGTCCGACGGTCTGCCTTACTACTCCTGTCAGTCTGTCTAAGGACCAGCCTGCCCGCTCACCTGGGAGCGCACATCAGCTACCTGCCTGCTTGCCTGAGGTCCGACGGTCTGCCTTCCAACTCCTGTCAGTCTGTCTATGGACCAGCTGGCCCGCTCACCTGGGAGCGCACATCTGCTACCTGCCTGCTAGCCTACCTGGAGGCTCCGCCGTCACGTGCTGTGACCATCTGCCTGTCCAGTGACTTCTGCCCGCTCACCTGGGAGCGCTCATCTGCTACCTGTCCGCTAGCCTACCCGGAGGCTCTGCCGTCACGTGCTGTGACCATCCGCCTGTCCAGAGACTTCTGCCCGCTCACCTGGGAGCGCTCATCTGCCGCCTGTCTGTTGGTCTTCCTGGAGGCTCCGCCGTCACATGCTGTGACCACCCGTTCATCCAGAGACTCTCGCCTGCTCACCTGGGAGCTCACGTCTATCATCAGCCGCCACAGGTCGTACCAACCCTTTACCTAGAGACTGCCCCGGTCACTTGCCGTGACCACCTGCCCGGTCATTCAGAGACTGCCCCGATCACTTGCCGTGACCACCAGCCCGTTCATCCAGAGACTGCCTCGGTCACTTGCCGTGACCTCCAGCCCATTCACTCAGAGACTGTCCCGGTCACTTGCCGTGACCACCAGCCCGTTCTTCCAGAGACTGCCTCGGTCACTTGCCGTGACCTCCAGCCCGCTCACTCAGAGACTGTCCCGGTCACCTGCTGAGACTTCCAGCCCGTCTTCCCTGGTCGCCACCCGCTCCCTTACAAGGACCGCCCCCTTGTATAGTAGCTCAGAGGTTCCGCCTCCCAGACCCGTTACAGTTTGCTCGGGCCATGGAACCCGGTGGCACCCAAGCTCCCTCGCTCTCGGACCTGTGTCATGAACTGTCCCGTCAAAGGTCCCAACAGGAGTCCATCCTGGGTCACCTGCGGAATGTCAATACTCGCCTGGACACTCTGACTGCTCCACCAGCAACCTCCGCCAGTGCCATGTCTCGCAATCCGGCAGCTCCGCTGCCCAATAATACCATGGTATCCTATCCCGGACCCCGGCTTTCTGCACCTCCTCGCTTCGGAGGCGACTCCGCCCAGGCTCGGGGCTTCATAAATCAGTGCACCCTGCACTTTGAACTATTGTCCCACCAGTTTAACTCCGACCGGGCCAAAATTGCATTTATCATGTCCCATCTCACCGGGGAGGCCCTGGCCTGGCTAAATCCTCTATGGGAGAGAGGAGACCCCCTGGTGTCCAACTTGCCTGCTTTTCTCACGGCCTTCCGGAAAGTCTTCGACGAACCCGGACGGAAGACCTCATCCGCATCATCACTGCTACGCCTCCGTCAGGGAAGTCTCACCGTGGGCCAATATGCCATACGGTTCCGTACCCTTGCCTCGGAGCTGGCCTGGGATAACGACGCTCTGGTATCCGTCTTCTGGGAGGGTCTGTCCGGCCGTATTAAAGATGAACTTGCCGGTCGGGACATCCCTACCACTCTCTATGACCTAATAACTCTTGCCACCCGGATTGACCTACGGTTCCAGGAGCGTGCCAAAGAGGTCACCCGTGAGAGGAGTTTACCACGTCTAGCTCCTACTTTTCAGAAACCCGTCACTCCCTCCGTCTCTACCCAGGTACACTCTCCTGAGCCTATGCAGGTCGACCAGACCAAGATGGTCAAAACCCGTCAGGACTTACGCCGTGCCGAGGGGAGCTGCTTCTACTGTGGCAGTAAGGAGCACCGGATCCGTGCCTGCCCGGAGAGGTCGGGAAACGCCTGTGTCTAGGTTCGCTCAGAGAGGTCGACCTAGACAAGAATAAATCCTCTCCATCTCTGCTGTTGTCAGTCTCAATCGTCTGCGGGGAGAACCGTTATTTCGAACTAGCCCAACTTGACTCTGGAGCAGCCGGGAATCTTATCTCACAGTCCCTGGTAAAGAAATACCGCATCCCCACCAAACCTCTGGCTGTACCCTTGTCTGTTGCTGCCGTGGATTGGGGCCTCTTACCACGCCCCATCCAACTCATCACCGAATCCATTACTCTGCAGGTGGGAATGCTGCATTCTGAGAGTATCTCCTTTCATGTTCTGCCTGGACTTTCTCACGCCCTCCTGCTAGGCCTACCTTGGCTCCAGAGACATGCACCCGTGCTTGACTGGCAGACCGGAGAAGTCCTTCGCTGGGGACAGGACTGCCATAAGACCTGTCTGGTTCCCGTCCATCCCGTCCGTCCTTCTCCTACCCCAGCTAATCTACCTGGACTTCCGATTCCTTATTGGTCTTATGCTGATGTCTTTAATAAAAAGGAGGCAGAGACACTACCCCCTCATAGACCATACGACTGCCCTATCGACCTGTTACCTGGTACTACTCCTCCCCGTGGGCGTATTTATCCATTATCCGCTGCTGAAACCCGGTCGATGTCCGAATATATTGAGGAGAATCTGGCCAGAGGATTCATCCGGAAATCTACCTCCCCGGCGGGAGCAGGCTTCTTTTTCGTCAAAAAGAAGGACGGCTCTCTCCGTCCCTGTATAGACTATAGAGGCCTTAACCAGATCACGGTGAAGAATAAGTACCCCCTTCCGCTCATTCCGGAGTTATTTGATCGTCTGAGGGGGGCTAGAATCTTCACCAAACTGGACCTCCGTGGGGCGTACAACCTGGTTCGTATCCATCAGGGGGATGAATGGAAGACGGCATTCAACACCCGGGACGGCCACTATGAATATCTGGTAATGCCCTTTGGCCTCTGTAATGCTCCTGCCGTCTTTCAAGAGTTGGTCAATGACATCTTCCGGGACCTTCTCTACTCCTGCGTAGTGGTGTACCTGGACGACATCTTGGTCTTCTCTCCGGATCTCCAGACTCACCGGAGGGACGTTCGCCAGGTCCTGCTCAGGCTCAGGCAGAATCACCTCTTCGCTAAATACGAGAAGTGCCTCTTTGAGCAGACCTCGCTTCCGTTTTTAGGCTACATTATTTCTCAGACCGGCCTACGAATGGATCCAGAGAAACTGTCTGCCATCGAGAAATGGCCTCGACCGGAGGGGTTAAAGGCCATTCAGCGATTCCTGGGCTTCGCCAACTACTACCGTCTCTTCATACCTCACTTCTCTTCCCGGACCGCCCCAATTTCCGCGCTCACCCGTAAAGGTACTAATCCCAAAGAGTGGCCACCCGAAGCAGAGGAGGCCTTTCTTTCCCTAAAACAGGCCTTCTCTTCCGCCCCGGTGCTGCATCGCCCAGATGGCAACAAGCAGTTCTTCCTGGAAGTTGACGCCTCCTCCTCTGGAGCCGGAGCGGTACTTACTCAAAAATCATCTTCCGGGAGAATGGTAACTTGTGGTTTCTTCTCTAAACTCTTCTCCTCCTCAGAGCGCAATTATTCCATTGGAGACCGAGAGTTATTGGCCATCAAACTGGCATTGGAGGAGTGGCGTTACCTGCTCGAGGGGGCTCTTCACCCGGTAATAATTTACACTGACCACAAGAACTTGGCTTACCTCCAGCATGCCCAGAGACTTAACCCGCGCCAAGCCCGGTGGTCCTTGTTTTTTGCTCGCTTTGATTTTGTTCTTCATTCTCGCCCGGCTGACAAAAACGTCAAAGCAGACGCCTTGTCCCGATCCTTTCTGGTGTCCGATCTCGAGGAAGAACCTAAACATATCATCAATCCCGCCAGAGTAATGCAGGTGGCTCCCGTGAGTCTAAATCGTCTCCCTACCGGTAAGACGTTTGTTTCAGTACCTGATCGGGAGAAGATCCTACACTGGGGCCATTCGTCTAAACTAGCTGGCCACGCCGGTCAGAAAAAGACCCTCCAGCTTATTGCCCGGCACTACTGGTGGCTTACCCTGCACAAGGACGTAATAGACTTTGTTTCTACCTGTATGTCCTGCGCCCGCAACAAAGTCCCGAGACACCTGCCAGCCGGTCGCCTCCTTCCGCTTCCTGTGCCTGCTGCCCCCTGGCAGCATATTGCTATGGACTTCATAACTGATCTCCCCGTCTCTGCCGGTTGTACGGTCATTTGGGTGGTCGCTGACCGCTTTTCCAAGATGGCTCACTTTATTCCCTTGCCAGGCCTCCCGTCTGCACCCGAGCTGGCTAAAGACTTTATCCGCCACATCTTCCGTCTTCATGGCCTGCCCCTCCACATCGTGTCGGATCGTGGGGTACAGTTCACCTCACGTTTCTGGAGAGCCACTTGTAAACTGCTAGACGTCACCCTGGACTTCTCTTCCGCTTACCACCCACAGTCCAATGGTCAAGTGGAGCGGATCAATGAGAACCTGACCAGTTACCTCCGGCACTTCGTTAATGCCCATCATTCAGACTGGGTGGATCTCCTACCATGGGCCGAGTTCTCTTATAATAATCACCAGAGCGAATCCTCCTCCAAATCCCCGTTTTTTGTTGTCTTCGGTCAGCATCCTCGGATTCCTTTTCCTGTCTCCACCTCTGTGGACAACCCGGCTGCGGAATCTCTCGTTAGCAAATTTTCCTCCATTTGGGAGAGTACCCGATCCGCACTCCTTCAGTCGTCCGAACGGATGAAAAGACACGCTGACAAAAAACGCCTGGATCCTCCAAAATTTCGTCCTGGAGATAAAGTCTGGCTCTCATCTAAATATGTCCGACTCAAGATACCTTCTTACAAGTTAGGGCCTCGCTTCATCGGTCCTCTGGAGGTCATCAGTCAGATCAACCCGGTGGCCTATAAATTGAAACTCCCGGCCAACTTACGGATCCCTAACTCCTTCCATGTATCTGTCCTCAAACCTGTGGTACTTAACTCTTTTTCCAAGTCTACAGGTACGCCTCCTGCTCCGGTTTCTGCTGAGGACGAGTTTGAGGTAGAGAACATTCTTGCCACCAAAAGGGTAAGAGGAAAGACCTTTTTTCTAGTAGATTGGAAGGGGTTTGGTCCTGAGGAGAGAACGTGGGAGCCCCGGGAGAACATCCATGCCCCTCTCATCCTAGCTAAATTTCTGTCTGGCCTAAAAAAGGGGGGGCCTAAAGGGGGGGGTACTGTAGCGCCGGCGTCCCTGCCCTCTGCTAGGCAGGGAAGCTGTTCCCCTCACCTCTCTGCTCCGTGCCCGGCGTCCTCCTCCCGCTCTGCTGGCAGCGCGCGCTCCTTCCCGGCCACTGTGCTTAGGGCACGCGCGCTCTCCCTCCCTCTTAAAGGGGCCGCGCGCGCCGTCCTAAGGAGTCCCCGGCCAATGGCCGGAGGACTTCACCATATATAAGGCACCTCCTCCAAAATGGAGGTGCCCGAGCAATATTGTTGCACTGTTCACTACTCTGCTTCAGCCCTCAGGTCCCGTTGCCAGTTACCTGCCAGTTACCTGCCAGATTCCTGCCTGATTACTTGCTACCTGCCTGCTAGTCTGAGGTCCGACGGTCTGCCTTACTACTCCTGTCAGTCTGTCTAAGGACCAGCCTGCCCGCTCACCTGGGAGCGCACATCAGCTACCTGCCTGCTTGCCTGAGGTCCGACGGTCTGCCTTCCAACTCCTGTCAGTCTGTCTATGGACCAGCTTGCCCGCTCACCTGGGAGCGCACATCTGCTACCTGCCTGCTAGCCTACCTGGAGGCTCCGCCGTCACGTGCTGTGACCATCTGCCTGTCCAGTGACTTCTGCCCGCTCACCTGGGAGCGCTCATCTGCTACCTGTCTGCTAGCCTACCCGGAGGCTCTGCCGTCACGTGCTGTGACCATCCGCCTGTCCAGAGACTTCTGCCCGCTCACCTGGGAGCGCTCATCTGCCGCCTGTCTGTTGGTCTTCCTGGAGGCTCCGCCGTCACATGCTGTGACCACCCGTTCATCCAGAGACTCTCGCCTGCTCACCTGGGAGCTCACGTCTATCATCAGCCGCCACAGGTCGTACCAACCCTTTACCTAGAGACTGCCCCGGTCACTTGCCGTGACCACCTGCCCGGTTATTCAGAGACTGCCCCGATCACTTGCCGTGACCACCAGCCCGTTCATCCAGAGACTGCCTCGGTCACTTGCCGTGACCTCCAGCCCGTTCACTCAGAGACTGTCCCGGTCACTTGCCGTGACCACCAGCCCGTTCTTCCAGAGACTGCCTCGGTCACTTGCCGTGACCTCCAGCCCGCTCACTCAGAGACTGTCCCGGTCACCTGCTGAGACTTCCAGCCCGTCTTCACTGGTCGCCACCCGCTCCCTTACAAGGACCGCCCCCTTGTATAGTAGCTCAGAGGTTCCGCCTCCCAGACCCGTTACATGCTTTAGGTGGTCCTCGTAGGTCTTCGGATAGACGATCACCCGAAGGGCATACAGTTGAACTCACTCAGTCCCATCGGGGTGGTGAAGGCGGTCTTCTCCTTGTCAGCCTCTGCCACAGGAACCTGCCAGTACCCGCTAGTAAGGTCCAAAGTAGAAAAGAAGTTAGCTGATTTTAGTGCAGCTAAAGACTCCTCTATTCTAGGCAGCGGATATGCGTCTTTGTGAGTGATACGGTTGATTTGTCTATAGTCCACGCACATTCTCATGGTGCCGTCTTTCTTTTTGACCAGAACCAAGGGGGCTGCCCAGGGTCTACAGCTGTCTCTAATGACCCCAGCTTCCTTCATCTCTCTTAGCATGCCCTTTGCGTTCTGATAATGTGCAGGGGGTACAGGTCGGTGTCTTTCTTTTATCGGTGGGTGGCTCCCTGTGGGGATGTGGTGTTCTATCCCTTTTACTCTGCCGAAGTCTAGCGGGGGCTTACTAAAGACTCTCTCGTACTCCTGTACCACCCGGTAGACTCCTTGTTTTTGGTGCAGGGGAGTGGAGTCAGCACCCACATGGAGTTTCTGGCACCAGTCCTCCTTTTGTTTCCGGGAGCCATTACCCTCCGCCTGAGGAGATGGAGGCAAGGGATCCACAGCCCTGATAGCTTGGTGTTCGACAACAAACAGTTTGGCGAGTGTAGCATACCTGGGTAAGTGTACTTCCCTCTCCCCAATGTTGAGGATGCGGACGGGCACCCTCCCATGACGGACATCAACCACCCCCCGGGCTGTCAAAATGGTGGGCCTGCTGTCTGAGTACACGGGTTCTACCATGGCTTGGTAGTCTCTACCTCTCAACCCGATTGCAGTCCGACACCAGATCATCATTTCACTTTTGGGAGGCATGGAAATGGGGAATGGATCACTGAGTCTTACGCTACCGATCTCACCACCAGACAGTTCTACCTGCTGCCGTCTCATCAGGGCTTTTATCTCCTTGTTGAGGACTCTCTGTTGGCTGGAACTAGCATTCACCGCCCCTGTTGTAGAATTACAATTACCTCTGAAAGACAATTTTCAATTATGTTAGTACCCACAGTTATTTTAGGGTGACTTTCATGACGGTCAATGTCCACAATAATCACTCCCTGTGCCGGCAGTTCAACTTTACCAATTTTAATGGTCATCTCCTTGAACCCCATCTGCGACACGGATAAGCCATTACTGGCGATGATGCTCAAGTTACTGTCTGGATACCGTGTGATATCAGCATCAGTCCAATACTGCTTAAAAAGTACATAAGGGATAGTGGTTACTTGTGACCCAGTATCCAGCAAGGCGCTCATGGGGATACCGTCCAGCACCACGGGTAAAACCGGGCGCCCCCCAACGTACTTATCACGCCAATTATAAGGGCCTGGTGATCTTATGCCTGGGGGTCGGCCCTCAGCCCCAGGTTGGACCCGTTTAAATTACAGTACCTGGAAATGTGTCCGGGCTGGTTGCATCGACGGCAAATGGGCTGTCCATCCTCTGCGTAGCGGTCTGTGGGTCTCCCTCGGAACGACGGTTTCCTCCTCTGTCGATGCCACGGGACATCCTCCGGACTTGAAGCCAGCTCGATGGGTCTTGACGGGTCTACTTGCAACGCCTGGACGGTCCTGGTCAACGCCGCAGCGCTCCTGGTCAGCTCCTGGACTTGGTGGTGCAGATCTTTCGACGGGGCTTGGTTCAGGGCCTGTGCATCAGCCTCCACGGAGTCCATAGAGGAGGGCGCCGCCTCCTGGTGGTAAGTGATAGCAGGGCGCCGGGGGTTTATAGCGCCACTGGTTGCAGATTCACGGAGCACCCTTATGGCCCTGTCCTTAAATTAGGCAAAGGTCAGGTCGGGGTTCTGAAAGAACATGAGGCGCAGTTGGGCCCTGTGGGCGCTAGACAGCAGACCCTGTATGAATTGTTCTGTTAGCAGTTTATCCGTTTCCTGCACACTGCCAGGGTCAGTTTGTTGAATAGCCCTCAAGGCTTCCTGCAGATTTAGGGCATAGTCTCTGATGCTGTCCTGTGCCCGCTGCCTACATCCATAGAACCTCATTTTAATCTCAGCGGAGGTACGTGTGTCAAAGGTACCCTGCAGCCAGGCCAGAATACCCTTCACAGTCCTTTTCTCCTCAGTGGGCCATGATTTTACCTCCCTTTGGGCTGCGCCAGTTAATTGCCCTGTCAATATGCTGACCTTCTGTTCCTCTGTCAGGGGGTAAACCTGGAACAAACTGTATAGCCTTTCCTTGAAGTCAGTTAGGGCATGGGGCTCCCCTGAATATTTGGGCAGCCAGGCCGCTCCAGGGATGTAGGGCAAGTAAAAGGGCATTACCGCTGCTGCAGCTGCGTTGGTGGTAGTGGGCGCCTCTGTGTCCGACATCTTCCTCCCCCCTAGTTAAGCGTGGCCTACCTTCCGACGATCCTCTTCTGTAGGTCGCGGCTCCGCTGCTGCTGCTATGGACGAGGACCTGGCGTCGCGTCCTGATGACGTCAGCGTCGCTCTCTCTTCCTTTCAGGACCTTGCGCAGCGTCGGTGCGTGGGGCGGAGCTTCGGATCTCGCGCGGTTTTGACGTCCACGCCCCTCTTCTTCCCGCGCGGCGTCCTGAAGATGGCGTCCGATGGCGGGAAACAGCTGCGGATGGCGGGAAGACGGCAGAAGACGGCGGGAAACGGTCCAAGATGGCGTCTGATGGCGGGAATCGGCTCCGGATGGCGGGAAGAGACTCCGGACGGCGGGAAACTTCGCCACAGGTAAGTTACAAAAGTCTTTTTCAGGCACGCAGTACCCGGTGGTTGCGGGCACGAAATCTTGCCGACTATGCCAAAGCTGACTCGACCCCTGGGCCGTGGGGCACTCGGATTCGGGCAATTAGGGAAACGATGGGAGTAGTAGTGGCAACCCGGTTCCGTGGCTCAGGGTGGTCAGGCCAGTGGTAGTCCGTTATGTGTTGTTGATTATGTCCGACTACGCCACCCGTGGATTTGCGGTTATTAGGAACCGCCGCTGCATGCAGACCGCTGGGGCTGATGAGGTGTGCAGCTATGGTAGTGTGACTCCCCACGGGAAGAGTGCGGCCCCAGGGCAGTATAGTGGATTTTGGGAGTGATGGTAGTGAGAGTCCCAGTGCTGATAGTGCTAGAGGAGCAAGGAGCACACAGACAACAGGTTGCAGTCCAGGGTCTTTACTAAACAGGCAAACTGACCCACAAACAGTCCCAGCTAGGAGGGGACCTGGATGTCTGAGAGCAACGGGGAAATTGGCCCTGGTCAGGGTGAGGGTGTAGGCCTACCGTGCTTTCTGCGCTCCTTCTGGCTATCTCCTCGTTATAAGGTAACAGCCCACGTTTCCAAGCTTTCCATGTATTCTCGCCTGTATGGCCTGCGACGTGGGTTCCTTTCTGCTCTCAGCCTTGTACGGCTTTACTGGTCCCTTCGGTTGTGGCAGGGCCTCCAGGCTTCTTAGGCCAAGGAATGTACAGTCCCTTGCGGACTGGTTCTCTGCTGGGGGATGTGGAATCCTTCCAGCCTCAGACACCAAAGTCTGGTAGATTAAGTCCTCTTTCTGCCAAGACAGGCTCTCTTTGCTTCTTGTCTCTGGCTTGTGGCTCTCCTCCTGCCACACTTCCTCTTAGGTGCAGTGCAACTTTCTGTCCCTGCTCTGGGACACCTCTCAGTGCTGAGGCAGGTCGTCCAGTTCTCTCTAACCCTGCCCTCAGTACCAGCTTTTATAGGGGCAGCCAGCTCCCCCTACTGGCCTGAGACAGGAGGCATTGCATGCTAAAGTTCCCCTGACAAGAGAACCTCCCCCTTGCTCTCAGACACAGCTTTAATTACACTTGTGGCATCCAGGTCAGGGTGACACACTACGACCTCCACCTCTCTTCCAAGGGGCATTTAAACCGTCTTATTAAGCTACTGCGACCTGCACGTCTCTTCCAAGGGGCATTTAAACCATCTTGTTAAGCTACTGCGACCTGCACATCTTTTCCAAGGGGCATTTAAACTGTCTTTTTAAGCCACTGCGACCTCCACCGCTCTTCCAAGGGGCATTTAAACCGTCTTGTTAAGCTACTGTGACCTGCATGTCTCTTCCAAGGGGCATTTAAACCATCTTGTTAAGCTACTGCGAGTTGCACGTCTCTTCCAAGGGGCATTTAAACCGTCTTGTTAAGCTACTGTGACCTGCATGTCTCTTCCAAGGGGCATTTAAACCATTTTGTTAAGCTGCTACAACCTGCATGTCTCTTCCAAGGGGCATTTAAAACATCTTGTTAAGCTACTGCAAACTGCACGTCTTTTCCAAGGGGCATTTAAACCGTCTTGTTAAGCTACTGCGACCTGCATGTCTCTTCCAAGGGGCATTTAAAACATCTTGTTAAGCTACTGCAACCTGCACGTCTTTTCCAAGGGGCATTTAAACCGTCTTATTAAGCTACTGCGACTTCCACCGCTCTTCCAAGGGGCATTTAAACCATCTTCTTAAGCTACTGCGACCAGCACGTCTCTTCCAATGGGCATTTAAACCGTCTTGGTAAGATACTGCGACCTGCACGTCTCTTCCAAGGGGCATTTAAACCATCTTGTTAAGCTACTGCGACCTGCACGTCTTTTCCAAGGGGCATTTAAACCGTCTTGTTAAGCTACTGCGACCTCCACTGCTCTTCCAAGGGGCATTTAAACCATCTTGCTAAGCTACTGCGACCAACAAGCCTTTTCTAAGGGGCATTTAAACCCTTTTGTTAAGCTTCTGCGACCTGCACGTCTCTTGCAAGGGGCATTTAAAACGTCTTGTTAAGCTACAGCGACCTGCACGTCTCTTCCAAGGGGCATTTAAACCGTCTTGTTAAGCTACTGCGACCTGCACGTCTCTTCCAAGGGGAATTTCAACGGTCTTGTTAAGCTACTGCGACCGGCACGTCTCTTCCAAGGAGCGTTTAAACAGTCTTGTTAAGCTACTGCGACCTGCACGTCTCTTCCAAGAGGCATTTAAACCGTCTTGTTAAGCTACTGTGACCTACATGTCTCTTCCAAGGGGCATTTAAACCGTCTTGTTAAGCTACTGCGACCTCCACCGCTCTTCCAAGGGGCATTTAAACCGTCTTGTTAAGCTACTGCGACCTGCACGTCTCTTCCAAGGGCCATTTTAAACTTCTTGGTAAGCTACTGCGACCTGCAAGCCTCTTCCAAGGGGCATTTAAAATGTCTTGTTAAGCTTCTGCGACCTGCACGTCTCTTCCAAGGGGCATTTAAACCATCTTGTTAGTCTAATGCAAACTTCACGTCTTTTCCAATGGGCATTTAAACCATCTTGTTAAGCTACTGCGACCTGCACGTCTTTTCCAAGGGGCATTTAAAGCGTCTTGTTAAGCAACTGCGACCTACACGTCTCTTCCAAGGGGCATTTAAACTGTCTAGTTAAGCTACTGCGACTTCCACCGCTCCTCCAAGTGTCATTTAAACCGTCTTGTTAAGCTACTGCGACCTGCACGTCTCTTCCAAGGGGCATTTAAACCGTCTTGTTAAGCTACTGCGACCTGCACGTCTCTTCCAAGGGAGATTTAAACCGTCTTATTAAGCTCCTGTGACATGCACGTCTCTTCCAAGGGGCGTTTAACCTGTCTTGTTAAGCTTCAGCGACCTCCACCGCTCTTCCAAGGGGCATTTAAACCATCTTGTTAATCTACTGCGACCTGCACGTCTCTTCAATGGGGCATTTAAACCGTCTTGTTAAGCTACTGCAACCTGCATGTCTCTTCCAAGGGGCATTTAAACTGTCTTGTTAAGCTACTGCGACCTACACCGCTCTTCCAAAGGGCATTTAAACCGACTTGTTAAGCTACTGTGACCTGCACGTCTCTTCCAAGGGGCATTTAAATCGTCTTGTTAAGCTACTGCGACCTGCACTTCTCTTCCAAGGGGCATTTCAACCATCTTGTTAAGCTACTGCGACCTCCACTGCTCTACCAAGGGGCATTTAAACCATCTTTTTAAGCTACTGCAACCTGCACGTCTCTTCCAAGGGGCATTTAAAAAGTTTTGTTAAGCTACTGCGACCTTCACCGCTCTTCCAAGGGGCATTTAAACCGTCTTGTTAAGCTACTGCGACCTCCTCCGCTCTTCCAAGGGGCATTTAAACCGTCTTGTTAAGCTACTGCGACCTGCACGTTTCTTCCAAGGGGCATTTAAACCGTCTTGTTAAGCTACTGCGACCTGCACGTCTCTTCCAAGGGACATTTAAACCATCTTGTTAAGCTACTGCGACTTGCACGTCTCTTCCAAGGGGCATTTAAACCGTCTTGCTAAGCTACAGTAATCTCCACCACTTTTCCAAGGGGCATTTAAACAGTCTTGTTAAGCTATTGCGACCTGCACGTCCCTTCCAAGGGCCATTTAAACCTTCTTGGTTAGCTTCTGCGAAATGCACGTCTCTTCCAAGGGGAATTTAAACCATCTTGTTAAGCTAATGCGACCTTCACGTCTCTTCCAAGGGGCATTTAAACCGTCATGTTAAGCTACTGCGACCTCCACCGACCTTCCAAGGGGCATTTAAACCATCTTATTAAGCTACTGCGACCTGCACGTCTCTTCCAAGGGGCATTTAAACCGTCTTGTTAAGCAACTGCGACCTGCACGTCTCTTCCAAGGTGCATTTAAACTGTCTTGTTAAGCTACTGCGACCTCCACCGCTCCTCAGAGTGGCATTTAAACTGTCTTGTTAAGCTACTGCGACCTGAACGTCTCTTCCAAGGGGCATTTAAACCGTCTTGTTAAGCTACTGCAACCTGCATGTCTCTTCCAACGGGCATTTAAACCGTCTTTTTAAGCTCCTGTGACCTGCACGTGTCTTCCAAGGGGCATTTAAACCGTCTTGTTAAGCAACTGCGACCTGCACGTCTCTTCCAAGGGGCATTTAAACTGTCTTGTTAAGCTACTGCGACCTCCACCGCTCCTCCAAGTGGCATTTAAACCGTCTTGCTAAGCTACTGCTACCTGCACGTCTCTTCCAAGGGGCATTTAAACCGTCTTGTTAAGCTACTGCGACCTGCACGTCTCTTCCAAGGGACATTTAAACCGTCTTATTAAGCTCCTGTGACCTGCACTTCTCTTCCAAGGGGCATTTAAACCGTCTTGGTAAGATACTGCGACCTGCAAGCCTTTTCTAAGGGGCATTTAAACCCTTTTGTTAAGCTTCTGCGACCTGCACGTCTCTTGCAAGGGGCATTTAAAACGGCTTGTTAAGCAACTGCGACCTGCACGTCTCTTCCAAGGGGCATTTAAACTGTCTTGTTAAGCTACTGCGACCTCCACCGCTCCTCCAAGTGGCATTTAAACCATCTTGTTAAGCTACTGCGACCTGCACGTCTCTTCCAAGGGGCATTTAAACCGTCTTGTTAAGCTACTGCGACCTGCACGTCTCTTCCAAGGGGCATTTAAACTGTCTTGTTAAGCTTCTGCGACCTCCACCGCTCTTCCAAGCGGTATTTAAACTGTCTTGTTAAGCTACTGCGACCTGCACGTCTCTTCCAAGGGGCATTTAAACCGTCTTGTTAAGCTACTGCGACCTGCACGTCTCTTCCAAAGGGCATTTAAACAGTCTTGTTAAGGTGCTGCGACCTGCACGTCTCTTCCAAGGGGCATTTAAACAGTCTTGTTAAGCTGCTACGACCTGCATGTCTCTTCCAAGGGGCATTTAAACTGTCTTGTTAAGCTACTGGACCTCCACCGCTCTTCCATGGGGCATTTATAAAGTCTTGTTAAGCTACAGCGACCTGCACGTCTCTTCCAATGGCCATCTAAACCTTCTTGGTAAGCTACTGCGACCAGCAAGCCTCTTCCAAGGGGCATTTAAAACATCTTGTTAAGCTACTGCAACCTGCACGTCTTTTCCAAGGGGCATTTAAACCATCTTGTTAAGCTACTGCGACCTCCACCGCTCCTCCAAGGGGCATTTAAACCATCTTGTTAAGCTACTGCGACCTGCACGTCTCTTGCAAGGGGCATTTAAACCGTCTTGATAAGCTACTGCGACCTGCACGTCTATTCCAAGGGGCATTTAAACCGTCTTGTTAAGCTACTGCGACCTCCACCTCTCTTCCAAGGGGCATTTAAACCGTCTTATTAAGCTACTGCGACCTGCACGTCTCTTCCAAGGGGCATTTAAACCGTCTTGTTAAGCTACTGCGACCTGCACATCTCTTCCAAGGGGCATTTAAACTGTCTTGTTAAGCCACTGCGACCTCCACCGCTCTTCCAAGGGGCATTTAAACCGTCTTGTTAAGCTACTGTGACCTGCATGTCTCTTCCAAGGGGCATTTAAACCATCTTGTTAAGCTACTGCAACCTGCACATCTTTTCCAAGGGGCATTTAAACCGTCTTGTTAAGCTACTGCGACCTGCATGTCTCTTCCAAGGGGCATTTAAAACATCTTGTTCAGCTACTGCAACCTGCACGTCTTTTCCAAGGGGCATTTAAACTGTCTTATTAAGCTACTGCGACCTCCACCGCTCTTCCAAGGGGCATTTAAACCATCTTGTTAAGCTACTGCGACCAGCATGTCTCTTCCAAGGGGCATTTAAGCCGTCTTGGTAAGATACTGCGACCTGCACGTCTCTTCCAAGGGGCATTTACACTATCTTGTTAAGCTACTGCGACCTGCACGTCTTTTCCAAGGGGCATTTAAACCATCTTGTTAAGTAACTGCGACTTGCATGTCTCTTCCAAGGGGCATTTAAACTGTGTTGTTAAGCTACTGCGACCTCCACCGCTCCTCCAAGTGGCATTTAAACCATCTTGTTAAGCTACTGCGACCTGCACGTCTCTTCCAAGGGGCATTTAATCCGTCTTGTTAAGCTACTGCGACCTGCACGTCTCTTCCAAGGGGCATTTAAACTGTCTTGTTAAGCTTCTGCGACCTCCACCGCTCTTCCAAGCGGTATTTAAACTGTCTTGTTAAGCTACTGCGACCTGCACGTCTCTTCCAAGGGGCATTTAAACCGTCTTGTTAAGCTACTGCTACCTGCACGTCTCTTCCAAGGGGCATTTAAACCATCTTGTAAAGCTACTGTAACCTCCACCACTTTTCCAAGGGGCATTTAAACCGTCTTGTTAAGCTACTGCGACCTGCACGTCTCTTCAATGGGGCATTTAAACCGTCTTGTTAAGCTACTGCGACCTACACCGCTCTTCCAAGGGGCATTTAAACCGTCTTGTTAAGCTACTACGACCTGCCCGTCTCTTCCAAGGGGCATTTAAACCGTCTTGTTAAGCTACTGCGACCTCCACCGCTTAACCAAGGGGCGTTTAAACCGTCTTTTTAAGCTACTGCAACCTGCACGTCTCTTCCAAGGGGCAATTAAACCATTTTGTCAAGCTACTGCGTCCTCCACCGCTCTTCCAAGGGCAATTTAAACTGTCTTGGTAAGCTACTGCGACCTGCAAGCCTCTTCCAAGGGGCATTTATACCGTCTTATTAAGCTACTGCAACCTGCACGTCTTTTCCAAGGGGCATTTAAACCGTCTCGTTAAGCTACTGTGACCTCCACCGCTCTTCCAAGGGGCATTTAAACCATCTTTTTAAGCTACTGCGACCTGCACGTCTCTTCCAAGGGGCATTTAATCCGTCTTGATAAGCTACTGCGACCTGCACGTCTATTCCAAGGGGCAATTTAACCATCTTGTTAAGCTACTGCGACGTACACCTCTTTACCAAGGGGCATTTAAACCGTCTTATTAAGCTACTGCGACTTGTACATCTCTTCCAAGGGGCATTTAAAAAGTCTTGTTAAGCCACTGCGACCTGCACGTCTCTTCCAAGGGGCATTTAAACTGTCTTGTTAAGCTACTGCGACCTCCACCGCTCTTCCAAGGGGAATCTAAACCGTCTTGTTAAGCTACTGCGACTTGCACGTCTCTTCCAAGGGGCATTTAAACCGTCTTGTTAAGCTACTGTAACCTCCACCACTTTTCCAAGGGGCATTTAAACAGTCTTGTTAACCTACTGCGACCTGCACGTCTCTTACAAGGGGCATTTAAACCGTCTTGTTAAGCTACAGCGATCTGCATGTCTTTTACAAGGGGCATTTGAACCGTCTTGTTAAGCTACTGCGACCTCCACCGGTCTTCCAAGGGGCATTTAAACCATCTTGTTAAGCTACTGCGACCTGCAAGCCTTTTCTAAGGGGCATTTAAACCCTTTTGTTAAGCTTCTGCGACCTGCTCGTCTCTTGCAAGGGGCATTTAAAACGTCTTGTTAAGCTACTGCGACCTCTACCGCTCTTCCAAGGGGCATTTCAACGGTCTTGTTAAGCTACTGCGACCTCCACCGCTCTTCCAAGGGGCATTTAAACCATCTTGTTAAGCTACTGCGACCTACACGTCTCTTCCAAGGGGCATTTAAACTGTCTTGTTAAGCTACTGCGACCTGCACGTCTCTTCCAAGGGAGATTTAAACCGTCTTATTAAGCTCCTGTGACCTGCACGTCTCTTCCAAGGGGCATTTAACCTGTCTTGTTAAGCTTCTGCGACCTCCACCGCTCTTCCAAGGGGCATTTAAACCATCTTGTTAAGCTACTGCGACCTGCACGTCTCTTCCAAAGGGCATTTAAACCGTCTTGTTAAACTACTGCGACCTACACGTCTCTTCCAAGGGGCATTTAAACTGTCTTGTTAAGCTACTGTGACCTCCACCTCTCTTCCAAGTGGCATTTCAACGGTCTTGTTAAGCTACTGCGACCTGCACGCCTCTTCCAAGGGGCATTTAAACAGTCTTGTTAAGCTACTGTGACCTACATGTCTCTTCCAAGGGGCATTTAAACCGTCTTGTTAAGTTACTGCGACCTCCACCGCTCTTCCAAGGGGCATTTAAACCGTCTTGTTAAGCTACTGCGACCTGCACGTCTCTTCCAAGGGCCATTTTAACCTTCTTGGTAAGCTACTGCGACCTGCAAGCCTCTTCCAAGGGGCATTTAAAATGTCTTGTTAAGCTTCTGCGACCTGCACGTCTCTTCCAAGGGGCATTTAAACCATCTTGTTAGGCTAATGCGAACTTCACGTCTTTTCCAATGGGCATTTAAACCATCTTGTTAAGCTACTGCGACCTCCACCGCTCTTCCAAGGGGCATTTAAACCATCCTGTTAAGCTACTGCGACCTGCACGTCTGTTCCAAGGGGCATTTAAAGCGTCTTGTTAAGCAACTGCGACCTGCACGTCTCTTCCAAGGGGCATTTAAACCGTCTTGTTAACCTACTGCGACCTGCACGTCTCTTCCAAGGGGCATTTAACCTGTCTTGTTAAGCTTCTGCGACCTCCACCGCTCTTCCAAGGGGCATTTAAACCATCTTGTTAAGCTACTGCGACCTGCACGTCTCTTCCAAAGGGCATTTAAACAGTCTTGTTAAACTACTGCGACCTGCACGTCTCTTCAATCGGGCATTTAAACCGTCTTGTTAAGCTACTGCAACCTGCATGTCTCTTCCAAGGGGCATTTAAACCGTCTTGTTAAGCTACTGCGACCTGCACTTCTCTTCCAAGGGGCATTTAAACCATCTTGTTAAGCTACTGCGACCTGCACGTCTCTTCCAAGGGGCATTTAAACAGTCTTGTTAAGCTGCTACGACCTGCATGTCTCTTCCAAGGGGCATTTAAACCATCTTGTTAAGCTACTGCGACCTGCACGTCTCTTCCAAGGGCAATTTAAACTGTCTTGGTAAGCTACTGCGACCTGCAAGCCTCTTCCAAGGGGCATTTATACCGTCTTATTAAGCTACTGCAACCTGCACGTCTTTTCCAAGGGGCATTTAAACCGTCTCGTTAAGCTACTGCGACCTCCACCGCTCTTCCAAGGGGCATTTAAACCATCTTTTTAAGCTACTGCGACCTGCACGTCTCTTCCAAGGGGCATTTAAACCGTCTTGATAAGCTACTGCGACCTGCACGTCTATTCCAAGGGGCAATTTAACCATCTTGTTAAGCTACTGCGACGTCCACCTCTTTACCAAGGGGCATTTAAACCGTCTTATTAAGCTACTGCGACTTGTACATCTCTTCCAAGGGGCATTTAAAAAGTCTTGTTAAGCCACTGCGACCTGCACGTCTCTTCCAAGGGGCATTTAAACTGTCTTGTTAAGCTACTGCGACCTCCACCGCTCTTCCAAGGGGAATCTA
Organism: Phyllobates terribilis; assembly: GCF_046119375.1. Classification (NCBI taxonomy): domain Eukaryota; kingdom Metazoa; phylum Chordata; class Amphibia; order Anura; family Dendrobatidae; genus Phyllobates; species Phyllobates terribilis. The sequence continues at coordinate 837,723 of NW_027362964.1, forward strand.
AACCGTCTTGTTAAGCTACTGCGACTTGCACGTCTCTTCCAAGGGGCATTTAAACCGTCTTGTTAAGCTACTGTAATCTCCACCACTTTTCCAAGGGGCATTTAAACAGTCTTGTTAACCTACTGCGACCTGCACGTCTCTTACAAGGGGCATTTAAACCGTCTTGTTAAGCTACAGCGATCTGCATGTCTCTACCAAGGGGCATTTAAACCATCTTGTTAAGCTACTGCGACCTGCACGTCTTTTCCAAGGTGCATTTAAACCGTCTTGTTAAGCTACTGCGACCTCCACCGGTCTTCCAAGGGGCATTTAAACCATCTTGTTAAGCTACTGCGACCTGCAAGCCTTTTCTAAGGGGCATTTAAACCCTTTTGTTAAACTTCTGCGACCTGCTCGTCTCTTGCAAGGGGCATTTAAAACGTCTTGTTAAGCTACTGCGACCTCTACCGCTCTTCCAAGGGGCATTTCAACGGTCTTGTTAAGCTACTGCGACCTCCACCGCTCTTCCAAGGGGCATTTAAACCATCTTGTTAAGCTACTGCGACCTACACGTCTCTTCCAAGGGGCATTTAAACTGTCTTGTTAAGCTACTGCGACCTGCACGTCTCTTCCAAGGGAGATTTAAACCGTCTTATTAAGCTCCTGTGACCTGCACGTCTCTTCCAAGGGGCATTTAACCTGTCTTGTTAAGCTTCTGCGACCTCCACCGCTCTTCCAAGGGGCATTTAAACCATCTTGTTAAGCTACTGCGACCTGCACGTCTCTTCCAAAGGGCATTTAAACCGTCTTGTTAAACTACTGCGACCTACACGTCTCTTCCAAGGGGCATTTAAACTGTCTTGTTAAGCTACTGTGACCTCCACCTCTCTTCCAAGTGGCATTTCAACGGTCTTGTTAAGCTACTGCGACCTGCACGCCTCTTCCAAGGGGCATTTAAACAGTCTTGTTAAGCTACTGTGACCTACATGTCTCTTCCAAGGGGCATTTAAACCGTCTTGTTAAGTTACTGCGACCTCCACCGCTCTTCCAAGGGGCATTTAAACCGTCTTGTTAAGCTACTGCGACCTGCACGTCTCTTCCAAGGGCCATTTTAACCTTCTTGGTAAGCTACTGCGACCTGCAAGCCTCTTCCAAGGGGCATTTAAAATGTCTTGTTAAGCTTATGCGACCTGCACGTCTCTTCCAAGGGGCATTTAAACCATCTTGTTAGGCTAATGCGAACTTCACGTCTTTTCCAATGGGCATTTAAACCATCTTATTAAGCTACTGCGACCTCCACCGCTCTTCCAAGGGGCATTTAAACCATCCTGTTAAGCTACTGCGACCTGCACTTCTTTTCCAAGGGGCATTTAAAGCGTCTTGTTAAGCAACTGCGACCTGCACGTCTCTTCCAAGGGGCATTTAAACCGTCTTGTTAACCTACTGCGACCTGCACGTCTCTTCCAAGGGGCATTTAACCTGTCTTGTTAAGCTTCTGCGACCTCCACCGCTCTTCCAAGGGGCATTTAAACCATCTTGTTAAGCTACTGCGACCTGCACGTCTCTTCCAAAGGGCATTTAAACCGTCTTGTTAAACTACTGCGACCTGCACGTCTCTTCAATCGGGCATTTAAACCGTCTTGTTATGCTACTGCAACCTGCATGTCTCTTCCAAGGGGCATTTAAACCGTCTTGTTAAGCTACTACGACCTGCACGTCTCTTCCAAGCGGCATTTAAACAGTCTTGTTAAGCTGCTGTAACCTGCATGTCTCTTCCAAAGGGCATTTAAACTGTCTTGTTAAGCTACTGCGACCTACACCGCTCTTCCAAAGGGCATTTAAACCGTCTTGTTAAGCTACTGCGACCTGCACGTCTCTTCCAAGGGGCATTTAAATCGTCTTGGTAATCTACTGCGACCTGCACTTCTCTTCCAAGGGGCATTTAAACCATCGTGTTAAGCTACTGCGACCTCCACCGCTCTACCAAGGGGCATTTAAACCATCCTGTTAAGCTACTGCGACCTGCACGTCTCTTCCAAGGGCCATTTAAACTGTCTTGGTAATCTACTGCGACCTGCAAGCCTCTTCCAAGGGGCATTTAAAACGTTTTGTTAAGCTACTGCGAACTTCACCGCTCTTCCAAGGGGCATTTAAACCGTCTTGCAAAGCTACTGCGACCTCCTCCGCTCTTCCAAGGGGCATTTAAACCGTCTTGTTAAGCTACTGCGACCTGCACGTTTCTTCCAAGGGGCATTTAAACCGTCTTGTTAAGCTCCTGCGACCTGCACGTCTCTTCCAAAGGGCATTTAAACCATCTTGTTAAGATACTGCGACTTGCACGTCTCTTCCAAGGGGCAATTAAACCGTCTTGTTAAGCTACTGTAATCTCCACCACTTTTCCAAGGGGCATTTAAACAGTCTTGTTAAGCTACTGCAACCTGCACGTCTCTTCCAAGGGTCATTTAAACCTTCTTGGTAAGCTTCTGCGACTTGCACGTCTCTTCCAAGGGGAATTTAAACCATCTTGTTAAGCTAATGCGACCTTCACGTCTCTTCCAAGGGGCATTTAAACCGTCTTGTTAAGCTACTGCGACATCCACCGCCCTTCCAAGGGGCATTTAAACCATCTTGTTAAGCTACTGCGACCTGCACGTCTCTTCCAAGGGGCATTTAAACCGTCTTGTTAAGCAACTGCGACCTGCACCGCTCCTCCAAGTGGCAATTAAACCGTCTTGTTAAGCTACTGCGACCTGCACGTCTCTTCCAAGGGGCATTTAAACCGTCTTGTTAAGCTACTGCGACCTGCACGTCTCTTCCAAGGGACATTTAAACCGTCTTATTAAGCTCCTGTGACATGCACGTCTCTTCCAATGGGCATTTAAACCGTCTTGTTAAGCAACTGCGACCTGCTCGTCTCTTCCAAGGGGCATTTAAACCGTCTTCTTAAGCAACTGCGACCTGCACGTCTCTTCCAAGGGGCATTTAAAACCATCTTGTTAAACTACTGCGACCTCGACCGCTCCTCCAAGTGGCATTTAAACCGTCTTGTTAAGCTACTGCGACCTGCACGTCTCTTCCAAGGGGACATTTAAACTGTCTTATTAAGCAACTGCGACCTGCACATCTCTTCCAAGGGGCATTTCAACCGTCTTGTTAAACTCCTGTGACCTGCACGTCTCTTCCAAGGGGCATTTATACCGTCTTGTTAAGCTACTGCGACCTCCTCCGCTCTTCCAAGGGGCATTTAAAAAGTCTTGTTAAGCTACTCCGACCTGCACGTTTCTTCCAAGAGGCATTTAAACCGTCTTGTTAAGCTACTGCGACCTCCTCCGCTCTTCCAAGGAGCATTTAAACCATCTTGTTAAGCTACTGTGACCTGCACATCTCTTCCAAGGGGCATTTAAACCATCTTGTTAAGCTACTGTGACCTGCACTTCTCTTCCAAGGGGCATTTAAAACATCTTGTTAAGCTACTGCAACCTGCACGTCTATTCCAATGGGCATTTAAACAGTCTTGTTAAGCTACTGCGACCTGCACGTCTCTTCCAAGGGGCATTTAAACAGTCTTGTTAAGCTACTGCGACCTGCATGTCTCTTCCAAGGGGCATTTATCTGTCTTGTTACGCTACTGCGACCTCCACCGCTCTTTCAAGGGGCATTTAAACCATCTTGTTAAGCTACTGCGACCTGCACGTCTCTTCCAAGGGCCATTTAAACCGTCTTGGTAAGCTACTGCGACCTGCAAGCCTCTTCCAAGCGGCATTTATACCGTCTTGTTAAGCTACTGCGACCTGTACGTCTCTTCCAAGGGGCATTTAAAACATCTTGTTAAGCTACTGCAACCTGCACGTCTTTTCCAAGGGGCATTTAAACCGTCTTGTTAAGCTACTGCGTCCTCCACCGCTCTTCCAAGGGGCATTTAAACCATCTTGTTAAGCTACTGCGACCTGCACGTCTCTTCCAGGGGGCATTTAAACCGTCTAGGTAAGCTACTGCGACCTGCAAGCCTTTTCTAAGGGGCATTTAAACCCTTTTGTTAAGCTTCTGCGACCTGCACGTCTCTTGCAAGGGGCATGTAAACCGTCTTGATAAGCTACTGCGACCTGAACGTCTATTCCAAGGGGCATTTAAACCGTCTTGTTAAGCTACTGCGACCTGCACGTCTCTTCCAAAGGGCATTTAAATCGTCTTGTTAAGCCTACTGCGACTTGCACGTCTCTTCCAAGGGGCATTTAGACCGTTTTGTTAAGCTACTGCGACCACCACCGCTCTTCCAAGGGGCATTTAAACCGTCTTGTTAAGCTACTGCGACCTCCTCCGCTCTTCCAAGGGGCATTTAAAAAGTCTTGTTAAGCTACTCCGACCTGCACGTTTCTTCCAAAGGCATTTAAACCGTCTTGTTAAGCTACTGCGACCTCCTCCGCTCTTCCAAGGAGCATTTAAACCATCTTGTTAAGCTACTGTGACCTGAACATCTCTTCCAAGGGGCATTTAAACCATCTTGTTAAGCTACTGTGACCTGCACTTCTCTTCCAAGGGGCATTTAAAACATCTTGTTAAGCTACTGCAACCTGCACGTCTTTTCCAATGGGCATTTAAACAGTCTTGTTAAGCTACTGCGACCTGCACGTCTCTTCCAAGGGGCATTTAAACAGTCTTGTTAAGCTACTGCGACCTGCATGTCTCTTCCAAGGGGCATTTATCTGTCTTGTTACGCTACTGCGACCTCCACCGCTCTTTCAAGGGGCATTTAAACCATCTTGTTAAGCTACTGCGACCTGCACGTCTCTTCCAAGGGCCATTTAAACCGTCTTGGTAAGCTACTGCGACCTGCAAGCCTCTTCCAAGCGGCATTTATACCGTCTTGTTAAGCTACTGCGACCTGTACGTCTCTTCCAAGGGGCATTTAAAACATCTTGTTAAGCTACTGCAACCTGCACGTCTTTTCCAAGGGGCATTTAAACCGTCTTGTTAAGCTACTGCGTCCTCCACCGCTCTTCCAAGGGGCATTTAAACCATCTTGTTAAGCTACTGCGACCTGCACGTCTCTTCCAGGGGGCATTTAAACCGTCTTGGTAAGCTACTGCGACCTGCAAGCCTTTTCTAAGGGGCATTTAAACCCTTTTGTTAAGCTTCTGCGACCTGCACGTCTCTTGCAAGGGGCATGTAAACCGTCTTGATAAGCTACTGCGACCTGAACGTCTATTCCAAGAGGCATTTAAACCGTCTTTTTAAGCTACTGCGACCTCCACCTCTCTTCCAAGGAGCATTTAAACCGTCTTATTAAGCTACTGCGACCTGCACGTCTCTTCCAAGGGGCATTTAAACAGTCTTGTTAAGCTTCTGCGACCTGCATGTCTCTTCCAAGGGGCATTTAAACCGTCTTGTTAAGCTACTGCGAACTGCACGTCTCTTCCAAGGGCCATTTAAACCATCTTGGTAAGCTACTGCGACCTGCAAGACTCTTCCAAGGGGAATTTATAGCGTCTTTTTAAGCTACTGCGACCTTCAAGACTCTTCCAAGGGGCATATAAACCGTCTTGGAAAGCTACTGCGACCTGCAAGCCTTTTCTAAGGGGCATTTAAATCCTCTTGTTAAGCTACTGCGACCTGCACGTCTCTTCCAAGGGGCATTTAAACCGTCTTGTTAAGCTACTGCGTACTGCACGTCTCTTCCAAGGGCCATTTAAACCATCTTGGTAAGCTACTGCGACCTGCAAGACTCTTCCAAGGGGAATTTATAGCGTCTTTTTAAGCTACTGCGACCTTCAAGACTCTTCCAAGGGGCATTTAAACCGTCTTGGTAAGCTACTGCGACCTGCAAGCCTTTTCTAAGGGGCATTTAAACCCTCTTGTTAAGCTACTGCGACCTGCACGTCTACTGCAAGTGGCATTTAAACCGTCTTGTTAAGCTACTGCGACCTGCACGTCTCTTCCAAGGGCCATTTAAACTGTCTTGTTAAGCTACTGCGACCTCCACCGCTCTTCCAAGGGGCATTTCAACCGTCTTGTTAAGCTCCTGCGACCTGCACGTTTCTTCCAAGGTGCATTTAAACCATCTTGTTAAGCTACTGCGACCTGCATGTCTCTTCCAAGGGGAATTTAAACCGTCTTATTAAGCTACTGCGACCAGCACGTCTCTTCCAAGGAACACTTAAACCGTCTTATTAAGCTACTGCGACTTGCACGTCTCTTTCAAGGGGCATTTAAACCGTCTTGTTAAGCTACTGTAATCTCCACCACTTTTCCAAGGGGCATTTAAACCATCTTGTTATGCTACTGCGACCAGCACGTCTCTTCCAAGGGGCAATTAAACCGTCTTGTTAAGCTAGTGTGACCTGCACGTCTCTTCCAAGGGGCATTTAAACCGTCTTGTTAAGCAACTGCGACCTGCACGTCTCTTCCAAGGGGCATTTAAACTGTCTTGTTAAGCTACTGCGACCTCCACCGCTCCTCCAAGTGGCATTTAAACCGCATTGTTAAGCTACTGAGACCTGCACGTCTCTTCCAAGGGGCATTTAAACCATCTTGTTAAGCTACTGCGACCTGCACGTCTCTTCCAAGGGGCATTTAAACCATCTTATTAAGCTACTGTGACATGCACGTCGCTTCCAATGGGCATTTAAACAGTCTTGTTGAGCAACTGCGACCTGCACGTCTCTTCCAAGGGGCATTTAAACCGTCTTATTAAGCTACTGCGACCTCCACCGCTCCTCCAAGTGGCATTTAAACCGTCTTGTTAAGCTACTGCGACCTGCACGTCTCTTCCAAGGGGCATTTCAACTGTCTTGTTAAGCTACTGCGACCTCCACCGCTCCTCCAAGGGGCATTTAAACCGTATTGTTAAGCAACTGCGACCTGCACGTCTCTTCCAAGGGGCATTTAAACCGTCTTATTAAGCTACTGCGACCTCCACCGCTCCTCCAAGGGGCATTTAAACCGTCTTGTTAAGCTACTGCGAACTGCACGTCTCTTTCAAGGGGCATTTAAACCGTCTTGTTAAGCTCCTGTGACCTGCACGTCTCTTCCAAGAGGCATTTAAACCGTTTTGTTAAGCAACTGCGACCTGCAAGTCTCTTCCAAGGGGCATTTAAACTGTCTTGTTAATCTACTGTGACCTCCACCGCTCCTCCAAGTGGCATTTAAACCGTCTTGTTAAGCTACTGCGACCTGCACGTCTCTTCCAAGTGGCATTTAAACCATCTTGTTAAGCTACTACGACCTGCAAGCCTTTTCTAAGGGGCATTTAAACCCTTTTGTTAAGCTTCTGCGAAATGCACGTCTCTTGCAAGGGGCATGTAAACCGTCTTGATAAGCTACTGCGACCTGAACGTCTACTCCAAGGGGCATTTAAACCGTCTTGTTAAGCTACTGCGACCTCCACCTCTCTTCCAAGGGGCATTTAAACCGTCTTATTAAGCTTCTGCTACTTGCATGTCTCTTCCAAGGGGCATTTAAACAGTCTTGTTAAGCTTCTGCTACTTGCATGTCTCTTCCAAGGGGCATTTAAACCGTCTTGTTAAGCTAGTGCGACCTCCACAGCTCTTCCAACGGCCATTTAAACCATCTTGGTAAGCTACTGCGACCTGCAAGACTCTTCCAAGGGGCATTTATAGCGTCTTGTTAAGCTACTGCGACCTGCACGTGTCTTCCAAGGTGCATTTAAACCGTCTTGGTAAGCTACTAAGACCTGCAAGACTTTTCTAAGGGGCATTTAAACCCTCTTGTTAAGCTACTGTGACCTGCACTTCTCCTGCAAGTGGCATTTAAACCGTCTTGTTAAGCTACTGCGACCTGCACGTCTCTTCCATGGGGCATTTAAGCAGTCTTGTTAAGCTTCTGCGACCTTCACGTCTCTTCCAAGGGCCATTTAAACTGTCTTGTTAAGCTCCTGCGACCTGCACGTCTCTTCCAAGGGGCATTTAAACCATCTTGTTAAGCTACTGCGACCTGCATGTCTCTTCCAAGGGGCATTTAAACCGTCTTATTAAGCTACTGCGACCTGCACGTCTCTTCCAAGGGGCATTTAAACCGTCTCATTAAGCTACTGCGTCCTGCACGTCTCTTCCAAGGGGCATTTAAACCGTCTTGTTAAGCTACTGTAATCTCCACCACTTTTCCAAGGGGTATTTAAACTGTCTTGTTAAGCTACTGGGACCTGTACGTCTCTTCCAAGGGGCATTTAAACCATCTCGTTAAGCTACTGCGACCTGCATGTCTCTACCAAGGGGCATTTAAACCGTCTTGTTAAGCTACTGCGACCTGCACGTCTCTTCCAAGGAACATTTAAATCGTCTTATTAAGCTACTGCGACTTGCACATCTCTTTCAAGGGGCATTTAAACCGTCTTGTTAAGCTACTGTAATATCCACCACTTTTCCAAGGGGCATTTAAACCATCTTGTTAAGCTACTGCGACCAGCACGTCTCTTCCAAGGGGCAATTAAACCATCTTGTTAAGCTAGTGCGACCTGCACGTCTCTTCCAAGGGGCATTTAAACCATCTTGTTAAGCAACTGCGACCTGCAAGTCTCTTCCAAGGGGCATTTAAACTGTCTTGTTAAGCTACTGCGACCTCCATCGCTCCTCCAAGTGGCATTTAAACCGCCTTGTTAAGCTACTGCGACCTGCACGTCTCTTCCAAGGGGCATTTAAACCGTCTTGTTAAGCTACTGCGACGTGCACGTCTCTTCCAAGGGGCATTTAAACCGTCTTATTAAGCTACTGTGACATGCACGTCTCTTCCAATGGGCATTTAAACCGTCTTCTTAAGCAACTGCGACCTGCACGTCTCTTCCAAGGGGCATTTAAACCGTATTGTTAATCAACTGCGACCTGCACGTCTCTTCCAAGGGGCATTTAAACTGTCTTGTTAAGCTACTGCGACCTCCACAGCTCCTCCAAGTGGCATTTAAACCGTCTTGTTAAGCTACTGCGACCTGCACGTCTCTTCCAAGGGGCATTTCAACTGTCTTGTTAAGCTACTGCGACCTCCACCGCTCCTCCAAGTGGCATTTAAACCGTCTTGTTAAGCTACTGCGACCTACATGTCTCTTCCAAGGGTCATTTAAACCGTCTTGTTAAGCTACTGCGACCTGCACGTCTCTTCCAAGGGGCATTTAAACCGTCTTGTTAAGCTACTGCGACGTACACCTCTTTACCAAGGGGCATTTAAACCGTCTTATTAAGCTACTGCGACTTGTACATCTCTTCCAAGGGGCATTTAAAAAGTCTTGTTAAGCCACTGCGACCTGCACGTCTCTTCCAAGGGGCATTTAAACTGTCTTGTTAAGCTACTGCGACCTCCACCGCTCTTCCAAGGGGAATCTAAACCGTCTTGTTAAGCTACTGCGACTTGCACGTCTCTTCCAAGGGGCATTTAAACCGTCTTGTTAAGCTACTGTAACCTCCACCACTTTTCCAAGGGGCATTTAAACAGTCTTGTTAACCTACTGCGACCTGCACGTCTCTTACAAGGGGCATTTAAACCGTCTTGTTAAGCTACAGCGATCTGCATGTCTTTTACAAGGGGCATTTGAACCGTCTTGTTAAGCTACTGCGACCTCCACCGGTCTTCCAAGGGGCATTTAAACCATCTTGTTAAGCTACTGCGACCTGCAAGCCTTTTCTAAGGGGCATTTAAACCCTTTTGTTAAGCTTCTGCGACCTGCTCGTCTCTTGCAAGGGGCATTTAAAACGTCTTGTTAAGCTACTGCGACCTCTACCGCTCTTCCAAGGGGCATTTCAACGGTCTTGTTAAGCTACTGCGACCTCCACCGCTCTTCCAAGGGGCATTTAAACCATCTTGTTAAGCTACTGCGACCTACACGTCTCTTCCAAGGGGCATTTAAACTGTCTTGTTAAGCTACTGCGACCTGCACGTCTCTTCCAAGGGAGATTTAAACCGTCTTATTAAGCTCCTGTGACCTGCACGTCTCTTCCAAGGGGCATTTAACCTGTCTTGTTAAGCTTCTGCGACCTCCACCGCTCTTCCAAGGGGCATTTAAACCATCTTGTTAAGCTACTGCGACCTGCACGTCTCTTCCAAAGGGCATTTAAACCGTCTTGTTAAACTACTGCGACCTACACGTCTCTTCCAAGGGGCATTTAAACTGTCTTGTTAAGCTACTGTGACCTCCACCTCTCTTCCAAGTGGCATTTCAACGGTCTTGTTAAGCTACTGCGACCTGCACGCCTCTTCCAAGGGGCATTTAAACAGTCTTGTTAAGCTACTGTGACCTACATGTCTCTTCCAAGGGGCATTTAAACCGTCTTGTTAAGTTACTGCGACCTCCACCGCTCTTCCAAGGGGCATTTAAACCGTCTTGTTAAGCTACTGCGACCTGCACGTCTCTTCCAAGGGCCATTTTAACCTTCTTGGTAAGCTACTGCGACCTGCAAGCCTCTTCCAAGGGGCATTTAAAATGTCTTGTTAAGCTTCTGCGACCTGCACGTCTCTTCCAAGGGGCATTTAAACCATCTTGTTAGGCTAATGCGAACTTCACGTCTTTTCCAATGGGCATTTAAACCATCTTGTTAAGCTACTGCGACCTCCACCGCTCTTCCAAGGGGCATTTAAACCATCCTGTTAAGCTACTGCGACCTGCACGTCTGTTCCAAGGGGCATTTAAAGCGTCTTGTTAAGCAACTGCGACCTGCACGTCTCTTCCAAGGGGCATTTAAACCGTCTTGTTAACCTACTGCGACCTGCACGTCTCTTCCAAGGGGCATTTAACCTGTCTTGTTAAGCTTCTGCGACCTCCACCGCTCTTCCAAGGGGCATTTAAACCATCTTGTTAAGCTACTGCGACCTGCACGTCTCTTCCAAAGGGCATTTAAACAGTCTTGTTAAACTACTGCGACCTGCACGTCTCTTCAATCGGGCATTTAAACCGTCTTGTTAAGCTACTGCAACCTGCATGTCTCTTCCAAGGGGCATTTAAACCGTCTTGTTAAGCTACTGCGACCTGCACTTCTCTTCCAAGGGGCATTTAAACCATCTTGTTAAGCTACTGCGACCTGCACGTCTCTTCCAAGGGGCATTTAAACAGTCTTGTTAAGCTGCTACGACCTGCATGTCTCTTCCAAGGGGCATTTAAACCATCTTGTTAAGCTACTGCGACCTGCACGTCTCTTCCAAGGGCAATTTAAACTGTCTTGGTAAGCTACTGCGACCTGCAAGCCTCTTCCAAGGGGCATTTATACCGTCTTATTAAGCTACTGCAACCTGCACGTCTTTTCCAAGGGGCATTTAAACCGTCTCGTTAAGCTACTGCGACCTCCACCGCTCTTCCAAGGGGCATTTAAACCATCTTTTTAAGCTACTGCGACCTGCACGTCTCTTCCAAGGGGCATTTAAACCGTCTTGATAAGCTACTGCGACCTGCACGTCTATTCCAAGGGGCAATTTAACCATCTTGTTAAGCTACTGCGACGTCCACCTCTTTACCAAGGGGCATTTAAACCGTCTTATTAAGCTACTGCGACTTGTACATCTCTTCCAAGGGGCATTTAAAAAGTCTTGTTAAGCCACTGCGACCTGCACGTCTCTTCCAAGGGGCATTTAAACTGTCTTGTTAAGCTACTGCGACCTCCACCGCTCTTCCAAGGGGAATCTAAACCGTCTTGTTAAGCTACTGCGACTTGCACGTCTCTTCCAAGGGGCATTTAAACCGTCTTGTTAAGCTACTGTAATCTCCACCACTTTTCCAAGGGGCATTTAAACAGTCTTGTTAACCTACTGCGACCTGCACGTCTCTTACAAGGGGCATTTAAACCGTCTTGTTAAGCTACAGCGATCTGCATGTCTCTACCAAGGGGCATTTAAACCATCTTGTTAAGCTACTGCGACCTGCACGTCTTTTCCAAGGTGCATTTAAACCGTCTTGTTAAGCTACTGCGACCTCCACCGGTCTTCCAAGGGGCATTTAAACCATCTTGTTAAGCTACTGCGACCTGCAAGCCTTTTCTAAGGGGCATTTAAACCCTTTTGTTAAACTTCTGCGACCTGCTCGTCTCTTGCAAGGGGCATTTAAAACGTCTTGTTAAGCTACTGCGACCTCTACCGCTCTTCCAAGGGGCATTTCAACGGTCTTGTTAAGCTACTGCGACCTCCACCGCTCTTCCAAGGGGCATTTAAACCATCTTGTTAAGCTACTGCGACCTACACGTCTCTTCCAAGGGGCATTTAAACTGTCTTGTTAAGCTACTGCGACCTGCACGTCTCTTCCAAGGGAGATTTAAACCGTCTTATTAAGCTCCTGTGACCTGCACGTCTCTTCCAAGGGGCATTTAACCTGTCTTGTTAAGCTTCTGCGACCTCCACCGCTCTTCCAAGGGGCATTTAAACCATCTTGTTAAGCTACTGCGACCTGCACGTCTCTTCCAAAGGGCATTTAAACCGTCTTGTTAAACTACTGCGACCTACACGTCTCTTCCAAGGGGCATTTAAACTGTCTTGTTAAGCTACTGTGACCTCCACCTCTCTTCCAAGTGGCATTTCAACGGTCTTGTTAAGCTACTGCGACCTGCACGCCTCTTCCAAGGGGCATTTAAACAGTCTTGTTAAGCTACTGTGACCTACATGTCTCTTCCAAGGGGCATTTAAACCGTCTTGTTAAGTTACTGCGACCTCCACCGCTCTACCAAGGGGCATTTAAACCGTCTTGTTAAGCTACTGCGACCTGCACGTCTCTTCCAAGGGCCATTTTAACCTTCTTGGTAAGCTACTGCGACCTGCAAGCCTCTTCCAAGGGGCATTTAAAATGTCTTGTTAAGCTTATGCGACCTGCACGTCTCTTCCAAGGGGCATTTAAACCATCTTGTTAGGCTAATGCAAACTTCACGTCTTTTCCAATGGGCATTTAAACCATCTTATTAAGCTACTGCGACCTCCACCGCTCTTCCAAGGGGCATTTAAACCATCCTGTTAAGCTACTGCGACCTGCACTTCTTTTCCAAGGGGCATTTAAAGCGTCTTGTTAAGCAACTGCGACCTGCACGTCTCTTCCAAGGGGCATTTAAACCGTCTTGTTAACCTACTGCGACCTGCACGTCTCTTCCAAGGGGCATTTAACCTGTCTTGTTAAGCTTCTGCGACCTCCACCGCTCTTCCAAGGGGCATTTAAACCATCTTGTTAAGCTACTGCGACCTGCACGTCTCTTCCAAAGGGCATTTAAACCGTCTTGTTAAACTACTGCGACCTGCACGTCTCTTCAATCGGGCATTTAAACCGTCTTGTTATGCTACTGCAACCTGCATGTCTCTTCCAAGGGGCATTTAAACCGTCTTGTTAAGCTACTACGACCTGCACGTCTCTTCCAAGCGGCATTTAAACAGTCTTGTTAAGCTGCTGTAACCTGCATGTCTCTTCCAAAGGGCATTTAAACTGTCTTGTTAAGCTACTGCGACCTACACCGCTCTTCCAAAGGGCATTTAAACCGTCTTGTTAAGCTACTGCGACCTGCACGTCTCTTCCAAGGGGCATTTAAATCGTCTTGGTAATCTACTGCGACCTGCACTTCTCTTCCAAGGGGCATTTAAACCATCGTGTTAAGCTACTGCGACCTCCACCGCTCTACCAAGGGGCATTTAAACCATCCTGTTAAGCTACTGCGACCTGCACGTCTCTTCCAAGGGCCATTTAAACTGTCTTGGTAATCTACTGCGACCTGCAAGCCTCTTCCAAGGGGCATTTAAAACGTTTTGTTAAGCTACTGCGAACTTCACCGCTCTTCCAAGGGGCATTTAAACCGTCTTGCAAAGCTACTGCGACCTCCTCCGCTCTTCCAAGGGGCATTTAAACCGTCTTGTTAAGCTACTGCGACCTGCACGTTTCTTCCAAGGGGCATTTAAACCGTCTTGTTAAGCTCCTGCGACCTGCACGTCTCTTCCAAAGGGCATTTAAACCATCTTGTTAAGATACTGCGACTTGCACGTCTCTTCCAAGGGGCAATTAAACCGTCTTGTTAAGCTACTGTAATCTCCACCACTTTTCCAAGGGGCATTTAAACAGTCTTGTTAAGCTACTGCAACCTGCACGTCTCTTCCAAGGGTCATTTAAACCTTCTTGGTAAGCTTCTGCGACTTGCACGTCTCTTCCAAGGGGAATTTAAACCATCTTGTTAAGCTAATGCGACCTTCACGTCTCTTCCAAGGGGCATTTAAACCGTCTTGTTAAGCTACTGCGACATCCACCGCCCTTCCAAGGGGCATTTAAACCATCTTGTTAAGCTACTGCGACCTGCACGTCTCTTCCAAGGGGCATTTAAACCGTCTTGTTAAGCAACTGCGACCTGCACCGCTCCTCCAAGTGGCAATTAAACCGTCTTGTTAAGCTACTGCGACCTGCACGTCTCTTCCAAGGGGCATTTAAACCGTCTTGTTAAGCTACTGCGACCTGCACGTCTCTTCCAAGGGACATTTAAACCGTCTTATTAAGCTCCTGTGACATGCACGTCTCTTCCAATGGGCATTTAAACCGTCTTGTTAAGCAACTGCGACCTGCTCGTCTCTTCCAAGGGGCATTTAAACCGTCTTCTTAAGCAACTGCGACCTGCACGTCTCTTCCAAGGGGCATTTAAAACCATCTTGTTAAACTACTGCGACCTCGACCGCTCCTCCAAGTGGCATTTAAACCGTCTTGTTAAGCTACTGCGACCTGCACGTCTCTTCCAAGGGGACATTTAAACTGTCTTATTAAGCAACTGCGACCTGCACATCTCTTCCAAGGGGCATTTCAACCGTCTTGTTAAACTCCTGTGACCTGCACGTCTCTTCCAAGGGGCATTAAACCATCTTGTTAAGCTACTGCGACCACCACCGCTCTTCCAAGGGGCATTTATACCGTCTTGTTAAGCTACTGCGACCTCCTCCGCTCTTCCAAGGGGCATTTAAAAAGTCTTGTTAAGCTACTCCGACCTGCACGTTTCTTCCAAGAGGCATTTAAACCGTCTTGTTAAGCTACTGCGACCTCCTCCGCTCTTCCAAGGAGCATTTAAACCATCTTGTTAAGCTACTGTGACCTGCACATCTCTTCCAAGGGGCATTTAAACCATCTTGTTAAGCTACTGTGACCTGCACTTCTCTTCCAAGGGGCATTTAAAACATCTTGTTAAGCTACTGCAACCTGCACGTCTTTTCCAATGGGCATTTAAACAGTCTTGTTAAGCTACTGCGACCTGCACGTCTCTTCCAAGGGGCATTTAAACAGTCTTGTTAAGCTACTGCGACCTGCATGTCTCTTCCAAGGGGCATTTATCTGTCTTGTTACGCTACTGCGACCTCCACCGCTCTTTCAAGGGGCATTTAAACCATCTTGTTAAGCTACTGCGACCTGCACGTCTCTTCCAAGGGCCATTTAAACCGTCTTGGTAAGCTACTGCGACCTGCAAGCCTCTTCCAAGCGGCATTTATACCGTCTTGTTAAGCTACTGCGACCTGTACGTCTCTTCCAAGGGGCATTTAAAACATCTTGTTAAGCTACTGCAACCTGCACGTCTTTTCCAAGGGGCATTTAAACCGTCTTGTTAAGCTACTGCGTCCTCCACCGCTCTTCCAAGGGGCATTTAAACCATCTTGTTAAGCTACTGCGACCTGCACGTCTCTTCCAGGGGGCATTTAAACCGTCTAGGTAAGCTACTGCGACCTGCAAGCCTTTTCTAAGGGGCATTTAAACCCTTTTGTTAAGCTTCTGCGACCTGCACGTCTCTTGCAAGGGGCATGTAAACCGTCTTGATAAGCTACTGCGACCTGAACGTCTATTCCAAGGGGCATTTAAACCGTCTTGTTAAGCTACTGCGACCTGCACGTCTCTTCCAAAGGGCATTTAAATCGTCTTGTTAAGCCTACTGCGACTTGCACGTCTCTTCCAAGGGGCATTTAGACCGTTTTGTTAAGCTACTGCGACCACCACCGCTCTTCCAAGGGGCATTTAAACCGTCTTGTTAAGCTACTGCGACCTCCTCCGCTCTTCCAAGGGGCATTTAAAAAGTCTTGTTAAGCTACTCCGACCTGCACGTTTCTTCCAAAGGCATTTAAACCGTCTTGTTAAGCTACTGCGACCTCCTCCGCTCTTCCAAGGAGCATTTAAACCATCTTGTTAAGCTACTGTGACCTGAACATCTCTTCCAAGGGGCATTTAAACCATCTTGTTAAGCTACTGTGACCTGCACTTCTCTTCCAAGGGGCATTTAAAACATCTTGTTAAGCTACTGCAACCTGCACGTCTTTTCCAATGGGCATTTAAACAGTCTTGTTAAGCTACTGCGACCTGCACGTCTCTTCCAAGGGGCATTTAAACAGTCTTGTTAAGCTACTGCGACCTGCATGTCTCTTCCAAGGGGCATTTATCTGTCTTGTTACGCTACTGCGACCTCCACCGCTCTTTCAAGGGGCATTTAAACCATCTTGTTAAGCTACTGCGACCTGCACGTCTCTTCCAAGGGCCATTTAAACCGTCTTGGTAAGCTACTGCGACCTGCAAGCCTCTTCCAAGCGGCATTTATACCGTCTTGTTAAGCTACTGCGACCTGTACGTCTCTTCCAAGGGGCATTTAAAACATCTTGTTAAGCTACTGCAACCTGCACGTCTTTTCCAAGGGGCATTTAAACCGTCTTGTTAAGCTACTGCGTCCTCCACCGCTCTTCCAAGGGGAATTTAAACCATCTTGTTAAGCTACTGCGACCTGCACGTCTCTTCCAGGGGGCATTTAAACCGTCTTGGTAAGCTACTGCGACCTGCAAGCCTTTTCTAAGGGGCATTTAAACCCTTTTGTTAAGCTTCTGCGACCTGCACGTCTCTTGCAAGGGGCATGTAAACCGTCTTGATAAGCTACTGCGACCTGAACGTCTATTCCAAGAGGCATTTAAACCGTCTTGTTAAGCTACTGCGACCTCCACCTCTCTTCCAAGGAGCATTTAAACCGTCTTATTAAGCTACTGCGACCTGCACGTCTCTTCCAAGGGGCATTTAAACAGTCTTGTTAAGCTTCTGCGACCTGCATGTCTCTTCCAAGGGGCATTTAAACCGTCTTGTTAAGCTACTGCGAACTGCACGTCTCTTCCAAGGGCCATTTAAACCATCTTGGTAAGCTACTGCGACCTGCAAGACTCTTCCAAGGGGAATTTATAGCGTCTTTTTAAGCTACTGCGACCTTCAAGACTCTTCCAAGGGGCATATAAACCGTCTTGGAAAGCTACTGCGACCTGCAAGCCTTTTCTAAGGGGCATTTAAACCCTCTTGTTAAGCTACTGCGACCTGCACGTCTCTTCCAAGGGGCATTTAAACCGTCTTGTTAAGCTACTGCGTACTGCACGTCTCTTCCAAGGGCCATTTAAACCATCTTGGTAAGCTACTGCGACCTGCAAGACTCTTCCAAGGGGAATTTATAGCGTCTTTTTAAGCTACTGCGACCTTCAAGACTCTTCCAAGGGGCATTTAAACCGTCTTGGTAAGCTACTGCGACCTGCAAGCCTTTTCTAAGGGGCATTTAAACCCTCTTGTTAAGCTACTGCGACCTGCACGTCTACTGCAAGTGGCATTTAAACCGTCTTGTTAAGCTACTGCGACCTGCACGTCTCTTCCAAGGGCCATTTAAACTGTCTTGTTAAGCTACTGCGACCTCCACCTCTCTTCCAAGGGGCATTTCAACCGTCTTGTTAAGCTCCTGCGACCTGCACGTTTCTTCCAAGGTGCATTTAAACCATCTTGTTAAGCTACTGCGACCTGCATGTCTCTTCCAAGGGGAATTTAAACCGTCTTATTAAGCTACTGCGACCAGCACGTCTCTTCCAAGGAACACTTAAACCGTCTTATTAAGCTACTGCGACTTGCACGTCTCTTTCAAGGGGCATTTAAACCGTCTTGTTAAGCTACTGTAATCTCCACCACTTTTCCAAGGGGCATTTAAACCATCTTGTTATGCTACTGCGACCAGCACGTCTCTTCCAAGGGGCAATTAAACCGTCTTGTTAAGCTAGTGTGACCTGCACGTCTCTTCCAAGGGGCATTTAAACCGTCTTGTTAAGCAACTGCGACCTGCACGTCTCTTCCAAGGGGCATTTAAACTGTCTTGTTAAGCTACTGCGACCTCCACCGCTCCTCCAAGTGGCATTTAAACCGCATTGTTAAGCTACTGAGACCTGCACGTCTCTTCCAAGGGGCATTTAAACCATCTTGTTAAGCTACTGCGACCTGCACGTCTCTTCCAAGGGGCATTTAAACCATCTTATTAAGCTACTGTGACATGCACGTCGCTTCCAATGGGCATTTAAACAGTCTTGTTGAGCAACTGCGACCTGCACGTCTCTTCCAAGGGGCATTTAAACCGTCTTATTAAGCTACTGCGACCTCCACCGCTCCTCCAAGTGGCATTTAAACCGTCTTGTTAAGCTACTGCGACCTGCACGTCTCTTCCAAGGGGCATTTCAACTGTCTTGTTAAGCTACTGCGACCTCCACCGCTCCTCCAAGGGGCATTTAAACCGTATTGTTAAGCAACTGCGACCTGCACGTCTCTTCCAAGGGGCATTTAAACCGTCTTATTAAGCTACTGCGACCTCCACCGCTCCTCCAAGGGGCATTTAAACCGTCTTGTTAAGCTACTGCGAACTGCACGTCTCTTTCAAGGGGCATTTAAACCGTCTTGTTAAGCTCCTGTGACCTGCACGTCTCTTCCAAGAGGCATTTAAACCGTTTTGTTAAGCAACTGCGACCTGCAAGTCTCTTCCAAGGGGCATTTAAACTGTCTTGTTAATCTACTGTGACCTCCACCGCTCCTCCAAGTGGCATTTAAACCGTCTTGTTAAGCTACTGCGACCTGCACGTCTCTTCCAAGTGGCATTTAAACCATCTTGTTAAGCTACTACGACCTGCAAGCCTTTTCTAAGGGGCATTTAAACCCTTTTGTTAAGCTTCTGCGAAATGCACGTCTCTTGCAAGGGGCATGTAAACCGTCTTGATAAGCTACTGCGACCTGAACGTCTACTCCAAGGGGCATTTAAACCGTCTTGTTAAGCTACTGCGACCTCCACCTCTCTTCCAAGGGGCATTTAAACCGTCTTATTAAGCTACTGCGACCTGCACGTCTCTTCCAAGGGGCATTTAAACAGTCTTGTTAAGCTTCTGCTACTTGCATGTCTCTTCCAAGGGGCATTTAAACCGTCTTGTTAAGCTAGTGCGACCTCCACAGCTCTTCCAACGGCCATTTAAACCATCTTGGTAAGCTACTGCGACCTGCAAGACTCTTCCAAGGGGCATTTATAGCGTCTTGTTAAGCTACTGCGACCTGCACGTGTCTTCCAAGGTGCATTTAAACCGTCTTGGTAAGCTACTAAGACCTGCAAGACTTTTCTAAGGGGCATTTAAACCCTCTTGTTAAGCTACTGTGACCTGCACTTCTCCTGCAAGTGGCATTTAAACCGTCTTGTTAAGCTACTGCGACCTGCACGTCTCTTCCATGGGGCATTTAAGCAGTCTTGTTAAGCTTCTGCGACTTTCACGTCTCTTCCAAGGGCCATTTAAACTGTCTTGTTAAGCTCCTGCGACCTGCACGTCTCTTCCAAGGGGCATTTAAACCATCTTGTTAAGCTACTGCGACCTGCATGTCTCTTCCAAGGGGCATTTAAACCGTCTTATTAAGCTACTGCGACCTGCACGTCTCTTCCAAGGGGCATTTAAACCGTCTCATTAAGCTACTGCGTCCTGCACGTCTCTTCCAAGGGGCATTTAAACCGTCTTGTTAAGCTACTGTAATCTCCACCACTTTTCCAAGGGGTATTTAAACTGTCTTGTTAAGCTACTGGGACCTGCACGTCTCTTCCAAGGGGCATTTAAACCATCTCGTTAAGCTACTGCGACCTGCATGTCTCTACCAAGGGGCATTTAAACCGTCTTGTTAAGCTACTGCGACCTGCACGTCTCTTCCAAGGAACATTTAAATCGTCTTATTAAGCTACTGCGACTTGCACATCTCTTTCAAGGGGCATTTAAACCGTCTTGTTAAGCTACTGTAATATCCACCACTTTTCCAAGGGGCATTTAAACCATCTTGTTAAGCTACTGCGACCAGCACGTCTCTTCCAAGGGGCAATTAAACCATCTTGTTAAGCTAGTGCGACCTGCACGTCTCTTCCAAGGGGCATTTAAACCATCTTGTTAAGCAACTGCGACCTGCAAGTCTCTTCCAAGGGGCATTTAAACTGTCTTGTTAAGCTACTGCGACCTCCATCGCTCCTCCAAGTGGCATTTAAACCGCCTTGTTAAGCTACTGCGACCTGCACGTCTCTTCCAAGGGGCATTTAAACCGTCTTGTTAAGCTACTGCGACGTGCACGTCTCTTCCAAGGGGCATTTAAACCGTCTTATTAAGCTACTGTGACATGCACGTCTCTTCCAATGGGCATTTAAACCGTCTTCTTAAGCAACTGCGACCTGCACGTCTCTTCCAAGGGGCATTTAAACCGTATTGTTAATCAACTGCGACCTGCACGTCTCTTCCAAGGGGCATTTAAACTGTCTTGTTAAGCTACTGCGACCTCCACAGCTCCTCCAAGTGGCATTTAAACCGTCTTGTTAAGCTACTGCGACCTGCACGTCTCTTCCAAGGGGCATTTCAACTGTCTTGTTAAGCTACTGCGACCTCCACCGCTCCTCCAAGTGGCATTTAAACCGTCTTGTTAAGCTACTGCGACCTACACGTCTCTTCCAAGGGTCATTTAAACCGTCTTGTTAAGCTACTGCGACCTGCACGTCTCTTCCAAGGGGCATTTAAACCGTCTTGTTAAGCTCCTGTGACCTGCACGTCTCTTCCAAGGGGCATTTAAACCATCTTCTTAAGCAACTGCGACCTGCATGTCTCTTCCAAGGGGCATTTAAACTGTCTTGTTAAGCTACTGTGACCTCCACCGCTCCTCCAAGTGGCATTTAAACCGTCTTGTTAAGCTACTGCGACCTGCACGTCTCTTCCAAGGGGCATTTCAACTGTCTTGTTAAGCTACTGCGACCTCCACCGCTCCTCCAAGTGGCATTTAAACCGTCTTGTTAAGCTACTGCGACCTGCACGTCTCTTCCAAGGGGCATTTAAACCATCTTGTCAAGCTTCTGCGACCAGCACGTCTCTTCCAAGAGACTTTTAAACCGTCTTATTAAGCTCCTGTGACCTGCACGTCTCTTCCAAGGGGCATGTAAACAGTCTTATTTAGCTACTGTGACATGCACGTCTCTTCCAATGGGCATTTAAACTGTCTTGTTAAGCTTCTGCGACCTCCACCGCTCTTCCAAGGGGCATTTAAACTGTCTTGTAAAGCTACTGCAACCTGCACGTCTCTTCCAAAGGGCATTTAAATCGTCTTTTTAAGCTACTGCGACTTGCACGTCTCTTCCAAGGGGCATTTAAACCATCTTGTTAAGCTACTGTAACCTCCACCACTTTTCCAAGGGGCATTGAAACTATCTTGTTAAGCTACTGCGACCTGCACGTCTCTTCAATGGGACATTTAAACTGTCTTGTTAAGCTACTGCGACCTGCATGTCTCTACCAAGGAGCATTTAAACCATCTTGTTAAGCTACTGCGACCTGAACGTCTCTCCCAAGCGGCATTTAAACAGTCTTGTTAAGCTACTGCAACCTGCACGTCTCTTCCAAGGGGCATTTAAACCGTTTTGTTAAGCTACTGCGACCTCCACTGCTCTTCCAAGGGGCTTTTAAACCGTCTTGTTAAGCTACTGTGCCCTCCTCCACTCTTCCAAGGGGCATTTAAAAAGTCTTGTTAAGCTACTGCGACCTGCACATTTCTTCCAAGGGGCATTTAAACCGTCTTGTTAAGCTACTGCGACCAGCACGTCTCTTCCAAGGAACACTTAAACCGTCTTATTAAGCTACTGCGACTTGCACGTCTCTTTCAAGGGGCATTTAAACCGTCTTGTTAAGCTACTGTAATCTCCACCACTTTTCCAAGGGGCATTTAAACCGTCTTGTTAAGCTACTGCGACCAGCACGTCTCTTCCAAGGGGCAATTAAACCGTCTTGTTAAGCTAGTGCGACCTGCACGTCTCTTCCAAGGGGCATTTAAACCGTCTTGTTAAGCAACTGCGACCTGCACGTCTCTTCCAAGGGGCATTTAAACTGTCTTGTTAAGCTACTGCGACCTCCACCGCTCCTCCAAGTGGCATTTAAACCGCATTGTTAAGCTACTGAGACCTGCACGTCTCTTCCAAGGGGCATTTAAACCGTCTTGTTAAGCTACTGCGACCTGCACGTCTCTTCCAAGGGGCATTTAAACCGTCTTATTAAGCTACTGTGACATGCACGTCTCTTCCAATGGGCATTTAAACCGTCTTGTTGAGCAACTGCGACCTGCACGTCTCTTCCAAGGGGCATTTAAACCGTCTTATTAAGCTACTGCGACCTCCACCGCTCCTCCAAGTGGCATTTAAACCGTCTTGTTAAGCTACTGCGACCTGCACGTCTCTTCCAAGGGGCATTTCAACTGTCTTGTTAAGCTACTGCGACCTCCACCGCTCCTCCAAGGGGCATTTAAACCGTATTGTTAAGCAACTGCGACCTGCACGTCTCTTCCAAGGGGCATTTAAACCATCTTATTAAGCTACTGCGACCTCCACCGCTCCTCCAATGGGCATTTAAACCGTCTTGATAAGCTACTGCGAACTGCACGTCTCTTCCAAGGGGCATTTAAACCGTCTTGTTAAGCTCCTGTGACCTGCACGTCTCTTCCAATGGGCATTTAAACCGTCTTGTTAAGCAACTGCGACCTGCAAGTCTCTTCCAAGGGGCATTTAAACTGTCTTGTTAATCTACTGTGACCTCCACCGCTCCTCCAAGTGGCATTTAAACCGTCTTGTTAAGCTGCTGCGACCTGCACGTCTCTTCCAAGTGGCATTTAAACCATCTTGTTAAGCTACTACGACCTGCAAGCCTTTTCTAAGGGGCATTTAAACCCTTTTGTTAAGCTTCTGCGAAATGCACGTCTCTTGCAAGGGGCATGTAAACCGTCTTGATAAGCTACTGCGACCTGAACGTCTACTCCAAGGGGCATTTAAACCGTCTTGTTAAGCTACTGCGACCTCCACCTCTCTTCCAAGGGGCATTTAAACCGTCTTATTAAGCTACTGCGACCTGCACGTCTCTTCCAAGGGGCATTTAAACCATCTTGTTAAGCAACTGCGACCTGCACGTCTCTTCCAAGGGGCATTTAAACTGTCTTGTTAAGCTACTGTGACCTCCACCGCTCCTCCAAGTGTCATTTAAACCGTCTTGTTAAGCTACTGCGACCTGCACGTCTCTTCCAAGGGGCATTTAAACCATCTTGTCAAGCTACTGCGACCAGCACGTCTCTTCCAAGGGACTTTTAAACCGTCTTATTAAGCTCCTGTGACCTGCACGTCTCTTCCAAGGGGCATGTAAACAGTCTTATTTAGCTACTGTGACATGCACGTCTCTTCCAATGGGCATTTAAACTGTCTTGTTAAGCTTCTGCGACCTCCACCGCTCTTCCAAGGGGCATTTAAACTGTCTTGTTAAGCTACTGCAACCTGCACGTCTCTTCCAAAGGGCATTTAAATCGTCTTATTAAGCTACTGCGACTTGCACGTCTCTTCCAAGGGGCATTTAAACCATCTTGTTAAGCTACTGTAACCTCCACCACTTTTCCAAGGGGCATTTAAACTATCTTGTTAAGCTACTGCGACCTGCACGTCTCTTCAATGGGACATTTAAACTGTCTTGTTAAGCTACTGCGACCTGCATGTCTCTACCAAGGAGCATTTAAACCATCTTGTTAAGCTACTGCGACCTGAACGTCTCTCCCAAGCGGCATTTAAACAGTCTTGTTAAGCTACTGCAACCTGCACGTCTCTTCCAAGGGGCATTTAAACCGTTTTGTTAAGCTACTGTGACCTCCACTGCTCTTCCAAGGGGCTTTTAAACCGTCTTGTTAAGCTACTGCGACCTCCACAGCTCCTCCAAGTGGCATTTAAACCGTCTTGTTAAGCTACTGCGACCTGCACGTCTCTTCCAAGGGGCATTTCAACTGTCTTGTTAAGCTACTGCGACCTCCACCGCTCCTCCAAGTGGCATTTAAACCGTCTTGTTAAGCTACTGCGACCTACACGTCTCTTCCAAGGGTCATTTAAACCGTCTTGTTAAACTACTGCGACCTGCACGTCTCTTCCAAGGGGCATTTAAACCGTCTTGTTAAGCTCCTGTGACCTGCACGTCTCTTCCAAGGGGCATTTAAACCATCTTCTTAAGCAACTGCG
Organism: Phyllobates terribilis; assembly: GCF_046119375.1. Taxonomy (NCBI): domain Eukaryota; kingdom Metazoa; phylum Chordata; class Amphibia; order Anura; family Dendrobatidae; genus Phyllobates; species Phyllobates terribilis. The sequence goes on from NW_027362964.1 coordinate 861,977, forward strand.
ACCTGCATGTCTCTTCCAAGGGGCATTTAAACTGTCTTGTTAAGCTACTGTGACCTCCACCGCTCCTCCAAGTGGCATTTAAACCGTCTTGTTAAGCTACTGCGACCTGCACGTCTCTTCCAAGGGGCATTTAAACCATCTTGTCAAGCTTCTGCGACCAGCACGTCTCTTCCAAGAGACTTTTAAACCGTCTTATTAAGCTCCTGTGACCTGCACGTCTCTTCCAAGGGGCATGTAAACAGTCTTATTTAGCTACTGTGACATGCACGTCTCTTCCAATGGGCATTTAAACTGTCTTGTTAAGCTTCTGCGACCTCCACCGCTCTTCCAAGGGGCATTTAAACTGTCTTGTAAAGCTACTGCAACCTGCACGTCTCTTCCAAAGGGCATTTAAATCGTCTTGTTAAGCTACTGCGACTTGCACGTCTCTTCCAAGGGGCATTTAAACCATCTTGTTAAGCTACTGTAACCTCCACCACTTTTCCAAGGGGCATTGAAACTATCTTGTTAAGCTACTGCGACCTGCACGTCTCTTCAATGGGACATTTAAACTGTCTTGTTAAGCTACTGCGACCTGCATGTCTCTACCAAGGAGCATTTAAACCATCTTGTTAAGCTACTGCGACCTGAACGTCTCTCCCAAGCGGCATTTAAACAGTCTTGTTAAGCTACTGCAACCTGCACGTCTCTTCCAAGGGGCATTTAAACCGTTTTGTTAAGCTACTGCGACCTCCACTGCTCTTCCAAGGGGCTTTTAAACCGTCTTGTTAAGCTACTGTGCCCTCCTCCACTCTTCCAAGGGGCATTTAAAAAGTCTTGTTAAGCTACTGCGACCTGCACATTTCTTCCAAGGGGCATTTAAACCGTCTTGTTAAGCTACTGCGACCAGCACGTCTCTTCCAAGGAACACTTAAACCGTCTTATTAAGCTACTGCGACTTGCACGTCTCTTTCAAGGGGCATTTAAACCGTCTTGTTAAGCTACTGTAATCTCCACCACTTTTCCAAGGGGCATTTAAACCGTCTTGTTAAGCTACTGCGACCAGCACGTCTCTTCCAAGGGGCAATTAAACCGTCTTGTTAAGCTAGTGCGACCTGCACGTCTCTTCCAAGGGGCATTTAAACCGTCTTGTTAAGCAACTGCGACCTGCACGTCTCTTCCAAGGGGCATTTAAACTGTCTTGTTAAGCTACTGCGACCTCCACCGCTCCTCCAAGTGGCATTTAAACCGCATTGTTAAGCTACTGAGACCTGCACGTCTCTTCCAAGGGGCATTTAAACCGTCTTGTTAAGCTACTGCGACCTGCACGTCTCTTCCAAGGGGCATTTAAACCGTCTTATTAAGCTACTGTGACATGCACGTCTCTTCCAATGGGCATTTAAACCGTCTTGTTGAGCAACTGCGACCTGCACGTCTCTTCCAAGGGGCATTTAAACCGTCTTATTAAGCTACTGCGACCTCCACCGCTCCTCCAAGTGGCATTTAAACCGTCTTGTTAAGCTACTGCGACCTGCACGTCTCTTCCAAGGGGCATTTCAACTGTCTTGTTAAGCTACTGCGACCTCCACCGCTCCTCCAAGGGGCATTTAAACCGTATTGTTAAGCAACTGCGACCTGCACGTCTCTTCCAAGGGGCATTTAAACCATCTTATTAAGCTACTGCGACCTCCACCGCTCCTCCAATGGGCATTTAAACCGTCTTGATAAGCTACTGCGAACTGCACGTCTCTTCCAAGGGGCATTTAAACCGTCTTGTTAAGCTCCTGTGACCTGCACGTCTCTTCCAATGGGCATTTAAACCGTCTTGTTAAGCAACTGCGACCTGCAAGTCTCTTCCAAGGGGCATTTAAACTGTCTTGTTAATCTACTGTGACCTCCACCGCTCCTCCAAGTGGCATTTAAACCGTCTTGTTAAGCTGCTGCGACCTGCACGTCTCTTCCAAGTGGCATTTAAACCATCTTGTTAAGCTACTACGACCTGCAAGCCTTTTCTAAGGGGCATTTAAACCCTTTTGTTAAGCTTCTGCGAAATGCACGTCTCTTGCAAGGGGCATGTAAACCGTCTTGATAAGCTACTGCGACCTGAACGTCTACTCCAAGGGGCATTTAAACCGTCTTGTTAAGCTACTGCGACCTCCACCTCTCTTCCAAGGGGCATTTAAACCGTCTTATTAAGCTACTGCGACCTGCACGTCTCTTCCAAGGGGCATTTAAACCATCTTGTTAAGCAACTGCGACCTGCACGTCTCTTCCAAGGGGCATTTAAACTGTCTTGTTAAGCTACTGTGACCTCCACCGCTCCTCCAAGTGTCATTTAAACCGTCTTGTTAAGCTACTGCGACCTGCACGTCTCTTCCAAGGGGCATTTAAACCATCTTGTCAAGCTACTGCGACCAGCACGTCTCTTCCAAGGGACTTTTAAACCGTCTTATTAAGCTCCTGTGACCTGCACGTCTCTTCCAAGGGGCATGTAAACAGTCTTATTTAGCTACTGTGACATGCACGTCTCTTCCAATGGGCATTTAAACTGTCTTGTTAAGCTACTGCAACCTGCACGTCTCTTCCAAAGGGCATTTAAATCGTCTTATTAAGCTACTGCGACTTGCACGTCTCTTCCAAGGGGCATTTAAACCATCTTGTTAAGCTACTGTAACCTCCACCACTTTTCCAAGGGGCATTTAAACTATCTTGTTAAGCTACTGCGACCTGCACGTCTCTTCAATGGGACATTTAAACTGTCTTGTTAAGCTACTGCGACCTGCATGTCTCTACCAAGGAGCATTTAAACCATCTTGTTAAGCTACTGCGACCTGAACGTCTCTCCCAAGCGGCATTTAAACAGTCTTGTTAAGCTACTGCAACCTGCACGTCTCTTCCAAGGGGCATTTAAACCGTTTTGTTAAGCTACTGTGACCTCCACTGCTCTTCCAAGGGGCTTTTAAACCGTCTTGTTAAGCTACTGCGACCTCCACCTCTCTTCCAAGGGCCTTTTAAACCATCTTGGTAAGCTACTGCGACCTGCAAGACTCTTCCAAGGGGCATTTATAGCGTCTTGTTAAGCTACTGCGACCTGCACGTGTCTTCCAAGGTGCATTTAAACCATCTTGGTAAGCTACTAAGACCTGCAAGCCTTTTCTAAGGGGCATTTAAACCCTCTTGTTAAGCTACTGTGACCTGCACTTCTCCTGCAAGTGGCATTTAAACCGTCTTGTTAAGCTACTGCGACCTGCACGTCTCTTCCATGGGGCATTTAAACAGTCTTGTTAAGCTTCTGCGACCTTCACGTCTCTTCCAAGGGCCATTTAAACTGTCTTGTTAAGCTCCTGCGACCTGCACGTCTCTTCCAAGGGGCATTTAAACCATCTTGTTAAGCTACTGCGACCTGCATGTCTCTTCCAAGGGGCATTTAAACCGTCTTATTAAGCTACTGCGACCTGCACGTCTCTTCCAAGGGGCATTTAAACCATCTCATTAAGCTACTGCGTCCTGCACGTCTCTTCCAAGGGGCATTTCAACCGTCTTGTTAAGCTACTGTAATCTCCACCACTTTTCCAAGGGGCATTTAAACCGTCTTATTAAGCTACTGGGACCTGCACGTCTCTTCCAAGGGGCATTTAAACCATCTCGTTAAGCTACTGCGACCTGCATGTCTCTACCAAGGGGCATTTAAACCATCTTGTTAAGCTACTGCGACCTGCACGTCTCTTCCAAGGAACATTTAAATCGTCTTATTAAGCTACTGCGACTTGCACATCTCTTTCAAGGGGCATTTAAACCGTCTTGTTGAGCTACTGTAATATCCACCACTTTTCCAAGGGGCATTTAAACCATCTTGTTAAGCTACTGCGACCAGCACGTCTCTTCCAAGGGGCAATTAAACCATCTTGTTAATCTAGTGCGACCTGCACTTCTCTTCCAAGGGGCATTTAAACCATCTTGTTAAGCAACTGCGACCTGCAAGTCTCTTCCAAGGGGCATTTAAACTGTGTTGTTAAGCTACTGCGACCTCCACCGCTCCTCCAAGTGGCATTTAAACCGCCTTGTTTAGCTACTGCGAGCTGCACGTCTCTTCCAAGGGGCATTTAAACCGTCTTGTTAAGCTACTGCGACCTGCACGTCTCTTCCAAGGGGCATTTAAACCGTGTTATTAAGCTACTGCGACTTGCACGTCTCTTCCACTGGGCATTTAAACCGTCTTGTTAAGCAACTGCGACCTGCACGTCTCTTCCAAGGGGTATTTAAACCGTCTTGTTAAGCAACTGCGACCTGCACGTCTCTTCCAAGGGGCATTTAAACTGTCTTGTTAAGCTACTGCGACCTCCAGCGCTCCTCCAAGTGGCATTTAAACCGTCTTGTTAAGCTACTGCGACCTGCACGTCTCTTCCAAGGGGCATTTAAAACGTCTTGTTAAGCAACTGCGACCTGCACGTCTCTTCCAAGGGGCATTTCAACTGTCTTGTTAAGCTACTGCGACCTCCACCGCTCCTCCAAGTGGCATTTAAACTGCCTTGTTAAGCTACTGCGACCTGCACGTCTATTCCAAGGGGCATTTAAACCGTCTTGTTAAGCTACTGCAACGTGCACGTCTCTTCCAAGGGGCATTTAAACCGTCTTATTAAGCTACTGTGACATGCACGTCTCTTCCAATGGGCATTTAAACCGTCTTGTTAAGCAACTGAGACCTGCACGTCTCTTCCAAGGGGCATTTAAACCGTATTGTTAATCAACTGCGACCTGCACGTCTCTTCCAAGGGGCATTTAAACTGTCTTGTTAAGCTACTGCGACCTCCACAGCTCCTCCAAGTGGCATTTAAACCGTCTTGTTAAGCTACTGCGACCTGCACGTCTCTTCCAAGGGGCATTTCAACTGTCTTGTTAAGCTACTGCGACCTCCACCGCTCCTCCAAGTGGCATTTAAACCGTCTTGTTAAGCTACTGCGACCTACACGTCTCTTCCAAGGGTCATTTAAACCGTCTTGTTAAGCTACTGCGACCTGCACGTCTCTTCCAAGGGGCATTTAAACCGTCTTGTTAAGCTCCTGTGACCTGCACGTCTCTTCCAAGGTGCATTTAAACCATCTTGTTAAGCAACTGCGACCTGCACGTCTCTTCCAAGGGGCATTTAAACTGTCTTGTTAAGCTACTGTGACCTCCACCGCTCCTCCAAATGGCATTTAAACCGTCTTGTTAAGCTACTGCGACCTGCACGTCTCTTCCAAGGGGCATTTAAACCATCTTGTCAAGCTACTGCGACCAGCACGTCTCTTCCAAGGGACTTTTAAACCGTCTTATTAAGCTCCTGTGACCTGCACGTTTCTTCCAAGGGGCATGTAAACAGTCTTATTTAGCTACTGTGACATGCACGTCTCTTCCAATGGGCATTTAAACTGTCTTGTTAAGCTTCTGCGACCTCCACCGCTCTTCCAAGGGGCATTTAAACTGTCTTGTTAAGCTACTGCGACCTGCACGTCTCTTCCAAAGGGCATTTAAATCGTCTTGTTAAGCTACTGCGACTTGCACGTCTCTTCCAAGGGGCATTTAAACCATCTTGTTAAGCTACTGTAACCTCCACCACTTTTCCAAGGGGCATTTAAACTATCTTGTTAAGCTACTGCGACCTGCACGTCTCTTCAATGGGGCATTTAAACTGTATTGTTAAGCTACTGCGACCTGCATGTCTCTACCAAGGAGCATTTAAACCATCTTGTTAAGCTACTGCGACCTGAACGTCTCTCCCAAGCGGCATTTAAACAGTCTTGTTAAGCTACTGCAACCTGCACGAATCTTCCAAGGGGCATTTAAACCGTTTTGTTAAGCTACTGCGACCTCCACTGCTCTTCCAAGGGGCATTTAAACCGTCTTTTTAAGCTACTGCGCCCTCCTCCACTCTTCCAAGGGGCATTTAAAAAGTCTTGTTAAGCTACTGCGACCTGCACGTTTCTTCCAAGGGGCATTTAAACCGTCTTGTTAAGCTACTGCGACCTGCACGTCTCTTCCAAGGGGCATTTAAACCATCTTGTTAAGCTACTGCGACTTGCATGTCTCTTCCAAGGGGCATTTAAACAGTCTTGTTAAGCTACCGCAAACTGCTCGTCTTTTCCAAGGGGCATTTAAACAGTCTTGTTAAGCTACTGCGACCTGCACGTCTCTTGCAAGGGGCATTTAAACAGTATTGTTAAGCTACTGCGACCTGCATGTCTCTTCCAAGGGGCATTTATCCGTCTTGTTAAGCTACTGCGACCTCCACCGCTCTTCCAAGTGGCATTTAAACCGTCTTGTTAAGCTACTGCGACCTGCACGTCTCTTCCAAGGGCCATTTAAACCGTCTAGGTAAGCTACTGCGACCTGCAAGCCTCTTCCAATGGGCATTTATACCATCTTGTTAAGCTACTGCGACCTGCACGTGTTTTCCAAGGGGCATTTAAACCGTCTTGTTAAGCTACTGCGTCCTACACCGCTCTTCCAAGGGGCATTTAAACCATCTTGTTAAGCTACTGCGACCTGCACGTCTCTTCCAGGGGGCATTTAAACCGTCTTGGTAAGCTACTACGACCTGCAAGCCTTTTCTAAGGGGCATTTAAACCCTTTTGTTAAGCTACTGCGACCTGAACGTCTACTCCAGGGGGCATTTAAACCTTCTTGTTAAGCTACAGCGACCTCCACCTCTCTTCCAAGGGGCATTTAAACCGTCTTATTAAGCTACTGCGACCTGCACGTCTCTTCCAAGGGGCATTTAAACAGTCTTGTTAAGCTTCTGCAACCTGCATGTCTCTTCCAAGGGGCATTTAAACCGTCTTGTTAAGCTAGTGCGACCTCCACAGCTCTTCCAAGGGGCATTTAAACCGTCTTGTTAAGCTACTGCGAACTGCACGTCTCTTCCAAGGGCCATTTAAACCATCTTGGTAAGCTACTGCGACCTGCAAGACTCTTCCAAGGGGCATTTATAGCGTCTTGTTAAGCTACTGCGACCTGCACGTCTCTTCCAAGGGGCATTTAAACCGTCTTGTTAAGCTACTGCGACCTGCACGTCTCTTCCAAGGGGCATTTAAACCGTCTTATTAAGCTACTGCGACATGCACGTCTCTTCCAATGGGCATTTAAACCATCTTGTTAAGCAACTGCGACCTGCACGTCTCTTCCAAGGGGCATTTAAACCGTCTTGTTAAGCAACTGCGACCTGCACGTCTCTTCCAAGGGGCATTTAAACTGTCTTGTTAAGCTACTGCGACCACCACCGCTCCTCCAAGTGGCATTTAAACCGTCTCGTTAAGCTACTGCGACCTGCACGTCTCTTCCAAGGGGCATTTAAACCGTCTTGTTAAGCAACTGCGACCTGCACGTCTCTTCCAAGGGGCATTTCAACTGTCTTGTTAAGCTACTGCGACCTCCACCGCTCCTCCAAGTGGCATTTAAACCGTCTTGTTAAGCTACTGCGACCTGCACGTCTCTTCCAAGGGGTATTTAAACCGTCTTGTTAAGCTACTGCGACCTGCACGTCTCTTCCAAGGGGCATTTAAACCGTCTTGTTAAGCTCCTGTGACCTGCACGTCTCTTCCAAGGGGCATTTAAACCGTCTTGTTAAGCAACTGCGACCTGCACGTCTCTTCCAAGGGGCATTTAAACTGTCTTATTAAGCTACTGCGACCTCCACCGCTCCTCCAAGTGGCATTTAAATCGTCTTGTTAAGCTACTGCGACCTGCACGTCTCTTCCAAGGGGCATTTAAACTTTCTTGTTAAGCTACTGTGACCTGCATTTCTCTTCCAAGGGACTTTTAAACCGTCTTATTAAGCTACTGTGACCTGCACGTCTCTTTCAAGGGGCATTTAAACAGTCTTATTAAGCTACTGTGACATGCACGTGTCTTCCAAGGGGCATTTAAACAGTCTTGTTAAGCTGCTGTGACCTGCATGTCTGTTCCAAGGGGCATTTAAACCGTCTTGTTAACCTACTGCCACCTGCATGTCTCTACCAAGGGGCATTTAAACAGTCTTGTTAAGCTACTGCGACCTGCACGTCTCTTCCAAGGGGCATTTACACAGTCTTGTTAAGCTGCTGTGACCTGCATGTCTGTTCCAAGGGGCATTTAAACCGTCTTGTTAAGCTACTGCGACTTGCACATTACTTCCAAGGGGCATTTAAACTATCTTGTCAAGCTACTGTGACCTCCACCGCTCTTCCAAGGGGCATTTAAACCGTCTTGCTAATCTACTGCGACCTGCACGTCTTTTCCAAGACGCATTTAAACCGTCTTTTTAAGCTACTGCGACTTGCACGTCTCTTCCAAGGGGCATTTAAACCGTCTTGTTAAGCTACTGCGACCTTCACGTCTCTTCCAAGGGGCATTTAAACCGTCTTGTTAAGCTAATGTGACCTGCACGTCTCTTCCACGTGGCATTTAAAACGTCTTGTTAGGCTACTGTGACCTGCAGGTTTCTACCAAGGGGCATCTAAACCATCTTATTAAGCTACTGCGACCTGCACGTCTCTTCCAAGTGGCATTTAAACCGTCTTGTTAAACTACTGTGACCTGAACGTTTCTACCAAGGGGCATTTAAACCGTCTTATTAAGCTACTGCGACCTGCACGTCTCTTCCAAGGGGCATTTAAACCTTCTTGTTAAGCTACTGCGACCTGCACTTCTCTTCCAAGGGACATTTAAAGCGTCTTATTAAGCTCCTGTGACCTGCACGTCTCTTCCAAGGGGCATTTAAACTGTCTTGTTAAGCTTTTGCGACCTGCACGTCTCTTCCAAGGGACATTTAAACTGTCTTATTGAGCTCCTGTGACCTGCACGTCTCTTCCAACGGGCATTTAAAACGTCTTGTTAAGCTACTGCGAACTGCACGTCTCTTCCAAGGGACATTTAAACTGTCTTATTAAGCTCCTGTGACCTGCACGTCTCTTCCAAGGGACATTTAAACCAACTTGTTAAGCTACTGACACCTGCACGTCTCTTCCAAGTGGCATTTAAACCGTCTTGTTAAACTACTGTGACCTGAACGTTTCTACCAAGGGGCATTTAAACCGTCTTATTAAGCTACTGCGACCTGCACATCTCTTCCAAGGGGCATTTAAACCGTCTTGTTAAGCTACTGCGACCTGCACGTCTCTTCCAAGGGACATTTAAAGCGTCTTATTAAGCTCCTGTGACCTGCACGTCTCTACCAAGGGGCATTTAAACTGTCTTGTTAAGCTTCTGCGACCTGCACGTCTCTTCCAAGGGACATTTAAACCGTCTTATTAAGCTCCTGTGACCTGCACGTCTCTTCCAAGGGGCATTTAAAACGTCTTGTTAAGCTTCTGCGAACTGCACGTCTCTTCCAAGGGACATTTAAACTGTCTTATTAAGCTCCTGCGACCTGCACGTCTCTTCCAAGGGGCATTTAAACCGACTTGTTAAGCTACTGCCACCTGCACATCTCTTCCAAGGGGCATTTAAATCGTCTTGTTAAGCTACTGCAACCTCCACCACTTTTCCAAGGGGCATTTAAACCGTCTTTTTAAGCTACTGCGACCTGCACGTCTCTTCAATGGGGAATTTAAACCGTCTTGTTGAGCTACTGCGACCTGCATGTCTCTACCATGGGGCATTTAAACCGTCTTGGTAAGCTACATCGACCTGCATGTATCTTCCAAGGGGCATTTAAACTGTCTTGTTAAGCTGCTGCGTCCTGCATGTCTCTTCCAAAGGGCATTTAAACTGTCTTGTTAAGCTACTGTGACCTGCACATCTGTTCCAAGGGGCATTTAAATCATCTTGGTAAGCTACTGCGACCTACACTTCTCTTCCAAGGGGCACTTAAACCATCTTGTTAAGCTTCTGCGTCCTCCACCGCTCTACCAAGGGGCATTTAAACCGTCTTTTTAAGCTACTGCGACATGCACATCTCTTCCAAGAGGCATTTAAACCGTCTTGTTAAGCTACTGCGACCTGCACATCTCTTCCAAGGGGCATTTAAACAGTCTTGTTAAGCTGCTGCGACCTGCATGTCTCTTCCAAGGGGCATTTAAACCGTCTTGTTAAGCTACTGCGACCTGCATGTCTCTTCCAAGGGCCATTTAAACCGTCTTGGTAAGCTACTGCAACCTGCAAGCCTCTTCCAAGGGGCATTTATACCGTCTTGTTAAGCTACTGTGACCTGCACGTCTCTTCCAAGGGGCATTTAAAACATCTTGTTAAGCTACTGCGACCTGCACGTCTCTTCCAAGGGGCATTTAAACTGTCTTGTTAAGCTACTGCGACCTGCACGTCTCTTCAAAGGGGCATTTAAACCGTCTTGTTAAGCTACTGCGACTTGCACGTCTCTTCCAAGGGGCATTTAAACTGTCTTGTTAAGCTACTGCGACCTTCAACGCTCTTCCAAGGGGCATTTAAACCGTCTTATTAAGCTACTGCGACCTGCACGTCTCTTCCAAGGGGCAATTAAACCGTCTTGTTAAGCTACTGCGACCTGCACGTCTTTTTCAAGGGGCATTTAAACCATCTTGTTAAGCTACTGCGACCTGCACGTCTCTTCCAGAGGGTATTTAAGCCTTCTTGTTAAGCTACTGCGACCTGCATGTCTCTACCAAGGGGCATTTAAACAGTCTTGTTAAGCTGCTGTGACCTGCATGTCTGTTCCAAGGGTCATTTAAACCGTCTTAAGCTACTGCGACCTGCACGTCTCTTCCAAGGGGCATTTAAACAGTCTTGTTAAGCTGCTGTGACCTGCATGTCTGTTCCAAGGGTCATTTAAACCGTCTTGTTAAGCTACTGCGACTTGCACATCACTTCCAAGGGGCATTTAAACTGTCTTGTCAAGCTACTGCGACCTCCACCGCTCTTCCAAGGGCCATTTAAACCGTCTTGTTAAGCTACTGCGAACTGCAAGTCTCTTCCAAGGGGCATTTAAACAGTCTTGTTAAGCTTCTGCGACTTGCACATCACTTCCAAGGGGCATTTAAACTGTCTTGTCAAGCTACTGCGACCTCCACCGCTCTTCCAAGGGGCATTTAAACCGTCTTGCTAAGCTACTGCGACCTGCACGTCTTTTCCAAGATGCATTTAAACTGTCTTTTTAAGCTATTGCGACTTGCATGTCTCTTCCAAGGGGCATTTAAACCGTCTTGTTAAGCTACTGCGACCTTCACGTCTCTTCCAAGGGGCATTTAAACTGTCTTGTTAAGCTACTGCGACCTGCACGTCTCTTCCAAGTGGCATTTAAACCGTCTTCTTAAGCTACTGCGACCTGCACGTCTCTTCCAAGTGGCATTTAAACCGTCTTGTTAGGCTACTGTGACCTGCACGTTTCTACCAAGGGGCATCTAAACCATCTTATTAAGCTACTGCGACCTGCACGTCTCTTCCAAGTGGCATTTAAACCGTCTTGTTAAACTACTGTGACCTGAACGTTTCTACAAAGGGGCATTTAAACCGTCTTATTAATCTACTGCGACCTGCACGTCTCTTCCAAGGGGCAATTAAACCGTCTTGTTAAGATACTGCGACCTGCACGTCTCTTCCAAGGGGCATTTAAATCGTCTTGGTAAGCTACTGCGACCTACACTTCTCTTCCAAGGGGCACTTAAACCATCTTGTTAAGCTACTGCGACTTCCACCGCTCTACCAAGGGGCATTTAAACCTTCTTTTTAAGCTACTGCAACCTGCACGTTTCTTCCAAGGGGCATTTAAACAGTCTTGTTAAGCTACTGCGGCCTGCACGTCTCTTCCAAGAGGCATTTAAACCGTCTTGTTAAGCTACTGCGACCTGCACGTCTCTACCAAGGGGCATTTAAACCGTCTTTTTAAGCTACTGCGACCTGCACGTCTCTTCCAAGGGGCATTTAAACAGACTTGTTAAGCTGCTGCGACCTGCATGTCTCTTCCAAGGGGCATTTAAACCGTCTTGTTAAGCTACTGCGACCTCCACCGCTCTTCCAAGGGGCATTTAAACCGTCTTGTTAAGCTACTGCGACCTGCACGTCTCTTCAAAGGGGCATTTAAAGCGTCTTGGTAAGCTACTGCGACCTGCAAGCCTCTTCCAACGGGCATTTATACCGTCTTGTTAAGCTTCTGCGACATGCACGTCTTTTCCAAGGTGCATTTAAACCGTCTTGTTAAGCTACTGCGACCTCCACCGCTCTTCCAAGGGGCATTTAAACCATCTTGTTAAGCTACTGCGACTTGCACGTCTCTTCCAAGGGGCATTTAAACTGTTTTGTTAAGCTACTGCGACCTCCACCGCTCTTCCAAGGGGCATTTAAACCATCTTGTTAAGCTACTGCGAACTGCACTTCTCTTCCAAGGGGCAATTAAACCGTCTTGTTAAGCTACTGCGACCTGCACGTCTCTTTCAAGGGGCATTTAAACCGTCTTGTAAAGCTACTTTGACCTGCATGTCTCTCCCAAGGGGCATTTAAACCGTCTTGTTAAGCTACTGCGACCTCCACCGCTCTTCCAAGGGGACATTTAAACTGTCCTGTTAAGCTACTGTGACCTGCACGTCTCTTCCAAGGGCCATTTAAACCACTTTGGTAAGCTACTGCCACCTGCAAGCCTCTTCCAAGTGGCATTTAAACCGTCTTGTTAAGCTACTGCGACCTGCAAGCCTCTTCCAATTGGCATTTAAACCGTCTTGTTAAGCTACTGTGACCTGAACGTCTCTTCCAAGGGGCATTTAAAACGTCTTTTTAAGCTACTGCGACCTGCACGTCTCTTCCAAGGGGCATTTAAACTGTCTTGTCAAGCTACTGCGACCTGCACGTCTCTTCCAAGGGGCATTTAAACTGTCTTGCTAATCTACTGCGACCTCCACCGCTCTTCCAATTGGCATTTAAACTGTCTTATTAAGCTACTGCGACCTGCACGTCTCTTTCAAGGGGCATTTAAACCATCTTGTTAAGCTACTGCGACCTGCACGTCTCTTCCAATGGGTATTTAAGCCGTCTTGTTAAGCTACTGCGACCTGCATGTCTCTACCAAGGGGCATTTAAACATTCTTGTTAAGCTGCTGTGACCTGCATGTCTGTTCCAAGGGTCATTTAAACCGTCTTGTTAAGCTACTGCGACCTGCACGTCTCTTCCAAGGGGCATTTGAACAGTCTTGTTAAGCTGCTGTGACCTGCATGTCTGTTCCAAGGGTCATTTAAACCGTCTTGTTAAGCTACTGCGACTTGCACATCACTTCCAAGGGGCATTTAAACTGTCTTGTCAAGCTACTGCGACCTCCACCGCTCTTCCAAGGGCCATTTTAACCGTCTTGTTAAGCTACTGCGAACTGCACGTCTCTTCCAAGGGGCATTTAAACAGTCTTGTTAAGCTTCTGCGACTTGCACATCACTTCCAAGGGGCATTTAAACTGTCTTGTCAAGCTACTGCGACCTCCACCGCTCTTCCAAGGGGCATTTAAACCGTCTTGCTAAGCTACTGCGACCTGCACGTCTTTTCCAAGATGCATTTAAACTGTCTTTTTAAGCTACTGCGACTTGCATGTCTCTTCCAAGGGGCATTTAAACCGTCTTGTTAAGCTACTGCGACCTTCACGTCTCTTCCAAGGGGCATTTAAACTGTCTTGTTAAGCTACTGCGACCTGCACGTCTCTTCCAAGTGGCATTTAAACCGTCTTGTTAAGCTACTGCGACCTGCACGTCTCTTCCAAGTGGCATTTAAACCGTCTTGTTAGGCTACTGTGACCTGCACGTTTCTACCAAGGGGCATCTAAACCATCTTATTAAGCTACTGCGACCTGCACGTCTCTTCCAAGTGGCATTTAAACCGTCTTGTTAAACTACTGTGACCTGAACGTTTCTACCAAGGGGCATTTAAACCGTCTTATTAAGCTACTGCGACCTGCACGTCTCTTCCAAGGGGCATTTAAACCGTCTTGTTAAGATACTGCGACCTGCACGTCTCTTCCAAGGGGCATTTAAATCGTCTTGGTAAGCTACTGCGACCTACACTTCTCTTCCAAGGGGCACTTAAACCATCTTGTTAAGCTACTGCGACTTCCACCGCTCTACCAAGGGGCATTTAAACCTTCTTTTTAAGCTACTGCAACCTGCACGTTTCTTCCAAGGGGCATTTAAACAGTCTTGTTAAGCTACTGCGGCCTGCACGTCTCTTCCAAGAGGCATTTAAACCGTCTTGTTAAGCTACTGCGACCTGCACGTCTCTACCAAGGGGCATTTAAACCATCTTTTTAAGCCACTGCGACCTGCACGTCTCTTCCAAGGGGCATTTAAACAGACTTGTTAAGCTGCTGCGACCTGCATGTCTCTTCCAAGGGGCATTTAAACTGTATTGTTAAGCTACTGCGACCTGCACTTCTCTTCCAAGAGGCATTTAAACCGTCTTGTTAAGCTACTGCGACCTGCACATCTCTTCCAAGGGGCATTTAAACAGTCTTGTTAAGCTGCTGCGACCTGCATGTCTCTTCCAAGGGGCATTTAAACCGTCTTGTTAAGCTACTGCGACCTCCACTGCTCTTCCAAGGGGCAGTTAAACCGTCTTGTTAAGCTACTGCGACCTGCACGTCTCTTCCAAGGGCCATTTAAACCGTCTTGGTAAGATACTGCAACCCGCAAGCCTCTTCCAAGGGGCATTTATACGGTCTTGTTAAGCTACTGTGACCTGCACGTCTCTTCCAAGGGGCATTTAAAACATCTTGTTAAGCTACTGCGACCTGCACGTCTCTTCCAAGGGGCATTTAAACCGTCTTGTTAAGCTACTGCGACCTGCACGTCTCTTCAAAGGGGCATTTAAACCGTCTTGTTAAGCTACTGCGACTTGCACGTCTCTTCCAAGCGGCATTTAAACTGTCTTGTTAAGCTACTGCGACCTTCAACGCTCTTCCAAGGGGCATTTAAACCGTCTTATTAAGCTACTGCGACCTGCACGTCTCTTCCAAGGGGCAATTAAACCGTCTTGTTAAGCTACTGCGACCTGCACGTCTCTTTCAAGGGGCATTTAAACCATCTTGTTAAGCTACTGCGACCTGCACGTCTCTTCCAGAGGGTATTTAAGCCGTCTTGTTAAGCTACTGCGACCTGCATGTCTCTACCAAGGGGCATTTAAACAGTCTTGTTAAGCTGCTGTGACCTGCATGTCTGTTCCAAGGGTCATTTAAACCGTCTTGTTAAGCTACTGCGACCTGCACGTCTCTTCCAAGGGGCATTTAAACAGTCTTGTTAAGCTGCTGTGACCTGCATGTCTGTTCCAAGGGTCATTTAAACCGTCTTGTTAAGCTACTGCGACTTGCACATCACTTCCAAGGGGCATTTAAACTGTCTTGTCAAGCTACTGCGACCTCCACCGCTCTTCCAAGGGCCATTTAAACCGTCTTGTTAAGCTACTGCGAACTGCACGTCTCTTCCAAGGGGCATTTAAACAGTCTTGTTAAGCTTCTGCGACTTGCACATCACTTCCAAGGGGCATTTAAACTGTCTTGTCAAGCTACTGCGACCTCCACCGCTCTTCCAAGGGGCATTTAAACCGTCTTGCTAAGCTACTGCGACCTGCACGTCTTTTCCAAGATGCATTTAAACCGTCTTGTTAAGCTACTGCGACCTGCACGTCTCTTCCAAGGGGCATTTAAACCATCTTGTTAAGCTACTGCGACCTTCACGTCTATTCCAAGGGGCATTTAAACTGTCTTGTTAAGCTACTGCGACCTGCACGTCTCTTCCAAGTGGCATTTAAACCGTCTTGTTAAGCTACTGCGACCTGCACGTCTCTTCCAAGTGGCATTTAAACCGTCTTGTTAGGCTACTGTGACCTGCACGTTTCTACAAAGGGGCATCTAAACCATCTTATTAAGCTACTGCGACCTGCACGTCTCTTCCAAGTGGCATTTAAACCGTCTTGTTAAACTACTGTGACCTGAACGTTTCTACCAAGGGGCATTTAAACCGTCTTATTAATCTACTGCGACCTGCACGTCTCTTCCAAGGGGCCTTTAAACCGTCTTGTTAAGATACTGCGACCTGCACGTCTCTTCCAAGGGGCATTTAAATCGTCTTGGTAAGCTACTGCGACCTACACTTCTCTTCCAAGGGGCACTTAAACCATCTTGTTAAGCTACTGCGACTTCCACCGCTCTACCAAGGGGCATTTAAACCTTCTTTTTAAGCTACTGCAACCTGCACTTTTCTTCCAAGGGGCATTTAAACAGTCTTGTTAAGCTACTGCGGCCTGCACGTCTCTTCCAAGAGGCATTTAAACCGTCTTGTTAAGCTACTGCGACCTGCACGTCTCTACCAAGGGGCATTTAAACCGTCTTTTTAAGCTACTGCGACCTGCACGTCTCTTCCAAGGGGCATTTAAACAGACTTGTTTAGCTTCTGCGACCTGCATGTCTCTTCCAAGGGGCATTTAAACCGTCTTGTTAAGCTACTGCGACCTCCACCGCTCCTCCAAGGGGCATTTAAACCGTCTTGTTAAGCTACTGCGACCTGCACGTCTCTTCAAAGGGGCATTTAAAGCGTCTTGGTAAGCTACTGCGACCTGCAAGCCTCTTCCAAGGGGCATTTATACCGTCTTGTTAAACTTCTGCGACATGCACGTCTTTTCCAAGGTGCAATTAAACCGTCTTGTTAAGCTACTGCGACCTCCACCGCTCTTCAAAGGGGCATTTAAGCCATCTTGTTAAGCTACTGCGACCTGCACGTCTCTTCCAAGGGGCATTTAAACCATCTTGGTAAGCTACTGCGACCTGCAAGCCTTTTCTAAGGGGCATTTAAACCCTTTTGTTAAGCTACTGCGACATGCACGTCTCTTGCAAGGGGCATTTAAACCGTCTTGTTAAGCTACTGCGACCTGCACGTCTCTTCCAAGGGCCATTTAAACCACCTTGGTAAGCTACTGCCACCTGCAAGCCTCTTCCAAGTGGCATTTAAACTGTGTTGTTAAGCTACTGCGACCTGTACGTCTCTTCCAAGCGGCATTTAAACCGTCTTGTTAAGCTACTGCGACCTGCAAGCCTCTTCCAATTGGCATTTAAACCGTCTTGTTAAGCTACTGTGACCTGAACGTCTCTTCCAAGGGCCATTTAAAACGTCTTATTAAGCTACTGCGACCTGCACGTCTCTTCCAAGGGGCATTTAAACTGTCTTGTCAAGCTACTGCGACCTGCACGTCTCTTCCAAGGGGCATTTAAACTGTCTTGCTAATCTACTGCGACCTCCACCGCTCTTCCAATTGGCATTTAAACTGTCTTATTAAGCTACTGCGACCTGCACGTCTCTTTCAAGGGGCATTTAAACCATCTTGTTAAGCTACTGCGACCTGCACGTCTCTTCCAATGGGTATTTAAGCCGTCTTGTTAAGCTACTGCGACCTGCATGTCTCTACCAAGGGGCATTTAAACATTCTTGTTAAGCTGCTGTGACCTGCATGTCTGTTCCAAGGGTCATTTAAACCGTCTTGTTAAGCTACTGCGACCTGCACGTCTCTTCCAAGGGGCATTTGAACAGTCTTGTTAAGCTGCTGTGACCTGCATGTCTGTTCCAAGGGTCATTTAAACCGTCTTGTTAAGCTACTGCGACTTGCACATCACTTCCAAGGGGCATTTAAACTGTCTTGTCAAGCTACTGCGACCTCCACCGCTCTTCCAAGGGCCATTTAAACCGTCTTGTTAAGCTACTGCGAACTGCACGTCTCTTCCAAGGGGCATTTAAACAGTCTTGTTAAGCTTCTGCGACTTGCACATCACTTCCAAGGGGCATTTAAACTGTCTTGTCAAGCTACTGCGACCTCCACCGCTCTTCCAAGGGGCATTTAAACCGTCTTGCTAAGCTACTGCGACCTGCACGTCTTTTCCAAAATGCATTTAAACTGTCTTTTTAAGCTACTGCGACTTGCATGTCTCTTCCAAGGGGCATTTAAACCGTCTTGTTAAGCTACTGCGACCTTCACGTCTCTTCCAAGGGGCATTTAAACTGTCTTGTTAAGCTACTGCGACCTGCACGTCTCTTCCAAGTGGCATTTAAACCGTCTTGTTAAGCTACTGCGACCTGCACGTCTCTTCCAAGTGGCATTTAAACCGTCTTGTTAGGCTACTGTGACCTGCACGTTTCTACCAAGGGGCATCTAAACCATCTTATTAAGCTACTGCGACCTGCACGTCTCTTCCAAGTGGCATTTAAACCGTCTTGTTAAACTACTGTGACCTGAACGTTTCTACCAAGGGGCATTTAAACCGTCTTATTAAGCTACTGCGACCTGCACGTCTCTTCCAAGGGGCATTTAAACCGTCTTCTTAAGATACTGCGACCTGCACGTCTCTTCCAAGGGGCATTTAAATCGTCTTGGTAAGCTACTGCGACCTACACTTCTCTTCCAAGGGGCACTTAAACCATCTTGTTAAGCTACTGCGACTTCCACCGCTCTACCAAGGGGCATTTAAACCTTCTTTTTAAGCTACTGCAACCTGCACGTTTCTTCCAAGGGGCATTTAAACCATCTTGTTAAGCTACTGCGGCCTGCACGTCTCTTCCAAGAGGCATTTAAACCGTCTTGTTAAGCTACTGCGACCTGCACGTCTCTACCAAGGGGCATTTAAACCGTCTTTTTAAGCTACTGCGACCTGCACGTCTCTTCCAAGGGGCATTTAAACAGACTTGTTAAGCTGCTGCGACCTGCATGTCTCTTCCAAGGGGCATTTAAACCGTCTTGTTAAGCTACTGCGACCTCCACCGCTCTTCCAAGGGGCATTTAAACCGTCTTGTTAAGCTACTGCGTCCTGCACGTCTCTTCAAAGGGGCATTTAAAGCGTCTTGGTAAGCTACTGCGACCTGCAAGCCTCTTCCAAGGGGCATTTATACCGTCTTGTTAAGCTTCTGCGACATGCACGTCATTTCCAAGGTGCATTTAAAACGTCTTGTTGAGCTACTGCGACCTCCACCGCTCTTCAAAGGGGCATTTAAGCCATCTTGTTAAGCTACTGCGACCTGCACGTCTCTTCCAAGGGGCATTTAAACCATCTTGGTAAGCTACTGCGACCTGCAAGCCTTTTCTAAGGGGCATTTAAACCCTTTTGTTAAGCTACTGCGACATGCACGTCTCTTGCAAGGGGCATTTAAACCGTCTTGTTAAGCTACTGCGACCTGCACGTCTCTTCCAAGGGGCATTTAAACTGTCTTATTAAGCTACTGCGACCTCCACCTCTCTTACAAGAGGCATTTCAACCATCTTTTTAAGCTACTGTGACCTGCACGTCTCTTCCAAGGGGCATTTAAACCGTCTTGTTAAGCTACTGCGACCTGCACGTCTCTTCCAAGGGGCATTTAAACCATCTTGTTAAGCTACTGCGACTTGCACGTCTCTTCCAAGGGGCATTTAAACTGTTTTGTAAAGCTACTGCGACCTCCACCGCTCTTCCAAGGGGCATTTAAACCATCTTGTTAAGCTACTGCGAACTGCACGTCTCTTCCAAGGGGCATTTAAACCGTCTTGTTAAGCTACTGCGACCTGCACGTCTCTTTCAAGGGGCATTTAAACCGTCTTGTAAAGCTACTTTGACCTGCATGTCTCTCCCAAGGGGCATTTAAACCGTCTTGTTAAGCTACTGCGACCTCCACCGCTCTTCCAAGGGGACATTTAAACTGTCCTGTTAAGCTACTATGACCTGCACGTCTCTTCCAAGGGCCATTTAAACCACCTTGGTAAGCTACTGCCACCTGCAAGCCTCTTCCAAGTGGCATTTAAACTGTGTTGTTAAGCTACTGCGACCTGTACGTCTCTTCCAAGCGGCATTTAAACCGTCTTGTTAAGCTACTGCGACCTGCAAGCCTCTTCCAATTGGCATTTAAACCGTCTTGTTAAGCTACTGTGACCTGAACGTCTCTTCCAAGGGGCATTTAAAACGTCTTATTAAGCTACTGCGACCTGCACGTCTCTTCCAAGGGGCATTTAAACTGTCTTGTCAAGCTACTGCGACCTGCACGTCTCTTCCAAGGGGCATTTAAACTGTCTTGCTAATCTACTGCGACCTCCACCGCTCTTCCAATTGGCATTTAAACTGTCTTATTAAGCTACTGCGACCTGCACGTCTCTTTCAAGGGGCATTTAAAGCATCTTGTTAAGCTACTGCGACCTGCACGTCTCTTCCAATGGGTATTTAAGCCGTCTTGGTAAGCTACTGCGACCTGCATGTCTCTACCAAGGGGCATTTAAACATTCTTGTTAAGCTGCTGTGACCTGCATGTCTGTTCCAAGGGTCATTTAAACCGTCTTGTTAAGCTACTGCGACCTGCACGTCTCTTCCAAGGGGCATTTGAACAGTCTTGTTAAGCTGCTGTGACCTGCATGTCTGTTCCAAGGGTCATTTAAACCATCTTGTTAAGCTACTGCGACTTGCACATCACTTCCAAGGGGCATTTAAACTGTCTTGTCAAGCTACTGCGACCTCCACCGCTCTTCCAAGGGCCATTTAAACCGTCTTGTTAAGCTACTGCGAACTGCACGTCTCTTCCAAGGGGCATTTAAACAGTCTTGTTAAGCTTCTGCGACTTGCACATCACTTCCAAGGGGCATTTAAACTGTCTTGTCAAGCTACTGCGACCTCCACCGCTCTTCCAAGGGGCATTTAAACCGTCTTTCTAAGCTACTGCGATCTGAACGTCTTTTCCAAGATGCATTTAAACTGTCTTTTTAAGCTACTGCGACTTGCATGTCTCTTCCAAGGGGCATTTAAACCGTCTTGTTAAGCTACTGCGACCTTCACGTCTCTTCCAAGGGGCATTTAAACTGTCTTGTTAAGCTACTGCGACCTGCACGTCTCTTCCAAGTGGCATTTAAACCGTTTTGTTAAGCTACTGCGACCTGCACGTCTCTTCCAAGTGGCATTTAAACCGTCTTGTTAGGCTACTGTGACCTGCACGTTTCTACCAAGGGGCATCTAAACCATCTTATTAAGCTACTGCGACCTGCACGTCTCTTCCAAGTGGCATTTAAACCGTCTTGTTAAACTACTGTGACCTGAACGTTTCTACCAAGGGGCATTTAAACCGTCTTATTAAGCTACTGCGACCTGCACGTCTCTTCCAAGGGGCATTTAAACCGTCTTGTTAAGATACTGCGACCTCCACGTCTCTTCCAAGGGGCATTTAAATCGTCTTGGTAAGCTACTGCGACCTACACTTCTCTTCCAAGGGGCACTTAAACCATCTTGTTAATCTACTTCGACTTCCACCGCTCTGCCAAGGGGCATTTAAACCGTCTTTTTAAGCTACTGCAACCTGCACGTTTCTTCCAAGGGGCATTTAAAAAGTCTTGTTAAGCTACTGCGGCCTGCACGTCTCTTCCAAGAGGCATTTAAACCGTCTTGTTAAGCTACTGCGACCTGCATGTCTCTACCAAGGGGCATTTAAACCGTCTTTTTAAGCTACTGCGACCTGCACGTCTCTTCCAAGGGGCATTTAAACAGACTTGTTAAGGTGCTGCGACCTGCATGTCTCTTCCAAGGGGCATTTAAACCGTCTTGTTAAGCTACTGCAACCTCCACCGCTCTTCCAAGGGGCATTTAAACCGTCTTGTTAAGCTACTGCGACCTGCACGTCTCTTCAAAGGGGCATTTAAAGCGTCTTGGTAAGCTACTGCGACCTGCATGTCTCTACCAAGGGGCATTTAAACCGTCTTTTTAAGCTACTGCGACCTGCACGTCTCTTCCAAGGGGCATTTAAACAGACTTGTTAAGGTGCTGCGACCTGCATGTCTCTTCCAAGGGGCATTTAAACCGTCTTGTTAAGCTACTGCAACCTCCACCGCTCTTCCAAGGGGCATTTAAACCGTCTTGTTAAGCTACTGCGACCTGCACGTCTCTTCAAAGGGGCATTTAAAGCGTCTTGGTAAGCTACTGCGACCTGCAAGCCTCTTCCAAGGGGCATTTATACCGTCTTGTTAAGCTTCTGCGACATGCACGTCTTTTCCAAGGTGCATTTAAACCGTCTTGTTAAGCTACTGCGACCTCCACCGCTCTTCAAAGGGGCATTTAAGCCATCTTGTTAAGCAACTGCGACCTGCACGTCTCTTCCAAGGGGCATTTAAACCATCTTGGTAAGCTACTGCGACCTGCAAGCCTTTTCTAAGGGGCATTTAAACCCTTTTGTTAAGCTACTGCGACATGCACGTCTCTTGCAAGGGGCATTTAAACCGTCTTGTTAAGCTACTGCGACCTGCACGTCTCTTCCAATGGGTATTTAAGCCGTCTTGTTAAGCTACTGCGACCTGCATGTCTCTACCAAGGGGCATTTAAACATTCTTGTTAAGCTGCTGTGACCTGCATGTCTGTTCCAAGGGTCATTTAAACCGGCTTGTTAAGCTACTGCGACCTGCACGTCTCTTCCAAGGGGCATTTGAACAGTCTTGTTAAGCTGCTGTGACCTGCATGTCTGTTCCAAGGGTCATTTAAACCGTCTTGTTAAGCTACTGCGACTTGCACATCACTTCCAAGGGGCATTTAAACTGTCTTGTCAAGCTACTGCGACCTCCACCGCTCTTCCAAGGGCCATTTAAACCGTCTTGTTAAGCTACTGCGAACTGCACGTCTCTTCCAAGGGGCATTTAAACAGTCTTGTTAAGCTTCTGCGACTTGCACATCACTTCCAAGGGGCATTTAAACTGTCTTGTCAAGCTACTGCGACCTCAACCGCTCTTCCAAGGGGCATTTAAACCGTCTTGCTAAGCTACTGCGACCTGCACGTCTTTTCCAAGATGCATTTAAACTGTCTTTTTAAGCTACTGCGACTTGCATGTCTCTTCCAAGGGGCATTTAAACCGTCTTGTTAAGCTTCTGCGACCTTCATGTCTCTTCCAAGGGGCATTTAAACTGTCTTGTTAAGCTACTGCGACCTCCATGTCTCTTCCAATGGGCATTTAAACCATCTTGTTAAGCTACTGCGACTTGCACGTCTCTTCCAAGGGGCATTTAAACTGTTTTGTTAAGCTACTGCGACCTCCACCGCTCTTCCAAGGGGCATTTAAACCATCTTGTTAAGCTACTGCGAACTGCACGTCTCTTCCAAGGGGCATTTAAACCGTCTTGTTAAGCTACTGCGACCTGCACGTCTCTTTCAAGGGGCATTTAAACCGTCTTGTAAAGCTACTTTGACCTGCATGTCTCTCCCAAGGGGCATTTAAACCGTCTTGTTAAGCTACTGCGACCTCCACGGCTCTTCCAAGGGGACATTTAAACTGTCTTGTTAAGCTACTGTGACCTGCACGTCTCTTCCAAGGGCCATTTAAACCACCTTGGTAAGCTACTGCCACCTGCAAGCCTCTTCCAAGTGGCATTTAAACTGTCTTGTTAAGCTACTGCGACCTGTACGTCTCTTCCAAGCGGCATTTAAACCGTCTTGTTAAGCTACTGCGACCTGCAAGCCTCTTCCAATTGGCATTTAAACAGTCTTGTTAAGCTACTGTGACCTGAGTGTCTCTTCCAAGGGGCATTTAAAACGTCTTATTAAGCTACTGCGACCTGCACGTCTCTTCCAAGGGGCATTTAAACTGTCTTGTCAAGCTACTGCGACCTGCACGTCTCTTCCAAGGGGCATTTAAACTGTCTTGCTAATCTACTGCGACCTCCACCGCTCTTCCAATTGGCATTTAAACTGTCTTATTAAGCTACTGCGACCTGCACGTCTCTTCCAAGGGGCATTTAAACCGTCTTGTTAAGCTACTACGACCTGCAAGTCTCTTCCAAGGGACATTTAAAACGTCTTATTAAGCTCCTGTGACCTGAACGTTTCTACCAAGGAGCATTTAAACCGTCTTATTAAGCTACTGCGACCTGCACGTCTCTTCCAAAGGGCATTTAAACCATCTTGTTAAGCTACTGCGACCTGCACATCTCTTCCAAGGGGCATTTAAACCATCTTGTCAAGCTACTGCGACCTGCACGTCTCTTCCAAGGGGCACTTAAACCGTCTTGTTAAGCTAATGTGACTTGCATGTCTCTCCCAAGGGGCATTTAAACCGTCTTGTTAAGCTATTGCGACCTCCACCGCTCTTCCAAGGGGGCATTTAAACCGTCTTGTTAAGCTACTGCCACCTGCAAGCCTCTTCCAAGTGGCATTTAAACTGTTTTGTTAAGCTACTGCGACCTGCACGTCTCTTCCAAGCGGCATTTAAACCGTCTTGTTAAGCTACTGCGACCTGCAAGCCTCTTCCAATTGGCATTTAAACCATCTTGTTAAGCTACTGTGACCTGAACGTCTCTTCCAAGGGGCATTTAAACCGTCTTATTAAGCTACTGCGACCTGCACGTCTCTTCCAAGGGGCATTTAAACTGTCTTGTCAAGCTACTGCGACCTGCACGTCTCTTCCAAGGGGCATTTAAACTGTCTTGCTAATCTACTGCGACCTCCACCGCTCTTCCAATTGGCATTTAAACTGTCTTGTTAAGCTACTGCGAAATGCACGTCTCTTCCAAGGGGCATTTAAACCGTCTTGTTAAGCTACTGCGACCTGCACGTCTCTTCCAAGGGACATTTAAACCGTCTTATTAAGCTCCTGTGACCTGAACGTTTCTACCAAGGAGCATTTAAACCGTCTTATTAAGCTACTGCGACCTGCACGTCTCTTCCAAGGGGCATTTAAACCGTCTTGTTAAGCTACTGCGACCTGCACATCTCTTCCAAGGGGCATTTAAACCATCTTGTCAAGCTGCTGCGACCTGCACGTCTCTTCCAAGGGGCACTTAAACCGTCTTGTTAAACTAATGTGACTTGCATGTCTCTCCCAAGGGGCATTTAAACCGTCTTGTTAAGCTATTGCGACCTCCACCGCTCTTCCAAGGGGACATTTAAACCGTCTTGTTAAGCTACTGTGACCTGCACGTCTCTTCCAAGGGCCATTTAAACCGTCTTATTAAGCTCCTGTGACCTGCACGTCTCTTCCAAGAGGCATTTAAACTGTCTTCTTGAGCTTCTGCGACCTGCATGTCTCTTTCAAGGGGCATTTAAATCGTCTTGTTAAGCTACTGTGACCTGCACGTCTCTTCCAATTGGCACTTAAACCATATTGTTAAGCTACTGCGACCTCTACCGCTCTACCAAGGGGCATTTAAACCGTCTTTTTAAGCTACTGCAACCTGCATGTTTCTTGCAAGGGGCATTTAAACCGTCTTGTTAAGCTACTGCGACCTGCACGTCTCTTCCAAGAGGCATTTAAACCGTCTTTTTAAGCTACTGCGACCTGCACGTCTCTTCTAAGGGGCATTTAAACCGTCTTGTTAAGCTACTGCGACCTGCATGTCTCTTCCAAGGGGCATTTAAACCTTCTTGTTAAGCTACTGCGACTTCCACCGCTTTTCCAAGGGGCATTTAAACCATCTTGTTAAGCCACTGCGACCTGCACGTCTCTTACAAGTGCCATTTAAACCGTCTTGGTAAGCTACTGCGACCTGCACGTCTCTTCCAAGGGGCATTTAAAACATGTTGTTAAGCTACTGCGACCTGCACGTCTTTTCCAAGGGGCATTTAAACCGTCTCGTTAAGCTACTGCGACCTGCACCGCTCTTCCAAGGGGCATTTAAACCATCTTTTTAAGCTACTGCGACCTGCACGTCTCTTCCAAGGGGCATTTAAACCGTCTTGGTAAGCTTCTGTGACCTGCAAGCCTTTTCTAAGGGGCATTTAAACCCTTTTGTTAAGCTACTGAGACCTGCACGTCTCTTGCAAGGGGCATTTAAACCGTCTTGTTAAGCTACTGCGACCTCCACGTCTCTTCCAAGGGGCATTTAAACCATCTTGTTAAGCTTCTGCGACCTGCACGTCTCTTCCAAGGAGCATTTAAACCGTCTTATTAAGCTACTGCGACCTGCACGTCTCTTCCAAGGGGCATTTAAACTGTTTTGTTAAGCTACTGCGACCTGCATGTCTCTTGCAAGGGGCATTTAAACCGTCTTGTTAAGCTACTGCGAACTGTACATCTCTTCCAAGGGGCATTTTAACCGTCTTGTTAAGCTACTGCGACCTGCACGTCTCTTTCAAGGGGCATTTAAACCATCTTGTTAAGCTACTGCGACCTGCATGTCTCTACCAATGGGCATTTAAACCGTCTTGTTAAGCTACTGCGACTTGCACGTCTCTATCAAGGGACATTTAAACCGTCTTATTAAGCTCCTGTGACCTGCACGTCTCTTCCAAGGGGCATTTAAACTGTCTTGTTGAGCTTTTGCGACCTGCACGTCTCTTCCAAGGGACATTTAAACCATCTTATTAAGCTCCTGTGACCTGCACGTCTCTTCCAAGGGGCATTTAAATCGTCTTGTTAAGCTACTGCGACCTGCACCTCTCTTCCAAGGGGCATTTAAACTGACTTGTTAAGCTACTGCCACCTGCACGTCTCTTCCAACGGACATTTAAATCGTCTTGTTAAGCTACTGCAACCTCCACCACTTTTCCAAGGGACATTTAAACTGTCTTGTTAAGCTACTGCGACCTGCACGTCTCTTTAATGGGGCATTTAAACCATCTTGTTGAGCTACTGCGACCTGCATGTCTCAACCATGAGGCATTTAAACCGTCTTGGTAAGCTACTGCGACCAGCACGTATCTTCCAAGGGGCATTTAAACAGTCTTGTTAAGCTTCTGCCTCCTGCATGTCTCTTCCAAAGGGCATTTAAACAGTCTTGTTAAGCTACTGCGACCAGCACGTCTCTTCCAAAGTGCATTTAAACCGTCTTGTTAAGCTACTGCGACCTGCACGTCACTTCCAAAGGGCATTTCAACCGTCTTGTTAAGCTACTGCGACCTGCACTTCTCTTCCAAGGGCCAAGTAAACTGTCTTATTAAGCTACTGCGACCTCCACGCTCTTCCCAGGGGCATTTAACCAGTCTTGTTTATCTACTGTGACCTGCTCGTCTCTTCCAAGGGGCATTTAAACCGTCTTGTTAAGCTACTGCGACCTGCACGTCTCTTCCAAAGGGCATTTCAACCGTCTTGTTAAGCTACTGCGACCTGCACTTCTCTTCCAAGGGGCAAGTAAACTGTCTTATTAAGCTACTGCGACCTCCACGCTCTTCCCAGGGGCATTTAACCAGTCTTGTTTATCTACTGCGACCTGCTCGTCTCTTCCAAGGGGCATTTAAACCGTCTTGTTAAGCTACTGCGACCTGCACGTCTCTTCCAAGGCTCATTTAAACCGTATTTTTAAGCTACTGCCACTTGCACTTCTCTTCCAAGGGGCATGTAAACTGTTTTATTAAGCTACTGTAACCTCCACCACTTTTCCAAGTGTCATTTAAACGGTCTTGTTAAGCTACTTCGACCTGCACGTCTCTTCCAAGTGGCATTTAAACCGTCTTGTTAAGCTACTGCGACCCACATGTCTCTTCCAAGGGGCGTTTAAACCGTCTTTTTAAGCTGCTGTGACCTGCATGTCTCTTCCAAGGGGCATTTAAACCGTCTTGTTAAGCTACTATGACGTCCATCGCTCTTCCAAGGGGCATATAAACCATCTTGCTAAGCTACTGCTACCTGCACGTCTCTTCCAAGGGGCATTTAAATAGTCTTGTTAAGCAGCTGCGACCTGCATGTCTCTTCCAAAGGGGTATTTAAACTGTCTTGTTAAGCTTCTGCGACCTCCACCGCTCTTCCATGGGGCATTTAAACCATCTTGTTAAGCTACTGCGACCTGCACGTCTCTTCCAAGGGACATTTAAACTGTCTTATTAAGCTCCTGTGACCTGCACCTCTCTTCCAAGGGGCATTTAAACAGAATTGTTAAGCTACTGCCACCTGCACGTCTCTTCCAAGGAACATTTAAAAAGTCTTGTTAAGCTACTGCATCCTCCACCACTTTTCCAAGGGGCATTTAAACCGTCTTGTTAAGCTACTGCGACCTGCACATCTCTTCAATGGGGCATTTAAACCATCTTGTTGAGCTACTGCGACCTGCATGTCTCAACCATGGGGCATTTAAACCGTCTTGGTAAGCTACTGCGACCAGCACGTACCTTCCAAGGGGCATTTAAACCGTCTTGTTAAGCTACTGCGACCTGCACGTCTCTTCCAAGGGGTATTTAAATCATCTTGTTAAGCTACTGCGACCTCCACCGCTCTACCAAGGGGCATTTAAACAGTCTTTTTAAGCTACTGCAACCTGCACGTTTCTTCCAAGGAGCAATTAAACCTTCTTGTTAAGCTACTGCGACCTGCACGTCTCTTCCAAGAGGCATTTAAACCGTCTTGTTAATCTACTGCGACCTGCACGTCTCTACCAAGGGGCATTTAAACGGTCTTATTAAGCTACTGCGACCTGCACGTCTCTTCCAAGGGGCATTTAAACAGTCTTGTTAAGCTGCTGCGACCTGAATGTCTCTTCCAAGGGGCATTTAAACCGTCTTGTTAAGCTACTGCGACCTCCACCGCTCTTCCAAGGGGCATTTAAACCGTCTTGTTAAGCTACTGCGACCTGCACGTCTCTTACAAGTGCCATTTAAACCGTCTTGGTAAGCTACTGCGACCTGCAAGCCTCTTCCAAGGGGCATTTAAACCGTCTTGGTAAGCTACTGCGACCTGCAAGCCTTTTCTAAGGGGCATTTAAACCCTTTTGTTAAGCTACTGCGACCTGCACGTCTCTTGCAAGGGGCATTTAAACCGTCTTGTTAAGCTACTGCGACCTGCACGTCTCTTCCAAGGCGCATTTAAACCATCTTGTTAAGCTACTGTAACCTCCACCACTTTTCCAAGTGGGATTTAAACCGTCTTGTTAAGCTACTGCGACCAGCACGTCTCTTCCAAGGTGCATTTAAACCATCTTGTTAAGCTACTGCGACCTGCATGTCTCTTCCAAGGGGCATTTAAACTGTCTTGTTAAGCTACTGCGACCTGCACGTCTCTACCAAGGGGCATTTAAACCGTCTTATTAAGCTACTGCGACCTGCACGTCTCTTCCAAGGCGCATTTAAACCATCTTGTTAAGCTACTGTAACCTCCACCACTTTTCCAAGTGCCATTTAAACCGTCTTGGTAAGCTACTGCGACCTGCGAGCCTCTTCCAAGTGGCATTTATACAGTCTTGTTAAGCTACTGCGACCTGCACGTCTCTTCCAACGGGCATTTAAAACATGTTGTTAAGCTACTGCGACCTGCACGTCTTTTCCAAGGGGCATTTAAACCGTCTTGTTAAGCTACTGCGACCTCCACCGCTCTTCCAAGGGGCATTTAAACCATCTTGTTAAGCTATTGCGACCTGCACGTCTCTTCCAAGGGGCATTTAAACCGTCTTGGTAAGCTACTGCGACCTGTAAGCCTTTTCTAAGGGGCATTTAAACCCTTTTGTTAAGCTACTGCGACCTGCACGTCTCTTGCAAGGGGCATTTAAACCGTCTTGTTAAGCTACTGCGACCTGCATGTCTCTTCCAAGGCGCATTTAAACCGTCTTGTTAAGCTACTGCGACCAGCACGTCTCTTCCAAGGTGCATTTAAACCATCTTGTTAAGCTACTGTGACCTGCATGTCTCTTCCAAGGGGCATTTAAACTGTCTTGTTAAGCTACTGCGACCTGCACGTCTCTACCAAGGGGCATTTAAACCGTCTTATTAAGCTACTGCGAACTGCACGTCACTTCCAAAGGGCATTTCAACCGTCTTGTTAAGCTACTGCGACCTGCACGTCGCTTCCAAGGAGCATTTAAACCGTCTTGTTAAGCTACTGCGACCTGCACGTCTCTTCCAAGGGGCATTTAAACCGCCTTGTTAAGCTACTGCGACTTGAACATCTCTTCCAAGGGGCATTTATACTGTCTTGCTAAGCTACTGCGACCTCCACCCCTCTTCCAAGGGGCATTTAAACCGTCTTGTTAAGCTACTGCGACCTGCACGTCTCTTCCAAGGGGCATTGAAGACGTCTTGTTAAGCTACTGCGAACTGCACGTCTCTTCCAAGGGGCATTTAAACCATCTTGTTAAGCTACTGCGACCTGCACGTCTCTTCCAAGGGGCATTTAAACAGTCTTGTTAAGCTACTGCGACCTGCACGTCTCTTCCAAGGGGCATTTAAACCGTCTTATTAAGCTACTGCGACCTGCACTACTCTTCCAAGGGGCATGTAAACTGTCATGTTAAGCTACTGCGACCTCCACCGCTCTTCCCAGGGGCATTTAAACAGTCTTGTTGATCTACTGCGACATGCTCGTCTCTTCCAAGGGGCATTTAAACTGTCTTGTTAAGCTACTGCGACCTGCACGTCTCTTCCAAGGGGCATTTAAACCGTCTTATTAAGCTACTGCGACCTGCACTTCTCTTCCAAGGGGCATGTAAACTGTCTTATTAAGCTACTGCGACCTCCACCCCTCTTCCCAGGGGCATTTAAACAGTCTTGCTTATCTACTGCGACCTGCTCGTCTCTTCCAAGGGGCCTTTAAACCGTCTAGTTAAGCTACTGCGACCTGCACGTCTCTTCCAAGGCTCATTTAAACCGTATTTTTAAGCTACTGCCACTTGCACTTCTCTTCCAAGGGGCATGTAAACTGTCTTATTAAGCTACTGTAACCTCCACCACTCTTCTAATGGACATGTAAACCGTCTTGTTAAGCTACTGCGACTTGCACGTCTCTTCCAAGGGGCATTTAATACATATTGTTAATCTACTGCGACCTCCACCAATTTTCCAAGGGGCATTTAAACCGTCTTGTTAAGCTGCTGCGACCTGCACGTCTCTACCAAGGTGCATTTAAACCATCTTGTTAAGCTACTACGACCTCCAACGCTCTTCCAACGGGTATTTAAACCGTCTTGTTAAGCTACTGCGACCTGCACGTCTCATCCAAGGTGCATTTAAACCATCTTGTTAAGCTACTGCGACCTGCACGTTTCTTCCAAGGGGCATTTAAACCGTCTTGTTAAGCTACTGTGACCTGCACGTCTCTTGCAAGGGGCAGTTATACCGTCTTGTTAAGCTACTGCGACCTCCACCGCTTTTCATAGGGGCTTTTAAACCATCTTGTTAAGCTGCTGGGACCTGCATGTCTCTTCCAAGGCGCATTTAAACCGTCTTGTTAAGTTACTGTGACCTGCACGTCTCTCCCAAAGGGCAATTAAATCGTCTTGTTAAGCTACTGCTACCTCCGCCGCTCTTCCAAGGGGTATTTAAACCGTCTTGTTTAGCTACAGCGACCTGCACGTCTCTTCCAAGGGGCATTTAAACCGTATTGTTAAGCTACTGCTACCTGTTAATCTCTACCAAGGGGCATTTATACTGTCTTGGTAAGCTTCTGCGACCTGCAAGCCTATTCCAACGGGCATTTAAACCCTCTTGTTAAGCTACTGCGACCTGCACGTCTCTTCCAAGGGGCATTTAAACCGTCTTGTTAAGCTACTGCGACCTACATGTCTCTTCCAAGGGGCGTTTAAACCGTCTTTTTAAGCTGCTGTGACCTGCATGTCTCTTCCAAGGGGCATTTAAACCGTCTTGTTAAGCTACTACGACGTCCATCGCTCTTCCAAGGGGCATTTAAACCATCTTGTTAAGCTACTGCTACCTGCACGTCTCTTCCAAGGGGCATTTAAATAGTCTTGTTAAGCTGCTGCGACCTGCATGTCTCTTCCAAAGGGGTATTTAAACTGTCTTGTTAAGCTTCTGCGACCTCCACCGCTGTTCCATGGGGCATTTAAACCATCTTGTTAAGCTACTGCGACCTGCACGTCTCTTCCAAGGGGCATTTAAACTGTCTTGCTAACCTACTGCGACCTCCACCGCTCTTCCAAGGGGCATTTAAACCGTCTTGTTAAGCTACTGCGACCTGCACGTCTCTTCCAAGGGTCTTTTAATTTGTCTTGGTAAGCTTCTGCGACTTGCACGTCTCTTCCAAGGCACATTTAAACGGTCTTGTTAAGCTACTGTAACCTCCACCACTTTTCCAAGGGGCTTTTCAACCGTCTTGTTAAGCTACTGCGACCTGCACGTCTCTTCAATGGGGCATTTAAACCATCTTGTTAAGCTACTGAGTCCTGCACGTCTCTACCAAGGGACATTTAAACCGTCTTGTTAAGCTACCGCGACCTGCACGTATCTTCCAAGGGACATTTAAATAGTCTTGTTAAGCTGCTGCGACCTGCATGTCTCTTCCAAAGGGCATTTAAACTGTCTTGTTAAGCTACTGCGACCTACACCTCTCTTCCAAGGGGCATTTAAACCGTCTTTTTAAGCTACTGCGACCTGCACGTCTCTTCCAAGGGACATTTAAACCATCTTGTTAAGCTACTGCGACCTGCACGTCTCTTCCAAGGAGCATTTAAACCATCTTGTTAAGCTACTGTGACCTGCAAGCCTATTCCAAGCGGCAGTTATACCCTCTTGTTAAGCTCCTGCGACCTGCACGTCTCTTCCTAGGGGCATTTAAACTGTCTTGTTAAGATACTGCGACCTGCTCGTCTCTTCCAAGGGGCATTTAAACCGTCTTGTTAAGCTACTGCGACCTGCATGTCTCTTCCAAGAGGCATTTATACTGTCTTGTTAAGCCACTGCGACCTGCATGTCTCTTCCAAGGGGCATTTAAACAGTCTTTTTAAGCTGCTGCGACCTGCATGTCTCTTTCAAGGGGCATTTAAACCGTCTTGCTATGCTACTGCCACCTCCACCGCTCTTCCAAGGGGCATTTAAACCATCTTGTTAAGCTACTGCGACCTGCACATCTCTTCCAAGGGGGATTTAAACAGTCTTGTTAAGCTACTGCGACCTGCACGTCTCTTCAAAGGGGCATTTAAACTGTCTTGTTAAGCTACTGCGACCTCCACCGCTCTTCCAAGTGGCATTTAAACCGACTTGTTAAGCTACTGCGAACTGCACGTCTCTTTCAAGGGGCATTTAAACCGTCTTGTTAAGCTACTGCGACCTGCATGTCTCTTCCAACTGATATTTAAACCGTCTTATTTATCAACTGCGACCTGCACGTCTCTTCCAAGGAGTATTTAAACTGTCTTGTTAAGCTACTGCGACCTCCATCGCTCTTCCAAGGGGCATTTAAACCGTCTTGTTAAGCTACTGCGACCTGCACGTCTCTTCCAAGGGGCAATTAAACCGTCTTTTTAAGCCTCTGCGACCTGCACTTCTCTTCCAAGGGGCATTTAAACCATCTTGTTAAGCTACTGCGACCTGCACGTCTGTTCCAAGGGGCATTTAAACCGTCTTGTTAAGCTACTGCGACCTGCTCGTCTCTTCCAAGGGGTATTTAAACTGTCTTGTTAAGCTACTGCGACCTCCATCGCTCTTCTAAGGGGCATTTAAACCGTCTTGTTAAGCTACTGCGACCTGCACGTCTCTTCCAAGGGGCAATTAAACCGTCTTTTTAAGCCTCTGCGACCTGCACGTCTCTTCCAAGGGGCGTTTAAACCATCTTGTTAAGCTACTGCGACTTGCACGTCTCTTCCAAAGGGGCATTTAAACCGTCTTGTTAAGCTACTGCGACCTGCACGTCTCTTCCAAGGGGCATTTAAACAGTCTTGTTAAGCTGCTGCGACCTGCATGTCTCTTCCAGTGGGCAATTAAACTGTCTTGTTAAGCTACTGTAACCTCCACCACTTTTCCAAGGGGCATTTAAACCAACTTGTTAAGCTACTGCCACCTGCACGTCTCTTCCAAGGGGCATTTAAACCGTCTTGTTAAGCTACTGCCACGTCCACCGCTCTTCCAAGGGGCATTTAAACCGTCTTGTTAAGCTACTGCGACCTGCACATCTCTTCCAAGGGGGATTTAAACAGTCTTGTTAAGCTACTGCGACCTGCAAGTCTCTTCAAAGGGGCATTTAAACTGTCTTATTAAGCTACTGCGACCTGTACTTCTCTTCCAAGGGGCATGTAAACTGTCTTATTATGCTAATGCGACCTCCACCGCTCTTCCAAGGGGCATTTTAACTGTCTTATTAAGCTACTGCGACCTCCACTGCTCTTCCAAGGGCCATTTAAAACGTCTTGTTAAGTGACTGCGACCTGCACGTCTTTTTAAGCTACTGCGACTTGCACTTCTCTTCCAAGTGGCATTTAAACGGTCTTCTTAAGCTACTGTAACCTCCACCACTTTTCCAAGTGTCATTTAAACCGTCTTGTTAAGCCACTGCGACCTGCATGTCTCTTCCAAGGGGCATTTAAACCGTCTTGTTAAGCTACTGCGACCTGCACGTCTCTTCCAAGGGGCATTTAAACAGTCTTGTTAAGCTACTGCGACCTGCATGTCTCTTCCAAGGGGCAATTAAACCGTCTTTTTAAGCTGCTGCGACCTGCATGTCTATTCCATGGTTCATTTAAACCGTCTTTTTAAGCTGCTGCGACCTGCATGTCTCTTCCAAGGGGCATTTAAAACGTCTTGTTAAGCTACTGCGACCTGCATGTCTCTTCCAAGGGGCATTTAAACAGTCTTGTTAAGCTACTGCGACCTGCACGTCTCTTCCAAGGGGCAATTAAACCGTCTTTTTAAGCTGCTGCGACCTGCATGTCTATTCCATGGGGCATTTAAACCATCTTTTTAAGCTGCTGCGACCTGCATGTCACTTCCAAGGGGCATTTAAACCATATTGTTAAGCTACTGCGACGTTCACCGCTCCTCCAAGGGGCATTTAAACCATCTTGTTAAGCTACTGCGACCTGCGCGTCTCTTCCAATGGGCATTTAAACTGTCTTGGTAAGTTACTGCGACCTGCAAGCCTATTCCAAGCAGCAGTTATACCCTCTTGTTAAGCTACTGCGACCTGCACGTCTCTTCCTAGGGGCATTTAAACCGTCTTGCTAAACTACTGCGACCTGCACGTTTCTTCCAAGGGGAATTTAAACCGTCTTGTTAAGCTACTGCGACCTGCATGTCTCTTTCAAGGGGCATTTAAACCGTCTTGTTAAGCTACTGCCACCTCCACCGCTCTTCCAAGGGGCATTTAAACCATCTTGTTAAGCTACTGCGACCTGCACATCTCTTCCAAGGGGGATTTAAACAGTCTTGTTAAGCTACTGCGACCTGCACGTCTCTTCAAAGGGGCATTTAAACTGTCTTGTTAAGCTACTGCGACCTCCACCACTCTTCCAAGTGGCATTTAAACCGACTTGTTAAGCTACTGCGACCTGCAGGTCTCTTTCAAGGGGCATTTAAACCGTCTTGTTAAGCTACTGCGACCTGCATGTCTCTTCCAACTGATATTTAAACCGTCTTATTTATCAACTGCGACCTGCACGTCTCTTCCAAGGGGTATTTAAACTGTCTTGTTAAGCTACTGCGACCTCCATCGCTCTTCCAAGGGGCATTTAATCCGTCTTGTTAAGCTACTGCGACCTGCACGTCTCTTCCAAGGGGCAATTAAACCGTCTTTTTAAGCCTCTGCGACCTGCACGTCTCTTCCAAGGGGCACTTAAACCGTCTTGTTAAGCTACTGCGACTTGCACGTCTCTTCCAAGGGGCATTTAAACCGTCTTGTTAAGCTACTGCGACCTGCACGTCTCTTCCAAGGGGCATTTAAACAGTCTTGTTAAGCTGCTGCGACCTGCATGTCTCTTCCAATGGGCAACTAAACTGTCTTGTTAAGCTACTGTAACATCCACCACTTTTCCAAGGGGCATTTAAACCAACTTGTTAAGCTACTGCGACCTGCACGTCTCTTCCAAGGGGCATTTAAACCGTCTTTTTAAGCTACTGCGACCTGCACGTCTCTTCCAAGGGGCATTTAAATCGCCTTGGTAAGCTACTGCGACCTGTCAGCCTCTTCCAAGGGGCGTTTAAACGGTCTTGTTAAGCTTCTGCGACCTCCACCGCTCTTTCAAGGGGCATTTAAACCATCTTGTCAAGCTACTGCGACCTCCACCACTCTTCTAATGGACATGTAAACCGTCTTGTTAAGCTACTGCGACTTGCACGTCTCTTCCAAGGGGCATTTAATACATATTGTTAATCTACTGCGACCTCCACCAATTTTCCAAGGGGCATTTAAACCGTCTTGTTAAGCTGCTGCGACCTGCACGTCTCTACCAAGGGGCATTTAATCAGTCTTGTTAAGCTACTACGACCTCCAACGCTCTTCCAACGGGTATTTAAACCGTCTTGTTAAGCTACTGCGACCTGCACGTCTCATCCAAGGTGCATTTAAACCATCTTGTTAAGCTACTGCGACCTGCACGTTTCTTCCAAGGGGCATTTAAACCGTCTTGTTAAGCTACTGTGACCTGCACGTCTCTTGCAAGGGGCAGTTATACCGTCTTGTTAAGCTACTGCGACCTCCACCGCTTTTCATAGGGGCTTTTAAACCATCTTGTTAAGCTGCTGGGACCTGCATGTCTCTTCCAAGGCGCATTTAAACCGTCTTGTTAAGTTACTGTGACCTGCACGTCTCTCCCAAAGGGCAATTAAATCGTCTTGTTAAGCTACTGCTACCTCCGCCGCTCTTCCAAGGGGTATTTAAACCGTCTTGTTTAGCTACAGCGACCTGCACGTCTCTTCCAAGGGGCATTTAAACCGTATTGTTAAGCTACTGCTACCTGTTAATCTCTACCAAGGGGCATTTATACTGTCTTGGTAAGCTTCTGCGACCTGCAAGCCTATTCCAACGGGCATTTAAACCCTCTTGTTAAGCTACTGCGACCTGCACGTCTCTTCCAAGGGGCGTTTAAACAGTCTTGTTAAGCTACTGCGACCTGCACGTCTCTTCCAAGGGGCATTTAAACCGTCTTGTTAAGCTACTGCGACCTGCACGTCTCTTCCAAGGGGCATTTAAACCGTCTTGTTAAGCTGCTGCGACCTGCACGTCTCTAACAAGGGGCATTTAATCCGTTTTGTTAAGCTACTACGACCTGCACGTTTCTTCCAAGGGGCATTTAAACCGTATTATTAAGCTACTGTGACCTGCATGTCTCTACCAATGGGCAATTAAATCATCTTGTTAAGCTACTGCGACCTCCATCGCTCTTCCAAGGGGCATTTAAACCGTCTTGTTTAGCTACTGCGACCTGCACTTCTCTACCAAGCGGCATTTAAACTGTCTTGTTAATCTACTGCGACTTGCTCGTCTCTTCCAAGGTGCATTTAAACCGTCTTGTTAAGCTACTGCGACCAGCACGTCTCTTCCAAGGGGCATTTAAACCGTCTTGTTAAGCTACTGTAACCTCCACCACTTTTCCAAGGGGCATTTAAACCGTCTTGTTAAGCTACTGCGACCTGTACGTCTCTTCCAAGGGGGAATTAAACCGTCTTGTTAAGCTACTGCGACCTGCTCGTCTCTTCCAAGGGGCATTTAAACTGTCATGTTAAGCTACTGCGACCTACACCGCTCGTCCAAGGGGCATTTAAACCCTCTTGTTAAGCTACTGCAACCTGCTCGTGTCTTCCAATGGGCATTTAAACCTTCTTGTTAAGCTACTGCGACCTGCACGTTTTTTCCAAGGCGCATTTAAACGGTCTTTTTAAGCTTCTGCGACTTGCACGTCTCTTCCAAGGGGCATTTAAACCGTCTTGTTAAGCTACTGTAACCTCCACCACTTTTCCAAGGGGCATTTAAACCGTCTTGGTAAGCTAATGCGACCTGCAAGCCTATTCCAAGGGGCATTTAAACCATCTTGTTAAGCTACTGCGACCTGCACGTCTCTTCCAAGGGGCATTTAAACCGACTTGTTAAGCTACTGCGACCTCCACCACTCTTCCAAGGGGCATGTAAACCGTTTTGTTAAGCTACTGCGACTTGCACGTCTCTTCCAAGGAGCATTTCATCCATTTTGTTAATCTACTGCGACCTCCACCGCTTTTCCAAGGGGCATTTAAACCGTCTTGTTAAGCTACCGCGACCTGCACGTCTCTTCCAAGGGACATTTAATCCGTCTTGTTAAGCTGCTGCGACCTGCACGTCTCTACCAAGGGGCATTTAATCCGTCTTGTTAAGCTACTACGACCTCCACCGCTCTTCCAAGGGGCATTTAAACTGTCTTGTTAAGCTACTGCGACATGCACATCTCATCCAAGGAGCATTTAAACCGTCTTGTTAAGCTACTGCGACCTGCACGTTTCTTCCAAGTGGCATTTAAACTGTCTTGTTAAGCTACTGCGAACTGCACCGCTCTTCCAAGGGGCATTTAAACCGTCTTGTTAAGCTACTGCGACCTGCACTTCTCTTCCAAGGGGCATTTAAACTGTCTTGTTAAGCCACTGAGTCCTGCACGTCTTTTCCAAGGGGCAGTTATACAGTCTTTTTAAGCTGCTGCGACCTGCATGTCTCTTCCAAGGGGCATTTAAACCGTCTTGTTAAGCTACTGCGACCTCCACCGCTCTTACAAGGGGCATTTAAACCATCTTGTTAAGCTACTGCCACCTGCACGTGTCTTCCAAGGGGCATTTAAACCATCTTGTTAAGCTACTGCGACCTGCAAGCCTATTCCAAGGGGCATTTAAACCATCTTGTTAAGCTACTGCGACCTGCACGTCTCTTCCAAGGAGCATTTAAAAAGTCTTGTTAAGCTACTGCGACCTGCACATCTCTTCCAAGGAGCATTTAAACCGTCTTGTTAAGCTACTGCGACCTGCACGTTTCTTCCAAGTGGCATTTAAACTGTCTTGTTAAGCTACTGCGACCTCCACCGCTCTTCCAAGGGGCATTTAAACCGTCTTGTTAAGCTACTGCGACCTGCACGTCTCTTCCAAGGGGCATTTAAACTGTCTTGTTAAGCTACTGCGACATCCTCCGCTCTTCCAAGGGGCATTTAAACCCTTTTGTTAAGCTACTGCGACCTGCTCGTGTCTTCCATGGGGCATTTAAACCGTCTTGTTAAGCTACTGCGACCTGCACGTCTCTTCCAAGGGGCATTTAAACCGTCTTGTTAAGCTACTGTAACCTCAACCACTTTTCCAAAGGGCATTTAAACCATCTTGTTAAGCTACTGCGACCTGTACTTCTCTTCCAAGGGGCATTTATAACGTCTTGTTAAGCTACGGCGACCTGCACGTCTCTTCCAAGGGGCATCTAAACTGTCTTGTTAAGCTACTGCGACCTCCACCGCTCTTCCAAGGGGCATTTAAACCGTCTTTTTAAGCTACTGCGACCTGCTCGTGTCTTCCAAGGGGCATTTAAACCGTCTTGTTAAGCTACTGAGACCTGCACGTCTCTTCCAAGGCTCATTTAAACCGTCTTGTTAAGCTACTGCGACTTGCACGTCTCTTCCAAGGGGCATTTATACCGTCCTTTTAAGCTTCTGCGACTTGCACGTCTCTTCCAAGGGGCATTTAAACTGTCTTGTTAAGCTACTGTGACCTGCACCTCTCTACCAAGGGGCATTTAAACTGTCTTGTTAAGCTACTGTGACCTGCACGTCTCTTCCAAGGCGCATTTAAACCTTCTTGTTTAGCTACTGTAACCTCCACAACTTTTCCAAGGGGCATTTAAATCGTTTTGTTAAGCTACTGCGACCTGCATGTCTCTTCCAAGGGGCATTTAAATCATCTTGTTAAGCTGCTACGTCCTGCATGTCTCTTCCAAGAGGCATTTAAACCGTCTTGTTAAACATCTGCGACCTCCACTGCTCTTCCAAGGGGCATTTAAACCGTCTTGTTAAGCTACACGACCTGCACTTCTCTACCAAAGGTCATTTAAACCGTCTTGTTACGGTATTGCAACCTGCACGTCTCTTCCAAGGGACATTTAAACCGTCTTGGTAAGCTATTGCCACCTGCAAGCCTATTCCAAGGGGCATTTAAACCATCTTGTTAAGCTACTGCGATCTGCACATCTCTTCCAAGGGGGATTTAAACAGTCTTGTTAAGCTACTGCGACCTGCACGTCTCTTCCAAGGGGCATTTAAACCCTCTTTTTAAGCTACTGCGACCTGCACGTCTCTTCCAAGGGGCATTTAAACTGTCTTGTTAAGCTACTTCGACCTCCACCGCTCTTCCAAGTGGCATTTAAACCGTCTTATTAAGCTACTGCGACCTGCACGTCTCTACCAGCTGACATTTAAACCGTCTTATTAAGCTACTGCGACCTGCACGTCTCTTCCATGGGGCATTTAAACCATTTTGTTAAGCTACTGCGACCTGCATGTCTCTACCAAGGGGCATTTAAACCGTCTTTTTAAGCTACTGCGACCTGCACGTCTCTTCCATGGGGCATTTAAACCGTCTTATTAAGCTACTGCGACCTGCACGTCTCTTCCAAGGGGCATTTAAACCGTCTTTTTAAGCTACTGCGACCTGCACGTCTCTTCCAAGGGGTATTTAAACCGTCTTGTTAAGCTACTGCGACTTGCACGTCCCTTCCAAGGGGCATTTAAACCGTCTTGTTAAGCTACTGTAACCTCCACCACTTTTCCAAGGGGCATTTAAACCGTCTTGTTAAGCTACTGTGACCTGCACGTCTCTTCCAAGGGGCATTTAAACCGTCTTTTTAAGCTGCTGCGACCTGCACGTCTTTTCCAAGGGGCATTTAAACTGTCTTGTTAAGCTACTGCGACCTCCACCGCTTTTCCAAGGGGCATTTAAACGATCTTGTTAAGCTACTGCGACCTGCACGTCTCTTCCAAGGGACATTTAAAACGTCTTTTTAAGCTGCTGCGACCTGCACGTCTCTTCCAAGGGGCATTTAAACTGTCTTGTTAAGCTACTGCGACCTCCACCGCTCTTCCAAGGGGCATTTAAACCATCTTGTTAAGTTTTTGCGACCTGCACGTCTCTTCCAAGGGGCATTTAAACCGTCTTGTTAAGATACTGCGACCTGCACATCTCTTCCAAGGGGCATTTAAACTGTCTTGTTAAGCTTCTGCGACCTCCACCGCTCTTCCAAGGGGCATTTAAACCATCTTGTTAAGCTACTGCAACCTCCACCGCTCTTCCAAGGGGCATGTAAACCGTGTTGTTAAGCTACTGCGATTTGCACGTCTCTTCCAAGGTGCATTTAATCCATCTTGTTAAGCTACTGCGACCTGCACATCTCTTCCAAGGGGCATTTAAACTGTCTTGTTAAGCTACTGCGACGTCCACCGCTCTTCAAAGGGGCATTTAAACCATCTTGTTAAGCTGCTGCGACTAGCACGTCTCTTCCAAGGGACATTTAAACCGTCTTGTTAAGCTACTGTGACTTGCACATCTCTACCAAGGGGCATTTAAAACGTCTTGTTAAGCTACTGCGATCTGCACGTTTCTTCCAAGGGGCATTTAAACCGTCTTGTTAAGCTACTGTGACCTGCACGCCTCTTTCAAGGGGTATTTAAACCATTTTGTTAAGCTACTGCGACCTGCACGTCTCTTCCAAGGGGCATTTAAACCGTCTTGTTAAGCTACTGCGACCTCCACCGCTTTTCATAGGTGCATTTAAACCATCTTGTTAAGCTACTGCGACTTGCATGTCTCTACCAAGGGGCATTTTAACCGTCTTGTTAAGCTACTGTGACCTGCATGTCTCTACCAAGGGGCATTTAAACCATCTTGTTAAGCTACTGTGACCTGCATATCTCTACCAAGGGTCATTTAAACCGTCTTGTTAAGCTACTGCGACCTGTACGTCTCTACCAAGGGGCATTTAAACCATCTTGGTAAGCTACTGTGACCTGCAAGCCTATTTCAAGGGGCATTTAAACCCTTTTGTTAAGCTACTGCGACCTGCACGTCTCTTCCAAGGGGTGTTTAAACAGTCTTGTTAAGCTACTGCGACCTGCACGTCTCTTCCAAGGGGCATTTAAACCGTCTTATTAAGCTACTGCGACCTGCACGTCTCTTCCAAGGGGCATTTAAACCGTCTTGTTAAGCTACAGCGACCTGCACGTCTCTTCCAAGGGGCATTTAAACTGTCTTGTTAAGCTACTGCGACCTGCACGTCTCTTCCAAGGGGCATTTAAACTGTCTTGTTAAGCTACTGTGACCTGCACGTCTCTTCCAAGTGGCATTTAAACCTTATTGTTTAGCTACTGTAACCTCCACCACTTTTCCAAGGGGCATTTAAATCGTCTTGTTAAGCTACTGCGACCTGCATGTCTCTTCCAAGAGGCATTTAAACCATCTTGTTAGGCTACTGCAACCTGCATGTCTCTTCCAAGAGGCATTTAAACCGTCTTGTTTAACATCTGCGACCTCCACTGCCCTTCCAAGGGGCATTTAAACCGTCTTGTTAAGGTACACGACCTGCACTTCTCTACCAAAGGTCATTTAAAACGTCTTGTTACGGTACTGCAACCTGCACGTCTCTTCCAAGGGGCACTTAAACCGTCTTGGTAAGCTATTGCGACCTGCAAGTCTATTCCAAGGGGCATTTAAACCATACTGTTAAACTACTGCGATCTGCACATCTCTTCCAAGGGGGATTAAAACTGTCTTGTTAAGCTACTGCGACCTCCACCGCTCTTCCAAGTGGCATTTAAACTGTCTTGTTAAGCTACTGCGACCTGCACGTCTCTTCCAAGGGGCATTTAAACCGTCTTGTTAAACTACTGCGACCTGCACGTCTCTTCCAAGGGGCATTTAAACCTTCTTGTTAAGCTACTGCGACTTGCATGTCTCTTCCAAGGGGCATTTAAAACGTCTTGTTAAGGTACACGACCTGCACTTCTCTACCAAAGGTCATTTAAAACATCTTGTTACGGTACTGCAACCTGCACGTCTCTTCCAAGGGGCACTTAAACCGTCTTGGTAAGCTATTGCGACCTGCAAGTCTATTCCAAGGGGCATTTAAACCATACTGTTAAACTACTGCGACCTGCACGTCTCTTCCAAGGGGCATTTAAACCTTCTTGTTAAGCTACTGCGACTTGCATGTCTCTTCCAAGGGGCTTTTAAAACGTCTTGTTAAGCTACTGTAACCTCCACCACTTTTCCAAGAGGCATTTAAACCTTTTTCTTAAGCTATTGCGACCTGCACGTCTCTTCCAGGGGCATTTAAACCGTTTTGCTAAGCTACTGCGACCTGCATGTCTCTACCAAGGGTCATTTAAACCGTCTTTTTAAGCTCTTGCGACCTGCAGGTCTCTTCCAAGGGGCATTTAAACCGTCTTGTTAAGCTACTGCGACTTGCACGTCTCTTCTAACGGGCATTTACACCGTCTTGTTAAGCTACTCTAACCTCCACCACTTTTCCAAGGGGCATTTAAACCGTCTTGTTAAGCTACTGCGACCTGCACGTCTTTTCCAAGGGGCATTTAAACCGTATTTTTAAGCTACTGCGACCTGCACGTCTCTTCCAAGGGGCATTTAAACAGTCTTGTTAAGCTGCTGAGACCTGCATGTCTCTTCCAAGGGGCAATTAAACTGTCTTGTTAAGCTACTGCGACCTCCACCGCTTTTCCAAGGGGTATTTAAACCATCTTGCTAAGATACTGCGACCTGCACGTCTCTTCCAAGGGGCATTTAAATCGTCTTGGTAAGCTACTGCGACCTGCCAGCCTCTTCCAAGGGGCATTTAAACTATCTTGTTAAGCTACTGCGACCTGCATGTCTCTTCGAAGGGGCATTTAAACTGTCTTGTTACGCTACTGCGACCTCCACCGCTCTTCCAATGGGCATGTAAACCTTCTTGTTAAGCTGCTGCGACTTGCACGTCTCTTGCAAGGGGCATTTAATGCATCTTGTTAATCTACTGCGACCTCCATCGATTTTCCAAGGGGCATTTAAACCGTCTTGTTAAGCTGCTGCGACCTGCACGTCTCTACCAAGGGGCATTTAATCAGTTTTGATAAGCTACTACGACCTCCACCGCTCTTCCAAGGGGCATTTAAACCGTCTTGTTAAGCTACTGCGACCTGCACGTTTCTTCCAAGGGGTCATTTAAACCGTCTTGTTAATCTACTGTGACCTGCATGTCTCTTGCAAGGGGTATTTAAACCGTTTTGTAAAGCTACTGCGACCTCCACCGCTCTTCCAAGGGGCATTTAAAGCGTCTTGTTAAGCTACTTCGACCTGCACGTCTCTTCCAAGGGGCATTTAAACCGTCTTGTTAAGCTACTGTGACCTGCTCGTCTCTTCCAAGGGGCAGTTAAAC
This sequence comes from Phyllobates terribilis, assembly GCF_046119375.1. Taxonomy (NCBI): domain Eukaryota; kingdom Metazoa; phylum Chordata; class Amphibia; order Anura; family Dendrobatidae; genus Phyllobates; species Phyllobates terribilis. The sequence goes on from NW_027362964.1 coordinate 905,871, forward strand.
CGTCTTGTTAAGCTACTGCGACCTCCACCGCTTTTCATAGGGGCTTTTAAACCATCTTGTTAAGCTACTGGGACCTGCACGTCTCTTCCAAGGCGCATTTAAACCGTCTTATTAATCTACTGTGACCTGCACGTCTCATCCAAGGGGCAATTAAATCGTCTTGTTAAGCTACTGCGACCTACGCCGCTCTTCCAAGGGGTATTTAAACCGTCTTTTTAAGCTACTGTAACCTCCACCACTTTTCCAAGGGGCATTTAAACCATCTTGTTAAGCTACTGCGACCTGCACGTCTCTTCCAAGGGACATTTAAACCGTCTTGTTAAGCTACGGCGACCTGCACGTCTCTTCCAAGGGGCATCTAAACTGTCTTGTTAAGCTACTGCGACCTCCACCGCTCTTCCAAGGGGCATTTAAACCCTCTTGTTAAGCTACTGCGACCTGCTCGTGTCTTCCAAGGGGCATTTAAACTGTCTTGTTAAGCCACTGAGACCTGCACGTCTTTTCCAAGGGGCATTTAAACAGTCTTTTTAAGCTGCTGCGACCTGCATGTCTCTTCCAAGGGGCATTTAAACCATCTTGTTAAGCTACTGCGACCTCCACCGCTCTGCCAAGGGGCATTTAAACCATCTTGTTAAGCTACTGCGACCTGAACGTCTCTTCCAAGGGGTATTTAAACTGTCTTGTTAAGCTACTGCGACCTGCACGTCTCTTACAAGGGGCATTTAAACCGTCTTGTTAAGCTACTGCGACCTGCACGTCTCTTCCAAGGGGCATTTAAACCGTCTTATTAAGCTACTGCGACCTGCACGTCTCTTCCAAGGGGCATTTAAACTGTCTTGTTAAGCTACTGCGACCTCCACCGCTCTTCCAAGTGGCATTTAAACCGTCTTGTTAAGCTACTGCGACCTGCACGTCTCTTCCAAGGGGCATTTAAACCGTCTTGTTAAGCTACTGCGACCTGCACATTTCTTCCAAGGGACATTTAAACCGTCTTATTAAGCTACTGCGACCTGCACGTCTCTTCCAAGGGGTATTTAAACTGTCTTGTTAAGCTACTGGAACCTCCACCGCTTTTCCAAGGGGCATTTAAACCGTCTTGTTAAGCTACTGCGACCTGCACGTCTCTTCCAAGGCGCATTTATACCGTCTTGTTAAGCTACTGTGACTTGCACGTCTCTTCCAAGGGGCATTTAAACCGTATTGTTAAGCTACTGTAACCTCCACCACTTTTCCAAGGGGCATTTAAACCGTTTTGTTAAGCTACTGCGACCTGCACGTTTCTTCCAAGGGACATTTAAACCGTCTTTTTAAGCTACTGCGACCTGCACGTCTCTTCCAAGGGGCATTTAAACCGTCTTGTTAAACTACTGCGACCTGCACATCTCTTCCAAGGGACATTTAAACCGTCTTTTTAAGCTATTGCGACCTGCACGTCTCTTCCAAGGGGCATTTAAACCGTCTTGTTAAACTACTGCGACCTGCACGTCTCTTCCAAGGGGCATTTAAACCGTCTTTTTAAGCTACTGCGACCTGCACGTCTCTTCCAAGGGGCATTTAAACCGTCTTGTTAAGCTACTGCGACTTGCACGTCTCTTCCAAGGGGCATTTAAACCGTCTTTTTAAGCTACTGCGACCTGCACGTCTCTTCCAAGGGGCATTTAAACCGTCTTTTTAAGCTGCTGCTACCTGCATGTCTCTTCCAAGGGGCAATTAAACTGTCTTGCTAAGCTACTGCGACCTCCACCGCTTTTCCAAGGGGCATTTAAACCATCTTGTTAATCTACTGCGACCTGCAAGTCTCTTCCAAGGGGCATTTAAATCGTCTTGGTAAGCTACTGAGAGCTGCCAGCCTCTTCCAAGGGGCATTTAAACCGTCTTGTTAAGCTACTGCGACTTGCACGTCTCTTTCAAGGGGCATTTAAACTGTCTTGTTAAGCTTCTGCGACCTGCATATCTCTTCCAAGGGGCATTTAAACCTTCTTTTTAAGCTACTGCGACCTGCACGTCTCTTCCAAGGGGCATTTAAACCTTCTTGTTAAGCTACTGCGACTTGCACGTCACTTCCAAGGGGCATTTAATCTGTCTTGTTAATCTACTGCGACCTCCATCGATTTTCCAAGGGGCATTTAAACCGTCTTGATAAGCTGCTGCGACCTGCACGTCTCTACCAAGGGGCATTTAATCAGTTTTGATAAGCTACTACGACATCCACCGCTCTTCCAAGGGGCATTTAAACCGTCTTGTTAAGCTACTGCGACCTGCACGTCTCTTTCAAGGGGCATTTTAACAGTCTTGTTAAGCTACTGCGACCTGCATGTCTCTTCCAAGGGGCATTTAAACTGTCTTGTTAAGCCACTGAGACCTGCACGTCTTTTCCAAGGCGCATTTAAACAGTCTTTTTAAGCTGCTGCGACCTGCATGTCTCTGCCAAGGGGCATTTAAACCATCTTGTTAAGCTACTGCGACCTCCACCGCTCTTCCAAGGGGTATTTAAACCATCTTGTTAAGCTACTGCGACCTGCACGTCTCTTCCAAGGGGTATTTAAACTGTCTTGATAAGCTATTGCGACCTCCACCGCTCTTCCAATTGGCATTTAAACCGTCTTGCTAAGCTACTGCGACCTGCACGTCTCTTCCAAGGGGCATTTAAACCGTCTTGTTAAGTTACTGCGACCTGCACATCTCTTCCAAGGGACATTTATTTAAACCGTCTTATTAAGCTACTGCGACCTGCACGTCTCTTCCAATGGGTATTTAAACTGTCTTGCTAAGCTACTGCGACCTCCACCGCTCTTCCAAGGGGCTTTTAAACCATCTTGTTAAGCTACTGCGACCTGCACGTCTCTTCCAAGGGGCATTTAAACCGTCTTTTTAAGCTACTGCGACCTGTACGTCTCTTCCAAGGGGCATTTAAACCGTCTTGTTAAGCTACTGTGACTTGCATGTCTCTTCCAAGGGGCATTTAAACCATCTTGTTAAGCTACTGTAACCTCCACCACCACTTTTCCAAGGGGCATTTAAACCGTCTTGTTAAGCTACTGCGACCTGCACTTCTCTTCCATGGGGCATTTAAACCATTTTGTTAAGCTACTGCGACCTGCATGTCTCTACCAAGGGGCATTTAATCCGTCTTGTTAAGCTACTGCGACCTGCACGTCTCTTCCAAGGGGCATTTAAACAGTCTTGTTAAGCTGCTGCGACCTGCATGTCTCTTCCAAGGGGCAATTAAACAGTCTTGTTAAGCTACTGCGACCTACACCGCTTTTCCAAGGGGCATTTAAACCATCTTGTTAAGCTTCTGCGACCTGCACGTCTCTTCCAAGGGGCATTTAAACCGTCTTGTTAAGCTACTGCGACGTCCACCGCTCTTCCAAGGGCATGTAAACCGTGTTGTTAAGCTACTGCGACCTCCACCGCTCTTCCAAGGGGCATTTAAACCTTCTTGTTAAGCTACTGCGACCTCCACCGCTCTTCCAAGGGGCATGTAAACCGTGTAGTTAAGCTACTGCGACCTGCACGTCTCTTCCAAGGGGCATTTAAACTGTCTTGTTAAACAACTGCGACCTCCACCGCTCTTCCAAGGGGCATTTAAACCATCTTGTTAAGCTACTGCGACCTCCACCGCTCTTCCAAGGGGCATTTAAACCGTGTTGTTAATCTACTGTGACTTGCATGTCTCTTCCAAGGGGCATTTAATCCATCTTGTTAATCTACTGCGACCTGCACGTCTCTTCCAAGGGACATTTAAACCGTCTTGTTAAGCTGATGCGACCTGCACGTCTCTACCAAGGGGCATTTAATCAGTCTTGATAAACTACTACGACCTCCACCGCTCTTCCAAGGGGCATTTAGACCGTCTTGTTACGCTACTGCGACCTGCACGTCTCTTCCAAGGGACATTTAAACCGTCTTGTTAAGCTGACGCGATCTGCACGTCTCTACCAAGGGGCATTTAATCAGTCTTGATAAAGTACTACGACCTCCACCGCTCTTCCAAGGGGCATTTAAACCGTCTTGTTAAGCTACTGCGACCTGCACGTCTCTTCCAAGGAGCATTGAAACTGTTTTGTTAAGCTACTGCGACCTGCACGTTTCTGCCAAGGGGCATTTAAATCGTCTTGTTAAGCTACTGCGACCTGCACCACTCTTCCAAGGCTCATTTAAACCGTCTTTTTAAGCTACTGCGACCTGCACATCTCTTCCAAGGGGCATTTAAACAGTCTTGTTAAGCTAATGCGACCTGCACGTCTCTTCCAAGGGGCATTTAAATCGTCTTGTTAAGCTACTGCGACCTGCACCTCTCTTTCAAGGCTCATTTAAACCGTCTTTTTAAGCTACTGCGACTTGCACGTCTCTTCCAAGGGGCATTTAAACCGTCTTGTTAAGCTACTGCGACCTGCACGTCTCTTCCAAGGGGCATTTAAACCGTCTTTTTAAGCTACTGCGACTTGCACATCTCTTCCAAGGGGCATTTAAACTGTCTTGTTACGCCACTGCGACCTGCACGTCTTTTCCAAGGGGCATTTAAACAGTCTTTTTAAGCTGCTGCGACCTGCATGTCTCTTCCAAGGGGCATTTAAACCGTCTTTTTAAGCTACTGCGACCTGCACGTCTCTTCCAAGGGGCATTTAAACCGTCTTCTTAAGCTACTGCGACTTGCACGTCTCTTCCAAGGGGCATTTAAACTGTCTTGTTAAGCTACTGTAACCTCCACCACTTTTCCAAGGGGCATTTAAACCATCTTGTTAAGTAACTGCGACCTGCACTTCTCTTCCATGGGGCATTTAAACCATTTTGTTAAGCTACTGCGACCTGCATGTCTCTACCAAGGGGCATTTAATCCGTTTTGTTAAGCTACTGCGACCTGCACGTCTCTTCAAGGGGCATTTAAACAGTCTTGCTAAGCTACTGCGACCTGCATGTCTCTTCCAAGGGGCAATTAAACTGTCTTGTTAAGCTACTGCGACCTCCACCGCTCTTCCAAGGGGCATTTAAACCATCTTGTTAAGCTTCTGCGACCTGCACGTCTCTTCCAAGGGGCATTTAAACTGTCTTGTTAAGCTACTGCGACCTGCACATTTCTTCCAAGGGGCATTTAAACTGTCTTGTTAAGCTACTGCGACCTCCACCGCTCTTCCAAGGGGCATTTAAACCATCTTGTTAAGCTACTGCGACCTCCACCGCTCTTCCAAGGGGCATGTAAACCTTGTTGTTAAGCTACTGCGATTTGCACGTCTCTTCCAAGGGGCATTTAATCCATCTTGTTAAGCTACTGCGACCTGCACATCTCTTCCAAGGGGCATTTAAACTGTCTTGTTAAGCTGCTGCGACCTCCACCGCTCTTCTAAGGGGCATTTAAACCGTCTTGTTAAGCTACTGCGACTAGCACGTCTCTTCCAAGGGACATTTAAACCGTCTTGTAAGCTGATGCGACCTGCACGTCTCTACCAAGGGGCATTTAATCAGTCTTGATAAGCTACTACGACCTCCACCGCTCTTCCAAGGGGCATTTATACCGTCTTGTTAAGCTACTGCGACTTTCACGTCTCTACCAAGGGGCATTTAAACGGTCTTGTTAAGCTACTGAGACCTGCACGTTTCTTCCAAGGGGCATTTAAACCGTCTTGTTAAGCTACTGCGACCTGCACGTCTCTTCCAAGGGGCATTTAAACCGTCTTGTTAAGCTCCTGTAACCTCCACCACTTTTCCAAGGGGCATTTAAACCGTCTTGTTAAGCTACTGCGAACTGCACGTCTCTTCCAAGGGGCATTTAAACCATCTTGTTAAGCTACTGCGACCTGCACGTCTCTTCCAAGGGTCATTTAAATCGTCTTGGTAAGCTACTGATACCTGCCAGCTTCTTCCAAGGGGCATTTAAACCGTCTTGTTAGGCTACTGCGACCTGCACGTCTCTTCCAAGGGGCATTTAAACTGTCTTGTTAAGCTACTGCGACCTGCACGTCTCTTCCAAGGGGCATTTAAACCTTCTTGTTAAGCTACTGCGACTTGCACCTCTCTTCCAAGGGGCATTTAATCCATCTTGTTAAGCTACTGCGATCTCCATCGATTTTCCAAGGGGCATTTAAACCGTCTTGATAAGCTGCTGCGACCTGCACGTCTCTACCAAGGGGCATTTAATCAGTTTTGATAAGCTACTACGACCTAAACCGCTCTTCCAAGGGGCATTTAAACCGTCTTGTTAAGCTACTGCGACCCGCACGTCTCTTCCAAGAGGCATTTAAACAGTCTTGTTAAGCTACTGCGACCTGCACATTTCTTCCAAGGGGCATTTAAAAAGTCTTGTTAAGCTACTGCGACCTGCACATTTCTTCCAAGGGGCATTTAAAAAGTCTTGTTAAGCTGCAGAGACCTGCACGTCTCTTCCAAGGGGTATTTAAACCGTCTTGTTAAGCTACTGCGACATGCGCGTCTCTACCAAGGGGCATTTAAACCGTCTTGTTAATCTAGTGCGACATGCACGTCTCTTGCAAGGGGGATTTAAACCGTCTTGTTAAGCTACTGCGACCTGCACGTATCTTCCAAGGCTCATTTAAACCGTCTTTTTAAGCTACTGCGACTTGCACGTCTCTTCCAAGGGGCATTTAAACCGTCTTGTTAATCTAGTGCAAGCTGCACGTCTCTTCCAAGGGGCATTTAAACCGTCTTGTTAAGCTACTGCGACCTGCATGTCTCTTCCAAGGGGCATTTAAACTGTCTTGTTAGGCCACTGAGACCTGCACGTCTTTTCCAAGGGGCATTTAAACCGTCTTGTTAAGCTACTGCGACCTCCACCGCTCTTCCAAGTGGCATTTAAACCATCTTGTTAAGCTACTGGGACCTCCACCGCTCTTCCAAGGGGCATTTAAACCATCTCGTTAAGCTTCTGCGACCTGCACGTCTCTTCCAAGGGGTATTTAAACTGCCTTGTTAAGCTACTGCGACCTGCACGTCTCTTCCAAGGGGCATTTAACCCATCTTGTTAAGCTACTGCGACCTGCACGTCTCTTCCAAGGGGCATTTAAACCGTCTTGTTAAGCTACTGCGACCTGCACGTCTCTTCCAAGGGGTATTTAAACTGTCTTGTTAAGCTACTGCGACCTCCACCGCTCTTCCAAGTGGCATTTAAACCATCTTGCTAAGCTACTGCGACCTGCACGTCTCTTCCAAGGGGCATTTAAACCGTCTTGTTAAGCTACTGCGACCTGCACATCTCTTCCAAGGGACATTTAAACCGTCTTATTAAGCTACTGCGACCTGCACGTCTCTTCCAATGGGTATTTAAAATGTCTTGTTAAGCTACTGCGACCTCCACCGCTCTTCCAAGGGGCATTTAAACCATGTTGTTAAGCTACTGCGACCTGCACGTCTCTTCCAAGGGGCATTTAAACCGTCTTTTTAAGCTACTGCGACCTGCACGTCTCTTCCAAGGGGCATTTAAACCATCTTGTTAAGCTACTGTGACTTGCACGTCTCTTCCAAGCGGCATTTAAACCGTCTTGTTAAGCTACTGTAACCTCCACCACTTTTCCAAGGGGCATTTAAACCGTCTTGTTAAGCTACTGCGAACTGCACGTCTCTTCCAAGGGGCATTTAAACCATCTTGTTAAGCTACTGCGAACTGCACGTCTCTTCCAAGGGGCATTTAAATCGTCTTGGTAAGCTACTGAGACCTGCCAACCTCTTCCAAGGGGCATTTAAACCGTCTTGTTAAGCAACTGCGACCTGCACGTCTCTTCCAAGGGGCATTTAAACTGTCTTGTTAAGCTACTGCGACCTGCACGTCTCTTCCAAGGGGCATTTAAACCTTCTTGTTAAGCTACTGCGACTTGCACGTCTCTTCCAAAGGGCATTTAATCCATCTTGTTAAGCTACTGCGACCTCCATCGATTTTCCAAGGGGCATTTAAACCGTCTTGATAAGCTGCTGCGACCTGCACATCTCTACCAAGGGGCATTTAATCAGTTTTGATAAGCTACTACGACATCCACTGCTCTTCCAAGGGGCATTTAAACCGTCTTGTTAAGCTACTGCGACCTGCACGTCTCTTCCAAGGATCATTTAAACCGTCTTGCTAAGCTACTGCGACCTGCACATTTCTTCCAAGGGGCATTTAAAAAGTCTTGTTAAGCTACTGTGATTTTCACGTCTCTTCCAAGGGGTATTTAAACCGTCTTGTTAAGCTACTGCGACCTGCACGTCTCTACCAAGGGGCATTTAAACCGTCTTGTTAATCTAGTGCGACATGCACGTCTCTTGCAAGGGGCATTTAAACCGTCTTGTTAAGCTACTGCGACCTGCACGTCTCTTCCAAGGCTCATTTAAACCGTCTTTTTAAGCTACTGCGACTTGCACGTCTCTTCCAAGGGGCATTTAAACCGTCTTGTTAAGCTACTGCGACCTGCACGTCTCTTCCAAGGGGCATTTAAACCGTCTTGTTAAGCTACTGCGAACTGCATGTCTCTTCCAAGGCTCATTTAAACTGTCTTGCTAGGCCACTGAGACCTGCACGTCTTTTCCAAGGGGCATTTAAACAGTCTTTTTAAGCTGCTGCTACCTGCATGTCTCTTCCAAGGGACATTTAAACCATCTTGTTAAGCTACTGCGACCTCCACCGCTCTTCCAAGGGGCATTTAAACCATCTTGTTAAGCTACTGCGACCTGCACGTCTCTTCCAAGGGGTATTTAAACTGCCTTGTTAAGCTACTGCGACCTGCACGTCTCTTCCAAGGGGCATTTAAACCGTCTTGTTAAGCTACTGCGACCTGCACGTCTCTTCCAAGGGGCATTTAAACCGTCTTGTTAAGCTACTGCGACCTGCACGTCTCTTCCAAGGGGTATTTAAACTGTCTTGTTAAGCTACTGCGACCTCCACCGCTCTTCCAAGTGGCATTTAAACCGTCTTGCTAAGCTACTGCGACCTGCACGTCTCTTCCAAGGGGCATTTAAACCGTCTTGTTAAGCTATTGCGACCTGCACATCTCTTCCAAGGGACATTTAAACCGTCTTATTAAGCTACTGCGACCTGCACGTCTCTTCCAATGGGTATTTAATCTGTCTTGTTAAGCTACTGCGACCTCCACCCCTCTTCCAAGGGGCATTTAAACCATGTTGTTAAGCTACTGCGACCTGCACGTCTCTTCCAAGGGGCATTTAAACCGTCTTTTTAAGCTACTGTGACCTGCACGTCTCTTCCAAGGGGCATTTAAACCGTCTTGTTAAGCTACTGTGACTTGCACTTCTCTTCCAAGGGGCATTTAAACCGTCTTGTTAAGCTACTGTAACCTCCACCACTTTTCCAAGGGGCATTTAAACCGTCTTGTTAAGCTACTGCAACCTGCACTTCTCTTCCATTGGGCATTTAAACCATTTTGTTAAGCTCCTGCGACCTGCATGTCTCCACCAAGGGGCATTTAATCCGTCTTGTTAAGCTACTGCGACCTGCACGTCTCTTCCAAGGGGCATTTAAACAGTCTTGTTAAGCTGCTGCGACCTGCATGTCTCTTCCAAGGGGCATTTAATCCATCTTGTTAATCTTCTGCGACCTCCACCGATTTTCCATGGGGCATTTAAACAGTCTTGTTTAGCTACTGCGACTTGCACGTCTCTTCCAAGGGACATTTTAACCGTCTTGTTAAGCTACTGCGACCTGCACGTCTCTGCCAAGGGGCATTTAATCAGTCTTGATAAACTAATACGACCTCGACCGCTCTTCCAAGGGGCATTTAGACCGTCTTGTTAAGCTACTGCGACCTGCACGTTTCTTCCAAGGGGCATTTAAATCGTCTTGTTAAGCTACTGCGACCTGCACCTCTCTTCCAAGGCTCATTTAAACCGTCTTTTTAAGCTACTGCGACTTGCACGTCTCTTCCAAGGGGCATTTAAACCGTCTTGTTAAGCTACTGCGATCTGCACGTCTTTTCCAAGGGGCATTTAAACCATCTTTTTAAGCTACTGCGACTTGCACATCTCTTCCAAGGTGCATTTAAGCTGTCTTGTTAAGCCACTGCGACTTGCACGTCTTTTCCAAGGGGCATTTAAACAGTCTTTTTAAGCTGCTGCGACCTGCATGTCTCTTCCAAGGGGCATTTAAACCGTCTTTTTAAGCTTCTGCGACCTGCACGTCTCTTCAAAGGTGCATTTAAAGCGTCTTCTTAAGCTACTGCGACTTGCACGTCTCTTCCAAGGGTCATTTAAACTGACTTGTTAAGCTACTATAACCTCCACCACTTTTCCAAGGTTCATTTAAACCATCTTGTTAAGCTACTGCGACCTGCACTTCTCTTCCATGGGGCATTTAAACCATGTTATTAAGCTACTGCGACCTGCATGTCTCTACCAAGGGGCATTTAATCCGTCTTGTTAAGTTACTGCGACTGCACGTCTCTTCAAGGGGCATTTAAACAGTCTTGCTAAGCTACTGCTACCTGCATGTCTCTTCCAAGGGGCAATTAAACTGTCTTGTTAAGCTACTGTGACCTCCACCGCTCTTCCAAGGGGCATTTAAACCATCTTGTTAAGCTTCTGCGACCAGCACGTCTCTTCCAAGGGGCATTTAAACCGTCTTGTTAAGCTACTGCGACCTGCACATCTCTTCCAAGGGGCATTTAAACTGTCTTGTTAAGCTACTGTGACCTCCACCGCTCTTCCAAGGGGCATTTAAACCGTCTTGTTAAGCTACTGCGACCTGCACATCTCTTCCAAGGGGCATTTAAACTGTCTTGTTAAGCTACTGTGACCTCCACCGCTCTTCCAAGGGGCATTTAAACCATCTTGTTAATCTACTGCGACCTCCACCGCTCTTCCAAGGGGCATGTAAACCGTGTTGTTAAGCTACTGCGATTTGCACGTCTCTTCCAAGGGGTCATTTAATCCATCTTGTTAAGCTACTGCGACCTGCACATCTCTTCCAAGGGGCATTGAAACAGTCTTGCTAAGCTACTGCGACCTGCATGTCTCCTCCAAGGGGCAATTAAACTGTCTTGTTAAGCTACTGCGACCTCCACCGCTCTTCCAAGGGGCATTTAAACCATCTTGTTAAGCTTCTGCGACCTGCACGTCTCTTCCAAGGGGCATTTAAACCGTGTTGTTAAGCTACTGCGACCTGCACATCTCTTCCAAGGGACATTTAAACTGTCTTGTTAAGCTACTGTGACCTCCACCGCTCTTCCAAGGGGCATGTAAACCGTGTTGTTAAGCTACTGCGATTTGGACGTCTCTTCCAAGGGGCATTTAATCCATCTTGTTAAGCTACTGCGACCTGCACATCTCTTCCAAGGGGCATTTAAACTGTCTTGTTAAGCTACTGCGACCTCCACCGCTCTTCTATTGGGCATTTAAACCGTCTTGTTAAGCTGATGCAACCTGCACGTCTCTACCAAGGGGCATTTAATCAGTCTTGATAAGCTACTACGACCTCCACCGCTCTTCCAAGGGGCATTTAAACCGTCTTGTTAAGCTACTGCGACCTGCACGTCTCTTCCAAGGGGCATTTAAACCGTCTTGTTAAGCTACTGCGACCTGCACGTCTCTTCCAAGGGGTATTTAAACTGTCTTGTTAAGCTACTGCGACCTCCACCGCTCTTCCAAGTGGCATTTAAACCATCTTGCTAAGCTACTGCGACCTGCACGGCTCTTCCAAGGGGCATTTAAACCATGTTGTTAAGCTACTGCGACCTTCATATCTCTTCCAAGGGGCATTTAAACTGTCTTTTTAAGCTACTGCGACCTGCACGTCTCTTCCAAGGGGCATTTAAACCGTCTTGTTAAGCTACTGTCACTTGCACGTCTCTTCCAAGGGGCATTTAAACCGTCTTGTTAAGCTACTGTAACCTCCACCACTTTTCCAAGGGGCATTTAAACCGTCTTGTTAAGCTACTGCGAACTGCACGTCTCTTCCAAGGGGCATTTAAATCGTCTTGGTAAGCTACTGAGACCTGCCAGCCTCTTCCAAGGGGCATTTAAACCATCTTGTTAAGCTACTGCGACCTGCACGTCTCTTCCAAGGGGCATTTAAACTGTCTTGTTAAGCTACTGCGACCTGCACGTCTCTTCCAAGGGGCATTTAAACCTTCTTGTTAAGCTACTGCGACTTGCACGTCTCTTCCAAGGGGCATTTAATCCATCTTGTTAAGCTACTGCGTCCTCCATCGATTTTCCAAGGGGCATTTAAACCGTCTTGATAAGCTGCTGCGACCTTCACGTCTCTACCAAGGTGTTATGTTCTGCTACCAAAGCTAAGGAAAGAGAGGAGATCTGTCCCTACTATAAGACTCAGCTGAATCCCTACGATGTAACAGGGAACCTGATCCTGCGATCAGACCTGCTAAAGTCCTAATCTAGTCTGTACGGAGACCTATAGATGTGGGGAGGGAATCCCTACAAGTACTAAGGACTGGGAGGAATATGGGACACCTCCTAACAGAAATAGTAGCAGACAGAAGAACAAACAAAATAGATAGAACATAGAGGTCCGTAGACCAAGCAAACTAACAGAGTTAGATACAGAGCACAGGCTAGCCAGAAAGTAGATATACAATGAAGTCCAGCAAAGCCAGAAGGGCGGAGCAGGATTAAATAGGCCAACAAGGTCATGTGACCTTCAAAGGAAAAAAAACCTAACAGCAAGGTTCTAACAGTACCCCCCCTTCTAAGAGGATCCTCCGGATCCCCTAGGACCAGGCTTATCAGGAAATCTCCTGTGAAACGCTCTGATAAGTCTGGACGCGGAAACATCATCTGACCTCACTCAAGAGTTATCCTCGGGTCCGAAACCTTTCCAGGCCACAAGATACTGCAAACTACCTCTATACCGTCTAGAGTCAAGGATGCGAGAAATTTCATATTCCCCGTCCTCCACCACCGGAGGAACAGAGGCTGAGGCGTCACCATCCGACACGACAGCTTTTTTTAACAGAGAGACATGAAAGACCGGATTAATTCTCCAGGAGGTAGGAACCTCCAACCTAACAGCAGATTGGTTGACAACCTGAAGCACCTTAAAGGGCCCTACAAACTTGGGACCCAATTTCTTAGAAGGAATCCTCAACCGCAGATTCCTAGAGGACAACCAAACCATGTCACCAACAGCGAACAAAACCTCCTGTCGTTTCCTATCAAAGTAGTCTTTAGATTTTCTGTTGGCCTCCTGAAGATTACCACGCACATCCGTCCAAACTCTTTCCAAATCACCGGAAAAATTCTCCTCCTCAGGCACGGCAGATCCCAACTTGGAGAACGACCCAAACGACGGATGTCTCCCAGAACAACAAAAAAAAGGCGAACAACCAGCAGAAGAAGATGTATGATTGTTCAGAGCAAATTCGGCAAGTGGCAGAAACTCAGACCACCCCTCTTGATTGTCTGCCACAAAACAACGCAAGAACTGCTCAACATCCTGGTTTTTCCTTTCAGTCTGGCCATTAGATTCAGGATGGTATCCGGACGAAAACGACAAATGAATTCCCAACCTGTCACAAAAGGCACGCCAAAAACGAGCCACGAACTGAGGACCCCTATCAGAAACAATGTCAGTAGGAACGCCATGAAGTCTGACAATTTCCTTGACAAAGGCCTTAGCGAGAGTTTTAGCGCAGGGCAGTTTGACGAAGGGAACCAAGTGACACATCTTGCTAAAACGGTCCATGACCACCCAGATGACAGTAAAACCCTCAGAGGGGGGAAGGTCAGTTATAAAGTCCATAGCCAAATGTGTCCAAGGAGCACTGGGGACCTCCAAAGGACAAAGCAACCCCGCAGCAGGAGTATGTGAGGACTTGGATCTAGCACATATAGTACATTGGTGCACCCACTTAATGACTTCCTTCTGCCATCCAGGCCACCAAAAACTGCGACCCACCAGTCTCTTGGTCTCAGAGATTCCGGGATGACCTGCCAACCGAGATTCGTGACACTCAACAAACAAATCTCTCCTAAAGGTCCCAGGCACAAACAACCTCCCATGAGGAGTGTTAGATGGGGCATTCTCCTGAGCTTTAAGAATCTCATCTTCCAAAACGGAGTCTAAAGCAGCTATCACAACACCTTCTTGTAAAATGTTTTCCTCTTTCTCAGCACCGACTATGGGAGAAAAACTGCGAGACAAGGCACCCGCCTTAACATTCTTAGTACCAGGGATGTAAGTAACGGAGAAATTAAACCGCGAGAAAAACAGTGCCCACCTAGCCTGACGGGCATTCAGGCGCTTGGCAGCATCAAGATATATCAGATTTTTATGATCCGTAAGAACCTGAACGGGAAATTCCGCACCTTCCAAGAAGTGGCGCCAGTGTTCAAATGCGAGTTTAATAGCCAATAATTCCCGATTACCAATATCGTAATTCAATTCAGTCTCCGAAAATTTTTTGGAAAAAAAGGCACAGGGATGTAATCCATCCCCGTTATCCTGAGACAATACTGCGCCAACCCCCACAGAGGAAGCATCAACCTCAACCAAAAACGGCCTAGTAACATCAGGCTGCATAAGGATGGGAGCAGAGGTGAACCTCTCCTTGAGATACACAAAAGCTTCAATGGCCTCAGAAGACCACTGAACAGCATCAGCACCTTTCCTGGTGAGATCAGTCAGAGGTTTGACAATACTAGAAAATTTTTTTATGAATTTTCTATAGTAATTGGCGAAACCCAAAAACCTCTGTATCGATTTCAAACCAATAGGCCTAGGCCATTCCTGCACAGCCTGAACCTTAACCGGATCCATCTCAAAACCTTTGCTGGAGATAATGTAGCCCAAAAAACTAATTCTCTGTACAGCGAACTCACATTTCTCCAGCTTAGCAAAAAGCAAATTGTCCATTAACAACTGTAATACCTCACGCACGCTCCGCCAATGAGACTCCAGATCTGGCGAATAAATCAAAATGTCATCCAAATACACAACCACATTTTTACCAATCAAAGGTCTAAGGATGTCATTAATCAGATTCTGAAAAAATGCAGGAGCATTAGTAAGACCAAAAGGCATAACCAGATTCTCAAAATGACCCACAGGAGTGTTAAAAGCAGTCTTCCATTCATCACCCTCCTTCATGCGCAACAGATTGTATGCCCCCTTAAGGTCAATTTTAGAGAACCACTTGGCCCCCAATAACTGGTTAAACAGATCAGGAATCAATGGCAGTGGGTAAGGATTGCGTACCGTAATTTTGTTAATCTCACGGAAATCCAGACAAGGACGTAAACCGCCGTCCTTTTTTTTTACAAAAAAAAATCCAACCGCCACAGGAGACTTAGAGGGCCTAATGTGACCGGCGGCCAAGCTTGTCTGTATGTATTCCTCCAAAGCCTTCCTCTCAGGAATAGTAAGGTTAAATAAACGACTCTTAGGAAGAGTCGCTCCAGGGACAAATTCAATAGAACAATCATAGTCTCTATGGGGAGGCAAAACCTGCGATTCTTTCTCAGAAAAAACTCTCCAAAAATCCTGAATAGGAACAGGCAATTCTCCCCTATCCAAAGCTGCAATACGCCCGTTACAACACTTGTCATAACATTTATGGCTCCAGGATTTAATTTCACTGGTAGACCAATCCAGTACAGGATTGTGAAATTTTAACCAGGGCAAACCCAATATTACTGGAGAAGGCAAGTTATTCAACACTACCAAATCCAATTTCTCATGGTGAACACCATTAATAGTGAGAGGAAATTCACTGACCTTGAGAGTAATATTCTTCAAAGGGGAGCCATCCACAGAAACCACAGCAATGGGGGATGATAAAGGTTCAGGTTTTAAATTGAGTTTTTCCACGAATCCCCCATCAATTACATTCAGTGTAGACCCGCAATCAACAAACACCCGAAATTCCATTAATTTTTCCTGAGCAATCGTGGAAGCAGCTAAAAATATACCCTTGGAATTTAAACAGGCAATACGGGCGTGACTGACCATTTTTTTTTTCTTTCTTCATACGAAGCTCACAGCCTTTAATCAAATGACCAGATTTCCCGCAATAGAAACACAAGCCTTCTGAAAAACGACGATCTTTTTCTTGAGAGCGAGGTGCCACCGATCCAATCTCCATCGGTTCACCACTGTTAGTACACACATTATCATAACCAGAAACTGACATAGCAGAGGATTTGCTCTCATTAACCCTAGCACGCAGTCTCCTATCCACCCGTATAGCTAATTGCATAGCCTGTTGCAAATCCTCAGGTGTAGGATAAGCAATTAGCAGGTCTTTAACCCTTTCACTGAGCCCAGCAAGAAATAGACTTTTCAGAGCAGAATCGTTCCACCCTGTTTGAGTGGACCAACGACGAAAATGTGTACAATATTTTTCTATATTACCTGATCCTTGTTTTAAACGTCTCAACTCAGTCTCAGCTGGTGCGACACGGTCAGGATCATCATATAATAGTCCTAAAGCAGAAAAAAAACTATCCACTGATCTGAAGCATGTATCACTAGGTTGCAAAGAAAAGGCCCACTCCTGAGGCTCTTTGCGCAAAAGTGACATTATGAACCCTACGCGCTGGGATTCATCCCCAGAGGACTTGGGTCTCAAACGAAAATACAATAAGCAAGCATTTTTAAATGAAAAAAATTCTCGATGTTCACCAAAAAATAAATCCGGCAAACATACCTTAGGCTCCAAGAAATATGCTCCAGGACAGTTACTCACGTGCTGACGGAGCTCGGCCACTTCCAGAGAGAGTCCCTGCAGGTGTTTAGCCAAATCCTGAACCGAAACCATGATGGAACAAAAAAGAAAAAAAAAAAAAAAAAAAAAATCTTTCCTTAGAGAATTTGCAGGCTGGACTTACTGTTATGTTCTGCTACCAAAGCTAAGGAAAGAGAGGAGATCTGTCCCTACTATAAGACTCAGCTGAATCCCTACGATGTAACAGGGAACCTGATCCTGCGATCAGACCTGCTAAAGTCCTAATCTAGTCTGTACGGAGACCTATAGATGTGGGGAGGGAATCCCTACAAGTACTAAGGACTGGGAGGAATATGGGACACCTCCTAATAGAAATAGTAGCAGACAGAAGAACAAACAAAATAGATAGAACATAGAGGTCCGTAGACCAAGCAAACTAACAGAGTTAGATACAGAGCACAGGCTAGCCAGAAAGTAGATATACAATGAAGTCCAGCAAAGCCAGAAGGGCGGAGCAGGATTAAATAGGCCAACAAGGTCATGTGACCAGCAAAGGAAAAAAAACCTAACAGCAAGGTTCTAACACAAGGGGCATTTAATCATTTTGATAAGCTACTACGACCTCCACTGCTCTTCCAAGGGGCATTTAAACTGTCTTGTTAAGCTACTGCGACCTGCACGTCTCTTCCAAGGGGCATTTAAACCGTCTTGTTAAGCTACTGCGACCTGCACATTTCTTCCAAGGGGCATTTAAAAAGTCTTGTTAAGCTACTGTGACCTGCACGTCTCTTCCAAGGGGTATTTAAACCGTCTTGTTAAGCTACTGCGACCTGCACGTCTCTACCAAGGGGCATTTAAACCGTCTTGTTAATCTAGTGCGACATGCACGTCTCTTGCAAGGGGCATTTAAACCGTCTTGTTAAGCTACTGCGACCTGCACGTCTCTTCCAAGGGGCATTTAAACCGTCTTGTTAAGCTACTGCGACCTGCACGTCTCTTCCAAGGGGCATTTAAACCGTCTTGTTAAGCTACTGCGACCTGCACGTCTCTTCCAAGGGGTATTTAAACTGTCTTGTTAAGCTACTGCGACCTCCACCGCTCTTCCAAGTGGCATTTAAACCGTCTTGCTAAGCTACTGCGACCTGCACGTCTCTTCCAAGGGGCATTTAAACCGTCTTGTTAAGCTACTGCGACCTGCACATCTCTTCCAAGGGACATTTAAACCGTCTTATTAAGCTACTGCGACCTGCACGTCTCTTCCAATGGGTATTTAAACTGTCTTGTTAAGCTACTGCGACCTCCACCGCTCTTCCAAGGGTCATTTAAACCATGTTGTTAAGCTACTGCGACCTGCACGTCTCTTCCAAGGGGCATTTTAACCGTCTTTTTAAGCTACTGCGACTTGCACGTCTCTTCCAAGGGGCATTTAAACCGTCTTATTAAGCTACTGTGACTTGCACGTCTCTTCCAAGGGGCATTTAAACCGTCTTGTTAAGCTACTGTAACCTCCACCACTTTTCCAAGGGGCATTTAAACCGTCTTGTTAAGCTACAGCGACCTCCACCGCTCTCCCACGGGGCATTTAAACCATTTTGTTAAGCTACTGCGACCTGCATGTCTCTACCAAGGGGCATTTAATCCGTCTTGTTAAGCTACTGCGACCTGCACGTCTCTTCCAAGGGGCATTTAAACAGTCTTGTTAAGCTGCTGCAACCTGCATGTCTCTTCCAAGGGGCAATTAAACAGTCTTTTTAAGCTACTGCGACCTCCACCGCTTTTCCAAGGGGCATTTAAACCATCTTGTTAAGCTTCTGCGACCTGCACGTTTCTTCCAAGGGGCACTTAAACCGTCTTGTTAAGCTACTGCGACCTCCACCGCTCTTCCAAGGGGCATTTAAACCATATTGTTAAGCTACTGCGACCTCCACCGCTCTTCCAAGGGGCATGTAAACCGTGTTGTTAAGCTACTGCGACCTGCACGTCTCTACCAAGGGGCATTTAAACTGTCTTGTTAAACTACTGCGACCTACACCGCTCTTCCAAGGGGCATTTAAACCATCTTGTTAAGCTACTGCGACCTCCACCGCTCTTCCAAGGGGCATGTAAACCGTGTAGTTAAGCTACTGCGACCTGCACGTCTCTTCCAAGGGGCATTTAAACTGTCTTGTTAAACTACTGCGACCTGCACCGCTCTTCCAAGGGGCATTTAAACCATCTTGTTAAGCTACTGCGACCTCCACCGCTCTTCCAAGGGGCATGTAAACCGTGTTGTTAAGCTACTGTGACTTGCACGTCTCTTCCAAGGGGCATTTAATCCATCTTGTTAATCTACTGCGACCTCCACCGATTTTCCAAGGGGCATTTAAACAGTCTTGTTAAGCTACTGCGACTTGCACGTCTCTTCCAAGGGACATTTAAACCGTCTTGTTAAGCTGATGCGACCTGCACGTCTCTACCAAGGGGCATTTAATCAGTCTTGATAAACTACTACGACCTCCTCCGCTCTTCCAAGGGGCATTTAGACCGTCTTGTTAAGCTACTGCGACCTGCACGTTTCTTCCAAGGGGCATTTAAATCGTCTTGTTAAGCTACTGCGACCTGCACCTCTCTCCCAAGGCTCATTTAAACCGTCTTTTTAAGCTACTGCGACTTGCACGTCTCTTCCAAGGGGCATTTAAACCATCTTGTTAAGCTACTGCGACCTGCACGTCTCTTCCAAGGGGCATTTAAACCGTCTTTTTCAGCTACTGCGACTTGCACATCTCTTCCAAAGCGCATTTAAGCTGTCTTATTAAGCCACTGCGACCTGCACGTCTTTTCCAAGGGGAATTTAAACAGTCTTTTTAAGCTGATGCGACCTGCATGTCTCTTCCAAGGGGCATTTAAACCATCTAGTTAAGCTACTGCGACCTGCACATCTCTTCCAAGGGGCATTTAAACTGTCTTTTTAAGCTACTGCGACCTCCACCGCTCTTCCAAGGGGCATTTAAACCATCTTGTTAATCTACTGCGACCTCCACCGCTCTTCCAAGGGGCATGTAAACCGTGTTGTTAAGCTACTGCGATTTGCACGTCTCTTCCAAGGGGTCATTTAATCCATCTTGTTAAGCTACTGCGACCTGCACATCTCTTCCAAGGGGCATTTAAACTGTCTTGTTAAGCTACTGCGACCTCCACCGCTCTTCTATTGGGCATTTAAACTGTCTTGTTAAGCTACTGCGACTAGCACGTCTCTTCCAAGGGACATTTAAACCGTCTTGTTAAGCTGATGCGACCTGCACGTCTCTACCAAGGGGCATTTAATCAGCCTTGATAAGCTACTACGACCTCCACCGCTCTTCCAAGGGGCATTTAAACCGTCTTGTTAAGCTACTGCGACCTGCACGTCTCTTCCAAGGGGCATTTAAACCGTCTTGTTAAGCTACTGCGACCTGCACGTCTCTTCCAAGGGGTATTTAAACTGTCTTGTTAAGCTACTGCGACCTCCACCGCTCTTCCAAGTGGCATTTAAACCATCTTGCTAAGCTACTGCGACCTGCACGTCTCTTCCAAGGGGCATTTAAACCGTCTTGTTAAGCTACTGCGACCTGCACATCTCTTCCAAGGGACATTTAAACCGTCTTATTAAGCTACTGCGACCTGCACGTCTCTTCCAATGGGTATTTAAACTGTCTTGTTAAGCTACTGCGACCTCCACCGCTCTTCCAAAGGGCATTTAAACCATGTTGTTAAGCTACTGCGACCTGCACATCTCTTCCGAGGGGCATTTAAACCGTCTTTTTAAGCTACTGCGACCTGCACGTCTCTTCCAAGGGGCATTTAAACCGTCTTGTTAAGCTACTGTCACTTGCACGTCTCTTCCAAGGGGCATTTAAACCGTCTTGTTAAGCTACTGTAACCTCCACCACTTTTCCAAGGGGCATTTAAACCGTCTTGTTAAGCTACTGCGAACTGCACGTCTCTTCCAAGGGGCATTTAAACCATCTTGTTAAGCTACTGCGACCTGCACGTCTCTTCCAAGGGGCATTTAAATCATCTTGGTAAGCTACTGAGACCTGCCAGCCTCTTCCAAGGGGCATTTAAACCATCTTGTTAAGCTACTGCGACCTGCATGTCTCTTCCAAGGGGCATTTAAACTGTCTTGTTAAGCTACTGCGACCTGCACGTCTCTTCCAAGGGGCATTTAAACCTTTTTGTTAAGCTACTGCGACTTGCACGTCTCTTCCAAGGGGCATTTAATCCATCTTGTTAAGCTACTGCGACCTCCATCGATTTTCCAAGGGGCATTTAAACCGTCTTGATAAGCTGCTGCGACCTGCACGTCTCTACCAAGGGGCATTTAATCATTTTGATAAGCTACTACGACCTCCACCGCTCTTCCAAGGGGCATTTAAACTGTCTTGTTAAGCTACTGCGACCTGCACGTCTCTTCCAAGGGGCATTTAAACCGTCTTGTTAAGCTACTGCGACCTGCACATTTCTTCCAAGGGGCATTTAAAAAGTCTTGTTAAGCTACTGTGACCTGCACGTCTCTTCCAAGGGGTATTTAAACCGTCTTGTTAAGCTACTGCGACCTGCACGTCTCTACCAAGGGGCATTTAAACCGTCTTGTTAATCTAGTGCGACATGCACGTCTCTTGCAAGGGGCATTTAAACCGTCTTGTTAAGCTACTGCGACCTGCACGTCTCTTCCAAGGCTCATTTAAACCGTCTTTTTAAGCTACTGCGACTTGCACGTCTCTTCCAAGGGGCATTTAAACCGTCTTGTTAAGCTACTGCGACCTGCATGTCTCTTCCAAGGGGCATTTAAACTGTCTTGTTAGGCCACTGAGACCTGCACGTCTTTTCCAATGGGCATTTAAACAGTCTTTTTAAGCTGCTGCGACCTGCATGTCTCTTCCAAGGGTCATTTAAACCATCTTGTTAAGCTACTGCGACCTCCACCGCTCTTCCAAGGGGCATTTAAACCATCTTGTTAAGCTACTGCGACCTGCACGTCTCTTCCAAGGGGTATTTAAACTGCCTTGTTAAGCTACTGCGACCTGCACGTCTCTTCCAAGGGGCATTTAAACCGTCTTTTTAAGCTACTGCGACCTGCACGTCTCTTCCAAGGGGCATTTAAACCGTCTTGTTAAGCTACTGCGACCTGCACGTCTCTTCCAAGGGGTATTTAAACTGTCTTGTTAAGCTACTGCGACCTCCACCGCTCTTCCAAGTGGCATTTAAACCGTCTTGCTAAGCTACTGCGACCTGCACATCTCTTCCAAGGGGCATTTAAACCGTCTTGTTAAGCTACTGCGACCTGCACGTCTCTTCCAAGGGGTATTTAAACTGTCTTGTTAAGCTACTGCGACCTCCACCGCTCTTCCAAGTGGCATTTAAACCATCTTGCTAAGCTACTGCGACCTGCACGTCTCTTCCAAGGGGCATTTAAACCGTCTTGTTAAGCTACTGCGACCTGCACATCTCTTCCAAGGGACATTTAAACCGTCTTATTAAGCTACTGCGACCTGCACGTCTCTTCCAATGGGTATTTAAACTGTCTTGTTAAGCTACTGCGACCTCCACCGCTCTTCCAAAGGGCATTTAAACCATGTTGTTAAGCTACTGCGACCTGCACATCTCTTCCGAGGGGCATTTAAACCGTCTTTTTAAGCTACTGCGACCTGCACGTCTCTTCCAAGGGGCATTTAAACCGTCTTGTTAAGCTACTGTCACTTGCACGTCTCTTCCAAGGGGCATTTAAACCGTCTTGTTAAGCTACTGTAACCTCCACCACTTTTCCAAGGGGCATTTAAACCGTCTTGTTAAGCTACTGCGAACTGCACGTCTCTTCCAAGGGGCATTTAAACCATCTTGTTAAGCTACTGCGACCTGCACGTCTCTTCCAAGGGGCATTTAAATCATCTTGGTAAGCTACTGAGACCTGCCAGCCTCTTCCAAGGGGCATTTAAACCATCTTGTTAAGCTACTGCGACCTGCACGTCTCTTCCAAGGGGCATTTAAACTGTCTTGTTAAGCTACTGCGACCTGCACGTCTCTTCCAAGGGGCATTTAAACCTTCTTGTTAAGCTACTGCGACTTGCACGTCTCTTCCAAGGGGCATTTAATCCATCTTGTTAAGCTACTGCGACCTCCATCGATTTTCCAAGGGGCATTTAAACCGTCTTGATAAGCTGCTGCGACCTGCACGTCTCTACCAAGGGGCATTTAATCATTTTGATAAGCTACTACGACCTCCACCGCTCTTCCAAGGGGCATTTAAACTGTCTTGTTAAGCTACTGCGACCTGCACATCTCTTCCAAGGGGCATTTAAACCGTCTTGTTAAGCTACTGCGACCTGCACATTTCTTCCAAGGGGCATTTAAAAAGTCTTGTTAAGCTACTGTGACCTGCACGTCTCTTCCAAGGGGTATTTAAACCGTCTTGTTAAGCTACTGCGACCTGCAGGTCTCTACCAAGGGGCATTTAAACCGTCTTGTTAATCTAGTGCGACATGCACGTCTCTTGCAAGGGGCATTTAAACCGTCTTGTTAAGCTACTGCGACCTGCACGTCTCTTCCAAGGCTCATTTAAACCGTCTTTTTAAGCTACTGCGACTTGCACGTCTCTTCCAAGGGGCATTTAAACCGTCTTGTTAAGCTACTGCGACCTGCATGTCTCTTCCAAGGGGCATTTAAACTGTCTTGTTAGGCCACTGAGACCTGCACGTCTTTTCCAATGGGCATTTAAACAGTCTTTTTAAGCTGCTGCGACCTGCATGTCTCTTCCAAGGGTCATTTAAACCATCTTGTTAAGCTACTGCGACCTCCACCGCTCTTCCAAGGGGCATTTAAACCATCTTGTTAAGCTACTGCGACCTGCACGTCTCTTCCAAGGGGTATTTAAACTGCCTTGTTAAGCTACTGCGACCTGCACGTCTCTTCCAAGGGGCATTTAAACCGTCTTTTTAAGCTACTGCGACCTGCACGTCTCTTCCAAGGGGCATTTAAACCATCTTGTTAAGCTACTGCGACCTGCACGTCTCTTCCAAGGGGTATTTAAACTGTCTTGTTAAGCTACTGCGACCTCCACCGCTCTTCCAAGTGGCATATAAACCGTCTTGCTAAGCTACTGCGACCTGCACGTCTTTTCCAAGGGGCATTTAAACCGTCTTGTTAAGCTACTGCGACCTGCACATCTCTTCCAAGGGACATTTAAACCGTCTTATTAAGCTACTGCGACCTGCACGTCTCTTCCAATGGGTATTTAAACTGTCTTGTTAAGCTACTGCGACCTCCACCGCTCGTCCAAGGGGCATTTAAACCATGTTGTTAAGCTACTGCGACCTGCACGTCTCTTCCAAGGGGCATTTAAACCGTCTTTTTAAGCTACTGCGACTTGCACGTCTCTTCCAAGGGGCATTTAAACCGTCTTATTAAGCTACTGTGACTTGCACGTCCCTTCCAAGCAGCATTTAAACCGTCTTGTTAAGCTACTGTAACCTCCACCACTTTTCCAAGGGGCATTTAAACCGTCTTGTTAAGCTACAGCGACCTCCACCGCTCTTCCAAGGGGCATTTAAACCATTTTGTTAAGCTACTGCGACCTGCATGTCTCTACCAAGGGGCATTTAATCCGTCTTGTTAAGCTACTGCGACCTGCACGTATCTTCCAAGGGGCATTTAAACAGTCTTGTTAAGCTGCTGCGACCTGCATGTCTCTTCCAAGGGGCAATTAAACAGTCTTTTTAAGCTACTGCGACCTCCACCGCTTTTCCAAGGGGCATTTAAACCATCTTGTTAAACTTCTGCGACCTGCACGTCTCTTCCAAGGGGCATTTAAACCGTCTTGTTAAGCTACTGCGACCTCCACCGCTCTTCCAAGGGGCATTTAAACCATCTTGTTAAGCTACTGCGACTTGCACGTCTCTTCCAAGGGGCATTTAAACCGTCTTGTTAATCTAGTGCGACATGCACGTCTCTTGCAAGGGGCATTTAAACCGTCTTGTTAAGCTACTGCGACCTGCACGTCTCTTCCAAGGCTCATTTAAACCGTCTTTTTAAGCTACTGCGACTTGCACGTCTCTTCCAAGGGGCATTTAAACCGTCTTGTTAAGCTACTGCGACCTGCATGTCTCTTCCAAGGGTCATTTAAACCATCTTGTTAAGCTACTGCGACCTCCACCGCTCTTCCAAGGGGCATTTAAACCATCTTGTTAAGCTACTGCGACATGCACGTCTCTTCCAAGGGGTATTTAAACTGCCTTGTTAAGCTACTGCGACCTGCACGTCTCTTCCAAGGGGCATTTAAACCGTCTTGTTAAGCTACTGCGACCTGCACGTCTCTTCCAAGGGGTATTTAAACTGTCTTGTTAAGCTACTGCGACCTCCACCGCTCTTCCAAGTGGCATTTAAACCGTCTTGCTAAGCTACTGCGACCTGCACGTCTCTTCCAAGGGGCATTTAAACCGTCTTGTTAAGCTACTGCGACCTGCACATCTCTTCCAAGGGACATTTAAACCGTCTTATTAAGCTACTGCAACCTGCACGTCTCTTCCAATGGGTAATTTAAACTGTCTTGTTAAGCTACTGCGACCTCCACCTCTCTTCAAAGGGCCATTTAAACCATGTTGTTAAGCTACTGCGACCTGCACGTCTCTTCCAAGGGGCATTTAAACCGTCTTTTTAAGCTACTGCGACTTGCACGTCTCTTCCAAGGGGCATTTAAACCGTCTTATTAAGCTGGTGTGACTTGCATGTCTCTTCCAAGGGGCATTTAAACCCTCTTGTTAAGCTACTGTAACCTCCACCACTTTTCCAAGGTGCATTTAAACCGTCTTGTTAAGCTACAGCGACCTCCACCGCTCTTCCAAGGGGCATTTAAACCATTTTGTTAAGCTACTGCGAGCTGCATGTCTCTACCAAGGGGCATTTAATCCGTCTTGTTAAGCTACTGCGACCTGCACGTCTCTTCCAAGGGGCATTTAAACAGTCTTGTTAAGCTGCTGCGACCTGCATGTCTCTTCCAAGGGGCAATTAAACAGTTTTTTTAAGCTACTGCGACCTCCACCGCTTTTCCAAGGGGCATTTAAACCATCTTGTTAAGCTTCTGCGACCTGCACGTCTCTTCCAAGGGGCATTCAAACCATCTTGTTAAGCTACTGCGACCTCCACCGCTCTTCCAAGGGGCATTTAAACCATATTGTTAAGCTACTGCGACCTCCACCGCTCTTCCAAGGAGCATGTAAACCGTATTGTTAAGCTACTGCGACCTGCACGTCTCTACCAAGGAGCATTTAAACTGTCTTGTTAAACTACTGCGACCTCCACCGCTCTTCCAAGGGGCATTTAAACCATCTTGTTAAGCTACTGCGACCTCCACCGCTCTTCCAAGGGTATGTAAACCGTGTACTTAAGCTACTGCGACCTGCACGTCTCTTCCAAGGGGCATTTAAACTGTCTTGTTAAACTACTGCGACCTGCACCGCTCTTCCAAGGGGCATTTAAACCATCTTGTTAAGCTACTGCGACCTCCACCGCTCTTCCAAGGGGCATGTAAACCGTGTTATTAAGCTACTGTGACTTGCACGTCTCTTCCAAGGGGCATTTAAACCATCTTGTTAAGCTACTGCGACCTGAACGTCTCTTCCAAGGGGCATTTAAACCGTCTTTTTAAGCTACTGCGACTTGCACATCTCTTCCAAAGGGCATTTAAGCTGTCTTATTAAGCCACTGCGACCTGCACATCTTTTCCAAGGGGAATTTAAACAGTCTTTTTAAGCTGATGTGACCTGCATGTCTCTTCCAAGGGGCATTTAAACCGTCTTTTTAAGCTTCTGCGACCTGCACGTCTCTTCCAAGGGGCATTTAAACCGTCTTCTAAAGCTACTGAGACTTGCACGTCTCTTCCAAGGGGCATTTAAACTGTCTTGTTAAGCTACTGTAACCTCCACCACTTTTTAAAGGGGCATTTAAACCATCTTGTTAAGCTACTGCGACCTGCACTTCTCTTCCATGGGGAATTTAAACCGTGTTGTTAAGCTACTGCGACCTGCATGTCTCTACCAAGGGGCATTTAATCAGTCTTGATAAACTACTACGACCTCCACCGCTCTTCCAAGGGGCATTTAGACCGTCTTGTTAAGCTACTGCGACCTGCACGTCTCTTCCAAGGGGCATTTAAACCGTCTTGTTAAGCTACTGCGACCTGCACGTTTCTTCCAAGGGGCATTTAAATCGTCTTGTTAAGCTACTGCGACCTGCACCTCTCTTCCTAGGCTCATTTAAACCGTCTTTTTAAGCTACTGCGACTTGCACGTCTCTTCCAAGGGGCATTTAAACCGTCTTGTTAAGCTACTGCGAGTTGCACGTCTCTTCCAAGGGGCATTTAAACCGTCTTTTTAAGCTACTGCGACTTGCACATCTCTTCCAAGGGACATTTAAGCTGTCTTGTTAAGCCACTGCGACCTGCACGTCTTTTCCAAGGGGCATTTAAACAGTTTTTTTAAGCTGCTGCGACCTGCATGTCTCTTCCAAGGGGCATTTAAACCGTCTTTTTAAGCTTCTGCGACCTGCACGTCTCTTCAAAGGGGCATTTAAACCGTCTTCTTAAGCTACTGCGATTTGCACGTCTCTTCCAAGGGGCATTTAAACTGTCTTGTTAAGCTACTGTAACCTCCACCACTTTTCCAAGGTTCATTTAAACCATCTTGTTAAGCTACTGCGACCTGCACTTCTCTTCCATGGGGTATTTAAACCATGTTGTTAAGCTACTGCGACCTGCATGTCTCTACCAAGGGGCATTTAATCCGTCTTGTTAAGCTACTGCGACCTGCACGTCTCTTCAAGGGGCATTTAAACAGTCTTGCTAAGCTACTGCGACCTGCATGTCTCTTCCAAGGGGCAATTTAACTGTCTTGTTAAGCTACTGCGACCTCCACCGCTCTTCCAAGGGGCATTTAAACCATCTTGTTAAGCTTCTGCGACCTGCACGTCTCTTCCAAGGGGCATTTAAACCGTCTTGTTAAGCTACTGCGACCTGCACATCTCTTCCAAGGGGCATTTAAACTGTCTTGTTAAGCTACTGCGACCTCCACCGCTCTTCCAAGGGGCATTTAAACCATCTTGTTAAGCTACTGCGACCTCCACCGCTCTTCCAAGGGGCATGTAAACCGTGTTGTTAAGCTACTGCGATTTGCACGTCTCTTCCAAGGGGTCATTTAATCCATCTTGTTAAGCTACTGCGACCTGCACATCTCTTCCAAGGGGCATTTAAACTGTCTTGTTAAGCTACTGCGACCTCCACCGCTCTTCTATTGGGCATTTAAACCGTCTTGTTAAGCTACTGCGACTAGCACGTCTCTTCCAAGGGACATTTAAACCGTCTTGTTAAGCTGATGCGACCTGCACGTCTCTACCAAGGGGCATTTAATCAGTCTTGATAAGCTACTACGACCTCCACCGCTCTTCCAAGGGGCATTTAAACCGTCTTGTTAAGCTACTGCGACCTGCACATGTCTTCCAAGGGGCATTTAAACTGTCTTGTTAAGCTACTGCGACCTCCACCGCTCTTCCAAGGGGCATTTAAACCATCTTGTTAAGCTACTGCGACCTCCACCGCTCTTCCAAGGGGCATGTTAACCGTGTAGTTAAGCTACTGCGACCTGCACGTCTCTTCCAAGGGGCATTTAAACTGTCTTGTTAAACTACTGCGACCTGCACCGCTCTTCCAAGGGGCATTTAAACCATCTTGTTAAGCTACTGCGACCTCCACCGCTCTTCCAAGGGGCATGTAAACCGTGTTGTTAAGCTACTGTGACTTGCACGTCTCTTCCAAGGGGCATTTAATCCATCTTGTTAATCTACTGCGACCTCCACCGATTTTCCAAGGGGCATTTAAACAGTCTTGTTAAGCTACTGCAACTTGCACGTCTCTTCCAAGGGACATTTAAACCGTCTTGTTAAGCTGATGCGACCTGCACGTCTCTACCAAGGGGCATTTAATCAGTCTTGATAAACTACTACGACCTCCTCCGCTCTTCCAAGGGGCGTTTAGAGCATCTTGTTAAGCTACTGCGACCTGCACGTTTCTTCCAAGGGGCATTTAAATCGTCTTGTTAAGCTACTGCGACCTGCACCTCTCTTCCAAGGCTCATTTAAACCGTCTTTTTAAGCTACTGCGACTTGCACGTCTCTTCCAAGGGGCATTTAAACCATCTTGTTAAGCTACTGCGACCTGCACGTCTCTTCCAAGGGGCATTTAAACCGTCTTTTTAAGCTACTGCGACTTGCACATCTCTTCCAAGGCTCATTTAAACCGTCTTTTTAAGCTACTGCGACTTGCACGTCTCTTCCAAGGGGCATTTAAACCATCTTGTTAAGCTACTGCGACCTGCACGTCTCTTCCAAGGGGCATTTAAACCGTCTTTTTAAGCTACTGCGACTTGCACATCTCTTCCAAGGGGCATTTAAGCTGTCTTATTAAGCCACTGCGACCTGCACGTCTTTTCCAAGGGGAATTTAAACAGTCTTTTTAAGCTGATGCGACCTGCATGTCTCTTCCAAGGGGCATTTAAACCGTCTTTTTAAGCTTCTGCGAACCTGCACGTCTCTTCCAAGGGGCATTTAAACCGTCTTCTTAAGCTACTGCGACTTGCACGTCTCTTCCAAGGGGCATTTAAACTGTCTTGTTAAGCTACTGTAACCTCCACCACTTTTCCAAGGGGCATTTAAACCATCTTGTTAAGCTAATGCGACCTGCACTTCTCTTCCATGGGGCATTTAAACCATGTTGTTAAGCTACTGCGACCTGCATGTCTCTACCAAGGGGCATTTATTCCGTCTTGTTAAGCTACTGCGACCTGCACGTCTCTGCCAAGGGGCATTTAATCAGTCTTGATAAACTACTACGAACTCCACCGCTCTTCCAAGGGGCATTTAGACCGTCTTGTTAAGCTACTGCGACCTGCACGTCTCTTCCAAGGGGCATTTAAACCGTCTTGTTAAGCTACTGCGACCTGCACGTTTCTTCCAAGGGGCATTTAAATCGTCTTGTTAAGCTACTGCGACCTGCACCTCTCTTCCTAGGCTCATTTAAACCGTCTTTTTAAGCTACTGCGACTTGCACGTCTCTTCCAAGGGGCATTTAAACCGTCTTGTTAAGCTACTGCGACCTGCACGTCTCTTCCAAGGGGCATTTAAACCGTCTTTTTAAGCTACTGCGACTTGCACATCTCTTCCAAGGGGCATTTAAGCTGTCTTGTTAAGCCACTGCGACCTGCACGTCTTTTCCAAGGGGCATTTAAACAGTCTTTTTAAGCTGCTGCGACCTGCATGTCTCTTCCAAGGGGCATTTAAACCGTCTTTTTAAGCTTCTGCGACCTGCACGTCTCTTCAAAGGGGCATTTAAACCGTCTTCTTAAGCTACTGCGACCTGCACGTCTCTTCCAAGGGGCATTTAAACTGTCTTGTTAAGCTACTGTAACCTCCACCACTTTTCCAAGGTTCATTTAAACCATCTTGTTAAGCTACTGCGACCTGCACTTCTCTTCCATGGGGCATTTAAACCATGTTGTTAAGCTACTGCGACCTGCATGTCTCTACCAAGGGGCATTTAATCCGTCTTGTTAAGCTACTGCGACCTGCACGTCTCTTCAAGGGGCATTTAAACAGTCTTGCTAAGCTACTGCGAACTGCATGTCTCTTCCAAGGGGCAATTAAACTGTCTTGTTAAGCTACTGCGACCTCCACCGATCTTCCAAGGGGCATTTAAACCATCTTGTTAAGCTTCTGCGACCTGCTCTTCTCTTCCAAGGGGCATTTAAACCGTCTTGTTAAGCTACTGCGACCTGCACATCTCTTCCAAGGGGCATTTAAACTGTCTTGTTAAGCTACCGCGACCTCCACCGCTCTTCCAAGGGGCATTTAAACCATCTTGTTAAGCTACTGCGACCTCCACCGCTCTTCCAAGGGGCATGTAAACCGTGTTGTTAAGCTACTGAGATTTGCACGTCTCTTCCAAGGGGTCATTTAATCCATCTTGTTAAGCTACTGCGACCTGCACATCTCTTCCAAGGGGTCATTTAAACTGTCTTGTTAAGCTACTGCGACCTCCACCGCTCTTCTATTTGGCATTTAAACAGTCTTGCTAAGCTACTGCGACCTGCATGTCTCCTCCAAGGGGCAATTAAACTGTCTTGTTAAGCTACTGCGACCTCCACCGCTCTTCCAAGGGGCATTTAAACCATCTTGTTAAGCTTCTGCGACCTGCACGTCTCTTCCAAGGGGCATTTAAACCGTGTTGTTAAGCTACTGCGACCTGCACATCTCTTCCAAGGGGCATTTAAACTGTCTTGTTAAGCTACTGTGACCTCCACCGCTCTTCCAAGGGGCATGTAAACCGTGTTGTTAAGCTACTGCGATTTGCACGTCTCTTCCAAGGGGCATTTAATCCATCTTGTTAAGCTACTGCGACCTGCACATGTCTTCCAAGGGGCATTTAAACTGTCTTGTTAAGCTACTGCGACCTCCACCGCTCTTCTATTGGGCATTTAAACCGTCTTGTTAAGCTACTGCGACTAGCACGTCTCTTCCAAGGGACATTTAAACCGTCTTGTTAAGCTGATGCGACCTGCATGTCTCTACCAAGGGGCATTTAAACTGTCTTGTTAAGCTACTGCGACCTCCACCGCTCTTCCAAGGGGCATTTAAACCATCTTGTTAAGCTACTGCGACCTCCACCGCTCTTCCAAGGGGCATGTAAACCGTGTTGTTAAGCTACTGCGATTTGCACGTCTCTTCCAAGGGGCATATAATCCATCTTGTTAAGCTACTGCGACCTGCACATCTCTTCCAAGGGGCATTTAAAGTGTCTTATTAAGCTGCTGCGACCTCCACCGCTCTTCTAAGGGGCATTTAAACCGTCTTGTTAAGCTACTGCGACTAGCACGTCTCTTCAAGGGACATTTAAACCGTCTTGTTAAGCTACTGCGACAAGCACGTCTCTTCCAAGGGACATATAAACCGTCTTGTTAAGCTGATGCGACCTGCACGTCTCTACCAAGGGGCATTTAATCAGTCTTGAAAAGCTACTACGACCTCCACCGCTCTTCCAAGGGGCATTTAAACCGTCTTGTTAAGCTACTGCGACTTGCACGTCTCTACCAAGGGGCATTTAAACCGTCTTGTTAAGCTACTGCGACCTGCACGTTTCTTCCAAGGGGCATTTAAACCGTCTTGTTAAGCTACTGCGACCTGCAC
This sequence comes from Phyllobates terribilis, assembly GCF_046119375.1. Lineage (NCBI taxonomy): Eukaryota > Metazoa > Chordata > Amphibia > Anura > Dendrobatidae > Phyllobates > Phyllobates terribilis. Next base: position 937,733 of record NW_027362964.1, read on the forward strand.
GTCTCTTCCAAGGGGCATTTAAACCGTCTTGTTAAGCTACTGTAGCCCCCACCACTTTTCCAAGGGGCATTTAAACCTTCTTGTTAAGCTACTGCGAACTGCACGTCTCTTCCAAGGGGCATTTAAACCATCTTGTTAAGCTACTGCGACCTGCACGTCTCTTCCCAGGGGCATTTAAACTGTCTTGTTAAGCTACTGCGACCTCCACCGCTCTTCTATTGGGCATTTAAACCGTCTTGTTAAGCTACTGCGACTAGCACGTCTCTTCCAAGGGACATCTAAACCATCTTGTTAAGCTGATGCGACCTGCACGTCTCTAGCAAGGGGCATTTAATCAGTCTTGATAAGGTACTACGACCTCCACCGCTCTTCCAAGGGGCTTTTAAACCGTCTTGTTAAGCTACTGCGACCTGCACATCTCTTCCAAGGGGCATTTAAACTGTCTTGTTAAGCTACTGCGACCTCCACCGCTCTTCCAAGGTGCATTTAAACCATCTTGTTAAGCTACTGCGACCTCCACCGCTCTTCCAAGGGGCATGTAAACCGTGTTGTTAAGCTACTGCGATTTGCACGTCTCTTCCAAGGGGCATTTAATCCATCTTGTTAAGCTACTGCGACCTGCACATCTCTTCCAAGGGGCATTTAAACTGTCTTGTTAAGCTGCTGCGACCTCCACCGCTCTTCTAAGGGGCATTTAAACCGTCTTGTTAAGCTACTGCGACTAGCACGTCTCTTCCAAGGGACATGTAAACCGTCTTGTTAAGCTGATGCGACCTGCACGTCTCTACCAAGGGGCATTTAATCAGTCTTGAAAAGCTACTACGACCTCCACCGCTCTTCCAAGGGGCATTTAAACCGTCTTGTTAAGCTACTGCGACTTGCACGATTCTACCAAGGGGCATTTAAACCGTCTTGTTAAGCTACTGCGACCTGCACGTTTCTTCCAAGGGGCATTTAAACCGTCTTGTTAAGCTACTGTGACCTGCACGTCTCTTCCAAGGGGCATTTAAACCGTCTTGTTAAGCTACTGTAACCTCCACCACTTTTCCAAGGGGCATTTAAACCTTCTTGTTAAGCTACTGCGAACTGCACGTCTCTTCCAAGGGGCATTTAAACCATCTTGTTAAGCTACTGCGACCTGCACGTCTCTTCCAAGGGGCATTTAAATCGTCTTGGTAAGCTTCTGACACCTGCCAGCCTCTTCCAAGGGGCATTTAAACCGTCTTGTTAAGCTACTGCGACCTGCACGTCTCTTCCAAAGGGCATTTAAACTGTCTTGTTAAGCTACTGCGACCTGCACGTCTCTTCCAAGGGGCATTTAAACCTTCTTGTTAAGCTACTGCGACTTGCACGTCTCTTCCAAGGGGCATTTAATCCATCATGTTAAGCTACTGCGACCTCCATCGATTTTCCATGGGACATTTAAACCGTCTTGATAAGCTGCTGCGACCTGCACGTCTCTACCAAGGGGCATTTAATCAGTTTTGATAAGCTACTACGACCTCCACCGCTCTTCCAAGGGGCATTTAAACCGTCTTGTTAAGCTACTGCGACCTGCACATTTCATCCAAGGGGCATTTAAAAAGTCTTGTTAAGCTACTGTGACCTGCACGTCTCTTCCAAGTGGTGTTTAAACCGTCTTGTTAAGCTACTGCGACCTGCACATTTCTTCCAAGGGGCATTTAAAAAGTCTTGTTAAGCTACTGTGACCTGCACGTCTCTACCAAGGGGCATTTAAACCGTCTTGTTAATCTAGTGCGACATGCACGTCTCTTGCAAGGGGCATTTAAACCGTCTTGTTAAGCTACTGCGACCTGCACGTCTCTTCCAAGGCTCATTTAAACCGTCTTTTTAAGCTACTGCGACTTGCACGTCTCTTCCAAGGGGCATTTAAACCGTCTTGTTAAGCTACTGCAACCTGCACGTCTCTTCCAAGGGGCATTTAAACCGTCTTGTTAAGCTACTGCGACCCGCATGTCTCTTCCAAGGGGCATTTAAACTGTCTTGTTAGGCCACTGAGACCTGCACGTCTTTTCCAAGGGGCATTTAAACAGTCTTTTTAAGCTGCTGCGACCTGCATGTCTCTTCCAAGGGGCATTTAAACCATGTTGTTAAGCTACTGCGACCTCCACCGCTCTTCCAAGGGGCATTTAAACCATCTTATTAAGCTACTGCGACCTGCACGTCTCTTCCAAGGGGCATTTAAACCGTCTTATTAAGCTACTGCGACCTGCACGTCTCTTCCAAGGGGTATTTAACCTGTCTTGTTAAGCTACTGCGACCTCCACCGCTCTTCCAAGGGGCATTTAAACCGTCTTGTTAAGCTACTGCAACCTGCACGTCTCTTCCAAGCGGCATTTAAACCGTCTTGTTAAGCTACTGCGACCTGCATGTCTCTTCCAAGGGGCATCTAAACTATCTTGTTAGGCCACTGAGACCTGCACGTCTTTTCCAAGGGGCATTTAAACAGTCTTTTTAAGCTACTGCGACCTGCACGTCTCTTCCAAGGGGCATTTAAACCGTCTTGTTAAGCTACTGCGACCTGCACGTCTCTTCCAAGGGGCATTTAAACCGTCTTATTAAGCTACTGCGACCTGCACGTCTCTTCCAAGGGGTATTTAACCTGTCTTGTTAAGCTACTGCGACCTCCACCGCTCTTCCAAGTGGCATTTAAACCGTCTTGCTAAGCTACTGCGACCTGCACGTCTCTTCCAAGGGGCATTTAAACCGTCTTGTTAAGCTACTGCGACCTGCACATCTCTTCCAAGGAACATTTAAACCGTCTTATTAAGCTACTGCGACCTGCACGTCTCTTCCAATGGGTATTTAAACTGTTTTGTTAAGCTACTGCGACCTCCACCACTCTTCCAAGGGGCATTTAAACCATCTTGTTAAGCTACTGCGACCTGCACGTCTCTTCCAAGGGGCATTTAAACCGTCTTTTTAAGCTACTGCGACCTGCACGTCTCTTCCAAGGGGCATTTAAACCGTCTTGTTAAGCTACTGTAACCTCCACCACTTTTCCAAGGGTCATTTAAACCGTCTTGTTAAGCTACTGCAACCTGCACTTCTCTTCCATTGGGCATTTAAACCATTTTGTTAAGCTACTGCGACCTGCATGTCTCTACCAAGGGGCATTTAATCCGTCTTGTTAAGCTACTGCGACCTGCACATATCTTCCAAGGGGCATTTAAACAGTCTTGTTAAGCTGCTGCGACCTGCATGTCTCTTCCAAGGGGCAATTAAACAGTCTTGTTAAGCTACTGCGACCTCCACCGCTTTTCCAAGGGGCATTTAAACCATATTGTTAAGCTTCTGCGACCTGCACGTCTCTTCCAAGGGGCATTTAAACCGTCTTGTTAAGCTACTGCGACCTCCACCGCTCTTCCAAGGGGCATTTAAACCATATTGTTAAGCTTCTGCGACCTGCACGTCTCTTCCAAGGGGCATGTAAACCGTGTTGTTAAGCTACTGCGACCTGCACGTCTCTACCAAGGGGCATTTAAACTGTCTTGTTAAACTACTGCGACCTCCACCGCTCTTCCAAGGGGCATTTAAACCATCTTGTTAAGCTACTGCGACCTCCTCCGCTCTTCCAAGGGGCATGTAAACCGTGTAGTTAAGCTACTGCGACCTGCACGTCTCTTCCAAGGGGCATTTAAACTGTCTTGTTAAACTACTGCGACCTCCAGCGCTCTTCCAAGGGGCATTTAAACCATCTTGTTAAGCTACTGCGACCTCCACCGCTCTTCCAAGGGGCATGTAAACCGTGTTGTTAAGCTACTGTGACTTGCACGTCTATTCCAAGGGGCATTTAATCCATCTTGTTAATCTACTGCGACCTCCACCGATTTTCCAAGGGGTATTTAAACAGTCTTGTTAAGCTACTGCGACTTGCACGTCTCTTCCAAGGGACATTTAAACCGTCTTGTTAAGCTGATGCGACCTGCACGTCTCTACCAAGGGGCATTTAATCAGTCTTGATAAACTACTACGACCTCCACCGCTCTTCCAAGGGGCATTTAGACCTTCTTGTTAAGCTACTGCGACCTGCACGTCTCTTCCAAGGGGCATGTAAACCGTCTTGTTAAGCTTCTGCGACCTGCACGTTTCTCTCAAGGGGCATTTAAATCGTCTTGTTAAGCTACTGCGACCTGCACCTCTCTTCCAAGGCTCATTTAAACCGTCTTTTTAAGCTACTGCGACTTGCACGTCTCTTCCAAGGGGCATTTAAACCATCTTGTTAAGCTACTGCGACCTGCACGTCTCTTCCAAGGGGCATTTAAACCTTCTTTTTAAGCCACTGCGACTTGCACATCTCTTCAAAGGGGCATTTAAGCTGTCTTGTTAAGCCACTGCGACCTGCACGTCTTTTCCAAGGGGCATTTCAACAGTCTTTTTAAGCTACTGCGACCTGCATGTCTCTACCAAGGGGCATTTAATCCGTCTTGTTAAGCTACTGCGACCTGCACGTCTCTTCAAGGGGCATTTAAACAGTCTTGCTAAGCTAGTGCGACCTGCATGTCTCTTCCAAGGGGCAATTAAACTGTCTTGTTAAGCTACTACGACCTCCACCGCTCTTCCAAGGGGTATTTAGACCATCTTGTTAAGCTACTGCGACCTGCACGTCTCTTCCAAGGTGCATTTAAACCGTCTTGTTAAGCTACTGCGACCTGCACGTTTCTTCCAAGGGGCATTTAAATCGTCTTGTTAAGCTGCTGCGACCTGCACCTCTCCTCCAAGGCTCATTTAAACCGTCTTTTTAAGCTACTGCGACTTGCACGTCTCTTCCAAGTGGCATTTAAACCGTCTTGTTAAGCTACTGCGACCTGCACGTCTCTTGCAAGGGGCATTTAAACGGTCTTTCTAAGCTACTGCGACTTGCACATCTCTTCCAAGGGGCATTTAAGCTGTCTTGTTAAGCCACTGCGACCTGCACGTCTTTTCCAAGGGGCATTTAAACAGTCTTTTTAAGCTGCTGCGACCTGCATGTCTCTTCCAAGGGGCATTTAAACCGTCTTTTTAAGCTTCTGCGACCTGCACGTCTCTTCCAAGGGGCATTTAAACCGTCTTCTTAAGCTACTGCGACTTGCACATCTCTTCCAAGGAGCATTTAAACTGTCTTGTTAAGCTACTGTAACCTCCACCACTTTTCCAAGGGGCATTTAAACCATCTTGTTAAGCTACTGCGACCTCCACCGCTCTTCCAAGGGGCATGTAAACCGTGTTGTTAAGCTACTGCGATTTGCACCTCTCTTACAAGGGGCATTTAATCCATCTTGTTAAGCTACTGCGACCTGCACATCTATTCCAAGAGGCATTTAAACTGTCTTGTTAAGCTGCTGCGACCTCCACCGCTCTTCTAAGGGGCATTTAAACCGTCTTGTTAAGCTACTGCGACCTGCACATTTCATCCAAGGGGCATTTAAAAAGTCTTGTTAAGCTACTGTGACCTGCACGTCTCTTCCAAGTGGTATTTAAACCGTCTTGTTAAGCTACTGCGACCTGCACATTTCTTCCAAGGGGCATTTAAAAAGTCTTGTTAAGCTACTGTGACCTGCACGTCTCTACCAAGGGGCATTTAAACCGTCTTGTTAATCTAGTGCGACATGCACGTCTCTTGCAAGGGGCATTTAAACCGTCTTGTTAAGCTACTGCGACCTGCACGTCTCTTCCAAGGCTCATTTAAACCGTCTTTTTAAGCTACTGCGACTTGCACGTCTCTTCCAAGGGGCATTTAAACCGTCTTGTTAAGCTACTGCAACCTGCACGTCTCTTCCAAGGGGCATTTAAACCGTCTTGTTAAGCTACTGCGACCCGCATGTCTCTTCCAAGGGGCATTTAAACTGTCTTGTTAGGCCACTGAGACCTGCACGTCTTTTCCAAGGGGCATTTAAACAGTCTTTTTAAGCTGCTGCGACCTGCATGTCTCTTCCAAGGGGCATTTAAACCATCTTGTTAAGCTACTGCGACCTCCACCGCTCTTCCAAGGGGCATTTAAACCATCTTATTAAGCTACTGCGACCTGCACGTCTCTTCCAAGGGGCATTTAAACCGTCTTATTAAGCTACTGCGACCTGCACGTCTCTTCCAAGGGGTATTTAACCTGTCTTGTTAAGCTACTGCGACCTCCACCGCTCTTCCAAGGGGCATTTAAACCGTCTTGTTAAGCTACTGCAACCTGCACGTCTCTTCCAAGGGGCATTTAAACCGTCTTGTTAAGCTACTGCGACCTGCATGTCTCTTCCAAGGGGCATTTAAACTATCTTGTTAGGCCACTGAGACCTGCACGTCTTTTCCAAGGGGCATTTAAACAGTCTTTTTAAGCTACTGCGACCTCCACGTCTCTTCCAAGGGGCATTTAAACCGTCTTGTTAAGCTACTGCGACCTGCACGTCTCTTCCAAGGGGCATTTAAACCGTCTTATTAAGCTACTGCGACCTGCACGTCTCTTCCAAGGGGTATTTAACCTGTCTTGTTAAGCTACTGCGACCTCCACCGCTCTTCCAAGTGGCATTTAAACCGTCTTGCTAAGCTACTGCGACCTGCACGTCTCTTCCAAGGGGCATTTAAACCGTCTTGTTAAGCTACTGCGACCTGCACATCTCTTCCAAGGAACATTTAAACCGTCTTATTAAGCTACTGCGACCTGCACGTCTCTTCCAATGGGTATTTAAACTGTTTTGTTAAGCTACTGCGACCTCCACCACTCTTCCAAGGGGCATTTAAACCATCTTGTTAAGCTACTGCGACCTGCACGTCTCTTCCAAGGGGCATTTAAACCGTCTTTTTAAGCTACTGCGACCTGCACGTCTCTTCCAAGGGGCATTTAAACCGTCTTGTTAAGCTACTGCGACCTCCACCGCTCTTCCAAGGGGCATTTAAACCATATTGTTAAGCTTCTGCGACCTGCACGTCTCTTCCAAGGGGCATGTAAACCGTGTTGTTAAGCTACTGCGACCTGCACGTCTCTACCAAGGGGCATTTAAACTGTCTTGTTAAACTACTGCGACCTCCACCGCTCTTCCAAGGGGCATTTAAACCATCTTGTTAAGCTACTGCGACCTCCTCCGCTCTTCCAAGGGCATGTAAACCGTGTAGTTAAGCTACTGCGACCTGCACGTCTCTTCCAAGGGGGCATTTAAACTGTCTTGTTAAACTACTGCGACCTCCAGCGCTCTTCCAAGTTGCATTTAAACCATCTTGTTAAGCTACTGCGACCTCCACCGCTCTTCCAAGGGGCATGTAAACCGTGTTGTTAAGCTACTGTGACTTGCACGTCTATTCCAAGGGGCATTTAATCCATCTTGTTAATCTACTGCGACCTCCACCGATTTTCCAAGGGGTATTTAAACAGTCTTGTTAAGCTACTGCGACTTGCACGTCTCTTCCAAGGGACATTTAAACCGTCTTGTTAAGCTGATGCGACCTGCACGTCTCTACCAAGGGGCATTTAATCAGTCTTGATAAACTACTACGACCTCCACCGCTCTTCCAAGGGGCATTTAGACCTTCTTGTTAAGCTACTGCGACCTGCACGTCTCTTCCAAGGGGCATGTAAACCGTCTTGTTAAGCTTCTGCGACCTGCACGTTTCTCTCAAGGGGCATTTAAATCGTCTTGTTAAGCTACTGCGACCTGCACCTCTCTTCCAAGGCTCATTTAAACCGTCTTTTTAAGCTACTGCGACTTGCACGTCTCTTCCAAGGGGCATTTAAACCATCTTGTTAAGCTACTGCGACCTGCACGTCTCTTCCAAGGGGCATTTAAACCTTCTTTTTAAGCCACTGCGACTTGCACATCTCTTCAAAGGGGCATTTAAGCTGTCTTGTTAAGCCACTGCGACCTGCACGTCTTTTCCAAGGGGCATTTCAACAGTCTTTTTAAGCTACTGCGACCTGCATGTCTCTACCAAGGGGCATTTAATCCGTCTTGTTAAGCTACTGCGACCTGCACGTCTCTTCAAGGGGCATTTAAACAGTCTTGCTAAGCTAGTGCGACCTGCATGTCTCTTCCAAGGGGCAATTAAACTGTCTTGTTAAGCTACTACGACCTCCACCGCTCTTCCAAGGGGTATTTAGACCATCTTGTTAAGCTACTGCGACCTGCACGTCTCTTCCAAGGTGCATTTAAACCGTCTTGTTAAGCTACTGCGACCTGCACGTTTCTTCCAAGGGGCATTTAAATCGTCTTGTTAAGCTGCTGCGACCTGCACCTCTCCTCCAAGGCTCATTTAAACCGTCTTTTTAAGCTACTGCGACTTGCACGTCTCTTCCAAGTGGCATTTAAACCGTCTTGTTAAGCTACTGCGACCTGCACGTCTCTTGCAAGGGGCATTTAAACGGTCTTTCTAAGCTACTGCGACTTGCACATCTCTTCCAAGGGGCATTTAAGCTGTCTTGTTAAGCCACTGCGACCTGCACGTCTTTTCCAAGGGGCATTTAAACAGTCTTTTTAAGCTGCTGCGACCTGCATGTCTCTTCCAAGGGGCATTTAAACCGTCTTTTTAAGCTTCTGCGACCTGCACGTCTCTTCCAAGGGGCATTTAAACCGTCTTCTTAAGCTACTGCGACTTGCACATCTCTTCCAAGGAGCATTTAAACTGTCTTGTTAAGCTACTGTAACCTCCACCACTTTTCCAAGGGGCATTTAAACCATCTTGTTAAGCTACTGCGACCTCCACCGCTCTTCCAAGGGGCATGTAAACCGTGTTGTTAAGCTACTGCGATTTGCACCTCTCTTACAAGGGGCATTTAATCCATCTTGTTAAGCTACTGCGACCTGCACATCTATTCCAAGAGGCATTTAAACTGTCTTGTTAAGCTGCTGCGACCTCCACCGCTCTTCTAAGGGGCATTTAAACCGTCTTGTTAAGCTACTGCGACCTGCACGTCTCTACCAAGGGGCATTTAATCAGTCTTGAAAAGCTACTACGACCTCCACCGCTCTTTCAAGGGGCATTTAAACAGTCTTGTTAAGCTACTGCGACTTGCACGTCTCTTCCAAGGGGCATTTAAACTGTCTTGTTAAGCTACTGTAACCTCCACCACTTTTCCAAGGGGCATTTAAACCATCTTGTTAAGCTACTGCGACCTTCACTTCTCTTCCATGGGGGCATGTAAACCATGTTGTTAAGCTACTGCGACCTGCATGTCTCTACCAAGGGGCATTTAATCCGTCTTGTTAAGCTACTGCGACCTGCATGTCTCTTCAAGGGGCATTTAAACAGTCTTGCTAAGCTAGTGCGACCTGCATGTCTCTTCCAAGGGGCAATTAAACTGTCTTGTTAAGCTACTGCGACCTCCACCGCTCTTCCAAGGGGCATTTAAACCATCTTGTTAAGCTTCTGCGACCTGCACGTCTCTTCCAAGGGGCATTTAAACCGTCTTGTTAAGCTACTGCGACCTGCACATCTCTTCCAAGGGGCATTTAAACTGTCTTGTTAAGCTACTGCGACCTCCACCGCTCTTCCAAGGGGCATTTAAACCATCTTGTTAAGCTACTGCAACCTCCACCGCTCATCCAAGGGGCATGTAAACCGTGTTGTTAAGCTACTGCGATTTGCACGTCTCTTCCAAGGGGCATTTAATCCATCTTGTTAAGCTACTGCGACCTGCACATCTCTTCCAAGGGGCATTTAAACTGTCTTGTTAAGCTACTGCCACCTCCACCGCTCCTCTATTGGGCATTTAAACAGTCTTGCTAAGCTACTGCGACCTGCATGTCTTTTCCAAGGGGCAATTAAACTGTCTTGTTAAGCTACTGCGACCTCCACCGCTCTTCCAAGGGGCATTTAAACCATCTTGTTAAGCTTCTGCGACCTGCACGTCTCTTCCAAGGGGCATTTAAACCGTCTTGTTAAGCTACTGCGACCTGCACATCTCTTCGAAGGGGCATTTAAACTGTCTTGTTAAGCTACTGCGACCTCCACCGCTCTTCCAAGGGGCATTTAAACCATCTTGTTAAGCTACTGCGACCTCCACCGCTCTTCCAAGGGGCATGTAAACCGTGCTGTTAAGCTACTGCGATTTGCACGTCTCTTCCAAGGGGCATTTAAGCCATCTTGTTAAGCTACTGCGACCTGCACATCTCTTCCAAGGGGCATTTAAACTGTCTTGTTAAGCTACTGCGACCTCCACCGCTGTTTTATTGGGCATTTAAACCGTCTTGTTAAGCTACTGCGACTGGCACGTCTCTTCCAAGGGACATTTAAAGCGTCTTGTTAAGCTGATGCGACCTGCACGTCTCTACCAAGGGGCATTTATCAGTCTTGATAAGCTACTACGACCTCCACCGCTCTTCCAAGGGGCATTTAAACCGTCTTGTTAAGCTACTGCAACTTGCACGTCTCTAACAAGGGGCATTTAAACCATCTTGTTAAGCTACTGCGACCTGCACGTTTCTTCCAAGGGGCATGTAAACCGTCTTGTTAAGCTACTGTGACCTGCACGTCTCTTGCAAGGGGTATTTAAACCATTTTGTTAAGCTACTGCGACCTGCACGTCTTTACCAAGGGGCATTTAAACCGTCTTGGTAAGCTACTGGGACCTGCAAGTCTCTTACAAGGGCATTTAAACCGTCTTTTTAAGCTACTGCGACCTGCACGTCTCTTCCAAGGGGCATTTTAACCGTCTTGTTAAGCTACTGTGACCTGCATGTCTCTACCAATGGGCATTTAAACCGTCTTGGTAAGCTACTGCGACCTGCAAGCCTATTTCAAGGGGCATTTAAACTCTTTTGTTAAGCTACTGCGACCTGCACGTCTCTTCCAAGGGGTATTTAAACAGTCTTATTAAGCTACTGCGACCTGCACGTCTCTTCCAAGGGGCATTTAAACCGTCTTGTTAAGCTACTGCGACCTGCACGTCTCTTCCAAGGGGCATTTAAACTGTCTTGTTAAGCTACTGTGACTTACACGTCTCTTCCAAGGGGTATTTAAACCTTCTTGTTTAGCTACTGTAACCTCCACCACTTTTCCAAGGGGCATTTAAATTGTCTTTTTAAGCTACTGCGACCTGCACGTTTCTTCCAAGGGGCATTTAAACCGTCTTGTTAAGCTACTGCGATCTCCACCGCTTTTCATAGGGGCATTTAAACCATCTTGTTAAGCTACTGGGACCTGCATGTCTCTTCCAAGGCGCATTTAAACCATCTTGTTAAGCTACTGCGACCTCCACCGCTCTTCCAAAGGGCATTTTAACCATCTTGTTAAGCTACCTTGACCTGCACGTCTCTGCCAAGGGGCATTTAAACCATCTTGTTAAGCTACTGCGACCTCCACCGCTCTTCCAAGGGGCATGTAAACCGTGTTGTTAAGCTACTGCGATTTGCACGTCTCTTACAAGGGGCATTTAATCCATCTTGTTAAGCTACTGCGACCTGCACATCTCTTCCAAGGGGCATTTAAACAGTCTTGTTAAGCTGCTGCGACCTCCACCGCTCTTCTAAGGGGCATTTAAACCGTCTTGTTAAGCTACTGCGACTAGCACGTCTCTTCCAAGGGACATTTAAACCGTCTTGTTAAGCTGATGCGACCTGCATGTCTCTACCAAGGGGCATTTAATCAGTCTTGAAAAGCTACTACGACCTCCACCGCTCTTCCAAGGGGCATTTAAACCGTCTTGTTAAGCTACTGCGACCTGCACGTCTATTCCAAGGGGCATTTAAAACGTTTTGTTAACCTACTGCGACCTCCACCGCTCTTCCAAGGGGCATTTAAACCGTCTTGTTAAGCTACTGCGACCTGCACGTCTCTTCCAACGGGCATTTAAACAGTCTTGGTAAGCTGCTGCGACCTGCACGTCTCTTCCAAGGGGCATTTAATCCGTTTTGTTAAGCTACTACGACCTCCACCGCTCTTCCAAGGAGCATTTAAACCATCTTGTTAAGCTACTGCGACCTGTACGTCTCTTCCAAGGGGCATTTAAACAGTCTTGTTAAGCTACTGCCACCTGGACGTTTCTTCCAAGGGGCATTTAAATCGTCTTGTTAAGCTACTGCGACCTGCACGTCTCTTCCAAGCTGCATTTAAACTGTCTTATTAAGCTACTGTGACCTGCATTTCTCTACCAAGGGGCAATTAAACCGTATTGTTAATCTACTGCGACATGCACGTCTCTTCCAAGGGGCCTTTAAACCGTATTGTTAAGCTACTGCGACCAGCACGTCTCTTCCAAGCGGCATTAAAACCGTCTTGTTAAGCTACTGCGACCTCCACCGCTCTTCCATAGGGCATTTTAACCAACTTGTTAAGCTACTGTGACCTGCACGTCTCTACCAAGGGGCATTTAAACCGTCTTGTTAAGCTACTGCGACCTCCACTGCTCTTCCAAGGGACATTTAATCCGCCTTGTTAAGCTACTGCGACCTGCAGGTCTCTACCAAGGGGCATTTAAACCGTCTTGTTAAGCTACTGCGAACTGCACGTCTCTTCCAAGGGGCATTTAAACCATCTTGTTAAGCTTCTGCGACATGCACGTCTCTTCCAAGGGGCATTTAAACTGTCTTGTTAAGCTACTGCGACCTGCACGTCTCTTCCAAGGGGCATTTAAACTGACTTGTTAATCTACTGAGACCTCCACCGCTCTTCCAAGGGGCATTTAAACCGTATTTTTAAGCTACTGCGACCTGCATGTCTCTTCCAAGGGGCATTTAAACCGTCTTGTTAAGCTACTGCGACCTGCACGTCTCTTCCAAGGGGCATTTAAACCGTCTTGTTAAGCTATTTAGACCTCCACCACTTTTCCAAGGGGCATTTAAACCGTATTGTTAAGCTACTGCGACCTGCACGTCTCTTCAACGGGGCATTTAAACCGTCTTGTTAAGCTACTGTAGCCTCCATCACATTTCCAAGGGGCATTTAAACCGTCTTGTCAAGGTACTGCGACCTGCACGTCTCTTCCAAGGGGCATTTAAACCTTCTTGTTAAGCTACTGCGACCTGCATGTCTCTTGCAAGGGGCATTTAAACCATCTTGTTAAGATACTGCGACCTGCACGTCTCTTCCAAGGGGCATTTAAACCGTCTTGATAAGCTACTGTGACCTGCATGTCTATTCCAAGGGGCATTTAAACCGTCTTGTTAAGCTACTGCGACCTCCACCGCTCTTCCAAGGGGCATTTAAACCGTCTTATTAAGCTACTGCGACCTGCACGTCTCTTCCAAGGGCCATTTAAACCGTCTTGGTAAGCTACTGCGAACTGCACGTCTCTTCCAAGGGCCATTTAAATCGTCTTGTTAAGCTACTGCGACTTGCACGTCTCTTCCAAGGGGCATTTAAACCTTCTTGTTAAGCTACTGTAACCTCCACCACTTTTCCAAGGGACATTTAATCCGCCTTGTTAAGCTACTGCGACCTGCAGGTCTCTACCAAGGGGCATTTAAACCGTCTTGTTAAGCTACTGCGAACTGCACGTCTCTTCCAAGGGGCATTTAAACCATCTTGTTAAGCTTCTGCGACATGCACGTCTCTTCCAAGGGGCATTTAAACTGTCTTGTTAAGCTACTGCGACCTGCACGTCTCTTCCAAGGGGCATTTAAACTGACTTGTTAATCTACTGAGACCTCCACCGCTCTTCCAAGGGGCATTTAAACCGTATTTTTAAGCTACTGCGACCTGCATGTCTCTTCCAAGGGGCATTTAAACCGTCTTGTTAAGCTACTGCGACCTGCACGTCTCTTCCAAGGGGCATTTAAACCGTCTTGTTAAGCTATTTAGACCTCCACCACTTTTCCAAGGGGCATTTAAACCGTATTGTTAAGCTACTGCGACCTGCACGTCTCTTCAACGGGGCATTTAAACCGTCTTGTTAAGCTACTGCGACCTGCATGTCTCTACCAAGGTGCATTTAAACCGTCTTGTTAAGCTACTGCGACCTGCACGTCTCTTCCAAAGGGCATTTAAGCCGTCTTTTTAAGCTACTGCAACCTGCACGTCTCTTCTAAGGGGCATTTAAACCGTCTTGTTAAGCTACTGCGACCTGCATGTCTCTTCCAAGGGGCATTTAAACCATCTTATTACGCTACTGCGACCTGCACTTCTCTTCCAATGGGCATTTAAACCGTCTTGTTAAGCTAATGCGACCTCCACCGCTCTTGCAAGGGGCATTTAGACCATCTTGTTAAGAAACTGCGACCTGCACGTCTTTTCCAAGGGGCATTTAAACCATCTTGGTAAGCTACTGCGACCTGCAAGCCTCTTCTAAGGGGCATTTAAACCGTCTTGTTAAGCTACTGCGGCCTGAACGTCTCTTCCAAGTGGCATTTAAACCGTCTTGTTGTGCTACTGCGACCTGCACGTCTCTTCCAAGGGGCATTTAAACCATCTTTTTAATCTACTGCGACCTGCACGTCTCTTCCAAGGGGCATTTAAACTGTCTTGTTAAGCTACTGCGACCTGCATGTCTCTTCCAAGGGGCATTTAAACTGTCTTGTTAAGCAACTGCGACCTGCACGTCTCTTCCAAGGGACATTTAAACCGTCTTATTAAGCTCCTGTGACCTGCACGTCTCTTCCAAGGGGCATTTAAACTGTCTTGTTAAGCTTCTGCGACCTCCACCGCTCTTCCAAGGGGCATTTAAACCATCTTTTTAAGCTACTGCGACCTGCACGTCTCTTCCAAGGGGCATTTAAACCGTCTTGTTAAGCTACTGCGACCTGCACGTCTCTTTCAAGGGGCATTTAAATTGTCCTGTTAAGCTACTGCGACTTGCACGTCTCTTCCAAGGGGCATTTAAACCGTCTTGTTTAGCTACTGTAACCTCCACCACTTTTCCAAGGGGCATTTAAACCATATTGTTAAGCTACTGCGACCTGCACGTCTCTTCAATGGGGCATTTAAACCGTCTTGTTAAACTACTGCGACCTGCATGTCTCTACCAAGGTGCATTTAAACCGTCTTGTTAAGCTACTGCGACCTTCATGTCTCTTCCAAGGGGCATTTAAACAGTCTTGTTAAGCTGCTGCGACCTGCATGTCTCTTCCAAAGGGCATTTAAACCGTCTTTTTAAGCTACTGCGACCTGCATGTCTCTTCCGAGGAGCATTTAAACCGTCTTATTAATCTACTGCGAACTGCACCTCTCTTCCAATGGGCATTTAAACCGTCCTGTTAAGCTAATGCGACCTCCACCGCTCTTCCAAGGGGCATTTAAACCATCTTGTTAAGCTACTGCGACCTGCACGTCTCTTCCAAGTGGCATTTAAACCGTCTTGTTAAGCTACTGTGACCTGCACGTCTCTTCCAAGGGGCATTTAAACCGTCTTATTAACCTACTGCGAACTGCACCTCTCTTCCAATGGGCATTTAAACCATCCTCTTAAGCTAATGCGACCTCCACCGCTCTTCCAAGGGGCATTTAAACCATCTTGTTAAGCTACTGCGACCTGCACGTCTCTTCCAAGTGGCATTTAAACCGTCTTGTTAAGCTACTGTGAACTGCACGTCTCTTGCAAGGGGCATTTAAACCGCCTTGTTAAGCTACTTTGACCTGCACGTCTCTTCCTGGGGGCATTTAAACTGTCTTGTTAAGCTACTGTGACCTGCACGTCTCTTCCAAGGGGCATTTAAACCGTCTTGTTAAACTACTGTGAACTGCACGTCTCTTGCAAGGGGCATTTAAACCGTCTTATTAAGCTACTTTGACCTGCACGTCTCTTCCAAGGGGCATTTAAACTGTCTTGTTAAGCTACTGTGACCTGCATGTCTCTTCCAAGGGGCATTTAAACAGTCTTGTTAAGCTGCTGCGACCTGCATGTCTCTTCCAAAGGGCATTTAAACCGTCTTGTTAAGCTACTGTGACCTGCACGTCTCTTCCAAGTGGCATTTTAACCGTCTTGTTAAGCTACTGTGAACTGCTCGTCTCTTGCAAGGGGCATTTAAACCGTCTTGTTAAGCTACTTTGACCTGCACGTCTCTTCCAAGGGGCATTTAAACTGTCTTGTTAAGCTACTGTGACCTGCATGTCTCTTCCAAGGGGCATTTAAACAGTCTTGTTAAGCTGCTGCGACCTGCATGTCTCTTCCAAAGGGCATTTAAACCGTCTTTTTAAGCTACTGCTACCTGCATGTCTCTTCCAAGGGGCATTTAAACCGTCTTATTAAGCTACTGCGACCTCCACCGCTCTTCCAAAGGGCATTTTAACCGACTTGTTAAGCTACTGCGAACTGCACGTCTCTTCCAAGGGGCATTTAAACTGTCTTGTTAAGCTACTGTGACCTGCACGTCTCTTCCAAGGGGCATTTAAACTGACTTGCTAATCTACTGAGACCTCCACCGCTCTTCCAAGGGGCATTTAAACCGTATTTTTAAGCTACTGCGACCTGCATGTCTCTTCCAAGGGGCATTTAAACCGTCTTGTTAAGCTACTGCGACCTGCACGTCTCTTCCAAGGGGCATTTAAACCATCTTGTTAAGCTATTTAGACCTCCACCACTTTTCCAAGGGGCATTTAAACCGTATTGTTAAGCTACTGCGACCTGCACGTCTCTTCAACGGGACATTTAAACCGTCTTGTTAAGCTACTGCGACCTGCATGTCTCTACCAAGGTGCATTTAAACCGTCTTGTTAAGCTACTGCGACCTGCACGTCTCTTCCAAAGGGCATTTAAACTGTCTTTTTAAGCTAATGCGACCTCCACCGCTCATGCAAGGGGCATTTAAACCATCTTGTTAAGCTACTGCGACCTGCACGTCTCTTCCAAATGGCATTTAAACCGTCTTGCTAAGCTAATGCGACTTCCACCGCTCTTGCAAGGGGCATTTAGACCATCTTGTTAAGATACTGCGACCTGCACGTCTTTTCCAAGGGGCATTTAAACCATCTTGGTAAGCTACTGCGACCTGCAAGCCTCTTCTAAGGGGCATTTAAACCGTCTTGTTAAGCTACTGCGGCCTGAACGTCTCTTCCAAGTGGCATTTAAACCGTCTTGTTGTGCTACTGCGACCTGCACGTCTCTTCCAAGGGGCATTTAAACCATCTTTTTAATCTACTGCGACCTCCACCGCTCTTCCAATGGGCATTTAAACCATCTTGTTAAGCTACTGCGACCTGCACGTCTCTTCCAAGTGGCATTTAAACCGTCTTTTTAAGCTACTGTGAACTGCACGTCTCTTGCAAGGGGCATTTAAACCGCCTTGTTAAGCTACTTTGACCTCCACGTCTCTTCCAAGGGGCATTTAAACTGTCTTGTTAAGCTACTGTGACCTGCACGTCTCTTCCAAGGGGCATTTAAACCGTCTTGTTAAGCTACTGTGAACTGCACGTCTCTTGCAAGGGGCATTTAAACCTTCTTATTAAGCTACTTTGACCTGCACGTCTCTTCCAAGGGGCATTTAAACTGTCTTGTTAAGCTACTGTGACCTGCATGTCTCTTCCAAGGGGCATTTAAACAGTCTTGTTAAGCTGCTGCGACCTGCATGTCTCTTCCAAAGGGCATTTAAACCGTCTTGTTAAGCTACTGTGACCTGCACGTCTCTTCCAAGTGGCATTTTAACCGTCTTGTTAAGCTACTGTGAACTGCTCGTCTCTTGCAAGGGGCATTTAAACCGTCTTGTTAAGCTACTTTGACCTGCACGTCTCTTCCAAGGGGCATTTAAACTGTCTTGTTAAGCTACTGTGACCTGCATGTCTCTTCCAAGGGGCATTTAAACAGTCTTGTTAAGCTGCTGCGACCTGCATGTCTCTACCAAAGGGCATTTAAACCGTCTTTTTAAGCTACTGCTACCTGCATGTCTCTTCCAAGGGGCATTTAAACCGTCTTATTAAGCTACTGCGACCTGCACCTCTCTTCCAATGGGCATTTAAACCGTCCTGTTAAGCTAATGCGACCTCCACTGCTCTTCCAAGGGGCATTTAAACCATCTTGTTAAGCTACTGCGACCTGCACGTCTCTTCCAAGTGGCATTTAAACCGTCTTGTTAAGCTACTGTGACCTGCACGTCTCTTCCAAGGGGCATTTAAACCATCTTATTAAGCTACTGCGACCTACACGTCTCTTCCAAGGGGCATTTAAACTGTCTTGTTGAGCTATTGTGACCTGCACGTCTCTTCCAAGGGGCATTTAAACCGTCTTGTTAAGCTACTGTAGCCTCCATCACATTTCCAAGGGGCATTTAAACCGTCTTGTCAAGGTACTGCGACCTGCACGTCTCTTCCAAGGGGCATTTAAACCTTCTTGTTAAGCTACTGCAACCTGCATGTCTCTTGCAAGGGGCATTTAAACCATCTTGTTAAGATACTGCGACCTGCACGTCTCTTCCAAGGGG
This sequence comes from Phyllobates terribilis, assembly GCF_046119375.1. Taxonomy (NCBI): domain Eukaryota; kingdom Metazoa; phylum Chordata; class Amphibia; order Anura; family Dendrobatidae; genus Phyllobates; species Phyllobates terribilis. The sequence goes on from NW_027362964.1 coordinate 955,996, forward strand.
CATTTAAACCGTCTTGATAAGCTACTGTGACCTGCATGTCTATTCCAAGGGGCATTTAAACCGTCTTGTTAAGCTACTGCGACCTCCACCGCTCTTCCAAGGGGCATTTAAACCGTCTTATTAAGCTACTGCGACCTGCACGTCTCTTCCAAGGGCCATTTAAACCGTCTTGGTAAGCTACTGCGAACTGCACGTCTCTTCCAAGGGCCATTTAAATCGTCTTGTTAAGCTACTGCGACTTGCACGTCTCTTCCAAGGGGCATTTAAACCTTCTTGTTAAGCTACTGTAACCTCCACCACTTTTCCAAGGGGCATTTAAACCGTCTTGTTAAGCTACTGCGACCTGCACGTCTCTTCAATGGGGCATTTGAACCGTCTTGTTAAGCTACTGCGACCTGCATGTCTCTACCAAGGGGCATTTAAACCATCTTGTTAAGCTACTACGACCTGCACGTCTCTTCCAAGCGGCATTTAAACAGTCTTGTTTAGCTAATGCGAACTGCACGTCTCCTCCAAGGGGCATTTAAACTGTCTTGTTAAGCTACTGCGACCTACACCACTCTTCCAAGGGGCATTTAAACCGTCTTGTTAAGCTACTGCGACCTGCATGTCTCTACCAAGGGGCATTTAAACCAACTTGTTAAGCTACTGCGACCTGCATGTCTCTACCAAGGGGCATTTAAACCATCTTGTTAAGCTACTACGACCTACACCGCTCTTCCAAGGGGCATTTAAACCGTCTTGTTAAGCTACTGCGAACTGCACGTCTCTTCCAAGGGGCATTTAAACTGTCTTGTTAAGCTACTGCGACCTACACCGCTCTTCCAAGGGGCATTTAAACCGTTTTGTTAAGCTACTGCGACCTGCATGTCTCTTCCAAAGGGCATTTAAATTGTCTTGTTAAGCTACGGCGACCTGCACTTCTCTTCCAAGGGGCATTTAAACCGTCTTTTTAAGCTGCTGCAACCCGCACGTCTCTTCCAAGGGGCATTTAAACTGTATTGTTAAGCTACTGCGACCTGCACGTCTCTTCCAAGGGACATTTAAACCGTCTTATTAAGCTCCTGTGACCTGCACGTCTCTTCCAAGGGGCATTTAAACTGTCTTGTTAAGCTTTTGCGACCTCCAACGCTCTTCCAAGGGACATTTAAACCATCTTGTTAAGCTACTGCGACCTGCATGTCTCTTCCAAGGGGCATTTAAACCGTCTTGTTAAGCTACTGCGACCTGCACGTCTATTCCAAGGGGCATTTAAAACGTTTTGTTAACCTACTGTGACCTCCACCGCTCTTCCAAGGGGCATTTAAACCGTCTTGTTAAGCTACTGCGACCTGAACGTCTCTTCCAACGGGCATTTAAACAGTCTTGGTAAGCTGCTGCGACCTGCACGTCTCTTCCAAGGGGCATTTAATCCGTTTTGTTAAGCTACTACGACCTCCACCGCTCTTCCAAGGAGCATTTAAACCATCTTGTTAAGCTACTGCGACCTGTACGTCTCTTCCAAGGGGCATTTAAACAGTCTTGTTAAGCTACTGCCACCTGGATGTTTCTTCCAAGCTGCATTTAAATTGTCTTATTAAGCTACTGTGACCTGCATTTCTCTACCAAGGGGCAATTAAACCGTCTTGTTAATCTACTGCGACATGCACGTCTCTTCCAAGGGGCATTTAAACCGTATTGTTAAGCTACTGCGACCAGCACGTCTCTTCCAAGCGGCATTAAAACCGTCTTGTTAAGCTACTGCGACCTCCACCGCTCTTCCAAAGGGCATTTTAACCGACTTGTTAAGCTACTGTGACCTGCACTTCTCTACCAAGGGGCATTTAAACCGTCTTGTTAAGCTAATGCGACCTCCACTGCTCTTCCAAGGGACATTTAATCCGTATTGTTAAGCTACTGCGAACTGCACGTCTCTTCCAAGGGGCATTAAAACCATCTTGTTAAGCTTCTGCGACATGCACGTCTCTTCCAAGGGGCATTTAAACTGTCTTGTTAAGCTACTGGGACCTGCACGTCTCTTCCAAGGGGCATTTAAACTGACTTGCTAATCTACTGAGACCTCCACCGCTCTTCCAAGGGGCATTTAAACCGTATTTTTAAGCTACTGCGACCTGCATGTCTCTTCCAAGGGGCATTTAAACCGTCTTGTTAAGCTACTGCGACCTGCACGTCTCTTCCAAGGGGCATTTAAACCGTCTTGTTAAGCTATTTAGACCTCCACCACTTTTCCAAGGGGCATTTAAACCGTATTGTTAAGCTACTTCGACCTGCACGTCTCTTCAACGGGACATTTAAACCGTCTTGTTAAGCTACTGCGACCTGCATGTCTCTACCAAGGTGCATTTAAACCATCTTGTTAAGCTACTGCGACCTGCACGTCTCTTCCAAAGGGCATTTAAACAGTCTTTTTAAGCTAATGCGACCTGCACCGCTCTTGCAAGGGGCATTTAAACCATCTTGTTAAGCTACTGCGACCTGCACGTCTCTTCCAAATGGCATTTAAACCGTCTTGTTAAGCTAATGCGACTTCCACCGCTCTTGCAAGGGGCATTTAGACCATCTTGTTAAGATACTGCGACCTGCACGTCTTTTCCAAGGGGCATTTAAACCATCTTGGTAAGCTACTGCGACCTGCAAGCCTCTTCTAAGGGGCATTTAAACCGTCTTGTTAAGCTACTGCGGCCTGAACGTCTCTTCCAAGTGGCATTGAAACCGTCTTGTTGTGCTACTGCGACCTGCACTTCTCTTCCAAGGGGCATTTAAACCATCTTTTTAATCTACTGCGACCTGCACGTCTCTTCCAAGGGGCATTTAAACTGTCTTGTTAAGCTACTGCGACCTGCACGTCTCTTCCAAGGGGCATTTAAACTGTCTTGTTAAGCAACTGCGACCTGCACGTCTCTTCCAAGGGACATTTAAACCGTCTTATTAAGCTCCTGTGACCTGCACGTCTCTTCCAAGGGGCATTTACACTGTCTTGTTAAGCCTCTGCGACCTCCACCGCTCTTCCAAGGGGCATTTAAACCATCCTTTTAAGCTACTGCGACCTGCACGTCTCTTCCAAGGGGCATTTAAACCGTCTTGTTAAGCTACTGCGACCTGCACGTCTCTTCCAAGGGGCATTTAAATTGTCCTGTTAAGCTACTGCGACTTGCACGTCTCTTCCAAGGGGCATTTAAACCGTCTTGTTTAGCTACTGTAACCTCCACCACTTTTCCAAGGGGCATTTAAACCATATTGTTAAGCTACTGCGAAATGCACGTCTCTTCAATGGGGCATTTAAACCGTCTTGTTAAACTACTGCGACCTGCATGTCTCTACCAAGGTGCATTTAAACCGTCTTGTTAAGCTACTGCGACCTGCATGTCTCTTCCAAGGGGCATTTAAACAGTCTTGTTAAGCTGCTGCGACCTGCATGTCTCTTCCAAAGGGCATTTAAACCGTCTTTTTAAGCTACTGCGACCTGCATGTCTCTTCCAAGGGGCATTTAAACCGTCTTATTAAGCTACTGCGACCTGCACCTCTCTTCCAATGGGCATTTAAACCGTCCTGTTAAGCTAATGCGACCTCCACCGCTCTTCCAAGGGGCATTTAAACCATCTTGTTAAGCTACTGCAACCTGCACGTCTCTTCCAAGTGGCATTTAAACCGTCTTGTTAAGCTACTGTGACCTGCACGTCTCTTCCAAGGGGCATTTAAACCGTCTTATTAAGCTACTGCGACCTGCACCTCTCTTCCAATGGGCATTTAAACCATCCTGTTAAGCTAATGCGACCTCCACCGCTCTTCCAAGGGGCATTTAAACCATCTTGTTAAGCTACTTTGACCTGCACGTCTCTTCCAAGGGGCATTTAAACTGCCTTGTTAAGCTACTGTGACCTGCATGTCTCTTCCAAGGGGCATTTAAACCGTCTTGTTAAGCTACTGTAGCCTCCACCACATTTCCAAGGGGCATTTAAACCGTCTTGTCAAGCTAATGCGACCTGCACGTCTCTTCCAAGGGGCATTTAAACCGTCTTGTTAAGCTACTGCGACATGCACGTCTCTTCCAAGGGGCATTTAAACAGTCTTGTTAAGCTGCTGCTACCTGAATGTGTCTTCCAAGGGGCATTTAAACTGTCTTGTTAAGCTACTGAGACCTTCACCGCTCTTCCAAGGGGCATTTAAACTGTCTTGTTAAGCTACTGTGACCTGCATGTCTCTTCCAAGGGGCATTTAAACCATCTTGTTAAGCTACTGAGACCTGCTCGTCTCTTCCAAGGGGCATTTAAACCGTCTTGTTAAGCTACTGCGACCTGCACGTCTCTTACAAGGCGCATTTAAACCGACTTTTTAAGCTACTGCGACTTGCACGTCTCTTCCAAGGGACATTTAACCCGTCTTTGTTAAGCTACTGCGACCTGCACGTCTCCTCCTTGGGGCATTTAAACCGTCTTGTTAAGCTACTGCGACCTGCATGTCTCTACCAAGGGACATTTAAACCGTCTTGTTAAGCTACTGCGACCTGCACGTCTCTTCCAAGGGGCATTTAAACCGTCTTGTTAAGCTACTGCGACATCCACCGCTCTTTCAAGGGGAATTTAAACTATCTTGATAAGCTACTGTGACCTGCACGTCTCTTCCAAGGGGCATTTAAACCGTCTTGTTAAGCTACTGTGACCTGCATGTCTATTCCAAGGGGCATTTAAACCGTCTTGTTAAGCTACTGCGACCTCCACTGCTCTTCCAAGGGGCATTTAAACCGTCTTGTTAAGCTACTGCGACCTGCACGTCTCTTCCAAGGGCCATTTAAACCGTCTTGGTAAGCTACTGCGAACTGCACGTCTCTTCCAAGGGCCATTTAAATCGTCTTGTTAAGCTACTGCGACTTGCACGTCTCTTCCAAGGGGCATTTAAACCTTCTTGTTAAGCTACTGTAGCCTCCAGCACTTTTCCAAGGGGCATTTAAACCGTCTTGTTAAGCTACTGCGACCTGCACGTCTCTTCAATGGGGCATTTGAACCGTCTTCTTAAGCTACTGCGACCTGCATGTCTCTACCAAGGGGCATTTAAACCGTCTTGTTAAGCTACTGCGACCTGCACGTCTCTTCCAAGGGCCATTTAAACCGTCTTGGTAAGCTACTGCGAACTGCACGTCTCTTCCAAGGGCCATTTAAATCGTCTTGTTAAGCTACTGCGACTTGCACGTCTCTTCCAAGGGGCATTTAAACCTTCTTGTTAAGCTACTGTAACCTCCAGCACTTTTCCAAGGGGCATTTAAACCGTCTTGTTAAGCTACTGCGACCTGCACGTCTCTTCAATGGGGCATTTGAACCGTCTTGTTAAGCTACTGCGACCTGCACGTCTCTTCCAAGCGGCATTTAAACAGTCTTGTTTAGCTAATGCGAACTGCACGTCTCTTCCAAGGGGCATTTAAACTGTCTTGTTAAGCTACTGCGACCTACACCGCTCTTCCAAGGGGCATTTAAACCGTCTTGTTAAGCTACTGCGACCTGCACGTCTCTTCCAAGGGGCATTTAAACCTTCTTGTTAAGCTACTGCGACCAGCACGTCTCTTCCAAGGGGCAATTAAACCGTCTTGGTAAGCTGCTACGACCTGCAAGCCGCTTCCAAGGGGCATTTACACCCTCTTGTTAAGCTACTGCGACCTACACGTCTCTTCCAAGGGGCATTTAAACCATCTTGGTAAGCTACTGTGACCTGCTCGTCTCTTCCAAGGGGCATTTAAACCGTCTTGTTAAGCTACTGCGACCTGCACGTCTCTTCAAAGGGGCATTTAAACCGTCTTAGTAAGCTACTGCTAACTGCAAGACTCTTCCAAGGGTCATTTAAACACTCTTGTTAAGCTACTGCGAACTGCACGTCTCTTCCAAGGGGGATTTAAACTGTCTTGTTAAGCCTCTGCGACTTGCACGTCTCTTCCAAGGGGCATTTAAATAATCTTGGTAAGCTACTGCGACCTGCACGTCTCTTCCAAGGCGCATTTAAACCGTCTTTTTAAGCTACTGCGACTTGCACGTCTCTTCCAAGGGACATTTAAACGGTCTTGTTAAGAAACTGTGACCTGCACGTCTCCTCCATGGGGCATTTAAACCGTCTTGTTAAGCTGCTGCGACCTGCATGTCTCTACCAAGGGACATTTAAACCATCTTGTTAAGCTACTGCGACCTGCACGTCTCTTCCAAGGGGCATTTAAACCATCTTGTTAAGCTACTGCGACCTGCACGTCTCTTCCAAGTGGCATTTAAACCGTCTTGTTAAGCTACTGTGAACTGCACGTCTCTTGCAAGGGGCATTTAAACCGCCTTGTTAAGCTACTTTGACCTCCACGTCTCTTCCAAGGGGCATTTAAACTGTCTTGTTAAGCTACTGTGACCTGCACGTCTCTTCCAAGGGGCATTTAAACCGTCTTGTTAAGCTACTGTGAACTGCACGTCTCTTGCAAGGGGCATTTAAACCGTCTTATTAAGCTACTTTGACCTGCACGTCTCTTCCAAGGGGCATTTAAACTGTCTTGTTAAGCTACTGTGACCTGCATGTCTCTTCCAAGGGGCATTTAAACAGTCTTGTTAAGCTGCTGCGACCTGCATGTCTCTTCCAAAGGGCATTTAAACCGTCTTGTTAAGCTACTGTGACCTGCACGTCTCTTCCAAGTGGCATTTTAACCGTCTTGTTAAACTACTGTGAACTGCTCGTCTCTTGCAATGGGCATTTAAACCGTCTTGTTAAGCTACTTTGACCTGCACGTCTCTTCCAAGGGGCATTTAAACTGTCTTGTTAAGCTACTGTGACCTGCATGTCTCTTCCAAGGGGCATTTAAACAGTCTTGTTAAGCTGCTGCGACCTGCATGTCTCTTCCAAAGGGCATTTAAACCGTCTTTTTAAGCTACTGCTACCTGCATGTCTCTTCCAAGGGGCATTTAAACCGTCTTATTAAGCTACTGCGACCTGCACCTCTCTTCCAATGGGCATTTAAACCGTCCTGTTAAGCTAATGCGACCTCCACTGCTCTTCCAATGGGCATTTAAACCATCTTGTTAAGCTACTGCGACCTGCACGTCTCTTCCAAGTGGCATTTAAACCGTCTTGTTAAGCTACTGTGACCTGCACGTCTCTTGAAAGGGGCATTTAAACCATCTTATTAAGCTACTGCGACCTGCACGTCTCTTCCAAGTGGCATTTAAACCGTCTTGTTAAGCTACTGTGACCTGCACGTCTCTTGAAAGGGGCATTTAAACCATCTTATTAAGCTACTGCGACCTACACGTCTCTTCCAAGGGGCATTTAAACCGTCTTGTTAAGCTACTGTAGCCTCCATCACATTTCCAAGGGGCATTTAAACCGTCTTGTCAAGGTACTGCGACCTGCACGTCTCTTCCAAGGGGCATTTAAACCTTCTTGTTAAGCTACTGCGACCTGCATGTCTCTTGCAAGGGGCATTTAAACCATCTTGTTAAGATACTGCGACCTGCACGTCTCTTCCAAGGGGCATTTAAACCGTCTTGTTAAGCTACTGTGACCTGCATGTCTATTCCAAGGGGCATTTAAACCGTCTTGTTAAGCTACTGCGACCTCCACCGCTCTTCCAAGGGGCATTTAAACCGTCTTATTAAGCTACTGCGACCTGCACGTCTCTTCCAAGGGCCATTTAAACCATCTTGGTAAGCTACTGCGAACTGCACGTCTCTTCCAAGGGCCATTTAAATCGTCTTGTTAAGCTACTGCGACTTGCACGTCTCTTCCAAGGGGCATTTAAACCTTCTTGTTAAGCTACTGTAACCTCCACCACTTTTCCAAGGGGCATTTAAACCGTCTTGTTAAGCTACTGCGACCTGCACGTCTCTTCAATGGGGCATTTGAACCGTCTTGTTAAGCTACTGCGACCTGCATGTCTCTACCAAGGGGCATTTAAACCATCTTGTTAAGCTACTACGACCTGCACGTCTCTTCCAAGCGGCATTTAAACAGTCTTGTTTAGCTAATGCGAACTGCACGTCTCCTCCAAGGGGCATTTAAACTGTCTTGTTAAGCTACTGCGACCTACACCGCTCTTCCAACGGGCATTTAAACCGTCTTGTTAAGCTACTGCGACCTGCATGTCTCTACCAAGGGGCATTTAAACCAACTTGTTAAGCTGCTGCGACCTGCATGTCTCTACCAAGCGGCATTTAAACCATCTTGTTAAGCTACTACGACCTACACCGCTCTTCCAAGGGGCATTTAAACCGTCTTGTTAAGCTACTGCGAACTGCACGTCTCTTCCAAGGGGCATTTAAACTGTCTTGTTAAGCTACTGCGACCTACACCGCTCTTCCAAGGGGCATTTAAACCGTCTTGTTAAGCTACTGCGACCTGCATGTCTCTTCCAAAGGGCATTTAAATTGTCTTGTTAAGCTACGGCGACCTGCACTTCTCTTCCAAGGGGCATTTAAACCGTCTTTTTAAGCTGCTGCAACCCGCACGTCTCTTCCAAGGGGCATTTAAACTGTATTGTTAAGCTACTGCGACCTGCACGTCTCTTCCAAGGGACATTTAAACCGTCTTATTAAGCTCCTGTGACCTGCACGTCTCTTCCAAGGGGCATTTAAACTGTCTTGTTAAGCTTTTGCGACCTCCAACGCTCTTCCAAGGGACATTTAAACCATCTTGTTAAGCTACTGCGACCTGCATGTCTCTTCCAAGGGGCATTTAAACCGTCTTGTTAAGCTACTGCGACCTGCACGTCTATTCCAAGGGGCATTTAAAACGTTTTGTTAACCTACTGCGACCTCCACCGCTCTTCCAAGGGGCATTTAAACCGTCTTGTTAAGCTACTGCGACCTGAACGTCTCTTCCAACGGGCATTTAAACAGTCTTGGTAAGCTGCTGCGACCTGCACGTCTCTTCCAAGGGGCATTTAATCCGTTTTGTTAAGCTACTACGACCTCCACCGCTCTTCCAAGGAGCATTTAAACCATCTTGTTAAGCTACTGCGACCTGTACGTCTCTTCCAAGGGGCATTTAAACAGTCTTGTTAAGCTACTGCCACCTGGACGTTTCTTCCAAGGGGCATTTAAATTGTCTTGTTAAGCTACTGCGACCTGCACGTCTCTTCCAAGCTGCATTTAAACTGTCTTATTAAGCTACTGTGACCTGCATTTCTCTACCAAGGGGCAATTAAACCGTCTTGTTAATCTACTGCGACATGCACGTCTCTTCCAAGGGGCATTTAAACCGTATTGTTAAGCTACTGCGACCAGCACGTCTCTTCCAAGCGGCATTAAAACCGTCTTGTTAAGCTACTGCGACCTCCACCGCTCTTCCAAAGGGCATTTTAACCGACTTGTTAAGCTACTGTGACCTGCACTTCTCTACCAAGGGGCATTTAAACCGTCTTGTTAAGCTAATGCGACCTCCACTGCTCTTCCAAGGGACATTTAATCCGTATTGTTAAGCTACTGCGAACTGCACGTCTCTTCCAAGGGGCATTAAAACCATCTTGTTAAGCTTCTGTGACATGCACGTCTCTTCCAAGGGGCATTTAAACTGTCTTGTTAAGCTACTGTGACCTGCACGTCTCTTCCAAGGGGCATTTAAACTGACTTGCTAATCTACTGAGACCTCCACCGCTCTTCCAAGGGGCATTTAAACCGTATTTTTAAGCTACTGCGACCTGCATGTCTCTTCCAAGGGGCATTTAAACCGTCTTGTTAAGCTACTGCGACCTGCACGTCTCTTCCAAGGGGCATTTAAACCGTCTTGTTAAGCTATTTAGACCTCCACCACTTTTCCAAGGGGCATTTAAACCGTATTGTTAAGCTACTGCGACCTGCACGTCTCTTCAACGGGACATTTACACCGTCTTGTTAAGCTACTGCGACCTGCATGTCTCTACCAAGGTGCATTTAAACCGTCTTGTTAAGCTACTGCGACCTGCACGTCTCTTCCAAAGGGCATTTAAACTGTCTTTTTAAGCTAATGCGACCTCCACCGCTCTTGCAAGGGGCATTTAAACCATCTTGTTAAGCTACTGCGACCTGCACGTCTCTTCCAAATGGCATTTAAACCGTCTTGTTAAGCTAATGCGACTTCCACCGCTCTTGCAAGGGGCATTTAGACCATCTTGTTAAGATACTGCGACCTGCACGTCTTTTCCAAGGGGCATTTAAACCATCTTGGTAAGCTACTGCGACCTGCAAGCCTCTTCTAAGGGGCATTTAAACCGTCTTGTTAAGCTACTGCGGCCTGAACGTCTCTTCCAAGTGGCATTTAAACCGTCTTGTTGTGCTACTGCGACCTGCACGTCTCTTCCAAGGGGCATTTAAACCATCTTTTTAATCTACTGCGACCTGCACGTCTCTTCCAAGGGGCATTTAAACTGTCTTGTTAAGCTACTGCGACCTGCACGTCTCTTCCAAGGGGCATTTAAACTGTCTTGTTAAGCAACTGCGACCTGCACGTCTCTTCCAAGGGACATTTAAACCGTCTTATTAAGCTCCTGTGACCTGCACGTCTCTTCCAAGGGGCATTTAAACTGTCTTGTTAAGCTTCTGCGACCTCCACCGCTCTTCCAAGGGGCATTTAAACCATCTTTTTAAGCTACTGCGACCTGCACGTCTCTTCCAAGGGGCATTTAAACCGTCTTGTTAAGCTACTGCGACCTGCACGTCTCTTCCAAGGGGCATTTAAATTGTCCTGTTAAGCTACTGCGACTTGCACGTCTCTTCCAAGGGGCATTTAAACCGTCTTGTTTAGCTACTGTAACCTCCACCACTTTTCCAAGGGGCATTTAAACTATATTGTTAAGCTACTGCGACCTGCACGTCTCTTCAATGGGGCATTTAAACCGTCTTGTTAAACTACTGCGACCTGCATGTCTCTACCAAGGTGCATTTAAACCGTCTTGTTAAGCTACTGCGACCTGCATGTCTCTTCCAAGGGGCATTTAAACAGTCTTGTTAAGCTGCTGCGACCTGCATGTCTCTTCCAAAGGGCAGTTAAACCGTCTTTTTAAGCTACTGCGACCTGCATGTCTCTTCCAAGGGGCATTTAAACCGTCTTATTAAGCTACTGCGACCTGCACCTCTCTTCCAATGGGCATTTAAAACGTCCTGTTAATCTAATGCGACCTCCACCGCTCTTCCAAGGGGCAATTAAACCATCTTGTTAAGCTACTGCGACCTGCACGTCTCTTCCAAGTGGCATTTAAACCGTCTTGTTAAGCTACTGTGACCTGCACGTCTCTTCCAAGGGGCATTTAAACCGTCTTATTAAGCTACTGCGACCTGCACCTCTCTTCCAATGGGCATTTAAACCATCCTGTTAAGCTAATGCAACCTCCACCGCTCTTCCAAGGGGCATTTAAACCATCTTGTTAAGCTACTTTGACCTGAACGTCTCTTCCAAGGGGCATTTAAACTGCCTTGTTAAGCTACTGTGACCTGCACGTCTCTTCCAAGTTGCATTTAAACCGTCTTGTTAAGCTACTGTAGCCTCCACCACATTTCCAAGGGGCATTTAAACCGTCTTGTCAAGCTACTGCGACCTGCACGTCTCTTCCAAGGGGCATTTAAACAGTCTTGTTAAGCTACTGTGACCTGCACGTCTCTTCCAAGGGGCATTTAAACCGTCTTGTCAAGCTACTGCGACCTGCACGTCTCTTCCAAGGGGCATTTAAACCTTCTTGTTAAGCTACTGCGACCTGCATGTCTCTTCCAAGGGGCATTTAAACCGTCATGTTAAGCTACTGTAGCCTCCACCACATTTCCAAGGGGCATTTAAACCGTCTTGTCAAGCTACTGCGACCTGCACGTCTCTTCCAAGGGGCATTTAAACCGTCTCCTTAAGCTACTGCGACATGCACGTCTCTTCCAAGGGGCATTTAAACAGTCTTGTTAAGCTGCTGCTACCTGAATGTGTCTTCCAAGGGGCATCTAAACTGTCTTGTTAAGCTACTGAGACCTTCACCGCTCTTCCAAGGGGCATTTAAACTGTCTTGTTAAGCTACTGTGACCTGCATGTCTCTTCCAAGGGGCATTTAAAACATCTTGTTAAGCTACTGAGACCTGCTCGTCTCTTCCAAGGGGCATTTAAATTGTCTTGTTAAGCTACTGCGACCTGCACGTCTCTTACAAGGCGCATTTAAACCGACTTTTTAAGCTACTGCGACTTGCACGTCTCTTCCAAGGGACATTTAAATCGTCTTGTTAAGCTACTGCGACCTGCACGTCTCCTCCTTGGGGCATTTAAACCGTCTTGTTAAGCTACTGCGACCTGCATGTCTCTACCAAGGGACATTTAAACCGTCTTGTTAAGCTACTGCGACCTGCACGTCTCTTCCAAGGGGCATTTAAACTGTCTTGTTAAGCTACTGCGACATCCACCGCTCTTTCAAGGGGCATTTAAACTATCTTGATAAGCTACTGTGACCTGCACGTCTCCTCCAAGGGGCATTTAAACCGTCTTGTTAAGCTACTGTGACCTGCATGTCTATTCCAAGGGGCATTTAAACCGTCTTGTTAAGCTACTGCGACCTCCACTGCTCTTCCAAGGGGCATTTAAACCGTCTTGTTAAGCTACTGCGACCTGCACGTCTCTTCCAAGGGCCATTTAAACCGTCTTGGTAAGCTACTGCGAACTGCACGTCTCTTCCAAGGGCCATTTAAATCGTCTTTTTAAGCTGCTGCAACCTGCATGTCTCTTCCAAGGGGCATTTAAACCATCGTGTTAAGCTTCTGCGACCTCCACCGCTCTTCCAAGGGGCATTTAAACCATCTTGTCAAGCTACTGCGACCTGCACATCTCTTCCAAGGGGCATTTAATCCGTCTTGTTAAGCTACTGTAACTTGCAAGTCTCTGCCAAGGTGCATTTAAACCATCTTGTTAAGCTACTGTAACCTCCACCACTTTTCCACGGGGCATTTAAACCGTCTCGTTAAGCTACTGCGACCTGCATGTCTCTTCCAATGGGCATTTAAACCGTCTTGTTAAGCTACTGCGACCTGCATGTCTCTTCCAAGGGGCATTTAAACCGTCTTGTTAAGCCTCTGCGACCTGCACGTCTTTTCCTAGGGGCATTTAAACAGTCTTATTAAGCTGCTTCGACCTGCATGTTTCTTCCAAGTGGCATTTAAACTGTCTTGTTAAGCTACTGCGACCTTCACCGCTCTTCAAAGGAGCATTTAAACTGTCTTGTTAAGCTACTGCGGCCTGCACGTCTCTTCCAAGGGGCATTTATAACCTCTTGTTAAGTTCCTGCGACCTGCACGTCTCTTGAAAGGGGCATTTAAACCCTCTTGTTAAGCTACTGCCACCTGCACGTCTCTTCCAAGGGGCTTTTAAACCGTCTTGTTAAGCTACTGCGACCTCCAAGTCTCTTCCAAGGGTCATTTAAACCCTCTTGTTAAACTCCTGCGACATGCACGTCTCTTGAAAGGGGCATTTATACCTTCTTGTTGAGCTACTGTGACCTGCACGTCTCTTCCAAGGGGCATTTAAACTGTCTCATCAAGCTACTGCGACCTCCACCTCTCTTCCAAGGGGCATTTAAACCGTCTTATTAAGCTACTGCGACCTGCACATCTCTTCCAAGGCGCATTTAAATCGTCTTTTTAAGCTACTGTGACTTGAACTTCTCTTCCAAGGGGCAATTAAACCGTCTTGTTAAGCTACTGTAACCTCCACCACTTTTCCAAGGGGCATCTCAACAGTCTTGTTAAGCTACTGCTACCTGCACGTCTCTTCCAAGGGGCATTTAAACAGTCTTGTTAAGCTACTGCGACCTGCATGTCTCTTCCAAGGGGCATTTAAACCGTCTTGTTAAGCTACTGCGACCTCCACCGATCTTCCAAGGGGCATTTAAACCATCTTGTTATGCTACTGCGACCTGCAGTTCTCTTCCATGGCGCATTTAAACCTTCTTTTTAAGCTCCTGCGACTTGATCGTCTCTTCCAAGGGGCATTTAAACCATCTTGTTAAGCTACTGTAACCTCCACCACTTTTCCAAGGGGCATTTAAACCGTCTTGTTAAGCCTCGGCGACCTGCATGTCTCTTCCAAGTTGCATTTAAACCGTCTTTTTAAGCTGCTGCAACCTGCATGTCTCTTCCAAGGGGCATTTAAACCATCATGTTAAGCTTCTGCGACCTCCACCGCTCTTCCAATGGGCATTTAAACCATCTTGTTAAGCTACTGCGACCTGCACATCTCTTCCAAGGGGCATTTAATCCGACTTGTTAAGCTACTGTAACTTGCAAGTCTCTGCCAAGGGGCATTTAAACCATCTTGTTAAGCTACTGTAACCTCCACCACTTTTCCACGGGGCATTTAAACCGTCTTGTTAAGCTACTGCGACCTGCACGTCTCTTCCAAGGGGCATTTAAACCGTCTTGTTAAGCTACTGCGACTGCATGTCTCTTCCAAGGGGCATTTAAACCATCTTGTTAAGCCTCTGCGACCTTCACGTCTTTTCCTAGGGGAATTTAAACAGTCTTATTAAGCTGCTTCGACCTGCATGTTTCTTCCAAGTGGCATTTAAACTGTCTTGTTAAGCTACTGCGACCTTCACCGCTCTTCCAAGGAGCATTTAAACTGTCTTGTTAAGCTACTGCGACCTGCACGTCTCTTCCAAGGTGCATTTATAACCTCTTGTTAAGTTCCTGCGACCTGCACGTCTCTTGAAAGGGGCATTTAAGCCCTCTTGTTAAGCTAATGCGACCTGCACGTCTCTTCCAAGGGGCTTTTAAACCGTCTTGTTAAGCTACTGCGACCTGTATGTCTCTTTCAAGGGGCATTTAAACCGTCTTGTTAAGCCTCGGCGACCTGCACGTCTCTTCCAAGTGTCATTTAAACCGTCTTTTTAAGCTGCTGCAAAATGCATGTCTCTTCCAAGGGGCATTTAAACCATCGTGTTAAGCTTCTGCGACCTCCACCGCTCTTCCAAGGGGCATTTAAACCATCTTGTTAAGCTTCTGCGACCTGCACGTCTCTTCCAAGGCGCATTTAAACAGTCTTTTTACGCTACTGTGACTTGAACGTCTCTTCCAAGGGGTATTTAAACCATCTTATTAAGCTCCTGCGACCTGCTCGTCTCTTTAAAGGGGCATTTAAACCCTCTTGTTAAGCTACTGCGACCTGCACGTCTCTTCCAAGGGGCATTTAAACTGTCTTGTTAAGCTACTGCGACCTCCACCTCTCTTCCAAGGGGCATTTAAACTGTCTTATTAAGCTACTGCGACCTGCACATTTCTTCCAAGGCGCATTTAAACCGTCTTTTTAAGCTACTGTGACTTGAACGTCTCTTCCAAGGGGCATTTAAACCGTCTTGTTAAGTTAATGTAACCTCCACCACTTTTCCAAGGGGCATCTCAACAGTCTTGTTAAGCTACTGCGACCTGCACGTCTCTTCAGAGGGGCATTTAAACAGTCTTGATAAGCTACTGCGACCTGCATGTCTCTTCCAAGGGGCATTTAAACAGTCTTGTTAAGCTACTGCGACCTCCACCGCTCTTCCAAGGGGCATTTAAACCATCTTGTTAAGCTAATGCGACCTGCACGTCTCTTCCAAGGGGCATTTAAACCCTCTTGTTAAGCTTCTGCGACCTGCACGTCTCTTGAAAGGGGCATTTAAACCCTCTTGTTAAGCTACTGCGACCTGCACGTCTCTTCCAAGGGGCATTTAAACTGTCTTGTGAAGCTACTGCGACCTCCATCTCTCTTCCAAGGGGCATTTAAACCATCTTATTAAGCTACTGCGACCTGCACATCTCTTTGAAGGGGCATTTAAACCGTCTTATTAAGCTACTGCGACCTGCACGTCTCTTCCAAAGGGCATTTAAACTGTCTTGTTAAGCTACTGCGAACTGCACGTCTCTTCCAAGGGGCATTTAAACTGTCTTGTTAAGCCACTGCGACCTCCACCGCTCTTCCTAGGGGCATTTAAACCGTCTTGTAAAGCTACTGCGACCTGCACGTCTCTTGAAAGGGGCATTTAAACCCTCTTGTTAAGCTACTGCGACCTGCACGTCTCTTCCAAGGGGCATTTAAACTGTCTTGTGAAGCTACTGCGACCTCCATCTCTCTTCCAAGGGGCATTTAAACACTCTTGTTAAGCTACTGGGACCTGCATGTCTCTTCCAAGGGGGATTTAAACCATCTTGTTAAGCTACTACGACCTGCATGTCTCTTCCAAGGTGCATTTAAACCATCTTGTTAAGCTACTGTGACATACTCGTCTCTTCCAAGGGGCATCTAAACCGTCTTGTTAAGCTACTGTAACCTCCACCACTTTTCCAAGGGGCATTTAAACCGTCTTGTTAAGCTACTGCGACCTGCACGTCTCTTCCAAGGGGCATTTAAACCGTCTTGGTAAGCTACTGCGACCAGCAAACCTATTCCAAGGGGCATTTAAACCCTCTTGTTAAGCTACTGCGACCTGCACGTCTCTTCCAAGGTGCATTTAAACCGTCTTTTTAAGCTACTGCGACCTGCACGTCTCTTCCAAGGTGCATTTAACCGTCTTGTTAATCTACTGTAACCTCCACCACCTTTCCATGGGGCATTTAAACCGTCTTGTTAAGCTACTGCGACCTGCACGTCTCTTCCAAGGGGCATTTAGCCGTCTTGTTAAGCTACTGCGACCTGCATGTCTCTTCCAACAGGCATTTAAACCGTCTTGTTAAGCTGCTGCGACCAGCATGTCTCTTCCAAGGGGCATTTAAACCATCTTGTTAAGCTACTGCGACCTCCACCTCACTTCCAAGGGGCATTTAAACCGTCTTGTTAAGCTACTGCGACCTGCACATCTCTGTCAAGGGGCATTTAAACTGTCTTGTTAAACTACTGCGACCTGCACGTCTCTTCCAAGGTGGATTTAAACCGTCTTGTTAAGCTAATGCTACCTGCACGTCTCTTCCAAGGGGCATTTAAACCGGCTTGTTAAGCTACTGCGACCTGCTCGTCTCTTCCAAGGGGCATTTAAACCGTCTTGTTATGCTACTGCGACCTGCACTTCTCTTCCAAGGCGCATTTAAGCCTTCTTTTTAAGCTCCTGATACTTGGTCGTCTCTTCCAAGGGGCATTGGAACCATCTTGTTAAGCTACTGTAACCTCCACCACTTTTCCAAGGGGCATTTAAAACGTCTTAGTAAGCTACTGCGACCTGCACGTCTCTTCCAAGGGGCATTTAAACCGTCTTGTTAAGCTGCTGCGACCTGCATGTCTCTTCCAAGGGGCAATTAAACCATCTTGTTAAGCTACTGCGACCTCCACCGCACTTCCAAGGGGCATTTAAACCATCTTGTTAAGCTACTGCGACCTCCACCGCTCTTCCAAGGGGCATTTAAACGGTCTTATTAATCTACTGCGACCTGCACGTCTCTTCCACGGGGCATTTAAACTGTATTGTTAAGCTACTGCGACCTGCAAGCCTATTCTAAGGGGCATTTAAACCCTCTTGTTAAGACACTGCGACTTGCATGTCTCTTCCAAGGGGGATGTAAACCGTCTTGTCAAGCTACTGCTACCTGCACGTCTCTTCCAAGGGGCATTTAAACCGTCTTGTTAAGCTACTGCGACTTGCACGTCTCTTCCATGGGGCATTTAAACCGTCTTCTTAAGCTACTGTAACCTCCACCACTTTTCCAAGGGGCATTTAAACCGTCTTGTTAAGCTACTGCGACCTCCACAGCACTTCCAAGGGGCATTTAAAATGCTTTGTTAAGCTACTGCGACCTGCATGTCTCTTCCAAGGGGCATTTAAACCGTCTTGTTAAGCTACTGCGACCTCCACGTCTCTTCCAAGGGGCATTTAAACCGTCTTTTTAAGGTGCTGTGACCTGCATGTCTCTTCCAAGGGGCATTTAAACCGTCTTGTTAATCTACTGCGATCTCCACCGCACTTCCAAGGGGCATTTAAACCGTCTTGTTAAGCTACTGCGACCTGCACGTCTCTTTCAAGGGGCATTTAAACTGTCTTGTTAAGCTACTGCGACCTGCACGTCTCTTCCAAGGTGCATTTAAACCGTCTTTTTAAGCTACTGCGACCTGCACGTCTCTTCCAAGGTGCATTTAAACCGTCTTGTTAATCTACTGCGACCTGCACGTCTCTTCCAAGGGGCATTTAAACCCTCATGTTAAGCCACTGCGACCTGCACGTCTCTTCCAAGGGGCATTTAAACCGTCTTGTTAAGCTGCTGTGACCTGCATGTCTCTTCCAAGGGGCAATTAAACCATCTTGTTAAGCTACTGCGACCTCCACCGCACTTCCAAGGGGCATTTAAACCATCTTGTTAAGCTACTGCGACCTCCACAGCACTTCCAAGGGGCATTTAAAACGCTTTGTTAAGCTACTGCGACCTGCATGTCTCTTCCAAAGGGCATTTAAACCGTCTTGTTAAGCTACTGCGACCTCCACGTCTCTTCCAAGGGGCATTTAAACCGTCTTGTTAAGGTGCTGTGACCTGCATGTCTCTTCCAAGGGGCATTTAAACCGTCTTGTTAAGCTACTGCGATCTCCACCGCACTTCCAAGGGGCATTTAAACCGTCTTGTTTAGCTACTGCGACCTGCTCGTCTCTTCAAAGGGGCATTTAAACCTTCTTTTTAAGCTACTTCGACCTGCACGTCTCTTCCAAGGGGCATTTAAACCATCTTGTTAAGCTACTGTAACCTCCACCACTTTTCCAAGGGGCATTTAAACCGTTTTTTAAGCTACTGCGACTTGCACTTCTCTTCCAAGGGGCTTTTAAACCGTCTTGTTAAGCTACTGCGACCTGCATGCCTCTTCCAAGGGGCATTTAAACCGTCTTGTTAAGCCTCTGCGACCTGCACGTCTCTTCCAAGGGGCATTTAAACCGTCTTTTTAAGCTGCTGCGACCTGCATGTCTCTTCCAAGGGACATTTAAACCATCGTGATAAGCTACTGCGACCTCCACCGCTCTTCCAAGGGGCATTTAAATCGTCTTGTTAAGCTACTGTGACCTGCACGTCTCTTCCAAGGACCATTTAAAGCCTCTTGTTAAGCTACTGCGACCTGCTCGTCTCTTCCAAGTGGCATTTAAACAGTCTTGTTAAGCTACTGCGACCTGCACGTCTCTTCCAAGGCGCATTTAAACCATCTTTTTAAGCTACTGCGACTTGCACGTCTCTTCCAAGGGGCATTTAAACCGTCTTGTTAAGCTACTGCTACCTGCACGTCTCTTCCGAGGGGAATTTAAACCGTCTTGTTAAGCTACTGCGACCTGCATGTCTCTTCCAAGGGGGATTTAAACCGCCTTGTTAAGCTACTGCTACCTGCACGTCTCTTCCAAGGGGCATTTAAACCGTCTTGTTAAGCTAATGCGACCTGCACGTCTCTTCCAAGGGGCATTTAAACCCTCTTGTTAAGCTTCTGCGACCTGCACATCTCTTCCAAGAGGGATTTAAACTGTCTTGTTAAGCTACTGCGACCTGCACGTCTCTTCCAAGGGGCATTTCAACCCTCTTGTTAAGCTACTGCGACCTGCACATCTCTTCCAAGAGGGATTTAAACCGTCTTGTTATGCTACTGCGACCTGCACTTCTCTTCCAAGGCGCATTTAAACCTTCTTTTTAAGCTCCTGATGCTTGATCGTCTCTTCCAAGGGGCATTTAAACCATCATGTTAAGCTACTGTAACCTCCACCACTTTTCCAAGGGGCATTTAAAACGTCTTGTTAAGCTACTGCGACCTGAATGTCTCTTACAAGGGGCATTTAAACCGTATTGTTAAACTACTGCGACCTGCACGTCTCTTCCAAGGGGCATTTAAACCATCTTGTTAAGTTACTGTAACCTCCACCACTTTTCCAAGGGGCATTTAAACCGTCTTTTAAGCTACTGCGACTTGCACTTCTCTTCCAAGGGGCTTTTAAACCTTCTAGTTAAGCTACTGCGACCTGCATGCCTCTTCCAAGGGGCATTTAAATCGTTTTGTTAAGCCTCTGCGACCTGCACGTCTCTTCCAAGGGGCATTTAAACCGTCTTTTTAAGCTGCTGCAACCTGCATGTCTCTTCCAAGGGGCATTTAAACCATCGTGTTAAGCTACTGCGACCTTCACCGCTCTTCCAAGGGGCATTTAAACCATCTTGTTAAGCTACTGCGACCTGCACGTCTCTTCCAAGGGGGATTTAAACTGTCTTGTTAAGCTACTGTGATCAGCACGTCTCTTCCAAGGTCCATTTAAACCGTCTTGTTAAGCTACTGCTACCTGCACGTCTCTTCCAAGGGGAATTTAAACCATCTTGTTAAGCTACTGCGACCTGCACGTCTCTTCCAAGCGGCATTTAAACCGTCTTATTAAGCTACTGCGACCTGCACGTCTCTTCCACGGGGCATTTAAACTGTATTGTTAAGCTACTGCGACCTGCAAGCCTATTCTAAGGGGCATTTAAACCCTCTTTTTAAGCTCCTGCGACTTGATCGTCTCTTCCAAGGGGCATTTAAACTGTCTTGTTAAGCTACTGTAACCTCCACCACTTTTCCAAGGGTCATTTAAACCGTCTTGTTAAGCTACTGCGACTTGCACGTCTCTTCCAAGGGGCTTTTAAACCGTCTTGTTAAGCTACTGCGACCTGCATGTCTCTTCCAAGGGGCATTTAAACCGTCTTGTTAAGCCTCTGCGACCTGCACGTCTCTTCCAAGGGTCATTTAAACCGTCTTTTTAAGCTGCTGCGACCTGCATGTCTCTTCCAAGGGGCATTTAAACCATCGTGATAAGCTACTGCGACCTCCACCGCTCTTCCAAGGGGCATTTAAACCATCTTGCTAAGCTACTGCGACCTGCACATCTCTTCCAAGGGGCATTTAAACCGTCTTGTTAAGCTACTGTAACTTGCACTTCTCTTCCAAGTGGCATTTAAACCGTCTTGTTAAGCTACTGTAACCTCCACCACTTATCCACGGGGCATTTAAACCGTCTTGATAAGCTACTGCGACCTACATGTCTCTTCCAAGGGGCATTTAAACTGTCTTGTTAAGCTACTGTGACCTGCAAGCCTATTCTAAGGGGCATTTAAACCCTCTTGTTAAGATCCTCTGACCTGCATGTCTCTTCCAAGGGGGATTTAAACCGTCTTGTTAAGCTACTGCTACCTGCACGTCTCTTCCAAGGGGCATTTAAACCGTCTTGTTAAGCTACTGCGACCTGCATGTCTCTTCCAAGGGGCATTTAAACAAGTCTTGTTAAGCTACTGCGACCTGCACGTCTCTTCCAAGGGGCATTTAAACCATCGTGTTAAGCTACTGTAACCTCCACCACTTTTCCAAGGGGCATTTAAACCGTCTTTTAAGCTACTGCGACTTGCACTTCTCTTCCAAGGGGCTTTTAAACCGTCTTGTTAAGCTAATGCGACCTGCATGCCTCTTCCAAGGGGCATTTAAAACGTTTTGTTAAGCCTCTACGACCTGCATGTCTCTTCCAAGGGGCATTTAAACAGTCTTTTTAAGCTGCTGCGACCTGCATGTCTCTTCCAAGGGGCATTTAAACCATCGTGTTAAGCTACTGCGACCTCCACCGCTCTTCCAAGGGGCATTTAAACCATCTTGTTAAGCTACTGCGACCTGCACGTCTCTTTCAAGGGGGATTTAAACCGTCTTGTTAAGCTACTGTGATCTGCACGTCTCTTCCAAGGGCCATTTAAACTGTCTTGTTAAGCTACTGCGACCTGCTCGTCTCTTCCAAGGTGCATTTAAACCGTCTTGTTAAGCTACTGCGACCTGCATGTCTCTTCCAAGGCGCATTTAAACCGTCTTTTTAAGCTACTGCGACTTGCACGTCTCTTCCAAGGGGCATTAAAACTGTCTTGTTAAGCTACTGCGACCTGCAAGCCTATTCTAAGGGGCATTTAAACTCTCTTGTTAAGATCCTGCGACCTGCATGTCTCTTCCAAGGGGCATTTCAACCGTCTTGTTAAGCTACTGCTACCTGCACGTCTCTTCCAAGGGGAATTTAAACCGTCTTGTTAAGCTACTGCGACCTGCATGTTTCTTCCAAGGGGAATTTAAACCGCCTTGTTAAGCTACTGCTACCTGCACGTCTCTTCCAAGGGGCATTTAAACCGTCTTGTTAAGCTACTGCGACCTGCACGTCTCTTCCAAGGGGCATTTAAACCATCTTGTTAAGCTGCTGCGACCAGCAAGCCTATTCCAAGGGGCATTTAAACCCTCTTGTTAAGCTACTGCGACCTGCACATCTCTTCCAAGAGGGATTTAAACCGTCTTGTTAAGCTACTGCGACCTGCACGTCTCTTCCAAGGGGCATTTAAACCTTCTTGTTAAGCTACTGCGACCTGCACGTCTCTTCCAAGGTGCATTAAAACTGTCTTTTTAAGCTACTGCGACCTGCACGTCTCTTCCAAGGTGCATTTAAACCGTCTTGGTAATCTACTGAAACCTCCACCACTTTTGCAAGGGGCATTTAAACAGTCTTGTTAAGCTACTGCGACCTGCACGTCTCTTCCAAGGGGCATATAGCCGTCTTGTTAAGCTACTGCGACCTGCATGTCTCTTCCAAGGGGCATTTAAACCGTCTTGTTAAGCCACTGCGACCTGCACGTCTCTTCCAAGGGGCATTTAAACCGTCTTGTTAAGCTGCTGCGACCAGCATGTCTCTTCCAAGCGGCATTTAAACCATCTTGTTAAGCTAATGCGACCTCCACCGCACTTCCAAGGGGCATTTAAACCGTGTTGTTAAGCTACTGCGACCTGCACATCTCTGTCAAGGGGCATTTAACCTGTCTTGTTAAGCTACTGCGACCTCCACCGCTCTTCCAAGGGGCATTTAAACCGTCTTGTTAACCTACTGCGACCTGCACGTCTCTTCCAAGTGGCATTTAAACTGTCTTGTTAAGCTACTGCGACCTGCACGTCTCTTCCAAGGGGCATTTAAACTGTCTTGTTAAGCTACTGCGACCTCCACCTCTCTTCCATGGGGCATTTAAACTGTATTGTTAAGCTATTGCGACCTGCAAGCCTATTCTAAGGGGCATTTAAACCCTCTTGTTAAGATCCTGCGACCTGCATGTCTCTTCCAAGGGGGATTTAAACCGTCTTGTTAAGCTACTGCTACCTGCACGTCACTTCCAAGGGGCATTTAAACCGTCTTATTAAGCTACTGCGACCTGCACGTCTCTTCCACGGGGCATTTAAACTGTACTGTTAAGCTACTGCGACCTGCAAGCCTATTCTAAGGGGCATTTAAACCCTCTTGTTAAAATCCTGCGACCTGCATGTCTCTTCCAAGGGGGATTTAAACCGTCTTGTTAAGCTACTGCTACCTGCACGTCTCTTCCAAGGGGCTTTTAAACCGTCTTGTTAAGCTACTGCGACCTGCATGTCTCTTCCAAGGTGCATTTAAACCGTCTTGTTAAGATCCTGCGACCTGCATGTCTCTTCCAAGGGGGATTTAAACCGTCTTGTTAAGCTACTGCTACCTGCACGTCACTTCCAAGGGGCATTTAAACCGTCTTGTTAAGCTACTGCGACTTGCTCGTCTCTTCCAAGAGGCATTTAAACCGTCTTATTAAGCTACTGAGACCTGCACGTCTCTTCCACGGGGCATTTAAACTGTATTGTTAAGCTACTGCGACCTGCAAGCCTATTCTAAGGTGCATTTAAACCCTCTTTTTAAGCTCCTGCGACTTGATCGTCTCTTCCAAGGGGCATTTAAACCATCTTTTTAAGCTACTGTAACCTCCACCACTTTTCCAAGGGGCATTTAAACCGTTTTGTTAAGCTACTGCGACCTGCATGTCTCTTCCAAGGGGCATTTAAACCGTCTTGTTAAGCCTCTGCAACCTGCATGTCTCTTCCAAGCGGCATTTAAACCCTCTTGTTAAGCTACTGCGACCTGCACGTCTCTTCCAAGTGGCATTTAAACCGTCTTTTTAAGCTGCTGCAACCTGCATGTCTCTTCCAAGGGGCATTTAAACCATCGTGTTAAGCTTCTGCGAAATCCACCGCTCTTCCAAGGGGCATTTAAACCATCTTGTTAAGCTACTGCGACCTGCACATCTCTTCCAAGGGGCATTTAATCCGTCTTGTTAAGCTACTGTAACTTGGAAGTCTCTGCCAAGGGGCATTTAAACCATCTTGTTAAGCTACTGTAACCTTCACCACTTTTCCACGGGGCATTTAATCCGTCTTGTTAAGCTACTGCGACCTGCACGTCTCTTCCAAGGGGCATTTAAACCGTCTTGTTAAGCTACTGCGACCTGCATGTCTCTTCCAAGGGGCATTTAAACCGTCTTGATAAGTCTCTGCGACCTGCACGTCTTTTCCTAGGGGCATTTAAACAGTCTTGTTAAGCTGCTTCGACCTACATGTTTCTTCCAAGGGGCATTTAAACTGTCTTGTTAAGCTACTGCGACCTCCACCGCTCTTCCAAGGAGCATTTAAACTGTCTTGTTAAGCTACTGCGACCTGCACGTCTCTTCCAAGGGGCATTTAAAACCTCTTGTTAAGCTCCTGCGACCTGCACGTCTCTTGAAAGGGGCATTTAAACCCTCTTGTTAAGCTACTGTGACCTGCACGTCTCTTCCAAGGGGCATTTAAATTGTCTTGTTAAGCTACTGCGACCTCCACCTCTCTTCCAAGGGGCATTTAAAGCGTCTTGTTAAGCTTCTGCGACCTGCACGTCTCTTCCAAGGCGCATTAAAACAGTCTTTTTACGCTACTGTGACTTGAACGTCTCTTCCAAGGGGCATTTAAACCATCTTGTTAAGCTACTGCGACCTGCACGTCTCTTCCAAGGGGCATTTAAACCGTCTTATTAAGCTACTGCGACCTCCACCGCTCTTCCAAGGGGCATTTAAACCATCTTGTTAAGCTACTGCGAGCTCCACCGCTCTTCCAAGGGGCATTTAAACCATCTTGTTAAGCTACTGCGACCTGCACGTCTCTTCCAAGCGGCATTTAAACCGTCTTATTAAGCTACTGCGACCTGCACGTCTCTTCCACGGGGCATTTAAACTGTATTGTTAAGCTACTGCGACCTGCAAGCCTATTCTAAGGGGCATTTAAACCCTCTTTTTATGCTCCTGCGACTTGATCGTCTCTTCCAAGGGGCATTTAAACTGTCTTGTTAAGCTACTGTAACCTCCACCACTTTTCCAAGGGGCATTTAAACTGTCTTGTTAAGCTACTGCGACTTGCACGTCTCTTCCAAGGGGCTTTTAAACCGTCTTGTTAAGCTACTGCGACCTGCATGTCTCTTCCAAGGGGCATTTAAACCGTCTTGTTAAGCCTCTGCGACCTGCACGTCTCTTCCAAGGGTCATTTAAACCGTCTTTTTAAGCTGCTGCGACCTGCATGTCTCTTCCAAGGGGCATTTAAACCATCGTGATAAACTACTGCGACCTCCACCGCTCTTCCAAAGGGCATTTAAACCATCTTGCTAAGCTACTGCGACCTGCACATCTCTTCCAAGGGGCATTTAAACCGTCTTGTTAAGCTACTGTAACTTGCACTTCTCTTCCAAGTGGCATTTAAACCGTCTTGTTAAGCTACTGTAACCTCCACCACTTATCCACGGGGCATTTAAACCGTCTTGATAAGCTACTGCGTCCTACACGTCTCTTCCAAGGGGCATTTAAACTGTCTTGTTAAGCTACTGCGACCTGCAAGCCTATTCTAAGGGGCATTTAAACCCTCTTGTTAAGATCCTGTGACCTGCATGTCTCTTCCAAGGGGGATTTAAACCGTCTTGTTATGCTACTGCGACCTGCACTTCTCTTCCAAGGCGCATTTAAACCTTCTTTTTAAGCTCCTGATGCTTGATCGTCTCTTCCAAGGGGCATTTAAACCATCATGTTAAGCTACTGTAACCTCCACCACTTTTCCAAGGGGCATTTAAAACGTCTTGTTAAGCTACTGCGACCTGAATGTCTCTTACAAGGGGCATTTAAACCGTATTGTTAAACTACTGCGACCTGCACGTCTCTTCCAAGGGGCATTTAAACCATCTTGTTAAGTTACTGTAACCTCCACCACTTTTCCAAGGGGCATTTAAACCGTCTTTTAAGCTACTGCGACTTGCACTTCTCTTCCAAGGGGCTTTTAAACCTTCTAGTTAAGCTACTGCGACCTGCATGCCTCTTCCAAGGGGCATTTAAATCGTTTTGTTAAGCCTCTGCGACCTGCACGTCTCTTCCAAGGGGCATTTAAACCGTCTTTTTAAGCTGCTGCAACCTGCATGTCTCTTCCAAGGGGCATTTAAACCATCGTGTTAAGCTACTGCGACCTTCACCGCTCTTCCAAGGGGCATTTAAACCATCTTGTTAAGCTACTGCGACCTGCACGTCTCTTCCAAGGGGGATTTAAACTGTCTTGTTAAGCTACTGTGATCAGCACGTCTCTTCCAAGGTCCATTTAAACCGTCTTGTTAAGCTACTGCTACCTGCACGTCTCTTCCAAGGGGAATTTAAACCATCTTGTTAAGCTACTGCGACCTGCACGTCTCTTCCAAGCGGCATTTAAACCGTCTTATTAAGCTACTGCGACCTGCACGTCTCTTCCACGGGGCATTTAAACTGTATTGTTAAGCTACTGCGACCTGCAAGCCTATTCTAAGGGGCATTTAAACCCTCTTTTTAAGCTCCTGCGACTTGATCGTCTCTTCCAAGGGGCATTTAAACTGTCTTGTTAAGCTACTGTAACCTCCACCACTTTTCCAAGGGTCATTTAAACCGTCTTGTTAAGCTACTGCGACTTGCACGTCTCTTCCAAGGGGCTTTTAAACCGTCTTGTTAAGCCTCTGCGACCTGCACGTCTCTTCCAAGGGTCATTTAAACCGTCTTTTTAAGCTGCTGCGACCTGCATGTCTCTTCCAAGGGGCATTTAAACCATCGTGATAAGCTACTGCGACCTCCACCGCTCTTCCAAGGGGCATTTAAACCATCTTGCTAAGCTACTGCGACCTGCACATCTCTTCCAAGGGGCATTTAAACCGTCTTGTTAAGCTACTGTAACTTGCACTTCTCTTCCAAGTGGCATTTAAACCGTCTTGTTAAGCTACTGTAACCTCCACCACTTATCCACGGGGCATTTAAACCGTCTTGATAAGCTACTGCGACCTACATGTCTCTTCCAAGGGGCATTTAAACTGTCTTGTTAAGCTACTGTGACCTGCAAGACTATTCTAAGGGGCATTTAAACCCTCTTGTTAAGATCCTCTGACCTGCATGTCTCTTCCAAGGGGGATTTAAACCGTCTTGTTAAGCTACTGCTACCTGCACGTCTCTTCCAAGGGGCATTTAAACCGTCTTGTTAAGCTACTGCGACCTGCATGTCTCTTCCAAGGGGCATTTAAACAAGTCTTGTTAAGCTACTGCGACCTGCACGTCTCTTCCAAGGGGCATTTAAACCATCGTGTTAAGCTACTGTAACCTCCACCACTTTTCCAAGGGGCATTTAAACCGTCTTTTAAGCTACTGCGACTTGCACTTCTCTTCCAAGGGGCTTTTAAACCGTCTTGTTAAGCTAATGCGACCTGCATGCCTCTTCCAAGGGGCATTTAAAACGTTTTGTTA
This sequence comes from Phyllobates terribilis, assembly GCF_046119375.1. NCBI lineage: Eukaryota > Metazoa > Chordata > Amphibia > Anura > Dendrobatidae > Phyllobates > Phyllobates terribilis. The sequence goes on from NW_027362964.1 coordinate 983,517, forward strand.
AGCCTCTACGACCTGCATGTCTCTTCCAAGGGGCATTTAAACAGTCTTTTTAAGCTGCTGCGACCTGCATGTCTCTTCCAAGGGGCATTTAAACCATCGTGTTAAGCTACTGCGACCTCCACCGCTCTTCCAAGGGGCATTTAAACCATCTTGTTAAGCTACTGCGACCTGCACGTCTCTTTCAAGGGGGATTTAAACCGTCTTGTTAAGCTACTGTGATCTGCACGTCTCTTCCAAGGGCCATTTAAACTGTCTTGTTAAGCTACTGCGACCTGCTCGTCTCTTCCAAGGTGCATTTAAACCGTCTTGTTAAGCTACTGCGACCTGCATGTCTCTTCCAAGGCGCATTTAAACCGTCTTTTTAAGCTACTGCGACTTGCACGTCTCTTCCAAGGGGCATTAAAACTGTCTTGTTAAGCTACTGCGACCTGCAAGCCTATTCTAAGGGGCATTTAAACTCTCTTGTTAAGATCCTGCGACCTGCATGTCTCTTCCAAGGGGCATTTCAACCGTCTTGTTAAGCTACTGCTACCTGCACGTCTCTTCCAAGGGGAATTTAAACCGTCTTGTTAAGCTACTGCGACCTGCATGTTTCTTCCAAGGGGAATTTAAACCGCCTTGTTAAGCTACTGCTACCTGCACGTCTCTTCCAAGGGGCATTTAAACCGTCTTGTTAAGCTACTGCGACCTGCACGTCTCTTCCAAGGGGCATTTAAACCATCTTGTTAAGCTGCTGCGACCAGCAAGCCTATTCCAAGGGGCATTTAAACCCTCTTGTTAAGCTACTGCGACCTGCACATCTCTTCCAAGAGGGATTTAAACCGTCTTGTTAAGCTACTGCGACCTGCACGTCTCTTCCAAGGGGCATTTAAACCTTCTTGTTAAGCTACTGCGACCTGCACGTCTCTTCCAAGGTGCATTAAAACTGTCTTTTTAAGCTACTGCGACCTGCACGTCTCTTCCAAGGTGCATTTAAACCGTCTTGGTAATCTACTGAAACCTCCACCACTTTTGCAAGGGGCATTTAAACAGTCTTGTTAAGCTACTGCGACCTGCACGTCTCTTCCAAGGGGCATATAGCCGTCTTGTTAAGCTACTGCGACCTGCATGTCTCTTCCAAGGGGCATTTAAACCGTCTTGTTAAGCCACTGCGACCTGCACGTCTCTTCCAAGGGGCATTTAAACCGTCTTGTTAAGCTGCTGCGACCAGCATGTCTCTTCCAAGCGGCATTTAAACCATCTTGTTAAGCTAATGCGACCTCCACCGCACTTCCAAGGGGCATTTAAACCGTGTTGTTAAGCTACTGCGACCTGCACATCTCTGTCAAGGGGCATTTAACCTGTCTTGTTAAGCTACTGCGACCTCCACCGCTCTTCCAAGGGGCATTTAAACCGTCTTGTTAACCTACTGCGACCTGCACGTCTCTTCCAAGTGGCATTTAAACTGTCTTGTTAAGCTACTGCGACCTGCACGTCTCTTCCAAGGGGCATTTAAACTGTCTTGTTAAGCTACTGCGACCTCCACCTCTCTTCCATGGGGCATTTAAACTGTATTGTTAAGCTATTGCGACCTGCAAGCCTATTCTAAGGGGCATTTAAACCCTCTTGTTAAGATCCTGCGACCTGCATGTCTCTTCCAAGGGGGATTTAAACCGTCTTGTTAAGCTACTGCTACCTGCACGTCACTTCCAAGGGGCATTTAAACCGTCTTATTAAGCTACTGCGACCTGCATGTCTCTTCCAAGGTGCATTTAAACCGTCTTGTTAAGATCCTGCGACCTGCATGTCTCTTCCAAGGGGGATTTAAACCGTCTTGTTAAGCTACTGCTACCTGCACGTCACTTCCAAGGGGCATTTAAACCGTCTTGTTAAGCTACTGCGACTTGCTCGTCTCTTCCAAGAGGCATTTAAACCGTCTTATTAAGCTACTGAGACCTGCACGTCTCTTCCACGGGGCATTTAAACTGTATTGTTAAGCTACTGCGACCTGCAAGCCTATTCTAAGGTGCATTTAAACCCTCTTTTTAAGCTCCTGCGACTTGATCGTCTCTTCCAAGGGGCATTTAAACCATCTTTTTAAGCTACTGTAACCTCCACCACTTTTCCAAGGGGCATTTAAACCGTTTTGTTAAGCTACTGCGACCTGCATGTCTCTTCCAAGGGGCATTTAAACCGTCTTGTTAAGCCTCTGCAACCTGCATGTCTCTTCCAAGCGGCATTTAAACCCTCTTGTTAAGCTACTGCGACCTGCACGTCTCTTCCAAGTGGCATTTAAACCGTCTTTTTAAGCTGCTGCAACCTGCATGTCTCTTCCAAGGGGCATTTAAACCATCGTGTTAAGCTTCTGCGAAATCCACCGCTCTTCCAAGGGGCATTTAAACCATCTTGTTAAGCTACTGCGACCTGCACATCTCTTCCAAGGGGCATTTAATCCGTCTTGTTAAGCTACTGTAACTTGGAAGTCTCTGCCAAGGGGCATTTAAACCATCTTGTTAAGCTACTGTAAGCTTCACCACTTTTCCACGGGGCATTTAATCCGTCTTGTTAAGCTACTGCGACCTGCACGTCTCTTCCAAGGGGCATTTAAACCGTCTTGTTAAGCTACTGCGACCTGCATGTCTCTTCCAAGGGGCATTTAAACCGTCTTGATAAGTCTCTGCGACCTGCACGTCTTTTCCTAGGGGCATTTAAACAGTCTTGTTAAGCTGCTTCGACCTACATGTTTCTTCCAAGGGGCATTTAAACTGTCTTGTTAAGCTACTGCGACCTCCACCGCTCTTCCAAGGAGCATTTAAACTGTCTTGTTAAGCTACTGCGACCTGCACGTCTCTTCCAAGGGGCATTTAAAACCTCTTGTTAAGCTCCTGCGACCTGCACGTCTCTTGAAAGGGGCATTTAAACCCTCTTGTTAAGCTACTGTGACCTGCACGTCTCTTCCAAGGGGCATTTAAATTGTCTTGTTAAGCTACTGCGACCTCCACCTCTCTTCCAAGGGGCATTTAAAGCGTCTTGTTAAGCTTCTGCGACCTGCACGTCTCTTCCAAGGCGCATTAAAACAGTCTTTTTACGCTACTGTGACTTGAACGTCTCTTCCAAGGGGCATTTAAACCATCTTGTTAAGCTACTGCGACCTGCACGTCTCTTCCAAGGGGCATTTAAACCGTCTTATTAAGCTACTGCGACCTCCACCGCTCTTCCAAGGGGCATTTAAACCATCTTGTTAAGCTACTGCGAGCTCCACCGCTCTTCCAAGGGGCATTTAAACCATCTTGTTAAGCTACTGCGACCTGCACGTCTCTTCCAAGCGGCATTTAAACCGTCTTATTAAGCTACTGCGACCTGCACGTCTCTTCCACGGGGCATTTAAACTGTATTGTTAAGCTACTGCGACCTGCAAGCCTATTCTAAGGGGCATTTAAACCCTCTTTTTATGCTCCTGCGACTTGATCGTCTCTTCCAAGGGGCATTTAAACTGTCTTGTTAAGCTACTGTAACCTCCACCACTTTTCCAAGGGGCATTTAAACTGTCTTGTTAAGCTACTGCGACTTGCACGTCTCTTCCAAGGGGCTTTTAAACCGTCTTGTTAAGCTACTGCGACCTGCATGTCTCTTCCAAGGGGCATTTAAACCGTCTTGTTAAGCCTCTGCGACCTGCACGTCTCTTCCAAGGGTCATTTAAACCGTCTTTTTAAGCTGCTGCGACCTGCATGTCTCTTCCAAGGGGCATTTAAACCATCGTGATAAACTACTGCGACCTCCACCGCTCTTCCAAAGGGCATTTAAACCATCTTGCTAAGCTACTGCGACCTGCACATCTCTTCCAAGGGGCATTTAAACCGTCTTGTTAAGCTACTGTAACTTGCACTTCTCTTCCAAGTGGCATTTAAACCGTCTTGTTAAGCTACTGTAACCTCCACCACTTATCCACGGGGCATTTAAACCGTCTTGATAAGCTACTGCGTCCTACACGTCTCTTCCAAGGGGCATTTAAACTGTCTTGTTAAGCTACTGCGACCTGCAAGCCTATTCTAAGGGGCATTTAAACCCTCTTGTTAAGATCCTGTGACCTGCATGTCTCTTCCAAGGGGGATTTAAACCGTCTTGTTAAGCTACTGCTACCTGCACGTCTCTTCCAAGGGGCATTTAAACCGTCTTGTTAAGCTACTGCGACCTGCTCGTCTCTTCCAAGGGGCATTTAAACCGTCTTGTTATGCTACTGCGACCTGCACTTCTCTTCCAAGGCGCATTTAAACCTTCTTTTTAAGCTCCTGATACTTGATCGTCTCTTCCAAGGGGCATTTAAACCATCTTTTAAGCTACTGCGACTTGCACTTCTCTTCCAAGGGGCTTTTAAACCGTCTTGTTAAGCTAATGCGACCTGCATCCCTCTTCCAAGGGGCATTTAAAATGTTTTGTTAAGCCTCTACGACCTGCACGTCTCTTCCAAGGGGCATTTAAACCGTCTTTTTAAGCTGCTGCGACCTGCATGTCTCTTCCAAGGGGCATTTAAACCCTCGTGTTAAGCTACTGCGACCTCCATCGCTCTTCCAAGGGGCATTTAAACCATCTTGTTAAGCTACTGCGACCTGCACGTCTCTTCCAAAGGGGATTTAAACCGTCTTGTTAAGCTACTGTGATCTGCACGTCTCTTCCAAGGGCCATTTAAACTGTCTTGTTAAGCTACTGCGACCTGCTCGTCTCTTCCAAGGGGCATTTAAACCGTCTTGTTAAGCTACTGCGACCTGCACGTCTCTTCCAGGGCGCATTTAAACCGTCTTTTTAAGCTACTGCGACTTGCACGTGTCTTCCAAGGGGCACTTAAACTGTCTTGTTAAGCTACTGCGACCTGCAAGCCTATTCTAAGGGGCATTTAAACCCTCTTGTTAAGATCCTGTGACCTGCACTTCTCTTCCAAGGGGGATTTAAACCGTCTTGTTAAGCAACTGCGACCTGCTCTTCTCTTCCAAGGGGCATTTAAACCGTCTTGTTAAGCAACGGTGACCTGCATGTCTCTTCCAAGGCCAATTTAAACAGTCTTGTTAAGCTACTGCGACCTGCTCGTCTCTTCCAAGGGGCATTTAAACCTTCTTTTTAAGCTACTGCGACCTGCATGTTTCTTCCAAGGGGGATTTAAACCGTCTTGTTAAGCTACTGATACCTGCACGTCTCTTCCAAGGGGCATTTATACCATCTTGTTAAGCTACTGTTGCCTGCAGGTCTCTTCCAAGGGGCATTTAATCCGTCTTGTTAAGCTACTGCTACCTGCACGTCTCTTCCAAGGGGCATTTAAACCGTCTTGTTAAGCTACTGCGACCTGCATGTCTCTTCCAAGGGGAATTTAAACCGTCTTGTTATGCTACTGCGACCTGCAGTTCTCTTCCATGGCGCATTTAAACCTTCTTTTTAAGCTCCTGCGACTTGATCGTCTCTTCCAAGGGGCATTTAAACCATCTTGCTAAGCTACTGTAACCTCCACCACTTTTCCAAGGGGCATTTAAACCGTCTTGTTAAGCAACTGCGACCTGAACATCTCTTCCAAGGGGCATTTAAACCGTCTTGTTAAGCTACTGTAACTTGCACTTCTCTTCCAAGTGGCATTTAAACCGTCTTGTTAAGCTACTGTAACCTCCACCACTTTTCCAAGGGGCATTTAAACCGTCTTGATAAGCTACTGCGACCTACACGTCTCTTCCAAGGGGCATTTAAACTGTCTTGTTAAGCTACTGCGACCTGCTAGCCTATTCTAAGGGGCATTTAAACCCTCTTGTTAAGATCCTGTGACCTGCGTGTCTCTTCCAAGGGGGATTTAAACCGTCTTCTTAAGCTACTGCTACCTGCACGTCTCTTCCAAGGGGCATTTAAACCGTCTTGTTAAGCTACTTCGACCTGCTCGTCTCTTCCAAGGGGCATTTAAACCGTCTTGTTATGCTACTGCGACCTGCACTTCTCTTCCAAGGCGCATTTAAACCTTCTTTTTAAGCTCCTGATACTTGATCGTCTCTTCCAAGGGGCATTTAAACCATCTTGTTAAGCTACTGCGACCTGCATGTCTCTTCCAAGTGGCATTTAAACCATTGTGTTAAGCTACTGTAACCTCCACCACTTTTCCAAGGGGCATTTAAACTGTCTTTTAAGCTACTGCGACTTGCACTTCTCTTCCAAGGGGCTTTTAAACCGTCTTGTTAAGCTACTGCGACCTGTATGCCTCTTCCAAGGGGCATTTAAATCTTTTTGTTAAGCCTCTACGACCTGCACGTCTCTTCCAAGGGGCATTTAAACCGTCTTTTTAAGCTGCGGCGACCTGCATGTCTCTTCCAAGGGGCATTTAAACCATCGTGTTAAGCTACTGCGACCTCCACCGCTCTTCCAAGGGGCATTTAAACCATCTTGTTAAGCTACTGCGACCTGCACGTCTCTTCCAAGGGGGATTTAAACCGTCTTGTTAAGCTACTGCGACCTGCAAGCCTATTCTAAGGGGCATTTAAACCGTCTTGTTAAGCTACTGTGATCTGCACGTCTCTTCCAAGGGGCATTTAAACTGTCTTGTTAAGCTACTGCGACCTGCAAGCCTATTCTAAGGGGCATTTAAACCCTCTTGTTAAGATCCTGCGACCTGCACTTCTCTTCCAAGGGGCATTTAAACCGTCTTGTTAAGCAACTGTGACCTGCATGTCTCTTCCAAGGCCAATTTAAACCGTCTTGTTAAGCTACTGCGAACTGCTTGTCTCTTCCAAGGGGCATTTAAACCTTCTTTTTAAGCTACTGCTACCTGCACGTCTCTTCCAAGGGGCATTTAAACCGTCTTGTTAAGCTACTGCTACCTGCAGGTCTATTCCAAGGGGCATTTAAACCGTCTTGTTAAGCTACTGCTACCTGCACATCTCTTCCAAGGGGCATTTAAACCGTCTTGTTAAGCTACTGCGACCTGCATGTCTCTTCCAAGGGGAATTTAAACCGTCTTGTTATGCTACTGCGACCTGAAGTTCTCTTCCATGGCGCATTTAAACCTTCTTTTTAAGCTCCTGCGACTTGATCGTCTCTTCCAAGGGGCAATTAAACCATCTTGTTAAGCTACTGTAACCTCCACCACTTTTCCAAGGGGCATTTAAACCATCTTGTTAAGCTATTGCGACTTGCACGTCTCTTCCAAGGGGCATTTAATCCGTCTTGTTAAGCTACTGTAATTTACAAGTCTCTGCCAAGGGGCATTTAAACCATCTTGTTAAGCTACTGTAACCTCCACCACTTTTCCACGGGGCATTTAAACCGTCTTGTTAAGCTACTGCGACCTGCACGTCTCTTCCAGGTGGCATTTAAACCGTCTTTTTAAGCTGCTGCAACCTGCATGTCTCTTCCAAGGGGTATTTAAACCATCGTGTTAAGCTTCTGCGACCTCCACCGCTCTTCCAAGGAGCACTTAAACCATCTTGTTAAGCTACTGCGACCTGCACATCTCTTCCAAGGGGCATTTAATCCGTCTTGTTAAGCTACTGTAACCTCCACCACTTTTCCATGGGGCATTTAATCTGTCTTGTTAAGCTACTGCGACCTGCACGTCTCTTCCAAGGGGCATTTAAACCATCTTGTTAAGCTACTGCGACCTCCATGTCTCTTCCAAAGGGCATTTAAACCGTCTTGTTAAGCCTCTGCGACCTGCACGTCTTTTCCTAGGGGCATTTAAACAGTCTTGTTAAGCTGCTTCGACCTGCATGTTTCTTCCAAGTGGCATTTAAACTGTCTTGTTAAGCCTCTACGACATGCACGTCTCTTCAAAGGGGCATTTAAACCGTCTTTTTAAGCTGCTGCGACCTGCATGTCTCTTCCAAGGGGCATTTAAACTGTCTTGTTAAGCTACTGCGACCTGCACTTCTCTTCCAAGGGGCATTTAAACCATCTTGTTAAGCTACTGTAACCTCCACCACTTTTCCAAGGGGCATTTAAACCGTCTTTTAAGCTACTGCGACTTGCACTTCTCTTCCAAGGGGCTTTTAAACATTCTTGTTAAGCTACTGCGACCTGCATGCCTCTTCCAAGGGGCATTTAAATCGTTTTGTTAAGCCTTTGCGACCTGCACGTCTCTTCCAAGGGGCATTTAAACCGTCTTTTTAAGCTGCTGCGACCTGCATGTCTCTTCCAAGGGGCATTTAAACCATCGTGTTAAGCTACTGCGACCTTCACCGCTCTTCCAAGGGGCATTTAAACCATCTTGTTAAGCTACTGCGACCTGCACGTCTCTTCCAAGGGGGATTTAAACCGTCTTGTTAAGCTACTGTGATCAGCACGTCTCTTCCAAGGTGCATTTAAACCGTCTTGTTAAGCTACTGCGACCTGCACGTCTCTTCCAAGGCGCATTTAAACCGTCTTTTTAAGCTACTGCGACTTGCACGTCTCTTCCAAGGGGCATTAAAACTGTCTTGTTAAGCTACTGCGACCTGCAAGCCTATTCTAAGGTGCATTTAAACTCTCTTGTTAAGATCCTGCGACCTGCATGTCTCTTCCAAGGGGCATTTAAACCGTCTTGTTAAGCTACTGCTACCTGCACGTCTCTTCCAAGGGGAATTTAAACCATCTTGTTAAGCTACTGCGACCTGCATGTCTCTTCCAAGGGGAATTTAAACCGCCTTGTGAAGCTACTGCTACCTGCACGTCTCTTCCAAGGGGCATTTAAACCGTCTTGGTAATCTACTGAAACCTCCACCACTTTTCCAAGGGGCATTTAAACAGTCTTGTTAAGCTACTGCGACCTGCACGTCTCTTCCAAGGGGCATATAGCCGTCTTGTTAAGCTACTGCGACCTGCATGTCTCTTCCAAGGGGCATTTAAACCGTCTTGTTAAGCCACTGCGACCTGCACGTCTCTTCCAAGGGGCATTTAAACCGTCTTGTTAAGCTGCTGCGACCAGCATGTCTCTTTCAAGGGGCATTTAAACCATCTTGTTAAGCTACTGCGACCTCCACCGCACTTCCAAGGGGCATTTAAACCGTCTTGTTAAGCTACTGCGACCTGCACATCTCTGTCAAGGGGCATTTAACCTGTCTTGTTAAGCTACTGCGACCTCCACCGCTCTTCCAAGGGGCATTTAAACCGTCTTGTTAACCTACTGCGACCTGCACGTCTCTTCCAAGTGGCATTTAAACTGTCTTGTTAAGCTACTGCGACCTGCACGTCTCTTCCAAGGGGCATTTAAACTGTCTTGTTAAGCTACTGCGACCTCCACCTCTCTTCCATGGGGCATTTAAACTGTATTGTTAAGCTACTGCGACCTGCAAGCCTATTCTAAGGGGCATTTAAACCCTCTTGTTAAGATCCTGCGACCTGCATGTCTCTTCCAAGGGGGATTTAAACCGTCTTGTTAAGCTACTGCTACCTGCACGTCACTTCCAAGGGGCATGTAAACCGTCTTATTAAGCTACTGTGACCTGCATGTCTCTTCCAAGGGGAATTTAAACCGTCTTGTTATGCTACTGCGACCTGCAGTTCTCTTCCATGGCGCATTTAAACCTTCTTTTTAAGCTCCTGCGACTTGATCGTCTCTTCCAAGTGGCATTTAAACCATCTTGTTAAGCTTCTGTAACCTCCACCACTTTTCCAAGCGGCATTTAAACCGTCTTGTTAAGCTACTGCGACCTGCACGTCTCTTCCAAGTGGCATTTAAACCGTCTTTTTAAGCTGCTGCAACCTGCATGTCTCTTCCAAGGGGCATTTAAACCATCGTGTTAAGCTTCTGCGAACTCCACCGCTCTTCCAAGGGACATTTAAACCATCTTGTTAAGCTACTGCGACCTGCACATCTCTTCCAAGGGGCATTTAATCCGTCTTGTTAAGCTACTGTAACTTGCAAGTCTCTGCCAAGGGGCATTTAAACCATCTTGTTAAGCTACTGTAACCTCCACCACTTTTCCACGGGGCATTTAATCCGTCTTGTTAAGCTACTGCGACCTGCACGTCTCTTCCAAGGGGCATTTAAACTGTCTTGTTAAGCTACTGCGACCTGCATGTCTCTTCCAAGGGGCATTTAAACCGTCTTGTTAAGTCTCTGCGACCTGCACGTCTTTTCCTAGGGGCATTTAAACAGTCTTGTTAAGCTGCTTCGACCTACATGTTTCTTCCAAGTGGCATTTAAACTGTCTTGTTAAGCTACTGCGACCTCCACCGCTCTTCCAAGGAGCATTTAAACTGTCTTGTTAAGCTACTGCGACCTGCACGTCTCTTCCAAGGGGCATTTAAAACCTCTTGTTAATCTCCTGCGACCTGCACGTCTCTTGAAAGGGGCATTTAAACCCTCTTGTTAAGCTACTGCGACCTGCACGTCTCTTCCAAGGGGCATTTAGATTGTCTTGTTAAGCTACTGCGACCTCCACCTCTCTTCCAAGGGGCATTTAAAGCGTCTTGTTAAGCTTCTGCGACCTTCACGTCTCTTCCAAGGCGCATTTAAACAGTCTTTTTACGCTACTGTGACTTGAACGTCTCTTCCAAGGGGCATTTAAACCATCTTGTTAAGCTACTGCGACCTGCACGTCTCTTCCAAGGGGCATTTAAACCGTCTTATTAAGCTACTGCGACCTCCACCGCTCTTCCAAGGGGCATTTAAACCATCTTGTTAAGCTACTGCGACCTCCACCGCTCTTCCAAGGGGCATTTAAACCATCTTGTTAAGCTACTGCGACCTGCACGTCTCTTCCAAGCAGCATTTAAACCGTCTTATTAAGCTACTGCGACCTGCACGTCTCTTCCCCGGGGCATTTAAACTGTATTGTTAAGCTACTGCGACCTGCAAGCCTATTCTAAGGGGCATTTAAACCCTCTTTTTAAGCTCCTGCGACTTGATCGTCTCTTCCAAGGGGCATTTAAACTGTCTTGTTAAGCTACTGTAACCTCCACCACTTTTCCAAGGGGCATTTAAACCGTCTTGTTAAGCTACTGCGACTTGCACGTCTCTTCCAAGGGGCTTTTAAACTGTCTTGTTAAGCTACTGCGACCTGCATGTCTCTTCCAAGGGGCATTTAAACCGTCTTGTTAAGCCTCTGCGACCTGCACGTCTCTTCCAAGGGTCATTTAAACCGTCTTTTTAAGCTGCTGCGACCTGCATGTCTCTTCCAAGGGGCATTTAAACCATCGTGATAAGCTACTGCGACCTCCACCGCTCTTCCAAGGGGCATTTAAACCATCTTGCTAAGCTACTGCGACCTGCACATCTCTTCCAAGGGGCATTTAAACCGTCTTGTTAAGCTACTGTAACTTGCACTACTCTTCCAAGTGGCATTTAAACCGTCTTGTTAAGCTACTGTAACCTCCACCACTTATCCACGGGGCATTTAAACCGTCTTGATAAGCTACTGCGACCTACACGTCTCTTCCAAGGGGCATTTAAACTGTCTTGTTAAGCTACTGCGACCTGCAAGCCTATTCTAAGGGGCATTTAAACCCTCTTGTTAAGATCCTCTGACCTGCATGTCTCTTCCAAGGGGGATTTAAACCGTCTTGTTAAGCTACTGCTACCTGCACGTCTCTTCCAAGGGGCATTTAAACCGTCTTGTTAAGCTACTGCGACCTGCTCGTCTCTTCCAAGGGGCATTTAAACCGTCTTGTTATGCTACTGCGACCTGCACTTCTCTTCCAAGGCGCATTTAAACCTTCTTTTTAAGCTCCTGATACTTGATCGTCTCTTCCAAGGGGCATTTAAACCATCTTGTTAAGCTACTGCGACCTGCAAGTCTCTTCCAAGGGGCATTTAAACAAGTCTTGTTAAGCTACTGCGACCTGCAAGTCTCTTCCAAGGGGCATTTAAAAAATCGTGTTAAGCTACTGTAACCTCCACCACTTTTCCAAGGGGCATTTAAACCGTCTTTTAAGCTACTGCGACTTGCACTTCTCTACCAAGGGGCTTTTAAACCGTCTTGTTAAGCTAATGCGACCTGCATGCCTCTTCCAAGGGGCATTTAAATCGTTTTGTTAAGCCTCTACGACCTGCACGTCTCTTCCAAGGGGCATTTAAACCGTCTTTTTATGCTGCTGCGACATGCATGTCTCTTCCAAGGGGCATTTAAACCATCGTGTTAAGCTACTGCGACCTCCACCGCTCTTCCAAGGGGCATATAAACCATCTTGTTAAGCTACTGCGACCTGCTCGTCTCTTCCAAGGGGCATTTAAACCGTCTTGTTAAGCTACTGCGACCTGCACGTCTCTTCCAAGGCGAATTTAAACCGTCTTTTTAAGCTACTGCGACTTGCACGTGTCTTCCAAGGGGCATTTAAACTGTCTTGTTAAGCTACTGCGACCTGCAAGCCTATTCTAAGGGGCATTTAAACCCTCTTGTTAAGATCCTGCGACCTGCTCTTCTCTTCCAAGGGGCATTTAAACCTTCTTTTTAAGCTACTGCGACCTGCATGTTTCTTTTAAGGGGGATTTAAACCGTCTTGTTAAGCTACTGCGACCTGCACGTCTCTTCCAAGGGGCATTTAAACCATCTTCTTAAGCTACTGCTACCTGCAGGTCTCTTCCAAGGGTCATTTAAACCGTCTTGTTAAGCTACTGCTACCTGCACGTCTCTTCCAAGGGGCATTTAAACCATCTTGTTAAGCTACTGCGACCTGCATGTCTCTTCAAAGGGGAATTTAAACTGTCTTGTTATGCTACTGCGACCTGCAGTTCTCTTCCATGGCGCATTTAAACCTTCTTTTTAAGCTCCTGCGACTTGATCGTCTCTTCCAAGGGGCATTTAAACCATCTTGTTAAGCTACTGTAACCTCCACCACTTTTCAAAGGGGCATTTAAACCGTCTTGTTAAGCTACTGCGACCTGCACATCTCTTCCAAGGGGCATTTAAACCGTCTTGTTAAGCTACTGTAACTTGCACTTCTCTTCCAAGTGGCATTTAAACCGTCTTGTTAAGCTACTGTAACCTCCACCACTTTTCCACGGGGCATTTAAACCGTCTTGATAAGCTACTGCGACCTACACGTCTCTTCCAAGGGGCATTTAAACTGTCTTGTTAAGCTACTGCGACCTGCAAGCCTATTCTAAGGGGCATTTAAACCCTCTTGTTAAGATCCTGTGACCTGCATGTCTCTTCCAAGGGGGATTTAAACCGTCTTGTTAAGCTACTGCTACCTGCACGTCTCTTCCAAGGGGCATTTAAACCGTCTTGTTAAGCTACTGCGACCTGCTCGTCTCTTCCAAGGGGCATTTAAACCGTCTTGTTATGGTACTGCGACCTGCACTTCTCTTCCAAGGCGCATTTAAACCTTCTTTTTAAGCTCCTGATACTTGATCGTCTCTTCCAAGGGGCATTTAAACCATCTTGTTAAGCTACTGCGACCTGCATGTCTCTTCCAAGGGGCATTTAAACCGTCTTGTTAAGCTACTGCGATCTGCACGTCTCTTCCAAGGGGCATTTAAACCATCGTGTTAAGCTACTGTAACCTCCACCACTTTTCCAAGGGGCATTTAAACTGTCTTTTAAGCTACTGTGACTTGCACTTCTCTTCCAAGGGGCTTTTAAACCGTCTTGTTAAGCTACTGCGACCTGTATGCCTCTTCCAAGGGGCATTTAAATCGTTTTGTTAAGCCTCTACGACCTGCATGTCTCTTCCAAGGGGCATTTAAACCGTCTTTTTAAGCTGCTGCGACCTGCATGTCTCTTCCAAGGGGCATTTAAACCATCGTGTTAAGCTACTGCGACCTCCACCGCTCTTCCAAGGGGCATTTAAACCATCTTGTTAAGCTACTGCGACCTGCACGTCTCTTCCAAGGGGGATTTAAACCGTCTTGTTAAGCTACTGCGACCTGCAAGCCTATTCTAAGGGGCATTTAAACCCTCTTGTTAAGATCCTGCGACCTGCACTTCTCTTCCAAGGGGCATTTAAACCGTCTTGTTAAGCTACTGTGATCTGCACGTCTCTTCCAAGGGGCATTTAAACTGTCTTGTTAAGCTACTGCGACCTGCAAGCCTATTCTAAGGGGCATTTAAACCCTCTTGTTAAGATCCTGCGACCTGCACTTCACTTCCAAGGGGTATTTAAAACGTCTTGTTAAGCAACTGTGACCTGCATGTCTCTTCCAAGGCCAATTTAATCCGTCTTGTTAAGCTACTGCGAACTGCTTGTCTCTTCCAAGGGGCATTTAAACCTTCTTTTTAAGCTACTGCTACCTGCACGTCTCTTCCAAGGGGCATTTAAACCGTCTTGTTAAGCTACTGCTACCTGCAGGTCTCTTCCAAGGGGCATTTAAACCGTCTTGTTAAGCTACTGCTACCTGCACGTCTCTTCCAAGGGGCATTTAAACCGTCTTGTTAAGCTACTGCGACCTGCATGTCTCTTCCAAGGGGAATTTAAACCGTCTTGTTATGCTACTGCGACCTGCAGTTCTCTTCCATGGCGCATTTAAACCTTCTTTTTAAGCTCCTGCGACTTGATCGTCTCTTCCAAGGGGCATTTAAACCATCTTGTTAAGCTACTGCAACCTCCACCACTTTTCCAAGGGGCATTTAAACCATCTTGTTAAGCTACTGCGACTTGCACGTCTCTTCCAAGGGGCATTTAATCCGTCTTGTTAAGCTACTGTAATTTGCAAGTCTCTGCCAAGGGGCATTTAAACCATTTTGTTAAGCTACTGTAACCTCCACCACTTTTCCACGGGGCATTTAAACCGTCTTGTTAAGCTTCTGCGACCTGCACGTCTCTTCCTAGTGGCATTTAAACCGTCTTTTTAAGCTGCTGCGACCTGCATGTCTCTTCCAAGGGGCATTTAAACCATCGTGTTAAGCTACTGCGACCTTCACCGCTCTTCCAAGGGGCATTTAAACCATCTTGTTAAGCTACTGCGACCTGCACGTCTCTTCCAAGGGGGATTTAAACCGTCTTGTTAAGCTACTGTGATCAGCACGTCTCTTCCAAGGTGCATTTAAACCGTCTTGTTAAGCTACTGCGACCTGCACGTCTCTTCCAAGGCGCATTTAAACCGTCTTTTTAAGCTACTGCGACTTGCACGTCTCTTCCAAGGGGCATTAAAACTGTCTTGTTAAGCTACTGCGACCTGCAAGCCTATTCTAAGGTGCATTTAAACTCTCTTGTTAAGATCCTGCGACCTGCATGTCTCTTCCAAGGGGCATTTAAACCGTCTTGTTAAGCTACTGCTACCTGCACGTCTCTTCCAAGGGGAATTTAAACCATCTTGTTAAGCTACTGCGACCTGCATGTCTCTTCCAAGGGGAATTTAAACCGCCTTGTGAAGCTACTGCTACCTGCACGTCTCTTCCAAGGGGCATTTAAACCGTCTTGGTAATCTACTGAAACCTCCACCACTTTTCCAAGGGGCATTTAAACAGTCTTGTTAAGCTACTGCGACCTGCACGTCTCTTCCAAGGGGCATATAGCCGTCTTGTTAAGCTACTGCGACCTGCATGTCTCTTCCAAGGGGCATTTAAACCGTCTTGTTAAGCCACTGCAACCAGCACGTCTCTTCCAAGGGGCATTTAAACCGTCTTGTTAAGCTGCTGCGACCAGCATGTCTCTTTCAAGGGGCATTTAAACCATCTTGTTAAGCTACTGCGACCTCCACCGCACTTCCAAGGGGCATTTAAACCGTCTTGTTAAGCTACTGCGACCTGCACATCTCTGTCAAGGGGCATTTAACCTGTCTTGTTAAGCTACTGCGACCTCCACCGCTCTTCCAAGGGACATTTAAACCGTCTTGTTAACCTACTGCGACCTGCACGTCTCTTCCAAGTGGCATTTAAACTGTCTTGTTAAGCTACTGCGACCTGCACGTCTCTTCCAAGGGGCATTTAAACTGTCTTGTTAAGCTACTGCGACCTCCACCTCTCTTCCATGGGGCATTTAAACTGTATTGTTAAGCTACTGCGACCTGCAAGCCTATTCTAAGGGGCATTTAAACCCTCTTGTTAAGATCCTGCGACCTGCATGTCTCTTCCAAGGGGGATTTAAACCGTCTTGTTAAGCTACTGCTACCTGCACCTCACTTCCAAGGGGCATGTAAACCGTCTTATTAAGCTACTGTGACCTGCATGTCTCTTCCAAGGGGAATTTAAACCGTCTTGTTATGCTACTGCGACCTGCAGTTCACTTCCATGGCGCATTTAAACCTTCTTTTTAAGCTCCTGCGACTTGATCGTCTCTTCCAAGGGGCAATTAAACCATCTTGTTAAGCTACTGTAACCTCCACCACTTTTCCAAGGGGCATTTAAACCATCTTGTTAAGCTATTGCGACTTGCACGTCTCTTCCAAGGGGCATTTAATCCGTCTTGTTAAGCTACTGTAATTTGCAAGTCTCTGCCAAGGGGCATTTAAACCATCTTGTTAAGCTACTGTAACCTCCACCACTTTTCCACGGGGCATTTAAACCGTCTTGTTAAGCTACTGCGACCTGCACGTCTCTTCCAGGTGGCATTTAAACCGTCTTTTTAAGCTGCTGCAACCTGCATGTCTCTTCCAAGGGGTATTTAAACCATCGTGTTAAGCTTCTGCGACCTCCACCGCTCTTCCAAGGAGCACTTAAACCATCTTGTTAAGCTACTGCGACCTGCACATCTCTTCCAAGGGGCATTTAATCCGTCTTGTTAAGCTACTGTAACCTCCACCACTTTTCCATGGGGCATTTAATCTGTCTTGTTAAGCTACTGCGACCTGCACGTCTCTTCCAAGGGGCATTTAAACCATCTTGTTAAGCTACTGCGACCTCCATGTCTCTTCCAAAGGGCATTTAAACCGTCTTGTTAAGCCTCTGCGACCTGCACGTCTTTTCCTAGGGGCATTTAAACAGTCTTGTTAAGCTGCTTCGACCTGCATGTTTCTTCCAAGTGGCATTTAAACTGTCTTGTTAAGCCTCTACGACATGCACGTCTCTTCAAAGGGGCATTTAAACCGTCTTTTTAAGCTGCTGCGACCTGCATGTCTCTTCCAAGGGGCATTTAAACTGTCTTGTTAAGCTACTGCGACCTGCACTTCTCTTCCAAGGGGCATTTAAACCATCTTGTTAAGCTACTGTAACCTCCACCACTTTTCCAAGGGGCATTTAAACCGTCTTTTAAGCTACTGCGACTTGCACTTCTCTTCCAAGGGGCTTTTAAACATTCTTGTTAAGCTACTGCGACCTGCTTGCCTCTTCCAAGGGGCATTTAAATCGTTTTGTTAAGCCTTTGCGACCTGCACGTCTCTTCCAAGGGGCATTTAAACCGTCTTTTTAAGCTGCTGCGACCTGCATGTCTCTTCCAAGGGGCATTTAAACCATCGTGTTAAGCTACTGCGACCTTCACCGCTCTTCCAAGGGGCATTTAAACCATCTTGTTAAGCTACTGCGACCTGCACGTCTCTTCCAAGGGGGATTTAAACCGTCTTGTTAAGCTACTGTGATCAGCACGTCTCTTCCAAGGTGCATTTAAACCGTCTTGTTAAGCTACTGCGACCTGCACGTCTCTTCCAAGGCGCATTTAAACCGTCTTTTTAAGCTACTGCGACTTGCACGTCTCTTCCAAGGGGCATTAAAACTGTCTTGTTAAGCTACTGCGACCTGCAAGCCTATTCTAAGGTGCATTTAAACTCTCTTGTTAAGATCCTGCGACCTGCATGTCTCTTCCAAGGGGCATTTAAACCGTCTTGTTAAGCTACTGCTACCTGCACGTCTCTTCCAAGGGGAATTTAAACCATCTTGTTAAGCTACTGCGACCTGCATGTCTCTTCCAAGGGGAATTTAAACCGCCTTGTGAAGCTACTGCTACCTGCACGTCTCTTCCAAGGGGCATTTAAACCGTCTTGGTAATCTACTGAAACCTCCACCACTTTTCCAAGGGGCATTTAAACAGTCTTGTTAAGCTACTGCGACCTGCACGTCTCTTCCAAGGGGCATATAGCCGTCTTGTTAAGCTACTGCGACCTGCATGTCTCTTCCAAGGGGCATTTAAACCGTCTTGTTAAGCCACTGCGACCTGCACGTCTCTTCCAAGGGGCATTTAAACCGTCTTGTTAAGCTGCTGCGACCAGCATGTCTCTTTCAAGGGGCATTTAAACCATCTTGTTAAGCTACTGCGACCTCCACCGCACTTCCAAGGGGCATTTAAACCGTCTTGTTAAGCTACTGCGACCTGCACATCTCTGTCAAGGGGCATTTAACCTGTCTTGTTAAGCTACTGCGACCTCCACCGCTCTTCCAAGGGGCATTTAAACCGTCTTGTTAACCTACTGCGACCTGCACGTCTCTTCCAAGTGGCATTTAAACTGTCTTGTTAAGCTACTGCGACCTGCACGTCTCTTCCAAGGGGCATTTAAACTGTCTTGTTAAGCTACTGCGACCTCCACCTCTCTTCCATGGGGCATTTAAACTGTATTGTTAAGCTACTGCGACCTGCAAGCCTATTCTAAGGGGCATTTAAACTCTCTTGTTAAGATCCTGCGACCTGCATGTCTCTTCCAAGGGGGATTTAAACCGTCTTGTTAAGCTACTGCTACCTGCACGTCACTTCCAAGGGGCATGTAAACCGTCTTATTAAGCTACTGTGACCTGCATGTCTCTTCCAAGGGGAATTTAAACCGTCTTGTTATGCTACTGCGACCTGCAGTTCTCTTCCATGGCGCATTTAAACCTTCTTTTTAAGCTCCTGCGACTTGATCGTCTCTTCCAAGTGGCATTTAAACCATCTTGTTAAGCTTCTGTAACCTCCACCACTTTTCCAAGCGGCATTTAAACCGTCTTGTTAAGCTACTGCGACCTGCACGTCTCTTCCAAGTGGCATTTAAACCGTCTTTTTAAGCTGCTGCAACCTGCATGTCTCTTCCAAGGGGCATTTAAACCATCGTGTTAAGCTTCTGCGAACTCCACCGCTCTTCCAAGGGACATTTAAACCATCTTGTTAAGCTACTGCGACCTGCACATCTCTTCCAAGGGGCATTTAATCCGTCTTGTTAAGCTACTGTAACTTGCAAGTCTCTGCCAAGGGGCATTTAAACCATCTTGTTAAGCTACTGTAACCTCCACCACTTTTCCACGGGGCATTTAATCCGTCTTGTTAAGCTACTGCGACCTGCACGTCTCTTCCAAGGGGCATTTAAACTGTCTTGTTAAGCTACTGCGACCTGCATGTCTCTTCCAAGGGGCATTTAAACCGTCTTGTTAAGTCTCTGCGACCTGCACGTCTTTTCCTAGGGGCATTTAAACAGTCTTGTTAAGCTGCTTCGACCTACATGTTTCTTCCAAGTGGCATTTAAACTGTCTTGTTAAGCTACTGCGACCTCCACCGCTCTTCCAAGGAGCATTTAAACTGTCTTGTTAAGCTACTGCGACCTGCACGTCTCTTCCAAGGGGCATTTAAAACCTCTTGTTAATCTCCTGCGACCTGCACGTCTCTTGAAAGGGGCATTTAAACCCTCTTGTTAAGCTACTGCGACCTGCACGTCTCTTCCAAGGGGCATTTAGATTGTCTTGTTAAGCTACTGCGACCTCCACCTCTCTTCCAAGGGGCATTTAAAGCGTCTTGTTAAGCTTCTGCGACCTTCACGTCTCTTCCAAGGCGCATTTAAACAGTCTTTTTACGCTACTGTGACTTGAACGTCTCTTCCAAGGGGCATTTAAACCATCTTGTTAAGCTACTGCGACCTGCACGTCTCTTCCAAGGGGCATTTAAACCGTCTTATTAAGCTACTGCGACCTCCACCGCTCTTCCAAGGGGCATTTAAACCATCTTGTTAAGCTACTGCGACCTCCACCGCTCTTCCAAGGGGCATTTAAACCATCTTGTTAAGCTACTGCGACCTGCACGTCTCTTCCAAGCAGCATTTAAACCGTCTTATTAAGCTACTGCGACCTGCACGTCTCTTCCCCGGGGCATTTAAACTGTATTGTTAAGCTACTGCGACCTGCAAGCCTATTCTAAGGGGCATTTAAACCCTCTTTTTAAGCTCCTGCGACTTGATCGTCTCTTCCAAGGGGCATTTAAACTGTCTTGTTAAGCTACTGTAACCTCCACCACTTTTCCAAGGGGCATTTAAACCGTCTTGTTAAGCTACTGCGACTTGCACGTCTCTTCCAAGGGGCTTTTAAACTGTCTTGTTAAGCTACTGCGACCTGCATGTCTCTTCCAAGGGGCATTTAAACCGTCTTGTTAAGCCTCTGCGACCTGCACGTCTCTTCCAAGGGTCATTTAAACCGTCTTTTTAAGCTGCTGCGACCTGCATGTCTCTTCCAAGGGGCATTTAAACCATCGTGATAAGCTACTGCGACCTCCACCGCTCTTCCAAGGGGCATTTAAACCATCTTGCTAAGCTACTGCGACCTGCACATCTCTTCCAAGGGGCATTTAAACCGTCTTGTTAAGCTACTGTAACTTGCACTACTCTTCCAAGTGGCATTTAAACCGTCTTGTTAAGCTACTGTAACCTCCACCACTTATCCACGGGGCATTTAAACCGTCTTGATAAGCTACTGCGACCTACACGTCTCTTCCAAGGGGCATTTAAACTGTCTTGTTAAGCTACTGCGACCTGCAAGCCTATTCTAAGGGGCATTTAAACCCTCTTGTTAAGATCCTCTGACCTGCATGTCTCTTCCAAGGGGGATTTAAACCGTCTTGTTAAGCTACTGCTACCTGCACGTCTCTTCCAAGGGGCATTTAAACCGTCTTGTTAAGCTACTGCGACCTGCTCGTCTCTTCCAAGGGGCATTTAAACCGTCTTGTTATGCTACTGCGACCTGCACTTCTCTTCCAAGGCGCATTTAAACCTTCTTTTTAAGCTCCTGATACTTGATCGTCTCTTCCAAGGGGCATTTAAACCATCTTGTTAAGCTACTGCGACCTGCAAGTCTCTTCCAAGGGGCATTTAAACAAGTCTTGTTAAGCTACTGCGACCTGCAAGTCTCTTCCAAGGGGCATTTAAAAAATCGTGTTAAGCTACTGTAACCTCCACCACTTTTCCAAGGGGCATTTAAACCGTCTTTTAAGCTACTGCGACTTGCACTTCTCTACCAAGGGGCTTTTAAACCGTCTTGTTAAGCTAATGCGACCTGCATGCCTCTTCCAAGGGGCATTTAAATCGTTTTGTTAAGCCTCTACGACCTGCACGTCTCTTCCAAGGGGCATTTAAACCGTCTTTTTATGCTGCTGCGACATGCATGTCTCTTCCAAGGGGCATTTAAACCATCGTGTTAAGCTACTGCGACCTCCACCGCTCTTCCAAGGGGCATATAAACCATCTTGTTAAGCTACTGCGACCTGCTCGTCTCTTCCAAGGGGCATTTAAACCGTCTTGTTAAGCTACTGCGACCTGCACGTCTCTTCCAAGGCGAATTTAAACCGTCTTTTTAAGCTACTGCGACTTGCACGTGTCTTCCAAGGGGCATTTAAACTGTCTTGTTAAGCTACTGCGACCTGCAAGCCTATTCTAAGGGGCATTTAAACCCTCTTGTTAAGATCCTGCGACCTGCTCTTCTCTTCCAAGGGGCATTTAAACCTTCTTTTTAAGCTACTGCGACCTGCATGTTTCTTTTAAGGGGGATTTAAACCGTCTTGTTAAGCTACTGCGACCTGCACGTCTCTTCCAAGGGGCATTTAAACCATCTTCTTAAGCTACTGCTACCTGCAGGTCTCTTCCAAGGGTCATTTAAACCGTCTTGTTAAGCTACTGCTACCTGCACGTCTCTTCCAAGGGGCATTTAAACCATCTTGTTAAACTACTGCGACCTGCATGTCTCTTCAAAGGGGAATTTAAACTGTCTTGTTATGCTACTGCGACCTGCAGTTCTCTTCCATGGCGCATTTAAACCTTCTTTTTAAGCTCCTGCGACTTGATCGTCTCTTCCAAGGGGCATTTAAACCATCTTGTTAAGCTACTGTAACCTCCACCACTTTTCAAAGGGGCATTTAAACCGTCTTGTTAAGCTACTGCGACCTGCACATCTCTTCCAAGGGGCATTTAAACCGTCTTGTTAAGCTACTGTAACTTGCACTTCTCTTCCAAGTGGCATTTAAACCGTCTTGTTAAGCTACTGTAACCTCCACCACTTTTCCACGGGGCATTTAAACCGTCTTGATAAGCTACTGCGACCTACACGTCTCTTCCAAGGGGCATTTAAACTGTCTTGTTAAGCTACTGCGACCTGCAAGCCTATTCTAAGGGGCATTTAAACCCTCTTGTTAAGATCCTGTGACCTGCATGTCTCTTCCAAGGGGGATTTAAACCGTCTTGTTAAGCTACTGCTACCTGCACGTCTCTTCCAAGGGGCATTTAAACCGTCTTGTTAAGCTACTGCGACCTGCTCGTCTCTTCCAAGGGGCATTTAAACCGTCTTGTTATGGTACTGCGACCTGCACTTCTCTTCCAAGGCGCATTTAAACCTTCTTTTTAAGCTCCTGATACTTGATCGTCTCTTCCAAGGGGCATTTAAACCATCTTGTTAAGCTACTGCGACCTGCATGTCTCTTCCAAGGGGCATTTAAACCGTCTTGTTAAGCTACTGCGATCTGCACGTCTCTTCCAAGGGGCATTTAAACCATCGTGTTAAGCTACTGTAACCTCCACCACTTTTCCAAGGGGCATTTAAACTGTCTTTTAAGCTACTGTGACTTGCACTTCTCTTCCAAGGGGCTTTTAAACCGTCTTGTTAAGCTACTGCGACCTGTATGCCTCTTCCAAGGGGCATTTAAATCGTTTTGTTAAGCCTCTACGACCTGCATGTCTCTTCCAAGGGGCATTTAAACCGTCTTTTTAAGCTGCTGCGACCTGCATGTCTCTTCCAAGGGGCATTTAAACCATCGTGTTAAGCTACTGCGACCTCCACCGCTCTTCCAAGGGGCATTTAAACCATCTTGTTAAGCTACTGCGACCTGCACGTCTCTTCCAAGGGGGATTTAAACCGTCTTGTTAAGCTACTGCGACCTGCAAGCCTATTCTAAGGGGCATTTAAACCCTCTTGTTAAGATCCTGCGACCTGCACTTCTCTTCCAAGGGGCATTTAAACCGT
Organism: Phyllobates terribilis; assembly: GCF_046119375.1. Classification (NCBI taxonomy): domain Eukaryota; kingdom Metazoa; phylum Chordata; class Amphibia; order Anura; family Dendrobatidae; genus Phyllobates; species Phyllobates terribilis. The sequence continues at coordinate 1,006,484 of NW_027362964.1, forward strand.
CTTGTTAAGCTACTGTGATCTGCACGTCTCTTCCAAGGGGCATTTAAACTGTCTTGTTAAGCTACTGCGACCTGCAAGCCTATTCTAAGGGGCATTTAAACCCTCTTGTTAAGATCCTGCGACCTGCACTTCACTTCCAAGGGGTATTTAAAACGTCTTGTTAAGCAACTGTGACCTGCATGTCTCTTCCAAGGCCAATTTAATCCGTCTTGTTAAGCTACTGCGAACTGCTTGTCTCTTCCAAGGGGCATTTAAACCTTCTTTTTAAGCTACTGCTACCTGCACGTCTCTTCCAAGGGGCATTTAAACCGTCTTGTTAAGCTACTGCTACCTGCAGGTCTCTTCCAAGGGGCATTTAAACCGTCTTGTTAAGCTACTGCTACCTGCACGTCTCTTCCAAGGGGCATTTAAACCGTCTTGTTAAGCTACTGCGACCTGCATGTCTCTTCCAAGGGGAATTTAAACCGTCTTGTTATGCTACTGCGACCTGCAGTTCTCTTCCATGGCGCATTTAAACCTTCTTTTTAAGCTCCTGCGACTTGATCGTCTCTTCCAAGGGGCATTTAAACCATCTTGTTAAGCTACTGCAACCTCCACCACTTTTCCAAGGGGCATTTAAACCATCTTGTTAAGCTACTGCGACTTGCACGTCTCTTCCAAGGGGCATTTAATCCGTCTTGTTAAGCTACTGTAATTTGCAAGTCTCTGCCAAGGGGCATTTAAACCATTTTGTTAAGCTACTGTAACCTCCACCACTTTTCCACGGGGCATTTAAACCGTCTTGTTAAGCTTCTGCGACCTGCACGTCTCTTCCTAGTGGCATTTAAACCGTCTTTTTAAGCTGCTGCGACCTGCATGTCTCTTCCAAGGGGCATTTAAACCATCGTGTTAAGCTACTGCGACCTTCACCGCTCTTCCAAGGGGCATTTAAACCATCTTGTTAAGCTACTGCGACCTGCACGTCTCTTCCAAGGGGGATTTAAACCGTCTTGTTAAGCTACTGTGATCAGCACGTCTCTTCCAAGGTGCATTTAAACCGTCTTGTTAAGCTACTGCGACCTGCACGTCTCTTCCAAGGCGCATTTAAACCGTCTTTTTAAGCTACTGCGACTTGCACGTCTCTTCCAAGGGGCATTAAAACTGTCTTGTTAAGCTACTGCGACCTGCAAGCCTATTCTAAGGTGCATTTAAACTCTCTTGTTAAGATCCTGCGACCTGCATGTCTCTTCCAAGGGGCATTTAAACCGTCTTGTTAAGCTACTGCTACCTGCACGTCTCTTCCAAGGGGAATTTAAACCATCTTGTTAAGCTACTGCGACCTGCATGTCTCTTCCAAGGGGAATTTAAACCGCCTTGTGAAGCTACTGCTACCTGCACGTCTCTTCCAAGGGGCATTTAAACCGTCTTGGTAATCTACTGAAACCTCCACCACTTTTCCAAGGGGCATTTAAACAGTCTTGTTAAGCTACTGCGACCTGCACGTCTCTTCCAAGGGGCATATAGCCGTCTTGTTAAGCTACTGCGACCTGCATGTCTCTTCCAAGGGGCATTTAAACCGTCTTGTTAAGCCACTGCGACCTGCACGTCTCTTCCAAGGGGCATTTAAACCGTCTTGTTAAGCTGCTGCGACCAGCATGTCTCTTTCAAGGGGCATTTAAACCATCTTGTTAAGCTACTGCGACCTCCACCGCACTTCCAAGGGGCATTTAAACCGTCTTGTTAAGCTACTGCGACCTGCACATCTCTGTCAAGGGGCATTTAACCTGTCTTGTTAAGCTACTGCGACCTCCACCGCTCTTCCAAGGGGCATTTAAACCGTCTTGTTAACCTACTGCGACCTGCACGTCTCTTCCAAGTGGCATTTAAACTGTCTTGTTAAGCTACTGCGACCTGCACGTCTCTTCCAAGGGGCATTTAAACTGTCTTGTTAAGCTACTGCGACCTCCACCTCTCTTCCATGGGGCATTTAAACTGTATTGTTAAGCTACTGCGACCTGCAAGCCTATTCTAAGGGGCATTTAAACCCTCTTGTTAAGATCCTGCGACCTGCATGTCTCTTCCAAGGGGGATTTAAACCGTCTTGTTAAGCTACTGCTACCTGCACGTCACTTCCAAGGGGCATGTAAACCGTCTTATTAAGCTACTGTGACCTGCATGTCTCTTCCAAGGGGAATTTAAACCGTCTTGTTATGCTACTGCGACCTGCAGTTCTCTTCCATGGCGCATTTAAACCTTCTTTTTAAGCTCCTGCGACTTGATCGTCTCTTCCAAGTGGCATTTAAACCATCTTGTTAAGCTACTGCGACCTGCACGTCTCTTCCAAGTGGCATTTAAACCGTCTTTTTAAGCTGCTGCAACCTGCATGTCTCTTCCAAGGGGCATTTAAACCATCGTGTTAAGCTTCTGCGAACTCCACCGCTCTTCCAAGGGACATTTAAACCATCTTGTTAAGCTACTGCGACCTGCACATCTCTTCCAAGGGGCATTTAATCCGTCTTGTTAAGCTACTGTAACTTGCAAGTCTCTGCCAAGGGGCATTTAAACCATCTTGTTAAGCTACTGTAACCTCCACCACTTTTCCAAGCGGCATTTAAACCGTCTTGTTAAGCTACTGCGACCTGCACGTCTCTTCCAAGTGGCATTTAAACCGTCTTTTTAAGCTGCTGCAACCTGCATGTCTCTTCCAAGGGGCATTTAAACCATCGTGTTAAGCTTCTGCGAACTCCACCGCTCTTCCAAGGGACATTTAAACCATCTTGTTAAGCTACTGCGACCTGCACATCTCTTCCAAGGGGCATTTAATCCGTCTTGTTAAGCTACTGTAACTTGCAAGTCTCTGCCAAGGGGCATTTAAACCATCTTGTTAAGCTACTGTAACCTCCACCACTTTTCCACGGGGCATTTAATCCGTCTTGTTAAGCTACTGCGACCTGCACGTCTCTTCCAAGGGGCATTTAAACTGTCTTGTTAAGCTACTGCGACCTGCATGTCTCTTCCAAGGGGCATTTAAACCGTCTTGTTAAGTCTCTGCGACCTGCACGTCTTTTCCTAGGGGCATTTAAACAGTCTTGTTAAGCTGCTTCGACCTACATGTTTCTTCCAAGTGGCATTTAAACTGTCTTGTTAAGCTACTGCGACCTCCACCGCTCTTCCAAGGAGCATTTAAACTGTCTTGTTAAGCTACTGCGACCTGCACGTCTCTTCCAAGGGGCATTTAAAACCTCTTGTTAATCTCCTGCGACCTGCACGTCTCTTGAAAGGGGCATTTAAACCCTCTTGTTAAGCTACTGCGACCTGCACGTCTCTTCCAAGGGGCATTTAGATTGTCTTGTTAAGCTACTGCGACCTCCACCTCTCTTCCAAGGGGCATTTAAAGCATCTTGTTAAGCTTCTGCGACCTTCACTTCTCTTCCAAGGCGCATTTAAACAGTCTTTTTACGCTACTGTGACTTGAACGTCTCTTCCAAGGGGCATTTAAACCATCTTGTTAAGCTACTGCGACCTGCACGTCTCTTCCAAGGGGCATTTAAACCGTCTTATTAAGCTACTGCGACCTCCACCGCTCTTCCAAGGGGCATTTAAACCATCTTGTTAAGCTACTGCGACCTCCACCGCTCTTCCAAGGGGCATTTAAACCATCTTGTTAAGCTACTGCGACCTGCACGTCTCTTCCAAGCAGCATTTAAACCGTCTTATTAAGCTACTGCGACCTGCACGTCTCTTCCCCGGGGCATTTAAACTGTATTGTTAAGCTACTGCGACCTGCAAGCCTATTCTAAGGGGCATTTAAACCCTCTTTTTAAGCTCCTGCGACTTGATCGTCTCTTCCAAGGGGCATTTAAACTGTCTTGTTAAGCTACTGTAACCTCCACCACTTTTCCAAGGGGCATTTAAACCGTCTTGTTAAGCTACTGCGACTTGCACGTCTCTTCCAAGGGGCTTTTAAACTGTCTTGTTAAGCTACTGCGACCTGCATGTCTCTTCCAAGGGGCATTTAAACCGTCTTGTTAAGCCTCTGCGACCTGCACGTCTCTTCCAAGGGTCATTTAAACCGTCTTTTTAAGCTGCTGCGACCTGCATGTCTCTTCCAAGGGGCATTTAAACCATCGTGATAAGCTACTGCGACCTCCATCGCTCTTCCAAGGGGCATTTAAACCATCTTGCTAAGCTACTGCGACCTGCACATCTCTTCCAAGGGGCATTTAAACCATCTTGTTAAGCTACTGCGACCTGCATGTCTCTTCAAAGGGGAATTTAAACTGTCTTGTTATGCTACTGCGACCTGCAGTTCTCTTCCATGGCGCATTTAAACCTTCTTTTTAAGCTCCTGCGACTTGATCGTCTCTTCCAAGGGGCATTTAAACCATCTTGTTAAGCTACTGTAACCTCCACCACTTTTCAAAGGGGCATTTAAACCGTCTTGTTAAGCTACTGCGACCTGCACATCTCTTCCAAGGGGCATTTAAACCGTCTTGTTAAGCTACTGTAACTTGCACTTCTCTTCCAAGTGGCATTTAAACCGTCTTGTTAAGCTACTGTAACCTCCACCACTTTTCCACGGGGCATTTAAACCGTCTTGATAAGCTACTGCGACCTACACGTCTCTTCCAAGGGGCATTTAAACTGTCTTGTTAAGCTACTGCGACCTGCAAGCCTATTCTAAGGGGCATTTAAACCCTCTTGTTAAGATCCTGTGACCTGCATGTCTCTTCCAAGGGGGATTTAAACCGTCTTGTTAAGCTACTGCTACCTGCACGTCTCTTCCAAGGGGCATTTAAACCGTCTTGTTAAGCTACTGCGACCTGCTCGTCTCTTCCAAGGGGCATTTAAACCGTCTTGTTATGGTACTGCGACCTGCACTTCTCTTCCAAGGCGCATTTAAACCTTCTTTTTAAGCTCCTGATACTTGATCGTCTCTTCCAAGGGGCATTTAAACCATCTTGTTAAGCTACTGCGACCTGCATGTCTCTTCCAAGGGGCATTTAAACCGTCTTGTTAAGCTACTGCGATCTGCACGTCTCTTCCAAGGGGCATTTAAACCATCGTGTTAAGCTACTGTAACCTCCACCACTTTTCCAAGGGGCATTTAAACTGTCTTTTAAGCTACTGTGACTTGCACTTCTCTTCCAAGGGGCTTTTAAACCGTCTTGTTAAGCTACTGCGACCTGTATGCCTCTTCCAAGGGGCATTTAAATCGTTTTGTTAAGCCTCTACGACCTGCATGTCTCTTCCAAGGGGCATTTAAACCGTCTTTTTAAGCTGCTGCGACCTGCATGTCTCTTCCAAGGGGCATTTAAACCATCGTGTTAAGCTACTGCGACCTCCACCGCTCTTCCAAGGGGCATTTAAACCATCTTGTTAAGCTACTGCGACCTGCACGTCTCTTCCAAGGGGGATTTAAACCGTCTTGTTAAGCTACTGCGACCTGCAAGCCTATTCTAAGGGGCATTTAAACCCTCTTGTTAAGATCCTGCGACCTGCACTTCTCTTCCAAGGGGCATTTAAACCGTCTTGTTAAGCTACTGTGATCTGCACGTCTCTTCCAAGGGGCATTTAAACTGTCTTGTTAAGCTACTGCGACCTGCAAGCCTATTCTAAGGGGCATTTAAACCCTCTTGTTAAGATCCTGCGACCTGCACTTCACTTCCAAGGGGTATTTAAAACGTCTTGTTAAGCAACTGTGACCTGCATGTCTCTTCCAAGGCCAATTTAATCCGTCTTGTTAAGCTACTGCGAACTGCTTGTCTCTTCCAAGGGGCATTTAAACCTTCTTTTTAAGCTACTGCTACCTGCACGTCTCTTCCAAGGGGCATTTAAACCGTCTTGTTAAGCTACTGCTACCTGCAGGTCTCTTCCAAGGGGCATTTAAACCGTCTTGTTAAGCTACTGCTACCTGCACGTCTCTTCCAAGGGGCATTTAAACCGTCTTGTTAAGCTACTGCGACCTGCATGTCTCTTCCAAGGGGAATTTAAACCGTCTTGTTATGCTACTGCGACCTGCAGTTCTCTTCCATGGCGCATTTAAACCTTCTTTTTAAGCTCCTGCGACTTGATCGTCTCTTCCAAGGGGCATTTAAACCATCTTGTTAAGCTACTGCAACCTCCACCACTTTTCCAAGGGGCATTTAAACCATCTTGTTAAGCTACTGCGACTTGCACGTCTCTTCCAAGGGGCATTTAATCCGTCTTGTTAAGCTACTGTAATTTGCAAGTCTCTGCCAAGGGGCATTTAAACCATTTTGTTAAGCTACTGTAACCTCCACCACTTTTCCACGGGGCATTTAAACCGTCTTGTTAAGCTTCTGCGACCTGCACGTCTCTTCCAAGTGGCATTTAAACCGTCTTTTTAAGCTGCTGCGACCTGCATGTCTCTTCCAAGGGGCATTTAAACCATCGTGTTAAGCTACTGCGACCTTCACCGCTCTTCCAAGGGGCATTTAAACCATCTTGTTAAGCTACTGCGACCTGCACGTCTCTTCCAAGGGGGATTTAAACCGTCTTGTTAAGCTACTGTGATCAGCACGTCTCTTCCAAGGTGCATTTAAACCGTCTTGTTAAGCTACTGCGACCTGCACGTCTCTTCCAAGGCGCATTTAAACCGTCTTTTTAAGCTACTGCGACTTGCACGTCTCTTCCAAGGGGCATTAAAACTGTCTTGTTAAGCTACTGCGACCTGCAAGCCTATTCTAAGGTGCATTTAAACTCTCTTGTTAAGATCCTGCGACCTGCATGTCTCTTCCAATGGGCATTTAAACCGTCTTGTTAAGCTACTGCTACCTGCACGTCTCTTCCAAGGGGAATTTAAACCATCTTGTTAAGCTACTGCGACCTGCATGTCTCTTCCAAGGGGAATTTAAACCGCCTTGTGAAGCTACTGCTACCTGCACGTCTCTTCCAAGGGGCATTTAAACCGTCTTGGTAATCTACTGAAACCTCCACCACTTTTCCAAGGGGCATTTAAACAGTCTTGTTAAGCTACTGCGACCTGCACGTCTCTTCCAAGGGGCATATAGCCGTCTTGTTAAGCTACTGCGACCTGCATGTCTCTTCCAAGGGGCATTTAAACCGTCTTGTTAAGCCACTGCGACCTGCACGTCTCTTCCAAGGGGCATTTAAACCGTCTTGTTAAGCTGCTGCGACCAGCATGTCTCTTTCAAGGGGCATTTAAACCATCTTGTTAAGCTACTGCGACCTCCACCGCACTTCCAAGGGGCATTTAAACCGTCTTGTTAAGCTACTGCGACCTGCACATCTCTGTCAAGGGGCATTTAACCTGTCTTGTTAAGCTACTGCGACCTCCACCGCTCTTCCAAGGGGCATTTAAACCGTCTTGTTAACCTACTGCGACCTGCACGTCTCTTCCAAGTGGCATTTAAACTGTCTTGTTAAGCTACTGCGACCTGCACGTCTCTTCCAAGGGGCATTTAAACTGTCTTGTTAAGCTACTGCGACCTCCACCTCTCTTCCATGGGGCATTTAAACTGTATTGTTAAGCTACTGCGACCTGCAAGCCTATTCTAAGGGGCATTTAAACCCTCTTGTTAAGATCCTGCGACCTGCATGTCTCTTCCAAGGGGGATTTAAACCGTCTTGTTAAGCTACTGCTACCTGCACGTCACTTCCAAGGGGCATGTAAACCGTCTTATTAAGCTACTGTGACCTGCATGTCTCTTCCAAGGGGAATTTAAACCGTCTTGTTATGCTACTGCGACCTGCAGTTCTCTTCCATGGCGCATTTAAACCTTCTTTTTAAGCTCCTGCGACTTGATCGTCTCTTCCAAGTGGCATTTAAACCATCTTGTTAAGCTTCTGTAACCTCCACCACTTTTCCAAGCGGCATTTAAACCGTCTTGTTAAGCTACTGCGACCTGCACGTCTCTTCCAAGTGGCATTTAAACCGTCTTTTTAAGCTGCTGCAACCTGCATGTCTCTTCCAAGGGGCATTTAAACCATCGTGTTAAGCTTCTGCGAACTCCACCGCTCTTCCAAGGGACATTTAAACCATCTTGTTAAGCTACTGCGACCTGCACATCTCTTCCAAGGGGCATTTAATCCGTCTTGTTAAGCTACTGTAACTTGCAAGTCTCTGCCAAGGGGCATTTAAACCATCTTGTTAAGCTACTGTAACCTCCACCACTTTTCCACGGGGCATTTAATCCGTCTTGTTAAGCTACTGCGACCTGCACGTCTCTTCCAAGGGGCATTTAAACTGTCTTGTTAAGCTACTGCGACCTGCATGTCTCTTCCAAGGGGCATTTAAACCGTCTTGTTAAGTCTCTGCGACCTGCACGTCTTTTCCTAGGGGCATTTAAACAGTCTTGTTAAGCTGCTTCGACCTACATGTTTCTTCCAAGTGGCATTTAAACTGTCTTGTTAAGCTACTGCGACCTCCACCGCTCTTCCAAGGAGCATTTAAACTGTCTTGTTAAGCTACTGCGACCTGCACGTCTCTTCCAAGGGGCATTTAAAACCTCTTGTTAATCTCCTGCGACCTGCACGTCTCTTGAAAGGGGCATTTAAACCCTCTTGTTAAGCTACTGCGACCTGCACGTCTCTTCCAAGGGGCATTTAGATTGTCTTGTTAAGCTACTGCGACCTCCACCTCTCTTCCAAGGGGCATTTAAAGCGTCTTGTTAAGCTTCTGCGACCTTCACGTCTCTTCCAAGGCGCATTTAAACAGTCTTTTTACGCTACTGTGACTTGAACGTCTCTTCCAAGGGGCATTTAAACCATCTTGTTAAGCTACTGCGACCTGCACGTCTCTTCCAAGGGGCATTTAAACCGTCTTATTAAGCTACTGCGACCTCCACCGCTCTTCCAAGGGGCATTTAAACCATCTTGTTAAGCTACTGCGACCTCCACCGCTCTTCCAAGGGGCATTTAAACCATCTTGTTAAGCTACTGCGACCTGCACGTCTCTTCCAAGCAGCATTTAAACCGTCTTATTAAGCTACTGCGACCTGCACGTCTCTTCCCCGGGGCATTTAAACTGTATTGTTAAGCTACTGCGACCTGCAAGCCTATTCTAAGGGGCATTTAAACCCTCTTTTTAAGCTCCTGCGACTTGATCGTCTCTTCCAAGGGGCATTTAAACTGTCTTGTTAAGCTACTGTAACCTCCACCACTTTTCCAAGGGGCATTTAAACCGTCTTGTTAAGCTACTGCGACTTGCACGTCTCTTCCAAGGGGCTTTTAAACTGTCTTGTTAAGCTACTGCGACCTGCATGTCTCTTCCAAGGGGCATTTAAACCGTCTTGTTAAGCCTCTGCGACCTGCACGTCTCTTCCAAGGGTCATTTAAACCGTCTTCTTAAGCTGCTGCGACCTGCATGTCTCTTCCAAGGGGCATTTAAACCATCGTGATAAGCTACTGCGACCTCCATCGCTCTTCCAAGGGGCATTTAAACCATCTTGCTAAGCTACTGCGACCTGCACATCTCTTCCAAGGGGCATTTAAACCGTCTTGTTAAGCTACTGTAATCTGCACTTCTCTTCCAAGTGGCATTTAAACCGTCTTGTTAAGCTACTGTAACCTCCACCACTTATCCACGGGGCATTTAAACCGTCTTGATAAGCTACTGCGACCTACACGTCTCTTCCAAGGGGCATTTAAACTGTCTTGTTAAGCTACTGCGACCTGCAAGCCTATTCTAAGGGGCATTTAAACCCTCTTGTTAAGATCCTCTGACCTGCATGTCTCTTCCAAGGGGGATTTAAACCGTCTTGTTAAGCTACTGCTACCTGCACGTCTCTTCCAAGGGGCATTTAAACCGTCTTGTTAAGCTACTGCGACCTGCTCGTCTCTTCCAAGGGGCATTTAAACCGTCTTGTTATGCTACTGCGACCTGCACTTCTCTTCCAAGGCGCATTTAAACCTTCTTTTTAAGCTCCTGATACTTGATCGTCTCTTCCAAGGGGCATTTAAACCATCTTGTTAAGCTACTGCGACCTGCAAGTCTCTTCCAAGGGGCATTTAAACAAGTCTTGTTAAGCTACTGCGACCTGCAAGTCTCTTCCAAGGGGCATTTAAAAAATCGTGTTAAGCTACTGTAACCTCCACCACTTTTCCAAGGGGCATTTAAACCGTCTTTTAAGCTACTGCGACTTGCACTTCTCTACCAAGGGGCTTTTAAACCGTCTTGTTAAGCTAATGCGACCTGCATGCCTCTTCCAAGGGGCATTTAAATCGTTTTGTTAAGCCTCTACGACCTGCACGTCTCTTCCAAGGGGCATTTAAACCGTCTTTTTATGCTGCTGCGACATGCATGTCTCTTCCAAGGGGCATTTAAACCATCGTGTTAAGCTACTGCGACCTCCACCGCTCTTCCAAGGGGCATATAAACCATCTTGTTAAGCTACTGCGACCTGCTCGTCTCTTCCAAGGGGCATTTAAACCGTCTTGTTAAGCTACTGCGACCTGCACGTCTCTTCCAAGGCGAATTTAAACCGTCTTTTTAAGCTACTGCGACTTGCACGTGTCTTCCAAGGGGCATTTAAACTGTCTTGTTAAGCTACTGCGACCTGCAAGCCTATTCTAAGGGGCATTTAAACCCTCTTGTTAAGATCCTGCGACCTGCTCTTCTCTTCCAAGGGGCATTTAAACCTTCTTTTTAAGCTACTGCGACCTGCATGTTTCTTTTAAGGGGGATTTAAACCGTCTTGTTAAGCTACTGCGACCTGCACGTCTCTTCCAAGGGGCATTTAAACCATCTTCTTAAGCTACTGCTACCTGCAGGTCTCTTCCAAGGGTCATTTAAACCGTCTTGTTAAGCTACTGCTACCTGCACGTCTCTTCCAAGGGGCATTTAAACCATCTTGTTAAGCTACTGCGACCTGCATGTCTCTTCAAAGGGGAATTTAAACTGTCTTGTTATGCTACTGCGACCTGCAGTTCTCTTCCATGGCGCATTTAAACCTTCTTTTTAAGCTCCTGCGACTTGATCGTCTCTTCCAAGGGGCATTTAAACCATCTTGTTAAGCTACTGTAACCTCCACCACTTTTCAAAGGGGCATTTAAACCGTCTTGTTAAGCTACTGCGACCTGCACATCTCTTCCAAGGGGCATTTAAACCGTCTTGTTAAGCTACTGTAACTTGCACTTCTCTTCCAAGTGGCATTTAAACCGTCTTGTTAAGCTACTGTAACCTCCACCACTTTTCCACGGGGCATTTAAACCGTCTTGATAAGCTACTGCGACCTACACGTCTCTTCCAAGGGGCATTTAAACTGTCTTGTTAAGCTACTGCGACCTGCAAGCCTATTCTAAGGGGCATTTAAACCCTCTTGTTAAGATCCTGTGACCTGCATGTCTCTTCCAAGGGGGATTTAAACCGTCTTGTTAAGCTACTGCTACCTGCACGTCTCTTCCAAGGGGCATTTAAACCGTCTTGTTAAGCTACTGCGACCTGCTCGTCTCTTCCAAGGGGCATTTAAACCGTCTTGTTATGGTACTGCGACCTGCACTTCTCTTCCAAGGCGCATTTAAACCTTCTTTTTAAGCTCCTGATACTTGATCGTCTCTTCCAAGGGGCATTTAAACCATCTTGTTAAGCTACTGCGACCTGCATGTCTCTTCCAAGGGGCATTTAAACCGTCTTGTTAAGCTACTGCGATCTGCACGTCTCTTCCAAGGGGCATTTAAACCATCGTGTTAAGCTACTGTAACCTCCACCACTTTTCCAAGGGGCATTTAAACTGTCTTTTAAGCTACTGTGACTTGCACTTCTCTTCCAAGGGGCTTTTAAACCGTCTTGTTAAGCTACTGCGACCTGTATGCCTCTTCCAAGGGGCATTTAAATCGTTTTGTTAAGCCTCTACGACCTGCATGTCTCTTCCAAGGGGCATTTAAACCGTCTTTTTAAGCTGCTGCGACCTGCATGTCTCTTCCAAGGGGCATTTAAACCATCGTGTTAAGCTACTGCGACCTCCACCGCTCTTCCAAGGGGCATTTAAACCATCTTGTTAAGCTACTGCGACCTGCACGTCTCTTCCAAGGGGGATTTAAACCGTCTTGTTAAGCTACTGCGACCTGCAAGCCTATTCTAAGGGGCATTTAAACCCTCTTGTTAAGATCCTGCGACCTGCACTTCTCTTCCAAGGGGCATTTAAACCGTCTTGTTAAGCTACTGTGATCTGCACGTCTCTTCCAAGGGGCATTTAAACTGTCTTGTTAAGCTACTGCGACCTGCAAGCCTATTCTAAGGGGCATTTAAACCCTCTTGTTAAGATCCTGCGACCTGCACTTCACTTCCAAGGGGTATTTAAAACGTCTTGTTAAGCAACTGTGACCTGCATGTCTCTTCCAAGGCCAATTTAATCCGTCTTGTTAAGCTACTGCGAACTGCTTGTCTCTTCTAAGGGGCATTTAAACCTTCTTTTTAAGCTACTGCTACCTGCACGTCTCTTCCAAGGGGCATTTAAACCGTCTTGTTAAGCTACTGCTACCTGCAGGTCTCTTCCAAGGGGCATTTAAACCGTCTTGTTAAGCTACTGCTACCTGCACGTCTCTTCCAAGGGGCATTTAAACCGTCTTGTTAAGCTACTGCGACCTGCATGTCTCTTCCAAGGGGAATTTAAACCGTCTTGTTATGCTACTGCGACCTGCAGTTCTCTTCCATGGCGCATTTAAACCTTCTTTTTAAGCTCCTGCGACTTGATCGTCTCTTCCAAGGGGCATTTAAACCATCTTGTTAAGCTACTGCAACCTCCACCACTTTTCCAAGGGGCATTTAAACCATCTTGTTAAGCTACTGCGACTTGCACGTCTCTTCCAAGGGGCATTTAATCCGTCTTGTTAAGCTACTGTAATTTGCAAGTCTCTGCCAAGGGGCATTTAAACCATTTTGTTAAGCTACTGTAACCTCCACCACTTTTCCACGGGGCATTTAAACCGTCTTGTTAAGCTACTGCGACCTGCACGTCTCTTCCTAGTGGCATTTAAACCGTCTTTTTAAGCTGCTGCAACATGCATGTCTCTTCCAAGGGGCATTTAAACCATCGTGTTAAGCTTCTGCGACCTCCACCGCTCTTCCAAGGGGCATTTAAACCATCTTGTTAAGCTACTGCGACCTCCACCACTTTTCCCTGGGGCATTTAATCTGTCTTGTTAAGCTACTGCGACCTGCACATCTCTTCCAAGGGGCATTTAATCCGTCTTGTTAAGCTACTGCAACCTCCACCACTTTTCCATGGGGCATTTAATCTGTCTTGTTAAGCTACTGCGACCTGCACGTCTCTTCCAAGGGGCATTTAAATTGTCTTGTTAAGCTACTGCGACCTGCATGTCTCTTCCAAGGGGCATTTAAACCGTCTTGTTAAGCCTCTGCGACCTGCACGTGTTTTCCTAGGGGCATTTAAACAGTCTTGTTAAGCTGCTTCGACCTGCATGTTTCTTCCAAGTGGCATTTAAACTGTCTTGTTAAGCCTCTACGACATGCACGTCTCTTCCAAGGGGCATTTAAACCGTCTTTTTAAGCTGCTGCGACCTGCATGTCTCTTCCAAGGGGCATTTAAATCATCGTGTTAAGCTACTGCGACCTCCACCGCTCTTCCAAGGGGCATTTAAACCATCTTGTTAAGCTACTGCGACCTGCACATCTCTTCCAAGGGGCATTTAAACCATCTTGTTAAGCTACTGTAACCTCCACCACTTTTCCACGGGGCATTTAAACCGTCTTTATTAAGCTACTGCGACCTGCACGTCTCTTCCAAGGTGCATTTAAACCATCTTGTTAAGCTACTGCGACCTGCATGTCTCTTCCAAGGGGCATTTAAAGCGTCTTGTTAAGCCTCTACGACCTGCACGTCTTTTCCTAGGGGCATTTAAACTGTCTTGTTAAGCTGCTTCGACCTGCATGTTTCTTCCAAGTGGCATTTAAACTGTCTTGTTAAGCTACTGCAACCTCCACCGCTCTTCCAAGGTTCATTTAAACTGTCTTGTTAAGCTACTGCGACCTGCACGTCTCTTCCAAGGGGCATTTAAACCGTCTTGTTAAGCTACTGCGACCAGCAAGCCTATTCCAAGGGGCATTTAAACCCTCTTGTTAAGCTACTGCGACCTGCACATCTCTTCCAAGGGAGATTTAAACCGTCTTGTTAAGCTACTGCGACCTGCACGTCTCTTCCAAGGGGCATTTAAACCGTCTTGTTAAGCTACTGCGACCTGCTCGTCTCTTCCAAGGGCCATTTAAACCGTCTTGTTAAGCTACTGCGACCTGCACGTCTCTTCCAAGGTGCATGTAAACCGTCTTTTTTAACTACTGCGACCTGCACATCTCTTCCAAGGGAGATTTAAACCGTTTTGTTAAGCTACTGCGACCTGCACGTCTCTTCCAAGGGTCATTTAAACCGTCTTGTTAAGTTACTGCGACCTGCACATCTCTTCCAAGGGGCATTTAAACCGTCTTGTTAAGCAGCTGCGACCTGCATGTCTCTTCCAAGGGGCATTTAAACCATCTTGTTAAGCTACTGCGACCTCCACCGCACTTAAAAGGGGCATTTAAACCGTCTTGTTAAGCTACTGCGACCTCCACCTCTCTTCCAAGAGGCATTTAAAACGTCTTATTAAGCTACTGCGACCTGCACGTCTCTTCCACGGGGCATTTAAACTGTATTGTTAAGCTACTGCGACCTGCAAGCCTATTCTAAGGGGCATTTAAACCCTCTTGTTAAGATACTGCGACCTGCATGTCTCTTCCAAGGGGGATTTAAACCGTCTTGTTAAGCTACTGCTACCTGCACGTCTCTTCCAAGGGGCATTTAAACCGTCTTGTTAAGCTACTGCGACCTGCTCGTCTCTTCCAAGGGGCATTTAAACGGTCTTGTTAAGCTACTGCGACCTGCATTTCTCTTCTAAGTCGCATTTAAACCTTCTTTTTAAGCTCCTGCGACTTGATCGTCTCTTCCAAGGGGCATTTAAACCATCTTGTTAAGCTACTGTAACCTCCACCACTTTTGCAAGGGGCATTTAAAACGTCTTGTTAAGCTACTGCGACTTGCACGTCTCTTCCAAGGGGCTTTTAAACCATCTTGTTAAGCTACTGCGACCTGCATGTCTCTTCCAAGGGGCATTTAAACCGTCTTGTTAAGCCTCTGCGACCTGCACGTCTCTTCCAAGGGTCATTTAAACCATCGTGATAAGCTACTGCGACCTCCACCGCTCTTCCAAGGGACATTTAAACCATCTTGTTAAGCTACTGCGACCTGCACATCTCTTCCAAGGGGCATTTAAACAGTCTTGTTAAGCTACTGTAACTTGCACTTCTCTTCCAAGGGGCATTTAAACCATCTTGTTAAGCTACTGTAACCTCCACCACTTTTCCACGGGGCATTTAAACCATCTTGTTAAGCTACTGCGACCTGCAAGCCTATTCTAAGGGGCATTTAAACCCTCTTGTTAAGATCCTGCGACTTGCTCGTCTCTACCAAGTGGGATTTAAACTGTCTTGTTAAGCTACTGCTACCTGCACGTCTCTTCCAAGGGGCATTTAAACCATCTTGTTAAGCTACTGCGACCTGCTCTTCTCTTCCAAGGGGCATTTAAACCGTCTTGTTATGCTACTGCGACCTGCACTTATCTTCCAAGGCGCATTTAAACCTTCTTATTAAGCTCCTGATACTTGATCGTCTCTTCCAAGGGGCATTCAAACCATCTTGTTAAGCTACTGTAACCTCCACCACTTTTCCAAGGGGCATTTAAAACGTCTTGTTAAGCTACTGCGACTTGCATGTCTCTTCCAAGGGGCATTTAAACCGTCTTGTTAAGCCTCTACGACATGCACGTCTCTTCCAAGGGGCATTTAAACCGTCTTTTTATGCTGCTGCGACCTGCATGTCTCTTCCAAGGGGCATTTAAACCATCGTGTTAAGCTACTGCGACCTCCACCGCTCTTCCAAGGGGCATTTAAACCATCTTGTTAAGCTACTGCGACCTGCACATCTCTTCCAAGGGGCATTTAAACCGTCTTGTTAAGCTACTGTAACCTCCACCACTTTTCCACGGGGCATTTAAACCGTCTTGTTAAGCTACTGCAACCTGTACTTCTCTTCCAAGGTGCATTTAAACTGTCTTGTTAAGCTACTGCGACCTGCATGTCTCTTCCAAGGGGCATTTAAACTGTCTTGTTAAGCCCCTGCGACCTGCACGTCTTTTACTAGGGGCATTTAAACAGTCTTGTTAAGCTGCTTCGACCTGCATGTTTCTTCCAAGTGGCATTTAAACTGTCTTGTTAAGCTACTGCGACCTCCACCGCTCTTCCAAGGGGCAGTTAAACTGTCTTGTTAAGCTACTGCGACCTGCACATCTCTTCCAAGGGTCATTTAAATCGTCTTGGTAAGCTACTGCGACCTGCAAGCCTCTTCCAAGGGGCATTTAAACCCTCTTGTTAAGCTACTGCGACCTGCATGTCTCTTCCAAGGGGCATTTAAACTGTCTTCTTTAGCTACTGCGACCTCCACCGTTCTTCCAAGGGGCATTTAAACCATCTTGTTAAGCTACTGCGACCTGCACGTCTCTTCCAAGGGGCATTTAAACTGTCTTGTTTAGCTTCTGCGATCTGCATGTCTCTTCCAAGGGGCATTTAAACCATCTTGTTAAGCTACTGCGACCTCCACGTCTCTTCCAAGGGGCATTTAAACCGTCTTGTTAAGCTGATGTGACCTGCATGTCTCTTCCAAGGGGCATTTAAACCGTCTTGTTAGGCTGATGTGACCTGCATGTCTCTTCCAAGGGGCATTTCAACCGTCTTGTTAAGCTACTGCGACGTCCACCGCACTTACATGGGGCATTTAAACAGTCTTGTTAAGCTACTGCGACTTGCACATCTCTTCCATGGGGCATTTAAACCGTCTTCTTAAGCTACTGTAACCTCCACCACTTTTCCAAGGGGCATTTAAACCATCTTGCTAAGCTACTGCGACCTGCACATCTCTTCCAAGGGGCATTTAAACCGTCTTGTTAAGCTACTGTAACATGCACTTCTCTTCCAAGTGGCATTTAAACCGTCTTGTTAAGCTACTGTAACCTCCACCACTTATCCACGGGGCATTTAAACCGTCTTGATAAGCTACTGCGACCTACACGTCTCTTCCAAGGGGCATTTAAACTGTCTTGTTAAGCTACTGCGACCTGCAAGCCTATTCTAAGGGGCATTTAAACCCTCTTGTTAAGATCCTCTGACCTGCATGTCTCTTCCAAGGGGGATTTAAACCGTCTTGTTAAGCTACTGCTACCTGCACGTCTCTTCCAAGGGGCATTTAAACCGTCTTGTTAAGCTACTGCGACCTGCTCGTCTCTTCCAAGGGGCATTTAAACCGTCTTGTTATGCTACTGCGACCTGCACTTCTCTTCCAAGGCGCATTTAAACCTTCTTTTTAAGCTCCTGATACTTGATCGTCTCTTCCAAGGGGCATTTAAACCATCTTGTTAAGCTACTGCGACCTGCAAGTCTCTTCCAAGGGGCATTTAAACAAGTCTTGTTAAGCTACTGCGACCTGCAAGTCTCTTCCAAGGGGCATTTAAAAAATCGTGTTAAGCTACTGTAACCTCCACCACTTTTCCAAGGGGCATTTAAACCGTCTTTTAAGCTACTGCGACTTGCACTTCTCTACCAAGGGGCTTTTAAACCGTCTTGTTAAGCTAATGCGACCTGCATGCCTCTTCCAAGGGGCATTTAAATCGTTTTGTTAAGCCTCTACGACCTGCACGTCTCTTCCAAGGGGCATTTAAACCGTCTTTTTATGCTGCTGCGACATGCATGTCTCTTCCAAGGGGCATTTAAACCATCGTGTTAAGCTACTGCGACCTCCACCGCTCTTCCAAGGGGCATATAAACCATCTTGTTAAGCTACTGCGACCTGCTCGTCTCTTCCAAGGGGCATTTAAACCGTCTTGTTAAGCTACTGCGACCTGCACGTCTCTTCCAAGGCGAATTTAAACCGTCTTTTTAAGCTACTGCGACTTGCACGTGTCTTCCAAGGGGCATTTAAACTGTCTTGTTAAGCTACTGCGACCTGCAAGCCTATTCTAAGGGGCATTTAAACCCTCTTGTTAAGATCCTGCGACCTGCTCTTCTCTTCCAAGGGGCATTTAAACCTTCTTTTTAAGCTACTGCGACCTGCATGTTTCTTTTAAGGGGGATTTAAACCGTCTTGTTAAGCTACTGCTACCTGCACGTCTCTTCCAAGGGGCATTTAAACCATCTTCTTAAGCTACTGCTACCTGCAGGTCTCTTCCAAGGGTCATTTAAACCGTCTTGTTAAGCTACTGCTACCTGCACGTCTCTTCCAAGGGGCATTTAAACCATCTTGTTAAGCTACTGCGACCTGCATGTCTCTTCAAAGGGGAATTTAAACTGTCTTGTTATGCTACTGCGACCTGCAGTTCTCTTCCATGGCGCATTTAAACCTTCTTTTTAAGCTCCTGCGACTTGATCGTCTCTTCCAAGGGGCATTTAAACCATCTTGTTAAGCTACTGTAACCTCCACCACTTTTCCAAGGGGCATTTAAACCGTCTTGTTAAGCTACTGCGACCTGCACATCTCTTCCAAGGGGCATTTAAACCGTCTTGTTAAGCTACTGTAACTTGCACTTCTCTTCCAAGTGGCATTTAAACCGTCTTGTTAAGCTACTGTAACCTCCACCACTTTTCCACGGGGCATTTAAACCGTCTTGATAAGCTACTGCGACCTACACGTCTCTTCCAAGGGGCATTTAAACTGTCTTGTTAAGCTACTGCGACCTGCAAGCCTATTCTAAGGGGCATTTAAACCCTCTTGTTAAGATCCTGTGACCTGCATGTCTCTTCCAAGGGGGATTTAAACCGTCTTGTTAAGCTACTGCTACCTGCACGTCTCTTCCAAGGGGCATTTAAACCGTCTTGTTAAGCTACTGCGACCTGCTCGTCTCTTCCAAGGGGCATTTAAACCGTCTTGTTATGGTACTGCGACCTGCACTTCTCTTCCAAGGCGCATTTAAACCTTCTTTTTAAGCTCCTGATACTTGATCGTCTCTTCCAAGGGGCATTTAAACCATCTTGTTAAGCTACTGCGACCTGCATGTCTCTTCCAAGGGGCATTTAAACCGTCTTGTTAAGCTACTGCGATCTGCACGTCTCTTCCAAGGGGCATTTAAACCATCGTGTTAAGCTACTGTAACCTCCACCACTTTTCCAAGGGGCATTTAAACTGTCTTTTAAGCTACTGTGACTTGCACTTCTCTTCCAAGGGGCTTTTAAACCGTCTTGTTAAGCTACTGCGACCTGTATGCCTCTTCCAAGGGGCATTTAAATCGTTTTGTTAAGCCTCTACGACCTGCATGTCTCTTCCAAGGGGCATTTAAACCGTCTTTTTAAGCTGCTGCGACCTGCATGTCTCTTCCAAGGGGGATTTAAACCGTCTTGTTAAGCTACTGCGACCTCCACCGCTCTTCCAAGGGGCATTTAAACCATCTTGTTAAGCTACTGCGACCTGCACGTCTCTTCCAAGGGGGATTTAAACCGTCTTGTTAAGCTACTGCGACCTGCAAGCCTATTCTAAGGGGCATTTAAACCCTCTTGTTAAGATCCTGCGACCTGCACTTCTCTTCCAAGGGGCATTTAAACCGTCTTGTTAAGCTACTGTGATCTGCACGTCTCTTCCAAGGGGCATTTAAACTGTCTTGTTAAGCTACTGCGACCTGCAAGCCTATTCTAAGGGGCATTTAAACCCTCTTGTTAAGATCCTGCGACCTGCACTTCACTTCCAAGGGGCATTTAAAACGTCTTGTTAAGCAACTGTGACCTGCATGTCTCTTCCAAGGCCAATTTAATCCGTCTTGTTAAGCTACTGCGAACTGCTTGTCTCTTCCAAGGGGCATTTAAACCTTCTTTTTAAGCTACTGCTACCTGCACGTCTCTTCCAAGGGGCATTTAAACCGTCTTGTTAAGCTACTGCTACCTGCAGGTCTCTTCCAAGGGGCATTTAAACCGTCTTGTTAAGCTACTGCTACCTGCACGTCTCTTCCAAGGGGCATTTAAACCGTCTTGTTAAGCTACTGCGACCTGCATGTCTCTTCCAAGGGGAATTTAAACCGTCTTGTTATGCTACTGCGACCTGCAGTTCTCTTCCATGGCGCATTTAAACCTTCTTTTTAAGCTCCTGCGACTTGATCGTCTCTTCCAAGGGGCATTTAAACCATCTTGTTAAGCTACTGCAACCTCCACCACTTTTCCAAGGGGCATTTAAACCATCTTGTTAAGCTACTGCGACTTGCACGTCTCTTCCAAGGGGCATTTAATCCGTCTTGTTAAGCTACTGTAATTTGCAAGTCTCTGCCAAGGGGCATTTAAACCATTTTGTTAAGCTACTGTAACCTCCACCACTTTTCCACGGGGCATTTAAACCGTCTTGTTAAGCTACTGCGACCTGCACGTCTCTTCCTAGTGGCATTTAAACCGTCTTTTTAAGCTGCTGCAACATGCATGTCTCTTCCAAGGGGCATTTAAACCATCGTGTTAAGCTTCTGCGACCTCCACCACTCTTCCAAGGGGCATTTAAACCATCTTGTTAAGCTACTGCGACCTCCACCACTTTTCCATGGGGCATTTAATCTGTCTTGTTAAGCTACTGCGACCTGCACATCTCTTCCAAGGGGCATTTAATCCGTCTTGTTAAGCTACTGCAACCTCCACCACTTTTCCATGGGGCATTTAATCTGTCTTGTTAAGCTACTGCGACCTGCACGTCTCTTCCAAGGGGCATTTAAATTGTCTTGTTAAGCTACTGCGACCTGCATGTCTCTTCCAAGGGGCATTTAAACCGTCTTGTTAAGCCTCTGCGACCTGCACGTGTTTTCCTAGGGGCATTTAAACAGTCTTGTTAAGCTGCTTCGACCTGCATGTTTCTTCCAAGTGGCATTTAAACTGTCTTGTTAAGCCTCTACGACATGCACGTCTCTTCCAAGGGGCATTTAAACCGTCTTTTTAAGCTGCTGCGACCTGCATGTCTCTTCCAAGGGGCATTTAAATCATCGTGTTAAGCTACTGCGACCTCCACCGCTCTTCCAAGGGGCATTTAAACCATCTTGTTAAGCTACTGCGACCTGCACATCTCTTCCAAGGGGCATTTAAACCATCTTGTTAAGCTACTGTAACCTCCACCACTTTTCCACGGGGCATTTAAACCGTCTTTATTAAGCTACTGCGACCTGCACGTCTCTTCCAAGGTGCATTTAAACCGTCTTGTTAAGCTACTGCGACCTGCATGTCTCTTCCAAGGGGCATTTAAAGCGTCTTGTTAAGCCTCTACGACCTGCACGTCTTTTCCTAGGGGCATTTAAACTGTCTTGTTAAGCTGCTTCGACCTGCATGTTTCTTCCAAGTGGCATTTAAACTGTCTTGTTAAGCTACTGCAACCTCCACCGCTCTTCCAAGGTTCATTTAAACTGTCTTGTTAAGCTACTGCGACCTGCACGTCTCTTCCAAGGGGCATTTAAACCGTCTTGTTAAGCTACTGCGACCAGCAAGCCTATTCCAAGGGGCATTTAAACCCTCTTGTTAAGCTACTGCGACCTGCACATCTCTTCCAAGGGAGATTTAAACCGTCTTGTTAAGCTACTGCGACCTGCACGTCTCTTCCAAGGGGCATTTAAACCGTCTTGTTAAGCTACTGCGACCTGCTCGTCTCTTCCAAGGGCCATTTAAACCGTCTTGTTAAGCTACTGCGACCTGCACGTCTCTTCCAAGGTGCATGTAAACCGTCTTTTTTAACTACTGCGACCTGCACATCTCTTCCAAGGGAGATTTAAACCGTTTTGTTAAGCTACTGCGACCTGCACGTCTCTTCCAAGGGTCATTTAAACCGTCTTGTTAAGTTACTGCGACCTGCACATCTCTTCCAAGGGGCATTTAAACCGTCTTGTTAAGCAGCTGCGACCTGCATGTCTCTTCCAAGGGGCATTTAAACCATCTTGTTAAGCTACTGCGACCTCCACCGCACTTAAAAGGGGCATTTAAACCGTCTTGTTAAGCTACTGCGACCTCCACCTCTCTTCCAAGAGGCATTTAAAACGTCTTATTAAGCTACTGCGACCTGCACGTCTCTTCCACGGGGCATTTAAACTGTATTGTTAAGCTACTGCGACCTGCAAGCCTATTCTAAGGGGCATTTAAACCCTCTTGTTAAGATACTGCGACCTGCATGTCTCTTCCAAGGGGGATTTAAACCGTCTTGTTAAGCTACTGCTACCTGCACGTCTCTTCCAAGGGGCATTTAAACCGTCTTGTTAAGCTACTGCGACCTGCTCGTCTCTTCCAAGGGGCATTTAAACGGTCTTGTTAAGCTACTGCGACCTGCATTTCTCTTCTAAGTCGCATTTAAACCTTCTTTTTAAGCTCCTGCGACTTGATCGTCTCTTCCAAGGGGCATTTAAACCATCTTGTTAAGCTACTGTAACCTCCACCACTTTTGCAAGGGGCATTTAAAACGTCTTGTTAAGCTACTGCGACTTGCACGTCTCTTCCAAGGGGCTTTTAAACCATCTTGTTAAGCTACTGCGACCTGCATGTCTCTTCCAAGGGGCATTTAAACCGTCTTGTTAAGCCTCTGCGACCTGCACGTCTCTTCCAAGGGTCATTTAAACCATCGTGATAAGCTACTGCGACCTCCACCGCTCTTCCAAGGGACATTTAAACCATCTTGTTAAGCTACTGCGACCTGCACATCTCTTCCAAGGGGCATTTAAACAGTCTTGTTAAGCTACTGTAACTTGCACTTCTCTTCCAAGGGGCATTTAAACCATCTTGTTAAGCTACTGTAACCTCCACCACTTTTCCACGGGGCATTTAAACCATCTTGTTAAGCTACTGCGACCTGCAAGCCTATTCTAAGGGGCATTTAAACCCTCTTGTTAAGATCCTGCGACTTGCTCGTCTCTACCAAGTGGGATTTAAACTGTCTTGTTAAGCTACTGCTACCTGCACGTCTCTTCCAAGGGGCATTTAAACCATCTTGTTAAGCTACTGCGACCTGCTCTTCTCTTCCAAGGGGCATTTAAACCGTCTTGTTATGCTACTGCGACCTGCACTTATCTTCCAAGGCGCATTTAAACCTTCTTATTAAGCTCCTGATACTTGATCGTCTCTTCCAAGGGGCATTCAAACCATCTTGTTAAGCTACTGTATCCTCCACCACTTTTCCAAGGGGCATTTAAAACGTCTTGTTAAGCTACTGCGACTTGCATGTCTCTTCCAAGGGGCATTTAAACCGTCTTGTTAAGCCTCTACGACATGCACGTCTCTTCCAAGGGGCATTTAAACCGTCTTTTTATGCTGCTGCGACCTGCATGTCTCTTCCAAGGGGCATTTAAACCATCGTGTTAAGCTACTGCGACCTCCACCGCTCTTCCAAGGGGCATTTAAACCATCTTGTTAAGCTACTGCGACCTGCACATCTCTTCCAAGGGGCATTTAAACCGTCTTGTTAAGCTACTGTAACCTCCACCACTTTTCCACGGGGCATTTAAACCGTCTTGTTAAGCTACTGCAACCTGTACTTCTCTTCCAAGGTGCATTTAAACTGTCTTGTTAAGCTACTGCGACCTGCATGTCTCTTCCAAGGGGCATTTAAACTGTCTTGTTAAGCCCCTGCGACCTGCACGTCTTTTACTAGGGGCATTTAAACAGTCTTGTTAAGCTGCTTCGACCTGCATGTTTCTTCCAAGTGGCATTTAAACTGTCTTGTTAAGCTACTGCGACCTCCACCGCTCTTCCAAGGGGCAGTTAAACTGTCTTGTTAAGCTACTGCGACCTGCACATCTCTTCCAAGGGTCATTTAAATCGTCTTGGTAAGCTACTGCGACCTGCAAGCCTCTTCCAAGGGGCATTTAAACCCTCTTGTTAAGCTACTGCGACCTGCATGTCTCTTCCAAGAGGCATTTAAACTGTCTTCTTTAGCTACTGCGACCTCCACCGTTCTTCCAAGGGGCATTTAAACCATCTTGTTAAGCTACTGCGACCTGCACGTCTCTTCCAAGGGGCATTTAAACTGTCTTGTTTAGCTTCTGCGATCTGCATGTCTCTTCCAAGGGGCATTTAAACCATCTTGTTAAGCTACTGCGACCTCCACGTCTCTTCCAAGGGGCATTTAAACCATCTTGTTAAGCTGATGTGACCTGCATGTCTCTTCCAAGGGGCATTTAAACCGTCTTGTTAGGCTGATGTGACCTGCATGTCTCTTCCAAGGGGCATTTCAACCGTCTTGTTAAGCTCCTGCGACGTCCACCGCACTTACATGCGGCATTTAAACAGTCTTGTTAAGCTACTGCGACTTGCACATCTCTTCCATGCGGCATTTAAACCGTCTTCTTAAGCTACTGTAACCTCCACCACTTTTCCAAGGGGCATTTAAACCGTCTTGTTAAGCTACTGCGACCTCCACCGCACTTCCAAGGGGCATTTAAACCGTCTTGTTAAGCTACTGCGACCTGCACGTCTTTTTCAAGAGGCATTTAAACTGTCTCGTTAAGCTACTGCGACCTCCACCGCTCTTCCAAGGGGCATTTACACCGTCTTGTTAAGCTGCTGTGACCTGCATGTCTCTTTCAAGGGGCATTTAAACTGTCTTGTTAAGCTACTGCGACCTGCATGTCTCTTCCAAGGGGCATTTAAACCGTCTTGTTAAGCTACTGCGACCTCCACGTCTCTTCCAAGGGGCATTTAAACCGTCTTGTTAAGATGCTGTGACCTGCATGTCTATTCCAAGGGGCATTTAAACTATCTTGTTAAGCTACTGCGACCTCCACCGCACTTCCAAGGGGCATTTAAACCGTCTTATTAAGCTACTGCGACCTGCACGTCTCTTCCAAGTGGCATTTAAACCGTTTTGTTAAGCTACTGCGACCTGCACATCTCTTTCAAGGGGCATTTAAACTGTCTTGTTAAGCTACTGCGACCTCCACCGCTCTTCCAAGGGGCATTTAAACCGTCTTGTTAAGCTACTGCGACCTCTACGTCTCTTCCAAGGGGCATTTAAACCGTCTTGTTAAGCTGCTGTGACCTGCATGTCTATTCCAAGGGGCATTTAAACCGTCTTGTTAAGCTACTGCGACCTCCACCGCACTTCCAAGGGGCATTTAAACCGTCTTGTTAAGCTACTGCGACCTGCACGTGTCTTCCAAGGGGCAATTAAATCATCTTGTTAAGCTACTGCGACCTCCACCTCTCTTCCAAGGTGCATTTAAACCGTCTTATTAAGCTACTGCGACCTGCACATCTCTTCAAAGGGGCATTTAAACCGTCTTATTATGCTACTGCGACCTGCATGTCTCTTCCAAGGGTCATTTAAACTGTCTTGTTAAGCTACTGCGACCTCCACCACTCTTCCAAGGGGAATTTAAACCGTGTTGTTAAGCTACTGCGTCCTGCAAGTCTCTTCCAAGGGGCATTTAAACCATCTTGTTAAGCTACTGCGACCTGCAAGCCTATTCCAAGGGGCATTTAAACCCTCTTGTTAAGCTGCTGCGACCTGCACGTCTCTTCCAATGGGGATTTAAACCGTCTTGTTAAGCTACTGCGACCTGCACGTCTCTTCCAAGGGGCATTTAAACCGTCTTGTTAAGCTACTGCGACCTGCTCGTCTATTCCAAGGGGCATTTAAACCGTCTTGTTAAGCTACTGCGACCTGCACGTCTCTTCCAAGGTGCATTTAAACTGTCTTGTTAAGCTAATGCGACCTCCACCGCTCTTCCAAGGGGCATTTAAACCATCTTGTTAAGCTACTGCGACATGCACCGCTCTTCCAAGGGGCATTTAAACCATCTTGTTAAGCCTCTGCGACCTGCACGTCTCTTCCAAGGGGCATTTAAACCGTCTTTTTAAGCTGCTG
The DNA here is from genome assembly GCF_046119375.1 of Phyllobates terribilis. Taxonomy (NCBI): domain Eukaryota; kingdom Metazoa; phylum Chordata; class Amphibia; order Anura; family Dendrobatidae; genus Phyllobates; species Phyllobates terribilis. Next base: position 1,032,340 of record NW_027362964.1, read on the forward strand.
CGTCCTGCATGTCTCTTCCAAGGGGCATTTAAACCATCTTGATAAGCTACTGCAACCTCCACCGCTCTTCCAAGGGGCATTTAAACCATCTCGTTAAGCTACTGCGACCTGCACATCTCTTCCAAGGGGCTTTTAAACCGTCTTGTTAAGCTACTGCGACCTGCTCTTCTATTCCAAGGGGCATTTAAACCGTCTTGTTAAGCTACTGTAACTTGCACGTCTCTTATAAGGGGCATTTAAACCGTCTTGTTAAGCTACTGCTACATGCAAGCCTATTCCAAGGGGGCATTTAAACCGTCTTGTTAAGCTACTGCGACCTGCACCTCTCTTCCACGGGGCATTTAAACCGTCTTGTTAAGCTACTGCGAGCTGCATGTTTCTTCCAAGTGGCATTTAAACTGTCTTGTTAAGCTACTGCGACCTCCACCGCTCTTCCAAAGGACATTTAAACTGTCTTGTTAAGCTACTGCGACCTGCACGTCCCTTCCAAGGGGCATTTAAATCGTCTTGGTAAGCTACTGCGACCTGCAAGCCTATTCCACGGGGCATTTAAACCATCTTATTCAGCTACTGTGACCTGCACGTAACTTCCAAGGGGCAATTAAACCCTCTTGTTAAGCTATTGCAACCTGCACATCTCTTCCAAGGGGCATTTAAACTGTCTTCTTAAGATACTGCGACCTCCACCGCTCTTCCAAGGGGCATTTAAACCATCTTGTTAAGCTACTGCGACCTGCACGTCTCTTCCAAGTGGCATTTAAACCGTCTTGTTAAGCGTCTGCGACTTGCACGTCTCTTCCAAGGGCATTTAAACTGTCTTGTTAAGCTACTGCGACCTCCACCTCTCTTCCAATGGGCATTTAAACCGTCTTGTTAAGCTACTGCGACCTGCACGTCTCTTCCAAGGGGCATTTAAACCGTCTGGTTAAGCTACTGCGACCTGCAAGCCAATTCCAAGGGGCATTTAAACCCTTTTGTTAAGCTGCTGCGACCTGCACGTCTCTTCCAAGGGGGATTTAAACCGTCTTGTTAAGCTGCTGCGTACGGCATGTCTCTTACAAGGGGCATTTAAACAATCTTTTTAAGCTACTGCGACCTCCACCGCTCTTCCAAGGGGCATTTAAACCATCTTGTTAAGCTACTGCGACTTGCACGTCTCTTCCAAGGGGCATTTAAACAATCTTGTTAAGCTACTGCGACCTCCAACGCTCTTCCAAGGGGCATTTAAACCATCTTGTTAAGCTACTGCGACTTGCACGTCTCTTCCATGGGGGATTTAAACTGTCTTGTTAAGCTACTGCGACTTGCACGTCTCTTCCATGGGGGATTTAAACCGTCTTGTTAAGCTACTGCGACCTGCTCGTCTTTCCCAAGGGGCATTTAAACTGTCTTGTTAAGCTACTGCGACTTGCATGACTCTTCCATGGCGCATTTAAACCGTTTTTTAAGCTACTGCGACTGGCACGTCTCTTCCAAGGGACATTTAAACCGTCTTGTTAAGCTACTGCGACCTGCATGTCTCTACCAAGGGACATTTAAACCGTCTTGTTAAACTATTGCGACCTGCACGTCTCTTCCAAGGGGCATTTAAACAATCTTGTTAAGATGCTGTGACCTGCATGTCTCTTCCAAGGGGCATTTAAACTGTCTTATTAAGCTACTACGATCTCCAACGCTCTTCCAAGGGGCATTTCATCTGTCTTGTAAAGCTACTGTGACCTCCACCGCACTTCGAAGGGGCATTTAAACCGTCTTGTTAAGCTACTGCGACCTGCACGTCTCTTTCAAGGGGCATTTAAACCGTCTTGTTAAGCTACTGCGACCTCCACCGCTCTTCCAAGGGGCATTTAAACCATCTTGTTAAGCTACTGCGACCTGCACGTCTCTTCCAAGTGGCATTTAAACCGTCTTGTTAAGCTACTGCGACCTGCATGTCTCTTCCAAGGGGCATTGAAACTGTCTTGTTAAGCTACTGCGACCTCCACCATTCTTCCAGGGGCATTTAAACCGTCTTGTTAAGCTACTGCGACCTGCAAGCCTATTCCAAGGGGCATTTAAACCCTCTTGTTAAGCTGCTGCGACCTGCACGTCTCTTCCAAGGGGGATTTAAGCCATCTTGTTAAGCTACTGCAACCTGCATGTCTCTACCAAGGGACATTTAAAACGTCTTTTAAGCTACTGCGACCTGCACGTCTCTTCCAAGGGATATTTAAACAGTCTTGTTAAGGTGCTGCGACCTGCATGTGTCTTCCAAAGGGCATTTAAACTGTCTTGTTAAGCTACTGCGACCTCCACCGCTCTTCCAAGGGGCATTTAAACTGTCTTGTTAAGCTGCTGCGAGCTGCACGTCTCTTCCAAGGGACATTTAAATCGTCTTGGTAAGCTACTGCGACCTGCAAGCCTCTTCCAAGGGGCATTTAAACCCTCTTGTTAATCTACTGCGACCTGCAAGCCTCTTCCAAGGGGCATTTAAACTGTCTTGTTAAGCTACTGCGACCTGCACGTCTCTTCCAAGGGGCATTTAAGTCGTCTTGGTAAGCTACTGCGACCTGCAAGCCTCTTCCAAGGGGCATTTAAACCCCCTTGTTAAGCTACTGCGACCTGCACGTCCCTTCCAAGGGGCATTTAAATCGTCTTGGTAAGCTACTGCGACCTGCAAGCCTATTCCACGGGGCATTTAAACCATCTTATTCAGCTACTGTGACCTGCACGTAACTTCCAAGGGGCAATTAAACCCTCTTGTTAAGCTATTGCAACCTGCACATCTCTTCCAAGGGGCATTTAAACTGTCTTCTTAAGATACTGCGACCTCCACCGCTCTTCCAAGGGGCATTTAAACCATCTTGTTAAGCTACTGCGACCTGCACGTCTCTTCCAAGTGGCATTTAAACCGTCTTGTTAAGCGTCTGCGACTTGCACGTCTCTTCCAAGGGCATTTAAACTGTCTTGTTAAGCTACTGCGACCTCCACCTCTCTTCCAATGGCCATTTAAACCGTCTTGTTAAGCTACTGCGACCTGCACGTCTCTTCCAAGGGGCATTTAAACCGTCTGGTTAAGCTACTGCGACCTGCAAGCCAATTCCAAGGGGCATTTAAACCCTTTTGTTAAGCTGCTGCGACCTGCACGTCTCTTCCAAGGGGGATTTAAACCGTCTTGTTAAGCTGCTGCGTACGGCATGTCTCTTCCAAGGGGCATTTAAACAATCTTTTTAAGCTACTGCGACCTCCACCGCTCTTCCAAGGGGCATTTAAACCATCTTGTTAAGCTACTGCGACTTGCACGTCTCTTCCAAGGGGCATTTAAACAATCTTGTTAAGCTACTGCGACCTCCAACGCTCTTCCAAGGGGCATTTAAACCATCTTGTTAAGCTACTGCGACTTGCACGTCTCTTCCATGGGGGATTTAAACTGTCTTGTTAAGCTACTGCGACTTGCACGTCTCTTCCATGGGGGATTTAAACCGTCTTGTTAAGCTACTGCGACCTGCTCGTCTTTCCCAAGGGGCATTTAAACTGTCTTGTTAAGCTACTGCGACTTGCATGCCTCTTCCATGGCGCATTTAAACCGTTTTTTAAGCTACTGCGACTGGCACGTCTCTTCCAAGGGACATTTAAACCGTCTTGTTAAGCTACTGCGACCTGCATGTCTCTACCAAGGGACATTTAAACCGTCTTGTTAAACTATTGCGACCTGCACGTCTCTTCCAAGGGGCATTTAAACAATCTTGTTAAGATGCTGTGACCTGCATGTCTCTTCCAAGGGGCATTTAAACTGTCTTATTAAGCTACTACGATCTCCAACGCTCTTCCAAGGGGCATTTCATCTGTCTTGTAAAGCTACTGTGACCTCCACCGCACTTCGAAGGGGCATTTAAACCGTCTTGTTAAGCTACTGCGACCTGCACGTCTCTTTCAAGGGGCATTTAAACCGTCTTGTTAAGCTACTGCGACCTCCACCGCTCTTCCAAGGGGCATTTAAACCATCTTGTTAAGCTACTGCGACCTGCACGTCTCTTCCAAGTGGCATTTAAACCGTCTTGTTAAGCTACTGCGACCTGCATGTCTCTTCCAAGGGGCATTGAAACTGTCTTGTTAAGCTACTGCGACCTCCACCATTCTTCCAGGGGCATTTAAACCGTCTTGTTAAGCTACTGCGACCTGCAAGCCTCTTCCAAGGGGCATTTAAACCATCTTGGTAAGCTACTGCGACCTGCAAGCCTATTCCAAGGGGCATTTAAACCCTCTTGTTAAGCTGCTGCGACCTGCACGTCTCTTCCAAGGGGGATTTAAGCCATCTTGTTAAGCTACTGCAACCTGCATGTCTCTACCAAGGGACATTTAAAACGTCTTTTAAGCTACTGCGACCTGCACGTCTCTTCCAAGGGATATTTAAACAGTCTTGTTAAGGTGCTGCGACCTGCATGTGTCTTCCAAAGGGCATTTAAACTGTCTTGTTAAGCTACTGCGACCTCCACCGCTCTTCCAAGGGGCATTTAAACTGTCTTGTTAAGCTGCTGCGAGCTGCACGTCTCTTCCAAGGGACATTTAAATCGTCTTGGTAAGCTACTGCGACCTGCAAGCCTCTTCCAAGGGGCATTTAAACCCTCTTGTTAATCTACTGCGACCTGCAAGCCTCTTCCAAGGGGCATTTAAACTGTCTTGTTAAGCTACTGCGACCTGCACGTCTCTTCCAAGGGGCATTTAAGTCGTCTTGGTAAGCTACTGCGACCTGCAAGCCTCTTCCAAGGGGCATTTAAACCCCCTTGTTAAGCTACTGCGACCTGCACGTCTCTTCCAAGGGGCATTTAAACTGTCTTTTTAAGCTACTGCGACCTCCTCCGCTCTTCCAAGGGGCATTTAAACCATCTTGTTAAGCTACTGCGACCTGCACGTCTCTTCCAAGGGGCATTTAAAAAGTCTTGGTAAGCTACTGCGACCTGCAAGCCTCTTCCAAGGGGCATTTAAACCGTCTTTATAAGCTGCTGCGAACTGCATGTCTCTTCCAAGGGGCATTTAAACCATCTTGTTAAGCTACTGCGACCTCCACCGCTCTTCCAAGGGGCATTTAAACCATCTTGTTAAGCTACTGCGACCTGCACGTCTCTTTCAAGGGGCATTTAAACCGTCTTGTTAAGCTACTGCGACCTGCACGTCTCTTATAAGGGGCATTTAAACTGTCTTGTTAAGCTACTGCGACCTGCACGTCTCTTCCAAGGGGCATTTAAACCGTCTTGTTAAGCTACTGCGACCTGCACGTCTCTTCCAAGGAGCATTTAAACTGTCTTGTTAAGCTACTGCGACTTGCACGTCTCTTCCAAGGCGCATTTAAACCGTCTTTTTAAGCTTCTGCGATTTGCACGTCTCTTCCAAGGGTCATTTAAACCGTCTTGTTAAGCTACTGCGACCTGCACGTCTCTTCCATGGGGCATTTAAACCGTCTTGTTAAGCTACTGCGACCTGCATGTCTCTAGCAAGGGACATTTAAACCGTCTTGTTAAGCGACTGCGACCTGCACGTCTCTTCCAAGGGGCATTTAAACAATCTTGTTAAGATGCTGTGACCTTCATGTCTCTTCCAAGGGGCATTTAAACTGTCTTATTAAGCTACTGCGACCTCCAGCGCTCTTCCAAGGGGCATTTCAACTGTCTTGTTAAGCTACTGCGACCTGCATGTCTCTTCCAAGGGGCATTTAAACCATCTTGTTAAGCTACTGCGACCTGCATGTCTCTTCCAAGGGGCATTTAAACCATCTTGTTAAGCTACTGCGGCCTGCACATCTTTTCCAAGGGGCATTTACGCCGTCTTGTTAAGCTACTGCGACCTGCACGTCTTTTCCAAGGGGCATTTACATCGTCTTGTTAAGCTACTGCGACTTGCACGTCTCTTCCAAGGGGCATTTAAACGGTCTTGTTAAGCTACTGTAACCTCCACCACTTTTCCGAGGGGTATTTAAACCGTCTTGTTAAGCTACTGCGACCTGCACGTCTCTTCCATGGGGCATTTAAACCGTCTTGTTAAGCTACTGCGACCTCCACCGCTCTTCCAAGGGGCATTTAAACCGTCTTGTTAAGCTACTGCGACTTGCACTCTCTTCCAAGGGGCATTTAAACGATCTTGTTAAGCTACTGTAACCTCCACCACTTTTCCAAGGGGTATTTAAACCGTCTTGTTAAGCTACTGCGACCTGCACGTCTCTTCCATGGTGCATTTAAACCGTCTTGTTAAGCTACTGCGGCCTCCACCGCTCTTCCAAGGGGCATTTACACCGTCTTGTTAAGCTACTGCGACTTGCACGTCTCTTCCAAGGGGCATTTAAACGGTCTTGTTAAGCTACTGTAACCTCCACCACTTTTCCAAGGGGTATTTAAACCGTCTTGTTAAGCTACTGCGACCTGCACGTCTCCTCCATGGGGCATTTAAATCGTCTTGTTAAGCTACTGCGACCTACACCGCTCTTCCATGGGGCATTTAAACCGTCTTGTTAAGCTACTGCTACCTGCATGTCTCTACCAAGGGACATTTAAAACGTCTTTTAAGCTACTGCGACCTGCACGTCTCTTCCAAGGGGCATTTAAACAGTCTTGTTAAGGTGCTGCAACCTGCATGTCCTTCCAAGGGGCATTTAAACTGTCTTTTTAAGCTACTGCGACCTCCACCGCTCTTCCAAGGGGCATTTAAACTGTCTTGTTAAGCTAATGCGACCTGCAGGTCTCTTCCAAGGGACATTTAAATCGTCTTGGTAAGCTACTGCGGCCTGTAAGCCTCTTCCAAGGGGCATTTAAACAGTCTTGTTAAGCTACTGCGACCTGCACGTCTCTTCCAAGGGGCATTTAACCTGTCTTGTTAAGCTACTGCGACCTCCACCGCTCTTCCAAGGGGCATTTAAACCATCTTGTTAAGCTACTGCAACCTGCACGCCTCTTCCAAGGGGCATTTAAGCTGTCTTATTAAGCTACTGCGACCAGCACGTCTCTTCTAAGGGGCATTTAAACCGTCTTGTTATGCTACTGCGACTTTCACGTCTCTTCCAAGGGGCATTTAAATCGTCTTGTTAAGCTACTGTAACCTCCACCACTTTTCCAAGGGGCATTTAAACCGTCTTGTTAAGCTACTGCGACCAGCACGTCTCTTCCAAAGGGCATTTAAAATGCTTTTTTAAGCTACTGCGACCTGCATGTCTTTTCCAAGGTGCATTTAAACCGTCTTGTTAAGCTACTGCGACCTGCACGTCTCTTTCAAGGGGCATTTATACGGTCTTGTTAAGCTGCTGCGGCCTGCATGTCTCTTCCAAGGGGCATTTAAACCGTCTTGTTAAGCTACTGCGACCTGCATTTTTTTTTTAAAGGGGCATTTTAACGGTCTTGTTAAGCTGCTGCGACCTGCATGTTTCTTCCAGGGGGCATTTAAACCGTCTTGTTAAGCTACTGCGACCTCCACCACACTTCCAAGGGGCATTTAAACCGTCTTGATAAGCTACTGTGACCTGCACGTCTCTTTCAAGGGGCATTTAAACTGTCTTGTTAAGCTTCTGTGACCTGCACGTCTCTTCTAAGGGGCATTTAAACTGTCTTGTTAAGCTACTGCGACTTGCACGTCTCTTCCAAGGGGCATTTAAACCGTCTTGTTAAGATACTGCAACCTCCACCAATTTTCCAAGGGGCATATAAACCGTCTTGTTAAGCTACTGTGTCCTGCACGTCTCTTCCAAGGGGCATTTAAACTGTCTTGTTAAGCTACTGCGACCTGCACGTCTCTTCCAAGGGGCATTTAAACCGTCTTGATAATCTACTGTGACCTGCACGTCTCTTTCAAGGGGCATTGAAACCGTCTTGTTAAGCTACTGCGACCTCCTCCGCACTTCCAAGGGGCATTTAAACAGTCTTGTTAAGCTACTGCGACCTGCACGTCTCTTCCAAGGGGCATTTAAACAGTCTTGTTAAGCTACTGCGACCTGCCAGTCTATTCAAAGGGGCATTTAAACCGTCTTGTTAAGCTTCTGCGACCTCCACCGCTCTTCGAATGGACATTTAAAGCGTCTTGTTAAGCTATTGCGACCTGCACGGCTCTTCCAAGGGGCATTTAAACCGTATTGGTAAGCTACTGCGACCTGCAAGCCTATTCCAAGGGGCATTTAAACCCTCTTGTTAAGCTACTGCGACCTGCACGTCTCTTCCTAGGGGGATTTAAACCGACTTGTTAAGCTACTGCGACCTGCACGTTTCTTCCAAGGGGCATTTAAACTGTCTTGTTAAGCTACTGCGACCTGCTAGTCTATTCAAATGGGCATTTAAACTGTCTTGTTAAGATACTGTAACCTCCACCAATTTTCCAAGGGGCATTTAAACCGTCTTGGTAAGCTAATGCGGTGTGCAAGCCTATTCCACGGGGCATTTAAACCGTCTTGTTAAGCTACTGCGACCTGCACGTCTCTTCCAAGGGGGATTTAAACCGTCTTGTTAAGCTACTGCGACCTGCACGTCTCTTCCAAGTGGCATTTAAACCGTCTTGTTAAGCTACTGCGACCTGCTCGTCTCTTCCAAGGGGCATTTAAACCGTCTTGTTTAGCTACTGCGACCTGCACGTCTCTTCCAAGGGGCATTTAAACCGTCTTTTTAAGCTACTGCGACTTGCACGTCTCTTCCTTGGGGCATTTAAACCGTCTTGTTAAGCTACTGCGACCTGCACGTCTCTTCCAAGGGGCATTTAAACTGTCTTGTTAAGCTACTGCGACCTGCACGTCTCTTCCACGGGGCATTTAAACCATCTTGTTAAGCTACTGCGACCTGCATGTCTCTTCCAAGGGGCATTTAAACCGTCTTGTTAAGCTACTGCGACCTCCACGTCTGTTCCAAGGGTTATTTAAACCGTCTTGTTAAGCTGCTGCGACCTGCATGTCTCATCCAAGGGGCATTTAAACCGTCTTGTTAAGCTACTGCGACCTCCACCACACTTCCAATGGGCATTTAAACCGTCTTGTTAAGCTTCTGCCACCTGCACTTTTCTTCTAAGGGGCATTTAAACAGTCTTGTTAAGCTTCTGCGCCTTGTACGTCTCTTTCAAGGGGCATTTAAACTGTCTTGTTAAGCTACTGCGACCTCCTCCGCTCTTCCAAGGGACATTTAAACCGCCTTGTTAAGCTACTGTGACCTGCACGTCTCTTCCAAGTGGCATTTAAACCGTCTTGTTAAGCGTCTGCAACTTGCACGTCTCTTACAAGGGGCATTTAAACTGTCTTGTTAAGCTACTGCGACCTCCACCTCTCTTCCAAGGGGCATTTAAACCGTCTTATTAAGCTACTGCGACCTGCACGTCTCTTCCAATGGGCATTTAAACCGTCTTGTTAAGCTAATGCGACCTCCACCGCTCTTTTAAGGTGCATTTAAACCATCTTGTTAAGCTACTGCGACCTGCATATCTCTTCCAAGGGGCATTTAAACCGTCTTATTAAGCTACTGCGACCTGCACCACTCTTCCAATGGGCATTTAAACCGTCTTTTTAAGCTACTGCGACCTGCACGTCTCTTCCATGGGGCAATTAAACCGTCTTGGTAAGCTACTGCGACCTGCAAGCCTATTCCAAGGGGCATTTAAACCCTCTTGTTAAGCTGCTGCGACCTGCACGCCTCTTCCAAGGGGGATTTAAACCGTCTTGTTAAGCTACTGCGACCTGCACGTCTCTTCCAAGGGGCATTTAAACCGTCTTGTTAAGCTACTGCGACCTGCACGTCTCTTCCAAGGCGCATTTAAACCGTCTTTTTAAGCTACTGCGACTTGCATGTCTCTTCCAAGGGGCATTTAAACTGTCTTGTTAAGCTACTGTAACCTCCACCAATTTTCCAAGGGGCATTTAAACTGTCTTGTTAAGCTACTGCGACCTGCATGTCTCTTCCAAGGGGCATTTAAACCATCTTGTTAAGCCACTGCTACCTGCACGTCTCTTCCAAGGGGCATTTAAACCATCTTGTTAAGCTGCTGCGACCTGCATGTCTCTTCCAAGGGGCATTTAAACCGTTTTGTTAAGCTACTGCGACATCCACCACCCTTCCAAGGGGCAATTAAACGGTCTTGTTAAGCTACTGCGACCTGCACGTCTCTTTCAAGGGGCATTTAAACTGTCTTCTTAAGCTACTGCGACCTACACCGCTCCTCCAAGGGGAATTTAAACCGTCTTTTTAAGCTACTACGACTTGCACGTCTCTTCAAAGGGGCATTTAAACCGTCTTGTTAAGCTACTGTAACCTCCACCACTTTTACAAGGGGCATTTAAACAGTCTTGTTAAGCTACTGCTACCTGCACGTCTCTTCCAAGGGGCATTTAAACCATCTTGTTAGCTACTGCGACCTGCATGTCTCTTCCAAGGGGCATTTAAACCGTCTTGTTAAGCCACTGCAACCTGCATGTCTCTTCCAAGGGGCATTTAAACCGTCTTGTTAAGCTACTGCAACCTCCACCGCTCTTCAAAGGGGCATTTAAACTGTCTTATTAAGCTACTGCGACCTCCAACGCTCTTCCAAGGGGCATTTCATCTGTCTTGTAAAGCTACTGTGACCTCCACCGCACTTCGAAGGGGCATTTAAACCATCTTGTTAAGCTACTGCGACCTGCATGTCTCTTTCAAGGGGCATTTAAAGCGTCTTGTTAAGCTACTGCGACCTCCACCGCTCTTCCAAGGGGCATTTAAACCATCTTGTTAAGCTACTGCGACCTGCACGTCTCTTCCAAGTGGCATTTAAACCGTCTTGTTAAGCTACTGCGACCTGCACGTCTCTTCCAAGGGGCATTTAAACTGTCTTGTTAAGCTACTGCGACCTCCACCTCTCTTCCAAGGGGCATTTAAACCGTCTTATTAAGCTACTGCGAACTGCATGTCTCTTCCAAGGGGCATTTAAACCGTCTTGTTAAGCTACTGCGACCTGCAAGCCTCTTCCAATGGGCATTTAAACCGTCTTGGTAAGCTACTGCGACCTGCAAGCCTATTCCAAGGGGCATTTAAACCCTCTTGTTAAGCTGCTGCGACCTGCACGTCTCTTCCAAGGGGGATGTAAGCCATCTTGTTAAGCTGCTGCGACCTGCATGTCTCTACCAAGGGACATTTAACACGTCTTTTAAGCTACTGCGACCTGCACGTTTCTTCCAAGGGATATTTAAACAGTCTTGTTAAGGTGCTGCGACCTGCATGTCTCTTCCAAGGGGCATTTAAACTGTCTTGTTAAGCTACTGCGACCTCCACCGCTCTTCCAAGGGGCATATAAACTGTCTTGTTAAGCTACTGCAAGCTGCACTTCTCTTCCAAGGGACATTTAAATCGTCTTGGTAAGCTACTGCGACCTGCAAGCCTCTTCCAATGGGCATTTAAACCCTCTTGTTAAGCTACTGCGAACTGCATGTCTCTTCCAAGGGGCATTTAAACTGTCTTTTTAAGCTACTGCGACCTCCACCGCTCTTCCAAGGGGCATTTAAACCATCTTGTTAAGCTACTGCGACCTGCACATCTCTTTCAAGGGGCATTTAAACCGTCTTGGTAAGCTACTGCGACATGCAAGCCTCTTCCAAGGGGCATTTAAACCGTCTATATAAGCTGCTGCGAACTGCATGTCTCTTCCAAGGGGCATTTAAACCATCTTGTTAAGCTACTGCGACCTACAACGCTCTTCCAAGGGGCATTTAAACCATCTTGTTAAGCTACTGCGACCTGCACGTCTCTTCCAAGGTGCATTTAAACCGTCTTGTTAAGCTACTGCGACCTGCACGTCTCTTCCAAGGGGCATTTAAACTGTCTTGTTAAGCTACTGCGACCTCCACCGCTCTTCCAAGGGGCATTTAAACCATCTTGTTAAGCTACTGCGACCTGCACGTCTCTTCCAAGGGGGATTTAAATTGTCTTGTTAAGCTACTGCGACCTCCACGTCTCTTCCAAGGGGTATTTAAACCGTCTTGTTAAGCTACTGCGACCTGCTCGTCTCTTCCAAGGAGCATTTAAACTGTCTTGTTAAGCTACCGCTACTTGCACGTCTCTTCCAAGGCGCATTTAAACCGTCTTTTTAAGCTACTGCGACTTGCACGTCTCTTCCAAGGGTCATTTAAACCGTCTTGTTAAGCTGCTGCGACCTGCACGTCTCTTCCATGGGGCATTTAAACCGTCTTGTTAAGCTACTGCGAACTTCATGTCTCTAGCAAGGGACATTTAAACCGTCTTGTTAAGCTACTGCGACCTGCACGTCTCTTCCAAGGGGCATTTAAACAATCTTGTTAAGTTGCTGTGACCTGCATGTCTCTTCCAAGGGGCATTTAAACTGTCTTATTAAGCTACTGCAACCTCCACCGCTCTTCCAAGGCGCATTTCAACTGTCTTGTTAAGCTACTGCGACCTGCACGTCTCTTCCAAGGGGCATTTAAATCATCTTGGTAAGCTACTGCTTCCTGCAAGCCTCTTCCAATGGGCATTTAAACCATCTTGTTAAGCTACTGCGGCCTGCACGTCTCTGCCAAGGGGCATTTAAACCGTCTTGTTAAGCTACTGCGACCTGCACGTCTTTTCCAAGGGGCATTTACACCGTCTTGTTAAGCTACTGCGACTTGCACGTCGCTTCCAAGGGGCATTTAAACGGTCTTGTTAAGATACTGTAACCTCCACCACTTTTCCAAGGGGCATTTAAACCGTCTTTTTAAGCTACTGCGACCTGTACGTCTCTTCCATGGGGCATTTAAAACGTCTTTTAAGCTACTGCGACCTGCACGTCTCTTCCAAGGGGTATTTAAACAGTCTTTTTAAGGTGCTGCGACCTTCGTGTCCTTCCAAGGGGCATTTAAACTGTCTTGTTAAGCTACTGTGACCTCCACCGCTCTTCCAAGGAGCATTTAAAATGTCTTGTTAAGCTACTGTGACCTGCAGGTCTCTTCCAAGGGACATTTAAATCATCTTGGTAAGCTACTGCGGCCTGCTAGCCTCTTCCAAAGGGCATTCAAACAGTCTTGTTAAGCTACTGCGACCTGCACGTCTCTTCCAAGGGGCATTTAAACAATCTTGTTAAGCTGCTGCGACCTGCACGTCTCTTCCATGGGGCATTTAAACCGTCTTGTTAAGCTACTGCGAACTTCATGTCTCTAGCAAGGGACATTTAAACCGTCTTGTTAAGCTACTGCGACCTGCACGTCTCTTCCAAGGGGCATTTAAACAATCTTGTTAAGTTGCTGTGACCTGCATGTCTCTTCCAAGGGGCATTTAAACTGTCTTATTAAGCTACTGCAACCTCCACCGCTCTTCCAAGGGGCATTTCAACTGTCTTGTTAAGCTACTGCGACCTGCACGTCTCTTCCAAGGGGCATTTAAATCGTCTTGGTAAGCTACTGCGACCTGCAAGCCTCTTCCAAGGGGCATTTAAACCGTCTTTATAAGCTGCTGCGAACTGCATGTCTCTTCCAAGGGGCATTTAAACCATCTTGTTAAGCTACTGCGACCTCCACCGCTCTTCCAAGGGGCATTTAAACCATCTTGTTAAGCTACTGCGACCTGCACGTCTCTTTCAAGGGGCATTTAAACCGTCTTGTTAAGCTACTGCGACCTGCACGTCTCTTATAAGGGGCATTTAAACTGTCTTGTTAAGCTACTGCGACCTGCACGTCTCTTCCAAGGGGCATTTAAACCGTCTTGTTAAGCTACTGCGACCTGCACGTCTCTTCCAAGGAGCATTTAAACTGTCTTGTTAAGCTACTGCGACTTGCACGTCTCTTCCAAGGCGCATTTAAACCGTCTTTTTAAGCTTCTGCGATTTGCACGTCTCTTCCAAGGGTCATTTAAACCGTCTTGTTAAGCTACTGCGACCTGCACGTCTCTTCCATGGGGCATTTAAACCGTCTTGTTAAGCTACTGCGACCTGCATGTCTCTAGCAAGGGACATTTAAACCGTCTTGTTAAGCGACTGCGACCTGCACGTCTCTTCCAAGGGGCATTTAAACAATCTTGTTAAGATGCTGTGACCTTCATGTCTCTTCCAAGGGGCATTTAAACTGTCTTATTAAGCTACTGCGACCTCCAGCGCTCTTCCAAGGGGCATTTCAACTGTCTTGTTAAGCTACTGCGACCTGCATGTCTCTTCCAAGGGGCATTTAAACCATCTTGTTAAGCTACTGCGACCTGCATGTCTCTTCCAAGGGGCATTTAAACCATCTTGTTAAGCTACTGCGGCCTGCACATCTTTTCCAAGGGGCATTTACGCCGTCTTGTTAAGCTACTGCGACCTGCACGTCTTTTCCAAGGGGCATTTACATCGTCTTGTTAAGCTACTGCGACTTGCACGTCTCTTCCAAGGGGCATTTAAACGGTCTTGTTAAGCTACTGTAACCTCCACCACTTTTCCGAGGGGTATTTAAACCGTCTTGTTAAGCTACTGCGACCTGCACGTCTCTTCCATGGGGCATTTAAACCGTCTTGTTAAGCTACTGCGACCTCCACCGCTCTTCCAAGGGGCATTTAAACCGTCTTGTTAAGCTACTGCGACTTGCACTCTCTTCCAAGGGGCATTTAAACGGTCTTGTTAAGCTACTGTAACCTCCACCACTTTTCCAAGGGGTATTTAAACCGTCTTGTTAAGCTACTGCGACCTGCACGTCTCTTCCATGGTGCATTTAAACCGTCTTGTTAAGCTACTGCGGCCTCCACCGCTCTTCCAAGGGGCATTTACACCGTCTTGTTAAGCTACTGCGACTTGCACGTCTCTTCCAAGGGGCATTTAAACGGTCTTGTTAAGCTACTGTAACCTCCACCACTTTTCCAAGGGGTATTTAAACCGTCTTGTTAAGCTACTGCGACCTGCACGTCTCCTCCATGGGGCATTTAAATCGTCTTGTTAAGCTACTGCGACCTACACCGCTCTTCCATGGGGCATTTAAACCGTCTTGTTAAGCTACTGCTACCTGCATGTCTCTACCAAGGGACATTTAAAACGTCTTTTAAGCTACTGCGACCTGCACGTCTCTTCCAAGGGGCATTTAAACAGTCTTGTTAAGGTGCTGCAACCTGCATGTCCTTCCAAGGGGCATTTAAACTGTCTTTTTAAGCTACTGCGACCTCCACCGCTCTTCCAAGGGGCATTTAAACTGTCTTGTTAAGCTAATGCGACCTGCAGGTCTCTTCCAAGGGACATTTAAATCGTCTTGGTAAGCTACTGCGGCCTGTAAGCCTCTTCCAAGGGGCATTTAAACAGTCTTGTTAAGCTACTGCGACCTGCACGTCTCTTCCAAGGGGCATTTAACCTGTCTTGTTAAGCTACTGCGACCTCCACCGCTCTTCCAAGGGGCATTTAAACCATCTTGTTAAGCTACTGCAACCTGCACGCCTCTTCCAAGGGGCATTTAAGCTGTCTTATTAAGCTACTGCAACCAGCACGTCTCTTCTAAGGGGCATTTAAACCGTCTTGTTATGCTACTGCGACTTTCACGTCTCTTCCAAGGGGCATTTAAATCGTCTTGTTAAGCTACTGTAACCTCCACCACTTTTCCAAGGGGCATTTAAACCGTCTTGTTAAGCTACTGCGACCAGCACGTCTCTTCCAAAGGGCATTTAAAATGCTTTTTTAAGCTACTGCGACCTGCATGTCTTTTCCAAGGTGCATTTAAACCGTCTTGTTAAGCTACTGCGACCTGCACGTCTCTTTCAAGGGGCATTTATACGGTCTTGTTAAGCTGCTGCGGCCTGCATGTCTCTTCCAAGGGGCATTTAAACCGTCTTGTTAAGCTACTGCGACCTGCATTTTTTTTTTAAAGGGGCATTTTAACGGTCTTGTTAAGCTGCTGCGACCTGCATGTTTCTTCCAGGGGGCATTTAAACCGTCTTGTTAAGCTACTGCGACCTCCACCACACTTCCAAGGGGCATTTAAACCGTCTTGATAAGCTACTGTGACCTGCACGTCTCTTTCAAGGGGCATTTAAACTGTCTTGTTAAGCTTCTGTGACCTGCACGTCTCTTCTAAGGGGCATTTAAACTGTCTTGTTAAGCTACTGCGACTTGCACGTCTCTTCCAAGGGGCATTTAAACCGTCTTGTTAAGATACTGCAACCTCCACCAATTTTCCAAGGGGCATATAAACCGTCTTGTTAAGCTACTGTGTCCTGCACGTCTCTTCCAAGGGGCATTTAAACTGTCTTGTTAAGCTACTGCGACCTGCACGTCTCTTCCAAGGGGCATTTAAACCGTCTTGATAATCTACTGTGACCTGCACGTCTCTTTCAAGGGGCATTGAAACCGTCTTGTTAAGCTACTGCGACCTCCTCCGCACTTCCAAGGGGCATTTAAACAGTCTTGTTAAGCTACTGCGACCTGCACGTCTCTTCCAAGGGGCATTTAAACAGTCTTGTTAAGCTACTGCGACCTGCCAGTCTATTCAAAGGGGCATTTAAACCGTCTTGTTAAGCTTCTGCGACCTCCACCGCTCTTCGAATGGACATTTAAAGCGTCTTGTTAAGCTATTGCGACCTGCACGGCTCTTCCAAGGGGCATTTAAACCGTATTGGTAAGCTACTGCGACCTGCAAGCCTATTCCAAGGGGCATTTAAACCCTCTTGTTAAGCTACTGCGACCTGCACGTCTCTTCCTAGGGGGATTTAAACCGACTTGTTAAGCTACTGCGACCTGCACGTTTCTTCCAAGGGGCATTTAAACTGTCTTGTTAAGCTACTGCGACCTGCTAGTCTATTCAAATGGGCATTTAAACTGTCTTGTTAAGATACTGTAACCTCCACCAATTTTCCAAGGGGCATTTAAACCGTCTTGGTAAGCTAATGCGGCCTGCAAGCCTATTCCACGGGGCATTTAAACCGTCTTGTTAAGCTACTGCGACCTGCACGTCTCTTCCAAGGGGGATTTAAACCGTCTTGTTAAGCTACTGCGACCTGCACGTCTCTTCCAAGTGGCATTTAAACCGTCTTGTTAAGCTACTGCGACCTGCTCGTCTCTTCCAAGGGGCATTTAAACCGTCTTGTTTAGCTACTGCGACCTGCACGTCTCTTCCAAGGGGCATTTAAACCGTCTTTTTAAGCTACTGCGACTTGCACGTCTCTTCCTTGGGGCATTTAAACCGTCTTGTTAAGCTACTGCGACCTGCACGTCTCTTCCAAGGGGCATTTAAACTGTCTTGTTAAGCTACTGCGACCTGCACGTCTCTTCCACGGGGCATTTAAACCATCTTGTTAAGCTACTGCGACCTGCATGTCTCTTCCAAGGGGCATTTAAACCGTCTTGTTAAGCTACTGCGACCTCCACGTCTGTTCCAAGGGTTATTTAAACCGTCTTGTTAAGCTGCTGCGACCTGCATGTCTCATCCAAGGGGCATTTAAACCGTCTTGTTAAGCTACTGCGACCT
The DNA here is from genome assembly GCF_046119375.1 of Phyllobates terribilis. NCBI lineage: Eukaryota > Metazoa > Chordata > Amphibia > Anura > Dendrobatidae > Phyllobates > Phyllobates terribilis. The sequence continues at coordinate 1,049,699 of NW_027362964.1, forward strand.
CCACCACACTTCCAATGGGCATTTAAACCGTCTTGTTAAGCTTCTGCCACCTGCACTTTTCTTCTAAGGGGCATTTAAACAGTCTTGTTAAGCTTCTGCGCCTTGTACGTCTCTTTCAAGGGGCATTTAAACTGTCTTGTTAAGCTACTGCGACCTCCTCCGCTCTTCCAAGGGACATTTAAACCGCCTTGTTAAGCTACTGTGACCTGCACGTCTCTTCCAAGTGGCATTTAAACCGTCTTGTTAAGCGTCTGCAACTTGCACGTCTCTTACAAGGGGCATTTAAACTGTCTTGTTAAGCTACTGCGACCTCCACCTCTCTTCCAAGGGGCATTTAAACCGTCTTATTAAGCTACTGCGACCTGCACGTCTCTTCCAATGGGCATTTAAACCGTCTTGTTAAGCTAATGCGACCTCCACCGCTCTTTTAAGGTGCATTTAAACCATCTTGTTAAGCTACTGCGACCTGCATATCTCTTCCAAGGGGCATTTAAACCGTCTTATTAAGCTACTGCGACCTGCACCACTCTTCCAATGGGCATTTAAACCGTCTTTTTAAGCTACTGCGACCTGCACGTCTCTTCCATGGGGCAATTAAACCGTCTTGGTAAGCTACTGCGACCTGCAAGCCTATTCCAAGGGGCATTTAAACCCTCTTGTTAAGCTGCTGCGACCTGCACGCCTCTTCCAAGGGGGATTTAAACCGTCTTGTTAAGCTACTGCGACCTGCACGTCTCTTCCAAGGGGCATTTAAACCGTCTTGTTAAGCTACTGCGACCTGCACGTCTCTTCCAAGGCGCATTTAAACCGTCTTTTTAAGCTACTGCGACTTGCATGTCTCTTCCAAGGGGCATTTAAACTGTCTTGTTAAGCTACTGTAACCTCCACCAATTTTCCAAGGGGCATTTAAACTGTCTTGTTAAGCTACTGCGACCTGCATGTCTCTTCCAAGGGGCATTTAAACCATCTTGTTAAGCCACTGCTACCTGCACGTCTCTTCCAAGGGGCATTTAAACCATCTTGTTAAGCTGCTGCGACCTGCATGTCTCTTCCAAGGGGCATTTAAACCGTTTTGTTAAGCTACTGCGACATCCACCACCCTTCCAAGGGGCAATTAAACGGTCTTGTTAAGCTACTGCGACCTGCACGTCTCTTTCAAGGGGCATTTAAACTGTCTTCTTAAGCTACTGCGACCTACACCGCTCCTCCAAGGGGAATTTAAACCGTCTTTTTAAGCTACTACGACTTGCACGTCTCTTCAAAGGGGCATTTAAACCGTCTTGTTAAGCTACTGTAACCTCCACCACTTTTACAAGGGGCATTTAAACAGTCTTGTTAAGCTACTGCTACCTGCACGTCTCTTCCAAGGGGCATTTAAACCATCTTGTTAGCTACTGCGACCTGCATGTCTCTTCCAAGGGGCATTTAAACCGTCTTGTTAAGCCACTGCAACCTGCATGTCTCTTCCAAGGGGCATTTAAACCGTCTTGTTAAGCTACTGCAACCTCCACCGCTCTTCAAAGGGGCATTTAAACTGTCTTATTAAGCTACTGCGACCTCCAACGCTCTTCCAAGGGGCATTTCATCTGTCTTGTAAAGCTACTGTGACCTCCACCGCACTTCGAAGGGGCATTTAAACCATCTTGTTAAGCTACTGCGACCTGCACGTCTCTTTCAAGGGGCATTTAAAGCGTCTTGTTAAGCTACTGCGACCTCCACCGCTCTTCCAAGGGGCATTTAAACCATCTTGTTAAGCTACTGCGACCTGCACGTCTCTTCCAAGTGGCATTTAAACCGTCTTGTTAAGCTACTGCGACCTGCACGTCTCTTCCAAGGGGCATTTAAACTGTCTTGTTAAGCTACTGCGACCTCCACCTCTCTTCCAAGGGGCATTTAAACCGTCTTATTAAGCTACTGCGAACTGCATGTCTCTTCCAAGGGGCATTTAAACCGTCTTGTTAAGCTACTGCGACCTGCAAGCCTCTTCCAATGGGCATTTAAACCGTCTTGGTAAGCTACTGCGACCTGCAAGCCTATTCCAAGGGGCATTTAAACCCTCTTGTTAAGCTGCTGCGACCTGCACGTCTCTTCCAAGGGGGATGTAAGCCATCTTGTTAAGCTGCTGCGACCTGCATGTCTCTACCAAGGGACATTTAACACGTCTTTTAAGCTACTGCGACCTGCACGTTTCTTCCAAGGGATATTTAAACAGTCTTGTTAAGGTGCTGCGACCTGCATGTCTCTTCCAAGGGGCATTTAAACTGTCTTGTTAAGCTACTGCGACCTCCACCGCTCTTCCAAGGGGCATATAAACTGTCTTGTTAAGCTACTGCAAGCTGCACTTCTCTTCCAAGGGACATTTAAATCGTCTTGGTAAGCTACTGCGACCTGCAAGCCTCTTCCAATGGGCATTTAAACCCTCTTGTTAAGCTACTGCGAACTGCATGTCTCTTCCAAGGGGCATTTAAACTGTCTTTTTAAGCTACTGCGACCTCCACCGCTCTTCCAAGGGGCATTTAAACCATCTTGTTAAGCTACTGCGACCTGCACATCTCTTTCAAGGGGCATTTAAACCGTCTTGGTAAGCTACTGCGACATGCAAGCCTCTTCCAAGGGGCATTTAAACCGTCTATATAAGCTGCTGCGAACTGCATGTCTCTTCCAAGGGGCATTTAAACCATCTTGTTAAGCTACTGCGACCTACAACGCTCTTCCAAGGGGCATTTAAACCATCTTGTTAAGCTACTGCGACCTGCACGTCTCTTCCAAGGTGCATTTAAACCGTCTTGTTAAGCTACTGCGACCTGCACGTCTCTTCCAAGGGGCATTTAAACTGTCTTGTTAAGCTACTGCGACCTCCACCGCTCTTCCAAGGGGCATTTAAACCATCTTGTTAAGCTACTGCGACCTGCACGTCTCTTCCAAGGGGGATTTAAATTGTCTTGTTAAGCTACTGCGACCTCCACGTCTCTTCCAAGGGGTATTTAAACCGTCTTGTTAAGCTACTGCGACCTGCTCGTCTCTTCCAAGGAGCATTTAAACTGTCTTGTTAAGCTACCGCTACTTGCACGTCTCTTCCAAGGCGCATTTAAACCGTCTTTTTAAGCTACTGCGACTTGCACGTCTCTTCCAAGGGTCATTTAAACCGTCTTGTTAAGCTGCTGCGACCTGCACGTCTCTTCCATGGGGCATTTAAACCGTCTTGTTAAGCTACTGCGAACTTCATGTCTCTAGCAAGGGACATTTAAACCGTCTTGTTAAGCTACTGCGACCTGCACGTCTCTTCCAAGGGGCATTTAAACAATCTTGTTAAGTTGCTGTGACCTGCATGTCTCTTCCAAGGGGCATTTAAACTGTCTTATTAAGCTACTGCAACCTCCACCGCTCTTCCAAGGCGCATTTCAACTGTCTTGTTAAGCTACTGCGACCTGCACGTCTCTTCCAAGGGGCATTTAAATCATCTTGGTAAGCTACTGCTTCCTGCAAGCCTCTTCCAATGGGCATTTAAACCATCTTGTTAAGCTACTGCGGCCTGCACGTCTCTGCCAAGGGGCATTTAAACCGTCTTGTTAAGCTACTGCGACCTGCACGTCTTTTCCAAGGGGCATTTACACCGTCTTGTTAAGCTACTGCGACTTGCACGTCGCTTCCAAGGGGCATTTAAACGGTCTTGTTAAGATACTGTAACCTCCACCACTTTTCCAAGGGGCATTTAAACCGTCTTTTTAAGCTACTGCGACCTGTACGTCTCTTCCATGGGGCATTTAAAACGTCTTTTAAGCTACTGCGACCTGCACGTCTCTTCCAAGGGGTATTTAAACAGTCTTTTTAAGGTGCTGCGACCTTCGTGTCCTTCCAAGGGGCATTTAAACTGTCTTGTTAAGCTACTGTGACCTCCACCGCTCTTCGAAGGAGCATTTAAAATGTCTTGTTAAGCTACTGTGACCTGCAGGTCTCTTCCAAGGGACATTTAAATCATCTTGGTAAGCTACTGCGGCCTGCTAGCCTCTTCCAAAGGGCATTCAAACAGTCTTGTTAAGCTACTGCGACCTGCACGTCTCTTCCAAGGGGCATTTAAACAATCTTGTTAAGCTGCTGCGACCTGCACGTCTCTTCCATGGGGCATTTAAACCGTCTTGTTAAGCTACTGCGAACTTCATGTCTCTAGCAAGGGACATTTAAACCGTCTTGTTAAGCTACTGCGACCTGCACGTCTCTTCCAAGGGGCATTTAAACAATCTTGTTAAGTTGCTGTGACCTGCATGTCTCTTCCAAGGGGCATTTAAACTGTCTTATTAAGCTACTGCAACCTCCACCGCTCTTCCAAGGGGCATTTCAACTGTCTTGTTAAGCTACTGCGACCTGCACGTCTCTTCCAAGGGGCATTTAAATCGTCTTGGTAAGCTACTGCTTCCTGCAAGCCTCTTCCAAGGGGCATTTAAACCATCTTGTTAAGCTACTGCGGCCTGCACGTCTCTTCCAAGGGGCATTTAAACCGTCTTGTTAAGCTACTGCGACCTGCACGTCTTTTCCAAGGGGCATTTACACCGTCTTGTTAAGCTACTGCGACTTGCACGTCCCTTCCAAGGGGCATTTAAACGGTCTTGTTAAGATACTGTAACCTCCACCACTTTTCCAAGGGGCATTTAAACCGTCTTGTTAAGCTACTGCGACCTGTACGTCTCTTCCTTGGGGCATTTAAAACGTCTTTTAACCTACTGCGACCTGCACGTCTCTTCCAAGGGGTATTTAAACAGTCTTGTTAAGGTGCTGCGACCTGCGTGTCCTTCCAAGGGGCATTTAAACTGTCTTGTTAAGCTACTGTGACCTCCACCGCTCTTCCAAGGGGCATTTAAACTGTCTTGTTAAGCTACTGCGACCTGCAGGTCTCTTCCAAGGGACATTTAAATCGTCTTGGTAAGCTACTGCGGCCTGCTAGCCTCTTCCAAGGGGCATTTAAACAGTCTTGTTAAGCTACTGCAACCTGCACGTCTCCTCCAAGGGGCATTTAACATGTCTTGTTAAGCTACTGCGACCTCCACCGCTCTTCCAAGGGGCATTTATACCATCTTGTTAAGCTACTGCAACCTGCACGTCTCTTCCAAGGGGCATTTAAGCTGTCTTATTAAGCTACTGCGACCTGCACTACTCTTCTAAGGGGCATTTAAACCGTCTTGTTAAGCTATTGCGACCTCCACCGCACTTCCAAGTGGCATTTAAACCATCTTGTTAAGCTACTGCGACCTGCACGTCTCTTCCAAGGGGCATTTAAACCATCTTGTTAAGCTTCTGCGACCTGCACGTCTCTTCTAAGGGGCATTTAAACAGTCTTGTTAAGCTTCTGCGACTTTCACTTCACTACCAAGGGGCATTTAAACCGTCTTGTTAATCTACTGCAACCTCCACCACTTTTCCAAGGGGCATTTAAACCGTCTTGTTAAGCTACTGCGACCTGCACATCTCTTTCAAGGGGCATTTTAACGGTCTTGTTAAGCTGCTGCGACCTGCATGTTTCTTCCAAGTGGCATTTAAACCGTCTTGTGAAGCTACTGCGACCTCCACCACACTTCCAAGGGGCATTTAAACCGTCTTGTTAAGCTACTGCGACCATTACGTCGCTTCCAAGGGCATTTAAAGCGTCTTGTTAAGCTAATGCGACCTCCACCGCACTTCTAAGGGGCATTTAAACCGTCTTGATAAGCAACTTCGACCTCCACCTCTCTTCCAAGGGGCATTTAAACCATCTTGTTAAGCTACTGCGACCTGCACGTCTCTTCCAAGGCGCATTTAAACCGTCTTTTTAAGCTACTGCGACCTGTACGTCTCTTCCAAGGGGCATTTAAACCGTCTTGTTAAGCTACTGCGACCTCCACCGCACTTCCAAGGGGCATTTAAACCGTCTTGTTAAGCTACTTCCACCTCCACCTCTCTTCCAAGGGGCATTTAAACCATCTTGTTAAGCTACTGCGACGTGCACGTCTCTTCCAAGGGGCATTTAAACTGTCTTGTTAAGCTACTGCGACTTGCACGTCTCTTCCAACGGGCAATTAAAGCGTCTTGTTAAGCCACTGTAACCTCCACCACTTTTCCAAGGGGCATATAAACCATCTTGTTAAGCTACTGCGACCTGCACGTCTCTTCCAAGGGGCATTTAAACTGTCTTGTTAAGCTTCTGTGAACTGCACGTCTCTTCCAAGGGGCATTTAAACTGTCTTGTTAAGCTTTTGTGACCTGCACGTCTCTTCCAAGGGGCATTTAAACTGTCTTGTTAAGCTACTGTGACCTGCATGTCTCTTTCAAGGGATATTTAAACTGTCTTGTTAAGCTTCTGTGACCTGCACGTCTCTTCTAAGGGGCATTTAAACTGTCTTGATAAGCTACAGCGACTTGTACGTCTCTTCCAAGGGGCAATTAAACCGTCTTGTTAAGCTACTGTAACCTCCACCACTTTTCCAAGGGGCATATAAACCGTCTTGTTAAGCTACTGTGACCTGCACGTCTCTTCCAAGGGGCTTTTAATACGCTTTGTTAAGCTACTGCGACGTGCATGTCTCTTGCAAAGGGCATTTAAACCGTCTTGTTAAGCTACTGCGACCTGCACGTCTCTTCCAAGGGACATATAAACCATCTTGTTAAGCTGCTGCGACTTGCGTGTCTCTTCCAACGGGCATTTAAACCGTCTTGTTAAGCTACTGCGACCTCCTCCGCACTTCCAAGGGGCATTTAAACTGTCTTTTTAAGCTACTGCGACCTGCACGTCTCTTCCAAGGGGCATTTAAACTGTCTTGTTTATCTACTGCGTCCTCCACATATCTTCCAAGGGGCATTTAAACCGTCTTATTAAGCTACTGCGACCTGCACGTCTCTTCCAAGGGGCATTTAAACCGTCTTGTTAAGCTTCTGCGACCTCCACCGCTCTTCCAATGGACATTTAAACCGTCTTGTTAAGCTACTGCGACCTGCACGGCTCTTCCAAGGTGCATTTAAACCGTATTGGTAAGCTACTGCGACCTTCAATCCTATTCCAAGGGGCATTTAAACCCTCTTGTTAAGCTACTGCGACCTGCACGTCTCTTCCTAGGGGGAGTTAAACCGACTTGTTAAGCTTCTGCGTCCTGCACGTCTCTTCCAAGGGGCATTTAAACTGTCTTTTTAAGATACTGTAACCTCCACCACTTTTCCAAGGGGCATTTAAACCGTCTTGGTAAGCTAATTCGGCCTGCAAGCCTATTCCAAGGGGCATTTAAACACTCTTGTTAACTACTGCGACCTGCACGTCTCTTCCAAGGGGGATTAAAACCGTCTTGTTAAGCTACTGCGACCTGCACGTCTCTTCCGAGTGGCATTTAAACCGTCTTGTTAAGCTACTGCGACCTGCTCGTATCTTCAAAGGGGCATTTAATCCGTCTTGTTAAGCTACTGCGACCTGCACGTCTCTTCCAAGGGGCATTTAAACCGTCTTTTTAAGCTACTGCGACCTGCATGTTTCTTCCAAGTGGCATTTAAACTGTCTTGTTAAGCTACTGCGACCTCCACCGCTCTTCCAAGGGGCATTTAAACTGTCTTGTTTAGCTTCTGCCACCTGCATGTCTCTTCCAAGGGGCATTTAAACAGTCTTGTTAAGCTACTGCGACTTGCACGCCTCTTCCAAGGAGCATTTAAACCGTCTTCTTAAGCTACTGTAAATTCCACCACTTTTCCAAGGGGCATTTAAACCATCTTATTAAGCTACTGCGACCTGCATGTCTCTTCCAAGGGGCATTTAAACAGTCTTGTTAAGCTACTGCGACCTCCACTTCTCTTCCAAGGGGCATTTAAACCATCTTGTTAAGCTACTGCGACCTGCACATCTCTTCCAAGGGGCATTTAAACCGTCTTATTAAGCTACTGCGACCTGCACCACTCTTCCAATGGGCATTTAAACCGTCTTGTTAAGCTACTGCGACCTGCACGTCTCTTCCAAGGGGCAATTAAACCGTCTTGGTAAGCTACTGCGACCTGCAAGCCTATTCCAAGGGGCATTTAAACCCTCTTGTTAAGCTGCTGTGACCTGCACGTCTCTTCCAAGGGGGATTTAAACCGTCTTGTTAAGCTACTGCGACCTGCACGTTTCTTCCAAGGGGCATTTAAACCGTCTTGTTAAGCTACGGCGACCTGCTCTTCTATTCCAAGGGGCATTTAAACGGTCTTGTTATGCTACTGCGACCTGCACGTCTCTTCCAAGGCGCATTTAAACCGTCTTTTTAAGCTACTGCGACTTGCTTGTCTGTTCCAAGGGGCATTTAAACTGTCTTGTTAAGCTACTGCGACCTGCATGTCTCTTCCAAGGGGCATTTAAACCATCTTCTTAAGCCACTGCTACCTGCACGTCTCTTCCAAGGGGCATTTAAACCATCTTGTTAAGCTGCTGCGACCTGCATGTCTCTTCCAAGGGGCATTGAAACCATCTTGTTAAGCTACTGCGACATCCACCGCACTTCCAAGGGGCATTTAAATGGTCTTGTTAAGCCACTCCGACCTGCACGTCTCTTTCAAGGGGCATTTAAACTGTCTTTTTAAGCTACTGCGACCTCCACCGCTCTTCCAAGGGGCATTTAAACCGTCTTGTTAAGCTACTACGACTTGCACGTCACTTCCAAGGGGCATTTAAACCGTCTTGTTAAGCTACTGTAACCTCCACCACTTTTACAAGGGGCATTTAAACAGTCTTGTTAAGCTACTGCTACCTGCACGTCTCTTCCAAGGGGCATTTAAACCGTCTTTTTAAGCTGCTGCGAACTGCATGTCTCTTCCAAGGGGCATTTAAACCATCTTGTTAAGCTACTGCGACCTCCACCGCTCTTCCAAGGGGCATTTAAACCGTCTTTTTAAGCTACTGCGACCTGCACGTCTCTTCCAAGGGACACATAAACCGTCTTGGTAAGCTACTGCGACCCTCAAGCCTCTTCCAAGGGGCATTTAAACCGTCTTTTTAACCTGCTGCGAACTGCATGTCTCTTCCAAGGGGCATTTAAACCATCTTTTTAAGCTACTGCGACCTCCACCGCTCTTACAAGGAGCATTTAAACCATCTTGTTATGCTACTGCGACCTGCACTTCTCTTCCAAGGGGCATTTAAACCATCTTGTTAAGCTACTGCGACCTGCACGTCTTTTCCAAGGGGCATTTAAACTGTCTTGTTAAGCTACTGCAACCTGCACGTCTCTTCCAAGGGGCATTTAAACCGTCTTGTTAAGCTAATGCGACCTGCTCGTCTTTCCCAAGGGTCATTTAAACCGTTTTTAAGCTACTGCGACTGGCACGTCTCTTCCAAGGGACATTTAAAACTTCTTGTTAAGCTACTGCGACCTGCACGTCTCTTCCATGGGGCATTTAAACCGTCTTGTTAAGCTACTGCGACCTGCATGTTTCTTCCAAGGGACATTTAAACCGTCTTGTTAAGCTATTGCGACCTGCACGTCTCTTCCAAGGGGCATTTAAACAATCTTGTTAAGATGCAGTGACCTGCATGTCTCTTCCAAGGGGCATTTAAACTGTCTTATTAAGCTACTGCGACCTCCAACGCTCTTCCAAGGGGCATTTCATCTGTTTTGTAAAGCTACTGCGACCTCCACCGCACTTCGAAGGGGCATTTAAACCGTCTTGTTAAGCTACTGCGACCTGCACGTTTCTTCCAAGGGGCATTTAAACTGTCTTGTTAAGCTACTGCGACCTGCTAGTCTATTCAAATGGGCATTTAAACTGTCTTGTTAAGATACTGTAACCTCCACCAATTTTCCAAGGGGCATTTAAACCGTCTTGGTAAGCTAATGCGGCCTGCAAGCCTATTCCACGGGGCATTTAAACCGTCTTGTTAAGCTACTGCGACCTGCACGTCTCTTCCAAGGGGGATTTAAACCGTCTTGTTAAGCTACTGCGACCTGCACGTCTCTTCCAAGTGGCATTTAAACCGTCTTGTTAAGCTACTGCGACCTGCTCGTCTCTTCCAAGGGGCATTTAAACCGTCTTGTTTAGCTACTGCGACCTGCACGTCTCTTCCAAGGGGCATTTAAACCGTCTTTTTAAGCTACTGCGACTTGCACGTCTCTTCCTTGGGGCATTTAAACCGTCTTGTTAAGCTACTGCGACCTGCACGTCTCTTCCAAGGGGCATTTAAACTGTCTTGTTAAGCTACTGCGACCTGCACGTCTCTTCCAAGGGGCATTTAAACCATCTTGTTAAGCTACTGCGACCTGCATGTCTCTTCCAAGGGGCATTTAAACCGTCTTGTTAAGCTACTGCGACCTCCACGTCTGTTCCAAGGGTTATTTAAACCGTCTTGTTAAGCTGCTGCGACCTGCATGTCTCATCCAAGGGGCATTTAAACCGTCTTGTTAAGCTACTGCGACCTCCACCACACTTCCATTGGGCATTTAAACCGTCTTGTTAAGCTTCTGCCACCTGCACTTTTCTTCTAAGGGGCATTTAAACAGTCTTGTTAAGCTTCTGCGCCTTGTACGTCTCTTTCAAGGGGCATTTAAACTGTCTTGTTAAGCTACTGCGACCTCCTCCGCTCTTCCAAGGGACATTTAAACCGCCTTGTTAAGCTACTGTGACCTGCACGTCTCTTCCAAGTGGCATTTAAACCGTCTTGTTAAGCGTCTGCAACTTGCACGTCTCTTACAAGGGGCATTTAAACTGTCTTGTTAAGCTACTGCGACCTCCACCTCTCTTCCAAGGGGCATTTAAACCGTCTTATTAAGCTACTGCGACCTGCACGTCTCTTCCAATGGGCATTTAAACCGTCTTGTTAAGCTAATGCGACCTCCACCGCTCTTTTAAGGTGCATTTAAACCATCTTGTTAAGCTACTGCGACCTGCACATCTCTTCCAAGGGGCATTTAAACCGTCTTATTAAGCTACTGCGACCTGCACCACTCTTCCAATGGGCATTTAAACCGTCTTTTTAAGCTACTGCGACCTGCACGTCTCTTCCATGGGGCAATTAAACCGTCTTGGTAAGCTACTGCGACCTGCAAGCCTATTCCAAGGGGCATTTAAACCCTCTTGTTAAGCTGCTGCGACCTGCACGCCTCTTCCAAGGGGGATTTAAACCGTCTTGTTAAGCTACTGCGACCTGCACGTCTCTTCCAAGGGGCATTTAAACCGTCTTGTTAAGCTACTGCGACCTGCACGTCTCTTCCAAGGCGCATTTAAACCGTCTTTTTAAGCTACTGCGACTTGCATGTCTCTTCCAAGGGGCATTTAAACTGTCTTGTTAAGCTACTGTAACCTCCACCAATTTTCCAAGGGGCATTTAAACTGTCTTGTTAAGCTACTGCGACCTGCATGTCTCTTCCAAGGGGCATTTAAACCATCTTGTTAAGCCACTGCTACCTGCACGTCTCTTCCAAGGGGCATTTAAACCATCTTGTTAAGCTGCTGCGACCTGCATGTCTCTTCCAAGGGGCATTTAAACCGTTTTGTTAAGCTACTGCGACATCCACCACCCTTCCAAGGGGCAATTAAACGGTCTTGTTAAGCTACTGCGACCTGCACGTCTCTTTCAAGGGGCATTTAAACTGTCTTCTTAAGCTACTGCGACCTACACCGCTCCTCCAAGGGGAATTTAAACCGTCTTTTTAAGCTACTACGACTTGCACGTCTCTTCAAAGGGGCATTTAAACCGTCTTGTTAAGCTACTGTAACCTCCACCACTTTTACAAGGGGCATTTAAACAGTCTTGTTAAGCTACTGCTACCTGCACGTCTCTTCCAAGGGGCATTTAAACCATCTTGTTAGCTACTGCGACCTGCATGTCTCTTCCAAGGGGCATTTAAACCGTCTTGTTAAGCCACTGCAACCTGCATGTCTCTTCCAAGGGGCATTTAAACCGTCTTGTTAAGCTACTGCAACCTCCACCGCTCTTCCAAGGGGCATTTAAACTGTCTTATTAAGCTACTGCGACCTCCAACGCTCTTCCAAGGGGCATTTCATCTGTCTTGTAAAGCTACTGTGACCTCCACCGCACTTCGAAGGGGCATTTAAACCATCTTGTTAAGCTACTGCGACCTGCACGTCTCTTTCAAGGGGCATTTAAAGCGTCTTGTTAAGCTACTGCGACCTCCACCGCTCTTCCAAGGGGCATTTAAACCATCTTGTTAAGCTACTGCGACCTGCACGTCTCTTCCAAGTGGCATTTAAACCGTCTTGTTAAGCTACTGCGACCTGCACGTCTCTTCCAAGGGGCATTTAAACTGTCTTGTTAAGCTACTGCGACCTCCACCTCTCTTCCAAGGGGCATTTAAACCGTCTTATTAAGCTACTGCGAACTGCATGTCTCTTCCAAGGGGCATTTAAACCGTCTTGTTAAGCTACTGCGACCTGCAAGCCTCTTCCAATGGGCATTTAAACCGTCTTGGTAAGCTACTGCGACCTGCAAGCCTATTCCAAGGGGCATTTAAACCCTCTTGTTAAGCTGCTGCGACCTGCACGTCTCTTCCAAGGGGGATGTAAGCCATCTTGTTAAGCTGCTGCGACCTGCATGTCTCTACCAAGGGACATTTAACACGTCTTTTAAGCTACTGCGACCTGCACGTTTCTTCCAAGGGATATTTAAACAGTCTTGTTAAGGTGCTGCGACCTGCATGTCTCTTCCAAGGGGCATTTAAACTGTCTTGTTAAGCTACTGCGACCTCCACCGCTCTTCCAAGGGGCATATAAACTGTCTTGTTAAGCTACTGCAAGCTGCACTTCTCTTCCAAGGGACATTTAAATCGTCTTGGTAAGCTACTGCGACCTGCAAGCCTCTTCCAATGGGCATTTAAACCCTCTTGTTAAGCTACTGCGAACTGCATGTCTCTTCCAAGGGGCATTTAAACTGTCTTTTTAAGCTACTGCGACCTCCACCGCTCTTCCAAGGGGCATTTAAACCATCTTGTTAAGCTACTGCGACCTGCACATCTCTTTCAAGGGGCATTTAAACCGTCTTGGTAAGCTACTGCGACATGCAAGCCTCTTCCAAGGGGCATTTAAACCGTCTATATAAGCTGCTGCGAACTGCATGTCTCTTCCAAGGGGCATTTAAACCATCTTGTTAAGCTACTGCGACCTACAACGCTCTTCCAAGGGGCATTTAAACCATCTTGTTAAGCTACTGCGACCTGCACGTCTCTTCCAAGGTGCATTTAAACCGTCTTGTTAAGCTACTGCGACCTGCACGTCTCTTCCAAGGGGCATTTAAACTGTCTTGTTAAGCTACTGCGACCTCCACCGCTCTTCCAAGGGGCATTTAAACCATCTTGTTAAGCTACTGCGACCTGCACGTCTCTTCCAAGGGGGATTTAAATTGTCTTGTTAAGCTACTGCGACCTCCACGTCTCTTCCAAGGGGTATTTAAACCGTCTTGTTAAGCTACTGCGACCTGCTCGTCTCTTCCAAGGAGCATTTAAACTGTCTTGTTAAGCTACCGCTACTTGCACGTCTCTTCCAAGGCGCATTTAAACCGTCTTTTTAAGCTACTGCGACTTGCACGTCTCTTCCAAGGGTCATTTAAACCGTCTTGTTAAGCTGCTGCGACCTGCACGTCTCTTCCATGGGGCATTTAAACCGTCTTGTTAAGCTACTGCGAACTTCATGTCTCTAGCAAGGGACATTTAAACCGTCTTGTTAAGCTACTGCGACCTGCACGTCTCTTCCAAGGGGCATTTAAACAATCTTGTTAAGTTGCTGTGACCTGCATGTCTCTTCCAAGGGGCATTTAAACTGTCTTATTAAGCTACTGCAACCTCCACCGCTCTTCCAAGGCGCATTTCAACTGTCTTGTTAAGCTACTGCGACCTGCACGTCTCTTCCAAGGGGCATTTAAATCATCTTGGTAAGCTACTGCTTCCTGCAAGCCTCTTCCAATGGGCATTTAAACCATCTTGTTAAGCTACTGCGGCCTGCACGTCTCTGCCAAGGGGCATTTAAACCGTCTTGTTAAGCTACTGCGACCTGCACGTCTTTTCCAAGGGGCATTTACACCGTCTTGTTAAGCTACTGCGACTTGCACGTCGCTTCCAAGGGGCATTTAAACGGTCTTGTTAAGATACTGTAACCTCCACCACTTTTCCAAGGGGCATTTAAACCGTCTTTTTAAGCTACTGCGACCTGTACGTCTCTTCCATGGGGCATTTAAAACGTCTTTTAAGCTACTGCGACCTGCACGTCTCTTCCAAGGGGTATTTAAACAGTCTTTTTAAGGTGCTGCGACCTTCGTGTCCTTCCAAGGGGCATTTAAACTGTCTTGTTAAGCTACTGTGACCTCCACCGCTCTTCCAAGGGGCATTTAAAATGTCTTGTTAAGCTACTGTGACCTGCAGGTCTCTTCCAAGGGACATTTAAATCATCTTGGTAAGCTACTGCGGCCTGCTAGCCTCTTCCAAAGGGCATTCAAACAGTCTTGTTAAGCTACTGCGACCTGCACGTCTCTTCCAAGGGGCATTTAAACAATCTTGTTAAGCTGCTGCGACCTGCACGTCTCTTCCATGGGGCATTTAAACCGTCTTGTTAAGCTACTGCGAACTTCATGTCTCTAGCAAGGGACATTTAAACCGTCTTGTTAAGCTACTGCGACCTGCACGTCTCTTCCAAGGGGCATTTAAACAATCTTGTTAAGTTGCTGTGACCTGCATGTCTCTTCCAAGGGGCATTTAAACTGTCTTATTAAGCTACTGCAACCTCCACCGCTCTTCCAAGGGGCATTTCAACTGTCTTGTTAAGCTACTGCGACCTGCACGTCTCTTCCAAGGGGCATTTAAATCGTCTTGGTAAGCTACTGCTTCCTGCAAGCCTCTTCCAAGGGGCATTTAAACCATCTTGTTAAGCTACTGCGGCCTGCACGTCTCTTCCAAGGGGCATTTAAACCGTCTTGTTAAGCTACTGCGACCTGCACGTCTTTTCCAAGGGGCATTTACACCGTCTTGTTAAGCTACTGCGACTTGCACGTCCCTTCCAAGGGGCATTTAAACGGTCTTGTTAAGATACTGTAACCTCCACCACTTTTCCAAGGGGCATTTAAACCGTCTTGTTAAGCTACTGCGACCTGTACGTCTCTTCCTTGGGGCATTTAAAACGTCTTTTAACCTACTGCGACCTGCACGTCTCTTCCAAGGGGTATTTAAACAGTCTTGTTAAGGTGCTGCGACCTGCGTGTCCTTCCAAGGGGCATTTAAACTGTCTTGTTAAGCTACTGTGACCTCCACCGCTCTTCCAAGGGGCATTTAAACTGTCTTGTTAAGCTACTGCGACCTGCAGGTCTCTTCCAAGGGACATTTAAATCGTCTTGGTAAGCTACTGCGGCCTGCTAGCCTCTTCCAAGGGGCATTTAAACAGTCTTGTTAAGCTACTGCAACCTGCACGTCTCTTCCAAGGGGCATTTAAACAATCTTGTTAAGCTGCTGCGACCTGCACGTCTCTTCCATGGGGCATTTAAACCGTCTTGTTAAGCTACTGCGAACTTCATGTCTCTAGCAAGGGACATTTAAACCGTCTTGTTAAGCTACTGCGACCTGCACGTCTCTTCCAAGGGGCATTTAAACAATCTTGTTAAGTTGCTGTGACCTGCATGTCTCTTCCAAGGGGCATTTAAACTGTCTTATTAAGCTACTGCAACCTCCACCGCTCTTCCAAGGGGCATTTCAACTGTCTTGTTAAGCTACTGCGACCTGCACGTCTCTTCCAAGGGGCATTTAAATCGTCTTGGTAAGCTACTGCTTCCTGCAAGCCTCTTCCAAGGGGCATTTAAACCATCTTGTTAAGCTACTGCGGCCTGCACGTCTCTTCCAAGGGGCATTTAAACCGTCTTGTTAAGCTACTGCGACCTGCACGTCTTTTCCAAGGGGCATTTACACCGTCTTGTTAAGCTACTGCGACTTGCACGTCCCTTCCAAGGGGCATTTAAACGGTCTTGTTAAGATACTGTAACCTCCACCACTTTTCCAAGGGGCATTTAAACCGTCTTGTTAAGCTACTGCGACCTGTACGTCTCTTCCTTGGGGCATTTAAAACGTCTTTTAACCTACTGCGACCTGCACGTCTCTTCCAAGGGGTATTTAAACAGTCTTGTTAAGGTGCTGCGACCTGCGTGTCCTTCCAAGGGGCATTTAAACTGTCTTGTTAAGCTACTGTGACCTCCACCGCTCTTCCAAGGGGCATTTAAACTGTCTTGTTAAGCTACTGCGACCTGCAGGTCTCTTCCAAGGGACATTTAAATCGTCTTGGTAAGCTACTGCGGCCTGCTAGCCTCTTCCAAGGGGCATTTAAACAGTCTTGTTAAGCTACTGCAACCTGCACGTCTCCTCCAAGGGGCATTTAACATGTCTTGTTAAGCTACTGCGACCTCCACCGCTCTTCCAAGGGGCATTTATACCATCTTGTTAAGCTACTGCAACCTGCACGTCTCTTCCAAGGGGCATTTAAGCTGTCTTATTAAGCTACTGCGACCTGCACTACTCTTCTAAGGGGCATTTAAACCGTCTTGTTAAGCTATTGCGACCTCCACCGCACTTCCAAGTGGCATTTAAACCATCTTGTTAAGCTACTGCGACCTGCACGTCTCTTCCAAGGGGCATTTAAACCATCTTGTTAAGCTTCTGCGACCTGCACGTCTCTTCTAAGGGGCATTTAAACAGTCTTGTTAAGCTTCTGCGACTTTCACTTCACTTCCAAGGGGCATTTAAACCGTCTTGTTAATCTACTGCAACCTCCACCACTTTTCCAAGGGGCATTTAAACCGTCTTGTTAAGCTACTGCGACCTGCACATCTCTTTCAAGGGGCATTTTAACGGTCTTGTTAAGCTGCTGCGACCTGCATGTTTCTTCCAAGTGGCATTTAAACCGTCTTGTGAAGCTACTGCGACCTCCACCACACTTCCAAGGGGCATTTAAACCGTCTTGTTAAGCTACTGCGACCATTACGTCGCTTCCAAGGGCATTTAAAGCGTCTTGTTAAGCTAATGCGACCTCCACCGCACTTCTAAGGGGCATTTAAACCGTCTTGATAAGCAACATCGACCTCCACCTCTCTTCCAAGGGGCATTTAAACCATCTTGTTAAGCTACTGCGACCTGCACGTCTCTTCCAAGGCGCATTTAAACCGTCTTTTTAAGCTACTGCGACCTGTACGTCTCTTCCAAGGGGCATTTAAACCGTCTTGTTAAGCTACTGCGACCTCCACCGCACTTCCAAGGGGCATTTAAACCGTCTTGTTAAGCCACTGTAACCTCCACCACTTTTCCAAGGGGCATATAAACCATCTTGTTAAGCTACTGCGACCTGCACGTCTCTTCCAAGGGGCATTTAAACTGTCTTGTTAAGCTTCTGTGAACTGAACGTCTCTTCCAAGGGGCATTTAAACTGTCTTGTTAAGCTTTTGTGACCTGCACGTCTCTTCCAAGGGGCATTTAAACTGTCTTGTTAAGCTACTGTGACCTGCATGTCTCTTTCAAGGGATATTTAAACTGTCTTGTTAAGCTTCTGTGACCTGCACGTCTCTTCTAAGGGGCATTTAAACTGTCTTGATAAGCTACAGCGACTTGTACGTCTCTTCCAAGGGGCAATTAAACCGTCTTGTTAAGCTACTGTAACCTCCACCACTTTTCCAAGGGGCATATAAACCGTCTTGTTAAGCTACTGTGACCTGCACGTCTCTTCCAAGGGGCTTTTAATACGCTTTGTTAAGCTACTGCGACGTGCATGTCTCTTGCAAAGGGCATTTAAACCGTCTTGTTAAGCTACTGCGACCTGCACGTCTCTTCCAAGGGACATATAAACCATCTTGTTAAGCTGCTGCGACTTGCGTGTCTCTTCCAACGGGCATTTAAACCGTCTTGTTAAGCTACTGCGACCTCCTCCGCACTTCCAAGGGGCATTTAAACTGTCTTTTTAAGCTACTGCGACCTGCACGTCTCTTCCAAGGGGCATTTAAACTGTCTTGTTTATCTACTGCGTCCTCCACATATCTTCCAAGGGGCATTTAAACCGTCTTATTAAGCTACTGCGACCTGCACGTCTCTTCCAAAGGGCATTTAAACCGTCTTGTTAAGCTTCTGCGACCTCCACCGCTCTTCCAATGGACATTTAAACCGTCTTGTTAAGCTACTGCGACCTGCACGGCTCTTCCAAGGTGCATTTAAACCGTATTGGTAAGCTACTGCGACCTTCAATCCTATTCCAAGGGGCATTTAAACCCTCTTGTTAAGCTACTGCGACCTGCACGTCTCTTCCTAGGGGGAGTTAAACCGACTTGTTAAGCTTCTGCGTCCTGCACGTCTCTTCCAAGGGGCATTTAAACTGTCTTTTTAAGATACTGTAACCTCCACCACTTTTCCAAGGGGCATTTAAACCGTCTTGGTAAGCTAATTCGGCCTGCAAGCCTATTCCAAGGGGCATTTAAACACTCTTGTTAACTACTGCGACCTGCACGTCTCTTCCAAGGGGGATTAAAACCGTCTTGTTAAGCTACTGCGACCAGCACGTCTCTTCCGAGTGGCATTTAAACCGTCTTGTTAAGCTACTGCGACCTGCTCGTATCTTCAAAGGGGCATTTAATCCGTCTTGTTAAGCTACTGCGACCTGCACGTCTCTTCCAAGGGGCATTTAAACCGTCTTGTTAAGCTACTGCGACCTGCATGTTTCTTCCAAGTGGCATTTAAACTGTCTTGTTAAGCTACTGCGACCTCCACCGCTCTTCCAAGGGGCATTTAAACTGTCTTGTTTAGCTTCTGCCACCTGCATGTCTCTTCCAAGGGGCATTTAAACAGTCTTGTTAAGCTACTGCGACTTGCACGCCTCTTCCAAGGAGCATTTAAACCGTCTTCTTAAGCTACTGTAAATTCCACCACTTTTCCAAGGGGCATTTAAACCATCTTATTAAGCTACTGCGACCTGCATGTCTCTTCCAAGGGGCATTTAAACAGTCTTGTTAAGCTACTGCGACCTCCACTTCTCTTCCAAGGGGCATTTAAACCATCTTGTTAAGCTACTGCGACCTGCACATCTCTTCCAAGGGGCATTTAAACCGTCTTATTAAGCTACTGCGACCTGCACCACTCTTCCAATGGGCATTTAAACCGTCTTGTTAAGCTACTGCGACCTGCACGTCTCTTCCAAGGGGCAATTAAACCGTCTTGGTAAGCTACTGCGACCTGCAAGCCTATTCCAAGGGGCATTTAAACCCTCTTGTTAAGCTGCTGTGACCTGCACGTCTCTTCCAAGGGGGATTTAAACCGTCTTGTTAAGCTACTGCGACCTGCACGTTTCTTCCAAGGGGCATTTAAACCGTCTTGTTAAGCTACGGCGACCTGCTCTTCTATTCCAAGGGGCATTTAAACGGTCTTGTTATGCTACTGCGACCTGCACGTCTCTTCCAAGGCGCATTTAAACCGTCTTTTTAAGCTACTGCGACTTGCTTGTCTGTTCCAAGGGGCATTTAAACTGTCTTGTTAAGCTACTGCGACCTGCATGTCTCTTCCAAGGGGCATTTAAACCATCTTCTTAAGCCACTGCTACCTGCACGTCTCTTCCAAGGGGCATTTAAACCATCTTGTTAAGCTGCTGCGACCTGCATGTCTCTTCCAAGGGGCATTGAAACCATCTTGTTAAGCTACTGCGACATCCACCGCACTTCCAAGGGGCATTTAAATGGTCTTGTTAAGCCACTCCGACCTGCACGTCTCTTTCAAGGGGCATTTAAACTGTCTTTTTAAGCTACTGCGACCTCCACCGCTCTTCCAAGGGGCATTTAAACCGTCTTGTTAAGCTACTACGACTTGCACGTCACTTCCAAGGGGCATTTAAACCGTCTTGTTAAGCTACTGTAACCTCCACCACTTTTACAAGGGGCATTTAAACAGTCTTGTTAAGCTACTGCTACCTGCACGTCTCTTCCAAGGGGCATTTAAACCGTCTTTTTAAGCTGCTGCGAACTGCATGTCTCTTCCAAGGGGCATTTAAACCATCTTGTTAAGCTACTGCGACCTCCACCGCTCTTCCAAGGGGCATTTAAACCGTCTTTTTAAGCTACTGCGACCTGCACGTCTCTTCCAAGGGACACTTAAACCGTCTTGGTAAGCTACTGCGACCCTCAAGCCTCTTCCAAGGGGCATTTAAACCGTCTTTTTAAGCTGCTGCGAACTGCATGTCTCTTCCAAGGGGCATTTAAACCATCTTTTTAAGCTACTGCGACCTCCACCGCTCTTACAAGGAGCATTTAAACCATCTTGTTATGCTACTGCGACCTGCACTTCTCTTCCAAGGGGCATTTAAACCATCTTGTTAAGCTACTGCGACCTGCACGTCTTTTCCAAGGGGCATTTAAACTGTCTTGTTAAGCTACTGCAACCTGCACGTCTCTTCCAAGGGGCATTTAAACCGTCTTGTTAAGCTAATGCGACCTGCTCGTCTTTCCCAAGGGTCATTTAAACCGTTTTTAAGCTACTGCGACTGGCACGTCTCTTCCAAGGGACATTTAAAACGTCTTGTTAAGCTACTGCGACCTGCACGTCTCTTCCATGGGGCATTTAAACCGTCTTGTTAAGCTACTGCGACCTGCATGTCTCTTCCAAGGGACATTTAAACCGTCTTGTTAAGCTATTGCGACCTGCACGTCTCTTCCAAGGGGCATTTAAACAATCTTGTTAAGATGCAGTGACCTGCATGTCTCTTCCAAGGGGCATTTAAACTGTCTTATTAAGCTACTGCGACCTCCAACGCTCTTCCAAGGGGCATTTCATCTGTTTTGTAAAGCTACTGCGACCTCCACCGCACTTCGAAGGGGCATTTAAACCGTCTTGTTAAGCTACTGCGACCTGCACGTCTCTTTCAAGGGGCATTTAAACCGTCTTGTTAAGCTACTGCGACCTCCACCGCTCATCCAAGGAGCATTGAAACCGTCTTGTTAAGCTACTGCGCCCTGCACGTCTCTTCCAAGTGGCATTTTAACCGTCTTGTTAAGCTACTGCGATCTGCACGTCTCTTCCAAGGGGCATTTAAACCGTCTTGCTAAGCTACTGCGACCTGCTCTTCTATTCCAAGGGGCATTTAAACCGTCTTGTTAAGCTATTGCGACCTGCACGTTGTAGCGCTGGCGTCCCTGCCCTCTGCTAGGCAGGGACGCTGCTCCCCTCACCGCTCTGCTCCGTGCCCGGCGTCCTCTCCCCGCTCTGTCAGCGCGCGCTCCGTCCCGGCGTCCTCCTCCTGCTCTGCTCTCAGCGCGCGCTCCTTCCCGGCCCCTGTGCTTAGGGCGCGCGCGCGCGCGCTCCCCTCCTCTTAAAGGGGCCGCGCGCGCCGCCCTAAAGAGTCCCCGGCCAATGGCCGGAGGCCCTCATCATATTTAAGGCACCTCCTCCAAATGGAGGTGCCCGAGCAATGTTGCTTGCACCTGTGTCTCACCTGTGCTTCAGCCCTCAGGTCCCGTTGCTAGTTACCTGCCAGTTACCTGCCAGTTACCTGCCTGTTTCCTGCTACCTGCCTGCCAGTCTGAGGTCCGACGGTCTGCCTTACTACTCCTGTCAGTCTGTCTGAAGGACCTGCCTGCCTGCTCACCTGGGAGCGCATACCAGCTACCTGCCTGCTTGCCTGAGGTCCGACGGTCTGCCTTACTACTCCGGTCAGTCTGTCTATGGACCAGCTTGCCCGCTCACCTGGGAGCGCTTCTCCGTTACCTGCCTGCTTGCCAGCCCGGAGGCTCCGTTGTCACGTGCTGTGACCACCAGCTATCTCAGAGACTCTTGCCCGCTCACCTGGGAGCGCATCTCCGTTACCTGCCTGCTTGCCAGCCCGGAGGCTCCGTTGTCACGTGCTGTGACCACCAGCTATCTCAGAGACTCTTGCCCGCTCACCTGGGAGCGCATCTCCGTTACCTGCCTACCTGCCAGCCCGGAGGCTCCGCCGTCACGTGCCGTGACCACCTGCTGATCCAGAGACTCTCGCTTGCTCACCTGGGAGCACACATCTACCATCTGCCTGCTAGCCTATCCGGAGGCTCTGCCATCACAGGTCGTACCTACCCCTTACCCAGAGACTGTCCTGATCACTTGCCGAGACTCCCTGTCCCTTCACCCAGAGACTGCCACCCGCTCCCTTACAAGGGCCGCCCCCTTGTATAGTAGCTCAGAGGTTCCGCCTCCCGGACCCGTTACACACGTCTCTTGCAAGGCGCATTTAAACTGTCTTTTTAAGCTACTGCGACTTGCATGTCTGTTCCAAGGGGCATTTAAATTGTCTTGTTAAGCTACTGTAACCTCCACCACTTTTCCAAGGGGCATTTAAACTGTCTTGTTAAGCTACTGCGACCTGCATGTCTCTTCCAAGGAGCATTTAAACCATCTTGTTAAGCCACTGCTACCTGCACGTCTCTTCCAAGGGGCATTTAAACCATCTTGTTAAGTTGCTGCGACCTGCATGTCTCTTCCAAGGGGCATTTAATCCGTCTTGTTAAGCTACTGCGACATCCACCGCACTTCCAAGGGGCATTTAAACGGTCTTGTTAAGCTACTGCGACCTGCACCTCTCTTTCAAGGGGCATTTAAACTGTCTTATTAAGCTACTGCGACCTGCACCTCTGTTCCAAGGGGCATTTAAACCATCTTGTTAAGCTACTGCGACCTGCACGTCTCTTCCAAGGGGCATTTAAACCGTTTTGTTAAGCTACTGCGACCTGCACGTCTCTTCCAAGTGGCATTTAAACCGTCTTGTTCAGCTACTGCGACCTGCACGTCTCTTCCAAGGGGCATTTAAACTGTCTTGTTAAGCTACTGCGACCTCCACCTCTCTTCCAAGGGGCATTTAAACCGTCTTATTAAGCTACTGCGACCTGCACATCTCTTCCAAGGGGCATTTAAACCGTCTTATTAAGCTACTGCGAACTGCATGTCTCTTCCAAGGGTCATTGAAACTGTCTTGTTAAGCTACTGCGACCTCCACCACTCTTCCAAGGGGCATTTAAACCGTCTTGTTAAGCTACTGCGCCCTGCACGTCTCTTCCAAGTGGCATTTAAACCGTCTTGTTCAGCTACTGCGACCTGCACGTCTCTTCCAAGGGGCATTTAAACTGTCTTGTTAAGCTACTGCGACCTCCACCTCTCTTGCAAGGGGCATTTAAACCGTCTTATTAAGCTACTGCGACCTGCACATCTCTTCCAAGGGGCATTTAAACCGTCTTATTAAGCTACTGCGAACTGCATGTCTCTTCCAAGGGGCATTTAAACAGTCTTGTTAAGCTACTGCGACCTGCAAGCCTCTTCATAGGGGCATTTAAACCGTCTTGGTAATCTACTGCGACCTGCAAGCCTATTCCAAGGGGCATTTAAACCCTCTTGTTAAGCTGCTGCGACCTGCACGTCTCTTCCAAGGGGGATTTAAGCCATCTTGTTAAGCTACTGCGACCTGCATGTCTCTACCAAGGGACATTTAAAACGTCTTTTAAGCTACTGCGACCTGCACGTCTCTTCCAAGGGATATTTAAACTGTCTTGTTAAGCTACTGCGACCTCCACCGCTCTTCCAAGGGGCATTTAAACTGTCTTGTTAAGCTACTGTGAGCTGCACGTCTCTTCCAAG
The DNA here is from genome assembly GCF_046119375.1 of Phyllobates terribilis. Classification (NCBI taxonomy): domain Eukaryota; kingdom Metazoa; phylum Chordata; class Amphibia; order Anura; family Dendrobatidae; genus Phyllobates; species Phyllobates terribilis. The sequence continues at coordinate 1,073,278 of NW_027362964.1, forward strand.
GGACATTTAAATCGTCTTGGTAAGCTACTGCGACCTGCAAGCCTCTCCCAAGGGGCATTTAAACTGTCTTGTTAAGCTACTGCGACCTGCACGTCTCTTCCAAGGGCCATTTAAACCGTCTTGTTAAGCTACTGCGACCTGCACGTCTCTTCCAAGTGGCATTTAAACCGTCTTGTTCAGCTACTGCGACCTGCACGTCTCTTCCAAGGGGCATTTAAACTGTCTTGTTAAGCTACTGCGACCTCCACCTCTCTTCCAAGGGGCATTTAAACCGTCTTATTAAGCTACTGCGACCTGCACATCTCTTCCAAGGGGCATTTAAACCGTCTTATTAAGCTACTGCGAACTGCATGTCTCTTCCAAGGGTCATTGAAACTGTCTTGTTAAGCTACTGCGACCTCCACCACTCTTCCAAGGGGCATTTAAACCGTCTTGTTAAGCTACTGCGCCCTGCACGTCTCTTCCAAGTGGCATTTAAGCCGTCTTGTTCAGCTACTGCGACCTGCACGTCTCTTCCAAGGGGCATTTAAACTGTCTTGTTAAGCTACTGCGACCTCCACCTCTCTTCCAAGGGGCATTTAAACCGTCTTATTAAGCTACTGCGACCTGCACATCTCTTCCAAGGGGCATTTAAACCGTCTTATTAAGCTACTGCGAACTGCATGTCTCTTCCAAGGGGCATTTAAACAGTCTTGTTAAGCTACTGCGACCTGCAAGCCTCTTCCAAGGGGCATTTAAACCGTCTTGGTAATCTACTGCGACCTGCAAGCCTCTTCCAAGGGGCATTTAAACCCTCTTGTTAAGCTGCTGCGACCTGCACGTCTCTTCCAAGGGGGATTTAAGCCATTTTGTTAAGCTACTGCGACCTGCATGTCTCTACCAAGGGACATTTAAAACGTCTTTTAAGCTACTGCGACCTGCACGTCTCTTCCAAGGGATATTTAAACTGTCTTGTTAAGCTACTGCGACCTCCACCGCTCTTCCAAGGGGCATTTAAACTGTCTTGTTAAGCTACTGCGAGCTGCACGTCTCTTCCAAGGGACATTTAAATCGTCTTGGTAAGCTACTGCGACCTGCAAGCCTCAACCAAGGGGCATTTAAACTGTCTTGTTAAGCTACTGCGACCTGCACGTCTCTTCCAAGGGGCATTTAAATCGTCTTGTAAGCTACTGCGACCTGCAAGCCACTTCCAAGGGGCATTTAAACCCTCTTGTTAAGCTACTGCGACCTGCATGTCTCTTCCAAGGGGCATTTAAACTGTCTTTTTAAGCTACTGTGACCTCCACCGCTCTTCCAAGGGGCATTTAAACCATCTTGTTAAGCTACTGCGACCTGCACGTCTCTTCCAAGGGGCATTTAAACCGTCTTGGTAAGCTACTGCGACCTGCAAGCCTCTTCCAAGGGGCATTTAAACCGTCTTTATAAGCTGCTGCGAACTGCATGTCTCTTCCAAGGGGCATTTAAACCATCTTGTTAAGCTACTGCGACCTCCACCGCTCTTCCAAGGGGAATTTAAACCATCTTGTTAAGCTACTGCGACCTGCACGTCTCTTCCAAGGGGCATTTAAACGGTCTTGTTAAGCTACTGCGACCTGTACGTCTCTTCCAAGGGGCATTTAAGCTGTCTTATTAAGCTACTGCGACCTGCACCTCTCCTCTAAGGGGCATTTAAACCGTCTTGTTATGCTATTGCGACTTTCACGTCTCTTCCAAGGGGCATTTAAATTGTCTTGTTAAGCTACTGTAACCTCCACCACTTTTCCAAGGGGCATTTAAACCGTCTTGTTAAGCTACTGCGACCAGCACGTCTCTTCCAAAGGGCATTTAAAACGCTTTGTTAAGCTACTGCGACCTGCATGTCTTTTCCAAGGTGCATTTAAATCGTCTTGTTAAGCTACTGCGACCTGCACGTCTCTTACAAGGGGCATTTAAACTGTCTTGTTAAGCTACTGCGACCTCCGCCGCTTTTCCAAGGGGCATTTAAACCATCTTGTTAAGCTACTGCGACCTCCACGTCTCTTCCAAGGGGCATTTAAACCGTCTTGTTAAGCTACTGCGACCTGCTCGTCTCTTCCAAGGAGCATTTAAACTGTCTTGTTAAGCTACTGCGACTTGCACGTCTCTTCCAAGGCGCATTTAAACCGTCTTTTTAAGCTTCTGCGACTTGCACGTCTCTTCCAAGGGTCATTTAAACCGTCTTGTTAAGCTACTGCGACCTGCACGTCTCTTCCATGGGGCATTTAAACCGTCTTGTTAAGCTAATGCGACCTCCACCCCTCTTCCAAGGGGCATTTCAACTGTCTTGTTAAGCTACTGCGACCTGCACGTCTCTTCCAAGGGGCATTTAAATCGTCTTGGTAAGCTACTGATTCCTGCAAGCCTCTTCCAAGGGTCATTTAAACCATCTTGTTAAGCTACTGCAGCCTGCATGTCTCTTCCAAGGGGCATTTAAACCGTCTTGTTAAGCTACTGCGACCTGCACGTCTTTTCGAAGGGGCATTTACACCGTCTTGTTAAGCTACTGCGACTTGCCTGTCTCTACCAAGGGGCATTTAAACGGTCTTGTTAAGCTACTGTAACCTCCACCACTTTTCCAAGGGGCATTTAATCCGTCTTGTTGAGCTACTGCGACCTGCACGTCTCTTCCAAGGGGCATTTAAACCGTCTTGTTAAGCTACTGCGACCTGCATGTCTCTACCAAGGGACATTTAAAACGTCTTTTAAGCTACTGCGACCTGCACGTCTCTTCCAAGGGGTATTTAAACAGCCTTGTTAAGGTGCTGCGACCTGCATGTCCTTCCAAGGGGCATTTAAACTGTCTTGTTAAGCTACTGCGACCTCCACCGCTCTTACAAGGGGCATTTAAACTGTCTTGTTAAGCTACTGCGACCTGCAGGTCTCTTCCAAGGGACATTTAAATCGTCTTGGTAAGCTACTGCGGCCTGCAAGCCTCTTCCAAGGGGCATTTAAACAGTCTTGTTAAGCTACTGCGACCTCCACCGCTCTTCCAAGGGGCATTTAAACCATCTTGTTAAGCTACTGCGACCTGCACGTCTCTTCCAAGGGGCATTTAAGCTGTCTTATTAAGCTACTGCGACCTGCACCTCTCCTCTAAGGGGCATTTAAACCGTCTTGTTATGCTATTGCGACTTTCACGTCTCTTCCAAGGGGCATTTAAATTGTCTTGTTAAGCTACTGTAACCTCCACCACTTTTCCAAGGGGCATTTAAACCGTCTTGTTAAGCTACTGCGACCAGCACGTCTCTTCCAAAGGGCATTTAAAACGCTTTGTTAAGCTACTGCGACCTGCATGTCTTTTCCAAGGTGCATTTAAATCGTCTTGTTAAGCTACTGCGACCTGCACGTCTCTTCCAAGGGGCATTTATACGGTCTTGTTAAGCTGCTGCGGCCTGCATGTCTCTTCCAAGGGGCATTTAAACCATCTTGTTAAGCTACTGCGACCTGCACGTCTCTTCCAAGGGGCATTTAAACCATTTTGTTAAGCTTCTGCGACCTGCACGTCTCTTCTAAGGGGCATTTAAACAGTCTTGTTAAGCTTCTGCGACTTTCACTATTCTTCCAAGGGGCATTTAAACCGTCTTGTTAATCTACTGTAACCTCCACCACTTTTCCAAGGGGCATTTAAACGGTCTTGTTAAGCTACTGCGACCTGCACATCTCTTCCAAGGGGCATTTTAACGGTCTTGTTAAGCTGCTGCGACCTGCATGTTTCTTCCAAGGGGCATTTAAACCGTCTTGTTAAGCTACTGCGACCATCACGTCTCTTCCAAGGGGCATTTAAACTGTCTTGTTAAGCTACTGCGACCTCCACCGCTCTTCCAAGTGGCATTTAAACCATCTTATTAAGCTACTGTGACCTGCACGTCTCTTTCAAGGGGCATTTAAACTGTCTTTTTAAGCTTCTGTGACCTTCACGTCTCTTCTAAGGGGCATTTAAACTGTCTTGTTAAGCTACTGCGACTTGCACGTCTCTTCCAAGGGGCATGTAAACCGTCTTTTTAAGCTACTGTAACCTCCACCAATTTTCCAAGGGGCATATAAACCGTCTTGTTAAGCTACTGTGACCTGCACGTCTCTTCCAAGGGGCTTTTAAAACGCTTTGTTAAGCTACTGCGACCTGCATGTCTCTTCCAAGGGGCATTTAAACCGTCTTGTTAAGCTACTGCGACCTGCACGTCTCTTCCAAGGGGCATTTAAACCATCATGTTAAGCTGCTGCGACCTGCGTGTCTCTTCCAAGGGGCATTGAAACCGTCTTGTTAAGCTACTGCGACCTCCTCCGCACTTCCAAGGGGCATTTAAACCGTCTTGTTAAGCTACTGCGACCTGCACGTCTCTTCCAAGTGGCATTTAAACCATCTTGTTAAGCTACTGCGACATGCACGTCTCTTCCAAGGGGCATTTAAACTGTTTTGTTTTTCTACTGCGACCTCCACCTATCTTCCAAGGGGCATTTAAACCGTCTTATTAAGCTACTGCGACCTGCACATCTCTTCCAAGGGGCATTTAAACAGTCTTGTTAAGCTTCTGTGACCTGCACGTCTCTTCTAAGTGGCATTTAAACCGTCTTGCTAAGCTACTGCGACTTGTACGTCTCTTCCAAGGGGCATTTAAACCGTCTTGTTAAGCTACTGTAACCTCCACCAATTTTCCAAGGGGCATATAAACCGTCTTGTTAAGCTACTGTGACCTGAACGTCTCTTCCAAGGTGCTTTTAAAACGCTTTGTTAAGCTACTGTGACCTGCATGTCTCTTCCAAGGGGCATTTAAACCGTCTTGTTAAGCTACTGCGAACTGCACGTCTCTTCCAAGGGGCATTTAAACCATCATGTTAAGCTGCTGCGACCTGCGTGTCTCTTCCAAGGGGCATTGAAACCGTCTTGTTAAGCTACTGCGACCTGCACGTCTCTTCCAAGTGGCATTTAAACCATCTTGTTAAGCTACTGCGACATGCACGTCTCTTCCAAGGGGCATTTAAACTGTTTTGTTTTTCTACTGCGACCTCCACCTATCTTCCAAGGGGCATTTAAACCGTCTTATTAAGCTACTGCGACCTGCACATCTCTTCCAAGGGGCATTTAAACAGTCTTATTAAGCTACTGCGACCTCCACCGCTCTTCCAAGGGGCATTTAAACTGTCTTGTTAAGCTACTGCGACCTGCACGTCTCTTCCAAGGGGCATTTAAACCGTCTTGGTAAGCTACTGCATCCTGCAAGCCTCTTCCAAGGGGCATTTAACCCTTCTTGTTAAGTTACTGCTACCTGCACGTCTCTTCCAACGGGCATTTAAACTATCTTGTTAAGCTACTGCGAACTAAACCGTTCTTCCAAGGGGCATTTAAAACATCTTGTTAAGCTACTGCTGCCTGCACGTCTCCTCCAAGGGGCATTTAAACCGTCTTGTTAAGCTACTGCGACCTGCACGTCTTTTCCAAGGGGCATTTACACCGTCTTGTTAAGCTACTGTGACTTGCACGTCTCTTCCAAGGGACATTTAAACGGTCTTGTTAAGCTCCTGCGACCTGCACGTCTCTTCCAAGGGGCATTTAAACCGTCTTATTAAGCTGCTGTAACCTCCACCACTTTTCCAAGGGGCATTTAAACGGTCTTGTTAAGCTACTACGACCTGCACTTCTCTTCCATGGGGCATTTAAACCGTCTTGTTAAGCTACTGCGACCTGCATGTCTCTAACAAGGGACATTTAAAACGTCTTTTAAGCTACTGCGACCTGCACGTCTCTTCCAAGGGGCATTTAAACCGTCTTGTTAAGCTACTGTGACCTCCACCGCTCTTCCAAGGGGCACTTAAACCATCTTGTTAAGCTACTGCGACCTGCAGGTCTCTTCCAAGGGGCATTTAAACTGTCTTGTTAAGCTAATGCTACCTCCACCTCTCTTCCAAGGGGCATTTAAACCTTCTTATTATGCTACTGCGACCTGCACATCTCTTCCAAGGGGCATTTAAATCGTCTTGTTAAGCTTCTGCGACCTTCACGTCTCTTCCAAGGGGCATTTAAACTGTCTTGTTAAGCTACTGCGACGTCCACCGCTCTTCCAAGGGGCATTTAAACCGTCTTGTTAAGCTACTGCGACCTGCACGTCTCTTCCAAGGGGCATTTAAACCATCTTGGTAAGCTACTGCGACCTGCAAGCCTATTCCAAGGGGACTTTAAACCCTCTTGTTAAGTTTCTGTGACCTGCTCGTCTCTTCCAAGTGACATTTAAACCGTCTTATTAAGCCACTGCGACCTGCACGTCTCTTCCAAGGGGCATTTAAACCGTCTTGTTAAGCTGCTGCGACCTGCATGTCTCTTCCAAGGGGCATTTAAACCATCATGTTAAGATACTGCGACCTTCATCGCATTTCCAAGTTGCATTTAAACCGTCTTGTTAAGCTACTGCGACCTGCACGTCTCTTTCAAGCGGCATTTAAACTGTCTTGTTAAGCTACTGCGACCTCCACCGCTCTTCCAAGGGGCATTAAACAATCTTGTTAAGCTACTGCGACCTCCACCGCACTTCCAAGGGGCATTTAAACCGTCTTTTTAAGCCACTGCGACCTGCACGTCTCTTTCAAGGGGCATTTAAACTGTCTTGTTAAGCTACTGCGACCTCCACCGCTCTTTCAAGGGGCATTTAAACTGTCTTGTTAAGCTACTGCGACCTGCACGTCTCTTCCAAGTGGCATTTAAACCGTCTTGTTAAGCTACTGCGACCTGCACGCCTCTTCCAAGGGGCATTTAAACTGTCTTTTTAAGTTACTGTGACCTCCACCTCTCTTCCAAGGGGCATTTAAACCGTCTTATTAAGCGACTGCGACCTGCACATCTCTTCCAAGGGGCATTTAAACCGTCTTATTAAGCTACTGTGACCTGCACGTCTCTTCCAAGGGGCATTTAAATTGTCTTGTTAAGCTTCTGCGACCTTCACCGCTCTTCCAAGGGGCATTTAAACCGTCTTGTTAAGCTACTGCGACCTCCTCGTTTATTCCAAGGGGCATTTAAACTGTCTTGTTAAGCTACTGTGACCAGCACGTCTCTTCCAAGCCGCATTTAAACCGTCTTGTTAAGCTACTGCGACCTGCATGTCTCTTCCAAGGGGCATTTAAACCATCTTGTTAAGCCACTGCTACCTGCACGTCTCTTCAAAGTGGCATTTAAGCTGTCTTGTTAAGCTGCTGCGACCTGCATGTCTCTTCCAGGGGGCATTTAAACCGTCTTGTTAAGCTACTGCACCCTCCACCGCACTTCCAAGTGGCATTTAAACCGTCTTGTTAAGCTACTGCGACTTGCACGTCTTTTTAAGCTGCTGTAACCTGCATGTCTCTTCCAAGGGGCATTTAAACCGTCTTGTTAAGCTACTGCGACCTGCACGTCTCTTCCATGGGGCATTTAAACCTTCTTGTTAAGCTAATGCGACCTCCACCCCTCTTCCAAGGGGCATTTCAACTGTCTTGTTAAGCTACTGCGACCTGCACGTCTCTTCCAAGGGGCATTTAAATCGTCTTGGTAAGCTACTGATTCCTGCAAGCCTCTTCCAAGGGGCATTTAAACCATCTTGTTAAGCTACTGCAGCCTGCATGTCTCTTCCAAGGGGCATTTAAACCGTCTTGTTAAGCTACTGCGACCTGCACGTCTTTTCGAAGGGGCATTTACACCGTCTTGTTAAGCTACTGCGACTTGCCTGTCTCTACCAAGGGGCATTTAAACGGTCTTGTTAAGCTACTGTAACCTCCACCACTTTTCCAAGGGGCATTTAATCCGTCTTGTTGAGCTACTGCGACCTGCACGTCTCTTCCAAGGGGCATTTAAACCGTCTTGTTAAGCTACTGCGACCTGCATGTCTCTACCAAGGGACATTTAAAACGTCTTTTAAGCTACTGCGACCTGCACGTCTCTTCCAAGGGGTATTTAAACAGCCTTGTTAAGGTGCTGCGACCTGCATGTCCTTCCAAGGGGCATTTAAACTGTCTTGTTAAGCTACTGCGACCTCCACCGCTCTTCCAAGGGGCATTTAAACTGTCTTGTTAAGCTACTGCGACCTGCAGGTCTCTTCCAAGGGACATTTAAATCGTCTTGGTAAGCTACTGCGGCCTGCAAGCCTCTTCCAAGGGGCATTTAAACAGTCTTGTTAAGCTACTGCGACCTCCACCGCTCTTCCAAGGGGCATTTAAACCATCTTGTTAAGCTACTGCGACCTGCACGTCTCTTCCAAGGGGCATTTAAGCTGTCTTATTAAGCTACTGCGACCTGCACCTCTCCTCTAAGGGGCATTTAAACCGTCTTGTTATGCTATTGCGACTTTCACGTCTCTTCCAAGGGGCATTTAAATTGTCTTGTTAAGCTACTGCGACCAGCACGTCTCTTCCAAAGGGCATTTAAAACGCTTTGTTAAGCTACTGCGACCTGCATGTCTTTTCCAAGGTGCATTTAAATCGTCTTGTTAAGCTACTGCGACCTGCACGTCTCTTCCAAGGGGCATTTATACGGTCTTGTTAAGCTGCTGCGGCCTGCATGTCTCTTCCAAGGGGCATTTAAACCATCTTGTTAAGCTACTGCGACCTGCACGTCTCTTCCAAGGGGCATTTAAACCATTTTGTTAAGCTTCTGCGACCTGCACGTCTCTTCTAAGGGGCATTTAAACAGTCTTGTTAAGCTTCTGCGACTTTCACTATTCTTCCAAGGGGCATTTAAACCGTCTTGTTAATCTACTGTAAGCTCCACCACTTTTCCAAGGGGCATTTAAACCGTCTTGTTAAGCTACTGCGACCTGCACATCTCTTCCAAGGGGCATTTTAACGGTCTTGTTAAGCTGCTGCGACCTGCATGTTTCTTCCAAGGGGCATTTAAACCGTCTTGTTAAGCTACTGCGACCATCACGTCTCTTCCAAGGGGCATTTAAACTGTCTTGTTAAGCTACTGCGACCTCCACCGCTCTTCCAAGTGGCATTTAAACCATCTTATTAAGCTACTGTGACCTGCACGTCTCTTTCAAGGGGCATTTAAACTGTCTTTTTAAGCTTCTGTGACCTTCACGTCTCTTCTAAGGGGCATTTAAACTGTCTTGTTAAGCTACTGCGACTTGCACGTCTCTTCCAAGGGGCATGTAAACCGTCTTTTTAAGCTACTGTAACCTCCACCAATTTTCCAAGGGGCATATAAACCGTCTTGTTAAGCTACTGTGACCTGCACGTCTCTTCCAAGGGGCTTTTAAAACGCTTTGTTAAGCTACTGCGACCTGCATGTCTCTTCCAAGGGGCATTTAAACCGTCTTGTTAAGCTACTGCGACCTGCACGTCTTTTCCAAGGGGCATTTAAACCATCATGTTAAGCTGCTGCGACCTGCGTGTCTCTTCCAAGGGGCATTGAAACCGTCTTGTTAAGCTACTGCGACCTCCTCCGCACTTCCAAGGGGCACTTAAACCGTCTTGTTAAGCTACTGCGACCTGCACGTCTCTTCCAAGTGGCATTTAAACCATCTTGTTAAGCTACTGCGACATGCACGTCTCTTCCAAGGGGCATTTAAACTGTTTTGTTTTTCTACTGCGACCTCCACCTATCTTCCAAGGGGCATTTAAACCGTCTTATTAAGCTACTGCGACCTGCACATCTCTTCCAAGGGGCATTTAAACAGTCTTGTTAAGCTTCTGTGACCTGCACGTCTCTTCTAAGTGGCATTTAAACCGTCTTGCTAAGCTACTGCGACTTGTACGTCTCTTCCAAGGGGCATTTAAACCGTCTTGTTAAGCTACTGTAACCTCCACCAATTTTCCAAGGGGCATATAAACCGTCTTGTTAAGCTACTGTGACCTGAACGTCTCTTCCAAGGTGCTTTTAAAACGCTTTGTTAAGCTACTGTGACCTGCATGTCTCTTCCAAGGGGCATTTAAACCGTCTTGTTAAGCTACTGCGAACTGCACGTCTCTTCCAAGGGGCATTTAAACCATCATGTTAAGCTGCTGCGACCTGCGTGTCTCTTCCAAGGGGCATTGAAACCGTCTTGTTAAGCTACTGCGACCTGCACGTCTCTTCCAAGTGGCATTTAAACCATCTTGTTAAGCTACTGCGACATGCACGTCTCTTCCAAGGGGCATTTAAACTGTTTTGTTTTTCTACTGCGACCTCCACCTATCTTCCAAGGGGCATTTAAACCGTCTTATTAAGCTACTGCGACCTGCACATCTCTTCCAAGGGGCATTTAAACAGTCTTATTAAGCTACTGCGACCTCCACCGCTCTTCCAAGGGGCATTTAAACTGTCTTGTTAAGCTACTGCGACCTGCACGTCTCTTCCAAGGGGCATTTAAACCGTCTTGGTAAGCTACTGCATCCTGCAAGCCTCTTCCAAGGGGCATTTAACCCTTCTTGTTAAGTTACTGCTACCTGCACGTCTCTTCCAATGGGCATTTAAACTATCTTGTTCAGCTACTGCGAACTAAACCGTTCTTCCAAGGGGCATTTAAAACATCTTGTTAAGCTACTGCTGCCTGCACGTCTCCTCCAAGGGGCATTTAAACCGTCTTGTTAAGCTACTGCGACCTGCACGTCTTTTCCAAGGGGCATTTACACAGTCTTGTTAAGCTACTGTGACTTGCACGTCTCTTCCAAGGGACATTTAAACGGTCTTGTTAAGCTCCTGCGACCTGCACGTCTCTTCCAAGGGGCATTTAAACCGTCTTATTAAGCTGCTGTAACCTCCACCACTTTTCCAAGGGGCATTTAAACGGTCTTGTTAAGCTACTACGACCTGCACTTCTCTTCCATGGGGCATTTAAACCGTCTTGTTAAGCTACTGCGACCTGCATGTCTCTAACAAGGGACATTTAAAACGTCTTTTAAGCTACTGCGACCTGCACGTCTCTTCCAAGGGGCATTTAAACCGTCTTGTTAAGCTACTGTGACCTCCACCGCTCTTCCAAGGGGCACTTAAACCATCTTGTTAAGGTACTGCGACCTGCAGGTCTCTTCCAAGGGGCATTTAAACCGTCTTATTAAGCTACTGAGACCTGCACGTCTCTTCCAAGGGGCATTTAAACTGTCTTGTTAAGCTAATGCTACCTCCACCTCTCTTCCAAGGGGCATTTAAACCTTCTTATTATGCTACTGCGACCTGCACATCTCTTCCAAGGGGCATTTAAATCGTCTTGTTAAGCTTCTGCGACCTTCACGTCTCTTCCAAGGGGCATTTAAACTGTCTTGTTAAGCTACTGCGACGTCCACCGCTCTTCCAAGGGGCATTTAAACCGTCTTGTTAAGCTACTGCGACCTGCACGTCTCTTCCAAGGGGCATTTAAACCATCTTGGTAAGCTACTGCGACCTGCAAGCCTATTCCAAGGGGAATTTAAACCCTCTTGTTAAGTTTCTGTGACCTGCTCGTCTCTTCCAAGTGACATTTAAACCGTCTTATTAAGCCACTGCGACCTGCACGTCTCTTCCAAGGGGCATTTAAACCGTCTTGTTAAGCTGCTGCGACCTGCATGTCTCTTCCAAGGGGCATTTAAACCATCATGTTAAGATACTGCGACCTTCATCGCATTTCCAAGTTGCATTTAAACCGTCTTGTTAAGCTACTGCGACCTGCACGTCTCTTTCAAGCGGCATTTAAACTGTCTTGTTAAGCTACTGCGACCTCCACCGCTCTTCCAAGGGGCATTAAACAATCTTGTTAAGCTACTGCGACCTCCACCGCACTTCCAAGGGGCATTTAAACCGTCTTTTTAAGCCACTGCGACCTGCACGTCTCTTTCAAGGGGCATTTAAACTGTCTTGTTAAGCTACTGCGACCTCCACCGCTCTTTCAAGGGGCATTTAAACTGTCTTGTTAAGCTACTGCGACCTGCACGTCTCTTCCAAGTGGCATTTAAACCGTCTTGTTAAGCTACTGCGACCTGCACGCCTCTTCCAAGGGGCATTTAAACTGTCTTTTTAAGTTACTGTGACCTCCACCTCTCTTCCAAGGGGCATTTAAACCGTCTTATTAAGCGACTGCGACCTGCACATCTCTTCCAAGGGGCATTTAAACCGTCTTATTAAGCTACTGTGACCTGCACGTCTCTTCCAAGGGGCATTTAAATTGTCTTGTTAAGCTTCTGCGACCTTCACCGCTCTTCCAAGGGGCATTTAAACCGTCTTGTTAAGCTACTGCGACCTCCTCGTTTATTCCAAGGGGCATTTAAACTGTCTTGTTAAGCTACTGTGACCAGCACGTCTCTTCCAAGCCGCATTTAAACCGTCTTGTTAAGCTACTGCGACCTGCATGTCTCTTCCAAGGGGCATTTAAACCATCTTGTTAAGCCACTGCTACCTGCACGTCTCTTCAAAGTGGCATTTAAGCTGTCTTGTTAAGCTGCTGCGACCTGCATGTCTCTTCCAGGGGGCATTTAAACCGTCTTGTTAAGCTACTGCACCCTCCACCGCACTTCCAAGTGGCATTTAAACCGTCTTGTTAAGCTACTGCGACTTGCACGTCTTTTTAAGCTGCTGCAACCTGCATGTCTCTTCCAAGGGGCATTTAAACCATCTTGTTAAGCTACTGCGACCTACACCGCTCTTCCAAGGGGCATTTAAACCGTCTTGTTAAGCTACTGCGACCTGCACGTCTCTTCCAAGTGGCATTTAAAGCGTCTTGTTAAGCTAATGCGACCTGCACGTCTTTTCCAAGGGGCATTTAAACTGTATTTTTAAGTTACTGTGACCTCCACCTCTCTTCCAAGGGCCATTTAAACCGTCTTATTAAGATACTGCGACCTGCACATCTCTTCCAACGGGCATTTAAACCGCATTATTAAGCTACTGCAACATGCACGTCTCTTCCAAGGGGCATTTAAACTGTCTTGTTAAGCTTCTGTGACCTCCACCGCTCTTCCAAGGGGTATTTAAACCGTCTTGTTAAGCTACTGCGACCTGCACGTCTCTTCCAAGGCTCATTTAAACTGTCTTTTTAAGCTTCTGCGACTTGAACGTCTCTTCCAAGGGGCTTTTAAACCGTCTTGTTAAGCTACTATAACCTCCACCACTTTTCCAAGGGGCATCTCAATAGTCTTGTTAAGCTACTGCGACCTGCACGTCTCTTCCAAGGGGCATTTAAACCTTCTTGTTAAGCTACTGCTACCTGCATGACTCTTCCAAGGGGCATTTAAACCATCTTGTTAAGCTACTGTGACCTCCACCGCTCTTCCAAGGGGCATTTAAACCATCTTGTTAAGCTACTGCGACCTGCACGTCTCTTCCAAGGGACATTTAAACCCTCTTGTTAAGCTCCTGCGACCTGCACGTCTCTTGAAAGGGGCATTTAAACCCTTTTTTTAAGCTACTGCGACCTGCACGTCTCTTCCAAGGGGCATTTAAACTGTCTTGTTAATCTACTGCTACCTCCATCTCTCTTCCAAGGGGCATTTAAACCATCCTATTAAGCTACTGCGACCTGCACATCTCTTCCAAGCAGCATTTAAACAGTCTAGTTAAGCTACTGCGACCTGCACGTCTCTTGAAAGGGGCATTTAAACCGTCTTGTTAAGCTACTGCGACCTCCACCGCTCTTCCAAGGGGCATTTAAACCGTCTTGTTAAGCTACTGTGACCTGCACGTCTCTTTCAAGGGGGACTTAAACTGTCTCGTTAAGCTACTGCGACCTCCACCGCTCTTCCAAGGGGCATTTAAACCGTCTTGTTAAGCTACTGCGACCTGCACGTCTCTTCCAAGGGGCATTTAAACCGTCTTGTTAAGCTACTGCGACCTGCACGTCTCTTCCAAGAGTCATTTAAACCGTCTTGTTAAGCTACTGCGACCTGCAAGTCTCTTCCAAGGGGCATTTAAACTGTCTTGTTAAGCTACTGCGACCTCCACCTCTCTTCCAAGGTGCATTTAAAGCGTCTTGTTAAGCTACTGCGACCTGCTCGTCTCTTCCAAGGGGCATTTAAGCCGTCTTGTCAAGTTACTGCAACCTGCAAGTCTCTTCCAAGGCTCATTTAAACCGTCTTTTTAAGCTACTGAGACTTGCACGTCTCTTCCAAAGGGCATTTAAACGGTCTTGTTAAGCTACTGTAACCTCCACCACTTTTCCAAGGCGCATCTCAACAGTCTTGTTAAGCTACTGCGAACTGCATGTCTCTTCCAAGGGGCATTTAAACCGTCTTGTTAAGCTGCTGCGACCTGTATGTCTTTTCCAACGGGCATTTAAACCATCTTGTTAAGCTACTGCGACCTCCACCGCATTTCCAATGGGCATTTAAACCATCTTGTTAAGCTACTGCGACCTGCACGTCTCTTTCAAGGGGCATTTAAACTGTCTTGTTAAGCTACTGCGACCTCCACCGCTCTTCCAAGAGGCATTTAAACCTTCTTGTTAAGCTACTGCGACCTGTTCGTCTATTCCAAGGGGCATTTAAACCGTCTTGTTAAGCTACTGCGACCAGCACGTCTCTTCCATGGCTCATTTAAACCCTCTTGTTAAGCTACTGCGACTTGCACGTCTCTTCCAAGGGGCATTTAAACCGTCTTGTTAAGCCACAGCTACCTGCACGTCTCTTCAAAGTGGCATTTAAGCCATCTTGTTAAGCTGCTGCGACCTGCATGTCTCTTCCAAGGGGCATTTAAACCCTCTTGTTAAGCTACTGCAACCTGCACGTCTCTTCCAAGGGGGATTTAAACCGTCTTGTTTAGCTACTGCGACCTGCACGTCTCTTCAAAGGGGTATTTAAACCATCTTGTTAAGCTACTACGACCTGCTTGTCTCTTCCAATGGGCATTTAAACCGTCATGTTAAGCTACTGCCACCTGCACGTCTCTTCCAAGGCTCATTTAAACCGTGTTTTTAAGCTACTGCGACTTGCACGTCTCTTCCAAGGGGCATTTAAACCGTCTTGTTAAGCCACTGCGACCTGCACGTCTCTTCCAAGGGGCATTTAAACCATCTTTTTAAGCTGATGCGACCTGCATGTCTCTCCCAAGGGGCATTTAAACCAACTTGTTATGCTACTGCGACCTCCACCGCTCTTCCAAAGGGCATTTAAACCATCTTGCTAAGCTTCTGCTACCTGCACGTCTCTTCCAAGAGGCATTTCAACCGTCTTGGTAATCTACTGCGACCTGCAAGCCTATTCCAAGGGGCATTTAAACCCTCTTGTTAAGCTACTGCAACCTGCACGTTTCTTCCAAGGGGGATTTAAACCGTCTTGTTAAGCTACTGCGACCTGCACGTCTCTTCCAAGGTGCATTTAAACCGTCTTGTTAAGCTACTGCGACCTGCACGTCTCTTCCAAGGGGCATTTAAACCATCTTATTAAGCTACTGCGACCTCCACCGCTCTTCCAAGGGGCATTTAAACTGTCTTGTTAAGCTACTGCGACCTCCACCTCTCTTCCAAGGTGCATTTAAACCATCTTATTAAGCTACTGCGACCTGCACATCTCTTCCAAGGGGCATTTAAACCGTCTGATTAAGCTACTGAGACCTGCACGTCTCTTCCAAGGGGCATTTAAACTGTCTTGTTAAGCTAATGCTGCCTCCACCTCTCTTCCAAGGGGCATTTAAACCGTCTTATTAAGCTACTGCGACCTGCACATCTCTTCCAAGGGGCATTTAAACCGTCTTGTTAAGCTACTGCGACCTTCACGTCTCTTCCAAGGGGCATTTAAACTGTCTTGTTAAGCTACTGCGACCTCCACCGCTCTTTCAAGGGGCATTTAAACCGTCTTGTTAAGCTACTGCGACCTGCAAGCCTATTCCAAGGGGCATTTAAACCCTCTTGTTATGTTTCTGAGACCTGCACGTCTCTTCCAAGGGGCATTTAAACCATCTTGATAAGCTACTGCGACCTCCACCGCACTTCCAAGGGGCATTTAAACCGTCTTGCTAAGCTACTGCGACCTGCACATCTCTTCCAAAGGGCATTTAAACCGTCTTGTTAAACTACTGCGACCTTCACGTCTCTTCCAAGGGGCATTTAAACTGTCTTGTTAAGCTACTGTAACCTCCACCACTTTTCCAAGGGGCATCTCAACAGTCTTGTTAAGCTACTGCGACCTGCACGTCTCTTCCAAGGGGCATTTAAACCGTCCTGTTAAGCTACTGCTACCTGCATGTCTCTTCCAAGGGGCATTTAAACCGTCTTGTTAAGCTATTGTGACCTCCACCGCTCTTCCAAGGGTCATTTAAACCATCTTGTTAAGCTACTGCGACCTACACGTCTCTTCCAAGGGGCATTTAAACTGTCTTATTAAGCTACTGCGACCAGCACGTCTCTTCCAAGGGGCATTTGAACTGTCTTGTTAAGCTACTGCGACCTGCACGTCTCTTCCAAGGGGCATTTAACCTGTCTTCTTAAGCTACTGTGACCTCCACCGCTCTTCCAAGGGGCATTTAAACCATCTTGTTAAGCTACTACGACCTGCACGTCTCTTCCAAGGGGGCTTTAAACTGTCTTGTTAAGCTACTGCGACCTGCACGTCTCTTCCAAGGGGCATTTAAACCGTCTTGTTAAGCTACTGCGACCTGCTCGTCTCTTCCAAGGGGCCCTTAAACCGTCTTGTTAAGCTACTGCGACTTGCACGTCTCTTCCAAGTGACATTTAAACCGTGTTGTTAAGCTACTGCGACCTGCACATCTCTTCCATGGGGCATTTAAACCGTCTTGTTAAGCTACTGCGACCTGCATGTCTCTACCAAGGGACATTGAAACCGTCTTGTTAAGCTACTGCGACCTGCACGTCTCTTCCAAGGGGCAATTAAACAATCTTGTTAAGATGCTGCGACCTGCATGTCTCTTCCAAGGGGCATTTAAACCGTCTTGTTAAGCTACTGCGACCTCCACCGCTCTTCCAAGGGGCATTTAAACTGTCTTGTTAAGCTACTGCGACCTGCACGTCTCTTCCAAGGGGCATTTAAATCGTCTTGGTAAGCTACTGCGTCCTGCACGCCTCTTCCAAGGGGCATTTAAACTGTCTATTTAAGTTACTGTGACCTCCACCTCTCTTCCAAGGGGCATTTAAACCGTCATATTAAGCTACTGCGACCTGCACATCTCTTCCAAGGGGCATTTAAACCGTCTTATTAAGCTACTGTGACCTGCACGTCTCTTCCAAGGGGCATTTAAACTGTCTTGTTAAGCTTCTGCGACCTCCACCGCTCTTCCAAGGGGCATTTAAACCGTCTTGTTAAGCTACTGCGACCTGCTCGTTTATTCCAAGGGGCATTTAAACTGTATTGTTAAGCTACTGCGACCTGCATGTCTCTTCCAAGGGGCATTTAAACCATCTTGTTAAGCCACTGCTACCTGCACGTCTCTTCAAAGTGGCATTTAAGCTGTCTTGTTAAGCTGCTGCGACCTGCATGTCTCTTCCAGGGGGCATTTAAACCGTCTTGTTAAGCTACTGCACCCTCCACCGCACTTCCAAGTGGCATTTAAACCGTCTTGTTAAGCTACTGCGACTTGCACGTCTTTTTAAGCTGCTGCCACCTGCATGTATCTTCCAAGGGGCATTTAAACCATCTTGTTAAGCTACTGCGACCTACACCGCTCTTCCAAGGGGCATTTAAACCGTCTTGTTAAGCTACTGCGACCTGCACGTCTCTTCAAAGTGGCATTCAAAGCGTCTTGTTAAGCTAATGCGACCTGCACGTCTTTTCCAAGGGGCATTTAAACTGTATTTTTAAGTTACTGTGACCTCAACCTCTCTTCCAAGGGGCATTTAAACCGTCTTATTAAGCTACTGCGACCTGCACATCTCTTCCAAGGGGCATTTAAACCGTCTTATTAAGCTTCTGCAACCTGCACGTCTCTTCCAAGGGGCATTTAAACTGTCTTGTTAAGCTTCTGCGACCTCCACCGCTCTTCCAAGGGGCATTTAAACCGTCTTGTTAAGCTACTGCGACCTGCACGTCTCTTCCAAGGCTCATTTAAACTGTCTTTTTAAGCTTCTGCGACTTGAACGTCTCTTCCAAGGGGCATTTAAACCGTCTTGTTTAGCTACTATAACCTCCACCACTTTTCCAAGGGGCATCTCAACAGTCTTGTTAAGCTACTGCGACCTGCACGTCTCTTCCAAGGGGCATTTAAACCTTCTTGTTAAGCTACTGCTACCTGCACGTCTCTTCAAAGGGGCATTTAAACCGTCTTGTTAAGCTACTGCGACCTCCACCGCTCTTCCAAGGGGCATTTAAACCGTCTTGTTAAGCTACTGCGACCTGCACGTCTCTTTCAAGGGGGACTTAAACTGTCTTGTTAAGCTACTGCAACCTCCACCGCTCTTCCAAGGGGCATTTAAACCGTCTTGTTAAGCTACTGCGACCTGCACGTCTCTTCCAAGGGGCATTTAAACCGTCTTGTTAAGCTACTGCGACCTGCACGTCTCTTCCAAGTGTCATTTAAACCGTCTTGTTAAGCTACTGCGACCTGCATGTCTTTTCCAAGGGGCATTTAAACCGTCTTGTTAAGCTACTGTGACCTCCACCGCTCTTCCAAGGGGCATTTAAACCCTCTTATTAAGCTACTGAGACCTGCACGTCTCTTCCAAGGGGCATTTATTTAAACTGTCTTGTTAAGCTAATGCTACCTCCACCTCTCTTCCAAGGGGCATTTAAACCCTCTTGTTAAGCTACTGCGACCTGCACATCTCTTCCAAGGGGCATTTAAACCGTCTTGCTAAGCTACTGCGACCTTCACGTCTCTTCCAAGGGGCATTTAAGCTGTCTTGTTAAGCTACTGCGACGTCCACCGCTCTTCCAAGGGGCATTTAAACCGTCTTGTTAAGCTACTGCGACCTGCACGTCTCTTCCAAGGGGCATTTAAACCATCTTGGTAAGCTACTGCGACCTGCAAGCCTATTCCAAGGAGCATTTAAACCCTCTTGTTAAGGTTCTGTGATCTGCACGTCTCTGCCAAGGGGCATTTAAACCGTCTTATTAAGCCACTGCGACCTGCACGTCTCTTCCAAGGGGCATTTAAACCGTCTTGTTAAGCTGCTGCGACCTGCATGTCTCTTCCAAGGGGCATTTAAACCATCATGTTAAGCTACTGCGACCTCCAACGCATTTCCAAGTTGCATTTAAAATGTCTTGTTAAGCTACTGCGACCTGCACGTCTCTTCCAAGGGGCATTTAAACCGTCTTGTTAAGCTACTGCGACCTGCACGTCTCTTCCAAGTGTCATTTAAACCGTCTTGTTAAGCTACTGCGACCTGCAAGTATCTTCCAAGGGGCATTTAAACTGTCTTGTTAAGCTACTGCGACCTCCACCTCTCTTCCAAGGGGCATTTAAAGCGTCTTGTTAAGCTACTGCGACCTGCTCGTCTCTTCCAAGGGGCATTTAAACCGTCTTGTTAAGCTACTGCAACCTGCAAGTCTCTTCCAAGGCTCATTTAAACCGTCTTTTTAAGCTACTGCAACTTGCACGTCTCTTCCAAGGGGCATTTAAACCATCTTGTTAAGCTACTGCGACCTCCACCGCATTTCCAAGGGGCTTTTAAACCGTCTTGTTAAGCTACTGCGACCTGCACGTCTCTTTCAAGGGGCATTTAAACTGTCTTGTTAAGCTACTGCGACCTCCACCTTCTCTTTCAAGGGGCATTTAAACCTTCTTGTTAAGCTACTGCGACCTGTTCGTCTATTCCAAGGGGCATTTAAACCGTCTTGTTAAGCTACTGCGACCAGCACGTTTCTTCCAAGGCGCATTTAAACCCTCTTGTTAAGCTACTGCGACTTGCACGTCTCTTCCAAGGGGCATTTAAACCGTCTTGTTAAGCCACAGCTACCTGCACGTCTCTTCAAAGTGGCATTTAAGCCATCTTGTTAAGCTGCTGCGACCTGCATGTCTCTTCCAAGGGGCATTTAAACCCTCTTGTTAAGCTACTGCAACCTGCACGTCTCTTCCAAGGGGGATTTAAACCGTCTTGTTAAGCTACTGCGACCTGCACTTTTCTTCCAAGGGTCATTTAAACCGTCTTGTTATGCTACTGCGACCTGCATGTCTCTTCCAAGGGGCATTTAAACCGTCTTGTTAAGTTACTGCGACTGGCATGTCTCTTCCAAGGGGCATTTAAACCGTCTTGTTAAGCCACTGCGACCTGCACGTCTCTTCCAAGGGACATTTAAACCATCTTTTTAAGCTGTTGCGAACTGTATGTCTCTCCCAAGGGGCATTTAAATCAACTTGTTATGCTACTGCGACCTCCACCGCTCTTCCATAGGGCATTTAAACCATCTTGCTAAGCTTCTGCTACCTGCACGTCTCTTCCAAGAGGCATTTCAACCGTCTTGGTAATCTACTGCGACCTGCAAGCCTATTCCAAGGGGCATTTAAACCCTCTTGTTAAGCTACTGAGACCTGCACGTCTCTTCCAAGGGGGATTTAAACCATCTTGTTAAGCTACTGTGACCTACACGTCTCTTCCAAGGTGCATTTAAACCGTCTTGTTAAGCTACTGCGACCTGCACGTCTCTTCCAAGGGGCATTTAAACCATCTTATTAAGCTACTGCGACCTCCACCGCTCTTCCAAGGGGCATTTAAACTGTCTTGTTAAGCTACTGCGACCTCCACCTCTCTTCCAAGGTGCATTTAAACCATCTTATTAAGCTACTGCGACCTGCACATCTCTTCTAAGGGGCATTTAAACCGTCTGATTAAGCTACTGCGACCTTCACGTCTCTTCCAAGGGGCATTTAAACTGTCTTGTTAAGCTAGTGCGACCTCCACCGCTCTTCCAAGGGGAATTTAAACCGTCTTGTTAAGCTACTGCAACCTGCACGTCTCTTCCAAGGGGCATTTAAACCATCTTGGTAAGCTACTGGGACCTGCAAGCCTATTCCAAGGGGCATTTAAACCCTCTTGTTAAGTTTCTGTGACCTGCACGTCTCTTCCAAGGGGCATTTAAACCGTCTTATTAAGCCACTGCGACCTGCACGTCTCTTCCAAGGGGCATTTAAACCGTCTTGTTAAGCTGCTGCGACCTGCATGTCTCTTCCAAGGGGCATTTAAACCATCATGTTAAGCTACTGCGACCTCCACCGCATTTCCAAGTTGCATTTAAACCGTCTTGTTAAGCTACTGCGACCTGCACGTCTCTTTCAAGCGGCATTTAAACTGTCTTGTTAAGCTACTGCGACCTCCACCGCTCTTCCAAGGGGCATTTAAACCATCTTGTTAAGCTACTGCGACCTCCACCGCACTTCCAAGGGGCATTTAAACCTTCTTTTTAAGCCACTGCGACCTGCACGTCTCTTTCAAGGGGCATTTAAACTGTCTTGTTAAGCTACTGCGACCTCCACCGCTCTTTCAAGGGGCATTTAAACTGTCTTGTTAAGCTACTGCGACCTGCACGTCTCTTCCAAGTGGCATTTAAACCGTCTTGTTAAGCTACTGCGACCTGCACGTCTCTTCCAAGGGGCATTTCAACTGTCTTTTTAAGTTACTGTGACCTCCACCTCTATTCCAAGGGGCATTTAAACAGTCATATTAAGCTACTGCGACCTGTACATCTCTTCCAAGGGGCATTTAAACCGTCTTATTAAGCTACTGTGACCTGCACGTCTCTTCGAAGGGGCATTTAAACTGTCTTGTTAAGCTTCTGCGACCTCCACCGCTCTTCCAAGGGGCATTTAAACCGTCTTGTTAAGCTACTGCGACCTGCACATCTCTTCCAAGGGGCATTTAAACCGTCTTGTTAAGCTACTGCGACCTTCACGTCTCTTCCAAGGGGCATTTAAACTGTCTTGTTAAGCTAGTGCGACCTCCACCGCTCTTCCAAGGGGCATTTAAACCGTCTTGTTAAGCTACTGCAACCTGCACGTCTCTTCCAAGGGGCATTTAAACCATCTTGGTAAGCTACTGGGACCTGCAAGCCTATTCCAAGGGTCATTTAAACCCTCTTGTTAAGTTTCTGTGACCTGCACGTCTCTTCCAAGGGGCATTTAAACCGTCTTTTAAGCCACTGCGACCTGCACGTCTCTTCCAAGGGGCATTTAAACCGTCTTGTTAAGCTGCTGCGACCTGCATGTCTCTTCCAAGGGGCATTTAAACCATCATGTTAAGCTACTGCGACCTCCACCGCATTTCCAAGTTGCATTTAAACCGTCTTGTTAAGCTACTGCGACCTGCACGTCTCTTCCAAGTGGCATTTAAACCGTCTTGTTAAGCTACTGCGACCTGCACGTCTCTTCCAAGGGGCATTTCAACTGTCTTTTTAAGTTACTGTGACCTCCACCTCTATTCCAAGGGGCATTTAAACAGTCATATTAAGCTACTGCGACCTGTACATCTCTTCCAAGGGGCATTTAAACCGTCTTATTAAGCTACTGTGACCTGCACGTCTCTTCGAAGGGGCATTTAAACTGTCTTGTTAAGCTTCTGCGACCTCCACCGCTCTTCCAAGGGGCATTTAAACCGTCTTGTTAAGCTACTGCGACCTGCACATCTCTTCCAAGGGGCATTTAAACCGTCTTGTTAAGCTACTGCGACCTTCACGTCTCTTCCAAGGGGCATTTAAACTGTCTTGTTAAGCTAGTGCGACCTCCACCGCTCTTCCAAGGGGCATTTAAACCGTCTTGTTAAGCTACTGCAACCTGCACGTCTCTTCCAAGGGGCATTTAAACCATCTTGGTAAGCTACTGGGACCTGCAAGCCTATTCCAAGGGTCATTTAAACCCTCTTGTTAAGTTTCTGTGACCTGCACGTCTCTTCCAAGGGGCATTTAAACCGTCTTTTAAGCCACTGCGACCTGCACGTCTCTTCCAAGGGGCATTTAAACCGTCTTGTTAAGCTGCTGCGACCTGCATGTCTCTTCCAAGGGGCATTTAAACCATCATGTTAAGCTACTGCGACCTCCACCGCATTTCCAAGTTGCATTTAAACCGTCTTGTTAAGCTACTGCGACCTGCACGTCTCTTTCAAGCGGCATTTAAACTGTCTTGTTAAGCTACTGCGACCTCCACCGCTCTTCCAAGGGGCATTTAAACCATCTTGTTAAGCTACTGCGACCTCCACCGCACTTCCAAGGGGCATTTAAACCTTCTTTTTAAGCCACTGCGACCTGCACGTCTCTTTCAAGGGGCATTTAAACTGTCTTGTTAAGCTACTGCGACCTCCACCGCTCTATCAAGGGGCATTTAAACTGTCTTGTTAAGCTACTGCGACCTGCACGTCTCTTCCAAGTGGCATTTAAACCGTCTTGTTAAGCTACTGCGACCTGCACGTCTCTTCCAAGGGGCATTTAAACTGTCTTTTTAAGTTACTGTGACCTCTACCTCTATTCCAAGTGGCATTTAAACAGTCTTATTAAGCTACTGCGACCTGTACATCTCTTCCAAGGGGCATTTAAACCGTCTTATTAAGCTACTGTGACCTGCACGTCTCTTCGAAGGGGCATTTAAACTGTCTTGTTAAGCTTCTGCGACCTCCACCGCTCTTCCAAGGGGCATTTAATCCGTCTTGTTAAGCTACTGCGACCTGCTGGTTTATTCCAAGGGGCATTTAAACTGTCTTGTTAAGCTACTGTGACCAGCACGTCTCTTCCAAGCCGCATTTAAACCGTCTTGTTAAGCTACTGCGACCTGCACGTCTCTTCCAAGTGGCATTTAAAGCGTCTTGTTAAGCTACTGCTACCTGCACGTCTCTTCCAAGGGACATTTAAACCCTCTTTTTAAGCTCCTGCGACCTGCACGTCTCTTGAAAGGGGCATTTAAACCCTTTTTTTAAGCTACTGCGACCTGCACGTCTCTTCCAAGGGGCATTTAAACTGTCTTGTTAATCTACTGCGACCTCCATCTCTCTTCCAAGGGGCATTTAAACCATCTTATTAAGCTACTGCGACCTGCACATCTTTTCCAAGCAGCATTTAAACAGTCTAATTAAGCTACTGCGGCCTGCACGTCTCTTCAAAGGGGCATTTAAACCGTCTTGTTAAGCTACTGCGACCTCCACCGCTCTTCCAAGGGGCATTTAAACCGTCTTGTTAAGCTACTGCGACCTGCACGTCTCTTTCAAGGGGGACTTAAACTGTCTTGTTAAGCTACAGCGACCTCCACCGCTCTTCCAAGGGGCATTTAAACCGTCTTGTTAAGCTACTGCGACCTGCACGTCTCTTCCAAGTGTCATTTAAACCGTCTTGTTAAGCTACTGCGACCTGCAAGTCTCTTCCAAAGGGCATTTAAACTGTCTTGTTAAGCTACTGCGACCTCCACCTCTCTTCCAAGGGGCATTTAAAGCATTTTGTTAAGCTACTGCGACCTGCTCGTCTCTTCCAAGGGGCATTTAAACCGTCTTGTTAAGCTACTGCAACCTGCAAGTCTCTTCCAAGGCTCATTTAAACCGTCTTTTTAAGCTACTGAGACTTGCACGTCTCTTCCAAGGGGGATTTAAACCTTCTTGTTTAGCTACTGCGACCTGCACGTCTCTTGAAAGGGGTATTTAAACCGTCTTGTTAAGCTACTATGACCTGCTTGTCTCTTCCAAGGGGCATTTAAACCATCATGTTAAGCTACTGCCACCTGCACGTCTCTTCCAAGGCTCATTTAAACCGTGTTTTTAAGCTACTGCGACATGCACGTCTCTTCCAAGAGGCATTTAAACCGTCTTCTTAAGCTACTGCGACCTGCACGTCTCTTCCAAGGGGCATTTAAACCATCTTATTAAGCTACTGCGACCTCCACCTCTCTTCCAAGGTGCATTTAAACCAACTTATTAAGCTACTGCGACCTGCACATCTCTTCCAAGGGGCATTTAAACCGTCTGATTAAGCTACTGAGACCTGCATGTCTCTTCCAAGGGGCATTTAAACTGTCTTGTTAAGCTAATGCTACCTCCACCTCTCTTCCAAGGGGCATTTAAACCGTCTTATTAAGCTACTGCGATCTGCACATCTCTTCCAAGGGGCATTTAAACCGTCTTGTTAAGCTACTGCGACCTTCACGTCTCTTCCAAGGGGCATTTAAGCTGTCTTGTTAAGCTACTGCGACCTCCACCGCTCTTCCAAGGGGCATTTAAACCGTCTTGTTAAGCTACTGCGACCTGCAAGCCTATTCCAAGGGGCATTTAAACCCTCTTGTTATGTTTCTGAGACCTGCAGGTCTCTTCCAAGGGGCATTTAAACCGTCTTGTTAAGCCACTGCGACCTGCATGTCTCTTCCAAGGGGCATTTAAACCATCTTGTTAAGCTACTGCGACCTCCACCGCACTTCCAAGGGGCATTTAAACCGTCTTGCTAAGCTACTGCGACCTGCACATCTCTTCCAAGGGGCATTTAAACCGTCTTGTTAAGCTACTGCGACCTTCACGTCTCTTCCAAGGGGCATTTAAACTGTCTTGTTAAGCTACTGCGACCTCCACCGCTCTTCCAAGGGACATTTAAACCGTCTTGTTAAGCTACTGCGACCTGCACGTCTCTTCCAAGGGGCATTTAAACCATCTTGGTAAGCTACTGCGATCTGCAAGCCTATTCCAAGGGGCATTTAAACCCTCTTGTTAAGATTCTGTGACCTGCACGTCTCTTCCAAGGGGCATTTAAACCGTCCTATTAAGCCACTGCGACCTGCACGTCTCTTTCAAGCGGCATTTAAACTGTCTTGTTATGCTTCTGCGACCTCCACCGCTCTTCCAAGGGGCATTTAAAACATCTTGTTAAGCTACTGCGACCTCCACCGCACTTCCAAGTGGCATTTAAACCGTCTTTTTAAGCCACTGCGACCTGCACCTCTCTTTCAAGGGGCATTTAAACTGTCTTGTTAAGCTACTGCGACCTCCACCGCTCTTTCAAGGGGCATTTAAACTGTCTTGTTAAGCTACTGCGACCTGCACGTCTCTTCCAAGTGGCATTTAAACCGTCTTGTTAAGCTACTGCGACCTGCACGTCTCTTCCAAGGGGCATTTAAACTGTCTTTTTAAGTTACTGTGACCTCCACCTCTCTTGCAATTGGCATTTAAACCGTCTTATTAAGCTACTGCGACCTGTACATCTCTTCCAAGGGGCATTTAAACCGTCTTATTAAGCTACTGTGACCTGCACGTCTCTTCCAAGGGGCATTTAAACTGTCTTGTTAAGCTTCTGCGACCTCCACCGCTCTTCCAAGGGGCATTTAAACCGTCTTGTTAAGCTACTGCGACCTGCTCGTTTATTCCAAGAGGCATTTAAACTGTCTTTTAAGCTACTGTGACCTGCATGTCTCTTCCAAGCCGCATTTAAACCGTCTTGTTAAGCTACTGCGACCTGCATGTCTCTTCCAAGGGGCATTTAAACCGTCTTGTTAAGCCACTGCTACCTGCACGTCTCTTCAAAGTGGCATTTAATCTGTCTTGTTAAGCTGCTACGACCTGCATGTCTCTTCCACGGGGCTTTTAAACCGTCTTGTTAAGCTACTGCACCCTCCACCGCACTTCCAAGGGGCATTTAAGCCGTCTTGTTAAGCTACTGCGACCTGCACGTCTTTTTAAGCTGCTGCGACCTGCATGTCTCTTCCAAGGGGCATTTAAACCATCTTGTTAAGCTACTGCGACCTCCACCGCTCTTCCAAGGGGCATTTAAATCGTCTTGTTAAGCTACTGCGACGTGCACGTCTTTTCCAAGTGGCATTTAAAGCTTCTTGTTAAGCTAATGCGACCTGCACGTCTTTTCCAAGGGGCATTTAAACTGTATTTTTAAGTTACTGTGACCTCCACCTCTCTTCCAAGGGGCATTTAAACCGTCTTATTAAGCTACTGCGACCTGCACATCTCTTCCAAGGGGCATTTAAACCATATTATTAAGCTACTGCTACCTGCACGTCTCTTCCAAGGGGCATTTAAACTGTCTTGTTAAGCTACTGCGACCTGCACGTCTCTTCCAAGGCTCATTTAAACCGTCTTTTTAAGCTTCTGCGACTTGAACGTCTCTTCCAAGGGGCATTTAAACCGTCTTGTTAAGCTGCTATAACCTCCACCACTTTTCCAAGGGGCATCTCAACAGTCTTGTTAAGCTACTGCGACCTGCACGTCTCTTCCAAGGGGCATTTAAACCTTCTTGTTAAGCTACTGCTACCTGCATGTCTCTTCCAAGGGGCATTTAAACCATCTTGTTAAGCTACTGTGACCTCCACCGCTCTTCCAAGGGGCATTTAAACCATCTTTATAAGCTACTGCGACCTGCACGTCTCTTCCAAGGGACATTTAAACCCTCTTGTTAAGCTCCTGCGACCTGCACCGCTCTTTCAAGGGGCATTTAAACTGTCTTGTTAAGCTACTGCGACCTCCACCGCTCTTTCAAGGGGCATTTAAACTGTCTTGTTAAGCTACTGCGACCTGCACGTCTCTTCCAAGTGGCATTTAAACCGTCTTGTTAAGCTACTGCGACCTGCACGTCTCTTCCAAGGGGCATTTAAACTGTCTTTTTAAGTTACTGTGGCCTCCACCTCTCTTGCAATTGGCATTTAAACCGTCTTATTAAGCTACTGCGACCTGTACATCTCTTCCAAGGGGCATTTAAACCGTCTTATTAAGCTACTGTGACCTGCACGTCTCTTCCAAGGGGCATTTAAACTGTCTTGTTAAGCTTCTGCGACCTCCACCGCTCTTCCAAGGGGCATTTAAACCGTCTTGTTAAGCTACTGCGACCTGCTCGTTTATTCCAAGAGGCATTTAAACTGTCTTTTAAGCTACTGTGACCTGCATGTCTCTTCCAAGCCGCATTTAAACCGTCTTGTTAAGCTACTGCGACCTGCATGTCTCTTCCAAGGGGCATTTAAACCGTCTTGTTAAGCCACTGCTACCTGCACGTCTCTTCAAAGTGGCATTTAATCTGTCTTGTTAAGCTGCTACGACCTGCATGTCTCTTCCACGGGGCTTTTAAACCGTCTTGTTAAGCTACTGCACCCTCCACCGCACTTCCAAGGGGCATTTAAGCCGTCTTGTTAAGCTACTGCGACCTCCACCGCTCTTCCAAGGGGCATTTAAATCGTCTTGTTAAGCTACTGCGACGTGCACGTCTTTTCCAAGTGGCATTTAAAGCTTCTTGTTAAGCTAATGCGACCTGCACGTCTTTTCCAAGGGGCATTTAAACTGTATTTTTAAGTTACTGTGACCTCCACCTCTCTTCCAAGGGGCATTTAAACCGTCTTATTAAGCTACTGCGACCTGCACATCTCTTCCAAGGGGCATTTAAACCATATTATTAAGCTACTGCTACCTGCACGTCTCTTCCAAGGGGCATTTAAACTGTCTTGTTAAGCTACTGCGACCTGCACGTCTCTTCCAAGGCTCATTTAAACCGTCTTTTTAAGCTTCTGCGACTTGAACGTCTCTTCCAAGGGGCATTTAAACCGTCTTGTTAAGCTGCTATAACCTCCACCACTTTTCCAAGGGGCATCTCAACAGTCTTGTTAAGCTACTGCGACCTGCACGTCTCTTCCAAGGGGCATTTAAACCTTCTTGTTAAGCTACTGCTACCTGCATGTCTCTTCCAAGGGGCATTTAAACCATCTTGTTAAGCTACTGTGACCTCCACCGCTCTTCCAAGGGGCATTTAAACCATCTTTATAAGCTACTGCGACCTGCACGTCTCTTCCAAGGGACATTTAAACCCTCTTGTTAAGCTCCTGCGACCTGCACGTCTCTTGAAAGGGGCATTTAAACCCTTTTTTTAAGGTACTGCGACCTGCACGTCTCTTCCAAGGGGCATTTAAACTGTCTTGTTAATCTACTGCGACCTCCATCTCTCTTCCAAGGGGCATTTAAACCGTCTTGTTAAGCTACTGCGACCTGCAAGTCTCTTCCAAGGGGCATTTAAACCGTCTTGTTAAGCTACTGCGACCTCCACCGCTCTTCCAAGGGGCATTTAAACCGTCTTGTTAAGCTACTGCGACCTGCACGTCTCTTTCAAGGGGGACTTAAACTGTCTTGTTAAGCTACTGCGACCTCCACCGCTCTTCCAAGGGGCATTTAAACCGTCTTGTTAAGCTACTGCGACCTGCTCGTCTCTTCCAAGGGGCATTTAAACCGTCTTGTTAAGCTACTGCAACCTGCAAGTCTCTTCCAAGGCTCATTTAAACCGTCTTTTTAAGCTACTGAGACTTGCACGTCTCTTCCAAGGGGCATTTAAACGGTCTTGTTAAGCTACTGTAACCTCCACCACTTTTCCAAGGGGCATCTCAACAGTCTTGTTAAGCTACTGCGAACTGCATGTCTCTTCCAAGGGGCATTTAAACCGTATTGTTAAGCTACTGCGACCTGCACGTCTCTTTCAAGGGCATTTAAACTGTCTTGTTAAGCTACTGCGACCTCCACCGCTCTTCCAAGGGGCATTTAAATCTTCTTGTTAAGCTACTGCGACCTGCTCGTCTATTCCAAGGGGCATTTAAACCGTCTTGTTAAGCTACTGCGACCAGCACGTCTCTTCCAAGGTGAATTTAAACCCTCTTGTTAAGCTACTGCGACTTGCACGTCTCTTCCAAGGGGCATTTAAACCGTCTTGTTAAGCCACAGCTACCTGCACGTCTCTTCAAAGTGGCATTTAAGCCATCTTGTTAAGCTGCTGCGACCTGCATGTCTCTTCCAAGGGGGATTTAAACCATCTTGTTTAGCTACTGCGACCTGCACGTCTCTTCAAGGGGCATTTAAACCGTCATGTTAAGCTACTGCCACCTGCACGTCTCTTCCAAGGCTCATTTAAACCGTGTTTTTAAGCTACTGCGACTTGCATGTCTCTTCCAAGGGGCATTTCAACCGTCTTGTTAAGCTACTGCGACTGGCATGTCTCTTCCAAGGGGCATTTAAACCGTCTTGTTAAGCCACTGCGACCTGCACGTCTCTTCCAAGGGGCATTTAAACCGTCTTGTTAAGCTACTGCGACCTGCACGTCTCTTTCAAGGGGGACTTAAACTGTCTTGTTAAGCTACAGCGACCTCCACCGCTCTTCCAAGGGGCAATTAAACCGTCTTGTTAAGCTACTGCGACCTGCACGTCTCTTCCAAGTGTCATTTAAACCGTCTTGTTAAGCTACTGCGACCTGCAAGTCTCTTCCAAAGGGCATTTAAACTGTCTTGTTAAGCTACTGCGACCTCCACCTCTCTTCCAAGGGGCATTTAAAGCATTTTGTTAAGCTACTGCGACCTGCTCGTCTCTTCCAAGGGGCATTTAAACCGTCTTGTTAAGCTACTGCAACCTGCAAGTCTCTTCCAAGGCTCATTTAAAACGTCTTTTTAAGCTACTGAGACTTGCACGTCTCTTCCAAGGGGGATTTAAACCGTCTTGTTTAGCTACTGCGACCTGCACGTCTCTTGAAAGGGGTATTTAAACCGTCTTGTTAAGCTACTATGACCTGCTTGTCTCTTCCAAGGGGCATTTAAACCGTCATGTTAAGCTACTGCCACCTGCACGTCTCTTCCAAGGCTCATTTAAACCGTGTTTTTAAGCTACTGCGACTTGCACGTCTCTTCCAAGAGGCATTTCAACCGTCTTGGTAATCTACTGCGACTTGCAAGCCTATTCCAAGGGGCATTTAAACCCTCTTGTTAAGCTACTGCGACCTGCACGTCTCTTCCAAGGTGCATTTAAACCGTCTTCTTAAGCTACTGCGACCTGCACGTCTCTTCCAAGGGGCATTTAAACCATCTTATTAAGCTTCTGCGACCTCCACCGCTCTTCCAAGGGGCATTTAAACTGTCTTGTTAAGCTACTGCGACCTCCACCTCTCTTCCAAGGTGCATTTAAACCATCTTATTAAGCTACTGCGACCTGCACATCTCTTCCAAGGGGCATTTAAACCGTCTGATTAAGCTACTGAGACCTGCATGTCTCTTCCAAGGGGCATTTAAACTGTCTTGTTAAGCTAATGCTACCTCCACCTCTCTTCCAAGGGGCATTTAAACCGTCTTATTAAGCTACTGCGATCTGCACATCTCTTCCAAGGGGCATTTAAACCGTCTTGTTAAGCTACTGCGACCTTCACGTCTCTTCCAAGGGGCATTTAAGCTGTCTTGTTAAGCTACTGCGACCTCCACCGCTCTTCCAAGGGGCATTTAAACCGTCTTGTTAAGCTACTGCGACCTGCAAGCCTATTCCAAGGGGCATTTAAACCCTCTTGTTATGTTTCTGAGACCTGCAGGTCTCTTCCAAGGGGCATTTAAACCGTCTTGTTAAGCCACTGCGACCTGCATGTCTCTTCCAAGGGGCATTTAAACCATCTTGTTAAGCTACTGCGACCTCCACCGCACTTCCAAGGGGCATTTAAACCGTCTTGCTAAGCTACTGCGACCTGCACATCTCTTCCAAGGGGCATTTAAACCGTCTTGTTAAGCTACTGCGACCTTCACGTCTCTTCCAAGGGGCATTTAAACTGTCTTGTTAAGCTACTGCGACCTCCACCGCTCTTCCAAGGGACATTTAAACCGTCTTGTTAAGCTACTGCGACCTGCACGTCTCTTCCAAGGGGCATTTAAACCATCTTGGTAAGCTACTGCGATCTGCAAGCCTATTCCAAGGGGCATTTAAACCCTCTTGTTAAGTTTCTGTGACCTGCACGTCTCTTCCAAGGGGCATTTAAACCGTCTTATTAAGCCACTGCGACCTGCACGTCTCTTCCAAGGGGCATTTAAACCGTCTTGTTAAGCTACTGCAACCTGCACGTCTCTTCCAAGGGGCATTTAAACCATCATGTTAAGCTACTGCGACGTCCTCCGCATTTCCAAGTTGCATTTAAACCATCTTGTTAAGCTACTGCGAGATGCACGTCTCTTTCAAGCGGCATTTAAACTGTCTTGTTATGCTTCTGCGACCTCCACCGCTCTTCCAAGGGGCATTTAAAACATCTTGTTAAGCTACTGCGACCTCCACCGCACTTCCAGGTGGCATTTAAACCGTCTTTTTAAGCCACTGCGACCTGCACCTCTCTTTCAAGGGGCATTTAAACTGTCTTGTTAAGCTACTGCGACCTCCACCGCTCTTTCAAGGGGCATTTAAACTGTCTTGTTAAGCTACTGCGACCTGCACGTCTCTTCCAAGTGGCATTTAAACCGTCTTGTTAAGCTACTGCGACCTGCACGTCTCTTCCAAGGGGCATTTAAACTGTCTTTTTAAGTTACTGTGACCTCCACCTCTCTTGCAATTGGCATTTAAACCGTCTTATTAAGCTACTGCGACCTGTACATCTCTTCCAAGGGGCATTTAAACCGTCTTATTAAGCTACTGTGACCTGCACGTCTCTTCCAAGGGGCATTTAAACTGTCTTGTTAAGCTTCTGCGACCTCCACCGCTCTTCCAAGGGGCATTTAAACCGTCTTGTTAAGCTACTGCGACCTGCTCGTTTATTCCAAGAGGCATTTAAACTGTCTTTTAAGCTACTGTGACCTGCATGTCTCTTCCAAGCCGCATTTAAACCGTCTTGTTAAGCTACTGCGACCTGCATGTCTCTTCCAAGGGGCATTTAAACCGTCTTGTTAAGCCACTGCTACCTGCACGTCTCTTCAAAGTGGCATTTAATCTGTCTTGTTAAGCTGCTACGACCTGCATGTCTCTTCCACGGGGCTTTTAAACCGTCTTGTTAAGCTACTGCACCCTCCACCGCACTTCCAAGGGGCATTTAAGCCGTCTTGTTAAGCTACTGCGACCTGCACGTCTTTTTAAGCTGCTGCGACCTGCATGTCTCTTCCAAGGGGCATTTAAACCATCTTGTTAAGCTACTGCGACCTCCACCGCTCTTCCAAGGGGCATTTAAATCGTCTTGTTAAGCTAGTGCGACGTGCACGTCTTTTCCAAGTGGCATTTAAAGCTTCTTGTTAAGCTAATGCGACCTGCACGTCTTTTCCAAGGGGCATTTAAACTGTATTTTTAAGTTACTGTGACCTCCACCTCTCTTCCAAGGGGCATTTAAACCGTCTTATTAAGCTACTGCGACCTGCACATCTCTTCCAAGGGGCATTTAAACCATATTATTAAGCTACTGCTACCTGCACGTCTCTTCCAAGGGGCATTTAAACTGTCTTGTTAAGATACTGCGACCTGCACGTCTCTTCCAAGGCTCATTTAAACCGTCTTTTTAAGCTTCTGCGACTTGAACGTCTCTTCCAAGGGGCATTTAAACCGTCTTGTTAAGCTACTATAACCTCCACCACTTTTCCAAGGGGCATCTGAACAGTCTTGTTAAGCTACTGCGACCTGCACGTCTCTTCCAAGGGGCATTTAAACCTTCTTGTTAAGCTACTGCTACCTGCATGTCTCTTCCAAGGGGCATTTAAACCATCTTGTTAAGCTACTGTGACCTCCACCGCTCTTCCAAGGGGCATTTAAACCATCTTTATAAGCTACTGCGACCTGCACGTCTCTTCCAAGGGACATTTAAACCCTCTTGTTAAGCTCCTGAGACCTGCACGTCTCTTGCAAGGGGCATTTAAACCCTTTTTTTAAGGTACTGCGACCTGCACGTCTCTTCCAAGGGGCATTTAAACTGTCTTGTTAATCTACTGCGACCTCCATCTCTCTTCCAAGGGGCATTTAAACCGTCTTGTTAAGCTACTGCGACCTGCAAGTCTCTTCCAAGGGGCATTTAAACCGTCTTGTTAAGCTACTGCGACCTCCACCGCTCTTCCAAGGGGCATTTAAACCGTCTTGTTAAGCTACTGCGACCTGCACGTCTCTTTCAAGGGGGACTTAAACTGTCTTGTTAAGCTACTGCGACCTCCACCGCTCTTCCAAGGGGCATTTAAACCGTCTTGTTAAGCTACTGCGACCTGCTCGTCTCTTCCAAGGGGCATTTAAACCGTCTTGTTAAGCTACTGCAACCTGCAAGTCTCTTCCAAGGCTCATTTAAACCATCTTTTTAAGCTACTGAGACTTGCACGTCTCTTCCAAGGGGCATTTAAACGGTCTTGTTAAGCTACTGTAACCTCCACCACTTTTCCAAGGGGCATCTCAACAGTCTTGTTAAGCTACTGCGAACTGCATGTCTCTTCCAAGGGGCATTTAAACCGTATTGTTAAGCTACTGCGACCTGCACGTCTCTTTCAAGGGCATTTAAACTGTCTTGTTAAGCTACTGCGACCTCCACCGCTCTTCCAAGGGGCATTTAAAGCTTCTTGTTAAGCTACTGCGACCTGCTCGTCTATTCCAAGGGGCATTTAAACCGTCTTGTTAAGCTACTGCGACCAGCACGTCTCTTCCAAGGTGAATTTAAACCCTCTTGTTAAGCTACTGCGACTTGCACGTCTCTTCCAAGGGGCATTTAAACCGTCTTGTTAAGCCACAGCTACCTGCACGTCTCTTCAAAGTGGCATTTAAGCCATCTTGTTAAGCTGCTGCGACCTGCATGTCTCTTCCAAGGGGGATTTAAACCATCTTGTTTAGCTACTGCGACCTGCACGTCTTTTCAAGGGGCATTTAAACCGTCATGTTAAGCTACTGCCACCTGCACGTCTCTTCCAAGGCTCATTTAAACCGTGTTTTTAAGCTACTGCGACTTGCACGTCTCTTCCAAGGGTCATTTAAACCGTCTTGTTAAGCTACTGCGACCTGCATGTCTCTTCCAAGGGACATTTCAACCGTCTTGTTAAGCTACTGCGACTGGCATGTCTCTTCCAAGGGGCATTTAAACCGTCTTGTTAAGCCACTGCGACCTGCACGTCTCTTCCAAGGGGCATTTAAACCATCTTTTTAAGCTGATGCGAACTGCATGTCTCTCCCAAGGGGCATTTAAACCAACTTGTTATGCTACTGCGACCTCCACCGCTCTTCCAAAGGGCATTTAAACCATCTTGCTAAGCTTCTGCTACCTGCACGTCTCTTCCAAGAGGCATTTCAACCGTCTTGGTAATCTACTGCGACCTGCAAGCCTATTCCAAGGGGCATTTAAACCCTCTTGTTAAGCTACTGCGACCTGCACGTCTCTTCCAAGGGGGATTTAAACCGTCTTGTTAAGCTACTGCGACCTGCACGTCTCTTCCAAGGTGCATTTAAACCGTCTTGTTAAGCTACTGCGACCTGCACGTCTCTTCCAAGGGGCATTTAAACCATCTTATTAAGCTACTGCGACCTCCACCGCTCTTCCAAGGTGCATTTAAACTGTCTTGTTAAGCTACTGCGACCTCCACCTCTCTTCCAAGGTGCATTTAAACCATCTTATTAAGCTACTGCGACCTGCACATCTCTTCCAAGGGGCATTTAAACCGTCTGATTAAG
Source organism: Phyllobates terribilis (assembly GCF_046119375.1). Classification (NCBI taxonomy): domain Eukaryota; kingdom Metazoa; phylum Chordata; class Amphibia; order Anura; family Dendrobatidae; genus Phyllobates; species Phyllobates terribilis. The sequence continues at coordinate 1,108,419 of NW_027362964.1, forward strand.
CTACTGAGACCTGCACGTCTCTTCCAAGGGGCATTTAAACTGTCTTGTTAAGCTAATGCAACCTCCACCTCTCTTCCAAGGGGCATTTAAACCGTCTTATTAAGCTACTGCGACCTGCACATCTCTTCCAAGGGGCATTTAAACCATCTTGTTAAGCTACTGCGACCTTCACGTCTCTTCCAAGGGGCATTTAAACTGTCTTGTTAAGCTGCTGCGACCTCCACCGCTCTTCCAAGGGGCATTTAAACCGTCTTGTTAAGCTACTGCGACCTGCAAGCCTATTCCAAGGGGCATTTAAACCCTCTTGTTATGTTTCTGAGACCTGCACGTCTCTTCCAAGGGGCATTTAAACCGTCTTGTTAAGCCACTGCGACCTGCATGTCTCTTCCAAGGGGCATTTAAACCATCTTGTTAAGCTACTGCGACCTCCACCGCACTTCCAAGGGGCATTTAAACCGTCTTGCTAAGCTACTGCGACCTACACATCTCTTCCAAGGGGCATTTAAACCGTCTTGTTAAGCTACTGCGACCTTCACATCTCTTCCAAGGGGCATTTAAACTGTCTTGTTAAGCTACTGCGACCTCCACCGCTCTTCCAAGGGGCATTTAAACCGTCTTGTTAAGCTACTGCGACCTGCATGTCTCTTCCAAGGGGCATTTAAACCATCTTGGTAAGCTACTGCGACCTGCAAGCCTATTCCAAGGGGCATTTAAACCCTCTTGTTAAGTTTCTGTGACCTGCACGTCTCTTCCAAGGGGCATTTAAACTGTCTTATTAAGCCACTGCGACCTGCACGTCTCTTCCAAGGGGCATTTAAACCGTCTTATTAAGCCACTGCGACCTGCACGTCTCTTCCAAGGGGCATTTAAACCGTCTTGTTAAGCTGCCGCGACCTGCATGTCTCTTCCAAGGGGCATTTAAACCATCATGTTAAGCTACTGCGACCTCCACCGCATTTCCAAGTTGCATTTAAACCGTCTTGTTAAGCTACTGCGACCTGCACGTCTCTTTCAAGCGGCATTTAAACTGTCTTGTTAAGCTACTGCGACCTCCACCGCTCTTTCAAGGGGCATTTAAACCATCTTGTTAAGCTACTGCGACCTCCACCGCACTTCCAAGGGCATTTAAACCGTCTTTTTAAGCCACTGCGACCTGCACGTCTCTTTCAAGGGGCATTTAAACTGTCTTGTTAAGCTACTGCGACCTCCACCTTCTCTTTCAAGGGGCATTTAAACTGTCTTGTTAAGCTACTGCGACCTGCACGTCTCTTCCAAGTGGCATTTAAACCGTCTTCTTAAGCTACTGCGACCTGCACGTCTCTTCCAACGGGCATTTAAACTGTCTTTTTAAGTTACTGTGACCTCCACCTCTCTTCCAAGGGGCATTTAAACCGTCTTGATAAGCTACTGCGACCTGCTCGTTTATTCCAAGGGGCATTTAAACTGTCTTGTTAAGCTACTGTGACCAGCACGTCTCTTCCAAGCCGCATTTAAACCGTCTTGTTAAGCTACTGCGACCTGCATGTCTCTTCCAAGGGACATTTAAACCGTCTTGTTAAGCCACTGCTACCTGCACGTCTCTTCAAAGTGGCATTTAATCTGTCTTGTTAAGCTGCTGCTACCTGCATGTCTCTTCCAGGGGGCATTTAAACCGTCTTGTTAAGCTACTGCACCCTCCACCGCACTTCCAAGGGGCATTTAAACCGTCTTGTTAAGCTACTGCGACCTGCACGGCTTTTTAAGCTGCTGCGACCTGCATGTCTCTTCCAAGGGGCATTTAAACCGTCTTGTTAAGCTACTGCGACCTGCACGTCTCTTCCAAGTGGCATTTAAAGCGTCTTGTTAAGCTAATGCGACCTGCACGTCTTTTCCAAGGGGCATTTAAACTGTCTTGTTAAGCTACTATAACCTTCACCACTTTTCCAAGGGGCATCTCAACAGTCTTGTTAAGCTACTGCGACCTGCACGTCTCTTCCAAGGGTCATTTAAACCATCTTGTTAAGCTACTGCTACCTGCATGTCTCTTCCAAGGGGCATTTAAACTGTCTTGTTAAGCTTCTGCGACCTCCACCGCTCTTCCAAGGGGCATTTAAACCGTCTTGTTAAGCTACTGCGACCTGCACGTCTCTTCCAAGGCTCATTTAAACCGTCTTTTTAAGCTTCTGCGACTTGAACGTCTCTTCCAAGGGGCATTTAAACCGTCTTGTTAAGCTACTATAACCTCCACCACTTTTCCAAGGGGCATCTCAACAGTCTTGTTAAGCTACTGCGACCTGCACGTCTCTTCCAAGGGGCATTTAAAACATCTTGTTAAGCTACTGCTACCTGCAAGTCTCTTCCAAGGGGCATTTAAACCATCTTGTTAAGTTACTGTGACCTCCACCGCTCTTCCAAGGGGCATTTAAAATATCTTGTTAAGCTACTGCGACCTGCACGTCTCTTCCAAGGGACATTTAAACCCTCTTGTTAAGCTACTGCGACCTGCACGTCTCTTCCAAGGGGGATTTAAACTGTCTTGTTAAGCTACTGCGACCTGCACGTCTCTTCCAAGGTGCATTTAAACCGTCTTGTTAAGCTACTGCGACCTGCACGTCTCTTCCAACGGGCAATTAAACCATCTTATTAAGCTACTGCGACCTCCACCTCTCTTCCAAGGGGCATTTAAACTGTCTTGTTAAGCTACTGCGACCTCCACCTCTCTTCCAAGGTGCATTTAAACCATCTTATTAAGCTACTGCGACCTGTACATCTCTTCCAAGGGGCATTTAAACCGTCTGATTAAGCTACTGAGACCTGCACGTCTCTTCCAAAGGGCATTTAAACTGTCTTGTTAAGCTAATGCTACCTCCACCTCTCTTCCAAGGTGCATTTAAACCGTCTTATTAAGCTACTGCGACCTGCACATCTCTTCCAAGGGGCATTTAAACCGTCTTGTTAAGCTACTGCGACCTTCACGTCTCTTCCAAGGGGCATTTAAACTGTCTTGTTAAGCTACTGCGACTTCCACCGCTCTTCCAAGTGGCATTTAAACCGTCTTGTTAAGCTACTGCGACCTGCAAGCCTATTCCAAGGGGCATTTAAACCCTCTTGTTATGTTTGTGAGACCTGCACGTCTCTTCCAAGGGGCATTTAAACTGTCTTGTTAAGCCACTGCGAACTGTATGTCTCTTCCAAGGGGCATTTAAACCATCTTGTTAAGCTACTGCGACCTCCACTGCACTTCCAAGGGGCATTTAAACCGTCTTGCTAAGCTATTGCGACCTGCACGTCTCTTCCAAGGGGCATTTAAACTGTCTTTTTAAGCTACTGTGACCTCCACCTCTCTTCCAAGGGGCACTTAAACCGTCTTATTAAGCTACTGCTACCTGCACATCTCTTCCAAGGGGCATTTAAACTGTCTTGTTAAGCTACTGCGACCTGCTCGTCTCTTCCAAGGGGCATCTAAACCGTCTTGTTAAGCTACTGCGACCTGCAAGTCTCTTCCAAGGCTCATTTAAACCGTCTTTTTAAGCTACTGCGACTTGCACGTCTCTTCCAAGGGGCATTTAAACTGTCTTGTTAAGCTACTGTAACCTCCACCACTTTTCCAAGGGGAATCTCAACAGTCTTGTTAAGCTACTGCGACCTGCATGTCTCTTCCAAGGGGCATTTAAACCGTCTTGTTAAGCTGCTGCGACCTGCATGTCTTTTCCAAGGGGCATTTAAACTGTCTTGTTAAGCTACTGCGACCTCCACCGCTCTTCCAAGGGGCATTTAAGCCATCTTGTTAAGCTACTCCGACCTCCACTGCACTTCCAAGGGGCATTTAAACCGTCTTGTTAAGCTACTGCGACCTGCACGTCTCTTTCAAGGGGCATTTAAACTGTCTTGTTAAGCTACTGCGACCTCCACCGCTCTTCCAAGGGGCATTTAAACCGTGTTTTTAAGCTACAGCGACTTGCACGTCTCTTCCAAGGGGCATTTAAACGGTGTTGTTAAGCTTCTGTAATCTACACCACTTTTCCAAGGCACATTTAAACCGTCTTGTTAAGCTACTGCGAACTCCACCTCTCTTCCAAGGGGACATTTAAACCGTCTTATTAATCTACTGCGACCTTCACGTCTCTTCCAAGGGGCATTTAAACTGTCTTGTTAAGCTACTGCGACCTTCACGTCTCTTCTAAGGGGCATTTAAACTGTCTTGTTAAGCTACTGCGACCTCCACCGCTCTTCCAAGGGGCATTTAATCCATCTTGGTAATCAACTGCGACCTGCAAGCCTATTCCAAGGGGCATTTAAACCCTCTTGTTATGTTTCTGTGACCTGCACGTCTCTTCCAAGGGGCATTTAAACCGTCTTGTTAAGCCACTGCGACCTTCACGTCTCTTCCAAGGGGCATTTAAACCGTCTTGTTAAGCTACTGCGACCTGCAAGCCTATTCCAAGGGGCATTTAAACCCTCTTGTTATGTTTCTGAGACCTGCAGGTCTCTTCCAAGGGGCATTTAAACCGTCTTGTTAAGCCACTGCGACCTGCATGTCTCTTCCAAGGGGCATTTAAACCATCTTGTTAAGCTACTGCGACCTCCACCGCACTTCCAAGGGGCATTTAAACCGTCTTGCTAAGCTACTGCGACCTGCACATCTCTTCCAAGGGGCATTTAAACCGTCTTGTTAAGCTACTGCGACCTTCACGTCTCTTCCAAGGGGCATTTAAACTGTCTTGTTAAGCTACTGCGACCTCCACCGCTCTTCCAAGGGACATTTAAACCGTCTTGTTAAGCTACTGCGACCTGCACGTCTCTTCCAAGGGGCATTTAAACCATCTTGGTAAGCTACTGCGATCTGCAAGCCTATTCCAAGGGGCATTTAAACCCTCTTGTTAAGTTTCTGTGACCTGCACGTCTCTTCCAAGGGGCATTTAAACCGTCTTATTAAGCCACTGCGACCTGCACGTCTCTTCCAAGGGGCATTTAAACCGTCTTGTTAAGCTACTGCAACCTGCACGTCTCTTCCAAGGGGCATTTAAACCATCATGTTAAGCTACTGCGACCTCCTCCGCATTTCCAAGTTGCATTTAAACCATCTTGTTAAGCTACTGCGAGATGCACGTCTCTTTCAAGCGGCATTTAAACTGTCTTGTTATGCTTCTGCGACCTCCACCGCTCTTCCAAGGGGCATTTAAAACATCTTGTTAAGCTACTGCGACCTCCACCGCACTTCCAAGTGGCATTTAAACCGTCTTTTTAAGCCACTGCGACCTGCACCTCTCTTTCAAGGGGCATTTAAACTGTCTTGTTAAGCTACTGCGACCTCCACCGCTCTTTCAAGGGGCATTTAAACTGTCTTGTTAAGCTACTGCGACCTGCACGTCTCTTCCAAGTGGCATTTAAACCGTCTTGTTAAGCTACTGCGACCTGCACGTCTCTTCCAAGGGGCATTTAAACTGTCTTTTTAAGTTACTGTGACCTCCACCTCTCTTGCAATTGGCATTTAAACCGTCTTATTAAGCTACTGCGACCTGTACATCTCTTCCAAGGGGCATTTAAACCGTCTTATTAAGCTACTGTGACCTGCACGTCTCTTCCAAGGGGCATTTAAACTGTCTTGTTAAGCTTCTGCGACCTCCACCGCTCTTCCAAGGGGCATTTAAACCGTCTTGTTAAGCTACTGCGACCTGCTCGTTTATTCCAAGAGGCATTTAAACTGTCTTTTAAGCTACTGTGACCTGCATGTCTCTTCCAAGCCGCATTTAAACCGTCTTGTTAAGCTACTGCGACCTGCATGTCTCTTCCAAGGGGCATTTAAACCGTCTTGTTAAGCCACTGCTACCTGCACGTCTCTTCAAAGTGGCATTTAATCTGTCTTGTTAAGCTGCTACGACCTGCATGTCTCTTCCACGGGGCTTTTAAACCGTCTTGTTAAGCTACTGCACCCTCCACCGCACTTCCAAGGGGCATTTAAGCCGTCTTGTTAAGCTACTGCGACCTGCACGTCTTTTTAAGCTGCTGCGACCTGCATGTCTCTTCCAAGGGGCATTTAAACCATCTTGTTAAGCTACTGCGACCTCCACCGCTCTTCCAAGGGGCATTTAAATCGTCTTGTTAAGCTACTGCGACGTGCACGTCTTTTCCAAGTGGCATTTAAAGCTTCTTGTTAAGCTAATGCGACCTGCACGTCTTTTCCAAGGGGCATTTAAACTGTATTTTTAAGTTACTGTGACCTCCACCTCTCTTCCAAGGGGCATTTAAACCGTCTTATTAAGCTACTGCGACCTGCACATCTCTTCCAAGGGGCATTTAAACCATATTATTAAGCTACTGCTACCTGCACGTCTCTTCCAAGGGGCATTTAAACTGTCTTGTTAAGATACTGCGACCTGCACGTCTCTTCCAAGGCTCATTTAAACCGTCTTTTTAAGCTTCTGCGACTTGAACGTCTCTTCCAAGGGGCATTTAAACCGTCTTGTTAAGCTACTATAACCTCCACCACTTTTCCAAGGGGCATCTGAACAGTCTTGTTAAGCTACTGCGACCTGCACGTCTCTTCCAAGGGGCATTTAAACCTTCTTGTTAAGCTACTGCTACCTGCATGTCTCTTCCAAGGGGCATTTAAACCATCTTGTTAAGCTACTGTGACCTCCACCGCTCTTCCAAGGGGCATTTAAACCATCTTTATAAGCTACTGCGACCTGCACGTCTCTTCCAAGGGACATTTAAACCCTCTTGTTAAGCTCCTGAGACCTGCACGTCTCTTGCAAGGGGCATTTAAACCCTTTTTTTAAGGTACTGCGACCTGCACGTCTCTTCCAAGGGGCATTTAAACTGTCTTGTTAATCTACTGCGACCTCCATCTCTCTTCCAAGGGGCATTTAAACCGTCTTGTTAAGCTACTGCGACCTGCAAGTCTCTTCCAAGGGGCATTTAAACCGTCTTGTTAAGCTACTGCGACCTCCACCGCTCTTCCAAGGGGCATTTAAACCGTCTTGTTAAGCTACTGCGACCTGCACGTCTCTTTCAAGGGGGACTTAAACTGTCTTGTTAAGCTACTGCGACCTCCACCGCTCTTCCAAGGGGCATTTAAACCGTCTTGTTAAGCTACTGCGACCTGCTCGTCTCTTCCAAGGGGCATTTAAACCGTCTTGTTAAGCTACTGCAACCTGCAAGTCTCTTCCAAGGCTCATTTAAACCATCTTTTTAAGCTACTGAGACTTGCACGTCTCTTCCAAGGGGCATTTAAACGGTCTTGTTAAGCTACTGTAACCTCCACCACTTTTCCAAGGGGCATCTCAACAGTCTTGTTAAGCTACTGCGAACTGCATGTCTCTTCCAAGGGGCATTTAAACCGTATTGTTAAGCTACTGCGACCTGCACGTCTCTTTCAAGGGCATTTAAACTGTCTTGTTAAGCTACTGCGACCTCCACCGCTCTTCCAAGGGGCATTTAAATCTTCTTGTTAAGCTACTGCGACCTGCTCGTCTATTCCAAGGGGCATTTAAACCGTCTTGTTAAGCTACTGCGACCAGCACGTCTCTTCCAAGGTGAATTTAAACCCTCTTGTTAAGCTACTGCGACTTGCACGTCTCTTCCAAGGGGCATTTAAACCGTCTTGTTAAGCCACAGCTACCTGCACGTCTCTTCAAAGTGGCATTTAAGCCATCTTGTTAAGCTGCTGCGACCTGCATGTCTCTTCCAAGGGGGATTTAAACCATCTTGTTTAGCTACTGCGACCTGCACGTCTTTTCAAGGGGCATTTAAACCGTCATGTTAAGCTACTGCCACCTGCACGTCTCTTCCAAGGCTCATTTAAACCGTGTTTTTAAGCTACTGCGACTTGCACGTCTCTTCCAAGGGTCATTTAAACCGTCTTGTTAAGCTACTGCGACCTGCATGTCTCTTCCAAGGGACATTTCAACCGTCTTGTTAAGCTACTGCGACTGGCATGTCTCTTCCAAGGGGCATTTAAACCGTCTTGTTAAGCCACTGCGACCTGCACGTCTCTTCCAAGGGGCATTTAAACCATCTTTTTAAGCTGATGCGAACTGCATGTCTCTCCCAAGGGGCATTTAAACCAACTTGTTATGCTACTGCGACCTCCACCGCTCTTCCAAAGGGCATTTAAACCATCTTGCTAAGCTTCTGCTACCTGCACGTCTCTTCCAAGAGGCATTTCAACCGTCTTGGTAATCTACTGCGACCTGCAAGCCTATTCCAAGGGGCATTTAAACCCTCTTGTTAAGCTACTGCGACCTGCACGTCTCTTCCAAGGGGGATTTAAACCGTCTTGTTAAGCTACTGCGACCTGCACGTCTCTTCCAAGGTGCATTTAAACCGTCTTGTTAAGCTACTGCGACCTGCACGTCTCTTCCAAGGGGCATTTAAACCATCTTATTAAGCTACTGCGACCTCCACCGCTCTTCCAAGGTGCATTTAAACTGTCTTGTTAAGCTACTGCGACCTCCACCTCTCTTCCAAGGTGCATTTAAACCATCTTATTAAGCTACTGCGACCTGCACATCTCTTCCAAGGGGCATTTAAACCGTCTGATTAAGCTACTGAGACCTGCACGTCTCTTCCAAGGGGCATTTAAACTGTCTTGTTAAGCTAATGCAACCTCCACCTCTCTTCCAAGGGGCATTTAAACCGTCTTATTAAGCTACTGCGACCTGCACATCTCTTCCAAGGGGCATTTAAACCATCTTGTTAAGCTACTGCGACCTTCACGTCTCTTCCAAGGGGCATTTAAACTGTCTTGTTAAGCTGCTGCGACCTCCACCGCTCTTCCAAGGGGCATTTAAACCGTCTTGTTAAGCTACTGCGACCTGCAAGCCTATTCCAAGGGGCATTTAAACCCTCTTGTTATGTTTCTGAGACCTGCACGTCTCTTCCAAGGGGCATTTAAACCGTCTTGTTAAGCCACTGCGACCTGCATGTCTCTTCCAAGGGGCATTTAAACCATCTTGTTAAGCTACTGCGACCTCCACCGCACTTCCAAGGGGCATTTAAACCGTCTTGCTAAGCTACTGCGACCTACACATCTCTTCCAAGGGGCATTTAAACCGTCTTGTTAAGCTACTGCGACCTTCACATCTCTTCCAAGGGGCATTTAAACTGTCTTGTTAAGCTACTGCGACCTCCACCGCTCTTCCAAGGGGCATTTAAACCGTCTTGTTAAGCTACTGCGACCTGCATGTCTCTTCCAAGGGGCATTTAAACCATCTTGGTAAGCTACTGCGACCTGCAAGCCTATTCCAAGGGGCATTTAAACCCTCTTGTTAAGTTTCTGTGACCTGCACGTCTCTTCCAAGGGGCATTTAAACTGTCTTATTAAGCCACTGCGACCTGCACGTCTCTTCCAAGGGGCATTTAAACCGTCTTATTAAGCCACTGCGACCTGCACGTCTCTTCCAAGGGGCATTTAAACCGTCTTGTTAAGCTGCCGCGACCTGCATGTCTCTTCCAAGGGGCATTTAAACCATCATGTTAAGCTACTGCGACCTCCACCGCATTTCCAAGTTGCATTTAAACCGTCTTGTTAAGCTACTGCGACCTGCACGTCTCTTTCAAGCGGCATTTAAACTGTCTTGTTAAGCTACTGCGACCTCCACCGCTCTTTCAAGGGGCATTTAAACCATCTTGTTAAGCTACTGCGACCTCCACCGCACTTCCAAGGGCATTTAAACCGTCTTTTTAAGCCACTGCGACCTGCACGTCTCTTTCAAGGGGCATTTAAACTGTCTTGTTAAGCTACTGCGACCTCCACCTTCTCTTTCAAGGGGCATTTAAACTGTCTTGTTAAGCTACTGCGACCTGCACGTCTCTTCCAAGTGGCATTTAAACCGTCTTCTTAAGCTACTGCGACCTGCACGTCTCTTCCAACGGGCATTTAAACTGTCTTTTTAAGTTACTGTGACCTCCACCTCTCTTCCAAGGGGCATTTAAACCGTCTTGATAAGCTACTGCGACCTGCTCGTTTATTCCAAGGGGCATTTAAACTGTCTTGTTAAGCTACTGTGACCAGCACGTCTCTTCCAAGCCGCATTTAAACCGTCTTGTTAAGCTACTGCGACCTGCATGTCTCTTCCAAGGGACATTTAAACCGTCTTGTTAAGCCACTGCTACCTGCACGTCTCTTCAAAGTGGCATTTAATCTGTCTTGTTAAGCTGCTGCTACCTGCATGTCTCTTCCAGGGGGCATTTAAACCGTCTTGTTAAGCTACTGCACCCTCCACCGCACTTCCAAGGGGCATTTAAACCGTCTTGTTAAGCTACTGCGACCTGCACGGCTTTTTAAGCTGCTGCGACCTGCATGTCTCTTCCAAGGGGCATTTAAACCGTCTTGTTAAGCTACTGCGACCTGCACGTCTCTTCCAAGTGGCATTTAAAGCGTCTTGTTAAGCTAATGCGACCTGCACGTCTTTTCCAAGGGGCATTTAAACTGTCTTGTTAAGCTACTATAACCTTCACCACTTTTCCAAGGGGCATCTCAACAGTCTTGTTAAGCTACTGCGACCTGCACGTCTCTTCCAAGGGTCATTTAAACCATCTTGTTAAGCTACTGCTACCTGCATGTCTCTTCCAAGGGGCATTTAAACTGTCTTGTTAAGCTTCTGCGACCTCCACCGCTCTTCCAAGGGGCATTTAAACCGTCTTGTTAAGCTACTGCGACCTGCACGTCTCTTCCAAGGCTCATTTAAACCGTCTTTTTAAGCTTCTGCGACTTGAACGTCTCTTCCAAGGGGCATTTAAACCGTCTTGTTAAGCTACTATAACCTCCACCACTTTTCCAAGGGGCATGTCAACAGTCTTGTTAAGCTACTGCGACCTGCACGTCTCTTCCAAGGGGCATTTAAAACATCTTGTTAAGCTACTGCTACCTGCAAGTCTCTTCCAAGGGGCATTTAAACCATCTTGTTAAGTTACTGTGACCTCCACCGCTCTTCCAAGGGGCATTTAAAATATCTTGTTAAGCTACTGCGACCTGCACGTCTCTTCCAAGGGACATTTAAACCCTCTTGTTAAGCTACTGCGACCTGCACGTCTCTTCCAAGGGGGATTTAAACTGTCTTGTTAAGCTACTGCGACCTGCACGTCTCTTCCAAGGTGCATTTAAACCGTCTTGTTAAGCTACTGCGACCTGCACGTCTCTTCCAACGGGCAATTAAACCATCTTATTAAGCTACTGCGACCTCCACCTCTCTTCCAAGGGGCATTTAAACTGTCTTGTTAAGCTACTGCGACCTCCACCTCTCTTCCAAGGTGCATTTAAACCATCTTATTAAGCTACTGCGACCTGTACATCTCTTCCAAGGGGCATTTAAACCGTCTGATTAAGCTACTGAGACCTGCACGTCTCTTCCAAAGGGCATTTAAACTGTCTTGTTAAGCTAATGCTACCTCCACCTCTCTTCCAAGGTGCATTTAAACCGTCTTATTAAGCTACTGCGACCTGCACATCTCTTCCAAGGGGCATTTAAACCGTCTTGTTAAGCTACTGCGACCTTCACGTCTCTTCCAAGGGGCATTTAAACTGTCTTGTTAAGCTACTGCGACTTCCACCGCTCTTCCAAGTGGCATTTAAACCGTCTTGTTAAGCTACTGCGACCTGCAAGCCTATTCCAAGGGGCATTTAAACCCTCTTGTTATGTTTGTGAGACCTGCACGTCTCTTCCAAGGGGCATTTAAACTGTCTTGTTAAGCCACTGCGAACTGTATGTCTCTTCCAAGGGGCATTTAAACCATCTTGTTAAGCTACTGCGACCTCCACTGCACTTCCAAGGGGCATTTAAACCGTCTTGCTAAGCTATTGCGACCTGCACGTCTCTTCCAAGGGGCATTTAAACTGTCTTTTTAAGCTACTGTGACCTCCACCTCTCTTCCAAGGGGCACTTAAACCGTCTTATTAAGCTACTGCTACCTGCACATCTCTTCCAAGGGGCATTTAAACTGTCTTGTTAAGCTACTGCGACCTGCTCGTCTCTTCCAAGGGGCATCTAAACCGTCTTGTTAAGCTACTGCGACCTGCAAGTCTCTTCCAAGGCTCATTTAAACCGTCTTTTTAAGCTACTGCGACTTGCACGTCTCTTCCAAGGGGCATTTAAACTGTCTTGTTAAGCTACTGTAACCTCCACCACTTTTCCAAGGGGAATCTCAACAGTCTTGTTAAGCTACTGCGACCTGCATGTCTCTTCCAAGGGGCATTTAAACCGTCTTGTTAAGCTGCTGCGACCTGCATGTCTTTTCCAAGGGGCATTTAAACTGTCTTGTTAAGCTACTGCGACCTCCACCGCTCTTCCAAGGGGCATTTAAGCCATCTTGTTAAGCTACTCCGACCTCCACTGCACTCCCAAGGGGCATTTAAACCGTCTTGTTAAGCTACTGCGACCTGCACGTCTCTTTCAAGGGGCATTTAAACTGTCTTGTTAAGCTACTGCGACCTCCACCGCTCTTCCAAGGGGCATTTAAACCGTGTTTTTAAGCTACAGCGACTTGCACGTCTCTTCCAAGGGGCATTTAAACGGTGTTGTTAAGCTTCTGTAATCTACACCACTTTTCCAAGGCACATTTAAACCGTCTTGTTAAGCTACTGCGAACTCCACCTCTCTTCCAAGGGGACATTTAAACCGTCTTATTAATCTACTGCGACCTTCACGTCTCTTCCAAGGGGCATTTAAACTGTCTTGTTAAGCTACTGCGACCTTCACGTCTCTTCTAAGGGGCATTTAAACTGTCTTGTTAAGCTACTGCGACCTCCACCGCTCTTCCAAGGGGCATTTAATCCATCTTGGTAATCAACTGCGACCTGCAAGCCTATTCCAAGGGGCATTTAAACCCTCTTGTTATGTTTCTGTGACCTGCACGTCTCTTCCAAGGGGCATTTAAACCGTCTTGTTAAGCCACTGCGACCTTCACGTCTCTTCCAAGGGGCATTTAAACTGTCTTGTTAAGCTACTGCGACCTGCACGTCTCTTCCAAGGGGCATTTAAACCATCTTGTTAAGCCACTGCGACCTGCACGTCTCTTCCAAGGGGCATTTAAACCGTCTTATTAAGCTGCTGCAACCTGCATGTCTCTTCCAAGGGGCATTTAAACCATCTTGTTAAGCTACTGCGACCTGCACGTCTCTTTCAAGGCATTTAAACTGTCTTGTTAAGCTACTGCGACCTCCACCGCTCTTCCAAGGGGCATTTAAACCATCTTGTTAAGCTACTGCGACCTCCACCGCACTTCCAAGGGGCATTTAAACCGCCTTGTTAAGCTACTGCGACCTGCACGTCTCTTCCAAGGGGCATTTAAACCGTCTTGTTAAGCTACTGCGACCTGCACGTCTCTTCCTAGGGGCATTTAAACTGTCTTTTTAAGTTACTGTGACCTCCACCTCTCTTCCAAGGGGCATTTAAACCGTCTTATTAAGCTACTGCGACCTGTACATCTCTTCCAAGGGGAATTTAAACCATCTTTTTAAGCTTCTGCGACCTGCACGTCTCTTCCAAGGGGCATTTAAACTGTCTTGTTAAGCTTCTGCGACCTCCACCGCTCTTCCAAGGGGCATTTAAACCATCTTGTTAAGCTACTGCGATCTGCACGTCTTTTTAGGCTGCTGCGACCTGCATGTCTCTTCCAAGGGGCATTTAAACCATCTTGTTAAGCTACTGCGACCTCCACCGCTTTTCCAAGGGGCATTTAAACCGTCTTGTTAAGCTACTGTGACCAGCACGTCTCTTCCAAGGCGCATTTAAACCGTGTTTTTAAGCTACTGCGACTTGCACGTCTCTTCCAAGGGGCATTTAAACCGTCTTGTTAAGCTACTGCGACCTGCACGTCTCTTACAAGGGGCATTTAAACGGTCTTGTTAAGCCACTGCTACCTGCACGTCTCTTCAAAGTGGCATTTAGGCCGTCTTGTTAAGCTACTGCGACCTGCATGTCTATTCCAAGGGGCATTTAAACTGTCTTGTTAAGCTACTGCGACCTGCACGTCTTTTTAAGCTGCTGCGACCTGCATGTCTCTTCCAAGGGGCATTTAAACCGTCTTTTTAAGCTAATGCGACCTGCACGTCTCTTGAACGGGGCATTTAAACCCTCTTGTTAAGCTACTGCGACCTGCACGTCTCTTCCAAGGGGCATTTAAACCCGCTTGTTAAGCTACTGCGACCTCCACCTCTCTTCCAAGGGGCATTTAAACTGTCTTATTAAGCTACTGCGACCTGCACATCTCTTCCAAGGCGCACTTAAACCGTCTTGTTAAGCTACTGCGACCTGCACGTCTCTTCCAAGGGGGATTTAAAACGTCCTGTTAAGCTACTGCGACCTGCTCTTCTCTTCCAAGGGGCATTTAAACTGTCTTGTTAAGCTACTGTAACCTCCACCACTTTTCCAAGGGGCATTTAAACCGTCTTATTAAGCTACTGCGACCTGCACGTCTCTTTCAAGGGGCATTTAAACCGTCTTGCTAAGCTACTGCGACCTGAACGTCTCTTCCAAGGGGCATTTAATCCTTCTTGCTAAGCTACTGCGACCAGCAAGCCTATTCCAAGGGGCATTTAAACCCTCTTGTTAAGCTACTGCGACCTGCACATCTCTTCCAAGGGGCATTTAAACCGTCTTGGTAAGCTACTGCGACCAGCAAGCCTATTCCAAGGGGCATTTAAACCCTCTTGTTAAGCTACTGCGACCTGCACATCTCTTCCAAGTGGGATTTAAACCGTCTTGTTAAGCTACTGCGACCTGCACGTCTCTTCCAAGGGGCATTTGAACTGTCTTGTTAAGCTACTGCGACCTGCTCGTCTCTTCCAAGGGGCATTTAAACCGTCTTGTTAAGCTACTGCGACCTGCAAGCCTCTTCTAAGGGGCATTAAAACGGTCTTGTTAAGCTACTGCGACCTGCACGTTTCTTCCAAGGGGCATTTGAACCGTCTTTATAAGCTACTGCGACCTGCTCGTCTCTTCCAAGGTGCATTTAAACCGCCTTGTTAATCTACTGTAACCTCCACCACTTTTCCAAGGGGCATTTAAACCGTCTTGCTAAGCTGCTGCGACCTGCACGTCTCTTCCAAGGGGCATTTAACCGTCTTGTTAAGCTACTGCGACCTGCATGTCTCTTTCATGGGGCATTTAAATCTTCTTGTTAAGCCACTGCGACCTGCACGTCTCTTCCAGGGGTCATTTAAACCGTCTTGTTAAGCAGCTGCGACCTGCACTTCTCTTCCAAGGGGCATTTATACCATCTTGTTAAGCTACTGCGACCTCCACCGCACTTCCATGGGGCATTTAAACAGTCTTGTTAAGCTACTGCGACCTGCTCATCTCTGTCAAGGGGCATTTAAACTGTCTTGTTTAGCTACTGCGACCTCCACTGCTCTTCCAAGGGGCATTTAAACCGTGTTGTTAACCTACTGCGACCTGCACGTCTCTTCCAAGGGACATTTAAACCGTCTTGTTAAGCTACTGTAACTTGCACTTCTCTTCCAAGGGGCATTTAAACCATCTTGTTAAGCTACTGTAACCTCCACCACTTTTCCACGGGGTATTTAAACCGTCTTGTTAAGCTACTGCGACCTGCACGTCTCTTCCAAGGGGCATTTAAACCATCTTGTTAAGCTACTGCGACGTGCATGTCTCTTCCAAGGGGCATTTAAACCGTCTTATTAAGCTACTGCGACCTGCACGTCTCTTCCATGGGGCATTTAAACTGTCTTGTTAAGCTACTGCGACCTGCAAGCCTACTCTAAGGGGCATTTAAACCCTCTTGTTAAGATCCTGCGACTTGCATGTCTCTTCCAAGGGGGATTTAAACCGTCTTGTTAAGCTACTGCTACCTGCACGTCTCTTCCAAGGGGCATTTAAACCGTCTTACTAAGCTACTGCGACCTGCTCGTCTCTTCCAAGGGGCATTTAAACCGTCTTGTTATGGTACTGCGACCTGCACTTCTCTTCAAAGGCGCATTTAAACCTTCTTTTTAAGCTACTGCTACTTAATCGTCTTTTCCAAGGCGCAATTAAACCATCTTGTTAAGCTACTGTAACCTCCACCACTTTTCCAAGGGGCATTTAAAACATCTTGTTAAGCTACTGTGACTTGCACGTCTCTTCCAAGGGGCTTTTAAACTGTCTTGTTAAGCTACTGCGACCTGCACGTCTCTTCCAAGGGGCATTTAAACCGTCTTGTTAAGCCTCTGAGACCTGCACGTCTCTTCCAAGGGGCATTTAAACAGTCTTGTTAAGCTACTGCGACCTGCATGTCTCTTCCAAGGGGCATTTAAACCGTCTTGTTAAGCTACTGCGACCTCCACCGCTCTTCCAATGGGCATTTAAACCATCTTGTTAAGCTACTGCGACCTGCACGTCTCTTCCAAGGGGCATTTAAACCCTCTTGTTAAGCGCCTGCAACCTGCACGTCTCTTGAAAGGGGCATTTAAACTGTCTTGTTAAGCAACTGCGACCTCCACCTCTCTTCTAAGGAGCATTTAAACCATCCTATTAAGCTACTGCGACCTGCACATCTCTTCCAAGTGGCATTTAAACCATCTTATTAAGCTACTGCGACCTGCACGTCTCTTCCAAGGGGCATTTAAACTGTCTTGTTAAGCTACTGCGACCTCCACCGCTCTTCCTAGGGGCATTTAAACTGTCTTTTTAAGCTACTGCGACCTGCACGTCTCTTCCAAGGTGCATTTAAATCGTCTTTATAAGCTACTGCGAACTGCTCGTCTCTTCCAAGGTGCATTTAAACCGCCTTGTTAATCTACTGTAACCTCCACCACTTTTCCAAGCGGCATTTAAACTGTCTTGCTAAGCTGCTGCGACCTGCACGTCTCTTCCATTGGGCATTTAACCGTCTTGTTAAGCTACTGCGACCTGCATGTCTCTTTCATGGGGCATTTAAACCATCTTGTTAAGCCACTGCGACCTGCACGTCTCTTCCAGGGGTCATTTAAACCGTCTTGTTAAGCTGCTGCGACCTGCACTTCTCTTCCAAGGGGCATTTAAACCATCTTGTTAAGCTACTGCGACCTCCACCGCACTTCCAAGCTGGAAATTAAACAGTCTTGTTAAGCTACTGCGACCTGTTCATCTCTGTCAAGGGGCATTTAAACTGTCTTGTTAAGCTACTGCGACCTCCACCGCTCTTCCAAGGGGCATTTAAACCGTGTTGTTAACCTACTGCGACCTGCACTTCTCTTCCAAGGGACATTTAAACCGTCTTGTTAAGCTACTGTAACTTGCACTTCTCTTCCAAGGGGCATTTAAACCGTCTTGTTAAGCTATTGTAACCTCCACCACTTTTCCACGGGGTTTTTAAACCGTCTTGTTAAGCTACTGCGACCTGCACGTCTCTTCCAAGGGGCATTTAAACCATCTTATTAAACTACTGCGACCTGCACGTCTCTTCCATGGGGCATTTAAACTGTCTTGTTAAGCTACTGTGACCTGCAAGCCTATTCTAAGGGGCATTTAAACCCTCTTGTTAAGATCCTGCGACCTGCATGTCTCTTCCAAGGGGGATTTAAACCGTCTTGTTAAGCTACTGCTACCTGCACGTCTCTTCCAAGGGGCATTTAAACCGTCTTGCTAAGCTACTGCGACCTGCTCGTCTCTTCCAAGGGGCATTTAAACCGTCTTGTTATGGTACTGCGACCTGCACTTCTCTTCAAAGGCGCATTTAAACCTTCTTTTTAAGCTCCTGCGACTTAATCGTCTTTTCCTAGGCGCAATTAAACCATCTTGTTAAGCTACTGTAACCTCCACCACTTTTCCAAGGGGCATTTAAAACATCTTGTTAAGCTACTGCGACTTGCACGTCTCTTCCAAGGGGCTTTTAAACTGTCTTGTTAAGCTACTGCGACCTGCTCGTCTCTTCCAAGGGGCATTTAAACCGTCTTGTTAAGCCTCTGCGATCTGCACGTCTCTTCCAAGGGGCATTTAAACAGTCTTGTTAAGCTACTGCGACCTGTATGTCTCTTCCAAGGGGCATTTAAACTGTCTTGTTAAGCTACTGCGACCTCCACCGCTCTTCCAATGGGCATTTAAACCATCTTGTTAAGCTACTGCGACTTGCACGTCTCTTCCAAGGGGCATTTAAACCCTCTTGTTAAGCGCCTGCAACCTGCACGTCTCTTGAAAGGGGCGTTTAAACCCTCTTGTTAAGCTACTGTGACCTGCACGTCTCTTCCAAGGGGCATTTAAACTGTCTTGTTAAGCAACTGCGACCTCCACCTCTCTTCTAAGGGGCATTTAAACCATCCTATTAAGCTACTGCGACCTGCATGTCTCTTCCAAGTGGCATTTAAACCATCTTATTAAGCTACTGCGACCTGCACATCTCTTCCAAGTGGCATTTAAACCATCTTATTAAGCTACTGCGACCTGCACGTCTCTTCCAAGCGGCATTTAAACTGTCTTGTTAAGCTACTGCAACCTCCACCGCTCTTCCTAGGGGCATTTAAACTGTCTTGTTAAGCTACTGCGACCTGCACGTCTCTTCCAAGGGGCATTTAAACCGTCTGGTTAAGCTACTGCGACCTGCAAGCCTATTCCAAGGGGCATTTAAACACTCTTGTTAAGCTACTGCGACCTGCACGTCTCTTCCAAGGGGGATTTAAACCGTCTTATTAAGCTACTGTGACCTGCTCGTCTCTTCCAAGGGGCATTTAAACCGTCTTGTTAAGCTACTGTAACCTCCACCACTTTTCCAAGGGGCATTTAAACCGTCTTATTAAGCTACTGCAACATGCACGTCTCTTCCAAGGTGCATTTAAACCTTCTTGTTAAGCTACTTTGACCTGCTCGTCTCTTCCAAGGGGCATATAAACCGTCTGGTTAAGCTACTGTAACCTCCACCACTTTTCCAAGGGGCATTTAAACCATCTTATTAAGCTACTGCGACCTGCACATCTCTTCCAAGTGGCATTTAAACCATCTTATTAAGCTACTGCGACCTGCACGTCTCTTCCAAGCGGCATTTAAACTGTCTTGTTAAGCTACTGCGACCTCCACCGCTCTTCCTAGGGGCATTTAAACTGTCTTGTTAAGCTACTGCGACCTGCACTTCTCTTCCAAGGGGCATTTAAACCGTCTGGTTAAGCTACTGCGACCTGCAAGCCTATTCCAAGGGGCATTTAAACACTCTTGTTAAGCTACTGCGACCTGCACGTCTCTTCCAAGGGGGATTTAAACCGTCTTATTAAGCTACTGTGACCTGCTCGTCTCTTCCAAGGGGCATTTAAACCATCTTGTTAAGCTACTGTAACCTCCACCACTTTTCCAAGGGGCATTTAAACCGTCTTATTAAGCTACTGCGACATGCACGTCTCTTCCAAGGTGCATTTAAACCTTCTTGTTAAGCTACTTTGACCTGCTCGTCTCTTCCAAGGGGCATATAAACCGTCTTGTTAAGCTACTGTAACCTCCACCACTTTTCCAAGGGGCATTTAAACCGTTTTGCTAAGCTACTGCGACTTGCACTTCTCTTCCAACGGGCATTTAAACCGTCTTGTTAAGCTACTGAGACCTGAACGTCTCTTCCAAGGGACAATTAAACTGTCTTGGTAAGCTAACGCGACCAGCAAGCCTTTTCCAAGGGGCATTTAAACCCTCTTGTTAAACTAATGCGACCTGCACATCTCTTCCAAGGGGCATTTAAACCGTCTTGTTAAGCTACTGTAAATTGCACGTCTCTTCCAAGGGGCATTTAAACCATCTTGTTAAGCTACTGCCACCTCCACCGCTCTTCCAAGGGGCATTTAAACCGTCTTGTTAAGCCACTGCTACCTGCACGTCTCTTCAAAGTGGCATTTAAGCCATCTTGTTAAGCTACTGCGACCTGCATGTCTATTCCAAGGGGCATTTAAACTGTCTTGTTAAGCTACTGCAACCTCCACCGCACTTCCAAGGGGCATTTAAACCGTCTTGTTAAGCTACTGCGACCTGCACGTCTTTTTAAGCTGCTGCGACCTGCATGTCTCTTCCAAGGGGCATTTAAACAGTCTTGTTAAGCTGCTTCGACCTGCATGTTTCTTCCAAGTGGCATTTAAACTGTCTTGTTAAGCTACTGCGACCTCCACCGCTCTTCCAAGGTGCATTTAAACTGTCTTGTTAAGCTACTGCGACCTGCACGTCTCTTACAAGGGGCATTTAAATCGTCTTGGTAAGCTACTGCGACCTGCAAGCCTCTTCCAAAGGGCATTTAAACCCTCTTGTTAAGCTCCTGCGACCTGCACGTCTCTTCCAAGGGGCATTTAAACTGTCTTCTTAAGCTACTGCGACCTGCACGTCTCTTCCAAGGGGCATTTAAACTGTCTTGTTTAGCTTCGGAGAACTGCGCGTGTCTTCTAAGGGGCATTTAAACAGTCTTGTTAAGCTACTGCGACCTGCATGTCTCTTCCAAGGGGCATTTAAAACGTCTTGTTAAGCTACTGCGACCTCCACGTCTCTTCCAAGGGGCATTTAAACCGTCTTGTTAAGCAGCTGTGACCTGCATGTCTCTTCCAAAGTGCATTTAAACCATCTTGTTAAGCTACTGTGACCTTCACCGCACTTCCAAGGGGCATTTAAACTGTCTTGTTAAGCTACTGCGACCTGCACGTCTCTTTCAAGGGGCATTTAAACTGTCTTGTTAAGCTAACGCGACCTCCACCGCTCTTCCAAGGGACATTTAAACTGTCTTGTTAAGCTACTGCGACCTGCACGTCTCTTCCAAGGGGCATTTAAACCGTCTTGTTAAGCTACTGCGATCTGCACGTCTCTTCCAAGTGGCATTTAAACCGTCTTGTTAAGCTACTTTTACCTGCACGTCTCTTTCAAGGGGCAGTTAAACAGTCTTGTTAAGCTACTGCGACCTCCACCGCTCTTCCAAGGGGCATTTAAACCGTCTTGTTAAGCTACTGCGAACTGCACGTCTCTTCCAAGGGGCATTTAAACTGTCTTGTTAAGCTACTGCGACCTCCACCTCTCTTCCAAGAGGCATTTAAACTGTCTTATTAAGCTACTGCGACCTGCATGTCTTTTCCAAGGGGCATTTAAACTGTCTTGTTAAGCTACTGCGACCTCCACCACTCTTCCAAGGGGCATTTAAACTGTCTTGTTAAGCTACGGCGACCTGCACGTCTCTTCCAAGTGTCAATTAAACCGTCTTGTTAAGATACTGCGACCTGCACGTCTCTTCCAAGGGTCATTTAAACTGTCTTGTTAAGCTACTGCGACCTCCACCTCTCTTCCAAGGGGCATTTAAAACATCTTATTAAGCTACTGCGACCTGCACATCTCTTCCAAGAGGCATTTAAACCGTCTTATTAAGCTACTTCAACCTGTACGTCTCTTCCAAGGGGCATTTAAACTGTCTTGTTAAGCTACTGCGACCCCCACCGCTCTTCCAAGGGGCATTTAAACCGTCTTCGTAAGCTACTGCGACCTGCAAGCCTATTCCAAGGGGCCATTTAAACCATCTTGTTAAGCTACTGCGTCCTGCACATTTCTTCCAAGGGGGATTTAAACCGTCTTGTTAAGCTACTGCGACCTGCACGTCTCTTCCAAGGGCCATTTAAACCGTCTTGTTAAGCTACTGCGACCTGCATGTCTATTCCAAGGGGCATTTAAACTGTCTTGTTAAGCTACTGCAACCTCCACCGCACTTCCAAGGGGCATTTAAACCGTCTTGTTAAGCTAATGCGACCTGCACGTCTTTTTAAGCTGCTGCGAACTGCATGTCTCTTCCAAGGGGCATTTAAACCGTCTTTTTAAGCTAATGCGACCTGCACGTCTCTTGAACGGGGCATTTAAACCCTCTTGTTAAGCTACTGCGACCTGCACGTCTCTTCCAAGGGACATTTAATCTGTCTTGTTAAGCTACTGCGACCTCCACCTCTCTTCCAAGGGGCATTTAAACCGTCTTATTAAGCTACTGCGACCTGCACATCTCTTCCAAGGCGCACTTAAACCGTCTTGTTAAGCTACTGCGACCTGCACGTCTCTTCCAAGGGGGATTTAAAACGTCTTGTTAAGCTACTACGACCTGCACGTCTCTTCCAAGGGGCATTTAAACCGTCTTGTTAAGCTACTGTGACCTGCTCGTCTCTTCCAAGGGGCATTTAAACTGTCTTGTTAAGCTACTGTAACCTCCACCACTTTTCCAAGGGGCATTTAAACCGTCTTGTTAAGCTACTGCGACCTGCACGTCTCTTTCAAGGGGCATTTAAACCGTCTTGCTAAGCTACTGCAACCTGAAAGTCTCTTCCAAGGGGCATTTAATCCTTCTTGCTAAGCTACTGCGACCACCAAGCCTATTCCAAGGGGCATTTAAACCCTCTTGTTAAGCTACTGCGACCTGCACATCTCTTCCAAGGGGCATTTAAACCGTCTTGGTAAGCTACTGCGACCAGCAAGCCTATTCCAAGGGGCATTTAAACCCTCTTCTTAAGCTACTGCGACCTGCACATCTCTTCCAAGTGGGATTTAAACCGTCTTGTTAAGCTACTGCGACCTGCACGTCTCTTCCAAGGGGCATTTGAACCGTCTTGTTAAGCTACTGCGACCTGCTCATCTCTTCCAAGGGGCATTTAAACCGTCTTGTTAAGCTACTGCGACCTGCAAGCCTCTTCTAAGGGGCATTAAAACGGTCATGTTAAGCTACTGCGACCTGCATATCTCTTCCAAGGAGCATTTAAACCATCTTTTTAAGCTACTGCGACCTGCAAATCTCTTCCAAGGGGCATTTAAACCGTCTTGGTTAGCTACTGCGACCAGCAAGCCTATTCCAAGGTGCATGTAAACCCTCTTGTTAAGCTACTGCGACCTGCACATCTCTTCCAAGTGGGATTTAAACCGTCTTGTTAAGCTACTGCGACCTGCACGTCTCTTCCAAGGGGCATTTAAACCATTTTGTTAAGCCTCTGCGACCTGCAAGTCTCTTCCAAGGGGCATTTAAACAGTCTTGTTAAGCTACTGCGACCTGCATGTCTCTTCCAAGGGGCATTTAAACCGTTTTGTTAAGCTACTGCGACCTCCACCGCTCTTCCAATGGGCATTTAAACCATCTTGTTAAGCTACTGCGACCTGCACGTCTCTTCCAAGGGGCATTTAAACCCTCTTGCTAAGCTACTGCGACCTGCATGTCTCTTGAAAGGGGCATTTAAACCAACTTGTTAAGCTACTGCGACCTGCACGTCTCTTCCAAGGGGCATTTAAACTGTCTTGTTAAGCAACTGCGACCTCCACCTCTCTTCTAAGGGGCATTTAAACCATCCTATTAAGCTACTGCGACCTGCACATCTCTTCCAAGTGGCATTTAAACCGTCTTATTAAGCTACTGCGACCTGCACGTCTCTTCCAAGGGGCATTTAAACTGTCTTGTTAAGCTACTGCGACCTCCACCGCTCTTCCTAGGGGCATTTAAACTGTCCTGTTAAGCTACTGCGACCTGCACGTCTCTTCCAAGGGGCATTTAAACCATCTGGTTAAGCTACTGCGACCTGCAAACCTATTCCAAGGGGCATTTAAACACTCTTGTTAAACTACTGCGACCTGCACGTCTCTTCCAAGGGGGATTTAAACCGTCTTATTAAGCTACTGTGACCTGCTCGTCTCTTCCAAGGGGCATTTAAACCGTCTTGTTAAGCTACTGTAACTTCCACCACTTTTCCAAGGGGCATTTAAACCGTCTTATTAAGCTACTGCGACATGCACGTCTCTTCCAAGGTGCATTTAAACCTTCTTGTTAAGCTACTTTGACCTGCTCTTCTCTTCCAAGGGGCATTTAAACCGTCTTGTTAAGCTACTGTAACCTCCACCACTTTTCCAAGGGGCATTTAAACCTTCTTGTTAAGCTACTGCGACCTGCACTTCTCTTCCAACGGGTATTTAAACCGTCTTGTTAAGCTACTGAGACCTGAACGTCTCTTCCAAGGGGCATTTAAACCATCTTGGTAAGCTACTGCGACCAGCAAGCCTTTTCCAAGGGGCATTTAAACCCTCTTGTTAAACTAATGCGACCTGCACATCTATTCCAAGGGGCATTTAAACCGTCTTGTTAAGCTACTGTAACTTGCACGTCTCTTCCAAGGGGCATTTAAACCATCTTGTTAAGATACTGTAACCTCCACCACTTTTCCACGGGGCATTTAAACCGTCTTTTTAAGCTACTGCGACCTGCACGTCTCTTACAAGGTGCATTTAAACCGTCTTGTTAAGCTACTTCGACCTGCATTTTTCTTCCAATGGGCATTTAACCGTCTTTTTAAGCCTCTTCGACCTGCACGTCTTTTCCTAGGGGCATTTAAACAGTCTTGTTAAGCTGCTTCGACCTGCATGTTTCTTCCAAGTGGCATTTAAACTGTCTTGTTAAGCTACTGCGACCTCCACCGCTCTTCCAAGGTGCATTTAAACTGTCTTGTTAAGCTACTGCGACCTGCACGTCTCTTCCAAGGGGCATTTAAACTGTCTTGTTTAGCTTCGGAGAACTGCGCGTCTCTTCTAAGGGGCATTTAAACAGTCTTGTTAAGCTACTGCGACCTGCATGTCTCTTCCAAGGGGCATTTAAAACGTCTTGTTAAGCTACTGCGACCTCCACTTCTCTTCCAAGGGGCATTTAAACCGTCTTGTTAAGCAGCTGTGACCTGCATGTCTCTTCCAAAATGCATTTAAACGATCTTGTTAAGCTACTGCGACCTTCACCGCACTTCCAAGGGGCATTTAAACCGTCTTGTTAAGCTACTGCGACCTGCTCGTTGTAGTGCCGGCGTCCCTGCCCTCTGCTAGGCAGGGACGCTGCTCCCCTCACCGCTCTGCTCCGTGCCCGGCGTCCTCCCCCCGCTCTGCTGTCAGCGCGCGCTCCTTCCCGGCGTCCTCCTCCCGCTCTGCTCTCAGTGCGCGCTCCTTCCCGGCTCCTGTGCTTAGGGCGCGCGCGCACGCGCTCCCCTCCTCTTAAAGGGGCCGCGCGTGCCGTCCTAAGGAGTCCCCGGCCAATGGCCGGAGGACTTCATCATATATAAGGCACCTCCTCCAAAATGGAGGTGCCCGAGCAATGTTGTTTGCACCTGTGTCTCACCTGTGCTTCAGCCCTCAGGTCCCGTTGCCAGTTACCTGCCAGTTACCTGCCAGTTACCTGCCTGATTCCTGCCTGAATACTTGTTACCTGTCTGCCAGTCTGAGGTCCGACGGTCTGCCTTACTACTCCTGTCAGTCTGTCTAAAGGACCAGCCTGCCCGCTCACCTGGGAGCGCACATCAGCTACCTGCCTGCTTGCCTGAGGTCCGACGGTCTGCCTTACAACTCCGGTCAGTCTGTCTATGGACCAGCTTGCCTGCTCACCTGGGAGCGCTTCTCCGTTACCTGCCTGCTTGCCAGCCCGGAGGCTCCGTTGTCACGTGCTGTGACCATCAGCTACTTCAGACTCTTGCCCGCTCACCTGGGAGCGCTTCTCCGTTATCTGCCTGCTTGCCTGCCCGGAGGCTCCGTTGTCACGTGCTGTGACCATCAGCTACTTCAGACTCTTGCCCGCTCACCTGGGAGCGCTTCTCCACTACCTGCCTGCTTGCCTACCCGGAGGCTCCGCTGTCACGTGCTGTGACCACCAGCTACTTCAGAGACTCTTGCCCGCTCACCTGGGAGCGCTTCTCCGTTACCTGCCTGCTTGCCAGCCCGGAGGCTCCGCCGTCACGTGCCGTGACCACCTGTTATTCCAGAGACTCTCGCTTGCTCACCTGGGAGCACACATCTACCATCTGCCTGCTAGCCTACCCGGAGGCTCTGCCATCACAGGTCGTACCTACCCATTATCCAGAGACTGCCACCCGCTCCCTTACAAGGGCCGCCCCCTTGTATAGTAGCTCAGAGGTTCCGCCTCCCAGACCCGTTACAGTTTGCTCGGGCCATGGAACCCGGTGGCACCCAAGCTCCCTCGCTCTCGGACCTGTGTCATGAACTGTCCCGTCAGAGGTCCCAACAGGAGTCCATCCTGGGTCACCTACGGAATGTTAATTCTCGCCTGGACACTCTGACTGCTCCACCTGCAACCACTGCCAGTACCATGACTCGCAACCCGGCAGCTCCGCTACCCACTAATACCATGGTATCCTACCCCGGACCCCGGCTGTCTGCACCTTCTCGCTTCGGAGGCGACTCCGCCCAGGCTCGGGGCTTCATAAATCAGTGCACCCTGCACTTTGAACTTTTGTCTCATCAGTTTAACTCCGACCGGGCCAAAATTGCCTTTATCATGTCCCATCTCACCGGGGAGGCCCTGGCCTGGCTAAATCCTCTATGGGAGAGAGGAGACCCCCTGGTGTCCAACTTGCCTGCTTTTCTCTCGGCTTTCCGGAAACTCTTCGACGAACCCGGACGGAAGACCTCATCCGCATCCTCGCTGCTACGCCTCCGTCAGGAAGGTCTCACCGTGGGCCAATATGCCATACGGTTCCGTACCCTTGCCTCGGAGCTGGCCTGGGATAACGACGCTCTGGTATCCGTCTTCTGGGAGGGTCTGTCTGGCCGTATTAAAGATGAACTTGCTGGTCGGGATATTCCTACCACTCTCGATGATCTTATAACTCTTGCCACCCGGATTGACCTACGGCTCCAGGAGCATGCCAAAGAGGTCACCCGTGAGAGGAGGATTCCACGTTTAGCTCCTACTTTTCAGAAACCCGTCATTTCCTCCGTCTCTCCCCAGGTACACTCTCCTGAGCCTATGCAGGTCGACCAGACCAAGATGGTCAAAACCCGTCAGGACTCACGCCGTGCCGAGGGGAGCTGCTTCTACTGTGGCAGTAAGGAGCACCGGATCCGTGCCTGCCCGGAGAGGTCGGGAAACGCCTGTGTCTAGGTTCGCTCAGAGAGGTCCACCTAGACAAGAATAAATCCTCTCCATCCCTGCTGTTGTCAGTTTCTATCGTCTACGGGGAGAACCGTTATTTCGAACTAGCCCAACTTGACTCTGGAGCAGCCGGGAATCTTATTTCACAGTCCCTGGTAGAAAAATACCGCATCCCCACCAAACCTCTGGCTGTACCCTTGTCTGTTGCTGCCGTGGATGGGGGGCTCTTACCTCGCCCCATCCAACTCATCACCGAATCCATTACTCTGCAGGTGGGAATGCTGCATTCTGAAAGTATCTCCTTCCATGTTCTGCCTGGACTCTCTCACGCCCTCTTGCTAGGTCTGCCTTGGCTCCAGAGACATGCACCCGTGCTTGACTGGCAAACCGGAGAGGTCCTTCGCTGGGGACAAGACTGTCATAAAACCTGCCTGGTTCCCGTCCATCCCGTCCGTCCCTCTCCTACCCCAGCTAATCTACCTGGACTTCCGATTCCTTATTGGTCTTATGCTGATGTCTTTAATAAAAAGGAGGCAGAGACATTACCACCTCATAGACCATACGACTGTCCCATCGACCTGTTACCCGGTACTACTCCTCCCCGTGGGCGTATTTATCCATTATCCGCTGCTGAAACCTGGTCGATGTCCGAATATATTGAGGAGAATCTGGCCAGGGGATTCATCCGGAAATCTACCTCCCCGGCGGGAGCAGGCTTCTTTTTCGTCAAAAAGAAGGACGGCTCTCTCCGTCCCTGTATAGACTATAGAGGCCTAAACCAGATCACGGTGAAGAATAAGTACCCCCTTCCGCTCATTCCAGAATTATTTGATCGTCTGAGGGGGGCTAGGATCTTCACCAAACTGGACCTTCGCGGGGCATACAACCTGGTTCGTATCCGTCAGGGGGATGAATGGAAGACGGCCTTCAACACCCGGGACGGCCACTATGAATACCTGGTAATGCCCTTTGGTCTCTGTAACGCTCCTGCCGTCTTTCAAGAGTTGGTCAATGACATCTTCCGGGACCTTCTCTACTCCTGCGTAGTGGTGTACCTGGACGACATCTTGGTCTTCTCTCCGGATCTCCAGACTCACCGGAGGGACGTTCGTCAAGTCCTGCTCAGGCTCAGGCAGAATCACCTCTTCGCTAAATACGAGAAGTGCCTCTTTGAGCAGACCTCGCTTCCATTTTTGGGCTACATTATTTCTCAGACCGGCCTACGAATGGATCCAGAGAAACTGTCTGCCATCGAGAAATGGCCCCGACCGGAAGGGTTGAAGGCCATTCAGCGGTTCCTGGGCTTCGCCAACTACTACCGCCTCTTCATACCACACTTCTCTTCCCGGACTTCCCCAATTTCCGCGCTCACCCGTAAGGGTACTAATCCCAAAGAGTGGCCGCCCGAAGCAGAGGAAGCCTTTCTTTCCTTAAAACAGGCCTTCTCTTCCGCCCCGGTGCTGCATCGCCCGGACGGCAACAAGCAGTTTTTCCTGGAAGTGGACGCCTCCTCCTCTGGAGCCGGAGCGGTACTTACTCAAAAATCTTCTTCCGGGAGAATGGTAACTTGCGGCTTCTTCTCCAAACTCTTCTCCTCCTCGGAGCGCAATTATTCCATAGGAGATCGAGAGTTATTGGCCATCAAACTGGCATTGGAGGAGTGGCGTTACCTGCTTGAGGGGGCTCTTCACCCGGTAATAATTTACACTGACCACAAGAACTTGGCTTACCTCCAGCACGCCCAGAGACTTAACCCGCGCCAAGCCCGGTGGTCCTTGTTTTTTGCTCGTTTTGATTTTATCCTTCATTTTCGCCCGGCTGACAAAAACGTCAAGGCGGACGCCTTGTCTCGATCCTTTCTGGTGTCTGATCTCGAGGAAGATCCGAAACACATCATCGATCCCGCCAGAGTAATGCAGGTGGCTCCCGTGAGTCTAAATCGTCTCCCTCCCGGTAAGACGTTCGTATCAGTACCTGATCGGGAGAAGATCCTACACTGGGGTCATTCGTCTAAACTAGCTGGCCACGCCGGTCAGAAAAAGACCCTCCAGCTTATTACCCGGCACTACTGGTGGCCTAACCTGCACAAGGATGTAATAGACTTTGTTTCTGCCTGTGTGTCCTGCGCCCGCAACAAAGTTCCGAGACACCTGCCGGCCGGCCGCCTTCTTCCTCTGCCAGTACCTGCTGCCCCCTGGCAGCATATAGCGATGGACTTCATTACTGATCTGCCCGTCTTAGCCGGTTGTACGGTCATTTGGGTGGTCGCTGACCGCTTTTCCAAGATGGCTCACTTCATTCCCCTGCCAGGCCTTCCGTCTGCACCCGAGCTGGCTAAAGACTTTATCCGCCACATCTTCCGTCTTCATGGCCTGCCCCGTCACATCGTGTCGGATCGAGGGGTACAGTTCACTTCTCGTTTCTGGAGAGCCACTTGTAAATTGCTGGACGTCACCCTGGACTTCTCCTCCGCTTACCACCCACAGTCTAATGGTCAAGTGGAGCGGATCAATCAGAACCTGACCAGTTACCTCCGGCACTTCGTTAATGCCCACCATTCTGACTGGGTGGATCTCCTGCCGTGGGCCGAATTCTCGTACAACAATCACGAGAGCGAATCTTCCTCCAAATCCCCGTTTTTTGTAGTCTACGGTCAGCACCCTCGGATCCCGTTTCCTGTCTCCACCTCGGTGGACAATCCGGCTGCGGAATCTCTTGTTAACAAATTTTCCTCCATATGGGAGAGTACCCGGTCCGCACTCCTTCTGTCATCCGAGCGTATGAAAAGACATGCTGACAAAAAACGTCTGGATCCTCCTCAATTCCGTCCTGGGGATAAAGTCTGGCTCTCGTCCAAATATGTCCAGCTCAAGATCCCTTCCTATAAGTTAGGGCCTCGGTTCATCGGTCCACTGGAGGTCATCAGTCAGATCAATCCGGTGGCCTATAAATTGAAACTCCCGGCCAACTTACGGATCCCTAACTCCTTCCATGTTTCTCTCCTCAAACCCGTGGTACTTAATTCTTTTTTCAAGTCTACAGGTACGCCTCCTGCTCCGGTTTCTGCTGAGGACGAGTTTGAGGTAGAGAACATTCTTGCCACCAAAAGGGTAAGAGGAAAGACCTTTTTTCTGGTAGATTGGAGGGGGTTTGGTCCTGAGGAGAGAACGTGGGAGCCCCGGGAGAGCATCCATGCCCCTCTCATCCTAGCTAAATTTCTGTCTGGCCTAAAAAAGGGGGGGCCTAAAGGGGGGGGTACTGTAGTGCCGGCGTCCCTGCCCTCTGCTAGGCAGGGACACTGCTCCCCTCACCGCTCTGCTCCGTGCCCGGCGTCCTCCCCCCGCTCTGCTGTCAGCGCGCGCTCCTTCCCGGCGTCCTACTCCCGCTCTGCTCTCAGTGCGCGCTCCTTCCCGGCCCCTGTGCTTAGGGCGCGCGCGCGCGCGCTCCCCTCCTCTTAAAGGGGCCGCGCGCGCCGTCCTAAGGAGTCCCCGGCCAATGGCCGGAGGACTTCATCATATATAAGGCACCTCCTCCAAAATGGAGGTGCCTGAGCAATGTTGTTTGCACCTGTGTCTCACCTGTGCTTCAGCCCTCAGGTCCCGTTGCCAGTTACCTGCCAGTTACCTGCCAGTTACCTGCCTGATTCCTGCCTGAATACTTGTTACCTGTCTGCCAGTCTGAGGTCCGACGGTCTGCCTTACTACTCCTGTCAGTCTGTCTAAAGGACCAGCCTGCCCGCTCACCTGGGAGCGCACATCAGCTACCTGCCTGCTTGCTTGAGGTCCGACGGTCTGCCTTACAACTCCGGTCAGTCTGTCTATGGACCAGCTTGCCTGCTCACCTGGGAGCGCTTCTCCGTTACCTGCCTGCTTGCCTGCCCGGAGGCTCCGTTGTCACGTGCTGTGACCATCAGCTACTTCAGACTCTTGCCCGCTCACCTGGGAGCGCTTCTCCGTTACCTGCCTGCTTGCCTGCCCGGAGGCTCCGTTGTCACGTGCTGTGACCATCAGCTACTTCAGACTCTTGCCCGCTCACCTGGGAGCGCTTCTCCACTACCTGCCTGCTTGCCTACCCGGAGGCTCCGCTGTCACGTGCTGTGACCACCAGCTACTTCAGAGACTCTTGCCCGCTCACCTGGGAGCGCTTCTCCGTTACCTGCCTGCTTGCCAGCCCGGAGGCTCCGCCGTCACGTGCCATGACCACCTGTTATTCCAGAGACTCTCGCTTGCTCACCTGGGAGCACACATCTACCATCTGCCTGCTAGCCTACCCGGAGGCTCTGCCATCACAGGTCGTACCTACCCATTATCCAGAGACTGCCACCCGCTCCCTTACAAGGGCCGCCCCCTTGTATAGTAGCTCAGAGGTTCCGCCTCCCAGACCCGTTAAACTCGTCTATTCCAAGGGGCATTTTAACCATCTTGTTAAGCTACTGCGACCTGCACGTCTCTTCCAAGGCGCATTTAAACCGTCTATTTAAGCTACTGCGACTTGCATGTCTCTTCCAAGGGGCATTTAAACTTTCTTGTTAAGCTACTGTAACCTCCACCACTTTTCCAAGGGGCATTTAAACTGTCTTGTTAAGCTACTGCGACCTGCACGTCTCTTCCAAGGGGCATTTAAACCGTCGTGTTAAGCTACTGCGACCTGCATGTCTCTTCCAAGGGGCATTTAAACCGTCTTGTTAAGCCACTGCTACCTGCATGTCTCTTCCAAGGGGATTTAAACCATCTTGTTAAGCTGCTGCGACCTGAATGTCTCTTCCAAGGGGCATTTAAACCGTCTTGTTAAGCTACTGCGACCTCCACCGCACCTCCATGGGGCATTTAAACCGTCTTGTTAAGCTACTGCGACCTGCACGTCTCTTTCAAGGAGCATTTAAACCGTCTTGTTAAGCTACTGCGACCTCCACCGCTCTTCCAAGGGGCATTTAAACCGTCTTTTTAAGCTACTGCAACCTGCACGTCTATTCCAAGTGGCATTTAAACCGTCTTGTTAAGATACTGCGACCTGCACGTCTCTTCCAAGGGGCATTTAAACTGTCTTGTTAAGCTACTGCGACCTCCACCTCTCTTCCAAGGGGCATTTAAAACATCTTATTAAGCTACTGCGACATGCACATCTCTTCCAAGAGGCATTTAAACCATCTTATTAAGCTACTTCAACCAGCACGTCTCTTCCAAGGGGCATTTAAACTGTCTTGTTAAGCTACTGCGACCTGCACGTCTCTTCCAAGGGCCATTTAAACCGTCTTGTTAAGCTACTACGACCTGCAGGTCTCTTCCAAGGCGCATTTAAACCGTCTTTTTAAGCTACTGCAACCTGCACGTCTCTTCCAAGGGGCATTTAAACTGTCTTGTTAAGCTACTGCGACCTCCACCTCTCTTCCAAGGGGCATTTAAAACATCTTATTAAGCTACTGCGACATGCACGTCTCTTCCAAGGGGCATTTAAACTGTCTTGTTAAGCTACTGCGACCTCCACCTCTCTACCAAGGGGCATTTAAAACATCTTATTAAGCTACTGCGACCTGCACATCTCTTCCAAGAGGCATTTAAACCGTCTTATTAAGCTACTTCAACCTGTACGTCTCTTCCAAGGGGCATTTAAACTGTCTTGTTAAGCTACTGCGACCCCCACCGCTCTTCCAAGGGGCATTTAAACCGTCTTGTTAAGCTACTGCGACCTGCACGTCTCGTCCAAGGGGCATTTAAACCGTCTTGGTAAGCTACTGCCACCTGCAAGCCTATTCCAAGGGGGCATTTAAACCATCTTGTTAAGCTACTGCGTCCTGCACGTTTCTTCCAAGGGGGATTTAAACCGTCTTGTTAAGCTACTGCGACCTGCACGTCTCTTCCAAGGGCCATTTAAACCGTCTTGTTAAGCTACTGCGACCTGCACGTCTCTTCCAAGGCGCATTTAAACCGTCTTTTTAAGCTACTGCGACTTGCACGTCTCTTCCAAGGGCCATTTAAACTGTCTTGTTAAGCTACTGTGACCTGCAAGCCTATTCTAAGGGGCATTTAAACCCTCTTGTTAAGATCCTGCGACCTGCATGTCTCTTCCAAGGGGGATTTAAACCGTCTTGTTAAGCTACTGCTACCTGCACGTCTCTTCCAAGGGGCATTTAAACCGTCTTGTTATGCTACTGCGACCTGCACTTCTCTTCCAAGGCGCATTTAAACCTCCTTTTTAAGCTCCTGCGACTTGATCGTCTCTTCCAAGGGGCATTTAAACCGTCTTGTTAAGCCTCTGCGACCTGCATGTCTCTTCCAAGGGGCATTTAAACCGTCTTGTTAAGCTACTGTAACCTCCACCACTTTTCCACGGGCCATTTAAACCGTCTTGTTAAGCTACTGCGACCTGCACGTCTCTTCCAAGGCGCATTTAAACCGTCTTTTTAAGCTACTGCGACTTGCACGTCTCTTCCAAGGGCCATTTAAACTGTCTTGTTAAGCTACTGCGACCTGCAAGCCTATTCTAAGGGGCATTTAAACCCTCTTGTTAAGATCCTGCGACCTGCATGTCTCTTCCAAGGGGGATTTAAACCGTCTTGTTAAGCTACTGCTACCTGCACGTCTCTTCCAAGGGGCATTTAAACCGTCTTGTTATGCTACTGCGACCTGCACTTCTCTTCCAAGGCGCATTTAAACCTCCTTTTTAAGCTCCTGCGACTTGATCGTCTCTTCCAAGGGGCATTTTAACCATCTTGTTAAGCTACTGCGACCTGCACGTCTCTTCCAAGGCGCATTTAAACCGTCTATTTAAGCTACTGCGACTTGCATGTCTCTTCCAAGGGGCATTTAAACTTTCTTGTTAAGCTACTGTAACCTCCACCACTTTTCCAAGGGGCATTTAAACTGTCTTGTTAAGCTACTGCGACCTGCACGTCTCTTCCAAGGGGCATTTAAACCGTCGTGTTAAGCTACTGCGACCTGCATGTCTCTTCCAAGGGGCATTTAAACCGTCTTGTTAAGCCACTGCTACCTGCATGTCTCTTCCAAGGGGATTTAAACCATCTTGTTGAGCTGCTGCGACCTGAATGTCTCTTCCAAGGGGCATTTAAACCGTCTTGTTAAGCTACTGCGACCTCCACCGCACCTCCATGGGGCATTTAAACCGTCTTGTTAAGCTACTGCGACCTGCACGTCTCTTTCAAGGAGCATTTAAACCATCTTGTTAAGCTACTGCGACCTCCACCGCTCTTCCAAGGGGCATTTAAACCGTCTTTTTAAGCTACTGCAACCTGCACGTCTATTCCAAGTGGCATTTAAACCGTCTTGTTAAGATACTGCGACCTGCACGTCTCTTCCAAGGGGCATTTAAACTGTCTTGTTAAGCTACTGCGACCTCCACCTCTCTTCCAAGGGGCATTTAAAACATCTTATTAAGCTACTGCGACATGCACATCTCTTCCAAGAGGCATTTAAACCATCTTATTAAGCTACTTCAACCAGCATGTCTCTTCCAAGGGGCATTTAAACTGTCTTGTTAAGCTACTGCGACCTGCACGTCTCTTCCAAGGGCCATTTAAACCGTCTTGTTAAGCTACTACGACCTGCAGGTCTCTTCCAAGGCGCATTTAAACCGTCTTTTTAAGCTACTGCAACCTGCACGTCTCTTCCAAGGGGCATTTAAACTGTCTTGTTAAGCTACTGCGACCTCCACCTCTCTTCCAAGGGGCATTTAAAACATCTTATTAAGCTACTGCGACATGCACGTCTCTTCCAAGGGGCATTTAAACTGTCTTGTTAAGCTACTGCGACCTCCACCTCTCTACCAAGGGGCATTTAAAACATCTTATTAAGCTACTGCGACCTGCACATCTCTTCCAAGAGGCATTTAAACCGTCTTATTAAGCTACTTCAACCTGTACGTCTCTTCCAAGGGGCATTTAAACTGTCTTGTTAAGCTACTGCGACCCCCACCGCTCTTCCAAGGGGCATTTAAACCGTCTTGTTAAGCTACTGCGACCTGCACGTCTCGTCCAAGGGGCATTTAAACCGTCTTGGTAAGCTACTGCCACCTGCAAGCCTATTCCAAGGGGGCATTTAAACCATCTTGTAAAGCTACTGCGTCCTGCACGTTTCTTCCAAGGGGGATTTAAACCGTCTTGTTAAGCTACTGCGACCTGCACGTCTCTTCCAAGGGCCATTTAAACCGTCTTGTTAAGCTACTGCGACCTGCACGTCTCTTCCAAGGCGCATTTAAACCGTCTTTTTAAGCTACTGCGACTTGCACGTCTCTTCCAAGGGCCATTTAAACTGTCTTGTTAAGCTACTGCGACCTGCAAGCCTATTCTAAGGGGCATTTAAACCCTCTTGTTAAGATCCTGCGACCTGCATGTCTCTTCCAAGGGGGATTTAAACCGTCTTGTTAAGCTACTGCTACCTGCACGTCTCTTCCAAGGGGCATTTAAACCGTCTTGTTATGCTACTGCGACCTGCACTTCTCTTCCAAGGCGCATTTAAACCTCCTTTTTAAGCTCCTGCGACTTGATCGTCTCTTCCAAGGGGCATTTAAACCGTCTTGTTAAGCCTCTGCGACCTGCATGTCTCTTCCAAGGGGCATTTAAACCGTCTTGTTAAGCTACTGTAACCTCCACCACTTTTCCACGGGGCATTTAAACCGTCTTGTTAAGCTACTGCGACCTGCACGTGTCTTCCAAGGGGCATTTAAACCGTCTTGTTAAGCTACTGCGACCTGCATGTCTCTTCCAAGGGGCATTTAAACCGTCTTGTTAAGCCTCTGCGACCTGCACGTCTTTTCCTAGGGGCATTTAAACAGTCTTGTTAAGCTGCTTCGATCTGCATGTTTCTTCCAAGTGGCATTTAAACTGTCTTGTTAAGCTACTGCGACCTGCACATCTCTTCCAAGGGACATTTAAACCTTCTTGCTAAGGTCCTGCGACCTGCACGTCTCTTGAAAGGGGCATTTAAAAACTCTTGTTAAGCTACTGCGACCTGCACGTCTCTTCCAAGGGGCATTTAAACTGTCTTGTTAAGCTTCTGCGGCCTGCACGTCTCTTACAAGGCGCATTTAAACCGTCTTTTTACGCTACTGTGACTTGTACGTCTCTTCCAAGGGGCATTTAAACCCTCTTATTAAGCTCCTGCGACCTGCTCGTCTCTTCCAAGGACCATTTAAACCCTCTTGTTAAGCTACTGCTACCTGCACGTCTCTTCCAAGGGGCATTTAAACCGTCTTGTTAAGCTACTGCGACCTGCACGTCTCTTCCAAGGGGCATTTAAACCGTCTTATTAAGCTACTGCGACCTGCAAATCTCTTCCAATGCGCATTTAAACCGTCTTTTTAAGCTACTGTGACTTGAACGTCTCTTCCAAGGAGCATTTAAACCGTCTTGTTAAGTTACTGTAACCTCCACCACTTTTCCAAGGGACATCGCAACAGTCTTGTTAAGCTACTGCGACCTGCATGTCTCTTCCAAGGGGCATTTAAACCATCTTGTTAAGCTTCTGCGAACTGCACGTCTCTTCCAAGGGGCATTTAAACCCTCTTGTTAAGCTCCTGCGACCTGCACTTCTCTTTTTAGGGGCATTTAAACTGTCTTGTTAAGCTACTGCGACCTGCACATCTCTTCCAAGGGGCATTTAAACCGTCTTATTAAGCTACTGCGACCTGCACGTCTCTTCCAAGGGGCATTTAAACTGTCTTGTTAAGCTACTGCGACCTGCACGTCTCTTACAAGGTGCATTTAAACTGTCTTGTTAAGCTACTGCGACCTGCACGTCTCTTACAAGGTGCATTTAAACCATCTTGTTAAGCTACTTCGACCTGCATTTCTCTTCCAAGGGGCATTTAACCGTCTTTTAAAGCCTCTTCGACCTGCACGTCTTTTCCTAGGGGCATTTAAACAGTCTTGTTAAGCTGCTTCGACCTGCATGTTTCTACCAAGTGGCATTTAAACTGTCTTGTTAAGCTACTGCGAACTCCACCGCTCTTCCAAGGGGCATTTAAACTGTATTGTTAAGCTACTGCGACCTGCACGTCTCTTCCAAGGGGCATTTAAATCATCTTGGTAAGCTACTGCGACCTGCAAGCCTCTTCCAAAGGGCATTTAAACCCTCTTGTTAAGCTCCTGCGACCTGCACGTCTCTTCCAAGGGGCATTTAAACTGTTTTCTTAAGCTACTGCGACCTCCAACGCTCTTCCAAGGGGCATTTAAACCATCTTGTTAAGCTACTGCGACCTGCACGTCTCTTCCAAGGGGCATTTAAACTGTCTTGTTTAGCTTCGGAGAACTGCGCATCTCTTCTAAGGGGCATTTAAACAGTCTTGTTAAGCTACTGCGACCTGCATGTCTCTTCCAAGGGGCATTTAAACCGTCTTGTTAAGCTACTGCGACCTCCACGTCTCTTCCAAGGGGCTTTTAAACCGTCTTGTTAAGCAGCTGTGACCTGCATGTCTCTTCCAAAGGGCATTTAAACCGTCTTGTTAAGCTACTGCGACCTTCACCGCACTTCCAAGGGGCACTTAAACCGTCTTATTAAGCTACTGCGACCTGCACATCTCTTCCAAGGGGCATTTAGACCGTCTTATTATGCTACTGCGACCTGCATGTCTCTTCCAAGGGGCATTTAAACTGTCTTGTTAAGCTACTGCGACCTCCACCACTCTTCCAAGGTGCATTTAAACATTCCTGGTAAGCTACTGCGACCTGCAAGCCAATTCCAAGGGGCATATAAACCCTCTTGTTAAGCTGCAGCGACCTGCACGTCTGTTCCAAAGGGGATTTAAACCCTCTTGTTAAGCTACTGCGACCTGCACGTCTCTTTCAAGGGGCATTTAAACCGTCTTGTTAAGCTACTGCGACCTGCTCGTCTATTCCAAGGGGCATTTTAACCATCTTGTTAAGCTACTGCGACCTGCACGTTTCTTCCAAGGCGCATTTAAACCGTCTATTTAAGCTACTGCGACTTGCATGTCTCTTCCAAGGGGCATTTAAACTTTCTTGTTAAGCTACTGTGACCTGCACGTCTCTTCCAAGGGGCATTTAAACCGTTGTGTTAAGCTACTGCGACCTGCATGTCTCTTCCAAGGGGCATTTAAACCGTCTTGTTAAGCCACTGCTACCTGCATGTCTCTTCCAAGGGGATTTAAACCATCTTGTTAAGCTGCTGCGACCTGAATGTCTCTTCCAAGGGGCATTTAAACCGTCTTGTTAAGCTACTGCGACCTCCACCGCACCTCCATGGGGCATTTAAACCGTTTTGTTAAGCTACTGCGACCTGCACGTCTCTTTCAAGGGGCATTTAAACCGTCTTGTTAAGCTACTGCGACCTCCACCGCTCTTCCAAGGTGCATTTAAACCGTCTTTTTAAGCTACTGCAACCTGCACGTCTATTCCAAGTGGCATTTAAACCGTCTTGTTAAGATACTGCGACCTGCACGTCTCTTCCAAGGGGCATTTAAACTGTCTTGTTAAGCTACTGCGACCTCCACCTCTCTTCCAAGGGGCATTTAAAACATCTTATTAAGCTACTGCGACATGCACATCTCTTCCAAGAGGCATTTAAACCATCTTATTAAGCTACTTCAACCAGCACGTCTCTTCCAAGGGGCATTTAAACTGTCTTGTTTAGCTACTGCGACCTGCACGTCTCTTCCAAGGGCCATTTAAACCGTCTTGTTAAGCTACTACGACCTGCAGGTCTCTTCCAAGGCGCATTTAAACCGTCTTTATAAGCTACTGCGACCAGCATGTCTCTTCCAAGGGGCATTTAAACTGTCTTGTTAAGCTACTGCGACCTGCAAGCCTATTCTAAGGGGCATTTAAACCCTCTTGTTAAGATCCTGTGACCTGCATGTCTCTTCCAAGGGGGATTTAAACCGTCTTGTTAAGCTACTGCTACCTGCACGTCTCTTCCAAGGGGCATTTAAATCGTCTTGTTAAGCTACTGCGACCTGCACGTCTCTTTCAAGAGGCATTTAAACTGTCTTGTTAAGCTACTGCGACCTCCACCGCTCTTCCAAGGGGCATTTAAACCGTCTTATTAAGCTACTGCAACCTGCACGTCTCTTCCAAGTGTCATTTAAACCGTCTTGTTAAGCTACTGCGACCTGCACGTCTCTTCCAAGGGTCATTTAAACTGTCTTGTTAAGCTACTGCGACCTCCACCTCTCTTCCAAGGGGCATTTAAAACATCTTATTAAGCTACTGCGACCTGCACATCTCTTCCAAGAGGCATTTAAACCGTCTTATTAAGCTACTTCAACCTGTACGTCTCTTCCAAGGGGCATTTAAACTGTCTTGTTAAGCTACTGCGACCCCCACCGCTCTTCCAAGGGGCATTTAAACCGTCTTGTTAAGCTACTGCGACCTGCACGTCTCGTCCAAGGGACATTTAAACCGTCTTGGTAAGCTACTGCGACCTGCAAGCCTATTCCAAGGGGGCATTTAAACCATCTTGTTAAGCTACTGCGTCCTGCACGTTTCTTCCAAGGGGGATTTAAACCGTCTTGTTAAGCTACTGCGACCTGCACGTCTCTTCCAAGGGCCATTTAAACCGTCTTGTTAAGCTACTGCGACCTGCACGTCTCTTCCAAGGCGCATTTAAACCGTCTTTTTAAGCTACTGCGACTTGCACGTCTCTTCCAAGGGCCATTTAAACTGTCTTGTTAAGCTACTGCGACCTGCAAGCCTATTCTAAGGGGCATTTAAACCCTCTTGTTAAGATCCTTCGACCTGCATGTCTCTTCCAAGGGGGATTTAAACCGTCTTGTTAAGCTACTGCTACCTGCATGTCTCTTCCAAGGGGCATTTAAACCGTCTTGTTATGCTACTGCGACCTGCACTTCTCTTCCAAGGCGCATTTAAACCTCCTTTTTAAGCTCCTGCGACTTGATCGTCTCTTCCAAGGGGCATTTAAACCGTCTTGCTAAGCCTCTGCGACCTGCACGTCTCTTCCAAGTGGCATTTAAACGGTCTTTTTAAGCTGCTGCGACCTGCATGTCTCTTCCAAGGGGCATTTAAACCGTCTTGTTAAGCCTCTGCGACCTGCATGTCTCTTCCAAGGGGCATTTAAACCGTCTTGTTAAGCTACTGTAACCTCCACCACTTTTCCACGGGGCATTTAAACCGTCTTGTTAAGCTACTGCGACCTGCACGTGTCTTCCAAGGGGCATTTAAACCGTCTTGTTAAGCTACTGCGACCTGCATGTCTCTTCCAAGGGGCATTTAAACCGTCTTGTTAAGCCTCTGCGACCTGCACGTCTTTTCCTAGGGGCATTTAAACAGTCTTATTAAGCTGCTTCGATCTGCATGTTTCTTCCAAGTGGCATTTAAACTGTCTTGTTAAGCTACTGCGACCTGCACATCTCTTCCAAGGGGCATTTAAACCTTCTTGTTAAGGTCCTGCGACCTGCACGTCTCTTGAAAGGGGCATTTAAAAACTCTTGTTAAGCTACTGCGACCTGCACGTCTCTTCCAAGGGGCATTTAAACTGTCTTGTTAAGCTTCTGCGGCCTGCACGTCTCTTACAAAGCGCATTTAAACCGTCTTTTTACGCTACTGTGACTTGTACGTCTCTTCCAAGGGGCATTTAAACCCTGTTATTAAGCTCCTGCGACCTGCTCGTCTCTTCCAAGGACCATTTAAACCCTCTTGTTAAGCTACTGCTACCTGCATGTCTCTTCCAAGGGGCATTTAAACCGTCTTGTTAAGCTACTGTAACCTCCACCACTTTTCCACGGGGCATTTAAACCGTCTTGTTAAGCTACTGCGACCTGCACGTGTCTTCCAAGGCGCATTTAAACCGTCTTGTTAAGCTACTGCGACCTGCATGTCTCTTCCAAGGGGCATTTAAACCGTCTTGTTAAGCCTCTGCGACCTGCACGTCTTTTCCTAGGGGCATTTAAACAGTCTTGTTAAGCTGCTTCGATCTGCATGTTTCTTCCAAGTGGCATTTAAACTGTCTTGTTAAGCTACTGCGACCTGCACATCTCTTCCAAGGGACATTTAAACCTTCTTGCTAAGGTCCTGCGACCTGCACGTCTCTTGAAAGGGGCATTTAAAAACTCTTGTTAAGCTACTGCGACCTGCACATCTCTTCCAAGGGGCATTTAAACTGTCTTGTTAAGCTTCTGCGGCCTGCACGTCTCTTACAAGGCGCATTTAAACCGTCTTTTTACGCTACTGTGACTTGTACGTCTCTTCCAAGGGGCATTTAAACCCTCTTATTAAGCTCCTGCGACCTGCTCGTCTCTTCCAAGGACCATTTAAACCCTCTTGTTAAGCTACTGCTACCTGCACGTCTCTTCCAAGGGGCATTTAAACCGTCTTGTTAAGCTACTGCGACCTGCACGTCTCTTCCAAGGGGCATTTAAACCGTCTTATTAAGCTACTGCGACCTGCAAATCTCTTCCAATGCGCATTTAAACCGTCTTTTTAAGCTACTGTGACTTGAACGTCTCTTCCAAGGAGCATTTAAACCGTCTTGTTAAGTTACTGTAACCTCCACCACTTTTCCAAGGGACATCGCAACAGTCTTGTTAAGCTACTGCGACCTGCATGTCTCTTCCAAGGGGCATTTAAACCATCTTGTTAAGCTTCTGCGAACTGCACGTCTCTTCCAAGGGGCATTTAAACCCTCTTGTTAAGCTCCTGCGACCTGCACTTCTCTTTTTAGGGGCATTTAAACTGTCTTGTTAAGCTACTGCGACCTGCACATCTCTTCCAAGGGGCATTAAAACTGTCTTATTAAGCTACTGCGACCTGCACGTCTCTTCCAAGGGGCATTTAAACTGTCTTGTTAAGCTACTGCGACCTGCACGTCTCTTACAAGGTGCATTTAAACCATCTTGTTAAGCTACTTCGACCTGCATTTCTCTTCCAAGGGGCATTTAACCGTCTTTTAAAGCCTCTTCGACCTGCACGTCTTTTCCTAGGGGCATTTAAACAGTCTTGTTAAGCTGCTTCGACCTGCATGTTTCTACCAAGTGGCATTTAAACTGTCTTGTTAAGCTACTGCGAACTCCACCGCTCTTCCAAGGGACATTTAAACTGTATTGTTAAGCTACTGCGACCTGCACGTCTCTTCCAAGGGGCATTTAAATCATCTTGGTAAGCTACTGCGACCTGCAAGCCTCTTCCTAAGGGCATTTAAACCCTCTTGTTAAGCTCCTGCGACCTGCACGTCTCTTCCAAGGGGCATTTAAACTGTCTTCTTAAGCTACTGCGACCTCCAACGCTCTTCCAAGGGGCATTTAAACCATCTTGTTAAGCTACTGCGACCTGCACGTCTCTTCCAAGGGGCATTTAAACTGTCTTGTTTAGCTTCGGAGAACTGCGCATCTCTTCTAAGGGGCATTTAAACAGTCTTGTTAAGCTACTGCGACCTGCATGTCTCTTCCAAGGGGCATTTAAACCGTCTTGTTAAGCTACTGCGACCTCCACGTCTCTTCCAAGGGGCTTTTAAACCGTCTTGTTAAGCAGCTGTGACCTGCATGTCTCTTCCAAAGGGCATTTAAACCGTCTTGTTAAGCTACTGCGACCTTCACTGCACTTCCAAGGGGCATTTAAACCGTCTTATTAAGCTACTGCGACCTGCACATCTCTTCCAAGGGGCATTTAGACCGTCTTATTATGCTACTGCGACCTGCATGTCTCTTCCAAGGGGCATTTAAACTGTCTTGTTAAGCTACTGCGACCTCCACCACTCTTCCAAGGTGCATTTAAACATTCCTGGTAAGCTACTGCGACCTGCAAGCCAATTCCAAGGGGCATATAAACCCTCTTGTTAAGCTGCAGCGACCTGCACGTCTGTTCCAAAGGGGATTTAAACCCTCTTGTTAAGCTACTGCGACCTGCACGTCTCTTCCAAGGGGCATTTAAACCGTCTTGTTAAGCTACTGCGACCTGCTCGTCTATTCCAAGGGGCATTTTAACCATCTTGTTAAGCTACTGCGACCTGCACGTTTCTTCCAAGGCGCATTTAAACCGTCTATTTAAGCTACTGCGACTTGCATGTCTCTTCCAAGGGGCATTTAAACTTTCTTGTTAAGCTACTGTAACCTCCACCACTTTTCCAAGGGGCATTTAAACTGTCTTGTTAAGCTACTGCGACCTGCACGTCTCTTCCAAGGGGCATTTAAACCGTTGTGTTAAGCTACTGCGACCTGCATGTCTCTTCCAAGGGGCATTTAAACCGTCTTGTTAAGCCACTGCTACCTGCATGTCTCTTCCAAGGGGATTTAAACCATCTTGTTAAGCTGCTGCGACCTGAATGTCTCTTCCAAGGGGCATTTAAACCGTCTTGTTAAGCTACTGCGACCTCCACCGCACCTCCATGGGGCATTTAAACCGTCTTGTTAAGCTACTGCGACCTGCACGTCTCTTTCAAGGGGCATTTAAACCGTCTTGTTAAGCTACTGCGACCTCCACCGCTCTTCCAAGGGGCATTTAAACCGTCTTTTTAAGCTACTGCAACCTGCACGTCTATTCCAAGTGGCATTTAAACCGTCTTGTTAAGATACTGCGACCTGCACGTCTCTTCCAAGGGGCATTTAAACTGTCTTGTTAAGCTACTGCGACCTCCACCTCTCTTCCAAGGGGCATTTAAAACATCTTATTAAGCTAATGCGACATGCACATCTCTTCCAAGAGGCATTTAAACCATCTTATTAAGCTACTTCAACCAGCACGTCTCTTCCAAGGGGCATTTAAACTGTCTTGTTTAGCTACTGCGACCTGCACGTCTCTTCCAAGGGCCATTTAAACCGTCTTGTTAAGCTACTACGACCTGCAGGTCTCTTCCAAGGCGCATTTAAACCGTCTTTATAAGCTACTGCGACCAGCATGTCTCTTCCAAGGGGCATTTAAACTGTCTTGTTAAGCTACTGCGACCTGCAAGCCTATTCTAAGGGGCATTTAAACCCTCTTGTTAAGATCCTGTGACCTGCATGTCTCTTCCAAGGGGGATTTAAACCGTCTTGTTAAGCTACTGCTACCTGCACGTCTCTTCCAAGGGGCATTTAAATCGTCTTGTTAAGCTACTGCGACCTGCACGTCTCTTTCAAGAGGCATTTAAACTGTCTTGTTAAGCTACTGCGACCTCCACCGCTCTTCCAAGGGGCATTTAAACCGTCTTATTAAGCTACTGCAACCTGCACGTCTCTTCCAAGTGTCATTTAAACCGTCTTGTTAAGCTACTGCGACCTGAACGTCTCTTCCAAGGGTCATTTAAACTGTCTTGTTAAGCTACTGCGACCTCCACCTCTCTTCCAAGGGGCATTTAAAACATCTTATTAAGCTACTGCGACCTGCACATCTCTTCCAAGAGGCATTTAAACCGTCTTATTAAGCTACTTCAACCTGTACGTCTCTTCCAAGGGGCATTTAAACTGTCTTGTTAAGCTACTGCGACCCCCACCGCTCTTCCAAGGGGCATTTAAACCGTATTGTTAAGCTACTGCGACCTGCACGTCTCGTCCAAGGGGCATTTAAACCGTCTTGGTAAGCTACTGCGACCTGCAAGCCTATTCCAAGGGGGCATTTAAACCATCTTGTTAAGCTACTGCGTCCTGCACGTTTCTTCCAAGGGGGATTTAAACCGTCTTGTTAAGCTACTGCGACCTTCACGTCTCTTCCAAGGGTCATTTAAACTGTCTTGTTAAGCTACTGCGACCTCCACCTCTCTTCCAAGGGGCATTTAAAACATCTTATTAAGCTACTGCGACCTGCACATCTCTTCCAAGAGGCATTTAAACCGTCTTATTAAGCTACTTCAACCTGTACGTCTCTTCCAAGGGGCATTTAAACTGTCTTGTTAAGCTACTGCGACCCCCACCGCTCTTCCAAGGGGCATTTAAACCGTCTTGTTAAGCTACTGCGACCTGCACGTCTCGTCCAAGGGACATTTAAACCGTCTTGGTAAGCTACTGCGACCTGC
Source organism: Phyllobates terribilis (assembly GCF_046119375.1). Taxonomy (NCBI): domain Eukaryota; kingdom Metazoa; phylum Chordata; class Amphibia; order Anura; family Dendrobatidae; genus Phyllobates; species Phyllobates terribilis. The sequence goes on from NW_027362964.1 coordinate 1,153,109, forward strand.
AAGCCTATTCCAAGGGGGCATTTAAACCATCTTGTTAAGCTACTGCGTCCTGCACGTTTCTTCCAAGGGGGATTTAAACCGTCTTGTTAAGCTACTGCGACCTGCACGTCTCTTCCAAGGGCCATTTAAACCGTCTTGTTAAGCTACTGCGACCTGCACGTCTCTTCCAAGGCGCATTTAAACCGTCTTTTTAAGCTACTGCGACTTGCACGTCTCTTCCAAGGGCCATTTAAACTGTCTTGTTAAGCTACTGCGACCTGCAAGCCTATTCTAAGGGGCATTTAAACCCTCTTGTTAAGATCCTGCGACCTGCATGTCTCTTCCAAGGGGGATTTAAACCGTCTTGTTAAGCTACTGCTACCTGCATGTCTCTTCCAAGGGGCATTTAAACCGTCTTGTTATGCTACTGCGACCTGCACTTCTCTTCCAAAGCGCATTTAAACCTCCTTTTTAAGCTCCTGCGACTTGATCGTCTCTTCCAAGGGGCATTTAAACCGTCTTGTTAAGCCTCTGCGACCTGCACGTCTCTTCCAAGTGGCATTTAAACGGTCTTTTTAAGCTGCTGCGACCTGCATGTCTCTTCCAAGGGGCATTTAAACCGTCTTGTTAAGCCTCTGCGACCTGCATGTCTCTTCCAAGGGGCATTTAAACCGTCTTGTTAAGCTACTGTAACCTCCACCACTTTTCCACGGGGCATTTAAACCGTCTTGTTAAGCTACTGCGACCTGCACGTGTCTTCCAAGGGGCATTTAAACCGTCTTGTTAAGCTACTGCGACCTGCATGTCTCTTCCAAGGGGCATTTAAACCGTCTTGTTAAGCCTCTGCGACCTGCACGTCTTTTCCTAGGGGCATTTAAACAGTCTTATTAAGCTGCTTCGATCTGCATGTTTCTTCCAAGTGGCATTTAAACTGTCTTGTTAAGCTACTGCGACCTGCACATCTCTTCCAAGGGGCATTTAAACCTTCTTGTTAAGGTCCTGCGACCTGCACGTCTCTTGAAAGGGGCATTTAAAAACTCTTGTTAAGCTACTGCGACCTGCACGTCTCTTCCAAGGGGCATTTAAACTGTCTTGTTAAGCTTCTGCGGCCTGCACGTCTCTTACAAAGCGCATTTAAACCGTCTTTTTACGCTACTGTGACTTGTACGTCTCTTCCAAGGGGCATTTAAACCCTGTTATTAAGCTCCTGCGACCTGCTCGTCTCTTCCAAGGACCATTTAAACCCTCTTGTTAAGCTACTGCTACCTGCATGTCTCTTCCAAGGGGCATTTAAACCCTCTTGTTAAGCTACTGTAACCTCCACCACTTTTCCACGGGGCATTTAAACCGTCTTGTTAAGCTACTGCGACCTGCACGTGTCTTCCAAGGCGCATTTAAACCGTCTTGTTAAGCTACTGCGACCTGCATGTCTCTTCCAAGGGGCATTTAAACCGTCTTGTTAAGCCTCTGCGACCTGCACGTCTTTTCCTAGGGGCATTTAAACAGTCTTGTTAAGCTGCTTCGATCTGCATGTTTCTTCCAAGTGGCATTTAAACTGTCTTGTTAAGCTACTGCGACCTGCACATCTCTTCCAAGGGACATTTAAACCTTCTTGCTAAGGTCCTGCGACCTGCACGTCTCTTGAAAGGGGCATTTAAAAACTCTTGTTAAGCTACTGCGACCTGCACATCTCTTCCAAGGGGCATTTAAACTGTCTTGTTAAGCTTCTGCGGCCTGCACGTCTCTTACAAGGCGCATTTAAACCGTCTTTTTACGCTACTGTGACTTGTACGTCTCTTCCAAGGGGCATTTAAACCCTCTTATTAAGCTCCTGCGACCTGCTCGTCTCTTCCAAGGACCATTTAAACCCTCTTGTTAAGCTACTGCTACCTGCACGTCTCTTCCAAGGGGCATTTAAACCGTCTTGTTAAGCTACTGCGACCTGCACGTCTCTTCCAAGGGGCATTTAAACCGTCTTATTAAGCTACTGCGACCTGCAAATCTCTTCCAATGCGCATTTAAACCGTCTTTTTAAGCTACTGTGACTTGAACGTCTCTTCCAAGGAGCATTTAAACCGTCTTGTTAAGTTACTGTAACCTCCACCACTTTTCCAAGGGACATCGCAACAGTCTTGTTAAGCTACTGCGACCTGCATGTCTCTTCCAAGGGGCATTTAAACCATCTTGTTAAGCTTCTGCGAACTGCACGTCTCTTCCAAGGGGCATTTAAACCCTCTTGTTAAGCTCCTGCGACCTGCACTTCTCTTTTTAGGGGCATTTAAACTGTCTTGTTAAGCTACTGCGACCTGCACATCTCTTCCAAGGGGCATTTAAACCGTCTTATTAAGCTACTGCGACCTGCACGTCTCTTCCAAGGGGCATTTAAACTGTCTTGTTAAGCTACTGCGACCTGCACGTCTCTTACAAGGTGCATTTAAACTGTCTTGTTAAGCTACTGCGACCTGCACGTCTCTTACAAGGTGCATTTAAACCATCTTGTTAAGCTACTTCGACCTGCATTTCTCTTCCAAGGGGCATTTAACCGTCTTTTAAAGCCTCTTCGACCTGCACGTCTTTTCCTAGGGGCATTTAAACAGTCTTGTTAAGCTGCTTCGACCTGCATGTTTCTACCAAGTGGCATTTAAACTGTCTTGTTAAGCTACTGCGAACTCCACCGCTCTTCCAAGGGACATTTAAACTGTATTGTTAAGCTACTGCGACCTGCACGTCTCTTCCAAGGGGCATTTAAATCATCTTGGTAAGCTACTGCGACCTGCAAGCCTCTTCCTAAGGGCATTTAAACCCTCTTGTTAAGCTCCTGCGACCTGCACGTCTCTTCCAAGGGGCATTTAAACTGTCTTCTTAAGCTACTGCGACCTCCAACGCTCTTCCAAGGGGCATTTAAACCATCTTGTTAAGCTACTGCGACCTGCACGTCTCTTCCAAGGGGCATTTAAACTGTCTTGTTTAGCTTCGGAGAACTGCGCATCTCTTCTAAGGGGCATTTAAACAGTCTTGTTAAGCTACTGCGACCTGCATGTCTCTTCCAAGGGGCATTTAAACCGTCTTGTTAAGCTACTGCGACCTCCACGTCTCTTCCAAGGGGCTTTTAAACCGTCTTGTTAAGCAGCTGTGACCTGCATGTCTCTTCCAAAGGGCATTTAAACCGTCTTGTTAAGCTACTGCGACCTTCACCGCACTTCCAAGGGGCATTTCAACCGTCTTATTAAGCTACTGCGACCTGCACATCTCTTCCAAGGGGCATTTAGACCGTCTTATTATGCTACTGCGACCTGCATGTCTCTTCCAAGGGGCATTTAAACTGTCTTGTTAAGCTACTGCGACCTCCACCACTCTTCCAAGGTGCATTTAAACATTCCTGGTAAGCTACTGCGACCTGCAAGCCAATTCCAAGGGGCATATAAACCCTCTTGTGAAGCTGCAGCGACCTGCACGTCTGTTCCAAAGGGGATTTAAACCCTCTTGTTAAGCTACTGCGACCTGCACGTCTCTTCCAAGGGGCATTTAAACCGTCTTGTTAAGCTACTGCGACCTGCTCGTCTATTCCAAGGGGCATTTTAACCATCTTGTTAAGCTACTGCGACCTGCACGTTTCTTCCAAGGCGCATTTAAACCGTCTATTTAAGCTACTGCGACTTGCATGTCTCTTCCAAGGGGCATTTAAACTTTCTTGTTAAGCTACTGTAACCTCCACCACTTTTCCAAGGGGCATTTAAACTGTCTTGTTAAGCTACTGCGACCTGCACGTCTCTTCCAAGGGGCATTTAAACCGTTGTGTTAAGCTACTGCGACCTGCATGTCTCTTCCAAGGGGCATTTAAACCGTCTTGTTAAGCCACTGCTACCTCCATGTCTCTTCCAAGGGGATTTAAACCATCTTGTTAAGCTGCTGCGACCTGAATGTCTCTTCCAAGGGGCATTTAAACCGTCTTGTTAAGCTACTGCGACCTCCACCGCACCTCCATGGGGCATTTAAACCGTCTTGTTAAGCTACTGCGACCTGCACGTCTCTTTCAAGGGGCATTTAAACCGTCTTGTTAAGCTACTGCGACCTCCACCGCTCTTCCAAGGGGCATTTAAACCGTCTTTTTAAGCTACTGCAACCTGCACGTCTATTCCAAGTGGCATTTAAACCGTCTTGTTAAGATACTGCGACCTGCACGTCTCTTCCAAGGGGCATTTAAACTGTCTTGTTAAGCTACTGCGACCTCCACCTCTCTTCCAAGGGGCATTTAAAACATCTTATTAAGCTAATGCGACATGCACATCTCTTCCAAGAGGCATTTAAACCATCTTATTAAGCTACTTCAACCAGCACGTCTCTTCCAAGGGGCATTTAAACTGTCTTGTTTAGCTACTGCGACCTGCACGTCTCTTCCAAGGGCCATTTAAACCGTCTTGTTAAGCTACTACGACCTGCAGGTCTCTTCCAAGGCGCATTTAAACCGTCTTTATAAGCTACTGCGACCAGCATGTCTCTTCCAAGGGGCATTTAAACTGTCTTGTTAAGCTACTGCGACCTGCAAGCCTATTCTAAGGGGCATTTAAACCCTCTTGTTAAGATCCTGTGACCTGCATGTCTCTTCCAAGGGGGATTTAAACCGTCTTGTTAAGCTACTGCTACCTGCACGTCTCTTCCAAGGGGCATTTAAATCGTCTTGTTAAGCTACTGCGACCTGCACGTCTCTTTCAAGAGGCATTTAAACTGTCTTGTTAAGCTACTGCGACCTCCACCGCTCTTCCAAGGGGCATTTAAACCGTCTTATTAAGCTACTGCAACCTGCACGTCTCTTCCAAGTGTCATTTAAACCGTCTTGTTAAGCTACTGCGACCTGCACGTCTCTTCCAAGGGTCATTTAAACTGTCTTGTTAAGCTACTGCGACCTCCACCTCTCTTCCAAGGGGCATTTAAAACATCTTATTAAGCTACTGCGACCTGCACATCTCTTCCAAGAGGCATTTAAACCGTCTTATTAAGCTACTTCAACCTGTACGTCTCTTCCAAGGGGCATTTAAACTGTCTTGTTAAGCTACTGCGACCCCCACCGCTCTTCCAAGGGGCATTTAAACCGTATTGTTAAGCTACTGCGACCTGCACGTCTCGTCCAAGGGGCATTTAAACCGTCTTGGTAAGCTACTGCGACCTGCAAGCCTATTCCAAGGGGGCATTTAAACCATCTTGTTAAGCTACTGCGTCCTGCACGTTTCTTCCAAGGGGGATTTAAACCGTCTTGTTAAGCTACTGCGACCTGCACGTCTCTTCCAAGGGCCATTTAAACCGTCTTGTTAAGCTACTGCGACCTGCACGTCTCTTCCAAGGCGCATTTAAACCGTCTTTTTAAGCTACTGCGTCTTGCACGTCTCTTCCAAGGGCCATTTAAACTGTCTTGTTAAGCTACTGCGACCTGCAAGCCTATTCTAAGGGGCATTTAAACCCTCTTGTTAAGATCCTGCGACCTGCATGTCTCTTCCAAGGGGGATTTAAACCGTCTTGTTAAGCTACTGCTACCTGCACGTCTCTTCCAAGGGGCATTTAAACCGTCTTATTATGCTACTGCGACCTGCACTTCTCTTCCAAGGCGCATTTAAACCTCCTTTTTAAGCTCCTGCGACTTGATCGTCTCTTCCAAGGGGCATTTAAACCGTCTTGTTAAGCCTCTGCGACCTGCACGTCTCTTCCAAGTGGCATTTAAACGGTCTTTTTAAGCTGCTGCGACCTGCATGTCTCTTCCAAGGGGCATTTAAACCGTCTTGTTAAGCCTCTGCGACCTGCATGTCTCTTCCAAGGGGCATTTAAACCGTCTTGTTAAGCTACTGTAACCTCCACCACTTTTCCACGGGGCATTTAAACCATCTTGTTAAGCTACTGCGACCTGCACGTGTCTTCCAAGGGGCATTTAAACCGTCTTGTTAAGCTACTGCGACCTGCATGTCTCTTCCAAGGGGCATTTAAACCGTCTTGTTAAGCCTCTGCGACCTGCACGTCTTTTCCTAGGGGCATTTAAACAGTCTTATTAAGCTGCTTCGATCTGCATGTTTCTTCCAAGTGGCATTTAAACTGTCTTGTTAAGCTACTGCGACCTGCACATCTCTTCCAAGGGGCATTTAAACCTTCTTGTTAAGGTCCTGCGACCTGCACGTCTCTTGAAAGGGGCATTTAAAAACTCTTATTAAGCTACTGCGACCTGCACGTCTCTTCCAAGGGGCATTTAAACTGTCTTGTTAAGCTTCTGCGGCCTGCACGTCTCTTACAAAGCGCATTTAAACCGTCTTTTTACGCTACTGTGACTTGTACGTCTCTTCCAAGGGGCATTTAAACCCTGTTATTAAGCTCCTGCGACCTGCTCGTCTCTTCCAAGGACCATTTAAACCCTCTTGTTAAGCTACTGCTACCTGCACGTCTCTTCCAAGGGGCATTTAAACCGTCTTGTTAAGCTACTGCGACCTGCACGTCTCTTCCAAGGGGCATTTAAACCGTCTTATTAAGCTACTGCGACCTGCACATCTCTTCCAATGCGCATTTAAACCGTCTTTTTAAGCTACTGTGACTTGAACGTCTCTTCCAAGGAGCATTTAAACCGTCTTGTTAAGTTACTGTAACCTCCACCACTTTTCCAAGGGACATCGCAACAGTCTTGTTAAGCTACTGCGACCTGCATGTCTCTTCCAAGGGGCATTTAAACCATCTTGTTAAGCTTCTGCGACCTGCACGTCTCTTCCAAGGGGCATTTAAACCCTCTTGTTAAGCTCCTGCGACCTGCACTTCTCTTTTTAGGGGCATTTAAACTGTCTTGTTAAGCTACTGCGACCTGCACATCTCTTCCAAGAGGCATTTAAACCGTCTTATTAAGCTACTGCGATGTGCACGTCTCTTCCAAGGGGCATTTAAACCGTCTTGTTAAGCTACTGCGACCTGCACGTCTCTTACAAGGTGCATTTAAACTGTCTTGTTAAGCTACTGCGACCTGCACGTCTCTTACAAGGTGCATTTAAACCATCTTGTTAAGCTACTTCGACCTGCATTTCTCTTCCAAGGGGCATTTAACCGTCTTTTAAAGCCTCTTCGACCTGCACGTCTTTACCTAGGGGCATTTAAACAGTCTTGTTAAGCTGCTTCGACCTGCATGTTTCTACCAAGTGGCATTTAAACTGTCTTGTTAAGCTACTGCGACCTCCACCGCTCTTCCAAGGGGCATTTAAACTGTATTGTTAAGCTACTGCGACCTGCACGTCTCTTCCAAGGGGCATTTAAATCATCTTGGTAAGCTACTGCGACCTGCAAGCCTCTTCCAAAGGGCATTTAAACCCTCTTGTTAAGCTCCTGCGACCTGCACGTCTCTTCCAAGGGGCATTTAAACTGTCTTCTTAAGCTACTGCGACCTCCAACGCTCTTCCAAGGGGCATTTAAACCATCTTGTTAAGCTACTGCGACCTGCACGTCTCTTCCAAGGGGCATTTAAACTGTCTTGTTTAGCTTCGGAGAACTGCGCATCTCTTCTAAGGGGCATTTAAACAGTCTTGTTAAGCTACTGCGACCTGCATGTCTCTTCCAAGGGGCATTTAAACCGTCTTGTTAAGCTACTGCGACCTCCACGTCTCTTCCAAGGGGCATTTAAACCGTCTTGTTAAGCAGCTGTGACCTGCATGTCTCTTCCAAAGGGCATTTAAACCGTCTTGTTAAGCTACTGCGACCTTCACCGCACTTCCAATGGGCATTTAAACTGTCTTGTTAAGCTAACGCGACCTCCACCGCTCTTCCAAGGGACACTTAAACTGTCTTGTTAAGCTACTGCGACCTGCACGTCTCTTCCAAGGGGCATTTAAACCGTCTTGTTAAGCTACTGCGACCTGCACGTCTCTTCCAAGTGGCATTTAAACCGTCTTGTTAAGCTACTTTTACCCGCACGTTTCTTTCAAGGGGCAGTTAAACAGTCTTGTTAAGCTACTGCGACCCCCACCGCTCTTCCAAGGGGCATTTAAACCGTCTTGTTAAGCTACTGCGAACTGCAGGTCTCTTCCAAGGGGCATTTAAACTGTCTTGTTAAGCTACTGCGACCTCCACCGATCTTCCAAGGGGCATTTAAACCGTCTTGTTAAGCTACTGCGACCTGCATGTCTCTTCCAAGGGGCATTTAAACTGTCTTGTTAAGCTACTGCGACCTCCACCACTCTTCCAAGGGGCATTTAAACTGTCTTGTTAAGCTACTGCGACCTGCACGTCTCTTTCAAGGGGCACTTAAACTGTCTTGTTAAGTTACTGCGACCTCCACCGCTCTTCCAAGGGGCATTTAAACCGTCTTGTTAAGCTACTGCGACCTGCACGTCTCTTCCAAGTGGCATTTAAACCGTCTTGTTAAGTTACTGCGACCTGCACGTCTCTTCCAAGGGGCATTTAAACTGTCTTGTTAAGCTACTGCGACCTCCACCTCTCTTCCAAGGGGCATTTAAACCGTCTTATTAAGCTACTGCGACCTGCACATCTCTTCCAAGGGGCATTTAAACCGTCTTATTATGCTACTGCGACCTGCATGTCTCTTCCAAGGGGCATTTAAACTGTCTTGTTAAGCTACTGCGACCTCCACCACTCTTCTAAGGGGCATTTAAACCGTCTTGTTAAGCTACTGCGACCTGCACGTCTCTTCCAAGGGGCATTTAAACCGTCTTGTTAAGGTACTGCGACCTGCTTGTCTATTCCAAGGGGCATTTTAACCGTCTTGTTAAGCTACTGCGACCTGCACGTCTCTTCCAAGGCGCATTTAAACAGTCTATTTAAGCTACTGCGACTTGCATGTCTCTTCCAAGGGGCATTTAAACTTTCTTGTTAAGCTACTGTAACCTCCACCACTTTTCCAAGGGGCATTTAAACTGTCTTGTTAAGCTACTGCGACCTGCACGTCTCTTCCAAGGGGCATTTAAACCGTCGTTTTAAGCTACTGCGACCTGCATGTCTCTTCCAAGGGGCATTTAAACCGTCTTGTTAAGCCACTGCTACCTGCACGTCTCTTCCAAGGGGATTTAAACCATCTTGTTAAGCTGCTGCGACCTGAATGTCTCTTCCAAGGGGCATTTAAACCGTCTTGTTAAGCTACTGCGACCTCCACCGCACGTCCATGGGGCATTTAAACCGTCATGTTAAGCTACTGCGACCTGCACGTCTCTTTCAAGGGGCATTTAAACTGTCTTGTTAAGCTACTGCGACCTCCACCGCTCTTCCAAGCGGTATTTAAACCATCTTATTAAGCTACTGCAACCTGCACGTCTCTTCCAAGGGGCATTTAAACTGTCTTGTTAAGCTACTGCAACCTCCACCTCTCTTCCATGGGGCATTTAAAACATCTTATTAAGCTACTGCGACATGCACATCTCTTCCAAGAGGCATTTAAACCGTCTTATTAAGTTACTTCAACCTGCACGTCTCTTCCAAGGGGCATTTAAACCGTCTTGTTAAGCTACTGCGACCTGCACGTCTCTTCCAAGGGCCATTTAAACCATCTTGTTAAGCTACTGCGACCTGCACGTCTCTTCCAAGGCGCATTTAAACCGTCTTTTTAAGCTACTGTGACCAGCATGTGTCTTCCAAGGGGCATTTCAACTGTCTTGTTAAGCTACTGCGACCTGCAAGCCTACTCTAAGGGGCATTTAAACCCTCTTGTTAAGATCCTGTGACCTGCATGTCTCTTCCAAGGGGGATTTAAACCGTCTTGTTAAGCTACTGCTAACTGCACGTCTCTTCCAAGGGGCATTTAAATCGTCTTGTTAAGCTACTGCGACCTGCACGTCTCTTTCAAGGGGCATTTAAACTGTCTTGTTAAGCTACTGCGACCTCCACCGCTCTTCCATGGGGCATTTAAACCGTCTTATTAAGCTACTGCAACCTGCACGTCTCTTCCAAGTGGCATTTAAAGCGTCTTGTTAAGCTACTGCGACCTGCACGTCTCTTCCAAGGGTCATTTAAACTGTCTTGTTAAGCTACTGCGACCTCCACCTCTCTTCCAAGGGGCATTTAAAACATCTTATTAAGCTACTGCGACCTGCACATCTCTTCCAGGAGGCATTTAAACCATCTTGTTAAGCTACTGCGACCTGCACATCTCTTCCAAGGGAAATTTAAACCGTCTTGTTAAGCTACTGTAACTTGCACTTCTCTTCCAAGGGGCATTTAAACAGTCTTGTTAAGATACTGCGACCTGCACGTCTCTTCCAAGGGGCATTTAAACCATCTTATTAAGCTACTGCGACCTGCATGTCTCTTCCAAGGGGCATTTAAAACGTCTTATTAAGCTACTGCGACCTGCACGTCTCTTCCAAGGGGCATTTAAACTGTCTTGTTAAGCTACTGCGACCTGCATGTCTCTTCCAAGGTGCATTTAAACCGTCTTGCTATGCTACTGCGACCTGCACTTCTCTTCCAAGGCGCAATTAAACCTTCTTTTTAAGCTCCTGCGACTTGCACGTCTCTTCCAAGGGTCATTTAAACCGTCTTGTTAAGCCTCTGCGACCTGCACGTCTTTTCCAAGGGGCATTTAAACCGTCTTGTTAAGCTACTGCGACCTGCAAGTCTCTTCCAAGGGGCATTTAAATCATCTTGGTAAGCTACTGCAACCTGCAAGCCTCTTCCAATGGGCATTTAAACCCTCTTGTTAAGCTACTGCGACCTGCATGTCTCTTCCAAGGGGCATTTAAACTGTCTTCTTAAGCTACTGCGACCTCCACCGCTCTTCCAAGGGGCATTTAAACCATCTTGTTAAGCTACTGCGACCTGCACGTCTCTTCCAAGGGGCATTTAAACTGTCTTATTTAGCTTCTGCGACCTGCACGTCTCTTCTAAGGGGCATTTAAACAGTCTTGTTAAGCTACTGCGACTTGCACGTCTCTTCCAAGGTGCATTTAAACCGTCTTCTTAAGCTACTGTAACCTCCACCGCACTACCAAGGGGCTTTTAAAACGCTTTGTTAAGCTACTGCGACCTGCATGTCTCTTCCAAGGGGCATTTAAACCGTCTTGTTAAGCTACTGCGACCTCCACGTCTCTTCCAAGGGGCATTTAAATCGTCTTGTTAAGCTACTGTGACCTGCATGTCTCTTCCAAGGGGCATTTAAACCATCTTATTAAGCTACTGCGACCTCCACCGCACTTCCAAGGGGCATTTAAAGCGTCTTGTTAAGCTACTGCGACCTGCATGTCTATTCCAAGGCGCATTTAAACCTTCTTTTTAAGCTCCTGCGACCTGCACGTCTTTTCCTAGGGGCATTTAAACAGTCTTGTTACGCTGCTTCGACATGCATGTTTCTTCCAAGTGGCATTTAAACTGTCTTGTTAGGCTAGTGCGACCTGTTTGTCTCTTCCAAGGTGCATTTAAACCGTCTTGTTAAGCTATTGCGACCTGCATGTCTCTTCCAAGGGGCATTTAAACCGTCTTGTTAAGCTGCTTCGACATGCATGTTTCTTCCAAGTGCCATTTAAACTGTCTTGTTAAGCTACTGCGACCTCCACCGCTCTTTCAAGGGGCATTTAAACAGTCTTGTTAAGCTACTGCGACTTGCACGTCTCTTCCAAGGTGCATTTAAACCGTCTTCTTAAGCTACTGTAACCTCCACCGCACTACCAAGGGGCTTTTAAAACGCTTTGTTAAGCTACTGCGACCTGCATGTCTCTTCCAAGGGGCATTTAAACCGTCTTGTTAAGCTACTGCGACCTCCACGTCTCTTCCAAGGGGCATTTAAATCGTCTTGTTAAGCTACTGTGACCTGCATGTCTCTTCCAAGGGGCATTTAAACCATCTTATTAAGCTACTGCGACCTCCACCGCACTTCCAAGGTGCATTTAAACCGTCTTGTTAAGCTACTGCGACCTGCATGTCTCTTCCAAGGGGCATTTAAACATTTAAACCGTCTTGTTAAGCTGCTTCGACATGCATGTTTCTTCCAAGTGGCATTTAAACTGTCTTGTTAAGCTACTGCGACCTCCACCGCTCTTTCAAGGGGCATTTAAACTGTCTTGTTAAGCTACTGCGACCTGCACGTCTCTTCCAAGGGGCATTTAAATCGTCTTGGTAAGCTACTGCGACCTCCACCTCTCTTCCAAGGGGCATTTAAACCGTCTTATTAAGCTACTGCGACCTGCACATCTCTTCCAAGGGGCATTTAAACCGTCTTATTATGCTACTGCGACCTGCATGTCTCTTCCAAGGGGCATTTAAACTGTCTTGTTAAGCTACTGCGACCTCCACCACTCTTCTAAGGGGCATTTAAACCGTCTTGTTAAGCTACTGCGACCTGCACGTCTCTTCCAAGGGGCATTTAAACCGTCTTGTTAAGGTACTGCGACCTGCTTGTCTATTCCAAGGGGCATTTTAACCGTCTTGTTAAGCTACTGCGACCTGCACGTCTCTTCCAAGGCGCATTTAAACAGTCTATTTAAGCTACTGCGACTTGCATGTCTCTTCCAAGGGGCATTTAAACTTTCTTGTTAAGCTACTGTAACCTCCACCACTTTTCCAAGGGGCATTTAAACTGTCTTGTTAAGCTACTGCGACCTGCACGTCTCTTCCAAGGGGCATTTAAACCGTCGTTTTAAGCTACTGCGACCTGCATGTCTCTTCCAAGGGGCATTTAAACCGTCTTGTTAAGCCACTGCTACCTGCACGTCTCTTCCAAGGGGATTTAAACCATCTTGTTAAGCTGCTGCGACCTGAATGTCTCTTCCAAGGGGCATTTAAACCGTCTTGTTAAGCTACTGCGACCTCCACCGCACGTCCATGGGGCATTTAAACCGTCATGTTAAGCTACTGCGACCTGCACGTCTCTTTCAAGGGGCATTTAAACTGTCTTGTTAAGCTACTGCGACCTCCACCGCTCTTCCAAGCGGTATTTAAACCATCTTATTAAGCTACTGCAACCTGCACGTCTCTTCCAAGGGGCATTTAAACTGTCTTGTTAAGCTACTGCAACCTCCACCTCTCTTCCATGGGGCATTTAAAACATCTTATTAAGCTACTGCGACATGCACATCTCTTCCAAGAGGCATTTAAACCGTCTTATTAAGTTACTTCAACCTGCACGTCTCTTCCAAGGGGCATTTAAACCGTCTTGTTAAGCTACTGCGACCTGCACGTCTCTTCCAAGGGCCATTTAAACCATCTTGTTAAGCTACTGCGACCTGCACGTCTCTTCCAAGGCGCATTTAAACCGTCTTTTTAAGCTACTGTGACCAGCATGTGTCTTCCAAGGGGCATTTCAACTGTCTTGTTAAGCTACTGCGACCTGCAAGCCTACTCTAAGGGGCATTTAAACCCTCTTGTTAAGATCCTGTGACCTGCATGTCTCTTCCAAGGGGGATTTAAACCGTCTTGTTAAGCTACTGCTAACTGCACGTCTCTTCCAAGGGGCATTTAAATCGTCTTGTTAAGCTACTGCGACCTGCACGTCTCTTTCAAGGGGCATTTAAACTGTCTTGTTAAGCTACTGCGACCTCCACCGCTCTTCCATGGGGCATTTAAACCGTCTTATTAAGCTACTGCAACCTGCACGTCTCTTCCAAGTGGCATTTAAAGCGTCTTGTTAAGCTACTGCGACCTGCACGTCTCTTCCAAGGGTCATTTAAACTGTCTTGTTAAGCTACTGCGACCTCCACCTCTCTTCCAAGGGGCATTTAAAACATCTTATTAAGCTACTGCGACCTGCACATCTCTTCCAGGAGGCATTTAAACCATCTTGTTAAGCTACTGCGACCTGCACATCTCTTCCAAGGGAAATTTAAACCGTCTTGTTAAGCTACTGTAACTTGCACTTCTCTTCCAAGGGGCATTTAAACAGTCTTGTTAAGATACTGCGACCTGCACGTCTCTTCCAAGGGGCATTTAAACCATCTTATTAAGCTACTGCGACCTGCATGTCTCTTCCAAGGGGCATTTAAAACGTCTTATTAAGCTACTGCGACCTGCACGTCTCTTCCAAGGGGCATTTAAACTGTCTTGTTAAGCTACTGCGACCTGCATGTCTCTTCCAAGGTGCATTTAAACCGTCTTGCTATGCTACTGCGACCTGCACTTCTCTTCCAAGGCGCAATTAAACCTTCTTTTTAAGCTCCTGCGACTTGCACGTCTCTTCCAAGGGTCATTTAAACCGTCTTGTTAAGCCTCTGCGACCTGCACGTCTTTTCCAAGGGGCATTTAAACCGTCTTGTTAAGCTACTGCGACCTGCAAGTCTCTTCCAAGGTGCATTTAAATCATCTTGGTAAGCTACTGCAACCTGCAAGCCTCTTCCAATGGGCATTTAAACCCTCTTGTTAAGCTACTGCGACCTGCATGTCTCTTCCAAGGGGCATTTAAACTGTCTTCTTAAGCTACTGCGACCTCCACCGCTCTTCCAAGGGGCATTTAAACCATCTTGTTAAGCTACTGCGACCTGCACGTCTCTTCCAAGGGGCATTTAAACTGTCTTATTTAGCTTCTGCGACCTGCACGTCTCTTCTAAGGGGCATTTAAACAGTCTTGTTAAGCTACTGCGACTTGCACGTCTCTTCCAAGGTGCATTTAAACCGTCTTCTTAAGCTACTGTAACCTCCACCGCACTACCAAGGGGCTTTTAAAACGCTTTGTTAAGCTACTGCGACCTGCATGTCTCTTCCAAGGGGCATTTAAACCGTCTTGTTAAGCTACTGCGACCTCCACGTCTCTTCCAAGGGGCATTTAAATCGTCTTGTTAAGCTACTGTGACCTGCATGTCTCTTCCAAGGGGCATTTAAACCATCTTATTAAGCTACTGCGACCTCCACCGCACTTCCAAGGGGCATTTAAAGCGTCTTGTTAAGCTACTGCGACCTGCATGTCTATTCCAAGGCGCATTTAAACCTTCTTTTTAAGCTCCTGCGACCTGCACGTCTTTTCCTAGGGGCATTTAAACAGTCTTGTTACGCTGCTTCGACATGCATGTTTCTTCCAAGTGGCATTTAAACTGTCTTGTTAGGCTAGTGCGACCTGTTTGTCTCTTCCAAGGTGCATTTAAACCGTCTTGTTAAGCTATTGCGACCTGCATGTCTCTTCCAAGGGGCATTTAAACCGTCTTGTTAAGCTGCTTCGACATGCATGTTTCTTCCAAGTGCCATTTAAACTGTCTTGTTAAGCTACTGCGACCTCCACCGCTCTTTCAAGGGGCATTTAAACAGTCTTGTTAAGCTACTGCGACTTGCACGTCTCTTCCAAGGTGCATTTAAACCGTCTTCTTAAGCTACTGTAACCTCCACCGCACTACCAAGGGGCTTTTAAAACGCTTTGTTAAGCTACTGCGACCTGCATGTCTCTTCCAAGGGGCATTTAAACCGTCTTGTTAAGCTACTGCGACCTCCACGTCTCTTCCAAGGGGCATTTAAATCGTCTTGTTAAGCTACTGTGACCTGCATGTCTCTTCCAAGGGGCATTTAAACCATCTTATTAAGCTACTGCGACCTCCACCGCACTTCCAAGGTGCATTTAAACCGTCTTGTTAAGCTACTGCGACCTGCATGTCTCTTCCAAGGGGCATTTAAACATTTAAACCGTCTTGTTAAGCTGCTTCGACATGCATGTTTCTTCCAAGTGGCATTTAAACTGTCTTGTTAAGCTACTGCGACCTCCACCGCTCTTTCAAGGGGCATTTAAACTGTCTTGTTAAGCTACTGCGACCTGCACGTCTCTTCCAAGGGGCATTTAAATCGTCTTGGTAAGCTACTGCGACCTGCAAGCCTCTTCCAATGGGCATTTAAACCCTCTTGTTAAGCTACTGCGACCTGCATGTCTCTTCAAAGGGGCATTTAAACTGTCTTCTTAAGCTACTGCGACCTCCACCGCTCTTCCAAGGGGCATTTAAACCATCTTGTTAAGCTACTGCGACCTGCACGTCTCTTCCAAGGGGCATTTAAACTGTCTTGTTTAGCTTCTGCGACCTGCACGTCTCTTCTAAGTGGCATTTAAACAGTCTTGTTAAGCTACTGCGACTTGCACGTCTCTTCCAAGGGGCATTTAAACCATCTTCTTAAGCTACTGTAGCCTCCACCACTTTTCCAAGGGGCATTTAAACCGTCTTGTTAAGCTACTGCGACCTCCACCGCACTACCAAGGGGCTTTTAAAACGCTTTGTTAAGCTACTGCGACCTGCATGTCTCTTCCAAGGGGCATTTAAACCGTCTTGTTAAGCTACTGCGACCTCCACGTTTTTTCCAAGGGGCATTTAAACCGTCTTGTTAAGCTGCTGTGACCTGCATGTCTCTTCCAAGGGGCATTTAAACCATCTTGTTAAGCTACTGCGACCTCCACCGCACTTCCAAGGGGCATTTAAACCGTCTTGTTAAGCTGCTGCGACCTGCACGTCTCTTCCAAGGGGCATTTAAACTATCTTGTTAAGCTACTGCGACCTCCACCGCTCTTCCAAGGGGCATTTAAACCGTCTTGTTTAGCTACTGCGACCTGCACGTCTCTTCCAAGGGGCATTTAAACCGTCTTGTTAAGCTACTGCGACCTGCATGTCTCATCCAAGGGGCATTTAAACTCTCTTGTTAAGCTCCTGCGACCTCCACCACTCTTCCAATGGGCATTTGAACCGTCTTGTTAAGCTACTGCGACCTGCACGTAACTTTCAAGGGGCATTTAAACTGTCTTGTTAAGCTACTGCGACCTCCACCGCTCTTCCAAGGGGCATTTAAACCGTCTTTTTAAGCTACTGCGACCTGCACGTCTCCTCCAAGTGGCATTTAAACCGTCTTTTTAAGCTACTGCGACCTGCACGTCTCTTCCAAGGGGCATTTAAACTGTCCTGTTAAGCTACTGCGACCTCCACCTCTCTTACAAGGGGTATTTAAACTGTCTTATTATGCTACTGCGACCTGCATGTCTCTTCCAAGGGGCATTTAAACTGTCTTATTATGCTACTGCGACCTGCATGTCTCTTCCAAGGGGCATTTAAACTGTCTTACTAAGCTACTGCGACCTGCACGTCTCTTCCAAGGGGCATTCAAACCGTCTTGTTAAGCTTCTGCGACCTGCAAGCCTATTCCAAGGGGCATTTAAACCCTCTTGTTAAGCTGCTGCGAACTGCACGTCTCTGCCAAGGGGGATTTAAACCGTCTTGTTAAGCTACTGAGACCTGCACGTCTCTTCCAAGGGGCATTTAAACCGTCTTGTTAAGCTACTGCGACCTGCTCGTCTATTCCAAGGGTCATTTTAACCGTCTTGTTAAGCTACTGCGACCTGCACGTCTCTTCCAAGGCGCATTTAAACCGTCTATTTAAGCTACTGCGACTTGCATGTCTCTTCCAAGGGGCATTTAAACTTTCTTGTTAAGCTTCTGTAACCTCCACCACTTTTCCAAGGGGCATTTAAACTGTCTTGTTAAGCTACTGCGACCTGCACGTCTCTTCCAAGGGGCATTTAAACCGTCGTTTTAAGCTACTGCGACCTGCATGTCTCTTCCAAGGGGCATTTAAACCGTCTTGTTAAGCCACTGCTACCTGCACGTCTCTTCCAAGCTGATTTAAACCATCTTGTTAAGCTGCTGCAACCTGAATGTCTCTTCCAAGGGGCATTTAAACCGTCTTGTTAAGCTACTGCGACCTCCACCGCACGTCCATGGGGCATTTAAACCGTCTTGTTAAGCTACTGCGACCTGCACGTCTCTTTCAAGGGGCATTTAAACCGTCTTGTTAAGCTACTGCGACCTCCACCGCTCTTCCAAGCGGCATTTAAACCGTCTTATTAAGCTACTGCAACCTGCACGTCTCTTCCAAGGGGCATTTAAACTGTCTTGTTAAGCTACTGCAACCTCCACCTCTCTTCCAAGGGGCATTTAAAACATCTTATTAAGCTACTGCGACATGCACATCTCTTCTAAGAGGCATTTAAACCGTCTTATTAAGTTACTTCAACCTGCACGTCTCTTCCAAGGGGCATTTAAACCGTCTTGTTAAGGTACTGCGACCTGCACGTCTCTTCCAAGGGCCATTTAAACCATCTTGTTAAGCTACTGCGACCTGCACGTCTCTTCCAAGGCGCATTTAAACCGTCTTTTTAAGCTACTGCGACCAGCATGTCTCTTCCAAGGGGCATTTAAACTGTCTTGTTAAGCTACTGCGATCTGCAAGCCTACTCTAAGGGGCATTTAAACCCTCTTGTTAAGATCCTATGACCTGCATGTCTCTTCCAAGGGGGATTTAAACCGTCTTGTTAAGCAACTGCTAACTGCACGTCTCTTCCAAGGGGCATTTAAATCGTCTTGTTAAGCTACTGCGACCTGCACGTCTCTTTCAAGGGGCATTTAAACTGTCTTGTTAAGCTACTGCGACCTCCACCGCTCTTCCATGGGGCATTTAAACCGTCTTATTAAACTACTGCAACCTGCACGTCTCTTCCAAGTGGCATTTAAACCGTCTTGTTAAGCTACTGCGACCTGCACGCCTCTTCCAAGGGTCATTTAAACTGTCTTGTTAAGCTACTGCGACCTCCACCTCTCTTCCAAGGGGCATTTAAAACATCTTATTAAGCTACTGCGACCTGCACATCTCTTCCAAGAGGCATTTAAACCGTCTTGTTAAGCTACTGCGACCTGCACATCTCTTCCAAGGGAAATTTAAACCGTCTTGTTAAGCTACTGTAACTTGCACTTCTCTTCCAAGGGGCATTTAAACAGTCTTGTTAAGATACTGCGACCTGCACGTCTCTTCCAAGGGGCATTTAAACCATCTTATTAAGCTACTGCGACCTGCATGTCTCTTCCAAGGGACATTTAAAAGGTCTTATTAAGCTACTGCGACCTGCACGTCTCTTCCAAGGGGCATTTAAACTGTCTTGTTAAGCTACTGCGACCTGCATGTCTCTTCCAAGGTGCATTTAAACCGTCTTGCTATGCTACTGCGACCTGCACTTCTCTTCCAAGGCGCAATTAAACCTTCTTTTTAAGCTCCTGCGACTTGCACGTCTCTTCCAAGGGGCTTTTAAACCGTCTTGTTAAGCTACTGCGACCTGCATGTCTCTTCCAAGGGTCATTTAAACCGTCTTGTTAAGCCTCTGCGACCTGCACGTCTTTTCCAAGGGGCATTTAAACGGTCTTGTTAAGCTACTGCGACCTGCATGTCTATTCCAAGGGGCATTTAAACCTTCGTGTTAAGCTACTGCGACCTCCACCGCTTTTCCATGGGGCATTTAAACCGTTTTTTTATGCTACTGCGACCTGCACTTCTCTTTCAAGGCGCATTTAAACCTTCTTTTTAAGCTCCTGCGACCTGCACGTCTTTTCCTAGGGGCATTTAAACAGTCTTGTTAAGCTGCTTCGACATGCATGTTTCTTCCAAGTGGCATTTAAACTGTCTTGTTAAGCTAGTGCGACCTGCACGTCTCTTCCAAGGTGCATTTAAACTGTCTTGTTAAGCTACTGCGACCTGCATGTCTCTTCCAAGGGGCATTTAATCCGTCTTGTTAAGCTGCTTCGACATGCATGTTTCTTCCAAGTGGCATTTAAACTGTCTTGTTAAGCTACTGCGACCTGCAAGTCTCTTCCAAGGGGCATTTAAATCGTCTTGGTAAGCTACTGCGACCTGCAAGCCTCTTCCAATGGGCATTTAAACCCTCTTGTTAAGCTACTGCGACCTGCATGTCTCTTCCAAGGGGTATTTAAACTGTCTTCTTAAGCTACTGCGACCTCCACCGCTCTTCCAAGGGGCATTTAAACCATCTTGTTAAGCTACTGCGACCTGCACGTCTCTTCCAAGGGGCATTTAAACTGTCTTATTTAGCTTCTGCGACCTGCACGTCTCTTCTAAGGGGCATTTAAACAGTCTTGTTAAGCTACTGCGACTTGCACGTCTCTTCCAAGGTGCATTTAAACCGTCTTCTTAAGCTACTGTAACCTCCACCGCACTACCAAGGGGCTTTTAAAACGCTTTGTTAAGCTACTGCGACCTGCATGTCTCTTCCAAGGGGCATTTAAACCGTCTTGTTAAGCTACTGCGACCTCCACGTCTCTTCCAAGGGGCATTTAAATCGTCTTGTTAAGCTACTGTGACCTGCATGTCTCTTCCAAGGGGCATTTAAACCATCTTATTAAGCTACTGCGACCTCCACCGCACTTCCAAGGGGCATTTAAACCGTCTTGTTAAGCTACTGCGACCTGCATGTCTATTCCAAGGCGCATTTAAACCTTCTTTTTAAGCTCCTGCGACCTGCACGTCTTTTCCTAGGGGCATTTAAACAGTCTTGTTACGCTGCTTCGACATGCATGTTTCTTCCAAGTGGCATTTAAACTGTCTTGTTAAGCTAGTGCGACCTGTTTGTCTCTTCCAAGGTGCATTTAAACCGTCTTGTTAAGCTACTGCGACCTGCATGTCTCTTCCAAGGGGCATTTAAACCATCTTGTTAAGCTGCTTCGACATGCATGTTTCTTCCAAGTGGCATTTAAACTGTCTTGTTAAGCTACTGCGACCTCCACCGCTCCTTCAAGGGGCATTTAAACTGTCTTGTTAAGCTACTGCGACCTGCACGTCTCTTCCAAGGGGCATTTAAATCGTCTTGGTAAGCTACTGCGACCTGCAAGCCTCTTCCAATGGGCATTTAAACCCTCTTGTTAAGCTACTGCGACCTGCATGTCTCTTCAAAGGGGCATTTAAACTGTCTTCTTAAGCTACTGCGACCTCCACCG
Organism: Phyllobates terribilis; assembly: GCF_046119375.1. Lineage (NCBI taxonomy): Eukaryota > Metazoa > Chordata > Amphibia > Anura > Dendrobatidae > Phyllobates > Phyllobates terribilis. Next base: position 1,173,769 of record NW_027362964.1, read on the forward strand.
CTCTTCCAAGGGGCATTTAAACCATCTTGTTAAGCTACTGCGACCTGCACGTCTCTTCCAAGGGGCATTTAAACTGTCTTGTTTAGCTTCTGCGACCTGCACGTCTCTTCTAAGGGGCATTTAAACAGTCTTGTTAAGCTACTGCGACTTGCACGTCTCTTCCAAGGGGCATTTAAACCATCTTCTTAAGCTACTGTAACCTCCACCACTTTTCCAAGGGGCATTTAAACCGTCTTGTTAAGCTACTGCGACCTCCACCGCACTACCAAGGGGCTTTTAAAACGCTTTGTTAAGCTACTGCGACCTACATGTCTCTTCCAAGGGGCATTTAAACCGTCTTGTTAAGCTACTGCGACCTCCACGTTTTTTCCAAGGGGCATTTAAACCGTCTTGTTATGCTGCCGTGACCTGCATGTCTCTTCCAAGGGGCATTTAAACCATCTTGTTAAGCTACTGCGACCTCCACCGCACTTCCAAGGGGCATTTAAACCATCTTGTTAAGCTGCTGCGACCTGCATGTCTCTTCCAAGGGGCATTTAAACTATCTTGTTAAGCTACTGCGACCTCCACCGCTCTTCCAAGGGGCATTTAAACCGTCTTGTTTAGCTACTGCGACCTGCACGTCTCTTCCAAGGGGCATTTAAACCGTCTTGTTAAGCTACTGCGACCTGCACGTCTCTTCCAAGGGGCATTTAAACTGTCTTGCTAAGCCACTGCGACCTCCACCTCTCTTCCAAGGGGTATTTAAACCGTCTTATTAAGCTACTGCGACCTGCATGTCTCATCCAAGGGGCATTTAAACTCTCTTGTTAAGCTCCTGCGACCTCCACCACTCTTCCAATGGGCATTTGAACCGTCTTGTTAAGCTACTGCGACCTGCACGTAACTTTCAAGGGGCATTTAAACTGTCTTGTTAAGCTACTGCGACCTCCACCGCTCTTCCAAGGGGCATTTAAAAGGTCTTTTTAAGCTACTGCGACCTGCACGTCTCCTCCAAGTGGCATTTAAACCGTCTTTTTAAGCTACTGCGACCTGCACGTCTCTTCCAAGGGGCATTTAAACTGTCCTGTTAAGCTACTGCGACCTCCACCTCTCTTACAAGGGGTATTTAAATTGTCTTATTATGCTACTGCGACCTGCATGTCTCTTCCAAGGGGCATTTAAACTGTCTTATTATGCTACTGCGACCTGCATGTCTCTTCCAAGGGGCATTTAAACTGTCTTACTAAGCTACTGCGACCTGCACGTCTCTTCCAAGGGGCATTCAAACCGTCTTGTTAAGCTTCTGCGACCTGCAAGCCTATTCCAAGGGCATTTAAACCCTCTTGTTAAGCTGCTGCGACCTGCACGTCTCTGCCAAGGGGGATTTAAACCGTCTTGTTAAGCTACTGAGACCTGCACGTCTCTTCCAAGGGGCATTTAAACCGTCTTGTTAAGCTACTGCGACCTGCTCGTCTATTCCAAGGGTCATTTTAACCGTCTTGTTAAGCTACTGCGACCTGCATGTCTCTTCCAAGGCGCATTTAAACCGTCTATTTAAGCTACTGCGACTTGCATGTCTCTTCCAAGGGGCATTTAAACTTTCTTGTTAAGCTACTGTAACCTCCACCACTTTTCCAAGGGGCATTTAAACTGTCTTGTTAAGCTACTGCGACCTGCACGTCTCTTCCAAGGGGCATTTAAACCGTCGTTTTAAGCTACTGCGACCTGCATGTCTCTTCCAAGGGGCATTTAAACCGTGTTGTTAAGCCACTGCTACCTGCACGTCTCTTCCAAGGGGATTTAAACCAACTTGTTAAGCTGCTGCGACCTGAATGTCTCTTCCAAGGGGCATTTAAACCGTCTTGTTAAGCTACTGCGACCTCCACCGCACGTCCATGGGGCATTTAAACCGTCTTGTTAAGCTACTGCGACCTGCACGTCTCTTTCAAGGGGCATTTAAACCGTCTTGTTAAGCTACTGCGACCTCCACCGCTCTTCCAAGCGGCATTTAAACCGTCTTATTAAGCTACTGCAACCTGCACGTCTCTTCCAAGGGCCATTTAAACTGTCTTGTTAAGCTACTGCAACCTCCACCTCTCTTCCAAGGGGCATTTAAAACATCTTATTAAGCTACTGCGACATGCACATCTCTTCTAAGAGGCATTTAAACCGTCTTATTAAGTTACTTCAACCTGCACGTCTCTTCCAAGGGGCATTTAAACCGTCTTGTTAAGGTACTGCGACCTGCACGTCTCTTCCAAGGGCCATTTAAACCATCTTGTTAAGCTACTGCGACCTGCACGTCTCTTCCAAGGCGCATTTAAACCGTCTTTTTAAGCTACTGCGACCAGCATGTCTCTTCCAAGGGGCATTTAAACTGTCTTGTTAAGCTACTGCGATCTGCAAGCCTACTCTAAGGGGCATTTAAACCCTCTTGTTAAGATCCTGTGACCTGCATGTCTCTTCCAAGGGGGATTTAAACCGTCTTGTTAAGCTACTGCTAACTGCACGTCTCTTCCAAGGGGCATTCAAATCGTCTTGTTAAGCTACTGCGACCTGCACGTCTCTTTCAAGGGGCATTTAAACTGTCTTGTTAAGCTACTGCGACCTCCACCGCTCTTCCATGGGGCATTTAAACCGTCTTATTAAACTACTGCAACCTGCACGTCTCTTCCAAGTGGCATTTAAACCGTCTTGTTAAGCTACTGCGACCTGCACGTCTCTTCCAAGGGTCATTTAAACTGTCTTGTTAAGCTACTGCGACCTCCACCTCTCTTCCAAGGGGCATTTAAAACATCTTATTAAGCTACTGCGACCTGCACATCTCTTCCAAGAGGCATTTAAACCGTCTTGTTAAGCTACTGCGACCTGCACATCTCTTCCAAGGGAAATTTAAACCGTCTTGTTAAGCTACTGTAACTTGCACTTCTCTTCCAAGGGGCATTTAAACAGTCTTGTTAAGATACTGCGACCTGCACGTCTCTTCCAAGGGGCATTTAAACCATCTTATTAAGCTACTGCGACCTGCATGTCTCTTCCAAGGGACATTTAAAAGGTCTTATTAAGCTACTGCGACCTGCACGTCTCTTCCAAGGGGCATTTAAACTGTCTTGTTAAGCTACTGCGACCTGCATGTCTCTTCCAAGGTGCATTTAAACCGTCTTGCTATGCTACTGCGACCTGCACTTCTCTTCCAAGGCGCAATTAAACCTTCTTTTTAAGCTCCTGCGACTTGCACGTCTCTTCCAAGGGGCTTTTAAACCGTCTTGTTAAGCTACTGCGACCTGCATGTCTCTTCCAAGGGTCATTTAAACCGTCTTGTTAAGCCTCTGCGACCTGCACGTCTTTTCCAAGGGGCATTTAAACCGTCTTGTTAAGCTACTGCGACCTGCATGTCTATTCCAAGGGGCATTTAAACCTTCGTGTTAAGCTACTGCGACCTCCACCGCTTTTCCAAGGGGCATTTAAACCGTTTTTTTATGCTACTGCGACCTGCACTTCTCTTCCAAGGCGCATTTAAACCTTCTTTTTAAGCTCCTGCGACCTGCACGTCTTTTCCTAGGGGCATTTAAACAGTCTTGTTAAGCTGCTTCGACATGCATGTTTCTTCCAAGTGGCATTTAAACTGTCTTGTTAAGCTAGTGCGACCTGCACGTCTCTTCCAAGGTGCATTTAAACCGTCTTGTTAAGCTACTGCGACCTGCATGTCTCTTCCCAAGGGGCATTTAATCCGTCTTGTTAAGCTGCTTCGACATGCATGTTTCTTCCAAGTGGCATTTAAACTGTCTTGTTAAGCTACTGCGACCTCCACCGCTCTTTCAAGGGGCATTTAAACTGTCTTGTTAAGCTACTGCGACCTGCACGTCTCTTCCAAGTGGCATTTAAACCGTCTTTTTAAGCTACTGCGACCTGCACGTCTCTTCCAAGGGGCATTTAAACTGTCCTGTTAAGCTACTGCGACCTCCACCTCTCTTACAAGGGGCATTTAAACCATCTTATTAAGCTACTGCGACCTGCACATCTCTTCCAAGGGGCATTTAAACTGTCTTATTATGCTACTGCGACCTGCATGTCTCTTCCAAGGGGCATTTAAACTGTCTTATTATGCTACTGCGACCTGCATGTCTCTTCCAAGGGGCATTTAAACTGTCTTGGTAAGCTACTGCGACCTGCACGTCTCTTCCAAGGGGCATTCAAACTGTCCTGTTAAGCTTCTGCGACCTGCAAGCCTATTCCAGGGGGCATTTAAACCCTTTTGTTAAGCTGCTGCGACCTGCACGTCTCTGCCAAGGGGGATTTAAACCGTCTTGTTAAGCTACTGAGACCTGCACGTCTCTTCCAAGGGGCATTTAAAACGTCTTGTTAAGCTACTGCGACCTGCTCGTCTATTCCAAGGGGCATTTTAACCGTCTTGTTAAGCTACTGCGACCTGCACGTCTCTTCCAAGGCGCATTTAAACCGTCTATTTAAGCTACTGCGACTTGCATGTCTCTTCCAAGGGGCATTTAAACTTTCTTGTTAAGCTACTGTAACCTCCACCACTTTTCCAAGGGGCATTTAAACTGTCTTGTTAAGCTACTGCGACCTGCACGTCTCTTCCAAGGGGCATTTAAACCGTCGTTTTAAGCTACTGCGACCTGCATGTCTCTTCCAAGGGGCAATGAAACCGTCTTGTTAAGCCACTGCTACCTGCATGTCTCTTCCAAGGGGATTTAAACCATTTTGTTAAGCTGCTGCGACCTGAATGTCTCTTCCAAGGGGCATTTAAACCGTCTTGTTAAGCTACTGCGACCTCCACCGCACGTCCATGGGGCATTTAAACCGTCTTGTTAAGCTACTGCGACCTGCACGTCTCTTTCAAGGGGCATTTAAACCGTCTTGTTAAGCTACTGCGACCTCCACCGCTCTTCCCAGCGGCATTTAAACCGTCTTATTAAGCTACTGCAACCTGCACGTCTCTTCCAAGGGGCATTTAAACTGTCTTGTTAAGCTACTGCAACCTCCACCTCTCTTCCAAGGGGCATTTAAAACATCTTATTAAGCTACTGCGACATGAACATCTCTTCCAAGAGGCATTTAAACCGTCTTATTAAGTTACTTCAACCTGCACGTCTCTTCCAAGGGGCATTTAAACCGTCTTGTTAAGGTACTGCGACCTGCACGTCTCTTCCAAGGGCCATTTAAACCATCTTGTTAAGCTACTGCGACCTGCACGTCTCTTCCAAGGCGCATTTAAACCGTCTTTTTAAGCTACTGCGACCAGCATGTCTCTTCCAAGGGGCATTTAAACTGTCTTGTTAAGCTACTGCGATCTGCAAGCCTACTCTAAGGGGCATTTAAACCCTCTTGTTAAGATCCTGTGACCTGCATGTCTCTTCCAAGGGGGATTTAAACCGTCTTGTTAAGCTACTGCTAACTGCACGTCTCTTCCAAGGGGCATTTAAATCGTCTTGTTAAGCTACTGCGACCTGCACGTCTCTTTCAAGGGGCAATTAAACTGTCTTGTTAAGCTACTGCGACCTCCACCGCTCTTCCATGGGGCATTTAAACCGTCTTATTAAACTACTGCAACCTGCACGTCTCTTCCAAGTGGCATTTAAACCGTCTTGTTAAGCTACTGCGACCTGCACGTCTCTTCCAAGGGTCATTTAAACTGTCTTGTTAAGCTACTGCGACCTCCACCTCTCTTCCAAGGGGCATTTAAAACATCTTATTAAGCTACTGCGACCTGCACATCTCTTCCAAGAGGCATTTAAACCGTCTTGTTAAGCTACTGCGACCTGCACATCTCTTCCAAGGGAAATTTAAACCGTCTTGTTAAGCTACTGTAACTTGCACTTCTCTTCCAAGGGGCATTTAAACAGTCTTGTTAAGATACTGCGACCTGCACGTCTCTTCCAAGGGGCATTTAAACCATCTTATTAAGCTACTGCGACCTGCATGTCTCTTCCAAGGGACATTTAAAAGGTCTTATTAAGCTACTGCGACCTGCACGTCTCTTCCAAGGGGCATTTAAACTGTCTTGTTAAGCTACTGCGACCTGCATGTCTCTTCCAAGGTGCATTTAAACCGTCTTGCTATGCTACTGCGACCTGCACTTCTCTTCCAAGGCGCAATTAAACCTTCTTTTTAAGCTCCTGCGACTTGCACGTCTCTTCCAAGGGGCTTTTAAACCGTCTTGTTAAGCTACTGCGACCTGCATGTCTCTTCCAAGGGTCATTTAAACCGTCTTGTTAAGCCTCTGCGACCTGCACGTCTTTTCCAAGGGGCATTTAAACCGTCTTGTTAAGCTACTGCGACCTGCATGTCTATTCCAAGGGGCATTTAAACCTTCGTGTTAAGCTACTGCGACCTCCACCGCTTTTCCAAGGGGCATTTAAACCGTTTTTTTATGCTACTGCGACCTGCACTTCTCTTCCAAGGCGCATTTAAACCTTCTTTTTAAGCTCCTGCGACCTGCACGTCTTTTCCTAGGGGCATTTAAACAGTCTTGTTAAGCTGCTTCGACATGCATGTTTCTTCCAAGTGGCATTTAAACTGTCTTGTTAAGCTAGTGCGACCTGCACGTCTCTTCCAAGGTGCATTTAAACCGTCTTGTTAAGCTACTGCGACCTGCATGTCTCTTCCCAAGGGGCATTTAATCCGTCTTGTTAAGCTGCTTCGACATGCATGTTTCTTCCAAGTGGCATTTAAACTGTCTTGTTAAGCTACTGCGACCTCCACCGCTCTTTCAAGGGGCATTTAAACTGTCTTGTTAAGCTACTGCGACCTGCACGTCTCTTCCAAGTGGCATTTAAACCGTCTTTTTAAGCTACTGCGACCTGCACGTCTCTTCCAAGGGGCATTTAAACTGTCCTGTTAAGCTACTGCGACCTCCACCTCTCTTACAAGGGGCATTTAAACCATCTTATTAAGCTACTGCGACCTGCACATCTCTTCCAAGGGGCATTTAAACTGTCTTATTATGCTACTGCGACCTGCATGTCTCTTCCAAGGGGCATTTAAACTGTCTTATTATGCTACTGCGACCTGCATGTCTCTTCCAAGGGGCATTTAAACTGTCTTGGTAAGCTACTGCGACCTGCACGTCTCTTCCAAGGGGCATTCAAACTGTCCTGTTAAGCTTCTGCGACCTGCAAGCCTATTCCAGGGGGCATTTAAACCGTCTTGTTAAGCTGCTGCGACCTGCACGTCTCTGCCAAGGGGGATTTAAACCGTCTTGTTAAGCTACTGAGACCTGCACGTCTCTTCCAAGGGGCATTTAAAACGTCTTGTTAAGCTACTGCGACCTGCTCGTCTATTCCAAGGGGCATTTTAACCGTCTTGTTAAGCTACTGCGACCTGCACGTCTCTTCCAAGGCGCATTTAAACCGTCTATTTAAGCTACTGCGACTTGCATGTCTCTTCCAAGGGGCATTTAAACTTTCTTGTTAAGCTACTGTAACCTCCACCACTTTTCCAAGGGGCATTTAAACTGTCTTGTTAAGCTACTGCGACCTGCACGTCTCTTCCAAGGGGCATTTAAACCGTCGTTTTAAGCTACTGCGACCTGCATGTCTCTTCCAAGGGGCAATGAAACCGTCTTGTTAAGCCACTGCTACCTGCATGTCTCTTCCAAGGGGATTTAAACCATTTTGTTAAGCTGCTGCGACCTGAATGTCTCTTCCAAGGGGCATTTAAACCGTCTTGTTAAGCTACTGCGACCTCCACCGCACGTCCATGGGGCATTTAAACCGTCTTGTTAAGCTACTGCGACCTGCACGTCTCTTTCAAGGGGCATTTAAACCGTCTTGTTAAGCTACTGCGACCTCCACCGCTCTTCCCAGCGGCATTTAAACCGTCTTATTAAGCTACTGCAACCTGCACGTCTCTTCCAAGGGGCATTTAAACTGTCTTGTTAAGCTACTGCAACCTCCACCTCTCTTCCAAGGGGCATTTAAAACATCTTATTAAGCTACTGCGACATGAACATCTCTTCCAAGAGGCATTTAAACCGTCTTATTAAGTTACTTCAACCTGCACGTCTCTTCCAAGGGGCATTTAAACCGTCTTGTTAAGGTACTGCGACCTGCACGTCTCTTCCAAGGGCCATTTAAACCATCTTGTTAAGCTACTGCGACCTGCACGTCTCTTCCAAGGCGCATTTAAACCGTCTTTTTAAGCTACTGCGACCAGCATGTCTCTTCCAAGGGGCATTTAAACTGTCTTGTTAAGCTACTGCGATCTGCAAGCCTACTCTAAGGGGCATTTAAACCCTCTTGTTAAGATCCTGTGACCTGCATGTCTCTTCCAAGGGGGATTTAAACCGTCTTGTTAAGCTACTGCTAACTGCACGTCTCTTCCAAGGGGCATTTAAATCGTCTTGTTAAGCTACTGCGACCTGCACGTCTCTTTCAAGGGGCAATTAAACTGTCTTGTTAAGCTACTGCGACCTCCACCGCTCTTCCATGGGGCATTTAAACCGTCTTATTAAGCTACTGCAACCTGCACGTCTCTACCAAGTGGCATTTAAACCGTCTTGTTAAGCTACTGCGACCTGCACGTCTCTTCCAAGGGTCATTTAAACTGTCTTGTTAAGCTACTGCGACCTCCACCTCTCTTCCAAGGGGCATTTAAAACATCTTATTAAGCTACTGCGACCTGAACATCTCTTCCAAGAGGCATTTAAACCGTCCTGTTAAGCTACTGCGACCTGCACATCTCTTCCAAGGGAAATTTAAACCGTCTTGTTAAGCTACTGTAACTTGCACTTCTCTTCCAAGGGGCATTTAAACAGTCTTGTTAAGATACTGCGACCTGCACGTCTCTTCCAAGGGGCATTTAAACCATCTTATTAAGCTACTGCGACCTGCATGTCTCTTCCAAGGGACATTTAAAACGTCTTATTAAGCTACTGCGACCTGCACGTCTCTTCCAAGGGGCATTTAAACTGTCTTGTTAAGCTACTGCGACCTGCATGTCTCTTCCAAGGTGTATTTAAACCGTCTTGCTATGCTACTGCGACCTGCACTTCTCTTCCAAGGCGCAATTAAAACTTCTTTTTAAGCTCCTGCGACTTGCACGTCTCTTCCAAGGGGCTTTTAAACCGTCTTGTTAAGCTACTGCGACCTGCATGTCTCTTCCAAGGGTCATTTAAACCGTCTTGTTAAGCCTCTGCGACCTGCACGTCTTTTCCAAGGGGCATTTAAACCGTCTTGTTAAGCTACTGCGACCTGCATGTCTATTCCAAGGGCCATTTAAACCTTCGTGTTAAGCTACTGCGACATCCACCGCTTTTCCAAGGGGCATTTAAACCGTTTTTTTATGCTACTGCGACCTGCACTTCTCTTTCAAGGCGCATTTAAACCTTCTTTTTAAGCTACTGCGACCTGCACGTCTTTTCCTAGGGGCATTTAAACAGTCTTGTTAAGCTGCTTCGACATGCATGTTTCTTCCAAGTGGCATTTAAACTGTCTTGTTAAGCTAGTGCGACCTGCACGTCTCTTCCAAGGTGCATTTAAACCGTCTTGTTAAGCTACTGCGACCTGCATGTCTCTTCCAAGGGGCATTTAATCCGCCTTGTTAAGCTGCTTCGACATGCATGTTTCTTCCAAGTGGCATTTAAACTGTCTTGTTAAGCTACTGCGACCTCTACCGCTCTTTCAAGGGGCATTTAAACTGTCTTGTAAAGCTACTGCGACCTGCACTTCTCTTCCAAGGTGCATTTAAACCGTCTTGTTAAGCTACTGCGACCTGCATGTCTCTTCCAAGGGGCATTTAATCCGCCTTGTTAAGCTGCTTCGACATGCATGTTTCTTCCAAGTGGCATTTAAACTGTCTTGTTAAGCTACTGCGACCTCTACCGCTCTTTCAAGGGGCATTTAAACTGTCTTGTTAAGCTACTGCGACCTGCACGTCTCTTCCAAGGGGCATTTAAATCGTCTTGGTAAGCTACTGCGACCTGCATGCCTCTTCCAATGGGCATTTAAACCCTCTTGTTAAGCTACTGCGACCTGCATGTCTCTTCCAAGGGGCATTTAAACTGTCTTCTTAAGCTACTGCGACCTCCACCGCTCTTCCAAGGGGCATTTAAACCATCTTGTTAAGCTACTGCGACCTGCACGTCTCTTCCAAGGGGCATTTAAACTGTCTTCTTTAGCTTCTGCGACCTGCACGTCTCTTCTAAGGGGCATTTAAACAGTCTTGTTAAGCTACTGCGACTTGCACGTCTCTTCCAAGGTGCATTTAAACCATCTTCTTAAGCTACTGTAACCTCCACCACTTTTCCAAGGGGCATTTAAACCGTCTTGTTAAGCTACTGCGACCTCCACCGCACTACCAAGGGGCTTTGAAAACGCTTTGTTAAGCTACTGCGACCTGCATGTCTCTTCCAAGGGGCATTTAAACCGTCTTGTTAAGCTACTGCGACCTCCACGTCTCTTCCCAGGGGCATTTAAACCGTCTTGTTAAGCTGCTGTGACCTGCATGTCTCTTCCAAGGGGCATTTAAACCATCTTGTTAAGCTACTGCGACCTCCACCGCACTTCCAAGGGGCATTTAAACTGTCTTGTTAAGCTACTGCGACCTGCATGTCTATTCCAAGGCGCAATTAAACCTTCTTTTTAAGCTCCTGCGACTTGCACGTCTCTTCCAAGGGGCTTTTAAACCGTCTTGTTAAGCTACTGCGACCTGCATGTCTCTTCCAAGGGTCATTTAAACCGTCTTGTTAAGCCTCTGCGACCTGCACGTCTTTTCCAAGGGGCATTTAAACCGTCTTGTTAAGCTACTGCGACCTGCATGTCTATTCCAAGGGGCATTTAAACCTTCGTGTTAAGCTACTGCGACCTCCACCGCTTTTCCAAGGGGCATTTAAACCGTTTTTTTATGCTACTGCGACCTGCACTTCTCTTCCAAGGCGCATTTAAACCTTCTTTTTAAGCTCCTGCGACCTGCACGTCTTTTCCTAGGGGCATTTAAACAGTCTTGTTAAGCTGCTTCGACATGCATGTTTCTTCCAAGTGGCATTTAAACTGTCTTGTTAAGCTAGTGCGACCTGCACGTCTCTTCCAAGGTGCATTTAAACCGTCTTGTTAAGCTACTGCGACCTGCATGTCTCTTCCCAAGGGGCATTTAATCCGTCTTGTTAAGCTGCTTCGACATGCATGTTTCTTCCAAGTGGCATTTAAACTGTCTTGTTAAGCTACTGCGACCTCCACCGCTCTTTCAAGGGGCATTTAAACTGTCTTGTTAAGCTACTGCGACCTGCACGTCTCTTCCAAGTGGCATTTAAACCGTCTTTTTAAGCTACTGCGACCTGCACGTCTCTTCCAAGGGGCATTTAAACTGTCCTGTTAAGCTACTGCGACCTCCACCTCTCTTACAAGGGGCATTTAAACCATCTTATTAAGCTACTGCGACCTGCACATCTCTTCCAAGGGGCATTTAAACTGTCTTATTATGCTACTGCGACCTGCATGTCTCTTCCAAGGGGCATTTAAACTGTCTTATTATGCTACTGCGACCTGCATGTCTCTTCCAAGGGGCATTTAAACTGTCTTGGCAAGCTACTGCGACCTGCACGTCTCTTCCAAGGGGCATTCAAACTGTCCTGTTAAGCTTCTGCGACCTGCAAGCCTATTCCAGGGGGCATTTAAACCGTCTTGTTAAGCTGCTGCGACCTGCACGTCTCTGCCAAGGGGGATTTAAACCGTCTTGTTAAGCTACTGAGACCTGCACGTCTCTTCCAAGGGGCATTTAAAACGTCTTGTTAAGCTACTGCGACCTGCTCGTCTATTCCAAGGGGCATTTTAACCGTCTTGTTAAGCTACTGCGACCTGCACGTCTCTTCCAAGGCGCATTTAAACCGTCTATTTAAGCTACTGCGACTTGCATGTCTCTTCCAAGGGGCATTTAAACTTTCTTGTTAAGCTACTGTAACCTCCACCACTTTTCCAAGGGGCATTTAAACTGTCTTGTTAAGCTACTGCGACCTGCACGTCTCTTCCAAGGGGCATTTAAACCGTCGTTTTAAGCTACTGCGACCTGCATGTCTCTTCCAAGGGGCAATGAAACCGTCTTGTTAAGCCACTGCTACCTGCATGTCTCTTCCAAGGGGATTTAAACCATTTTGTTAAGCTGCTGCGACCTGAATGTCTCTTCCAAGGGGCATTTAAACCGTCTTGTTAAGCTACTGCGACCTCCACCGCACGTCCATGGGGCATTTAAACCGTCTTGTTAAGCTACTGCGACCTGCACGTCTCTTTCAAGGGGCATTTAAACCGTCTTGTTAAGCTACTGCGACCTCCACCGCTCTTCCCAGCGGCATTTAAACCGTCTTATTAAGCTACTGCAACCTGCACGTCTCTTCCAAGGGGCATTTAAACTGTCTTGTTAAGCTACTGCAACCTCCACCTCTCTTCCAAGGGGCATTTAAAACATCTTATTAAGCTACTGCGACATGAACATCTCTTCCAAGAGGCATTTAAACCGTCTTATTAAGTTACTTCAACCTGCACGTCTCTTCCAAGGGGCATTTAAACCGTCTTGTTAAGGTACTGCGACCTGCACGTCTCTTCCAAGGGCCATTTAAACCATCTTGTTAAGCTACTGCGACCTGCACGTCTCTTCCAAGGCGCATTTAAACCGTCTTTTTAAGCTACTGCGACCAGCATGTCTCTTCCAAGGGGCATTTAAACTGTCTTGTTAAGCTACTGCGATCTGCAAGCCTACTCTAAGGGGCATTTAAACCCTCTTGTTAAGATCCTGTGACCTGCATGTCTCTTCCAAGGGGGATTTAAACCGTCTTGTTAAGCTACTGCTAACTGCACGTCTCTTCCAAGGGGCATTTAAATCGTCTTGTTAAGCTACTGCGACCTGCACGTCTCTTTCAAGGGGCAATTAAACTGTCTTGTTAAGCTACTGCGACCTCCACCGCTCTTCCATGGGGCATTTAAACCGTCTTATTAAGCTACTGCAACCTGCACGTCTCTACCAAGTGGCATTTAAACCGTCTTGTTAAGCTACTGCGACCTGCACGTCTCTTCCAAGGGTCATTTAAACTGTCTTGTTAAGCTACTGCGACCTCCACCTCTCTTCCAAGGGGCATTTAAAACATCTTATTAAGCTACTGCGACCTGCACATCTCTTCCAAGAGGCATTTAAACCGTCCTGTTAAGCTACTGCGACCTGCACATCTCTTCCAAGGGAAATTTAAACCGTCTTGTTAAGCTACTGTAACTTGCACTTCTCTTCCAAGGGGCATTTAAACAGTCTTGTTAAGATACTGCGACCTGCACGTCTCTTCCAAGGGGCATTTAAACCATCTTATTAAGCTACTGCGACCTGCATGTCTCTTCCAAGGGACATTTAAAACGTCTTATTAAGCTACTGCGACCTGCACGTCTCTTCCAAGGGGCATTTAAACTGTCTTGTTAAGCTACTGCGACCTGCATGTCTCTTCCAAGGTGTATTTAAACCGTCTTGCTATGCTACTGCGACCTGCACTTCTCTTCCAAGGCGCAATTAAAACTTCTTTTTAAGCTCCTGCGACTTGCACGTCTCTTCCAAGGGGCTTTTAAACCGTCTTGTTAAGCTACTGCGACCTGCATGTCTCTTCCAAGGGTCATTTAAACCGTCTTGTTAAGCCTCTGCGACCTGCACGTCTTTTCCAAGGGGCATTTAAACCGTCTTGTTAAGCTACTGCGACCTGCATGTCTATTCCAAGGGCCATTTAAACCTTCGTGTTAAGCTACTGCGACATCCACCGCTTTTCCAAGGGGCATTTAAACCGTTTTTTTATGCTACTGCGACCTGCACTTCTCTTTCAAGGCGCATTTAAACCTTCTTTTTAAGCTACTGCGACCTGCACGTCTTTTCCTAGGGGCATTTAAACAGTCTTGTTAAGCTGCTTCGACATGCATGTTTCTTCCAAGTGGCATTTAAACTGTCTTGTTAAGCTAGTGCGACCTGCACGTCTCTTCCAAGGTGCATTTAAACCGTCTTGTTAAGCTACTGCGACCTGCATGTCTCTTCCAAGGGGCATTTAATCCGCCTTGTTAAGCTGCTTCGACATGCATGTTTCTTCCAAGTGGCATTTAAACTGTCTTGTTAAGCTACTGCGACCTCTACCGCTCTTTCAAGGGGCATTTAAACTGTCTTGTAAAGCTACTGCGACCTGCACTTCTCTTCCAAGGTGCATTTAAACCGTCTTGTTAAGCTACTGCGACCTGCATGTCTCTTCCAAGGGGCATTTAATCCGCCTTGTTAAGCTGCTTCGACATGCATGTTTCTTCCAAGTGGCATTTAAACTGTCTTGTTAAGCTACTGCGACCTCTACCGCTCTTTCAAGGGGCATTTAAACTGTCTTGTTAAGCTACTGCGACCTGCACGTCTCTTCCAAGGGGCATTTAAATCGTCTTGGTAAGCTACTGCGACCTGCATGCCTCTTCCAATGGGCATTTAAACCCTCTTGTTAAGCTACTGCGACCTGCATGTCTCTTCCAAGGGGCATTTAAACTGTCTTCTTAAGCTACTGCGACCTCCACCGCTCTTCCAAGGGGCATTTAAACCATCTTGTTAAGCTACTGCGACCTGCACGTCTCTTCCAAGGGGCATTTAAACTGTCTTCTTTAGCTTCTGCGACCTGCACGTCTCTTCTAAGGGGCATTTAAACAGTCTTGTTAAGCTACTGCGACTTGCACGTCTCTTCCAAGGTGCATTTAAACCATCTTCTTAAGCTACTGTAACCTCCACCACTTTTCCAAGGGGCATTTAAACCGTCTTGTTAAGCTACTGCGACCTCCACCGCACTACCAAGGGGCTTTGAAAACGCTTTGTTAAGCTACTGCGACCTGCATGTCTCTTCCAAGGGGCATTTAAACCGTCTTGTTAAGCTACTGCGACCTCCACGTCTCTTCCCAGGGGCATTTAAACCGTCTTGTTAAGCTGCTGTGACCTGCATGTCTCTTCCAAGGGGCATTTAAACCATCTTGTTAAGCTACTGCGACCTCCACCGCACTTCCAAGGGGCATTTAAACTGTCTTGTTAAGCTACTGCGACCTGCATGTCTATTCCAAGGCGCAATTAAACCTTCTTTTTAAGCTCCTGCGACTTGCACGTCTCTTCCAAGGGGCTTTTAAACCGTCTTGTTAAGCTACTGCGACCTGCATGTCTCTTCCAAGGGTCATTTAAACCGTCTTGTTAAGCCTCTGCGACCTGCACGTCTTTTCCAAGGGGCATTTAAACCGTCTTGTTAAGCTACTGCGACCTGCATGTCTATTCCAAGGGGCATTTAAACCTTCGTGTTAAGCTACTGCGACCTCCACCGCTTTTCCAAGGGGCATTTAAACCGTTTTTTTATGCTACTGCGACCTGCACTTCTCTTCCAAGGCGCATTTAAACCTTCTTTTTAAGCTCCTGCGACCTGCACGTCTTTTCCTAGGGGCATTTAAACAGTCTTGTTAAGCTGCTTCGACATGCATGTTTCTTCCAAGTGGCATTTAAACTGTCTTGTTAAGCTAGTGCGACCTGCACGTCTCTTCCAAGGTGCATTTAAACCGTCTTGTTAAGCTACTGCGACCTGCATGTCTCTTCCCAAGGGGCATTTAATCCGTCTTGTTAAGCTGCTTCGACATGCATGTTTCTTCCAAGTGGCATTTAAACTGTCTTGTTAAGCTACTGCGACCTCCACCGCTCTTTCAAGGGGCATTTAAACTGTCTTGTTAAGCTACTGCGACCTGCACGTCTCTTCCAAGTGGCATTTAAACCGTCTTTTTAAGCTACTGCGACCTGCACGTCTCTTCCAAGGGGCATTTAAACTGTCCTGTTAAGCTACTGCGACCTCCACCTCTCTTACAAGGGGCATTTAAACCATCTTATTAAGCTACTGCGACCTGCACATCTCTTCCAAGGGGCATTTAAACTGTCTTATTATGCTACTGCGACCTGCATGTCTCTTCCAAGGGGCATTTAAACTGTCTTATTATGCTACTGCGACCTGCATGTCTCTTCCAAGGGGCATTTAAACTGTCTTGGCAAGCTACTGCGACCTGCACGTCTCTTCCAAGGGGCATTCAAACTGTCCTGTTAAGCTTCTGCGACCTGCAAGCCTATTCCAGGGGGCATTTAAACCGTCTTGTTAAGCTGCTGCGACCTGCACGTCTCTGCCAAGGGGGATTTAAACCGTCTTGTTAAGCTACTGAGACCTGCACGTCTCTTCCAAGGGGCATTTAAAACGTCTTGTTAAGCTACTGCGACCTGCTCGTCTATTCCAAGGGGCATTTTAACCGTCTTGTTAAGCTACTGCGACCTGCACGTCTCTTCCAAGGCGCATTTAAACCGTCTATTTAAGCTACTGCGACTTGCATGTCTCTTCCAAGGGGCATTTAAACTTTCTTGTTAAGCTACTGTAACCTCCACCACTTTTCCAAGGGGCATTTAAACTGTCTTGTTAAGCTACTGCGACCTGCACGTCTCTTCCAAGGGGCATTTAAACCGTCGTTTTAAGCTACTGCGACCTGCATGTCTCTTCCAAGGGGCAATGAAACCGTCTTGTTAAGCCACTGCTACCTGCATGTCTCTTCCAAGGGGATTTAAACCATTTTGTTAAGCTGCTGCGACCTGAATGTCTCTTCCAAGGGGCATTTAAACCGTCTTGTTAAGCTACTGCGACCTCCACCGCACGTCCATGGGGCATTTAAACCGTCTTGTTAAGCTACTGCGACCTGCACGTCTCTTTCAAGGGGCATTTAAACCGTCTTGTTAAGCTACTGCGACCTCCACCGCTCTTCCCAGCGGCATTTAAACCGTCTTATTAAGCTACTGCAACCTGCACGTCTCTTCCAAGGGGCATTTAAACTGTCTTGTTAAGCTACTGCAACCTCCACCTCTCTTCCAAGGGGCATTTAAAACATCTTATTAAGCTACTGCGACATGAACATCTCTTCCAAGAGGCATTTAAACCGTCTTATTAAGTTACTTCAACCTGCACGTCTCTTCCAAGGGGCATTTAAACCGTCTTGTTAAGGTACTGCGACCTGCACGTCTCTTCCAAGGGCCATTTAAACCATCTTGTTAAGCTACTGCGACCTGCACGTCTCTTCCAAGGCGCATTTAAACCGTCTTTTTAAGCTACTGCGACCAGCATGTCTCTTCCAAGGGGCATTTAAACTGTCTTGTTAAGCTACTGCGATCTGCAAGCCTACTCTAAGGGGCATTTAAACCCTCTTGTTAAGATCCTGTGACCTGCATGTCTCTTCCAAGGGGGATTTAAACCGTCTTGTTAAGCTACTGCTAACTGCACGTCTCTTCCAAGGGGCATTTAAATCGTCTTGTTAAGCTACTGCGACCTGCACGTCTCTTTCAAGGGGCAATTAAACTGTCTTGTTAAGCTACTGCGACCTCCACCGCTCTTCCATGGGGCATTTAAACCGTCTTATTAAGCTACTGCAACCTGCACGTCTCTACCAAGTGGCATTTAAACCGTCTTGTTAAGCTACTGCGACCTGCACGTCTCTTCCAAGGGTCATTTAAACTGTCTTGTTAAGCTACTGCGACCTCCACCTCTCTTCCAAGGGGCATTTAAAACATCTTATTAAGCTACTGCGACCTGCACATCTCTTCCAAGAGGCATTTAAACCGTCCTGTTAAGCTACTGCGACCTGCACATCTCTTCCAAGGGAAATTTAAACCGTCTTGTTAAGCTACTGTAACTTGCACTTCTCTTCCAAGGGGCATTTAAACAGTCTTGTTAAGATACTGCGACCTGCACGTCTCTTCCAAGGGGCATTTAAACCATCTTATTAAGCTACTGCGACCTGCATGTCTCTTCCAAGGGACATTTAAAACGTCTTATTAAGCTACTGCGACCTGCACGTCTCTTCCAAGGGGCATTTAAACTGTCTTGTTAAGCTACTGCGACCTGCATGTCTCTTCCAAGGTGTATTTAAACCGTCTTGCTATGCTACTGCGACCTGCACTTCTCTTCCAAGGCGCAATTAAAACTTCTTTTTAAGCTCCTGCGACTTGCACGTCTCTTCCAAGGGGCTTTTAAACCGTCTTGTTAAGCTACTGCGACCTGCATGTCTCTTCCAAGGGTCATTTAAACCGTCTTGTTAAGCCTCTGCGACCTGCACGTCTTTTCCAAGGGGCATTTAAACCGTCTTGTTAAGCTACTGCGACCTGCATGTCTATTCCAAGGGCCATTTAAACCTTCGTGTTAAGCTACTGCGACATCCACCGCTTTTCCAAGGGGCATTTAAACCGTTTTTTTATGCTACTGCGACCTGCACTTCTCTTTCAAGGCGCATTTAAACCTTCTTTTTAAGCTACTGCGACCTGCACGTCTTTTCCTAGGGGCATTTAAACAGTCTTGTTAAGCTGCTTCGACATGCATGTTTCTTCCAAGTGGCATTTAAACTGTCTTGTTAAGCTAGTGCGACCTGCACGTCTCTTCCAAGGTGCATTTAAACCGTCTTGTTAAGCTACTGCGACCTGCATGTCTCTTCCAAGGGGCATTTAATCCGCCTTGTTAAGCTGCTTCGACATGCATGTTTCTTCCAAGTGGCATTTAAACTGTCTTGTTAAGCTACTGCGACCTC
Organism: Phyllobates terribilis; assembly: GCF_046119375.1. Taxonomy (NCBI): domain Eukaryota; kingdom Metazoa; phylum Chordata; class Amphibia; order Anura; family Dendrobatidae; genus Phyllobates; species Phyllobates terribilis. The sequence goes on from NW_027362964.1 coordinate 1,192,326, forward strand.
TACCGCTCTTTCAAGGGGCATTTAAACTGTCTTGTAAAGCTACTGCGACCTGCACTTCTCTTCCAAGGTGCATTTAAACCGTCTTGTTAAGCTACTGCGACCTGCATGTCTCTTCCAAGGGGCATTTAATCCGCCTTGTTAAGCTGCTTCGACATGCATGTTTCTTCCAAGTGGCATTTAAACTGTCTTGTTAAGCTACTGCGACCTCTACCGCTCTTTCAAGGGGCATTTAAACTGTCTTGTTAAGCTACTGCGACCTGCACGTCTCTTCCAAGGGGCATTTAAATCGTCTTGGTAAGCTACTGCGACCTGCATGCCTCTTCCAATGGGCATTTAAACCCTCTTGTTAAGCTACTGCGACCTGCATGTCTCTTCCAAGGGGCATTTAAACTGTCTTCTTAAGCTACTGCGACCTCCACCGCTCTTCCAAGGGGCATTTAAACCATCTTGTTAAGCTACTGCGACCTGCACGTCTCTTCCAAGGGGCATTTAAACTGTCTTCTTTAGCTTCTGCGACCTGCACGTCTCTTCTAAGGGGCATTTAAACAGTCTTGTTAAGCTACTGCGACTTGCACGTCTCTTCCAAGGTGCATTTAAACCATCTTCTTAAGCTACTGTAACCTCCACCACTTTTCCAAGGGGCATTTAAACCGTCTTGTTAAGCTACTGCGACCTCCACCGCACTACCAAGGGGCTTTGAAAACGCTTTGTTAAGCTACTGCGACCTGCATGTCTCTTCCAAGGGGCATTTAAACCGTCTTGTTAAGCTACTGCGACCTCCACGTCTCTTCCCAGGGGCATTTAAACCGTCTTGTTAAGCTGCTGTGACCTGCATGTCTCTTCCAAGGGGCATTTAAACCATCTTGTTAAGCTACTGCGACCTCCACCGCACTTCCAAGGGGCATTTAAACTGTCTTGTTAAGCTACTGCGACCTGCATGTCTATTCCAAGGCGCATTTAAACCTTCTTTTTAAGCTCCTGCGACCTGCACGTCTTTTCCTAGGGGCATTTAAACAGTCTTGTTAAGCTGCTTCGACATGCATGTTTCTTCCAAGTGGCATTTAAACTGTCTTGTTAAGCTAGTGCGACCTGCACGTCTCTTCCAAGGTGCATTTAAACCGTCTTGTTAAGCTACTGCGACCTGCATGTATCTTCCAAGGGGCATTTAAACCGTCTTGTTAAGCTGCTTCGACATGCATGTTTCTTCCAAGTGGCATTTAAACTGTCTTGTTAAGCTACTGCGATCCCACCGCTCTTTCAAGGGGCATTTAAACTGTCTTGTTAAGCTACTGCGACCTGCACGTCTCTTCCAAGGGGCATTTAAATCGTCTTGGTAAGCTACTGCGACCTGCAAGCCTCTTCCAATGGGCATTTAAACCCTCTTGTTAAGCTACTGTGACCTGCATGTCTCTTCCAAGGGGCATTTAAACTGTCTTCTTAAGCTACTGCGACCTCCACCGCTCTTCCAAGGGGCATTTAAACCATCTTGTTAAGCTACTGCGACCTGCATGTCTCTTCCAAGGGGCATTTAAACTGTCTTGTTTAGCTTCTGCAACCTGCACGTCTCTTCTAAGGGGCATTTAAACATTCTTGTTAAGCTACTGCGACTTGCACGTCTCTTCCAAGGGGCATTTAAACCATCTTCTTAAGCTACTGTAACCTCCACCACTTTTCCAAGGGGCATTTAAACCGTCTTGTTAAGCTACTGCGACCTCCACCGCACTACCAAGGGGCTTTTAAAACGCTTTGTTAAGCTACTGCGACCTGCATGTCTCTTCCAAGGGGCATTTAAACCGTCTTGTTAAGCTACTGCGACCTCCACGTCTCTTCCAAGGGGCATTTAAACCGTCTTGTTAAGCTGCTGTGACCTGCATGTCTCTTCCTAGGGGCATTTAAACCATCTTGTTAAGCTACTGCGACCTCCACCGCACTTCCAAGGGGCATTTAAACCGTCTTGTTAAGCTGCTGCGACCTGCACTTCTCTTTCAAGGGGCATTTAAACTATCTTGTTAAGCTACTGCGACCTCCACCGCTCTTCCAAGGGGCATTTAAACCGTCTTGTTTAGCTACTGCGACCTGCACGTCTCTTCCAAGGGGCATTTAAACCGTCTTGTTAAGCTACTGCGACCTGCACGTCTCTTCCAAGGGGCATTTAAACTGTCTTGCTAAGCCACTGCGACCTCCACCTCTCTTCCAAGGGGTATTTAAACCGTCTTATTAAGCTACTGCGACCTGCATTTCTCATCCAAGGGGCATTTAAACTCTCTTGTTAAGCTCCTGCGACCTCCAACACTCTTCCAATAGGCATTTGAACCGTCTTGTTAAGCTACTGCGACCTGCACGTAACTTTCAAGGGGCATGTAAACTGTCTTGTTAAGCTACTGCGACCTCCACCGCTCTTCCAAGGGGCATTTAAACCGTCTTGTTAAGCTACTGCGACCTGCACGTCTCTTCCAAGTGGCATTTAAACCGTCTTTTTAAGCTACTGCGACCTGCACGTCTCTTCCAAGGGGCATTTACACTGTCCTGTTAAGCTACTGCGACCTCCACCTCTCTTACAAGGGGCATTTAAACTATCTTATTAAGCTACTGCGACCTGCACATCTCTTCCAAGGGGCATTTAAACTGTCTTATTATGCTACTGCGACCTGCATGTCTCTACCAAGGGGCGTTTAAACTGTCTTATTATGCTACTGCGACCTGCACGTCTCTTCCAAGGGGCATTTAAACTGTCTTGGTAAGCTACTGCGACCTGCACGTCTCTTCCAAGTGGTATTCAAACCGTCTTGTTAAGCTTCTGCGACCTGCAAGCCTATTCCAAGGGGCATTTAAACCCTCTTGTTAAGCTGCTGCGACCTGCACGTCTCTTCCAAGGGGCATTTAAACCATCTTGTTAAGCTACTGCGACCTGCTCGTCTATTCCAAGGGGCATTTAAACCGTCTTGTTAAGCTACTGCGACCTGCACGTCTCTTCCAAGGCGCATTTAAACCGTCTTTTTAAGCTACTGCGACTTGCATGTCTCTTCCAAGGGGGCATTTAAACTTTCTTGTTAAGCTACTGTAACCTCCACCACTTTTCCAAAGGGCATTTAAACTGTCTTGTTAAGCTACTGCGAACTGCACGTCTCTTCCAAGGGGCATTTAAACCGTCTTGTTAATCTACTGCGACCTGCGCGTCTCTTCCAAGGGGCCTTTAAACCGTCTTGTTAAGCCACTGCTACCTGCACGTCTCTTCCAAGGGGATTTAAACCATCTTGTTAAGCTGCTGCGACCTGCATGTCTCTTCCAAGGGGCATTTAAACCGTCTTGTTTAGCTACTGCGACCTCCACCGCACTTCCAAGGGGCATTTAAACCGTCTTGTTAAGCTACCGCGACCTGCACGTCTCTTTCAAGAGGCATTGAAACTGTGTTGTTAAGCTACTGCGACCTCCACCGCTCTTCCAAGGGGCATTTAAACCGTCTTGTTAAGCTACTGCGACCTGCACGTCTCTTCCAAGGGGGATTTAAACCGTCATGTTAAGCTACTGCGACCTGCACGTCTCTTCCAAGGGCCATTTAAACCATCTTGCTAAGCTACTGTGACCTGCTCGTCTCTTCCAAGGGGCATTTAAACTGTCTTTTAAGCTACTGTAACCACGACCACTTTTACAAGGGGCATTTAAACCATCTTGTTAAGCTACTGCGACCTGCATGTCTCTTCCAGGGGGCATTTAAACCGTCTTGTTAAGCCACTGCGGCCTGCACGTCTCTTCCAAGGGGCATTTAAACCATCTTTTTAAGCTGCTGCGAACTGCATGTCTCTTCCAAGGGGCATTTAAACCATCTTTCTAAGCTACTGCGACCTCCACGTCTCTTCCAAGGGGCATTTAAACAATATTGTTAAGCTACTGCGACCTGCACATCTCTTCCAAGGGACATTTAAACTGTCTTGGTAAGCTACTGCGACCTGCAAGCCTCTTTCAAGGGGCATTTAAACCATCTTGCTAAGCTACTGCGACCTCCACGTCTCTTCCAAGGGGCATTTAAACAATATTGTTAAGCTATTGCGACCTCCATGTCTCTTCCAAGGGGCATTTAAACTGTCTTGTTAAGCTACTGCGACCTCCACCGCTCTTCCAAGGGGCATTTAAACCATCTTGTTAAGCTACTGCGACATGCACCGCTCTTCCAATGGGCATTTAAACCATCCTGTTAAGCCCCTGCGACCTGCACGTCTCTTCCAAGGGGCATTTAAACCGTCTTTTTAAGCTGCTGCGACCTGCATGTCTCTTCCAAAGAGCACTTAAACCATCTTGTTAAGCTACTGCGACCTGCGCATCTCTTCCAAGGGGCATTTAAACCGTCTTGTTAAGCTACTGTAACTTGCACGTCTCTTATAAGGGGCATTTAAACCATCTTGTTAAGCTACTGCGACTTTCACGTCTCTTCCAAGGGGCATTTAAATCGTCTTGTTAATCTACTGTAACCTCCACCACTTTTCCAAGGGGTATTTAAACCGTCTTGTTAAGCTACTGCGACCTGCACGTCTCTTCCAAAGGGCATTTAAACCGTCTTGTTAAGCTGCTGCGACCTGCATGTTTCTTAAAAGGGGTATTTAAACCGTCTTGTTAAGCTACTGCGACCTCCACCGCACTTCCAAGGGGCATTTAAACCGTCTTGTTAAGCTACTGCGACCATCACGTCTCTTCCAAGGGGCATTTAAACTGTCTTGTTAAGCTACTGCAACCTCCACCGCTCTTCCAAGGGGCATTTAAACCGTCTTGTTAAGCTGCTGCGACCTGCATGTTTCTTAAAAGGGGCATTTAAACCGTCTTGTTAAGCTACTGCGACCTCCACCGCACTTCCAAGGGGCATTTAAACTGTCTTGTTAAGCTTCTGTGACCTGCACGTCTCTTCTAAGGCGCATTTAAACTGTCTTGTTAAGCTACTGCGACTTGCACGTCTCTTCCAAGGGGCATTTAAACCGTCTTTTTAAGCTACTGTATCCTCCTCCACTTTTCCTAGGGGCATTTAAACCGTCTTGTTAAGCTACTGTGACCTGCAAGTCTCTTCGAAGGGGCATTTAAAACGCTTTGTTAAGCTACTGCGACCTGCATGTCTCTTCCAAGGGGCATTTAAACCGTCTTGTTAAGCTGCTGCGACCTGCGTGTCTCTTCCAAGGGGCATTGAAACAGTCTTGTTAAGCTACTGCGACCTCCTCCGCACTTCCAAGGGGCATTTAAACTGTCTTGTTAAGCTACTGCGACCTGCACGTCTCTTCCAATTGGTATTTAAACCATCTTGTTAAGCTACTGCGACCTGCACGTCTCTTCCAAGGGGCATTTAAACTGTCTTGTTTATCTACTGCGACCTCCACCTCTCTTCCAAGGGGCATTTAAACCGTCTTATTAAGCAACTGCGACTTGCACATCTCTTACAAGGGGCATTTAAAAAGTCTTATTAAGCTACTGCGACTTGTACGTCTCTTCCAAGGGGCATTTAAACCGTCTTGTTAAGCTACTGCGACCTGCATGTCTCTTCCAAGGGGGATTTAAACAGACTTGTTAAGCTACTACGACCTGCACGTCTCTTCCAAGGGGCATTTAAACCGTCTTTTTAAGCTACTGTGACTTGCACGTCTCTTCCAAGGGGCATTTAAACCGTCTTGTTAAGCTACTGTAACCTCCACCACTTTTCCAAGGGGCATTTAAAACATCTTGGTAAGCTAATGCGGCCTGCAAGCCTATTCCAAGGGGCATTTAAACAGTCTTGTTAACTACTGCGACCTGCACGTCTCTTCCAAGGGGGATTTAAACCATCTTGTTAAGCTACTGCGACCTGCACGTCTCTTCCAAGGGGCATTTAAACCGTCTTGTTAAGCTACTGCGACCTGCTCGTCTCTTCCAAGGGGCATTTAAACCGTCTTGTTAACTACTGCGACCTGCACGTCTCTTCCAAGGGGGATTTAAACCGTCTTGTTAAGCTACTGCGACCTGCACGTCTCTTCCAAGGGGCATTTAAACCGTCTTGTTAAGCTACAGCGACCTGCACGTCTCTTCAAAGGGGCATTTAAACCGTCTTGGTAAGCTACTGCGACCTGCAAGCCTCTTCCAAGGGGCATTTAAACCGTCTTGGTAAGCTACTGCGACCTGTAAGCCTCTTCCAAGGGGCATTTAAACCGTCTTGTTAAGCTACTGCGACCTGCACGTCTCTTTCAAGTGGCATTTAAACTGTCTTGTTAAGCTACTGCGACCTCCACCGCTCTTCCAAGGGACATTTAAACTGTCTTGCTAAGCTACTGCGACCTGCACGTCTCTTCCAAGGGGCATTTAAATAGTATTGGTAAGCTACTGCGACCTGCAAGCCTCTTCCAAGGGGCATTTAAACCCTCTTGTTAAGCTACTGCGACCTGCATGTCTCTTCCAAGGGGCATTTAAACTGTCTTCTTAAGCTACTACGACCTCCACCGCTCTTCCAAGGGGCATTTAAACCATCTTGTTAAGCTACTGCGACCTGCACGTCTCTTCCAAGGGGCATTTAAACTGTCTTGTTTAGCTTCTGCGACTTGCACGTCTCTTCCAAGGGGCATTTACACCGTCTTCTTAAGCTACTGCGACCTGCACATCTCTTCCAAGTGTCATTTAAACCGTCTTGTTAAGCTACTGCGACCTGCAAGTCTCTTCCAAGGGGCATTTAAACTGTCTTGTTAAGCTACTACGACCTCCACCACTTTTCCAAGGGGCATTTAAACCGTCTAGTTAAGCTACTGCAACCTGCACGTCTCTTCCAAGGGGCATTTAAAACGCTTTGTTAAGCCACTGCGACCTGCTTGTCTCTTCCAAGGGGCATTTCAACAGTCTTGTTAAGCTACTGCGACCTCCACGTCTCTTCCAAGGGGCATTTAAACCGTTTTGTTAAGCTGCTGCGACCTGCATGTCTCTTCCAAGGGGCATTTAAACCGTCTTGTTAAGCTACTGCGACCTGCACGTCTCTTCCAAGGGGCATTTAAACTGTCTTGTTAAGCTACTGCGACCTGCACGTCTCTTCCAAGGGGCATTTCAACAGTCTTGTTAAGCTACTGCGACCTGCATGTCTCTTCCAAGGGGCATTTAAACCGTTTTGTTAAGCTACTGTGACCTGCACGTCTCTTCCAAGGGGCATTTAAACCATCTTGTTAAGCTACTGCGACCTGCACGTCTCCTCCATGGGGCATTTAAACCGTCTTGTTAAGCTACTGCGACTTGCACGTCTCTTCCAAGGGACATTTAAACCGTCTTGTTAAGCTACTGCGACCTGTAAGTCTCTTCCAAGGGGCATTTAAACAGTCTTGTTAAGCTGCTGCGACCTGCATGTCTCTTCCAAGGGGCATTTAAACAGTCTTGTTAAGCTGCTGTGACCTGCATGTCTATTCCAAGGGGCATTTAAACTGTCTTGTTAAGCTACTGCGACCTGCACGTCTCTTTCAAGGGGCATTTAAACTGTCTTGATAAGCTACTGTGACCTGCACGTCTCTTCCAAGGGGCATTTAAACCATCTTGTTAAGCTACTGCGACCTGTTTGTCTATTCCAAGGGGCATTTAAACCATTTTGTTAAGCTACTGCGACCTGACCGTCTCTTCCAAGGCGCATTTAAACAGTCTTTTTAAACTACTGCGACCTGCACGTCTCTTCCAAGGGGCATTTAAACTGTCTTGTTAAGCTACTGTAACCTCCACCACTTTTCCAAGGGGCATTTAAACTGTCTTGTTAAGCTAATGCGACCTGCAAGCCCATTATAAGGGGCATTTAAACACTCTTGTTAAGCTACTGCGACCTGCACGTCTCTTCCAAGGGGGATTTAAACCGTCTTGTTAAGCTACTGCGACCTGCACGTGTCTTCAAAGGGGCATTTAAACCGTCTTGGTAAGCTACTGCGACCTGCAAGCCTCTTCCAAGGGGCATTTAAACCGTCTTGTTAAGCTACTGCGACCTGCACGTCTCTTCCAAGTGGCATTTAAACTGTCTTGTTAAGCTACTGCGACCTCCACCGCTCTTCCAAGGGACATTTAAACTGTCTTGCTAAGCTACTGTGACCTGCACGTCTCTTCCAAGGGGCATTTAAATCGTCTTGGTAAGCTACTGCGACCTGCAAGCCTCTTCCAAGGGGCATTTAAACCCTCTTGTTAAGCTACTGCGACCTGCATGTCTCTTCCAAGGGGCATTTAAACTGTCTTCTTAAGCTACTACGACCTCCACCGCTCTTCCAAGGGGCATTTAAACCATCTTGTTAAGCTACTGCGACCTGCACGTCTCTTCCAAGGGGCATTTAAACTGTCTTGTTTAGCTTCTGCGACTTGCACGTCTCTTCCAAGGGGCATTTACACCGTCTTCTTAAGCTACTGCGACCTGCACGTCTCTTCCAAGTGTCATTTAAACCGTCTTGTTAAGCTACTGCGACCTGCAAGTCTCTTCCAAGGGGCATTTAAACTGTCTTGTTAAGCTACTACGACCTCCACCACTTTTCCAAGGGGCATTTAAACCGTCTTGTTAAGCTACTGCAACCTGCACGTCTCTTCCAAGGGGCATTTAAAACGCTTTGTTAAGCTACTGCGTCCTGCATGTCTCTTCCAAGGGGCATTTCAACAGTCTTGTTAAGCTACTGCGACCTCCACGTCTCTTCCAAGGGGCATTTAAACCGTTTTGTTAAGCTGCTGCGACCTGCATGTCTCTTCCAAGGGGCATTTAAACCGTCTTGTTAAGCTACTGCGACCTGCACGTCTCTTCCAAGGGGCATTTAAACTGTCTTGTTAAGCTACTGCGACCTGCACGTCTCTTCCAAGGGGCATTTCAACAGTCTTGTTAAGCTACTGCGACCTGCATGTCTCTTCCAAGGGGCATTTAAACCGTTTTGTTAAGCTACTGTGACCTGCACGTCTCTTCCAAGGGGCATTTAAACCGTCTTGTTAAGCTACTGCGACCTGCACGTCTCCTCCATGGGGCATTTAAACCGTCTTGTTAAGCTACTGCGACTTGCACGTCTCTTCCAATGGACATTTAAACCGTCTTGTTAAGCTACTGCGACCTGTAAGACTCTTCCAATTGGCATTTAAACAGTCTTGTTAAGCTGCTGCGACCTGCATGTCTCTTCCAATGGGCATTTAAACCATCTTGTTAAGCCTCTGCGACCTGCACGTCTCTTCCAAGGGGCATTTAAACCGTCTTTTTAAGCTGCTGCGACCTGCATGTCTCTTCCAAAGAGCAATTAAACCATCTTGTTAAGCTACTGCGACCTGCGCATCTCTTCCAAGGGGCATTTAAACCGTCTTGTTAAGCTACTGTAACTTGCACGTCTCTTATAAGGGGCATTTAAACCATCTTGTTAAGCTACTGTAACCTCCACCACTTTTCCACGGGGCATTTAAACCGTCTTGTTAAGCTACTGCGACCTGCACGTCTCTTCCAAGGGGCATGTAAACCGTCTTGTAAAGCCTCTGCGACCTGCACGTCTTTTCCTAGGGGCATTTAAACAGTCTTGTTAAGCTGCTTCGACCTGCATGTTTCTTCCAAGTGGCATTTAAACTGTCTTGTTAAGCTACTGCGACCTCCACCTCTCTTACAAGGGGCATTTAAACCATCTTATTAAGCTACTGCAACCTGCACATCTCTTCCAAGGGGCATTTAAACTGTCTTATTATGCTACTGCGACCTGCATGTCTCTTCCAAGGGGCGTTTAAACTGTCTTATTATGCTACTGCGACCTGTATGTCTCTTCCAAGGGGCATTTAAACTGTCTTGGTAAGCTACTGCGACCTGCACGTCTCTTCCAAGTGGCATTCAAACCGTCTTGTTAAGCTTCTGCGACCTGCAAGCCTATTCCAAGGGGCATTTAAACCGTCTTCTTAAGCTACTGTAACCTCCACCACTTTTCCAAGGGGCATTTAAACCGTCTTGTTAAGCTACTGCGACCTGCACGTCTCTTCCAAGGGGCATTTAAAATGCTTTGTTAAGCTACTGCGACCTGCATGTCTCTTCCAAGGGACATTTAAACAGTCTTGTTAAGCTACTGCGACCTCCACGTCTCTTCCAAGGGGCATTTAAACCGTCTTGCTAAGCTGCTGCGACCTGCATTTCTCTTCCAAGGGGCATTTAAACCGTCTTGTTAAGCTACTGTAACCTCCACCGCTCTTCCAAGGGGCATTTAAACCATCTTGTTAAGCTACTGCGACCTGCACGTCTCTTCCAAGGGACATTTAAATAGTCTTGGTAAGCTACTGCGACCTGCAAGCCTCTTCCAACGGGCATTTATACCGTCTTGTTAAGCTACTGCGACCTGCACGTCTCTTCCAAGGGGCATTTAAACTGTCTTGTTAAGCTACTGCGACCTCCACCGCTCTTCCAATGGGCATTTAAACCATCTTGTTAAGCTACTGCGACCTGCACGTCTCTTCCAAGGGGCATTTAAACTGTCTTATTAAGCTACTGCGACCTGCACGTCTCTTCCAGGTGACATTTAAATAGTCTTGGTAAGCTATTGCGACCTGCAAGCTTCTTCCAAGGGGCATTTAAATCGTCTTGTTAAGCTACTGTAACCTACACCACTTTTCCAAGGGGCATTTAAACCGTCTTGTTAAGCATCTGCGACCTGCACGTCTCTTCTAAGGGGCATTTAAACAGTCTTGTTAAGCTACTGCGACTTTCACGTCTCTTCCAAGGGGCATTTAAATCGTCTTGTTAATCTACTGTAACCTCCACCACTTTTCCAAGGGGTATTTAAACCGTCTTGTTAAGCTACTGCGACCTGCACGTCTCTTCCAAAGGGCATTTAAACCGTCTTGTTAAGCTGCTGCGACCTGCATGTTTCTTAAAAGGGGTATTTAAACCGTCTTGTTAAGCTACTGCGACCTCCACCGCACTTCCAAGGGGCATTTAAACCGTCTTGTTAAGCTACTGCGACCATCACGTCTCTTCCAAGGGGCATTTAAACTGTCTTGTTAAGCTACTGCAACCTCCACCGCTCTTCCAAGGGGCATTTAAACCGTCTTGTTAAGCTGCTGCGACCTGCATGTTTCTTAAAAGGGGCATTTAAACCGTCTTGTTAAGCTACTGCGACCTCCACCGCACTTCCAAGGGGCATTTAAACTGTCTTGTTAAGCTTCTGTGACCTGCACGTCTCTTCTAAGGCGCATTTAAACTGTCTTGTTAAGCTACTGCGACTTGCACGTCTCTTCCAAGGGGCATTTAAACCGTCTTTTTAAGCTACTGTATCCTCCTCCACTTTTCCTAGGGGCATTTAAACCGTCTTGTTAAGCTACTGTGACCTGCAAGTCTCTTCGAAGGGGCATTTAAAACGCTTTGTTAAGCTACTGCGACCTGCATGTCTCTTCCAAGGGGCATTTAAACCGTCTTGTTAAGCTGCTGCGACCTGCGTGTCTCTTCCAAGGGGCATTGAAACAGTCTTGTTAAGCTACTGCGACCTCCTCCGCACTTCCAAGGGGCATTTAAACTGTCTTGTTAAGCTACTGCGACCTGCAAGTCTCTTCCAATTGGTATTTAAACCATCTTGTTAAGCTACTGCGACCTGCACGACTCTTCCAAGGGGCATTTAAACCGTCTTGTTAAGCTACTGCGACCTGCACGTCTCTTCCAAGTGGCATTTAAACTGTCTCGTTAAGCTACTGCGACCTCCACCGCTCTTCCAAGGGACATTTAAACTGTCTTGCTAAGCTACTGTGACCTGCACGTCTCTTCCAAGGGGCATTTAAATCGTCTTGGTAAGCTACTGCGACCTGCAAGCCTCTTCCAAGGGGCATTTAAACCCTCTTGTTAAGCTACTGCGACCTGCATGTCTCTTCCAAGGGGCATTTAAACTGTCTTCTTAAGCTACTACGACCTCCACCGCTCTTCCAAGGGGCATTTAAACCATCTTGTTAAGCTACTGCGACCTGCACGTCTCTTCCAAGGGGCATTTAAACTGTCTTGTTTAGCTTCTGCGACTTGCACGTCTCTTCCAAGGGGCATTTACACCGTCTTCTTAAGCTACTGTGACCTGCACGTCTCTTCCAAGTGTCATTTAAACCGTCTTGTTAAGCTACTGCGACCTGCAAGTCTCTTCCAAGGGGCATTTAAACTGTCTTGTTAAGCTACTACGACCTCCACCACTTTTCCAAGGGGCATTTAAACCGTCTTGTTAAGCTACTGCAACCTGCACGTCTCTTCCAAGGGGCATTTAAAACGCTTTGTTAAGCTACTGCGTCCTGCATGTCTCTTCCAAGGGGCATTTCAACAGTCTTGTTAAGCTACTGCGACCTCCACGTCTCTTCCAAGGGGCATTTAAACCGTTTTGTTAAGCTGCTGCGACCTGCATGTCTCTTCCAAGGGGCATTTAAACCGTCTTGTTAAGCTACTGCGACCTGCACGTCTCTTCCAAGGGGCATTTAAACTGTCTTGTTAAGCTACTGCGACCTGCACGTCTCTTCCAAGGGGCATTTCAACAGTCTTGTTAAGCTACTGCGACCTGCATGTCTCTTCCAAGGGGCATTTAAACCGTTTTGTTAAGCTACTGTGACCTGCACGTCTGTTCCAAGGGGCATTTAAACCGTCTTGTTAAGCTACTGCGACCTGCACGTCTCCTCCATGGGGCATTTAAACCGTTTTGTTAAGCTACTGCGACTTGCACGTCTCTTCCAATGGACATTTAAACCGTCTTGTTAAGCTACTGCGACCTGCACGTCTCTTCCAAGGGGCATTTAAACTGTCTTATTAAGCTACTGCGACCTGCACGTCTCTTCCAGGTGACATTTAAATAGTCTTGGTAAGCTATTGCGACCTGCAAGCTTCTTCCAAGGGGCATTTAAATCGTCTTGTTAAGCTACTGTAACCTCCACCACTTTTCCAAGGGGCATTTAAACCGTCTTGTTAAACTACTGCGACCTGCACGTCTCTTCCAAGGGGCATTTAAAACGCTTTGTTAAGCTACTGCGACCTGCATGTCTTTTCCAAGGTGCATTTAAACCGTCTTGTTAAGCTACTGCGACCTGCACGTCTCTTCCAAGTGTCATTTAAACCATCTTGTTAAGCTACTGCGACCTGCACGTCTCTTCCAAGGGGCATTTAAACTGTCTTATTAAGCTACTGCGACCTGCACGTCTCTTCCAAGGGACATTTAAATAGTCTTGGTAAGCTACTGCGACCTGCAAGCCTCTTCCAAGGGGCATTTAAATCGTCTTGTTAAGCTACTGTAACCTCCACCACTTTTCCAAGGGGCATTTAAACCGTCTTGTTAAGCTACTGCGACCTTCATGTCTTTTCCAAGGTGCATTTAAACCGTCTTGTTAAGCTACTGCGACCTGCACGTCTCTTCCAAGGGGCATTTAAACGGTCTTGTTAAGCTGCTGCGGCCTGCATGTCTCTTCCAAGTGGCATTTAAACTGTCTTGTTAAGCTACAGCGACCTCCACCGCACTTCCAAGGGGCATTTAAACCATCTTGTTAAGCTACTGCGACCTGCACGTCTCTTCCAATTGTCATTTAAACTGTCTTGTTAAGCATCTGCGACCTGCACGTCTCTTCTAAGGGGCATTTAAACAGTCTTGTTAAGCTACTGTGACTTTCACGTCTCTTCCAAGGGGCATTTAAATCGTCTTGTTAATCTACTGTAACCTCCACCACTTTTCCAAGGGGCATTTAAACCGTCTTGTTAAGCTACTGCGACCTGCACGTCTCTTCCAAAGGGCATTTAAACCGTCTTGTTAAGCTGCTGCGACCTGCATGTTTCTTAAAAGGGGCATTTAAACCGTCTTGTTAAGCTACTGCGACCTCCACCGCACTTCCAAGGGGCATTTAAACCGTCTTGTTAAGCTACTGCGACCATCACGTCTCTTCCAAGGGGCATTTAAACTGTCTTGTTAAGCTACTGCAACCTCCACCGCTCTTCCAAGGGGCATTTAAACCGTCTTGTTAAGCTGCTGCGACCTGCATGTTTCTTAAAAGGGGCATTTAAACCGTCTTGTTAAGCTACTGCGACCTCCACCGCACTTCCAAGGGGCATTTAAACTGTCTTGTTAAGCTTCTGTGACCTGCACGTCTCTTCTAAGGCGCATTTAAACTGTCTTGTTAAGCTACTGCGACTTGCACGTCTCTTCCAAGGGGCATTTAAACCGTCTTTTTAAGCTACTGTATGCTCCTCCACTTTTCCTAGGGGCATTTAAACCGTCTTGTTAAGCTACTGTGACCTGCACGTCTCTTCGAAGGGGCATTTAAAACGCTTTGTTAAGCTACTGCGACCTGCATGTCTCTTCCAAGGGGCATTTAAACCGTCTTGTTAAGCTGCTGCGACCTGCGTGTCTCTTCCAAGGGGCATTGAAACAGTCTTGTTAAGATACTGCGACCTCCTCCGCACTTCCAAGGGGCATTTAAACCGTCTTGTTAAGCTACTGCGACCTGCAAGTCTCTTCCAATTGGTATTTAAACCATCTTGTTAAGCTACTGCGACCTGCACGACTCTTCCAAGGGGCATTTAAACTGTCTTGTTTATCTACTGCGACCTCCACCTCTCTTCCAAGGGGCATTTAAACCGTCTTATTAAGCAACTGCGACTTGCACATCTCTTCCAAGGGGCATTTAAAAAGTCTTATTAAGCTACTGCGACTTGTACGTCTCTTCCAAGGGGCATTTAAACCGTCTTGTTAAGCTACTGCGACCTGCATGTCTCTTCCAAGGGGGATTTAAACCGACTTGTTAAGCTACTACGACCTGCACGTCTCTTCCAAGGGGCATTTAAACCGTCTTTTTAAGCTACTGTGACTTGCACGTCTCTTCCAAGGGACATTTAAACCGTCTTGTTAAGCTACTGTAACCTCCACCACTTTTCCAAGGGGCATTTAAAACATCTTGGTAAGCTAATGCGGCCTGCAAGCCTATTCCAAGGGGCATTTAAACACTCTTGTTAACTACTGCGACCTGCACGTCTCTTCCAAGGGGGATTTAAACCGTCTTGTTAAGCTACTGCGACCTGCACGTCTCTTCCAAGGGGCATTTAAACCGTCTTGTTAAGCTACTGCGACCTGCTCGTCTCTTCCAAGGGGCATTTAAACCGTCTTGTTAACTACTGCGACCTGCACGTCTCTTCCAAGGGGGATTTAAACCGTCTTGTTAAGCTACTGCGACATGCACGTCTCTTCCAAGGGGCATTTAAACCGTCTTGTTAAGCTACTGCGACCTGCAAGTCTCTTCCAAGGGGCATTTAAACTGTCTTGTTAAGCTACTACGACCTCCACCACTTTTCCAAGGGGCATTTAAACCGTCTTGTTAAGCTACTGCAACCTGCACGTCTCTTCCAAGGGGCATTTAAAACGCTTTGTTAAGCTACTGCGACCTGCATGTCTCTTCCAAGGGGCATTTCAACAGTCTTGTTAAGCTACTGCGACCTCCACGTCTCTTCCAAGGGGCATTTAAACCGTTTCGTTAAGCTGCTGCGACCTGCATGTCTCTTCCAAGGGGCATGTAAACCGTCTTGTTAAGCTACTGCGACCTGCACGTCTCTTCCAAGGGGCATTTAAACTGTCTTGTTAAGCTACTGCGACCTGCACGTCTCTTCCAAGGGGCATTTCAACAGTCTTGTTAAGCTACTGCGACCTGCATGTCTCTTCCAAGGGGCATTTAAACCGTTTTGTTAAGCTACTGTGACCTGCACGTCTCTTCCAAGGGGCATTTAAACCGTCTTGTTAAGCTACTGCGACCTGCACGTCTCCTCCATGGGGCATTTAAACCGTCTTGTTAAGCTACTGCGACTTGCACGTCTCTTCCAAGGGACATTTAAACCGTCTTGTTAAGCTACTGCGACCTGTAAGTCTCTTCCAAGGGGCATTTAAACAGTCTTGTTAAGCTGCTGCGACCTGCATGTCTCTTCCAAGGGGCATTTAAACAGTCTTGTTAAGCTGCTGTGACCTGCATGTCTATTCCAAGGGGCATTTAAACTGTCTTGTTAAGCTACTGCGACCTGCACGTCTCTTTCAAGGGGCATTTCAACTGTCTTGATAAGCTACTGTGACCTGCACGTCTCTTCCAAGGGGCATTTAAACCATCTTGTTAAGCTACTGCGACCTGCTTGTCTATTCCAAGGGGCATTTAAACCATCTTGTTAAGCTACTGCGACCTGAACGTCTCTTCCAAGGCGCATTTAAACAGTCTTTTTAAACTACTGCGACCTGCACGTCTCTTCCAAGGGGCATTTAAACTGTCTTGTTAAGCTACTGTAACCTCCACCACTTTTCCAAGGGGCATTTAAACTGTCTTGTTAAGCTAATGCGACCTGCAAGCCTATTATAAGGGGCATTTAAACACTCTTGTTAAGCTACTGCGACCTGCACGTCTCTTCCAAGGGGGATTTAAACCGTCTTGTTAAGCTACTGCGACCTGCACGTCTCTTCAAAGGGGCATTTAAACCGTCTTGGTAAGCTACTGCGACCTGCAAGCCTCTTCCAAGGGGCATTTAAACCGTCTTGATAAGCTACTGCGACCTGCACGTCTCTTCCAAGTGGCATTTAAACTGTCTTGTTAAGCTACTGCGACCTCCACCGCTCTTCCAAGGGACATTTAAACTGTCTTGCTAAGCTACTGCGACCTGCACGTCTCTTCCAAGGGGCATTTAAATCGTCTTGGTAAGCTACTGCGACCTGCAAGCCTCTTCCAAGGGGCATTTAAACCCTCTTGTTAAGCTACTGCGACCTGCATGTCTCTTCCAAGGGGCATTTAAACTGTCTTCTTAAGCTACTACGACCTCCACCGCTCTTCCAAGGGGCATTTAAACCATCTTGTTAAGCTACTGCGACCTGCACGTCTCTTCCAAGGGGCATTTAAACTGTCTTGTTTAGCTTCTGCGACTTGCACGTCTCTTCCAAGGGGCATTTACACCGTCTTCTTAAGCTACTGCGACCTGCACGTCTCTTCCAAGTGTCATTTAAACCGTCTTGTTAAGCTACTGCGACCTGCAAGTCTCTTCCAAGGGGCATTTAAACTGTCTTGTTAAGCCACTACGACCTCCACCACTTTTCCAAGGGGCATTTAAACCGTCTTGTTAAGCTACTGCAACCTGCACGTCTCTTCCAAGGGGCATTTAAAACGCTTTGTTAAGCTACTGCGTCCTGCATGTCTCTTCCAAGGGGCATTTCAACAGTCTTGTTAAGCTACTGCGACCTCCACGTCTCTTCCAAGGGGCATTTAAACCGTTTTGTTAAGCTGCTGCGACCTGCATGTCTCTTCCAAGGGGCATTTAAACCGTCTTGTTAAGCTACTGCGACCTGCACGTCTCTTCCAAGGGGCATTTAAACTGTCTTGTTAAGCTACTGCGACCTGCACGTCTCTTCCAAGGGGCATTTCAACAGTCTTGTTAAGCTACTGCGACCTGCATGTCTCTTCCAAGGGGCATTTAAACCGTTTTGTTAAGCTACTGTGACCTGCACGTCTCTTCCAAGGGGCATTTAAACCGTCTTGTTAAGCTACTGCGACCTGCACGTCTCCTCCATGGGGCATTTAAACCGTCTTGTTAAGCTACTGCGACTTGCACGTCTCTTCCAATGGACATTTAAACCGTCTTGTTAAGCTACTGCGACCTGTAAGACTCTTCCAAGGGGCATTTAAACAGTCTTGTTAAGTTGCTGCGACCTGCATGTCTCTTCCAATGGGCATTTAAACCATCTTGTTAAGCCTCTGCGACCTGCACGTCTCTTCCAAGGGGCATTTAAACAGTCTTTTTAAGCTGCTGCGACCTGCATGTCTCTTCCAAAGAGCACTTAAACCATCTTGTTAAGCTACTGCGACCTGCGCATCTCTTCCAAGGGGCATTTAAACCGTCTTGTTAAGCTACTGTAACTTGCACGTCTCTTATAAGGGGCATTTAAACCATCTTGTTAAGCTACTGTAACCTCCACCACTTTTCCACGGGGCATTTAAACCGTCTTGTTAAGCTACTGCGACCTGCACGTCTCTTCCAAGGGGCATGTAAACCGTCTTGTTAAGCCTCTGCGACCTGCACGTCTTTTCCTAGGGGCATTTAAACAGTCTTGTTAAGCTGCTTCGACCTGCATGTTTCTTCCAAGTGGCATTTAAACTGTCTTGTTAAGCTACTGCGACCTCCACCTCTCTTACAAGGGGCATTTAAACCATCTTATTAAGCTACTGCGACCTGCACATCTCTTCCAAGGGGCATTTAAACTGTCTTATTATGCTACTGCGACCTGCATGTCTCTTCCAAGGGGCGTTTAAACTGTCTTATTATGCTACTGCGACCTGTATGTCTCTTCCAAGGGGCATTTAAACTGTCTTGGTAAGCTACTGCGACCTGCACGTCTCTTCCAAGTGGCATTCAAACCGTCTTGTTAAGCTTCTGCGACCTGCAAGCCTATTCCAAGGGGCATTTAAACCGTCTTCTTAAGCTACTGTAACCTCCACCACTTTTCCAAGGGGCATTTAAACCGTCTTGTTAAGCTACTGCGACCTGAACGTCTCTTCCAAGGGGCATTTAAAATGCTTTGTTAAGCTACTGCGACCTGCATGTCTCTTCCAAGGGACATTTAAACAGTCTTGTTAAGCTACTGCGACCTCCACGTCTCTTCCAAGGGGCATTTAAACCGTCTTGCTAAGCTGCTGCGACCTGCATTTCTCTTCCAAGGGGCATTTAAACCGTCTTGTTAAGCTACTGTAACCTCCACCGCTCTTCCAAGGGGCATTTAAACCGTCTTGTTAAGCTACTGCGACCTGCACGTCTCTTCCAAGGGACATTTAAATAGTCTTGGTAAGCTACTGCGACCTGCAAGCCTCTTCCAACGGGCATTTATACCGTCTTGTTAAGCTACTGCGACTTGCACGTCTCTTCCAAGGGGCATTAAAACTGTCTTGTTAAGCTACTGCGACCTCCACCGCTCTTCCAATGGGCATTTAAACCATCTTGTTAAGCTACTGCGACCTGCACGTCTCTTCCAAGGGGCATTTAAACTGTCTTATTAAGCTACTGCGACCTGCACGTCTCTTCCAAGGGACATTTAAATAGTCTTGGTAAGCTACTGCGACCTGCAAGCCTCTTCCAAGGGGCATTTAAATCGTCTTGTTAAGCTACTGTAACCTCCACCACTTTTCCAAGGGGCATTTAAACCGTCTTGTTAAGCTACTGCGACCTTCATGTCTTTTCCAAGGTGCATTTAAATCGTCTTGTTAAGCTACTGCGACCTGCACGTCTCTTCCAAGGGGCATTTAAACGGTCTTGTTAAGCTGCTGCGGCCTGCATGTCTCATCCAAGTGGCATTTAAACTGTCTTGTTAAGCTACAGCGACCTCCACCGCACTTCCAAGGGGCATTTAAACCATCTTGTTAAGCTACTGCGACCTGCACGTCTCTTCCAAGGGGCATTTAAACTGTCTTGTTAAGCATCTGCGACCTGCACGTCTCTTCCAAGGGGCATTTAAAATGCTTTGTTAAGCTACTGCGACCTGCATGTCTCTTCCAAGGGACATTTAAACAGTCTTGTTAAGCTACTGCGACCTCCACGTCTCTTCCAAGGGGCATTTAAACCGTCTTGCTAAGCTGCTGCGACCTGCATTTCTCTTCCAAGGTGCATTTAAACCGTCTTGTTAAGCTACTGTAACCTCCACCGCTCTTCCAAGGGGCATTTAAACCGTCTTGTTAAGCTACTGCGACCTGCACGTCTCTTCCAAGGGACATTTAAATAGTCTTGGTAAGCTACTGCGACCTGCAAGCCTCTTCCAACGGGCATTTATACCGTCTTGTTAAGCTACTGCGACTTGCACGTCTCTTCCAAGGGGCATTAAAACTGTCTTGTTAAGCTTCTGCGACCTCCACCACTCTTCCAATGGGCATTTAAACCATCTTGTTAAGCTACTGCGACCTGCACGTCTCTTCCAAGGGGCATTTAAACTGTCTTATTAAGCTACTGCGACCTGCACGTCTCTTCCAAGGGACATTTAAATAGTCTTGGTAAGCTACTGCGACCTGCAAGCCTCTTCCAAGGGGCATTTAAATCATCTTGTTAAGCTACTGTAACCTCCACCACTTTTCCAAGGGGCATTTAAACCGTCTTGTTAAGCTACTGCGACCTTCATGTCTTTTCCAAGGTGCATTTAAACCGTCTTGTTAAGCTACTGCGACCTGCACGTCTCTTCCAAGGGGCATTTAAACGGTCTTGTTAAGCTGCTGCGGCCTGCATGTCTCATCCAAGTGGCATTTAAACTGTCTTGTTAAGCTACAGCGACCTCCACCGCACTTCCAAGGGGCATTTAAACCATCTTGTTAAGCTACTGCGACCTGCACGTCTCTTCCAAGGGGCATTTAAACTGTCTTGTTAAGCATCTGCGACCTGCACGTCTCTTCTAAGGGGCATTTAAACAGTCTTGTTAAGCTACTGCGACTTTCACGTCTCTTCCAAGGCGCATTTAAATCGTCTTGTTAATCTACTGTAACCTCCACCACTTTTCCAAGGGGCATTTAAACCGTCTTGTTAAGCTACTGCGACCTGCACGTCTCTTCCAAAGGGCATTTAAACCGTCTTGTTAAGCTGCTGCGACCTGCATGTTTCTTAAAAGGGGCATTTAAACCGTCTTGTTAAGCTACTGCGACCTCCACCGCACTTCCAAGGGGCATTTAAACCGTCTTGTTAAGCTACTGCGACCATCACGTCTCTTCCAAGGGGCATTTAAACTGTCTTGTTAAGCTACTGCAACCTCCACCGCTCTTCCAAGGGGCATTTAAACCGTCTTGTTAAGCTGCTGCGACCTGCATGTTTCTTAAAAGGGGCATTTAAACCGTCTTGTTAAGCTACAGCGACCTCCACCGCACTTCCAAGGGGCATTTAAACTGTCTTGTTAAGCTTCTGTGACCTGCACGTCTCTTCTAAGGCGCATTTAAACTGTCTTGTTAAGCTACTGCGACTTGCACGTCTCTTCCAAGGGGCATTTAAACCGTCTTTTTAAGCTACTGTATCCTCCTCCACTTTTCCTAGGGGCATTTAAACTGTCTTGTTAAGCTACTTTGACCTGCACGTCTCTTCGAAGGGGCATTTAAAACGCTTTGTTAAGCTACTGCGACCTGCATGTCTCTTCCAAGGGGCATTTAAACCGTCTTGTTAAGCTGCTGCGACCTGCGTGTCTCTTCCAAGGGGCATTGAAACAGTCTTGTTAAGCTACTGCGACCTCCTCCGCACTTCCAAGGGGCATTTAAACCGTCTTGTTAAGCTACTGCGACCTGCAAGTCTCTTCCAATTGGTATTTAAACCATCTTGTTAAGCTACTGCGACCTGCACGACTCTTCCAAGGGGCATTTAAACTGTCTTGTTTATCTACTGCGACCTCCACCTCTCTTCCAAGGGGCATTTAAACCGTCTTATTAAGCAACTGCGACTTGCACATCTCTTCCAAGGGGCATTTAAAAAGTCTTATTAAGCTACTGCGACTTGTACGTCTCTTCCAAGGGGCATTTAAACCGTCTTGTTAAGCTACTGCGACCTCCACGTCTCTTCCAAGGGGGATTTAAACCGACTTGTTAAGCTACTACGACCTGCACGTCTCTTCCAAGGGGCATTTAAACCGTCTTTTTAAGCTACTGTGACTTGCACGTCTCTTCCAAGGGACATTTAAACCGTCTTGTTAAGCTACTGTAACCTCCACCACTTTTCCAAAGGGCATTTAAAACATCTTGGTAAGCTAATGCGGCCTGCAAGCCTTTTCCAAGGGGCCCTTAAACATTCTTGTTAACTACTGCGACCTGCACGTCTCTTCCAAGGGGGATTTAAACCGTTTGTTAAGCTACTGCGACCTGCACGTCTCTTCCAAGGGGCATTTAAACCGTCTTGTTAAGCTACTGCGACCTGCTCGTCTCTTCCAAGGGGCATTTAAACCGTCTTGTTAACTACTGCGACCTGCACGTCTCTTCCAAGGGGGATTTAAACCGTCTTGTTAAGCTACTGCGACCTGCACGTCTCTTCCAAGGGGCATTTAAACCATCTTGTTAAGCTACTGCGACCTGCACGTCTCTTCCAAGGGGCATTTAAACCGTCTTTTTAAGCTACAGCGACCTGCACGTCTCTTCAAAGGGGCATTTAAACCGTCTTGGTAAGCTACTGCGACCTGCAAGCCTCTTCCAAGGGGCATTTAAACCGTCTTGTTAAGCTACTGCGACCTGCACGTATCTTCCAAGGGGCATTTAAACCGTTTTGTTAAGCTACTGTGACCTGCACGTCTCTTCCAAGGGGCATTTAAACCGTCTTGTTAAGCTACTGCGACCTGCACGTCTGCTCCTTGGGGCATTTAAACCGTCTTGTTAAGCTACTGCGACTTGCACGTCTCTTCCAAGGGACATTTAAACCGTCTTGTTAAGCTACTACGACCTGTAAGTCTCTTCCAAGGGGCATTTAAACAGTCTTGTTAAGCTGCTGCGACCTTCCTGTCTCTTCCAAGGGGCATTTAAACAGTCTTGTTAAGCTGCTGTGACCTGCATGTCTATTCCAAGGGGCATTTAAACTGTCTTGTTAAGCTACTGCGACCTGCACGTCTCTTTCAAGGGGCATTTAAACTGTCTTGATAAGCTACTGTGACCTGCATGTCTCTTCCAAGGGGCATTTAAACCATCTTGTTAAGCTACTGCGACCTGCTTGTCTATTCCAAGGGGCATTTAAACCATCTTGTTAAGCTACTGCGACCTGAACGTCTCTTCCAAGGCGCATTTAAACAGTCTTTTTAAACTACTGCGACCTGCACGTCTCTTCCAAGGGGCATTTAAACTGTCTTGTTAAGCTACTGTAACCTCCACCACTTTTCCAAGGGGCATTTAAACTGTCTTGTTAAGCTAATGCGACCTGCAAGCCTATTATAAGGGGCATTTAAACACTCTTGTTAAGCTACTGCGACCTGCATGTCTCTTCCAAGGGGCATTTAAACCGTCTTGTTAAGCTACTGCGACCTGCACGTCTCTTCCAAGGGGCATTTAAACTGTCTTGTTAAGCTACTGCGACCTGCACGTCTCTTCCAAGGGGCATTTCAACAGTCTTGTTAAGCTACTGCGACCTGCATGTCTCTTCCAAGGGGCATTTAAACCGTTTTGTTAAGCTACTGTGACCTGCACGTCTCTTCCAAGGGGCATTTAAACCGTCTTGTTAAGCTACTGCGACCTGCACGTCTCCTCCATGGGGCATTTAAACCGTCTTGTTAAGCTACTGCGACTTGCACGTCTCTTCCAAGGGACATTTAAACCGTCTTGTTAAGCTACTGCGACCTGTAAGACTCTTCCAAGGGGCATTTAAACAGTCTTGTTAAGCTGCTGCGACCTGCATGTCTCTTCCAAGGGGCATTTAAACAGTCTTGTTAAGCTGCTGTGACCTGCATGTCTATTCCAAGGGGCATTTTAACTGTCTTGTTAAGCTACTGTGACCTGCACGTCTCTTTCAAGGGGCATTTAAACTGTCTTGATAAGCTACTGTGACCTGCACGTCTCTTCCAAGGGGCATTTAAACCATCTTGTTAAGCTACTGCGACCTGCTTGTCTATTCCAAGGGGAATTTAAACCATCTTGTTAAGCTACTGCGACCTGAACGTCTCTTCCAAGGCGCATTTAAACAGTCTTTTTAAACTACTGCGACCTGCACGTCTCTTCCAAGGGGCATTTAAACTGTCTTGTTAAGCTACTGTAACCTCCACCACTTTTCCAAGGGGCATTTAAACTGTCTTGTTAAGCTAATGCGACTTGCAAGCCTATTATAAGGGGCATTTAAACACTCTTGTTAAGCTACTGCGACCTGCACGTCTCTTCCAAGGAGGATTTAAACCGTCTTGTTAAGCTACTGCGACCTGCACGTCTCTTCTAAGGGGCATATAAACCGTCTTGTTAAGCTACTGCGACCTGATCGTCTCTTCCAAGGCGCATTTAAACCGTCTTTTTAAGCTTCTGCGACTTGTACGTCTCTTCCTAGGGGCATTTAAACCGTCTTGTTAAGCTCCTGTAAGCTCCACCACTTTTCCAAGGGGCATTTAAACCGTCTTGTTAAGCTACTGCGACCTGCACGTCTCTTCCAAGGGGCATTTAAACCTTCTTGTTAAGCTACTGCGACCTGCACGTCTCTTCCAAGGGGCAATTAAACCGTCTTGGTAAGCTTCTACGACCTGCAAGCCTCTTCCAAGGGGCATTTACACCCTCTTGTTAAGCTACTGCGACCTACACGTCTCTTCCAAGGGGCATTTAAACCATCTTGTTAAGCTACTGCGACCTGCACGTCTCTTCTAAGGGGGATTTTAACTGTCTTGTTAAGCCTCTGCGACTTGCACGTCTCTTCCAAGGGGCATTTAAACAATCTTGGTAAGCTACTGCGACCTGCACGTCTCTTCCAAGGCGCATTTAAACCGCCTTTTTAAGCTACTGCGACTTGCACGTCTCTTCCAAGGGGCATTTAAACTGTCTTGTTAAGCTACTGCGACATTCACCGCTCTTTCAAGGGGCATTTAAACTGTTTTGGTAAGCTACTGCGACCTGCAAGCCTCTTCCAAGGGGCATTTAAATCATCATGTTAAGCTACTGTGACCTCCACCGCTCTTCCAAGGGGCACTTAAACTGTCTTGTTAAGCTACTGCGACCTGCAAGCCTCTTCCAAGGGGCATTTAAGCAGTCTTGTTAAGCTGCTGCGACCTGCTCGTCTCTTCCAAGGGGCATTTAAACCATCTTGTTAAGCTACTGCGACCTGCATGTCTCTTCCAAGGGCCATTTAAACCGTCTTTTTAAGCTACTGTAACCTCCACCACTTTTCCAAGTGGCATTTAAACCATCTTGTTAAGCTACTACGACCTGCATGTCTCTTCCAAGGGGCATTTAAAACATCTTGTTAAGCTACTGCGAACTGAACGTCTTTTCCAAGGGGCATTTAAACCGTCTTGTTACGCTACTGCGACCTCCACCGATCTTCCAAGGGGCATTTAAACCATCTTGTTAAGCTACTGCGACCTGCACGTCTCTTGCAAGGGGCATTTAAACCGTCTTGTTAAGCTACTGCGACCTGCACGTCTCTTCCAAGGGGTATTTAAATCGTCTTGTTAAGCTACTGCGACATGCACGTCTCTTCCAAGGGGCATTTAAACCGTCTTATTAAGCTACTGCGACCTGCATGTCTCTTCAAAGGGGCATTTAAATTGTCTTGTTAAGCTACTGCGACCTCCACCTCTCTTCCAAGGGGCAATTCAACCGTCTTGTTAAGCTACTGCGACCTGCACGTCTCTTCCAAGGGCATTTAAACCATCTTGTTAAGCTTCTGCGACCTGCATGTCTCTTCCAAGGGGCATTTAAACCGTCTTGTTAAGCTACTGCGACCTGCATGTCTCTTCCAAGGGGCATTTAAAACGCTTTGTTAAGCTACTGCGACCTGCATGTCTCTGTTAAAGGGCATTTAAAGGGCTTTGTTAAGCTACTGCGACCTGCATGTCTCTTCCAAAGGGCATTTAAACCGTCTTTTTAAGCTACTGCGACCTGTACGTCTCTTCCAAGGTGCATTTAAACTGTCTTGTTAAGCTACTGCGACCTCCACCTCTCTTCCAAGAGGCATTTAAACCATCTTGTTAAGCTCCTGCGACCTCCACCTCTCATCCAAGGGGCATTTAAAGCGTCTTGTTAAGCTTCTGCGACCTGCTCGTCTCTTCCAAGGGGCATTTAAACCGTCTTGTTAAGCTTCTGTAACCTCCACCACTTTTCCAAGGGGCATCTAAACCGTCTTGTTAAGCTACTGCGACCTGCATGTCTCTTCCAAGGGGCATTTAAACCATCTTGTTAAGTTACTGCGACCTGCACGTCTCTTCCAAGGGGCATTTAAACTGTCTTGTTAAGCATCTGCGACCTGCTCGTCTCTTCCAATTGGCATTTAAACCGTCTTGTTAAGCTACTGCGACCTGCAAGTCTCTTCCAAGGGGCATTTAAACTGTCTTGTTAAGCTACTGCAACCTCCACCACACTTCCAAGGGGCATTTAAAGCGTCTTGTTAAGCTTCTGCGACCTGCACGTCTCTTCCAAGGGGCATTTAAACCGTCTTGTTAAGCTACTGCGACCTGCAAGTCTCTTCCAAGGCGCATTTAAACCGTCTTTTTAAGCTACTGTGACTTGAACGTCTCTTCCAAGGGGCATTTAAACCGTCTTGTTAAGCTATTGTAACCTCCACCACTATTCCAAGGGGCATCTCAACAATCTTGTTAAGCTACTGCGACCTGCAAGTCTCTTCCAAGGGTCATTTAAACCCTCTTGTTAAGCTCCTGCGACATGCACGTCTCTTGAAAGGGGCATTTAAACTGTCTTGTTATGCTACTGCGACCTCCACCTCTCTTCCATGGGGCATTTAAACCGTCTTACTAAGCTACTGCGACCTGCACATCTCTTCCAAGGAGCATTTAAATCGTCTTTTTAAGCTACTGTGACTTGAACTTCTCTTCCAAGGGGCATTTAAACTGTCTGGTTAAGCTACTGTAACCTCCACCACTTTTACAAGGGGAATCTCAACAGTCTTGTTAAGCTACTGCTACCTGCACGTCTCTTCCAAGGGGACATTTAAACAGTCTTGTTAAGCTACTGCGACCTGCATGTCTCTTCCAAGGGGCATTTAAACCGTCTTGTTAAGCTACTGCGACCTCCACCGCTCTTCCAAGGGGCATTTAAACCCTCTTGTTAAGCTCCTGCGACCTGCACGTCTCTTGAAAGGGGCAATTAAACCCTCTTGTTAAGCTACTGCGACCTGCAAGTCTCTTCCAAGGGGCATTTAAACTGTCTTGTTAAGCTACTGCGACCTCCACCTCTATTCCAAGGGGCATTTAAAGCGTCTTGTTAAGCTTCTGCGACCTGCACTTCTCTTCCAAGGCGCATTTAAACCTTCTTTTTAAGCTCCTGCGACTTGATTGTCTCTTGTTAAGCTACTGTAACCTCCACCACTTTTCCAAGGGGCATTTAAACCGTCTTTTAAGCTACTGCGACTTGCACTTCTCTTCCAAGGGGCTTTTAAACTGTCTTGTTAAGCTACGGCGACCTGCATGCCTCTTCCAAGGGTCATTTAAACTGTTTTGTTAAGCCTCTGCGACCTGCACGTCTCTTCCAAGGGGCATTTAAACCGTCTTTTTAAGCTGCTGCGACCTGCATGTCTCTTCCAAGGTGCAATTAAACCATCGTGTTAAGCTACTGCGACCTCCACCGCTCTTCCAAGGGGCATTTAAACCATATTGTTAAGCTACTGCGACCTGCACGTCTCTTCCAAGGGGGATTTAAACCGTCTTGTTAAGCTACTGTGACCTGCACGTCTCTTCCAAGGGCCATTTAAACCGTCTTGTTAAGCTACTGCGACCTGCACGTCTCTTCCGAGGGGCATTTAAACCGTCTAGTTAAGCTACTGCGACCTGCACGTCTCTTCCAAGGCGCATTTAAACCGTCTTTTTAAGCTACTGCAACTTGCACGTCTCTTCCAAGGGGCATTTAAACTGTCTTGTTAAGCTACTGCGACCTGCAAGCCTATTCTAAGGGGCATTTAAACCCTCTTGTTAAGATACTGCGACCTGCACTTCTCTTCCAAGGGGGATTTAAACCGTCTTGTTAAGCAACTACGACCTGCTCGTCTCTTCCAAGGGGCATTTAAACCGTCTTGTTAAGCAACTGTGACCTGCATGTCTCTTCCAAGCCCAATTTAAACCGTCTTGTTAAGCTACTGCGACCTACTCGTCTCTTCCAAGGGGCATGTAAACCTTCTTTTTAAGCTACTGCGACCTGCATGTCTCTTCCAAGGGGGATTTAAACCGTCTTGTTAAGCTACTGCGACCTGCACGTCTCTTCCAAGGGGCATTTAAACCGTCTTGTTAAGCTACTGCTACCTGCACGTCTCTTCCAAGGGGCATTTAAACCGTCTTGTTAAGCTACTGCTACCTGCACGTCTCTTCCAAGGGGCATTTAAACCGTCTTGTTAAGCTACTGCGACCTGCAAGTCTCTTCCAAGGGGCATTTAAACTGTCTTGTTAAGCTACTGCAACCTCCACCACACTTCCAAGGGGCATTTAAAGCGTCTGGTTAAGCTTCTGCGACCTGCTGGTCTCTTCCAAGGGGCATTTAAACCGTCTTGTTAAGCTACTGCGACCTGCAAGTCTCTTCCAAGGCGCATTTAAACCGTCTTTTTAAGCTACTGTGACTTGAACGTCTCTTCCAAGGGGCATTTAAACCGTCTTGTTAAGCTACTGTAACCTCCACCACTATTCCAAGGGGCATCTCAACAATCTTGTTAAGCTACTGCGACCTGCAAGTCTCTTCCAAGGGTCATTTAAACCCTCTTGTTAAGCTCCTGCGACATGCACGTCTCTTGAAAGGGGCATTTATACCCTCTTGTTAAGCTACTGTTACCTGCACGTCTCTTCCAAGGGGCATTTAAACTGTCTTGTTATGCTACTGCGACCTCCACCTCTCTTCCAAGGGGCATTTAAACCGTCTTATTAAGCTACTGCGACCTGCACATCTCTTCCAAGGCGCATTTAAATCGTCTTTTTAAGCTACTGTGACTTGAACTTCTCTTCCAAGGGGCATTTAAACTGTCTTGTTAAGCTACTGTAACCTCCACCACTTTTCCAAGGGGCATCTCAACAGTCTTGTTAAGCTACTGCTACCTGCACGTCTCTTCCAAGGGGCATTTAAACAGTCTTGTTAAGCTACTGCGACCTGCATGTCTCTTCCAAGGGGCATTTAATCCGTCTTGTTAAGCTACTGCGACCGCCACCGCTCTTCCAAGGGGCATTTAAACCATCTTGTTAAGCTATTGCGACCTGCACGTCTCTTCCAAGGGGCATTTAAACCCTCTTGTTAAGCTCCTGCGACCTGCACGTCTCTTGAAAGGGGCAATTAAACCCTCTTGTTAAGCTACTGCGACCTGGACGTCTCTTCCAAGGGGCATTTAAACTGTCTTGTTAAGCTACTGCGACCTCCACCTCTATTCCAAGGGGCATTTAAAGCGTCTTGTTAAGCTTCTGCGACTTGCACTTCTCTTCCAAGGCGCATTTAAACCTTCTTTTTAAGCTCCTGCGACTTGATCGTCTCTTCCAAGGTGCATTTAAACCATCTTGTTAAGCTACTGTAACCTCCACCACTTTTCCAAGGGGCATTTAAACCGTCTTTTAAGCTACTGCGACTTGCACTTCCCTTCCAAGGGGCTTTTAAACTGTCTTGTTAAGCTACGGCGACCTGCACGTCTCTTCCAAGGGGCATTTAAACCGTCTTTTTAAGCTGCTGCGACCTGCATGTCTCTTCCAAGGGGCATTTAAACCATCGTGTTAAGCTACTGCGACCTCCACCGCTCTTCCAAGGGGCATTTAAACCATCTTGTTAAGCTACTGCGACCTGCACGTCTCTTCCAAGGGGGATTTAAACCGTCTTGTTAAGCTACTGCGACCTGCACGTCTCTTCCAAGGGGCATTTAAACCGTCTTGTTAAGCTACTGCGACCTGCACGTCTCTACCAAGGCGCATTTAAACCGTCTTTTTAAGCTACTGCGACTTGCACGTCTCTTCCAAGGGGCATTTAAACTGTCTTGTTAAGCTACTGCGACCTGCAAGCCTATTCTAAGGGGCATTTAAACCCTCTTGTTAAGATCCTGCGACCTGCACTTCTCTTCCAAGGGGTATTTAAACCGTCTTGTTAAGCAACTGAGACCTGCTCGTCTCTTCCAAGGGGTATTTAAACCGTCTTGTTAAGCAACTGTGACCTGCATGTCTCTTCCAAGGCCAATTTAAACCGTCTTGATAAGCTACTGCGACCTGCTCGTCTCTTCCAAGGGGCATTTAAACCTTCTTTTTAAGCTACTGCGACCTGCATGTCTCTTCCAAGGGGCACTTAAACCGTCTTGTTAAGCTACTGCTACCTGCACGTCTCTTCCAAGGGGCATTTAAACCGTCTTGTTAAGCTACTGCTACCTGCACGTCCCTTCCAAGGGGCATTTAAACCGTCTTGTTAAGCTACTGCGACCTGCATGTCTCTTCCAAGGGGAATTTAAACCATCTTGTTATGCTCCTGCGACCTGCAGTTCTCTTCCATGGCGCATTTAAACCTTCTTTTTAAGATCCTGCGACTTGATCGTCTCTTCCAAGGGGCATTTAAACCATCTTGTTAAGCTACTGTAACCTCCACCACTTTTCCAAGGGGCATTTAAACCATCTTGTTAAGCTACTGCGACTTGCACGTCTCTTCCAAGGGGCTTTTAAACCGTCTTGTTAAGCTACTGTGACCTGCATGTCTCTTCCAAGGGGCATTTAAACCGTCTTGTTAAGCCTCGGCGACCTGCACGTCTCTTCCAAGTGGCATTTAAACCGTCTTTTTAAGCTGCTGCAGCCTGCACGTCTCTTGAAAGGGGCATTTAAACCCTCTTGTTAAGCTACTGCGACCTGCACGTCTCTTCCAAGGAGCTTTTAAACCGTCTTGTTAAGCTACTCCGACCTGCATGTCTCTTCCAAGGGGCATTTAAAGCGTCTTGTTAAGCCTCGCCGACCTGCACGTCTCTTCCAAGTGGCATTTAAACCGTCTTTTTAAGCTGCTGCAACCTGCATGTCTCTTCCAAGGGGCATTTAAACCATCGTGTTAAGCTTCTGCGACCTCCACCGCTCTTCCAAGGGGCATTTAAACCATCTTGTTAAGCTACTGCGACCTGCACATCTCTTCCAAGGGGCATTTAATCCGTCTTCTTAAGCTACTGTAACTTGCAAGTCTCTGCCAAGGGGCATTTAAACCATCTTGTTAAGCTAATGTAACCTCCACCACTTTTCCACGGCGCATTTAAACCGTCTTGTTAAGCTACCGCGACTTGCACGTCTCTTCCAAGGGGCATTTAAACCGTCTTGTTAAGCTACTGCGACCTGCATGTCTCTTCCAAGGGGCATTTAAACCGTCTTGTTAAGCCTCTGTGACCTGCACGTCTTTTCCTAGGGGCATTTAAACAGTCTTGTTAAGCTGATTCGACCTGCATGTTTCTTCCAAGTGGCATTTAAACTGTCTTGTTAAGCTACTGCGACCTCCACCGCTCTTCCAAGGAGCATTTAAACTGTCTTGTTAAGCTACTGCGACCTGCATGTCTCTTCCAAGGGGCATTTAAAACCTCTTGTTAAGCTCCTGCGACCTGCACGTCTCTTGAAAGGGGCATTTAAACCCTCTTGTTAAGCTACTGCGACCTGCACGTCTCTTCCAAGGGTCATTTAAATTGTCTTGTTAAGCTACTGCGACCTCCACCTCTCTTCCAAGGGGCATTTAAAGCGTCTTGTTAAGCTTCTGCGACCTGCACGTCTCTTCCAAGGCGCATTTAAACAGTCTTTTTACGCTACTGTGACTTGAACGTCTCTTCCAAGGGGCATTTAAACCCTCTTATTAAGCTCCTGCGACCTGCTCGTCTCTTGAAAGGGTCATTTAAACCCTCTTGTTAAGCTACTGCGACCTGCACATCTCTTCCAAGGGGCATTTAAACTGTCTTGTTAAGCTACTGCGACCTCCACCTCTCTTCCAAGGGGCATTTAAACCGTCTTTTTAAGCTACTGTGACTTGAACGTCTCTTCCAAGGGGCATTTAAACCGTCTTGTTAAGTTACTGTAACCTCCACCTCTTTTCCAAGGGGCATCTCAACAGTCTTGTTAAGCTACTGCGACCTGCACGTCTCTTCCAAGGGGCATTTAAACAGTCTTGTTAAGCTACTGCGACCTGCATGTCTCTTCCAAGGGGCATTTAAACAGTCTTGTTAAGCTACTGCGACCTCCACCGCTCTTCCAAGTGGCATTTAAACCATCTTGTTAAGCTGCTGCGACCTGCACGTCTCTTCCAAGGGGCATTTAAACCCTCTTGTTAAGCTCCTGCGACCTGCACGTCTCTTGAAAGGGGCATTTAAACCCTCTTGTTAAGCTACTGCGACCTGCACGTCTCTTCCAAGGGGCATTTAAACTGTCTTGTTAAGCTACTGCCACCTCCATCTCTCTTCCAAGGGGCATTTAAACCATCTTATTAAGCTACTGCGACCTGCACATCTCTTCCAAAGGGCATTTAAACCGTCTTATTAAGCTACTGCGACCTGCACGTCTCTTCCAAGGGGCATTTAAACTGTCTTGTTAAGCTACTGCGAACTGCACGTCTCTTCCAAGGGGCATTTAAACTGTCTTGTTAAGCCACTGCGACCTCCACCGCTCTTCCTAGGGGCATTTAAACAGTCTTGTAAAGCTACTGTGACCTGCAAGCCTATTCCAAGGGGCATTTAAACACTCTTGTTAAGCTACTGCGACCTGCACGTCTCTTCCAAGGGGGATTTAAACTATCTTGTTAAGCTACTATGACCTGCATCTCTCTTCCAAGGTGCATTTAAACCATCTTGTTAAGCTACTGTGACATACTCGTCTCTTCCAAGGGGCATTTAAACCGTCTTGTTAAGCTACTGTAACCTCCACCACTTTTCCAAGGGGCATTTAAACCGTCTTGTTAAGCTACTGCGACCAGCAAACCTATTCCAAGGGGCATTTAAACCCTCTTGTTAAGCTACTGCGACCTCCACCGCACTTCCAAGGGGCATTTAAACCGTCTTGTTAAGCTACTGCGACCTGCACATCTCTGTCAAGGGGCATTTAAACTGTCTTGTTAAGCTACTGCGACCTGCACGTCTCTTCCAAGGTGGATTTAAACCGTCTTTTTTAAGCTACTGCTACCTGCACGTCTCTTCCAAGGGGCATTTAAACCATCTTGTTAAGCTACTGCGACCTGCTCGTCTCTTCCAAGGGGCATTTAAACTTTCTTGTTATGCTACTGCGACCTGCACTTCTCTTCCAAGGCGCATTTAAGCCTTCTTTTTAAGCTCCTGATACTTGATCGTCTCTTCCAAGGGGCATTTGAACGATCTTGTTAAGCTACTGTAACCTCCACCACTTTTCCAAGGGGCATTTAAAACGTCTTGTTAAGCTACTGCGACTTGCACGTCTCTTCCAAGTGGCTTTTAAACCGTCCTGTTAAGCTACTGCGACCTGCATGTCTCTTCCAAGGGGCATTTAAACCGTCTTTTTAAGCTGCTGCGACCTGCATGTCTCTTCCAAGGGGCATTTAAACCATCGTGTTAAGCTACTGCGACCTCCACCGCTCTTCCAAGGGGCATTTAAACCATCTTGTTAAGCTACTGCGACCTGCACATCTCTTCCAAGGGGCATTAAAACCATCTTGTTAAGATACTGTAGCTTGCACGTCTCTTCCAAGAGGCATTTAAACTGTCTTGTTAAGCTACTGTATCCTCCACCACTATTCCACGGGGAATTTAAACCGTCTTGTTAAGCTACTGCGACCTGCACGTCTCTTACAAGGTGCATTTAAACCGTCTTGCTAAGCTACTGCAACCTGCATGTCTCTTCCAAGGGGCATTTAAACCGTCTTGTTAAGCCTCTGCGACCTGCACTTCTTTTCCTAGGGGCATTTAAACAGTCTTCTTAAGCTGCTTCGACCTGCATGTTTCTTCCAAGTGGCATTTAAACTGTCTTGTTAAGCTACTGTTACCTCCAGCGCTCTTCCAAGGGGCATTTAAACTGTCTGGTTAATCTACTGCGAACTGCACGTCTCTTCCAAGGGGCATTTAAACCATCTTGGAAAGCTACTGCGACCAGGAAGCCTATTCCAAGGGGCATTTAAACCCTCTTGTTAAGCTACTGCGACCTGCACATCTCTTCCAAGGGGGATTAAACCGTCTTGTTAAGCTACTGCGACCTGCTCGTCTCTTCCAAGGGGCATTTAAACCGTCTTATTAAGCTACTGCGACCTGCACGTCTCTTCCACGGGGCATTTAAACTGTATTGTTAAGCTACTGCGACCTGCAAGCCTATTCTAAGGGGCATTTAAACCCTCTTGTTAAGATCCTGCGACCTGCATGTCTCTTCCAAGGGGGATTTAAACCGTCTTGTTAAGCTACTGCTACCTGCACGTCTCTTCCAAGGGCCATTTAAACAGTCTTGTTAAGATCCTGCGACCTGCATGTCTCTTCCAAGGGGGATTTAAACCGTCTTGTTAAGCTACTGCGACTTGATCGTCTCTTCCAAGGGGCATTTAAACCATCTTGTTAAGCTACTGTAACCTCCACCACTTTTCCAAGGGGCATTTAAACCGTCTTGTTAAGCTACTGCGACTTGCACGTCTCTTCCAACGGCTTTTAAACCGTCTTGTTAAGCTACTGCGACCTGCATGTCTCTTCCAGGGGGCATTTAAACCGTCTTGTTAAGCCTCTGCGACCTGCATGTCTCTTCCAAGGGGGATTTAAACCGTCTTGTTAAGCTACTGCTACCTGCATGTCTCTTCCAAGGGGGATTTAAACCGTCTTGTTAAGCTACTGCTACCTGCACGTCTCTTCCAAGGGGCATTTAAACCATCTTGTTAAGATCCTGCGACCTGCATGTCTCTTCCAACGGGGATTTAAACCGTCTTGTTAAGCTACTGCGACTTGATCGTCTCTTCCAAAGGGCATTTAAACCATCTTGTTAAGCTACTGTAACCTCCACCACTTTTCCAAGGGGCATTTAAACCGTCTTGTTAAGCTACTGCGACTTGCACGTCTCTTCCAACGGCTTTTAAACCGTCTTGTTAAGCTACTGCGATCTGCATGTCTCTTCCAGGGGGCATTTAAACCGTCTTGTTAAGCTGCTGCGACCTGCATGTCTCTTCCAACTGGCATTTAAATCATCGTGATAAGCTACTGCGACCTCCACCGTTCTTCCAAGGGGCATTTAAACCATCTTGTTAAGCTACGGTGACCTGCACATCTCTTCCAAGGGGCATTTAAACCGTCTTGTTAAGCTACTGTAACTTGCCCTTCTCTTCCAAGGGGCATTTAAACTGTCTTGATAAACTACTGTAACCTCCAACCCTTTTCCACGGGGCATTTAAACCGTCTTGATAAGCTACTGCGACCTGCACGTCTCTTCCAAGGGGCATTTAAACTGTCTTGTTAAGCTACTGCGACCTGCAAGCCTATTCTAAGGGGCATTTAAACCCTATAGTTAAGTTCCTGCGACCTGCATGTCTCTTCCAAGGGGGATTTAAACCGTCTTGTTAAGCTACTGTAACCTCCACCACTTTTCCAAGGGGCTTTTAAACCGTCTTGTTAAGCTACTGCGACTTGCACTTCTCTTCCAAGGGGCTTTTAAACCGTCTTGTTAAGCTACTGCGACCTGCAAGTCTCTTCCAAGGGGCATTTAAACAGTCTTGTTAAGCCTCTACGACATGCACGTCTCTTCCAAGGGGCATTTAAACTGTCTTTTTAAGCTGCTGCGACCTGCATGTCTCTTCCAAGGGGCATTTAAACCATCTTGTTAAGCTACTGCGACCTCCACCGCTCTTCCAAGGGGCATTTAAACCATCTTGTTAAGCTACTGCGACCTGCACATCTCTTCCAAGGGGCATTTAAACCATCTTGTTAAGCTACTGTAACTTGCACGTCTCTTCAAAGGGGCATTTAAACCGTCTTGTTAAGCTACTGCGACCTGCACGTCTCTTCCAAGGTGCATTTAAAAAGTCTTGTTAAGCTAATGCGACCTGCATGTCTCTTCCAATGGGCATTTAAACCGTCTTGTTAAGCCTCTGCGACCTGCACGTCTTTTACTAGGGGCATTTAAACTGTCTTGTTAAGCTACTGCGACCTCCACCGCTCTTCCAAGGGGCATTTAAACTGTCTTGTTAAGCTACTGCGACCAGCACGTCTCTTCCAAGGGGCATTTAAACAGTCTTGGTAAGCTACTGCGACCTGCACATCTCTTCCAAGGGGGATTTAAACCGTCTTGTTAAGCTACTGCGACCTGCACGTCTCTTCCAAGGGGCATTTAAACCGTCTTGTTAAGCTACTGCGAACTGTCGTCTCTTCCAACGGGCATTTAAACCGTTTTGTTAAGCTACTGCGACCTGCACGTCTCTTCCAAGGTGCATTTAAACCGTCTTTTTAAGCTACTGCGACCTGCACGTCTCTACCGAGGTGCATTTAAACCGTCTTGTTAATCTACTGCGACCTGCACGTCTCTTCCAAGGGGCATTTAAACCCTCTTGTTAAGCCACTGCGACCTGCACGTCTCTTCCAAGGGGCATTTAAACCGTCTTGTTAAGCTGCTGCGACCTGCATGTCTCTTCCAAGGGGCAATTAAACCATCTTGTTAAGCTACTGCGACCTCCACCGCACTCCCAAGGGGCATTTAAACCATCTTGTTAAGCTACTGCGACCTCCACCGCTCTTCCAAGGGGCATTTAAACCATCTTATTAAGCTACTGCGACCTGCACGTCTCTTCCACGGGGCATTTAAACTGTATTGTTAAGCTACTGCGACCTGCAAGCCTATTCTAAGGGGCATTTAAATCCTCTTGTTAAGACACTGCGACCTGCATGTCTCTTCCAAGGGGTATGTAAACCGTCTTGTTAAGCTACTGCTACCTGCACGTCTCTGCCAAGGGGTCATTTAAACCGTCTTGTTAAGCTACTGCGACTTGCACGTCTCTTCCATGGGGCATTTAAACCGTCTTCTTAAGCTACTGTAACCTCCACCACTTTTCCAAGGGGCATTTAAACCGTCTTGTTAAGATACTGCGACCTCCACAGCACTTCCAAGGGGCATTTAAAACGATTTGTTAAGCTACTGCGACCTGCATGTCTCTTCCAAGGGGCATTTAAACCGTCTTGTTAAGCTACTGCGACCTCCACGTCTCTTCCAAGGGGCATTTAAACTGTCTTGTTAAGCTGCTGCGACCTGCAAGCCTATTCTAAGGGGCATTTAAACTCTCTTGTTAAGATCCTGCGACCTGCATGTCTCTTCCAAGGGGCATTTAAACTGTCTTGTTAAGCTACTGCTACCTGCACGTCTCTTCCAAGGGGAATTTAAATCGTCTTGTTAAGCTACTGCGACCTGCTCATCTCTTCCAAGGGGCATTTAAACCTTCTTTTTAAGCTACTGCGACGTGCATGTCTCTTCCAAGGGGGATTTAAACCGCCTTGTTAAGCTACTGCTACCTGCACGTCTCTTCCAAGCGGCATTTAAACCGTCTTGTTAAGCTACTGCGACCTGCACGTCTCTTCCAAGGGGCATTTAAACCATCTTGTTAAGCTGCTGCGACCAGCAAGCCTATTCCAAGGGGCATTTAAACCCTCTTGTTAAGCTACTGCGACCTGCACATCTCTTCGAAGAGGGATTTAAACCGTCTTGTTATGCTACTGCGACCTGCACGTCTCTTCCAAGGGGCATTTATACCGTCTTGTTAAGGTGCTGTGACCTGCATGTCTCTTCCAAGGGGCATTTAAACCGTCTTGTTAAGCTACTGCGATCTCCACCGCACTTCCAAGGGGCATTTAAACCGTCTTGTTTAGCTACTGCGACCTGCTCGTCTCTTCCAAGGGGCATTTAAACCTTCTTTTTAAGCTACTGCGACCTGCATGTCTCTTCCAAGGGGGATTTAAACCGTCTTGTTTAGCCATTGCGACCTGCACGTCTGTTCCAAGGGGCATTTAAACCGTCTTATTTAGCTGCTGCGACCTGCATGTCTCTTCCAAGGGGTATTTAAGCCATCTTGTTAAGCTACTGCGACCTGCATGTCTCTTCCAAGGGGCATTTAAAGTGTCTTGTTAATCTACTGCTACCTGCACGTCTCTTCCAAGGGGAATTTAAAGTGTCTTGTTAAGCTACTGCTACCTGCACTTCTCTTCCAAGGGGCATTTAAACCTTCTTTTTAAGCTGCTGCGACCTGCACGTCTCTTCCAAGGGGCATTTAAACCATCTTGTTAAGCTACTGTAACCTCCTCCACTTTTCCAAGGGGCATTTAAACCGTCTTTAAAGCTACTGCGACTTGCACTTCTCTTCCAAGGGGCTTTTAACACGTCTTGTTAAGCTACTGCGACCTGCATGCCTCTTCCAAGGGGCATTTAAACCGTCTTGTTAAGCCTCTGCGACCTGCATGTCTCTTCCAAGGGGCATTTAAACCGTCTTTTTAAGCTGCTGCGACCTGCATGTCTCTTCCAAGGGGCATTTAAACCATCGTGTTAAGCTACTGCGACCTCCACCGCTCTTCCAAGGGGCATTTAAACCATCTTGTTAAGCTACTGCGACCTGCACGTCTCTTCCAAGGGGGATTTAAAACGCCTTGTTAAGCTACTGCGACCTGCAAGCCTATTCTAAGGGGCATTTAAACTCTCTTGTTAAGATCCTGCGACCTGCATGTCTCTTCCAAGGGGCATTTAAACCGTATTGTTAAGCTACTGCTACCTGCACGTCTCTTCCAAGGGGAATTTAAACCGTCTTGTTAAGCTACTGCGACCTGCTCGTCTCTTCCAAGGGGCATTTAAACCTTTTTTTAAGCTACTGCGACCTGCATGTCTCTTCCAAGGGGGATTTAAACAGCCTTGTTAAGCTACTGCTACCTGCACGTCTCTTCCAAGGGGCATTTAAACCGTCTTTTTAAGTTACTGCGACCTGCACGTCTCTTCCAAGGGGCATTTAAACCATCTTTTTAAGCTGCTGCGACCAGCAAGCCTATTCCAAGGGGCATTTAAACCATCTTGTTAAGCTACTGCGAACTGCACATCTCTTCCAAGAGGGATTTAAACCGTCTTGTTAAGCTACTGTGACCTGCACGTCTCTTCCAAGGGGTATTTAAACCGTCTTGTTAAGCTACTGCGACCTGCACGTCTCTTCCAAGGTGCATTAAAACTGTCTTTTTAAGCTACTGCGACCTGCACGTCTCTTCCAAGGTGCATTTAAACCGTCTTGTTAAGCCTCTGCTACCTGCACGTCTCTTCCAAGGGGCATTTAAACCGTCTTTTTAAGCTGCTGCGACCTGCATGTCTCTTCCAAGGGGCATTTAAACCATCGTGTTAAGCTACTGCGACCTCCACCGCTCTTCCAAGGGGCATTTAAACCAACTTGTTAAGCTACTGAGACCTGCACGTCTCTTCCAAGGGGGATTTAAAATGCCTTGTTAAGCTACTGTGACCTGCACGTCTCTTCCAAGGACCATTTAAACCGACTTGTTAAGCTACTGCGACCTGCACGTCTCTTCCAAGGCGCATTTAAACCGTCTTTTTAAGCTACTGCGACTTGCACGTCTCTTCCAAGGGGCATTTAAACTGTCTTGTTAAGCTGCTGCGACCTGCAACCTATTCTAAGGGGCATTTAAACTCTCTTGTTAAGATCCTGCGACCTGCATGTCTCTTCCAAGGGGCATTTAAACTGTCTTGTTAAGCTACTGCTACCTGCACGTCTCTTCCAAGGGGAATTTAAATCGTCTTGTTAAGCTACTGCGACCTGCTCATCTCTTCCAAGGGGCATTTAAACCTTCTTTTTAAGCTACTGTGACCTGCATGTCTCTTCCAAGGGGGATTTAAACCGCCTTGTTAAGCTACTGCTACCTGCACGTCTCTTCCAAGCGGCATTTAAACCGTCTTGTTAAGCCTCTACGACATGCACGTCTCTTCCAAGGGGCATTTAAACTGTCTTTTTAAGCTGCTGCGACCTGCATGTCTCTTCCAAGGGGCATTTAAACCATCTTGTTAAGCTACTGCGACCTCCACCGCTCTTCCAAGGGGCATTTAAACCA
Organism: Phyllobates terribilis; assembly: GCF_046119375.1. Classification (NCBI taxonomy): domain Eukaryota; kingdom Metazoa; phylum Chordata; class Amphibia; order Anura; family Dendrobatidae; genus Phyllobates; species Phyllobates terribilis. Next base: position 1,231,888 of record NW_027362964.1, read on the forward strand.
TCTTGTTAAGCTACTGCGACCTGCACATCTCTTCCAAGGGGCATTTAAACCATCTTGTTAAGCTACTGTAACTTGCACGTCTCTTCAAAGGGGCATTTAAACCGTCTTGTTAAGCTACTGCGACCTGCACGTCTCTTCCAAGGTGCATTTAAAAAGTCTTGTTAAGCTAATGCGACCTGCATGTCTCTTCCAATGGGCATTTAAACCGTCTTGTTAAGCCTCTGCGACCTGCACGTCTTTTACTAGGGGCATTTAAACTGTCTTGTTAAGCTACTGCGACCTCCACCGCTCTTCCAAGGGGCATTTAAACTGTCTTGTTAAGCTACTGCGACCTGCACGTCTCTTCCAAGGGGCATTTAAACCGTCTTGGTAAGCTACTGCGACCAGCAAGCCTATTCCAAGGGGCATTTAAACCCTCTTGTTAAGCTACTGCGACCTGCACATCTCTTCCAAGGGGGATTTAAACCGTCTTGTTAAGCTACTGCGACCTGCACGTCTCTTCCAAGGGGCATTTAAACCGTCTTGTTAAGCTACTGCGAACTGCTCGTCTCTTCCAACGGGCATTTAAACCGTTTTGTTAAGCTACTGCGACCTGCACGTCTCTTCCAAGGTGCATTTAAACCGTCTTTTTAAGCTACTGCGACCTGCACGTCTCTACCGAGGTGCATTTAAACCGTCTTGTTAATCTACTGCGACCTGCACGTCTCTTCCAAGGGGCATTTAAACCTTCTTGTTAAGCCACTGCGACCTGCACGTCTCTTCCAAGGGGCATTTAAACCGTCTTGTTAAGCTGCTGCGACCTGCATGTCTCTTCCAAGGGGCAATTAAACCATCTTGTTAAGCTACTGCGACCTCCACCGCACTCCCAAGGGGCATTTAAACCATCTTGTTAAGCTACTGCGACCTCCACCGCTCTTCCAAGGGGCATTTAAACCATCTTATTAAGCTACTGCGACCTGCACGTCTCTTCCACGGGGCATTTAAACTGTATTGTTAAGCTACTGCGACCTGCAAGCCTATTCTAAGGGGCATTTAAATCCTCTTGTTAAGACACTGCGACCTGCATGTCTCTTCCGAGGGGTATGTAAACCGTCTTGTTAAGCTACTGCTACCTGCACGTCTCTGCCAAGGGGTCATTTAAACCGTCTTGTTAAGCTACTGCGACTTGCACGTCTCTTCCATGGGGCATTTAAACCGTCTTCTTAAGCTACTGTAACCTCCACCACTTTTCCAAGGGGCATTTAAACCGTCTTGTTAAGATACTGCGACCTCCACAGCACTTCCAAGGGGCATTTAAAACGATTTGTTAAGCTACTGCGACCTGCATGTCTCTTCCAAGGGGCATTTAAACCGTCTTGTTAAGCTACTGCGACCTCCACGTCTCTTCCAAGGGGCATTTATACCGTCTTGTTAAGGTGCTGTGACCTGCATGTCTCTTCCAAGGGGCATTTAAACCGTCTTGTTAAGCTACTGCGATCTCCACCGCACTTCCAAGGGGCATTTAAACCGTCTTGTTTAGCTACTGCGACCTGCTCGTCTCTTCCAAGGGGCATTTAAACCTTCTTTTTAAGCTACTGCGTCCTGCATGTCTCTTCCAAGGAGGATTTAAACCGTCTTGTTTAGCCATTGCGACCTGCACGTCTGTTCCAAAGGGCATTTAAACCGTCTTATTTAGCTGCTGCGACCTGCATGTCTCTTCCAAGGGGTATTTAAGCCATCTTGTTAAGCTACTGCGACCTGCATGTCTCTTCCAAGGGGCATTTAAACCAACTTGTTAAGCTACTGAGACCTGCGCGTCTCTTCCAAGGGGGATTTAAAATGCCTTGTTAAGCTACTGTGACCTGCACGTCTCTTCCAAGGACCATTTAAACCGTCTTGTTAAGCTACTGCGACCTGCAAGTCTCTTCCAAGGCGCATTTAAACCGTCTTTTTAAGCTACTGCGACTTGCACGTCTCTTCCAAGGGGCATTTAAACTGTCTTGTTAAGCTGCTGCGACCTGCAAGCCTATTCTAAGGGGCATTTAAACTCTCTTGTTAAGATCCTGCGACCTGCATGTCTCTTCCAAGGGGCATTTAAACTGTCTTGTTAAGCTACTGCTACCTGCACGTCTCTTCCAAGGGGAATTTAAATCGTCTTGTTAAGCTACTGCGACCTGCTCATCTCTTCCAAGGGGCATTTAAACCTTCTTTTTAAGCTACTGCGACGTGCATGTCTCTTCCAAGGGGGATTTAAACCGCCTTGTTAAGCTACTGCTACCTGCACGTCTCTTCCAAGCGGCATTTAAACCGTCTTGTTAAGCTACTGCGACCTGCACGTCTCTTCCAAGGGGCATTTAAACCATCTTGTTAAGCTGCTGCGACCAGCAAGCCTATTCCAAGGGGCATTTAAACCCTCTTGTTAAGCTACTGCGACCTGCACATCTCTTCGAAGAGGGATTTAAACCGTCTTGTTATGCTACTGCGACCTGCACGTCTCTTCCAAGGTCTATTAAAACTGTCTTTTTAAGCTACTGCGACCTGCACGTCTCTTCGAAGGTGCATTTAAACCGTCTTGTTAATCTACTGAAACCTCCACCACTTTTCCAAGGGGCATTTAAACCGTCTTGTAAAGCTACTGCGACCTGCACGTCTCTTCCAAGGGGCATTTAGCCGTCTTGTTAAGCTACTGCGACCTGCATGTCTCTTCCAAGGTGCATTTAAACCGTCTTGTTAAGCCACTGCGACCTGCACGTCTCTTCCAAGGGGCATTTAAACCGTCTTGTTAAGCTGCTGCGACCAGCATGTCTCTTCCAAGGGGCATTTAAACCGTCTTGTTAAGCTACTGCGACCTGCACATCTCTGTCAAGGGGCATTTAAACTGTCTTGTTAAGCTACTGCGACCTCCACCGTTTCTTCCAAGGGGCTTTTAAACCGTCTTGTTAACCTACTGCGACCTGCACGTCTCTTCCAAGTGGCATTTAAACTGTCTTGTTAAGCTACTGCGACCTGCATGTCTCTTCCAAGGGGCATTTAAACCGTCTTGTTAAGCTACTGCGACCTGCACATCTCTGTCAAGGGGCATTTAAACTGTCTTGTTAAGCTACTGCGACCTCCACCGTTTCTTCCAAGGGGCTTTTAAACCGTCTTGTTAACCTACTGCTACCTGCAATTCTCTTCCAAGTGGCATTTAAACTGTCTTGTTAAGCTACTGCGACCTGCACGTCTCTTCCAAGGGGCATTTAAACTGTCTTGTTAAGCTACTGCGACCTGTACGTCTCTTCCAAGGGGCATTTAAGCCGTCTTATTAAGCTACTGCGACCTGCACGTCTCTTCTACGGGGCATTTAAACTGTATTTTTAAGCTACTGCGACCTGCAAGCCTATTCTAAGGGGCATTTAAACCCTCTTTTTAAGCTCCTGCGACTTGATCGTCTCTTCCAAGGGGCATTTAAACCATCTTTTTAAGCTACTGTAACCTCCACCACTTTTCCAAGGGGCATTTAAACCGTCTTGTTAAGCTACTGCGACTTGCACGTCTCTTCCAAGGGGCTTTTAAACCGTCTTGTTAAGCTACTGCGACCTGCATGTCTCTTCCAAGGGGCATTTAAACCGTCTTGTTAAGCCTCTGCAACCTGCATGTCTTTTCCAAGGGGCATTTAAACCATCGTGATTAGCTACTGCGACCTCCACCGCTCTTCCAAGGGGCATTTAAACCATCTTGTTAAGCTACTGCGACCTGCACATCTCTTCCAAGGGGCATTTAAACCGTCTTGTTAAGCTACTGTAACTTGCACTTCTCTTCCAAGTGGCATTTAAACCGTCTTGTTAAGCTACTGTAACCTCCACCACTTTTCCACGGGGCATTTAAACCGTCTTGATAAGCTACTGCGACCTGCAAGCCTATTCTAAGGGGCATTTAAACCCTCTTGTTAAAATCCTGTGACCTGAATGTCTCTTCCAAGGGGGATTTAAACCGTCTTGTTAAACTACTGCTACCTTCACGTCTCTTCCAAGGGGCATTTAAACCGTCTTGTTAAGCTACTGCGACCTGCTCGTCTCTTCCAAGGGTCATTTAAACCGTCTTGCTATGCTACTGCGACCTGCACTTCTCTTCCAAGGCGCATTTAAACCTTCTTTTTAAGCTCCTGATACTTGATCGTCTCTTCCAAGGGGCATTTAAACCATCTTGTTAAGCTACTGTAACCTCCACCACTTTTCCAAGGGGCATTTAAAACGTCTTGTTAAGCTACTGCGACTTGCATGTCTCTTCCAAGGGGCATTTAAACCGTCTTGTTAAGCTACTGCGACCTGCACGTCTCTTCCAAGGGGCATTTAAACCATCGTGTTAAGCTACTGTAACCTCCACCACTTTTCCAAGGGGCATTTAAACCGTCTTTTAAGCTACTGCGACTTGCACTTCTCTTCCAAGGGGCTTTTAAACCGTCTTGTTAAGCTACTGCGACCTGCATGCCTTTTCCAAGGGGCATTTAAATCGTTTTGTTAAGCCTCTGCGACCTGCACGTCTCTTCCAAGGGGTATTTAAACCGTCTTTTTAAGCTGCTGCGACCTGCATGTCTCTTCCAAGGGGCATTTAAATCATCGTGTTAAGCTACTGCGACCTTCACCGCTCTTCCAACGGGTATTTAAACCATCTTGTTAAGCTACTGCGACCTGCACATCTCTTCCAAGGGGGATTTAAACCGTCTTGTTAAGCTACTGTGATCTGCACGTCTCTTCCAAGGGCCATTTAAACCATCTTGTTAAGCTACTGTGACCTGCTCGTCTATTCCAAGGGGCATTTAAACCGTCTTGTTAAGCTACTGCGACCTGCACGTCTCTTCCAAGGCGCATTTAAACCATCTTTTTAAGCTACTGCGACCTGCACGTCTCTACCGAGGTGCATTTAAACCGTCTTGTTAATCTACTGCGACCTGCACGTCTCTTCCAAGGGGCATTTAAACCCTCTTGTTAAGCCACTGCGACCTGCACGTCTCTTCCAAGGGGCATTTAAACCGTCTTGTTAAGCTGCTGCGACCTGCATGTCTCTTCCAAGGGGCAATTAAACCATCTTGTTAAGCTACTGCGACCTCCACCGCACTCCCAAGGGGCATTTAAACCATCTTGTTAAGCTACTGCGACCTCCACCGCTCTTCCAAGGGGCATTTAAACCATCTTATTAAGCTACTTCGACCTGCACGTCTCTTCCACGGGGCATTTAAACTGTATTGTTAAGCTACTGCGACCTGCAAGCCTATTCTAAGGGGCATTTAAATCCTCTTGTTAAGACACTGCGACCTGCATGTCTCTTCCAAGGGGTATGTAAACCGTCTTGTTAAGCTACTGCTACCTGCACGTCTCTTCCAAGGGGTCATTTAAACCGTCTTGTTAAGCTACTGCGACTTGCACGTCTCTTCCATGGGGCATTTAAACCGTCTTCTTAAGCTACTGTAACCTCCACCACTTTTCCAAGGGGCATTTAAACCGTCTTGTTAAGATACTGCGACCTCCACAGCACTTCCAAGGGGCATTTAAAACGATTTGTTAAGCTACTGCGACCTGCATGTCTCTTCCAAGGGACATTTAAACCGTCTTGTTAAGCTACTGCGACCTCCACGTCTCTTCCAAGGGGCATTTATACCGTCTTGTTAAGGTGCTGTGACCTGCATGTCTCTTCCAAGGGGCATTTAAACCGTCTTGTTAAGCTACTGCGATCTCCACCGCACTTCCAAGGGGCATTTAAACCGTCTTGTTTAGCTACTGCGACCTGCTCGTCTCTTCCAAGGGGCATTTAAACCTTCTTTTTAAGCTACTGCGTCCTGCATGTCTCTTCCAAGGGGGATTTAAACCGTCTTGTTTAGCCATTGCGACCTGCACGTCTGTTCCAAAGGGCATTTAAACCGTCTTATTTAGCTGCTGCGACCTGCATGTCTCTTCCAAGGGGTATTTAAGCCATCTTGTTAAGCTACTGCGACCTGCATGTCTCTTCCAAGGGGCATTTAAACCAACTTGTTAAGCTACTGAGACCTGCACGTCTCTTCCAAGGGGGATTTAAAATGCCTTGTTAAGCTACTGTGACCTGCACGTCTCTTCCAAGGACCATTTAAACCGTCTTGTTAAGCTACTGCGACCTGCACGTCTCTTCCAAGGCGCATTTAAACCGTCTTTTTAAGCTACTGCGACTTGCACGTCTCTTCCAAGGGGCATTTAAACTGTCTTGTTAAGCTGCTGCGACCTGCAAGCCTATTCTAAGGGGCATTTAAACTCTCTTGTTAAGATCCTGCGACCTGCATGTCTCTTCCAAGGGGCATTTAAACTGTCTTGTTAAGCTACTGCTACCTGCACGTCTCTTCCAAGGGGAATTTAAATCGTCTTGTTAAGCAACTGCGACCTGCTCATCTCTTCCAAGGGGCATTTAAACCTTCTTTTTAAGCTACTGCGACGTGCATGTCTCTTCCAAGGGGGATTTAAACCGCCTTGTTAAGCTACTGCTACCTGCACGTCTCTTCCAAGCGGCATTTAAACCGTCTTGTTAAGCTACTGCGACCTGCACGTCTCTTCCAAGGGGCATTTAAACCATCTTGTTAAGCTGCTGCGACCAGCAAGCCTATTCCAAGGGGCATTTAAACCCTCTTGTTAAGCTACTGCGACCTGCACATCTCTTCGAAGAGGGATTTAAACCGTCTTGTTATGCTACTGCGACCTGCACGTCTCTTCCAAGGTCTATTAAAACTGTCTTTTTAAGCTACTGCGACCTGCACGTCTCTTCGAAGGTGCATTTAAACCGTCTTGTTAATCTACTGAAACCTCCACCACTTTTCCAAGGGGCATTTAAACCGTCTTGTAAAGCTACTGCGACCTGCACGTCTCTTCCAAGGGGCATTTAGCCGTCTTGTTAAGCTACTGCGACCTGCATGTCTCTTCCAAGGGGACATTTAAACCGTCTTGTTAAGCCACTGCGACCTGCACGTCTCTTCCAAGGGGCATTTAAACCGTCTTGTTAAGCTGCTGCGACCAGCATGTCTCTTCCAAGGGGCATTTAAACCGTCTTGTTAAGCTACTGCGACCTGCACATCTCTGTCAAGGGGCATTTAAACTGTCTTGTTAAGCTACTGCGACCTCCACCGTTTCTTCCAAGGGGCTTTTAAACCGTCTTGTTAACCTACTGCGACCTGCACGTCTCTTCCAAGTGGCATTTAAACTGTCTTGTTAAGCTACTGCGACCTGCACGTCTCTTCCAAGGGGCATTTAAACCGTCTTGTTAAGCTACTGCGACCTGCACATCTCTGTCAAGGGGCATTTAAACTGTCTTGTTAAGCTACTGCGACCTCCACCGTTTCTTCCAAGGGGCTTTTAAACCGTCTTGTTAACCTACTGCTACCTGCAATTCTCTTCCAAGTGGCATTTAAACTGTCTTGTTAAGCTACTGCGACCTCTACGTCTGTTCCAAGGGGCATTTAAACCGTCTTGTTAAGCAACAGTGACCTGCATGTCTCTTCCAAGGCCAATTTAAACCGTCTTGTTAAGCTACTGCGACCTGCTCGTCTTTTCCAAGGGGCATTTAAACCTTCTTTTTAAGCTACTGCGACCTGCATGTCTCTTCCAAGGGGGATTTAAACCGTCTTGTTAAGCTACTGCTACCTGCACGTCTCTTCCAAGGGGCATTTAAAACGTCTTTTTAAGCTACTGCTACCTGCAGGTCTCTTCCAAGGGGCATTTAAACCGTCTTGTTAAGCTACTGCTACCTGCACGTCTCTTCCAAGGGGCATTTAAACCGTCTTGTTAAGCTACTGCGACCTGCATGTCTCTTCCAAGGGGAATTTAAACCGTCTTGTTATGCTACTGCGACCTGCAGTTCTCTTCCATGGCGCATTTAAACCTTCTTTTTAAGCTCCTGCGACTTGATCGTCTCTTCCAAGGGGCATTTAAACCATCTTGTTAAGCTACTGTAACCTCCACCACTTTTCCAAGGGGCCTTTAAACCGTCTTGTTAAGCTACTCCGACTTGCACGTCTCTTCCAAGGGGCATTTAAACTGTCTTGTTAAGCTACTGCGACCTGTACGTCTCTTCCAAGGGGCATTTAAGCCGTCTTATTAAGCTACTGCGACCTGCACGTCTCTTCCACGGGGCATTTAAACTGTATTGTTAAGCTACTGCGACCTGCAAGCCTATTCTAAGGGGCATTTAAACCCTCTTTTTAAGCTCCTGCGACTTGATCGTCTCTTCCAAGGGGCATTTAAACCATCTTTTTAAGCTACTGTAACCTCCACCACTTTTCCAAGGGGCATTTAAACCGTCTTGTTAAGCTACTGCGACTTGCACGTCTCTTCCAAGGGGCTTTTAAACCGTCTTGTTAAGCTACTGCGACCTGCATGTCTCTTCCAAGGGGCATTTAAACCGTCTTGTTAAGCCTCTGCAACCTGCATGTCTTTTCCAAGGGGCATTTAAACCATCGTGATTAGCTACTGAGACCTCCACCGCTCTTCCAAGGGGCACTTAAACCATCTTGTTAAGCTACTGCGACCTGCACATCTCTTCCAAGGGGCATTTAAACCGTCTTGTTAAACTACTGTAACTTGCACTTCTCTTCCAAGTGGCATTTAAACCGTCTTGTTAAGCTACTGTAACCTCCACCACTTTTCCACGGGGCATTTAAACCGTCTTGATAAGCTACTGTGCCCTGCAAGCCTATTCTAAGGGGCATTTAAACCCTCTTGTTAAGATCCTGTGACCTGAATGTCTCTTCCAAGGGGGATTTAAACCGTCTTGTTAAACTACTGCTACCTTCACGTCTCTTCCAAGGGGCATTTAAACCGTCTTGTTAAGCTACTGCGACCTGCTCGTCTCTTCCAAGGGTCATTTAAACCGTCTTGTTATGCTACTGCGACCTGCACTTCTCTTCCAAGGCGCATTTAAACCTTCTTTTTAAGCTCCTGATACTTGATCGTCTCTTCCAAGGGGCATTTAAACCATCTTGTTAAGCTACTGTAACCTCCACCACTTTTCCAAGGGGCATTTAAAACGTCTTGTTAAGCTACTGCGACTTGCATGTCTCTTCCAAGGGGCATTTAAACCGTCTTGTTAAGCTACTGCGACCTGCACGTCTCTTCCAAGGGGCATTTAAACCATCGTGTTAAGCTACTGTAACCTCCACCACTTTTCTAAGGGGCATTTAAACCGTCTTTTAAGCTACTGCGACTTGCACTTCTCTTCCAAGGGGCTTTTAAACCGTCTTGTTAAGCTACTGCGACCTGCATGCCTTTTCCAAGGGGCATTTAAATCGTTTTGTTAAGCTACTGCAACCTGCACGTCTCTTCCAAGGGGTATTTAAACCGTCTTTTTAAGCTGCTGCGACCTGCATGTCTCTTCCAAGGGGCATTTAAATCATCGTGTTAAGCTACTGCGACCTTCACCGCTCTTCCAACGGGTATTTAAACCATCTTGTTAAGCTACTGCGACCTGCACATCTCTTCCAAGGGGGATTTAAACCGTCTTGTTAAGCTACTGTGATCTGCACGTCTCTTCCAAGGGCCATTTAAACCGTCTTGTTAAGCTACTGTGACCTGCTCGTCTATTCCAAGGGGCATTTAAACCGTCTTGTTAAGCTACTGCGACCTGCACGTCTCTTCCAAGGCGCATTTAAACCGTCTTTTTAAGCTACTGCGACTTGCACGTCTCTTCCAAGCGGCATTTAAACTGTCTTGTTAAGCTACTGCGACCTGCATGTCTCTTCCAAGGGGCATTTAAACCGTCTTGTTAAGCTACTGCGACCTCCACGTCTGTTCCAAGGGGCATTTAAACTGTCTTGTTAAGCAACAGTGACCTGCATGTCTCTTCCAAGGCCAATTTAAACCGTCTTGTTAAGCTACTGCGACCTGCTCGTCTTTTCCAAGGGGCATTTAAACCTTCTTTTTAAGCTACTGCGACCTGCATGTCTCTTCCAAGGGGGATTTAAACCGTCTTGTTAAGCTACTGCTACCTGCACGTCTCTTCCAAGGGGCATTTAAAACGTCTTGTTAAGCTACTGCTACCTGCAGGTCTCTTCCAAGGGGCATTTAAACCGTCTTGTTAAGCTACTGCTACCTGCACGTCTCTTCCAAGGGGCATTTAAACCGTCTTGTTAAGCTACTGCGACCTGCATGTCTCTTCCAAGGGGAATTTAAACCGTCTTGTTATGCTACTGCGACCTGCAGTTCTCTTCCATGGCGCATTTAAACCTTCTTTTTAAGCTCCTGCGACTTGATCGTCTCTTCCAAGGGGCATTTAAACCATCTTGTTAAGCTACTGTAACCTCCACCACTTTTCCAAGGGGCCTTTAAACCGTCTTGTTAAGCTACTCCGACTTGCACGTCTCTTCCAAGGGGCATTTAATCCGTCTTGTTAAGCTACTGTAATTTGCAAGTCTCTGCCAAGGGGCATTTAAACCATCTTGTTAAGCTACTGTAACCTCCACCACTTTTCCACGGGGCATTTAAACCGTCTTTTTAAGCTGCTGCAACCTGCATGTCTCTTCCAAGGGGCATTTAATCCGTCTTGTTAAGCTACTGTAATTTGCAAGTCTCTGCCAAGGGGCATTTAAACCGTCTTGTTAAGCTACTGCGACCTGCACGTCTCTTCCAAGGGGCATTTAAACCGTCTTGTTAAGCTACTGCGACCTGCACATCTCTGTCAAGGGGCATTTAAACTGTCTTGTTAAGCTACTGCGACCTCCACCGTTTCTTCCAAGGGGCTTTTAAACCGTCTTGTTAACCTACTGCTACCTGCAATTCTCTTCCAAGTGGCATTTAAACTGTCTTGTTAAGCTACTGCGACCTCTACGTCTGTTCCAAGGGGCATTTAAACCGTCTTGTTAAGCAACAGTGACCTGCATGTCTCTTCCAAGGCCAATTTAAACCGTCTTGTTAAGCTACTGCGACCTGCTCGTCTTTTCCAAGGGGCATTTAAACCTTCTTTTTAAGCTACTGCGACCTGCATGTCTCTTCCAAGGGGGATTTAAACCGTCTTGTTAAGCTACTGCTACCTGCACGTCTCTTCCAAGGGGCATTTAAAACGTCTTGTTAAGCTACTGCTACCTGCAGGTCTCTTCCAAGGGGCATTTAAACCGTCTTGTTAAGCTACTGCTACCTGCACGTCTCTTCCAAGGGGCATTTAAACCGTCTTGTTAAGCTACTGCGACCTGCATGTCTCTTCCAAGGGGAATTTAAACCGTCTTGTTATGCTACTGCGACCTGCAGTTCTCTTCCATGGCGCATTTAAACCTTCTTTTTAAGCTCCTGCGACTTGATCGTCTCTTCCAAGGGGCATTTAAACCATCTTGTTAAGCTACTGTAACCTCCACCACTTTTCCAAGGGGCCTTTAAACCGTCTTGTTAAGCAACTCCGACTTGCACGTCTCTTCCAAGGGGCATTTAAACTGTCTTGTTAAGCTACTGCGACCTGTACGTCTCTTCCAAGGGGCATTTAAGCCGTCTTATTAAGCTACTGCGACCTGCACGTCTCTTCCACGGGGCATTTAAACTGTATTGTTAAGCTACTGCGACCTGCAAGCCTATTCTAAGGGGCATTTAAACCCTCTTTTTAAGCTCCTGCGACTTGATCGTCTCTTCCAAGGGGCATTTAAACCATCTTTTTAAGCTACTGTAACCTCCACCACTTTTCCAAGGGGCATTTAAACCGTCTTGTTAAGCTACTGCGACTTGCACGTCTCTTCCAAGGGGCTTTTAAACCGTCTTGTTAAGCTACTGCGACCTGCATGTCTCTTCCAAGGGGCATTTAAACCGTCTTGTTAAGCCTCTGCAACCTGCATGTCTTTTCCAAGGGGCATTTAAACCATCGTGATTAGCTACTGAGACCTCCACCGCTCTTCCAAGGGGCACTTAAACCATCTTGTTAAGCTACTGCGACCTGCACATCTCTTCCAAGGGGCATTTAAACCGTCTTGTTAAGCTACTGTAACTTGCACTTCTCTTCCAAGTGGCATTTAAACCGTCTTGTTAAGCTACTGTAACCTCCACCACTTTTCCACGGGGCATTTAAACCGTCTTGATAAGCTACTGTGCCCTGCAAGCCTATTCTAAGGGGCATTTAAACCCTCTTGTTAAGATCCTGTGACCTGAATGTCTCTTCCAAGGGGGATTTAAACCGTCTTGTTAAACTACTGCTACCTTCACGTCTCTTCCAAGGGGCATTTAAACCGTCTTGTTAAGCTACTGCGACCTGCTCGTCTCTTCCAAGGGTCATTTAAACCGTCTTGTTATGCTACTGAGACCTGCACTTCTCTTCCAAGGCGCATTTAAACCTTCTTTTTAAGCTCCTGATACTTGATCGTCTCTTCCAAGGGGCATTTAAACCATCTTGTTAAGCTACTGTAACCTCCACCACTTTTCCAAGGGGCATTTAAAACGTCTTGTTAAGCTACTGCGACTTGCATGTCTCTTCCAAGGGGCATTTAAACCGTCTTGTTAAGCTACTGCGACCTGCACGTCTCTTCCAAGGGGCATTTAAACCATCGTGTTAAGCTACTGTAACCTCCACCACTTTTCCAAGGGGCATTTAAACCGTCTTTTAAGCTACTGCGACTTGCACTTCTCTTCCAAGGGGCTTTTAAACCGTCTTGTTAAGCTACTGCGACCTGCATGCCTTTTCCAAGGGGCATTTAAAACGTTTTGTTAAGCTACTGCAACCTGCACGTCTCTTCCAAGGGGTATTTAAACCGTCTTTTTAAGCTGCTGCGACCTGCATGTCTCTTCCAAGGGGCATTTAAATCATCGTGTTAAGCTACTGCGACCTTCACCGCTCTTCCAACGGGTATTTAAACCATCTTGTTAAGCTACTGCGACCTGCACATCTCTTCCAAGGGGGATTTAAACCGTCTTGTTAAGCTACTGTGATCTGCACGTCTCTTCCAAGGGCCATTTAAACCGTCTTGTTAAGCTACTGTGACCTGCTCGTCTATTCCAAGGGGCATTTAAACCGTCTTGTTAAGCTACTGCGACCTGCACGTCTCTTCCAAGGCGCATTTAAACCGTCTTTTTAAGCTACTGCGACTTGCACGTCTCTTCCAAGCGGCATTTAAACTGTCTTGTTAAGCTACTGCGACCTGCATGTCTCTTCCAAGGGGCATTTAAACCGTCTTGTTAAGCTACTGCGACCTCCACGTCTGTTCCAAGGGGCATTTAAACTGTCTTGTTAAGCAACAGTGACCTGCATGTCTCTTCCAAGGCCAATTTAAACCGTCTTGTTAAGCTACTGCGACCTGCAAGTCTTTTCCAAGGGGCATTTAAACCTTCTTTTTACGCTACTGCGACCTGCATGTCTCTTCCAAGGGGGATTTAAACCGTCTTGTTAAGCTACTGCTACCTGCACGTCTCTTCCAAGGGGCATTTAAAACGTCTTGTTAAGCTACTGCTACCTGCAGGTCTCTTCCAAGGGGCATTTAAACCGTCTTGTTAAGCTACTGCTACCTGCACGTCTCTTCCAAGGGGCATTTAAACCGTCTTGTTAAGCTACTGCGACCTGCATGTCTCTTCCAAGGGGAATTTAAACCGTCTTGTTATGCTACTGCGACCTGCAGTTCTCTTCCATGGCGCATTTAAACCTTCTTTTTAAGCTCCTGCGACTTGATCGTCTCTTCCAAGGGGCATTTAAACCATCTTGTTAAGCTACTGTAACCTCCACCACTTTTCCAAGGGGCCTTTAAACCGTCTTGTTAAGCTACTCCGACTTGCACGTCTCTTCCAAGGGGCATTTAATCCGTCTTGTTAAGCTACTGTAATTTGCAAGTCTCTGCCAAGGGGCATTTAAACCATCTTGTTAAGCTACTGTAACCTCCACCACTTTTCCACGGGGCATTTAAACCGTCTTTTTAAGCTGCTGCAACCTGCATGTCTCTTCCAAGGGGCATTTAATCCGTCTTGTTAAGCTACTGTAATTTGCAAGTCTCTGCCAAGGGGCATTTAAACCGTCTTGTTAAGCTACTGCGACCTGCACGTCTCTTTCAAGTGGCATTTAAACCGTCTTTTTAAGCTGCTGCAACCTGCATGTCTCTTCCAAGGGGCATTTAAACCATCGTGTTAAGCTTCTGCGACCTCCACCGCTCTTCCAAGGGGCATTTAAACCAACTTGTTAAGCTACTGCGACCTGCACATCTCTTCCAAGGGGCATTTAATCCATCTTGTTAAGCTACTGTAACTTGCAAGTCTCTGCCAAGGGGCATTTAAACCATCTTGTTAAGCTACTGTAACCTCCACCACTTTTCCACGGGGCATTTAATACGTCTTGTTAAGCTACTGCGACCTGCACGTCTCTTCCAAGGGGCTTTTAAACCGTCTTGTTAAGCTACTGCGACCTGCACATCTCTTCCAAGGGGCATTTAAACCGTCTTGTTAAGCTACTGTAACTTGCACTTCTCTTCCAAGTGGCATTTAAACCGTCTTGTTAAGCTACTGTAACCTCCACCACTTTTCCACGGGGCATTTAAACCGTCTTGATAAGCTACTGCGACCTGCAAGCCTATTCTAAGGGGCATTTAAACCCTCTTGTTAAGATCCTGTGACCTGAATGTCTCTTCCAAGGGGGATTTAAACCGTCTTGTTAAACTACTGCTACCTTCACGTCTCTTCCAAGGGGCATTTAAACCGTCTTGTTAAGCTACTGCGACCTGCTCGTCTCTTCCAAGGGTCATTTAAACCGTCTTGCTATGCTACTGCGACCTGCACTTCTCTTCCAAGGCGCATTTAAACCTTCTTTTTAAGCTCCTGATACTTGATCGTCTCTTCCAAGGGGCATTTAAACCATCTTATTAAGCTACTGTAACCTCCACCACTTTTCCAAGGGGCATTTAAAACGTCTTGTTAAGCTACTGCGACTTGCATGTCTCTTCCAAGGGGCATTTAAACCGTCTTGTTAAGCTACTGCGACCTGCACGTCTCTTCCAAGGGGCATTTAAACCATCGTGTTAAGCTACTGTAACCTCCACCACTTTTCCAAGGGTCATTTAAACCGTCTTTTAAGCTACTGCGACTTGCACTTCTCTTCCAAGGGGCTTTTAAACCGTCTTGTTAAGCTACTGCGACCTGCATGCCTTTTCCAAGGGGCATTTAAATCGTTTTGTTAAGCCTCTGCGACCTGCACGTCTCTTCCAAGGGGTATTTAAACCGTCTTTTTAAGCTGCTGCGACCTGCATGTCTCTTCCAAGGGGCATTTAAATCATCGTGTTAAGCTACTGCGACCTTCACCGCTCTTCCAACGGGTATTTAAACCATCTTGTTAAGCTACTGCGACCTGCACATCTCTTCCAAGGGGGATTTAAACCGTCTTGTTAAGCTACTGTGATCTGCACGTCTCTTCCAAGGGCCATTTAAACCGTCTTGTTAAGCTACTGTGACCTGCTCGTCTATTCCAAGGGGCATTTAAACCGTCTTGTTAAGCTACTGCGACCTGCACGTCTCTTCCAAGGCGCATTTAAACCGTCTTTTTAAGCTACTGCGACTTGCACGTCTCTTCCAAGCGGCATTTAAACTGTCTTGTTAAGCTACTGCGACCTGCATGTCTCTTCCAAGGGGCATTTAAACCGTCTTGTTAAGCTACTGCGACCTCTACGTCTGTTCCAAGGGGCATTTAAACCGTCTTGTTAAGCAACAGTGACCTGCATGTCTCTTCCAAGGCCAATTTAAACCGTCTTGTTAAGCTACTGCGACCTGCTCGTCTTTTCCAAGGGGCATTTAAACCTTCTTTTTAAGCTACTGCGACCTGCATGTCTCTTCCAAGGGGGATTTAAACCGTCTTGTTAAGCTACTGCTACCTGCACGTCTCTTCCAAGGGGCATTTAAAACGTCTTGTTAAGCTACTGCTACCTGCAGGTCTCTTCCAAGGGGCATTTAAACCGTCTTGTTAAGCTACTGCTACCTGCACGTCTCTTCCAAGGGGCATTTAAACCGTCTTGTTAAGCTACTGCGACCTGCATGTCTCTTCCAAGGGGAATTTAAACCGTCTTGTTATGCTACTGCGACCTGCAGTTCTCTTCCATGGCGCATTTAAACCTTCTTTTTAAGCTCCTGCGACTTGATCGTCTCTTCCAAGGGGCATTTAAACCATCTTGTTAAGCTACTGTAACCTCCACCACTTTTCCAAGGGGCCTTTAAACCGTCTTGTTAAGCTACTCCGACTTGCACGTCTCTTCCAAGGGGCATTTAAACTGTCTTGTTAAGCTACTGCGACCTGTACGTCTCTTCCAAGGGGCATTTAAGCCGTCTTATTAAGCTACTGCGACCTGCACGTCTCTTCCACGGGGCATTTAAACTGTATTGTTAAGCTACTGCGACCTGCAAGCCTATTCTATGGGGCATTTAAACCCTCTTTTTAAGCTCCTGCGACTTGATCGTCTCTTCCAAGGGGCATTTAAACCATCTTTTTAAGCTACTGTAACCTCCACCACTTTTCCAAGGGGCATTTAAACCGTCTTGTTAAGCTACTGCGACTTGCACGTCTCTTCCAAGGGGCTTTTAAACCGTCTTGTTAAGCTACTGCGACCTGCATGTCTCTTCCAAGGGGCATTTAAACCGTCTTGTTAAGCCTCTGCAACCTGCATGTCTTTTCCAAGGGGCATTTAAACCATCGTGATTAGCTACTGAGACCTCCACCGCTCTTCCAAGGGGCATTTAAACCATCTTGTTAAGCTACTGTAACCTCCACCACTTTTCCAAGGGGCATTTAAAACGTCTTGTTAAGCTACTGCGACTTGCATGTCTCTTCCAAGGGGCATTTAAACCGTCTTGTTAAGCTACTGCGACCTGCACGTCTCTTCCAAGGGGCATTTAAACCATCGTGTTAAGCTACTGTAACCTCCACCACTTTTCCAAGGGGCATTTAAACCGTCTTTTAAGCTACTGCGACTTGCACTTCTCTTCCAAGGGGCTTTTAAACCGTCTTGTTAAGCTACTGCGACCTGCATGCCTTTTCCAAGGGGCATTTAAATCGTTTTGTTAAGCTACTGCAACCTGCACGTCTCTTCCAAGGGGTATTTAAACCGTCTTTTTAAGCTGCTGCGACCTGCATGTCTCTTCCAAGTGGCATTTAAATCATCGTGTTAAGCTACTGCGACCTTCACCGCTCTTCCAACGGGTATTTAAACCATCTTGTTAAGCTACTGCGACCTGCACATCTCTTCCAAGGGGGATTTAAACCGTCTTGTTAAGCTACTGTGATCTGCACGTCTCTTCCAAGGGCCATTTAAACCGTCTTGTTAAGCTACTGTGACCTGCTCGTCTATTCCAAGGGGCATTTAAACCGTCTTGTTAAGCTACTGCGACCTGCACGTCTCTTCCAAGGCGCATTTAAACCGTCTTTTTAAGCTACTGCGACTTGCACGTCTCTTCCAAGCGGCATTTAAACTGTCTTGTTAAGCTACTGCGACCTGCATGTCTCTTCCAAGGGGCATTTAAACCGTCTTGTTAAGCTACTGCGACCTCCACGTCTGTTCCAAGGGGCATTTAAACTGTCTTGTTAAGCAACAGTGACCTGCATGTCTCTTCCAAGGCCAATTTAAACCGTCTTGTTAAGCTACTGCGACCTGCTCGTCTTTTCCAAGGGGCATTTAAACCTTCTTTTTAAGCTACTGCGACCTGCATGTCTCTTCCAAGGGGGATTTAAACCGTCTTGTTAAGCTACTGCTACCTGCACGTCTCTTCCAAGGGGCATTTAAAACGTCTTGTTAAGCTACTGCTACCTGCAGGTCTCTTCCAAGGGGCATTTAAACCGTCTTGTTAAGCTACTGCTACCTGCACGTCTCTTCCAAGGGGCATTTAAACCGTCTTGTTAAGCTACTGCGACCTGCATGTCTGTTCCAAGGGGAATTTAAACCGTCTTGTTATGCTACTGCGACCTGCAGTTCTCTTCCATGGCGCATTTAAACCTTCTTTTTAAGCTCCTGCGACTTGATCGTCTCTTCCAAGGGGCATTTAAACCATCTTGTTAAGCTACTGTAACCTCCACCACTTTTCCAAGGGGCCTTTAAACCGTCTTGTTAAGCTACTCCGACTTGCACGTCTCTTCCAAGGGGCATTTAATCCGTCTTGTTAAGCTACTGTAATTTGCAAGTCTCTGCCAAGGGGCATTTAAACCATCTTGTTAAGCTACTGTAACCTCCACCACTTTTCCACGGGGCATTTAAACCGTCTTTTTAAGCTGCTGCAACCTGCATGTCTCTTCCAAGGGGCATTTAATCCGTCTTGTTAAGCTACTGTAATTTGCAAGTCTCTGCCAAGGGGCATTTAAACCGTCTTGTTAAGCTACTGCGACCTGCACGTCTCTTTCAAGTGGCATTTAAACCGTCTTTTTAAGCTGCTGCAACCTGCATGTCTCTTCCAAGGGGCATTTAAACCATCGTGTTAAGCTTCTGCGACCTCCACCGCTCTTCCAAGGGGCATTTAAACCAACTTGTTAAGCTACTGCGACCTGCACATCTCTTCCAAGGGGCATTTAATCCATCTTGTTAAGCTACTGTAACTTGCAAGTCTCTGCCAAGGGGCATTTAAACCATCTTGTTAAGCTACTGTAACCTCCACCACTTTTCCACGGGGCATTTAATACGTCTTGTTAAGCTACTGCGACCTGCACGTCTCTTCCAAGGGGCTTTTAAACCGTCTTGTTAAGCTACTGCGACCTGCACATCTCTTCCAAGGGGCATTTAAACCGTCTTGTTAAGCTACTGTAACTTGCACTTCTCTTCCAAGTGGCATTTAAACCGTCTTGTTAAGCTACTGTAACCTCCACCACTTTTCCACGGGGCATTTAAACCGTCTTGATAAGCTACTGCGACCTGCAAGCCTATTCTAAGGGGCATTTAAACCCTCTTGTTAAGATCCTGTGACCTGAATGTCTCTTCCAAGGGGGATTTAAACCGTCTTGTTAAACTACTGCTACCTTCACGTCTCTTCCAAGGGGCATTTAAACCGTCTTGTTAAGCTACTGCGACCTGCTCGTCTCTTCCAAGGGTCATTTAAACCGTCTTGCTATGCTACTGCGACCTGCACTTCTCTTCCAAGGCGCATTTAAACCTTCTTTTTAAGCTCCTGATACTTGATCGTCTCTTCCAAGGGGCATTTAAACCATCTTATTAAGCTACTGTAACCTCCACCACTTTTCCAAGGGGCATTTAAAACGTCTTGTTAAGCTACTGCGACTTGCATGTCTCTTCCAAGGGGCATTTAAACCGTCTTGTTAAGCTACTGCGACCTGCACGTCTCTTCCAAGGGGCATTTAAACCATCGTGTTAAGCTACTGTAACCTCCACCACTTTTCCAAGGGGCATTTAAACCGTCTTTTAAGCTACTGCGACTTGCACTTCTCTTCCAAGGGGCTTTTAAACCGTCTTGTTAAGCTACTGCGACCTGCATGCCTTTTCCAAGGGGCATTTAAATCGTTTTGTTAAGCCTCTGCGACCTGCACGTCTCTTCCAAGGGGTATTTAAACCGTCTTTTTAAGCTGCTGCGACCTGCATGTCTCTTCCAAGGGGCATTTAAATCATCGTGTTAAGCTACTGCGACCTTCACCGCTCTTCCAACGGGTATTTAAACCATCTTGTTAAGCTACTGCGACCTGCACATCTCTTCCAAGGGGGATTTAAACCGTCTTGTTAAGCTACTGTGATCTGCACGTCTCTTCCAAGGGCCATTTAAACCGTCTTGTTAAGCTACTGTGACCTGCTCGTCTATTCCAAGGGGCATTTAAACCGTCTTGTTAAGCTACTGCGACCTGCACGTCTCTTCCAAGGCGCATTTAAACCGTCTTTTTAAGCTACTGCGACTTGCACGTCTCTTCCAAGCGGCATTTAAACTGTCTTGTTAAGCTACTGCGACCTGCATGTCTCTTCCAAGGGGCATTTAAACCGTCTTGTTAAGCTACTGCGACCTCTACGTCTGTTCCAAGGGGCATTTAAACCGTCTTGTTAAGCAACAGTGACCTGCATGTCTCTTCCAAGGCCAATTTAAACCGTCTTGTTAAGCTACTGCGACCTGCTCGTCTTTTCCAAGGGGCATTTAAACCTTCTTTTTAAGCTACTGCGACCTGCATGTCTCTTCCAAGGGGGATTTAAACCGTCTTGTTAAGCTACTGCTACCTGCACGTCTCTTCCAAGGGGCATTTAAAACGTCTTGTTAAGCTACTGCTACCTGCAGGTCTCTTCCAAGGGGCATTTAAACCGTCTTGTTAAGCTACTGCTACCTGCACGTCTCTTCCAAGGGGCATTTAAACCGTCTTGTTAAGCTACTGCGACCTGCATGTCTCTTCCAAGGGGAATTTAAACCGTCTTGTTATGCTACTGCGACCTGCAGTTCTCTTCCATGGCGCATTTAAACCTTCTTTTTAAGCTCCTGCGACTTGATCGTCTCTTCCAAGGGGCATTTAAACCATCTTGTTAAGCTACTGTAACCTCCACCACTTTTCCAAGGGGCCTTTAAACCGTCTTGTTAAGCTACTCCGACTTGCACGTCTCTTCCAAGGGGCATTTAAACTGTCTTGTTAAGCTACTGCGACCTGTACGTCTCTTCCAAGGGGCATTTAAGCCGTCTTATTAAGCTACTGCGACCTGCACGTCTCTTCCACGGGGCATTTAAACTGTATTGTTAAGCTACTGCGACCTGCAAGCCTATTCTATGGGGCATTTAAACCCTCTTTTTAAGCTCCTGCGACTTGATCGTCTCTTCCAAGGGGCATTTAAACCATCTTTTTAAGCTACTGTAACCTCCACCACTTTTCCAAGGGGCATTTAAACCGTCTTGTTAAGCTACTGCGACTTGCACGTCTCTTCCAAGGGGCTTTTAAACCGTCTTGTTAAGCTACTGCGACCTGCATGTCTCTTCCAAGGGGCATTTAAACCGTCTTGTTAAGCCTCTGCAACCTGCATGTCTTTTCCAAGGGGCATTTAAACCATCGTGATTAGCTACTGAGACCTCCACCGCTCTTCCAAGGGGCTTTTAAACCGTCTTGTTAAGCTACTGCGACCTGCACATCTCTTCCAAGGGGCATTTAAACCGTCTTGTTAAGCTACTGTAACTTGCACTTCTCTTCCAAGTGGCATTTAAACCGTCTTGTTAAGCTACTGTAACCTCCACCACTTTTCCACGGGGCATTTAAACCGTCTTGATAAGCTACTGCGACCTGCAAGCCTATTCTAAGGGGCATTTAAACCCTCTTGTTAAGATCCTGTGACCTGAATGTCTCTTCCAAGGGGGATTTAAACCGTCTTGTTAAACTACTGCTACCTTCACGTCTCTTCCAAGGGGCATTTAAACCGTCTTGTTAAGCTACTGCGACCTGCTCGTCTCTTCCAAGGGTCATTTAAACCGTCTTGCTATGCTACTGCGACCTGCACTTCTCTTCCAAGGTGTATTTAAACCTTCTTTTTAAGCTCCTGATACTTGATCGTCTCTTCCAAGGGGCATTTAAACCATCTTATTAAGCTACTGTAACCTCCACCACTTTTCCAAGGGGCATTTAAAACGTCTTGTTAAGCTACTGCGACTTGCATGTCTCTTCCAAGGGGCATTTAAACCGTCTTGTTAAGCTACTGCGACCTGCACGTCTCTTCCAAGGGGCATTTAAACCATCGTGTTAAGCTACTGTAACCTCCACCACTTTTCCAAGGGGCATTTAAACCGTCTTTTAAGCTACTGCGACTTGCACTTCTCTTCCAAGGGGCTTTTAAACCGTCTTGTTAAGCTACTGCGACCTGCATGCCTTTTCCAAGGGGCATTTAAATCGTTTTGTTAAGCCTCTGCGACCTGCACGTCTCTTCCAAGGGGTATTTAAACCGTCTTTTTAAGCTGCTGCGACCTGCATGTCTCTTCCAAGGGGCATTTAAATCATCGTGTTAAGCTACTGCGACCTTCACCGCTCTTCCAACGGGTATTTAAACCATCTTGTTAAGCTACTGCGACCTGCACATCTCTTCCAAGGGGGATTTAAACCGTCTTGTTAAGCTACTGTGATCTGCACGTCTCTTCCAAGGGCCATTTAAACCGTCTTGTTAAGCTACTGTGACCTGCTCGTCTATTCCAAGGGGCATTTAAACCGTCTTGTTAAGCTACTGCGACCTGCACGTCTCTTCCAAGGCGCATTTAAACCGTCTTTTTAAGCTACTGCGACTTGCACGTCTCTTCCAAGCGGCATTTAAACTGTCTTGTTAAGCTACTGCGACCTGCATGTCTCTTCCAAGGGGCATTTAAACCGTCTTGTTAAGCTACTGCGACCTCTACGTCTGTTCCAAGGGGCATTTAAACCGTCTTGTTAAGCAACAGTGACCTGCATGTCTCTTCCAAGGCCAATTTAAACCGTCTTGTTAAGCTACTGCGACCTGCTCGTCTTTTCCAAGGGGCATTTAAACCTTCTTTTTAAGCTACTGCGACCTGCATGTCTCTTCCAAGGGGGATTTAAACCGTCTTGTTAAGCTACTGCTACCTGCACGTCTCTTCCAAGGGGCATTTAAAACGTCTTGTTAAGCTACTGCTACCTGCAGGTCTCTTCCAAGGGGCATTTAAACCGTCTTGTTAAGCTACTGCTACCTGCACGTCTCTTCCAAGGGGCATTTAAACCGTCTTGTTAAGCTACTGCGACCTGCATGTCTCTTCCAAGGGGAATTTAAACCGTCTTGTTATGCTACTGCGACCTGCAGTTCTCTTCCATGGCGCATTTAAACCTTCTTTTTAAGCTCCTGCGACTTGATCGTCTCTTCCAAGGGGCATTTAAACCATCTTGTTAAGCTACTGTAACCTCCACCACTTTTCCAAGGGGCCTTTAAACCGTCTTGTTAAGCTACTCCGACTTGCACGTCTCTTCCAAGGGGCATTTAAACTGTCTTGTTAAGCTACTGCGACCTGTACGTCTCTTCCAAGGGGCATTTAAGCCGTCTTATTAAGCTACTGCGACCTGCACGTCTCTTCCACGGGGCATTTAAACTGTATTGTTAAGCTACTGCGACCTGCAAGCCTATTCTATGGGGCATTTAAACCCTCTTTTTAAGCTCCTGCGACTTGATCGTCTCTTCCAAGGGGCATTTAAACCATCTTTTTAAGCTACTGTAACCTCCACCACTTTTCCAAGGGGCATTTAAACCGTCTTGTTAAGCTACTGCGACTTGCACGTCTCTTCCAAGGGGCTTTTAAACCGTCTTGTTAAGCTACTGCGACCTGCATGTCTCTTCCAAGGGGCATTTAAACCGTCTTGTTAAGCCTCTGCAACCTGCATGTCTTTTCCAAGGGGCATTTAAACCATCGTGATTAGCTACTGAGACCTCCACCGCTCTTCCAAGGGGCATTTAAACCATCTTGTTAAGCTACTGCGACCTGCACATCTCTTCCAAGGGGCATTTAAACCGTCTTGCTAAGCTACTGTAACTTGCACTTCTCTTCCAAGTGGCATTTAAACCGTCTTGTTAAGCTACTGTAACCTCCACCACTTTTCCACGGGGCATTTAAACCGTCTTGATAAGCTACTGTGCCCTGCAAGCCTATTCTAAGGGGCATTTAAACCCTCTTGTTAAGATCCTGTGACCTGAATGTCTCTTCCAAGGGGGATTTAAACCGTCTTGTTAAACTACTGCTACCTTCACGTCTCTTCCAAGGGGCATTTAAACCGTCTTGTTAAGCTACTGCGACCTGCTCGTCTCTTCCAAGGGTCATTTAAACCGTCTTGTTATGCTACTGCGACCTGCACTTCTCTTCCAAGGCGCATTTAAACCTTCTTTTTAAGCTCCTGATACTTGATCGTCTCTTCCAAGGGGCATTTAAACCATCTTATTAAGCTACTGTAACCTCCACCACTTTTCCAAGGGGCATTTAAAACGTCTTGTTAAGCTACTGCGACTTGCATGTCTCTTCCAAGGGGCATTTAAACCGTCTTGTTAAGCTACTGCGACCTGCACGTCTCTTCCAAGGGGCATTTAAACCATCGTGTTAAGCTACTGTAACCTCCACCACTTTTCCAAGGGGCATTTAAACCGTCTTTTAAGCTACTGCGACTTGCACTTCTCTTCCAAGGGGCTTTTAAACCGTCTTGTTAAGCTACTGCGACCTGCATGCCTTTTCCAAGGGGCATTTAAATCGTTTTGTTAAGCTACTGCAACCTGCACGTCTCTTCCAAGGGGTATTTAAACCGTCTTTTTAAGCTGCTGCGACCTGCATGTCTCTTCCAAGGGGCATTTAAATCATCGTGTTAAGCTACTGCGACCTTCACCGCTCTTCCAACGGGTATTTAAACCATCTTGTTAAGCTACTGCGACCTGCACATCTCTTCCAAGGGGGATTTAAACCGTCTTGTTAAGCTACTGTGATCTGCACGTCTCTTCCAAGGGCCATTTAAACCGTCTTGTTAAGCTACTGTGACCTGCTCGTCTATTCCAAGGGGCATTTAAACCGTCTTGTTAAGCTACTGCGACCTGCACGTCTCTTCCAAGGCGCATTTAAACCGTCTTTTTAAGCTACTGCGACTTGCACGTCTCTTCCAAGCGGCATTTAAACTGTCTTGTTAAGCTACTGCGACCTGCATGTCTCTTCCAAGGGGCATTTAAACCGTCTTGTTAAGCTACTGCGACCTCCACGTCTGTTCCAAGGGGCATTTAAACTGTCTTGTTAAGCAACAGTGACCTGCATGTCTCTTCCAAGGCCAATTTAAACCGTCTTGTTAAGCTACTGCGACCTGCTCGTCTTTTCCAAGGGGCATTTAAACCTTCTTTTTAAGCTACTGCGACCTGCATGTCTCTTCCAAGGGGGATTTAAACCGTCTTGTTAAGCTACTGCTACCTGCACGTCTCTTCCAAGGGGCATTTAAAACGTCTTGTTAAGCTACTGCTACCTGCAGGTCTCTTCCAAGGGGCATTTAAACCGTCTTGTTAAGCTACTGCTACCTGCACGTCTCTTCCAAGGGGCATTTAAACCGTCTTGTTAAGCTACTGCGACCTGCATGTCTCTTCCAAGGGGAATTTAAACCGTCTTGTTATGCTACTGCGACCTGCAGTTCTCTTCCATGGCGCATTTAAACCTTCTTTTTAAGCTCCTGCGACTTGATCGTCTCTTCCAAGGGGCATTTAAACCATCTTGTTAAGCTACTGTAACCTCCACCACTTTTCCAAGGGGCCTTTAAACCGTCTTGTTAAGCTACTCCGACTTGCACGTCTCTTCCAAGGGGCATTTAATCCGTCTTGTTAAGCTACTGTAATTTGCAAGTCTCTGCCAAGGGGCATTTAAACCATCTTGTTAAGCTACTGTAACCTCCACCACTTTTCCACGGGGCATTTAAACCGTCTTTTTAAGCTGCTGCAACCTGCATGTCTCTTCCAAGGGGCATTTAATCCGTCTTGTTAAGCTACTGTAATTTGCAAGTCTCTGCCAAGGGGCATTTAAACCGTCTTGTTAAGCTACTGCGACCTGCACGTCTCTTTCAAGTGGCATTTAAACCGTCTTTTTAAGCTGCTGCAACCTGCATGTCTCTTCCAAGGGGCATTTAAACCATCGTGTTAAGCTTCTGCGACCTCCACCGCTCTTCCAAGGGGCATTTAAACCAACTTGTTAAGCTACTGCGACCTGCACATCTCTTCCAAGGGGCATTTAATACATCTTGTTAAGCTACTGTAACTTGCAAGTCTCTGCCAAGGGGCATTTAAACCATCTTGTTAAGCTACTGTAACCTCCACCACTTTTCCACGGGGCATTTAATACGTCTTGTTAAGCTACTGCGACCTGCACGTCTCTTCCAAGGGGCTTTTAAACCGTCTTGTTAAGCTACTGCGACCTGCATGTCTCTTCCAAGGGGCATTTAAACCGTCTTGTTAAGCCTCTGCGACCTGCACGTCTTTTCCTAGGGGCATTTAAACAGTCTTGTTAAGCTGCTTCGACCTGCATGTTTCTTCCAAGTGGCATTTAAACTATCTTGTTAAGCTACTGCGACCTCCACCGCTCTTCCCAGGAGCATTTATACTGTCTTGTTAAGCTACTGCGACCTGCACGTCTCTTCCAAGGGGCATTTAAAACCTCTTGTTAAGCTCCTGCGACCTGCACTTCTCTTGAAAGGGGCATTTAAACCGTCTTGTTAAGCTACTGCGACCTGCACGTCTCTTCCAAGGGGCATTTAAATTGTCTTGTTAAGCTATTGCGACCTCCACCTCTCTTCCAAGGGGCATTTAAAGCGTCTTGTTAAGCTTCTGCGACCTGCACGTCTCTTCAAAGGCGCATTTAAACAGTCTTTTTACGCTACTGTGACTTGAACGTCTCTTCCAAGGGGCATTTAAACCCTCTTATTAAGCTCCTGCGACCTGCACCTCTCTTCCAAGGGGCATTTAAACAGTCTCGTTAAGCTACTGCGACCTGCATGTCTCTTCCAAGGGGCATTTAAACAGTCTTGTAAAGCTACTGCGACCTCCACCGCTCTTCCAAGGGGCATTTAAACCATCTTGTTAAGCTACTGCGACCTGCACGTCTCTTCCAAGGGGCATTTAAACCGTCTTATTAAGCTACTGCGACCTGCACGTCTCTTCCAAGGGGCATTTAAACCGCCTTATTAAGCTACTGCAACCTGCACGTCTCTTCCACGGGGCATTTAAACTGTATTGTTAAGCTACTGCGACCTGCAAGCCTATTCTAAGGGGCATTTAAACCCTCTTTTTAAGCTCCTGCGATTTGATCGTCTCTTCCAAGGGGCATTTAAACTGTCTTGTTAAGCTACTGTAACCTCCACCACTTTTCCAAGGGGCATTTAAACCGTCTTGTTAAGCTACTGCGACTTGCACGTCTCTTCCAAGGGGCTTTTAAACCGTCTTGTTAAGCTACTGCGACCTGCATGTCTCTTCCAAGGGTCATTTAAACCGTCTTTTTAAGCTGCTGCGACTTGCATGTCTCTTCCAAGGGGCAATTAAACCATCGTGATAAGCTACTGCGACCTCCACCGCTCTTCCACGGGGCATTTAAACCATCTTGTTAAGCTACTGCGACCTGCACATCTCTTCCAAGGGGCATTTAAACCGTCTTGTTAAGCTACTGCGACCTGCACGTCTCTTCCAAGGGGCATTTAAATTGTCTTGTTAAGCTATTGCGACCTCCACCTCTCTTCCAAGGGGCATTTAAAGCGTCTTGTTAAGCTTCTGCGACCTGAACGTCTCTTCCAAGGCGCATTTAAACAGTCTTTTTACGCTACTGTGACTTGAACGTCTCTTCCAAGGGGCATTTAAACCCTCTTATTAAGCTCCTGCGACCTGCACGTCTCTTCCAACGGGCATTTAAACAGTCTCGTTAAGCTACTGCGACCTGCATGTCTCTTTCAAGGGGCATTTAAACCGTCTTGATAAGCTACTGCGACCTACACGTCTCTTCCAAGGGGCATTTAAACTGTCTTGTTAAGCTACTGCGACCTGCAAGCCTATTCTAAGGGGCATTTAAACCCTCTTGTTAAGATCCTGTGACCTGCATGTCTCTTCCAAGGGGGATTTAAACCGTCTTGTTAAGCTACTGCTACCTGCACGTCTCTTCCAAGGGGCATTTAAACCGTCTTGCTAAGCTACTGCTACCTGCTCGTCTCTTCCAAGGGGCATTTAAACCGTCTTGTTATGCTACTGCGACCTGCACTTCTCTTCCAAGGCGCATTTAAACCTTCTTTTTAAGCTCCTGATACTTTATCTTCTCTTCCAAGGGGCATTTAAACCGTCTTGTTAAGCTACTGCGACCTGCACGTCTCTTCCAAGGGGCATTTAAACCATCGTG
The DNA here is from genome assembly GCF_046119375.1 of Phyllobates terribilis. Lineage (NCBI taxonomy): Eukaryota > Metazoa > Chordata > Amphibia > Anura > Dendrobatidae > Phyllobates > Phyllobates terribilis. The sequence goes on from NW_027362964.1 coordinate 1,259,607, forward strand.
TTAAGCTGCTGTAACCTCCACCACTTTTCCAAGGGGCATTTAAACCGTCTTGTTAAGCTACTGCGACCTGCATGTCTCTTCCAAGGGGCATTTAAACAGTCTTGTTAAGCTACTGCGACCTGCATGCCTCTTCCAAGGGGCATTTAAATCGTTTTGTTAAGCCTCTACGACCTGCACGTCTCTTCCAAGGGGCATTTAAACCATCGTTTTAAGCTACTGCGACCTCCACCGCTCTTCCAAGGGGCATTTATACCATCTTGTTAAGCTACTGCGACCTGCACGTCTCTTCCAAGGGGGATTTAAACCATCTTGTTAAGCTACTGTGATCTGCACGTCTCTTCCAAGGGCCATTTAAACCGTCTTGTTAAGCTACTGCGACCTGCTCGTCTCTTCCAAGGGGCATTTAAACCGTCTTGTGAAGCTACTGCGACCTGCACGTCTCTTCCAAGGCGCATTTAAACAGTCTTTTTAAGCTATTGCGACTTGCACGTCTCTTCCAAGGGGCATTTAAACTGTCTTGTTAAGCTACTGCGACCTGCAAGCCTATTCTAAGGGGCATTTAAACCCTCTTGTAAAGATCCTGCGACCTGCACTTCTCTTCCAAGGGGGATTTAAAACCGTCTTGTTAAGCAACTGTGACCTGCATGTCTCTTCCAAGGCCAATTTAAACCGTCTTGTTAAGCTACTGCGACCTGCTCGTCTCTTCCAAGGGGCATTTAAACCTTCTTTTTAAGCTACTGCGACCTGCATGTCTCTTCCAAGGGGGATTTAAACCGTCTTGTTAAGCTACTGCTACCTGCACGTCTCTTCCAAGGGGCATTTAAACCGTCTTGTTAAGCTACTGTAACTTGCACTTCTCTTCCAAGTGGCATTTAAACCGTCTTGTTACGCTACTGCGACCTGCACTTCTCTTCCAAGGTGCATTTAAACCATCTTTTTAAGCTCCTGATACTTGATCGTCTCTTCCAAGGGGCATTTAATCCATCTTTTTAAGCTACTGCGACCTGCATGTCTCTTCCAAGGGGCATTTAAACCGTCTTGTTAAGCTACTGCGACCTGCACGTCTCTTCCAAGGGGCATTTAAACCATCGTGTTAAGCTACTGTAACCTCCACCACTTTTCCAAGGGGCATTTAAACCGTCTTTTAAGCTACTGCGACTTGCACTTCTCTTCCAAGGGGCTTTTAAACCGTCTTGTTAAGCTACTGCGACCTGTATGCCTCTTCCAAGGGGCATTTAAATCGTTTTGTTAAGCCTCTACGACCTGCACGTCTCTTCCAAGGGGCATTTAAACCGTCTTTTTAAGCTGCTGCGAGCTGAATGTCTCTTCCAAGGGGCATTTAAACCATCTTGTTAAGCTACTGCGACCTCCACCGCTCTTCCAAGGGGCATTTAAACCATCTTGTTAAGCTACTGCGACCTGCACGTCTCTTCCAAGGGGGATTTAAACAGTCTTGTTAAGCTACTGTGATCTGCACGTCTCTTCCAAGGGCCATTTAAACCGTCTTGTTAAGCTACTGCGACCTGCTCGTCTCTTCCAAGGTGCATTTAAACCGTCTTGTTAAGCTTCTGCGACCTGCACGTCTCTTCCAAGGGGGATTTAAACCGTCTTGTTAAGCTACTGTGATCTGCACGTCTCTTCCAAGGGCCATTTAACCGTCTTGTTAAGCTACTGCGACCTGCTCGTCTCTTCCAAGGGGCATTTAAACCGTCTTGTGAAGCTACTGCGACCTGCACGTCTCTTCCAATGCGCATTTAAACCGTCTTTTTAAGCTATTGCGACTTGCACGTCTCTTCCAAGGGGCATTTAAACTGTCTTGTTAAGCTACTGCGACCTGCAAGCCTATTCTAAGGGGCATTTAAACCCTCCTGTAAAGATCCTGCGACCTGCACTTCTCTTCCAAGGGGGATTTAAACCGTCTTGTTAAGCAACTGTGACCTGCATGTCTCTTCCAAGGCCAATTTAAACCGTCTTGTTAAGCTACTGCGACCTGCTCGTCTCTTCCAAGGGGCATTTAAACCTTCTTTTTAAGCTACTGCGACCTGCATGTCTCTTCCAAGGGGGATTTAAACCGTCTTGTTAAGCTACTGCTACCTGCACGTCTCTTCCAAGGGGCATTTAAACCGTCTTGTTAAGCTACTGCTACCTGCAGGTCTCTTCCAAGGGGCATTTAAACCGTCTTGTTAAGCTACTGCGACCTGCACATCTCTTCCAAGGGGCATTTAAACCGTCTTGTTAAGCTACTGTAACTTGCACTTCTCTTCCAAGTGGCATTTAAACCGTCTTGTTACGCTACTGCGACCTGCACTTCTCTTCCAAGGTGCATTTAAACCTTCTTTTTAAGCTCCTGATACTTGATCGTCTCTTCCAAGGGGCATTTAATCCATCTTTTTAAGCTACTGCGACCTGCATGTCTCTTCCAAGGGGCATTTAAACCGTCTTGTTAAGCTACTGCGACCTGCACGTCTCTTCCAAGGGGCATTTAAACCATCGTGTTAAGCTACTGTAACCTCCACCACTTTTCCAAGGGGCATTTAAACCGTCTTTTAAGCTACTGCGACTTGCACTTCTCTTCCAAGGGGCTTTTAAACCGTTTTGTTAAGCTACTGCGACCTGTATGCGTCTTCCAAGGGGCATTTAAATCGTTTTGTTAAGCCTCTACGACCTGCACGTCTCTTCCAAGGGGCATTTAAACCGTCTTTTTAAGCTGCTGCGACCTGAATGTCTCTTCCAAGGGGCATTTAAACCATCTTGTTAAGCTACTGCGACCTCCACCGCTCTTCCAAGGGGCATTTAAACCATCTTGTTAAGCTACTGCGACCTGCACGTCTCTTCCAAGGGTGATTTAAACCGTCTTGTTAAGCTACTGTGATCTGCACGTCTCTTCCAAGGGCCATTTAAACCGTCTTGTTAAGCTACTGCGACCTGCTCGTCTCTTCCAAGGTGCATTTAAACCGTCTTGTTAAGCTACTGCGACCTGCACGTCTCTTCCAAGGCGCATTTAAACCGTCTTTTTAAGCTACTGCGACTTGCACGTCTCTTCCAAGGGGCATTTAAACTGTCTTGTTAAGCTACTGCGACCTGCAAGCCTATTCTAAGGGGCATTTAAACCCTTTCTTTAAGATCCTGCGACCTGCACTTCTCTTCCAAGAGGGATTTAAACCGTCTTGATAAGCAACGGCGACCTGCTCGTCTCTTCCAAGGGGCATTTAAACCATCTTGTTAAGCAACTGTGACCTACATGTCTCTTCCAAGGCCAATTTAAACCGTCTTGTTAAGCTACTGCGACCTGCATGTCTCTTCCAAGGGGGATTTAAACCGTCTTGTTAAGCTACTGCTACCTGCACGTCTCTTCCAAGGGGCATTTAAACCGTCTTGTTAAGCTACTGCTACCTGCAGGTCTCTTCCAAGGGGCATTTAAACCGTCTTGTTAAGTTACTGCTACCTGCACGTCTCTTCCAAGGGCCATTTAAACCATCTTGTTAAGCTACTGCGACCTGCATGTCTCTTCCAAGGGGAATTTAAACCGTCTTGTTATGCTACTGCGACCTGCAGTTCTCTTCCATGGCGCATTTAAACCTTCTTTTTAAGCTCCTGCGACTTGATCGTCTCTTCCAAGGGGCATTTAAACCATCTTGTTAAGCTACTGTAACCTCCACCACTTTTCCAAGGGGCATTTAAACCGTCTTGTTAAGCTACTGCGACTTGCACGTCTCTTCCAAGGGGCCTTTAGTCCGTATTGTTAAGCTACTGTAATTTGCAAGTCTCTGCCAAGGGGCATTTAAACCATCTTGTTAAGCTACTGTAACCTCCACCATTTTTCCACGGGGCATTTAAACCGTCTTGTTAAGCTACTGCGACCTGCACGTCTCTTCCAAGTGGCATTTAAACCATCTTTTTAAGCTGCTGCAACCTGCATGTCTCTTCCAAGGGGCATTTAAACCATCGTGTTAAGCTTCTGCGACCTCCACCGCTCTTCCAAGGGGCATTTAAACCATCTTGTTAAGCTACTGCGACCTGCACATCTCTTCCAAGGGGCATTTAATCCGTCTTGTTAAGCTACTGTAACTTGCAAGTCTCTGCCAAGGGGCATTTAAAACATCTTGTTAAGCTACTGTAACCTCCACCACTTTTCCACGGGGCATTTCATCCATCTTGTTAAGCTACTGCGACCTGCACGTCTCTTCCAAGGGGCATTTAAACCGTCTTGTTAAGCTACTGCGACCTGCATGTCTCTTCCAAGGGGTATTTAAACCGTCTTGTTAAGCCTCTGCGACCTGCACGTCTTTTCCTAGGGGCATTTAAACAGTCTTGTTAAGCTGCTTCGACCTGCATGTTTCTTCCAAGTGGCATTTAAACTGTCTTGTTAAGCTACTGCGACCTCCACCGATCTTCCAAGGAGCCTTTAAACTGTCTTGTTAAGCTACTGCGACCTGCACGTCTCTTCCAAGGGCCATTTAAAACCTCTTGTTAAGCTACTGCGACCTGCACGTCTCTTCCAAGGGGCATTTAAATTGTCTTGTTAAGCTACTGCGACCTCCACCTCTCTTCCAAGGGGCATTTAAAGCGTCTTGTTAAGCTTCTGCGACCTGCACGTCTCTTCCAAGGCGCATTTAAACAGTCTTTTTACGCTACTGTGACTTGAACGTCTCTTCCAAGGGACATTTAAACCCTCTTTTTAAGCTCCTGCGACCTGCTCGTCTCTTGAAATTGGCATTTAAACCCTCTTGTTAAGCTACTGCGACCTGCATGTCTCTTCCAAGGTGCATTTAAACAGTCTTGTTAAGCTACTGCGACCTGCATGTCTCTTCCAAGGAGCATTTAAACAGTCTTGTTAAGCTACTGCGACCTCCACCGCTCTTCCAAGGGGCATTTAAACCATCTTGTTAAGCTACTGCGACCTGCACGTCTCTTTCAAGGGGCATTTAAACCCTCTTATTAAGCTCCTGCGACCTGCTCGTCTCTTGAAATTGGCATTTAAACCCTCTTGTTAAGCTACTGCGACCTGCATGTCTCTTCCAAGGTGCATTTAAACAGTCTTGTTAAGCTACTGCGACCTGCATGTCTCTTCCAAGGGGCATTTAAACAGTCTTGTTAAGCTACTGCGACCTCCACCGCTCTTCCAAGGGGCATTTAAACCATCTTGTTAAGCTACTGCGACCTGCACGTCTCTTCCAAGGGGCATTTAAACCCTCTTATTAAGCTCCTGCGACCTGCTCGTCTCTTGAAATTGGCATTTAAACCCTCTTGTTAAGCTACTGCGACCTGCATGTCTCTTCCAAGGTGCATTTAAACAGTCTTGTTAAGCTACTGCGACCTGCATGTCTCTTCCAAGGGGCATTTAAACAGTCTTGTTAAGCTACTGCGACCTCCACCGCTCTTCCAAGGGGCATTTAAACCATCTTGTTAAGCTACTGCGACCTGCACGTCTCTTCCAAGGGGCATTTAAACCCTCTTGTTAAGCTCCTGCGACCTGCATGTTTCTTCCAAGGGGCATTTAAACTGTCTTGTTAAGCTACTGCAACCTGCACGTCTCTTCCAAGGGGCATTTAAACCCTCTTGTTAAGATCCTGTGACCTGCATGTCTCTTCCAAGGGGGATTTAAACCGTCTTGTTAAGCTACTGGTACCTGCACGTCACTTCCAAGGGGCATTTAAACCGTCTTGTTAAGCTACTGCGACCTGCTCGTCTCTTCCAAGGGGCATTTAAACCGTCTTGTTATGCTACTGCGACCTGCACTTCTCTTCCAAGGGGGATTTAAACCTTCTTTTTAAGCTCCTGATACTTGATCGTCTCTTCCAAGGGGCATTTAAACCATCTTGTTAAGCTACTGTAACCTCCACCACTTTTCCAAGGGGCATTTAAAACGTCTTGTTAAGCTACTGCGACCTGCATGTCTCTTCCAAGGGGCACTTAAACCGTCTTTTTAAGCTACTGTAGCCTCCACCACTTTTCCACGAGGCATTTAAACCGTCTTTTTAAGCTACTGCGACCTGCATAACTCTTCCAAGGGGCATTTAAACCATCGTGTTAAGCTACTGCGACCTCCACCGCTCTTCCAAGGGGCATTTAAACCATCTTGTTAAGCTACTGCGACCTGCACATCTCTTCTAAGGGGCATTTAAACCGTCTTGTTAAGCTACTGTAACCTCCACCACTTTTCCACGAGGCATTTAATCCGTCTTGTTAAGCTACTGCGACCTGCATGTCTCTTCCAAAGGGCATTTAAACTGTCTTGTTAAGCTACTGCGACCTCCACCGCTCTTCCAAGGGGCATTTAAACTGTCTTGTTAATCTACTGCGACCTGCACGTCTCTTCCAAGGGGCATTTAAATCGTCTTGGTAAGCTACTGCGACCAGCAAGCCTATTTCAAGGGGCATTTAAACCCTCTTGTTAAGCTACTGCGACCTGCACATCTCTTCCAAGGGGGATTTAAACCGTCTTGTTAAGCTACTGCGACCTGCACGACTCTTCCAAGGGGCATTTAAACCGTCTTGTTAAGCTACTGCGACCTGCTCGCCTCTTCCAAGGGGCATTTAAACCATCTTATTAAGCTACTGCGACCTGCACGTCTCTTCCAAGGGGCATTTAAACTGTATTGTTAAGCTACTGCGACCTGCAAGCCTATTCTAAGGGGCATTTAAACCCTCTTGTTAAGATCCTGCGACCTGCATGTCTCTTCCAAGGGACATTTAAACCATCGTGATAAGCTACTGCGACCTCCACCGCTCTTCCAAGGGGCATTTAAACCATCTTGTTAAGCTACTGCGACCTGCACATCTCTTCCAAGGGGCATTTAAACCGTCTTGTTAAGCTACTGTAACTTGCACTTCTCTTACAAGGGGCATTTAAACCGTCTTGATAATCTACTGTAACCTCCACCACATTTCCACGGGGCATTTAAACCGTCATGTTAAGCTACTGCGACCTGCACGTCTCTTCCAAGGGGTCATTTAAACTGTCTTGTTAAGCTACTGCGACCTGCAAGCCTATTCTAAGGGGCATTTAAAACCTCTTGTTAAGATCCTGCGACCTGCATGTCTCTTCCAAGGGGGATTTAAACCGTCTTGTTAAGCTACTGCTACCTGCACGTCTCTTCCAAGGGGCATTTAAACCGTCTTGTTAAGCTACTGCGACCTGCTCGTCTCTTCCAAGGGGCATTTAAACCGTCTTGTTATGCTACTGCGACCTGCAGTTCTCTTCCAAGGCGCATTTAAACCTTCTTTTTAAGCTTCTGGTACTTGATCGTCTCTTCCAAGGGGCATTTAAACCATCTTGTTAAGCTACTGTAACCTCCACCACTTTTCCAAGGGGCTTTTAAACCGTCTTGTTAAGCTACTGCGACCTGTAAGTCTCTTCCAAGGGGCATTTAAACCGTCTTGTTAAGCTACTGCGACCTGCTCGTCTCTTCCAAGGGGCATTTAAACCGTCTTGTTATGCTACTGCGACCTGCAGTTCTCTTCCAAGGCGCATTTAAACCTTCTTTTTAAGCTTCTGGTACTTGATCGTCTCTTCCAAGGGGCATTTAAACCATCTTGTTAAGCTACTGTAACCTCCACCACTTTTCCAAGGGGCCTTTAAACCGTCTTGTTAAGCGACTCCGACTTGCACGTCTCTTCCAAGGGGCATTTAAACTGTCTTGTTAAGCTACTGCGACCTGTACGTCTCTTCCAAGGGGCATTTAAGCCGTCTTATTAAGCTACTGCGACCTGCACGTCTCTTCCACGGGGCATTTAAACTGTATTGTTAAGCTACTGCGACCTGCAAGCCTATTCTAAGGGGCATTTAAACCCTCTTTTTACGCTCCTGCGACTTGATCGTCTCTTCCAAGGGGCATTTAAACCATCTTTTTAAGCTACTGTAACCTCCACCACTTTTCCAAGGGGCATTTAAACCGTCTTGTTAAGCTACTGCGACTTGCACGTCTCTTCCAAGGGGCTTTTAAACCGTCTTGTTAAGCTACTGCGACCTGCATGTCTCTTCCAAGGGGCATTTAAACCGTCTTGTTAAGCCTCTGCAACCTGCATGTCTTTTCCAAGGGGCATTTAAACCATCGTGATTAGCTACTTAGACCTCCACCGCTCTTCCAAGGGGCATTTAAACCATCTTGTTAAGCTACTGCGACCTGCACATCTCTTCCAAGGGGCATTTAAACCGTCTTGTTAAGCTACTGTAACTTGCACTTCTCTTCCAAGTGGCATTTAAACCGTCTTGTTAAGCTACTGTAACCTCCACCACTTTTCCACGGGGCATTTAAACCGTCTTGATAAGCTACTGTGCCCTGCAAGCCTATTCTAAGGGGCATTTAAACCCTCTTGTTAAGATCCTGTGACCTGAATGTCTCTTCCAAGGGGGATTTAAACCGTCTTGTTAAACTACTGCTACCTTCACGTCTCTTCCAAGGGGCATTTAAACCGTCTTGTTAAGCTACTGCGACCTGCTCGTCTCTTCCAAGGGTCATTTAAACCGTCTTGTTATGCTACTGCGACCTGCACTTCTCTTCCAAGGCGCATTTAAACCTTCTTTTTAAGCTCCTGATACTTGATCGTCTCTTCCAAGGGGCATTTAAACCATCTTGTTAAGCTACTGTAACCTCCACCACTTTTCCAAGGGGCATTTAAAACATCTTGTTAAGCTACTGCGACTTGCATGTCTCTTCCAAGGGGCATTTAAACCGTCTTGTTAAGCTACTGCGACCTGCACGTCTCTTCCAAGGGGCATTTAAACCATCGTGTTAAGCTACTGTAACCTCCACCACTTTTCCAAGGGGCATTTAAACCGTCTTTTAAGCTACTGCGACTTGCACTTCTCTTCCAAGGGGCTTTTAAACCGTCTTGTTAAGCTACTGCGACCTGCATGCCTTTTCCAAGGGGCATTTAAATCGTTTTGTTAAGCTACTGCAACCTGCACGTCTCTTCCAAGGGGTATTTAAACCGTCTTTTTAAGCTGCTGCGACCTGCATGTCTCTTCCAAGGGGCATTTAAATCATCGTGTTAAGCTACTGCGACCTTCACCGCTCTTCCAACGGGTATTTAAACCATCTTGTTAAGCTACTGCGACCTGCACATCTCTTCCAAGGGGGATTTAAACCGTCTTGTTAAGCTACTGTGATCTGCACGTCTCTTCCAAGGGCCATTTAAACCGTCTTGTTAAGCTACTGTGACCTGCTCGTCTATTCCAAGGGGCATTTAAACCGTCTTGTTAAGCTACTGCGACCTGCACGTCTCTTCCAAGGCGCATTTAAACCGTCTTTTTAAGCTACTGCGACTTGCACGTCTCTTCCAAGCGGCATTTAAACTGTCTTGTTAAGCTACTGCGACCTGCATGTCTCTTCCAAGGGGCATTTAAACCGTCTTGTTAAGCTACTGCGACCTCCACGTCTGTTCCAAGGGGCATTTAAACTGTCTTGTTAAGCAACAGTGACCTGCATGTCTCTTCCAAGGCCAATTTAAACCGTCTTGTTAAGCTACTGCGACCTGCTCGTCTTTTCCAAGGGGCATTTAAACCTTCTTTTTAAGCTACTGCGACCTGCATGTCTCTTCCAAGGGGGATTTAAACCGTCTTGTTAAGCTACTGCTACCTGCACGTCTCTTCCAAGGGGCATTTAAAACGTCTTGTTAAGCTACTGCTACCTGCAGGTCTCTTCCAAGGGGCATTTAAACCGTCTTGTTAAGCTACTGCTACCTGCACGTCTCTTCCAAGGGGCATTTAAACCGTCTTGTTAAGCTACTGCGACCTGCATGTCTCTTCCAAGGGGAATTTAAACCGTCTTGTTATGCTACTGCGACCTGCAGTTCTCTTCCATGGCGCATTTAAACCTTCTTTTTAAGCTCCTGCGACTTGATCGTCTCTTCCAAGGGGCATTTAAACCATCTTGTTAAGCTACTGTAACCTCCACCACTTTTCCAAGGGGCCTTTAAACCGTCTTGTTAAGATACTCCGACTTGCACGTCTCTTCCAAGGGGCATTTAATCCGTCTTGTTAAGCTACTGTAATTTGCAAGTCTCTGCCAAGGGGCATTTAAACCATCTTGTTAAGCTACTGTAACCTCCACCACTTTTCCACGGGGCATTTAAACCGTCTTTTTAAGCTGCTGCAACCTGCATGTCTCTTCCAAGGGGCATTTAATCCGTCTTGTTAAGCTACTGTAATTTGCAAGTCTCTGCCAAGGGGCATTTAAACCGTCTTGTTAAGCTACTGCGACCTGCACGTCTCTTTCAAGTGGCATTTAAACCGTCTTTTTAAGCTGCTGCAACCTGCATGTCTCTTCCAAGGGGCATTTAAACCATCGTGTTAAGCTTCTGCGACCTCCACCGCTCTTCCAAGGGGCATTTAAACCAACTTGTTAAGCTACTGCGACCTGCACATCTCTTCCAAGGGGCATTTAATCCATCTTGTTAAGCTACTGTAACTTGCAAGTCTCTGCCAAGGGGCATTTAAACCATCTTGTTAAGCTACTGTAACCTCCACCACTTTTCCACGGGGCATTTAATACGTCTTGTTAAGCTACTGCGACCTGCACGTCTCTTCCAAGGGGCTTTTAAACCGTCTTGTTAAGCTACTGCGACCTGCATGTCTCTTCCAAGGGGCATTTAAACCGTCTTGTTAAGCCTCTGCGACCTGCACGTCTTTTCCTAGGGGCATTTAAACAGTCTTGTTAAGCTGCTTCGACCTGCATGTTTCTTCCAAGTGGCATTTAAACTATCTTGTTAAGCTACTGCGACCTCCACCGCTCTTCCCAGGAGCATTTATACTGTCTTGTTAAGCTACTGCGACCTGCACGTCTCTTCCAAGGGGCATTTAAAACCTCTTGTTAAGCTCCTGCGACCTGCACTTCTCTTGAAAGGGGCATTTAAACCGTCTTGTTAAGCTACTGCGACCTGCACGTCTCTTCCAAGGGGCATTTAAATTGTCTTGTTAAGCTATTGCGACCTCCACCTCTCTTCCAAGGGGCATTTAAAGCGTCTTGTTAAGCTTCTGCGACCTGCACGTCTCTTCAAAGGCGCATTTAAACAGTCTTTTTACGCTACTGTGACTTGAACGTCTCTTCCAAGGGGCATTTAAACCCTCTTATTAAGCTCCTGCGACCTGCACGTCTCTTCCAAGGGGCATTTAAACAGTCTCGTTAAGCTACTGCGACCTGCATGTCTCTTCCAAGGGGCATTTAAACAGTCTTGTAAAGCTACTGCGACCTCCACCGCTCTTCCAAGGGGCATTTAAACCATCTTGTTAAGCTACTGCGACCTGCACGTCTCTTCCAAGGGGCATTTAAACCGTCTTATTAAGCTACTGCGACCTGCACGTCTCTTCCAAGGGGCATTTAAACCGCCTTATTAAGCTACTGCAACCTGCACGTCTCTTCCACGGGGCATTTAAACTGTATTGTTAAGCTACTGCGACCTGCAAGCCTATTCTAAGGGGCATTTAAACCCTCTTTTTAAGCTCCTGCGATTTGATCGTCTCTTCCAAGGGGCATTTAAACTGTCTTGTTAAGCTACTGTAACCTCCACCACTTTTCCAAGGGGCATTTAAACCGTCTTGTTAAGCTACTGCGACTTGCACGTCTCTTCCAAGGGGCTTTTAAACCGTCTTGTTAAGCTACTGCGACCTGCATGTCTCTTCCAAGGGGCATTTAAACCATCTTGTTAAGCCTCTGCGACCTGCACGTCTCTTCCAAGGGTCATTTAAACCGTCTTTTTAAGCTGCTGCGACTTGCATGTCTCTTCCAAGGGGCAATTAAACCATCGTGATAAGCTACTGCGACCTCCACCGCTCTTCCACGGGGCATTTAAACCATCTTGTTAAGCTACTGCGACCTGCACATCTCTTCCAAGGGGCATTTAAACCGTCTTGTTAAGCTACTGCGACCTGCACGTCTCTTCCAAGGGGCATTTAAATTGTCTTGTTAAGCTATTGCGACCTCCACCTCTCTTCCAAGGGGCATTTAAAGCGTCTTGTTAAGCTTCTGCGACCTGAACGTCTCTTCCAAGGCGCATTTAAACAGTCTTTTTACGCTACTGTGACTTGAACGTCTCTTCCAAGGGGCATTTAAACCCTCTTATTAAGCTCCTGCGACCTGCACGTCTCTTCCAAGGGGCATTTAAACAGTCTCGTTAAGCTACTGCGACCTGCATGTCTCTTTCAAGGGGCATTTAAACCGTCTTGATAAGCTACTGCGACCTACACGTCTCTTCCAAGGGGCATTTAAACTGTCTTGTTAAGCTACTGCGACCTGCAAGCCTATTCTAAGGGGCATTTAAACCCTCTTGTTAAGATCCTGTGACCTGCATGTCTCTTCCAAGGGGGATTTAAACCGTCTTGTTAAGCTACTGCTACCTGCACGTCTCTTCCAAGGGGCATTTAAACCGTCTTGCTAAGCTACTGCGACCTGCTCGTCTCTTCCAAGGGGCATTTAAACCGTCTTGTTATGCTACTGCGACCTGCACTTCTCTTCCAAGGCGCATTTAAACCTTCTTTTTAAGCTCCTGATACTTTATCTTCTCTTCCAAGGGGCATTTAAACCGTCTTGTTAAGCTACTGCGACCTGCACGTCTCTTCCAAGGGGCATTTAAACCATCGTGTTAAGCTACTGTAACCTCCACCACTTTTCCAAGGGGCATTTAAACCGTCTTGTTAAGCTACTGCGACCTGCATGTCTCTTCCAAGGGGCATTTAAACAGTCTTGTTAAGCTACTGCGACCTGCATGCCTCTTCCAAGGGGCATTTAAATCGTTTTGTTAAGCCTCTACGACCTGCACGTCTCTTCCAAGGGGCATTTAAAACATCGTTTTAAGCTACTGCGACCTCCACCGCTCTTCCAAGGGGCATTTATACCATCTTGTTAAGCTACTGCGACCTGCACGTCTCTTCCAAGGGGGATTTAAACCGTCTTGTTAAGCTACTGTGATCTGCACGTCTCTTCCAAGGGCCATTTAAACCGTCTTGTTAAGCTACTGCGACCTGCTCGTCTCTTCCAAGGGGCATTTAAACCGTCTTGTGAAGCTACTGCGACCTGCACGTCTCTTCCAAGGCGCATTTAAACAGTCTTTTTAAGCTATTACGACTTGCACGTCTCTTCCAAGGGGCATTTAAACTGTCTTGTTAAGCTACTGCGACCTGCAAGCCTATTCTAAGGGGCATTTAAACCCTCTTGTAAAGATCCTGCGACCTGCACTTCTCTTCCAAGGGGGATTTAAACCGTCTTGTTAAGCAACTGTGACCTGCATGTCTCTTCCAAGGCCAATTTAAACCGTCTTGTTAAGCTACTGCGACCTGCTCGGCTCTTCCAAGGGGCATTTAAACCTTCTTTTTAAGCTACTGCGACCTGCATGTCTCTTCCAAGGGGGATTTAAACCGTCTTGTTAAGCTACTGCTACCTGCACGTCTCTTCCAAGGGGCATTTAAACCGTCTTGTTAAGCTACTGTAACTTGCACTTCTCTTTCAAGTGGCATTTAAACCGTCTTGTTACGCTACTGCGACCTGCACTTCTCTTCCAAGGTGCATTTAAACCATCTTCTTAAGCTCCTGATACTTGATCGTCTCTTCCAAGGGGCATTTAATCCATCTTTTTAAGCTACTGCGACCTGCATGTCTCTTCCAAGGGGCATTTAAACCGTCTTGTTAAGCTACTGCGACCTGCACGTCTCTTCCAAGGGGCATTTAAACCATCGTGTTAAGCTACTGTAACCTCCACCACTTTTCCAAGGGGCATTTAAACCGTCTTTTAAGCTACTGCGACTTGCACTTCTCTTCCAAGGGGCTTTTAAACCGTCTTGTTAAGCTACTGCGACCTGTATGCCTCTTCCAAGGGGCATTTAAATCGTTTTGTTAAGCCTCTACGACCTGCACGTCTCTTCCAAGGGGCATTTAAACCGTCTTTTTAAGCTGCTGCGACCTGAATGTCTCTTCCAAGGGGCATTTAAACCATCTTGTTAAGCTACTGCGACCTCCACCGCTCTTCCAAGGGGCATTTAAACCATCTTGTTAAGCTACTGCGACCTGCACGTCTCTTCCAAGGGGGATTTAAACCGTCTTGTTAAGCTACTGTGATCTGCACGTCTCTTCCAAGGGCCATTTAAACCGTCTTGTTAAGCTACTGCGACCTGCTCGTCTCTTCCAAGGTGCATTTAAACCGTCTTGTTAAGCTACTGCGACCTGCACGTCTCTTCCAAGGGGGATTTAAACCGTCTTGTTAAGCTACTGTGATCTGCACGTCTCTTCCAAGGGCCATTTAAACCGTCTTGTTAAGCTACTGCGACCTGCTCGTCTCTTCCAAGGGGCATTTAAACCGTCTTGTGAAGCTACTGCGACCTGCACGTCTCTTCCAAGGCGCATTTAAACCGTCTTTTTAAGCTATTGCGACTTGCACGTCTCTTCCAAGGGGCATTTAAACTGTCTTGTTAAGCTACTGCGACCTGCAAGCCTATTCTAAGGGGCATTTAAACCCTCCTGTAAAGATCCTGCGACCTGCACTTCTCTTCCAAGGGGGATTTAAACCGTCTTGTTAAGCAACTGTGACCTGCATGTCTCTTCCAAGGCCAATTTAAACCGTCTTGTTAAGCTACTGCGACCTGCTCGTCTCTTCCAAGGGGCATTTAAACCTTCTTTTTAAGCTACTGCGACCTGCATGTCTCTTCCAAGGGGGATTTAAACCGTCTTGTTAAGCTACTGCTACCTGCACGTCTCTTCCAAGGGGCATTTAAACCGTCTTGTTAAGCTACTGCTACCTGCAGGTCTCTTCCAAGGGGCATTTAAACCGTCTTGTTAAGCTACTGCGACCTGCACATCTCTTCCAAGGGGCATTTAAACCGTCTTGTTAAGCTACTGTAACTTGCACTTCTCTTCCAAGTGGCATTTAAACCGTCTTGTTACGCTACTGCGACCTGCACTTCTCTTCCAAGGTGCATTTAAACCTTCTTTTTAAGCTCCTGATACTTGATCGTCTCTTCCAAGGGGCATTTAATCCATCTTTTTAAGCTACTGCGACCTGCATGTCTCTTCCAAGGGGCATTTAAACCGTCTTGTTAAGCTACTGCGACCTGCACGTCTCTTCCAAGGGGCATTTAAACCATCGTGTTAAGCTACTGTAACCTCCACCACTTTTCCAAGGGGCATTTAAACCGTCTTTTAAGCTACTGCGACTTGCACTTCTCTTCCAAGGGGCTTTTAAACCGTCTTGTTAAGCTACTGCGACCTGTATGCCTCTTCCAAGGGGCATTTAAATCGTTTTGTTAAGCCTCTACGACCTGCACGTCTCTTCCAAGGGGCATTTAAACCGTCTTTTTAAGCTGCTGCGACCTGAATGTCTCTTCCAAGGGGCATTTAAACCATCTTGTTAAGCTACTGCGACCTCCACCGCTCTTCCAAGGGGCATTTAAACCATCTTGTTAAGCTACTGCGACCTGCACGTCTCTTCCAAGGGGGATTTAAACCGTCTTGTTAAGCTACTGTGATCTGCACGTCTCTTCCAAGGGCCATTTAAACCGTCTTGTTAAGCTACTGCGACCTGCTCGTCTCTTCCAAGGTGCATTTAAACCGTCTTGTTAAGCTACTGCGACCTGCACGTCTCTTCCAAGGCGCATTTAAACCGTCTTTTTAAGCTACTGCGACTTGCACGTCTCTTCCAAGGGGCATTTAAACTGTCTTGTTAAGCTACTGCGACCTGCAAGCCTATTCTAAGGGGCATTTAAACCCTTTCTTTAAGATCCTGCGACCTGCACTTCTCTTCCGAGAGGGATTTAAACCGTCTTGATAAGCAACGGCGACCTGCTCGTCTCTTCCAAGGGGCATTTAAACCATCTTGTTAAGCAACTGTGACCTACATGTCTCTTCCAAGGCCAATTTAAACCGTCTTGTTAAGCTACTGCGACCTGCTCGTCTCTTCCAAGGGGCATTTAAACCTTCTTTTTAAGCTACTGCGACCTGCATGTCTCTTTCAAGGGGGATTTAAACCGTCTTGTTAAGCTACTGCTACCTGCACGTCTCTTCCAAGGAGCATTTAAACCGTCTTGTTAAGTTACTGCTACCTGCACGTCTCTTCCAAGGGCCATTTAAACCATCTTGTTAAGCTACTGCGACCTGCATGTCTCTTCCAAGGGGAATTTAAACCGTCTTGTTATGCTACTGCGACCTGCAGTTCTCTTCCATGGCGCATTTAAACCTTCTTTTTAAGCTCCTGCGACTTGATCGTCTCTTCCAAGGGGCATTTAAACCATCTTGTTAAGCTACTGTAACCTCCACCACTTTTCCAAGGGGCATTTAAACCGTCTTGTTAAGCTACTGCGACTTGCACGTCTCTTCCAAGGGGCCTTTAATCCGTATTGTTAAGCTACTGTAATTTGCAAGTCTCTGCCAAGGGGCATTTAAACCATCTTGTTAAGCTACTGTAACCTCCACCATTTGTCCACGGGGCATTTAAACCGTCTTGTTAAGCTACTGCGACCTGCACGTCTCTTCCAAGTGGCATTTAAACCATCTTTTTAAGCTGCTGCAACCTGCATGTCTCTTCCAAGGGGCATTTAAACCATCGTGTTAAGCTTCTGCGACCTCCACCGCTCTTCCAAGGGGCATTTAAACCATCTTGTTAAGCTACTGCGACCTGCACATCTCTTCCAAGGGGCATTTAATCCGTCTTGTTAAGCTACTGTAACTTGCAAGTCTCTGCCAAGGGGCATTTAAACCATCTTGTTAAGCTACTGTAACCTCCACCACTTTTCCACGGGGCATTTCATCCGTCTTGTTAAGCTACTGCGACCTGCACGTCTCTTCCAAGGGGCATTTAAACCGTCTTGTTAAGCTACTGCGACCTGCATGTCTCTTCCAAGGGGTATTTAAACCGTCTTGTTAAGCCTCTGCGACCTGCACGTCTTTTCCTAGGGGCATTTAAACAGTCTTGTTAAGCTGCTTCGACCTGCATGTTTCTTCCAAGTGGCATTTAAACTGTCTTGTTAAGCTACTGCGACCTCCACCGATCTTCCAAGGAGCCTTTAAACTGTCTTGTTAAGCTACTGCGACCTGCACGTCTCTTCCAAGGGGCATTTAAAACCTCTTGTTAAGCTACTGCGACCTGCACGTCTCTTCCAAGGGGCATTTAAATTGTCTTGTTAAGCTACTGCGACCTCCACCTCTCTTCCAAGGGGCATTTAAAGCGTCTTGTTAAGCTTCTGCGACCTGCACGTCTCTTCCAAGGCGCATTTAAACAGTCTTTTTACGCTACTGTGACTTGAACGTCTCTTCCAAGGGACATTTAAACCCTCTTTTTAAGCTCCTGCGACCTGCTCGTCTCTTGAAATTGGCATTTAAACCCTCTTGTTAAGCTACTGCGACCTGCATGTCTCTTCCAAGGTGCATTTAAACAGTCTTGTTAAGCTACTGCGACCTGCATGTCTCTTCCAAGGGGCATTTAAACAGTCTTGTTAAGCTACTGCGACCTCCACCGCTCTTCCAAGGGGCATTTAAACCATCTTGTTAAGCTACTGCGACCTGCACGTCTCTTTCAAGGGGCATTTAAACCCTCTTATTAAGCTCCTGCGACCTGCTCGTCTCTTGAAATTGGCATTTAAACCCTCTTGTTAAGCTACTGCGACCTGCATGTCTCTTCCAAGGTGCATTTAAACAGTCTTGTTAAGCTACTGCGACCTGCATGTCTCTTCCAAGGGGCATTTAAACAGTCTTGTTAAGCTACTGCGACCTCCACCGCTCTTCCAAGGGGCATTTAAACCATCTTGTTAAGCTACTGCGACCTGCACGTCTCTTCCAAGGGGCATTTAAACCCTCTTATTAAGCTCCTGCGACCTGCTCGTCTCTTGAAATTGGCATTTAAACCCTCTTGTTAAGCTACTGCGACCTGCATGTCTCTTCCAAGGTGCATTTAAACAGTCTTGTTAAGCTACTGCGACCTGCATGTCTCTTCCAAGGGGCATTTAAACAGTCTTGTTAAGCTACTGCGACCTCCACCGCTCTTCCAAGGGGCATTTAAACCATCTTGTTAAGCTACTGCGACCTGCACGTCTCTTCCAAGGGGCATTTAAACCCTCTTGTTAAGCTCCTGCGACCTGCATGTTTCTTCCAAGGGGCATTTAAACTGTCTTGTTAAGCTACTGCAACCTGCACGTCTCTTCCAAGGGGCATTTAAACCCTCTTGTTAAGATCCTGTGACCTGCATGTCTCTTCCAAGGGGGATTTAAACCGTCTTGTTAAGCTACTGGTACCTGCACGTCTCTTCCAAGGGGCATTTAAACCGTCTTGTTAAGCTACTGCGACCTGCTCGTCTCTTCCAAGGGGCATTTAAACCGTCTTGTTATGCTACTGCGACCTGCACTTCTCTTCCAAGGGGGATTTAAACCTTCTTTTTAAGCTCCTGATACTTGATCGTCTCTTCCAAGGGGCATTTAAACCATCTTGTTAAGCTACTGTAACCTCCACCACTTTTCCAAGGGGCATTTAAAACGTCTTGTTAAGCTACTGCGACCTGCATGTCTCTTCCAAGGGGCACTTAAACCGTCTTGTTAAGCTACTGTAGCCTCCACCACTTTTCCACGAGGCATTTAAACCGTCTTTTTAAGCTACTGCGACCTGCATAACTCTTCCAAGGGGCATTTAAACCATCGTGTTAAGCTACTGCGACCTCCACCGCTCTTCCAAGGGGCATTTAAACCATCTTGTTAAGCTACTGCGACCTGCACATCTCTTCTAAGGGGCATTTAAACCGTCTTGTTAAGCTACTGTAACCTCCACCACTTTTCCACGAGGCATTTAATCCGTCTTGTTAAGCTACTGCGACCTGCATGTCTCTTCCAAAGGGCATTTAAACTGTCTTGTTAAGCTACTGCGACCTCCACCGCTCTTCCAAGGGGCATTTAAACTGTCTTGTTAATCTACTGCGACCTGCACGTCTCTTCCAAGGGGCATTTAAATCGTCTTGGTAAGCTACTGCGACCAGCAAGCCTATTTCAAGGGGCATTTAAACCCTCTTGTTAAGCTACTGCGACCTGCACATCTCTTCCAAGGGGGATTTAAACCGTCTTGTTAAGCTACTGCGACCTGCACGTCTCTTCCAAGGGGCATTTAAACCGTCTTGTTAATCTACTGCGACCTGCTCGCCTCTTCCAAGGGGCATTTAAACCATCTTATTAAGCTACTGCGACCTGCACGTCTCTTCCAAGGGGCATTTAAACTGTATTGTTAAGCTACTGCGACCTGCAAGCCTATTCTAAGGGGCATTTAAACCCTCTTGTTAAGATCCTGCGACCTGCATGTCTCTTCCAAGGGACATTTAAACCATCGTGATAAGCTACTGCGACCTCCACCGCTCTTCCAAGGGGCATTTAAACCATCTTGTTAAGCTACTGCGACCTGCACATCTCTTCCAAGGGGCATTTAAACCGTCTTGTTAAGCTACTGTAACTTGCACTTCTCTTACAAGGGGCATTTAAACCGTCTTGATAATCTACTGTAACCTCCACCACATTTCCACGGGGCATTTAAACCGTCATGTTAAGCTACTGCGACCTGCACGTCTCTTCCAAGGGGTCATTTAAACTGTCTTGTTAAGCTACTGCGACCTGCAAGCCTATTCTAAGGGGCATTTAAAACCTCTTGTTAAGATCCTGCGACCTGCATGTCTCTTCCAAGGGGGATTTAAACCGTCTTGTTAAGCTACTGCTACCTGCACGTCTCTTCCAAGGGGCATTTAAACCGTCTTGTTAAGCTACTGCGACCTGCTCGTCTCTTCCAAGGGGCATTTAAACCGTCTTGTTATGCTACTGCGACCTGCAGTTCTCTTCCAAGGCGCATTTAAACCTTCTTTTTAAGCTTCTGTTACTTGATCGTCTCTTCCAAGGGGCATTTAAACCATCTTGTTAAGCTACTGTAACCTCCACCACTTTTCCAAGGGGCTTTTAAACCGTCTTGTTAAGCTACTGCGACCTGTAAGTCTCTTCCAAGGGGCATTTAAACCGTCTCGTTAAGCCTCTACGACATGCACGTCTCTTCCAAGGGGCATTTAAACCGTCTTTTTAAGCTGCTGTGACCTGCATGTCTCGTCCAAGGGGCATTTAAATCATCGTTTTAAGCTACTGCGACCTGCACATCTCTTCCAAGGGGCATTTAAACCATCTTGTTAAGCTACTGCGACCTGCACATCTCTTCCAAGGGGCATTTAAAAAATCTTGTTAAGCTACTGTAACTTGCACGTCTCTTCCAAGGGGCATTTAAACCGTCTGGTTAAGCTACTGTAACCTCCACCACTTTTCCACGCGGCATTTAAACCGTCTTGTTAAGCTACTGCGACCTGCACGTCTCTTCCAAGGTGCATTTAAACCGTCTTGTTAAGCTACTGCGACCTGCATGTCTCTTCAGAGGGGCATTTAAAGCGTCTTGTTAAGCCTCTACGACCTACACGTCTTTTCCTAGGGGCATTTAAACAGTCTTGTTAACTGCTTCGACCTGCATGTTTCTTCCAAGTGGCATTTAAACTGTCTTGTTAAGCTACTGCAACCTCCACCGCTCTTCCAAGGTTCATTTAAACTGTCTTGTTAAGCTAATGCGACCTGCACGTCTCTTCCAAGGGGCATTTAAACCGTCTTGTTAAGCTACTGCGACCAGCAAGCCTATTTCAAGGGGCATTTAAACCCTCTTGTTAACCTACTGCGACCTGCACATCTCTTCCAAGGGGGATTTAAACCGTCTTGTTAAGCTACTGCGACCTGCACGTCTCTTCCAAGGGGCATTTAACTGTCTTGTTAAGCTACTGCGACCTGCATGTCTCTTCCAAGGGGCATTTAATCTGTCTTGTTAAGCTACTGCGTCATGCACGTCTCTTCCAAGGGGCATTTAAACCGTCTTGTTAAGCAGCTGCGACCTGCATGTCTCTTCCAAGGGGCATTTAAACCATCTTGTTAAGCTACTGCGACCTCCACCGCACTTCCAAGGGGCATTTAAACCGTCTTGTTAAGCTACTGCGACCTCCACCTCCCTTCCAAGGGGCATTTAAACCGTCTTATTAAGCTACTGCGACCTGCACGTCTCTTCCACGGGGCATTTAAACTGTATTGTTAAGCTACTGCGACCTGCAAGCCTATTCTAAGGGGCATTTAAACCCTCTTGTTAAGATACTGCGACCTGCATGTCTCTTCCAAGGGGGATTTAAACCGTCTTGTTAAGCTACTGCTACCTGCACTTCTCTTCCAAGGGGCATTTAAACCGTCTTGTTAAGCTACTGCGACCTGCTCGTCTCTTCCAAGGGGCATTTAAACTGTCTTGTTAAGCTACTGCGACCTGCACTTCTCTTCCAAGGCGCATTTAAACCTTCTTTTTAAGCTCCTGCGACTTGATCATCTCTTCCAAGGGGCATTTAAACCATCTTGTTAACCTACTGTAACCTCCACCACTTTTCCAAGGGGCATTTAAACCGTCTTGTTAAGCTACTGCGACTTGCACGTCTCTTCCAAGGGACATTTAAACCGTCTTGTTAAGCTACTGCGACCTGCACGTCTCTTCCAAGGGGACATTTAAACTGTCTTGTTAAGCTACTGCGACCTGCAAGCCTATTCTAAGGGGCATTTAAAACCTCTTGTTAAGATCCTGCGACCTGCATGTCTCTTCCAAGGGGGATTTAAACCGTCTTGTTAAGCTACTGCTACCTGCACGTCTCTTCCAAGGGGCATTTAAACCGTCTTGTTAAGCTACTGCGACCTGCTCGTCTCTTCCAAGGGGCATTTAAACCGTCTTGTTATGCTACTGCGACCTGCAGTTCTCTTCCAAGGCGCATTTAAACCTTCTTTTTAAGCTTCTGGTACTTGATCGTCTCTTCCAAGGGGCATTTAAACCATCTTGTTAAGCTACTGTAACCTCCACCACTTTTCCAAGGGGCTTTTAAACCGTCTTGTTAAGCTACTGCGACCTGTAAGTCTCTTCCAAGGGGCATTTAAACCGTCTTGTTAAGCCTCTACGACATGCACGTCTCTTCCAAGGGGCATTTAAACCGTCTTTTTAAGCTGCTGTGACCTGCATGTCTCTTCCAAGGGGCATTTAAATCATCGTTTTAAGCTACTGCGACCTGCACATCTCTTCCAAGGGGCATTTAAACCATCTTGTTAAGCTACTGCGACCTGCACATCTCTTCCAAGGGGCATTTAAAAAATCTTGTTAAGCTACTGTAACTTGCACGTCTCTTCCAAGGGGCATTTAAACCGTCTGGTTAAGCTACTGTAACCTCCACCACTTTTCCACGCGGCATTTAAACCGTCTTGTTAAGCTACTGCGACCTGCACGTCTCTTCCAAGGTGCATTTAAACTGTCTTGTTAAGCTACTGCGACCTGCATGTCTCTTCAGAGGGGCATTTAAAGCATCTTGTTAAGCCTCTACGACCTACACGTCTTTTCCTAGGGGCATTTAAACAGTCTTGTTAACTGCTTCGACCTGCATGTTTCTTCCAAGTGGCATTTAAACTGTCTTGTTAAGCTACTGCAGCCTCCACCGCTCTTCCAAGGTTCATTTAAACTGTCTTGTTAAGCTAATGCGACCTGCACGTCTCTTCCAAGGGGCATTTAAACCGTCTTGTTAAGCTACTGCGACCAGCAAGCCTATTTCAAGGGGCATTTAAACCCTCTTGTTAACCTACTGCGACCTGCACATCTCTTCCAAGGGGGATTTAAACCGTCTTGTTAAGCTACTGCGACCTGCACGTCTCTTCCAAGGGGCATTTAACTGTCTTGTTAAGCTACTGCGACCTGCATGTCTCTTCCAAGGGGCATTTAACCTGTCTTGTTAAGCTACTGCGTCCTGCACGTCTCTTCCAAGGGGCATTTAAACCGTCTTGTTAAGCAGCTGCGACCTGCATGTCTCTTCCAAGGGGCATTTAAACCATCTTGTTAAGCTACTGCGACCTCCACCGCACTTCCAAGGGGCATTTAAACCGTCTTGTTAAGCTACTGCGACCTCCACCTCTCTTCCAAGGGGCATTTAAACCGTCTTATTAAGCTACTGCGACCTGCACGTCTCTTCCACGGGGCATTTAAACTGTATTGTTAAGCTACTGCGACCTGCAAGCCTATTCTAAGGGGCATTTAAACCCTCTTGTTAAGATACTGCGACCTGCATCTCTCTTCCAAGGGGGATTTAAACCGTCTTGTTAAGCTACTGCTACCTGCACTTCTCTTCCAAGGGGCATTTAAACCGTCTTGTTAAGCTACTGCGACCTGCTCGTCTCTTCCAAGGGGCATTTAAACTGTCTTGTTAAGCTACTGCGACCTGCACTTCTCTTCCAAGGCGCATTTAAACCTTCTTTTTAAGCTCCTGCGACTTGATCATCTCTTCAAAGGGGCATTTAAACCATCTTGTTAACCTACTGTAACCTCCACCACTTTTCCAAGGGGCATTTAAACCGTCTTGTTAAGCTACTGCGACTTGCACGTCTCTTCCAAGGGGCATTTAAACCGTCTTTTTAAGCTACTGCGACCTGCATGTCTCTTCAAAGGGGCATTTAAACCATCTTGTTAAGCCTCTGCGACCTGCACGTCTCTTCCAAGGGTCATTTAAACCATCGTGATAAGCTACAGCGACCTCCACCGCTCTTCCAAGGGGCATTTAAACCATCTTGTTAAGCTACTGCGACCTGCACATCTCTTCCAATGGGCATTTAAACAGTCTTGTTAAGCTACTGTAACTTGCACTTCTCTTCCAAGGGGCATTTAAACCGTCTTTTTAGGCTACTGTAACCTCCACCACTTTTCCATGGGGCATTTAAACCATCTTTTTAAGCTACTGCGACCTGCAAGCCTATTCTAAGGGGCATTTAAACCCTCTTGTTAAGATCCTGCGACCTGCTCGTCTCTTCCAAGGGGCATTTAAACCGTCTTGTTATGCAACTGCGACCTGCAAGCCTATTCTAAGGGACATTTAAACCCTCTTGTTAAGATATTGCGACCTGCTCGTCTCTTCCAAGGGGCATTTAAACCGTCTTGTTAAGCTACTGCTACCTGCAGGTCTCTTCCAAGGGGCATTTAAACCATCTTGTTAAGCTACTGCGACCTGCTCGTCTCTTCCAAGGGGCATTTAAACCGTCTTGTTATGCTACTGCGACCTGCATTTCTCTTCCAAGGCGCATTTAAACCTTCTTTTTTAACTCCTGATACTTGATCGTCTCTTCCAAGGGGCATTTAAACCATCATCTTAATCTACTGTAACCTCCACCACTTTTCCAAGGGCATTTAAAACGTCTTGTTAAGCTACTGCGACTTGCATGTCTCTTCCAAGGGGCATTTAAACCGTCTTGTTAAGCCTCTACGACATGCACGTCTCTTCCAAGGGGCATTTAAACCGTCTTTTTATGCTGCTGCGACCTGCATGTCTCTTCCAAGTGGCATTTAAACCATTGTGTTAAGCTACTGCGACCTCCACCGCTCTTCCAAGGGGCATTTAAACCATCTTGTTAAGCTACTGCGACCTGCACATCTCTTCCAAGGGGCATTTAAACTGTCTTCTTAAGCTACTGCGACCTGCACATCTCTTCCAAGGGGCATTTAAACCGTCTTGTTAAGCTACTGTGACCTGCATGTCTATTCCAAGGGGCATTTAAACCGTCTTGTTAAGCTGCTGTGACCTGCATGTCTCTTTCAAGGGGCATTTAAACTTTCTTGTTAAGCTACTGCGACCTGCATGTCTCTTCCAAGGGGCATTTAAACCGTCTTGTTAAGCTACTGCGACCTTCACGTCTCTTCCAAGGGGCATTTAAACCGTCTTGTTAAGCTACTGTGACCTGCATTTCTATTCCAAGGGGCATTTAAACCGTCTTGTTAAGCTACTGCGACCTGCACGTCTCTTTCAAGAGGCATTTAAACTGTCTTTTTAAGCTACTGCGACCTGCACGTCTCTTCCAAGTGGCATTTAAAGCGTTTTGTTAAGCTACTGCGACCTGCACGTCTCTTTCAAGGGGCATTTAAACTGTCTTGTTAAGCTACTGCGACCTCCACCGCTCTTCCAATGGTCATTTAAACCGTCTTGTTAAGCTACTGCGACCTCCACGTCTCTTCCAAGGGGCACTTAAACCGTCTTGTTAAGCGGCTGTGACCGGCATGTCTATTCCAAGGGGCATTTAAACCGTCTTGTTAAGCTACTGCGACCTGCACGTCTCTTCCAAGGGGCATTTAAATTGTCTTGTTAAGCTACTGCGTCCTCCACCTCTCTTCCAAGGGGCATTTAAACCGTCTTATTAAGCTACTGCGACCTGCACATCTCTTCCAAGGGGCATTTAAACCGTCTTATTATGCTACTGCGACCTGCATGTCTCTTCCAAGGGTCATTTAAACTGTCTTGTTAAGCTACAGCGAACTCCACCTCTCTTCCAAGGGGAATTTAAACCGTGTTGTTAAGCTACTGCGACCTGCAAGTCTCTTCCAAGGGGCATTTAAACCGTCTTGTTAAGCTACTGCGACCTGCAAGCCTATTCCAAGGGGCATTTAAACCCTCTTGTTAAGCTGCTGCGACCTGCACGTCTCTTCCAATGGGGATTTAAACCGTCTTGTTAAGATACTGCGACCTGCATGTCTCTTCCAAGGGGCATTTAAACCGTCTTGTTAAGCTACTGCGACCTGCTCGTCTATTCCAAGGGGCATTTAAACCGTCTTGTTAAGCTACTGCGACCTGCAAGCCTATTCCAAGGGGCATTTAAACCCTCTTGTTAAGCTGCTGCGACCTGCACGTCTCTTCCAATGGGGATTTAAACCGTCTTGTTAAGTTACTGCGACCTGCATGTCTCTTCCAAGGGGCATTTAAACCGTCTTGTTAAGCTACTGCGACCTGCTCGTCTATTCCAAGGGGCATTTAAACCGTCTTGTTAAGCTACTGCGACCTGCACGTCTCTTCCAAGGGGCATTTAAACTGTCTTGTTAAGCTAATGCGACCTCCACCGCTCTTCCAAGGGGCATTTAAACCATCTTGTTAAGCTACTGCGACATGCACCGCTCTTCCAAGGGGCATTTAAACCGTCTTGTTAAGCCTCTGCGACCTGCACGTCTCTTCCAAGTGGCATTTAAACCGTCTTTTTAAGCTGCTGCGTCCTGCATGTCTCTTCCAAGGGGCATTTAAACCATCTTGATAAGCTACTGCGACCTCCACCGCTCTTCCAAGGGGCATTTAAACCATCTTGTTAAGCTACTGCGACCTACACATCTCTTCCAAGGGGCTTTTAAACCGTCTTGTTAAGCTACTGTAACTTACACGTCTCTTATAAGGGGCATTTAAACCGTCTTGTTAAGCTACTGCGACATGCAAGCCTATTCCAAGGGGGCATTTAAACCGTCTTGTTAAGCTACTGCGACCTGCACGTCTCTTCCAAGGGGCATTTAAACCGTCTTGTTAAGCTACTGCGACCTGCACGTCCCATCCAAGGGGAATTAAATCGTCTTGGTAAGCTACTGCGACCTGCAAGCCTATTCCACGGGGCATTTAAACGTCTTATTCAGCTACTGCAACCTGCACATCTCTTCCATGGGGCATTTAAACTGTCTTCTTAAGCTACTGCGACCTCCACCGCTCTTCCAAGGGGCATTTAAACCATCTTGTTAAGCTACTGCGACCTGCACGTCTCTTCCAAGGGGCATTTAAAATGTCTTTTGTTTAGCTTCTGCCACCTGCACGTCTCTTCTAAGGGGCATTTAAACAGTCTTGTTAAGCTACTGCGACTTGCACATCTCTACCAAGGGGCATTTAAACCGTCTTCTTAAGCTACTGTAAATTCCAGCCCTTTTCCAAGGGGCATTTAAACCATCTTGTTAAGCTACTGCGACCTGCATGTCACTTCCAAGGGCATTTAAACAGTCTTGTTAAGCTACTGGTACCTCCACGTCTCTTCCAAGGGGCATTTAAACCGTCTTGTTAAGCTGCTGCGACCTGCATGTCTCTTCCAAGGGGCATTTAAACCGTCTTGTTAAGCTTCTGTGACCTGCACGTCTCTTCTAAGGGGCATATAAACAGTCTTGTTAAGCTACTGCGACTTGCACTTCTCCTCCAAGGGGCATTTAAACCATCTTCTTAATCTACTGTAACCTCCACGACTTTTCCAAGGGGCATTTAAACCGTCTTCTTAAGCTTCTGCGACCTGCATGTCTCTTCCAAGGGGCATTTAAACCGTCTTCTTAAGCTACTGCGACCTCCACGTCTCTTCCAAGGGGCATTTAAACCGTCTTGTTAAGCTCTTGCGACCTGCATGTCTCTTCCAATGGGCATTTAAACAGTCTTGTTAAGCTACTGCGACCTGCACGTCTCTTTCAAGGGGCATTTAAACCGTCTTGTTAAGCTACTGCGACCTCCACCGCTCTTCCAAGGGGCATTTAAACCGTCTTGTTAAGCTACTGCGACTTGCACGTCTCTTCCAAGTGGCATTTAAACCGTCTTGTTAAGCTGCTGCGACCTGCACGTATCTTCCAAGGGGCATTTAAACTGTCTTGTTAAGCTACTGCGACCTCCACCTCTCTTCCAAGGGGCATTTAAACCGTCTTATTAAGCTACTGCGACCTGCACATCTCTTCCAAAGGGCATTTAAACCGTCCTATTAAGCTACTGCGACCTCCACCACTCTTCCAAGGGGCATTTAAACCGTCTTGTTAAGCTACTGCGACCTGCAAGCCTTTTCCAAGGGGCATTTAAACCGTCTTGGTAAGCTACTGCGACCTGCACGTCTCTTTCAAGGGGCATTTAAACCGTCTTGTTAAGCTACTGCGACCTCCACCGCTCTTCCAAGGGGCATTTAAACCCTCTTGTTAAGCTGCTGCGACCTGCACGTCTCTTCCAAGGGGGATTTAAACCATCTTTTTAAGCTACTGCGACCTGCATGTCTCTACCAAGGGACATTTAAAACGTCTTTTAAGCTACTGCGACCTGCACTTCTCTTCCAAGGGTTATTTAAACAGTCTTGTTAAGTTGCTGCGACCTGCATGTCTCTTCCAAGGGGCATTTAAACTGTCTTGTTAAGCTACTGCGAACTCCACCGCTCTTCCAAGGGGCATTTAAACTGTCTTGTTAAGCTATACTGCGAGCTACACGTCTCTTCCAAGGGACATTTAAACCGTCTTGTTAAGCTGCTGCGACCTGCATGTCTCTTCCAAGGGGCATTTAAACCGTCTTGTTAAGCTTCTGTGACCTGCACGTCTCTTCTAAGGGGCATATAAACAGTCTTGTTAAGCTACTGCGACTTGCACGTCTCCTCCAAGGGGCATATAAACCGTCTTCTTAATCTACTGTAACCTCCACGACTTTTCCAAGGGGCATTTAAACCGTCTTCTTAAGCTTCTGCGACCTGCATGTCTCTTCCAAGGGGCATTTAAACCGTCTTGTTAAGCTACTGCGACCTCCACGTCTCTTCCAAGGGGCATTTAAACCGTCTTGTTAAGCTCCTGCGACCTGCATGTCTCTTCCAATGGGCATTTAAACAGTCTTGTTAAGCTACTGCGACCTGCACGTCTCTTTCAAGGGGCATTTAAACCGTCTTATGAAGCTACTGCGACCTCCACCGCTCTTCCAAGGGGCATTTAAACCGTCTT
Source organism: Phyllobates terribilis (assembly GCF_046119375.1). NCBI lineage: Eukaryota > Metazoa > Chordata > Amphibia > Anura > Dendrobatidae > Phyllobates > Phyllobates terribilis. The sequence goes on from NW_027362964.1 coordinate 1,288,148, forward strand.
GTTAAGCTACTGCGACTTGCACGTCTCTTCCAAGTGGCATTTAAACCGTCTTGTTAAGCTGCTGCGACCTGCACGTATCTTCCAAGGGGCATTTAAACTGTCTTGTTAAGCTACTGCGACCTCCACCTCTCTTCCAAGGGGCATTTAAACCGTCTTATTAAGCTACTGCGACCTGCACATCTCTTCCAAAGGGCATTTAAACCGTCTTATTAAGCTACTGCGACCTCCACCACTCTTCCAAGGGGCATTTAAACCGTCTTGTTAAGCTACTGCGACCTGCAAGCCTTTTCCAAGGGGCATTTAAACCGTCTTGGTAAGCTACTGCGACCTGCAAGCCTATTCCAAGGGGCATTTAAACCCTCTTGTTAAGCTGCTGCGACCTGCACGTCTCTTCCAAGGGGGATTTAAACCATCTTTTTAAGCTACTGCGAACGGCATGTCTCTACCAAGGGACATTTAAAACGTCTTTTAAGCTACTGCGACCTGCACTTCTCTTCCAAGGGTTATTTAAACAGTCTTGTTAAGGTGCTGCGACCTGCATGTCTCTTCCAAGGGGCATTTAAACTGTCTTGTTAAGCTACTGCGAACTCCATGGCTCTTCCAAGGGGCATTTAAACTGTCTTGTTAAGCTATACTGCGAGCTACACGTCTCTTCCAAGGGACATTTAAACCGTCTTGTTAAGCTACTGCGACCTGCAAGCCTCTTCCAAGGGGCATATAAACTGTCTTGTTAAGCTACTGCGACCTGCACGTCTCTTCCAAGGGGCATTTAAATCGTCTTGGTAAGCTACTGCGACCTGCAAGCCTCTTCCAAGGGGCATTTAAACCCTCTTGTTAAGCTACTGCGACCTGCACGTCTCTTCCAAGGGGCATTTAAACTGTCTTCTTTAGCTACTGCGACCTCCACCGCTCTTCCAAGGGGCATTTAAACCATCTTGTTAAGCTACTGCGACATGCACGTCTCTTCCAAGGCGCATTTAAACTGTCTTGTTGAGCTTCTGCGACCTGCACGTCTCTTCCAAGGGGCATTTAAACTGTCTTGTTTAGCTTCTGTGACCTGCACGTCTCTTCTAAGGGGCATTTAAACAGTCTTGTTAAGCTACTGCGACTTGCACGTCTCTTCCAAGGGGCATTTAAACCGTCTTCTTAAGCTACTGCGACCTGCACGTCTCTTTCAAAGGGCATTTAAACCGTATTGTTAAGCTACTGCGACCTGCTCTTCTATTACAAGGGGCATTTAAACCATCTTGTTAAGCTACTGCGACCTGCACGTCTCTTCCAAGGCGCGTTTAAACCTTCTTTTTAAGCTACTGCGACTTGCATGTCTCTTCCAAGGGGCATTTAAACTGTCTTGTTAAGCTACTGCGACATGCATGTCTCTTCCAAGGGGCATTTAAACCATCTTGTTAAGCCACTGCTACCTGCACGTCTCTTCCAAGGGGCATTTAAACCATCTTGTTAAGCTGCTGCGACCTGCATGTCTCTTCCAAGGGCCATTTAAACCGTCTTGTTAAGCTACTGCGACATCCACCGCACTTCCAAGGGGCATTTAAACGGTCTTGTTAAGCTACTGCGGCCTGCACGTCTCTTTCAAGGGGCATTTAAGCTGTCTTCTTAAGCTACTGCGACCTCCACCGCTCTTCCAAGGGGCATTTAAACCGTCTTTTTAAGCTACTGCGACTTGCACGTCTCTTCCAAGGGGCATTTAAACCGTTTTGTTAAGCTACTGTAACCTCCACCACTTTTACAAGGGGCATTTAAACAGTCTTGTTAAGCTACTGCTACCTGCACGTCTCTTCCAAGGGGCATTTAAACCATCTTGTTAAGCTACTGCGACATGCACGTCTCTTCCAAGGGGCATTTAAACTGTCTTGTTGAGCTTCTGCGACCTGCACGTCTCTTCCAAGGGGCATTTAAACTGTCTTGTTTAGCTTCTGTGACCTGCACGTCTCTTCTAAGGGGCATTTAAACAGTCTTGTTAAGCTACTGCGACTTGCACGTCTCTTCCAAGGGGCATTTAAACCGTCTTCTTAAGCTACTGTAACCTCCATCACTTTTCCAAGGGGCATTTAAACCGTCTTCTTAAGCTACTGCGACCTGCACGTCTCTTTCAAGGGGAATTTAAAACGCTTTGTTAAGCTACTGCGACCTGCATGTCTCTTCCAAGGGGCATTTAAACCGTCTTGTTAAGCTACTGCGACCTCCACGTCTGTTCCAAGGGTTATTTAAACTGTCTTGTTAAGCTGCTGCGACCTGCATGTCTCTTCTAAGGGGCATTTAAACCGTCTTGTTAAGCTACTGCGACCTCCACCACACTTCCATTGGCCATTTAAACCGTCTTGTTAAGCTTCTGCGACCTGCACGTCTCTTCTAAGGGGCATTTAAACAGTCTTGTTAAGCTACTGCGACCTCCTCCACTCTTCCAAGGGACATTTAAACCGTCTTGTTAAGCTGCTGTGACCTGCACGTCTCTTCCAAGGGGCATTTAAACCGTCTTGTTAAGCGTCTGCGACTTGCACGTCTCTTCCAAGGGGCATTTAAACTGTCTTGTTAAGATACTGCGACCTCCTCCACTCTTCCAAGGGACATTTAAACCGTCTTGTTAAGCTACTGCGACCTGCACGTCTCTTCCAAGTGGCATTTAAACCGTCTTGTTAAGCGTCTGCGACTTGCACGTCTCTTCCAAGGGGCATTTAAACTGTCTTGTTAAGCTACTGCGACCTCCACCTCTCTTCCAATGGGCATTTAAACCGTCTTGTTAAGCTACTGCGACCTGCACGTCTCTTCCAAGGGGCAATTAAACCGTCTTGGTAAGCTACTGCGACCTGCAAGCCTATTCCAAGGGGCATTTAAACCCTCTTGTTAAGCTGCTGCGACCTGCACGTCTCTTCCAAGGGGGATTTAAACAGTCTTGTTAAGCTACTGCGACCTGCACGTCTCTTTCAAAGGGCATTTAAACCGTATTGTTAAGCTACTGCGACCTGCTCTTCTATTCCAAGGGGCATTTAAACCATCTTGTTAAGCTACTGCGACCTGCACGTCTCTTCCAAGGCGTGTTTAAACCTTCTTTTTAAGCTACTGCGACTTGCATGTCTCTTCCAAGGGGCATTTAAACTGTCTTGTTAAGCCACTGCTACCTGCACGTCTCTTCCAAGGGGCATTTAAACCATCTTGTTAAGCTACTGCGACCTGGTCTTCTATTCCAAGGGGCATTTAAACCATCTTGTTAAGCTACTGCGACCTGCACGTCTCTTCCAAGGCGTGTTTAAACCTTCTTTTTAAGCTACTGCGACTTGCATGTCTCTTCCAAGGGGCATTTAAACTGTCTTGTTAAGCCACTGCTACCTGCACGTCTCTTCCAAGGGGCATTTAAACCATCTTGTTAAGCTGCTGCGACCTGCATGTCTCTTCCAAGGGCCATTTAAACCGTCTTGTTAAGCTACTGCGACATCCACCGCACTTCCAAGGGGCATTTAAACGGTCTTGTTAAGCTACTGCGGCCTGCACGTCTCTTTCAAGGGGCATTTAAGCTGTCTTCTTAAGCTACTGCGACCTCCACCGCTCTTCCAAGGGGCATTTAAACCATCTTGTTAAGCTACTGAGACCTGCACATCTCTTCCAAGGCGCATTTAAACCGTCTTTTTAAGCTACTGCGACTTGCACGTCTCTTCCAAGGGGCATTTAAACCGTTTTGTTAAGCTACTGTAACCTCCACCACTTTTACAAGGGGCATTTAAACAGTCTTGTTAAGCTACTGCTACCTGCACGTCTCTTCCAAGGGGCATTTAAACCATCTTGTTAAGCTACTGCGACCTGCATGTCTCTTCCAAGGGGCATTTAAACCGTCTTGTTAAGCCACTGCGACCTGCACGTCTCTTCCAAGGGGCATTTAAACCGTCTTTTTAAGCTGCTGCGAACTGCATGTCTCTTCCAAGGGGCATTTAAACCATCTTGTTAAGCTACTGCGACCTCCATCGCTCTTCCAAGGGGCATATAAACCAACTTGTTAAGCTACTGCGACCTGCATGTCTCTTCCAAGGGGCATTTAAACCGTCTTGGTAAGCTACTGCGACCTGCAAGCCTCTTCCAAGGGGCATTTAAACCGTCTTTTTAAGCTGCTGCGAACTGCTTGTCTCTTCCAAGGGGCATTTAAACCATCTTTTTAAGCTACTGCGACCTCCACCGCTCTTCCAAGGGGCATTTAAACCATCTTGTTAAGCTACTGCGACCTGCACGTCTCTTCCAAGGGGCATTTAAGCTGTCTTGTTAAGCTACTGCGACCTCCAACGCTCTTCCAAGGGGCATTTAAACCATCTTGTTAATCTACTGCGACTTGCACGTCTCTTCCATGGGGGATTTAAACTGTCTTGTTAAGCTACTGCGACCTGCACGTCTCTTCCAAGGGGCATTTAAACCGTCTTGTTAAGCTACTGCGACCTGCTCGTCTTTCCCAAGGTGCATTTAAACTATCTTGTTAAGCTTCTGCGACTTGCACGTCTCTTCCATGGCGCATTTAAACCGTTTTTTAAGCTACTGCGACTGGCACGGCTCTTCCAAGGGGCATTTAAACCATCTTGCTAAGCTACTGCGACCTGCACATCTCTTCCAAGGGGCATTTAAACCGTCTTGTTAAGCTACTGTAACTTGCACTTCTCTTCCAAGGGGCATTTAAACTGTCTTGTTAAGCCTCTGCGACCTGCACGTCTTTTACTAGGGGCATTTAAACACTCTTGTTAAGCTGCTTCGACCTGCATGTTTCTTCCAAGTGGCATTTAAACTGTCTTGTTAAGCTACTGCGACCTCCACCGTTCTTCCAAGGGGCAGTTAAACTGTCTTGTTAAGCTACTGCGACCTGCACGTCTCTTCCAAGGGTCATTTAAATCGTCTTGGTAAGCTACTGCGACCTGCAAGCCTCTTCCAAGGGGCATTTAAACCCTCTTGTTAAGCTACTGCGACCTGCATGTCTCTTCCAAGGGGCATTTAAACTGTCTTCTTTAGCTACTGCGACCTCCACCGCTCTTCCAAGGGGCATTTCAACCATCTTTTTAAGCTACTGCGACCTGCACGTCTCTTCCAAGGGGCATTTAAACTGTCTTGTTTAGCTTCTGCGACCTGCATGTCTCTTCCAAGGCGCATTTAAACCGTCTTGTTAAGCTACTGCGACCTCCACGTCTCTTCCAAGGGGCATTTAAACCGTCTTGTTAAGCTGATGTGACCTGCATGTCTCTTCCAAGGGGCATTTCAACCGTCTTGTTAAGCTACTGCGACCTCCACCGCACTTCCATGGGGCATTTAAACAGTCTTGTTAAGCTACTGCGACTTGCACATCTCTTCCATGGGGCATTTAAACCGTCTTCTTAAGCTACTGTAACCTCCACAACTTTTCCAAGGGGCATTTAAACCATCTTGTTAAGCTACTGCGACCTGCATGTCTCTTTCAAGGGGGCATTTAAACCGTCTTATTAAGCTACTGCGACCTCCACGTCTCTTCCAAGGGGCATTTAAACCGTCTTGTTAAGCTGCTGTGACCTGCATGTCTATTACAAGGGGCATTTAAACCGTCTTGTTAAACTACTGCGACCTCCACCGCACTTCCAAGGGGCATTTAAACCGTCTTGTTAAGCTACTGCGACCTGCACTTCTTTTTCAAGAGGCATTTAAACTGTCTTGTTAAGCTACTGCGACCTTCACGTCTCTTCCAAGGGGCATTTAAACCGTCTTGTTAAGCTGCTGTGACCTGCATGTCTATTCCAAGGGGCATTTAAACCATCTTGTTAAGCTACTGCGACCTGCACGTCTCTTTCAAGAGGCATTTAAACTGTCTTTTTAAGCTACTGCGACCTGCACGTCTCTTCCAAGTGGCATTTAAAGCGTTTTGTTAAGCTACTGCGACCTGCACGTCTCTTTCAAGGGGCATTTAAACTGTCTTGTTAAGCTACTGCGACCTCCACCGCTCTTCCAAGGGTCATTTAAACCGTCTTGTTAAGCTACTGCGACCTCCACGTCTCTTCCAAGGGGCATTTAAACCGTCTTGTTAAGCGGCTGTGACCTGCATGTCTATTCCAAGGGGCATTTAAACCGTCTTGTTAAGCTACTGCGACCTGCACGTCTCTTCCAAGGGGCATTTAAATTGTCTTGTTAAGCTACTGCGTCCTCCACCTCTCTTCCAAGGGGCATTTAAACCGTCTTATTAAGCTACTGCGACCTGCACATCTCTTCCAAGGGGCATTTAAACCGTCTTATTATGCTACTGCGACCTGCATGTCTCTTCCAAGGGTCATTTAAACTGTCTTGTTAAGCTACTGCGACCTCCACCTCTCTTCCAAGGGGAATTTAAACCGTGTTGTTAAGCTACTGCGACCTGCAAGTCTCTTCCAAGGGGCATTTAAACCGTCTTGTTAAGCTACTGCGACCTGCAAGCCTATTCCAAGGGGCATTTAAACCCTCTTGTTAAGCTGCTGCGACCTGCACGTCTCTTCCAATGGGGATTTAAACCGTCTTGTTAAGCTACTGCGACCTGTACGTCTCTTCCAAGGGGCATTTAAACCGTCTTGTTAAGCTACTGCGACCTGCTCGTCTATTCCAAGGGGCATTTAAACCGTCTTGATAAGCTACTGCGACCTGCACGTCTCTTCCAAGGGGCATTTAAACTGTCTTGTTAAGCTAATGCGACCTCCACCGCTCTTCCAAGGGGCATTTAAACCATCTTGTTAAGCTACTGCGACATGCACCGCTCTTCCAAGGGGCATTTAAACCATCTTGTTAAGCCTCTGCGATCTGCACGTCTCTTCCAAGTGGCATTTAAACCGTCTTTTTAAGCTGCTGCGTCCTGCATGTCTCTTCCAAGGGGCATTTAAACCATCTTTATAAGCTACGGCGACCTCCACCGCTCTTCCAAGGGGCATTTAAAATGTCTTTTGTTTAGCTTCTGCCACCTGCACGTCTCTTCTAAGGGGCATTTAAACAGTCTTGTTAAGCTACTGCGACTTGCACATCTCTACCAAGGGGCATTTAAACCGTCTTCTTAAGCTACTGTAAATTCCAGCACTTTTCCAAGGGGCATTTAAACCATCTTGTTAAGCTACTGCGACCTGCATGTCTCTTCCAAAGGCATTTAAACAGTCTTGTTAAGCTACTGCGACCTCCACGTCTCTTCCAAGGGGCATTTAAACCGTCTTGTTAAGCTGCTGCGACCTGCATGTCTCTTCCAAGGGGCATTTAAACCGTCTTGTTAAGCTTCTGTGACCTGCACGTCTCTTCTAAGGGGCATTTAAACAGTCTTGTTAAGCTACTGCGACTTGCACGTCTCCTCCAAGGGGCATTTAAACCGTCTTTTTAATCTACTGTAACCTCCACGACTTTTCCAAGGGGCATTTAAACCGTCTTCTTAAGCTTCTGCGACCTGCATGTCTCTTCCAAGGGGCATTTAAACCGTCTTGTTAAGCTACTGCGACCTCCACGTCTCTTCCAAGGGGCATTTAAACCGTCTTGTTAAGCTCCTGCGACCTGCATGTCTCTTCCAATGGGCATTTAAACAGTCTTGTTTAGCTACTGCGACCTGCATGTCTCTTTCAAGGGGCATTTAAACCGTCTTGTTAAGCTACTGCGACCTCCACCTCTCTTCCAAGGGGCATTTAAACCGTCTTGTTAAGCTGCTGCGACCTGCACGTATCTTCCAAGGGGCATTTAAACTGTCTTGTTAAGCTACTGCGACCTCCACCTCTCTTCCAAGGGGCATTTAAACCGTCTTGTTAAGCTCCTGCGACCTGCATGTCTCTTCCAATGGGCATTTAAACAGTCTTGTTTAGCTACTGCGACCTGCACGTCTCTTCCAAGTGGCATTTAAACCGTCTTGTTAAGCTGCTGCGACCTGCACGTATCTTCCAAGGGGCATTTAAACTGTCTTGTTAAGCTACTGCGACCTCCACCTCTCTTCCAAGGGGCATTTAAACCGTCTTGTTAAGCTACTGCGACCTGCAAGCCTTTTCCAAGGGGCATTTAAACCGTCTTGGTAAGCTACTGCGAACTGCAAGCCTATTCCAAGGGGCATTTAAACCCTCTTGTTAAGCTGCTGCGACCTGCAAGTCTCTTCCAAGGGGGATTTAAACCATCTTTTTAAGCTACTGCGACCTGCATGTCTCTACCAAGGGACATTTAAAACATCTTTTAAGATACTGCGACCTCCTCCACTCTTCCAAGGGACATTTAAACCGTCTTGTTAAGCTACTGCGACCTGCACGTCTCTTCCAAGTGGCATTTAAACCGTCTTTTTAAGCGTCTGCGACTTGCACGTCTCTTCCAAGGGGCATTTAAACTGTCTTGTTAAGCTACTGCGACCTCCACCTCTCTTCCAATGGGCATTTAAACCGTCTTGTTAAGCTACTGCGACCTGCACCTCTCTTCCAAGGGGCAATTAAACCGTCTTGGTAAGCTACTGCGACCTGCAAGCCTATTCCAAGGGGCATTTAAACCCTCTTGTTAAGCTGCTGCGACCTGCACGTCTCTTCCAAGGGGGATTTAAACCGTCTTGTTAAGCTACTGCGACCTGCACGTCTCTTTCAAAGGGCATTTAAACCGTCTTGTTAAGCTACTGCGACCTGCTCTTCTATTCCAAGGGGCATTTAAACCATCTTGTTAAGCTACTGCGACCTGCACGTCTCTTCCAAGGCGCATTTAAACCTTCTTTTTAAGCTACTGCGACTTGCATGTCTCTTCCAAGGGGCATTTAAACCGTCTTGTTAAGCTGCTGCGACCTGCATGTCTCTTCCAAGGGGCATTTAAACCGTCTTGTTAAGCTTCTGTGACCTGCACGTCTCTTCTAAGGGGCATTTAAACAGTCTTGTTAAGCTACTGCGACTTGCACGTCTCCTCCAAGGGGCATTTAAACCGTCTTTTTAATCTACTGTAACCTCCACGACTTTTCCAAGGGGCATTTAAACCGTCTTCTTAAGCTTCTGCGACCTGCATGTCTCTTCCAAGGGGCATTTAAACCGTCTTGTTAAGCTACTGCGACCTCCACGTCTCTTCCAAGGGGCATTTAAACCGTCTTGTTAAGCTCCTGCGACCTGCATGTCTCTTCCAATGGGCATTTAAACAGTCTTGTTTAGCTACTGCGACCTGCACGTCTCTTTCAAGGGGCATTTAAACCGTCTTGTTAAGCTACTGCGACCTCCACCTCTCTTCCAAGGGGCATTTAAACCGTCTTGTTAAGCTGCTGCGACCTGCACGTATCTTCCAAGGGGCATTTAAACTGTCTTGTTAAGCTACTGCGACCTCCACCTCTCTTCCAAGGGGCATTTAAACCGTCTTGTTAAGCTCCTGCGACCTGCATGTCTCTTCCAATGGGCATTTAAACAGTCTTGTTTAGCTACTGCGACCTGCACGTCTCTTCCAAGTGGCATTTAAACCGTCTTGTTAAGCTGCTGCGACCTGCACGTATCTTCCAAGGGGCATTTAAACTGTCTTGTTAAGCTACTGCGACCTCCACCTCTCTTCCAAGGGGCATTTAAACCGTCTTGTTAAGCTACTGCGACCTGCAAGCCTTTTCCAAGGGGCATTTAAACCGTCTTGGTAAGCTACTGCGAACTGCAAGCCTATTCCAAGGGGCATTTAAACCCTCTTGTTAAGCTGCTGCGACCTGCAAGTCTCTTCCAAGGGGGATTTAAACCATCTTTTTAAGCTACTGCGACCTGCATGTCTCTACCAAGGGACATTTAAAACATCTTTTAAGATACTGCGACCTGCACTTCTCTTCCAAGGGTTATTTAAACAGTCTTGTTAAGGTGCTGCGACCTGCATGTCTCTTCCAAGGGGCATTTAAACTGTCTTGTTAAGCTACTGCGAACTCCACCGCTCTTCCAAGGGGCATTTAAACTGTCTTGTTAAGCTATACTGCGAGCTACACGTCTCATCCAAGGGACATTTAAACCGTCTTGTTAAGCTACTGCGACCTGCAAGCCTCTTCCAAGGGGCATATAAACTGTCTTGTTAAGCTACTGCGACCTGCACGTCTCTTCAAAGGGGCTTTTAAATCGTCTTGGTAAGCTACTGCGACCTGCAAGCCTCTTCCAAGGGGCATTTAAACCCTCTTGTAAAGCTACTGCGACCTGCACGTCTCTTCCAAGGGGCATTTAAACTGTCTTCTTAAGCTACTGCGACCTCCACCGCTCTTCCAAGGGGCATTTAAACCATCTTCTTAAGCTACTGCGACATGCACGTCTCTTCCAAGGGGCATTTAAACTGTCTTGTTGAGCTTCTGCGACCTGCACGTCTCTTCCAAGGGGCATTTAAACTGTCTTGTTTAGCTTCTGTGACCTGCACGTCTCTTCTAAGGGGCATTTAAACAGTCTTGTTAAGCTATTGCGACTTGCACGTCTCTTCCAAGGGGCATTTAAACCGTCTTCTTAAGCTACTGTAACCTCCACCACTTTTCCAAGGGGCATTTAAACCGTCTTCTTAAGCTACTGCGACCTGCACGTCTCTTTCAAGGGGAATTTAAAACGCTTTGTTAAGCTACTGCGACCTGCATGTCTCTTCCAAGGGGCATTTAAACCGTCTTGTTAAGCTACTGCGACCTCCACGTCTGTTCCGAGGGTTATTTAAACCGTCTTGTTAAGCTGCTGCGACCTGCATGTCTCTTCTAAGGGGCATTTAAACCGTCTTGTTAAGCTACTGCGACCTCCACCACACTTCCAATGGCCATTTAAACCGTCTTGTTAAGCTTCTGCGACCTGCACGTCTCTTCTAAGGGGCATTTAAACAGTCTTGTTAAGCTACTGCGACCTCCTCCACTCTTCCAAGGGACATTTAAACCGTCTTGTTAAGCTGCTGTGACCTGCACGTCTCTTCCAAGGGGCATTTAAACCGTCTTGTTAAGCGTCTGCGACTTGCACGTCTCTTCCAAGGGGCATTTAAACTGTCTTGTTAAGCTACTGCGACCTCCTCCACTCTTCCAAGGGACATTTAAACCGTCTTGTTAAGCTACTGCGACCTGCACGTCTCTTCCAAGTGGCATTTAAACCGTCTTTTTAAGCGTCTGCGACTTGCACGTCTCTTCCAAGGGGCATTTAAACTGTCTTGTTAAGCTACTGCGACCTCCACCTCTCTTCCAATGGGCATTTAAACCGTCTTGTTAAGCTACTGCGACCTGCACCTCTCTTCCAAGGGGCAATTAAACCGTCTTGGTAAGCTACTGCGACCTGCAAGCCTATTCCAAGGGGCATTTAAACCCTCTTGTTAAGCTGCTGCGACCTGCACGTCTCTTCCAAGGGGGATTTAAACCGTCTTGTTAAGCTACTGCGACCTGCACGTCTCTTTCAAAGGGCATTTAAACCGTCTTGTTAAGCTACTGCGACCTGCTCTTCTATTCCAAGGGGCATTTAAACCATCTTGTTAAGCTACTGCGACCTGCACGTCTCTTCCAAGGCGCATTTAAACCTTCTTTTTAAGCTACTGCGACTTGCATGTCTCTTCCAAGGGGCATTTAAACTGTCTTGTTAAGCTACTGCGACATGCATGTCTCTTCCAAGGGGCATTTAAACCATCTTGTTAAGCCACTGCTACCTGCACGTCTCTTCCAAGGGGCATTTAAACCATCTTGTTAAGCTGCTGCGACCTGCATGTCTCTTCCAAGGGGCATTTAAACCGTCTTGTTAAGCTACTGCGACATCCACCGCACTTCCAAGGGGCATTTAAACGGTCTTGTTAAGCTACTGCGGCCTGCATGTCTCTTTCAAGGGGCATTTAAGCTGTCTTCTTAAGCTACTGCGACCTCCACCGCTCTTCCAAGGGGCATTTAAACCGTCTTGTTAAGCTACTGAGACCTGCACGTCTCTTCCAAGGCGCATTTAAACCGTCTTTTTAAGCTACTGCGACTTGCACGTCTCTTCCAAGGGGCATTTAAACCGTTTTGTTAAGCTACTGTAACCTCCACCACTTTTACAAGGGGCATTTAAACAGTCTTGTTAAGCTACTGCTACCTGCACGTCTCTTCCAAGGGGCATTTAAACCATCTTGTTAAGCTACTGCGACCTGCATGTCTCTTCCAAGGGGCATTTAAACCGTCTTGTTAAGCCACTGCGACCTGCACGTCTCTTCCAAGGGGCATTTAAACCGTCTTTTTAAGCTGCTGCGAACTGCATGTCTCTTCCAAGGGGCATTTAAACCATCTTGTTAAGCTACTGCGACCTCCATCGCTCTTCCAAGGGGCATTTAAACCAACTTGTTACGCTACTGCGACCTGCACGTCTCTTCCAAGGGGAATTTAAACCGTCTTGGTAAGCTACTGCGACCTGCAAGCCTCTTCCAAGGGGCATTTAAACCGTCTTTTTAAGCTGCTGCGAACTGCTTGTCTCTTCCAAGGGGCATTTAAACCATCTTTTTAAGCTACTGCCACCTCCACCGCTCTTCCAAGGGGCATTTAAACCATCTTGTTAAGCTACTGCGACCTGCACGTCTCTTCCAAGGGGCATTTAAACTGTCTTGTTAAGCTACTGCGACCTCCAACGCTCTTCCAAGGGGCATTTAAACCATCTTGTTAAGCTTCTGCGACTTGCACGTCTCTTCCATGGGGGATTTAAACTGTCTTGTTAAGCTACTGCGACCTGCACGTCTCTTCCAATGGGCATTTAAACCGTCTTGTTAAGCTACTGCGACCTGCTCGTCTTTCCCAAGGTGCATTTAAACTATCTTGTTAAGCTTCTGCGACTTGCACGTCTCTTCCATGGCGCATTTAAACCGTTTTTTAAGCTACTGCGACTGGCACGTCTCTTCCAAGGGACATTGAAACCGTCTTGTTAAACTACTGCGAACTGCATGTCTCTACCAAGGGACATTTAAACCGTCTTGTTAAGCTATTGCGACCTGCATGTCTCTTCCAAGGGGCATTTAAACAATCTTGTTAAGATGCTGTGACCTGCATGTCTCTTCCAAGGGGCATTTAAACTGTCTTATTAAGCTACTGCGACCTCCAACGCTCTTCCAAGGGGCATTTCATCTGTCTTGTAAAGCTACTGCGACCTTCACCGCATTTCGAAGGGGCATTTAAACCGTCTTGTTAAGCTACTGCGACCTGCACATCTCTTTCAAGGGGCATTTAAACCGTCTTGTTAAGCTACTGCGACCTCCACCGCTCTTCCAAGGGGCATTTAAACCATCTTGTTAAGCTACTGCGACCTGCACGTCTCTTCCTAGTGGCATTTAAACCATCTTGTTAAGCTACTGCGACCTGCATGTCTCTTCCAAGGGGCATTGAAACTGTCTTGTTAAGCTACTGCGACCTCCACAACTCTTCCAAGGGGCATTTAAACCGTCTTGTTAAGCTACTGCGACCTGCAAGCCTCTTCGAAGGGGCATTTAAACCGTCTTGGTAAGCTACTGCGACCTGCAAGCCTATTCCAAGGGGCATTTAAACCCTCTTGTTAAGCTGCTGCGACCTGCACGTCTCTTCCAAGGGGGATTTAAGCCATCTTTTTAAGCTACTGCGACCTGCATGTCTCTACCAAGGGACATTTAAAACGTCTTTTAAGCTACTGCGACCTGCACGTCTCTTCCAAGGGATATTTAAACAGTCTTGTTAAGGTGCTGCGACCTGCATGTGTCTTCCAAGGGGCATTTAAACTGTCTTGTTAAGCTACTGCGACCTCCACCTCTCTTCCAAGGGGCATTTAAACTGTCTTGTTAAGCTACTGCGAGCTGCACGTCTCTTCCAAGGGACATTTAAATCGTCTTGGTAAGCTACTGCGACCTGCAAGCCTCTTCCAAGGGGCATTTAAACCGTCTTGTTAATCTACTGCGACCTGCAAGCCTCTTCCAAGGGGCATTTAAACTGTCTTGTTAAGCTATTGCGACCTGCACGTCTCTTCCAAGGGGCATTTAAGTCGTCTTGGTAAGCTACTGCGACCTGCAAGCCTCTTCCAAGGGGCATTTAAACCCTCTTGTTAAGCTACTGCGACCTGCACGTCTCTTCCAATGGTCATTTAAACAGTCTTTTTAAGCTACTGCGACCTCCACCGCTCTTCCAAGGGGCATTTAAACCATCTTGTTAAGCTACTGCATCCTGCACGTGTCTTCCAAGGGGCATTTAAACCGTCTTGGTAAGCTACTGCGACCTGCAAGCCTCTTCCAAGGGGCATTTAAACCGTCTTTATAAGCTGCTGCGAACTGCATGTCTCTTCCAAGGGGCATTTAAACCATCTTGTTAAGCTACTGCGACCTCCACCGCTCTTCCAAGGGGCATTTAAACCATCTTGTTAAGCTACTGCGACCTGCACGTCTCTTCCAAGGGGCATTTAAACCGTCTTGTTTAGCTACTGCGACCTGCACTTCTCTTCCAAGGGGCATTTAAACTGTCTTGTTAAGCTACTGCGTCCTGCACGTCTCTTCCAAGGGGCATTTAAACCGTCTTGTTAAGCTACTGCGACCTGCACGTCTCTTCCAAGGAGCATTTAAACTGTCTTGTTAAGCTACTGCGACTTGCACGTCTCTTCCAAGGCGCATTTAAACCGTCTTTTTAAGCTTCTGCGACTTGCACGTCTCTTCCAAGGGTCATTTAAACCGTTTTGTTAAGCTACTGCGACCTGCACGTCTCTTCCATGGGGCATTTAAACCGTCTTGTTAAGCTACTGCGACCTGCATGTCTCTAGCAAGGGACATTTAAACCGTCTTGTTAAGCGACTGCGACCTGCACGTCTCTTCCAAGGGGCATTTAAACAATCTTGTTAAGCTACTGCGACCTCCACCGCTCTTACAATGGGCATTTCAACTGTCTTGTTAAGCTACTGCGACCTGCATGTCTCTTCCAAGGGGCATTTAAACCATCTTGTTAAGCTACTGCAACCTGCATGTCTCTTCCAAGAGGCATTTAAACCATCTTGTTAAGCTACTGCGGCCTGCACGTCTTTTCCAAGGGGCATTTACACCGTCTTGTTAAGCTACTGCGACCTGCACGTCTTTTCCAAGGGGCATTTACACCGTCTTGTTAAGCTACTGCGACTTGCACGTCTCTTCTAAGGCGCATTTAAACCGTTTTTTAAGCTACTGCGACTGGCACGTCTCTTCCAAGGGACATTTAAACCGTCTTGTTAAGCTACTGCGACCTGCATGTCTCTACCAAGGGACATTTAAACCGTCTTGTTAAGCTATTGCGACCTGCACGTCTCTTCCAAGTGGCATTTAAACAATCTTGTTAAGATGCTGTGACCTGCATTTCTCTTCCAAGGGGCATTTAAACTGTCTTATTAAGCTACTGCGACCTCCAACGCTCTTCCAAGGGGCATTTCATCTGTCTTGTAAAGCTACTGCGACCTCCACCGCACTTCCAAGGGGCATTTAAATCATCTTGTTAAGCTACTGCGACCTGCACGTCTCTTCCAAGTGGCATTTAAACCGTCTTGTTAAGCTACTGCGACCTGCACGTCTCTTCCAAGGGGCATTTAAACTGTCTTGCTAAGCTACTGCGACCTCCACCTCTCTTCCAAGGGGCATTTAAATCGTCTTATTAAGCTACTGCGACCTGCACATCTCTTCCAAGGGGCATTTAAACCGTCTTATTAAGCTACTGCGAACTGCATGTCTTTTCCAAGGGGCATTGAAACTGTCTTGTTAAGATACTGCGACCTCCACCACTCTTCCAAGGGGCATTAAAACCGTCTTGTTAAGCTACTGCGACCTGCAAGCCTATTCCAAGGGGCATTTAAACTCTCTTGTTAAGCTGCTGCGACCTGCACGTTTCTTCCAAGGGGGATTTAAGCCATCTTGTTAAGCTACTGCGACCTGCATGTCTCTACCAAGGGACATTTAAAACGTTTTTTAAGCTACTGCGACCTGCACGTCTCTTCCAAGGGATATTTAAACAGTCTTGTTAAGCTACTGCGACCTCCACTGCTCTTCCAAGGGGCTTATAAACTGTCTTGTTAAGCTACTGCGAGCTGCACTTCTCTTCCAAGGGGCATTTAAATCGTCTTGGTAAGCTACTGCGACCTGCAAGCCTCTTCCCAGGGGCATTTAAACCCTCTTGTTAAGCTACTGCGACCTGCATGTCTCTTCCAAGGGGCATTTAAACTGTCATTTTAAGCTACTGCGACCTCCACCGCTCTTCCCAGGGGCATTTAAACCATCTTGTTAAGCTTCTGCGACCTGCACGTCTCTTCCAAGGGGCATTTAAACCGTCTTGGTAAGCTACTGCGACATGCAAGCCTCCTCCAAGGGGCATTTAAACCGTCTTTATAAGCTGCTGCGAACTGCATGTCTCTTCCAAGGGGCATTTAAACCATCTTGTTAAGCTACTGCGACATATACCGCTCTTCCAAGGGGCATTTAAACCGTCTTTTTAAGCTACTGCGACCTGCACGTCTCTTCCAAGGGGCATTTAAACCGTCTTGTTAAGCTACTGCGACCTCCACCGCTCTTCCTAGGGGCATTTAAACCATCTTGTTAAGCTACTGCGACCTGCACGTCTCTTGCAAGGGGGATTTAAACTGTCTTGTTAAGCTACTGCGACCTCCACGTCTCTTCCAAGGGGCATTTAAACCATCTTGTTAAGCTACTGCGACCTGCTCGTCTCTTCCAAGGAGCATTTAAACTGTCTTGTTAAGCTACTGCGACTTGCACGTCTCTTCAAAGGGTCATTTAAACTGTCTTGTTAAGCTACTGTGACCTGCACGTCTCTTCCATGGGGCATTTAAACCGTCTTTTTAAGCTACTGCGACCTTCATGTCTCTAGCAAGGGAGATTTAAACCGTCTTGTTAAGCTACTGCGACCTGCACGTCTCTTCCAAGGGGCATTTAAACTGTCTTATTAAGCTACTGCGACCTCCACCGCTCTTCCAAGGGGCATTTAAACCATCTTGTTAAGCTGCTGCGACCTGCACGTCTCTTCAAAGGGTCATTTAAACTGTCTTGTTAAGCTACTTTGACCTGCACGTCTCTTCCAAGGGGCATTTAAACTGTCTTGTTAAGCTACTGCGACCTCCACCGCTCTTCCAAGGGGCATTTAAACCATCTTGTTAAGCTACTGCGACTTGCACGTCTCTTCCATGGGGGATTTAAACTGTCTTGTTAAGCTACTGCGACCTGCACGTCTCTTCCAAGGGGCATTTAAACCGTCTTGTTAAGCTACTGCGACCTGCTCGTCTTTCCCAAGGGGCATTTAAACTGTCTTGTTAAGCTACTGCGACTTGCACGTCTCTTCCAAGGCGCAATTAAACCGTTTTTTAAGCTACTGCGACTGGCACGTCTCTTCCAAGGGGCATTTAAACAATCTTGTTAAGATGCTGTGACCTGCATGTCTCTTCCAAGGTGCATTTAAACTGTCTTATTAAGCTACTGCGACCTCCAACGCTCTTCCAAGGGGCATTTCATCTGTCTTGTAAAGCTACTGCGACCTCCACCGCACTTCGAAGGGGCATTTAAACCGTCTTGTTAAGCTACTGCGACCTGCACGTCTCTTTCAAGGGGCATTTAAACCGTCTTGTTAAGCTACTGCGACCTGCATGTCTCTTTCAAGGGGCATTTAAACCCTCTTGTTAAGCTACTGCGACCTCGACCGCACTTCGAAGGGGCATTTAAACCGTCTTGTTAAGCTACTGCGACTTGCACGTCTCTTTCAAGGGGCATTTAAACCATCTTGTTAAGCTACTGCGACCTCCACCGCTCTTCCAAGGGGCATTTAAACCGTCTTGTTAAGCTACTGCGACTTGCACGTCTCTTCCAAGTGGCATTTAAACCGTCTTGTTAAGCTACTGCGACCTGCACGTCTCTTCCAAGGGGCATTTAAACTGTCTTGTTAAGCTACTGCGACCTGCACGTCTCTTCCAAGGGGCATTTAAACTGTCTTGTTAAGCTACTGCGACCTCCACCTCCTTTCCAAGGGGCATTTAAACCGTCTTATTAAGCTACTGCGACCTACACATCTCTTCCAAGGGGCATTTAAACCGTCTTATTAAGCTACTGCGAACTGCATGTCTCTTCCAAGGGGCATTTAAACTGTCTTGTTAACCTACTGCGACCTCCACCACTCTTCCAAGGGGCATTTAAACGGTCTTGTTAAGCTACTGCGACCTGCAAGCCTTTTCCAAGGGGCATTTAAACTGTCTTGGTAAGCTACTGCGACCTGCAAGCCTATTCCAAGGGGCATTTAAACCCTCTTGTTAAGCTTCTGCGACCTGAACGTCTCTTCCAAGGGGGATTTAAACCATCTTTTTAAGCTACTGCGACCTGCATGTCTCTACCAAGGGACATTTAAAACGTCTTTTAAGCTACTGCGACCTGCACGTCTCTTCTAAGGGGGATTTAAACCATCTTGTTAAGGTTCTGCGACCTGCATGTCTCTTCCAAGGGGCATTTAAACTGTCTTGTTAAGCTACTGCGAAATCCACCGCTCTTCCAAGGGGCATTTAAACTGTCTTGTTAATCTACTGCGACCTGCAAGCCTCTTCCAAGGGGCATTTAAACTCTCTTGATAAGCTACTGCGACCTGCACGTCTCTTCCAAGGGGCATTTAAACTGTCTTCTTAAGCTACTGCGACCTCCACCGCTCTTCCAAGGGGCATTTAAACCATCTTGTTAAGCTACTGCGACATGCATGTCTCTTCCAAGGGGCATATAAACTGTCTTGTTTAGCTTCTGCGACCTGCACGTCTCTTCTAAGGGGCATTTAAACAGTTTTGTTAAGCTGCTGCGTCTTGCACGTCTCTTCCAAGGGGCATTTAAACCGTCTTCTTAAGCTACTGTAACCTCCACCACTTTTCCAAGGGGCATTTAAACCGTCTTCTTAAGCTACTGCGACCTGCACGTCTCTTTCAAGGGGAATTTAAAACGCTTTGTTAAGCTACTGCGACCTGCATGTCTCTTCCAAGGGGCATTTAAACCGTCTTGTTAAGCTACTGCGACCTCCACGTCTGTTCCAAGGGTTATTTAAACCGTCTTGTTAAGCTGCTGCGACCTGCATGTCTCTACCAAGGGGCATTTAAACCGTCTTGTTAAGCTACTGCGACCTCCACCACACTTCCAATGGGCATTTAAACAGTCTTGTTAAGCTACTGCGACCTCCACCGCTCTTCCAAGGGGCATTTAAACAGTCTTGTTAAGCTACTGAGACCTGCACGTCTCTTCCAAGGCGCATTTAAACCATCTTTTTAAGCTACTACGACTTGCACGTCTCTTCCAAGGGGCATTTAAACCGTCTTGTTAAGCTACTGTAACCTCCACCACTTTTACAACGGGCATTTAATCAGTCTTGTTAAGCTACTGCTACCTGCACGTCTCTTCCAAGGGGCATTTAAACCATCTTGTTAAGCTACTGCGACCTGCATGTCTCTTCGAAGGGGCATTTAAACCATCTTGTTAAGCCACTGCGACCTGCACGTCTCTTCCAAGAGGCATTTAAACCATCTTTTTAAGCTCCTGCGAACTGCATGTCTCTTCCAAGGTGCATTTAAACCATCTTGTTAAGCTACTGCGACCTCCACCGCTCTTCCAAGGGGCATTTAAACCATCTTGTTAAGCTACTGCGACCTGCACGTCTCTTCCAAGGGGATTTTAAACCGTCTTGGTAAGCTACTGCGACCTGCAAGCCTCTTCCAAGGGGCATTTAAACCGTCTTTTTAAGCTGCTGCGAACTGCATGTCTCTTCCAAGGGGCATTTAAACCATCTTTTTAAGCTACTGCAACCTCCACCGCTCTTCCAAGGGGCATTTAAACCATCTTGTTAAGCTACTGCGACCTGCACGTCTCTTCCAAGGGGCATTTAAACCATCTTGTTAAGCTACTGCGACCTGCACGTCTCTTCCAAGGGGCATTTAAACTGTCTTGCTAAGCTACTGCGACCTCCACCGCTCTTCCAAGGGGCATTTAAATCATCTTGTTAAGCTACTGCGACTTGCACGTCTCTTCCATGGGGGATTTAAACTGTCTTGTTAAGCTACTGCGACCTGCATGTCTCTTCCAAGGGGCATTTAAACCGTCTTGTTAAGCTACTGCGACCTGCTCGTCTTTCCCAAGGGGCATTTAAACTGTCTTGTTAAGCTACTGCGACTTGCACGTCTCTTCCAATGCGCAATTAAACCGTTTTTTAAGCTACTGCGACTGGCACGTCTTTTCCAAGGGGCATTTAAACAATCTTGTTAAGATGCTGTGACCTGCATGTCTCTTCCAAGGTGCATTTAAACTGTCTTATTAAGCTACTGCGACCTCCAACGCTCTTCCAAGGGGCATTTCATCTGTCTTGTAAAGCTACTGCGACGTCCACCGCACTTTGAAGGGGCATTTAAACCGTATTGTTAAGCTACTGCGACCTGCACGTCTCTTTCAAGGGGCATTTAAACCGTCTTGTTAAGCTACTGCGACCTGCATGTATCTTCCAAGGGGCATTTAAACCATCTTGTTAAGCTACTGCAACCTCCACCGCACCTCGAAGGGGCATTTAAACCGTCTTGTTAAGCTACTGCGACTTGCACGTCTCTTTCAAGGGGCATTTAAACCGTCTTGTTAAGCTACTGCGACCTCCACCGCTCTTCCAAGGGGCATTTAAACCGTCTTGTTAAGCTACTGCGACTTGCACGTCTCTTCCAAGTGGCATTTAAACCGTCTTGTTAAGCTACTGCGACCTGCACGTCTCTTCCAAGGGGCATTTAAACTGTCTTGTTAAGCTACTGCGACCTCCACCTCTCTTCCAAGGGGCATTTAAACCGTCTTATTAAGCTACTGCGACTTGCACATCTCTTCCAAGGGGCATTTAAACCGCCTTATTAAGCTACTGCGAACTGCATGTCTCTTCCAAGGGGCATTTAAACTGTCTTGTTAAGCTACTGCGACCTCCACCACTCTTCCAAGGGGCATTTAAACCGTCTTGTTAAGCTACTGCGACCTGCAAGCCTTTTCCAAGGGGCATTTAAACCGTCTTGGTAAGCTACTGCGACCTGCAAGCCTATTCCAAGGGGCATTTAAACCCTCTTGTTAAGCTTCTGCGACCTGCACGTCTTTTCCAAGGGGGATTTAAACCATTTTTTTAAGCTACTGCGACCTGCATGTCTCTACCAAGGGACATTTAAAACGTCTTTTAAGCTACTGCCACCTGCACGTCTCTTCCAAGGGGGATTTAAACCATCTTGTTAAGGTTCTGCAACCTGCATGTCTCTTCCAAGGGGCATTTAAACTGTCTTGTGAAGCTACTGCGAACTCCACCGCTCTTCCAATGGGCATTTAAACTGTCTTGTTAAGATACTGCGACCTGCTAACCTCTTCCAAGGGGCATTTAAACCCTCTTGTTAATCTACTGCGACCTGCACGTCTCTTCCAAGGGGCATTTAAACTGTCTTCTTAAGCTACTGCGACCTCCACCCCTCTTCCAAGGGGCATTTAAACCATCTTGTTAAGCTACTGCGACATGCACGTCTCTTCCAAGGTGCATTTAAACTGTCTTGTTTAGCTTCTGCGACCTGCACGTCTCTTCTAAGGGGCATTTAAACAGTCTTGTTAAGCTACTGCGACTTGCACGTCTCTTCCAAGGGGCATTTAAACCGTCTTCTTAAGTTACTGTAACCTCCACCACTTTTCCAAGGGGCATTTAAACCGTCTTCTTAAGCTACTGCGACCTGCACGTCTCTTTCAAGGGGAATTTAAAACGCTTTGTTAAGCTACTGCGACCTGCATGTCTCTTCCAATGGGCATTTAAACCATCTTGTTAAGCTACTGCGACCTCCACGTCTGTTCCAAGGGTTATTTAAACCGTCTTGATAAGCTGCTGCGACCTGCATTTCTCTTCCAAGGGGCATTTAAACCGTGTTGTTAAGCTACTGCGACCTCCACCACACTTCCAATGGGCATTTAAACCGTCTTGTTAAGCTTCTGCGACCTGCACGTCTCTTCTAAGGGGCATTTAAACAGTCTTGTTAAGCTATTGCGCCTTGCACGTCTCTTCCAAGGGGCATTTAAACTGTCTTGTTAAGCTACTGCGACCTCCTCCGCTCTTCTAAGGGACATTTAAACGCCTTGTTAAGCTACTGTGACCTGCATGTCTCTTCCAAGTGGCATTTAAACCGTCTTGTTAAGCGTCTGCGACTTGCATGTCTCTTCCAAGGGGCATTTAAACTGTCTTGTTAAGCTACTGCGACCTCCACCTCTCTTCCAAGGGGCATTTAAACCGTCTTATTAAGGTACTGCGACCTGCACGTCTCTTCCAATGGGCATTTAAACCGTCTTGTTAAGCTAATGCGACCTCCACCGCTCTTCCAAGGGGCATTTAAACCAACTTGTTAAGCTACTGTGACCTGCACATCTCTTCCAAGGGGGATTTAAACCATCTTGTTAAGGTTCTGCGACCTGCATGTCTCTTCCAAGGGGCATTTAAACTGTCTTGTTAAGCTACTGCGAACTCCACCGCTCTTCCAAGGGGCATTTAAACTGTCTTGTTAAGCTACTGCGACCTGCTATCCTCTTCCAAGGGGCATTTAAACCCTCTTGTTAATCTACTGCGACCTGCACGTCTCTTCCAAAGGGCATTTAAACTGTCTTCTTAAGCTACTGCGACCTCCACCCCTCTTCCAAGGGGCATTTAAACCATCTTGTTAAGCTACTGCGACATGCACGTCTCTTCCAAGGTGCATTTAAACTGTCTTGTTTATCTTCTGCGACCTGCACGTCTCTTCTAAGGGGCATTTAAAAAGTCTTCTTAAGCTACTGCGACCTGCACGTCTCTTTCAAGGGGAATTTAAAACACTTTGTTAAGCTACTGCGACCTGCATGTCTCTTCCAATGGGCATTTAAACCATCTTGTTAAGCTACTGCGACCTCCACGTCTGTTCCAAGGGTTATTTAAACCGTCTTGATAAGCTGCTGCGACCTGCATGTCTCTTCCAAGGGGCATTTGAACCATGTTGTTAAGCTACTGCGACCTCCACCACACTCCCAATGTGCATTTAAACCGTCTTGTTAAGCTTCTGCGACCTGCACGTCTCTTCTAAGGGGCATTTAAACAGTCTTGTTAAGCTATTGCGCCTTGCACGTATCTTCCAAGGGGCATTTAAACTGTCTTGTTAAGCTACTGCGACCTCCTCCGCTCTTCTAAGGGACATTTAAACCGGCTTGTTAAGCTACTGTGACCTGCATGTCTCTTCCAAGTGGCATTTAAACCGTCTTGTTAAGTGTCTGTGACTTGCACGTCTCTTCCAAGGGGCATTTAAACTGTCATGTTAAGCTACTGCGACCTCCACCTCTCTTCCAAGGGGCATTTAAACCGTCTTATTAAGCTACTGCGACCTGCTCGTCTCTTCCAATGGGCATTTAAACCGTCTTGTTAAGCTAATGCGACCTCCACCGCTCTTCCAAGGGGCATTTAAACCATGTTGTTAAGCTACTGCGACCTGCACATCTCTTCCAAGGGGGATTTAAACCATCTTGTTAAGGTTCTGCGACCTGCATGTCTCTTCCAAGGGGCATTTAAACTGTCTTGTTAAGCTACTGCGAACTCCACCGCTCTTCCAAGGGGCATTTAAACTGTCTTGTTAAGCTACTGCGACCTGCTAACCTCTTCCAAGGGGCATTTAAACCCTCTTGTTAATCTACTGCCACCTGCACGTCTCTTCCAAGGGGCATTTAAACTCTCTTCTTAAGCTACTGCGACCTCCACCCCTCTTCCAAGGGGCATTTAAACCATCTTGTTAAGCTACTGCGACATGCACGTCTCTTCCAAGGGTTATTTAAACCGTCTTGATAAGCTGCTGCGACCTGCATTTCTCTTCCAAGGGGCATTTAAACCGTGTTGTTAAGCTACTGCGACCTCCACCACACTTCCAATGGGCATTTAAACCGTCTTGTTAAGCTTCTGCGACCTGCACGTCTCTTCTAAGGGGCATTTAAACAGTCTTGTTAAGCTATTGCGCCTTGCACGTCTCTTCCAAGGGGCATTTAAACTGTCTTGTTAAGCTACTGCGACCTCCTCCGCTCTTCTAAGGGACATTTAAACGCCTTGTTAAGCTACTGTGACCTGCATGTCTCTTCCAAGTGGCATTTAAACCGTCTTGTTAAGCGTCTGCGACTTGCATGTCTCTTCCAAGGGGCATTTAAACTGTCTTGTTAAGCTACTGCGACCTCCACCTCTCTTCCAAGGGGCATTTAAACCGTCTTATTAAGGTACTGCGACCTGCACGTCTCTTCCAATGGGCATTTAAACCGTCTTGTTAAGCTAATGCGACCTCCACCGCTCTTCCAAGGGGCATTTAAACCAACTTGTTAAGCTACTGTGACCTGCACATCTCTTCCAAGGGGGATTTAAACCATCTTGTTAAGGTTCTGCGACCTGCATGTCTCTTCCAAGGGGCATTTAAACTGTCTTGTTAAGCTACTGCGAACTCCACCGCTCTTCCAAGGGGCATTTAAACTGTCTTGTTAAGCTACTGCGACCTGCTATCCTCTTCCAAGGGGCATTTAAACCCTCTTGTTAATCTACTGCGACCTGCACGTCTCTTCCAAAGGGCATTTAAACTGTCTTCTTAAGCTACTGCGACCTCCACCCCTCTTCCAAGGGGCATTTAAACCATCTTGTTAAGCTACTGCGACATGCACGTCTCTTCCAAGGTGCATTTAAACTGTCTTGTTTATCTTCTGCGACCTGCACGTCTCTTCTAAGGGGCATTTAAAAAGTCTTCTTAAGCTACTGCGACCTGCACGTCTCTTTCAAGGGGAATTTAAAACACTTTGTTAAGCTACTGCGACCTGCATGTCTCTTCCAATGGGCATTTAAACCATCTTGTTAAGCTACTGCGACCTCCACGTCTGTTCCAAGGGTTATTTAAACCGTCTTGATAAGCTGCTGCGACCTGCATGTCTCTTCCAAGGGGCATTTGAACCATGTTGTTAAGCTACTGCGACCTCCACCACACTCCCAATGTGCATTTAAACCGTCTTGTTAAGCTTCTGCGACCTGCACGTCTCTTCTAAGGGGCATTTAAACAGTCTTGTTAAGCTATTGCGCCTTGCACGTATCTTCCAAGGGGCATTTAAACTGTCTTGTTAAGCTACTGCGACCTCCTCCGCTCTTCTAAGGGACATTTAAACCGGCTTGTTAAGCTACTGTGACCTGCATGTCTCTTCCAAGTGGCATTTAAACCGTCTTGTTAAGTGTCTGTGACTTGCACGTCTCTTCCAAGGGGCATTTAAACTGTCATGTTAAGCTACTGCGACCTCCACCTCTCTTCCAAGGGGCATTTAAACCGTCTTATTAAGCTACTGCGACCTGCTCGTCTCTTCCAATGGGCATTTAAACCGTCTTGTTAAGCTAATGCGACCTCCACCGCTCTTCCAAGGGGCATTTAAACCATCTTGTTAAGCTACTGCGACCTGCACATCTCTTCCAAGGGGGATTTAAACCATCTTGTTAAGGTTCTGCGACCTGCATGTCTCTTCCAAGGGGCATTTAAACTGTCTTGTTAAGCTACTGCGAACTCCACCGCTCTTCCAAGGGGCATTTAAACTGTCTTGTTAAGCTACTGCGACCTGCTAACCTCTTCCAAGGGGCATTTAAACCCTCTTGTTAATCTACTGCCACCTGCACGTCTCTTCCAAGGGGCATTTAAACTCTCTTCTTAAGCTACTGCGACCTCCACCCCTCTTCCAAGGGGCATTTAAACCATCTTGTTAAGCTACTGCGACATGCACGTCTCTTCCAAGGTGCATTTAAACTGTCTTGTTTAGCTTCTGTGACCTGCACGTCTCTTCTAAGGGGCATTTAAACAGTCTTGTTAAGCTACTGCGACTTGCACGTCTCTTCCAAGGGGCATTTAAACCGTCTTCTTAAGCTACTGTAACCTCCACCACTTTTCCAAGGGGCATTTAAACTGTCTTCTTAACCTACTGCGACCTGCACGTCTCTTTCAAGGGGAATTTAAAACGCTTTGTTAAGCTACTGCGACCTGCATGTATCTTCCAATGGGCATTTAAACCATCTTGTTAAGCTACTGCG
Organism: Phyllobates terribilis; assembly: GCF_046119375.1. Lineage (NCBI taxonomy): Eukaryota > Metazoa > Chordata > Amphibia > Anura > Dendrobatidae > Phyllobates > Phyllobates terribilis. The sequence goes on from NW_027362964.1 coordinate 1,314,102, forward strand.
ACCTCCACGTCTGTTCCAAGGGTTATTTAAACCGTCTTGATAAGCTGCTGCGACCTGCATGTCTCTTCCAAGGGGCATTTAAACAGTGTTGTTAAGCTATTGCGCCTTGCACGTCTCTTCCAAGGGGCATTTAAACTGTCTTGTTAAGCTTCTGCGACCTCCTCCGCTCTTCTAAGGGACATTTAAACAGCCTTGTTAAGCTACTGTGACCTGCATGTCTCTTCCAAGTGGCATTTAAACCGTATTGTTAAGCGTCTGCGACTTGCACGTCTCTTCCAAGGGGCATTTAAACTGTCTTGTTAAGCTACTGCGACCTCCACCTCTCTTCCAAGGGGCATTTAAACCTTCTTATTAAGCTACTGCGACCTGCACGTCTCTTCCAATGGTCATTTAAACCGTCTTGTTAAGTTAATGTGACCTCCACCGCTCTTCCAAGGGGCGTTTAAACCATCTTGTTAAGCTACTGCGACCTGCACATCTCTTCCAAGGGGCATTTAAACCGTCTTGTTAAGCTGCTGCGGCCTGCATGTCTCTTCCAAGGGGCATTTAAACCGTCTTGTTAAGCTACTGCGACCTCCACCATACTTCCAATGGGAATTTAAACCGTCTTGTTAAGCTTCTGCGACCTGCACGTCTCTTCTAAGAGTCATTTAAACAGTCTTGTTAAGCTACTGCGCCTTGCACGTCTCTACCAAGGGGCATTTAAACTGTCTTGTTAAGCTACTGCGACCTCCTCCGCTCTTCTAAGGAACATTTAAACCGCCTTGTTAAGCTACTGTGACCTGCATGTCTCTTCCAAGTGGCATTTAAACCGACTTGTTAAGCGTCTGCGACTTGCACGTCTCTTCCAAGGGGCATTTAAACTGTGTTGTTAAGCTACTGCGACCTCCACCTCTCTTCCAAGGGGCATTTAAACCGTCTTATTAAGCTACTGCGACCTGCACGTCTCTTCCAATGGGCATTTAAACCGTCTTGTTAAGCTAATGCGACCTCCACCGCTCTTCCAAGGGGCATTTAAACCATCTTGTTAAGCTACTGCGACCTGCACATCTCTTCCAAGGGGCATTTAAACCGTCTTGTTAAGCTGCTGCGACCTGCATGTCTCTTCCAAGGGGCATTTAAACCGTCTTCTTAAGCTACTGCGACCTCCACCACACTTCCAATGGGCATTTAAACTGTCTTGTTAAGCTTCTGCGACCTGCACGTCTCCTCTAAGGGGCATTTAAACAGTCCTGTTAAGCTACTGCGCCTTGCACGTCTCTTCCAAGGGGCATTTAAACCGTCTTGTTAAGCTACTGCGACCTGCACGTCTCTTTCAAGGGGCATTTAAACCGTCTTGTTAAGCTACTGCGACCTGCACATCTCTTCCAAGGGGCATTTAAACCATCTTGTTAAGCTACTGCGACCTCCACCACACTTCCAATGGGCATTTAAACCATCTTGTTAAGCTTCTGCGACCTGCACGTCTCTTCTAAGGGGCATTTAAACAGTCTTGTTAAGCTACTGCGCCTTGCACGTCTCTTCCAAGGGGCATTTAAACCGTCTTGTTAAGCTACTGCGACCTGCACGTCTCTTTCAAGGGGCATTTAAACCGTCTTGTTAAGCTACTGCGACCTGCACGTCTCTTCCAATGGGCATTTAAACTGTCTTGTTAAGCTAATGCGACCTCCACCGCTCTTCCAAGGGGCATTTAAACCATCTTGTTAAGCTACTGCGACCTGCACATCTCTTCCAAGGGGCATTTAAACCGTCTTGTTAAGCTGCTGCGACCTGCATGTCTCTTCCAAGGGGCATTTAAACAGTCTTGTTAAGCTACTGCGACCTCCACCACACTTCCAATGGGCATTTAAACCGTCTTGTTACGCTTCTGCGACCTGCACGTCTCTTCTAAGGGGCATTTAAACAGTCTTGTTAAGCTACTGCGCCTTGCACGTCTCTTCCAAGGGGCATTTAAACCGTCTTGTTAAGCTACTGCGACCTGCACGTCTCTTTCAAGGGGCATTTAAACCGTCTTGTTAAGCTACTGCGACCTGCACATCTCTTCCAAGGGGCTTTAAACCATCTTGTTAAGCTACTGCGACCTGCACCACTCTTCCAATGGGCATTTAAACCGTCTTTTTAAGCTACTGCGACCTGCACATCTCTTCCAAGGGGCATTTAAACCATCTTGTTAAGCTCCTGCGACCTGCACCACTCTTCCAATGGGCATTTAAACCGTCTTTTTAAGCTACTGCGACCTGCAAGTCTCTTCCAAGGGGCAATTAAACCGTCTTGGTAAACTACTGCGACCTGCAAGCCTATTCCAAGGGGCATTTAAACCCTCTTGTTAAGCTGCTGCGACCTGCACGTCTCTTCCAAGGGGGATTTAAACCGTCTTGTTAAAGTACTGCGACCTGCACGTCTCTTCCAAGGGGCATTTATACCGTCTTGTTAAGCTACTGTGACCTGCTCTTCTATTCCAAGGGGCATTTAAACCGTCTTGTTAAGCTACTGCGACCTGCACGTCTCTTCCAAGGTGCATTTAAACCGTCTTTTTAAGCTACTGCGACTTGCATGTCTCTTCCAAGGGGCATTTAAACTGTTTTGTTAAGCTACTGTAACCTCCACCACTTGTCCAAGGGGCATTTAAACTGTCTTGTTAAGCTACTGCGACCTGCATGTCTCTTCCAAGGGGCATTTAAACCATCTTGTTAAGCCACTGCTACCTGCACGTCTCTTCCAAGGGGCATTTAAACCATCTTGTTAAGCTGCTGCGTACTGCATGTCTCTTCCAAGGGGCATTTAAACCCTTTTGTTAAGCTACTGCGACATCCACCGCACTTCCAAGGGGCAATTAAACGGTCTAGTTAAGCTACTGCGACCTGCACGTCTCTTTCAAGGGGCATTTAAACTGTCTTCTTAAGCTACTGCGACCTCCACCGCTCTTCCAAGGGGCATTTAAACAGTCTTGTTAAGCTACTGAGACCTGCACGTCTATTCCAAGGCGCATTTAAACCATCTTTTTAAGCTACTACAACTTGCACGTCTCTTCCAAGGGACATTTAAACCGCCTTGTTAAGCTACTGTGACCTGCATGTCTCTTCCAAGTGGCATTTAAACCGTCTTGTTAAGCGTCTGCGACTTGCACGTCTCTTCCAAGGGGCATTTAAACTGTCTTGTTAAGCTACTGCGACCTCCACCTCTCTTCCAAGGGGCATTTAAACCGTCTTATTAAGCTACTGCGACCTGCACGTCTCTTCCAATGGGCATTTCAACTGTCTTGTTAAGCTAATGCGACCTCCACCGCTCTTCCAAGGGGCATTTAAACCATCTTGTTAAGCTACTGCGACCTGCACATCTCTTCCAAGGGGCATTTAAACCGTCTTGTTAAGCTGCTGCGACCTGCATGTCTCTTCCAAGGGGCATTTAAACCGTCTTGTTAAGCTACTGCGACCTCCACCACACTTCCAATGGGCATTTAAACCGTCTCGTTAAGCTTCTGCGACCTGCACGTCTCTTCTAAGGGGCATTTAAACAGTCTTGTTAAGCTACTGCGCCTTGCACGTCTCTTCCAAGGGGCATTTAAACCGTCTTGTTAAGCTACTGCGACCTGCACGTCTCTTTCAAGGGGCATTTAAACCGTCTTGTTAAGCTACTGCGACCTGCATGTCTCTTCCAAGGGGCATTTAAACCGTCTTGTTAAGCTACTGCGACCTGCACCACTCTTCCAATGGGCATTTAAACCGTCTTTTTAAGCTACTGCGACCTGCACATCTCTTCCAAGGGGCATTTAAACCATCTTGTTAAGCTCCTGCGACCTGCACCACTCTTCCAATGGGCATTTAAACCGTCTTTTTAAGCTACTGCGACCTGCAAGTCTCTTCCAAGGGGCAATTAAACCGTCTTGGTAAGCTACTGCGACCTGCAAGCCTATTCCAAGGGGCATTTAAACCCTCTTGTTAAGCTGCTGCGACCTGCACGTCTCTTCCAAGGGGGATTTAAACCGTCTTGTTAAGCTACTGCGACCTGCACGTCTCTTCCAAGGGGCATTGATACCGTCTTGTTAAGCTACTGCGACCTGCTCTTCTATTCCAAGGGGCATTTAAACCGTCTTGTTAAGCTACTGCGACCTGTACGTCTCTTCCAAGGCGCATTTAAACCGTCTTTTTAAGCTACTGCGACTTGCATGTCTCTTCCAAGGGGCATTTAAACTGTCTTGTTAAGCTACTGTAACCTCCACCACTTGTCCAAGGGGCATTTAAACTGTCTTGTTAAGCTACTGCGACCTGCATGTCTCTTCCAAGGGGCATTTAAACCATCTTGTTAAGCCACTGCTACCTGCACGTCTCTTCCAAGGGGCATTTAAACCATCTTGTTAAGCTGCTGTGAACTGCATGTCTCTTCCAAGGGGCATTTAAACCGTTTTGTTAAGCTATTGCGACATCCACCGCACTTACAAGGGGCAATTAAACGGTCTTGTTAAGCTACTGCGACCTGCACGTCTCTTCCAAGGGGCATTTAAACCATCTTGTTAAGCTACTGCGACCTGCATGTCTCTTCCAAGGGGCATTTAAACCGTCTTGTTAAGCCACTGCGACCTGCACGTCTCTTCCAAGGGGCATTTAAACCATCTTTTTAAGCTGCTGCGAACTGCATGTCTCTTCCAAGGGGCATTTAAACCATCTTGTTAAGCTACTGCGACCTCCTCCGCTCTTCCAAGGGGCATTTAAACCATCTTGTTAAGCTACTGCGACCTGCACGTCTCTTCCAAGGGGCATTTAAACCGTCTTGGTAAGCTACTGCGACCTGCAAGCCTCTTCCAAGGGGCATTTAAACCGTCTTTTTAAGCTACTGCGACCTCCACCGCTCTTCCAAGGTGCATTTAAACCATCTTGTTAAGCTACTGCGACCTGCACGTCTCTTCCAAGGGGCATTTAAACCATCTTGTTAAGCTACTGCGACCTGCACGTCTCTTCCAAGGGGCATTTAAACTGTCTTGTTAAGCTACTGCGACCTGCACGTCTCTTCCATGGGGCATTTAAACCGTCTTGTTAAGCTACTGCGACCTGCATGTCTCTACCAAGGGACATTTAAACAGTCTTGTTAAGCTATTGCGACCTGCACGTCTCTTCCAAGGGGCATTTAAACAATCTTGTTAAGATGCTGTGATCTGCATGTCTCTTCCAAGGGGCATTTAAACTGTCTTATTAAGCTACTGCGACCTCCAACGCTTTTCCAAGGGGCATTTCATCTGTCTTGTAAAGCTACTGCGACCTCCACCGCACTTCGATGGGGCATTTACACCGTCTTGTTAAGCTACTGCGACCTGCACGTCTCTTCCAAGGGGGATTTAAACCGTCTTGTTAAGCTACTGCGACCTGCACCACTCTTCCAATGGGCATTTAAACCGTCTTTTTAAGCTACTGCGACCTGCACATCTCTTCCAAGGGGCATTTAAACCATCTTCTTAAGCTCCTGCGACCTGCACCACTCTTCCAATGGGCATTTAAACCGTCTTTTTAAGCTACTGCGACCTGCAAGTCTCTTCCAAGGGGCAATTAAACCGTCTTGGTAAGCTACTGCGACCTGCAAGCCTATTCCAAGGGGCATTTAAACCCTCTTGTTAAGCTGCTGCGACCTGCACGTCTCTTCCAAGGGGGATTTAAACCGTCTTGTTAAAGTACTGCGACATGCACGTCTCTTCCAAGGGGCATTTATACCGTCTTGTTAAGCTACTGTGACCTGCTCTTCTATTCCAAGGGGCATTTAAACCGTCTTGTTAAGCTACTGCGACCTGCACGTCTCTTATAAGGCGCATTTAAACCGTCTTGTTAAGCTACTGCGACTTGCATGTCTCTTCCAAGGGGCATTTAAACTGTCTTGTTAAGCTACTGTAACCTCCACCACTTGTCCAAGGGGCATTTAAACTGTCTTGTTAAGCTACTGCGACCTGCATGTCTCTTCCAAGGGGCATTTAAACCATCTTGTTAAGCCACTGCTACCTGCACGTCTCTTCCAAGGGGCATTTAAACCATCTTGTTAAGCTACTGCGACATCCACCGCACTTCCAAGGGGCAATTAAACGGTCTTGTTAAGCTACTGCGACCTGCACGTCTCTTTCAAGGGGCATTTAAACTGTCTTCTTAAGCTACTGCGACCTCCACCGCTCTTCCAAGGGGCATTTAAACAGTCTTGTTAAGCTACTGAGACCTGCACGTCTATTCCAAGGCGCATTTAAACCATCTTTTTAAGCTACTACAACTTGCACGTCTCTTCCAAGGGACATTTAAACCGCCTTGTTAAGCTACTGTGACCTGCATGTCTCTTCCAAGTGGCATTTAAACCGTCTTGTTAAGCGTCTGCGACTTGCAAGTCTCTTCCAAGGGGCATTTAAACTGTCTTGTTAAGCTACTGCGACCTCCACCTCTCTTCCAAGGGGCATTTAAACCGTCTTATTAAGCTACTGCGACCTGCACGTCTCTTCCAATGGGCATTTAAACCGTCTTGTTAAGCTAATGCGACCTCCACCGCTCTTCCAAGGGGCACTTAAACCATCTTGTTAAGCTGCTGCGACCTGCATGTCTCTTCCAAGGGGCATTTAAACCGTCTTGTTAAGCTACTGCGACCTCCACCACACTTCCAATGGGCATTTAAACCGTATCGTTAAGCTTCTGCGACCTGCACGTCTCTTCTAAGGGGCATTTAAACAGTCTTGTTAAGCTACTGCGCCTTGCAAGTCTCTTCCAAGGGGCATTTAAACCGTCTTGTTAAGCTACTGCGACCTGCACGTCTCTTTCAAGGGGCATTTAAACCGTCTTGTTAAGCTACTGCGACCTGCATGTCTCTTCCAAGGGGCATTTAAACCGTCTTGTTAAGCTACTGCGACCTGCACCACTCTTCCAATGGGCATTTAAACCGTCTTTTTAAGCTACTGCGACCTGCACATCTCTTCCAAGGGGCATTTAAACCATCTTGTTAAGCTCCTGCGACCTGCACCACTCTTCCAATGGGCATTTAAACCGTCTTTTTAAGCTACTGCGACCTGCAAGTCTCTTCCAAGGGGCAATTAAACCGTCTTGGTAAGCTACTGCGACCTGCAAGCCTATTCCAAGGGGCATTTAAACCCTCTTGTTAAGCTGCTGCGACCTGCACGTCTCTTCCAAGGGGGATTTAAACCGTCTTGTTAAGCTACTGCGACCTGCACGTCTCTTCCAAGGGTCATTGATACCGTCTTGTTAAGCTACTGCGACCTGCTCTTCTATTCCAAGGGGCATTTAAACCGTCTTGTTAAGCTACTGCGACCTGTACGTCTCTTCCAAGGCGCATTTAAACCGTCTTTTTAAGCTACTGCGACTTGCATGTCTCTTCCAAGGGGCATTTAAACTGTCTTGTTAAGCTACTGTAACCTCCACCACTTGTCCAAGGGGCATTTAAACTGTCTTGTTAAGCTACTGCGACCTGCATGTCTCTTCCAAGGGGCATTTAAACCATCTTGTTAAGCCACTGCTACCTGCACGTCTCTTCCAAGGGGCATTTAAACCATCTTGTTAAGCTGCTGTGAACTGCATGTCTCTTCCAAGGGGCATTTAAACCGTTTTGTTAAGCTATTGCGACATCCACCGCACTTACAAGGGGCAATTAAACGGTCTTGTTAAGCTACTGCGACCTGCACGTCTCTTCCAAGGGGCATTTAAACCATCTTGTTAAGCTACTGCGACCTGCATGTCTCTTCCAAGGGGCATTTAAACCGTCTTGTTAAGCCACTGCGACCTGCACGTCTCTTCCAAGGGGCATTTAAACCATCTTTTTAAGCTGCTGCGAACTGCATGTCTCTTCCAAGGGGCATTTAAACCATCTTGTTAAGCTACTGCGACCTCCTCCGCTCTTCCAAGGGGCATTTAAACCATCTTGTTAAGCTACTGCGACCTGCACGTCTCTTCCAAGGGGCATTTAAACCGTCTTGGTAATCTACTGCGACCTGCAAGCCTCTTCCAAGGGGCATTTAAACCGTCTTTTTAAGCTACTGCGACCTCCACCGCTCTTCCAAGGTGCATTTAAACCATCTTGTTAAGCTACTGCGACCTGCACGTCTCTTCCAAGGGGCATTTAAACCATCTTGTTAAGCTACTGCGACCTGCACGTCTCTTCCAAGGGGCATTTAAACTGTCTTGTTAAGCTACTGCGACCTGCACGTCTCTTCCATGGGGCATTTAAACCGTCTTGTTAAGCTACTGCGACCTGCATGTCTCTACCAAGGGACATTTAAACAGTCTTGTTAAGCTATTGCGACCTGCACGTCTCTTCCAAGGGGCATTTAAACAATCTTGTTAAGATGCTGTGATCTGCATGTCTCTTCCAAGGGGCATTTAAACTGTCTTATTAAGCTACTGCGACCTCCAACGCTTTTCCAAGGGGCATTTCATCTGTCTTGTAAAGCTACTGCGACCTCCACCGCACTTCGATGGGGCATTTACACCGTCTTGTTAAGCTACTGCGACCTGCACGTCTCTTCCAAGGGGGATTTAAACCGTCTTGTTAAGCTACTGCGACCTGCACCACTCTTCCAATGGGCATTTAAACCGTCTTTTTAAGCTACTGCGACCTGCACATCTCTTCCAAGGGGCATTTAAACCATCTTCTTAAGCTCCTGCGACCTGCACCACTCTTCCAATGGGCATTTAAACCGTCTTTTTAAGCTACTGCGACCTGCAAGTCTCTTCCAAGGGGCAATTAAACCGTCTTGGTAAGCTACTGCGACCTGCAAGCCTATTCCAAGGGGCATTTAAACCCTCTTGTTAAGCTGCTGCGACCTGCACGTCTCTTCCAAGGGGGATTTAAACCGTCTTGTTAAAGTACTGCGACCTGCACGTCTCTTCCAAGGGGCATTTATACCGTCTTGTTAAGCTACTGTGACCTGCTCTTCTATTCCAAGGGGCATTTAAACCGTCTTGTTAAGCTACTGCGACCTGCACGTCTCTTATAAGGCGCATTTAAACCGTCTTGTTAAGCTACTGCGACTTGCATGTCTCTTCCAAGGGGCATTTAAACTGTCTTGTTAAGCTACTGTAACCTCCACCACTTGTCCAAGGGGCATTTAAACTGTCTTGTTAAGCTACTGCGACCTGCATGTCTCTTCCAAGGGGCATTTAAACCATCTTGTTAAGCCACTGCTACCTGCACGTCTCTTCCAAGGGGCATTTAAACCATCTTGTTAAGCTACTGCGACATCCACCGCACTTCCAAGGGGCAATTAAACGGTCTTGTTAAGCTACTGCGACCTGCACGTCTCTTTCAAGGGGCATTTAAACTGTCTTCTTAAGCTACTGCGACCTCCACCGCTCTTCCAAGGGGCATTTAAACAGTCTTGTTAAGCTACTGAGACCTGCACGTCTATTCCAAGGCGCATTTAAACCATCTTTTTAAGCTACTACAACTTGCACGTCTCTTCCAAGGGACATTTAAACCGCCTTGTTAAGCTACTGTGACCTGCATGTTTCTTCCAAGTGGCATTTAAACCGTCTTGTTAAGCGTCTGCGACTTGCAAGTCTCTTCCAAGGGGCATTTAAACTGTCTTGTTAAGCTACTGCGACCTCCACCTCTCTTCCAAGGGGCATTTAAACCGTCTTATTAAGCTACTGCGACCTGCACGTCTCTTCCAATGGGCATTTAAACCGTCTTGTTAAGCTAATGCGACCTCCACCGCTCTTCCAAGGGGCACTTAAACCATCTTGTTAAGCTGCTGCGACCTGCATGTCTCTTCCAAGGGGCATTTAAACCGTCTTGTTAAGCTACTGCGACCTCCACCACACTTCCAATGGGCATTTAAACCGTATCGTTAAGCTTCTGCGACCTGCACGTCTCTTCTAAGGGGCATTTAAACAGTCTTGTTAAGCTACTGCGCCTTGCAAGTCTCTTCCAAGGGGCATTGAAACCGTCTTGTTAAGCTACTGCGACCTGCACGTCTCTTTCAAGGGGCATTTAAACCGTCTTGTTAAGCTACTGCGACCTGCATGTCTCTTCCAAGGGGCATTTAAACCGTCTTGTTAAGCTACTGCGACCTGCACCACTCTTCCAATGGGCATTTAAACCGTCTTTTTAAGCTACTGCGACCTGCACATCTCTTCCAAGGGGCATTTAAACCATCTTGTTAAGCTCCTGCGACCTGCACCACTCTTCCAATGGGCATTTAAACCGTCTTTTTAAGCTACTGCGACCTGCAAGTCTCTTCCAAGGGGCAATTAAACCGTCTTGGTAAGCTACTGCGACCTGCAAGCCTATTCCAAGGGGCATTTAAACCCTCTTGTTAAGCTGCTGCGACCTGCACGTCTCTTCCAAGGGGGATTTAAACCGTCTTGTTAAGCTACTGCGACCTGCACGTCTCTTCCAAGGGGCATTTATACCGTCTTGTTAAGCTACTGCGACCTGCACTTCTATTCCAAGGGGCATTTAAACCGTCTTGTTAAGCTACTGCGACCTGCACGTCTCTTCCAAGGCGCATTTAAACCGTCTTTTTAATCTACTGCGACTTGCATGTCTCTTCCAAGGGGCATTTAAACTGTCTTGTTAAGCTACTGTAACCTCCACCACTTGTCCAAGGGGCATTTAAACTGTCTTGTTAAGCTACTGCGACCTGCATGTCTCTTCCAAGGGGCATTTAAACCATCTTGTTAAGCCACTGCTACCTGCACGTCTCTTCCAAGGGGCATTTAAACCATCTTGTTAAGCTGCTGCGAACTGCATGTCTCTTCCAAGGGGCATTTAAACCGTTTTGTTAAGCTACTGCGACATCCACCGCACTTCCAAGGGGCAATTAAACGGTCTTGTTAAGCTACTGCGACCTGCACGTCTCTTTCAAGGGGCATTTAAACTGTCTTCTTAAGCTACTGCGACCTCCACCGCTCTTCCAAGGGGCATTTAAACAGTCTTGTTAAGCTACTGAGACCTGCACGTCTATTCCAAGGCGCATTTAAACTATCTTTTTAAGCTACTACGACTTGCACGTCTCTTCCAAGGGGCATTTAAACCGTCTTGTTAAGCTACTGTAACCTCCACCACTTTTACAAGGGGCATTTAAACAGTCTTGTTAAGCTACTGCTACCTGCACGTCTCTTCCAAGGGGCATTTAAACCATCTTGTTAAGCTACTGCGACCTGCATGTCTCTTCCAAGGGGCATTTAAACCGTCTTGTTAAGCCACTGCGACCTGCACGTCTCTTCCAAGGGGCATTTAAACCATCTTTTTAAGCTGCTGCGACCTCCACCGCTCTTCCAAGGTGCATTTAAACCATCTTGTTAAGCTACTGCGACCTGCACGTCTCTTCCAAGGGGCATTTAAACCATCTTGTTAAGCTACTGCGACCTGCACGTCTCTTCCAAGGGGCATTTAAACTGTCTTGTTAAGCTACTGCGACCTCCACCGCTCTTCCAAGGAGCATTTAAACCATCTTGTTAAGCTACTGCGACTTGCACGTCTCTTCCATGGGGGATTTAAACTGTCTTGTTAAGCTACTGCGACCTGCACGTCTCTTCCAAGGGGCATTTAAACCGTCTTGTTAAGCTACTGCGACCTGTACGTCTCTTCCATGGGGCATTTAAACCGTCTTGTTAAGCTACTGCGACCTGCATGTCTCTACCAAGGGACATTTAAACAGTCTTGTTAAGCTATTGCGACCTGCACGTCTCTTCCAAGGGGCATTTAAACAATCTTGTTAAGATGCTGTGATCTGCATGTCTCTTCCAAGGGGCATTTAAACTATCTTATTAAGCTACTGCGACCTCCAACGCTCTTCCAAGGGGCATTTCATCAGTCTTGTAAAGCTACTGCGACCTCCACCGCACTACGACGGGGCATTTAAACCGTCTTGTTAAGCTACTGCGACCTGCACGTCTCTTTCAAGGGGCATTTAAACCGTCTTGTTAAGCTACTGCGACCTCCACCGCTCTTCCAAGAGGCATTTAAACCGTCTTGTTAAGCTACTGCGACCTGCACGTCTCTTCCAAGTGGCATTTAAACCGTCTTGTTAAGCTACTGCGACCTGCACGTCTCTTCTAGAGATGAGCGTTGTTCTACTCGAACTGTTCGCCAATCTCAAATTCGAGCTGTTTTGGGCGGTGTTCGAGCCGTTCGGCGAACACGAACAATTTGAGAAAAATTCGGCTGTTCGAGGTTATGTTCGATAACTGTTCGTGCACCAAAATCATAACTGGATTTTTTCTCAGTAATGATGAAAATTAATGTTAATTCGCAGTTTGAGTGTACAGCGGGGTGGGGGGAGGGGCAGGGGATGGATCTCTGCAGGAACAATGAAGATCTCCATTTTTTTTTCTCTTTCCCGCATTTGCAGTGGGGAGGTGCAATCTGTCAGCCTATCAGCAGCGCACACACGGAGCGAAGTGCTTTTTTTCACACAAGCAAGGGCATGTGTCATTGGCAGTGTATGTCACATGTCCTTGCCCTATAAGACCAAGCCATTTTCCCCGTCGCCCCCATTTTCTCACTGCTGCAGCTGCGTGTTAGACGGCACCGCTGTTGCTGTGTGCGCTATACCTTGTTAATTTCAAGCCAATTTTTGCACAAATATACAGATAGCTTGGGAGTAGGGAATAGTTGTGATTGCAGTCCTTTTAAGGACTAGGTTACAGCATTTCCTACGACTTTTATCAGGGAGGTCTGTGCTCTTAAATAGATAGGTTGTGGGAGTAAAGACTAATTGTAATTGGAGTCCTTTTCAGGACTAGGTTACATGAGTTCCGATCAGTTTTTGCCAGGCAGGTCTGTGCCAGTGCTGTGCAAGTTTTTTTCACAGCATTTGGCTGAATCTAGCAAAGCTAATCCTTTTTGGCCTATTGCAGAGTGTGTTAGTCAGTGGAGTAGCCTATCTGTGTTGCAAGATATACCACCTGTGTATAGAATACCAATTTTTTTACTGCACCTAGTGAAGTAAAATCTTTTGGGCATAGCATCATTCTATTAGTCCATCTATACTGACCTCCATCAGGTTGCAAACTGAATATAATTTTTTTCTGCATCTAGCTCTGAAAAAATATTTGGGCTTCTAGCGGTGTGTGGGACTTGGTCTATTAGTCCATCTATACTGACCTCCATCAGGTTGCAAATTAAAAATAATTTTTTTCTGCATCTAGCTCTGAAAAAATATTTGGGCTTCTAGCGGTGTGTGGGACTTGGTCTATTAGTCCATCTATACTGACCTCCATCAGGTTGCAAATTAAAAATAATTTTTTTCTGCATCTAGCTCTGAAAAAATATTTGGGCTTCTAGCGGTGTGTGGGACTTGGTCTATTAGTCCATCTACACTGACCTCCATCAGGTTGCAAATTAAAAATAATTTTTTTCTGCATCTAGCTCTGAAAAAATATTTGGGCTTCTAGCGGTGTGTGGGACTTGGTCTATTAGTCCATCTATACTGACCTCCATCAGGTTGCAAATTAAAAATAATTTTTTTCTGCATCTAGCTCTGAAAAAATATTTGGGCTTCTAGCGGTGTGTGGGACTTGGTCTATTAGTCCATCTATACTGACCTCCATCAGGTTGCAAATTAAAAATAATTTTTTTCTGCATCTAGCTCTGAAAAAATATTTGGGCTTCTAGCGGTGTGTGGGACTTGGTCTATTAGTCCATCTATACTGACCTCCATCAGGTTGCAAATTAAAAATATTTTTTTTCTGCATCTAGCTCTGAAAAAATATTTGGGCTTCTAGCAGTGTGTGGGACTTGGTCTATTAGTCCATCTATACTGACCTCCATCAGGTTGCAAATTGAATCAAAAAATTTTCTGCATCTAGCTCTGAAAAAATATTTGGGCTTCTAGCGGTGTGTGGGACTTGGTCTATTAGTCCATCTATACTGACCTCCATCAGGTTGCAAATTAAAAATAATTTTTTTCTGCATCTAGCTCTGAAAAAATATTTGGGCTTCTAGCAGTGTGTGGGACTTGGTCTATTAGTCCATCTATACTGACCTCCATCAGGTTGCAAATTGAATCAAAAATTTTCTGCATCTAGCTCTGAAAAAATATTTGGGCTTCTAGCGGTGTGTGGGACTTGGTCTATTAGTCCATCTATACTGACCTCCATCAGGTTGCAAATTAAAAATAATTTTTTTCTGCTTCTAGCTCTGAAAAAATATTTGGGCTTCTAGCGGTGTGTGGGACTTGGTCTATTAGTCCATCTATACTGACCTCCATCAGGTTGCAAATTGAATCAAAAAATTTTCTGCATCTAGCTCTGAAAAAATATTTGGGCTTCTAGCGGTGTGTGGGACTTGGTCTATTAGTCCATCTATACTGACCTCCATCAGGTTGCAAATTAAAAATAATTTTTTTCTGCATCTAGCTCTGAAAAAATATTTGGGCTTCTAGCGGTGTGTGGGACTTGGTCTATTAGTCCATCTATACTGACCTCCATCAGGTTGCAAATTAAAAATAATTTTTTTCTGCATCTAGCTCTGAAAAAATATTTGGGCTTCTAGCAGTGTGTGGGACTTGGTCTATTAGTCCATCTATACTGACCTCCATCAGGTTGCAAATTGAATCAAAAAATTTTCTGCATCTAGCTCTGAAAAAATATTTGGGCTTCTAGCGGTGTGTGGGACTTGGTCTATTAGTCCATCTATACTGACCTCCATCAGGTTGCAAATTAAAAATAATTTTTTTCTGCATCTAGCTCTGAAAAAATATTTGGGCTTCTAGCAGTGTGTGGGACTTGGTCTATTAGTCCATCTATACTGACCTCCATCAGGTTGCAAATTGAATCAAAAAATTTTCTGCATCTAGCTCTGAAAAAATATTTGGGCTTCTAGCGGTGTGTGGGACTTGGTCTATTAGTCCATCTATACTGACCTCCATCAGGTTGCAAATTAAAAATAATTTTTTTCTGCATCTAGCTCTGAAAAAATATTTGGGCTTCTTGCGGTGTGTGGGACTTGGTCTATTAGTCCATCTATACTGACCTCCATCAGGTTGCAAATTGAATCAAAAAATTTTCTGCATCTAGCTCTGAAAAAATATTTGGGCTTCTAGCGGTGTGTGGGACTTGGTCTATTAGTCCATCTATACTGACCTCCATCAGGTTGCAAATTAAAAATAATTTTTTTCTGCATCTAGCTCTGAAAAAATATTTGGGCTTCTAGCGGTTTGTGGGACTTGGTCTATTAGTCCATCTATACTGACCTCCATCAGGT
Source organism: Phyllobates terribilis (assembly GCF_046119375.1). Classification (NCBI taxonomy): domain Eukaryota; kingdom Metazoa; phylum Chordata; class Amphibia; order Anura; family Dendrobatidae; genus Phyllobates; species Phyllobates terribilis. Next base: position 1,329,279 of record NW_027362964.1, read on the forward strand.
TGCAAATTAAAAATAATTTTTTTCTGCATCTAGCTCTGAAAAAATATTTGGGCTTCTAGCAGTGTGTGGGACTTGGTCTATTAGTCCATCTATACTGACCTCCATCAGGTTGCAAATTGAATCAAAAAATTTTCTGCATCTAGCTCTGAAAAAATATTTGGGCTTCTAGCGGTGTGTGGGACTTGGTCTATTAGTCCATCTATACTGACCTCCATCAGGTTGCAAATTAAAAATAATTTTTTTCTGCATCTAACCCAGCCAATAGTTTTGGCCTAATACCACAGTTTGGCCACTCAGCTCTGCTCGGTTACCATCCATTGTTTTTTTGTGCAAACAACTCCAGAGTTGTGAATTAGTTAACCACCAAAATGAGTGGAAAAAGGCCTGCTGCTGGTGGAAAGGGGAATAGGCATGTTGGGAAGGGAAAAAAGGTTGTGTCCGTGGGGTAGGTGCAGAAGAAAGACCATCTTCCAGCCAAACTAAAATGTCTACTTCTTTTAGCGGACAATGTGATAAGATCCCTTTCTTACGGCCACGCCAATCGCTACAAATTCCAGATGAGGCACAAAAACAGCAGGTGCTTCAACGGATATCAAGTGCTCCTTTAAGTGGGCTCTCCTCCACATCAACTTCAACATCACAAATACTCCAGTCCTCAAAGGTGTCACCCAAATCGCACTTGCTTCCTCACAGCTCCCAAATCTCCAGCTGCCCGTCTGAGTATGAGGTAGAACAGATGGTTGAGTCTGCAGAGCTGTTTACTCATACTATAGCCTGGGAATCAGAGGTCGACTCCAGCGCTTCTGTGAATCCAGACGAGGAAATGATCTGCACTGATGCCCAGAATCTTTATGAGTCGGATCCAGGACCAGACGCAGAAGGTTCTGACCATAATGTAGACCCTCATTCCCAAACTGTAACTCCTGTTGGTGGAGACAATGAGGAAGACGATGATAAGACTCAAATACCTGATTGGAGCGACAACTTTAGTTTTTTGTCAGGGCAGGAACAGGTTGGCTCTGAGGACGACGGGTGTGATAACGCACAGGGTGATGATGATGAGGTCGGAGATCCCACTTACTGTCAACCCACAGTCAGCCAAGAGATGAGGTCAGCAGAGGAGGTGGAGGAAGATGCTAGTGACGACGAGGTCAGGTTGCGCCTTCCTGGACAGAGACGTAGTACTGGAAGCACGTCAACAACTGCATCCTCAAACACAACTCTGCCTCTCACCACAAGTCGTGGTGGCTCTTCAGGTCGCATGGGTGCTAAGCCTTGCATAGCCTGGGCATTTTTTCAGATTGATAAAGATGACCCAACTCGTGTTATCTGTAATATTTGTCAGCAAAAGCTAAGTAGAGGCCAAAAAATACATAGTTTGAGTACTTCATGCATGAACCGGCACATGGACATGAAGCATAAGTTGCAGTGGGAAGCTCAGTGTGCTACAATGCGGCCTAGCCGGCCGGGCCAACCACCGTCTGCCATATCTTGTGCATCCGCGGCCTCTTCATCCTCTGTGACTGGGGGGACAGCAGTCACACCTGTTTTGGGGCGCAGACCTGCCACCTCTTTACCCGCAACAGCCAGCGTGATTGGCAGGTCATCATTTTCTTTGGAGGTGGGAACACCAGCTGGTGTTGAGCGCTGTCCGACATCGATAGCACCACCTTTGGATCAAGGCAACCTAACATGTCCGCCTGCATCTTCCTCACAGACCGGCAGTTTGCCGGGGACACCCTTATCAACCCCGTCTAAGCACAAGAGCCAGCCCTCGGTCCCTCAGATGTGGACAAGTAAAAGACCATTTCCTCCTAGCCATGAGAAAGCTAAGAGGTTGAATTTCACCATCTGCAAGCTCTTGGCTACAGAAATGCTGCCTTTCCGCCTGGTGGACACAGAGGATTTTCGAGACCTTATGTCCGTCGCAGTGCCCCAGTACCAGATGCCCAGTCGGCACTACTTCTCAAAGAAAGGTGTGCCTGCGCTCCACCAGCATGTCGCACACAACATCACCGCTTCTTTGAGAAACTCTGTGTGTGACAGGGTGCATTTCACCACAGACACTTGGACGAGTAGGCATGGACAGGGGCGTTACATGTCGCTGACTGGGCACTGGGTAACTATGGTGACAGCAGGACAAGGGGCTGCTGTCCAAGTCTTGCCGTCCCCACGAGTTGTGCGTCAATCCTCTTTATGTCAAAGTTCCTCCACTGCTTCTGCCTCCTCAACCTCCTCTCGGTCTTCCACCTGCACCCAAAGCCTGTCTGGTCATGCCACAAGCTTTCTAACTGCGCAGAAGGGATCCTGCACACCTCCTTACTATGCTGGCAGTAGGGCTCAACGTCATCAGGCGGTTTTTACATTGAAATGTCTGGGAAATGTGAGTCACACAGCTGAGGAGTTGTGGTCAGCTCTGGAGAACCAATTTCATGAATGGTTGTCTCCACTGGACCTGAAACCAGGGAAGGCCGTGTGCAACAATGCTGCAAACCTGGGTGCGGCCCTTCGCCGGGGCAATGTCACACACGTGCCTTGTATGGCTCACGTGTTGAACCTGGTTGTCCAGCAATTTTTAGCCCACTATCCCAGACTAGATGGCCTTCTGCAGAGGGCACGGTCGCTGTGTGCTCACTTCCGCCGTTCGCATCCCGCAGCTCAGCGACTTACATCTCTACAGAAGTCGTTGGGCCTGCCACTTCACCGGCTAAAATGCGATGTGCCTACCCGGTGGAATTCAACTCTGCACATGTTGCAGCGACTGTGGCAGCACCGACAAGCCCTGGTGCAATACGTTCTGACGTATAGCCTGGGCCAACGAGATCCAGAGGTGGGGCAAATCACGCTGGAGGAGTGGTCTCAGATCAGGGACCTATGCACCCTTCTGCACAGTTTTGAAATGGCGACGAAGATGTTTAGTGCTGACGATGCCATTATCAGCATGACTATTCCGGTGATTTACATGCTGGAGCACATGTTAAACAGAATTCGGAGTCAGGTGGTGGCACAAGAGGAGGTGGAGGAAGTAGAGGAGGAGGAGTTGTATGCGGAAGGGCTAACATCTGCAAGGTCCAGACGGTCGGCAGCACCAAGGCGGCAGGCATGTGAGGGTGGGGGAGATGGTTATACCAGGGCGCATGGTAGCAGCCAAACTAGTGAGGAAGGTGCAGGAGCCCAGGAAGAAGTGGAGGACGAACTGATGGAAGACTCATCAGATGAGGGAGACCTTGATCACATTTCTGTTGTGCGAGGTTGGGGGGAGAGGACAGAGGAAGGAAGCATGATTGTTACCTCGCCACCAACACAACAGGGACTTGGTGCTCCTGGATGCGCAACACACATGAGTGCCTTCTTGCTGCACTACCTGCAACATGACCCTCGAATTGTGAGAATTAGAAATAATCCTGACTACTGGGTTGCCACACTGTTAGATCCCCGGTACAAAAGTAAATTTGCAGAAATTATTCCTGCCATAGAAAGGGATGCACGCATGCAGGAGTATCAGCAGAGACTGTTGCAGAATCTTACATGTGCTTTTCCACAAAATACCAGTGGTGCACGTAGTGAATCTCACAGTTCCAACTTGCCAACCGTGGGACCGTCAAGTGTTCAGCACTCAAACCGTAACAGAACCACAGTATCTGGTGGTAACATCAATTTTGCGGAATCATTTCACCACATTTTTAGCCCATCCTTTGCAAGGCCACAGGAGACAAGAAGTCTGACACATAGTCAACGCCTAGAGACGATGGTACAGGAGTATCTCCAAGTAAACATTGAAGCCACGACTGTGTCACTGGACCCTTGCTCTTTTTGGGCTTCCAATCTGGATAAATGGCCGGAGCTAGCCACTTACGCCTTGGAGATCTTGTCATGCCCCGCAGCCAGCGTTCTGTCTGAACGTGTGTTCAGCGCTGCTGGTGGTGTGCTGACAGATAAGCGCACGCGGCTCTCCACTGATAATGTAGACAGACTCACGTTCATAAAGATGAACAAATCATGGATCCGAAACGACTTTTCTACCCCTGTGTCATCCTGGGGAGAGTAAAAGCTTGATGATTGTTTAAAATCACCCTACCAACCGTTTTAAGCTTTCAAATTACTAATCATGTTTATCTGTATCTTGACTGGAAAATAATTTGGGCTTTGTAGCAGTGTGCAGCACTGATCCTATTAGGCCATCTATAATAAGCTCCACCAGATTTAAAATTAAAAATAATTTTTAGCTGCATCTAGCCCGGAAAATAATTTTGGGGCTCTGAGATGCGCAAGACACATAAGTGCCTTCTTGCTGCACTACCTGCAGCATGACCCTCATATTGTCAGAATTCGAAGTAATCATGACTACTGGGTTGCCACACTCTTAGATCCCCCAAACTTTTCGATCAACCTTTTCATTTTAATAAAGACCAAAAAAATGGTCATTTTTGAAATTATAAGCATTAGCAGGTTGTTAGAAACTGAAATCAAACAGTTTTCAACTCAAAACTTTATTCTAGGTGATGTTACATTTTCACATAGGACCCCTTGTTCGAAAGGAGCTTCTGAACTCTCTCGTCCATTGAATTTGTCAGGTTTTGGATGGTTTCTGCTTCAATTGTTTTGCATGAGGACAGAATACCCTCCCAGAGCTGTTGCTTAGATGTGAACTGCCTCCCGCCATCATAGACACTCCTTTTAATGATGCTCCAAAGGTTCTGAATGGGGTAGAGGTCAGGGGAGCATGGGGGTCACACCATAAGTTTGTCCCCTTTTATGCCCATATCAGCCAGAGATGCAGATGTTTTATGTGCAGCATGAGATGGTGCATTATCATGCAGAAAAATGATCTTGCTGTGAAATACACGGTTCTTCTTCTTGAACCATGGCAGGAAGTGCTGTTTGAGAAAATCCACATACATTATGGAGTTCATCTTTAGCGCATTCAGGGATCCTAAAGGGGCCGACAATCTCTCTCCCCATGATTCCAGCCCAAAACATTACTCCACCTCCTCCTTGTTGGCGCTGTAGCCGTGTTTGCGTGGGGTGTCCATCAACCAGCCATCCTCCACTCCATCCATCTGGACCATCGAGCGCTGCATGGCACTCATCCGTGAACAAAACTGTTTTGAAATCAGTTTTCATGTAATGTTTGGCCCACTGGAGCCGTTTCTGCTTGTGTGAAGTGGATAGAGGAGGTCGACAGGATGGCGTATGCACAGCTGCAAACCTCTGAAGGACCCTGCATCTTGTTGTTCGGGGGACATTGGAGGCACAAGCAGCTTCAAAAACTTGTCTGCTGCTATGACAAGGCTTTTTTGCCGCTGCTCTTTCAACCTGACGTAATTGCCTGTAGGAAAGAGTCCTCAATTTGCCCTTATCAGCACGCACACATGTGTACTGTGAATCAGCTACATACTTCTTGATTGCCAAGACACTTCATCCTGATCATCGCACAATGTTGATTGTAGTCATGCGTTGACCTAAACACTCCACAATTTGTTGCTTCTCAGCAGCCGACACATCCTGTTTCTTTCCCATTTTGGCAGAAAATGTAGGCTGCTGAATAATGTGAGAGAGCCTTCTTAAGTAGTCTTGCCTTTCATTGGACACACCTGCCAAACTAATTAGCACTGGTGTCTGCAATTGCTTACAGTGATATAAAGAGCCCTGACACACATCACCATCAATGAGTTTAACTGACAAACAAACAAATTCTTCCCTTATCACTCCTAAACACTTTTTGCATAATAATTTGGAACACAGTGTACATGTGCTTTTCCACAAAACACCAGTGGTTCACGTAGTGAATCTTACAGTTCTAACTTGCCAACCGTGGTCTGTATGGAGTTGTTCAATAAAGGGCCCAAAATTAAGATAACATAGATGGGAGAGGTCTCTATGAATAGGAATTCCTAAGTATTTGATACCCTGTGAGGGCCAGGCAAAGGGAAGGTTGGACTGGATGGAATCCTATATGGATTTGGGGAGGGAGACATCGAGGGCCTCAGACTTCGCTGCATTGATTTTAAAATTTGACCATGTAACAAAGTGATCTATTTCAGCCATAACAGCATGGATGGATATATGTGATTGAGTGATATATACTAGGACATCATCAGCAAATAGAGAGCACTTGTACTCGGTGCCTCCCACCTCAATCCACCTAATATTGGGGTTATGGCGAATTGATGAGAGCAGGTGCTCCGTCACTAGGATGTATAAGAGAGGGGACAGAGAACATCCCTGCCTTGTCCCATTGGTGATTGTGAAAGGTGATGAAAATGTTCTACCGCGCCCCCTGGGCCTTGGGACACCCGGAGCCGGACCCTTTTTGGTGGATGCTGGTGGTTGTAGTCTCCGTGGCGGCAACCCGGTTCCGTGGCTCAGGGCGGTCAAACCAGTGGCGGAACTATTTATGTGGTTTTGATGTTTAAATGTCCGACTATGCCACCCGTGGATTGCGGTCAGAGTGAACCGCCGCTCCAGGGCAGACCGCTGAGGCTGGTGTTGTGGGTGCAGCAGAGCGTAGCATAACTCCCCACGGGAGGAGTATAGCCTCAGGGCAGTGTATGCGGAGGATGGGGGTGATGGTGCAGGGCAGCAGCAGTAATGACACGGAGTCAGTGATGCAGTCCAGGGCCTTTACTCACAGTTCTTATTATCCAGATCACGTCTGCAGGTAACGGCTGCCCACGTAGTACTGTGCTCACCAGGTGAGGGGCTCAGACAACTCCCAGATAACTTTGGAGCGCTTCACAGGACCCCCTTTGTGTGTCCTTTGTCTGGCCTTTCTTACCAACCCTTCTGTCCGGCTGCCTCGGGCCTCCTCTTGGTAAACTTGGCGCCAGTTTCCCTGACCCTATGTGGTGCCTTCCTAGCGGGTGTAGCGAGGGGCTGCGCCACATAAAATGTCACAGCCTCCTGTTTCTAGCTGAGGGTCATTTCCTGCCTCCACTAGTTTCGGGGACCGGTCTCCCCCTTTGGCCTGACCCCTCCACGCAGGTGGATTCTGGCGTGCGGTGGCGACTCGCCCGTCCGCACCCCTGAGATCCCTTCGTTCCACGTTCCTGGAGCCTTCTCCGCTCATCTTCCTTCCTTCTCCCTCTTCCAGGCCTGGGCCTCTGTTACTAGGCCCGCCTCCGGAGCAGAGCTCATTCGGAGCCCCTGCTCCCTGCCACTTCTGCTCAGACTTCTCTGCACTGAACTAAGATGGTGCCCACCTTTTATACTCCCTTCTCAATGCACCCAGGAACTGCTTCCTCCCTGCTCCTGCACTACAGGGTTCCCCTTCCTCAGTGTTCCCTCCCCCCACTCCAGCCAGGGACAGGGACTGTCGTGCCCATCTCAGGGGCATATTGGTCGCCCTGCCCCACGGCAATGTGGTGTAATGCATGCAGGTGTCGGGTCCTGATCCACACTGCATCCTTACCTGAGAGTGAGATATCACACCTCTGGGTGAGGTGCAATACCTCTGTAGCAACCAAGCCCTCAGGGTGCTACAGTTCCATTTATCTTCAGCCTAGGTGACGTATTGCGATACAGGGCCGTGATTTTGGCTATAAAAGGGTCCCCTAGACCCCTACCCCAAGCTTTTTAAGAGAATCATATATGGCGTGCCAGGAGACTCTATGGAATGCTTTCTCAGCATCCAACGAGAGTATCTAATTACAAATTTTTAACTGCATCTAGCCCAGGAAATACTTTGTGCCTAGTAGCAGGGTCTGCTAGTCAGCGGATTATCCCGGCTGTTAAGCAAGCTACACCACCTGTAGTTTGGACACTTCATTTTTTCAAAGGAAATGCTTCGGGACCACGGGATACTCAGTGAAGAGCATCAGGAGGCACCCCAAGGCATAGGGGCTGGGACTGGCAGTAGGATGCCTTGCGGTGGACAGCCGAGCTCGATCCTTATAAAAGCTTTTTAACTGCAGCAGCTTTAGTGGACGCTACTGGAGCTGGAATTACGCGGCTGCTGGCATGAGACTTGCCCTCCAATAGATCCTTGTAAATGGATTTAAAGTGTATTCATTCAAATTAGAGAGACAATTTAAATTAAAAAGCTTAGAGCTGCCTCCACCACAGGGGGGCTCGCTCGACCCACCAGCGGACAGGCACCAGTATTGGGAGAGGGGGGCTGGCCATCAGGGTTCACCGCGGCTCTGGCACAAACCCGGCGACACGGAGGTGGCACGGGCAGGAGCGGACTGGCCGTGTCGGCTTCTCACTTTTTGGATTTTAGAAGGGCATGACATGCCTATATCTGTGTCTCCCAGTCCTTTTACTCCTCCACCTCTTTTATTTTCGCATGACTATATGTACTTGTCACTTTTCCATGTGTTAGTTATGTCTTCTGAGCAGTTTGTCAGCTTTTGGACACCTTTGAAGGTGTTTTCTATGTGTTTCTATGTGTTTTTGTTTGTCTGCCATTGATTTTAACGGTGTTCGAAGGTGTTCGACGAACAGTTCGACGAACAGTTCGGCGAACACACGGGTGTTCGACGAACCGAACCGAACTCGAACACTACGGGGGTGGCTCAAAACTAGTCTCTTCCAAGGGGCATTTAAACCGTCTTGTTAAGCTACTGCGACCTCCACCGCTCTTCCAAGGGGCATTTAAACCGTCTTGTTAAGCTACTGCGACCTGCACGTCTCTTCCAAGGGTCATTTAAACCATCTTGTTAAGCTGCTGTGACCTGCATGTCTCTTCCAAGGGGCATTTAAACCGTTTTGCTAAGCTACTGCGACATCCACCGCACTTCCAAGGGGCAATTAAACGGTCTTGTTAAGCTACTGCGACCTGCACGTCTCTTTCAAAGGGCATTTAAACTGTCTTCTTAAGCTACTGCGACCTCCACCGCTCTTCCAAGGGGCATTTAAACAGTCTTGTTAAGCTACTGAGACCTGCACGTCTCTTCCAAGGCGCATTTAAACCATCTTTTTAAGCTACTACGACTTGCTCGTCTCTTCCAAGTGGCATTTAAACCGTCTTGTTAAGCTACTGTAACCTCCACCACTTTTACAAGGGGCATTTAAACAGTCTTGTTAAGCTACTGCTACCTGCACGTCTCTTCCAAGGGGCATTTAAACCATCTTGTTAAGCTACTGAGACCTGCATGTCTCTTCCAAGGGGCATTTAAACCGTCTTGTTAAGCCACTGCGACCTGCACGTCTCTTCCAAGGGGCATTTAAACCATCTTTTTAAGCTGCTGCGAACTGCATGTCTCTTCCAAGGGCCATTTAAACCATCTTGTTAAGCTACTGCGACCTCCACCGCTCTTCCAAGGGGCATTTAAACCATCTTGTTAAGCTACTGCGACCTGCACGTCTCTTCCAAGGGGCATTTAAACCGTCTTGGTAAGCTACTGCGACCTGCAAGCCTCTTCCAAGGGGCATTTAAACCGTCTTTTTAAGCTGCTGCGAACTGCATGTCTCTTCCAAGGGGCATTTAAACCATCTTTTTAAGCTACTGCGACCTCCACCGCTCTTACATGGGGCATTTAAACCATCTTGTTAAGCTACTGCGACCTGCACGTCTCTTCCAAGGGGCATTTAAACCATCTTGTTAAGCTACTGCGAACTGCACGTCTCTTCCAAGGGGCATTTAAACCGTCTTGTTAAGCTACTGCGACCTGCTCGTCTTTCCCAAGGGGCATTTAAACTGTCTTGTTAAGCTACTGCGACTTGCACGTCTCTTCCAAGGCGCATTTAAACCGTTTTTTAAGCTACTGCGACTGGCACGTCTCTTCCAAGGGACATTTAAACCGTCTTGTTAAGCTACTGCGACCTGCACGTCTCTTCCATGGGGCATTTAAACCGTCTTGTTAAGCTACTGCGAACTGCATGTCTCTACCAAGGGACATTTAAACCGTCTTGTGAAGCTATTGCGACCTGCACGTCTCTTCCAAGGGGCATTTAAACAATCTTGTTAAGATGCTGTGACCTGCATGTCTCTTCCAAGGGGCATTTAAACTGTCTTATTAAGCTACTGCGACCTCCAACGCTCTTCCAAGGGGCATTTCATCTGTCTTGTAAAGCTACTGCGACCTCCACCGCACTTCGAAGGGGCATTTAAACCATCTTGTTAAGCTACTGCGACCTGCACGTCTCTTTCAAGGGGCATTTAAACCGTCTTGTTAAGCTACTGCGACCTCCACCGCTCTTCCAAGGGGCATTTAAACCGTCTTGTTAAGCTACTGCGACCTGCACGTCTCTTCCAAGTGGCATTTAAACCGTCTTGTTAAGCTACTGCGACCTGCACGTCTCTTCCAAGGGGCATTTAAACCGTCTTGTTAAGCTACTACGACCTGCACGTCTCTTCCAAGGGGCATTTAAACTGTCTTGTTAAGCTACTGCGACCTCCACCTCTCTTCCAAGGGGCATTTAAACCGTCTTATTAAGCTACTGCGACCTGCACATCTCTTCCAAGGGGCATTTAAACCATCTTATTAAGCTACTGCGAACTGCATGTCTCTTCCAAGGGGCATTGAAACTGTCTTGTTAAGCTACTGCGACCTCCACCACTCTTCCAAGGGGCATTTAAACAGTCTTGTTAAGCTACTGCGACCTGCAATCCTCTTTCAAGGGGCATTTAAACCATCTTGGTAAGATACTGTGACCTGCAAGCCTATTCCAAGGGGCATTTAAACCCTCTTGTTAAGCTGCGGCGACCTGCACGTCTCTTCCAAGGGGGATTTAAGCTTCTTGTTAAGCTACTGCGACCTGCATGTCTCTAACAAGGGACATTTAAAAAGTCTTTTAAGCTACTGCGACCTGCACGTCTCTTCCAAGGAATATTTAAACAGTCTTGTTAAGGTGCTGCGACCTGCTTGTCTCTTCCAAGGGGGATTTAAACCATATTGTTAAGCTACTGCGACCTCCACCGCTCTTCCAAGGGGCATTTAAACTGTCTTGTTAAGCTACTGCGAGCTGCACGTCTCTTCCAAGGGACATTTAAATCGTCTTGGTAAGCTACTGCGACCTGCAAGCCTCTTCCAAGGGGCATTTAAACTGTCCTGTTAAGCTACTGCGACCTGCACGTCTCTGCCAAGGGGCATTTAAATCGTCTTGGTAAGCTACTGCGACCTGCAAGCCTCATCGAAGGGGCATTTAAACCCTCTTGTTAAGCTACTGCGACTTGCAAGCCTCTTCCAAGGGGCATTTAAACCGTCTTTATCACCTGCTGCGAACTGCATGTCTCTTCCAAGGGTCATTTAAACCGTCTTGTTAAGCTTCTGCAACCTCCACCGCTCTTCCAATGGACATTTAAACCGTCTTGTTAAGCTACTGCGACCTGCACGGCTCTTCCAAGGGGCATTTAAACCGTATTGGTAAGCTACTGCGACCTGCAAGCCTATTCCAAGGGGCATTTAAACCCTCTTGTTAAGCTACTGCGACCTGCACGTCTCTTCCTAGGGGGATTTAAACCGACTTGTTAAGCTACTGCGACCTGCACGTCTCTTCCAAGGGGCATTTAAACAGTCTTGTTAAGCTACTGGGACCTGCTAGTCTATTCAAAGGGGCATTTAAACCGTCTTGTTGAGTTTCTGCAACCAGCACGTCTCTTCCAAGGGGCATTTAAACAGTCTTGTTAAGCTTCTGCGACCTGCACGTCTCTTCCAAGGGGCATTTAAACTGTCTTTTTAAGATACTGTAACCTCCAACACTTTTCCAAGGGGCATTTAAACCGTCTTGGTAAGCTAACGCGTCCTGCAAGCCTATTCCAAGGGGCATTTAAACACTCTTGCTAACTACTGCGACCTGCACGTCTCTTCCAAGAGGGATTTAAACCGTCTTGTTAAGCTACTGCGACCTGCACGTCTCTTCTGAGGGGCATTTATATCGTCTTGGTAAGCTACTGCGACCTGCAAGCCTATTCCAAGGGACATTTAAACTGTCTTGTTAAGCTACTGTGACCTGCACGTCTCTTCCAAGGGGCATTTAAACCCTCTTGTTAAGCTACTGCAACCTGCACATCTCTTCCAAGGGGCATTTAAGCTGTCTTCTTAAGCTACTGCGACCTCCACCGCTCTTCCAAGGGGCATTTAAACCATCTTGTTAAGCTACTGCGACCTGCACGTCTCTTCCAAGGGGCATTTAAACTGTCTTGTTTAGCTTCTGCCACCTGCACGTCTCTTCTAAGGGGCATTTCAACAGTCTTGTTAAGCTACTGCGACTTGCACGTCTCCTCCAAGGGGCATTTAAACCGTCTTCTTAATCTACTGTAACCTCCACCACTTTTCCAAGGGGCATTTAAACCGTCTTCTTAAGCTACTGCGACCTGCACGTCTCTTTCAAGGGGAATTTAAAAACGCTTTGTTAAGCTACTGCGACCTGCATGTCTCTTCCAAGGGGCATTTAAACCATCTTGTTAAGCCACTGCTACCAGCACGTCTCTTCCAAGGGGCATTTAAACCATCTTGTTAAGCTGCTGCGAACTGCATGTCTCTTCCAAGGGGCATTTAAACCGTCATGTTAAGCTACTGCGACATCCACCGCACTTCCAAGGGGCATTTAAACTGTCTTGTTAAGCTACTGCGACCTCCACCTCTCTTCCAAGGGTCATTTAAACCGTCTTATTAAGCTACTGCGACCTGCACATCTCTTCCAAGGGGCATTTAAACCGTCTTATTAAGCTACTGCGAACTGCATGTCTCTTTCAAGGGGCATTGAAACTGTCTTGTTAAGCTACTGCGACCTCCACCACTCTTCCAAGGGGCATTTAAACCGTCTTGTTAAGCTACTGCGACCTGCAAGCCTCTTCCAAGGGGCATTTAAACCATCTTGGTAAGCTACTGCGACCTGCAAGCCTATTCCAAGGGGCATTTAAACCCTCTTGTTAAGCTGCGGCGACCTGCACGTCTCTTCCAAGGGGGATTTAAGCTTCTTTTTAAGCTACTGCGACCTGCATGTCTCTACCAAGGGACATTTAAAACGTCTTTTAAGCTACTGCGACCTGCACGTCTCTTCCAAGGGATATTTAAACAGTCTTGTTAGGGTGCTGCGACCTGCATGTCTCTTCCAAGGGGCATTTAAACTGTCTTGTTAAGCTACTGCGACCTCCACCGCTCTTCCAAGGGGCATTTAAACTGTCTTGTTAAGCTACTGCGAGCTGCACGTCTCTACCAAGGGACATTTAAATCGTCTTGGTATGCTACTGCGACCTGCAAGCCTCTTCCAAGGGGCATTTAAACTGTCTTGTTAAGCTACTGCGACCTGCACGTCTCTGCCAAGGGGCATTTAAATCGTCTTGGTAAGCTACTGCGACCTGCAAGCCTCTTCGAAGGGGCATTTAAACCCTCTTGTTAAGCTACTGCTACTTGCAAGCCTCTTCCAAGGGGCATTTAAACCGTCTTTATAAGCTGCTGCGAACTGCATCTGTCTTCCAAGGGGCATTTAAACCGTCTTGTTAAGCTTCTGCGACCTCCACCGCTCTTCCAATGGACACTTAAACCGTCTTGTTAAGCTACTGCGACCTGCACGGCTCTTCCAAGGGGCATTTAAACCGTATTGGTAAGCTACTGCGACCTGCAAGCCTATTCCAAGGGGCATTTAAACCCTCTTGTTAAGCTACTGCGACCTGCACGTCTCTTCCTAGGGGGATTTAAACCGACTTGTTAAGCTACTGCGACCTGCACGTCTCTTCCAAGGGGTATTTAAACAGTCTTGTTAAGCTACTGCGACCTGCTAGTCTATTCAAAGCGGCATTTAAACCGTCTTGTTAAGCTTCTGCGACCTGCACGTCTCTTCCAAGGGGCATTTAAACAGTCTTGTTACGCTTCTGCGACCTGCACGTCTCTTCCAAGGGGCATTTAAACTGTCTTTTTAAGATACTGTAACCACCACTTTTCCAAGGGGCATTTAAACTGTCTTGTTAAGCTACTGCGACCTGCACGTCTCTTCCAAGGGGCATTTAAACACTCTTGTTAACTACTGCGACATGCACGTCTCTTCCAAGGGGGATTTAAACCGTCTTGTTAAGCTACTGCGACCTGCACGTCTCTTCCGAGGGGCATTTAAACCGTCTTGTTAAGCTACTGCGACCTGCTCGTCTCTTCCAAGGGGCATTTAAACCGTCTTGTTAAGCTACTGCGACCTGCACGTCTCTTCCAAGGGGCATTTAAACCGTCTTGTTAAGCTACTGCGACCTGCATGTTTCTTCCAAGTGGCATTTAAACTGTCTTGTTAAGCTACTGCGACCTCCACCGCTCTTCCAAGGGAAATTTAAACTGTCTTGTTAAGTTACTGCGACCTGCACGTCTCTTCCAAGGGGCATTTAAATCGTCTTGGTAAGCTACTGCGACCTGCAAGCCTATTCTAAGGGGCATTTAAACCGTCTTATTAAGCTACCTTGACCTGCACGTCTCTTCCAAGGGGCATTTAAACCCTCTTTTTAAGCTACTGCAACCTGCACATCTCTTCCAAGGGGCATTTAAGCTGTCTTCTTAAGCTACTGCGACCTCCACCGCTCTTCCAAGGGGCATTTAAACCATCTTGTTAAGCTACTGCGACTTGCACGTCTCTTCCAAGGGGCATTTAAACTGTCTTGTTTAGCTTCTGCCACCTGCACGTCTCTTCTAAGGGGCATTTCAACAGTCTTGTTAAGCTACTGCGACTTGCACGTCTCCTCCAAGGGGCATTTAAACCGTCTTCTTAATCTACTGTAACCTCCACCACTTTTCTAAGGGGCATTTAAACCGTCTTCTTAAGCTACTGCGACCTGCACGTCTCTTTCAAGGGGAATTTAAAACGCTTTGTTAAGCTACTGAGACCTGCATGTCTCTTCCAAGGGGCATTGAAACCGTCTTGTTAAGCTACTGCGACCTCCACGTCTGTTCCAAGGATTATTTAAACCGTCTTGTTAAGCTGCTGCGACCTGCATGTCTCTTCCAAGGGGCATTTAAACCGTCTTGTTAAGCTACTGCGACCTCCACCACACTTCCAATGGGCATTTAAACCGTCTTGTTAAGCTTCTGCGACCTGCACGTCTCTTCCAAGGGTCATTTAAACCGTCTTTTTAAGCTACTGCGACATGCATGTCTGTTCCAAGGGGCATTTAAACTGTCTTGTTAAGCTACTGTAACCTCCACCACTTTTCCAAGGGGCATTTAAACTGTCTTGTTAAGCTACTGCGACCTGCATGTCTCTTCCAAGGGGCATTTAAACCATCTTGTTAAGCAACTGCTACCTGCGCGTCTCTTCCAAGGGGCATTTAAACCATCTTGTTAAGCTGCTGCGACCTGCATGTCTCCTCCAAGGGGCATTTAAACCGTCTTGTTAAGCTACTGCGACATCCACCGCACTTCCAAGGGGCATTTAAACGGTCTTGTTAAGCTACTGCGACCTGCGCGTCTCTTTCAAGGGGCATTTAAACTGTCTTCTTAAGCTACTGCGACCTCCACCGCTCCTCCAAGGGACATTTAAACCGTCTTGTTAAGATACTGCACCCTGCACGTCTCTTCCAAGTGGCATTTAAACCGTCTTGTTCAGCTACTGCGACCTGCACGTCTCTTCCAAGGGGCATTTAAACTGTCTTGTTAAGCTACT
Organism: Phyllobates terribilis; assembly: GCF_046119375.1. Lineage (NCBI taxonomy): Eukaryota > Metazoa > Chordata > Amphibia > Anura > Dendrobatidae > Phyllobates > Phyllobates terribilis. The sequence goes on from NW_027362964.1 coordinate 1,344,804, forward strand.
GCGACCTCCACCTCTCTTCCAAGGGGCATTTAAATTGTCTTGGTAAGATACTGCGACCTGCACTTGTCTTCCAAGGTGCATTTAAACTGTCTTGTTAAGCTACTGCAACCTCCACCTCTCTTCCATGGGGCATTTCAACAGTCTTTTTAAGCTACTGCGACCTGCATGTCTCTTCCAAGGGGCATTTAAACCGTCTTGTTAAGCTACTGCGACCTGCATGTCTCTTCCAAGGGGCATTTGAACCGTCTTTTTAAGCTGCTGCGAACTGCATGTCTCTTCCAAGGGGCATTTAAACCGTCTTGTTAAACAACTGCGACCTGCACGTCTCTTCCAAGGGGCATTTAAACCGTCTTGTTAAGCTACTGCGACCTGCAAGCCTCTTCCAAGGGGCATTTAAACTGTCTTGTTAAGCTACTGCGACCTGCACGTCTCTTCCAAGGGGCATTTAAACTGTCTTGTTAAGCTACTGCGACCTGCACGTCTCTTCCAAGGGGCATTTAAACCGTCTTGTTAAGCTACTGCGACCTGCATGTCTCTTCCAAGGGGCATTTAAACCGTCTTGTTAAGCTACTGAGACCTGCACGTCTCTTCCAAGGGGCATTTAAACCGTCTTGTTATGCTACTGTAATCTCCACCACTTTTCCAAGGGGCATTTAAACCGTCTTGTTAAGCTACTGCGACCTGCACGTTTCTTCCAAGGGGTCGTTTAAATCATCTTGTTAAGCTACTGTAATCTCCACCACTTTTCCAAGGGGCATTTCAACCGTCTTGTTAAGCTACTGCGACCTGCACGTCTCCTCCAAGGGGCATTTAAACCGTCTTGTTAAGCTACTGCGACCTGCATGTCTCCACCAAGGGGCATTTAAACTGTCTTGTTAAGCTACTGTGACCTGCACGTCTCTTCCAAGGGGCATTTAAACAGTCTTGATAACCTGCTGCGACCTGCATGTCTCTTCCAAGGGGCATTTAAATAGTCTTGTTAAGCTACTGCGACCTGCACGTCTCTTCCAACGGCCATTTAAACCGTCTTGGTAAGCTACTGCGACCTGCAAGCCTCTTCCAAGGGGGATTTAAACCGTCTTGGTAAGCTACTGCGACCTGCAATCCTTTTCTAAGGGGCATTTAAACCATCTTGATAAGCTACTGCGAACTGCACGTCTCTTGCAAGGGGCATTTATACCGTCTTTTTAAGCTACTGCGACCTGCACGTCTCTTCTAAGGTGCATTTAAACCATCTTGTTAAGCTACTGCGACCTGCACGTCTGTTCCAAGGAGCATTTAAACTGTCTTGCTAAGCTACTGCGACCTCCACCTCTCTTCCAAGGGGCATTTAAACCATCTTGTTAAGCTACTGCGACCTGAACGTCTGTTCCAAGGGGCATTTAAACTGTCTTGTTAAGCTACTGCGACCTCCACCGCTCTTCCAAGGGGCATTTAAACCATCTTGTTAAGCTACTGCGACCTGCACGTCTCTTCCAAGGGGCATTTAATCCATCTTGTTAAGCCACTGCGACCTGCATGTCTCTTCCAAGGGGCATTTGAACCGTCTTTTTAAGCTGCTGCGACCTGCATGTCTCTTCCAAGGTGCATTTAAACCGTCTTATTAAGCTACTGCGACCTGCACGTCTGTTCCAAGGGGCATTTAAACTGTCTTGGTAAGCTACTGCGACTTGCAAGCCTATTCCAAGGGGCATTTAAACCGTCTTGTTAAGCAACTGCGACCTGCACGTCTCTTCCAAGGGGCATTTAAACTGTCTTGTTAAGCTACTGCGACCTCCACCTCTCTTCCAAGGGGCATTTAAACCGTCTAATTAAGCTACTGCGACCTGCACATCTCTTCCAAGGGGCATTTAAACCGTCTTATTAAGCTACTGCGAACTGCATGTCTCTTCCAAGGGGCATTGAAACTGTCTTGTTAAGCTACTGCGACCTCCACCACTCTTCCAAGGGGCATTTAAACCGTCTTGTTAAGCTACTGCGACCTGCAATCCTCTTTCAAGGGGCATTTAAACCATCTTGGTAAGATACTGTGACCTGCAAGCCTATTCCAAGGGGCATTTAAACCCTCTTGTTAAGCTGCGGCGACCTGCACGTCTCTTCCAAGGGGGATTTAAGCTTCTTGTTAAGCTACTGCGACTTGCATGTCTCTACCAAGGGACATTTAAAAAGTCTTTTAAGCTACTGCGACCTGCACGTCTCTTCCAAGGAATATTTAAACAGTCTTGTTAAGGTGCTGTGACCTGCTTGTCTCTTCCAAGGGGGATTTAAACCATATTGTTAAGCTACTGCGACCTCCACCGCTCTTCCAAGGGGCATTTAAACTGTCTTGTTAAGCAACTGCGAGCTGCACGTCACTTCCAAGGGACATTTAAATCGTCTTGGTAAGCTACTGCGACCTGCAAGCCTCTTCCAAGGGGCATTTAAACTGTCCTGTTAAGCTACTGCGACCTGCACGTCTCTGCCAAGGGGCATTTAAATCGTCTTGGTAAGCTACTGCGACCTGCAAGCCTCTTCGAAGGGACATTTAAACCCTCTTGTTAAGCTACTGCGACTTGCAAGCCTCTTCCAAGGGGCATTTAAACCGTCTTTATCACCTGCTGCGAACTGCATGTCTCTTCCAAGGGGCATTTAAACCGTCTTGTTAAGCTTCTGCGACCTCCACCGCTCTTCCAATGGACATTTAAACCGTCTTTTTAAGCTACTGCGACCTGCACGTCTCTTCTAAGGTGCATTTAAACCATCTTGTTAAGCTACTGCGACCTGCACGTCTGTTCCAAGGGGCATTTAAACTGTCTTGGTAAGCTACTGCGACTTGCAAGCCTATTCCAAGGGGCATTTAAACCGTCTTGTTAAGCAACTGCGACCTGCACGTCTCTTCCAAGGGGCATTTAAACCGTCTTGTAAAGCTACTACGCCCTGCACGTCTCTTCCAAGGGGCATTTAAACAATCTTGTTAAGCCACTGAGACTTGCACGTCTCTTCCAAGGGGCATTTTAACCGTCTTGTTAAGCCACTGAGACTTGCATGTCTCTTCCAAGAGACATTTAAACCATCTTGTTAAGACACTGCGACCTGCACGTCTCTTCCACGGGGCACTTAAACCGTCTTGATAAGCCACTGCGAAATGCACGTCTTTCACAAGGGGCATTTAAACCATCTTGTTAAGCTACTGTGACCTGCAAGCCTATTCCAAGGGGCATTTAAACCCTCTTGTTAAGCTACTGCGACCTGCACGTCTCTTCCAAGGGGGATTTAAACCATCTTGTTAAGCTACTGCGACCTGCACGTCTCTTCCAAGGGGCATTTAAACCGTCTTGTTAAGCTACTGCGACCTGCACTTCGCTTCCAAGGGGCATTTAATTTGTCTTGTTAAGCTACTGCGACCTCCACCGCTCTTCCAAGTGGCACTTAATCCGTCTTGTTAAGCTACTGCGACCTGCACGTGTCTTCCAAGGGGCATTTAAACCGTCTTGTTAAGCTACTGCGACATGCACGTCTCTTCCAAGGGACATTTAAACCGTCCTATAAAGCTACTGCGACCTGCACATCTCTTCCAAGGGGGATTTAAACCGTCTTGTTAAGCTACTGTGACCTGCACGTCTCTTACAAGGGGCATTTAAACCGTCTTGTTAAGCTACTGCGACATGCACGTCTCTTCCAAGGGACATTTAAACCGTCCTATAAAGCTACTGCGACCTGCACATCTCTTCCAAGGGGGATTTAAACCGTCTTGTTAAGCTACTGCGACCTGCACGTCTCTTCCAAGGGGCATTTAAACAGTCTTGTTAAGCTACTGGGACCTGCTAGTCTATTCAAAGGGGCATTTAAACCGTCTTGTTGAGCTTCTGCAACCAGCAAGTCTCTTCCAAGGGGCATTTAAACTGTCTTGTTAAGCTTCTGCGACCTGCACGTCTCTTCCAAGGGGCATTTAAACTGTCTTTTTAAGATACTGTAACCTCCAACACTTTTCCAAGGGGCATTTAAACCGTCTTGGTAAGCTAATGCGTCCTGCAAGCCTATTCCAAGGGGCATTTAAACACTCTTGCTAACTACTGCGACCTGCACGTCTCTTCCAAGAGGGATTTAAACCGTCTTGTTAAGCTACTGCGATCTGCACGTCTCTTCTGAGGGGCATTTATATCGTCTTGGTAAGCTACTGCGACCTGCAAGCCTATTCCAAGGGACATTTAAACTGTCTTGTTAAGCTACTGTGACCTGCACGTCTCTTCCAAGGGGCATTTAAACCCTCTTGTTAAGCTACTGCAACCTGCACATCTCTTCCAAGGGGCATTTAAGCTGTCTTCTTAAGCTACTGCGACCTCCACCGCTCTTCCAAGGGGCATTTAAACCATCTTGTTAAGCTACTGCGACCTGCACGTCTCTTCCAAGGGGCATTTAAACTGTCTTGTTTAGCTTCTGCCACCTGCACGTCTCTTCTAAGGGGCATTTCAACAGTCTTGTTAAGCTACTGCGACTTGCACGTCTCCTCCAAGGGGCATTTAAACCGTCTTCTTAATCTACTGTAACCTCCACAACTTTTCCAAGGGGCATTTAAACCGTCTTGTTAAGCTACTGCGACCTGCACGTCTCTTTCAAGGGGAATTTAAAAACGCTTTGTTAAGCTACTGCGACCTGCATGTCTCTTCCAAGGGGCATTTAAACCGTCTTGTTAAGCTACTGCGACCTCCACCACACTTCCAATGGGCATTTAAACCGTCTTGTTAAGCTTCTGCGACCTGCATGTCTCTTCCAAGGGTCATTTAAACCGTCTTTTTAAGCTACTGCGACTTGCATGTCTGTTCCAAGGGGCATTTAAACTGTCTTGTTAAGCTACTGTAACCTCCACCACTTTTCCAAGGGGCATTTAAACTGTCTTGTTAAGCTACTGTAACCTCCACCACTTTTCCAAGGGGCATTTAAACTGTCTTGTTAAGCTACTGCGACCTGCATGTCTCTTCCAAGGGGCATTTAAACCGTCTTGTTAAGCTACTGCGACATCCACCGCACTTCCAAGGGGCATTTAAACGGTCTTGTTAAGCTACTGCGACCTGCGCGTCTCTTTCAAGGGGCATTTAAACTGTCTTCTTAAGCTACTGCGACCTCCACCGCTCTTCCAAGGGACATTTAAACCGTCTTGTTAAGATACTGCGCCCTGCACGTCTCTTCCAAGGGGCATTTAAACTGTCTTGTTAAGCTACTGCGACCTCCACCTCTCTTCCAAGGGGCATTTAAATTGTCTTGGTAAGATACTGCGACCTGCACTTGTCTTCCAAGGTGCATTTAAACCGTCTTGTTAAGCTACTGCGACCTGCACGTCTGTTCCAAGGGGCATTTAAACTGTCTTGTTAAGCTACTGCAACCTCCACCTCTCTTCCATGGGGCATTTCAACAGTCTTTTTAAGCTACTGCGACCTGCATGTCTCTTCCAAGGGGCATTTAAACCGTCTTGTTAAGCTACTGCGACCTGCATGTCTCTTCCAAGGGGAATTTGAACCGTCTTTTTAAGCTGCTGCGACCTGCATGTCTCTTCCAAGGGGCATTTAAACCGTCTTGTTAAACAACTGCGACCTGCATGTCTCTTCCAAGGGGCATTTAAACCATCTTGTTAAGCTACTGCGACCTGCAAGCCTCTTCCAAGGGGCATTTAAACTGTCTTGTTAAGCTACTGCGACCTGCAGGTCTCTTCCAAGGGGCATTTAAACTGTCTTGTTAAGCTACTGCGACCTGCACGTCTCTTCCAAGGGGCATTTAAACCGTCTTGTTAAGCTACTGCGACCTGCATGTCTCTTCCAAGGGGCATTTAAACCGTCTTGTTAAGCTACTGGGACCTGCACGTCTCTTCCAAGGGGCATTTAAACCGTCTTGTTATGCTACTGTAATCTCCACCACTTTTCCAAGGGGCATTTAAACCGTCTTGTTAAGCTACTGCGACCTGCACGTTTCTTCCAAGGGGTCGTTTAAACCATCTTGTTAAGCTACTGTAATCTCCACCACTTTTCCAAGGGGCATTTCAACCGTCTTTTTAAGCTACTGCGACCTGCACGTCTCCTCCAAGGGGCATTTAAACCGTCTTGTTAAGCTACTGCGACCTGCATGTCTCCACCAAGGGGCATTTAAACTGTCTTGTTAAGCTACTGTGACCTGCACGTCTCTTCCAAGGGGCATTTAAACAGTCTTGATAAGCTGCTGCGACCTGCATGTCTCTTCCAAGGGGCATTTAAATAGTCTTGTTAAGCTACTGCGACCTGCACGTCTCTTCCAACGGCCATTTAAACCGTCTTGGTAACCTACTGCGACCTGCAAGCCTCTTCAAACGGGGATTTAAACCGTCTTGGTAAGCTACTGCGACCTGCAATCCTTTTCTAAGGGGCATTTAAACCATCTTGATAAGCTACTGCGAACTGCACGTCTCTTGCAAGGGGCATTTAAACCGTCTTTTTAAGCTACTGCGACCTGCACGTCTCTTCTAAGGTGCATTTAAACCATCTTGTTAAGCTACTGCGACCTGCACGTCTGTTCCAAGGGGCATTTAAACTGTCTTGTTAAGCTACTGCGACCTCCACCTCTCTTCCAAGGGGCATTTAAACCATCTTGTTAAGCTACTGCGACCTGCACGTCTGTTCCAAGGGGCATTTAAACTGTCTTGGTAAGCTACTGCGACTTGCAAGCCTATTCCAAGGGGCATTTAAACCGTCTTGTTAAGCAACTGCGACCTGCACGTCTCTTCCAAGGGGCATTTAAACCGTCTTGTAAAGCTACTACGCCCTGCACGTCTCTTCCAAGGGGCATTTAAACAATCTTGTTAAGCCACTGAGACTTGCACGTCTCTTCCAAGGGGCATTTTAACCGTCTTGTTAAGCCACTGAGACTTGCATGTCTCTTCCAAGGGACATTTAAACCATCTTGTTAAGACACTGCGACCTGCACGTCTCTTCCACGGGGCACTTAAACCGTCTTGATAAGCCACTGCGAAATGCACGTCTTTCACAAGGGGCATTTAAACCATCTTGTTAAGCTACTGTGACCTGCAAGCCTATTCCAAGGGGCATTTAAACCCTCTTGTTAAGCTACTGCGACCTGCACGTCTCTTCCAAGGGGGATTTAAACCATCTTGTTAAGCTACTGCGACCTGCACGTCTCTTCCAAGGGGCATTTAAACCGTCTTGTTAAGCTACTGCGACCTGCACTTCGCTTCCAAGGGGCATTTAATTTGTCTTGTTAAGCTACTGCGACCTCCACCGCTCTTCCAAGTGGCACTTAATCCGTCTTGTTAAGCTACTGCGACCTGCACGTGTCTTCCAAGGGGCATTTAAACCGTCTTGTTAAGCTACTGCGACATGCACGTCTCTTCCAAGGGACATTTAAACCGTCCTATAAAGCTACTGCGACCTGCACATCTCTTCCAAGGGGGATTTAAACCGTCTTGTTAAGCTACTGTGACCTGCACGTCTCTTACAAGGGGCATTTAAACCGTCTTGTTAAGCTACTGCGACATGCACGTCTCTTCCAAGGGACATTTAAACCGTCCTATAAAGCTACTGCGACCTGCACATCTCTTCCAAGGGGGATTTAAACCGTCTTGTTAAGCTACTGCGACCTGCACGTCTCTTCCAAGGGGGATTTAAACCGTCTTGTTAAGCTACTGTGACCTGCACGTCTCTTACAAGGGGCATTTAAACCGTCTTGTTAAGCTCCTGCGACCTGCAAGCCTATTCCACGGGGCATTTAAACCCTCTTGTTAAGCTACTGCGACCTGCACTTCGCTTCCAAGGGGCATTTAAACTGTCTTGTTAAGCTACTGCGACCTCCACCGCTCTTACAAGTGGCACTTAATCCATCTTGTTAAGCTACTGCGACCTGCACGTCTCTTCCAAGGGGCCTTTAAACCGTCTTGTTAATCTACTGCGACATGCACGTCTCTTCCAAGGGACATTTAAACCGTCTTATTAAGCTACTGCGACCTAAATGTCTCTTCCAAAGGGCATTTAAACCGTCTTTTTAAGCCACTGCGACCTGCACGTCTCTACCAAGGGGCATTTAAACCGTCTTCTTAAACTGCTGCGAACTGCATGTCTCTTACAATTGGCATTTAAACCATATTGTTAAGCTACTGCGACCTCCACCGCTCTTCCAAGGGGCATTTAAACTGTCTTGTTAAGCTACTGCAACTTGCTCGTCTCTTCCAAGGGGCATTTAAACCGTCTTGGTAAGCTACTGCGACCTGCAAGCCTATTCCAAGGGGCATTTAAACCGTCTTATTAAGCTACTGTGACCTGCACGTCTCTTCCAAGGGAAATTTAAACTGTCTTGTTAAGCTACTGCGACCTCCACCGCTCTTCCAAATGGCATTTAAACCGTCTTGTTAAGCTACTGCGACCAGCACGTCTCTTCCAAGGGGCGTTTAAACAATCTTGTTAAGCTGCTGCGACCTGCATGTCTCTTCCAAGGGGCATTTAAACCGTCTTGTTAAGCTACTGCGACCTCCACCGCTCTTCCAAGGGGGCATTTAAACCGTCTTGTTAAGTTACTGCGACCTGCACGTCTCTTCCAAGGGCCATTTAAACCGTCTTGGTAAGCTACTGCGACCTGCACGTCTCTTCCAAGGGCCATTTAAACAGTCTTGGTAAGCTACTGCGACCTGCAAGCCTCTTCCAAGGGGAATTTATACCGTCTTGTTAAGCTACTGCGACAAGCACTTCTTTTCCAAGGGGCATATAAAACATCTTGTTAAGCTACTGCGACCTGCAAGTTTTTTCCAAGGGGCATTTAAACCGTCTTGTTAAGCTACTGCGACCTCCACCGCTCTTCCAAGTGGCATTTAAACCATCTTGCTAAGCTACTGCGACCTGCACGTCTCTTCCAAGAGGCATTTAAACCGTCTTGTTAAGCTACTGCGACCTGCACGTCTCTTGCAAGGGGCATTTAATCTGTCTTGTTAAGCTTCCGCGACCTGCACGTCTCTTTCAAGGGGCATTTAAACTGTCTTGTTAAGCTACTGCGACCTGCACGTCTCTTCCAAGGGGCATTTAAACCGTCTTGTTAAGCTACTGCGACCTGCACGTCTCTTCCAAGGGGCATTTAAACCGTCTTTTTAAGCTACTGTAACCTCCACCACTTTTCCAAGTGGCATTTAAACCGTCTTGCTAAGCTACTCTGACCTGCACGTCTCTTCCAAGGGGCATTTAAACCGTCTTGTTAAGCTACTGCGACATGCACGTCTCTTCCAAGGGGCATTTAAACAGTCTTGTTAAGCTGCTGCTACCTGAATGTGTCTTCCAAGGGTCATTTAAACTGTCTTGTTAAGCTACTGAGACCTTCACCGCTCTTCCAAGGGGCATTTAAACTGTCTTGTTAAGCTACTGTGACCTGCACGTCTCTTCCAAGGGGCATTTAAACCGTCTTGTTAAGCTACTGCGACCTGCACGTCTCCTCCTTGGGGCATTTAAACCGTCTTGTTAAGCTACTGCGACCTGCATGTCTCTACCAAGGGACATTTAAACCGTCTTGTTAAGCTACTGCGACCTGCACGTCTCTTCCAAGGGGCATTTAAACTGTCTTGTTAAGCTACTGCGACATCCACCGCTCTTTCAAGGGGCATTTAAACTATCTTGATAAGCTACTGTGACCTGCACGTCTCTTCCAAGGGCCATTTAAACCGTCTTGGTAAGCTACTGCGAACTGCACGTCTCTTCCAAGGGCCTTTTAAATCGTCTTGTTAAGCTACTTCGACTTGCACGTCTCTTCCAAGGGGCATTTAAACCTTCTTGTTAAGCTACTGTAACCTCCAGCACTTTTCCAAGGGGCATTTAAACCATCTTGTTAAGCTACTGCGACCTGCACGTCTCTTCAATGGGGCATTTGAACCGTCTTGTTAAGCTACTGCGACCTGCATGTCTCTACCAAGGGGCATTTAAACCGTCTTGTTAAGCTACTGCGACCTGCACGTCTCTTCCAAGGGACATTTAAACCGTCTTGGTAAGCTACTGCGAACTGCACGTCTCTTCCAAGGGGCATTTAAATCGTCTTGCTAAGCTACTGCGACTTGCACGTCTCTTCCAAGGGGCATTTAAACCTTCTTGTTAAGCTACTGTAACCTCCAGCACTTTTCCAAGGGGCATTTAAACCGTCTTGTTAAGCTACTGCGACCTGCACGTCTCTTCGATGGGGCATTTGAACCGTCTTGTTAAGCTACTGCGACCTGCACGTCTCTTCCAAGCGGCATTTAAACAGTCTTGTTTAGCTAATGCGAACTGCACGTCTCTTCCAAGGGGCATTTAAACTGTCTTGTTAAGCTACTGCGACCTACACCGCTCTTCCAAGGGGCATTTAAACCGTCTTGTTAAGCTATTGCGACCTGCACGTCTCTTCCAAGGGGCATTTAAACCTTCTTGTTAAGCTACTGAGACCAGCACGTCTCTTCCAAGGGGCAATTAAACCGTCTTGGTAAGCTTCTACGACCTGCAAGCCTCTTCCAAGGGGTATTTACACCCTCTTGTTAAGCTACTGCGACCTACACGTCTCTTCCAAGGGGCATTTAAACCATCTTGGTAAGCTACTGTGACCTGCTCGTCTCTTCCAAGGGGCATTTAAACCGTCTTGTTAAGCTACTGCGACCTGCACGTCTCTTCAAAGGGGCATTTAAACCGTCTTGGTAAGCTACTGCTAACTGCAAGACTCTTCCAAGGGTCATTTAAACACTCTTGTTAAGCTACTGCGAACTGCACGTCTCTTCCAAGGGGGATTTAAACTGTCTTGTTAAGCCTCTGCGACTTGCACGTCTCTTCCAAGGGGCATTCAAACAATCTTGGTAAGCTACTGCGACCTGCACGTCTCTTCCAAGGCGCATTTAAACCGTCTTTTTAAGCTACTGAGACTTGCACGTCTCTTCCAAGGGACATTTAAACGGTCTTGTTAAGCTACTGTGACCTGCACGTCTCCTCCATGGGGCATTTAAACCGTCTTGTTAAGCTGCTGCGACCTGCATGTTTCTACCAAGGGACATTTAAACCATCTTGTTAAGCTACTGCGACCTGCACGTCTCTTCCAAGGGGCATTTAAACTGTCTTGCTCAGCTACTGCGACCTGCATGTCTCTTGCAAGGGGCATTTAAACTGTCTTGTTAAGCTACTGCGACATCCACCGCTCTTTCAAGGGGCATTTAAACTGTCTTGGTAAGCTACTGCGACTTGCAAGCCTCTTCCAAGGGGCATTTAAACCGTCTTGTTAAGCTACTGTGACCTCCACCGCTCTTCCAAGGGGCACTTAAACTGTCTTGTTAAGCTACTGCGACCTGAAAGCCTCTTCCAAGGGGCATTTAAACAGTCTTGTTAAGCTGCTGCGACCTGCATGTCTCTTCCAAGGGGCATTTAAACTGTCTTGTTAAGCTACTGCGACCTCCACCGCTCTTCCAAGGGGCATTTAAACTGTCTTATTAAGCTACTGCGACCTGCTTGTCTCTTCCAAGGGGCATTTAAACCATCTTGTTAAGATACTGCGACCTGCATGTCTCTTCCAAGGGGCATTTAAACCGTCTTTTTAAGCTACTGTAACCTCCACCACTTTTCCAAGTGGCATTTAAACCGTCTTGCTAAGCTACTCCGACCTGCACGTCTCTTCCAAGGCGCATTTAAACCGTCTTTTTAATCTACTGCGACTTGCACGTCTCTTCCAAGGGGCATTTAAACCGTCTTGTTAAGCTACTGCGACATGCACGTCTCTTCCAAGGGGCATTTAAACAGTCTTGTTAAGCTGCTGCTACCTGAATGTGTCTTCCAATGGGCATTTAAACTGTCTTGTTAAGCTACTGAGACCTTCACCGCTCTTCCAAGGGGCATTTAAACTGTCTTGTTAAGCTACTGTGACCTGCACGTCTCTTCCAAGGGGCATTTAAACCATCTTGTTAAGCTACTGAGACCTGCTCGTCTCTTCCAAGGGGCATTTAAACCGTCTTGTTAAGCTACTGCGACCTGCACGTCTCTTACAAGGCGCATTTAAACCGACTTTTTAAGCTACTGCGACTTGCACGTCTCTTCCAAGGGACATTTAAACCGTCTTGTTAAGCTACTGCGACCTGCACGTCTCCTCCTTGGGGCATTTAAACCGTCTTGTTAAGCTACTGCGACCTGCATGTCTCTACCAAGGGACATTTAAACCGTCTTGTTAAGCTACTGCGACCTGCACGTCTCTTCCAAGGGGCATTTAAACTGTCTTGTTAAGCTACTGCGACATCCACCGCTCTTTCAAGGGGCATTTAAACTATCTTGATAAGCTACTGTGACCTGCACGTCTCTTCCACGGTGCATTTAAATCGTCTTGGTAAGCTACTGTGACCTGCACGTCTCTTCCATGGGGCATTTAAACCGTCTTTTTAAGCTACTGCGAACTGCACGTCTCTTCCATGGGGCATTTAAATCGTTTTGGTAAGCTACTGCGCCCTGCTCGTCTCTTCCAAGGGGCATTTAAACCGTCTTGTTAAGCTACTGCATCCTGCACGTCTCTTCCAAGGGGCATTTAAACCGTCTTGTTAAGCTACTGCGACCTGCATGTCTCTACCAAGGGGCATTTAAACCGTCTTTTTAAGCCACTGCGACCTCCACCGCTCTTCCTAGGGGCATTTAAACGTCTTGTTAAGTTACTGCGACCCACACTTCTCTTCGAAGGGCCATTTAAACCCTCTTGGTAGGCTACTGCGACCAGCAAGTCTTTTCCAAGGGGCATTTAAACCGTCTTGTTAAGCTACTGCGACCTGCAAGTCTCTTCCAAGGCGCATTTAAACCGTCTTTTTAAGCTACTGTGACTTGAACGTCTTTTCCAAGGGGCATTTAAACCGTCTTGTTAAGCTACTGTAACCTCCACCACTATTCCAAGGGGCATCTCAACAATCTTGTTAAGCTACTGCGACCTGCACGTCTCTTGAAAGGGGCATTTATACCTTCTTGTTAAGCTACTGTGACCTGCACATCTCTTCCAAGGGGCATTTAAACTGTCTCATTAAGCTACTGCGACCTCCACCTCTCTTCCAAGGGGCATTTAAACCGTCTTGTTAAGCTACTGCGACCTGCAAGTCTCTTCCAAGGCGCATTTAAATCGTCTTTTTAAGCTACTGTGACTTGAACTTCTCTTCCAAGGGGCAATTAAACCGTCTTGTTAAGCTACTGTAACCTCCACTACTTTTCCAAGGGGCATCTCAACAGTCTTGTTAAGCTACTGCTACCTGCACGTCTCTTCCAAGGGGCATTTAAACAGTCTTGTTAAGCTACTGCGACCTGCATGTCTCTTCCAATGGGCATTTAAACCGTCTTGTTAAGCTACTGCGACCTCCACCGCTCTTCCAAGGGGCATTTAAACCATCTTGTTAAGCTACTGCGACCTGCACGTCTCTTCCAAGGGGCATTTAAACCCTCTTGTTAAGCTACTGCGACCTGCATGTCTCTTCCAAGGGGCATTTAAACTGTCTTGTTAAGCTACTGCGACCTCCTCCTCTATTCCAAGGGGCATTTAAAGCGTCTTGTTAAGCTTCTGCGACCTGCACTTCTCTTCCAAGGCGCATTTAAACCTTCTTTTTAAGCTCCTGCGACTTGATCGTCTCTTCCAAGGGGCATTTAAACCATCTTGTTAAGCTACTGTAACCTCCACCACTTTTCCAAGGGGCATTTAAACCGTCTTTTAAGCTACTGCGACTTGCACTTCTCTTCCAAGGGGCTTTTAAACTGTCTTGTTAAGCTACGGCGACCTGCATGCCTCTTCCAAGAGTCATTTAAACCGTTTTGTTAAGCCTCTGCGACCTGCACATCTCTTCCAAGGGGCATTTAAACCGTCTTTTTAAGCTGCTGCGACCTGCATGTCTCTTCCAAGGGGCATTTAAACCATCGTGTTAAGCTACTGCGACCTCCACCGCACTTCCAAGGGGCATTTAAACCATCTTGTTAAGCTACTGCGACCTGCACGTCTCTTCCAAGGGGGATTTAAACCATCTTGTTAAGATACTGTGACCTGCACGTCTCTTCCAAGGGCCATGTAAACCGTCTTGTTAAGCTACTGCGACCTGCACGTCTCTTCCAAGGGGCATTTAAACCGTCTTGTTAAGCTACTGCGACCTGCACGTCTCTTCCAAGGCGCATTTAAACCGTCTTTTTAAGCTGCTGCGACTTGCACGTCTCTTCCAAGGGGCATTTAAACTGTCTTGTTAAGCTACTGCGACCTGCAAGTCTATTCTAAGGGGCATTTAAACCCTCTTGTTAAGATCCTGCGACCTGCACTTCTCTTCCAAGGGGGATTTAAACCGTCTTGTTAAGCAACTGCAACCTGCTCGTCTCTTCCAAGGGGCATTTAAACCGTCTTGTTAAGCAACTGTGACCTGCATGTCTCTTCCAAGGCCAATTTAAACCGTCTTGTTAAGCTACTGCGACATGCTCGTCTCTTCCAAGGGGCATTTAAACCTTCTTTTTAAGCTACTGCTACCTGTACGTCTCTTCCAAGGGGAATTTAAACCGTCTTGTTAAGCTACTGCTACCTGCACGTCTCTTCCAAGGGGCATTTAAACTGTCTTGTTAAGCTACTGCTACCTGCACGTCTCTTCCAAGGGGCATTTAAACCGTCTTGTTAAGCTACTGCGACCTGCATGTCTCTTCCAAGGGGAATTTAAACCATCTTGTTATGCTACTGCGACCTGCAGTTCTCTTCCATGGCGCATTTAAACCTTCTTTTTAAGCTCCTGCGACTTGATCGTCTCTTCCAAGGGGCATTTAAACCATCTTGTTAAGCTACTGTAACCTCCACCACTTTTCCAAGGGGCATTTAAACCGTCTTGTTAAGCTACTGCGACTTGCACGTCTCTTCCAAGGGGCTTTTAAACCGTCTTGTTAAGCTACTGCGACCTGCATGTCTCTTCCAAGCGTCATTTAAACCGTCTTGTTAAGCCTCGGCGACTTGCACGTCTCTTCCAAGTGGCATTTAAACCGTCTTTTTAAGCTGCTGCAACCTGCATGTCTCTTCCAAGGGGCATTTAAACCATCGTGTTAAGCTTCTGCGACCTCCACCGCTCTTCCAAGGGGCATTTAAACCATCTTGTTAAGCTACTGCGACCTGCACATCTCTTCCAAGGGGCATTTAATCCGTCTTGTTAAGCTACTGTAACTTGCAAGTCTCTGCCAAGGGGCATTTAAACCATCTTGTTAAGCTACTGTAACCTCCACCACTTTTCCACGGGGCATTTAAACCGTCTTGTTAAGCCACTGCGACCTGCACGTCTCTTCCAAGGGGCATTTAAACCGTCTTGTTAAGCTACTGCGACCTGCATGTCTCTTCCAAGGGGCATTTAAACCGTCTTGTTAAGCCTCTGCGACCTGCACGTCTTTTCCTAGGGGCATTTAAACAGTCTTATTAAGCTGCTTCGACCTGCATGTTTCTTCCAAGTGGCATTTAAACTGTCTTGTTAAGCTACTGCGACCTTCACCGCTCTTCAAAGGAGCATTTAAACTGTCTTGTTAAGCTACTGCGACCTGCACGTCTCTTCCAAGGGGCATTTATAACCTCTTGTTAAGTTCCTGCGACCTGCACGTCTCTTGAAAGGGGCATTTAAACCCTCTTGTTAAGCTACTGCGACCTGCACGTCTCTTCCAAGGGGCTTTTAAACCGTCTTGTTAAGCTACTGCGACCTCCAAGTCTCTTCCAAGGGTCATTTAAACCCTCTTGTTAAACTCCTGCGACATGCACTTCTCTTGAAAGGGGCATTTATACCTTCTTGTTAAGCTACTGTGACCTGCACGTCTCTTCCAAGGGGCATTTAAACTGTCTCATTAAGCTACTGCGACCTCCACCTCTCTTCCAAGGGGCATTTAAACCGTCTTATTAAGCTACTGCGACCTGCACATCTCTTCCAAGGCGCATTTAAATCGTCTTTTTAAGCTACTGTGACTTGAACTTCTCTTCCAAGGGGCAATTAAACCGTCTTGTTAAGCTACTGTAACCTCCACCACTTTTCCAAGGGGCATCTCAACAGTCTTGTTAAGCTACTGCTACTTGCACGTCTCTTCCAAGGGGCATTTAAACAGTCTTGTTAAGCTACTGCGACCTGCATGTCTCTTCCAAGGGGCACTTAAACCGTCTTGTTAAGCTACTGCGACCTCCACCGCTCTTCCAAGGGGCATTTAAACCATCTTGTTATGCTACTGCGACCTGCAGTTCTCTTCCGTGGCGCATTTAAACCTTCTTTTTAAGCTCCTGCGACTTGATCGTCTCTTCCAAGGGGCATTTAAACCATCTTGTTAAGCTACTGTAACCTCCACCACTTTTCCAAGGAGCATTTAAACCGTCTTGTTAAGCCTCGGCGACCTGCACGTCTCTTCCAAGTGGCATTTAAACCGACTTTTTAAGCTGCTGCAACCTGCATGTCTCTTCCAAGGGGCATTTAAACCATCGTGTTAAGCTTCTGCGACCTCCACCGCTCTTCCAAGGGGCATTTAAACCATCTTGTTAAGCTACTACGACCTGCATGTCTCTTCCAAGGTGCATTTAAACCATCTTGTTAAGCTACTGTGACATACTCGTCTCTTCCAAGGGGCATCTAAACCGTCTTGTTAAGCTACTGTAACCTCCACCACTTTTCCAAGGGGCATTTAAACCGTCTTGTTAAGCTACTGCGACCTGCACGTCTCTTCCAAGGGGCATTTAAACCGTCTTGGTAAGCTACTGCGACCAGCAAACCTATTCCAAGGGGCATTTAAACCCTCTTGTTAAGCTACTGCGACCTGCACATCTCTTCCAAGGGGGATTTAAACCCTCTTGTTAAGCTACTGCGACCTGCACATCTCTTCCAAGGGGGATTTAAACCGTCTTGTTCAGCTACTGCGACCTGCACGTCTCTTCCAAGGTGCATTTAAACCGTCTTTTTAAGCTACTGCGACCTGCACGTCTCTTCCAAGGTGCATTTAACCGTCTTGTTAATCTACTGTAACCTCCACCACCTTTCCATGGGGCATTTAAACCATCTTGTTAAGCTACTGCGACCTGCACGTCTCTTCCAAGGGGCATTTAGCCGTCTTGTTAAGCTACTGCGACCTGCATGTCTCTTCCAACAGGCATTTAAACCGTCTTGTTAAGCTGCTGCGACCAGCATGTCTCTTCCAAGGGGCATTTAAACCATCTTGTTAAGCTACTGCGACCTCCACCGGACTTCCAAGGGGCATTTAAACCGTCTTGTTAAGCTACTGCGACCTGCACATCTCTGTCAAGGGGCATTTAAACTGTCTTGTTAAGCTACTGCGACCTGCACGTCTCTTCCAAGGGCCATTTAAACCGTCTTATTAAGCTACTGCGACCTGCACGTCTCTTCAGAGGGGCATTTATACTGTATTGTTAAGCTACTGCGACCTGCAAGCCTATTCTAAGGGGCATTTAAACCCTCTTGTTAAGACACTGCGACTTGCATGTCTCTTCCAAGGGGGATGTAAACCGTCTTGTTAAGCTACTGCTACCTGCACGTCTCTTCCAAGGGGCATTTAAACCGTCTTGTTAAGCTACTGCGACTTGCACGTCTCTTCCATGGGGCATTTAAACCGTCTTCTTAAGCTACTGTAACCTCCACCACTTTTCCAAGGGGCATTTAAACCGTCTTGTTAAGCTACTGCGACCTCCACAGCACTTCCAAGAGGCATTTAAAATGCTTTGTTAAGCTACTGCGACCTGCATGTCTCTTCCAAGGGGCATTTAAACCGTCTTGTTAAGCTACTGCGACCTCCACGTCTCTTCCAAGGGGCATTTAAACCGTCTTTTTAAGGTGCTGTGACCTGCATGTCTCTTCCAAGGGGCATTTAAACCGTCTTGTTAAGCTACTGCGATCTCCACCGCTCTTCCAAGGGGCATTTAAACCGTCTTGTTAAGCTACTGCGACCTGCACGTCTCTTTCAAGGGGCATTTAAACTGTCTTGTTAAGCTACTGCGACCTGCACGTCTCTTCCAAGGTGCATTTAAATCGTCTTTTTATGCTACTGCGACCTGCACGTCTCTTCCAAGGTGCATTTAAACCGTCTTGTTAATCTACTGCGACCTGCACGTCTCTTCCAAGGGGCATTTAAACCCTCATGTTAAGCCACTGCGACCTGCACGTCTCTTCCAAGGGGCATTTAAACCGTCTTGTTAAGCTGCTGCGACCTGCATGTCTCTTCCAAGGGGCAATTAAACCATCTTGTTAAGCTACTGCGACCTCCACCGCACTTCCAAGGGGCATTTAAACCATCTTGTTAAGCTACTGCGACCTCCACAGCACTTCCAAGGGGCATTTAAAACGCTTTGTTAAGCTACTGCGACCTGCATGTCTCTTCCAAAGGGCATTTAAACCGTCTTGTTAAGCTACTGCGACCTCCACGTCTCTTCCAAGGGGCATTTAAACCGTCTTGTTAAGGTGCTGTGACCTGCATGTCTCTTCCAAGGGGCATTTAAACCGTCTTGTTAAGCTACTGCGATCTCCACCGCACTTCCAAGGGGCATTTAAACCGTCTTGTTTAGCTACTGCGACCTGCTCGTCTCTTCAAAGGGACATTTAAACCTTCTTTTTAAGCTACTGCGACCTGCATGTCTCTTCCAAGGGGGATTTAAACCGTCTTGTTAAGCTACTGCGACCTGCATGTCTCTTCCAAGGGGTATTTAAACCATCTTGTTAAGCTACTGCGACCTGCATGTCTTTTCCAAGGGGCATTTAAAGTGTCTTGTTAATCTACTGCTACCTGCACGTCTCTTCCAAGGGGCATTTAAAGTGTCTTGTTAAGCTACTGCAACCTGCACTTCTCTTCCAAGGGGCATTTAAACCTTCTTTTTAAGCTACTTCGACCTGCACGTCTCTTCCAAGGGGCATTTAAACCATCTTGTTAAGCTACTGTAACCTCCACCACTTTTCCAATGGGCATTTAAACCGTCTTTTAAGCTACTGCGACTTGCACTTCTCTTCCAAGGGGCTTTTAAACCGTCTTGTTAAGCTACTGCGACCTGCATGCCTCTTCCAAGGGGCATTTAAACCGTCTTGTTAAGCCTCTGCGACCTGCACGTCTCTTCCAAGGGGCACTTAAACCGTCTTTTTAAGCTGCTGCGACCTGCATGTCTCTTCCAAGGGGCATTTAAACCATCGTGTTAAGCTACTGCGACCTCCACCGCTCTTCCAAGGGGCATTTAAACCGTCTTGTTAAGCTACTGTGACCTGCACGTCTCTTCCAAGGACCATTTAAAGCCTCTTGTTAAGCTACTGCGACCTGCTCGTCTCTTCCAAGGGGCATTTAAACAGTCTTGTTAAGCTACTGCGACCTGCACGTCTCTTCCAAGGCGCATTTAAACCGTCTTTTTAAGCTACTGCGACTTGCACGTCTCTTCCAAGGGGCATTTAAACTCTCTTGTTAAGATCCTGCGACCTGCATGTCTCTTCCAAGGGGCATTTAAACCGTCTTGTTAAGCTACTGCTACCTGCACGTCTCTTCCGAGGGGAATTTAAACCGTCTTGTTAAGCTACTGCGACCTGCATGTCTCTTCCAAGGGGGATTTAAACCGCCTTGTTAAGCTTCTGCTACCTGCACGTCTCTTCCAAGGGGCATTTAAACCGTCTTGTTAAGCTACTGCGACATGCACGTCTCTTCCAAGGGGCATTTAAACCATCTTGTTAAGCTGCTGCGACCAGCAAGCCTATTCCAAGGGGCATTTAAACCCTCTTGTTAAGCTACTGCGACCTGCACATCTCTTCCAAGAGGGATTTAAACCGTCTTGTTAAGCTACTGCGACCTGCATGTCTCTTCCAAGGGGCATTTAAACCGTCTTGTTAAGCTACTGCGACCTGCACGTCTCTTCCAAGGTGCATTAAAACTGTCTTTTTAAGCTACTGCGACCTGCACGTCTCTTCCAAGGTGCATTTAAACCGTCTTGGTAATCTACTGAAACCTCCACCACTTTTCCAAGAGGCATTTAAACCGTCTTGTTAAGCTACTGCGACCTCCATCGCACTTCTAAGGGGCATTTAAACCGTCTTGTTAAGCTACTGCGACCTGCACATCTCTGTCAAGGGGCATTTAAAGTGTCTTGTTAAGCTACTGCGACCTCCACCGCTCTTCCAAGGGGCATGTAAACCGTCTTGTTAACCTACTGCGACCTGCACGTCTCTTCCAAGTGGCATTTAAACTGTCTTGTTAAGCTACTGCGACCTGCACGTCTCTTCCAAGGGGCATTTAAACTGTCTTGTTAAGCTACTGCGACCTCCACCTCTCTTCCAAGGGGCATTTAAATCATCTTATTAAGCTACTGCGACCTGCACGTCTCTTCCACGCAGCATTTAAACTGTATTGTTAAGCTACTGCGACCTGCAAGCCTATTCTAAGGGGCATTTAAACCCTCTTGTTAAGATCCTGCGACCTGCATGTCTCTTCCAAGGGGGATTTAAACCGTCTTGTTAAGCTACTGCTACCTGCACGTCTCTTCCAAGGGGCTTTTAAACCATCTTTTTAAGCTACTGCGACCTGCATGTCTCTTCCAAGGTGCATTTAAACTGTCTTGTTAAGATCCTGCGACCTGCATGTCTCTTCCAAGGGGGATTTAAACCGTCTTGTTAAGCTACTGCTACCTGCACGTCACTTCCAAGGGGCATTTAAACCGTCTTGTTAAGCTACTGCGACTTGCACGTCTCTTCCAAGGGGCATTTAAACCGTCTTATTAAGCTACTGCGACCTGCACGTTTCTTCCAAGGGGCATTTAAACCGTCTTATTAAGCTACTGAGACCTGCACGTCTCTTCCACGGGGCATTTAAACTGTATTGTTAAGCTACTGCGACCTGCAAGCCTATTCTAAGGGGCATTTAAACCCTCTTTTTAAGCTCCTGCGACTTGATCGTCTCTTCCAAGGGGCATTTAAACCATCTTTTTAAGCTACTGTAACCTCCACCACCTTTCCAAGGGGCATTTAAACCGTCTTGTTAAGCTACTGCGACCTGCATGTCTCTTCCAAGGGGCATTTAAACCGTCTTGAAAAGCCTCTGCAACCTGCATGTCTCTTCCAAGGGGCATTTAAACCATCGTGATAAGCTACTGCGACCTCCACCGCTTTTCCAAGGGGCATTTAAACCGTCTTGTTAAGCTACTGTAACTTGCACTTCTCTTCCAAGTGGCATTTA
The DNA here is from genome assembly GCF_046119375.1 of Phyllobates terribilis. Classification (NCBI taxonomy): domain Eukaryota; kingdom Metazoa; phylum Chordata; class Amphibia; order Anura; family Dendrobatidae; genus Phyllobates; species Phyllobates terribilis. Next base: position 1,365,944 of record NW_027362964.1, read on the forward strand.
AACCGTCTTGTTAAGCTACTGCGACCTGCAAGCCTATTCTAGTGGGCATTTAAACCCTCTTGATAAGATCCTGTGACCTGCATGTCTCTTCCAAGGGGGATTTAAACCGTCCTGTTAAGCTACTGCTACCTGCACGTCTCTTCCAAGGGGCATTTAAACCGTCTTGTTAAGCTACTGCGACCTGCTCGTCTCTTCCAAGGGGCATTTAAACCGTCTTGTTATGCTACTGCGACCTGCACTTCTCTTCCAAGGCGCATTTAAACCTTCTTTTTAAGCTCCTGATACTTGATCGTCTCTTCCAAGGGGCATTTAAACCATCTTGTTAAGCTACTGTAACCTCCACCACTTTTCCAAGGGGCATTTAAAACGTCTTGTTAAGCTACTGCGACCTGAATGTCTCTTCCAAGGGGCATTTAAACCGTCTTGTTAAGATACTGCGACCTGCACGTCTCTTCCAAGGGGCATTTAAACCATCTTGTTAAGCTACTGTAACCTCCACCACTTTTCCAAGGGGCATTTAAACCGTCTTTTAAGCTACTGCGACTTGCACTTCTCTTCCAAGGGGCTTTTAAACCTTCTTGTTAAGCTACTGCGACCTGCATGCCTCTTCCAAGGGGCATTTAAATCGTTTTGTTAAGCCTCTGCGACCTGCACGTCTCTTCCAAGGGGCATTTAAACCGTCTTTTTAAGCTGCTGCGACCTGCATGTCTCTTCCAAGGGGCATTTAAACCATCGTGTTAAGCTACTGCGACCTTCACTGCTCTTCCAAGGGGCATTTAAACCATCTTGTTAAGCTACTGCGACCTGCACGTCTCTTCCAAGGGGGATTTAAACCGTCTTGTTAAGCTACTGTGATCAGCACGTCTCTTCCAAGGTGCATTTAAACCGTCTTGTTAAGCTACTGCGACCTGCACGTCTCTTCCAAGGCGTATTTAAACCATCTTTTTAAGCTACTGCGACTTGCACGTCTCTTCCAAGGGGCATTAAAACTGTCTTGTTAAGCTACTGCGACCTGCAAGCCTATTCTAAGGGGCATTTAAACTCTCTTGTTAAGATCCTGCGACCTGCATGTCTATTCCAAGGGGCATTTAAACCGTCTTGTTAAGCTACTGCTACCTGCACGTCTCTTCCAAGGGGAATTTAAACCGTCTTGTTAAGCTACTGCGACCTGCATGTCTCTTCCAAGGGGAATTTAAACCGCCTTGTTAAGCTACTGCTACCTGCACGTCTCTTCCAAGGGGCATTTAAACCGTCTTGTTAAGATACTGCGACCTACATGTCTCTTCCAAGGGGCATTTAAACCATTTTGTTAAGCTGCTGCGACCAGCAAGCCTATTCCAAGGGGCATTTAAACCCTCTTGTTAAGCTACTGCGACCTGCACATCTCTTCCAAGAGGGATTTAAACCATCTTGTTAAGCTACTGCGACCTGCACGTCTCTTCCAAGGGGCATTTAAACCGTCTTGTTAAGCTACTGCGACCTGCACGTCTCTTCCAAGGTGCATTAAAACTGTCTTTTTAAGCTACTGCGACCTGCACGTCTCTTCCAAGGTGCATTTAAACCATCTTGGTAATCTACTGAAACCTCCACCACTTTTCCAAGGGGCATTTAAACAGTCTTGTTAAGCTACTGCTACCTGCACGTCTCTTCCAAGGGGCATATAGCCGTCTTGTTAAGCTACTGCGACCTGCATGTCTCTTCCAAGGGGCATTTACACCGTCTTGTTAAGCCACTGCGACCTGCACGTCTCTTCCAAGGGGCATTTAAACCGTCTTGTTAAGCTGCTGCGACCAGCATGTCTCTTCCAAGGGGCATTTAAACCATCTTGTTAAGCTACTGCGACCTCCACCGCACTTCCAAGGGGCATTTAAACCGTCTTGTTAAGCTACTGCGACCTGCACATCTCTGTCAAGGGGCATTTAACCTGTCTTCTTAAGCTACTGCGACCTCCACCACTCTTCCAAGGGGCATGTAAACCGTCTTGTTAACCTACTGCGACCTGCACGTCTCTTCCAAGTGGCATTTAAACTGTCTTGTTAAGCTACTGCGACCTGCACGTCTCTTCCAAGGGGCATTTAAGCTGTCTTGTTAAGCTACTGCGACCTCCACCTCTCTTCCATGGGGCATTTAAACTGTATTGTTAAGCTACTGCGACCTGCAAGCCTATTCTAAGGGGCATTTAAACCCTCATGTTAAGATCCTGCGACCTGCATGTCTCTTCCAAGGGGGATTTAAACCGTCTTGTTAAGCTACTGCTACCTGCACGTCACTTCCAAAGGGCATTTAAACCGTCTTATTAAGCTACTGCGACCTGCACGTCTCTTCCACGGGGCATTTAAACTGTACTGTTAAGCTACTGCGACCTGCAAGCCTATTCTAAGGGGCATTTAAACCCTCTTGTTAAGATCCTGCGACCTGCATGTCTCTTCCAAGGGGGATTTAAACCATCTTGTTAAGCTACTGCTACCTGCACGTCTCTTCCAAGGGGCTTTTAAACCGTCTTGTTAAGCTACTGCGACCTGCATGTCTCTTCCAAGGTGCATTTAAACCGTCTTGTTAAGATCCTGCGACCTGCATGTCTCTTCCAAGGGGGATTTAAACCGTCTTGTTAAGCTACTGCTACCTGCACGTCACTTCCAAGGGGCATTTAAACCGTCTTGTTAAGCTACTGCGACTTGCTCGTCTCTTCCAAGGGGCATTTAAACCGTCTTATTAAGCTACTGAGACCTGCACGTCTCTTCCACGGGGCAATTAAACTGTATTGTTAAGCTACTGCGACCTGCAAGCCTATTCTAAGGTGCATTTAAACCCTCTTTTTAAGCTCCTGCGACTTGATCGTCTCTTCCAAGGGGCATTTAAACCATCTTTTTAAGCTACTGTAACCTCCACCACTTTTACAAGGGGCATTTAAACCGTCTTGTTAAGCTACTGCGACCTGCATGTCTCTTCCAAGGGGCATTTAAACCGTCTTGTTAAGCCTCTGCAACCTGCATGTCTCTTCCAAGGGGCATTTAAACCATCGTGATAAGCTACTGCGACCTCCACCGCTCTTCCAAGGGGCATTTAAACCATCTTGTTAAGCTACTGCGACCTGCACATCTCTTCCAAGGGGCATTTAAACCATCTGGTTAAGCAACTGTGACCTGCATGTCTCTTCCAAGGCCAATTTAAACCGTCTTGTTAAGCTACTGCGACCTGCTCGTCTCTTCCAAGGGGCATTTAAACCTTCTTTTTAAGCTAATGCGACCTGCATATCTCTTCCAAGGGGGATTTAAACCGTCTTGTTAAGCTACTGCTACCTGCAGGTCTCTTCCAAGGGGCATTTAAACCGTCTTGTTAAGCTACTGCTACCTGCACGTCTCTTCCAAGGGGCATTTAAACTGTCTTGTTAAGCTACTGCGACCTGCACGTCTCTTCCAAGGGGCATTTAAACTGTCTTGTTAAGCTACTGCGACCTCCACCTCTCTTCCATGGGGCATTTAAACTGTATTGTTAAGCTACTGCGACCTGCAAGCCTATTCTAAGGGGCATTTAAACCCTCATGTTAAGATCCTGCGACCTGCATGTCTCTTCCAAGGGGGATTTAAACCGTCTTGTTAAGCTACTGCTACCTGCACATCACTTCCAAAGGGCATTTAAACCGTCTTATTAAGCTACTGCGACCTGCACGTCTCTTCCACGGGGCATTTAAACTGTACTGTTAAGCTACTGCGACCTGCAAGCCTATTCTAAGGGGCATTTAAACCCTCTTGTTAAGATCCTGCGACCTGCATGTCTCTTCCAAGGGGGATTTAAACCATCTTGTTAAGCTACTGCTACCTGCACGTCTCTTCCAAGGGGCTTTTAAACCGTCTTGTTAAGCTACTGCGACCTGCATGTCTCTTCCAAGGTGCATTTAAACCGTCTTGTTAAGATCCTGCGACCTGCATGTCTCTTCCAAGGGGGATTTAAACCGTCTTGTTAAGCTACTGCTACCTGCACGTCACTTCCAAGGGGCATTTAAACCGTCTTGTTAAGCTACTGCGACTTGCTCGTCTCTTCCAAGGGGCATTTAAACCGTCTTATTAAGCTACTGAGACCTGCACGTCTCTTCCACGGGGCAATTAAACTGTATTGTTAAGCTACTGCGACCTGCAAGCCTATTCTAAGGTGCATTTAAACCCTCTTTTTAAGCTCCTGCGACTTGATCGTCTCTTCCAACGGGCATTTAAACCATCTTTTTAAGCTACTGTAACCTCCACCACTTTTACAAGGGGCATTTAAACCGTCTTGTTAAGCTACTGCGACCTGCATGTCTCTTCCAAGGGGCATTTAAACCGTCTTGTTAAGCCTCTGCAACCTGCATGTCTCTTCCAAGGGGCATTTAAACCATCGTGATAAGCTACTGCGACCTCCACCGCTCTTCCAAGGGGCATTTAAACCATCTTGTTAAGCTACTGCGACCTGCACATCTCTTCCAAGGGGCATTTAAACCATCTGGTTAAGCAACTGTGACCTGCATGTCTCTTCCAAGGCCAATTTAAACCGTCTTGTTAAGCTACTGCGACCTGCTCGTCTCTTCCAAGGGGCATTTAAACCTTCTTTTTAAGCTACTGCGACCTGCATGTCTCTTCCAAGGGGGATTTAAACCGTCTTGTTAAGCTACTGCTACCTGCAGGTCTCTTCCAAGGGGCATTTAAACCGTCTTGTTAAGCTACTGCTACCTGCACGTCTCTTCCAAGGGGCATTTAAACTGTCTTGTTAAGCTACTGTGACCTGCATGTCTCTTCCAAGGGGAATTTAAACCGTCTTGTTATGCTACTGCGACCTGCAGTTCTCTTCCATGGCGCATTTAAACCTTCTTTTTAAGCTCCTGCGACTTGATCGTCTCTTCCAAGTGGCATTTAAACCATCTTGTTAAGCTACTGTAACCTCCACCACTTTTCCAAGCGGCATTTAAACCGTCTTGTTAAGCTACTGCGACCTGCACGTCTCTTCCAAGTGGCATTTAAACCGTCTTTTTAAGCTGCTGCAACCTGCATGTCTCTTCCAAGGGGCATTTAAACCATCGTGTTAAGCTTCTGCGAAATCCACCGCTCTTCCAAGGGGCATTTAAACCATCTTGTTAAGCTACTGCGACCTGCACATCTCTTCCAAGGGGCATTTAATCCGTCTTGTTAAGCTACTGTAACTTGCAAGTCTCTGCCAAGGGGCATTTAAACCATCTTGTTAAGCTACTGTAACCTCCACCACTTTTCCACGGGGCATTTAATCCGTCTTGTTAAGCTACTGCGACCTGCTCGTCTCTTCCAAGGGGCATTTAAACCGTCTTGTTAAGCTACTGCGACCTGCATGTCTCTTCCAAGGGGCATTTAAACCGTCTTGTTAAGTCTCTGCGACCTGCACGTCTTTTCCTAGGGGCATTTAAACAGTCTTGTTAAGCTGCTTCGACCTACATGTTTCTTCCAAGTGGCATTTAAACTGTCTTGTTAAGCTACTGCGACCTGCACGTCTCTTCCACGGGGCATTTAAACTGTCTTGTTAAGCTACTGCGACCTCCACCTCTCTTCCATGGGGCATTTAAACTGTATTGTTAAGCTACTGCGACCTGCAAGCCTATTCTAAGGGGCATTTAAACCCTCATGTTAAGATCCTGCGACCTGCATGTCTCTTCCAAGGGGGATTTAAACCGTCTTGTTAAGCTAATGCTACATGCACGTCACTTCCAAAGGGCATTTAAACCGTCTTATTAAGCTACTGCGACCTGCACGTCTCTTCCACGGGGCATTTAAACTGTACTGTTAAGCTACTGCGACCTGCAAACCTATTCTAAGGGGCATTTAAACCCTCTTGTTAAGATCCTGCGACCTGCATGTCTCTTCCAAGGGGGATTTAAACCGTCTTGTTAAGCTACTGCTACCTGCACGTCTCTTCCAAGGGGCTTTTAAACCGTCTTGTTAAGCTACTGCGACCTGCATGTCTCTTCCAAGGGGGATTTAAACCGTCTTGTTAAGCTACTGCTACCTGCACGTCACTTCCAAGGGGCATTTAAACCGTCTTTTTAAGCTACTGCGACTTGCTCGTCTCTTCCAAGGGGCATTTAAACCGTTTTATTAAGCTACTGAGACCTGGACGTCTCTTCCACGGGGCATTTAAACTGTATTGTTAAGCTACTGCGACCTGCAAGCCTATTCTAAGGTGCATTTAAACCCTCTTTTTAAGCTCCTGCGACTTGATCGTCTCTTCCAAGGGGCATTTAAACCATCTTTTTAAGCTACTGTAACCTCCACCACTTTTCCAAGGGGCATTTAAACCGTCTTGTTAAGCTACTGCGACCTGCATGTCTCTTCCAAGGGGCATTTAAACCGTCTTGTTAAGCCTCTGCAACCTGCATGTCTCTTCCAAGGGGCATTTAAACCATCGTGATAAGCTACTGCGACCTCCACCGCTCTTCCAAGGGGCATTTAAACCATCTTGTTAAGCTACTGCGACCTGCACATCTCTTCCAAGGGGCATTTAAACCATCTGATTAAGCAACTGTGACCTGCATGTCTCTTCCAAGGCCAATTTAAACCGTCTTGTTAAGCTACTGCGACCTGCTCGTCTCTTCCAAGGGGCATTTAAACCTTCTTTTTAAGCTACTGCTACCTGCAGGTCTCTTCCAAGGGGCATTTAAAACGTCTTGTTAAGCTACTGCTACCTGCACGTCTCTTCCAAGGGGCATTTAAACCGTCTTGTTAAGCTACTGTGACCTGCATGTCTCTTCCAAGGGGAATTTAAACCGTCTTGTTATGCTACTGCGACCTGCAGTTCTCTTCCATGGCGCATTTAAACCTTCTTTTTAAGCTCCTGCGACTTGATCGTCTCTTCCAAGTGGCATTTAAACCATCTTGTTAAGCTACTGTAACCTCCACCACTTTTCCAAGCGGCATTTAAACCGTCTTGTTAAGCTACTGCGACCTGCACGTCTCTTCCAAGTGGCATTTAAACCGTCTTTTTAAGCTGCTGCAACCTGCATGTCTCTTCCAAGGGGCATTTAAACCATCGTGTTAAGCTTCTGCGAAATCCACCGCTCTTCCAAGGGGCATTTAAACCATCTTGTTAAGCTACTGCGACCTGCACATCTCTTCCAAGGGGCATTTAAACCGTCTTGTTAAGCTACTGTAACTTGCACTTCTCTTCCAAGTGGCATTTAAACCGTCTTGTTAAGCTACTGTAACCTCCACCACTTATCCACGGGGCATTTAAACCGTCTTGATAAGCTACTGCGACCTACACGTCTCTTCCAAGGGGCATTTAAACTGTCTTGTTAAGCTACTGCGAACTGCAAGCCTATTCTAAGGGGCATTTAAACCCTCTTGTTAAGATCCTCTGACCTGCATGTCTCTTCCAAGGGGGATTTAAACCGTCTTGTTAAGCTACTGCTACCTGCACGTCTCTTCCAAGGGGCATTTAAACCGTCTTGTTAAGCTACTGCGACCTGCTCGTCTCTTCCAAGGGGCATTTAAACCGTCTTGTTATGCTACTGCGACCTGCACTTCTCTTCCAAGGCGCATTTAAACCTTCTTTTTAAGCTCCTGATACTTGATCGTCTCTTCCAAGGGGCATTTAAACCGTCTTGTTAAGCTACTGCGACCTGCACGTCTCTTCCAAGGGGCATTTAAACCATCTTGTTAAGCTACTGTAACCTCCACCACTTTTCCAAGGGGCATTTAAACCGTCTTTTAAGCTACTGCGACTTGCACTTCTCTTCCAATGGGCTTTTAAATCTTCTTGTTAAGCTACTGCGACCTGCATGCCTCTTCCAAGGGGCATTTAAATCATTTTGTTAAGCCTCTGTGACCTGCACGTCTCTTCCAAGGGGCATTTAAACCGTCTTTTTAAGCTGCTGCGACCTGCATGTCTCTTCCAAGGGGCATTTAAACCATCGTGTTAAGCTACTGCGACCTTCACCGCTCTTCCAAGGGGCATTTAAACCATCTTGTTAAGCTACTGCGACCTGCACGTCTCTTCCAAGGGGGATTTAAACCGTCTTGTTAAGCTACTGTGATCAGCACGTCTCTTCCAAGGTGCATTTAAACCGTCTTGTTAAGCTACTGCGACCTGCACATGTCTTTCAAGGCTCATTTAAACCATCTTTTTAAGCTACTGCGACTTGCACGTCTCTTCCAAGGGGCATTAAAACTGTCTTGTTAAGCTACTGCGACCTGCAAGCCTATTCTAAGGGGCATTTAAACTCTCTTGTTAAGATCCTGCGACCTGCATGTCTCTTCCAAGGGGCTTTTAAACCGTCTTGTTAAGCTACTGCTACCTGCACGTGTCTTCCAAGGGGAATTTAAACCGTCTTGTTAAGCTACTGCGACCTGCATGTCTCTTCCAAGGGGAATTTAAACCGCCTTGTTAAGCTACTGCTACCTGGACGTCTCTTCCAAAGGGCATTTAAACCGTCTTGTTAAGCTACTGCGACCTGCACGTCTCTTCCAAGGGGCATTTAAACCATCTTGTTAAGCTGCTGCGACCAGCAAGCTTATTCCAAGAGGCATTTAAACCCTCTTGTTAAGCTACTGCGACCTGCACATCTCTTCCAAGAGGGATTTAAACCGTCTTGTTAAGCTACTGCGACCTGCACGTCTCTTCCAAGGGGCATTTAAACCGTCTTGTTAAGCTACTGCGACCTGCACGTCTCTTCCAAGGTGCATTAAAACTGTCTTTTTTAGCTACTGCGACCTGCACGTCTCTTCCAAGGTGCATTTAAACCATCTTGGTAATCTACTGAAACCTCCACCACTTTTCCAATGGGCATTTAAACAGTCTTGTTAAGCTACTGCGACCTGCACGTCTCTTCCAAGGGGCATATAGCCGTCTTGTTAAGCTACTGCGACCTGCATGTCTCTTCCAAGGGGCATTTAAACCGTCTTGTTAAGCCACTGCGACCTGCACGTCTCTTCCAAGGAGCATTTAAACCGTCTTGTTAAGCTGCTGCGACCAGCATGTCTCTTCCAAGGGGCATTTAAACCATCTTGTTAAGCTACTGCGACCTCCACCGCACTTCCAAGGGGCATTTAAACCGTCTTGTTAAGCTACTGCGACCTGCACATCTCTGTCAAGGGGCATTTAACCTGTCTTGTTAAGCTACTGCGACCTCCACCGCTCTTCCAAGGGGCATGTAAACCGTCTTGTTAACCTACTGCGACCTGCACGTCTCTTCCAAGTGGCATTTAAACTGTCTTGTTAAGCTACTGCGACCTGCACGTCTCTTCCAAGGGGCATTTAAACTGTCTTGTTAAGCTACTGCGACCTCCACCTCTCTTCCATGGGGCATTTAAACTGTATTGTTAAGCTACTGCGTCCTGCAAGCCTATTCTTAGGGGCATTTAAACCCTCATGTTAAGATCCTGCGACCTGCATGTCTCTTCCAAGGGGGATTTAAACCGTCTTGTTAAGCTACTGCTACCTGCACGTCACTTCCAAAGGGCCTTTAAACCGTCTTATTAAGCTACTGCGACCTGCACGTCTCTTCCACGGGGCATTTAAACTGTACTGTTAAGCTACTGCGACCTGCAAGCCTATTCTAAGGGGCATTTAAACCCTCTTGTTAAGATCCTGCGACCTGCATGTCTCTTCCAAGGGGGATTTAAACCGTCTTGTTAAGCTACTGCTACCTGCACGTCTCTTCCAAGGGGCTTTTAAACCGTCTTGTTAAGCTACTGCGACCTGCATGTCTCTTCCAAGGTGCATTTAAACCGTCTTGTTAAGATCCTGCGACCTGCATGTCTCTTCCAAGGGGGATTTAAACCGTCTTGTTAAGCTACTGCTACCTGCACGTCACTTCCAAGGGACATTTAAACCGTCTTGTTAAGCTACTGCGACTTGCTCGTCTCTTCCAAGGGGCATTTAAACCGTCTTATTAAGCTACTGAGACCTGCACGTCTCTTCCACGGGGCATTTAAACTGTATTGTTAAGCTACTGCGACCTGCAAGCCTATTCTAAGTTGCATATAAACCCTCTTTTTAAGCTCCTGCGACTTGATCGTCTCTTCCAAGGGGCATTTAAACCATCTTTTTAAGCTACTGTAACCTCCACCACTTTTCCAAGGGGCATTTAAACCGTCTTGTTAAGCTACTGCGACCTGCATGTCTCTTCCAAGGGGCATTTAAACCGTCTTGCTAAGCCTCTGCAACCTGCATGTCTCTTACAAGGGGCATTTAAACCATCGTGATAAGCTACTGAGACCTCCACCGCTCTTCCAAGGGGCATTTAAACCATCTTGTTAAGCTACTGCGACCTGCACATCTCTTCCAAGGGGCATTTAAACCATCTGGTTAAGCAACTGTGACCTGCATGTCTCTTCCAAGGCCAATTTAAACCGTCTTGTTAAGCTACTGCCACCTGCTCGTCTCTTCCAAGGGGCATTTAAACCTTCTTTTTAAGCTACTGCGACCTGCATGTCTCTTCCAAGGGGGATTTAAACCGTCTTGTTAAGCTACTGCTACCTGCAGGTCTCTTCCAAGGGGCATTTAAACAGTCTTGTTAAGCTACTGCTACCTGCACGTCTCTTCCAAGGGGCATTTAGACCGTCTTGTTAAGCTACTGTGACCTACATGTCTCTTCCAAGGGGAATTTAAACCGTATTGTTATGCTACTGCGACCTGCAGTTCTCTTCCATGGCGCATTTAAACCTTCTTTTTAAGCTCCTGCGACTTGACCGTCTCTTCCAAGGGGCATTTAAACCATCTTGTTAAGCTACTGTAACCTCCACCACTTTTCCAAGCGGCATTTAAACCGTCTTGTTAAGCTACTGCGACCTGCACGTCTCTTCCAAGTGGCATTTAAACCGTCTTTTTAAGCTGCTGCAACCTGCATGTCTCTTCCAAGGGGCATTTAAACCATCGTGTCAAGCTTCTGCGAAATCCACCGCTCTTCCAAGGGGCATTTAAACCATCTTGTTAAGCTACTGCGACCTGCACATCTCTTCCAAGGGGCATTTAATCCGTCTTGTTAAGCTATTGTAACTTGCAAGTCTCTGCCAAGGGGCATTTAAACCATCTTGTTAAGCTACTGTAACCTCCACCACTTTTCCACGGGGCATTTAATCCCTCTTGTTAAGCTACTGCGACCTGCACGTCTCTTCCAAGGGGCATTTAAACCGTCTTGTTAAGCTACTGCGACCTGCATGTCTCTTCCAAGGGGCATTTAAACCGTCTTGTTAAGTCTCTGCGACCTGCATATCTTTTCCTAGGGGCATTTAAACAGTCTTGTTGAGCTGCTTCGACCTACATGTTTCTTCCAAATGGCATTTAAACTGTCTTGTTAAGCTACTGCGACCTCCACCGCTCTTCCAAGGAGCATTTAAACTGTCTTGTTAAGCTACTGCGACCTGCACGTCTCTTCCAAGGGGCATTTAAAACCTCTTGTTAAGCTCCTGCGACCTGCACGTCTCTTGAAAGGGGCATTTAAACCCTCTTGTTAAGCTACTGCGACCTGCACGTCTCTTCCAAGGGGCATTGAAATTGTCTTGTTAAGCTACTGCGACCTCCACCTCTCTTCCAAGGGGCATTTAAAGCGTCTTGTTAAGCTTCTGCGACCTGCACGTCTCTTCCAAGGCGCATTTAAACAGTCTTTTTACGCTGCTGTGACTTGAACGTCTCTTCCAAGGGGCTTTTAAACCATCTTGTTAAGCTACTGCGACCTGCACGTCTCTTCCAAGGGGCATTTAAACCGTCTTATTAAGCTACTGCGACCTCCACCGCTCTTCCAAGGGGCATTTAAACCATCTTGTTAAGCTACTGCGACCTCCACCGCTCTTCCAAGGGGCATTTAAACCATCTTGTTAAGCTACTGCGACTTTCACGTCTCTTCCAAGCGGGATTTAAACCGTCTTATTAAGCTACTGCGACCTGCACGTCTCTTCCACGGGGCATTTAAACTGTATTGTTAAGCTACTGCGACCTGCAAGCCTTTTCTAAGGGGCATTTAAACCCTCTTTTTAAGCTCCTGCGACTTGATCGTCTCTTCCAAGGGGCATTTAACAGTCTTGTTAAGCTACTGCGACTTGCACGTCTCTTCCAAGGGGCTTTTAAACCGTCTTGTTAAGCTACTGCGACCTGCATGTCTCTTCCAAGGGGCATTTAAACCGTCTTGTTAAGCCTCTGCGACTTGCACGTCTCTTCCAAGGGTCATTTAAACCGTCTTTTTAAGCTGCTGCGACCTGCATGTCTCTTCCAAGGGGCATTTAAACCATCGTGATAAGCTACTGCGACCTCCACCGCTCTTCCAAGGGGCATTTAAACCATCTTGCTAAGCTACTGCGACCTGCACATCTCTTCCAAGGGTCATTTAAACCGTCTTGTTAAGCTACTGTAACTTGCACTTCTCTTCCAAGTGGCATTTAAACCGTCTTGTTAAGCTACTGTAACCTCCACCACTTATCCACGGGGCATTTAAACCGTCTTGATAAGCTACTGCGACCTACACGTCTCTTCCAAGGGGCATTTAAAATGTCTTGTTAAGCTACTGCGACCTGCAAGCCTATTCTAAGGGGCATTTAAACCCTCTTGTTAAGATCCTCTGACCTGCATGTCTCTTCCAAGGGGGATTTAAACCATCTTGTTAAGCTACTGCGACCTGCTCGTCTCTTCCAAGGGGCATTTAAACCGTCTTGTTATGCTACTGCGACCTGCACTTCTCTTCCAAGGCGCATTTAAACCTTCTTTTTAAGCTCCTGATACTTGATCGTCTCTTCCAAGGGGCATTTAAACTGTCTTGTTAAGCCACTGCGACCTCCACCGCTCTTCCTAGGGGCATTTAAACCGTCTTGTAAAGCTACTGCGACCTGAAAGCCTATTCCAAGGGGCATTTAAACACTCTTGTTAAGCTACTGGGACCTGCACGTCTCTTCCAAGGGGGATTTAAACCATCTTGTTAAGCTACTACGACCTGCATGTCTCTTCCAAGGTGCATTTAAACCATCTTGTTAAGCTACTGTGACATACTCGTCTCTTCCAAGGGGCATCTAAACCGTCTTGTTAAGCTACTGTAACCTCCACCACTTTTCCAAGGGGCATTTAAACCGTCTTTTAAGCTACTGCGACTTGCACTTCTCTTCCAAGGGGCTTTTAAACCGTCTTGTTAAGCTACTGCGACCTCCACCGCACTTCCATGAGGCATTTAAACAGTCTTGTTAAGCTACTGCGACTTGCACATCTCTTCCATGGGGCATTTAAACCGTGTTCTTAAGCTACTGTAACCTCCACCACTTTTCCAAGGGGCATTTAAACCGTCTTGTTAAGCTACTGCGACCTCCACCGCACTTCCAAGGGGCATTTAAACCGTCTTGTTAAGCTACTGCGACCTGCACGTCTTTTTCAAGAGGCATTTAAACTGTCTCGTTAAGCTACTGCGACCTCCACCGCTCTTCCAAGGGGCATTTAAACCGTCTTGTTAAGCTGCTGTGACCTGCATGTCTCTTTCAAGGGGCATTTAAACTGTCTTGTTAAGCTACTGCGACCTGCATGTCTCTTCCAAGGGGCATTTAAACCGTCTTGTTAAGCTACTGCGACCTCCACGTCTCTTTCAAGGGGCATTTAAACCGTCTTGTTAAGATGATGTGACCTGCATGTCTATTCCAAGGGGCATTTAAACCATCTTGTTAAGCTACTGCGACCTCCACCGCACTTCCAAGGGGCATTTAAACCATCTTGTTAAGCTACTGTGACCTGCACGTCTCTTTCAAGAGTCATTTAAACTGTCTTGTTAAGCTACTGCGACCTGCACGTCTCTTCCAAGTGGCATTTAAACCGTTTTGTTAAGCTACTGCGACCTGCACGTCTCTTTCAAGGGGCATTTAAACTGTCTTGTTAAGCTACTGCGACCTCCACCGCTCTTCCAAGGGGCATTTAAACCGTCTTGTTAAGCTACTGCGACCTCCACGTCTCTTCCAAGGGGCATTTAAACCGTCTTGTTAAGCTGCTGTGACCTGCATGTCTATTCCAAGGGGCATTTAAACCGTCTTGTTAAGCTACTGCGACCTCCACCGCACTTCCAAGGGGCATTTAAACCGTTTTGTTAAGCTACTGCGACCTGCACGTGTCTTCCAAGGGGCAATTAAATCATCTTGTTAAGCTACTGCGACCTCCACCTATCTTCCAAGGGGCATTTAAACCGTCTTATTAAGCTACTGCGACCTGCACATCTCTTCCAAGGGGCATTTAAACCGTCTTATTATGCTACTGCGACCTGCATGTCTCTTCCAAGGGTCATTTAAACTGTCTTGTTAAGCTACTGCGACCTCCACCACTCTTCCAAGGGGAATTTAAACCGTGTTGTTAAGCTACTGCGACGTGCAAGTCTCTTCCAAGGCGCATTTAAACCATCTTGTTAAGCTACTGCGACCTGCAAGCCTATTCCAAGGGGCATTTAAACCCTCTTTTTAAGCTGCTGCGACCTGCACGTCTCTTCCAATGGGGATTTAAACCGTCTTGTTAAGCTACTGCGACCTGCACGTCTCTTCCAAGGGGCATTTAAACCGTCTTGTTAAGCTACTGCGATCTGCTCGTCTATTCCAAGGGGGATTTAAACCTTCTTGTTAAGCTACTGCGACCTGCACGTCTCTTCCAAGGTGCATTTAAACTGTCTTGTTAAGCTAATGCGACCTCCACCGCTCTTCCAAGGGGCATTTAAACCATCTTGTTAAGCTACTGCGACATGCACCGCTCTTCCAAGGGGCATTTAAACCATCTTGTTAAGCCTCTGCGACCTGCACGTCTCTTCCAAGGGGCATTTAAACCGTCTTTTTAAGCTGCTGCGTCCTGCATGTCTCTTCCAAGGGGCATTTAAACCATCTTGATAAGCTACTGCGACCTCCACCGCTCTTCCAAGGGGCATTTAAACCATCTCGTTAAGCTACTGCGACCTGCACATCTCTTCCAAGGGGCTTTTAAACCGTCTTGTTAAGATACTGCGACCTGCTCTTCTATTCCAAGGGGCATTTAAACCATCTTGTTAAGCTACTGTAACTTGCACGTCTTTTATAAGGGGCATTTAAACCGTCTTGTTAAGCTACTGCGACATGCAAGCCTATTCCAAGGGGGCATTTAAACATCTTATTCAGCTACTGTGACCTGCACGTAACTTCCAAGGGGCATTTAAACCCTCTTATTAAGCTATTGCAACCTGCACATCTCTTCCAAGGGGCATTTAAACCATCTTGTTAAGCTACTGCGACCTGCACGTCTCTTCCAAGGGGCATTTAAACTGTCTTTTGTTTAGCTTCTGCCACCTGCGCGTCTCTTCTAAGGGGCATTTAAACAGTCTTGTTAAGCTACTGCGACTTGCACGTCTCTACCAAGGGGCATTTAAACCGTCTTCTTAAGCTACTGTAAATTCCACCACTTTTCCAAGGGGCATTTAAACCATCTTGTTAAGCTACTGCGATCTGCATGTCTCTTCCAAGGGCATTTAAACAGTTTTGTTAAGCTACTGCGACCTCCACGTCTCTTCCAAGGGGCATTTAAACCGTCTTGTTAAGCTGCTGCGACCTGCATGTCTCTTCCAAGCGGCATTTAAACCGTCTTGTTAAGCTTCTGTGACCTGCACGTCTCTACTAAGGGGCATTTAAACAGTCTTGTTAAGCTACTGCGACTTGCACGTCTCATCGAAGGGGCATTTAAACCGTCTTCTTAATCTACTGTAACCTCCACGACTTTTCCAAGGGGCATTTAAACCGTCTTCTTAAGCTACTGCGACCTGCATGTCTCTTCCAAGGGGCATTTAAACCGTCTTGTTAAGCTACTGCGACCTCCACGTCTCTTCCAAGGGGCATTTAAACCGTCTTGTTAAGCTCCTGCGACCTGCATGTCTCTTCCAATGGGCATTTAAACCGTCTTGGTAAGCTACCGCGACCCCCACCGCACTTTGAAGGGGCATTTAAACCGTCTTGTTAAGCTACTGCGACCTGCATGTCTCTTCCAAGGGGCATTTAAATCGTCTTGTTAAGCTACTGCGACCTCCACCGCACTTCGAAGGGGCATTTAAACCGTCTTGTTAAGCTACTGCGACCTGCACGTCTCTTTCAAGGGGCATTTAAACCGTCTTGTTAAGCTACTGCGACCTCCACCGCTCTTCCAAGAGGCATTTAAACCGTCTTGTTAAGCTACTGCGACTTGCACGTCTCTTCCAAGTGGCATTTAAACCGTCTTGTTAAGCTACTGCGACCTGCACGTATCTTCCAAGGGGCATTTAAACTGTCTTGTTAAGCTACTGCGACCTCCACCTCTCTTCCAAGGGGCATTTAAACTGTCTTATTAAGCTACTGCGACCTGAACATCTCTTCCAAAGGGCATTTAAACAGTCTTATTAAGCTACTGCAAACTGCATGTCTCTTCCAAGGGGCATTTAAACTGTCTTGTTAAGCTACTGCAACCTCCACCACTCTTCCAAGGGGCATTTAAACCGTCTTGTTAAGCTACTGCGACCTGCAAGCCTTTTCCAAGGGGCATTTAAACCGTCTTGGTAAGCTACTGCGACCTGCAAGCCTATTCCAAGGGGCATTTAAACCCTCTTGTTAAGCTGCTGCGACCTGCACGTCTCTTCCAAGGGGGATTTAAACCATCTTTTTAAGCTAGTGCGACCTGCATGTCTCTACCAAGGGACATTTAAAACGTCTTTTAAGCTAATGCGACCTGCACGTCTCTTCCAAGGGATATTTAAACAGTCTTGTTAAGGTGCTGCGACCTGCATGTCTCTTCCAAGGGGCATATAAACTGTCTTGTTAAACTACTGTGAACTCCACCGCTCTTCCAAGGGGCATTTAAACTGTCTTGTTAAGCTATACTGCGAACTACACGTCTTTTCCAAGGAACACTTAAACCGTCTTGTTAAGCTACTGCGACCTGCAAGCCTCTTCCAAGGGGCATATAAACTGTCTTGTTAAGCTACTGCGACCTGCAAGCCTCTTCCAAGGGGCATTTAAACCCTCTTGTTAAGCTACTGCGACCTGCACGTCTCTACCAAGGGGCATTTAAACTGTCTTCTTAAGCTACTGCGACCTCCACCGCTCTTCCAAGGGGCATTTAAACCATCTTGTTAAGCTACTGCGACATGCACGTCTCTTCCAAGGGGGATTTAAACTGTATTGTTTAGCTTCTGCGACCTGCACTTCTCTTCCAAGGGGCAATTAAACTGTCTTGTTTAGCTTCTGCGACCTGCACGTCTCTTCTAACTGGCATTTAAACAGTTTTGTTAAGCTACTGCGACTTGCACGTCTCTTCCAAGGGGCATTTAAACCGTCTTCTTAAGCTACTGTAACCTCCACCACTTTTCCAAGGGGCATTTAAACCGTCTTCTTAAGCTACTGCGACCTGCACGTCTCTTTCAAGGGGAATTTAAAACGCTTTGTTAAGCTACTGCGACCTGCATGTCTCTTCCAAGGGGCATTTAAACCGTCTTGTTAAGCTACTGCGACCTCCACGTCTGTTCCAAGGGTTATTTAAACCGTCTTGTAAAGCTGCTGCGACCTGCATGTCTCTTCTAAGGGGCATTTAAACCGTCTTGTTAAGCTACTGCGACCTCCACCACACTTCCAATGGGCATTTAAACCGTCTTGTTAAGCTTCTGCGACCTGCACGTCTCTTCTAATGGGCATTTAAACAGTCTTGTTAAGCTACTGCGACCTCCTCCGCTCTTCCAAGGGACATTTAAACCGTCTTGTTAAGCTGCTGTGACCTGCACGTCTCTTCCAAGTGGCATTTAAACCGTCTTGTTAAGCGTCTGCGACTTGCACGTCTCTTCCAAGGGGCATTTAAACTGTCTTGTTAAGCTACTGCGACCTCCACCTCTCTTCCAATGTGCATTTAAACCATCTTGTTAAGCTATTGCGACCTGCACGTCTCTTCCAAGGGGCAATTAAACCGTCTTGGTAAGCTACTGCGACCTGCAAGCCTATTCCAAGGGGCATTTAAACCCTCTTGTTAAGCTGCTGCGACCTGCACGTCTCTTCCAAGCGAGATTTAAGCCGTCTTGTTAAGCTACTGCGACCTGCACGTCTCTTCCAAGGGGAATTTAAACCGTCTTGTTAAGCTACTGCGACCTGCTCTTCTATTCCAAGGGGCATTTAAACCATCTTGTTAAGCTACTGCGACCTGCACGTCTCTTCCAAGGCGCATTTAAACCGTCTTTTTAAGCTACTGCGACTTGAATGTCTCTTCCAAGGGGCATTTAAACTGTCTTGTTAAGCTACTGTAACCTCCACGACTTTTCCAAGGGGCATTTAAACTGTCTTGTTAAGCTACTGCGACCTGCATGTCTCTTCCAGGGGCATTTAAACCATCTTGTTAAGCCACTGCTACCTGCACGTCTCTTCCAAGTGGCATTTAAACCATCTTGTTAAGCTGCTGCGACCTGCACGTCTCTTCCAAGGCGCATTTAAACCGTCTTTTTAAGCTAATGCGACTTTCACGTCTCTTCCAAGGGGCATTTAAACCGTCTTGTTAAGCTACTGTAACCTCCACCACTTTTACAAGGGGCATTTAAACAGTCTCGTTAAGCTACTGCTACCTGCACGTCTCTTCCAAGGGGCATTTAAACCATCTTGTTAAGCTACTGCGAGCTGCATGTCTCTTCCAAGGGGCATTTAAACCGTCTTGTTAAGCCACTTCGACCTGCACGTCTCTTCCAATGGGCATTTAAACCGTCTTTTTAAGCTGTTGCGAACTGCATGTCTCTTCCAAGGGGCATTTAAACCAGCTTGTTAAGCTACTGCGACCTCCACCGCTCTTCCAAGGGGCATTTAAACCAACTTGTTAAGCTACTGCGACCTGCACGTCTCTTCCAAGGGGCATTGAAACCGTCTTGGTAAGCTACTGCGACCTGCAAGCCTCTTCCAATTGGCATTTAAACCGTCTTTTTAAGCTGCTGTGAACTGCATGTCTCTTCCAAGGGGCATTTAAACAATCTTTTTAAGCTACTGCGACTTCCACCGCTCTGCCAAGGGGCATTTAAACCATCTTGTTAAGCTACTGCGACTTGCACGTCTCTTCCAAGGGGCATTTAAACAATCTTGTTAAGCTACTGCGACCTGCACGTCTCTTCCAAGGGGCATTAAAACTGTTTTGTTAAGCTACTGCGACCTCCAACGCTCTTCCAAGGGGCATTTAAACCATCTTGTTAAGCTACTGCGACTTGCACGTCTCTTCCATGGGGGATTTAAACTGTCTTGTTAAGCTACTGAGACTTGCACGTCTCTTCCATGGGGGATTTAAACCATCTTGTTAAGCTACTGCGACCTGCTCGTCTTTCCCAAGGGGCATTTAAACTGTCTTGTTAAGCTACTGCGACTTGCACGTCTCTTCCATGGCGCATTTAAACCGTTTTTTAAGCTACTGCGACTGGCACGTCTCTTCCAAGGGACATTTAAACCGTCTTGTTAAGCTACTGCGACCTGCATGTCTCTACCAAGGGACATTTAAACCGTCTTGTTAAGCTATTGCGACCTGCACGTCTCTTCCAAGGGGCATTTAAACAATCTTGTTAAGATGCTGTGACCTGCATGTCTCTTCCAAGAGGCATTTAAACTGTCTTATTAAGCTACTACGACCTCCAACGCTCTTCCAAGGGGCATTTCATCTGTCTTGTAAAGCTACTGCGACCTCCACCGCACTTCGAAGGGGCATTTAAACCGTCTTGCTAAGCTACTGCGACCTGCACGTCTCTTTCAAGGGGCATTTAAACCGTCTTGTTAAGCTAATGCGACCTCCACCGCTCTTCCAAGGGGCATTTAAACCATCTTGTTAAGGTACTGCGACCTGCACGTCTCTTCCAAGTGGCATTTAAACCGTCTTGTTAAGCTACTGCGACCTCCACCACTCTTCCAAGGGGCATTTAAACCATCTTGTTAAGGTACTGCGACCTGCACGTCTCTTCCAAGGGGCATTGAAACTGTCTTGTTAAGCTACTGCGACCTCCACCACTCTTCCAGGGGCATTTAAACCGTCTTGTTAAGCTACTGCGAACTGCAAGCCTCTTCCAAGGGGCATTTAAACCATCTTCGTAAGCTACTGCGACCTGCAAGCCTATTCCAAGGGGCATTTAAACCCTCTTGTTAAGCTGCTGCGACCTGCACGTCTCTTCCAAGGGGGATTTAAGCCATCTTGTTAAGCTACTGCGACCTGCATGTCTCTACCAAGGGACATTTAAAACGTTTTTTAAGCTACTGCGACCTGCACGTCTCTTCCAAGGGATATTTAAACAGTCTTGTTAAGGTGCTGCAACCTGCATGTGTCTTCCAAGGGGCATTTAAACTGTCTTGTTAAGCTACTGCGACCTCCACCGCTCTTCCAAGGGGCATTTAAACTGTCTTGTTAAGCTGCTGCGAGCTGCACGTCTCTTCCAAGGGACATTTAAATCGTCTTGGTAAGCTACTGCGACCTGCAAGCCTCTTCCAAGGGGCATTTAAACCCTCTTGTTAATCTACTGCGACCTGCAAGCCTCTTCCAAGGGGCATTTAAACTGTCTTGTTAAGTTACTGCGACCTGCACGTCTCTTCCAAGGGGCATTTAAGTCGTCTTGGTAAGCTACTGCGACCTGCAAGCCTCTTCCAAGGGGCATTTAAACCCTCTTGTTAAGCTACTGCGACCTGAACGTCTCTTCCAAGGGGCATTTAAACTGTCTTTTTAAGCTACTGCGACCTCCACCGCTCTTCCAAGGGGCATTTAAACCATCTTGTTAAGCTACTGCGACCTGCACGTCTCTTCCAAGGGGCATTTAAACCGTCTTGGTAAGCTACTGCGACCTGCAAGCCTCTTCCAAGGGGCATTTAAACCGTCTTTATAAGCTGCTGCGAACTGCATGTCTCTTCCAAGGGGCATTTAAACCATCTTGTTAAGCTACTGCGACCTCCACCGCTCTTCCAAGGGGCATTTAAACCATCTTGTTAAGCTACTGCGACCTGCACGTCTCTTCCAAGGGGCATTTAAACCGTCTTGTTAAGCTACTGCGACCTGCACGTCTCTTCCAAGGGGCATTTAAACCGTCTTGTTAAGCTACTGCGACCTGCACGTCTCTTCCAAGGAGCATTTAACTGTCTTGTTAAGCTACTGCGACTTGCACGTCTCTTCCAAGGCGCATTTAAACCGTCTTTTTAAGCTTCTGCGACTTGCACGTCTCTTCCAAGGGTCATTTAAACCGTTTTGTTAAGCTACTGCGACCTGCACGTCTCTTCCATGGGGCATTTAAACCGTCTTGTTAAGCTACTGCGACCTGCATGTCTCTAGCAAGGGACATTTAAACCGTCTTGTTAAGCGACTGCGACCTGCACGTCTCTTCCAAGGGGCATGTAAACAATCTTGTTAAGATGCTGTGACCTGCATGTCTCTTCCAAGGGGCATTTAAACTGTCTTATTAAGCTACTGCGACCTCCAGCGCTCTTCCAAGGGGCATTTCAACTGTCTTGTTAAGCTACTGCGACCTGCATGTCTCTTCCAAGGGGCATTTAAACCATCTTGTTAAGCTACTGCGACCTGCATGTCTCTTCCAAGGGGCATTTAAACCATCTTCTTAAGCTACTGCGGCCTGCACGTCTTTTCCAAGGGGCATTTACACCGTCTTGTTAAGCTACTGCGACCTGCACGTCTTTTCCAAGGGGCATTTACACCGTCTTGTTAAGCTACTGCGACCTGCACGTCTCTTCCATGGGGCATTTAAACCGTCTTGTTAAGCTACTGCGACCTCCACCGCTCTTCCAAGGGGCATTTAAACCGTCTTGTTAAGCTACTGCGACTTGCACGTTTCTTCCAAGGGGCATTTAAACGATCTTGTTAAGCTACTGTAACCTCCACCACTTTTCCAAGGGTATTTAAACCGTCTTGTTAAGCTACTGCGACCTGCACGTCTCTTCCATGGGGCATTTAAACCGTCTTGTTAAGCTACTGCGACCTCCACCGCTCTTCCAAGGGGCATTTACACCGTCTTGTTAAGCTACTGCGACTTGCACGTCTCTTCCAAGGGGCATTTAAACGGTCTTGTTAAGCTACTGTAACCTCCACCACTTTTCCAAGGGGTATTTAAACCGTCTTGTTAAGCTACTGCGACCTGCACGTCTCTTCCATGGGGCATTTAAACCGTCTTGTTAAGCTACTGCGACCTACACCGCTCTTCCATGGGGCATTTAAACCGTCTTGTTAAGCTACTGCTACCTGCATGTCTCTACCAAGGGACATTTAAAACGTCTTTTAAGCTACTGCGACCTGCACGTCTCTTCCAAGGGGCATTTAAACAGTCTTGTTAAGGTGCTGCGACCTGCATGTCCTTCCAAGGGGCATTTAAACTGTCTTGTTAAGCTACTGCGACCTCCACCGCTCTTCCAAGGGACATTTAAACTGTCTTGTTAAGATACTGCGACCTGCAGTTCTCTTCCAAGGGACATTTAAATCGTCTTGGTAAGCTACTGCGGCCTGTAAGCCTCCTCCAAGGGACATTTAAACAGTCTTGTTAAGCTACTGCGACCTGCACGTCTCTTCCAAGGGGCATTTAACCTGTCTTGTTAAGCTACTGCGACCTCCACCGCTCTTCCAAGGGGCATTTAAACCATCTTGTTAAGCTACTGCAACCTGCACGCCTCTTCCAAGGGGCATTTAAGCTGTCTTATTAAGCTACTGCGACCAGCACGTCTCTTCTATGGGGCATTTAAACCGTCTTGTTATGCTACTGCGACTTTCACGTCTCTTCCAAGGGGCATTTAAATCGTCTTGTTAAGCTACTGTAACCTCGACCACTTTTCCAAGGGGCATTTAAACCGTCTTGTTAAGCTACTGCGACCAGCACGTCTCTTCCAAAGGGCATTTAAAACGCTTTGTTAAGCTACTGCGACCTGCATGTCTTTTCCAAGGTGCATTTAAACCGTGTTGTTAAGCTACTGCGACCTGCACGTCTCTTTCAAGGGGCATTTATACGGTCTTGTTAAGCTGCTGCGGCCTGCATGTCTCTTCCAAGGGGCATTTAAACCGTCTTGTTAAGCTACTGCGACCTGCATGTTTCTTCCAAGGGGCATTTTAACGGTCTTGTTAAGCTGCTGCGACCTGCATGTTTCTTCCAGGGGGCATTTAAACCGTCTTGTTAAGCTACTGCGACCTCCACCGCACTTCCAAGGGGCATTTAAACCGTCTTGATAAGCTACTGTGACCTGCACGTCTCTTTCAAGGGGCATTTAAACTGTCTTGTTAAGCTTCTGTGACCTGCACGTCTCTTCTAAGGGGCATTTAAACTGTCTTGTTAAGCTACTGCGACTTGCACGTCTCTTCCAAGGGGCATTTAAACCGTCTTGTTAAGATACTGTAACCTCCACCAATTTTCCAAGGGGCATATAAACCGTCTTGTTAAGCTACTGTGTCCTGCACGTCTCTTCCAAGGGGCATTTAAACTGTCTTGTTAAGCTACTGCGACCTGCACGTCTCTTCCAAGGGGCATTTAAACCGTCTTGATAATCTACTGTGACCTGCACGTCTCTTTCAAGGGGCATTTAAACTGTCTTGTTAAGCTTCTGTGACCTGCACGTCTCTTCTAAGGGGCATTTAAACTGTCTTGTTAAGCTACTGCGACTTGCACGTCTCTTCCAAGGGGCATTTAAACCGTCTTGTTAAGCTACTGTAACCTCCACCAATTATCCAAGGGGCATATAAACCGTCTTGTTAAGCTACTGTGACCTGCACGTTTCTTCCAAGGGGCATTTAAACAGTCTTGTTAAGCTACTGCGACCTGCACGTCTCTTCCAAGGGGCATTTAAACCATCATGTTAAGCTGCTGCGACCTGCGTGTCTCTTCCAAGGGGCATTGAAACCGTCTTGTTAAGCTACTGCGACCTCCTCCGCACTTCCAAGGGGCATTTAAACAGTTTTTTTAAGCTACTGCGACCTGCACGTCTCTTCCAAGTGGCATTTAAACCATCTTGTTAAGCTACTGCGACCTGCACGTCTCTTCCTAGGGGGATTTAAACCGACTTGTTAAGCTACTGCGACCTGCACGTCTCTTCCAAGGGGCATTTAAACAGTCTTGTTCAGCTACTGCGACCTGCTAGTCTATTTAAAGGGGCATTTAAACCGTCTTGTTAAGCTTCTGCGACCTCCACCGCTCTTCCAATGGACATTTAAAGCGTCTTGTTAAGCTATTGCGACCTGCACGGCTCTTCCAAGGGGCATTTAAACCGTATTGGTAAGCTACTGCGACCTGCAAGCCTATTCCAAGGGGCATTTAAACCCTCTTGTTAAGCTACTGCGACCTGCACGTCTCTACCTAGGGGGATTTAAACCGACTTGTTAAGCTACTGCGACCTGCACGTTTCTTCCAAGGGGCATTTAAACTGTCTTGTTAAGATACTGTAACCTCCACCAATTTTCCAAGGGGCATTTAAACCGTCTTGGTAAGCTAATGCGGCCTGCAAGCCTATTCCACGGGGCATTTAAACAGTCTTGTTAAGCTACTGCGACCTGCACGTCTCTTCCAAGGGGGATTTAAACCGTCTTGTTAAGCTACTGCGACCTGCACGTCTCTTCCAAGGGGCATTTAAACCGTCTCGTTAAGCTTCTGCGACCTGCTCGTCTCTTCCAAGGGGCATTTAAACCGTCTTGTTTAGCTACTGCGACCTGCACGTCTCTTCCAAGGGGCATTTAAACCGTCTTTTTAAGCTACTGCGACTTGCACGTCTCTTCCTTGGGGCATTTAAACCGTCTTGTTAAGCTACTGCGACCTGCACGTCTCTTCCAAGGGGCATTTAAACTGTCTTGTTAAGCTACTGCGACCTGCACGTCTCTTCCAAGGGGCATTTAAACCATCTTGTTAAGCTACTGCGACCTCCACGTCTGTTCCAAGGGTTATTTAAACGGTCTTGTTAAGCTGCTGCGACCTGCATGTCTCAACCAAGGGGCATTTAAACCGTCTTGTTAAGCTACTGCGACCTCCACAACACTTCCAATGGGCATTTAAACCGTCTTGTTAAGCTTCTGCCACCTGCACGTTTCTTCTAAGGGGCATTTAAACAGTCTTGTTAAGCTACTGCGCCTTGTACGTCTTTTTCAAGGGGCATTTAAACTGTCTTGTTAAGCTACTGCGACCTCCTCCGCTCTTCCAAGGGGCATTTACACCGTCTTGTTAAGCTACTGCGACTTGCACGTCTCTTCCAAGGGGCATTTAAACGGTCTTGTTAAGCTACTGTAACCTCCACCACTTTTCCAAGGGGTATTTAAACCGTCTTGTTAAGCTACTGCGACCTGCACGTCTCTTCCATGGGGCATTTAAACCGTCTTGTTAAGCTACTGCGACCTACACCGCTCTTCCATGGGGCATTTAAACCGTCTTGTTAAGCTACTGCTACCTGCATGTCTCTACCAAGGGACATTTAAAACGTCTTTTAAGCTACTGCGACCTGCACGTCTCTTCCAAGGGGCATTTAAACAGTCTTGTTAAGGTGCTGCGACCTGCATGTCCTTCCAAGGGGCATTTAAACTGTCTTGTTAAGCTACTGCGACCTCCACCGCTCTTCCAAGGGACATTTAAACTGTCTTGTTAAGCTACTGCGACCTGCAGTTCTCTTCCAAGGGACATTTAAATCGTCTTGGTAAGCTACTGCGGCCTGTAAGCCTCCTCCAAGGGACATTTAAACAGTCTTGTTAAGCTACTGCGACCTGCACGTCTCTTCCAAGGGGCATTTAACCTGTCTTGTTAAGCTACTGCGACCTCCACCGCTCTTCCAAGGGGCATTTAAACCATCTTGTTAAGCTACTGCAACCTGCACGCCTCTTCCAAGGGGCATTTAAGCTGTCTTATTAAGCAACTGCGACCAGCACGTCTCTTCTATGGGGCATTTAAACCGTCTTGTTATGCTACTGCGACTTTCACGTCTCTTCCAAGGGGCATTTAAATCGTCTTGTTAAGCTACTGTAACCTCCACCACTTTTCCAAGGGGCATTTAAACCGTCTTGTTAAGCTACTGCGACCAGCACGTCTCTTCCAAAGGGCATTTAAAACGCTTTGTTAAGCTACTGCGACCTGCATGTCTTTTCCAAGGTGCATTTAAACTGTCTTGTTAAGCTACTGCGACCTGCACGTCTCTTCCAAGGGGCATTAAAACTGTTTTGTTAAGCTACTGCGACCTCCACCGCTCTTCCAAGGGGCATTTAAACCATCTTGTTAAGCTACTGCGACCTGCACATCTCTTCAAAGGGGCATTTAAACCGTCTTATTAAGCTACTGCGACCTGCACCACTCTTCCAATGGGCATTTAAACAGTCTTTTCAAGCTACTACGACCTGCACGTCTCTTCCATGGGGCAATTAAACCCTGTTGGTAAGCTACTGCGACCTGCAAGCCTATTCCAAGGGGCATTTAAACCCTCTTGTTAAGCTGCTGCGACCTACACGCCTCTTCCAAGGGGGATTTAAAACGTCTTGTTAAGCTACTGCGACCTGCACGTCTCTTCCAAGGGGCATTTAAACCGTCTTGTTAAGCTACTGCGACCTGCACGTCTCTTCCAAGGTGCATTTAAACCGTCTTTTTAAGCTACTGCGACTTGCATGTCTCTTCCAAGGGGCATTTAAACTGTCTTGTTAAGCTACTGTAACCTCCACCACTTTTCCAAGGGGCATTTAAACTGTCTTGTTAGGCTACTGCGACCTGCATGTCTCTTCCAAGGGGCATTTAAACCATCTTGTTAAGCCACTGCTACCTGCACGTCTCTTCCAAGGGGCATTTAAACCATCTTGTTAAGCTGCTGCGACCTGCATGTCTCTTCCAAGGGGCATTTAAACCGTTTTGTTAAGCTACTGCGACATCCACCACCCTTCCAAGGGGCAATTAAACGGTCTTGTTAAGCTACTGCGACCTGCACGTCTCTTTCAAGGGGCATTTTAACTGTCTTCTTAAGCTACTGCGACCTACACCGCTCCTCCAAGGGGAATTTAAACCGTCTTTTTAAGCTACTACGACTTGCACGTCTCTTCCAAGGGGCATTTAAACCGTCTTGTTAAGCTACTGTAACCTCCACCACTTTTACAAGGGGCATTTAATCAGTCTTGTTAAGCTACTGCTACCTGCACGTCTCTTCCAAGGGGCATTTAAACAAACTTGTTAAGCTACTGCGACCTGCATGTCTCTTCCAAGGGGCATTTAAACCGTCTTGTTAAGCCACTGCAACCTGCATATCTCTTCCAAGGGGTATTTAAACCGTCTTGTTAAGCTACTGCAACCTCCACCGCTCTTCCAAGGGGCATTTAAACTGTCTTATTAAGCTACTGCGACCTCCAACGCTCTTCCAAGGGGCATTTCATCTGTCTTGTAAAGCTACTGTGATCTCCACCGCACTTCGAAGGGGCATTTAAACCATCTTGTTAAGCTACTGCGACCTGCACGTCTCTTTCAAGGGGCATTTAAAGCATCTTGTTAAGCTACTGCGACCTCCACCGCTCTTCCAAGGGGCATTTAAACCATCTTGTTAAGCTACTGCGACCTGCACGTCTCTTCCAAGTGGCATTTAAACCGTCTTGTTAAGCTACTGCGACCTGCACGTCTCTTCCAAGGGGCATTTAAACTGTCTTGTTAAGCTACTGCGACCTCCACCTCTCTTCCAAGGGGCATTTAAACCGTCTTATTAAGCTACTGCGAACTGCATGTCTCTTCCAAGGGGCATTTAAACCGTCTTGTTAAGCTACTGCGACCTGCAAGCCTATTCCAAGGGGCATTTAAACCCTCTTGTTAAGCTGCTGCGACCTGCACGTCTCTTCCAAGGGGGATTTAAGCCATCTTGTTAAGCTGCTGCGACCTGCATGTCTCTACCAAGGGACATTTAACACGTCTTTTAAGCTACTGCGACCTGCACGTTTCTTCCAAGGGATATTTAAACAGTCTTGTTAAGATGCTGCGACCTGCATGTCTCTTCCAAGGGGCATTTAAACTGTCTTGTTAAGCTACTGCGACCTCCACCGCTCTTCCAAGGGGCATATAAACTGTCTTGTTAAGCTACTGCAAGCTGCACTTCTCTTCCAAGGGACATTTAAATCATCTTGGTAAGCTACTGCGACCTGCAAGCCTCTTCCAATGGGCATTTAAACCCTCTTGTTAAGCTACTGCGAACTGCATGTCTCTTCCAAGGGGCATTTAAACTGTCTTTTTAAGCTACTGCGACCTCCACCGCTCTTCCAAGGGGCATTTAAACCATCTTGTTAAGCAACTGCGACCTGCACGTCTCTTTCAAGGGGCATTTAAACCGTCTTGGTAAGCTACTGCGACATGCAAGCCTCTTCCAAGGGGCATTTAAACCGTCTTTATAAGCTGCTGCGAACTGCATGTCTCTTCCAAGGGGCATTTAAACCATCTTGTTAAGCTACTGCGACCTACAACGCTCTTCCAAGGGGCATTTAAACCATCTTGTTAAGCTACTGCGACCTGCACGTCTCTTCCAAGGTGCATTTAAACCGTCTTGTTAAGCTACTGCGACCTGCACGTCTCTTCCAAGGGGCATTTAAACTGTCTTGTTAAGCTACTGCGACCTCCACCGCTCTTCCAAGGGGCATTTAAACCATCTTGTTAAGCTACTGCGACCTGCACGTCTCTTCCAAGGGGGATTTAAACTGTCTTGTTAAGCTACTGCGACCTCCACGTCTCTTCCAAGGGGCATTTAAACCGTCTTGTTAAGCTACTGCGACCTGCTCGTCTCTTCCAAGGAGCATTTAAACTGTCTTGTTAAGCTACTGCTACTTGCACGTCTCTTCCAAGGCGCATTTAAACCGTCTTTTTAAGCTACTGCGACTTGCACGTCTCTTCCAAGGGTCATTTAAACCGTCTTGTTAAGCTGCTGCGACCTGCACGTCTCTTCCATGGGGCATTTAAACCGTCTTGTTAAGCTACTGCGAACTTCATGTCTCTAGCAAGGGACATTTAAACCGTCTTGTTAAGCTACTGCGACCTGCACGTCTCTTCCAAGGGGCATTTAAACAATCTTGTTAAGTTGCTGTGACCTGCATGTCTCTTCCAAGGGGCATTTAAACTGTCTTATTAAGCTACTGCAACCTCCACCGCTCTTCCAAGGGGCATTTCAACTGTCTTGTTAAGCTACTGCGACCTGCACGTCTCTTCCAAGGGGCATTTAAATCGTCTTGGTAAGCTACTGCTTCCTGCAAGCCTCTTCCAAGGGGCATTTAAACCATCTTGTTAAGCTACTGCGGCCTGCACGTCTCTTCCAAGGGGCATTTAAACAGTCTTGTTAAGCTACTGCGACCTGCACGTCTTTTCCAACAGGCATTTACACCGTCTTGTTAAGCTACTGCGACTTGCACGTCCCTTCCAAGGGGCATTTAAACGGTCTTGTTAAGATACTGTAACCTCCACCAGTTTTCCAAGGGGCATTTAAACCGTCTTGTTAAGCTACTGCGACCTGTACGTCTCTTCCATGGGGCATTTAAAACGTCTTTTAAGCTACTGCGACCTGCACGTCTCTTCCAAGGGGTATTTAAACAGTCTTGGTAAGGTGCTGCGACCTGCGTGTCCTTCCAAGGGGCATTTAAACTGTCTTGTTAAGCTACTGTGACCTCCACCGCTCTTCCAAGGGGCATTTAAACTGTCTTATTAAGCTACTGCGACCTGCAGGTCTCTTCCAAGGGATATTTAAATCGTCTTGGTAAGCTACTGCGGCCTGCTAGCCTCTTCCAAGGGGCATTTAAACAGTCTTGTTAAGCTACTGCAACCTGCACGTCTCTTCCAAGGGGCCTTTAACATGTCTTGTTAAGCTACTGCGACCTCCACCGCTCTTCCAAGGGGCATTTATACCATCTTGTTAAGCTACTGCAACCTGCACGTCTCTTCCAAGGGGCATTTAAGCTGTCTTATTAAGCTACTGCGACCTGCACCACTCTTCTAAGGGGCATTTAAACTGTCTTGTTATGCTACTGCGACTTTCACGTCTCTTCCAAGGGGCATTTAAATCGTCTTGTTAAGCTACTGTAACCTCCACCACTTTTCCAAGGGGCATTTAAACCGTCTTGTTAAGCTACTGCGACCAGCACGTCTCTTCCAAAGGGTATTTAAAATGCTTTGTTAAGCTACTGCGACCTGCATGTCTTTTCCAAGGGGACATTTATACGGTCTTGATAAGCTGCTGCGGCCTGCATGTCTCTTCCAAGGGGCATTTAAACCGTCTTGTTAAGC
Source organism: Phyllobates terribilis (assembly GCF_046119375.1). Lineage (NCBI taxonomy): Eukaryota > Metazoa > Chordata > Amphibia > Anura > Dendrobatidae > Phyllobates > Phyllobates terribilis. The sequence continues at coordinate 1,396,104 of NW_027362964.1, forward strand.
TATTGCGACCTCCACCGCACTTCCAAGTGGCATTTAAACCATCTTGTTAAGCTACTGCGACCTGCACGTCTCTTCCAAGGGGCATTTAAACCATCTTGTTAAGCTTCTGCGACCTGCACGTCTCTTCTAAGGGGCATTTAAACAGTCTTGTTAAGCTTCTGCGACTTTCACTTCACTTCCAAGGGGCATTTAAACCGTCTTGTTAATCTACTGCAACCTCCAACACTTTTCCAAGTGGCATTTAAACCGTCTTGTGAAGCTACTGCGACCTCCACCACACTTCCAAGGGGCATTTAAACCGTCTTGTTAAGCTACTGCGACCATTACGTCTCTTCCAGGGGGCATTTAAAGCGTCTTGTTATGCTAATGCGACCTCCACCGCACTTCTAAGGGGCATTTAAACCGTCTTGTTAAGCTACTTCGACCTCCACCTCTCTTCCAAGGGGTATTTAAACCATCTTGTTAAGCTACTGCGACCTGCACGTCTCTTCCAAGGCGCATTTAAACCGTCTTTTTAAGCTACTGCGACCTGTACGTCTCTTCCAAGGGGCATTTAAACCGTCTTGTTAAGCTACTGCGACCTCCACCGCACTTCCAAGGGGCATTTAAACCGTCTTGTTAAGCTACTTCCACCTCCACCTCTCTTCCAAGGGGCATTTAAACCATCTTGTTAAGCTACTGCGACTTGCACGTCTCTTCCAACGGGCAATTAAATCGTCTTGTTAAGCCACTGTAACCTCCACCACTTTTCCAAGGGGCATATAAACCATCTTGTTAAGCTACTGCGACATGCACGTCTCTTCCAAGGGGCATTTAAACTGTCTTGTTAAGCTTCTGTGAACTGCACGTCTCTTCCAAGGGGCATTTAAACTGTCTTGTTAAGCTTTTGTGACCTGCACGTCTCTTCCAAGGGGCATTTAAACTGTCTTGTTAAGCTACTGTGACCTGCACGTCTCTTTCAAGGGATATTTAAACTGTCTTGTTAAGCTTCTGTGACCTGCACGTCTCTTCTAAGGGGCATTTAAACTGTCTTGTTAAGCTACAGCGACTTGCACGTCTCTTCCAAGGGGCAATTAAACCGTCTTGTTAAGCTACTGTAACCTCCACCACTTTTCCAAGGGGCATATAAACCGTCTTGTTAAGCTACTGTGACCTGCACGTCTCTTCCAAGGGGCTTTTAATACGCTTTGTTAAGCTACTGCGACGTGCATGTCTCTTGCAAGGGATTTAAACCGTCTTGTTAAGCTACTGCGACCTGCACGTCTCTTCCAAGGGGCATTTAAACCATCTTGTTAAGCTGCTGCGACCTGCGTGTCTCTTCCAACGGGCATTTAAACCGTCTTGTTAAGCTACTGCGACCTCCTCCGCACTTCCAAGGGGCATTTAAACTGTCTTTTTAAGCTACTGCGACCTGCACGTCTCTTCCAAGGGGCATTTAAACTGTCTTGTTTATCTACTGCGTCCTCCACATATCTTCCAAGGGGCATTTAAACCGTCTTATTAAGCTACTGCGACCTGCACGTCTCTTCCAAGGGGCATTTAAACCGTCTTGTTAAGCTTCTGCGACCTCCACCGCTCTTCCAATGGACATTTAAACCATCTTGTTAAGCTACTGCGACCTGCACGGCTCTTCCAAGGGGCATTTAAACCGTATTGGTAAGCTACTGCGACCTGCAAGCCTATTCCAAGGGGCATTTAAACCCTCTTGTTAAGCTACTGCGACCTGCACGTCTCTTCCTATGGGGATTTAAACCGACTTGTTAAGCTTTTGCGTCCTGCACGTCTCTTCCAAGGGGCATTTAAACAGTCTTGTTAAACTTCTGCGACCTGCACGTCTCTTCCAAGGGGCATTTAAACTGTCTTTTTAAGATACTGTAACCTCCACCACTTTTCCAAGGGGCATTTAAACCGTCTTGGTAAGCTAATTCGGCCTGCAAGCCTATTCCAAGGGGCATTTAAACACTCTTGTTAACTACTGCGACCTGCACGTCTCTTCCAAGGGGGATTAAAACCGTCTTGTTAAGCTACTGCGACCTGCACGTCTCTTCCGAGAGGCATTTAAACCGTCTTGTTAAGCTACTGCGACCTGCTCGTCTCTTCAAAGGGGCATTTAAACCATCTTGTTAAGCTACTGCGACCTGCACGTCTCTTCCAAGGGGCATTTAAACCGTCTTGTTAAGCTACTGCGACCTGCATGTTTCTTCCAAGTGGCATTTAAACTGTCTTGTTAAGCTACTGCGACCTCCACCGCTCTTCCAAGGGGCATTTAAACTGTCTTGTTTAGCTTCTGCCACCTGCACGTCTCTTCCAAGGGGCATTTAAACAGTCTTGTTAAGCTACTGCGACTTGCACGCCTCTTCCAAGGAGCATTTAAACCGTCTTCTTAAGCTACTGTAAATTCCACCACTTTTCCAAGGGGCATTTAAACCATCTTATTAAGCTACTGCGACCTGCATGTCTCTTCCAAGGGGCATTTAAACAGTCTTGTTAAGCTACTGCGACCTCCACGTCTCTTCCAAGGGGCATTTAAACCATCTTGTTAAGCTACTGCGACCTGCACATCCCTTCCAAGGGGCATTTAAACCGTCTTATTAAGCTACTGCGACCTGCACCACTCTTCCAATGGGCATTTAAACCGTCTTGTTAAGCTACTGCGATCTGCACGTTTCTTCCAAGGGGCAATTAAACCGTCTTGGTAAGCTACTGCGACCTGCAAGCCTATTCCAAGGGGCATTTAAACCCTCTTGTTAAGCTGCTGTGATCTGCACGTCTCTTCCAAGGGGGATTTAAACCGTCTTGTTATCATACTGCGACCTGCACGTTTCTTCCAAGGGGCATTTAAACCGTCTTGTTAAGCTACGGCGACCTGCTCATCTGTTCCAAGGGGCATTTAAACTGTCTTGTTAAGCTACTGTAACCTCCACCACTTTTCCAAGGGGCATTTAAACTGTCTTGTTAAGCTACTGCGACCTGCATGTCTCTTCCAAGGGGCATTTAAACCATCTTCTTAAGCCACTGCTACCTGCACGTCTCTTCCAAGGGGCATTTAAACCATCTTGTTAAGCTGCTGCGACCTGCAAGTCTCTACCAAGGGGCATTGAAACCGTCTTGTTAAGCTACTGCGACATCCATCGCACTTCCAAGGGGCATTTAAATGGTCTTGTTAAGCCACTCCGACCTGCACGTCTCTTTCAAGGGGCATTTAAACTGTCTTTTTAAGCTACTGCGACCTCCACCTCTCTTCCAAGGGTCATTTAAACCGTCTTGTTAAGCTACTACGACTTGCACGTCACTTCCAAGGGGCATTTAAACCGTCTTGTTAAGCTACTGTAACCTCCACCACTTTTACAAGGGGCATTTAAACAGTCTTGTTAAGCTACTGCTACCTGCACGTCTCTTCCAAGGGGCATTTAAATCAACTTGTTAAGCTACTGCGACCTGCACGTCTCTTCCAAGGGGCATTTAAACCGTCTTTTTAAGCTGCTGCGAACTGCATGTCTCTTCCAAGGGGCATTTAAACCATCTTGTTAAGCTACTGCGATCTCCACCGCTCTTCCAAGGGGCATTTAAACCATCTTGTTAAGCTACTGCGACCTGCACGTCTCTTCCAAGGGGCACTTAAACCGTCTTGGTAAGCTACTGCGACCTGCAAGCCTCTTCCAAGGGGCATTTAAACCGTCTTTTTAAGCTGCTGCGAACTGCATGTCTCTTCCAAGGGGCATTTAAACCATCTTTTTAAGCTACTGCGACCTCCACCGCTCTTACAAGGAGCATTTAAACCATCTTGTTATGCTACTGCGACCTTCACGTCTCTTCCAAGGGGCATTTAAACCATCTTGTTAAGCTACTGCGACCTGCACGTCTCTTCCAAGGGGCATTTAAACTGTCTTGTTAAGCTACTGCAACCTGCACGTCTCTTCCAAGGGGCATTTAAACCGTCTTGTTAAGCTAATGTGACCTGCTCGTCTTTCCCAAGGGTCATTTAAACCGTTTTTAAGCTACTGCGACTGGCACGTCTCTTCCGTGGGGCATTTAAACCGTCTTGTTAAGCTACTGCGACCTGCATGTCTCTACCAAGGGACATTTAAACCGTCTTGTTAAGCTATTGCGACCTGCACGTCTCTTCCAAGGGGCATTTAAACAATCTTGTTAAGAGGCTGTTAACTGCATGTCTCTTCCAAGGGGCATTTAAACTGTCTTATTAAGCTACTGCGACCTCCACCGCACTTCGAAGGGGCATTTAAACCGTCTTGTTAAGCTACTGCGACCTGCACGTCTCCTTCAAGGGGCATTTAAACCGTCTTGTTAAGCTACTGCGACCTCCACCGCTCATCCTAGGGGCATTGAAACCGTCTTGTTAAGCTACTGCGCCCTGCACATCTCTTCCAAGTGGCATTTTAACCGTCTTGTTAAGCTACTGCGATCTGCACGTCTCTTCCAAGGGGCATTTAAACCGTCTTGCTAAGCTACTGCGACCTGCTCTTCTATTCCAAGGGGCATTTAAACCGTCTTGTTAAGCTACTGCGACCTGCACGTCTCTTGCAAGGCGCATTTAAACTGTCTTTTTAAGCTACTGCGACTTGCATGTCTGTTCCAAGGGGCATTTAAATTGTCTTGTTAAGCTAATGTAACCTCCACCACTTTTCCAAGGGGCATTTAAACTGTCTTGTTAAGCTACTGCGACCTGCATGTCTCTTCCAAGGAGCATTTAAACCATCTTGTTAAGCCACTGCTACCTGCACGTCTCTTCCAAGGGGCATTTAAACCATCTTGTTAAGTTGCTGCGACCTGCATGTCTCTTCCAAGGGGCATTTAAACCGTCTTGTTAAGCTACTGCGACATCCACCGCACTTCCAAGGGGCATTTAAACGGTCTTGTTAAGCTACTGCGACCTGCACCTCTCTTTCAAGGGGCATTTAAACTGTCTTATTAAGCTACTGCGACCTGCACCTCTGTTCCAAGGGGCATTTAAACCATCTTGTTAAGCTACTGCGACCTGCACGTCTCTTCCAAGGGGCATTTAAACCGTCTTGTTAAGCTACTGCGACCTGCACGTCTCTTCCAAGTGGCATTTAAACCGTCTTGTTCAGCTACTGCGACCTGCACGTCTCTTCCATGGGGCATTTAAACTGTCTTGTTAAGCTACTGCGACCTCCACCTCTCTTCCAAGGGGCATTTAAACCGTCTTATTAAGCTACTGCGACCTGCACATCTCTTCCAAGGGGCATTTAAACCGTCTTATTAAGCTACTGCGAACTGCATGTCTCTTCCAAGGGGCATTGAAACTGTCTTGTTAAGCTACTGCGACCTCCACCACTCTTCCAAGGGGCATTTAAACCGTCTTGTTAAGCTACTGCGCCCTGCACGTCTCTTCCAAGTGGCATTTCAACCGTCTTGTTCAGCTACTGCGACCTGCACGTCTCTTCCAAGGGGCATTTAAACTGTCTTGTTAAGCTACTGCGACCTCCACCTCTCTTCCAAGGGGCATTTAAACCGTCTTATTAAGCTACTGCGACCTGCACATCTCTTCCAAGGGGCATTTAAACCATCTTATTAAGCTACTGCGAACTGCATGTCTCTTCCAAGGGGCATTTAAACAGTCCTGTTAAGCTACTGCGACCTGCAAGCCTCTTCCAAGGGGCATTTAAACCGTCTTGGTAATCTACTGCGACCTGCAAGCCTATTCCAAGGGGCATTTAAACCCTCTTGTTAAGCTGCTGCGACCTGCACGTCTCTTCCAAAGGGGATTTAAGCCATCTTGTTAAGCTACTGCGACCTGCATGTCTCTACCAAGGGACATTTAAAACGTCTTTTAAGCTACTGCGACCTGCACGTCTCTTCCAAGGGATATTTAAACTGTCTTGTTAAGCTACTGCGACCTCCACCGCTCTTCCAAGGGGCATTTAAAATGTCTTGTTAAGCTACTGCGAGCTGCACGTCTCTTCCAAGGGACATTTAAGTCGTCTTGGTAAGCTACTGCGACCTGCAAGACTCTCCCAAGTGGCATTTAAACTGTCTTGTTAAGCTACTGCGACCTGCACGTCTCTTCCAAGGGGCATTTAAATCGTCTTGGTAAGCTACTGCGACCTGCAAGCCACTTCCAAGGGGCATTTAAACCCTCTTGTTAAGCTACTGCGACCTGCATGTCTCTTCCAAGGGGCATTTAAACTGTCTTTTTAAGCTACTGCGACCTCCACCGCTCTTCCAAGGGGCATTTAAACCATCTTGTTAAGCTACTGCGACCTGCACGTCTCTTCCAAGGGGCATTTAAACCGTCTTGGTAAGCTACTGCGACCTGGAAGCCTCTTCCAAGGGGCATTTAAACCGTCTTTATAAGCTGCTACGAACTGCATGTCTCTTCCAAGGGGCATTTAAACCATCTTGTTAAGCTACTGCGACCTCCACCGCTCTTCCAAGGGGAATTTAAACCATCTTGTTAAGCTACTGCGACCTGCACGTCTCTTCCAAGGGGCATTTAAACGGTCTTGTTAAGCTACTGCGACCTGTACGTCTCTTACAAGGGGCATTTAAACTGTCTTGTTAAGCTACTGCGACCTCCACCGCTCTTCCAAGGGGCATTTAAACCATCTTGTTAAGCTACTGCGACCTCCACGTCTCTTCCAAGGGGCATTTAAACCGTCTTGTTAAGCTACTGCGACCTGCTCGTCTCTTCCAAGGAGCATTTAAACTGTCTTGTTAAGCTACTGGGACTTGCACGTCTCTTCCAAGGCGCATTTAAACCGTCTTTTTAAGCTTCTGCGACTTGCACGTCTCTTCCAAGGGTCATTTAAACCGTCTTGTTAAGCTACTGCGACCTGCACGTCTCTTCCATGGGGCATTTAAACCGTCTTGTTAAGCTAATGCGACCTCCACCCCTCTTCCAAGGGGCATTTCAACAGTCTTGTTAAGCTACTGCGACCTGCACGTCTCTTCCAAGGGGCATTTAAATCATCTTGGTAAGCTACTGATTCCTGCAAGCCTCTTCCAAGGGGCATTTAAACCATATTGTTAAGCTACTGCAGCCTGCATGTCTCTTCCAAGGGGCATTTAAACCGTCTTGTTAAGCTACTGCGACCTGAACGTCTTTTCCAAGGGGCATTTACACCGTCTTGTTAAGCTACTGCGACTTGCCTGTCTCTACCAAGGGGCATTTAAACGGTCTTGTTAAGCTACTGTAACCTCCACCACTTTTCCAAGGGGCATTTAAACCGTCTTGTTGAGCTACTGCGACCTGCACGTCTCTTCCAAGGGGCATTTAAACCGTCTTGTTAAGCTACTGCGACCTGCATGTCTCTACCAAGGGACATTTAAAACGTCTTTTAAGCTACTGCGACCTGCACATCTCTTCCAAGGGGTATTTAAACAGTCTTGTTAAGGTGTTGCGACCTGCATGTCCTTCCAAGGGGCATTTAAACTGTCTTGTTAAGCTACTGCGACCTCCACCGCTCTTCCAAGGGGCATTTAAACTGTCTTGTTAAGCTACTGCGACCTGCAGGTCTCTTCCAAGGGTCATTTAAATCGTCTTGGTAAGCTACTGCGGCCTGCAAGCCTCTTCCAAGGGGCATTTAAACAGTCTTGTTAAGCTACTGCGACCTCCACCGCTCTTCCAAGGGGCATTTAAACCATCTTGTTAAGCTACTGCGACCTGCACGTCACTTCCAAGGGGTATTTATGCTGTCTTATTAAGCTACTGCGACCTGCACCTCTCTTCTAAGGGGCATTTAAACCGTATTGTTATGCTACTGCGACTTTCACGTCTCTTCCAAGGGGCATTTAAATTGTCTTGTTAAGCTACTGTAACCTCCACCACTTTTTCAAGGGGCATTTAAACCGTCTTGTTAAGCTACTGCGACCAGCACGTCTCTTCCAAAGGGCATTTAAAACGCTTTGTTAAGCTACTGCGACCTGCATGTCTTTTCCAAGGTGCATTTAAATCGTCTTGTTAAGCTACTGCGACCTGCACGTCTCTTCCAAGGGGCATTTATACGGTCTTGTTAAGCTGCTGCGTCCTGCATGTCTCTTCCAAGGGGCATTTAAACCATCTTGTTAAGCTACTGCGACCTGCACGTCTCTTCCAAGTGGCATTTAAACCATTTTGTTAAGCTTCTGCGACCTGCACGTCTCTTCTAAGGGGCATTTAAACAGTCTTGTTAATCTACTGTAACCTCCACCACTTTTCCAAGGGGCATTTAAACCGTCTTGTTAAGCTACTGCGACCTGCACATCTCTTCCAAGGGGCATTTTAACGGTCTTGTTAAGCTGCTGCGACCTGCATGTTTCTTCCAAGGGGCATTTAAACCGTCTTGTTAAGCTACTGCGACCAGCACGTCTCTTCCAAAGGGCATTTAAAACGCTTTGTTAAGCTACTGCGACCTGCATGTCTTTTCCAAGGTGCATTTAAATCGTCTTGTTAAGCTACTGCGACCTGCACGTCTCTTCCAAGGGGCATTTATACGGTCTTGTTAAGCTGCTGCGGCCTGCATGTCTCTTCCAAGGGGCATTTAAACCATCTAGTTAAGCTACTGCGACCTGCACGTCTCTTCCAAGTGGCATTTAAACCATTTTGTTAAGCTTCTGCGACCTGCACGTCTCTTCTAAGGGGCATTTAAACAGTCTTGTTAATCTACTGTAACCTCCACCACTTTTCCAAGGGGCATTTAAACCGTCTTGTTAAGCTACTGCGACCTGCACATCTCTTCCAAGGGGCATTTTAACGGTCTTGTTAAGCTGCTGCGACCTGCATGTTTCTTCCAAGGGGCATTTAAACCGTCTTGTTAAGCTACTGCGACCATCACGTCTCTTCCAAGGGGCATTTAAACTGTCTTGTTAAGCTACTGCGACCTCCACCGCTCTTCCAAGTGGCATTTAAACCATCTTATTAAGCTACTGTGACCTGCACGTCTCTTTCAAGGGGCATTTAAACTGTCTTGTTAAGCCTCTGTGACCTTCACGTCTCTTCTAAGGGGCATTTAAACTGTCTTGTTAAGCTACTGCGACTTGCACGTCTCTTCCAAGGGGCATTTAAACCGTCTTGTTAAGCTACTGTAACCTCCACCAATTTTCCAAGGGGCATATAAACCGTCTTGTTAAGCTACTGTGACCTGCACGTCTCTTCCAAGGGGCTTTTAAAACGCTTTGTTAAGCTACTGCGACCTGCATGTCTCTTCCAAGGGGCATTTAAACCGTCTTGTTAAGCTACTGCGACCTGCACGTCTCTTCCAAGGGGCATTTAAACCATCATGTTAAGCTGCTGCGACCTGCGTGTCTCTTCCAAGGGGCATTGAAACCGTCTTGTTAAGCTACTGCGACCTCCTCCGCACTTCCAAGGGGCATTTAAACCGTCTTGTTAAGCTACTGCGACCTGCACGTCTCTTCCAAGTGGCATTTAAACCATCTTGTTAAGCTACTGCGACATGCACGTCTCTTCCAAGGGGCATTTAAACTGTTTTGTTTCTCTACTGCGACCTCCACCTATCTTCCAAGGGGCATTTAAACCGTCTTATTAAGCTACTGCGACCTGCACATCTCTTCCAAGGGGCATTTAAACAGTCTTGTTAAGCTTCTGTGACCTGCACGTCTCTTCTAAGGGGCATTTAAACCGTCTTGCTAAGCTACTGCGACTTGCACGTCTCTTCCAAGGGGCATTTAAACCGTCTTGTTAAGCTACTGTAACCTCCACCAATTTTCCAAGGGGCATATAAACCGTCTTGTTAAGCTACTGCAAAGTGCACATCTCTTCCAAGGGGCATTTAAACCGTCTTGTTAAGCTACTGCGACCTTCACGTCTCTTCCAAGGGGCATTTAAACTGTCTTGTTAAGCTACTGCGACGTCCACCGCTCTTCCAAGGGGCATTTAAACCGTCTTGTTAAGCTACTGCGACCTGCACGTCTCTTCCAAGGGTCATTTAAACCATCTTGGTAATCTACTGCGACCTGCAAGCCTATTCCAAGGGGCATTTAAACCCTCTTGTTAAGTTTCTGTGACCTGCACGTCTCTTCCAAGGGGCATTTAAACCGTCTTATTAAGCCACTGCGACCTGCACGTCTCTTCCAAGGGGCATTTAAACCGTCTTGTTAAGCTGCTGCGACCTGCATGTCTCTTCCAAGGGGCATTTAAATCATCATGTTAAGCTACTGCGACCTCCATCGCATTTCCAAGTTGCATTTAAACCGTCTTGTTAAGCTACTGCGACCTGCACGTCTCTTTCAAGGGGCATTTAAACCGTCTTGTTAAGCTACTGCGACCTCCACCGCTCATCCAAGGGGCATTGAAACCGTCTTGTTAAGCTACTGCGCCCTGCACGTCTCTTCCAAGTGGCATTTTAACCGTCTTGTTAAGCTACTGCGATCTGCACGTCTCTTCCAAGGGGCATTTAAACCGTCTTGCTGAGCTACTGCGACCTGTTCTTCTATTCCAAGGGGCATTTAAACCGTCTTGTTAAGCTACTGCGACCTGCACGTCTCTTGGAAGGTGCATTTAAACTGTCTTTTTAAGCTACTGCGACTTGCATGTCTGTTCCAAGGGGCATTTAAATTGTCTTGTTAAGCTAATGTAACCTCCACCACTTTTCCAAGGGGCATTTAAACTGTCTTGTTAAGCTACTGCGACCTGCATGTCTCTTCCAAGGAGCATTTAAACCATCTTGTTAAGTCACTGCTACCTGCACGTCTCTTCCAAGGGGCATTTAAACCATCTTGTTAAGTTGCTGCGACCTGCATGTCTCTTCCAAGGGGCATTTAAACTGTCTTGTTAAGCTACTGCGACATCCACCGCACTTCCAAGGGGCATTTAAACGGTCTTGTGAAGCTACTGCGACCTGCACCTCTCTTTCAAGGGGCATTTAAACTGACTTATTAAGCTACTGCGACCTGCACCTCTGTTCCAAGGGGCATTTAAACCATCTTGTTAAACTACTGCGACCTGCACGTCTCTTCCAAGGGGCATTTAAACCGTCTTGTTAAGCTACTGCGACCTGCACGTCTCTTCCAAGTGGCATTTAAACCGTCTTGTTCAGCTACTGCGCCCTGCACGTCTCTTCCAAGGGGCATTTAAACTGTCTTGTTAAGCTACTGCGACCTCCACCTCTCTTCCAAGGGGCATTTAAACCGTCTTATTAAGCTACTGCGACCTGCACATCTCTTCCAAGGGGCATTTAAACCGTCTTATTAAGCTACTGCGAACTGCATGTCTCTTCCAAGGGGCATTGAAACTGTCTTGTTAAGCTACTGCGACCTCCACCACTCTTCCAAGGGGCATTTAAACCGTCTTGTTAAGCTACTGCGCCCTGCACGTCTCTTCCAAGTGGCATTTAAACCGTCTTGTTCAGCTACTGCGACCTGCACGTCTCTTCCAAGGGGCATTTAAACTGTCTTGTTAAGCTACTGCAACCTCCACCTCTCTTCCAAGGGGCATTTAAACCGTCTTATTAAGCTACTGCGACCTGCACATCTCTTCCAAGGGGCATTTAAACCATCTTATTAAGCTACTGCGAACTGCATGTCTCTTCCAAGGGGCATTTAAACAGTCTTGTTAAGCTACTGCGACCTGCAAGCCTCTTCCAAGGGGCATTTAAACCGTCTTGGTAATCTAATGCGACCTGCAAGCCTATTCCAAGGGGCATTTAAACCCTCTTGTTAAGCTGCTGCGACCTGCACGTCTCTTCCAAGGGGGATTTAAGCCATCTTGTTAAGCTACTGCGACCTGCATGTCTCTACCAAGGGACATTTAAAACGTCTTTTAAGCTACTGCGACCTGCACGTCTCTTCCAAGGGATATTTAAACTGTCTTGTTAAGCTACTGCGACCTCCACCGCTCTTCCAAGGGGCATTTAAACTGTCTTGTTAAGCTACTGCGAGCTGCACGTCTCTTCCAAGGGACATTTAAGTCGTCTTGGTAAGCTACTGCGACCTGCAAGCCTCTCCCAAGGGGCATTTAAACTGTCTTGTTAAGCTACTGCGACCTGCACGTCTCTTCCAAGGGGCATTTAAATCGTCTTGGTAAGCTACTGCGACCTGCAAGCCACTTCCAAGGGGCATTTAAACCCTCTTGTTAAGCTACTGCGACCTGCATGTCTCTTCCAAGGGGCATTTAAACTGTATTTTTAAGCTACTGCGACCTCCACCGCTCTTCCAAGGGGCATTTAAACCATCTTGTTAAGCTACTGCGACCTGCACGTCTCTTCCAAGGGGCATTTAAACCGTCTTGGTAAGCTACTGCGACCTGCAAGCCTCTTCCAAGGGGCATTTAAACCGTCTTTATAAGCTGCTACGAACTGCATGTCTCTTCCAAGGGGCATTTAAACCATCTTGTTAAGCTACTGCGACCTCCAACGCTCTTCCAAGGGGAATTTAAACCATCTTGTTAAGCTACTGCGACCTGCACGTCTCTTCCAAGGGGCATTTAAACGGTCTTGTTAAGCTACTGCGACCTGTACGTCTCTTACAAGGGGCATTTAAACTGTCTTGTTAAGCTACTGCGACCTCCACCGCTCTTCCAAGGGGCATTTAAACCATCTTGTTAAGCTACTGCGACCTCCACGTCTCTTCCAAGGGGCATTTAAACCTTCTTGTTAAGCTACTGCGACCTGCTCGTCTCTTCCAAGGAGCATTTAAACTGTCTTGTTAAGCTACTGCGACTTGCACGTCTCTTCCAAGGCGCATTTAAACCGTCTTTTTAAGCTTCTGCGACTTGCACGTCTCTTCCAAGGGTCATTTAAACCGTCTTGTTAAGCTACTGCGACCTGCACGTCTCTTCCATGGGGCATTTAAACCGTCTTGTTAAGCTAATGCGACCTCCACCCCTCCTCCAAGGGGCATTTCAACTGTCTTGTTAAGCTACTGCGACCTGCACGTCTCTTCCAAGGGGCATTTTAATCGCCTTGGTAAGCTACTGATTCCTGCAAGCCTCTTCCAAGGGGCATTTAAACCATCTTGTTAAGCTACTGCAGACTGCATGTCTCTTCCAAGGGGCATTTAAACCGTCTTGTTAAGCTACTGCGACCTGCACGTCTTTTCCAAGGGGCATTTACACCGTCTTGTTAAGCTACTGCGACTTGCCTGTCTCTACCAAAGGGCATTTAAACGGTCTTGTTAAGCTACTGTAACCTCCACCACTTTTCCAAGGGGCATTTAAACCGTCTTGTTGAGCTACTGCGACCTGCACGTCTCTTCCAAGGGGCATTTAAACCGTCTTGTTAAGCTACTGCGACCTGCATGTCTCTACCAATTGACATTTAAAACGTCTTTTAAGCTTCTGCGACCTGCACGTCTCTTCCAAGGGGTATTTAAACAGTCTTGTTAAGGTGCTGCGACCTGCATGTCCTTCCAAGGGGCATTTAAACCGTCTTGTTAAGCTACTGTAACCTCCACTCATTTTCCAAGGGGCATATAAACCGTCTTGTTAACCTACTGTGACCTGCACATCTCTTCCAAGGGGCTTTTAAAATGCTTTGTTAAGCTACTGCGACCTGCATGTCTCTTCCAAGGGGCATTTAAACCGTCTTGTTAAGCTACTGCGACCTGCACGTCTCTTCCAAGGGGCATTTAAACCATCATGTTAAGCTGCTGCGACCTGCGTGTCTCTTCCAAGGGGCATTGAAACCGTCTTGTTAAGCTACTGCGACCTCCTCCGCACTTCCAAGGGGCATTTAAACCGTCTTGTTAAGCTACTGCGACCTGCACGTCTCTTCCAAGTGGCATTTAAACCATCTTGTTAAGCTACTGCGACATGCACGTCTCTTCCAAGGGGCATTTAAACTGTTTTGTTTTTCTACTGCGACCTCCACCTATCTTCTAAGGGGCATTTAAACCGTCTTATTAAGCTACTGCGACCTGCACATCTCTTCCAAGGGGCATTTAAACAGTCTTGTTAAGCTTCTGTGGCCTGCATGTCTCTTCTAAGGGGCATTTAAACCGTCTTGCTAAGCTACTGCGACTTGCACGTCTCTTCCAAGGGGCATTTAAACCGTGTTGTTAAGCTACTGTAACCTCCACCAATTTTCCAAGGGGCATATAAACCGTCTTGTTAAGCTACTGCGACCTGCACATCTCTTCCAAGGGGCTTTTAAACAGTCTTGTTAAGCTACTGCGACCTTCACGTCTCTTCCAAGGGGCATTTAAACTGTCTTGTTAAGCTACTGCGACGTCCACCGCTCTTCCAAGGGGCATTTAAACCGTCTTGTTAAGCTACTGCGACCTGCACGTCTCTTCCAACTGGCATTTAAACCATCTTGGTAAGCTACTGCGACCTGCAAGCCTATTCCAAGGGGCATTTAAACCCTCTTGTTAAGTTTCTGTGACCTGCACGTCTCTTCCAAGGGGCATTTAAACCGTCTTATTAAGCCACTGCGACCTGCACGTCTCTTCCAAGGGGCATTTAAACCATCTTGTTAAGCTGCTGCGACCTGCATGTCTCTTCCAAGGGGCATTTAAACTGTCTTGTTAAGCTACTGCGACCTCCACCGCTCTTCCAAGGGGCATTTAAACAATCTTGTTAAGCTACTGCGACCTCCACCGCACTTCCAAGGGGCATTTAAACCGTCTTTTTAAGCCACTGCGACCTGCACGTCTCTTTCAAGGGGGATTTAAACTGTCTTGTTAAGCTACTGCGACCTCCACCGCTCTTTCAAGGGGCATTTAAACTGTCTTGTTAAGCTACTGCGACCTGCACGTCTCTTCCAAGTGGCATTTAAACCGTCTTGTTAAGCTACGGCGACCTGCACGCCTCTTCCAAGGGGCATTTAAACTGTCTTTTTAAGTTACTGTGACCTCCACTTCTCTTCCAAGGGGCATTTAAACCGTCTTATTAAGCTACTGCGACCTGCACGTCTCTTCCAAGGGGCATTTAAACCGTCTTGTTAAGCTACTGTGACCTGCACGTCTCTTCCAAGGGGCATTTAAACTGTCTTGTTAAGCTTCTGCGACCTCCACCGCTCTTCCAAGGGGCATTTAAACCGTCTTGTTAAGCTACTGCGACCTGCTCGTTTATTCCAAGGGGCATTTAAACTGTCTTGTTAAGCTACTGTGACCAGCACGTCTCTTCCAAGCCGCATTTAAACCATCTTGTTAAGCTACTGCGACCTGCATGTCTCTTCCAAGGGGCATTTAAACCATCTTGTTAAGCCACTGCTACCTGCACGTCTCTTCAAAGTGGCATTTAAGCTGTCTTGTTAAGCTGCTGCGACCTGCATGTCTCTTCCAGGGGGCAATTAAACCGTCTTGTTAAGCTACTGCACCCTCCACCGCACTTCCAAGTGGCATTTAAACCGTCTTGTTAAGCTACTGCGACTTGCACATCTTTTTAAGCTGCTGCGACCTGCATGTCTCTTCCAAGGGGCATTTAAACCATCTTGTTAAGCTACTGCGACCTACACCGCTCTTCCAAGGGGCATTTAAACCGTCTTGTTAAGCTACTGCGACCTGCACGTCTCTTCCAAGTGGCATTTAAAGCGTCTTGTTAAGCTAATGCGACCTGCCCGTCTTTTCCAAGGGGCATTTAAACTGTATTTTTAAGTTACTGTGACCTCCACCTCTCTTCCAAGGGCCATTTAAACCGTCTTATTAAGCTACTGCGACCTGCACATCTCTTCCAAGGGGCATTTAAACCGTCTTATTAAGCTACTGCAACATGCACGTCTCTTCCAAGGGGCATTTAAACTGTCTTGTTAAGCTTCTGTGACCTCCACCGCTCTTCCAAGGGGCATTTAAACCATCTTGTTAAGCTACTGCGACCTGCACGTCTCTTCCAAGGCTCATTTAAACTGTCTTTTTAAGCTTCTGCGACTTGAACGTCTCTTCCAAGGGGCATTTAAACCGTCTTGTTAAGCTACTATAACCTCCACCACTTTTCCAAGGGGCATCTCAACAGTCTTGTTAAGCTACTGCGACCTGCACGTCTCTTCCAAGGGGCATTTAAACCTTCTTGTTAAGCTACTGCTACCTGCATGTCTCTTCCAAGGGGCATTTAAACCATCTTGTTAAGCTACTGTGACCTCCACCGCTCTTCCAAGGGGCATTTAAACCATCTTGTTAAGCTACTGCGACCTGCACGTCTCTTCCAAGAGACATTTAAACCCTCTTGTTAAGCTCCTGCGACCTGCACGTCTCTTGAAAGGGGCATTTAAACCCTTTTTTTAAGCTACTGCGACCTGCACGTCTCTTCCAAGGGGCATTTAAACTGTCTTGTTAATCTACTGCGACCTCCATCTCTCTTCCAAGGGGCATTTAAACCATCCTATTAAGCTACTGCGACCTGCACATCTCTTCCAAGCAGCATTTAAACAGTCTAATTAAGCTACTGCGACCTGCACGTCTCTTGAAAGGGGCATTTAAACCGTCTTGTTAAGCTACTGCGACCTCCACCGCTCTTCCAAGGGGCATTTAAACCGTCTTTTTAAGCTACTGCGACCTGCACGTCTCTTTCAAGGGGCATTTAAACCGTCTTGTTAAGCTACTGCGACCTGCACGTCTCTTCCAAGTGTCATTTAAACCGTCTTGTTAAGCTACTGCGACCTGCAAGTCTCTTCCAAGGGGCATTTAAACTGTCTTGTTAAGCTACTGCGACCTCCACCTCTCTTCCAAGGGGCATTTAAAGCGTCTTGTTAAGCTACTGCGACCTGCTCGTCTCTTCCAAGGGGCATTTAAACCGTCTTGTTAAGCTACTGCAACCTGCAAGTCTCTTCCAAGGCTCATTTAAACCGTCTTTTTAAGCTACTGAGACTTGCACGTCTCTTCCAAGGGGCATTTAAACGGTCTTGTTAAGCTACTGTAACCTCCACCACTTTTCCAAGGCGCATCCCAACAGTCTTGATAAGCTACTGCGAACTGCATGTCTCTTCCAAGGGGCATTTAAACCGTCTTGTTAAGCTGCTGTGACCTGCATGTCTTTTGAAGGGGCATTTAAACCATCTTGTTAAGCTACTGCGACCTCCACCGCATTTCCAATGGGCATTTAAACCGTCTTGTTAAGCTACTGCGACCTGCACATCTCTTTCTAGGGGCATTTAAACTGTCTTGTTAAGCTACTGCGACCTCCACCGCTCTTCCAAGAGGCATTTAAACCTTCTTGTTAAGCTACTGCGACCAGCACGTCTCTTCCAAGGCGCATTTAAACCCTCTTGTTAAGCTACTGCGACTTGCACGTCTCTTCCAAGGGGCATTTAAACCGTCTTGTTAAGCCACAGCTACCTGCACGTCTCTTCAAAGTGGCATTTAAGCCATCTTGTTAAGCTGCTGCGACCTGCATGTCTCTTCCAAGGGGCATTTAAACCCTCTTGTTAAGCTACTGCAACCTGCACGTCTCTTCCAAGGGGGATTTAAACCGTCTTGTTTAGCTAGTGCGACCTGCACGTCTCTTCAAAGGGGTATTTAAACCATCTTGTTAAGCTACTACGACCTGCTTGTCTCTTCCAAGGGGCATTTAAACCGTCATGTTAAGCTACTGCCACCTGCACGTCTCTTCCAAGGCTCATTTAAACCGTGTTTTTAAGCTACTGCGACTTGCACGTCTCTTCCAAGGGTCATTTAAACCGTCTTGTTAAGCTACTGCGACCTGCATGTCTCTTCCAAGGGGCATTTAAACCGTCTTGTTAAGCTACTGCGACTGGCATGTCTCTTCCAAGGGGCATTTAAACCGTCTTGTTAAGCCACTGCGACCTGCACGTCTCTTCCAAGGGGCATTTAAACCATCTTTTTAAGCTGATGGGAACTGCATGTCTCTCCCAAGGGACATTTAAACCAACTTGTTATGCTACTGCGACCTCCACCGCTCTTCCAAAGGGCATTTAAACCATCTTGCTAAGCTTCTGCTATCTGCACGTCTCTTCCAAGAGGCATTTCAACCGTCTTGGTAATCTACTGCGACCTGCAAGCCTATTCCAAGGGGCATTTAAACCCTCTTGTTAAGCTACTGCGACCTGCACGTTTCTTCCAAGGGGGATTTAAACCGTATTGTTAAGCTACTGCGACCTGCACGTCTCTTCCAAGGTGCATTTAAACCGTCTTGTTAAGCTACTGCGACCTGCACGTCTCTTCCAAGGGGCATTTAAACCATCTTATTAAGCTACTGCGACCTCCACCGCTCTTCCAAGGGGCATTTAAACTGTCTTGTTAAGCTACTGCGACCTCCACCTCTCTTCCAAGGTGCATTTAAACCATCTTATTAAGCTACTGCGACCTGCACATCTCTTCCAAGGGGCATTTAAACCGTCTGATTAAGCTACTGAGACCTGCACGTCTCTTCCAAGGGGCATTTAAACTGTCTTGTTAAGCTAATGCTACCTCCACCTCTCTTCCAAGGGGCATTTAAACCGTCTTATTAAACTACTGCGACCTGCACATCTCTTCCAAGGGGCATTTAAACCGTCTTGTTAAGCTACTGCGACCTTCACGTCTCTTCCAAGGGGCATTTAAACTGTCTTGTTAAGCTACTGCGACCTCCACCGCTCTTTCAAAGGGGCATTTAAACCGTTTGTTAAGCTACTGCGACCTGCAAGCCTATAACAAGGGGCATTTAAACCCTCTTGTTATGTTTCTGAGACCTGCACGTCTCTTCCAAGAGGCATTTAAACCGTCTTGTTAAGCCACTGCGACCTGCATATCTCTTCCAAGGGGCATTTAAACCATCTTGATAAGCTACTGCGACCTCCACCGCACTTCCAAGGGGCATTTAAACCGTCTTGCTAAGCTACTGCGACCTGCACATCTCTTCCAAGGGGCATTTAAACCGTCTTGTTAAACTACTGCGACCTTCACGTCTCTTCCAAGGGGCATTTAAACTGTCTTGTTAAGCTACTGCGACCTCCACCGCTCTTCCAAGGGGCATTTAAACCGTCTTGTTAAGCTACTGTAACCTCCACCACTTTTCCAAGGGGCATCTCAACAGTCTTGTTAAGCTACTGCGACCTGCACGTCTCTTCCAAGGGGCATTTAAACCGTCCTGTTAAGCTACTGCTACCTGCATGTCTCTTCCAAGGGGCATTTAAACCGTCTTGTTAAGCTATTGTGACCTCCACCGCTCTTCCAAGGGGCATTTAAACCATCTTGTTAAGCTACTGCGACCTACACGTCTCTTCCAAGGGGCATTTAAACCGTCTTATTAAGCTACTGCGACCAGCACGTCTCTTCCAAGGGGCATTTAAACTGTCTTGTTAAGCTACTGCGACCTGCACGTCTCTTCCAAGGGGCATTTAAACTGTCTTGTTAAGCTACTGTGACCTCCACCGCTCTTCCAAGGGGCATTTAAACCATCTTGTTAAGCTACTACGACCTGCACGTCTCTTCCAAGGGGGCTTTAAACTGTCTTGTTAAGCTACTGCGACCTGCACGTCTCTTCCAAGGGGCATTTAAACCGTCTTGTTAAGCTACTGCGACCTGCTCGTCTCTTCCAAGGGGCACTTAAACCGTCTTGTTAAGCTACTGCGACTTGCACGTCTCTTCCTAGGGAAATTTAAACCGTCTTGTTAAGCTACTGCGACCTGCACGTCTCTTCCATGGGGCATTTAAACCGTCTTGTTAAGCTACTGCGACCTGCATGTCTCTACCAAGGGACATTGAAACCGTCTTGTTAAGCTACTGCGACCTGCACGTCTCTTCCAAGGGGCAATTAAACAATCTTGTTAAGATGCTGCGACCTGCATGTCTCTTCCAAGGGGCATTTAAACCGTCTTGTTAAGCTACTGCGACCTCCACCGCTCTTCCAAGGGGCATTTAAATTGTCTTGTTAAGCTACTGCGACCTGCACGTCTCTTCCAAGGGGCATTTAAATCGTCTTGGTAAGCTACTGCGTCCTGCAAGCCTCTTCCAAGGGGCATTTAACCCTTCTTGTTAAGTTACTGCTACCTGCACGTCTCTTCCATTGGGCATTTAAACTATCTTGTTAAGCTACTGCGAACTAAACCGTTCTTCCAAGGGGCATTTAAACCATCTTGTTAAGCTACTGCTGCCTGCACGTCTCCTCCAAGGGGCATTTAAACCGTCTTGTTAAGCTACTGCGACCTGCACGTCTTTTCCAAGGGGCATTTACACCGTCTTGTTAAGCTAATGTGACTTGCACGTCTCTTCCAAGGGACATTTAAACGGACTTGTTAAGCTCCTGCGACCTGCACGTCTCTTCCAAGGGGCATTTAAACCGTCTTATTAAGCTAATGTAACCTCCACCACTTTTCCAAGGGGCATTTAAACGGTCTTGTTAAGCTACTGCGACCTGCACTTCTCTTCCATGGGGCATTTAAACCGTCTTGTTAAGCTACTGAGACCTGCATGTCTCTACCAAGGGACATTTAAAACGTCTTTTAAGCTACTGCTACCTGCACGTCTCTTCCAAGGGGTATTTAAACAGTCTTGTTAAGGTGCTGCGACCTGTACGTCTCTTCCAAGGGGCATTTAAACCGTCTTGTTAAGCTACTGCGACCTCCACCGCACTTCCAAGGGACATTTAAACCGTCTTGTTAAGCTACTGCGACCTCCGCCGCACTTCCAAGGGACATTTAAACCGTCCTGTTAAGCTACTGCTACCTGCAGGTCTCTTCCAAGGGGCATTTAAACCGTCTTATTAAGCTACTGAGACCTGCACGTCTCTTCCAAGGGGCATTTAAACTGTCTTGTTAAGCTAATGCTACCTCCACCTCTCTGCCAAGGGGCATTTAAACCGTCTTATTAAGCTACTGCGACCTGCACATCTCTTCCAAGGGGCATTTAAACCGTCTTATTAAGCTACTGAGACCTGCACGTCTCATCCAAGGGGCATTTAAACTGTCTTGTTAAGCTAATGCTACCTCCACCTCTCTTCCAACGGGCATTTAAACCGTCTTTTTAAGCTACTGCGACCTGCACATCTCTTCCAAGGGGCATTTAAACCGTCTTGTTAAGCTACTGCGACCTTCACGTCTCTTCCAAGGGGCATTTAAACTGTCTTGTTAAGCTACTGCGACCTCCACCGCTCTTTCAAGGGGCATTTAAACCGTTTGTTAAGCTACTGCGACCTGCAAGCCTATTCCAAGTGGCATTTAAACCCTCTTGTTATGTTTCTGAGACCTGCACGTCTCTTCCAAGAGGCATTTAAACCGTCTTGTTAAGCCACTGCGACCTGCATGTCTCTTCCAAGGGGCATTTAAACCATCTTTATAAGCTACTGCGACCTCCACCGCACTTCCAAGGGGCATTTAAACCGTCTTGCTAAGCTACTGCGACCTGCACATCTCTTCCAAGGGGCATTTAAACCGTCTTGTTAAACTACTGCGACCTTCACGTCTCTTCCAAGGGGCATTTAAACTGTCTTGTTAAGCTACTGCGACCTCCACCGCTCTTCCAAGGGGCATTTAAACCGTCTTGTTAAGCTACTGTAACCTCCACCACTTTTCCAAGGGGCATCTCAACAGTCTTGTTAAGCTACTGCGACCAGCACGTCTCTTCCAAGGGGCATTTAAACCGTCCTGTTAAGCTACTGCTACCTGCATGTCTCTTCCAAGGGGCATTTAAACCGTCTTGTTAAGCTATTGTGACCTCCACCGCTCTTCCAAGGGGCATTTAAACCATCTTGTTAAGCTACTGCGACCTGCACGTCTCTTCCAAGGGGCATTTAAACCGTCTTGTTAAGCTACTGCGACCTGCTCGTCTCTTCCAAGGGGCACTTAAACCCTCTTGTTAAGCTACTGCGACTTGCACGTCTCTTCCAATGGAAATTTAAACCGTCTTGTTAAGCTACTGCGACCTGCACGTCTCTTCCATGGGGCATTTAAACCGTCTTGTTAAGCTACTGCGACCTGCATGTCTCTACCAAGGGACATTGAAACCGTCTTGTTAAGCTACTGCGACCCGCACGTCTCTTCCAAGGGGCAATTAAACAATCTTGTTAAGATGCTGCGACCTGCATGTCTCTTCCAAGGGGCATTTAAACCGTCTTGTTAAACTACTGCGACCTCCACCGCTCTTCCAAGGGGCATTTAAATTGTCTTGTTAAGCTACTGCGAAATGCACGTCTCTTCCAAGGGGCATTTAAATCGTCTTGGTAAGCTACTGCGTCCTGCAAGCCTCTTCCAAGGGGCATTTAACCCTTCTTGTTAAGTTACTGCTACCTGCACGTCTCTTCCATTGGGCATTTAAACTATCTTGTTAAGCTACTGCGAACTAAACCGTTCTTCCAAGGTGCATTTAAACCATCTTGTTAAGCTACTGCTGCCTGCACGTCTCCTCCAAGGGGCATTTAAACCGTCTTGTTAAGCTACTGCGACCTGCACGTCTTTTCCAAGGGGCATTTACACCGTCTTGTTAAGCTACTGTGACTTGCACGTCTCTTCCAAGGGACATTTAAACGGTCTTGTTAAGCTCCTGCGACCTGCACGTCTCTTCCAAGGGGCATTTAAACCGTCTTATTAAGCTACTGTAACCTCCACCACTTTTCCAAGGGGCATTTAAACGGTCTTGTTAAGCTACTGCGACCTGCACTTCTCTTCCATGGGGCATTTAAACCGTCTTGTTAAGCTACTGAGACCTGCATGTCTCTACCAAGGGACATTTAAAACGTCTTTTAAGCTACTGCTACCTGCACGTCTCTTCCAAGGGGTATTTAAACAGTCTTGTTAAGGTGCTGCGACCTGTATGTCTCTTCCAAGGGGCATTTAAACCGTCTTGTTAAGCTACTGCGACCTCCACCGCACTTCCAAGGGACATTTAAACCGTCTTGTTAATCTACTGCGACCTCCGCCGCACTTCCAAGGGACATTTAAACCGTCCTGTTAAGCTACTGCTACCTGCAGGTCTCTTCCAAGGGGCATTTAAACCGTCTTATTAAGCTACTGAGACCTGCACGTCTCTTCCAAGGGGCATTTAAACTGTCTTGTTAAGCTAATGCTACCTCCACCTCTCTGCCAAGGGGCATTTAAACCGTCTTATTAAGCTACTGCGACCTGCAAATCTCTTCCAAGGGGCATTTAAACCGTCTTGTTAAGCTACTGCGACCTTCACGTCTCTTCCAAGGGGCATTTAAACGGTCTTGTTAAGCTACTGCGACCTCCACCGCTCTTCCAAGGTGCATTTAAACCGTCTTGTTAAGCTACTGCGACCTGCACGTCTCTTCCAAGGGGCATTTAAACCATCTTGGTAAGCTACTGCAACCTGCAAGCCTATTCCAAGGGGCATTTAAACCCTCTTGTTAAGTTTCTGTGACCTGCACGTCTCTTCCAAGGTGCATTTAAACCGTCTTATTAAGCCACTGCGACCTGCACGTCTCTTCCAAGGGGCATTTAAACCGTCTTGTTAAGCTGCTGCGACCTGCATGTCTCTTCCAAGGGGCATTTAAACCATCATGTTAAGCTACTGCGACCTCCACCGCATTTCCAAGTTGCATTTAAACCATCTTGTTAAGCTACTGCGACCTGCACGTCTCTTTCAAGCGGCATTTAAACTGTCTTGTTAAGCTACTGCGACCTCCACCGCTCTTCCAAGGGGCATTTAAACCATCTTGTTAAGCTACTGCGATCTGCACGTCTCTTTCAAGGGGCATTTAAACTGTCTTGTTAAGCTACTGCGACCTCCACCGCTCTTTCAAGGGGCATTTAAACTGTCTTGTTAAGCTACTGCGACCTGCACGTCTCTTCCAAGTGGCATTTAAACCGTCTTGTTAAGCTACTGCGACCTGCACGCCTCTTCCAAGGGGCATTTAAACTGTCTTTTTAAGTTACTGTGACCTCCACCTCTCTTCCAAGGGGCATTTAAACCGTCTTATTAAGCTACTGCGACCTGCACATCTCTTCCAAGGGGCATTTAAACTGTCTTGTTAAGCTTCTGCGACCTCCACCGCTCTTCCAAGGGGCATTTAAACCGTCTTGTTAAGCTACTGCGACCTGCTCCTTTATTCCAAGGGGCATTTAAACTGTCTTGTTAAGCTACTGTGACCAGCATGTCTCTTCCAAGGGGCATTTAAACCATCTTGTTAAGCCACTGCTACCTGCACGTCTCTTCAAAGTGGCATTTAAGCTGTCTTGTTAAGCTGCTGCGACCTGCATGTCTCTTACAGGGGGCATTTAAACCATCTTGTTAAGCTACTGCACCCTCCACCGCACTTCCAAGTGGCATTTAAACCGTCTTGTTAAGCTACTGCGACTTGCACGTCTTTTTAAGCTGCTGCGACCTGCATGTCTCTTCCAAGGGGCATTTAAACCATCTTGTTAAGCTACTGCGACCTACACCGCTCTTCCAAGGGGCATTTAAACCGTCTTGTTAAGCTACTGCGACCTGCACGTCTCTTCCAAGTGGCATTTAAAGCGTCTTGTTAAGCTAATGCGACCTGCACGTCTTTTCCAAGGGGCATTTAAACTGTATTTTTAAGTTACTGTGACCTCAACCTCTCTTCCAAGGGGCATTTAAACCGTCTTATTAAGCTACTGCGACCTGCACATCTCTTCCAAGGGGCATTTAAACCGTCTTATTAAGCTTCTGCAACCTGCTCGTCTCTTCCAAGGGGCATTTAAACTGTCTTGTTAAGTTTCTGCGACCTCCACCGCTCTTCCAAGGGGCATTTAAACCGTCTTGTTAAGCTACTGCGACCAGCACGTCTCTTCCAAGGCTCATTTAAACCGTCTTTTTAAGCTTCTGCGACTTGAACGTCTCTTCCAAGGGGCATTTAAACCGTCTTGTTAAGCTACTATAACCTCCACCACTTTTCCAAGGGGCATCTCAACAGTCTTGTTAAGCTACTGCGACCTGCACGTCTCTTCCAAGGGGCATTTAAACCTTCTTGTTAAGCTACTGCTACCTGCATGTCTCTTCCAAGGGGCATTTAAACCATCTTGTTAAGCTACTGTGACCTCCACCGCTCTTCCAAGGGGCATTTAAACCATCTTGTTAATCTACTGCGACCTGCACATCTCTTCCAAGCAGCATTTAAACAGTCTAATTAAGCTACTGCGACCTGCACGTCTCTTCAAAGGGGCATTTAAACCGTCTTGTTAAGCTACTGCGACCTCCACCGCTCTTCCAAGGGGCATTTAAACCGTCTTGTTAAGCTACTGCGACCTGCACGTCTCTTTCAAGGGGGACTTAAACTGTCTTGTTAAGCTACTGCGACCTCCACCGTTCTTCGAAGGGGCATTTAAACCGTCTTGTTAAGCTACTGCGACCTGCACGTCTCTTCCAAGGGGCATTTAAACCGTCTTGTTAAGCTACTGCGACCTGCACGTCTCTTCCAAGTGTCATTTAAACCGTCTTGTTAAGCTACTGCGACCTGCATGTCTCTTCCAAGGGGCATTTAAACCGTCTTGTTAAGCTACTGTGACCTCCACCGCTCTTCCAAGGGGCATTTAAACCATCTTGTTAAGCTACTGCGACCTGCAGGTCTCTTCCAAGGGGCATTTAAACCCTCTTATTAAGCTACTGAGACCTGCACGTCTCTTCCAAGGGGCATTTATTTAAACTGTCTTGTTAAGCTAATGCTACCTCCACCTTTCTTCCAAGGGGCATTTAAACCGTCTTATTAAGCTACTGCGACCTGCACATCTCTTCCAAGGGGCATTTAAACCCTCTTGTTAAGCTACTGCGACCTGCACGTCTCTTCCAAGGGGCTTTTAAACCGTCTTGTTAAGCTACTGCGACCTGCATGTCTCTTTCAAGGTGCATTTAAACCGTCTTGTTAAGCCTCGGCGACCTGCACGTCTCTTCCAAGTGGCATTTAAACCGTCTTTTTAAGCTGCTGCAAACTGCATGTCTCTTCCAAGGGGCATTTAAACCATCGTGTTAAGCTTCTGCGACCTCCACCGCTCTTCCAAGGGGCATTTAAACCATCTTGTTAAGCTTCTGCGACCTGCACGTCTCTTCCATGGCGCATTTAAACAGTCTTTTTACGCTACTGTGACTTGAACGTCTCTTCCAAGGGGCATTTAAACCCTCTTATTAAGCTCCTGCGACCTGCTCGTCTCTTGAAAGGGGCATTTAAACCCTCTTGTTAAGCTACTGCGACCTGCACGTCTCTTCCAAGGGGCATTTAAACTGTCTTGTTAAGCTACTGCGACCTCCACCTCTCTTCCAAGGGGCATTTAAACTGTCTTATTAAGCTACTGCGACCTGCACATTTCTTCCAAGGCGCATTTAAACCGTCTTTTTAAGCTACTGTGACTTGAACGTCACTTCCAAGGGGCATTTAAACCGTCTTGTTAAGTTAATGTAACCTCCACCACTTTTCCAAGGGGCATCTCAACAGTCTTGTTAAGCTACTGCAACCTGCACGTCTCTTCAGAGGGGCATTTAAACAGTCTTGTTAAGCTACTGCGACCTGCATGTCTCTTCCAAGGGGCATTTAAACAGTCTTGTTAAGCTACTGCGACCTCCACCGCTCTTCCAAGGGGCATTTAAACCATTTTGTTAAGCTAATGCGACCTGCATGTCTCTTCCAAGGGGCATTTAAACCGTCTTGTTAAGCTATTGTGACCTCCACCGCTCTTCCAAGGGGCATTTAAACCATCTTGTTAAGCTACTGCGACCTGCAGGTCTCTTCCAAGGGGCATTTAAACCCTCTTATTAAGCTACTGAGACCTGCACGTCTCTTCCAAGGGGCATTTATTTAAACTGTCTTGTTAAGCTAATGCTACCTCCACCTTTCTTAGAAGGGGCATTTAAACCGTCTTATTAAGCTACTGCGACCTGCACATCTCTTCCTTGGGGCATTTAAACCCTCTTGTTAAGCTACTGCGACCTGCACGTCTCTTCCAAGGGGCTTTTAAACCGTCTTGTTAAGCTACTGCGACCTGCATGTCTCTTTCAAGGTGCATTTAAACCGTCTTGTTAAGCCTCGGCGACCTGCACGTCTCTTCCAAGTGGCATTTAAACCGTCTTTTTAAGCTGCTGCAAACTGCATGTCTCTTCCAAGGGGCATTTAAACCATCGTGTTTAGCTTCTGCGACCTCCACCGCTCTTCCAAGGGGCATTTAAACCATCTTGTTAAGCTTCTGCGACCTGCACGTCTCTTCCATGGCGCATTTAAACAGTCTTTTTACGCTACTGTGACTTGAACGTCTCTTCCAAGGGGCATTTAAACCCTCTTATTAAGCTCCTGCGACCTGCTCGTCTCTTGAAAGGGGCATTTAAACCCTCTTGTTAAGCTACTGCGACCTGCACGTCTCTTCCAAGGGGCATTTAAACTGTCTTGTTAAGCTACTGCGACCTCCACCTCTCTTCCAAGGGGCATTTAAACTGTCTTATTAAGCTACTGCGACCTGCACATTTCTTCCAAGGCGCATTTAAACCGTCTTTTTAAGCTACTGTGACTTGAACGTCACTTCCAAGGGGCATTTAAACCGTCTTGTTAAGTTAATGTAACCTCCACCACTTTTCCAAGGGGCATCTCAACAGTCTTGTTAAGCTACTGCAACCTGCACGTCTCTTCAGAGGGGCATTTAAACAGTCTTGTTAAGCTACTGCGACCTGCATGTCTCTTCCAAGGGGCATTTAAACAGTCTTGTTAAGCTACTGCGACCTCCACCGCTCTTCCAAGGGGCATTTAAACCATTTTGTTAAGCTAATGCGACCTGCACGTCTCTTCCAAGGGGCATTTAAACCCTCTTGTTAAGCTTCTGCGACCTGCACGTCTCTTGAAAGGGGCATTTAAACCCTCTTGTTAAGCTACTGCGACCTGCACGTCTCTTCCAAGGGGCATTTAAACTGTCTTGTGAAGCTACTGCGTCCTCCATCTCTCTTCCAAGGGGCATTTAAACCATCTTATTAAGCTACTGCGACCTGCACATCTCTTCGAAGGGGCATTTAAACCGTCTTATTAAGCTACTGCGACCTGCACGTCTCTTCCAAGGGGTATTTAAACTGTCTTGTTAAGCTACTGCGAACTGCACGTCTCTTCCAAGGGGCATTTAAACTGTCTTGTTAAGCCACTGCGACCTTCACCGCTCTTCCTAGGGGCATTTAAACCGTCTTGTAAAGCTACTGCGACCTGAAAGCCTATTCCAAGGGGCATTTAAACACTCTTGTTAAGCTACTGGGACCTGCACGTCTCTTCCAAGGGGGATTTAAACCATCTTGTTAAGCTACTACGACCTGCATGTCTCTTCCAAGATGCATTTAAACCATCTTGTTAAGCTACTGTGACATACTCGTCTCTTCCAAGGGGCATCTAAACCGTCTTGTTAAGCTACTGTAACCTCCACCACTTTCCAAGGGGCATTTAAACCGTCTTGTTAAGCTACTGCGACCTGCACGTCTCTTCCAAGGGGCATTTAAACCGTCTTATTAAGCTAATGTAACCTCCACCACTTTTCCAAGGGGCATTTAAACGGTCTTGTTAAGCTACTGCGACCTGCACTTCTCTTCCATGGGGCATTTAAACCGTCTTGTTAAGCTACTGAGACCTGCATGTCTCTACCAAGGGACATTTAAAACGTCTTTTAAGCTACTGCTACCTGCACGTCTCTTCCAAGGGGTATTTAAACAGTCTTGTTAAGGTGCTGCGACCTGTACGTCTCTTCCAAGGGGCATTTAAACCGTCTTGTTAAGCTACTGCGACCTCCACCGCACTTCCAAGGGACATTTAAACCGTCTTGTTAAGCTACTGCGACCTCCGCCGCACTTCCAAGGGACATTTAAACCGTCCTGTTAAGCTACTGCTACCTGCAGGTCTCTTCCAAGGGGCATTTAAACCGTCTTATTAAGCTACTGAGACCTGCACGTCTCTTCCAAGGGGCATTTAAACTGTCTTGTTAAGCTAATGCTACCTCCACCTCTCTGCCAAGGGGCATTTAAACCGTCTTATTAAGCTACTGCGACCTGCACATCTCTTCCAAGGGGCATTTAAACCGTCTTATTAAGCTACTGAGACCTGCACGTCTCATCCAAGGGGCATTTAAACTGTCTTGTTAAGCTAATGCTACCTCCACCTCTCTTCCAACGGGCATTTAAACCGTCTTTTTAAGCTACTGCGACCTGCACATCTCTTCCAAGGGGCATTTAAACCGTCTTGTTAAGCTACTGCGACCTTCACGTCTCTTCCAAGGGGCATTTAAACTGTCTTGTTAAGCTACTGCGACCTCCACCGCTCTTTCAAGGGGCATTTAAACCGTTTGTTAAGCTACTGCGACCTGCAAGCCTATTCCAAGTGGCATTTAAACCCTCTTGTTATGTTTCTGAGACCTGCACGTCTCTTCCAAGAGGCATTTAAACCGTCTTGTTAAGCCACTGCGACCTGCATGTCTCTTCCAAGGGGCATTTAAACCATCTTTATAAGCTACTGCGACCTCCACCGCACTTCCAAGGGGCATTTAAACCGTCTTGCTAAGCTACTGCGACCTGCACATCTCTTCCAAGGGGCATTTAAACCGTCTTGTTAAACTACTGCGACCTTCACGTCTCTTCCAAGGGGCATTTAAACTGTCTTGTTAAGCTACTGCGACCTCCACCGCTCTTCCAAGGGGCATTTAAACCGTCTTGTTAAGCTACTGTAACCTCCACCACTTTTCCAAGGGGCATCTCAACAGTCTTGTTAAGCTACTGCGACCAGCACGTCTCTTCCAAGGGGCATTTAAACCGTCCTGTTAAGCTACTGCTACCTGCATGTCTCTTCCAAGGGGCATTTAAACCGTCTTGTTAAGCTATTGTGACCTCCACCGCTCTTCCAAGGGGCATTTAAACCATCTTGTTAAGCTACTGCGACCTGCACGTCTCTTCCAAGGGGCATTTAAACCGTCTTGTTAAGCTACTGCGACCTGCTCGTCTCTTCCAAGGGGCACTTAAACCCTCTTGTTAAGCTACTGCGACTTGCACGTCTCTTCCAATGGAAATTTAAACCGTCTTGTTAAGCTACTGCGACCTGCACGTCTCTTCCATGGGGCATTTAAACCGTCTTGTTAAGCTACTGCGACCTGCATGTCTCTACCAAGGGACATTGAAACCGTCTTGTTAAGCTACTGCGACCCGCACGTCTCTTCCAAGGGGCAATTAAACAATCTTGTTAAGATGCTGCGACCTGCATGTCTCTTCCAAGGGGCATTTAAACCGTCTTGTTAAACTACTGCGACCTCCACCGCTCTTCCAAGGGGCATTTAAATTGTCTTGTTAAGCTACTGCGAAATGCACGTCTCTTCCAAGGGGCATTTAAATCGTCTTGGTAAGCTACTGCGTCCTGCAAGCCTCTTCCAAGGGGCATTTAACCCTTCTTGTTAAGTTACTGCTACCTGCACGTCTCTTCCATTGGGCATTTAAACTATCTTGTTAAGCTACTGCGAACTAAACCGTTCTTCCAAGGTGCATTTAAACCATCTTGTTAAGCTACTGCTGCCTGCACGTCTCCTCCAAGGGGCATTTAAACCGTCTTGTTAAGCTACTGCGACCTGCACGTCTTTTCCAAGGGGCATTTACACCGTCTTGTTAAGCTACTGTGACTTGCACGTCTCTTCCAAGGGACATTTAAACGGTCTTGTTAAGCTCCTGCGACCTGCACGTCTCTTCCAAGGGGCATTTAAACCGTCTTATTAAGCTACTGTAACCTCCACCACTTTTCCAAGGGGCATTTAAACGGTCTTGTTAAGCTACTGCGACCTGCACTTCTCTTCCATGGGGCATTTAAACCGTCTTGTTAAGCTACTGAGACCTGCATGTCTCTACCAAGGGACATTTAAAACGTCTTTTAAGCTACTGCTACCTGCACGTCTCTTCCAAGGGGTATTTAAACAGTCTTGTTAAGGTGCTGCGACCTGTATGTCTCTTCCAAGGGGCATTTAAACCGTCTTGTTAAGCTACTGCGACCTCCACCGCACTTCCAAGGGACATTTAAACCGTCTTGTTAATCTACTGCGACCTCCGCCGCACTTCCAAGGGACATTTAAACCGTCCTGTTAAGCTACTGCTACCTGCAGGTCTCTTCCAAGGGGCATTTAAACCGTCTTATTAAGCTACTGAGACCTGCACGTCTCTTCCAAGGGGCATTTAAACTGTCTTGTTAAGCTAATGCTACCTCCACCTCTCTGCCAAGGGGCATTTAAACCGTCTTATTAAGCTACTGCGACCTGCAAATCTCTTCCAAGGGGCATTTAAACCGTCTTGTTAAGCTACTGCGACCTTCACGTCTCTTCCAAGGGGCATTTAAACGGTCTTGTTAAGCTACTGCGACCTCCACCGCTCTTCCAAGGTGCATTTAAACCGTCTTGTTAAGCTACTGCGACCTGCACGTCTCTTCCAAGGGGCATTTAAACCATCTTGGTAAGCTACTGCAACCTGCAAGCCTATTCCAAGGGGCATTTAAACCCTCTTGTTAAGTTTCTGTGACCTGCACGTCTCTTCCAAGGTGCATTTAAACCGTCTTATTAAGCCACTGCGACCTGCACGTCTCTTCCAAGGGGCATTTAAACCGTCTTGTTAAGCTGCTGCGACCTGCATGTCTCTTCCAAGGGGCATTTAAACCATCATGTTAAGCTACTGCGACCTCCACCGCATTTCCAAGTTGCATTTAAACCATCTTGTTAAGCTACTGCGACCTGCACGTCTCTTTCAAGCGGCATTTAAACTGTCTTGTTAAGCTACTGCGACCTCCACCGCTCTTCCAAGGGGCATTTAAACCATCTTGTTAAGCTACTGCGATCTGCACGTCTCTTTCAAGGGGCATTTAAACTGTCTTGTTAAGCTACTGCGACCTCCACCGCTCTTTCAAGGGGCATTTAAACTGTCTTGTTAAGCTACTGCGACCTGCACGTCTCTTCCAAGTGGCATTTAAACCGTCTTGTTAAGCTACTGCGACCTGCACGCCTCTTCCAAGGGGCATTTAAACTGTCTTTTTAAGTTACTGTGACCTCCACCTCTCTTCCAAGGGGCATTTAAACCGTCTTATTAAGCTACTGCGACCTGCACATCTCTTCCAAGGGGCATTTAAACTGTCTTGTTAAGCTTCTGCGACCTCCACCGCTCTTCCAAGGGGCATTTAAACCGTCTTGTTAAGCTACTGCGACCTGCTCCTTTATTCCAAGGGGCATTTAAACTGTCTTGTTAAGCTACTGTGACCAGCATGTCTCTTCCAAGGGGCATTTAAACCATCTTGTTAAGCCACTGCTACCTGCACGTCTCTTCAAAGTGGCATTTAAGCTGTCTTGTTAAGCTGCTGCGACCTGCATGTCTCTTACAGGGGGCATTTAAACCATCTTGTTAAGCTACTGCACCCTCCACCGCACTTCCAAGTGGCATTTAAACCGTCTTGTTAAGCTACTGCGACTTGCACGTCTTTTTAAGCTGCTGCGACCTGCATGTCTCTTCCAAGGGGCATTTAAACCATCTTGTTAAGCTACTGCGACCTACACCGCTCTTCCAAGGGGCATTTAAACCGTCTTGTTAAGCTACTGCGACCTGCACGTCTCTTCCAAGTGGCATTTAAAGCGTCTTGTTAAGCTAATGCGACCTGCACGTCTTTTCCAAGGGGCATTTAAACTGTATTTTTAAGTTACTGTGACCTCAACCTCTCTTCCAAGGGGCATTTAAACCGTCTTATTAAGCTACTGCGACCTGCACATCTCTTCCAAGGGGCATTTAAACCGTCTTATTAAGCTTCTGCAACCTGCTCGTCTCTTCCAAGGGGCATTTAAACTGTCTTGTTAAGTTTCTGCGACCTCCACCGCTCTTCCAAGGGGCATTTAAACCGTCTTGTTAAGCTACTGCGACCAGCACGTCTCTTCCAAGGCTCATTTAAACCGTCTTTTTAAGCTTCTGCGACTTGAACGTCTCTTCCAAGGGGCATTTAAACCGTCTTGTTAAGCTACTATAACCTCCACCACTTTTCCAAGGGGCATCTCAACAGTCTTGTTAAGCTACTGCGACCTGCACGTCTCTTCCAAGGGGCATTTAAACCTTCTTGTTAAGCTACTGCTACCTGCATGTCTCTTCCAAGGGGCATTTAAACCATCTTGTTAAGCTACTGTGACCTCCACCGCTCTTCCAAGGGGCATTTAAACCATCTTGTTAATCTACTGCGACCTGCACATCTCTTCCAAGCAGCATTTAAACAGTCTAATTAAGCTACTGCGACCTGCACGTCTCTTCAAAGGGGCATTTAAACCGTCTTGTTAAGCTACTGCGACCTCCACCGCTCTTCCAAGGGGCATTTAAACCGTCTTGTTAAGCTACTGCGACCTGCACGTCTCTTTCAAGGGGGACTTAAACTGTCTTGTTAAGCTACTGCGACCTCCACCGTTCTTCGAAGGGGCATTTAAACCGTCTTGTTAAGCTACTGCGACCTGCACGTCTCTTCCAAGGGGCATTTAAACCGTCTTGTTAAGCTACTGCGACCTGCACGTCTCTTCCAAGTGTCATTTAAACCGTCTTGTTAAGCTACTGCGACCTGCATGTCTCTTCCAAGGGGCATTTAAACCGTCTTGTTAAGCTACTGTGACCTCCACCGCTCTTCCAAGGGGCATTTAAACCATCTTGTTAAGCTACTGCGACCTGCAGGTCTCTTCCAAGGGGCATTTAAACCCTCTTATTAAGCTACTGAGACCTGCACGTCTCTTCCAAGGGGCATTTATTTAAACTGTCTTGTTAAGCTAATGCTACCTCCACCTTTCTTCCAAGGGGCATTTAAACCGTCTTATTAAGCTACTGCGACCTGCACATCTCTTCCAAGGGGCATTTAAACCCTCTTGTTAAGCTACTGCGACCTGCACGTCTCTTCCAAGGGGCTTTTAAACCGTCTTGTTAAGCTACTGCGACCTGCATGTCTCTTTCAAGGTGCATTTAAACCGTCTTGTTAAGCCTCGGCGACCTGCACGTCTCTTCCAAGTGGCATTTAAACCGTCTTTTTAAGCTGCTGCAAACTGCATGTCTCTTCCAAGGGGCATTTAAACCATCGTGTTAAGCTTCTGCGACCTCCACCGCTCTTCCAAGGGGCATTTAAACCATCTTGTTAAGCTTCTGCGACCTGCACGTCTCTTCCATGGCGCATTTAAACAGTCTTTTTACGCTACTGTGACTTGAACGTCTCTTCCAAGGGGCATTTAAACCCTCTTATTAAGCTCCTGCGACCTGCTCGTCTCTTGAAAGGGGCATTTAAACCCTCTTGTTAAGCTACTGCGACCTGCACGTCTCTTCCAAGGGGCATTTAAACTGTCTTGTTAAGCTACTGCGACCTCCACCTCTCTTCCAAGGGGCATTTAAACTGTCTTATTAAGCTACTGCGACCTGCACATTTCTTCCAAGGCGCATTTAAACCGTCTTTTTAAGCTACTGTGACTTGAACGTCACTTCCAAGGGGCATTTAAACCGTCTTGTTAAGTTAATGTAACCTCCACCACTTTTCCAAGGGGCATCTCAACAGTCTTGTTAAGCTACTGCAACCTGCACGTCTCTTCAGAGGGGCATTTAAACAGTCTTGTTAAGCTACTGCGACCTGCATGTCTCTTCCAAGGGGCATTTAAACAGTCTTGTTAAGCTACTGCGACCTCCACCGCTCTTCCAAGGGGCATTTAAACCATTTTGTTAAGCTAATGCGACCTGCATGTCTCTTCCAAGGGGCATTTAAACCGTCTTGTTAAGCTATTGTGACCTCCACCGCTCTTCCAAGGGGCATTTAAACCATCTTGTTAAGCTACTGCGACCTGCAGGTCTCTTCCAAGGGGCATTTAAACCCTCTTATTAAGCTACTGAGACCTGCACGTCTCTTCCAAGGGGCATTTATTTAAACTGTCTTGTTAAGCTAATGCTACCTCCACCTTTCTTAGAAGGGGCATTTAAACCGTCTTATTAAGCTACTGCGACCTGCACATCTCTTCCTTGGGGCATTTAAACCCTCTTGTTAAGCTACTGCGACCTGCACGTCTCTTCCAAGGGGCTTTTAAACCGTCTTGTTAAGCTACTGCGACCTGCATGTCTCTTTCAAGGTGCATTTAAACCGTCTTGTTAAGCCTCGGCGACCTGCACGTCTCTTCCAAGTGGCATTTAAACCGTCTTTTTAAGCTGCTGCAAACTGCATGTCTCTTCCAAGGGGCATTTAAACCATCGTGTTTAGCTTCTGCGACCTCCACCGCTCTTCCAAGGGGCATTTAAACCATCTTGTTAAGCTTCTGCGACCTGCACGTCTCTTCCATGGCGCATTTAAACAGTCTTTTTACGCTACTGTGACTTGAACGTCTCTTCCAAGGGGCATTTAAACCCTCTTATTAAGCTCCTGCGACCTGCTCGTCTCTTGAAAGGGGCATTTAAACCCTCTTGTTAAGCTACTGCGACCTGCACGTCTCTTCCAAGGGGCATTTAAACTGTCTTGTTAAGCTACTGCGACCTCCACCTCTCTTCCAAGGGGCATTTAAACTGTCTTATTAAGCTACTGCGACCTGCACATTTCTTCCAAGGCGCATTTAAACCGTCTTTTTAAGCTACTGTGACTTGAACGTCACTTCCAAGGGGCATTTAAACCGTCTTGTTAAGTTAATGTAACCTCCACCACTTTTCCAAGGGGCATCTCAACAGTCTTGTTAAGCTACTGCAACCTGCACGTCTCTTCAGAGGGGCATTTAAACAGTCTTGTTAAGCTACTGCGACCTGCATGTCTCTTCCAAGGGGCATTTAAACAGTCTTGTTAAGCTACTGCGACCTCCACCGCTCTTCCAAGGGGCATTTAAACCATTTTGTTAAGCTAATGCGACCTGCACGTCTCTTCCAAGGGGCATTTAAACCCTCTTGTTAAGCTTCTGCGACCTGCACGTCTCTTGAAAGGGGCATTTAAACCCTCTTGTTAAGCTACTGCGACCTGCACGTCTCTTCCAAGGGGCATTTAAACTGTCTTGTGAAGCTACTGCGTCCTCCATCTCTCTTCCAAGGGGCATTTAAACCATCTTATTAAGCTACTGCGACCTGCACATCTCTTCGAAGGGGCATTTAAACCGTCTTATTAAGCTACTGCGACCTGCACGTCTCTTCCAAGGGGTATTTAAACTGTCTTGTTAAGCTACTGCGAACTGCACGTCTCTTCCAAGGGGCATTTAAACTGTCTTGTTAAGCCACTGCGACCTTCACCGCTCTTCCTAGGGGCATTTAAACCGTCTTGTAAAGCTACTGCGACCTGAAAGC
The DNA here is from genome assembly GCF_046119375.1 of Phyllobates terribilis. Classification (NCBI taxonomy): domain Eukaryota; kingdom Metazoa; phylum Chordata; class Amphibia; order Anura; family Dendrobatidae; genus Phyllobates; species Phyllobates terribilis. Next base: position 1,432,131 of record NW_027362964.1, read on the forward strand.
CTATTCCAAGGGGCATTTAAACACTCTTGTTAAGCTACTGGGACCTGCACGTCTCTTCCAAGGGGGATTTAAACCATCTTGTTAAGCTACTACGACCTGCATGTCTCTTCCAAGATGCATTTAAACCATCTTGTTAAGCTACTGTGACATACTCGTCTCTTCCAAGGGGCATCTAAACCGTCTTGTTAAGCTACTGTAACCTCCACCACTTTCCAAGGGGCATTTAAACCGTCTTGTTAAGCTACTGCGACCTGCACGTCTCTTCCAAGGGGCATTTAAACCGTCTTGGTAAGCTACTGCGACCAGCAAACCTATTCCAAGGGGCATTTAAACCCTCTTGTTAAGCTACTGCGACCTGCACATCTCTTCCAAGGGGGATTTAAACCCTCTTGTTAAGCTACTGCGACCTGCACATCTCTTCCAAGGGGGATTTAAACCGTCTTGTTCAGCTACTGCGACCTGCACGTCTCTTCCAAGGTGCATTTAAACCGTCTTTTTAAGCTACTGCGACCTGCACGTCTCTTCCAAGGTGCATTTAACCGTCTTGTTAATCTACTGTAACCTCCACCACGTTTCCATGGGGCATTTAAACCGTCTTGTTAAGCTACTGCGACCTGCACGTCTCTTCCAAGGGGCATTTAGCCGTCTTGTTAAGCTACTGCGACCTGCATGTCTCTTCCAACAGGCATTTAAACCATCTTGATAAGCTGCTGCGACCAGCATGTCTCTTCCAAGGGGCATTTAAACCATCTTGTTAAGCTACTGCGACCTCCACCGCACTTCCAAGGGGCATTTAAACCGTCTTGTTAAGCTACTGCGACCTGCACATCTCTGTCAAGGGGCATTTAAACTGTCTTGTTAAGCTACTGCGACCTGCACGTCTCTTCCAAGGGGCATTTAAACCGTCTTTTTAAGCTACTGCGACCTGCACGTCTCTTCAGAGGGGCATTTAAACTGTATTGTTAAGCTACTGCGACCTGCAAGCCTATTCTAAGGGGCATTTAAACCCTCTTGTTAAGACACTGCGACTTGCATGTCTCTTCCAAGGGGGATGTAAACCGTCTTGTAAAGCTACTGCTACCTGCACGTCTCTTCCAAGGGGCATTTAAACCGTCTTGTTAAGCTACTGCGACTTGCACGTCTCTTCCATGGGGCATTTAAACCGTCTTCTTAAGCTACTGTAACCTCCACCACTTTTCCAAGGGGCATTTAAACCGTCTTGTTAAGCTACTGCGACCTCCACAGCACTTCCAAGGGGCATTTAAAATGCTTTGTTAAGCTACTGCGACCTGCATGTCTCTTCCAAGGGGCATTTAAACCGTCTTGTTAAGCTACTGCGACCTGCATGTCTCTACCAAGGGACATTGAAACCGTCTTGTTAAGCTACTGCGACCTGCACGTCTCTTCCAAGGGGCAATTAAACAATCTTGTTAAGATGCTGCGACCTGCATGTCTCTTCCAAGGGGCATTTAAACCGTCTTGTTAAGCTACTGCGACCTCCACCGCTCTTCCAAGGGGCATTTAAATTGTCTTGTTAAGCTACTGCGACCTGCACGTCTCTTCCAAGGGGCATTTAAATCGTCTTGGTAAGCTACTGCGTCCTGCAAGCCTCTTCCAAGGGGCATTTAAACTATCTTGTTAAGCTACTGCGAACTAAACCGTTCTTCCAAGGGGCATTTAAACCATCTTGTTAAGCTACTGCTGCCTGCACGTCTCCTCCAAGGGGCATTTAAACCGTCTTGTTAAGCTACTGCGACCTGCACGTCTTTTCCAAGGGGCATTTACACCGTCTTGTTAAGCTACTGTGACTTGCACGTCTCTTCCAAGGGACATTTAAACGGACTTGTTAAGCTCCTGCGACCTGCACGTCTCTTCCAAGGGGCATTTAAACCGTCTTATTAAGCTAATGTAACCTCCACCACTTTTCCAAGGGGCATTTAAACGGTCTTGTTAAGCTACTGCGACCTGCACTTCTCTTCCATGGGGCATTTAAACCGTCTTGTTAAGCTACTGAGACCTGCATGTCTCTACCAAGGGACATTTAAAACGTCTTTTAAGCTACTGCTACCTGCACGTCTCTTCCAAGGGGTATTTAAACAGTCTTGTTAAGGTGCTGCGACCTGTACGTCTCTTCCAAGGGGCATTTAAACCGTCTTGTTAAGCTACTGCGACCTCCACCGCACTTCCAAGGGACATTTAAACCGTCTTGTTAAGCTACTGCGACCTCCGCCGCACTTCCAAGGGACATTTAAACCGTCCTGTTAAGCTACTGCTACCTGCAGGTCTCTTCCAAGGGGCATTTAAACCGTCTTATTAAGCTACTGAGACCTGCACGTCTCTTCCAAGGGGCATTTAAACTGTCTTGTTAAGCTAATGCTACCTCCACCTCTCTGCCAAGGGGCATTTAAACCGTCTTATTAAGCTACTGCGACCTGCACATCTCTTCCAAGGGGCATTTAAACCGTCTTGTTAAGCTACTGCGACCTTCACGTCTCTTCCAAGGGGCATTTAAACTGTCTTGTTAAGCTACTGCGACCTCCACCGCTCTTCCAAGGTGCATTTAAACCATCTTATTAAGCTACTGCGACCTGCACATCTCTTCCAAGGGGCATTTAAACCGTCTGATTAAGCTACTGAGACCTGCACGTCTCATCCAAGGGGCATTTAAACTGTCTTGTTAAGCTAATGCTACCTCCACCTCTCTTCCAACGGGCATTTAAACCGTCTTTTTAAGCTACTGCGACCTGCACATCTCTTCCAAGGGGCATTTAAACCGTCTTGTTAAGCTACTGCGACCTTCACGTCTCTTCCAAGGGGCATTTAAACTGTCTTGTTAAGCTACTGCGACCTCCACCGCTCTTTCAAGGGGCATTTAAACCGTTTGTTAAGCTACTGCGACCTGCAAGCCTATTCCAAGTGGCATTTAAACCCTCTTGTTATGTTTCTGAGACCTGCACGTCTCTTCCAAGAGGCATTTAAACCGTCTTGTTAAGCCACTGCGACCTGCATGTCTCTTCCAAGGGGCATTTAAACCATCTTGATAAGCTACTGTGACCTCCACCGCACTTCCAAGGGGCATTTAAACCGTCTTGCTAAGCTACTGCGACCTGCACATCTCTTCCAAGGGGCATTTAAACCGTCTTGTTAAACTACTGCGACCTTCACGTCTCTTCCAAGGGGCATTTAAACTGTCTTGTTAAGCTACTGCGACCTCCACCGCTCTTCCAAGGGGCATTTAAACCGTCTTGTTAAGCTACTGTAACCTCCACCACTTTTCCAAGGGGCATCTCAACAGTCTTGTTAAGCTACTGCGACCAGCACGTCTCTTCCAAGGGGCATTTAAACCGTCCTGTTAAGCTACTGCTACCTGCATGTCTCTTCCAAGGGGCATTTAAACCGTCTTGTTAAGCTATTGTGACCTCCACCGCTCTTCCAAGGGGCATTTAAACCATCTTGTTAAGCTACTGCGACCTACACGTCTCTTCCAAGGGGCATTTAAACCGTCTTATTAAGCTACTGTGACCTCCACCGCTCTTCCAAGGGGCATTTAAACCATCTTGTTAAGCTACTGCGACCTGCACGTCTCTTCCAAGGGGGCTTTAAACTGTCTTGTTAAGCTACTGCGACCTGCACGTCTCTTCCAAGGGGCATTTAAACCGTCTTGTTAAGCTACTGCGACCTGCTCGTCTCTTCCAAGGGGCACTTAAACCCTCTTGTTAAGCTACTGCGACTTGCACGTCTCTTCCAATGGAAATTTAAACCGTCTTGTTAAGCTACTGCGACCTGCACGTCTCTTCCATGGGGCATTTAAACCGTCTTGTTAAGCTACTGCGACCTGCATGTCTCTACCAAGGGACATTGAAACCGTCTTGTTAAGCTACTGCGACCCGCACGTCTCTTCCAAGGGGCAATTAAACAATCTTGTTAAGATGCTGCGACCTGCATGTCTCTTCCAAGGGGCATTTAAACCGTCTTGTTAAACTACTGCGACCTCCACCGCTCTTCCAAGGGGCATTTAAATTGTCTTGTTAAGCTACTGCGAAATGCACGTCTCTTCCAAGGGGCATTTAAATCGTCTTGGTAAGCTACTGCGTCCTGCAAGCCTCTTCCAAGGGGCATTTAACCCTTCTTGTTAAGTTACTGCTACCTGCACGTCTCTTCCATTGGGCATTTAAACTATCTTGTTAAGCTACTGCGAACTAAACCGTTCTTCCAAGGTGCATTTAAACCATCTTGTTAAGCTACTGCTGCCTGCACGTCTCCTCCAAGGGGCATTTAAACCGTCTTGTTAAGCTACTGCGACCTGCACGTCTTTTCCAAGGGGCATTTACACCGTCTTGTTAAGCTACTGTGACTTGCACGTCTCTTCCAAGGGACATTTAAACGGTCTTGTTAAGCTCCTGCGACCTGCACGTCTCTTCCAAGGGGCATTTAAACCGTCTTATTAAGCTACTGTAACCTCCACCACTTTTCCAAGGGGCATTTAAACGGTCTTGTTAAGCTACTGCGACCTGCACTTCTCTTCCATGGGGCATTTAAACCGTCTTGTTAAGCTACTGAGACCTGCATGTCTCTACCAAGGGACATTTAAAACGTCTTTTAAGCTACTGCTACCTGCACGTCTCTTCCAAGGGGTATTTAAACAGTCTTGTTAAGGTGCTGCGACCTGTACGTCTCTTCCAAGGGGCATTTAAACCGTCTTGTTAAGCTACTGCGACCTCCACCGCACTTCCAAGGGACATTTAAACCGTCTTGTTAAGCTACTGCGACCTCCACCGCACTTCCAAGGGACATTTAAACCGTCCTGTTAAGCTACTGCTACCTGCAGGTCTCTTCCAAGGGGCATTTAAACCGTCTTATTAAGCTACTGAGACCTGCACGTCTCTTCCAAGGGGCATTTAAACTGTCTTGTTAAGCTAATGCTACCTCCACCTCTCTGCCAAGGGGCATTTAAACCGTCTTATTAAGCTACTGCGACCTGCACATCTCTTCCAAGGGGCATTTAAACCGTCTTGTTAAGCTACTGCGACCTTCACGTCTCTTCCAAGGGGCAATTAAACGGTCTTGTTAAGCTACTGCGACCTCCACCGCTCTTCCAAGGTGCATTTAAACCGTCTTGTTAAGCTACTGCGACCTGCACGTCTCTTCCAAGGGGCATTTAAACCATCTTGGTAAGCTACTGCGACCTGCAAGCCTATTCCAAGGGGCATTTAAACCCTCTTGTTAAGTTTCTGTGACCTGCACGTCTCTTCCAAGGTGCATTTAAACCGTCTTATTAAGCCACTGCGACCTGCACGTCTCTTCCAAGGGGCATTTAAACCGTCTTGTTAAGCTGCTGCGACCTGCATGTCTCTTCCAAGGGGCATTTAAACCATCATGTTAAGCTACTGCGACCTCCACCGCATTTCCAAGTTGCATTTAAACCATCTTGTTAAGCTACTGCGACCTGCACGTCTCTTTCAAGCGGCATTTAAACTGTCTTGTTAAGCTACTGCGACCTCCACCGCTCTTCCAAGGGGCATTTAAACCATCTTGTTAAGCTACTGCGATCTGCACGTCTCTTTCAAGGGGCATTTAAACTGTCTTGTTAAGCTACTGCGACCTCCACCGCTCTTTCAAGGGGCATTTAAACTGTCTTGTTAAGCTACTGCGACCTGCACGTCTCTTCCAAGTGGCATTTAAACCGTCTTGTTAAGCTACTGCGACCTGCACGCCTCTTCCAAGGGGCATTTAAACTGTCTTTTTAAGTTACTGTGACCTCCACCTCTCTTCCAAGGGGCATTTAAACCGTCTTATTAAGCTACTGCGACCTGCACATCTCTTCCAAGGGGCATTTAAACTGTCTTGTTAAGCTTCTGCGACCTCCACCGCTCTTCCAAGGGGCATTTAAACCGTCTTGTTAAGCTACTGCGACCTGCTCCTTTATTCCAAGGGGCATTTAAACTGTCTTGTTAAGCTACTGTGACCAGCATGTCTCTTCCAAGGGGCATTTAAACCATCTTGTTAAGCCACTGCTACCTGCACGTCTCTTCAAAGTGACATTTAAGCTGTCTTGTTAAGCTGCTGCGACCTGCATGTCTCTTACAGGGGGCATTTAAACCATCTTGTTAAGCTACTGCACCCTCCACCGCACTTCCAAGTGGCATTTAAACCGTCTTGTTAAGCTACTGCGACTTGCACGTCTTTTTAAGCTGCTGCGACCTGCATGTCTCTTCCAAGGGGCATTTAAACCATCTTGTTAAGCTACTGCGACCTACACCGCTCTTCCAAGGGGCATTTAAACCGTCTTGTTAAGCTACTGCGACCTGCACGTCTCTTCCAAGTGGCATTTAAAGCGTCTTGTTAAGCTAATGCGACCTGCACGTCTTTTCCAAGGGGCATTTAAACTGTATTTTTAAGTTACTGTGACCTCAACCTCTCTTCCAAGGGGCATTTAAACCGTCTTATTAAGCTACTGCGACCTGCACATCTCTTCCAAGGGGCATTTAAACCGTCTTATTAAGCTTCTGCAACCTGCACGTCTCTTCCAAGGGGCATTTAAACTGTCTTGTTAAGTTTCTGCGACCTCCACCGCTCTTCCAAAGGGCATTTAAACCGTCTTGTTAAGCTACTGCGACCAGCACGTCTCTTCCAAGGCTCATTTAAACCGTCTTTTTAAGCTTCTGCGACTTGAACGTCTCTTCCAAGGGGCATTTAAACCGTCTTGTTAAGCTACTATAACCTCCACCACTTTTCCAAGGGGCATCTCAACAGTCTTGTTAAGCTACTGCGACCTGCACGTCTCTTCCAAGGGGCATTTAAACCTTCTTGTTAAGCTACTGCTACCTGCATGTCTCTTCCAAGGGGCATTTAAACCATCTTGTTAAGCTACTGTGACCTCCACCGCTCTTCCAAGGGGCATTTAAACCATCTTGTTAATCTACTGCGACCTGCACATCTCTTCCAAGCAGCATTTAAACAGTCTAATTAAGCTACTGCGACCTGCACGTCTCTTCAAAGGGGCATTTAAACCGTCTTGTTAAGCTACTGCGACCTCCACCGCTCTTCCAAGGGGCATTTAAACCGTCTTGTTAAGCTACTGCGACCTGCACGTCTCTTTCAAGGGGGACTTAAACTGTCTTGTTAAGCTACTGCGACCTCCACCGTTCTTCGAAGGGGCATTTAAACCGTCTTGTTAAGCTACTGCGACCTGCACGTCTCTTCCAAGGGGCATTTAAACCGTCTTGTTAAGCTACTCCGACCTGCACGTCTCTTCCAAGTGTCATTTAAACCGTCTTGTTAAGCTACTGCGACCTGCATGTCTCTTCCAAGGGGCATTTAAACCGTCTTGTTAAGCTACTGTGACCTCCACCGCTCTTCCAAGGGGCATTTAAACCATCTTGTTAAGCTACTGCGACCTGCAGGTCTCTTCCAAGGGGCATTTAAACCCTCTTATTAAGCTACTGAGACCTGCACGTCTCTTCCAAGGGGCATTTATTTAAACTGTCTTGTTAAGCTAATGCTACCTCCACCTTTCTTCCAAGGGGCATTTAAACCGTCTTATTAAGCTACTGCGACCTGCACATCTTTTCCAAGGGGCATTTAAACCCTCTTGTTAAGCTACTGCGACCTGCACGTCTCTTCCAAGGGGCTTTTAAACCGTCTTGTTAAGCTACTGCGACCTGCATGTCTCTTTCAAGGTGCATTTAAACCGTCTTGTTAAGCCTCGGCGACCTGCACGTCTCTTCCAAGTGGCATTTAAACCGTCTTTTTAAGCTGCTGCAAACTGCATGTCTCTTCCAAGGGGCATTTAAACCATCGTGTTAAGCTTCTGCGACCTCCACCGCTCTTCCAAGGGGCATTTAAACCATCTTGTTAAGCTTCTGCGACCTGCACGTCTCTTCCATGGCGCATTTAAACAGTCTTTTTACGCTACTGTGACTTGAACGTCTCTTCCAAGGGGCATTTAAACCCTCTTATTAAGCTCCTGCGACCTGCTCGTCTCTTGAAAGGGGCATTTAAACCCTCTTGTTAAGCTACTGCGACCTCCACCTCTCTTCCAAGGGGCATTTAAACTGTCTTATTAAGCTACTGCGACCTGCACATTTCTTCCAAGGCGCATTTAAACCGTCTTTTTAAGCTACTGTGACGTGAACGTCACTTCCAAGGGGCATTTAAACCGTCTTGTTAAGTTAATGTAACCTCCACCACTTTTCCAAGGGGCATCTCAACAGTCTTGTTAAGCTACTGCAACCTGCACGTCTCTTCAGAGGGGCATTTAAACAGTCTTGTTAAGCTACTGCGACCTGCATGTCTCTTCCAAGGGGCATTTAAACAGTCTTGTTAAGCTACTGCGACCTCCACCGCTCTTCCAAGGGGCATTTAAACCATTTTGTTAAGCTAATGCGACCTGCATGTCTCTTCCAAGGGGCATTTAAACCGTCTTGTTAAGCTATTGTGACCTCCACCGCTCTTCCAAGGGGCATTTAAACCATCTTGTTAAGCTACTGCGACCTGCAGGTCTCTTCCAAGGGGCATTTAAACCCTCTTATTAAGCTACTGAGACCTGCACGTCTCTTCCAAGGGGCATTTATTTAAACTGTCTTGTTAAGCTAATGCTACCTCCACCTTTCTTCCAAGGGGCATTTAAACCGTCTTATTAAGCTACTGCGACCTGCACATCTCTTCCTTGGGGCATTTAAACCCTCTTGTTAAGCTACTGCGACCTGCACGTCTCTTCCAAGGGGCTTTTAAACCGTCTTGTTAAGCTACTGCGACCTGCATGTCTCTTTCAAGGTGCATTTAAACCGTCTTGTTAAGCCTCGGCGACCTGCACGTCTCTTCCAAGTGGCATTTAAACCGTCTTTTTAAGCTGCTGCAAACTGCATGTCTCTTCCAAGGGGCATTTAAACCATCGTGTTTAGCTTCTGCGACCTCCACCGCTCTTCCAAGGGGCATTTAAACCATCTTGTTAAGCTTCTGCGACCTGCACGTCTCTTCCATGGCGCATTTAAACAGTCTTTTTACGCTACTGTGACTTGAACGTCTCTTCCAAGGGGCATTTAAACCCTCTTATTAAGCTCCTGCGACCTGCTCGTCTCTTGAAAGGGGCATTTAAACCCTCTTGTTAAGCTACTGCGACCTGCACGTCTCTTCCAAGGGGCATTTAAACTGTCTTGTTAAGCTACTGCGACCTCCACCTCTCTTCCAAGGGGCATTTAAACTGTCTTATTAAGCTACTGCGACCTGCACATTTCTTCCAAGGCGCATTTAAACCGTCTTTTTAAGCTACTGTGACTTGAACGTCACTTCCAAGGGGCATTTAAACCGTCTTGTTAAGTTAATGTAACCTCCACCACTTTTCCAAGGGGCATCTCAACAGTCTTGTTAAGCTACTGCAACCTGCACGTCTCTTCAGAGGGGCATTTAAACAGTCTTGTTAAGCTACTGCGACCTGCATGTCTCTTCCAAGGGGCATTTAAACAGTCTTGTTAAGCTACTGCGACCTCCACCGCTCTTCCAAGGGGCATTTAAACCATTTTGTTAAGCTAATGCGACCTGCACGTCTCTTCCAAGGGGCATTTAAACCCTCTTGTTAAGCTTCTGCGACCTGCACGTCTCTTGAAAGGGGCATTTAAACCCTCTTGTTAAGCTACTGCGACCTGCACGTCTCTTCCAAGGGGCATTTAAACTGTCTTGTGAAGCTACTGCGTCCTCCATCTCTCTTCCAAGGGGCATTTAAACCATCTTATTAAGCTACTGCGACCTGCACATCTCTTCGAAGGGGCATTTAAACCGTCTTATTAAGCTACTGCGACCTGCACGTCTCTTCCAAGGGGTATTTAAACTGTCTTGTTAAGCTACTGCGAACTGCACGTCTCTTCCAAGGGGCATTTAAACTGTCTTGTTAAGCCACTGCGACCTTCACCGCTCTTCCTAGGGGCATTTAAACCGTCTTGTAAAGCTACTGCGACCTGAAAGACTATTCCAAGGGGCATTTAAACACTCTTGTTAAGCTACTGGGACCTGCACGTCTCTTCCAAGGGGGATTTAAACCATCTTGTTAAGCTACTACGACCTGCATGTCTCTTCCAAGATGCATTTAAACCATCTTGTTAAGCTACTGTGACATACTCGTCTCTTCCAAGGGGCATCTAAACCGTCTTGTTAAGCTACTGTAACCTCCACCACTTTCCAAGGGGCATTTAAACCGTCTTGTTAAGCTACTGCGACCTGCACGTCTCTTCCAAGGGGCATTTAAACCGTCTTGGTAAGCTACTGCGACCAGCAAACCTATTCCAAGGGGCATTTAAACCCTCTTGTTAAGCTACTGCGACCTGCACATCTCTTCCAAGGGGGATTTAAACCCTCTTGTTAAGCTACTGCGACCTGCACATCTCTTCCAAGGGGGATTTAAACCGTCTTGTTCAGCTACTGCGACCTGCACGTCTCTTCCAAGGTGCATTTAAACCGTCTTTTTAAGCTACTGCGACCTGCACGTCTCTTCCAAGGTGCATTTAACCGTCTTGTTAATCTACTGTAACCTCCACCACGTTTCCATGGGGCATTTAAACCGTCTTGTTAAGCTACTGCGACCTGCACGTCTCTTCCAAGGGGCATTTAGCCGTCTTGTTAAGCTACTGCGACCTGCATGTCTCTTCCAACAGGCATTTAAACCATCTTGTTAAGCTGCTGCGACCAGCATGTCTCTTCCAAGGGGCATTTAAACCATCTTGTTAAGCTACTGCGACCTCCACCGCACTTCCAAGGGGCATTTAAACCGTCTTGTTAAGCTACTGCGACCTGCACATCTCTGTCAAGGGGCATTTAAACTGTCTTGTTAAGCTACTGCGACCTGCACGTCTCTTCCAAGGGGCATTTAAACCGTCTTATTAAGCTACTGCGACCTGCACGTCTCTTCAGAGGGGCATTTAAACTGTATTGTTAAGCTACTGCGACCTGCAAGCCTATTCTAAGGGGCATTTAAACCCTCTTGTTAAGACACTGCGACTTGCATGTCTCTTCCAAGGGGGATGTAAACCGTCTTGTTAAGCTACTGCTACCTGCACGTCTCTTCCAAGGGGCATTTAAACCGTCTTGTTAAGCTACTGCGACTTGCACGTCTCTTCCATGGGGCATTTAAACCGTCTTCTTAAGCTACTGTAACCTCCACCACTTTTCCAAGGGGCATTTAAACCGTCTTGTTAAGCTACTGCGACCTCCACAGCACTTCCAAGGGGCATTTAAAATGCTTTGTTAAGCTACTGCGACCTGCATGTCTCTTCCAAGGGGCATTTAAACCGTCTTGTTAAGCAACTGCGACCTCCACGTCTCTTCCAAGGGGCATTTAAACCGTCTTTTTAAGGTGCTGTGACCTGCATGTCTCTTCCAAGGGGCATTTAAACCGTCTTGTTAAGCTACTGCGACCTGCACGTCTCTTTCAAGGGGCATTTAAACTGTCTTGTTAAGCTACTGCGACCTGCACGTCTCTTCCAAGGTGCATTTAAACCGTCTTTTTATGCTACTGCGACCTTCACGTCTCTTCCAAGGTGCATTTAAACCGTCTTGTTAATCTACTGCGACCTGCACGTCTCTTCCAAGGGGCATTTAAACCCTCATGTTAAGCCACTGCGACCTGCACGTCTCTTCCAAGGGGCATTTAAACCGTCTTGTTAAGCTGCTGCGACCTGCATGTCTCTTCCAAGGGGCAATTAAACCATCTTGTTAAGCTACTGCGACCTCCACCGCACTTCCAAGGGGCATTTAAACCATCTTGTTAAGCTACTGCGACCTCCACAGCACTTCCAAGGGGCATTTAAAACGCTTTGTTAAGCTACTGCGACCTGCATGTCTCTTCCAAAGGGCATTTAAACCGTCTTGTTAAGCTACTGCGACCTCCACGTCTCTTCCAAGGGGCATTTAAACCGTCTTGTTAAGGTGCTGTGACCTGCATGTCTCTTCCAAGGGGCATTTAAACCGTCTTGTTAAGCTACTGCGATCTCCACCGCACTTCCAAGAGGCATTTAAACCGTCTTGTTTAGCTACTGCGACCTGCTCGTCTCTTCAAAGGGACATTTAAACCTTCTTTTTAAGCTACTGCGACCTGCATGTCTCTTCCAATGGGGATTTAAACCGTCTTGTTAAGCTACTGCGACCTGCATGTCTCTTCCAAGGGGTATTTAAACCATCTTGTTAAGCTACTGCGACCTGCATGTCTCTTCCAAGGGGCATTTAAAGTGTCTTGTTAATCTACTGCTACCTGCACGTCTCTTCCAAGGGGCATTTAAAGTGTCTTGTTAAGCTACTGCAACCTGCACTTCTCTTCCAAGGGGCATTTAAACCTTCTTTTTAAGCTACTTCGACCTGCACGTCTCTTCCAAGGGGCATTTAAACCATCTTGTTAAGCTACTGTAACCTCCACCACTTTTCCAATGGGCATTTAAACCGTCTTTTAAGCTACTGCGACTTGCACTTCTCTTCCAAGGGGCACTTAAACCGTCTTTTTAAGCTGCTGCGACCTCCATGTCTCTTCCAAGGGGCATTTAAACCATCGTGTTAAGCTACTGCGACCTCCACCGCTCTTCCAAGGGGCACTTAAACCGTCTTTTTAAGCTACTGTGACCTGCACGTCTCTTCCAAGGACCATTTAAAGCCTCTTGTTAAGCTACTGCGACCTGCTCGTCTCTTCCAAGGGGCATTTAAACAGTCTTGTTAAGCTACTGCGACCTGCACGTCTCTTCCAAGGCGCATTTAAACCGTCTTTTTAAGCTACTGCGACTTGCACGTCTCTTCCAAGGGGCATTTAAACTCTCTTGTTAAGATCCTGCGACCTGCATGTCTCTTCCAAGGGGCATTTAAACCGTCTTGTTAAGCTACTGCTACCTGCACGTCTCTTCCGAGGGGAATTTAAACCGTCTTGTTAAGCTACTGCGACCTGCATGTCTCTTCCAAGGGGGATTTAAACCGCCTTGTTAAGCTACTGCTACCTGCACGTCTCTTCCAAGGGGCATTTAAACCGTCTTGTTAAGCTACTGCGACATGCACGTCTCTTCCAAGGGGCATTTAAACCATCTTGTTAAGCTGCTGCGACCAGCAAGCCTATTCCAAGGGGCATTTAAACCCTCTTGTTAAGCTACTGCGACTTGCACATCTCTTCCAAGAGGGATTTAAACCGTCTTGTTAAGCTACTGCGACCTGCATGTCTCTTCCAAGGGGCATTTAAACCGTCTTGTTAAGCTATTGCGACCTGCACGTCTCTTCCAAGGTGCATTAAAACTGTCTTTTTAAGCTACTGCGACCTGCACGTCTCTTCCAAGGTGCATTTAAACCGTCTTGGTAATCTACTGAAACCTCCACCACTTTTCCAAGAGGCATTTAAACCGTCTTGTTAAGCTACTGCGACCTCCACCGCACTTCTAAGGGGCATTTAAACCGTCTTGTTAAGCTACTGCGACCTGCAGATCTCTGTCAAGGGGCATTTAAAGTGTCTTGTTAAGCTACTGCGACCTCCACCGCTCTTCCAAGGGGCATTTAAACCGTCTTGTTAACCTACTGCGACCTGCACGTCTCTTCCAAGTGGCATTTAAACTGTCTTGTTAAGCTACTGCGACCTGCACGTCTCTTCCAAGGGGCATTTAAACTGTCTTGTTAAGCTACTGTGACCTCCACCTCTCTTCCAAGGGGCATTTAAATCATCTTATTAAGCTACTGCGACCTGCACGTCTCTTCCACGTAGCATTTAAACTGTATTGTTAAGCTACTGCGACCTGCAAGCCTATTCTAAGGGGCATTTAAACCCTCTTGTTAAGATCCTGCGACCTGCATGTCTCTTCCAAGGGGGATTTAAACCGTCTTGTTAAGCTACTGGTACCTGCACGTCACTTCCAAGGGGCAATTAAACCATCTTATTAAGCTACTGCGACCTGCACGTCTCTTCCACGGGGCATTTAAACTGTATTGTTAAGCTACTGCGACCTGCAAGCCTATTCTAAGGGGCATTTAAACCCTCTTGTTAAGATCCTACGACCTGCATGTCTCTTCCAAGGGGGATTTAAACCGTCTTGTTAAGCTACTGCTACCTGCACGTCTCTTCCAAGGGGCTTTTAAACCGTCTTGTTAAGCTACTGCGGCCTGCATGTCTCTTCCAAGGTGCATTTAAACTGTCTTGTTAAGATCCTGCGACCTGCATGTCTCTTCCAAGGGGGATTTAAACCGTCTTTTTAAGCTACTGCTACCTGCACGTCACTTCCAAGGGGCATTTAAACCGTCTTGTTAAGCTACTGCGACTTGCACGTCTCTTCCAAGGGGCATTTAAACCGTCTTATTAAGCTACTGCGACCTGCACGTTTCTTCCAAGGGGCATTTAAACCGTCTTATTAAGCTACTGAGACCTGCACGTCTCTTCCACGGGGCATTTAAACTGTATTGTTAAGCTACTGCGACCTGCAAGCCTATTCTAAGGGGCATTTAAACCCTCTTTTTAAGCTCCTGCGACTTGATCGTCTCTTCCAAGGGGCATTTAAACCATCTTTTTAAGCTACTGTAACCTCCACCACTTTTCCAAGGGGCATTTAAACCGTCTTGTTAAGCTACCGCGACCTGCATGTCTCTTCCAAGGGGCATTTAAACCGTCTTGTTAAGCCTCTGCAACCTGCATGTCTCTTCCAAGGGGCATTTAAACCATCGTGTTAAGCTACTGCGACCTCCACCGCTCTTCCAAGGGGCATTTAAACCGTCTTGTTAAGCTACTGTGACCTGCACGTTTCTTCCAAGGACCATTTAAAGCCTCTTCTTAAGCTACTGCAACCTGCTCGTCTCTTCCAAGGGGCATTTAAACAGTCTTGTTAAGCTACTGCGACCTGCACGTCTCTTCCAAGGCGCATTTAAACCGTCTTTTTAAGCTACTGCGACTTGCACGTCTCTTCCAAGGGGCATTTAAACTCTCTTGTTAAGATCCTGCGACCTGCATGTCTCTTCTAAGGGGCATTTAAACCGTCTTGTTAAGCTACTGCTACCTGCACGTTTCTTCCGAGGGGAATTTAAACCGTCTTGTTAAGATACTGCGACCTGCATGTCTCTTCCAAGTGGGATTTAAACCGCCTTGTTAAGCTACTGCTACCTGCACGTCTCTTCCAAGGGGCATTTAAACCGTCTTGTTAAGCTACTGCGACATGCACGTCTCTTCCAAGGGGCATTTAAACCATCTTGTTAAGCTGCTGCGACCAGCAAGCCTATTCCAAGGGGCATTTAAACCCTCTTGTTAAGCTACTGCGAGCTGCACATCTCTTCCAAGAGGGATTTAAACCGTCTTGTTAAGCTACTGCGACCTGCATGTCTCTTCCAAGGGGCATTTAAACCGTCTTGTTAAGCTACTGCGACCTGCACGTCTCTTCCAAGGTGCATTAAAAGTGTCTTTTTAAGCTACTGCGACCTGCACGTCTCTTCCAAGGTGCATTTAAACCGTCTTGGTAATCTACTGAAACCTCCACCACTTTTCCAAGAGGCATTTAAACCGTCTTGTTAAGCTACTGCGACCTGCACATCTCTGTCAAGGGGCATTTAAAGTGTCTTGTTAAGCTACTGCGACCTCCACCGCTCTTCCAAGGGGCATTTAAACCGTCTTGTTAACCTACTGCGACCTGCACGTCTCTTCCAAGTGGCATTTAAACTGTCTTGTTAAGCTACTGCGACCTGCACGTCTCTTCCAAGGGGCATTTAAGCTGTCTTGTTAAGCTACTGCGACCTCCACCTCTCTTCCAAGGGGCATTTAAATCATCTTATTAAGCTACTGCGACCTGCACGTCTCTTCCACGTAGCATTTAAACTGTATTGTTAAGCTACTGCGACCTGCAAGCCTATTCTAAGGGGCATTTAAACCCTCTTGTTAAGATCCTGCGACCTGCATGTCTCTTCCAAGGGGGATTTAAACCATCTTGTTAAGCTACTGGTACCTGCACGTCACTTCCAAGGGGCAATAAAACCATCTTAATAAGCTACTGCGACCTGCACGTCTCTTCCACGGGGCATTTAAATTGTATTGTTAAGCTACTGCGACCTGCAAGCCTATTCTAAGGGGCATTTAAACCCTCTTGTTAAGATACTGCGACCTGCATGTCTCTTCCAAGGGGGATTTAAACCGTCTTGTTAAGCTACTGCTACCTGCACGTCTCTTCCAAGGGGCTTTTAAACCGTCTTGTTAAGCTACTGCGACCTGCATGTCTCTTCCAAGGTGCATTTAAACTGTCTTGTTAAGATCCTGCGACCTGCATGTCTCTTCCAAGGGGGATTTAAACCGTCTTTTTAAGCTACTGCTACCTGCACGTCACTTCCAAGGGGCATTTAAACCGTCTTGTTAAGCTACTGCGACTTGCACGTCTCTTCCAAGGGGCATTTAAAGCCTCTTGTTAAGCTACTGCGACCTGCTCGTCTCTTCCAAGGGGCATTTAAACAGTCTTGTTAAGCTACTGCGAAATGCACGTCTCTTCCAAGGCGCATTTAAACCGTCTTTTTAAGCTACTGCGACTTGCACGTCTCTTCCAAGGGGCATTTAAACTCTCTTGTTAAGATCCTGCGACCTGCATGTCTCTTCCAAGGGGCATTTAAACCGTCTTGTTAAGCTACTGCTACCTGCACGTTTCTTCCGAGGGGAATTTAAACCGTCTTGTTAAGCTACTGCGACCTGCATGTCTCTTCCAAGGGGGATTTAAACCGCCTTGTTAAGCTACTGCTACCTGTACGTCTCTTCCAAGGGGCATTTAAACCGTCTTGTTAAGCTACTGCGACATGCACGTCTCTTCCAAGGGGCATTTAAACCATCTTGTTAAGCTGCTGCGACCAGCAAGCCTATTCCAAGGGGCATTTAAACCCTCTTGTTAAGCTACTGCGAGCTGCACATCTCTTCCAAGAGGGATTTAAACCGTCTTGTTAAGCTACTGCGACCTGCATGTCTCTTCCAAGGGGCATTTAAACCGTCTTGTTAAGCTACTGCGACCTGCACGTCTCTTCCAAGGTGCATTAAAAGTGTCTTTTTAAGCTACTGCGACCTGCACGTCTCTTCCAAGGTGCATTTAAACCGTCTTGGTAATCTAATGAAACCTCCACCACTTTTCCAAGAGGCATTTAAACCGTCTTGTTAAGCTACTGCGACCTCCACCGCACTTCTAAGGGGCATTTAAACCGTCTTGTTAAGCTACTGCGACCTGCACATCTCTGTCAAGGGGCATTTAAAGTGTCTTGTTAAGCTACTGCGACCTCCACCGCTCTTCCAAGGGGCATTTAAACCGTCTTGTTAACCTACTGCGACCTGCACATCTCTTCCAAGTGGCATTTAAACTGTCTTGTTAAGCTACTGCGACCTGCACGTCTCTTCCAAGGGGCATTTAAACTGTCTTGTTAAGCTACTGCGACCTCCACCTCTCTTCCAAGGGGCATTTAAATCATCTTATTAAGCTACTGCGACCTGCACGTCTCTTCCACGTAGCATTTAAACTGTATTGTTAAGCTACTGCGACCTGCAAGCCTATTCTAAGGGGCATTTAAACCCTCTTGTTAAGATCCTGCGACCTGCATGTCTCTTCCAAGGGGATTTAAACCGTCTTGTTAAGCTACTGGTACCTGCACGTCACTTCCAAGGGGCAATTAAACCATCTTATTAAGCTACTGCGACCTGCACGTCTCTTCCACGGGGCATTTAAACTGTATTGTTAAGCTACTGCGACCTGCAAGCCTATTCTAAGGGGCATTTAAACCCTCTTGTTAAGATACTGCGACCTGCATGTCTCTTCCAAGGAAGATTTAAACCGTCTTGTTAAGCTACTGCTACCTGCATGTCTCTTCCAAGGTGCATTTAAACTGTCTTGTTAAGATCCTGCGACCTGCATGTCTCTTCCAAGGGGGATTTAAACCGTCTTTTTAAGCTACTGCTACCTGCACGTCACTTCCAAGGGGCATTTAAACCGTCTTGTTAAGCTACTGCGACTTGCACGTCTCTTCCAAGGGGCATTTAAACCGTCTTATTAAGCTACTGCGACCTGCACGTTTCTTCCAAGGGGCATTTAAACCGTCTTATTAAGCTACTGAGACCTGCACGTCTCTTCCACGGGGCATTTAAACTGTATTGTTAAGCTACTGCGACCTGCAAGCCTATTCTAAGGGGCATTTAAACCCTCTTTTTAAGCTCCTGCGACTTGATCGTCTCTTCCAAGGGGCATTTAAACCATCTTTTTAAGCTACTGTAACCTCCAACACTTTTCCAAAGGGCATTTAAACCGTCTTGTTAAGCTACCGCGACCTGCATGTCTCTTCCAAGGGGCATTTAAACCATCTTGTTAAGCCTCTGCAACCTGCATGTCTCTTCCAAGGGGCATTTAAACCATCGTGATAAGCTACTGCGACCTCCACCGCTCTTCCAAGGGGCATTTAAACCGTCTTGTTAAGCTACTGTAACTTGCACTTCTCTTCCAAGTGGCATTTAAACCGTCTTGTTAAGCTACTGCGACCTGCAAGCCTATTCTAATGGGCATTTAAACCCTCTTGATAAGATCCTGTGACCTGCATGTCTCTTCCAAGGGGGATTTAAACCGTCTTGTTAAGCTACTGCTACCTGCACGTCTCTTCCAAGGGGCATTTAAACCGTCTTTTTAAGCTACTGCGACTTGCACGTCTCTTCCAAGGGGCATTTAAACTCTCTTGTTAAGATCCTGCGACCTGCATGTCTCTTCCAAGGGGCATTTAAACCGTCTTGTTAAGCTACTGCTACCTGCACGTTTCTTCCGAGGGGAATTTAAACCGTCTTGTTAAGCTACTGCGACCTGCATGTCTCTTCCAAGGGGGATTTAAACCGCCTTGTTAAGCTACTGCTACCTGCACGTCTCTTCCAAGGGGCATTTAAACCGTCTTGTTAAGCTACTGCGACATGCACGTCTCTTCCAAGGGGCATTTAAACCATCTTGTTAAGCTGCTGCGACCAGCAAGCCTATTCCAAGGGGCATTTAAACCCTCTTGTTAAGCTACTGCGAGCTGCACATCTCTTCCAAGAGGGATTTAAACCGTCTTGTTAAGCTACTGCGACCTGCATGTCTCTTCCAAGGGGCATTTAAACCGTCTTGTTAAGCTACTGCGACCTGCACGTCTCTTCCAAGGTGCATTAAAAGTGTCTTTTTAAGCTACTGCGACCTGCACGTCTCTTCCAAGGTGCATTTAAACCGTCTTGGTAATCTAATGAAACCTCCACCACTTTTCCAAGAGGCATTTAAACCGTCTTGTTAAGCTACTGCGACCTCCACCGCACTTCTAAGGGGCATTTAAACCGTCTTGTTAAGCTACTGCGACCTGCACATCTCTGTCAAGGGGCATTTAAAGTGTCTTGTTAAGCTACTGCGACCTCCACCGCTCTTCCAAGGGGCATTTAAACCGTCTTGTTAACCTACTGCGACCTGCACGTCTCTTCCAAGTGGCATTTAAACTGTCTTGTTAAGCTACTGCGACCTGCACGTCTCTTCCAAGGGGCATTTAAACTGTCTTGTTAAGCTACTGCGACCTCCACCTCTCTTCCAAGGGGCATTTAAATCATCTTATTAAGCTACTGCGACCTGCACGTCTCTTCCACGTAGCATTTAAACTGTATTGTTAAGCTACTGCGACCTGCAAGCCTATTCTAAGGGGCATTTAAACCCTCTTGTTAAGATCCTGCGACCTGCATGTCTCTTCCAAGGGGGATTTAAACCGTCTTGTTAAGCTACTGGTACCTGCACGTCACTTCCAAGGGGCAATTAAACCATCTTATTAAGCTACTGCGACCTGCACGTCTCTTCCACGGGGCATTTAAACTGTATTGTTAAGCTACTGCGACCTGCAAGCCTATTCTAAGGGGCATTTAAACCCTCTTGTTAAGATACTGCGACCTGCATGTCTCTTCCAAGGGGGATTTAAACCGTCTTGTTAAGCTACTGCTACCTGCACGTCTCTTCCAAGGGGCTTTTAAACCGTCTTGTTAAGCTACTGCGACCTGCATGTCTCTTCCAAGGTGCATTTAAACTGTCTTGTTAAGATCCTGCGACCTGCATGTCTCTTCCAAGGGGGATTTAAACCGTCTTTTTAAGCTACTGCTACCTGCACGTCACTTCCAAGGGGCATTTAAACCGTCTTGTTAAGCTACTGCGACTTGCACGTCTCTTCCAAGGGGCATTTAAACCGTCTTATTAAGCTACTGAGACCTGCACGTCTCTTCCACGGGGCATTTAAACTGTATTGTTAAGCTGCTGCGACCTGCAAGCCTATTCTAAGGGGCATTTAAACCCTCTTTTTAAGCTCCTGCGACTTGATCGTCTCTTCCAAGGGGCATTTAAACCATCTTTTTAAGCTACTGTAACCTCCACCACTTTTCCAAGGGGCATTTAAACCGTCTTGTTAAGCTACCGCGACCTGCATGTCTCTTCCAAGGGGCATTTAAACCGTCTTGTTAAGCCTCTGCAACCTGCATGTCTCTTCCAAGGGGCATTTAAACCATCGTGATAAGCTACTGCGACCTCCACCGCTCTTCCAAGGGGCATTTAAACCGTCTTGTTAAGCTACTGTAACTTGCACTTCTCTTCCAAGTGGCATTTAAACCGTCTTGTTAAGCTACTGCGACCTGCAAGCCTATTCTAATGGGCATTTAAACCCTCTTGATAAGATCCTGTGACCTGCATGTCTCTTCCAAGGGGGATTTAAACCGTCTTGTTAAGCTACTGCTACCTGCACGTCTCTTCCAAGGGGCATTTAAACCGTCTTGTTAAGCTACTGCGACCTGCTCGTCTCTTCCAAGGGGCATTTAAACCGTCTTGTTATGCTACTGCGACCTGCACTTCTCTTCCAAGGCGCATTTAAACCTTCTTTTTAAGCTCCTGATACTTGATCGTCTCTTCCAAGGGGCATTTAAACCATCTTGTTAAGCTACTGTAACCTCCACCACTTTTCCAAGGGGCATTTAAAACGTCTTGTTAAGCTACTGCGACCTGAATGTCTCTTCCAAGGGGCATTTAAACCGTCTTGTTAAGATACTGCGACCTGCACGTCTCTTCCAAGGGGCATTTAAACCATCTTGTGAAGCTACTGTAACCTCCACCACTTTTCCAAGGGGCATTTAAACCGTCTTTTAAGCTACTGCGACTTGCACTTCTCTTCCAAGGGGCATTTAAATCGTTTTGTTAAGCCTCTGCGACCTGCACGTCTCTTCCAAGGGGCATTTAAACCGTCGTTTTAAGCTGCTGCGACCTGCATGTCTCTTCCAAGGGGCATTTAAACCATCGTGTTAAGCTACTGCGACCTTCACCGCTCTTCCAAGGGGCATTTAAACCATCTTGTTAAGCTACTGCGACCTGCACGTCTCTTCCAAGGGGGATTTAAACCGTCTTGTTAAGCTACTGTGATCAGCACGTCTCTTCCAAGGTGCATTTAAACCGTCTTGTTAAGCTACTGCGACCTGCACGTCTCTTCCAAGGCGCATTTAAACCATCTTTTTAAGCTACTGCGACTTGCACGTCTCTTCCAAGGGGCATTAAAACTGTCTTGTTAAGCTACTGCGACCTGCAAGCCTATTCTAAGGGGCATTTAAACTCTCTTGTTAAGATCCTGCGACCTGCATGTCTCTTCCAAGGGGCATTTAAACCGTCTTGTTAAGCTACTGCTACCTGCACGTCTCTTCCAAGGGGAATTTAAACCGTCTTGTTAAGCTACTGCGACCTGCATGTCTCTTCCAAGGGGAATTTAACCGCCTTGTTAAGCTACTGCTACCTGCACGTCTCTTCCAAGGGGCATTTAAACTGTCTTGTTAAGCTACTGCGACCTGCACGTCTCTTCCAAGGGGCATTTAAACCATTTTGTTAAGCTGCTGCGACCAGCAAGCCTATTCCAAGGGGCATTTAAACCCTCTTGTTAAGCTACTGCGACCTGCACATCTCTTCCAAGAGGGATTTAAACCATCTTGTTAAGCTACTGCGACCTGCACGTCTCTTCCAAGGGGCATTTAAACCGTCTTGTTAAGCTACTGCGACCTGCACGTCTCTTCCAAGGTGCATTAAAACTGTCTTTTTAAGCTACTGCGACCTGCACGTCTCTTCCAAGGTGCATTTAAACCATCTTGGTAATCTACTGAAACCTCCACCACTTTTCCAAGGGGCATTTAAACAGTCTTGTTAAGCTACTGCGACCTGCACGTCTCTTCCAAGGGGCATATAGCCGTCTTGTTAAGCTACTGCGACCTGCATGTCTCTTCCAAGGGGCATTTAAACCGTCTTGTTAAGCCACTGCGACCTGCACGTCTCTTCCAAGGGGCATTTAAACCGTCTTGTTAAGCTGCTGCGACCAGCATGTCTCTTCCAAGGGGCATTTAAACCATCTTGTTAAGCTACTGCGACCTCCACCGCACTTCCAAGGGGCATTTAAACCGTCTTGTTAAGCTACTGCGACCTCCACCGCTCTTCCAAGGGGCATGTAAACCGTCTTGTTAACCTACTGCGACCTGCACGTCTCTTCCAAGTGGCATTTAAACTGTCTTGTTAAGCTACTGCGACCTGCACGTCTCTTCCAAGGGGCATTTAAACTGTCTTGTTAAGCTACTGCGACCTCCACCTCTCTTCCATGGGGCATTTAAACTGTATTGTTAAGCTACTGCGACCTGCAAGCCTATTCTAAGGGGCATTTAAACCCTCATGTTAAGATCCTGCGACCTGCATGTCTCTTCCAAGGGGGATTTAAACCGTCTTGTTAAGCTACTGCTACCTGCACGTCACTTCCAAAGGGCATTTAAACCGTCTTATTAAGCTACTGCGACCTGCACGTCTCTTCCACGGGGCATTTAAACTGTACTGTTAAGCTACTGCGACCTGCAAGCCTATTCTAAGGGGCATTTAAACCCTCTTGTTAAGATCCTGCGACCTGCATGTCTCTTCCAAGGGGGATTTAAACCATCTTGTTAAGCTACTGCTACCTGCACGTCTCTTCCAAGGGGCTTTTAAACCGTCTTGTTAAGCTACTGCGACCTGCATGTCTCTTCCAAGGTGCATTTAAACCGTCTTGTTAAGATCCTGCGACCTGCATGTCTCTTCCAAGGGGGATTTAAACCGTTTTGTTAAGCTACTGCTACCTGCACGTCACTTCCAAGGGGCATTTAAACCGTCTTGTTAAGCTACTGCGACTTGCTCGTCTCTTCCAAGGGGCATTTAAACCGTCTTATTAAGCTACTGAGACCTGCACGTCTCTTCCACGGGGCAATTAAACTGTATTGTTAAGCTACTGCGACCTGCAAGCCTATTCTAAGGTGCATTTAAACCCTCTTTTTAAGCTCCTGCGACTTGATCGTCTCTTCCAAGGGGCATTTAAACCATCTTTTTAAGCTACTGTAACCTCCACCACTTTTACAAGGGGCATTTAAACCGTCTTGTTAAGCTACTGCGACCTGCATGTCTCTTCCAAGGGGCATTTAAACCGTCTTGTTAAGCTACTGCGACCTGCATGTCTCTTCCAAGGGGCATTTAAACCGTCTTGTTAAGCCTCTGCAACCTGCATGTCTCTTCCAAGGGGCATTTAAACCATCGTGATAAGCTACTGCGACCTCCACCGCTCTTCCAAGGGGCATTTAAACCATCTTGTTAAGCAACTGCGACCTGCACATCTCTTCCAAGGGGCATTTAAACCATCTGGTTAAGCAACTGTGACCTGCATGTCTCTTCCAAGGCCAATTTAAACCGTCTTGTTAAGCTACTGCGACCTGCTCGTCTCTTCCAAGGGGCATTTAAACCTTCTTTTTAAGCTACTGCGACCTGCATGTCTCTTCCAAGGGGGATTTAAACCGTCTTGTTAAGCTACTGCTACCTGCAGGTCTCTTCCAAGGGGCATTTAAACCGTCTTGTTAAGCTACTGCTACCTGCACGTCTCTTCCAAGGGGCATTTAAACCGTCTTGTTAAGCTACTGTGACCTGCATGTCTCTTCCAAGGGGAATTTAAACCGTCTTGTTATGCTACTGCGACCTGCAGTTCTCTTCCATGGCGCATTTAAACCTTCTTTTTAAGCTCCTGCGACTTGATCATCTCTTCCAAGTGGCATTTAAACCATCTTGTTAAGCTACTGTAACCTCCACCACTTTTCCAAGCGGCATTTAAACCGTCTTGTTAAGCTACTGCGACCTGCACGTCTCTTCCAAGTGGCATTTAAACCGTCTTTTTAAGCTGCTGCAACCTGCATGTCTCTTCCAAGGGGCATTTAAACCATCGTGTTAAGCTTCTGCGAAATCCACCGCTCTTCCAAGGGGCATTTAAACCATCTTGTTAAGCTACTGCGACCTGCACATCTCTTCCAAGGGGCATTTAATCCGTCTTGTTAAGCTACTGTAACTTGCAAGTCTCTGCCAAGGGGCATTTAAACCATCTTGTTAAGCTACTGTAACCTCCACCACTTTTCCACGGGGCATTTAATCCGTCTTGTTAAGCTACTGCGACCTGCACGTCTCTTCCAAGGGGCATTTAAACCGTCTTGTTAAGCTACTGCGACCTGCATGTCTCTTCCAAGGGGCATTTAAACCGTCTTGTTAAGTCTCTGCGACCTGCACGTCTTTTCCTAGGGGCATTTAAACAGTCTTGTTAAGCTGCTTCGACCTACATGTTTCTTCCAAGTGGCATTTAAACTGTCTTGTTAAGCTACTGCGACCTGCACGTCTCTTCCAAGGGGCATTTAAACTGTCTTGTTAAGCTACTGCGACCTCCACCTCTCTTCCATGGGGCATCTAAACTGTATTGTTAAGCTACTGCGACCTGCAAGCCTATTCTAAGGGGCATTTAAACCCTCATGTTAAGATCCTGCGACCTGCATGTCTCTTCCAAGGGGGATTTAAACCGTCTTGTTAAGCTACTGCTACCTGCACGTTACTTCCAAAGGGCATTTAAACCGTCTTATTAAGCTACTGCGACCTGCACGTCTCTTCCACGGGGCATTTAAACTGTACTGTTAAGCTACTGCGACCTGCAAACCTATTCTAAGGGGCATTTAAACCCTCTTGTTAAGCTACTGCGACCTGCATGTCTCTTCCAAGGGGGATTTAAACCGTCTTGTTAAGCTACTGCTACCTGCACGTCACTTCCAAGGGGCATTTAAACCGTCTTGTTAAGCTACTGCGACTTGCTCGTCTCTTCCAAGGGGCATTTAAACCGTCTTATTAAGCTACTGAGACCTGCACGTCTCTTCCACGGGGCATTTAAACTGTATTGTTAAGCTACTGCGACCTGCAAGCCTATTCTAAGGTGCATTTAAACCCTCTTTTTAAGCTCCTGCGACTTGATCGTCTCTTCCAAGGGGCATTTAAACCATCTTTTTAAGCTACTGTAACCTCCACCACTTTTCCAAGGGGCATTTAAACCGTCTTGTTAAGCTGCTGCAACCTGCATGTCTCTTCCAAGGGGTATTTAAACCATCGTGTTAAGCTTCTGCGAAATCCACCGCTCTTCCAAGGGGCATTTAAACCATCTTGTTAAGCTACTGCGACCTGCACATCTCTTCCAAGGGGCATTTAAACCGTCTTGTTAAGCTACTGTAACTTGCACTTCTCTTCCAAGTGGCATTTAAACCGTCTTGTTAAGCTACTGTAACCTCCACCACTTATCCACGGGGCATTTAAACCGTCTTGATAAGCTACTGCGACCTACACGTCTCTTCCAAGAGGCATTTAAACTGTCTTGTTAAGCTACTGCGACCTGCAAGCCTATTCTAAGGGGCATTTAAACCCTCTTGTTAAGATCCTCTGACCTGCATGTCTCTTCCAAGGGGGATTTAAACCGTCTTGTTAAGCTACTGCTACCTGCACGTCTCTTCCAAGGGGCATTTAAACCGTCTTGTTAAGCTACTGCGACCTGCTCGTCTCTTCCAAGGGGCATTTAAACCGTCTTGTTATGCTACTGCGACCTGCACTTCTCTTCCAAGGCGCATTTAAACCTTCTTTTTAAGCTCCTGATACTTGATCGTCTCTTCCAAGGGGCATTTAAACCGTCTTGTTAAGCTACTGCGACCTGCACGTCTCTTCCAAGGGGCATTTAAACCATCTTGTTAAGCTACTGTAACCTCCACCAATTTTCCAAGGGGCATTTAAACCGTCTTTTAAGCTACTGCGACTTGCACTTCTCTTCCAAGGGGCTTTTAAATCTTCTTGTTAAGCTACTGCGACCTGCATGCCTCTTCCAAGGGGCATTTAAATCGTTTTGTTAAGCCTCTGTGACCTGCACGTCTCTTCCAAGGGGCATTTAAACCGTCTTTTTAAGCTGCTGCGACCTGCATGTCTCTTCCAAGGGGCATTTAAACCATCGTATTAAGCTACTGCGACCTTCACCGCTCTTCCAAGGGGCATTTAAACCATCTTGTTAAGCTACTGCGACCTGCACGTCTCTTCCAAGGGGGATTTAAACCGTCTTGTTAAGCTACTGCGATCAGCACGTCTCTTCCAAGGTGCATTTAAACCGTCTTGTTAAGCTACTGCGACCTGCACATCTCTTCCAAGGCGCATTTAAACCATCTTTTTAAGCTACTGCGACTTGCACGTCTCTTCCAAGGGGCATTAAAACTGTCTTGTTAAGCTACTGCGACCTGCAAGCCTATTCTAAGGGGCATTTAAACTCTCTTGTTAAGATCCTGCGACCTGCATGTCTCTTCCAAGGGGCATTTAAACCGTCTTGTTAAGCTACTGCTACCTGCACGTGTCTTCCAAGGGGAATTTAAACCGTCTTGTTAAGCTACTGCGACCTGCATGTCTCTTCCAAGGGGAATTTAAACCGCCTTGTTAAGCTACTGCTACCTGGACGTCTCTTCCAAGGGGCATTTAAACCGTCTTGTTAAGCTACTGCGACCTGCACGTCTCTTCCAAGGGGCATTTAAACCATCTTGTTAAGCTGCTGCGACCAGCAAGCTTATTCCAAGGGGCATTTAAACCCTCTTGTTAAGCTACTGCGACCTGCACGTCTCTTCCAAGGGGCATATAGCCGTCTTGTTAAGCTACTGCGACCTGCATGTCTCTTCCAAGGGGCATTTAAACCGTCTTGTTAAGCCACTGCGACCTGCACGTCTTTTCCTAGGGGCATTTAAACAGTCTTGTTAAGCTGCTTCGACCTACATGTTTCTTCCAAGTGGCATTTAAACTGTCTTGTTAAGCTACTGCGACCTGCACGTCTCTTCCAAGGGGCATTTAAACTGTCTTGTTAAGCTACTGCGACCTCCACCTCTCTTCCATGGGGCATCTAAACTGTATTGTTAAGCTACTGCGACCTGCAAGCCTATTCTAAGGGGCATTTAAACCCTCATGTTAAGATCCTGCGACCTGCATGTCTCTTCCAAGGGGGATTTAAACCGTCTTGTTAAGCTACTGCTACCTGCACGTTACTTCCAAAGGGCATTTAAACCGTCTTATTAAGCTACTGCGACCTGCACGTCTCTTCCACGGGGCATTTAAACTGTACTGTTAAGCTACTGCGACCTGCAAACCTATTCTAAGGGGCATTTAAACCCTCTTGTTAAGATCCTGCGACCTGCATGTCTCTTCCAAGGGGGATTTAAACCGTCTTGTTAAGCTACTGCTACCTGCACGTCACTTCCAAGGGGCATTTAAACCGTCTTGTTAAGCTACTGCGACTTGCTCGTCTCTTCCAAGGGGCATTTAAACCGTCTTATTAAGCTACTGAGACCTGCACGTCTCTTCCACGGGGCATTTAAACTGTATTGTTAAGCTACTGCGACCTGCAAGCCTATTCTAAGGTGCATTTAAACCCTCTTTTTAAGCTCCTGCGACTTGATCGTCTCTTCCAAGGGGCATTTAAACCATCTTTTTAAGCTACTGTAACCTCCACCACTTTTCCAAGGGGCATTTAAACCGTCTTGTTAAGCTGCTGCAACCTGCATGTCTCTTCCAAGGGGTATTTAAACCATCGTGTTAAGCTTCTGCGAAATCCACCGCTCTTCCAAGGGGCATTTAAACCATCTTGTTAAGCTACTGCGACCTGCACATCTCTTCCAAGGGGCATTTAAACCGTCTTGTTAAGCTACTGTAACTTGCACTTCTCTTCCAAGTGGCATTTAAACCGTCTTGTTAAGCTACTGTAACCTCCACCACTTATCCACGGGGCATTTAAACCGTCTTGATAAGCTACTGCGACCTACACGTCTCTTCCAAGGGGCATTTAAACTGTCTTGTTAAGCTACTGCGACCTGCAAGCCTATTCTAAGGGGCATTTAAACCCTCTTGTTAAGATCCTCTGACCTGCATGTCTCTTCCAAGGGGGATTTAAACCGTCTTGTTAAGCTACTGCTACCTGCACGTCTCTTCCAAGGGGCATTTAAACCGTCTTGTTAAGCTACTGCGACCTGCTCGTCTCTTCCAAGGGGCATTTAAACCGTCTTGTTATGCTACTGCGACCTGCACTTCTCTTCCAAGGCGCATTTAAACCTTCTTTTTAAGCTCCTGATACTTGATCGTCTCTTCCAAGGGGCATTTAAACCGTCTTGTTAAGCTACTGCGACCTGCACGTCTCTTCCAAGGGGCATTTAAACCATCTTGTTAAGCTACTGTAACCTCCACCAATTTTCCAAGGGGCATTTAAACCGTCTTTTAAGCTACTGCGACTTGCACTTCTCTTCCAAGGGGCTTTTAAATCTTCTTGTTAAGCTACTGCGACCTGCATGCCTCTTCCAAGGGGCATTTAAATCGTTTTGTTAAGCCTCTGTGACCTGCACGTCTCTTCCAAGGGGCATTTAAACCGTCTTTTTAAGCTGCTGCGACCTGCATGTCTCTTCCAAGGGGCATTTAAACCATCGTATTAAGCTACTGCGACCTTCACCGCTCTTCCAAGGGGCATTTAAACCATCTTGTTAAGCTACTGCGACCTGCACGTCTCTTCCAAGGGGGATTTAAACCGTCTTGTTAAGCTACTGCGATCAGCACGTCTCTTCCAAGGTGCATTTAAACCGTCTTGTTAAGCTACTGCGACCTGCACATCTCTTCCAAGGCGCATTTAAACCATCTTTTTAAGCTACTGCGACTTGCACGTCTCTTCCAAGGGGCATTAAAACTGTCTTGTTAAGCTACTGCGACCTGGAAGCCTATTCTAAGGGGCATTTAAACTCTCTTGTTAAGATCCTGCGACCTGCATGTCTCTTCCAAGGGGCATTTAAACCGTCTTGTTAAGCTACTGCTACCTGCACGTGTCTTCCAAGGGGAATTTAAACCGTCTTGTTAAGCTACTGCGACCTGCATGTCTCTTCCAAGGGGAATTTAAACCGCCTTGTTAAGCTACTGCTACCTGGACGTCTCTTCCAAGGGGCATTTAAACCGTCTTGTTAAGCTACTGCGACCTGCACGTCTCTTCCAAGGGGCATTTAAACCATCTTGTTAAGCTGCTGCGACCAGCAAGCTTATTCCAAGGGGCATTTAAACCCTCTTGTTAAGCTACTGCGACCTGCACGTCTCTTCCAAGGGGCATATAGCCGTCTTGTTAAGCTACTGCGACCTGCATGTCTCTTCCAAGGGGCATTTAAACCGTCTTGTTAAGCCACTGCGACCTGCACGTCTCTTCCAAGGGGCATTTAAACCGTCTTGTTATGCTACTGCGACCTGCACTTCTCTTCCAAGGCGCATTTAAACCTTCTTTTTAAGCTCCTGATACTTGATCGTCTCTTCCAAGGGGCATTTAAACCGTCTTGTTAAGCTACTGCGACCTGCACATCTCTTCCAAGGGGCATTTAAACCATCTTGTTAAGCTACTGTAACCTCCACCAATTTTCCAAGGGGCATTTAAACCGTCTTTTAAGCTACTGCGACTTGCACTTCTCTTCCAAGGGGCTTTTAAATCTTCTTGTTAAGCTACTGCGACCTGCATGCCTCTTCCAAGGGGCATTTAAATCGTTTTGTTAAGCCTCTGTGACCTGCACGTCTCTTCCAAGGGGCATTTAAACCGTCTTTTTAAGCTGCTGCGACCTGCATGTCTCTTCCAAGGGGCATTTAAACCATCGTATTAAGCTACTGCGACCTTCACCGCTCTTCCAAGGGGCATTTAAACCATCTTGTTAAGCTACTGCGACCTGCACGTCTCTTCCAAGGGGGATTTAAACCGTCTTGTTAAGCTACTGCGATCAGCACGTCTCTTCCAAGGTGCATTTAAACCGTCTTGTTAAGCTACTGCGACCTGCACATCTCTTCCAAGGCGCATTTAAACCATCTTTTTAAGCTACTGCGACTTGCACGTCTCTTCCAAGGGGCATTAAAACTGTCTTGTTAAGCTACTGCGACCTGCAAGCCTATTCTAAGGGGCATTTAAACTCTCTTGTTAAGATCCTGCGACCTGCATGTCTCTTCCAAGGGGCATTTAAACCGTCTTGTTAAGCTACTGCTACCTGCACGTGTCTTCCAAGGGGAATTTAAACCGTCTTGTTAAGCTACTGCGACCTGCATGTCTCTTCCAAGGGGAATTTAAACCGCCTTGTTAAGCTACTGCTACCTGGACGTCTCTTCCAAGGGGCATTTAAACCGTCTTGTTAAGCTACTGCGACCTGCACGTCTCTTCCAAGGGGCATTTAAACCATCTTGTTAAGCTGCTGCGACCAGCAAGCTTATTCCAAGGGGCATTTAAACCCTCTTGTTAAGCTACTGCGACCTGCACGTCTCTTCCAAGGGGCATATAGCCGTCTTGTTAAGCTACTGCGACCTGCATGTCTCTTCCAAGGGGCATTTAAATCGTCTTGTTAAGCCACTGCGACCTGCACGTCTCTTCCAAGGGGCATTTAAACCATCTTGTTAAGCTGCTGCGACCAGCATGTCTCTTCCAAGGGGCATTTAAACCATCTTGTTAAGCTACTGCGACCTCCACCGCACTTCCAAGGGGCATTTAAACCGTCTTGTTAAGCTACTGCGACCTGCACATCTCTGTCAAGGGGCATTTAACCTGTCTTGTTAAGCTACTGCGACCTCCACCGCTCTTCCAAGGGGCATGTAAACCGTCTTGTTAACCTACTGCGACCTGCACGTCTCTTCCAAGTGGCATTTAAACTGTCTTGTTAAGCTACTGCGACCTGCACGTCTCTTCCAAGGGGCATTTAAACTGTCTTGTTAAGCTACTGCGACCTCCACCTCTCTTCCATGGGGCATTTAAACTGTATTGTTAAGCTACTGCGTCCTGCAAGCCTATTCTTAGGGGCATTTAAACCCTCATGTTAAGATCCTGCGACCTGCATGTCTCTTCCAAGGGGGATGTAAACCGTCTTGTTAAGCTACTGCTACCTGCACGTCACTTCCAAAGGGCATTTAAACCGTCTTATTAAGCTACTGCTACCTGCACGTCTCTTCCATGGGGCATTTAAACTGTACTGTTAAGCTACTGCGACCTGCAAGCCTATTCTAAGGGGCATTTAAACCCTCTTGTTAAGATCCTGCGACCTGCATGTCTCTTCCAAGGGGGATTTAAACCGTCTTGTTAAGCTACTGCTACCTGCACGTCTCTTCCAAGGGGCTTTTAAACCGTCTTGTTAAGCTACTGCGACCTGCATGTCTCTTCCAAGGTGCATTTAAACCGTCTTGTTAAGATCCTGCGACCTGCATGTCACTTCCAAGGGGCATTTAAACCGTCTTGTTAAGCTACTGCGACTTGCTCGTCTCTTCCAAGGGGCATTTAAACCGTCTTATTAAGCTACTGAGACCTGCACGTCTCTTCCACGGGGCATTTAAACTGTATTGTTAAGCTACTGCGACCTGCAAGCCTATTCTAAGGTGCATTTAAACCCTCTTTTTAAGCTCCTGCGACTTGATCGTCTCTTCCAAGGGGCATTTAAACCATCTTTTTAGGCTACTGTAACCTCCACCACTTTTCCAAGGGGCATTTAAACCGTCTTGTTAAGCTACTGCGACCTGCATGTCTCTTCCAAGGGGCATTTAAACCGTCTTGTTAAGCCTCTGCAACCGGCATGTCTCTTCCAAGGGGCATTTAAACCATCGTGATAAGCTACTGCGACCTCCACCGCTCTTCCAAGGGGCATTTAAACCATCTTGTTAAGCTACTGCGACCTGCACATCTCTTCCAAGGGGCATTTAAACCATCTGGTTAAGCAACTGTGACCTGCATGTCTCTTCCAAGGCCAATTTAAACCGTCTTGTTAAGCTACTGCGACCTGCTCGTCTCTTCCAAGGGGCATTTAAACCTTCTTTTTAAGCTACTGCGACCTGCATGTCTCTTCCAAGGGGGATTTAAACCGTCTTGTTAAGCTACTGCTACCTGCAGGTCTCTTCCAAGGGGCATTTAAACCGTCTTGTTAAGCTACTGCTACCTGCACGTCTCTTCCAAGGGGCATTTAAACCGTCTTGTTAAGCTACTGCGACCTGCATGTCTCTTCCAAGGGGAATTTAAACCGTCTTGTTATGCTACTGCGACCTGCAGTTCTCTTCCATGGCGCATTTAAACCTTCTTTTTAAGCTCCTGCGACTTGATCGTCTCTTCCAAGTGGCATTTAAACCATCTTGTTAAGCTACTGTAACCTCCACCACTTTTCCAAGCGGCATTTAAACCGTCTTGTTAAGCTACTGCGACCTTCACGTCACTTCCAAGTGGCATTTAAACCGTCTTTTTAAGCTGCTGCAACCTGCATGTCTCTTCCAAGGGGCATTTAAACCATCGTGTTAAGCTTCTGCGAAATCCACCGCTCTTCCAAGGGGCATTTAAACCATCTTGTTAAGCTACTGCGACCTGCACATCTCTTCCAAGGGGCATTTAATCCGTCTTGTTAAGCTACTGTAACTTGCAAGTCTCTGCCAAGGGGCATTTAAACCATCTTGTTAAGCTACTGTAACCTCCACCACTTTTCCACGGGGCATTTAATCCGTCTTGTTAAGCTACTGCGACCTGCACGTCTCTTCCAAGGGGCATTTAAACCGTCTTGTTAAGCTACTGCGACCTGCATGTCTCTTCCAAGGGGCATTTAAACCGTCTTGTTAAGTCTCTGCGACCTGCATGTCTTTTCCTAGGGGCATTTAAAACGTCTTGTTAAGCTGCTTCGACCTACATGTTTCTTCCAAATGGCATTTAAACTGTCTTGTTAAGCTACTGCGACCTCCACCGCTCTTCCAAGGAGCATTTAAACTGTCTTGTTAAGCTACTGCGACCTGCACGTCTCTTCCAAGGGGCATTTAAAACCTCTTGTTAAGCTCCTGCGACCTGCACGTCTCTTGAAAGGGGCATTTAAACCCTCTTGTTAAGCTACTGCGACCTGCACGTCTCTTCCAAGGGGCATTGAAATTGTCTTGTTAAGCTACTGCAACCTCCACCTCTCTTCCAAGGGGCATTTAAAGCGTCTCGTTAAGCTTCTGCGACCTGCACGTCTCTTCCAAGGCGCATTTAAACAGTCTTTTTATGCTGTTGTGACTTGAACGTCTCTTCCAAGGGGCTTTTAAACCATCTTGTTAAGCTACTGCGACCTGCACGTCTCTTCCAAGGGGCATTTAAACCGTCTTATTAAGCTACTGCGACCTCCACCGCTCTTCCAAGGGGCATTTAAACCATCTTGTTAAGCTACTGCGACCTCCACCGCTCTTCCAAGGGGCATTTAAACCATCTTGTTAAGCTACTGCGACCTTCACGTCTCTTCCAAGCGGCATTTAAACCCTCTTTTTAAGCTCCTGCGACTTGATCGTCTCTTCCAAGGGGCATTTAAACTGTCTTGTTAAGCTACTGTAACCTCCACCACTTTTCCAAGGGGCATTTAAACCGTCTTGTTAAGCTACTGCGACTTGCACGTCTCTTCCAAGGGGCTTTTAAACCGTCTTGTTAAGCTACTGCGACCTGCATGTCTCTTCCAAGGGGCATTTAAACCGTCTTGTTAAGCCTCTGCGACTTGCACGTCTCTTCCAAGGGTCATTTAAACCGTCTTTTTAAGCTGCTGCGACCTGCATGTCTCTTCCAAGGGGCATTTAAACCATCGTGATAAGCTACTGCGACCTCCACCGCTCTTCCAAGGGGCATTTAAACCATCTTGCTAAGCTACTGCGAACTGCACATCTCTTCCAAGGGGCATTTAAACCGTCTTGTTAAGCTACTGTAACTTGCACTTCTCTTCCAAGTGGCATTTAAACAGTCTTGTTAAGCTACTGTAACCTCCACCACTTATCCACGGGGCATTTAAACCGTCTTGATAAGCTACTGCGACCTACACGTCTCTTCCAAGGGGCATTTAAACTGTCTTGTTAAGCTACTGCGACCTGCAAGACTATTCTAAGGGGCATTTAAACCCTCTTGTTAAGATCCTCTGACCTGCATGTCTCTTCCAAGGGGGATTTAAACCATCTTGTTAAGCTACTGCGACCTGCTCGTCTCTTCCAAGGGGCATTTAAACCGTCTTGTTATGCTACTGCGACCTGCACTTCTCTTCCAAGGCGCATTTAAACCTTCTTTTTAAGCTCCTGATACTTGATCGTCTCTTCCAAGGGGCATTTAAACCATCTTGTTAAGCTACTGCGACCTGCATGTCTCTTCCAAGGGGCATTTAAACAAGTCTTGTTAAGCTACTGCGACCTGCACGTCTCTTCCAAGGGGCATTTAAACCATCGTGTTAAGCTACTGTAACCTCCACCACTTTTCCAAGGGGCATTTAAACCGTCTTTTAAGCTACTGCGACTTGCACTTCTCTTCCAAGGGGCTTTTAAACCGTCTTGTTAAGCTAATGCGACCTGCATGCCTCTTCCAAGCGGCATTTAAATCGTTTTGTTAAGCCTCTACGACCTGCACGTCTCTTCCAAGGGGCATTTAAACCGTCTTTTTAAGCTGCAGCGACCTGCATGTCTCTTCCAAGGGGCATTTAAACCATCGTGTTAAGCTACTGCGACCTCCACCGCTCTTCCAAGGGGCATTTAAACCATCTTGTTAAGCTACTGCGACCTGCACGTCTCTTCCAAGGGGGATTTAAACCGTCTTGTTAAGCTACTGTGATCTGCACGTCTCTTCCAAGGGCCATTTAAACTGTCTTGTTAAGCTACTGCGACCTGCTCGTCTCTTCCAAGGGGCATTTAAACCGTCTTGTTAAGCTACTGCGACCTGCACGTCTCTTCCAAGGCGCATTTAAACCGTCTTTTTAAGCTACTGCGACTTGCACGTGTCTTCCAAGGGGCATTTAAACTGTCTTGTTAAGCTACTGCGACCTGCAAGCCTATTCTAAGGGGCATTTAAACCCTCTTGTTAAGATCCTGCGACCTGCACTTCTCTTCCAAGGGGGATTTAAACCGTCTTGTTAAGCAACTGCGACCTGCTCTTCTCTTCCAAGGGGCATTTAAACCGTCTTGTTAAGCAACGGTGACCTGCATGTCTCTTCCAAGGCCAATTTAAACCATCTTGTTAAGCTACTGCGACCTGCACATCTCTTCCAAGGGGCATTTAATCCGTCTTGTTAAGCTACTGTAACTTGCAAGTCTCTGCCAAGGGGCATTTAAACCATCTTGTTAAGCTACTGTAACCTCCACCACTTTTCCACGGGGCATTTAATCCGTCTTGTTAAGCTACTGCGACCTGCACGTCTCTTCCAAGGGGCATTTGAACCGTCTTGTTAAGCTACTGCGACCTGCATGTCTCTTCCAAGGGGCATTTAAACCGTCTTGTTAAGTCTCTGCGACCTGCATGTCTTTTCCTAGGGGCATTTAAACAGTCTTGTTAAGCTGCTTCGACCTACATGTTTCTTCCAAATGGCATTTAAACTGTCTTGTTAAGCTACTGCGACCTCCACCGCTCTTCCAAGGAGCATTTAAACTGTCTTGTTAAGCTACTGCGACCTGCACGTCTCTTCCAAGGGGCATTTAAAACCTCTTGTTAAGCTCCTGCGACCTGCACGTCTCTTGAAAGGGGCATTTAAACCCTCTTGTTAAGCTACTGCGACCTGCACGTCTCTTCCAAGGGGCATTGAAATTGTCTTGTTAAGCTACTGCAACCTCCACCTCTCTTCCAAGGGGCATTTAAAGCGTCTTGTTAAGCTTCTGCGACCTGCACGTCTCTTCCAAGGCGCATTTAAACAGTCTTTTTATGCTGTTGTGACGTGAACGTCTCTTCCAAGGGGCTTTTAAACCATCTTGTTAAGCTACTGCGACCTGCACGTCTCTTCCAAGGGGCATTTAAACCGTCTTATTAAGCTACTGCGACCTCCACCGCTCTTCCAAGGGGCATTTAAACCATCTTGTTAAGCTACTGCGACCTCCACCGCTCTTCCAAGGGGCATTTAAACCATCTTGTTAAGCTACTGCGACCTTCACGTCTCTTCCAAGCGGCATTTAAACCCTCTTTTTAAGCTCCTGCGACTTGATCGTCTCTTCCAAGGGGCATTTAAACTGTCTTGTTAAGCTACTGTAACCTCCACCACTTTTCCAAGGGGCATTTAAACCGTCTTGTTAAGCTACTGCGACTTGCACGTCTCTTCCAAGGGGCTTTTAAACCGTCTTGTTAAGCTACTGCGACCTGCATGTCTCTTCCAAGGGGCATTTAAACCGTCTTGTTAAGCCTCTGCGACTTGCACGTCTCTTCCAAGGGTCATTTAAACCGTCTTTTTAAGCTGCTGCGACCTGCATGTCTCGTCCAAGGGGCATTTAAACCATCGTGATAAGCTACTGCGACCTCCACCGCTCTTCCAAGGGGCATTTAAACCATCTTGCTAAGCTACTGCGACCTGCACATCTCTTCCAAGGGGCATTTAAACCGTCTTGTTAAGCTACTGTAACTTGCACTTCTCTTCCAAGTGGCATTTAAACAGTCTTGTTAAGCTACTGTAACCTCCACCACTTATCCACGGGGCATTTAAACCGTCTTGATAAGCTACTGCGACCTACACGTCTCTTCCAAGGGGCATTTAAACTGTCTTGTTAAGCTACTGCGACCTGCAAGACTATTCTAAGGGGCATTTAAACCCTCTTGTTAAGATCCTCTGACCTGCATGTCTCTTCCAAGGGGGATTTAAACCATCTTGTTAAGCTACTGCGACCTGCTCGTCTCTTCCAAGGGGCATTTAAACCGTCTTGTTATGCTACTGCGACCTGCACTTCTCTTCCAAGGCGCATTTAAACCTTCTTTTTAAGCTCCTGATACTTGATCGTCTCTTCCAAGGGGCATTTAAACCATCTTGTTAAGCTACTGCGACCTGCATGTCTCTTCCAAGGGGCATTTAAACAAGTCTTGTTAAGCTACTGCGACCTGCACGTCTCTTCCAAGGGGCATTTAAACCATCGTGTTAAGCTACTGTAACCTCCACCACTTTTCCAAGGGGCATTTAAACCGTCTTTTAAGCTACTGCGACTTGCACTTCTCTTCCAAGGGGCTTTTAAACCGTCTTGTTAAGCTAATGCGACCTGCATGCCTCTTCCAAGCGGCATTTAAATCGTTTTGTTAAGCCTCTACGACCTGCACGTCTCTTCCAAGGGGCATTTAAACCGTCTTTTTAAGCTGCTGCGACCTGCATGTCTCTTCCAAGGGGCATTTAAACCATCTTGTTAAGCTACTGCGACCTGCACGTCTCTTCCAAGGGGGATTTAAACCGTCTTGTTAAGCTACTGTGATCTGCACGTCTCTTCCAAGGGCCATTTAAACTGTCTTGTTAAGCTACTGCGACCTGCTCGTCTCTTCCAAGGGGCATTTAAACCGTCTTGTTAAGCTACTGCGACCTGCACGTCTCTTCCAAGGCGCATTTAAACCGTCTTTTTAAGCTACTGCGACTTGCACGTGTCTTCCAAGGGGCATTTAAACTGTCTTGTTAAGCTACTGCGACCTGCAAGCCTATTCTAAGGGGCATTTAAACCCTCTTGTTAAGATCCTGCGACCTGCACTTCTCTTCCAAGGGGGATTTAAACCGTCTTGTTAAGCAACTGCGACCTGCTCTTCTCTTCCAAGGGGCATTTAAACCGTCTTGTTAAGCAACGGTGACCTGCATGTCTCTTCCAAGGCCAATTTAAACCGTCTTGTTAAGCTACTGCGACCTGCTCGTCTCTTCCAAGGGGCATTTAAACCTTCTTTTTAAGCTACTGCGACCTACATGTTTCTTCTAAGGGGGATTTAAACCGTCTTGTTAAGCTACTGCTACCTGCACGTCTCTTTCAAGGGGCATTTAAACCATCTTCTTAAGCTACTGCTACCTGCAGGTCTCTTCCAAGGGGCATTTAAACCGTCTTGTTAAGCTACTGCTACCTGCATGTCTCTTCCAAGGGGCATTTAAACCGTCTTGTTAAGCTACTGCGACCTGCATGTCTCTTCCAAGGGGAATTTAAACCGTCTTGTTATGCTACTGCGACCTGCAGTTCTCTTCCATGGCGCATTTAAACCTTCTTTTTAAGCTCCTGCGACTTGATCGTCTCTTCCAAGGGGCATTTAAACAATCTTGTTAAGCTACTGTAACCTCCACCACTTTTCCAAGGGGCATTTAAACCGTCTTGTTAAGCTACTGCGACCTGCACATCTCTTCCAAGGGGCATTTAAACCGTCTTGTTAAGCTACTGTAACTTGCACTTCTCTTCCAAGTGGCATTTAAACCGTCTTGTTAAGCTACTGTAACCTCCACCACTTTTCCACGGGGCATTTAAACCGTCTTGATAAGCTACTGCGACCTACACGTCTCTTCCAAGGGGCATTTAAACTGTCTTGTTAAGCTACTGCGACCTGCAAGCCTATTCTAAGGGGCATTTAAACCCTCTTGTTAAGATCCTGTGACATGCATGTCTCTTCCAAGGGGGATTTAAACCGTCTTGTTAAGCTACTGCTACCTGCACGTCTCTTCCAAGGGGCATTTAAACCGTCTTGTTATGCTACTGCGACCTGCACTTCTCTTCCAAGGCTCATTTAAACCTTCTTTTTAAGCTCCTGATACTTGATCGTCTCTTCCAAGGGGCATTTAAACCATCTTGTTAAGCTACTGCGACCTGCATGTCTCTTCCAAGGGGCATTTAAACCGTCTTGTAAAGCTACTGCGACCTGCACGTCTCTTCCAAGGGGCATTTAAACCATCGTGTTAAGCTACTGCGACCTCCACCACTTTTCCAAGGGGCATTTAAACTGTCTTTTAAGCTACTGCGACTTGCACTTCTCTTCCAAGGGGCTTTTAAACCGTTTTGTTAAGCTACTGCGACCTGTATGCCTCTTCCAAGGGGCATTTAAATCGTTTTGTTAAGCCTCTACGACCTGCACGTCTCTTCCAAGGGGCATTTAAACCGTCTTTTTAAGCTGCTGCGACCTGCATGTCTCGTCCAAGGGGCATTTAAACCATCGTGTTAAGCTACTGCGACCTCCACCGCTCTTCCAAGGGGCATTTAAACCATCTTGTTAAGCTACTGCGAAATGCACGTCTCTTCCAAGGGGGATTTAAACCGTCTTGTTAAGCTACTGCGACCTGCAAGCCTATTCTAAGGGGCATTTAAACCCTCTTGTTAAGATCCTGCGACCTGCACTTCTCTTCCAAGGGGCATTTAAACCGTCTTGTTAAGCAACTGTGACCGGCATGTCTCTTCCAAGGCCAATTTAAACCGTCTTGTTAAGCTACTGCAAACTGCTTTTCTCTTCCAAGGGGCATTTAAACCTTCTTTTTAAGCTACTGCTACCTGCAGGTCTCTTCCAAGGGGCATTTAAACCGTCTTGTTAAGCTACTGCTACCTGCACGTCTCTTCCAAGGGGCATTTAAACCGTCTTGTTAAGCTACTGCGACCTGCATGTCTCTTCCAAGGGGAATTTAAACCATCTTGTTATGCTACTGCGACCTGCAGTTCTCTTCCATGGCGCATTTAAACCTTCT
Organism: Phyllobates terribilis; assembly: GCF_046119375.1. Classification (NCBI taxonomy): domain Eukaryota; kingdom Metazoa; phylum Chordata; class Amphibia; order Anura; family Dendrobatidae; genus Phyllobates; species Phyllobates terribilis. The sequence continues at coordinate 1,471,900 of NW_027362964.1, forward strand.
TTTTAAGCTCCTGCGACTTGATCGTCTCTTCCAAGGGGCATTTAAACCATCTTGTTAAGCTACTGTAACCTCCACCACTTTTCCAAGGGGCATTTAAACCATCTTGTTAAGCTACTGCGACTTGCACGTCTCTTCCAAGGGGCATTTAATCCGTCTTGTTAAGCTATTGTAATTTGGAAGTCTCTGCCAAGGGGCATTTAAACCATCTTGTTAAGCTACTGTAACCTCCACCACTTTTCAACGGGGCATTTAAACCGTCTTGTTAAGCTACTGCGACCTGCACGTCTCTTCCAAGTGGCATTTAAACCGTCTTTTTAAGCTGCTGCAACCTGCATGTCTCTTCCAAGGGGCATTTAAACCATCGAGTTAAGCTTCTGCGACCTCCACCGCTCTTCCAAGGGGCATTTAAACCATCTTGTTAAGCTACTGCGACCTGCACATCTCTTCCAAGGGGCATTTAATCCGTCTTGTTAAGCTACTGTAACCTCCACCACTTTTCCATGGGGCATTTAATCTGTCTTGTTAAGCTACTGCGACCTGCACGTCTCTTCCAAGGGGCATTTAAACCGTCTTGTTAAGCTACTGCGACCTGCATGTCTTTTCCAAGGGGCATTTAAACCGTCTTGTTAAGCCTCTGCGACCTGCACGTCTTTTCCTAGGGGCATTTAAACAGTCTTGTTAAGCTGCTTCGACCTGCATGTTTCTTCCAAGTGGCATTTAAACTGTCTTGTTAAGCCACTACGACATGCACGTCTCTTCCAAGGGGCATTTAAACCGTCTTTTTAAGCTGCTGCGACCTGCATGTCTCTTCCAAGGGGCATTTAAATCATCGTGTTAAGCTACTGAGACCTCCACCGCTCTTCCAAGGGGCATTTAAACCATCTTATTAAGCTACTGCGACCTGCACATCTCTTCCAAGGGGCATTTAAACCATCTTGTTAAGCTACTGTAACCTCCACCACTTTTCCACGGGGCATTTAAACCGTCTTTATTAAGCTACTGCGACCTGCACGTCTCTTCCAAGGTGCATTTAAACCGTCTTGTTAAGCTACTGCGACCTGCATGTCTCTTCCAAGGGGCATTTAAGGCGTCTTGTTAAGCCTCTACGACCTGCACGTCTTTTCATAGGGGCATTTAAACTGTTTTGTTAAGCTGCTTCGACCTGCATGTTTCTTCCAAGTGACATTTAAACTGTCTTGTTAAGCTACTGCAACCTCCACCGCTCTTCCAAGGTTCATTTAAACTGTCTTGTTAAGCTACTGCGACCTGCACGTCTCTTCCAAGGGGCATTTAAACCGTCTTGTTAAGCTACTGCGACCAGCAAGCCTATTCCAAGGGGCATTTAAACCCTCTTGTTAAGCTACTGCGACCTGCACATCTCTTCCAAGGGAGATTTAAACCGTCTTGTTAAGCTACTGCGACCTGCACGTCTCTTCCAAGGGGCATTTAAACCGTCTTGTTAAGCTACTGCAACCTGCTCGTCTCTTCCAAGGGTTATTTAAACCGTCTTGTTAAGCTACTGCGACCTGCACGTCTCTTCCAAGGTGCATGTAAACAGTCTTTTTTAACTACTGCGACCTGCACGTCTCTTCCAAGGTGCATATAAACCGTCTTGTTAATCTACTGCGACCTGCACGTCTCTTCCAAGGGGCATTTAAACCCTCTTGTTAAGCCACTGCGACCTGCACGTCTCTTCCAAGGGGCATTTAAACTGTCTTGTTAAGCTACTGCGACCTGCATGTCTCTTCCAAGGGGCATTTAAACTGTCTTGTTAAGCTACTGCGACCTGCACGTCTCTTCCAAGGGGCATTTAAACCGTCTTGTTAAGCAGCTGCGACCTGCATGTCTCTTCCAAGGGGCATTTAAACCATCTTGTTAAGCTACTGCGACCTCCACCGCACTTAAAAGGTGCATTTAAACCGTCTTGTTAAGCTACTGCGACCTCCACCTCTCTTCCAAGGGGCATTTAAAACGTCTTATTAAGCTACTGCGACCTGCACGTCTCTTCCACGGGGCATTTAAACTGTATTGCTAAGCTACTGCGACCTGCAAGCCTATCCTAAGGGGCATTTAAACCCTCTTGTTAAGATACTGCGACCTGCATGTCTCTTCCAAGGGGGATTTAAACCGTCTTGTTAAGCTACTGCAACCTGTACTTCTCTTCCAAGGTGCATTTAAACTGTCTTGTTAAGCTACTGCGACCTGCATGTCTCTTCCAATGGGCATTTAAACTGTCTTGTTAAGCCTCTGCGACCTGCACGTCTTTTACTAGGGGCATTTAAACAGTCTTGTTAAGCTGCTTCGAAATTCATGTTTCTTCCAAGTGGCATTTAAACTGTCTTGTTAAGATACTGCGACCTCCACCGCTCTTCCAAGGGGCAGTTAAACTGTCTTGTTAAGCTACTGCGACCTGCACGTCTCTTCCAAGGGTCATTTAAATCGTCTTGGTAAGCTACTGCGACCTGCAAGCCTCTTCCAAGGGGCATTTAAACCCTCTTGTTAAGCTACTGCGACCTGCATGTCTCTTCCAAGGGGCATTTAAACTGTCTTCTTTAGCTACTGCGACCTCCACCGCTCTTCCAAGGGGCATTTAAACCATCTTGTTAAGCTACTGCGACCTGCACGTCTCTTCCAAGGGGCATTTAAACTGTCTTGTTTAGCTTCTGCGACCTGCATGTCTCTTCCAAGGGGCATTTAAACCGTCTTGTTAAGCTACTGCGACCTCCACGTCTCTTCCAAGGGGCATTTAAACCGTCTTGTTAAGCTGATGTGACCTGCATGTCTCTTCCAAGGGGCATTTAAACCGTCTTGTTAGGCTGATGTGACCTGAATGTCTCTTCCAAGGGGCATTTCAACCATCTTGTTAAGCTACTGCGACCTCCACCGCACTTCCATGGGGCATTTAAACAGTCTTGTTAAGCTACTGCGACTTGCACATCTCTTCCATGGGGCATTTAAACCGTGTTCTTAAGCTTCTGTAACCTCCACCACTTTTCCAAGGGGCATTTAAACCGTCTTGTTAAGCTACTGCGACCTCCACCGCACTTCCAAGGGGCATTTAAACCGTCTTGTTAAGCTACTGCGACCTGCACGTCTTTTTCAAGAGGCATTTAAACTGTCTCGTTAAGCTACTGCGACCTCCACCGCTCTTCCAAGGGGCATTTAAACCGTCTTGTTAAGCTGCTGTGACCTGCATGTCTCTTTCAAGGGGCATTTAAACTGTCTTGTTAAGCTACTGCGACCTGCATGTCTCTACCAAGGGGCATTTAAACCGTCTTGTTAAGCTACTGCGACCTCCACGTCTCTTCCAAGGGGCATTTAAACCGTCTTGTTAAGATGCTGTGACCTGCATGTCTATTCCAAGGGGCATTTAAACCATCTTGTTAAGCTACTGCGACCTCCACCGCACTTCCAAGGGGCATTTAAACCATCTTGTTAAGCTACTGCGACCTGCACGTCTCTTTCAAGAGGCATTTAAACTGTCTTGTTAAGCTACTGCGACCTGCACGTCTCTTCCAAGTGGCATTTAAACCGTTTTGTTAAGCTACTGCGACCTGCACGTCTCTTTCAAGGGGCATTTAAACTGTCTTGTTAAGCTACTGCGACCTCCACCGCTCTTCCAAGGGGCATTTAAACCGTCTTGTTAAGCTACTGCGACCTCCACGTCTCTTCCAAGGGGCATTTAAAACGTCTTGTTAAGCTACTGCGACTTGCACGTCTCTTCCAAGGGGCTTTTAAACCATCTTGTTAAGCTACTGCGACCTGCATGTCTCTTCCAAGGGGCATTTAAACCATCTTGTTAAGCCTCTGCGACCTGCACGTCTCTTCCAAGGGTCATTTAAACCATCGTGATAAGCTACTGCGACCTCCACCGCTCTTCCAAGGGACATTTAAACCATCTTGTTAAGCTACTGCGACCTGCACATCTCTTCCAAGGGGCATTTAAACAGTCTTGTTAACCTACTGTAACTTGCACTTCTCTTCCAAGGGGCATTTAAACCGTCTTGTTAAGCTACTGTAACCTCCACCACTTTTCCACGGGGCATTTAAACCATCTTGTTAAGCTACTGCGACCTGCAAGCCTATTCTAAGGGGCATTTAAACCCTCTTGTTAAGATCCTGCGACTTGCTCGTCTCTACCAAGTGGGATTTAAACTGTGTTGTTTAGCTTCTGCGACCTGCATGTCTCTTCCAAGGGGCATTTAAACCGTCTTGTTAAGCTACTGCGACCTCCACGTCTCTTCCAAGGGGCATTTAAACCGTCTTGTTAAGCTGATGTGACCTGCATGTCTCTTCCAAGGGGCATTTAAACCGTCTTGTTAGGCTGATGTGACCTGCATGTCTCTTCCAAGGGGCATTTCAACCGTCTTGTTAAGCTACTGCGACCTCCACCGCACTTCCATGGGGCATTTAAACCCTCTTGTTAAGCTGCTGCGACCTGCACGTCTCTTCCAAGGGGGATTTAAACCATCTTTTTAAGCTACTGCGACCTGCATGTCTCTACCAAGGGACATTTAAAACGTCTTTTAAGCTAATGCGACCTGCACGTCTCTTCCAAGGGATATTTAAACAGTCTTGTTAAGGTGCTGCGACCTGCATGTCTCTTCCAAGGGGCATATAAACTGTCTTGTTAAGCTACTGTGAACTCCACCGCTCTTCCAAGGGGCATTTAAACTGTCTTGTTAAGCTATACTGCGAACTACACGTCTCTTACAAGGGACATTTAAACCGTCTTGTTAAGCTACTGCGACCTGCAAGCCTCTTCCAAGGGGCATATAAACTGTCTTGTTAAGCTACTGCGACCTGCACGTCTCTACCAAGGGGCATTTAAACTGTCTTCTTAAGCTACTGCGACCTCCACCGCTCTTCCAAGGGGCATTTAAACCATCTTGTTAAGCTACTGCGACATGCACGTCTCTTCCAAGGGGCATTTAAACTGTATTGTTTAGCTTCTGCGACCTGCACTTCTCTTCCAAGGGGCAATTAAACTGTCTTGTTTAGCTTCTGCGACCTGCACGTCTCTTCTAAGGGGCATTTAAACAGTCTTGTTAAGCTACTGCGACTTGCACGTCTCTTCCAAGGGGCATTTAAACCGTCTTCTTAAGCTACTGTAACCTCCACCACTTTTCCAAGGGGCATTTAAACCGTCTTCTTAAGCTACTGCGACCTGCACGTCTCTTTCAAGGGGAATTTAAAACGCTTTGTTAAGCTACTGCGACCTGCATGTCTCTTCCAAGGGGCATTTAAATCGTCTTGTTAAGCTACTGCGACCTCCACGTCTGTTCCAAGGGTTATTTAAACCGTCTTGTTAAGCTGCTGCGACCTGCATGTCTCTTCTAAGGGGCATTTAAACCGTCTTGTTAAGCTACTGCGACCTCCACCACACTTCCAATGGGCATTTAAACCGTCTTGTTAAGCTTCTGCGACCTGCACGTCTCTTCTAATGGGCATTTAAACAGTCTTGTTAAGCTACTGCGACCTCCTCCGCTCTTCCAAGGGACATTTAAACCGTCTTGTTAAGCTGCTGTGACCTGCACGTCTCTTCCAAGTGGCATTTAAACCGTCTTGTTAAGCGTCTGCGACTTGCACGTCTCTTCCAAGGGGCATTTAAACTGTCTTGTTAAGCTACTGCGACCTCCACCTCTCTTCCAATGGGCATTTAAACCGACTTGTTAAGCTACTGCGACCTGCACGTCTCTTCCAAGGTGCAATTAAACCGTCTTGGTAAGCTACTGCGACCTGCAAGCCTATTCCAAGGGGCATTTAAACCCTCTTGTTAAGCTGCTGCGACCTGCACGTCTCTTCCAAGGGGGATTTAAACCGTCTTGTTAAGCTACTGCGACCTGCACGTCTCTTCCAAGGGGCATTTAAACAGTCTTGTTAAGCTACTGCGACCTGCTCTTCTATTCCAAGGGGCATTTAAACCGTCTTGTTAAGCTACTGCGACCTTTACCGCTCTTCCAAGGGGCATTTAAACCGTCTTGTTAAGCTACTGCGACCTGCATGTCTCTTCCAAGTGGCATTTAAACCGTCTTGTTAAGCTACTGCGACCTGCACGTCTCTTCCAAGGGGCATTTAAACCATCTTGTTAAGCTACTACTACCGCCACCGCTCTTCCAAGGGGCATTTTAACCGTCTTGTTAAGCTACTGCGACCTCCACGTCTCTTTCAATGGGCATTTAAACCGTCTTGTTAAGCTACTGTAACCTCCACCTCTTTTCCAAGGGGCATTTAAACCGTCTTGTTAAGCTACTGCGACCTGCATGTCTCTTCCAAGGGGCATTTAAACCTTCTTGTTAAGCTACTGCGACCTGCACGTCTCTTCCAAGGGGCATTTAAACTGTCTTGTTAAGCTGCTGCGACCTGCATGTCTCTTCCAAGGGGCATTTAAACCGTCTTGTTAAGCTTCTGCGACCTCCAAGTCTCTTTCAAGGGGCATTTAAACCGCCTTGTTAAGCTACTGCGACCTGCACTTCTCTTCCAAGGCGCATTTAAACCGTCTTTTTAAGCTACTGCGACTTCCACGTCTCTTCCAAGGGGCATCTAAACCGTCTTGTTAAGCTACTGTAACCTCCGTCACTTTTCCAAGGGGCATTTAAACCGTCTTGTTAAGCTAATGCGACCTGCACGTCTCTTCAATGGGGCATTTAAACCGTCTTGTTAAGCTACTGCGGCCTGCATGTCTCTACCAAGGGGCATTTAAACGGTCTTGTTAAGCTACTGCGACCTGCACGTCTCTTCCAAGGGGCATTTAAACAGTCTTGTTAAGCTGCTGCGACCTGCACATCTCTTCCAAGGGGCATTTAAACCGTCTTGTTAAGCTACTGCGACCTGCAAGTCTCTTCCAAGGGGTATTTAAACCGTCTTATTAAGCTACTGCGACCTCCATCGCTCTTCCAAGGGGCATTTAAACTGTCTTGTTAAGCTACTGCTACCGCCACCGCTCTTCCAAGGGGCATTTTATCCGTCTTGTTAAGCTACTGCGACCTGCACGTCTCTTTCAAGAGGCATTTAAACGGTCTTGTTAAGTTACTGCGACTTGCACGTCTTTTACAAGGGGCATTTAAACCATCTTGTTAAGCTACTGCGACCTCCTCCGCTCTTCCAAGAAGCATTTAAACCGTCTTGTTAAGCTACTGCGACTTGCACTTCTTTTCCAAGAGGCATTTAAACCATCTTGTTAAGCTACTGCGACCTCCTCCGCTCTTCCAAGGGGCATTTAAGGCGTCTTGTTAACCTACTGCGACCTGCATGTCTCTTCCAAGGGGCATTTAAACCGTCTTGTTAAGCTACTGCGACCTGTACGTCTCTTCCAAGGGGCATTTAAACCGTCTTGTTAAGCTACTGCGACCTGCATGTCTCTTCCAAGTGGCGTTTAAACCGTCTTGTTAAGCTACTGCGACCTGCACGTCTGTTCCAAGGGGCATTTAAAACATCTTGTTAAGCTACTGCTACCGCCACCGCTCTTCAAAGGGGCATTTTAACCGTCTTGTTAAGCTACTGCGACCTGCACATCTCTTTCTAGGGGCATTTAAACCGTCTTGTTAAGCTGCTGCGATCTGCATGTCTCTTCCAAGGGGCATTTAAACCGTCTTGTTAAGCTACTGCGACCTCCACCGCTCTTACAAGGGGCATTTAAACCATCTTGTTAAGCTACTGCAACCTGCAAGTCTCTTCCAAGGGGCATTTAAACCCTCTTGTTAAGCTACTGCAACCTGCATGTCTCTTCCAAGGGGCATTTAAACCATCTTGTTAAGCTGCTGCGACCTCCTCCGCTCTTCCAAGGGGCATTTAAGCCGTCTTGTTAACCTACTGCGACCTGCATGTCTCTTCCAAGGGGCATTTAAACCGTCTTGTTAAGCTACTGCGACCTGCACGTCTCTTCCAAGGGGCATTTAAACCGTCTTGTTAAGCTACTGCGACCTGCATGTCTCTTCCAAGTGGCATTTAAACCGTCTTGTTAAGCTACTGCGACCTGCACATCTCTTCCAAGGGGCATTTAAACCATCTTGTTAAGCTACTGCTACCTCCACCGCTCTTCCAAGGGGCATTTTTACTGTCTTGTTAAGCTACTGCGACCTGCAAATCTCTTCCTAGGGGCATTTAAACTGTCTTGTTAAGCTGCTGCGATGTGCATGTCTCTTCCAAGGGGCATTTAAACCGTCTTGTTAAGCTACTGCGACCTCCACCGCTCTTACAAGGGGCATTTAAACCATCTTGTTAAGCTACTGCGACCTGCACGTCTCTTCCAAGGGGCATTTAAACCCTCTTGTTAAGCTACTGCAACCTGCATGTCTCTTCCAAGGGGCATTTAAACCGTCTTTTTAAGCTATTGCGAACTCCACGTCTCTTCCAAGGTGCATTTAAACCGTCTTGTTAAGTTACTGAAACCTGCACATCTCTTCCAAGGGGCATTTAAACCTTCTTGTTAAGCTACTGCGACCTGCACGTCTCTTCCAAGGGGCATTTAAACCGTCTTGTTAAGCTGCTGCGACCTGCATGTCTCAACCAAGGGCCATTTAAACCGTCTTCTTAAGCTACTGCGACCTCCTCCGCTCTTCCAAGGGGCATTTAAACCATCTTGTTAAGCTACTGCGACCTGCACGTCTCTTCCAAGGGGCATTTAAACAGTCTTGTTAAGCTACTGCGACCTCCACCGCTCTTTCAAGGGGCATTTAAACCGTCTTGTTAAGCTACTGCGACCTGCATGTCTCTTCCAAGGGGCATTTAAACTGTCTTGTTAAGCTACTGCTACCACCACCGCACTTCCAAGGGGCACTTTAACCGTCTTGTTAAGCTACTGCGACCTGCACGTCTCTTTCAAGGGGCATTTAAACTGTCTTGTTAAACTACTGCGACCGCCACCGCTCTTCCAAGGGGCATTTAAACCGTCTTGTTAAGCTACTGCGACCTGCATGTCTCTTCCAAGGGGCATTTAAACCGTCTTGAAAGCTACTGCGACCTGCACGTCTCTTCCCAGGGGCATTTATACCGTCTTGTTAAGCTCCTGCGACTTGCACGTCTTTTCCAAGGGGCATTTAAACCATCTTGTTTAGCTACTGCGACCTGCGCGTCTCTTTCAAGGGGCAATTAAACTGACTTGTTAAGCTACTGCGACCTTCACCGCTCTTCCAAGGGGCATTTAAACCGTCTTGTTAAGCTTCTGCGACCTGCATGTCTCTTCCAAGTGGCATTTAAACCATCTTTTTAAGCTACTGCGACCTGCACGTCTCTTCCAAGGGGCATTTAAACCGTCTTGTTAAGCTGCTGCGACCTGCATGTCTCAACCAAGGGCCATTTAAACCGTCTTCTTCAGCTACTGCGACCTCCACCGCACTTCCAAGGGGCATTTAAACCGTCTTGTTAAGCTACTGCGACCTGCACGTCTCTTCCAAGGGGAATTTAAACCGTCTTGTTAAGCTACTGCTACTGCCACTGCTCTTCCAAGGGACATTTTAAACGTGTTGTTAAGCTACTGCGACCTGCACGTCTCTTTCAGCGGGCATTTAAACCGTCTTGTTAAGCTACTGCGCCTTGCACGTCTTTTCCAAGGGGCATTTAAACCGCCTTGTTAAGCTACTGCGGCCTTTACCGCTCTTCCAAGGGGCATTTAAACCATCTTGTTAAGCTACTGCGACCTGCATGTCTCTTCCAAGGGGCATTTAAACCGTCTTGTTAAGCTACTGCGACCTGCACGTCTCTTCAATGGGGCATTTAAACCGTCTTGTTAAGCTACTGCTACCGCCACCGCTCTTCCAAGGGGTATTTTAACCGTCTTGTTAAGCTACTGCGACCTGCACGTCTCTTTCAACGGGCATTTAAACCGTCTTGTTAAGCTACTGTAAACTCCACCTCTTTTCCAAGGGGCATTTAAAACATCTTGTTAAGCTACTGCAACCTGCACGTCTCTTCCAAGTGGCATTTAAACCGTCTTGTTAAGCTACTGCGACCTGCAAGTCTCTTCCAAGGGGCATTTAAACAGTCTTGATAAGCTGATGCGACCTGCATGTCTCTTCCAAGGGGCATTTAAACCGTCTTTTTAAGCTACTGCGACCTCCAACGCTCTTCCAAGGGGCATATAAACCGTCTTGTTAAGCTACTACGACCTGCACGTCTCTTCCAAGGGGCATTTAAACAGTCTTGTTAAGCTACTGCGACTTGCACGTCTTTTCCAAGGGGCATTTTAACCGTCTTGTTAAGCTACTGCGACCTGCACGTCTCTTTCAAGAGGCATTTAAACCATCTTGTTAAGCTACTGCTACCGCCACCGCACTTCCAAGGGGCACTTTAACCGTCTTGTTAAGCTACTGCGACCTGCACGTCTCTTTCAAGGGGCATTTAAACCGTCTTGTTAAGCTACTGCGACCTGCATGTCTCTTCCAAGTGGCATTTAAACCGTCTTGTTAAGCTACTGCGACCTGCACGTCTCTTCCAAGGGGCATTTAAACCACCTTCTTAAGCTACTGCTACCGCCACCGCTCTTCCAAGGGGCATTTTAACCGTCTTGTTAAGCTACTGCGACCTGCACATCTCTTCCTAGGGGCATTTAAACTGTCTTGTTAAGCTGCTGCGATCTGCATGTCTCTTCCAAGGGGCATTTAAACCGTCTTGTTAAGCTACTGCGACCTCCACCGCTCTTACAAGGGGCATTTAAACCATGTTGTTAAGCTACTGCGACCTGCACGTCTCTTCCAAGGGGCATTTAAACCATCTTGTTAAGCTACTGCGACCTGCATGTCTCTTCCAAGTGGCATTTAAACCGTCTAGTTAAGCTACTGCGACCTGCACGTCTCTTCCAAGGGGCATTTAAACCATCTTGTTAAGCTACTGCTACCGCCACCGCTCTTCCAAGGGGCATTTTAACCGTCTTGTTAAGCTACTGCGACCTGCACATCTCTTCCTAGGGGCATTTAAACCGTCTTGTTAAGCTGCTGCGATCTGCATGTCTCTTCCAAGGGGCATTTAAACCGTCTTGTTAAGCTACTGCGACCTCCACCGCTCTTACAAGGGGCATTTAAACCATCTTGTTAAGCTACTGAGACCTGCACGTCTCTTCCAAGGGGCATTTAAACCCTCCTGTTAAGCTACTGCAACCTGCATGTCTCTTCCAAGGGGCATTTAAACCGTCTTGTTAAGCTATTGCGAACTCCACGTCTCTTCCAAGGTGCATTTAAACCGTCTTGTTAAGTTACTGAAACCTGCACATCTCTTCCAAGGGGCATTTAAACCTTCTTGTTAAGCTACTGCGACCTGCACGTCTCTTCCAAGGGGCATTTAAACAGTCTTGTTAAGCTTCTGCGACCTCCACCGCTCTTTCAAGGGGCATTTAAACCGTCTTATTAAGCTACTGCGACCTGCACGTCTCTTCAAATGGTCATTTAAACTGTCTTGTTAGGCTACTGCTACCGCCATCGCACTTCCAAGGGGCACTTTAACCGTCTTGTTAAGCTACTGCGACCTGCACGTCTCTTTCAAGGGGCATTTAAACTGTCTTGTTAAGCTACTGCGACCGCCACCGCTCTTCCAAGGGGCATTTAAACCGTCTTCTTAAGCTACTGCGACCTGCATGTCTCTTCCAAGGGGCATTTAAACCATCTTGAAAGCTACTGCGACCTGCATGTCTCTTCCAACGGGCATTTATACCGTCTTGTTAAGCTACTGCGACTAGCACGTCTTTTCCAAGGGGCATTTAAACCGTCTTGTTAAGCTACTGCGACGTGCACGTCTTTTGCAAGCGATCATTTAAACCGTCTTGTTAAGCTACTGCGACCTCCACCGCTCTTCCAAGGGGCATTTTAACCGTCTTATTAAGCTACTGCGACCTGCGCGTATCTTTCAAGGGGCATTTAAACTGACTTGTTAAGCTACTGCGACCTTCACCGCTCTTCCAAGGGGCATTTAAACCGTCTTTTTAAGCTACTGCGACCTGCATGTCTCTTCCAAGGGGCATTTAAACCGTCTTGTTAAGCTACTGCGACTTGCACGTCTTTTCCAAGGGGCATATTAACCGAGTTGTTAAGCTACTGCGACCTGCACGTCTCTTTCAAGAGGCATTTAAACCGTCTTGTTAAGCTACTGCGACTTTCACGTCTTTTCCAAGGGGCATTTAAACCATCTTGTTAAGCTACTGCGACCTCCACCGCTCTTCCAAGCGTCATATAAACCGTCTTGTTAAGCTACTACGACCTGCACGTCTCTTCCAAGGGGCATTTAAACAGTCTTGTTAAGCTACTGCGACTTGCACGTCTTTTCCAAGGGGCATTTTAACCGTCTTGTTAAGCTACTGCGACCTGCACGTCTCTTTCAAGAGGCATTTAAACCGTCTTGTTAAGCTACTGCGACGTGCACGTCTCTTCCAAGGGGCATTTAAACCATCTTGTTAAGCTACTGCGACCTCCTCCGCTCTTCCAAGGTGCATTTAAGCCGTCTTGTTATGCTACTGCGACTTGCATGTCTCTTCCAAGGAGCATTTAAACCATCTTGTTAAGCTACAGCGACCTCCACCGCTCTTCCAAGAGGCATTTAAACCGTCTTCTTAAGCTACTGCGACCTGCATGTCTCTTCCAAAGGGCATTTAAACCGTCTTGAAAGCTACTGCGACTTGCACGTCTTTTCCAAGGGGCATTTAAACCGTCTTGTTAAGCTACTGCGACCTCCTCCGCTCTTCCAAGGGGCATTTGAACAGTCTTGTTAAGCTGCTGCGACCTGCACATCTCTTCCAAGGGGCATTTAAACCGTCTTGTTAAGCTACTGCGACCTGCAAGTCTCTTCCAAGGGGTATTTAAACCGTCTTATTAAGCTACTGCGACCTCCATCGCTCTTCCAAGGGGCATTTAAACTGTCTTGTTAAGCTACTGCTACCGCCACCGCTCTTCCAAGGGGCATTTTATCCGTCTTGTTAAGCTACTGCGACCTGCACGTCTCTTTCAAGAGGCATTTAAACGGTCTTGTTAAGTTACTGCGACTTGCACGTCTTTTACAAGGGGCATTTAAACCATCTTGTTAAGCTACTGCGACCTCCTCCGCTCTTCCAAGAAGCATTTAAACCGTCTTGTTAAGCTACTGCGACTTGCACTTCTTTTCCAAGAGGCATTTAAACCATCTTGTTAAGCTACTGCGACCTCCTCCGCTCTTCCAAGGGGCATTTAAGGCGTCTTGTTAACCTACTGCGACCTGCATGTCTCTTCCAAGGGGCATTTAAACCGTCTTGTTAAGCTACTGCGACCTGTACGTCTCTTCCAAGGGGCATTTAAACCGTCTTGTTAAGCTACTGCGACCTGCATGTCTCTTCCAAGTGGCGTTTAAACCGTCTTGTTAAGCTACTGCGACCTGCACGTCTGTTCCAAGGGGCATTTAAAACATCTTGTTAAGCTACTGCTACCGCCACCGCTCTTCAAAGGGGCATTTTAACCGTCTTGTTAAGCTACTGCGACCTGCACATCTCTTTCTAGGGGCATTTAAACCGTCTTGTTAAGCTGCTGCGATCTGCATGTCTCTTCCAAGGGGCATTTAAACCGTCTTGTTAAGCTACTGCGACCTCCACCGCTCTTACAAGGGGCATTTAAACCATCTTGTTAAGCTACTGCAACCTGCAAGTCTCTTCCAAGGGGCATTTAAACCCTCTTGTTAAGCTACTGCAACCTGCATGTCTCTTCCAAGGGGCATTTAAACCATCTTGTTAAGCTGCTGCGACCTCCTCCGCTCTTCCAAGGGGCATTTAAGCCGTCTTGTTAACCTACTGCGACCTGCATGTCTCTTCCAAGGGGCATTTAAACCGTCTTGTTAAGCTACTGCGACCTGCACGTCTCTTCCAAGGGGCATTTAAACCGTCTTGTTAAGCTACTGCGACCTGCATGTCTCTTCCAATTGGCATTTAAGCCGTCTTGTTAAGCTACTGCGACCTGCACATCTCTTCCAAGGGGCATTTAAACCATCTTGTTAAGCTACTGCTACCTCCACCGCTCTTCCAAGGGGCATTTTTACCGTCTTGTTAAGCTACTGCGACCTGCAAATCTCTTCCTAGGGGCATTTAAACTGTCTTGTTAAGCTGCTGCGATGTGCATGTCTCTTCCAAGGGGCATTTAAACCGTCTTGTTAAGCTACTGCGACCTCCACCGCTCTTACAAGGGGCATTTAAACCATCTTGTTAAGCTACTGCGACCTGCACGTCTCTTCCAAGGGGCATTTAAACCCTCTTGTTAAGCTACTGCAACCTGCATGTCTCTTCCAAGGGGCATTTAAACCGTCTTTTTAAGCTATTGCGAACTCCACGTCTCTTCCAAGGTGCATTTAAACCGTCTTGTTAAGTTACTGAAACCTGCACATCTCTTCCAAGGAGCATTTAAACCGTCTTGTTAACTACTGCGACCTGCACGTCTCTTCCAAGGGGCATTTAAACCTTCTTGTTAAGCTACTGCGACCTGCACGTCTCTTCCAAGGGGCATTTAAACCGTCTTGTTAAGCTGCTGCGACCTGCATGTCTCAACCAAGGGCCATTTAAACCGTCTTCTTAAGCTACTGCGACCTCCTCCGCTCTTCCAAGGGGCATTTAAACCATCTTGTTAAGCTACTGCGACCTGCACGTCTCTTCCAAGGGGCATTTAAACAGTCTTGTTAAGCTACTGCGACCTCCACCGCTCTTTCAAGGGGCATTTAAACCGTCTTGTTAAGCTACTGCGACCTGCATGTCTCTTCCAAGGGGCATTTAAACTGTCTTGTTAAGCTACTGCTACCACCACCGCACTTCCAAGGGGCACTTTAACCGTCTTGTTAAGCTACTGCGACCTGCACGTCTCTTTCAAGGGGCATTTAAACTGTCTTGTTAAACTACTGCGGCCGCCACCGCTCTTCCAAGGGGCATTTAAACCGTCTTGTTAAGCTACTGCGACCTGCATGTCTCTTCCAAGGGGCATTTAAACCGTCTTGAAAGCTACTGCGACCTGCACGTCTCTTCCCAGGGGCATTTATACCGTCTTGTTAAGCTCCTGCGACTTGCACGTCTTTTCCAAGGGGCATTTAAACCATCTTGTTAAGCTACTGCGACCTGCGCGTCTCTTTCAAGGGGCAATTAAACTGACTTGTTAAGCTACTGCGACCTTCACCGCTCTTCCAAGGGGCATTTAAACCGTCTTGTTAAGCTTCTGCGACCTGCATGTCTCTTCCAAGTGGCATTTAAACCATCTTTTTAAGCTACTGCGACCTGCACGTCTCTTCCAAGGGGCATTTAAACCGTCTTGTTAAGCTGCTGCGACCTGCATGTCTCAACCAAGGGCCATTTAAACCGTCTTCTTCAGCTACTGCGACCTCCACCGCACTTCCAAGGGGCATTTAAACCGTCTTGTTAAGCTACTGCGACCTGCACGTCTCTTCCAAGGGGCATTTAAACCGTCTTGTTAAGCTACTGCTACTGCCACTGCTCTTCCAAGGGACATTTTAACCGTGTTGTTAAGCTACTGCGACCTGCACGTCTCTTTCAGCGGGCATTTAAACCGTCTTGTTAAGCTACTGCGCCTTGCACGTCTTTTCCAAGGGGCATTTAAACCGCCTTGTTAAGCTACTGCGGCCTTTACCGCTCTTCCAAGGGGAATTTAAACCATCTTGTTAAGCTACTGCGACCTGCATGTCTCTTCCAAGGGGCATTTAAACCGTCTTGTTAAGCTACTGCGACCTGCACGTCTCTTCAATGGGGCATTTAAACCGTCTTGTTAAGCTACTGCTACCGCCACCGCTCTTCCAAGGGGTATTTTAACCGTCTTGTTAAGCTACTGCGACCTGCACGTCTCTTTCAACGGGCATTTAAACCGTCTTGTTAAGCTACTGTAACCTCCACCTCTTTTCCAAGGGGCATTTAAAACATCTTGTTAAGCTACTGCAACCTGCACGTCTCTTCCAAGTGGCATTTAAACCGTCTTGTTAAGCTACTGCGACCTGCAAGTCTCTTCCAAGGGGCATTTAAACAGTCTTGATAAGCTGATGCGACCTGCATGTCTCTTCCAAGGGGCATTTAAACCGTCTTTTTAAGCTACTGCGACCTCCAACGCTCTTCCAAGGGGCATATAAACCGTCTTGTTAAGCTACTACGACCTGCACGTCTCTTCCAAGGGGCATTTAAACAGTCTTGTTAAGCTACTGCGACTTGCACGTCTTTTCCAAGGGGCATTTTAACCGTCTTGTTAAGCTACTGCGACCTGCACGTCTCTTTCAAGAGGCATTTAAACCATCTTGTTAAGCTACTGCGACCTCCTCAGCTCTTCCAAGGGGCATTTAAGCCGTCTTGTTAAGCTACTGCGACTTGCACGTCTCTTCCAAGGGGCATTTAAACCATCTTGTTAAGCTGCTGCGACCTCCTCCGCTCTTCCAAGGGGCATTTAAGCCGTCTTGTTAAGCTACTGCGACCTGCATGTCTCTTCCAAGGGGCATTTAAACCATCTTGTTAAGCTACTGTGACCTGCACGTCTCTTCCAAGGGGCATATAAACCGTCTTGTTAAGCTGCTGCTACCTGCATGTCTCAACCAAGGGGCATTTAAACCGTCTTGTTAAGCTACTGCGACCTCCATAGCTCTTCCAAGGGGCATTTAAACCGTCTTGTTAAGCTACTGCGACCTGCACGTCTCTTCCAAGGGGCATTTAAACCGTCTTGTTAAGCTACTGCTACCGACACCGCTCTTCCAAGGGGCATTTTAACCGTCTTGTTAAGCTACTGCGACCTGCACGTCTCTTTCAACGAGCATTTAAACCGTCTTGTTAAGGTACTGCGCCTTGCACGTGTTTTCCAAGGGGCATTTAAACCGTCTTGTTAAGCTACTGCGACCTTTACCGCTCTTCCAAGGGGCATTTAAACCGTCTTGTTAAGCTACTGCGACCTGCATGTCTCTTCCAAGTGGCATTTAAACCGTCTTGTTAAGCTACTGCGACCTGCACGTCTCTTCCAAGGGCCATTTAAACCATCTTGTTAAGCTACTGCTACCGCCACCGCTCTTCCAAGGGGCATTTTGACCGTCTTGTTAAGCTACTGTGACCTCCACGTTTCTTTCAACGGGCATTTAAACCGTCTTGTTAAGCTACTGTAACCTCCACCGCTCTTCTATTGGGCATTTAAACCGTCTTGTTAAGCTGCTGCGATCTGCATGTCTCTTCCAAGGGGCATTTAAACCGTCTTGTTAAGCTACTGCGACCTCCACCGCTCTTACAAGGGGCATTTAAACCATCTTGTTAAGCTACTACGACCTGCACGTCTCTTCCAAGGGGCATTTAAACCCTCTTGTTAAGCTATTGCAACCTGCATGTCTCTTCCAAGGGGCATTTAAACCGTCTTGTTAAGCTATTGCGAACTCCACGTCTCTTCCAAGGTGCATTTAAACCGTCTTGTTAAGTTACTGAAACCTGCACATCTCTTCCAAGGGGCATTTAAACCTTCTTGTTAAGCTACTGCGACCTGCACGTCTCTTCCAAGGGGCATTTAAACAGTCTTGTTAAGCTACTGCGACCTCCACCGCTCTTTCAAGGGGCATTTAAATCGTCTTGTTAAGCTACTGCGACCTGCATGTCTCTTCCAAGGGGCATTTAAACTGTCTTGTTAAGCTACTGCTACCGCCACCGCACTTCCAAGGGGCACTTTAACCGTCTTGTTAAGCTACTGCGACCTGCACGTCTCTTTCAAGGGGCATTTAAACCGTCTTGTTAAGCTACTGCGACCTGCATGTCTCTTCCAAGTGGCATTTAAACCGTCTTGTTAAGCTACTGCGACCTGCACGTCTCTTCCAAGGGGCATTTAAACCATCTTCTTAAGCTACTGCTACCGCCACCGCTCTTCCAAGGGGCATTTTAACCGTCTTGTTAAGCTACTGCGACCTGCACATCTCTTCCTAGGGGCATTTAAACTGTCTTGTTAAGCTGCTGCGATCTGCATGTCTCTTCCAAGGGGCATTTAAACCGTCTTGTTAAGCTACTGCGACCTCCACCGCTCTTACAAGGGGCATTTAAACCATGTTGTTAAGCTACTGCGACCTGCACGTCTCTTCCAAGGGGCATTTAAACCATCTTGTTAAGCTACTGCGACCTGCATGTCTCTTCCAAGTGGCATTTAAACCGTCTAGTTAAGCTACTGCGACCTGCACGTCTCTTCCAAGGGGCATTTAAACCATCTTGTTAAGCTACTGCTACCGCCACCGCTCTTCCAAGGGGCATTTTAACCGTCTTGTTAAGCTACTGCGACCTGCACATCTCTTCCTAGGGGCATTTAAACCGTCTTGTTAAGCTGCTGCGATCTGCATGTCTCTTCCAAGGGGCATTTAAACCGTCTTGTTAAGCTACTGCGACCTCCACCGCTCTTACAAGGGGCATTTAAACCATCTTGTTAAGCTACTGAGACCTGCACGTCTCTTCCAAGGGGCATTTAAACCCTCCTGTTAAGCTACTGCAACCTGCATGTCTCTTCCAAGGGGCATTTAAACCGTCTTGTTAAGCTATTGCGAACTCCACGTCTCTTCCAAGGTGCATTTAAACCGTCTTGTTAAGTTACTGAAACCTGCACATCTCTTCCAAGGGGCATTTAAACCTTCTTGTTAAGCTACTGCGACCTGCACGTCTCTTCCAAGGGGCATTTAAACAGTCTTGTTAAGCTTCTGCGACCTCCACCGCTCTTTCAAGGGGCATTTAAACCGTCTTATTAAGCTACTGCGACCTGCACGTCTCTTCAAATGGTCATTTAAACTGTCTTGTTAGGCTACTGCTACCGCCATCGCACTTCCAAGGGGCACTTTAACCGTCTTGTTAAGCTACTGCGACCTGCACGTCTCTTTCAAGGGGCATTTAAACTGTCTTGTTAAGCTACTGCGACCGCCACCGCTCTTCCAAGGGGCATTTAAACCGTCTTCTTAAGCTACTGCGACCTGCATGTCTCTTCCAAGGGGCATTTAAACCATCTTGAAAGCTACTGCGACCTGCATGTCTCTTCCAACGGGCATTTATACCGTCTTGTTAAGCTACTGCGACTAGCACGTCTTTTCCAAGGGGCATTTAAACCGTCTTGTTAAGCTACTGCGACGTGCACGTCTTTTGCAAGCGATCATTTAAACCGTCTTGTTAAGCTACTGCGACCTCCACCGCTCTTCCAAGGGGCATTTTAACCGTCTTATTAAGCTACTGCGACCTGCGCGTATCTTTCAAGGGGCATTTAAACTGACTTGTTAAGCTACTGCGACCTTCACCGCTCTTCCAAGGGGCATTTAAACCGTCTTTTTAAGCTACTGCGACCTGCATGTCTCTTCCAAGGGGCATTTAAACCGTCTTGTTAAGCTACTGCGACTTGCACGTCTTTTCCAAGGGGCATATTAACCGAGTTGTTAAGCTACTGCGACCTGCACGTCTCTTTCAAGAGGCATTTAAACCATCTTGTTAAGCTACTGCGACTTTCACGTCTTTTCCAAGGGGCATTTAAACCATCTTGTTAAGCTACTGCGACCTCCACCGCTCTTCCAAGCGTCATATAAACCGTCTTGTTAAGCTACTACGACCTGCACGTCTCTTCCAAGGGGCATTTAAACAGTCTTGTTAAGCTACTGCGACTTGCACGTCTTTTCCAAGGGGCATTTTAACCGTCTTGTTAAGCTACTGCGACCTGCACGTCTCTTTCAAGAGGCATTTAAACCGTCTTGTTAAGCTACTGCGACGTGCACGTCTCTTCCAAGGGGCATTTAAACCATCTTGTTAAGCTACTGCGACCTCCTCCGCTCTTCCAAGGTGCATTTAAGCCGTCTTGTTATGCTACTGCGACTTGCATGTCTCTTCCAAGGAGCATTTAAACCATCTTGTTAAGCTACAGCGACCTCCACCGCTCTTCCAAGAGGCATTTAAACCGTCTTCTTAAGCTACTGCGACCTGCATGTCTCTTCCAAAGGGCAATTAAACCGTCTTGAAAGCTACTGCGACTTGCACGTCTTTTCCAAGGGGCATTTAAACCGTCTTGTTAAGCTACTGCGACCTCCACCGCTCTTCCAAGGGGCATTTAAGCCGTCTTGTTAAGCTACTGCGACCTGCGCGTCTCTTCCAAGGGGCATTTAAACCATATTGTTAAGCTACTGCTACCGCCACCTCTCTTCCAAGGGGCATTTTAACCGTCTTGTTAAGCTACTGCGACCTGCACGTCTCTTTCAACGGGCATTTAAACAGTCTTGTTAAGGTACTGCGACTTGCACGTGTTTTCCAAGGGGCATTTAAACCGTCTTGTTAAGCTACTGCGACCTTTACCGCTCTTCCAAGGGGTATTTAAACCGTCTTGTTAAGCTACTGCGACCTGCATGTCTCTTCCAAGTGGCATTTAAACCGTCTTGTTAAGCTACTGCGACCTGCACGTCTCTTCCAAGGGGCATTTAAACCATCTTGTTAAGCTACTGCTACCGCCACCGCTCTTCCAAGGGGCATTTTAACCGTCTTGTTAAGCTACTGCGACCTCCACGTCTCTTTCAACGGGCATTTAAACCGTCTTTTTAAGCTACTGTAACCTCCACCTCTTTTCCAAGGGGCATTTAAACCGTCTTGTTAAGCTACTGCAACCTGCACGTCTCTTCCAAGGGGCATTTAAACCATCTTGTTAAGCTACTGCGACCTGCACGTCTCTTCCAAGGGGCATTTAAACTGTCTTGTTAAGCTGCTGCGACCTGCATGTCTCTTCCAAGGGGCATTTAAACCGTCTTGTTAAGCTTCTGCGACCTCCAAGTCTCTTTCAAGGGGCATTTAAACCGCCTTGTTAAGCTACTGCGACCTGCACTTCTCTTCCAAGGCGCATTTAAACCGTCTTTTTAAGCTACTGCGACTTGCACGTCTCTTCCAAGGGGCATCTAAACCGTCTTGTTAACTACTGTAACCTCCGTCACTTTTCCAAGGGGCATTTAAACCGTCTTGTTAAGCTAATGCGACCTGCACGTCTCTTCAATGGGGCATTTAAACCGTCTTGTTAAGCTACTGCGGCCTGCATTTCTCTACCAAGGGGCATTTAAACCTTCTTGTTAAGCTACTGCGACCTGCATGTCTCTTCCAAGGGGCATTTAAACAGTCTTGTTAAGCTACTGCAACCTGCACGTCTCTTCCAAGGGGCATTTAAACCGTCTTGTTAAGCTACTGCGACCTGCAAGTCTCTTCCAAGGGGTATTTAAACCGTCTTGTTAAGCTACTGCGACCTCCATCGCTATTCCAAGGGGCATTTAAACTCTCTTGTTAAGCTACTGCTACCGCCACCGCTCTTCCAAGGGGCATTTTATCCGTCTTGTTAAGCTACTGCGACCTGCACGTCTCTTTCAAGAGGCATTTAAACCGTCTTGTTAAGCTACTGCGACTTGCACTTCTTTTCCAAGGGGCATTTAAACCACCTTGTTAAGCTACTGCGACCTCCTCCGCTCTTCCAAGAGGCATTTAAACCGTCTTGTTAAGCTACTGCGACTTGCACTTCTTTTCCAAGGGGCATTTAAACCATCTTGTTAAGCTACTGCGACCTCCTCCGCTCTTCCAAGGGGCATTTAAGCCGTCTTGTTAAGCTACTGCGACCTGCATGTCTCTTCCAAGGGGCATTTAAACCATCTTGTTAAGCTACTGTGACCTGCACGTCTCTTCCAAGGGGCATATAAACCGTCTTGTTAAGCTGCTGCTACCTGCATGTCTCAACCAAGGGGCATTTAAACCGTCTTGTTAAGCTACTGCGACCTCCACAGCTCTTCCAAGGGGCATTTAAACCGTCTTGTTAAGCTACTGCGACCTGCACGTCTCTTTCAACGAGCATTTAAACCGTCTTGTTAAGGTACTGCGCCTTGCACGTGTTTTCCAAGGGGCATTTAAACCGTCTTGCTAAGCTACTGCGACCTTTACCGCTCTTCCAAGGGGCATTTAAACCGTCTTGTTAAGCTACTGCGACCTGCATGTCTCTTCCAAGTGGCATTTAAACCGTCTTGTTAAGCTACTGCGACCTGCACGTCTCTTCCAAGGGCCATTTAAACCATCTTGTTAAGCTACTGCTACCGCCACCGCTCTTCCAAGGGGCATTTTGACCGTCTTGTTAAGCTACTGTGACCTCCACGTTTCTTTCAACGGGCATTTAAACCGTCTTGTTAAGCTACTGTAACCTCCACCTCTTTTCCAAGGGGCATTTAAACCGTCTTGTTAAGCTACTGTAACCTCCACCTCTTTTCCAAGGGGCATTTAAACCATCATGTTAAGCTACTGCTACTGCCACCGCTCTTACAAGGGACATTTTAACCGTGTTGTTAAGCTACTGCGACCTGCACGTCTCTTTCAGCGGGCATTTAAACCGTCTTGTTAAGCTACTGTGCCTTGCACGTCTTTTCCAAGGGGCATTTAAACCGTCTTGTTAAGCTACTGCGACCTTTACCGCTCTTCCACGGGGCATTTAAACCATCTTGTTAAGCTACTGCTACCGCCACCGCTCTTCCAAGGGGCATTTTAACCGTCTTGTTAAGCTACTGTGACCTGCACATCTCTTCCTAGGGGCATTTAAACTGTCTTGTTAAGCTGCTGCGATCTGCATGTCTCTTCCAAGGGGCATTTAAACCGTCTTGTTAAGCTACTGCGACCTCAGCCGCTCTTACAAGGGGCATTTAAACCATGTTGTTAAGCTACTGCGACCTGCACGTCTCTTCCAAGGGGCATTTAAACCGTCTTGTTAAGCTACTGCGACCTGCATGTCTCTTCCAAGTGGCATTTAAACCGTCTAGTTAAGCTACTGCGACCTGCACGTCTCTTCCAAGGGGCATTTAAACCATCTTGTTAAGCTACTGCTACCGCCACCGCTCTTCCAAGGGGCATTTTAACCGTCTTGTTAAGCTACTGCGACCTGCACATCTCTTCATAGGGGCATTTTAACCGTCTTGTTAAGCTACTGCGACCTGCACATCTCTTCCTAGGGGCATTTAAACTGTCTTGTTAAGCTGCTGCGATCTGCATGTCTCTTCCAAGGGGCATTTAAACCGTCTTGTTAAGCTAGTGCGACCTCCACCGCTCTTACAAGGGGCATTTAAACCATCTTGTTAAGCTACTGAGACCTGCACGTCTCTTCCAAGGGGCATTTAAACCCTCCTGTTAAGCTACTGCAACCTGCATGTCTCTTCCAAGGGGCATTTAAACCGTCTTCTTAAGCTATTGCGAACTCCACGTCTCTTCCAAGGTGCATTTAAACCGTCTTGTTAAGTTACTGAAACCTGCACATCTCTTCCAAGGGGCATTTAAACCTTCTTGTTAAGCTACTGCGAAATGCACGTCTCTTCCAAGGGGCATTTAAACAGTCTTGTTAAGCTACTGCGACCTCCACCGCTCTTTCAAGGGGCATTTAAACCGTCTTATTAAGCTACTGCGACCTGCACGTCTCTTCAAATGGGCATTTAAACTCTCTTGTTAGGCTACTGCTGCCGCCACCGCACTTCCAAGGGGCACTTTAACCGTCTTGTTAAGCTACTGCGACCTGCACGTCTCTTTCAAGGGGCATTTAAACTGTCTTGTTAAGCTACTGCGACCGCCACCGCTCTTCCAAGGGGCATTTAAACCGTCTTCTTAAGCTACTGCGACCTGCATGTCTCTTCCAAGGGGCATTTAAACCGTCTTGAAAGCTACTGCGACCTGCATGTCTCTTCCAAGGGGCATTTATACCGTCTTGTTAAGCTACTGCGACTAGCACGTCTTTTCCAAGGGGCATTTAAACTGTCTTGTTAAGCTACTGCGACGTGCACGTCTTTTGCAAGCGATCATTTAAACCGTCTTGTTAAGCTACTGCGACCTCCAACGCTCCTCCAAGGGGCATTTTAACCGTCTTATTAAGCTACTGCGACCTGCGCGTATCTTTCAAGGGGCATTTAAACTGACTTGTTAAGCTACTGCGACCTTCACCGCTCTTCCAAGGGGCATTTAAACCATCTTTTTAAGCTACTGCGACCTGCATGTCTCTTCCAAGGGGCATTTAAACCGTCTTGTTAAGCTACTGCGACTTGCACGTCTTTTCCAAGGGGCATTTTAACCGTCTTGTTAAGCTACTGTGACCTGCACGTCTCTTTCAAGAGGCATTTAAACCGTCTTGTTAAGGTACTGCGACTTTCACGTCTTTTCCAAGGGGCATTTAAACCATCTTGTTAAGCTACTGCGACCTCCACCGCTCTTCCTAGGGGCATATAAACCGTCTTGTTAAGCTACTACGACCTGCACGTCTCTTCCAAGGGGCATTTAAACAGTCTTGTTAAGCTACTGCGACTTGCACGTCTTTTCCAAGGGGCATTTCAACCGTCTTGTTAAGCTACTGCAAACTGCACGTCTCTTTCAAGAGGCATTTAAACCGTCTTGTTAAGCTACTGCGACGTGCACGTCTCTTCCAAGGGGCATTTAAACCATCTTGTTAAGCTACTGCGACCTCCTCCGCTCTTCCAAGGGGCATTTAAGCCGTCTTGTTATGCTACTGCGACTTGCATGTCTTTTCCAAGGGGCATTTAAACCATCTTGTTAAGCTACTGCGACCTCCACTGCTCTTCCAAGAGGCATTTAAACCGTCTTCTTAAGCTACTGCGACCTGCATGTCTCTTCCAAAGGGCATTTAAACCGTCTTGAAAGCTACTGCGACCTGCACGTCTCTTCCAAGGGGCATTTATACCGTCTTGTTAAGCTACTGCGACTTGCA
Organism: Phyllobates terribilis; assembly: GCF_046119375.1. Classification (NCBI taxonomy): domain Eukaryota; kingdom Metazoa; phylum Chordata; class Amphibia; order Anura; family Dendrobatidae; genus Phyllobates; species Phyllobates terribilis. The sequence continues at coordinate 1,496,565 of NW_027362964.1, forward strand.
CGTCTTTTCCAAGGGGCATTTAAACCGTCTTGTTAAGCTACTGCGACCTCCACCGCTCTTCCAAGGGGCATTTAAACCGTCTTGTTAAGCTACTGCGACCTGCGCGTCTCTTCCAAGGGGCATTTAAACCATATTGTTAAGCTACTGCTACCGCCGCCTCTCTTCCAAGGGGCATTTTAACCGTCTTGTTAAGCTACTGCGACCTGCACGTCTCTTTCAACGGGCATTTAAACAGTCTTGTTAAGGTACTGCGACTTGCACGTGTTTTCCAAGGGGCATTTAAACCGTCTTGTTAAGCTACTGCGACCTTTACCGCTCTTCCAAGGGGCATTTAAACCGTCTTGTTAAGCTACTGTAACCTCCACCTCTTTTCCAAGGGGCATTTAAGACATCTTGTTAAGCTACTGCAACCTGCACGTCTCTTCCAAGTGGCATTTAAACCGTCTTGTTAAGCTACTGCGACCTGCAAGTCTCTTCCAAGGGGCATTTAAACAGTCTTGATAAGCTGATGCGACCTGCATGTCTCTTCCAAGGGGCATTTAAACCGTCTTTTTAAGCTTCTGCGACCTCCAACACTCTTCCAAGGGGCATATAAACCGTCTTGTTAAGCTACTACGACCTGCACGTCTCTTCCAAGGGGCATTTAAACAGTCTTGTTAAGCTACTGCGACTTGCACGTCTTTTCCAAGGGGCATTTTAACCGTCTTGTTAAGCTACTGCGACCTGCACGTCTCTTTCAAGAGGCATTTAAACCATCTTGTTAAGCTACTGCGACCTCCTCAGCTCTTCCAAGGGGCATTTAAGCCGTCTTGTGAAGCTACTGCGACTTGCACGTCTCTTCCAAGGGGCATTTAAACCATCTTGTTAAGCTACTGCGACCTCCTCCGCTCTTCCAAGGGGCATTTAAGCCGTCTTGTTAAGCTACTGCGACCTGCATGTCTCTTCCAAGGGGCATTTAAACCATCTTGTTAAGCTACTGTGACCTGCACGTCTCTTCCAAGGGGCATTTAAACCGTCTTGTTAAGCTGCTGCGACCTGCATGTCTCAACCAAGGGGCATTTAAACCGTCTTGTTAAGCTACTGCGACCTCCACAGCTCTTCCAAGGGGCATTTAAACCGTCTTGTTAAGCTACTGCGACCTGCACGTCTCTTCCAAGGGGCATTTAAACCGTCTTGTTAAGCTACTGCTACCGACACCGCTCTTCCAAGGGGCATTTTAACCGTCTTGTTAAGCTACTGCGACCTGCACGTCTCTTTCAACAAGCATTTAAACCGTCTTGTTAAGGTACTGCGCCTTGCACGTGTTTTCCAAGGGGCATTTAAACCGTCTTGTTAAGCTACTGCGACCTTTACCGCTCTTCCAAGGGGCATTTAAACCGTCTTGTTAAGCTACTGCGACCTGCATGTCTCTTCCAAGTGGCATTTAAACCGTCTTGTTAAGCTACTGCGACCTGCACGTCTCTTCCAAGGGCCATTTAAACCATCTTGTTAAGCTACTGCTACCGCCACCGCTCTTCCAAGGGGCATTTTAACCGTCTTGTTAAGCTACTGCGACCTCCACGTTTCTTTCAACGGGCATTTAAACCGTCTTGTTAAGCTACTGTAACCTCCACCTCTTTTCCAAGGGGCATTTAAACCGTCTTGTTAAGCTACTGTAACCTCCACCTCTTTTCCAAGGGGCATTTAAACCATCTTGTTAAGCTACTGCTACTGCCACAGCTCTTACAAGGGACATTTTAACCGTGTTGTTAAGCTACTGCGACCTGCACGTCTCTTTCAGCGGGCATTTAAACCGTCTTGTTAAGCTGCTGCGCCTTGCACGTCTTTTCCAAGGGGCATTTAAACCGTCTTGTTAAGCTACTGCGACCTTTACCGCTCTTCCAAGGGGCATTTAAACCATCTTGTTAAGCTACTGCTACCTCCACCGCTCATCCAAGGGGCATTTTAACCGTCTTGTTAAGCTACTGCGACCTGCTCATCTCTTCCTAGGGGCATTTAAACCGTCTTGTTAAGCTGCTGCGATCTGCATGTCTCTTCCAAGGGGCATTTAAACCGTCTTGTTAAGCTACTGCGACCTCCACCGCTCTTACAAGGGGCATTTAAACCATCTTGTTAAGCTACTACGACCTGCACGTCTCTTCCAAGGGGCATTTAAACCCTCTTGTTAAGCTATTGCAACCTGCATGTCTCTTCCAAGGGGCATTTAAACCGTCTTGTTAAGCTATTGCGAACTCCACGTCTCTTCCAAGGTGCATTTAAACCGTCTTGTTAAGTTACTGAAACCTGCACATCTCTTCCAAGGGGCATTTAAACCTTCTTGTTAAGCTACTGCGACCTGCACGTCTCTTCCAAGGGGCATTTAAACAGTCTTGTTAAGCGACTGCGACCTCCACCGCTCTTTCAAGGGGCATTTAAATCGTCTTGTTAAGCTACTGCGACCTGCATGTCTCTTCCAAGGGGCATTTAAACTGTCTTGTTAAGCTACTGCTACCGCCACCGCATTTCCAAGGGGCACTTTAACCGTCTTGTTAAGCTACTGCGACCTGCACGTCTCTTTCAAGGGGCATTTAAACCGTCTTGTTAAGCTACTGCGACCTGCATGTCTCTTCCAAGTGGCATTTAAACCGTCTTGTTAAGCTACTGCGACCTGCACGTCTCTTCCAAGGGGCATTTAAACCATCTTCTTAAGCTACTGCTACCGCCACCCCTCTTCCAAGGGGCATTTTAACCGTCTTGTTAAGCTACTGCGACCTGCACATCTCTTCCTAGGGGCATTTAAACCGTCTTGTTAAGCTGCTGCGATCTGCATGTCTCTTCCAAGGGGCATTTAAACCGTCTTGTTAAGCTACTGCGACCTCCACCGCTCTTACAAGGGGCATTTAAACCATCTTGTTAAGCTACTGAGACCTGCACGTCTCTTCCAAGGGGCATTTAAACCCTCCTGTTAAGCTACTGCAACCTGCATGTCTCTTCCAAGGGGCATTTAAACCGTCTTGTTAAGCTATTGCGAACTCCACGTCTCTTCCAAGGTGCATTTAAACCGTCTTGTTAAGTTACTGAAACCTGCACATCTCTTCCAAGGGGCATTTAAACCTTCTTGTTAAGCTACTGCGACCTGCACGTCTCTTCCAAGGGGCATTTAAACAGTCTTGTTAAGCTTCTGCGACCTCCACCGCTCTTTCAAGGGGCATTTAAACCGTCTTATTAAGCTACTGCGACCTGCACGTCTCTTCAAATGGTCATTTAAACTGTCTTGTTAGGCTACTGCTACCGCCATCGCACTTCCAAGGGGCACTTTAACCGTCTTGTTAAGCTACTGCGACCTGCACGTCTCTTTCAAGGGGCATTTAAACTGTCTTGTTAAGCTACTGCGACCGCCACCGCTCTTCCAAGGGGCATTTAAACCGTCTTCTTAAGCTACTGCGACCTGCATGTCTCTTCCAAGGGGCATTTAAACCATCTTGAAAGCTACTGCGACCTGCATGTCTCTTCCAACGGGCATTTATACCGTCTTGTTAAGCTACTGCGACTAGCACGTCTTTTCCAAGGGGCATTTAAACCGTCTTGTTAAGCTACTGCGACGTGCACGTCTTTTGCAAGCGATCATTTAAACCGTCTTGTTAAGCTACTGCGACCTCCACCGCTCTTCCAAGGGGCATTTTAACCGTCTTATTAAGCTACTGCGACCTGCGCGTATCTTTCAAGGGGCATTTAAACTGACTTGTTAAGCTACTGCGACCTTCACCGCTCTTCCAAGGGGCATTTAAACCGTCTTTTTAAGCTACTGCGACCTGCATGTCTCTTCCAAGGGGCATTTAAACCGTCTTGTTAAGCTACTGCGACTTGCACGTCTTTTCCAAGGGGCATATTAACCGAGTTGTTAAGCTACTGCGACCTGCACGTCTCTTTCAAGAGGCATTTAAACCGTCTTGTTAAGCTACTGCGACTTTCACGTCTTTTCCAAGGGGCATTTAAACCATCTTGTTAAGCTACTGCGACCTCCACCGCTCTTCCAAGGGTCATATAAACCGTCTTGTTAAGCTACTACGACCTGCACGTCTCTTCCAAGGGGCATTTAAACAGTCTTGTTAAGCTACTGCGACTTGCACGACTTTTCCAAGGGGCATTTTAACCGTCTTGTTAAGCTACTGCGACCTGCACGTCTCTTTCAAGAGGCATTTAAACCGTCTTGTTAAGCTACTGCGACGTGCACGTCTCTTCCAAGGGGCATTTAAACCATCTTGTTAAGCTACTGCGACCTCCTCCGCTCTTCCAAGGGGCATTTAAGCCGTCTTGTTATGCTACTGCGACTTGCATGTCTCTTCCAAGGAGCATTTAAACCATCTTGTTAAGCTACAGCGACCTCCACCGCTCTTCCAAGAGGCATTTAAACCATCTTCTTAAGCTACTGCGACCTGCATGTCTCTTCCAAAGGGCATTTAAACCGTCTTGAAAGCTACTGCGACTTGCACGTCTTTTCCAAGGGGCATTTAAACCGTCTTGTTAAGCTACTGCGACCTCCACCGCTCTTCCAAGGGGCATTTAAGCCGTCTTGTTAAGCTACTGCGACCTGCGCGTCTCTTCCAAGGGGCATTTAAACCATATTGTTAAGCTACTGCTACCGCCGCCTCTCTTCCAAGGGGCATTTTAACCGTCTTGTTAAGCTACTGCGACCTGCACGTCTCTTTCAACGGGCATTTAAACAGTCTTGTTAAGGTACTGCGACTTGCACGTGTTTTCCAAGGGGCATTTAAACCGTCTTGTTAAGCTACTGCGACCTTTACCGCTCTTCCAAGGGACATTTAAACCGTCTTGTTAAGCTACTGCGACCTGCATGTCTCTTCCAAGTGGCATTTAAACCGTCTTGTTAAGCTACTGCGACCTGCACGTCTCTTCCAAGGGGCATTTAAACCATCTTGTTAAGCTACTGCTACCGCCACCGCTCTTCCAAGGGGCATTTTAACCGTCTTGTTAAGCTACTGCGACCTCCACGTCTCTTTCAACGGGCATTTAAACCGTCTTTTTAAGCTACTGTAACCTCCACTTCTTTTCCAAGGGGCATTTAAACCGTCTTGTTAAGCTACTGCAACCTGCACGTCTCTTCCAAGGGGCATTTAAACCATCTTGTTAAGCTACTGCGACCTGCACGTCTCTTCCAAGGGGCATTTAAACTGTCTTGTTAAGCTGCTGCGACCTGCATGTCTCTTCCAAGGGGCATTTAAACCGTCTTGTTAAGCTTCTGCGACCTCCAAGTCTCTTTCAAGGGGCATTTAAACCGCCTTGTTAAGCTACTGCGACCTACACTTCTCTTCCAAGGCGCATTTAAACCGTCTTTTTAAGCTACTGCGACTTGCACGTCTCTTCCAAGGGGCATCTAAACCGTCTTGTTAACTACTGTAACCTCCGTCACTTTTCCAAGGGGCATTTTATCCGTCTTGTTAAGCTACTGCGACCTGCACGTCTCTTTCAAGAGGCATTTAAACCGTCTTGTTAAGCTACTGCGACTTGCACTTCTTTTCCAAGGGGCATTTAAACCACCTTGTTAAGCTACTGCGACCTCCTCCGCTCTTCCAAGAGGCATTTAAACCGTCTTGTTAAGCTACTGCGACTTGCACTTCTTTTCCAAGGGGCATTTAAACCATCTTGTTAAGCTACTGCGACCTCCTCCGCTCTTCCAAGGGGCATTTAAGCCGTCTTGTTAACCTACTGCGACCTGCATGTCTCTTCCAAGGGGCATTTAAACCGTCTTGTTAAGTTACTGCGACCTGTACGTCTCTTCCAAGGGGCATTTAAACCGTCTTGTTAAGCTACTGCGACCTGCATGTCTCTTCCAAGTAGCATTTAAACCATCTTGTTAAGCTACTGCGACCTGCACGTCTGTTCCAAGGGGCATTTAAAACATCTTGTTAAGCTACTGCTACCGCCACCGCTCTTCCAAGGGGCATTTTAAGAGTCTTGTTAAGCTACTGCGACCTGCACATCTCTTACTAGGGGCATTTAAACCGTCTTGTTAAGCTGCTGCGATCTGCATGTCTCTTCCAAGGGGCATTTAAACCGTCTTGTTAAGCTACTGCGACCTCCACCGCTCTTACAAGGGGCATTTAAACCATCTTGTTAAGCTACTGCGACCTGCACGTCTCTTCCAAGGGGCATTTAAACCCTCTTGTTAAGCTACTGCAACCTGCATGTCTCTTCCAAGGGGCATTTAAACCATCTTGTTAAGCTGCTGCGACCTGCATGTCTCAACCAAGGGCCATTTAAACCATCTTCTTAAGCGACTGCGACCTCCACCGCTCTTCCAAGGGGCGTTTAAACCATCTTTTTAAGCTACTGCGACCTGCATGTCTCTTCCAAGTGGCATTTAAACCATCTTTTTAAGCTACTGCGACCTGCACGTCTCTTCCAAGGGGCATTTAAACCGTCTTGTTAAGCTGCTGCGACCTGCATGTCTCAACCAAGGGCCATTTAAATCGTCTTCTTAAGCTACTGCGACCTTCACCGCTCTTCCAAGGGGCATTTAAACCATCTTGTTAAGCTACTGCGACCTGCACGTCTCTTCCAAGGGGCATTTAAACCGTCTTGTTAAGCTACTGCTACTGCCACCGCTCTTCCAAGGTACATTTTAACCGTGTTGTTAAGCTGCTGCGACCTGCATGTCTCAACCAAGGGCTATTTAAACCGTCTTCTTAAGCGACTGCGACCTCCACCGCTCTTCCAAGGGGCGTTTAAACCATCTTTTTAAGCTACTGCGACCTGCATGTCTCTTCCAAGTGGCATTTAAACCATCTTTTTAAGCTACTGCGACCTGCACGTCTCTTCCAAGGGGCATTTAAACCGTCTTGTTAAGCTGCTGCGACCTGCATGTCTCAACCAAGGGCCATTTAAACCGTCTTCTTAAGCTACTGCGACCTTCACCGCTCTTCCAAGGGGCATTTAAACCATCTTGTTAAGCTACTGCGACCTGCACGTCTCTTCCAAGGGGCATTTAAACCGTCTTGTTAAGCTACTGCGCCTTGCACGTCTTTTCCAAGGGGCATTTAAACCGTCTTGTTAAGCTACTGCGACCTTTACCGCTCTTCCAAGTGGCATTTAAACCGTCTTGTTAAGCTACTGCGACCTGCACGTCTCTTCCAAGGGGCATTGAAACCATCTTGTTAAGCTACTGCTACCGCCACCGCTCTTCAAAGGGGCATTTTAACCGTCTTGTTAAGCTACTGCGACCTGCACATCTCTTCCTAGAGGCATTTAAACCGTCTTGTTAAGCTGCTGCGATCTGCATGTCTCTTCCAAGGGGCATTTAAACCGTCTTGTTAAGCTACTGCGACCTCCACCGCTCTTACAAAGGGCATTTAAACCCTCTTGTTAAGTTACTGAAACCTGCACATCTCTTCCAAGGGGCATTTAAACCGTCTTGTTAAGCTGCTGTGACCTGCGCGTCTCTTTCAAGGGGCATTTAAACTGATTTGTTAAGCTACTGCGACCTTCACCGCTCTTCCAAGGGGCATTTAAACCGTCCTTTTAAGCTACTGCGACCTGCATGTCTCTTCCAAGTGGCATTTAAACCATCTTTTTAAGCTACTGCGACCTGCACGTCTCTTCCAAGGGGCATTTAAACCGTCTTGTTAAGCTACTGCGACCTGCACATCTCTTCCTACGGGCATTTAAACCGTCTTGTTAAGCTACTGCGACCTCCACCGCTCTTACAAGGGGCATTTAAAGCATCTTGTTAAGCTACTGCGACCTGCACATCTCTTCCAAGGGGCATTTAAACCGTCTTGTTAAGCTACTGTGACCTGCGCGTCTCTTTCAAGGGGCATTTAAACTGACTTGTTAAGCTACTGCGACCTTCACCGCTCTTCCAAGGGGCATTTAAACCGTCTTTTTAAGCTACTGCGACCTGCACGTCTCTTCCAAGGGGCATTTAAACCGTCTTGTTAAGCTACTGCGACCTGCACATCTCTTCCTAGGGGCATTTAAACCGTCTTGTTAAGCTGCTGCGATCTGCATGTCTCTTCCAAGGGGCATTTAAACCGTCTTGTTAAGCTACTGCGACCTCCACCGCTCTTACAAGGGGCATTTAAACCATCTTGTTAAGCTACTGCGACCTGCACGACTCTTCCAAGGGGCATTTAAACCCTCTTGTTAAGCTACTGCAACCTGCATGTCTCTTCCAAGGGGCATTTAAACCATCTTGTTAAGATGCTGCGACCTGCATGTCTCAACCAAGGGCCATTTAAACCGTCTTCTTAAGCGACTGCGACCTCCACCGCTCTTCCAATGGGCGTTTAAACCGTCTTTTTAATCTACTGCGACCTGCATGTCTCTTCCAAGTGGCATTTAAACCATCTTTTTAAGCTACTGCGACCTGCACGTCTCTTCCAAGGGGCATTTAAACCGTCTTGTTAAGCTGCTGCAACCTGCATGTCTCAACCAAGGGCCATTTAAACCGTCTTCTTAAGCTACTGTGACCTCCACCGCTCTTCCAAGGGGCATTTAAACCATCTTGTTAAGCTACTGCGACCTGCACGTGTCTTCCAAGGGGCATTTAAACCGTCTTGTTAAGCTACTGCTACTGCCACCGCTCTTCCAAGGGACATTTTAACCGTGTTGTTAAGCTACTGCGACCTGCACGTCTCTTTCAGCGGGCATTTAAACCGTCTTGTTAAGCTACTGCGCCTTGCACGTCTTTTCCAAGGGGCATTTAAACCGTCTTGTTAAGCTACTGCGACCTTTACCGCTCTTCCAAGGGGCATTTAAACCGTCTTGTTAAGCTACTGCGACCTGCACGTCTCTTCCAAGGGGCATTGAAACCATCTTGTTAAGCTACTGCTACCGCCACCGCTCTTCCAAGGGGCATTTTAACCGTCTTGTTAAGCTACTGCGACCTGCACATCTATTCCTAGGGGCATTTAAACCGTCTTGTTAAGCTGCTGCGATCTGCATGTCTCTTCCAAGGGGCATTTAAACCGTCTTGTTAAGCTACTGCGACCTCCACCGCTCTTACAAGGGGCATTTAAACCCTCTTGTTAAGTTACTGAAACCTTCACATCTCTTCCAAGGGGCATTTAAACCGTCTTGTTAAGCTACTGTGACCTGCGCGTCTCTTTCAAGGGGCATTTAAACTGACTTGTTAAGCTACTGCGACCTTCACCGCTCTTCCAAGGGGCATTTAAACCGTCTTTTTAAGCTACTGTGACCTGCATGTCTCTTCCAAGTGGCATTTAAACCATCTTTTTAAGCTACTGCGACCTGCACGTCTCTTCCAAGGGGCATTTAAACCGTCTTGTTAAGCTGCTGCGACCTGCATGTCTCAATCAAGGGCCATTTAAACCGTCTTCTTAAGCTACTGCGACCTCCACCGCTCTTCCAAAGGGCATTTAAACCATCTTGTTAAGCTACTGCGACCTGCACGTCTCTTCCAAGGGGCATTTAAACCGTCTTGTTAAGCTACTGCTACTGCCACCGCTCTTCCAAGGGACATTTTAACCGTGTTGTTAAGCTACTGCGACCTGCACGTCTCTTTCAGCGGGCATTTAAAGCGTCTTGTTAAGCTACTGCGACCTGCATGTCTCTTCCAAGGGGCATTTAAACCGTCTTGTTAAGCTACTGCGACCTGCACGTTTCTTACAAGGGGCATTTAAACCGTCTTGTTAAGCTACTGCTACCGCCATCGCTCTTCCAAGGGGCATTTTAACAGTCTTGTTAAGCTACTGCGACCTGCACGTCTCTTTCAATGGGCATTTAAACTGTCTTGTTAAGCTACTGTAACCTCCACCTCTTTTCCAAGGGGCATTTAAAACGTCTTGTTAAGCTACTGCGACCTCTACCGCTCTTCCAAGGGGCATTTAAACCGTCTTGTTAAGCTACTGCGACCTGCACGTCTCTTCCAAGGGGCTTTTAAACCGTCTTGTTAAGCTACTGCTACAGTCACCGCTCTTCCAAGGGACATTTTAACCGTGTTGTTAAGCTACTGCGACCTTCACGTCTCTTTCAGCGGGCATTTAAACAGTCTTGTTAAGATACTGCGCCTTGCACGTCTTTTCCAAGGGGCATTTAAACCGTCTTGTTAAGCTACTGCGACCTTTACCGCTCTTCCAAGGGGCATTTAAACCGTCTTGTTAAGCTATTGCGACCTGCACGTCTCTTCCAAGGGGCATTTAAACAATCTTGTTAAGCTACTGCTACCGCCACCGCTCTTCCAAGGGGCATTTAAACCATCTTGTTAAGCTACTGCGACCTGCACGTCTCTTCCAAGGGGCATTTAAACCCTCTTGTTAAGCTACTGCAACCTGCATGTCTCTTCCATGGGGCATTTAAACCGTCTTGTTAAACTATTGCGAACTCCACGTCTCTTCCAAGGTGCATTTAAGCCGTCTTGTTAAGCTACTGCTACCGCCACCGCTCTTCCAAGGGGCATTTTAACCGTCTTGTTAAGCTACTGCGACCTGCACATCTCTTCCTAGGGGCATTTAAACCGTCTTGTTAAGCTGCTGCGATCTGCATGTCTCTTCCAAGGGGCATTTAAACCGTCTTGTTAAGCTACTGCGACCTCCACCGCTCTTACAAGGGGCATTTAAACCATCTTGTTAAGCTACTGAGACCTGCACGTCTCTTCCAAGGGGCATTTAAACCCTCCTGTTAAGCTACTGCAACCTGCATGTCTCTTCCAAGGGACATTTAAACCGTCTTGTTAGGCTATTGCGAACTCCACGTCTCTTCCAAGGTGCATTTAAACCGTCTTGTTAAGTTACTGAAACCTGCACATCTCTTCCAAGGGGCATTTAAACCTTCTTGTTAAGCTACTGCGACCTGCACGTCTCTTCCAAGGGGCATTTAAACAGTCTTGTTAAGCTACTGCGACCTCCACCGCTCTTTCAAGGGGCATTTAAACCGTCTTGTTAAGCTACTGCGACCTGCACGTCTCTTCAAATGGGCATTTAAACTGTCTTGTTAGGCTACTGCTACCGCCACCGCACTTCCAAGGGGCACTTTAACCGTCTTGTTAAGCTACTGCGACCTGCACGTCTCTTTCAAGGGGCATTTAAACCGTCTTGTTAAGCTACTGCGACCTTTACCGCTCTTCCAAGGGGCATTTAAACCGTCTTGTTAAGCTATTGCGACCTGCACGTCTCTTCCAAGGGGCATTTAAACAATCTTGTTAAGCTACTGCTACCGCCACCGCTCTTCCAAGGGGCATTTAAACCATCTTGTTAAGCTACTGCGACCTGCACGTCTCTTCCAAGGGGCATTTAAACCCTCTTGTTAAGCTACTGCAACCTGCATGTCTCTTCCATGGGGCATTTAAACCGTCTTGTTAAACTATTGCGAACTCCACGTCTCTTCCAAGGTGCATTTAAGCCGTCTTGTTAAGCTACTGCTACCGCCACCGCTCTTCCAAGGGGCATTTTAACCGTCTTGTTAAGCTACTGCGACCTGCACATCTCTTCCTAGGGGCATTTAAACCGTCTTGTTAAGCTGCTGCGATCTGCATGTCTCTTCCAAGGGGCATTTAAACCGTCTTGTTAAGCTACTGCGACCTCCACCGCTCTTACAAGGGGCATTTAAACCATCTTGTTAAGCTACTGAGACCTGCACGTCTCTTCCAAGGGGCATTTAAACCCTCCTGTTAAGCTACTGCAACCTGCATGTCTCTTCCAAGGGACATTTAAACCGTCTTGTTAGGCTATTGCGAACTCCACGTCTCTTCCAAGGTGCATTTAAACCGTCTTGTTAAGTTACTGAAACCTGCACATCTCTTCCAAGGGGCATTTAAACCTTCTTGTTAAGCTACTGCGACCTGCACGTCTCTTCCAAGGGGCATTTAAACAGTCTTGTTAAGCTACTGCGACCTCCACCGCTCTTTCAAGGGGCATTTAAACCGTCTTGTTAAGCTACTGCGACCTGCACGTCTCTTCAAATGGGCATTTAAACTGTCTTGTTAGGCTACTGCTACCGCCACCGCACTTCCAAGGGGCACTTTAACCGTCTTGTTAAGCTACTGCGACCTGCACGTCTCTTTCAAGGGGCATTTAAACTGTCTTGTTAAGCTACTGCGACCGCCACCGCTCTTCCAAGGGGCATTTAAACCGTCTTCTTAAGCTACTGCGACCTGCATGTCTCTTCCAAGGGGCATTTAAACCGTCTTGAAAGCTACTGCGACCTGCATGTCTCTTCCAAGGGGCATTTATACCGTCTTGTTAAGCTACTGCGACTAGCACGTCTTTTCCAAGGGGCATTTAACCCGTTTTGTTAAGCTACTGCGACGTGCACGTCTTTTGCAAGCGATCATTTAAACCGTCTTGTTAAGCTACTGCGACCTCCACCGCTCTTCCAAGGGGCATTTTAACCGTCTTATTAAGCTACTGCGACCTGCGCGTATCTTTCAAGGGGCATTTAAACTGACTTGTTAAGCTACTGCGATCTTCACCGCTCTTCCAAGGGGCATTTAAACCGTCTTTTTAAGCTACTGCGACCTGCATGTCTCTTCCAAGGGGCATTTAAACCGTCTTGTTAAGCTACTGCGACTTGCACGTCTTTTCCAAGGGGCATTTTAACCGTCTTGTTAAGCTACTGCGACCTGCACGTCTCTTTCAAGAGGCATTTAAACCGTCTTGTTAAGCTACTGCGACTTGCACGTCTCTTCCAAGGGGCATTTAAACCATCTTGTTAAGCTACTGCGACCTCCACCGCTCTTCCAAGGGGCATATAAACTGTCTTGTTAAGCTACTACGACCTGCACGTCTCTTCCAAGGGGCATTTAAACAGTCTTGTTAAGCTACTGCGACTTGCACGACTTTTCCAAGGGGCATTTTAACCGTCTTGTTAAGCTACTGCGACCTGCACGTCTCTTTCAAGAGGCATTTAAACCATCTTGTTAAGCTACTGCGACGTGCACGTCTCTTCCAAGGGGCATTTAAACCATCTTGTTAAGCTACTGCGACCTCCTCCGCTCTTCCAAGGGGCATTTAAGCCGTCTTGTTATGCTACTGCGACTTGCATGTCTCTTCCAAGGGGCATTTAAACCATCTTGTTAAGCTACTGCGACCTCCACCGCTCTTCCAAGAGGCATTTAAACCGTCTTCTTAAGCTACTGCGACCTGCATGTCTCTTCCAAAGGGCATTTAAACCGTCTTGAAAGCTACTGCGACCTGCACGTCTCTTCCAAGGGGCATTTATACCGTCTTGTTAAGCTACTGCGACTTGCACGTCTTTTCCAAGGGGCATTTAAACCGTCTTGTTAAGCTACTGCGACCTCCACCGCTCTTCCAAGGGGCATTTAAACCGTCTTGTTAAGCTACTGAGACCTGCGCGTCTCTTCCAAGGGGCATTTAAACCATATTGTTAAGCTACTGCTACCGCCGCCTCTCTTCCAAGGGGCATTTTAACCGTCTTGTTAAGCTACTGCGACCTGCACGTCTCTTTCAACGGGCATTTAAACAGTCTTGTTAAGGTACTGCGACTTGCACGTGTTTTCCAAGGGGCATTTAAACCGTCTTGTTAAGCTACTGCGACCTTTACCGCTCTTCCAAGGGGTATTTAAACCGTCTTGTTAAGCTACTGCGACCTGCATGTCTCTTCCAAGTGGCATTTAAACCGTCTTGTTAAGCTACTGCGACCTGCACGTCTCTTCCAAGAGGCATTTAAACCATCTTGTTAAGCTACTGCTACCGCTACCGCTCTTCCAAGGGGCATTTTAACCGTCTTGTTAAGCTACTGCGACCTCCACGTCTCTTTCAACGGGCATTTAAACCGTCTTGTTAAGCTACTGTAACCTCCACCTCCTTTCCAAGGGGCATTTAAACCGTCTTGTTAAGCTACTGCAACCTGCACGTCTCTTCCAAGGTGCATTTAAACCGTCTTGTTAAGCTACTGCGACCTGCATGTCTCTTCCAAGTGGCATTTAAACCGTCTTGTTAAGCTACTGCGACCTGCACGTCTCTTCCAAGGGGCATTTAAACTGTCTTGTTAAGCTGCTGCGACCTGCATGTCTCTTCCAAGGGGCATTTAAACCGTCCTGTTAAGCTTCTGCGACCTCCAAGTCTCTTTCAAGGGGCATTTAAACCGCCTTGTTAAGCTACTGCGACCTGCACTTCTCTTCCAAGGCGCATTTAAACCGTCTTTTTAAGCTACTGCGACTTCCACGTCTCTTCCAAGGGGCATCTAAACCGTCTTGTTAAGCTACTGTAACCTCCGTCACTTTTCCAAGGGGCATTTAAACCGTCTTGTTAAGCTAATGCGACCTGCACGTCTCTTCAATGGGGCATTTAAACCGTCTTGTTAAGCTACTGCGGCCTGCATGTCTCTACCAAGGGGCATTTAAACCGTCTTGTTAAGCTACTGCGACGTGCACGTCTCTTCCAAGGGGCATTTAAACCATCTTGTTAAGCTACTGCGACCTCCTCCGCTCTTCCAAGGGGCATTTAAGCCGTCTTGTTATGCTACTGCGACTTGCATGTCTCTTCCAAGGGGCATTTAAACCATCTTGTTAAGCTACTGCGACCTCCACCGCTCTTCCAAGAGGCATTTAAACCTTCTTCTTAAGCTACTGCGACCTGCATGTCTCTTCCAAAGGGCATTTAAACCGTCTTGAAAGCTACTGCGACCTGCACGTCTCTTCCAAGGGGCATTTATACCATCTTGTTAAGCTAGTGCGACTTGCACGTCTTTTCCAAGGGGCATTTAAACCGTCTTGTTAAGCTACTGCGACCTCCACCGCTCTTCCAAGGGGCATTTAAACCGTCTTGTTAAGCTACTGCGACCTGCGCGTCTCTTCCAAGGGGCATTTAAACCATATTGTTAAGCTACTGCTACCGCCGCCTCTCTTCCAAGGGGCATTTTAACCGTCTTGTTAAGCTACTGCGACCTGCACGTCTCTTTCAACGGGCATTTAAACAATCTTGTTAAGGTACTGCTACTTGCACGTGTTTTCCAAGGGGCATTTAAACCGTCTTGTTAAGCTACTGCGACCTTTTCCGCTCTTCCAAGGGGCATTTAAACCGTCTTGTTAAGCTACTGCGACCTGCATGTCTCTTCCAAGTGGCATTTAAACCGTCTTGTTAAGCTACTGCGACCTGCACGTCTCTTCCAAGGGGCATTTAAACCATCTTGTTAAGCTACTGCTACCGCCACCGCTCTTCCAAGGGGCATTTTAACCGTCTTGTTAAGGTACTGCGACCTCCACGTCTCTTTCAACGGGCATTTAAACCGTCTTGTTAAGCTACTGTAACCTCCACCTCTTTTCCAAGGGGCATTTAAACCGTCTTGTTAAGCTACTGCAACCTGCACGTCTCTTCCAAGGTGCATTTAAACCGTCTTGTTAAGCTACTGCGACCTGCATGTCTCTTCCAAGGGGCATTTAAACCGTCTTGTTAAGCTACTGCGACCTGCACGTCTCTTCCAAGGGGCATTTAAACTTTCTTGTTAAGCTGCTGCGACCTGCATGTGTCTTCCAAGGGGCATTTAAATCGTCTTGTTAAGCTTCTGCGACCTCCAAGTCTCTTTCAAGGGGCATTTAAACCGCCTTGTTAAGCTACTGCGACCTGCACTTCTCTTCCAAGGCGCATTTAAACCGTCTTTTTAAGCTACTGCGACTTCCACGTCTCTTCCAAGGGGCATCTAAACCGTCTTGTTAAGCTACTGTAACCTCCGTCACTTTTCCAAGGGGCATTTAAACCGTCTTGTTAAGCTAATGCGACCTGCACGTCTCTTCAATGGGGCATTTAAACCGTCTTGTTAAGCTACTGCGGCCTGCATGTCTCTACCAAGGGGCATTTAAACCATCTTGTTAAGCTACTGCGACCTGCACGTCTCTTCCAAGGGGCATTTAAACCGTCTTGTTAAGCTACTGCTACTGCCACCGCTCTTCCAAGGTACATTTTAACCGTGTTGTTAAGCTACTGCGACCTGCACGTCTCTTTCAGCGGGCATTTAAACCGTCTTGTTAAGCTACTGCGCCTTGCACGTCTTTTCCAAGGGGCATTTAAACCGTCTTGTTAAGCTACTGCGACCTTTACCGCTCTTCCAAGGGGCATTTAAACCGTCTTGTTAAGCTACTGCGACCTGCACGTCTCTTCCAAGGGGCATTGAAACCATCTTGTTAAGCTACTGCTACCGCCACCGCTCTTCCAAGGGGCATTTTAACCGTCTTGTTAAGCTACTGCGACCTGCACATCTCTTCCTAGGGGCATTTAAACCGTCTTGTTAAGCTGCTGCGATCTGCATGTCTCTTCCAAGGGGCATTTAAACCGTCTTGTTAAGCTACTGCGACCTCCACCGCTCTTACAAGGGGCATTTAAACCCTCTTGTTAAGTTACTGAAACCTGCACATCTCTTCCAAGGGGCATTTAAACCGTCTTTTTAAGCTACTGTGACCTGCGCGTCTCTTTCAAGGGGCATTTAAACTGACTTGTTAAGCTACTGCGACCTTCACCGCTCTTCCAGGGGGCATTTAAACCGTCTTTTTAAGCTACTGCGACCTGCATGTCTCTTCCAAGTGGCATTTAAACCATCTTTTTAAGCTACTGCGACCTGCACGTCTCTTCCAAGGGGCATTTAAACCGTCTTGTTAAGCTACTGCGACCTGCACATCTCTTCCTAGGGGCATTTAAACCATCTTGTTAAGCTACTGCGACCTCCACCGCTCTTACAAGGGGCATTTAAACCATCTTGTTAAGCTACTGCGACCTGCACATCTCTTCCAAGGGGCATTTAAACCGTCTTGTTAAGCTACTGTGACCTGCGCGTCTCTTTCAAGGGGCATTTAAACTGACTTGTTAAGCTACTGCGACCTTCACCGCTCTTCCAAGGGGCATTTAAACCGTCTTTTTAAGCTACTGCGACCTGCACGTCTCTTTCAAGGGGCATTTAAACCGTCTTGTTAAGCTACTGCGACCTGCACATCTCTTCCTAGGGGCATTTAAACCGTCTTGTTAAGCTGCTGCGATCTGCATGTCTCTTCCAAGGGGCATTTAAACCGTCTTGTTAAGCTACTGCGACCTCCACCGCTCTTACAAGGGGCATTTAAACCATCTTGTTAAGCTACTGCGACCTGCACGTCTCTTCCAAGGGGCATTTAAACCCTCTTGTTAAGCTACTGCAACCTGCATGTCTCTTCCAAGGGGCATTTAAACCATCTTGTTAAGCTGCTGCGACCTGCATGTCTCAACCAAGGGCCATTTAAACCGTCTTCTTAAGCGACTGCGACCTCCACCGCTCTTCCAAGGGGCGTTTAAACCGTCTTTTTAAGCTACTGCGACCTGCATGTCTCTTCCAAGTGGCATTTAAACCATCTTTTTAAGCTACTGCGACCTGCACGTCTCTTCCAAGGGGCATTTAAACCGTCTTGTTAAGCTGCTGCGACCTGCATGTCTCAACCAAGGGCCATTTAAACCGTCTTCTTAAGCTACTGCGACCTCCTCCGCTCTTCCAAGGGGCATTTAAACCATCTTGTTAAGCTACTGCGACCTGCACGTCTCTTCCAAGGGGCATTTAAACCGTCTTGTTAAGCTACTGCTACTGCCACCGCTCTTCCAAGGGACATTTTAACCGTGTTGTTAAGCTACTGCGACCTGCACGTCTCTTTCAGCGGGCATTTAAACCGTCTTGTTAAGCTACTGCGCCTTGCACGTCTTTTCCAAGGGGCATTTAAACCGTCTTGTTAAGCTACTGCGACCTTTACCGCTCTTCCAAGGGGCATTTAAACCGTCTTGTTAAGCTACTGCGACCTGCACGTCTCTTCCAAGGGGCATTGAAACCATCTTGTTAAGCTACTGCGATCTGCATGTCTCTTCCAAGGGGCATTTAAACCGTCTTGTTAATGTACTGCGACCTCCACCGCTCTTACAAGGGGCATTTAAACCCTCTTGTTAAGTTACTGAAACCTGCACATCTCTTCCAAGGGGCATTTAAACCGTCTTGTTAAGCTACTGTGACCTGCGCGTCTCTTTCAAGGGGCATTTAAACTGACTTGTTAAGCTACTGCGACCTTCACCGCTCTTCCAAGGGGCATTTAAACCGTCTTTTTAAGCTACTGCGACATGCATGTCTCTTCCAAGTGGCATTTAAACCATCTTTTTAAGCTACTGCGACCTGCACGTCTCTTCCAAGGGGCATTTAAACCGTCTTGTTAAGCTGCTGCGACCTGCATGTCTCAATCAAGGGCCATTTAAACCATCTTCTTAAGCTACTGCGACCTCCACCGCTCTTCCAAAGTGCATTTAAACCATCTTCTTAAGCTACTGCGACCTGCACGTCTCTTCCAAGGGGCATTTAAACCGTCTTGTTAAGCTACTGCTACTGCCACCGCTCTTCCAAGGGACATTTTAACCGTGTTGTTAAGCTACTGCGACCTGCACGTCTCTTTCATCGGGCATTTAAACTGTCTTGTTAAGCTACTGCGACCTGCATGTCTCTTCCAAGGGGCATTTAAACCGTCTTGTTATGCTACTGCGACCTGCACGTTTCTTACAAGGGGCATTTAAACCGTCTTGTTAAGCTACTGCTACCGCCATCGCTCTTCCAAGGGGCATTTTAACCGTCTTGTTAAGCTACTGCGACCTGCACGTCTCTTTCAACGGGCATTTAAACTGTCTTGTTAAGCTACTGTAACCTCCACCTCTTTTCCAAGGGGCATTTAAAACGTCTTGTTAAGCTACTGCGACCTCTACCGCTCTTCCAAGTGGCATTTAAACCGTCTTGTTAAGCTACTGCGACCTGCACGTCTCTTCCAAGGGGCTTTTAAACCGTCTTGTTAAGCTACTGCTACAGCCACCGCTCTTCCAAGGGACATTTTAACCGTGTTGTTAAGCTACTGCGACCTGCACGTCTCTTTCAGCGGGCATTTACACAGTCTTGTTAAGCTACTGCGCCTTGCACGTCTTTTCCAAGGGGCATTTAAACCGTCTTGTTAAGCTACTGCGACCTTTACCGCTCTTCCAAGGGGCATTTAAACCGTCTTGTTAAGCTATTACGACCTGCACGTCTCTTCCAAGGGGCATTTAAACAATCTTGTTAAGCTACTGCTACCGCCACCGCTCTTCCAAGGGGCATTTAAACCATCTTGTTAAGCTACTGCGACCTGCACGTCTCTTCCAAGGGGCATTTAAACCCTCTTGTTAAGCTACTGCAACCTGCAAGTCTCTTCCATGGGGCATTTAAACCGTCTTGTTAAACTATTGCGAACTCCACGTCTCTTCCAAGGTGCATTTAAGCCGTCTTGTTAAGCTACTGCTACCGCCACCGCTCTTCCAAGGGGCATTTTAACCGTCTTGTTAAGCTACTGCGACCTGCACATCTCTTCCTAGGGGCATTTAAACTGTCTTGTTAAGCTGCTGCGATCTGCATGTCTCTTCCAAGGGGCATTTAAACCGTCTTGTTAAGCTACTGCGACCTCCACCGCTCTTACAAGGGGCATTTAAACCGTCTTGTTAAGCTACTGCGACCTGCACGTCTCTTCCAAGGGGCATTTAAACCGTCTTGTTAAGCTGCTGCGACCTGCATGTCTCAATCAAGGGCCATTTAAACCATCTTCTTAAGCTACTGCGACCTCCACCGCTCTTCCAAAGTGCATTTAAACCATCTTCTTAAGCTACTGCGACCTGCACGTCTCTTCCAAGGGGCATTTAAACCGTCTTGTTAAGCTACTGCTACTGCCACCGCTCTTCCAAGGGACATTTTAACCGTGTTGTTAAGCTACTGCGACCTGCACGTCTCTTTCATCGGGCATTTAAACTGTCTTGTTAAGCTACTGCGACCTGCATGTCTCTTCCAAGGGGCATTTAAACCGTCTTGTTATGCTACTGCGACCTGCACGTTTCTTACAAGGGGCATTTAAACCGTCTTGTTAAGCTACTGCTACCGCCATCGCTCTTCCAAGGGGCATTTTAACCGTCTTGTTAAGCTACTGCGACCTGCACGTCTCTTTCAACGGGCATTTAAACTGTCTTGTTAAGCTACTGTAACCTCCACCTCTTTTCCAAGGGGCATTTAAAACGTCTTGTTAAGCTACTGCGACCTCTACCGCTCTTCCAAGTGGCATTTAAACCGTCTTGTTAAGCTACTGCGACCTGCACGTCTCTTCCAAGGGGCTTTTAAACCGTCTTGTTAAGCTACTGCTACAGCCACCGCTCTTCCAAGGGACATTTTAACCGTGTTGTTAAGCTACTGCGACCTGCACGTCTCTTTCAGCGGGCATTTACACAGTCTTGTTAAGCTACTGCGCCTTGCACGTCTTTTCCAAGGGGCATTTAAACCGTCTTGTTAAGCTACTGCGACCTTTACCGCTCTTCCAAGGGGCATTTAAACCGTCTTGTTAAGCTATTACGACCTGCACGTCTCTTCCAAGGGGCATTTAAACAATCTTGTTAAGCTACTGCTACCGCCACCGCTCTTCCAAGGGGCATTTAAACCATCTTGTTAAGCTACTGCGACCTGCACGTCTCTTCCAAGGGGCATTTAAACCCTCTTGTTAAGCTACTGCAACCTGCAAGTCTCTTCCATGGGGCATTTAAACCGTCTTGTTAAACTATTGCGAACTCCACGTCTCTTCCAAGGTGCATTTAAGCCGTCTTGTTAAGCTACTGCTACCGCCACCGCTCTTCCAAGGGGCATTTTAACCGTCTTGTTAAGCTACTGCGACCTGCACATCTCTTCCTAGGGGCATTTAAACTGTCTTGTTAAGCTGCTGCGATCTGCATGTCTCTTCCAAGGGGCATTTAAACCGTCTTGTTAAGCTACTGCGACCTCCACCGCTCTTACAAGGGGCATTTAAACCGTCTTGTTAAGCTACTGCGACCTGCACGTCTCTTCCAAGGGGCATTTAAACCGTCTTGTTAAGCTACTGCGACCTGCATGTCTCTTCCAAGTGGCATTTAAACCATCTAGTTAAGCTACTGCGACCTGCACGTCTCTTCCAAGGGGCATTTAAACCATCTTGTTAAGCTACTGCTACCTCCACCGCTCTTCAAAGGGGCATTTTAACCGTCTTGTTAAGCTACTGCGACCTGCACATCTCTTCCTAGGGGCATTTAAACCGTCTTTTTAAGCTGCTGCGATCTGCATGTCTCTTCCAAGGGGCATTTAAACCGTCTTGTTAAGCTACTGCGACCTCCACCGCTCTTTCAAGGGGCATTTAAACCATCTTGTTAAGCTACTGAGACCTGCACGTCTCTTCCAAGGGGCATTTAAACCCTCCTGTTAAGCTACTGTAACCTGCATGTCTCTTCCAAGGGACATTTAAACCGTCTTGTTAGGCTATTGCGAACTCCACGTCTCTTCCAAGGTGCATTTAAACCGTCTTGTTAAGTTACTGAAACCTGCACATCTCTTCCAAGGGGCATTTAAACCTTCTTGTTAAGCTACTGCGACCTGCACGTCTCTTCCAAGGGGCATTTAAACAGTCTTGTTAAGCTACTGCGACCTCCACCGCTCTTTCAAGGGGCATTTAAACCGTCTTGTTAAGCTAATGCGACCTGCACGTCTCTTCAATGGGGCATTTAAACCGTCTTGTTAAGCTACTGCGGCCTGCATGTCTCTACCAAGGGGCATTTAAACCATCTTGTTAAGCTACTGCGACCTGCACGTCTCTTCCAAGGGGCATTTAAACCGTCTTGTTAAACTACTGCTACTGCCACCGCTCTTCCAAGGTACATTTTAACCGTGTTGTTAAGCTACTGCGACCTGCACGTCTCTTTCAGCGTGCATTTAAACCGTCTTGTTAAGCTACTGCGCCTTGCACGTCTTTTCCAAGGGGCATTTAAACCGTCTTGTTAAGCTACTGCGACCTTTACCGCTCTTCCAAGGGGCATTTAAACCGTCTTGTTAAGCTACTGCGACCTGCACGTCTCTTCCAAGGGGCATTGAAACCATCTTGTTAAGCTACTGCTACCGCCACCGCTCTTCCAAGGGGCATTTTAACCGTCTTGTTAAGCTACTGCGACCTGCACATCTCTTCCTAGGGGCATTTAAACCGTCTTGTTAAGCTGCTGCGATCTGCATGTCTCTTCCAAGGGGCATTTAAACCGTCTTGTTAAGCTACTGCGACCTCCACCGCTCTTACAAGGGGCATTTAAACCCTCTTGTTAAGTTACTGAAACCTGCACATCTCTTCCAAGGGGCATTTAAACCGTCTTTTTAAGCTACTGTGACCTGCGCGTCTCTTTCAAGGGGCATTTAAACTGACTTGTTAAGCTACTGCGACCTTCACCGCTCTTCCAGGGGGCATTTAAACCGTCTTTTTAAGCTACTGCGACCTGCATGTCTCTTCCAAGTGGCATTTAAACCATCTTTTTAAGCTACTGCGACCTGCACGTCTCTTCCAAGGGGCATTTAAACCGTCTTGTTAAGCTACTGCGACCTGCACATCTCTTCCTAGGGGCATTTAAACCATCTTGTTAAGCTACTGCGACCTCCACCGCTCTTACAAGGGGCATTTAAACCATCTTGTTAAGCTACTGCGACCTGCACATCTCTTCCAAGGGGCATTTAAACCGTCTTGTTAAGCTACTGTGACCTGCGCGTCTCTTTCAAGGGGCATTTAAACTGACTTGTTAAGCTACTGCGACCTTCACCGCTCTTCCAAGGGGCATTTAAACCGTCTTTTTAAGCTACTGCGACCTGCACGTCTCTTTCAAGGGGCATTTAAACCGTCTTGTTAAGCTACTGCGACCTGCACATCTCTTCCTAGGGGCATTTAAACCGTCTTGTTAAGCTGCTGCGATCTGCATGTCTCTTCCAAGGGGCATTTAAACCGTCTTGTTAAGCTACTGCGACCTCCACCGCTCTTACAAGGGGCATTTAAACCATCTTGTTAAGCTACTGCGACCTGCACGTCTCTTCCAAGGGGCATTTAAACCCTCTTGTTAAGCTACTGCAACCTGCATGTCTCTTCCAAGGGGCATTTAAACCATCTTGTTAAGCTGCTGCGACCTGCATGTCTCAACCAAGGGCCATTTAAACCGTCTTCTTAAGCGACTGCGACCTCCACCGCTCTTCCAAGGGGCGTTTAAACCGTCTTTTTAAGCTACTGCGACCTGCATGTCTCTTCCAAGTGGCATTTAAACCATCTTTTTAAGCTACTGCGACCTGCACGTCTCTTCCAAGGGGCATTTAAACCGTCTTGTTAAGCTGCTGCGACCTGCATGTCTCAACCAAGGGCCATTTAAACCGTCTTCTTAAGCTACTGCGACCTCCTCCGCTCTTCCAAGGGGCATTTAAACCATCTTGTTAAGCTACTGCGACCTGCACGTCTCTTCCAAGGGGCATTTAAACCGTCTTGTTAAGCTACTGCTACTGCCACCGCTCTTCCAAGGGACATTTTAACCGTGTTGTTAAGCTACTGCGACCTGCACGTCTCTTTCAGCGGGCATTTAAACCGTCTTGTTAAGCTACTGCGCCTTGCACGTCTTTTCCAAGGGGCATTTAAACCGTCTTGTTAAGCTACTGCGACCTTTACCGCTCTTCCAAGGGGCATTTAAACCGTCTTGTTAAGCTACTGCGACCTGCACGTCTCTTCCAAGGGGCATTGAAACCATCTTGTTAAGCTACTGCGATCTGCATGTCTCTTCCAAGGGGCATTTAAACCGTCTTGTTAATGTACTGCGACCTCCACCGCTCTTACAAGGGGCATTTAAACCCTCTTGTTAAGTTACTGAAACCTGCACATCTCTTCCAAGGGGCATTTAAACCGTCTTGTTAAGCTACTGTGACCTGCGCGTCTCTTTCAAGGGGCATTTAAACTGACTTGTTAAGCTACTGCGACCTTCACCGCTCTTCCAAGGGGCATTTAAACCGTCTTTTTAAGCTACTGCGACATGCATGTCTCTTCCAAGTGGCATTTAAACCATCTTTTTAAGCTACTGCGACCTGCACGTCTCTTCCAAGGGGCATTTAAACCGTCTTGTTAAGCTGCTGCGACCTGCATGTCTCAATCAAGGGCCATTTAAACCATCTTCTTAAGCTACTGCGACCTCCACCGCTCTTCCAAAGTGCATTTAAACCATCTTCTTAAGCTACTGCGACCTGCACGTCTCTTCCAAGGGGCATTTAAACCGTCTTGTTAAGCTACTGCTACTGCCACCGCTCTTCCAAGGGACATTTTAACCGTGTTGTTAAGCTACTGCGACCTGCACGTCTCTTTCATCGGGCATTTAAACTGTCTTGTTAAGCTACTGCGACCTGCATGTCTCTTCCAAGGGGCATTTAAACCGTCTTGTTATGCTACTGCGACCTGCACGTTTCTTACAAGGGGCATTTAAACCGTCTTGTTAAGCTACTGCTACCGCCATCGCTCTTCCAAGGGGCATTTTAACCGTCTTGTTAAGCTACTGCGACCTGCACGTCTCTTTCAACGGGCATTTAAACTGTCTTGTTAAGCTACTGTAACCTCCACCTCTTTTCCAAGGGGCATTTAAAACGTCTTGTTAAGCTACTGCGACCTCTACCGCTCTTCCAAGTGGCATTTAAACCGTCTTGTTAAGCTACTGCGACCTGCACGTCTCTTCCAAGGGGCTTTTAAACCGTCTTGTTAAGCTACTGCTACAGCCACCGCTCTTCCAAGGGACATTTTAACCGTGTTGTTAAGCTACTGCGACCTGCACGTCTCTTTCAGCGGGCATTTACACAGTCTTGTTAAGCTACTGCGCCTTGCACGTCTTTTCCAAGGGGCATTTAAACCGTCTTGTTAAGCTACTGCGACCTTTACCGCTCTTCCAAGGGGCATTTAAACCGTCTTGTTAAGCTATTACGACCTGCACGTCTCTTCCAAGGGGCATTTAAACAATCTTGTTAAGCTACTGCTACCGCCACCGCTCTTCCAAGGGGCATTTAAACCATCTTGTTAAGCTACTGCGACCTGCACGTCTCTTCCAAGGGGCATTTAAACCCTCTTGTTAAGCTACTGCAACCTGCAAGTCTCTTCCATGGGGCATTTAAACCGTCTTGTTAAACTATTGCGAACTCCACGTCTCTTCCAAGGTGCATTTAAGCCGTCTTGTTAAGCTACTGCTACCGCCACCGCTCTTCCAAGGGGCATTTTAACCGTCTTGTTAAGCTACTGCGACCTGCACATCTCTTCCTAGGGGCATTTAAACTGTCTTGTTAAGCTGCTGCGATCTGCATGTCTCTTCCAAGGGGCATTTAAACCGTCTTGTTAAGCTACTGCGACCTCCACCGCTCTTACAAGGGGCATTTAAACCGTCTTGTTAAGCTACTGCGACCTGCACGTCTCTTCCAAGGGGCATTTAAACCGTCTTGTTAAGCTACTGCGACCTGCATGTCTCTTCCAAGTGGCATTTAAACCATCTAGTTAAGCTACTGCGACCTGCACGTCTCTTCCAAGGGGCATTTAAACCATCTTGTTAAGCTACTGCTACCTCCACCGCTCTTCAAAGGGGCATTTTAACCGTCTTGTTAAGCTACTGCGACCTGCACATCTCTTCCTAGGGGCATTTAAACCGTCTTTTTAAGCTGCTGCGATCTGCATGTCTCTTCCAAGGGGCATTTAAACCGTCTTGTTAAGCTACTGCGACCTCCACCGCTCTTTCAAGGGGCATTTAAACCATCTTGTTAAGCTACTGAGACCTGCACGTCTCTTCCAAGGGGCATTTAAACCCTCCTGTTAAGCTACTGTAACCTGCATGTCTCTTCCAAGGGACATTTAAACCGTCTTGTTAGGCTATTGCGAACTCCACGTCTCTTCCAAGGTGCATTTAAACCGTCTTGTTAAGTTACTGAAACCTGCACATCTCTTCCAAGGGGCATTTAAACCTTCTTGTTAAGCTACTGCGACCTGCACGTCTCTTCCAAGGGGCATTTAAACAGTCTTGTTAAGCTACTGCGACCTCCACCGCTCTTTCAAGGGGCATTTAAACCGTCTTGTTAAGCTAATGCGACCTGCACGTCTCTTCAATGGGGCATTTAAACCGTCTTGTTAAGCTACTGCGGCCTGCATGTCTCTACCAAGGGGCATTTAAACCATCTTGTTAAGCTACTGCGACCTGCACGTCTCTTCCAAGGGGCATTTAAACCGTCTTGTTAAACTACTGCTACTGCCACCGCTCTTCCAAGGTACATTTTAACCGTGTTGTTAAGCTACTGCGACCTGCACGTCTCTTTCAGCGTGCATTTAAACCGTCTTGTTAAGCTACTGCGCCTTGCACGTCTTTTCCAAGGGGCATTTAAACCGTCTTGTTAAGCTACTGCGACCTTTACCGCTCTTCCAAGGGGCATTTAAACCGTCTTGTTAAGCTACTGCGACCTGCACGTCTCTTCCAAGGGGCATTGAAACCATCTTGTTAAGCTACTGCTACCGCCACCGCTCTTCCAAGGGGCATTTTAACCGTCTTGTTAAGCTACTGCGACCTGCACATCTCTTCCTAGGGGCATTTAAACCGTCTTGTTAAGCTGCTGCGATCTGCATGTCTCTTCCAAGGGGCATTTAAACCGTCTTGTTAAGCTACTGCGACCTCCACCGCTCTTACAAGGGGCATTTAAACCCTCTTGTTAAGTTACTGAAACCTGCACATCTCTTCCAAGGGGCATTTAAACCGTCTTTTTAAGCTACTGTGACCTGCGCGTCTCTTTCAAGGGGCATTTAAACTGACTTGTTAAGCTACTGCGACCTTCACCGCTCTTCCAGGGGGCATTTAAACCGTCTTTTTAAGCTACTGCGACCTGCATGTCTCTTCCAAGTGGCATTTAAACCATCTTTTTAAGCTACTGCGACCTGCACGTCTCTTCCAAGGGGCATTTAAACCGTCTTGTTAAGCTACTGCGACCTGCACATCTCTTCCTAGGGGCATTTAAACCATCTTGTTAAGCTACTGCGACCTCCACCGCTCTTACAAGGGGCATTTAAACCATCTTGTTAAGCTACTGCGACCTGCACATCTCTTCCAAGGGGCATTTAAACCGTCTTGTTAAGCTACTGTGACCTGCGCGTCTCTTTCAAGGGGCATTTAAACTGACTTGTTAAGCTACTGCGACCTTCACCGCTCTTCCAAGGGGCATTTAAACCGTCTTTTTAAGCTACTGCGACCTGCACGTCTCTTTCAAGGGGCATTTAAACCGTCTTGTTAAGCTACTGCGACCTGCACATCTCTTCCTAGGGGCATTTAAACCGTCTTGTTAAGCTGCTGCGATCTGCATGTCTCTTCCAAGGGGCATTTAAACCGTCTTGTTAAGCTACTGCGACCTCCACCGCTCTTACAAGGGGCATTTAAACCATCTTGTTAAGCTACTGCGACCTGCACGTCTCTTCCAAGGGGCATTTAAACCCTCTTGTTAAGCTACTGCAACCTGCATGTCTCTTCCAAGGGGCATTTAAACCATCTTGTTAAGCTGCTGCGACCTGCATGTCTCAACCAAGGGCCATTTAAACCGTCTTCTTAAGCGACTGCGACCTCCACCGCTCTTCCAAGGGGCGTTTAAACCGTCTTTTTAAGCTACTGCGACCTGCATGTCTCTTCCAAGTGGCATTTAAACCATCTTTTTAAGCTACTGCGACCTGCACGTCTCTTCCAAGGGGCATTTAAACCGTCTTGTTAAGCTGCTGCGACCTGCATGTCTCAACCAAGGGCCATTTAAACCGTCTTCTTAAGCTACTGCGACCTCCTCCGCTCTTCCAAGGGGCATTTAAACCATCTTGTTAAGCTACTGCGACCTGCACGTCTCTTCCAAGGGGCATTTAAACCGTCTTGTTAAGCTACTGCTACTGCCACCGCTCTTCCAAGGGACATTTTAACCGTGTTGTTAAGCTACTGCGACCTGCACGTCTCTTTCAGCGGGCATTTAAACCGTCTTGTTAAGCTACTGCGCCTTGCACGTCTTTTCCAAGGGGCATTTAAACCGTCTTGTTAAGCTACTGCGACCTTTACCGCTCTTCCAAGGGGCATTTAAACCGTCTTGTTAAGTTACTGCGACCTGCACGTCTCTTCCAAGGGGCATTGAAACCATCTTGTTAAGCTACTGCGATCTGCATGTCTTTTCCAAGGGGCATTTAAACCGTCTTGTTAATGTACTGCGACCTCCACCGCTCTTACAAGGGGCATTTAAACCCTCTTGTTAAGTTACTGAAACCTGCACATCTCTTCCAAGGGGCATTTAAACCGTCTTGTTAAGCTACTGTGACCTGCGCGTCTCTTTCAAGGGGCATTTAAACTGACTTGTTAAGCTACTGCGACCTTCACCGCTCTTCCAAGGGGCATTTAAACCGTCTTTTTAAGCTACTGCGACATGCATGTCTCTTCCAAGTGGCATTTAAACCATCTTCTTAAGCTACTGCGACCTGCACGTCTCTTCCAAGGGGCATTTAAACCGTCTTGTTAAGCTGCTGCGACCTGCATGTCTCAATCAAGGGCCATTTAAACCATCTTCTTAAGCTACTGCGACCTCCACCGCTCTTCCAAAGTGCATTTAAACCATCTTCTTAAGCTACTGCGACCTGCACGTCTCTTCCAAGGGGCATTTAAACCGTCTTGTTAAGCTACTGCTACTGCCACCGCTCTTCCAAGGGACATTTTAACCGTGTTGTTAAGCTACTGCGACCTGCACGTCTCTTTCATCGGGCATTTAAACTGTCTTGTTAAGCTACTGCGACCTGCATGTCTCTTCCAAGGGGCATTTAAACCGTCTTGTTATGCTACTGCGACCTGCACGTTTCTTACAAGGGGCATTTAAACCGTCTTGTTAAGCTACTGCTACCGCCATCGCTCTTCCAAGGGGCATTTTAACCGTCTTGTTAAGCTACTGCGACCTGCACGTCTCTTTCAACGGGCATTTAAACTGTCTTGTTAAGCTACTGTAACCTCCACCTCTTTTCCAAGGGGCATTTAAAACGTCTTGTTAAGCTACTGCGACCTCTACCGCTCTTCCAAGTGGCATTTAAACCGTCTTGTTAAGCTACTGCGACCTGCACGTCTCTTCCAAGGGGCTTTTAAACCGTCTTGTTAAGCTACTGCTACAGCCACCGCTCTTCCAAGGGACATTTTAACCGTGTTGTTAAGCTACTGCGACCTGCACGTCTCTTTCAGCGGGCATTTAAACAGTCTTGTTAAGCTACTGCGCCTTGCTCGTCTTTTCCAAGGGGCATTTAAACCGTCTTGTTAAGCTACTGCGACCTTTACCGCTCTTCCAAGGGGCATTTAAACCGTCTTGTTAAGCTATTTCGACCTGCACGTCTCTTCCAAGGGGCATTTAAACAATCTTGTTAAGCTACTGCTACCGCCACCGCTCTTCCAAGGGGCATTTAAACCATCTTGTTAAGCTACTGCGACCTGCACGTCTCTTCCAAGGGGCATTTAAACCCTCTTGTTAAGCTACTGCAACCTGCAAGTCTCTTCCATGGGGCATTTAAACCGTCTTGTTAAACTATTGCGAACTCCACGTCTCTTCCAAGGTGCATTTAAGCCGTCTTGTTAAGCTACTGCTACCGCCACCGCTCTTCCAAGGGGCATTTTAACCGTCTTGTTAAGCTACTGCGACCTGCACATCTCTTCCTAGGGGCATTTAAACTGTCTTGTTAAGCTGCTGCGATCTGCATGTCTCTTCCAAGGGGCATTTAAACCGTCTTGTTAAGCTACTGCGACCTCCACCGCTCTTACAAGGGGCATTTAAACCGTCTTGTTAAGCTACTGCGACCTGCACGTCTCTTCCAAGGGGCATTTAAACCGTCTTGTTAAGCTACTGCGACCTGCATGTCTCTTCCAAGTGGCATTTAAACCATCTAGTTAAGCTACTGCGACCTGCACGTCTCTTCCAAGGGGCATTTAAACCATCTTGTTAAGCTACTGCTACCTCCACCGCTCTTCAAAGGGGCATTTTAACCGTCTTGTTAAGCTACTGCGACCTGCACATCTCTTCCTAGGGGCATTTAAACCGTCTTGTTAAGCTGCTGCGATCTGCATGTCTCTTCCAAGGGGCATTTAAACCGTCTTGTTAAGCTACTGCGACCTCCACCGCTCTTTCAAGGGGCATTTAAACCATCTTGTTAAGCTACTGAGACCTGCACGTCTCTTCCAAGGGGCATTTAAACCCTCCTGTTAAGCTACTGTAACCTGCATGTCTCTTCCAAGGGACATTTAAACCGTCTTGTTAGGCTATTGCGAACTCCACGTCTCTTCCAAGGTGCATTTAAACCGTCTTGTTAAGTTACTGAAACCTGCACATCTCTTCCAAGGGGCATTTAAACCTTCTTGTTAAGCTACTGCGACCTGCACGTCTCTTCCAAGGGGCATTTAAACAGTCTTGTTAAGCTACTGCGACCTCCACCGCTCTTTCAAGGGGCATTTAAACCGTCTTGTTAAGCTACTGCGACCTGCACGTCTCTTCAAATGGGCATTTAAACTGTCTTGTTAGGCTACTGCTACCGCCACCGCACTTCCAAGGGGCACTTTAACCGTCTTGTTAAGCTACTGCGACCTGCACGTCTCTTTCAAGGGGCATTTAAACTGTCTTGTTAAGCTACTGCGACCGCCACCGCTCTTCCAAGGGGCATTTAAACCATCTTCTTAAGCTACTGCGACCTGCATGTCTCTTCCAAGGGGCATTTAAACCGTCTTGAAAGCTACTGCGACCTGCATGTCTCTTCCAAGGGGCATTTATACCGTCTTGTTAAGCTACTGCGACTAGCACGTCTTTTCCAAGGGGCATTTAACCCGTTTTGTTAAGCTACTGCGACGTGCACGTCTTTTGCAAGCGATCATTTAAACCGTCTTGTTAAGCTACTGCGACCTCCACCGCTCTTCCAAGGGGCATTTTAACCGTCTTATTAAGCTACTGCGACCTGCGCGTATCTTTCAAGGGGCATTTAAACTGACTTGTTAAGCTACTGCGACCTTCACCGCTCTTCCAAGGGGCATTTAAACCGTCTTTTTAAGCTACTGCGACCTGCATGTCTCTTCCAAGGGGCATTTAAACCGTCTTGTTAAACTACTGCGACTTGCACGTCTTTTCCAAGGGGCATTTTAACCGTCTTGTTAAGCTACTGCGACCTGCACGTCTCTTTCAAGAGGCATTTAAACCGTCTTGTTAAGCTACTGCGACTTGCACGTCTCTTCCAAGGGGCATTTAAACCATCTTGTTAAGCTACTGCGACCTCCACCGCTCTTCCAAGGGGCATATAAACCGTCTTGTTAAGCTACTACGACCTGCACGTCTCTTCCAAGGGGCATTTAAACAGTCTTGTTAAGCTACTGCGACTTGCACGACTTTTCCAAGGGGCATTTTAACCATCTTGTTAAGCTACTGCGACCTGCACGTCTCTTTCAAGAGGCATTTAAACCATCTTGTTAAGCTACTGCGACGTGCACGTCTCTTCCAAGGGGCATTTAAACCATCTTGTTAAGCTACTGCGACCTCCTCCGCTCTTCCAAGGGGCATTTAAGCCGTCTTGTTATGCTACTGCGACTTGCATGTCTCTTCCAAGGGGCATTTAAACCATCTTGTTAAGCTACTGCGACCTCCACCGCTCTTCCAAGAGGCATTTAAACCGTCTTCTTAAGCTACTGCGACCTGCATGTCTCTTCCAAAGGGCATTTAAACCGTCTTGAAAGCTACTGCGACCTGCACGTCTCTTCCAAGGGGCATTTATACCGTCTTGTTAAGCTACTGCGACTTGCACGTCTTTTCCAAGTGGCATTTAAACCGTCTTGTTAAGCTACTGCGACCTCCACCGCTCTTCCAAGGGGCATTTAAACCGTCTTGTTAAGCTACTGCGACCTGCGCGTCTCTTCCAAGGGGCATTTAAACCATATTGTTAAGCTACTGCTACCGCCGCCTCTCTTCCAAGGGGCATTTTAACCGTCTTCTTAAGCTACTGCGACCTGCACGTCTCTTTCAACGGGCATTTAAACAGTCTTGTTAAGGTACTGCGACTTGCACGTGTTTTCCAAGGGGCATTTAAACCGTCTTGTTAAGCTACTGCGACCTTTACCGCTCTTCCAAGGGGTATTTAAACCGTCTTGTTAAGCTACTGCGACCTGCATGTCTCTTCCAAGTGGCATTTAAACCGTCTTGTTAAGCTACTGCGACCTGCACGTCTCTTCCAAGGGGCATTTAAACCATCTTGTTAAGCTACTGCTACCGCTACCGCTCTTAAAAGGGGCATTTTAACCGTCTTGTTAAGCTACTGCGACCTCCACGTCTCTTTCAACGGGCATTTAAACCGTCTTGTTAAGCTACTGTAACCTCCACCTCCTTTCCAAGGGGCATTTAAACCATCTTGTTAAGCTACTGCAACCTGCACGTCTCTTCCAAGGTGCATTTAAACCATCTTGTTAAGCTACTGCGACCTGCATGTCTCTTCCAAGTGGCATTTAAACCGTCTTGTTAAGCTACTGCGACCGGCACGTCTCTTCCAAGGGGCATTTAAACTGTCTTGTTAAGCTGCTGCGACCTGCATGTCTCTTCCAAGGGGCATTTAAACCGTCCTATTAAGCTTCTGCGACCTCCAAGTCTCTTTCAAGGGGCATTTAAACCGCCTTGTTAAGCTACTGCGACCTGCACTTCTCTTCCAAGGCGCATTTAAACCGTCTTTTTAAGCTACTGCGACTTCCACGTCTCTTCCAAGGGGCATCTAAACCGTCTTGTTAAGCTACTGTAACCTCCGTCACTTTTCCAAGGGGCATTTAAACCGTCTTGTTAAGCTAATGCGACCTGCACGTCTCTTCAATGGGGCATTTAAACCGTCTTGTTAAGCTACTGCGGCCTGCATGTCTCTACCAAGGGGCATTTAAACCGTCTTGTTAAGCTACTGCGACGTGCACGTCTCTTCCAAGGGGCATTTAAACCATCTTGTTAAGCTACTGCGACCTCCTCCGCTCTTCCAAGGGGCATTTAAGCCGTCTTGTTATGCTACTGCGACTTGCATGTCTCTTCCAAGGGGCATTTAAACCATCTTGTTAAGCTACTGCGACCTCCACCGCTCTACCAAGAGGCATTTAAACCTTCTTCTTAAGCTACTGCGACCTGCATGTCTCTTCCAAAGGGCATTTAAACCGTCTTGAAAGCTACTGCGACCTGCACGTCTCTTCCAAGGGGCATTTATACCATCTTGTTAAGCTAGTGCGACTTGCACGTCTTTTCCAAGGGGCATTTAAACCGTCTTGTTAAGCTACTGCGACCTCCACCGCTCTTCCAAGGGGCATTTAAACCGTCTTGTTAAGCTACTGCGACCTGCGCGTCTCTTCCAAGGGGCATTTAAACCGTCTTGTTAAGCTACTGCGACCTGCACGTCTCTTCCAAGGGGCATTTAAACCGTCTTGTTAAGCTACTGCGACCTGCATGTCTCTTCCAAGTGGCATTTAAACCATCTAGTTAAGCTACTGCGACCTGCACGTCTCTTCCAAGGGGCATTTAAACCATCTTGTTAAGCTACTGCTACCTCCACCGCTCTTCAAAGGGGCATTTTAACCGTCTTGTTAAGCTACTGCGACCTGCACATCTCTTCCTAGGGGCATTTAAACCGTCTTGTTAAGCTGCTGCGATCTGCATGTCTCTTCCAAGGGGCATTTAAACCGTCTTGTTAAGCTACTGCGACCTCCACCGCTCTTTCAAGGGGCATTTAAACCATCTTGTTAAGCTACTGAGACCTGCACGTCTCTTCCAAGGGGCATTTAAACCCTCCTGTTAAGCTACTGTAACCTGCATGTCTCTTCCAAGGGACATTTAAACCGTCTTGTTAGGCTATTGCGAACTCCACGTCTCTTCCAAGGTGCATTTAAACCGTCTTGTTAAGTTACTGAAACCTGCACATCTCTTCCAAGGGGCATTTAAACCTTCTTGTTAAGCTACTGCGACCTGCACGTCTCTTCCAAGGGGCATTTAAACAGTCTTGTTAAGCTACTGCGACCTCCACCGCTCTTTCAAGGGGCATTTAAACCGTCTTGTTAAGCTACTGCGACCTGCACGTCTCTTCAAATGGGCATTTAAACTGTCTTGTTAGGCTACTGCTACCGCCACCGCACTTCCAAGGGGCACTTTAACCGTCTTGTTAAGCTACTGCGACCTGCACGTCTCTTTCAAGGGGCATTTAAACTGTCTTGTTAAGCTACTGCGACCGCCACCGCTCTTCCAAGGGGCATTTAAACCATCTTCTTAAGCTACTGCGACCTGCATGTCTCTTCCAAGGGGCATTTAAACCGTCTTGAAAGCTACTGCGACCTGCATGTCTCTTCCAAGGGGCATTTATACCGTCTTGTTAAGCTACTGCGACTAGCACGTCTTTTCCAAGGGGCATTTAACCCGTTTTGTTAAGCTACTGCGACGTGCACGTCTTTTGCAAGCGATCATTTAAACCGTCTTGTTAAGCTACTGCGACCTCCACCGCTCTTCCAAGGGGCATTTTAACCGTCTTATTAAGCTACTGCGACCTGCGCGTATCTTTCAAGGGGCATTTAAACTGACTTGTTAAGCTACTGCGACCTTCACCGCTCTTCCAAGGGGCATTTAAACCGTCTTTTTAAGCTACTGCGACCTGCATGTCTCTTCCAAGGGGCATTTAAACCGTCTTGTTAAACTACTGCGACTTGCACGTCTTTTCCAAGGGGCATTTTAACCGTCTTGTTAAGCTACTGCGACCTGCACGTCTCTTTCAAGAGGCATTTAAACCGTCTTGTTAAGCTACTGCGACTTGCACGTCTCTTCCAAGGGGCATTTAAACCATCTTGTTAAGCTACTGCGACCTCCACCGCTCTTCCAAGGGGCATATAAACCGTCTTGTTAAGCTACTACGACCTGCACGTCTCTTCCAAGGGGCATTTAAACAGTCTTGTTAAGCTACTGCGACTTGCACGACTTTTCCAAGGGGCATTTTAACCATCTTGTTAAGCTACTGCGACCTGCACGTCTCTTTCAAGAGGCATTTAAACCATCTTGTTAAGCTACTGCGACGTGCACGTCTCTTCCAAGGGGCATTTAAACCATCTTGTTAAGCTACTGCGACCTCCTCCGCTCTTCCAAGGGGCATTTAAGCCGTCTTGTTATGCTACTGCGACTTGCATGTCTCTTCCAAGGGGCATTTAAA
The DNA here is from genome assembly GCF_046119375.1 of Phyllobates terribilis. Lineage (NCBI taxonomy): Eukaryota > Metazoa > Chordata > Amphibia > Anura > Dendrobatidae > Phyllobates > Phyllobates terribilis. The sequence continues at coordinate 1,531,579 of NW_027362964.1, forward strand.
CCATCTTGTTAAGCTACTGCGACCTCCACCGCTCTTCCAAGAGGCATTTAAACCGTCTTCTTAAGCTACTGCGACCTGCATGTCTCTTCCAAAGGGCATTTAAACCGTCTTGAAAGCTACTGCGACCTGCACGTCTCTTCCAAGGGGCATTTATACCGTCTTGTTAAGCTACTGCGACTTGCACGTCTTTTCCAAGGGGCATTTAAACCGTCTTGTTAAGCTACTGCGACCTCCACCGCTCTTCCAAGGGGCATTTAAACCGTCTTGTTAATCTACTGCGACCTGCGCGTCTCTTCCAAGGGGCATTTAAACCATATTGTTAAGCTACTGCTACCGCCGCCTCTCTTCCAAGGGGCATTTTAACCGTCTTCTTAAGCTACTGCGACCTGCACGTCTCTTTCAACGGGCATTTAAACAGTCTTGTTAAGGTACTGCGACTTGCACGTGTTTTCCAAGGGGCATTTAAACCGTCTTGTTAAGCTACTGCGACCTTTACCGCTCTTCCAAGGGGTATTTAAACCGTCTTGTTAAGCTACTGCGACCTGCATGTCTCTTCCAAGTGGCATTTAAACCGTCTTGTTAAGCTCCTGCGACCTGCACGTCTCTTCCAAGGGGCATTTAAACCATCTTGTTAAGCTACTGCTACCGCTACCGCTCTTAAAAGGGGCATTTTAACCGTCTTGTTAAGCTACTGCGACCTCCACGTCTCTTTCAACGGGCATTTAAACCATCTTGTTAAGCTACTGTAACCTCCACCTCCTTTCCAAGGGGCATTTAAACCGTCTTGTTAAGCTACTGCAACCTGCACGTCTCTTCCAAGGTGCATTTAAACCGTCTTGTTAAGCTACTGCGACCTGCATGTCTCTTCCAAGTGGCATTTAAACCGTCTTGTTAAGCTACTGCGACCGGCACGTCTCTTCCAAGGGGCATTTAAACTGTCTTGTTAAGCTGCTGCGACCTGCATGTCTCTTCCAAGGGGCATTTAAACCGTCCTGTTAAGCTTCTGCGACCTCCAAGTCTCTTTCAAGGGGCATTTAAACCGCCTTGTTAAGCTACTGCGACCTGCACTTCTCTTCCAAGGCGCATTTAAACCGTCTTTTTAAGCTACTGCGACTTCCACGTCTCTTCCAAGGGGCATCTAAACCGTCTTGTTAAGCTACTGTAACCTCCGTCACTTTTCCAAGGGGCATTTAAACCGTCTTGTTAAGCTAATGCGACCTGCACGTCTCTTCAATGGGGCATTTAAACCATCTTGTTAAGCTACTGCGGCCTGCATGTCTCTACCAAGGGGCATTTAAACCGTCTTGTTAAGCTACTGCGACGTGCACGTCTCTTCCAAGGGGCATTTAAACCATCTTGTTAAGCTACTGCGACCTCCTCCGCTCTTCCAAGGGGCATTTAAGCCGTCTTGTTATGCTACTGCGACTTGCATGTCTCTTCCAAGGGGCATTTAAACCATCTTGTTAAGCTACTGCGACCTCCACCGCTCTACCAAGAGGCATTTAAACCTTCTTCTTAAGCTACTGCGACCTGCATGTCTCTTCCAAAGGGCATTTAAACCGTCTTGAAAGCTACTGCGACCTGCACGTCTCTTCCAAGGGGCATTTATACCATCTTGTTAAGCTAGTGCGACTTGCACGTCTTTTCCAAGGGGCATTTAAACCGTCTTGTTAAGCTACTGCGACCTCCACCGCTCTTCCAAGGGGCATTTAAACCGTCTTGTTAAGCTACTGCGACCTGCGCGTCTCTTCCAAGGGGCATTTAAACCATATTGTTAAGCTACTGCTACCGCCGCCTCTCTTCCAAGGGGCATTTTAACCATCTTGTTAAGCTACTGCGACCTGCACGTCTCTTTCAACGGGCATTTAAACAATCTTGTTAAGGTACTGCTACTTGCACGTGTTTTCCAAGGGGCATTTAAACCGTCTTGTTAAGCTACTGCGACCTTTTCCGCTCTTCCAAGGGGCATTTAAACCGTCTTGTTAAGCTACTGCGACCTGCATGTCTCTTCCAAGTGGCATTTAAACCGTCTTGTTAAGCTACTGCGACCTGCACGTCTCTTCCAAGGGGCATTTAAACCATCTTGTTAAGCTACTGCTACCGCCACCGCTCTTCCAAGGGGCATTTTAACCGTCTTGTTAAGCTACTGCGACCTCCACGTCTCTTTCAACGGGCATTTAAACCGTCTTGTTAAGCTACTGTAACCTCCACCTCTTTTCCAAGGGGCATTTAAACCGTCTTGTTAAGCTACTGCAACCTGCACGTCTCTTCCAAGGTGCATTTAAACCGTCTTGTTAAGCTACTGCGACCTGCACGTCTCTTCCAAGGGGCATTTAAACTTTCTTGTTAAGCTGCTGCGACCTGCATGTCTCTTCCAAGGGGCATTTAAATCGTCTTGTTAAGCTTCTGCGACCTCCAAGTCTCTTTCAAGGGGCATTTAAACCGCCTTGTTAAGCTACTGCGACCTGCACTTCTCTTCCAAGGCGCATTTAAACCGTCTTTTTAAGCTACTGCGACTTCCACGTCTCTTCCAAGGGGCATCTAAACCGTCTTGTTAAGCTACTGTAACCTCCGTCACTTTTCCAAGGGGCATTTAAACCGTCTTGTTAAGCTAATGCGACCTGCACGTCTCTTCAATGGGGCATTTAAACCGTCTTGTTAAGCTACTGCGGCCTGCATGTCTCTACCAAGGGGCATTTAAACCATCTTGTTAAGCTACTGCGACCTGCACGTCTCTTCCAAGGGGCATTTAAACCGTCTTGTTAAGCTACTGCTACTGCCACCGCTCTTCCAAGGTACATTTTAACCGTGTTGTTAAGCTACTGCGACCTGCACGTCTCTTTCAGCGGGCATTTAAACCGTCTTGTTAAGCTACTGCGCCTTGCACGTCTTTTCCAAGGGGCATTTAAACCGTCTTGTTAAGCTACTGCGACCTTTACCGCTCTTCCAAGGGGCATTTAAACCGTCTTGTTAAGCTACTGCGACCTGCACGTCTCTTCCAAGGGGCATTGAAACCATCTTGTTAAGCTACTGCTACCGCCACCGCTCTTCCAAGGGGCATTTTAACCGTCTTGTTAAGCTACTGCGACCTGCACATCTCTTCCTAGGGGCATTTAAACCGTCTTGTTAAGCTGCTGCGATCTGCATGTCTCTTCCAAGGGGCATTTAAACCGTCTTGTTAAGCTACTGCGACCTCCACCGCTCTTACAAGGGGCATTTAAACCCTCTTGTTAAGTTACTGAAACCTGCACATCTCTTCCAAGGGGCATTTAAACCGTCTTTTTAAGCTACTGTGACCTGCGCGTCTCTTTCAAGGGGCATTTAAACTGACTTGTTAAGCTACTGCGACCTTCACCGCTCTTCCAGGGGGCATTTAAACCGTCTTTTTAAGCTACTGCGACCTGCATGTCTCTTCCAAGTGGCATTTAAACCATCTTTTTAAGCTACTGCGACCTGCACGTCTCTTCCAAGGGGCATTTAAACCGTCTTGTTAAGCTACTGCGACCTGCACATCTCTTCCTAGGGGCATTTAAACCATCTTGTTAAGCTACTGCGACCTCCACCGCTCTTACAAGGGGCATTTAAACCATCTTGTTAAGCTACTGCGACCTGCACATCTCTTCCAAGGGGCATTTAAACCGTCTTGTTAAGCTACTGTGACCTGCGCGTCTCTTTCAAGGGGCATTTAAACTGACTTGTTAAGCTACTGCGACCTTCACCGCTCTTCCAAGGGGCATTTAAACCGTCTTTTTAAGCTACTGCGACCTGCACGTCTCTTTCAAGGGGCATTTAAACCGTCTTGTTAAGCTACTGCGACCTGCACATCTCTTCCTAGGGGCATTTAAACCGTCTTGTTAAGCTGCTGCGATCTGCATGTCTCTTCCAAGGGGCATTTAAACCATCTTGTTAAGCTACTGCGACCTCCACCGCTCTTACAAGGGGCATTTAAACCATCTTGTTAAGCTACTGCGACCTGCACGTCTCTTCCAAGGGGCATTTAAACCCTCTTGTTAAGCTACTGCAACCTGCATGTCTCTTCCAAGGGGCATTTAAACCATCTTGTTAAGCTGCTGCGACCTGCATGTCTCAACCAAGGGCCATTTAAACCGTCTTCTTAAGCGACTGCGACCTCCACCGCTCTTCCAAGGGGCGTTTAAACCGTCTTTTTAAGCTACTGCGACCTGCATGTCTCTTCCAAGTGGCATTTAAACCATCTTTTTAAGCTACTGCGACCTGCACGTCTCTTCCAAGGGGCATTTAAACCGTCTTGTTAAGCTGCTGCGACCTGCATGTCTCAACCAAGGGCCATTTAAACCGTCTTCTTAAGCTACTGCGACCTCCTCCGCTCTTCCAAGGGGCATTTAAACCATCTTGTTAAGCTACTGCGACCTGCACGTCTCTTCCAAGGGGCATTTAAACCGTCTTGTTAAGCTACTGCTACTGCCACCGCTCTTCCAAGGGACATTTTAACCGTGTTGTTAAGCTACTGCGACCTGCACGTCTCTTTCAGCGGGCATTTAAACCGTCTTGTTAAGCTACTGCGCCTTGCACGTCTTTTCCAAGGGGCATTTAAACCGTCTTGTTAAGCTACTGCGACCTTTACCGCTCTTCCAAGGGGCATTTAAACCGTCTTGTTAAGCTACTGCGACCTGCAAGTCTCTTCCAAGGGGCATTGAAACCATCTTGTTAAGCTACTGCTACCACCACCGCTCTTCCAAGGGGCATTTTAACCGTCTTGTTAAGCTACTGCGACCTGCACATCTCTTCCTAGGGGCATTTAAACCGTCTTGTTAAGCTGCTGCGATCTGCATGTCTCTTCCAAGGGGCATTTAAACCGTCTTGTTAATGTACTGCGACCTCCACCGCTCTTACAAGGGGCATTTAAACCCTCTTGTTAAGTTACTGAAACCTGCACATCTCTTCCAAGGGGCATTTAAACCGTCTTGTTAAGCTACTGTGACCTGCGCGTCTCTTTCAAGGGGCATTTAAACTGACTTGTTAAGCTACTGCGACCTTCACCGCTCTTCCAAGGGGCATTTAAACCGTCTTTTTAAGCTACTGCGACATGCATGTCTCTTCCAAGTGGCATATAAACCATCTTTTTAAGCTACTGCGACCTGCACGTCTCTTCCAAGGGGCATTTAAACCGTCTTGTTAAGCTGCTGCGACCTGCATGTCTCAATCAAGGGCCATTTAAACCGTCTTCTTAAGCTACTGCGACCTCCACCGCTCTTCCAAAGTGCATTTAAACCATCTTCTTAAGCTACTGCGACCTGCACGTCTCTTCCAAGGGGCATTTAAACCGTCTTGTTAAGCTACTGCTACTGCCACCGCTCTTCCAAGGGACATTTTAACCGTGTTGTTAAGCTACTGCGACCTGCACGTCTCTTTCATCGGGCATTTAAACTGTCTTGTTAAGCTACTGCGACCTGCATGTCTCTTCCAAGGGGCATTTAAACCGTCTTGTTATGCTACTGCGACCTGCACGTTTCTTACAAGGGGCATTTAAACCGTCTTGTTAAGCTACTGCTACCGCCATCGCTCTTCCAAGGGGCATTTTAACCGTCTTGTTAAGCTACTGCGACCTGCACGTCTCTTTCAACGGGCATTTAAACTGTCTTGTTAAGCTACTGTAACCTCCACCTCTTTTCCAAGGGGCATTTAAAACGTCTTGTTAAGCTACTGCGACCTCTACCGCTCTTCCAAGTGGCATTTAAACCGTCTTGTTAAGCTACTGCGACCTGCACGTCTCTTCCAAGGGGCATTTAAACCGTCTTGTTAAGCTACTGCTACAGCCACCGCTCTTCCAAGGGACATTTTAACCGTGTTGTTAAGCTACTGCGAACTGCACGTCTCTTTCAGCGGGCATTTAAACCGTCATGTTAAGCTACTGCGCCTTGCACGTCTTTTTCAAGGGGCATTTAAACCGTCTTGTTAAGCTACTGCGACCTTTACCGCTCTTCCAAGGGGCATTTAAACCGTCTTGTTAAGCTACTGCGACCTGCACGTCTCTTCCAAGGGGCATTTAAACAATCTTGTTAAGCTACTGCTACCGCCACCGCTCTTCCAAGGGGCATTTAAACCATCTTGTTAAGCTACTGCAACCTGCACGTCTCTTCCAAGGGGCATTTAAACCCTCTTGTTAAGCTACTGCAACCTGCATGTCTCTTCCAAGGGGCATTTAAACCGTCTTGTTAAACTATTGCGAACTCCACGTCTCTTCCAAGGTGCATTTAAGCCGTCTTGTTAAGTTACTGAAACCTGCACATCTCTTCCAAGGGGCATTTAAACCTTCTTGTTAAGCTACTGCGACCTGCACGTCTCTTCCAAGGGGCATTTAAACAGTCTTGTTAAGCTACTGCGACCTCCACCGCTCTTTCAAGGGGCATTTAAACCGTCTTGTTAAGCTACTGCGACCTGCATGTCTCTTCCAAGGGGCATTTAAACTGTCTTGTTAACCTACTGCTACCGCCACCGCACTTCCAAGGGGCACTTTAACCGTTTTGTTAAGCTACTGCGACCTGCACGTCTCTTTCAGCGGGCATTTAAACTGTCTTGTTAAGCTACTGCGACCGCCACCGCTCTTCCAAGGGGCATTTAAACCGTCTTGTTAAGCTACTGCGACCTGCATGTCTCTTCCAAGGGGCATTTAAACCGTCTTGAAAGCTACTGCGACCTGCACGTCTCTTCCAAGGGGCAATTATTCCGTCTTGTTAAGCTACTGCGACTTGCATGTCTTTTCCAAGGGGCATTTAAACCGTTTTGTTAAGCTACTGCGACGTGCACGTCTTTTCCAAGGGGCATTTTAACCATCTTGTTAAGCTACTGTGACCTGCGCGTCTCTTTCAAGGGGCATTTAAACTGACTTGTTAAGCTACTGCGACCTTCACCGCTCTTCCAAGGGGCATTTAAACCGTCTTTTTAAGCTACTGCGACCTGCATGTCTCTTCCAAGTGGCATTTAAACCATCTTTTTAAGCTACTGCGACCTGCACGTCTCTTCCAAGGGGCATTTAAACCGTCTTGTTAAGCTGCTGCGACCTGCATGTCTCAATCAAGGGCTATTTAAACCGTCTTCTTAAGCTACTGCGACCTCCACCGCTCTTCCAAGGGGCATTTAAACCGTCTTGTTAAGCTACTGCCACCTGCACGTCTCTTCCAAGGGGCATTTAAACCGTCTTGTTAAGCTACTGCTACTGCCACCGCTCTTCCAAGGGACATTTTAACCGTGTTGTTAAGCTACTGCGACCTGCACGTCTCTTTCAGCGGGCATTTAAACCGTCTTGTTAAGCTATTGCGCCTTGCACGTCTTTTCCAAGGGGCATTTAAACCGTCTTGTTAAGCTACTGCGACCTTTACCGCTCTTTCAAAGGGCATTTAAACCATCTTGTTAAGCTACTGCGACCTGCATGTCTCTTCCAAGGGGCATTTAAACCGTCTTGTTAAGCTACTGCGACCTGCACGTCTCTTCCAAGGGGCATTTAAACCGTCTTGTTAAGCTACTACTACCGCCACCGCTCTTCCAAGGGGCATTTTAACCGTCTTGTTAAGCTACTGCGACCTGCACGTCTCTTTCAACGGGCATTTAAACCGTCTTGTTAAGCTACTGTAACCTCCACCTCTTTTCCAAGGGGCATTTAAAACATCTTGTTAAGCTACTGCAACCTGCACGTCTCTTCCAAGTGGCATTTAAACCGTCTTGTTAAGCTACTGCGACCTGCAAGTCTCTTCAAAGGGACATTTAAACAGTCTTGATAAGCTGATGCGACCTGCATGTCTCTTCCAAGGGGCATTTAAACCGTCTTGTTAAGCTACTGCGACCTCCAACGCTCTTCCAAGGGGCATATAAACCGTCTTGTTAAGCTACTACGACCTGCACGTCTCTTCCAAGGGGCATTTAAACCGTCTTGTTAAGCTACTGCGACTTGCACGTCTTTTCCAAGGGGCATTTTAACCGTCTTGTTAAGCTACTGCGACCTGCACGTCTCTTTCAAGAGGCATTTAAACCGTCTTGTTAAGCTACTGCGACTTGCACGTCTCTTCCAAGGGGCATTTAAACCATCTTGTTAAGCTACTGCGACCTCCTCCGCTCTTCCAAGGGGCATTTAAGCCGTCTTGTTAAGCTATTGCGACCTGTATGTCTCTTCCAAGGGGCATTTAAACCATCTTGTTAAGCTACTGTGATCTGCACGTCTCTTCCAAGGGGCATTTAAACCGTCTTGTTAAGCTGCTGCGACCTGCATGTCTCAAACAAGGGGCATTTAAACCGTCTTCTTAAGCTACTGCGACCTTCACCGCTCTTCCAAGGGGCATTTAAACCATCTTGTTAAGCTACTGCGACCTGCACGTCTCTTCCAAGGGGCATTTAAACCGTCTTGTTAAGCTACTGCTACTGCCACCGCTCTTCCAAGGTACATTTTAACCGTGTTATTAAGCTACTGCGACCTGCACGTCTCTTTCAGCGGGCATTTAAACCGTCTTGTTAAGCTACTGCGCCTTGCACGTCTTTTCCAAGGGGCATTTAAACCGTCTTCTTAAGCTACTGCGACCTTTACCGCTCTTCCAAGGGGCATTTAAACCGTCTTGTTAAGCTACGGTGACCTGCACGTCTCTTCCAAGGGGCATTGAAACCATCTTGTTAAGCTACTGCTACCGCCAACGCTCTTCCAAGGGGCATTTTAACCGTCTTGTTAAGCTACTGCGACCTGCACATCTCTTCCTAGGGGCATTTAAACCGTCTTGTTAAGCTGCTGCGATCTGCATGTCTCTTCCAAGGGGCATTTAAACCGTCTTGTTAAGCTACTGCGACCTCCACCGCTCTTACAAGGGGCATTTAAACCCTCTTGTTAAGTTACTGAAACCTGCACATCTCTTCCAAGGGGCATTTAAACCGTCTTGTTAAGCTACTGTGACCTGCGCGACTCTTTCAAGGGGCATTTAAACTGACTTGTTAAGCTACTGCGACCTTCACCGCTCTTCCAAGGGGCATTTAAACCGTCTTTTTAAGCTACTGCGACCTGCATGTCTCTTCCAAGTGGCATTTAAACCATCTTTTTAAGCTACTGCGACCTGCACGTCTCTTCCAAGGGGCATTTAAACCGTCTTGTTAAGCTACTGCGACCTGCACATCTCTTCCTAGGGGCATTTAAACAGTCTTGTTAAGCTACTGCGACCTCCACCGCTCTTACAAGGGGCATTTAAACCATATTGTTAAGCTACTGCGACCTGCACATCTCTTCCAAGGGGCATTTAAACCGTCTTGTTAAGCTACTGTGACCTGCGCGTCTCTTTCAAGGGGCATTTAAACCGTCTTTTTAAGCTACTGCGACCTGCACGTCTCTTCCAAGGGGCATTTAAACCGTCTTGTTAAGCTACTGCGACCTGCACATCTCTTCCTAGGGGCATTTAAACCGTCTTGTTAAGCTGCTGCGATCTGCATGTCTCTTCCAAGGGGCATTTAAACCGTCTTGTTAAGCTACTGCGACCTCCACCGCTCTTACAAGGGGCATTTAAACCATCTTGTTAAGCTACTGCGACCTGCACGTCTCTTCCAAGGGGCATTTAAACCCTCTTGTTAAGCTACTGCAACCTGCATGTCTCTTCCAAGGGGCATTTAAACCATCTTGTTAAGCTGCTGCGACCTGCATGTCTCAACCAAGGGCCATTTAAACCGTCTTCTTAAGCGACTGCGACCTCCACCGCTCTTCCAAGGGGCGTTTAAACCGTCTTTTTAAGCTACTGCGACCTGCATGTCTCTTCCAAGTGGCATTTAAACCATCTTGTTAAGCTACTGCGACCTGCACGTCTCTTCCAAGGGGCATTTAAACCGTCTTGTTAAGCTGCTGCGACCTGCATGTCTCAACCAAGGGCCATTTAAACCGTCTTCTTAAGCTACTGCGACCTCCTCCGCTCTTCCAAGGGGCATTTAAACCATCTTGTTAAGCTACTGTGACCTGCACGTCTCTTCCAAGGGGCATTTAAACCGTCTTGTTAAGCTACTGCTACTGCCACCGCTCTTCCAAGGGACATTTTAACCGTGTTGTTAAGCTACTGCGACCTGCACGTCTCTTTCAGCGGTCATTTAAACCGTCTTGTTAAGCTACTGCGCCTTGCACGTCTTTTCCAAGGGGCATTTAAACCGTCTTGTTAAGCTACTGCGACCTTTACCGCTCTTCCAAGGGGCATTTAAACCGTCTTGTTAAGCTACTGCGACCTGCACGTCTCTTCCAAGGGGCATTGAAACCATCTTGTTAAGCTACTGCTACCACCACCGCTCTTCCAAGGGGCATTTTAACCGTCTTGTTAAGCTACTGCGACCTGCACATCTCTTCCTAGGGGCATTTAAACCGTCTTGTTAAGCTGCTGCGATCTGCATGTCTCTTCCAAGGGGCATTTAAACCGTCTTGTTAATGTACTGCGACCTCCACCGCTCTTACAAGGGGCATTTAAACCCTCTTGTTAAGTTACTGAAACCTGCACATCTCTTCCAAGGGGCATTTAAACCGTCTTGTTAAGCTACTGTGACCTGCGCGTCTCTTTCAAGGGGCATTTAAACTGACTTGTTAAGCTACTGCGACCTTCACCGCTCTTCCAAGGGGCATTTAAACCGTCTTTTTAAGCTACTGCGACATGCATGTCTCTTCCAAGTGGCATTTAAACCATCTTTTTAAGCTACTGCGACCTGCACGTCTCTTCCAAGGGGCATTTAAACCGTCTTGTTAAGCTGCTGCGACCTGCATGTCTCAATCAAGGGCCATTTAAACCGTCTTCTTAAGCTACTGCGACCTCCACCGCTCTTCCAAAGTGCATTTAAACTATCTTCTTAAGCTACTGCGACCTGCACGTCTCTTCCAAGGGGAATTTAAACCGTCTTGTTAAGCTACTGCTACTGCCACCGCTCTTCCAAGGGACATTTTAACCGTGTTGTTAAGCTACTGCGACCTGCACGTCTCTTTCATCGGGCATTTAAACTGTCTTGTTAAGCTACTGCGACCTGCATGTCTCTTCCAAGGGGCATTTAAACCGTCTTGTTATGCTACTGCGACCTGCACGTTTCTTACAAGGGGCATTTAAACCGTCTTGTTAAGCAACTGCTACCGCCATCGCACTTCCAAGGGGCATTTTAACCGTCTTGTTAAGCTACTGCGACCTGCACGTCTCTTTCAACGGGCATTTAAACTGTCTTGTTAAGCTACTGTAACCTCCACCTCTTTTCCAAGGGGCATTTAAAACGTCTTGTTAAGCTACTGCGACCTCTACCGCTCTTCCAAGTGGCATTTAAACCGTCTTGTTAAGCTACTGCGACCTGCACGTCTCTTCCAAGGGGCATTTAAACCGTCTTGTTAAGCTACTGCTACAGCCACCGCTCTTCCAAGGGACATTTTAACCGTGTTGTTAAGCTACTGCGAACTGCACGTCTCTTTCAGCGGGCATTTAAACCGTCTTGTTAAGCTACTGCGCCTTGCACGTCTTTTTCAAGGGGCATTTAAACCGTCTTGTTAAGCTACTGCGACCTTTACCGCTCTTCCAAGGGGCATTTAAACCGTCTTGTTAAGCTACTGCGACCTCCACCGCTCTTCCAAGGGGCATTTAAACCGTCTTGTTAAGCTACTGCGACCTCCACGTCTCTTCCAAGGTGCATTTAAGCCGTCTTGTTAAGTTACTGAAACCTGCACATCTCTTCCAAGGGGCATTTAAACCTTCTTGTTAAGCTACTGCGACCTGCACGTCTCTTCCAAGGGGCATTTAAACAGTCTTGTTAAGCTACTGCGACCTCCACCGCTCTTCGAAGGGGCATTTAAACCGTCTTGTTAAGCTACTGCGACCTGCATGTCTCTTCCAAGGGGCATTTAAACCGTCTTGAAAGCTACTGCGACCTGCACGTCTCTTCCAAGGGGCAATTATTCCGTCTTGTTAAGCTACTGCGACTTGCACGTCTTTTCCAAGGGGCATTTAAACCGTTTTGTTAAGCTACTGCGACGTGCACGTCTTTTCCAAGGGGCATTTTAACCATCTTGTTAAGCTACTGTGACCTGCGCGTCTCTTTCAAGGGGCATTTAAACTGACTTGTTAAGCTACTGCGACCTTCACCGCTCTTCCAAGGGGCATTTAAACCGTCTTTTTAAGCTACTGCGACCTGCATGTCTCTTCCAAGTGGCATTTAAACCATCTTTTTAAGCTACTGCGACCTGCACGTCTCTTCCAAGGGGCATTTAAACCGTCTTGTTAAGCTGCTGCGACCTGCATGTCTCAATCAAGGGCTATTTAAACCGTCTTCTTAAGCTACTGCGACCTCCACCGCTCTTCCAAGGGGCATTTAAACCGTCTTGTTAAGCTACTGCCACCTGAACGTCTCTTCCAAGGGGCATTTAAACCGTCTTGTTAAGCTACTGCTACTGCCACCGCTCTTCCAAGGGACATTTTAACCGTGTTGTTAAGCTACTGCGACCTGCACGTCTCTTTCAGCGGGCATTTAAACCGTCTTGTTAAGCTACTGCGCCTTGCACGTCTTTTCCAAGGGGCATTTAAACCGTCTTGTTAAGCTACTGCGACCTTTACCGCTCTTCCAAGGGGCATTTAAACCGTCTTGTTAAGCTACTGCGACCTGCACGTCTCTTCCAAGGGGCATTGAAACCATCTTGTTAAGCTACTGCTACCACCACCGCTCTTCCAAGGGGCATTTTAACCGTCTTGTTAAGCTACTGCGACCTGCACATCTCTTCCTAGGGGCATTTAAACCGTCTTGTTAAGCTGCTGCGATCTGCATGTCTCTTCCAAGGGGCATTTAAACCGTCTTGTTAATGTACTGCGACCTCCACCGCTCTTACAAGGGGCATTTAAACCCTCTTGTTAAGTTACTGAAACCTGCACATCTCTTCCAAGGGGCATTTAAACCGTCTTGTTAAGCTACTGTGACCTGCGCGTCTCTTTCAAGGGGCATTTAAACTGACTTGTTAAGCTACTGCGACCTTCACCGCTGTTCCAAGGGGCATTTAAACCGTCTTTTTAAGCTACTGCGACATGCATGTCTCTTCCAAGTGGCATTTAAACCATCTTTTTAAGCTACTGCGACCTGCACGTCTCTTCCAAGGGTCATTTAAACCGTCTTGTTAAGCTGCTGCGACCTGCATGTCTCAATCAAGGGCCATTTAAACCGTCTTCTTAAGCTACTGCGACCTCCACCGCTCTTCCAAAGTGCATTTAAACCATCTTCTTAAGCAACTGCGACCTGCACGTCTCTTCCAAGGGGCATTTAAACCGTCTTGTTAAGCTACTGCTACTGCCACCGCTCTTCCAAGGGACATTTTAACCGTGTTGTTAAGCTACTGCGACCTGCACGTCTCTTTCATCGGGCATTTAAACTGTCTTGTTAAGCTACTGCGACCTGCATGTCTCTTCCAAGGGGCATTTAAACCGTCTTGTTATGCTACTGCGACCTGCACGTTTCTTACAAGGGGCATTTAAACCGTCTTGTTAAGCAACTGCTACCGCCATCGCTCTTCCAAGGGGCATTTTAACCGTCTTGTTAAGCTACTGCGACCTGCACGTCTGTTTCAACGGGCATTTAAACTGTCTTGTTAAGCTACTGTAACCTCCACCTCTTTTCCAAGGGGCATTTAAAACGTCTTGTTAAGCTACTGCGACCTCTACCGCTCTTCCAAGTGGCATTTAAACCGTCTTGTTAAGCTACTGCGACCTGCACGTCTCTTCCAAGGGGCATTTAAACCGTCTTGTTAAGCTACTGCTACAGCCACCGCTCTTCCAAGGGACATTTTAACCGTGTTGTTAAGCTACTGCGAACTGCACGTCTCTTTCAGCGGGCATTTAAACCGTCATGTTAAGCTACTGCGCCTTGCACGTCTTTTTCAAGGGTCATTTAAACCGTCTTGTTAAGCTACTGCGACCTTTACCGCTCTTCCAAGGGGCATTTAAACCGTCTTGTTAAGGTACTGCGACCTGCACGTCTCTTCCAAGGGGCATTTAAACAATCTTGTTAAGCTACTGCTACCGCCACCGCTCTTCCAAGGGGCATTTAAACCATCTTGTTAAGCTACTGCAACCTGCACGTCTCTTCCAAGGGGCATTTAAACCCTCTTGTTAAGCTACTGCAACCTGCATGTCTCTTCCAAGGGGCATTTAAACCGTCTTGTTAAGCTACTGCGACCTGCACGTCTCTTCCAAGGGGCATTTAAACCGTCTTGTTAAGCTACTACTACCGCCACCGCTCTTCCAAGGGGCATTTTAACCGTCTTGTTAAGCTACTGCGACCTGCACGTCTCTTTCAACGGGCATTTAAACCGTCTTGTTAAGCTACTGTAACCTCCACCTCTTTTCCAAGGGGCATTTAAAACATCTTGTTAAGCTACTGCAACCTGCACGTCTCTTCCAAGTGGCATTTAAACCGTCTTGTTAAGCTACTGCGACCTGCAAGTCTCTTCAAAGGGACATTTAAACAGTCTTGATAAGCTGATGCGACCTGCATGTCTCTTCCAAGGGGCATTTAAACCGTCTTGTTAAGCTACTGCGACCTCCAACGCTCTTCCAAGGGGCATATAAACCGTCTTGTTAAGCTACTACGACCTGCACGTCTCTTCCAAGGGGCATTTAAACCGTCTTGTTAAGCTACTGCGACTTGCACGTCTTTTCCAAGGGGCATTTTAACCGTCTTGTTAAGCTACTGCGACCTGCACGTCTCTTTCAAGAGGCATTTAAACCGTCTTGTTAAGCTACTGCGACTTGCACGTCTCTTCCAAGGGGCATTTAAACCATCTTGTTAAGCTACTGCGACCTCCTCCGCTCTTCCAAGGGGCATTTAAGCCGTGTTGTTAAGCTATTGCGACCTGTATGTCTCTTCCAAGGGGCATTTAAACCATCTTGTTAAGCTACTGTGATCTGCACGTCTCTTCCAAGGGGCATTTAAACCGTCTTGTTAAGCTGCTGCGACCTGCATGTCTCAAACAAGGGGCATTTAAACCGTCTTCTTAAGCTACTGCGACCTTCACCGCTCTTCCAAGGGGCATTTAAACCATCTTGTTAAGCTACTGCGACCTGCACGTCTCTTCCAAGGGGCATTTAAACCGTCTTGTTAAGCTACTGCTACTGCCACCGCTCTTCCAAGGTACATTTTAACCGTGTTATTAAGCTACTGCGACCTGCACGTCTCTTTCAGCGGGCATTTAAACCGTCTTGTTAAGCTACTGCGCCTTGCACGTCTTTTCCAAGGGGCATTTAAACCGTCTTCTTAAGCTACTGCGACCTTTACCGCTCTTCCAAGGGGCATTTAAACCGTCTTGTTAAGCTACTGTGACCTGCACGTCTCTTCCAAGGGGCATTGAAACCATCTTGTTAAGCTACTGCTACCGCCACCGCTCTTCCAAGGGGCATTTTAACCGTCTTGTTAAGCTACTGCGACCTGCACATCTCTTCCTAGGGGCATTTAAACCGTCTTGTTAAGCTGCTGCGATCTGCATGTCTCTTCCAAGGGGCATTTAAACTGACTTGTTAAGCTACTGCGACCTTCACCGCTCTTCCAAGGGGCATTTAAACCGTCTTTTTAAGCTACTGCGACCTGCATGTCTCTTCCAAGTGGCATTTAAACCATCTTTTTAAGCTACTGCGACCTGCACGTCTCTTCCAAGGGGCATTTAAACCGTCTTGTTAAGCTACTGCGACCTGCACATCTCTTCCTAGGGGCATTTAAACCGTCTTGTTAAGCTACTGCGACCTCCACCGCTCTTACAAGGGGCATTTAAACCATCTTGTTAAGCTACTGCGACCTGCACATCTCTTCCAAGGGGCATTTAAACCGTCTTGTTAAGCTACTGTGACCTGCGCGTCTCTTTCAAGGGGCATTTAAACCGTCTTTTTAAGCTACTGCGACCTGCACGTCTCTTCCAAGGGGCATTTAAACCGTCTTGTTAAGCTACTGCGACCTGCACGTCTCTTTCATCGGGCATTTAAACTGTCTTGTTAAGCTACTGCGACCTGCATGTCTCTTCCAAGGGGCATTTAAACCGTCTTGTTATGCTACTGCGACCTGCACGTTTCTTACAAGGGGCATTTAAACCGTCTTGTTAAGCTACTGCTACCGCCATCGCTCTTCCAAGGGGCATTTTAACCGTCTTGTTAAGCTACTGCGACCTGCACGTCTCTTTCAACTGGCATTTAAACTGTCTTGTTAAGCTACTGTAACCTCCACCTCTTTTCCAAGGGGCATTTAAAACGTCTTGTTAAGCTACTGCGACCTCTACCGCTCTTCCAAGTGGCATTTAAACCGTCTTGTTAAGCTACTGCGACCTGCACGTCTCTTCCAAGGGGCATTTAAACCGTCTTGTTAAGCTACTGCTACAGCCACCGCTCTTCCAAGGGACATTTTAACCGTGTTGTTAAGCTACTGCGAACTGCACGTCTCTTTCAGCGGGCATTTAAACCGTCATGTTAAGCTACTGCGCCTGGCACGTCTTTTTCAAGGGGCATTTAAACCGTCTTGTTAAGCTACTGCGACCTTTACCGCTCTTCCAAGGGGCATTTAAACCGTCTTGTTAAGCTACTGCGACCTGCACGTCTCTTCCAAGGGGCATTTAAACAATCTTGTTAAGCTACTGCTACCGCCACCGCTCTTCCAAGGGGCATTTAAACCATCTTGTTAAGCTACTGCAACCTGCACGTCTCTTCCAAGGGGCATTTAAACCCTCTTGTTAAGCTACTGCAACCTGCATGTCTCTTCCAAGGGGCATTTAAACCGTCTTGTTAAACTATTGCGAACTCCACGTCTCTTCCAAGGTGCATTTAAGCCGTCTTGTTAAGTTACTGAAACCTGCACATCTCTTCCAAGGGGCATTTAAACCTTCTTGTTAAGCTACTGCGACCTGCACGTCTCTTCCAAGGGGCATTTAAACAGTCTTGTTAAGCTACTGCGACCTCCACCGCTCTTTCAAGGGGCATTTAAACCGTCTTGTTAAGCTACTGCGACCTGCATGTCTCTTCCAAGGGGCATTTAAACTGTCTTGTTAACCTACTGCTACCGCCACCGCACTTCCAAGGGGCACTTTAACTGTTTTGTTAAGCTACTGCGACCTGCACGTCTCTTTCAGCGGGCATTTAAACTGTCTTGTTAAGCTACTGCGACCGCCACCGCTCTTCCAAGGGGCATTTAAACCGTCTTGTTAAGCTACTGCGACCTGCATGTCTCTTCCAAGGGGCATTTAAACCGTCTTGAAAGCTACTGCGACCTGCACGTCTCTTCCAAGGGGCAATTATTCCGTCTTGTTAAGCTACTGCGACTTGCACGTCTTTTCCAAGGGGCATTTAAACCGTTTTGTTAAGCTACTGCGACGTGCACGTCTTTTCCAAGGGGCATTTTAACCATCTTGTTAAGCTACTGTGACCTGCGCGTCTCTTTCAAGGGGTATTTAAACTGACTTGTTAAGCTACTGCGACCTTCACCGCTCTTCCAAGGGGCATTTAAACCGTCTTTTTAAGCTACTGCGACCTGCATGTCTCTTCCAAGTGGCATTTAAACCATCTTTTTAAGCTACTGCGACCTGCACGTCTCTTCCAAGGGGCATTTAAACCGTCTTGTTAAGCTGCTGCGACCTGCATGTCTCAATCAAGGGCTATTTAAACCGTCTTCTTAAGCTACTGCGACCTCCACCGCTCTTCCAAGGGGCATTTAAACCGTCTTGTTAAGCTACTGCCACCTGCACGTCTCTTCCAAGGGGCATTTAAACCGTCTTGTTAAGCTACTGCTACTGCCACCGCTCTTCCAAGGGATATTTTAACCGTGTTGTTAAGCTACTGCGACCTGCACGTCTCTTTCAGCGGGCATTTAAACCGTCTTGTTAAGCTATTGCGCCTTGCACGTCTTTTCCAAGGGGCATTTAAACCGTCTTGTTAAGCTACTTCGACCTTTACCGCTCTTTCAAAGGGCATTTAAACCATCTTGTTAAGCTACTGCGACCTGCATGTCTCTTCCAAGGGGCATTTAAACCGTCTTGTTAAGCTACTGCGACCTGCACGTCTCTTCCAAGGGGCATTTAAACCGTCTTGTTAAGCTACTACTACCGCCACCGCTCTTCCAAGGGGCATTTTAACCGTCTTGTTAAGCTACTGCGACCTGCACGTCTCTTTCAACGGGCATTTAAACCGTCTTGTTAAGCTACTGTAACCTCCACCTCTTTTCCAAGGGGCATTTAAAACATCTTGTTAAGCTACTGCAACCTGCACGTCTCTTCCAAGTGGCATTTAAACCGTCTTGTTAAGCTACTGCGACCTGCAAGTCTCTTCAAAGGGACATTTAAACAGTCTTGATAAGCTGATGCGACCTGCATGTCTCTTCCAAGGGGCATTTAAACCGTCTTGTTAAGCTTCTGCGACCTCCAACGCTCTTCCAAGGGGCATATAAACCGTCTTGTTAAGCTACTACGACCTGCACGTCTCTTCCAAGGGGCATTTAAACCGTCTTGTTAAGCTACTGCGACTTGCACGTCTTTTCCAAGGGGCATTTTAACCGTCTTGTTAAGCTACTGCGACCTGCACGTCTCTTTCAAGAGGCATTTAAACCGTCTTGTTAAGCTACTGCGACTTGCACGTCTCTTCCAAGGGGCATTTAAACCATCTTGTTAAGCTGCTGCGACCTCCTCCGCTCTTCCAAGGGGCATTTAAGCCGTCTTGTTAAGCTATTGCGACCTGTATGTCTCTTCCAAGGGGCATTTAAACCATCTTGTTAAGCTACTGTGATCTGCACGTCTCTTCCAAGGGGCATTTAAACCGTCTTGTTAAGCTGCTGCGACCTGCATGTCTCAAACAAGGGGCATTTAAACCGTCTTCTTAAGCTACTGCGACCTTCACCGCTCTTCCAAGGGGCATTTAAACCATCTTGTTAAGCTACTGCGACCTGCACGTCTCTTCCAAGGGGCATTTAAACCGTCTTGTTAAGCTACTGCTACTGCCACCGCTCTTCCAAGGTACATTTTAACCGTGTTATTAAGCTACTGCGACCTGCACGTCTCTTTCAGCGGGCATTTAAACCGTCTTGTTAAGCTACTGCGCCTTGCACGTCTTTTCCAAGGGGCATTTAAACCGTCTTCTTAAGCTACTGCGACCTTTACCGCTCTTCCAAGGGGCATTTAAACCGTCTTGTTAAGCTACTGTGACCTGCACGTCTCTTCCAAGGGGCATTGAAACCATCTTGTTAAGCTACTGCTACCGCCACCGCTCTTCCAAGGGGCATTTTAACCGTCTTGTTAAGCTACTGCGACCTGCACATCTCTTCCTAGGGGCATTTAAACCGTCTTGTTAAGCTGCTGCGATCTGCATGTCTCTTCCAAGGGGCATTTAAACCGTCTTGTTAAGCTACTGCGACCTCCACCGCTCTTACAAGGGGCATTTAAACCCTCTTGTTAAGTTACTGAAACCTGCACATCTCTTCCAAGGGGCATTTAAACCGTCTTGTTAAGCTACTGTGACCTGCGCGACTCTTTCAAGGGGCATTTAAACTGACTTGTTAAGCTACTGCGACCTTCACCGCTCTTCCAAGGGGCATTTAAACCGTCTTTTTAAGCTACTGCGACCTGCATGTCTCTTCCAAGTGGCATTTAAACCATCTTTTTAAGCTACTGCGACCTGCACGTCTCTTCCAAGGGGCATTTAAACCGTCTTGTTAAGCTACTGCGACCTGCACATCTCTTCCTAGGGGCATTTAAACCGTCTTGTTAAGCTACTGCGACCTCCACCGCTCTTACAAGGGGCATTTAAACCATCTTGTTAAGCTACTGCGACCTGCACATCTCTTCCAACGGGCATTTAAACCGTCTTGTTAAGCTACTGTGACCTGCGCGTCTCTTTCAAGGGGCATTTAAACCGTCTTTTTAAGCTACTGCGACCTGCACGTCTCTTCCAAGGGGCATTTAAACCGTCTTGTTAAGCTACTGCGACCTGCACATCTCTTCCTAGGGGCATTTAAACCGTCTTGTTAAGCTGCTGCGATCTGCATGTCTCTTCCAAGGGGCATTTAAACCGTCTTGTTAAGCTACTGCGACCTCCACCGCTCTTACAAGGGGCATTTAAACCATCTTGTTAAGCTACTGCGACCTGCACGTCTCTTCCAAGGGGCATTTAAACCCTCTTGTTAAGCTACTGCAACCTGCATGTCTCTTCCAAGGGGCATTTAAACCATCTTGTTAAGCTGCTGCGACCTGCATGTCTCAACCAAGGGCCATTTAAACCGTCTTCTTAAGCGACTGCGACCTCCACCGCTCTTCCAAGGGGCGTTTAAACCGTCTTTTTAAGCTACTGCGACCTGCATGTCTCTTCCAAGTGGCATTTAAACCGTCTTGTTAAGCTGCTGCGACCTGCATGTCTCAACCAAGGGCCATTTAAACCGTCTTCTTAAGCTACTGTGACCTCCACCGCTCTTCCAAGGGGCATTTAAACCATCTTGTTAAGCTACTGCGACCTGCACGTCTCTTCCAAGGGGCATTTAAACCGTCTTGTTAAGCTACTGCTACTGCCACCGCTCTTCCAAGGGACATTTTAACCGTGTTGTTAAGCTACTGCGACCTGCACGTCTCTTTCAGCGGGCATTTAAACCGTCTTGTTAAGCTACTGCGCCTTGCACGTCTTTTCCAAGGGGCATTTAAACCGTCTTGTTAAGCTACTGCGACCTTTACCGTTCTTCCAAGGGGCATTTAAACCGTCTTGTTAAGCTACTGCGACCTGCACGTCTCTTCCAAGGGGCATTGAAACCATCTTGTTAAGCTACTGCTACCGCCACCGCTCTTCCAAGGGGCATTTTAACCTTCTTGTTAAGCTACTGCGACCTGCACATCTCTTCCTAGGGGCATTTAAACCGTCTTGTTAAGCTGCTGCGATCTGCATGTCTCTTCCAAGGGGCATTTAAACCGTCTTGTTAAGCTACTGCGACCTCCACCGCTCTTACAAGGGGCATTTAAACCCTCTTCTTAAGTTACTGAAACCTGCACATCTCTTCCAAGGGGCATTTAAACCATCTTGTTAAGCTACTGTGACCTGCGCGTCTCTTTCAAGGGGCATTTAAACTGACTTGTTAAGCTACTGCGACCTTCACCGCTCTTCCAAGGGGCATTGAAACTGTCTTTTTAAGCTACTGCGACCTGCATGTCTCTTCCAAGTGGCATGTAAACCATCTTTTTAAGCTACTGCGACCTGCACGTCTCTTCCAAGGGGCATTTAAACCGTCTTGTTAAGCTGCTGCGACCTGCATGTCTCAATCAAGGGCCATTTAAACCGTCTTCTTAAGCTACTGCGACCTCCACCGCTCTTCCAAAGGGCATTTAAACCATCTTGTTAAGCTACTGCGACCTGCACGTCTCTTCCAAGGGGCATTTAAACCGTCTTGTTAAGCTACTGCTACTGCCACCGCTCTTCCAAGGGACATTTTAACCGTGTTGTTAAGCTACTGCGACCTGCACGTCTCTTTCAGCGGGCATTTAAACCATCTTGTTAAGCTACTGCGACCTGCACGTCTCTTCCAAGGGGCATTTAAACCGTCTTGTTAAGCTACTGCTACTGCCACCGCTCTTCCAAGGGACATTTTAACCGTGTTGTTAAGCTACTGCGACCTGCACGTCTCTTTCAGCGGGCATTTAAACCATCTTGTTAAGCTACTGCGACCTGCATGTCTCTTCCAAGGGGCATTTAAACCGTCTTGTTATGCTACTGCGACCTGCACGTTTCTTACAAGGGGCATTTAAACCATCTTGTTAAGCTACTGCGACCTGCACGTCTCTTCCAAGGGGCATTTAAACCGTCTTGTTAAGCTACTGCTACCGCCATCGCTCTTCCAAGGGGCATTTTAACCGTCTTGTTAAGCTACTGCGACCTGCACGTCTCTTTCAACGGGCATTTAAACTGTCTTGTTAAGCTACTGTAACCTCCACCTCTTTTCCAAGGGGCATTTAAAACGTCTTGTTAAGCTACTGCGACCTGCACGTCTCTTTCAACGGGCATTTAAAATGTCTTGTTAAGCTACTGTAACCTCCACCTCTTTTCCAAGGGGCATTTAAAACGTCTTGTTAAGCTACTGCGACCTCTACCGCTCTTCCAAGGGGCATTTAAACCGTCTTGTTAAGCTACTGCGACCTGCACGTCTCTTCCAAGGGGCATGTAAACCGTCTTGTTAAGCTACTGCTACAGCCACCGCTCTTCCAAGGGACATTTTAACCGTGTTGTTAAGCTACTGCGACCTACACGTCTCTTTCAGCGGGCATTTAAACCGTCATGTTAAGCTACTGTGCCTTGCACGTCTTTTTCAAGGGGCATTTAAACCGTCTTGTTAATCTACTGCGACCTTTACCGCTCTTCCAAGGGGCATTTAAACCGTCTTGTTAAGCTACTGCGACCTGCACGTCTCTTCCAAGGGGCATTTAAACAATCTTGTTAAGCTACTGCTACCGCCACCGCTCTTCCAAGGGGCATTTAAACCATCTTGTTAAGCTACTGCGACCTGCACGTCTCTTCCAATGGGCATTTAAACCCTCTTGTTAAGCTACTGCAACCTGCGTGTCTCTTCCAAGGGGCATTTAAACCGTCTTGTTAAACTATTGCGAACTCCACGTCTCTTCCAAGGTGCATTTAAGCCATCTTGTTAAGTTACTGAAACCTGCACATCTCTTCCAAGGGGCATTTAAACCTTCTTGTTAAGCTACTGCGACCTGCACGTCTCTTCCAAGGGGCATTTAAACAGTCTTGTTAAGCTACTGCGACCTCCACCGCTCTTTCAAGGGGCATTTAAACCGTCTTGTTAAGCTACTGCGACCTGCATGTCTCTTCCAAGGGGTATTTAAACTGTCTTGTTAACCTACTGCTACCGCCACCGCACTTCCAAGGGGCACTTTAACCGTTTTGTTAAGCTACTGCGACCTGCACGTCTCTTTCAGCGGGCATTTAAACTGTCTTGTTAAGCTACTGCGACCGCCACCGCTCTTCCAAGGGGCATTTAAACCGTCTTGTTAAGCTACTGCGACCTGCATGTCTCTACCAAGGGGCATTTAAACCGTCTTGAAAGCTACTGCGACCTGCACGTCTCTTCCAAGGGGCAATTATTCCGTCTTGTTAAGCTACTGCGACTTGCACGTCTTTTCCAAGGGGCATTTAAACCGTTTTGTTAAGCTACTGCGACGTGCACGTCTTTTCCAAGGGGCATTTTAACCGTCTTGTTAAGCTACTGTGACCTCCTCGTCTCTTTCAAGGGGCATTTAAACTGACTTGTTAAGCTACTGCGACCTTCACCGCTCTTTCAAGGGGCATTTAAACCGTCTTTTTAAGCTACTGCGACCTGCATGTCTCTTCCAAGTGGCATTTAAACCATCTTTTTAAGCTACTGCGACCTGCACGTCTCTTCCAAGGGGCATTTAAACCGTCTTGTTAAGCTGCTGCGACCTGCATGTCTCAATCAAGGGCCATTTAATCCGTCTTCTTAAGCTACTGCGACCTCCTCCGCTCTTCCAAGGGGCATTTAAACCGTCTTGTTAAGCTACTGCCACCTGCACGTCTCTTCCAAGGGGCATTTAAACCGTCTTGTTAAGCTACTGCTACTGCCACCGCTCTTCCAAGGGACATTTTAACCGTGTTGTTAAGCTACTGCGACCTGCACGTCTCTTTCAGCGGGCATTTAAACCGTCTTGTTAAGCTACTGCGCCTTGCACGTCTTTTCCAAGGGGCATTTAAACCGTCTTGTTAAGCTACTGCGACCTTTACCGCTCTTTCAAAGGGCATTTAAACCATCTTGTTAAGCTACTGCGACCTGCATGTCTCTTCCAAGGGGCATTTAAACCGTCTTGTTAAGCTACTGCGACCTGCACGTCTCTTCCAATGGGCATTTAAACCGTCTTGTTAAGCTACTACTACCGCCACCGCTCTTCCAAGGGGCATTTTAACCGTCTTGTTAAGCTACTGCGACCTGCACGTCTCTTTCAACGGGCATTTAAACCGTCTTGTTAAGCTACTGTAACCTCCACCTCTTTTCCAAGGGGCATTTAAAACATCTTGTTAAGCTACTGCAACCTGCACGTCTCTTCCAAGTGGCATTTAAACCGTCTTGTTAAGCTACTGCGACCTGCAAGTCTCTTCAAAGGGACATTTAAACAGTCTTGATAAGCTGATGCGACCTGCATGTCTCTTCCAAGGGGCATTTAAACCGTCTTGTTAAGCTACTGCGACCTCCAACGCTCTTCCAAGGGGCATATAAACCGTCTTGTTAAGCTACTACGACCTGCACGTCTCTTCCAAGGGGCATTTAAACCGTCTTGTTAAGCTACTGCGACTTGCACGTCTTTTCCAAGGGGCATTTTAACCGTCTTGTTAAGATACTGCGACCTGCACGTCTCTTTCAAGAGGCATTTAAACCGTCTTGTTAAGCTACTGCGACTTGCACGTCTCTTCCAAGGGGCATTTAAACCATCTTGTTAAGCTACTGCGACCTCCTCCGCTCTTCCAATGGGCATTTAAGCCGTCTTGTTAAGCTATTGCGACCTGTATGTCTCTTCCAAGGGGCATTTAAACCATCTTGTTAAGCTACTGTGATCTGCACGTCTCAACCAAGGGGCATTTAAACCGTCTTGTTAAGCTGCTGCGACCTGCATGTCTCAACCAAGGGGCATTTAAACCGTCTTGTTAAGCTACTGCGACCTCCACCGCTCTTCCAAGGGGCATTTAAACCGTCTTGTTAAGCTACTGCGACCTGCACGTCTCTTCCAAGGGGCATTTAAACCATCTTGTTAAGCTACTGCTACCGCCATGCTCTTCCAAGGGGCATTTTAACCATCTTGTTAAGCTACTGCGACCTGCACGTCTCTTTCAACGGGCATTTAAACCGTCTTGTTAAGGTACTGCGCCTTGCACGTGTTTTCCAAGGGGCATTTAAACCGTCTTGCTAAGCTGCTGCGACCTTTACCGCTCTTCCAAGTGGCATTTAAACCGTCTTATTAAGCTACTGCGACCTGCACGTCTCTTCCAAGGGGCATTTAAACCGTCTTGTTAAGCTACTGCTACCGCCACCGCTCTTCCAAGGGGCATTTTAGCCGTCTTGTTAAGCTACTGCGACCTCCACGTCTCTTTCAACGGGCATTTAAACCATCTTGTTAAGCTACTGTAACCTCCACCTCTTTTCCAAGGGGCATTTAAACCGTCTTGTTAAGCTACTGCAACCTGCACGTCTCTTCCAAGGTGCATTTAAACCGTCTTGTTAAGCTACTGCGACCTGCATGTCTCTTCCAAGGGGCATTTAAACCGTCTTGTTAAGCTACTGCGACCTGCACGTCTCTTCCAAGGGGCATTTAAACTGTCTTGTTAAGCTGCTGCGACCTCCAAGTCTCTTTCAAGGGGCATTTAAACCGCCTTGTTAAGCTACTGCGACCTGCACTTCTCTTCCAAGGCGCATTTAAACCGTCTTTTTAAGCTACTGCGACTTGCACGTCTCTTCCAAGGGGCATCTAAACCGTCTTGTTAAGCTACTGTAACCTCCATCACTTTTCCAGGGGGCATTTAAACCGTCTTGTTAAGCTAATGCGACCTGCACCTCTCTTCAATGGGGCATTTAAACCGTCTTGTTAAGCTACTGCGGCCTGCATGTCTCTACCAAGGGGCATTTAAACCATCTTGTTAAGCTACTGCGACCTGCACGTCTCTTCCAAGGGGCATTTAAACAGTCTTGTTAAGCTGCTGCGACCTGCATATCTGTTCCAAAGGGCATTTAAACTGTCATGTTCAGCTACTGCGACCTCCTCCGCTCTTCCAAGGGGCATTTAAACCGTCTTGTTAAGCTACTGCAACCTGCACGTCTCTTCCAAGGGGCATTTAAACCGTCTTGTTAAGCTACTGCGACCTGCAAGTCTCTTCCAAGGGGTATTTAAACCGTCTTGATAAGCTGCTGCGACCTGCATTTCTCTTCCAAGTGGCATTTAAAATGTCTTGTTAAGCTACTGCGACCTCCATCGCTTTTCCAAGGGGCATTTAAACTGTCTTGTTAAGCTACTGCTACCGCCACCGCTTTTCCAAGGGGCATTTTATCCGTCTTGTTAAGCTACTGCTACCTGCACGTCTCTTTCAAGAGGCATTTAAACCGTCTTGTTAAGCTACTGCGACTTGCACGTCTTTTCCAAGGGGCATTTAAACCATCTTGTTAAGCTACTGCGACCTGCTCCGCTCTTCCAAGGGGCATTTAAACCGTCTTGTTAAGCTAATGCGACCTGCAACTCTCTTCAATGGGGCATTTAAACCGTCTTGTTAAGCTACTGCGACCTGCATGTCTCTTCCAAGGGGCATTTAAACCGTCTTGTTAAGCTACTGCGACCTGCACGTCTCTTCCAAGGGGCATTTAAACCGTCTTGTTAAGCTAATGCGACCTGCACGTCTCTTCAATGGGGCATTTAAACCGTCTTGTTAAGCTACTGCGACCTGCATGTCTCTTCCAAGGGGCATTTAAACCGTCTTGTTAAGCTACTGCGACCTGCACGTCTCTTCCAAGGGGCATTTAAACCGTCTTGTTAAGCTACTGCGACCTGCATGTCTCTTCCAAGTGGCATTTAAACCGTCTTGTTAAGCTACTGCGACCTGCACGTCTCTTCCAAGGGGCATTTAAACCATCTTGTTAAGCTACTGCTACCGCCACCGCTCTTCCAAGGGGCATTTTAACCGTCTTGTTAAGCTACTGCGACCTGCACATCTCTTCCTAGGGGCATTTAAACTGTCTTGTTAAGCTGCTGCGATCTGCATGTCTCTTCCAAGGGGCATTTAAACCGTCTTGTTAAGCTACTGCGACCTCCACCGCTCTTACAAGGGGCATTTAAACCATCTTGTTAAGCTACTGCGACCTGCACGTCTCTTCCAAGGGGCATTTAAACCCTCTTGTTAAGCTACTGCAACTAGTGTTGAGCCACCCCCGTAGTGTTCGAGTTCGGTTCGGTTCGTCGAACACCCGTGTGTTCGCCGAACTGTTTGTCGAACTGTTCGTCGAACACCTTCGAACACCGTTAAAACCAATGGCAGGCAAACAAAAACACATAGAAACACATAGAAAACACCTTCAAAGGTGTCCAAAAGCTGACAAACTGCTCAGAAGACATAACTAACACATGGAAAAGTGACAAGTACATATAGTCATGCGAAAATAAAAGAGGTGGAGGAGTAAAAGGAGGGGGAGACACAGATATAGGCATGTCATGCCCTTCTAAAATCCAAAAAGTGAGAAGCCGACACGGCCAGTCCGTTCCTGCCCGTGCCACCTCCGTGTCGCCAGGTTTGTGCCAGAGCCGCGGTGGACCCTGACGGCCAGTCCCCCTCTCCTAATACTGGTGCCTGTCCGCTGGTGGGTCGAGCCCCCCACGGTGGGGGGGGAGTAACATCTTCAGAAGAAAGACCATCTTCCAGCCAAACTAACATGTCGACTTCTTTTCGTGGACAATGTGATACGATCCCTTTGTTACGGACACGCCCATCGCTACAAATTCCAGATGAGGCACAAAAACAGCAGGTGCTTCAGCGGATATCAAGTGCTCCTTCAAGTGGGCTCTCCTCCACCTCAACTTCAACATCACAAATACTCCAGTCCTCAGAGGTGTCACCCCAATCGCACTTGCTTCCTCACAGCTCCCAAGTCTCCAGCTGCCCGTCTGAGTATGGGGTAACACAGATGGTTGAGTCTGCACAGCTGTTTACTCATACTATAGCCTGGGAAACGGAGGTCTGCTCCAGAGCTTCTGTTAATCCAGACGAGGAAATGATCTGCACTGATGCCCAGAATCTTTATAAGTCGGATCCAGGACCAGATGAAGAAGGTTCTGAGCATAATGTAGACCCTCGTTCCCAAACTGTAACTCCTGTTGGTGGAGACAATGATGAAGACGATGATGAGACTCAAATACCTGATTGGAGCGACAACTTGACTTTTCGGTCAGGGCAGGAAGAGGTTGGCTTTGAGGACGACGGGTGTGATAACACACAGGGTGATGATGACAAGGTTGGAGATCCCTCTTACTGTCAACCCACAGTCAGCCAGTCGATGAGGTCACCCGGGCCTTTGCCTGGCCTTTGGGATGTCGCGGTGGTCGGCTCCCTGGCCCGTACCCTGGGGTCACTCTTTAAAAGGGTGGATAATTGTTAATTTTATAAGAGTTTTTGACACCACCTGTGGTATCTGGTGAGAAGCACCAGCGCTGCAGCAGTCCACTGAGGCCAGTGATAAGGCAGCTCGATGGTATAGCTCCCCATAGGTGGAGCTAGGTCTCAGGGCAGCGTATGCAGGGGGAATGCAGGACAGGCGAGACCCAGCTGGGTCAGAGCAAGAACGGAAACGGACACAGTAGTCACTTCAGTACCTTTTACTGGAGGAAATTCAGGCACATCCTGGAGCACTGTAGGGTGAAGGGTGCATATCAGGATCCTCCCCAATGAGCGGGTGTAGGGCCTCCTGTTTCTTGCCTCTGCGCAGTAAGTTTCTGACCTGCCTGGAGCTAGGCCTAACTTTGTCTCTGTCCTGCGCTGGCTGACCTTGTGGTAGGGCCTTCTCTTGAAGTTCACGCTCCCAGTATGCGGGGCCTAAGCGTCTCCTGGCTCTGTTACGTATCAGCACCTTAGCGATCCTGGGACTTGTAGTTCTCCAGGGATTCCGGTTATGCCTTACTGGGTCATAGAGATCCCGGTAAGCTCGGATCCGGTGTCCGGTAAATGCTTCGGGGTGAGCTGGTTAAGCTCCTCTGCCCCTTATGTACTAACTCGCCACTCGCCTTCGGCCTACTCGGGCCCTCAATAGGCTATACACACTAACGGCAGCTTGCCGCGCTTCACCGATCTTATGACGCCGGCACACCTTAAGCTCTATCTGGGCTCCCTGAATCTAGCTAGCAGGAGCCTCGTGCTCCACTGCTGAACTATTAACTGAGTTCTCTAGACTAGACTGAGCTCCACTGCAGACTGACCTCTCTTAGGCTTCTCTACTGCAGGAACTCTTCAGAGGAACTGAACTGCCTAGCTCCACCTTCCCTATTTATATCCCTAACGGGCTCCCTCTGCTGGTCTGAGGTGGAAGGTGGAGATGTGTGAATGTTTATGGGGGCCTCTTGTGGAGGATTCCATCAATACACTCTTCTAGGATCTGTGATACCAAGCGCAGCGGGGCGTCACAGATGCTATTGACGACGAGGTTAGGTTGCGCCTTCCTGGACAGAGACGGAGTACTGGAAGCACGTCAACAACTGCATCCTCAACCACAACTCCGCCTCTAACCACAAGTCGTAGTGGCTCTTCAGGTCGCATGGGCTCTAAGCCTTGCATAGCCTGGGCATTTATTCAGATCGATAAGGATGACCCAACTCGTGTTATCTGTAATATTTGTCACCAAAAGCTAAGTAGAGGCCAAAAAATCCATAGTTTGAGTACTTCATGCATGTACCGTCACATGGATATGAAGCATAAGTTGCAGTGGGAAGCTCACTGTGCTACAATGCGGCCTAGCAGGCTGGGCCAACCACCGTCTGCCCCATCTTGTGCATCCGCGGCCTCTTCATCCTCTGTGACTGGGGGGACAGCAGTCACACATGTTTTTGGACGCAGACCTGCCACCTCTTTACCTGCAACAGCCAGTGTGATTGGCAGGTCGTCAGTTCATTGGGAAGTGGAAACACCTGCTGGTGTTGAGAGCTCTCTTGCAAGGGGCATTGATATTGTCGTTTTATTCTACTGTTTCCTCCAGCACTAGTCCAAGGGGCATTGATATTTTCTTTTTATTCCACTACGACTTCCACCTCTCTTCCAAGGGGCATTAAAACCGTCTTGCTAAACTACTGTGACCTCAAAGTCTCTTCCACGGGCCATTGATATTGTCTTTTTATTCCACTGAAACCTCCACTACTCATCCAAGGGGCATTGATATTGTCTTTTTTTTCCAATGTAACCTCCACCACTCTTCCAAGGGCCATTGATATTGTCTTTTTATTCCACTGCGACCTCCACTACTCGTACAAGGGTCATTGATATTGTCTTTTTATTCCACTGTAGCCTCCACCATTCTTCCAAGGGGCATTGATATTGTCTTTTTAATCCACTGCGACCTCCACCACTCTTCCAAAGGGCATAAAAACCATCTGGTTAAACCACTCTGAACTCCACAGCTCTTCCAAAGGGCATTGATATTGTCTTTTTATTCCACTGCGACCTCCACCACTCTTGCAAGGGGCATTAAAACCAACTTGTTAAGCTACTGTGACCTCCACATCTCTTCCACGGATCATTGATATTGTTTTTTTAATCCACTGTAACCTCCACCACTCTTTCAATGGGCATCGATATTGTCTTTTTATTCCAATTCGACCTCCACCATTGTTCCAAGGGTCATTGATATTGTCTTTTTAATCCACTGTGTCCTCCACCACTCTTCCAAGGGGCATTAAAACTATCTTTTTAAGCTATTGTGACCACCATATCTCTTCCACGGGGCATTGATATTCTCTTTTTATTCCACTGTAACCTCCAACACTCTTCCAAGGGGCATGGATATTGTCTTTTTATTCAACTGCGACCTCCACAACTCTTCCAAGGGGCATTGATATTGTCTTTTTAATGCACTGAAACCTCCACCACTCTTCCAAAGAGCATTAAAACCAACTTATTAAGCCACTGTGACCTCCACGTCTCTTCCAAGGAGCATTAAAACTTTATGGTTAAACCAAAGTGAACTCCACATCTCTTCCAATTGGCATTGATATTGTCTTTTTATTCCACTGTACCCTCCACCACTCTTCCAAAGGGCATTGAAATGGTCTTTTTATTCCACTGCGACCTCCACCACTCTTCCAAGGGGCATTGATATTGTCTTTTTATTCCACTGCGACCTCCACTACTCGTCCAAGGGTCATTGATATTGTCTTTTTATTCCACTGTAGCCTCCACCACTCTTCCAAGGGGCATTGATATAATCTTTTTAATCCACTGCGACCTCCACCACTCTTCCAAGGGGCATTAAAACCATCTGGTAAAACCACTCTGAACTCCACAGCTCTTCCAAAGGGCAATGATATTGTCTTTCTATTCCACTGCGACCTCCACCACTCTTCCAAGGGGCATTAAAACCAACTTGTTAAGCTACTGTAACCTCCACATCTCTTACACGGGGCATTGATATTGTCTTTTTATTCCACTGTAACCTCCACCACTCTTTCAATGGGCATTGATATTGTCTTTTCATTCCACTGTGACCTCCACCATTATTCCAAGGGACATTGATATTGTCTTTTTAGTCCACTGCGACCTTCACCAGTCTTCCAAGGGGCATTAAAACCGTCTTTTTAAGATATTGTGACCTCCACATCTCTTCCACGGGGCATTGATATTGTCTTTTTTTTCCACTGTAACCTCCAGCACTCTTCCATGGTGCATTGATATTGTCTTTTTTATTCCACTGCGACCTCTACCACTCTTCCAAGGGGCATTGATATTGTCTTTTTAATCCTATGCGACCTCCACCACTCTTCCAAGGGGCATTAAAACCATTTTGTTAAGGTAGTGTGACCTCCAAGTCTCTTCCTAAGGGCATTAAAACCGTCAATTTAAACCAATCTGAACTTCACAGCTCTTGCAAGGGGCATTGATATTGTCTTTTGATTCCACTGTAAGCTCCAACACTTTTCCAAGTGGCATTGATATTGTCTTTTTATTCCACTGCGACTTCCACCTCTCTTCCAAGGCGCATTAAATCCGTCTTGTTAAGCTACTGTGACCTCCATGTCTTGTTCACGGGGTATTGATATTGTCTTTTTATTCCACTGTAACCACCAACACTCTTCCAAGGGGCATTGATATTGTCTTTTTATTCCACTGCGACCTCCACCACTCTTCTAAGGGGCATTAAAACCATTTTGTTAAGGTAGTGTGACCTCCAGGTCTCTTCCTAAGGGCATTAAAACCGTCAATTTAAACCACTCTGTACTCCACAGCTCTTGCAAGGGGCATTGATATTGTCTTTTTATTCCACTGTAGCCTCCACCACTCTTCCAAGGGGCATTGATATTGTCTTTTTAATCCACTGAGACCTCCACCACCCTTCCAAGGGGCATTAAAACCGTCTTGTTAAGATATTGTGATCTCCACATCTCTTCCACGGGGCATTGATATTGTCTTTTTATTTAACTGTATCCTCCACCACTATTCCAAGGGGCATTGATATTTTTTTTTTATTCCACTGTAAACTCCACCACTCTTCCAAGGGGCATTGATATTGTCATTTTATTCCACTGTAACCTCCACCACTCTTTCAAGGGGCATTGATATTGTCTTCTTATTCCACTGCAACCTCCACCACTCTTTTAAGGGGCATTGATATTGTCTTTTTAATCCACTGCAACCTCCACCACTCTTCCAAGGGTTATTAAAACCGTCTTGTTAAGCTACTGTGACCTCCAAGTCTTTTCCATGGGGCATTGATATTGTCTTTTTATTCCACTGCGACCTCCACCACTCTTACAACGGTCATTAAAACAGTCTTGTTAAGCCACTGTGACCTCCACGTCTCTTCCAAGGGGCATTAAAACCGTCAGGTTAAACCACTCTGAACTCCACAGCTCTTCCAAGGGGCATTGGTATTGTCTTTTTATTCCACTGCGACCTCCACCACTCTTCCAAGGGGCATTAATATTGTCTTTTTAACACATTGTGACCTCCACCACTCTTCTAAGGGGCATTAAAACCGTCTTGTTAAGCTATTGTGACCTCCACATCTCTTCCACGGGGCATTGAAATTGTCTTTTTATTCCACTGTAACCTCCACCACTAGTCCAAGGGTCACTGATATTGTCTTTTTTATTCCACTACGACTTCCACCTCTCTTCCACGGGGCATTTAAACCGTCTTGTTAAGCTACTGTGGCCTCCACGTCTCTTTCACTTGGCATTGATATTGTCATTTTTTTCCACTCTTACCTCCACCACTCTTCCAAGGGGCATTGATATTGTCTTTTTATTCCACTGGTACCTCCACCACTTTTCCAAGGGGCATAGATATTGTCTTTTTATTCCACTGCGACCTCCACCACTGTTCCAAGGGACACTAAAACTGTCTTGTTAAGCTACAGTGACCTCCAATTCTTTTCCACGGGGCATTGATATTGTCTTTTTATTCCACACAGACCTCCACCACTCTTCCAAGGGGCATTGATATTCTCTTTTTAATCCACTGTGACCTCCACCACTCCTCCAAGGGGCATTAAAACCGTCTTGTTAAGCTATTGTAACCTCCACATCTCTTCCACGGGGCATTGATATTGTCTTTTTATTCCACACCGACCTCCACCACTCTTCCAAGGGGCATTGATATTGTCTTTTTAATCCACTGTGACCTCCACCGCTCTTCCAAGGGGCATAAAAACCATCTTGTTAAGCTATTGTGACCTCCATATCTCTTCCACGGGGCAGTGATATTGTCTTTTTATTCCACTGTAACCACCACCACTCTTCCACGGGGCATTGATATTGTCTTTTTATTCCACTGCGACCTCCACCACTCTTCCAAGTGGCATTAATATTGTCTTTTTAATCCACTGCGACCTCCATCACACTACCAAGGGGCATTAAAACCATCTTGTTAAGCTACTGTGAACTCCACGTCTCTTCCAAGGGTCAATAAAATCGTCTGGTTAAACCTCTTTGAAATCCACAGTTCTTCCAAGTGGCATTGATATTGTCTTTTTATTCCAATGTAACCTGCACCACTCTTCCAAGGGGCACTGATATTGTCTTTTTATTCCACTGAGACCTCCACCACTTTTCCAAGGGGCATTGATATTGTCTTTTTAATCCTCTGCGACCTCCACCACTCTACCAAAGGGCATCGAAACCATCGTGTTAAGCTACTTTGACCTCCACGTCTCTTCCTAGGGGCATTAAAACCTTCAATTTAAACCACTTCGAACTCCACAGCTCTTGCAAGGGGCATTGATATTGTCGTTTTATTCCACTGTAACCTCCAGCACTAGTCCAAGGGGCATTGATATTTTCTTTTTATTCCACTACAACTTCCACCTCTCTTCCAAGGGGCATTTAAACCGTCTTGTTAATCTACTGTGACCTCCACGTCTCTTTCAAGGGGCATTAATATTGTCTTTCATTTCAACTGTAACCTCCACCACTCTTCCAACGGGCATTGATATTGTCTATTTATTCCACTGCGAACTCCACCACTGTTCCAAGAGACATTAAAACTGTCTTGTTAAGCTACAGTGACATCCAATTCTCTTCCTCGGGGCATTGATATTGTCTTTTTATTCCACTGCAACCTCCACCACTCTACCAAGGGGCATTGATATTGTCTTTTTAATCCACTGTGACCTCCACCACTCTTCCAAGGGGCATTAAAAGCGTCTTGTAAAGCTACTGTGACCTCCACGTCTCTTCAATGGGTATTAAAACCATGTGGTTTAACCTCTCTGAACTCCACAGCTCTTCCAAGGGGCATTGATATTGTCTTTTTATTCCACTGCGACCTCCACCACTCTTCCAAGGGGCATTAAAACTGTCTTGTTAAGTTACTGTGATCTCCACATCTCTTCCACGGGGCATTGATATTGTCTTTTTATTCCACTGTAACCTACACCACTCTTCCAAGGGGCATTGATTTTGTCTTTTTATTTCACTGCGACTTCCACCACTCTTCCAAGGGGCATTGATTTTGTCTTTTTAATCCATTGCGACCTCCATTACTCTTCCAAGGGGCATTAAAACTGTCTTGTTAAGATACTGTGACCTCCTCATCTCTTCCAAGGGGCATTGAATCCTTCTGGTTAAACCATTCTGAACTCCACAGATCTTCCAAGGGGTATTGATATTATCTTTTTATTCCACTGAGACCTCCACCACTCTTCCAAGGAGCATTGATATTGTATTTTTATTCCATTGCGTCTTCCACCACTCTCCCAAGGGGCATTAAAACTGTCTTGTTAAGCTGCTGTAACCTCCATGTATATTCCACAGGGCATTGATATTGTCTTTTTATTCCAATGTAACCTCCACCACTCTTCTAAGGGGCATTGATATTGTCTTTTTAAACCACTGCGACCTCCACCACTCTGCCAAGGGGCATTAAAACAGTCTTGATAAGCTACTGTGACCTCTACGTCTCTTCCAAGGGGCAATAAAACTGTCTGGTTAAACCATTCTGTACTCCACAGTTCTTCCAAGGAGCATTGATATTGTCTTTTTATTCAACTGTATCTTCCTCCACTCTACCAAGGGGCATTGATATTGACTTTTTATTTAACTGCGACCGAGACCACTATTCCAAGGGGCATTGATATTGTCTTTTTAATCCACTGCGACCTCCACCACTCTTCCAAGTGGCATTAAAACCATCTTGTTTAGCTACTGAGACCTCCACGTCGCTTCCACGGGTCATTGATATTGTATTTTAATTCCACTGCGACCTCCACAACTCTTCCAAAGGGCATTGATATTGTCTTTTTAATCCACTGCGACCTCCACCACTTCTCCAAGGGGCATTAAAACAGTCTTGTTAAGCTACTGTGACCTCCACGTCTCTTCCAAGGGGCAATAAAACCGTCTGGTTAAAACACGCTGAACTCCGCAGCTCTTCCAAGGGGCATTGGTATTGTCTTTTTATTCCACTGTAACCTCCACCACTTTTCCAAGGGGCAATGACATTGTCTTTTTATTCCACTGTGAACTCCACAATTCTTCCAAGGGGCATTAAAACTGTCTTGTTAACCTGCAGTGACCTCCACATCTCTTCCACTGGGCATTGATATTGTCTTTTTATTCCATTGTAACCTCCACCACTCTACCAAGGGGCATTGATATTGTATTTTTATTCCACTACGACCTCCACCACTCTTCCAAGGGGCATTGATATTGTCTTTTTAATCCTCTGCGAACTCCACCACTTTTCCAAGGGGCATTAAAACCGTCTTGTTAAGCCACTGTGACCTTCACATCTCTTCCACGGTGCATTGATATTGCCTTTTTATTCCACTGTAGCTTCCACCACTCTTCCAAGGGGCATTGATTTGTCTTTTTATTCCACTGCGACCTCCACCACTCTTCCAAGGAGCATTGATATTGTATTCTTAATCTACTGCGACCATCACCA
This sequence comes from Phyllobates terribilis, assembly GCF_046119375.1. Taxonomy (NCBI): domain Eukaryota; kingdom Metazoa; phylum Chordata; class Amphibia; order Anura; family Dendrobatidae; genus Phyllobates; species Phyllobates terribilis. Next base: position 1,567,701 of record NW_027362964.1, read on the forward strand.
CTCTTCCATGGGGCATTAAAACCGTCTTGTTAAGGAACGGTGACCTCCTTGTCTCTTCCAAGAGACATTAAAACCGTCTGGTTAAACCACGCTGAACTCCACAACTCTACCAAGGAGCATTGATATTGTCTTTTTATTCCACTCTAACCTCCACCACTCTTCCAAGGGGCATTGATATTGTCTTTTTATTCCACTGCGACCTCCACCACTCCTCCAAGGGGCATTGATATTGTCTTTTTATTCCACTGCGACCTACACCACTCTTTCAAAGGGCATTGATATTGTCTTTTTATTCCACTGTAACCTCCACCACTCTTCCAAGGGGCATTGATATTGTCTTTTTAATCCACTGCGACCTTGGCCATTCTTCCAAGGGGCATTAAAACCATCTGGTTAAACCACTGTGAACTCCACAGCTCTTCCAAAGGGCATTGATATTGTATTTTAATTCCATTGTAACCTGCACCTCTCTTCCAAGTAGCATTGATATTGTCATTTTATTCCACTGCGATCTCCACCACTCTTCCAAGGGGCATTAAAATCATCTTGTTAAGCTACTGTGACCTTCAAGTCTCTTCCAAGGGGCATTAAAACCGTCTGGTTAAACCACTCTGAGCTCCGCAGCTGTTCCAAGGAGCATTGATATTGTCTTTTTATTCCACTGTAACCTCCACCACTCTTCCAATGGGCATTCATACTGTATTTTTATTCCACTGTGACCTCCACCACTTTTCCAAGGGGCATTTAAACTTTCTTGTTAAGCTACTGTGACCTCCAAGGCTCTTCCACGGGGCATTGATATTGTCTTTTTATTCCTCTGCGACCGCCACCTCTTTTCCAAAGGGCATTGATATTGTCTTTTTAATCCACTGCGACCTCCACGTCTCTTCCAAGGGGCATTAAAACCGTCTGGTTGAACCACTCTAAACAACACAGCTCTTCCAAGGTGCATTGATATTGTCTTTTTATACCACTGTAATCTTCACCACTCTTCCAAGGGGCATTGATATTGTCTTTTTATTCCACTGCGACCTCCACCACTCTTCCAAAGGGCATTGATATTGTCTTTTTAATGCACTTCGACCTCCATCACTCTTCTAAGGGGCATTAAAACCGTCTTGTTAAGCTAATGTGACCTCAATGTCTCTTCCAAGGGGCATTAAAATCGTCTGGTTAAACTACTCTGAGCTAGACAGCTCTTCCAAGAAGCATTGATAAAGTCTTTTTATTCCTCTGTAACCTCCACCACTCTTCCAAGGGCCATTGATATTTTCTTTTTATTCCACTGTAACCTTCACCACTCTTCCAAAGGGCATTGATATTGTCTTTTTATACACTGTTACCTCCACCACTCTTCCAAGGGGCATTGATATTGTCTTTTTATTCCACTGTGACCTCCACCACTCTTCCTAGCGGCATTGATATTGTCTTTTTAATCCACTGCGACCTCCACCACTCTTCCAAGGGCATTACAACCATCATTTTAAGCTACTATGACATCCACGTCTCTTCCAAGGGGCATTAAAACCGTCTGGTTAAACCACTCTGAGCTCCACAGCTCTTCCAAGGAGCATAGATATAGTCTTTTTATTCCTCCGTAACCTCCACCACTCTTCCAAGGGGCATTGATATTGTCTTTTTATTCCACTCCGACCTCCACCACTTTTCCAAGGGGCATTAAAACAGTCTTGTTAAGCTACTGTGACCTCCACATCTCTTCCACGGGGCATTGATGTTGTCTTTTTATTCCACTGTAAGCTCCACCACTCTTCCAAGGGGCATTGATATTGTCTTTTTATTCCACTGCGACCTCCACCACTCTTCCAAGGGGCATTAAAACCGTCTTGTTAAGCTAGTGTAACCTCCACGTCTCTTTCACGGGGCATTGATATTGTCTTTTTATTCCACTGTAACCTCCACCACTCTTCGAAGGGGCATTAAAACAGTCAATTTAAACCACTCTGAACTCCACAGCTCTTGCAAGGGGCATTGATATTGTCTTTTTATTCCACTGCGACCTCCACCACTCTTCCAAAGGGCATTAAAACCGTCTTGTTAAGCTAATGTGACCTAGACGTCTTTCCCAAGGGGCATTAAAACCGTCTGGTTAAACCACTCTGGCGTCCACGTCTCTTCCACTGGGCATTGATATTGTCTTTTTATTCCATTGAAACCTACACCACTCTTCCAAGGGGCATTTATATTGTCTTTTTATTCCACTGCGACCTCCACCACTCTTCCAAGGGGCACTGATATTGTCTTTTTAATCCACTGCGACATCCACCACTCTTCCAAGGGGCATTAAAACCATCTTGTTAAGCTAATGTGACCTCCACGTCACTACCAAGGGGCATAAAACCGTCTGGTTAAACCACTCTGAACTCCACAGCTCTTCCAAGGGGCATTGACATTGTATTTTTTTTCCACTGGGACCTCCACAACTCTTCCAAGGGGCATTCATATTGTCATTTTATTCCACTGCAACCTCCGCCACTCTTTCAAGGGGCATTGATATTGTCTTTTTAATCCACTGCGACCTACACCACTCTTCCAAGGGGCATTAAACTGTGTTGTTAAGCTACTGTGACCTCAACGTCAATTCCATGGGGCATTGATATTGTCTTTTCATACTACTGCGACCTCCACCACTCTTCCAAGGGGCATTGATATTGTCTTTTTAATCCACTTCGACCTCCATCACTCTTCCAAGGGGAATTAAAACAGTGTGGTTAAACCACTCTGAACTCCACAGCTCTTCAAAGGGGCAGTGATATTGTCTTTTTTTTCCACTGTAACCTTCACCACTCTTCCAAGGGGCATTGATATTGTCTTTTTAATCCACTTCGACCTCCATCACTCTTCCAAGGGGCATTAAAACCGTCTGGTTAAACCACTCTGAACTCCACAGCTCTTCAAAGGGGCAGTGATATTGTCTTTTTTTTCCACTGTAACCTTCAGCACTCTTCCAAGGGGCATTGATATTGTCTTTTTATTCCACTGCGACCTACACCACTCTTTCAAAGGGCATTGATATTGTCTTTTTATTCCACTGTAACCTCCACCACTCTTCCAAGGGGCATTGATATTGTCTTTTTAATCCACTGCGACCTTGGCCATTCTTCCAAGGGGCATTAAAACCATCTGGTTAAACCACTGTGAACTCCACAGCTCTTCCAAAGGGCATTGATATTGTATTTTCATTCCATTGTAACCTGCACCTCTCTTCCAAGTAGCATTGATATTGTCATTTTATTCCACTGCGATCTCCACCACTCTTCCAAGGGGCATTAAAATCATCTTGTTAAGCTACTGTGACCTTCAAGTCTCTTCCAAGGGGCATTAAAACCGTCTGGTTAAACCACTCTGAGCTCCGCAGCTCTTCCAAGGAGCATTGATATTGTCTTTTTATTCCACTGTAACCTCCACCACTCTTCCAATGGGCATTCATACTGTATTTTTATTCCACTGCGACCTCCACCACTTTTCCAAGGAGCATTTAAACCGTCTTGTTAAGCTACTGTGACCTCCAAGGCTCTTCCACGGGGCATTGATATTGTCTTTTTATTCCACTGCGACCGCCACCTCTTTTACAAAGGGCATTGATATTGTCTTTTTAATCCACTGCGACCTCCACGTCTCTTCCAAGGGGCATTAAAACCGTCAATTTAAACCACTCTGAACTCCACTGTTTTTCCAAGGAGCACAGGTATTGTCTTTTTATTCCACTCTAACCTCCACCACTCTTCCAAGGGGCATTGACATCGTCTATTTATTCCACTGTGACCTCCACAACTCTTCCATGGGGCATTGATATTGTCTTTTTATTCCACTTTAACCTCCACCACTCTTCAATCGGGCATTGATTTTGTCTTTTTATTCAACTGCGACCTCCACCACTCTTCTAAGGGGCATTGATATTGTATTTTTATTCCACAGGGACCTCCACAACTCTTCCAAGGGGCATTCATATTGTCATTTTATTCCACTGCAACCTCCGCCACTCTTTCAAGGGGCATTGATATTGTCTTTTTAATCCACTTCGACCTCCATCACTCTTCCAAGGGGCATTAAAACCGTCTGGTTAAACCACTCTGAACTCCACAGCTCTTCAAACGGGCAGTGATATTGTCTTTTTTTTCCACTGTAACCTTCACCACTCTTCCAAGGGGCATTGATATTGTCATTTTATCCACTGTAACCTCCACCACTCTTCCAAGGGGCATTGATATTGTCTTTTTATTCCACTGCGACCTCCACCACTCTTCCAAAGGGCATTGATATTGTCTTTTTAATTCACTGCAACCTCCACCACTCTTCCAAGTGCATTACAACCATCTTGTTAAGCTACTGTGACCTCCACATCTCTTCCAAGGGGCATTAAAACCGTCTGATTAAACCAATCTGAACTCCACAGCTCTTGCAAGGAGCATTGATATTGTCTTTTCATTCCAATTAAACCTCCACCACTCTTCCAAGGGGCATTGATATTGTCTTTTTATTCCACTGCGACTTCCACCACTCTTCCAAGGGGCATTAAACTGTCTTCTTAATCTACTTTGACCTCCACGTCTCTTCCACGGGGCATTGATATTGTCTTTTTAATCCACTGCGACCTCCACCACTCTTCCAACGGGCGTTAAAATCATCTTGTTAAGCTACTGTGACCTCCATGTCTCTTCCACGGGGCAATGATATTGTCTTTTTATTCCACTGCGACCTCCACAAATCTTCCAAGGGGCATTGATATTGTCTTTTTATTCCACTGCGACCTCCAGCACTCTTCCCATGGGCATTGATATTGTCTATTTAATCCACTGCAACCTCCACTACTCTTCCAAGGGGCATTAAAACTGTGTTTTTAAGCTACTGTGACCTCATCGTCAATTCCATGGGGCATTGATATTGTCTTTTTATTCCACTGCGACCTCCACCACTCTTCCAAAGGGTATTGATATTGTCTTTTTAATGCACTTCGACCTCCATCACTCTTCCAAGGGGCATTAAAACCGTCTTGTTAAGCTAATGTGACCTCAATTTCTCTTCAAAGGGGCATTAAAACCGTCTGGTTAAACTACTCTGAGCTAGACAGCTCTTCCAAGGAGCATTGATATAGTCTTTTTATTCCTCTGTAACCTCCACCACTCTTCCAAGGGGTATTGATATTTTCTTTTTATTCCACTGTAACCTTCACCACTCTTCCAAAGGGCATTGATATTGTCTTTTTATGCACTGTTACCTCCACCACTCTTCCAAGGTGCATTGATATTGTCTTTTTATTCCACTGCGACCTCCACCACTCTTCCTAGCGACATTGATATTGTCTTTTTAATCCACTGCGACCTCCACAACTCTTCCAAGGGCATTACAACCATCATTTTAAGCTACTATGACCTCCACGTCTCTTCCAAGGGGCATTAAAACAGTCTGGGTAAACCACTCTGAGCTCCACAGCTCTTCCAAGGAGCATAGATATAGTCTTTTTATTCCTCTGTAACCTCCACCACTCTTCCAAGGGGCATTGATATTGTCTTTTTATTCCAGTGCGACCTACACCACTTTTCCAAAGGGCATTGATATTGTCTTTTTAATCCACTGCGACCTCGACGCCTCTACCACGGGGCAATGATATTGTCTTTTTATTCCACTGCGACCTCCACCCCTCTTCCAAGGGGCAATTATATTGTCTTTTTTTTCCACTGTAACCTCCCCCACTCTTCCAAGGGGCATTGATATTGTCTTTTTAATCCGCTGCGACCTTCGCCATTCTTCCAAGGGGCATTAAAACCATTTTGTTAAGCTACTGTGACCTCCACGTCTCTTCTAAGGGCATTAAAACCGTCTGGTTAAACCATGCTGAACTCCCCAGCTCTTTCAAAGGGCATTGATATTGTCTTTTTATTTCACTGTAACGTCCACCACTCTTCAAACGGGCATAAATATTGTATTTTTATTCCACTGCGACCTCCACCACTCTACCAAGGAGCATTAAAACTGTCTTGTTAAGCTACTGTGACCTCCACGTCTCTTCCTCGGGGCATTGATATTGTCTTTTTATTCCACTGCGACCTCCACCACTTTTCCAAAGGGCATTGATATTGTCTTTTTAATCCACTGCGACCTCCACCACTCTTCCAAGTGGTATTAAAACCGTCTTGTTAAGCTACTGTGGCCTCTATGTATCTTCCACCGGGCAATGATATAGACTTTTTATTCCACTGCGACCTCCACCATTCTTCCAAGGAGCATTGATATTGTCTTTTAAATCCACTGTGACCTCCACCATTTTTCCAAGTTGCATTAAACCCGTGTTGTTGAGCTACTGTGACCTCCACGTCTCTTCCACGGGGCATTGATATTGTCTTGTTATTCCACTGCGACCTCCCCAACTCTTCCAAGGGGATTTGATATTGTCTTTTTAATCCACTGCGATCTCCACCACTCTTCCAAGGGGCATTAAAACCGTCTTGTTAAACTACTGTGACCTCCACGTCTTTTCCAAGGGGCATTAAAACGATCTGGTTAAACCACACTGAACTCCACATCTCTTCCATGAGGCATTGAAATTGTTTTTTTGTTCCACTGTAACCTCCACCACTCTTCCAAGGGGCATTGATATTGTCTTTTTATTCCACTGCGAACTCCACCACTTTTCCAAGGGGCATTAAAACCGTCTTGTTAAGCCACTGTGACCTTCACATCTCTTCCACGGTGCATTGATATTGTCTTTTTATTCCACTGTAGCTTCCACCACTCTTCCAAGGGGCATTGATTTGTCTTTTTATTCCACTGCGACCTCCACCACTCTTCCAAGGAGCATTGATATTGTATTCTTAATCTACTGCGACCACCACCACTCTTCCATGGGGCATTAAAACCGTCTTGTTAAGGAACGGTGACCTCCATGTCTCTTCCAAGAGACATTAAAACCGTCTGGTTAAACCACGCTGAACTCCACAGCTCTACCAAGGAGCATTGATATTGTCGTTTTATTCCACTCTAACTTCCACCACTCTTCCAAGGGGCATTGATATTGTCTTTTTATTCCACTGCGACCTCCACCACTCCTCCAAGGGGCATTGATATTGTCTTTTTATTCCACTGCGACCTACACCACTCTTTCAAAGGGCATTGATATTGTCTTCTTATTCCACTGTAACCTCCACCACTCTTCCAAGGGGCATTGATATTGTCATTTTAATCGACTGCGACCTTGGCCATTCTTCCAAGGGGCATTAAAACCATCTGGTTAAACCACTGTGAACTCCACAGCTCTTCCAAAGGGCATTGATATTGTATTTTCATTCCATTGTAACCTGCACCTCTATTCCAAGTAGCATTGATATTGTCATTTTATTCCACTGCGATCTCCACCACTCTTCCAAGGGGCATTAAAATCATCGTGTTAAGCTACTGTGACCTTCAAGTCTCTTCCAAGGGGCATTAAAACCGTCTGGTTAAACCACTCTGAGCTCCGCAGCTCTTCCAAGGAGCATTGATATTGTCTTTTTATTCCACTGTAACCTCCACCACTCTTCCAATGGGCATCCATACTGTATTTTTATTCCACAGCGACCTCCACCACTTTTCCAAGGGGCATATAAACCATCTTGTTAAGCTACTGTGACCTCCAAGGCTCTTCCACGGGGCATTGATATTGTCTTTTTATTCCACTGCGACCGCCACCTCTTTTCCAAAGGGCATTGATATTGTCTTTTTAATCCACTGCGATCTCCACGTCTCTTCCAAGGGGCATTAAAACCGTCTGGTTGAACCACTCTAAACAACACAGCTCTTCCAAGGTGCATTGATATTGTCTTTTTATACCACTGTAATCTTCACCACTCTTCCAAGGGGCATTGATATTGTCTTTTTATTCCACTGTGACCTCCACCATGCTTCCAAGTGGCATTAAAACCGACTTGTTAAGCTACTGTGACCACCATGTCTTTTCCACAGGACACTGATATTGTCTTTTTATTCCACTGCGACCTCCACCACTCTTCCAAGGGGCATTGATATTGTCTTTTTAATCCACTGCAACCTCCACCACTCTTCCAAAGGGCATTAAAACCGTCTTGTTAAACCACTCTGACCTCCACGTCTCTTCCACTGGGCATTGATATTATCTTTTTATTCCATTGAAACCTCCACCACTCTTCCAAGGGGCAATGAAATTGTCTTTTTATTGCACTGTGACCTCCACCACTCTTCCAAGGGGCACTGATATTGTCTTTTTAATCCACTGCGACATCCACCACTCTTCCAAGGGGCATTAAAACCATCTTTTTAAGCTAATGTGACCTCCACGTCACTACCAAGGGGCATAAAACCGTCTGGTTAAACCACTCTGAACTCCACAGCTCATCCAAGGGGCATTGATATTGTATTTTTATTCCACTGGGACCTCCACAACTCTTCCAAGGGGCATTGATATTGTCATTTTATTCCGCTGCAACCTCCACCACTCTTTCAAGGGGCATTGATATTGTCTTTTTAATCCACTGCGACCTCCACCACTCTTCCAAGGGGCATTAAACTGTGTTGTTAAGCTACTGTGACCTCAACGTCAATTCCATGGGGTATTGATATTGTCTTTTTATACCACTGCGACCTCCACCACTCTTCCAAGGGACATTGATATTGTCTTTTTAATCCACTTTGACCTCCATCACTCTTCCAAGGGGCATTAAAACCATCTTGTTAAGCTAATGTGACCTCAACTTCTCTTCCAAGGGCCATTAAAACCATCTGGTTAAACCACTATGAACTCCAAAGCTCTTCAAAGGGGCAGTGATATTGTCTTTTTATTCCACTGTAACCTTCACCACTCTTCCAAGGCTCATTGATATTGTCATTTTATCCACTGTAACCTCCACCACTCTTCCATGGTGCATTGATATTGTCTTTTTATTCCACTGCGACCTCCACCACTCTTCCAAGGGGCATTGATATTGTCTTTTCAATTCACTGCGACCTCCAACACTCTTCCAAGTGCATTACATCCATCCTGTTAAGCTACTGTGAACTCCACATCTCTTCCAAGGGGCATTAAAACCGTCTGATTAAACCACTTTGAACTCCACAGCTCTTCGAAGGAGCATTGATATTGTCTTTTCATTCCAATTAAACCTCCACCACTCTTCCAAGGGGCATTGATATTGTCTTTTTATTCCACTGCGACCTCCACTACTCTTCCAAGGGGCATTAAAGCCGTTTTGTTAATCTTCTTTGACCTCCACGTCTCTTCCACGGGGCATTAATATTGTCTTTTTATTCCCCTGCGATCTCCACCACTTTTCCAAAGGGCATTGATATTGTCTTTTTAATCCACTGCGACCTCCACCACTCTTCCAACGGGCATTAAAACCATCTTGTTAAGCTACTGTGACCTCCACGTCTCTTCCACGGGGCAATGATATTGTCTTTTTATTCCACTGCGACCTCCACAAACCTTCCAAGGGGCATTGATATTGTCTTTTTATTCCACTGCGACCTCCACCACTCTTCCAAGGGGCACTGATATTGTCTTTTTAATCCACTGCGACCTCCACCACTCTTCCAAGGGGCATTAAAACTATGTTGATAAGCTACTGTGACCTCAACGTCAATTCCAAGGGGCATTGATATTGTCTTTTAATTCCAATGCGACCTCCACCACTCTTCCAAGGTACATTGATATTGTCTTTTTAATGCACTTCGACCTCCATCAATCTTCCAAGGGGCATTAAAAGCGTCTTGTTAAGTTAATGTGACCTCAATGTCTCTTCCAAGGGGCATTAAAACGGTCTGGTTAAACCACTCTGAGATCCACAGCTCTTCCTAGGAGCATTGATATAGTCTTTTTATTCTTCTGTAACCTCCACCACTCTTCCAAGGGGTATTGATATTATCTTTTTATTCCACTGTAACCTTCACCACTCTTCCAAAGGGCATTGATATTGTCTTTTTATACACTGTTACCTCCACCACTCTTCCAAGGGGCATTGATATTGTCTTTTTATTCCACTGCGACCTCCACCACTCTTCCTAGGGGCATTGAATTTGTCTTTTTAATCCACTGCGACCTCCACCACTCTTCCAAGGGCATTACAACCATCATTTTAAGCTACTGTGACCTCTACGTCTCTTCAAAGGGGAATTAAAACCGTCTGGTTAAACCACTCTGAGATCCACAGCTCTTCCAAGGAGCATTGATATAGTCTTTTTATTCCTCTGTAACCTCCACAACTCTTCCAAGGGGCATTGATATTGTCTTTTTATTCCAGTGCGACCTACACCACTTTTCCAAAGGGCATTGATATTGTCTTTTTAATCCACTTCGACATCGACGTCTCTACCATAGGGCAATGATATTGTCTTTTTATTCCATTGCGACCTCCACCACTCTTCCAAGGGGCATTGATATTGTCTTTTTTTTCCACTGTAACCTCTCCCACTCTTCCAAGGGGCATTGATATTGTACTTTTAATCCACTGCGACCTTCGCCATTCTTCCAAGGGGCATTAAAACCGTTTTGTTAAGCTACTGTGACCTTCACGTCTCTTCCAAGGGCATTAAAACCGTCTGGCTAAACCATGCTGAACTCCCCAGCTCTTTCAAATGGCATTGATATTGTCTTTTTATTTCACTGTAACGTCCACCACTCTCCAAACGGGCATTGATATTGTCTTTTTATTCCACTGCGACCTTCACCACTCTTCCAAGGAGCATTAAAACTGTCTGGTTCAGCTACTGTGACCTCCACGTCTCTTCCACGGGGCATTGATATTGTCTTTTTATTCCACTGCGACCTCCACCTCTTTTCCAAAGGGCATTGATATTGTCTTTTTAATCCACTGCGACCTCCACCACTCTTCCAAGGGGCATTGATATTGTCTTTTTATTCCACTGTGACCTCCACCACTGTTCCAAAGGGCATTGATATTGGAACAGAAGGAGAGAGTTGAAAGTGTTAAATAGCTGTTTAGGGTTGTGAGATAGGGAGGATATGAGAGATGAGAAGTAGGTTTGTTTTGCTGTAGTTAGTGCGGACTTGAAATTAGTGAGGGATTGCTTGAATGCGATGAAGTGTTCGATGGAGTGAGACCTTTTCCATCTCCGCTCCGCAACCCTGCAGGCCCGGCGCAGTTCTTTAGTAAGTTTAGTGTGCCAGGGTTGCCTGTTGAATGTGCGAGATGTGGAGTGTGTGAGAGAGGCGATCGAGTCTAGAGCTGCAGCTATTGTGGTGTTATATGAAGCAGCAGTAATGTCTGCATCGTGTAAGGAATTTATGTCTGTAAGAGGGAGGAGGGATTCAGAGAGTGAGTGTAAGTCAAGATGTTTGAGATTTCTGCGAGGGTATGCAAGTTTGTGGAGTGGGGATTGTTGCCCCGGGGAGGAGAGAGAAGAGAATGTAAGTAGGCTGTGATCAGAGAGAGGGATGGGTGAGTTAGAGAGGTTAGATAGGGAACAGAGGCGGGTGAAGATGAGGTCCAGTGTGTGGCCATCCTTGTGGGTGGGTGTGGAAGACCATTGAGTGAGTCCGAAGGAGGAAGTGAGAGATAGGAACTTAGAGACAGACGAGTGGGAAGTGTTAATGGGGATGTTGAAGTCACCCATTATGATAGTGGGGATGTCAGTGGAGAGGAAGTGAAGCAACCAGGTGGTGAAGTGGTCTAAGAAGGTGGTGGCTTGCCCTGGGGGTCGGTAAACGACGGCCAGTTGGAGGTTGGAGGGGGAATAGATGCGCACACAGTGCACCTCAAAAGAGGGGAGTGTAACGGAGGGTGGCAGTGGGATTTGGGTGAAAGCGCAGTGTTCTGATAGGAGAAAACCTACGCCTCCGCCATGTTTGCCGTTGGGGCGGGGTGTGTGGGAAAGGTGGAATCCGCCATATGAGAGTGCAGCTGGGGAGGCTGTGTCAGAGGGGGTGAGCCAGGTTTCAGTGATGGCGAGGAAGGAAAGTTTGTTAGCAATGAAAAGATCGTGGATGAAGGAAAGTTTGTTGCAGACAGAGCGAGCGTTCCATAGAGCTCCTGTTAGAGCAACTAAGGGAGTGGGGATTGGTTGGATGGGTATGAGGTTAGAAGGGTTGTGACAGTTTGTGGAAGGTCGTGGATAGGAGGAAGAAGTAACTGTGGGGATATGGCGAGGAGGACCAGGATTTGGAGAGATATCTCCAGCAATGAGGAGGAGCAGAGAAAGTGTTAGCAGGTGGGAGCAAGAGAGAGCATGAGGTGGCTGTCTGTGTTTGGAGATCTAGGATTGAATGTTTAGGAATAATTTGGAGGAGGAGGTGAGATGAATGGGGAGGATGGAGGGAGATATGAAGAGTTTCTTACTAGATGTAGGGATTTGAGTGGTTACTAGAAAGTGGAGGACTATAGAGGAAAAAGTGAGAGCTAACAGAAACATAGTTAAAAGAGAGTAAGTGGTCAAAGTGTTGGTTACCTGACTCCTGCCCTAACTAACTGCCTCTGAAATAACTGCCACTTATCTCCGAAGCCACTTTGCACAAGAAGACGCGTGCACACCCCAGCACAGGTGCACCCGTTACAGAGCTTCTAAATATATAGGGCACATTAAACTATCTGGTGAAGGGCATTGTGGGAGCTGCATATGGCTAAATTAGCAGCGGGTCGTCTCACCAGGAGATGGTTGGGTAATCAAACACAGAGCTAGGACTCTAGTCTCTGCAGTTTAGCACCTCTAAAAATCAGATAAGATCTATAGTGGGGAAGGGACAGACATATGTGAGTATTGAATGGAGTCGGACAGATAATGCAGAGAAGTTATGCAGAGCATGTACCAGTGAGGTGAATCAGCAAAGCAGAGCATTAGATTACAGCAGACACAGCAAGCAGAGAAGTTATGCAGAGCATGTACCAGTGAGGTGAATCAGCAAAGCAGAGCATTAGATTACAGCAGACACAGCAAGCAGAGAAGTTATGCAGAGCATGTACCAGTGAGGTTATTCCACTGCGACCTCCACCACTCTTCCAAGAGGCATTAAAACCGTCTTGTTAAGCTACTATGACCTCCACGTCCCTTCCACGGGGCATGGATATTGTCTTTTTATTCCACTGCGACCTCCACCACTCTTCCTAGGGGCATTGATATTGTCTTTTTAATCCACTGCGACCTCCACCACTCTTCCATGGGACATTGATATTGTCTTTTTATCCCACTGCGACCTTCACCACTCTTCCAAGGAACAATGATATTGTCTTTTTTTTCCACTGTAACCTCCACCACTCTTCAAAGGAGCATTGATATTTTCTTTTAATCCACTGCGACCTCCACCACTCTTCCAAGGGGCATTGATATTGTCTTTTTATTCCACTGCGACCTCCACCACTCTTCCAAGGGGCATTGATATTGTCTTTTTAATCCACTGCGACCTCCACCACTCTTCCATGGGGCATTGATATTGTCTTCTTAATCCACTGTGACCTCCACGTCTCTTCCAAGGGGCATTAAAACCGTAAATTTAAACCACTATGAACTCCACAGCTCTTCCAAGGAGCACTGGAATTGTCTTTTTATTCCACTCTAACCTCCACCACTCTTCCAAGGGGCATTGACATTGTCTATTTATTCAACTGCGACCTCCACCACTCTTCCAAGTGGCATGAAGACCATCTTGCTAAGCCACAGTGACCTCCACAACTCTTCCATGGGGTATTGATATTGTCTTTTTATTCCACTGTATCCTCCACAACTCTTTCAAGGGGCATTGATTTGTCTTTTTATTCCACTGCGACCTCTACCACTCTTCCAATGGGCATTGATATTGTCTTTTTAATCCACTGCAACCTCCACCACTCTTCCAAGGGGCATTAAAGCCGTCTTGTTAAGCTACTGTCAAGTCCTTGTCTATTCCACTGGGCATTGATATTGTCTTTTTATTCCAATGTAACCTCCACCACTCTTCCAAGTGGCATTGACATTGTCTTTTTATTCCACTGCGACTTCCACCTCTCTTCTAAGGGGCATTGATATTGTCTTTTTAATCCACTGCGACCTCCACCACTCTTCCAAGGGGCATTAAAACCGTCTTGTTAAGCTACTGTGACCTCCACGTCCCTTCAACGGTGCACTGTTATTGTCTTTTTATTCCACTGCGACCTCCACCACTCTTCCAAGGGGCATTGATATTGTCTTTTTAATCCACTGCGACCTCCACCACTCTTCCAATGGGCATTAAAACATTATTGTTAAGCTGCTGTGACCTCCACGTCTCTTCCAATGTGCATTAAAATCGTAAATTTAAACCACTTTGAACTCCACAGCTCTTGCAAGAGGCATTGATATTATCTTTTTACTCCACTGTAACCTACAGCACTGTTTCAAGGGGCATTGATATTGTCTTTTTATTTCACTACGACTTCCACCACTCTCCCAAGGTGCATTAAAAACATCTTGTTTAGCTACTTTAACGTCCATGTCTAATCCACGGAGCATTGATATTGTCTTTTTATTCCACTGTATCCTCCACCACTCTACCAAGGGGTATTGATATTGTCTTTTTATTCCACTGCGACTTCCACCTCTCTTCTAGGGGGCATTGATATTGTCTTTTTAATCCACTGCGACCTCCACCACTCTTCCAAGGGGCATTAAAACAGTCTTGTTAATCTACTGTGACCTCCACGTCTCTTCAAAGGGGCATTAAAACCATCTTGTTAATCTACTGTGACCTCCACGTCTCTTCCAAGGGGCAATAAAACCATCTGGTTAAACCACTCTGAACTCCACAGCTCTTCCAAGGGGCATTGGTATTGTCTTTTTATTACACTCTAACCTCCACCACTCTTCCAAGGGCCATTGACATTGTCTTTTTATTCCACTTCGACCTGCATCATTCTTCCAAGGGGCATTGATATTGTCTTTTTATTCCACTGCTACCTCCACCAGTCTTCCAAGGGGCATTGATATTGTCTTTTTAATCCACTGCGACCTCCACCCCTTTCCAAGAGGCATTAAAAACGTCTTTTTAAGCTACAGTGACCTCCACATCTCTTCCAATGGGCATGGATATTGTGTTTAAATTCCACTGTAACCTCCACCACTCTACCAAGGGGCATTGATATTGTATTTTTATTCCACTGCGACCTCCACCACTCTTTCAAAGGGCATTAAAACCATCTTGTTAAGCTACTGTGAACTCCACGTCTCTTCCACGGGGCATTGATATTGTCTTTTTATTCCACTGCGACCTCCACCACTCTTCCTCGGGGCATTGATATTGTCTTTTTAATCCACTGCAACCTCCACCACTCTTCCATGTGGCATTAAAACCGTCTTGTTAAGTTGCTGTGACCTCCACGTCTCTTCCAAGAGGTATTAAAACCGTATGGTTAAGCCATGTGAACTACACAGAACTTCCAAGGGGCATTTATATTGTCTTTTTATTCCACTGCGACCTCCACCACTCTTCCAAGGGGCATTGATATTATCTTTTTATTCCACTGAGATTTCAACCACTCCTTCAAGGAGCATTGACATTGTCTTTTTAATCCACTTCGACCTCCACCACTCTTCCAAGGGGCATTAAAACAGTTTGTTAATCTACTGTGACCTCCACATCTCTTCCAAGGGGCATTAAAACGGTCCATTTAAACCACTCTCAACTCCACAGCTCTTGCAAGGGGCTTTCATATTGTTTTTTATTCCACTGTAACCTCCAGCACTCTTACAAAGGGCATTGATATTGTCTTTTTATTCCACTGCGACTTTCACCTCTCTTCCAAGGGACATTAAAACCGTCTTGTTAAGTTACTGTGACATCCACGTCTCTTTCACGGGGCATTGATATTGTCTTTTTATTCCACTGTAAACTCCACCACTCTTCCAAGGGGCATTGATATTGTCCTTTTTTCTACTGCCACCTCCACCACTCTTCCAAGGGGCATTGATATTGTATTTTTAATCCACTGCGACCTCCACCACATTTCCAAGGGGCATTAAAAATGTCTTTTTAAGCTACTGTGACCTCCACGTCACTTGCAATGGGCAATAACAACGTCTGGTTTAACTACTCTGAAATCCACTGCTCTTCCAAGGGGAATTGATATTGTCTTTTTAATCCACTGTTACCTCCACCACTCTTTCATGGGGCATTGATATTGTTTTTTTATTCCACTGCGACCTCCACTACTCTTGCAAGGGGCATTGATATTGTCTTTTTATAACAATGTAACCTCCAGTACTCGTCCAAGGGGCATTGATATTGTCTTTTTATTCCACTGCAACTTCCACCTCTCTTCCAAGGGGCATTAAAACCGTCTTGTTAAGCTACTGTGACCTCCACGTCTCTTTCACGGGGCATTGATATTGTCTTTTTATTCCACTGTAACCTCCACCACTCTTCCAAGGGGCATTGATATTGTATTTTTATTCCACTGGGACCTTCACCACTCTTCCAAGTGGCATTGATATTGTCTTTTTAATCCACTGCGACCTCCACCACTCTTCCAAGGGGCATTAAAACCGTATTGTTAAGCTACTGTGACTTCCACGTCTCTTTCAAGGTGCATTAAAAGCGTCAAATTAAACCACTCTGAACTCCACAGCTCCTGCAAGAGGCATTGATATTGTCTTTATATTCCACTGTAACCTACAGCACTCTTTCAAGGGGCATTGATAATGTCTTTTTATTCCACTACGACTTCCACCACTCTCCCAAGGTGCATTAAAAATATCTTTTTTAGCTACTGTAACGTCCATGTCTATTCCACGGGGCATTGATATTGCCTTTTTATTCCACTGTATCCTCCACCACTCTTCCAAGGGGTATTGATATTGTCTTTTTATTCCACTGTGACTTCCACCTCTCTTCTAAGGGGCATTGATATTGTCTTTTTAATCCACTGCGACCTCCACCACTCTTCCAAGAAGCATTAAAACAGTCTTGTTAAGCTACTCTGACCCCCACATCTCTTCCAAGGGGCATTAAAACCGTCCGGTTAAACCACTCTGATCTCCACAGCTCTTCCAAGGGGCATTGATATTGTCTTTTTATTCCACTGTAACCTCCACCATTCTTCCAAGGGGTATTGATATTGTCTTTTTAATGCACTGCGACCTCTACCACTCTTCCAAGGGGCATTATTACCATCTGGTTAAACCACTCTGAACTCCATAGCTCTTTCAAGAGACATTGATATTGTCTTTTTATTTCACTGTAACCTACACCACTCTTTCAAGGGGCATTGATATTGTTTTTTTATTCCACTGCGACCTCCACCACTCTTCCAAGGGCCATTAAAACTGTCTTGTTAAACTACTGTGACCTCCACGTGTCTCCCACGGGCATTGATATTGTCTTTTTAATCCACTGTGACCTCCACCACTTTTCCAAGGGGCATTAAAACTGTCTTGTTAATCTACTGTGATCTCCACTTCTCTTCCAAGGGGCAATAAAACCATCTGGTTAAACCACTCTGAACTCCACAGCTCTTCCAAGGGGCATTGGTATTGTCTTTTTATTCCACTCTAACCTCCACAACTCTTCCAAGGGGCATTGACTTTGTCTTTTTATTCCACTGCGACCTCCATCATTCTTCCAAGGGTCATTGATATTGTCTTTTTATTCCACTGCCACCTCCACCACTCTTCTAAGGGGCATTGATATTGTCTTTTTAATCAACTGCGACCTCCACCACTTTTCAAAGGGGCATTAAAAACATCTTTTTAAGCTACTGTGACCTCCACGTCACTTCCAATGGGCATTAAAACAGTCTGGTTAAACCACTCTGAACTCCACAGCTCTTCCAAGGGACATTGGTATTGTCTTTTTATTCCACTCTAACCTCCACCACTCTTCCAAGGGGCATTGAAATTGTCTTTTTATTCCACTGCGACCTCCACCATTCTTCCAAGGGGCATTAAAACTGTCTTGTTAAGCTACAGTGACCTCCACATCTCTTCCACGGGGCACTGATATTGTCTTTAAATTCCACTGTAACCTCCACCACTCTACCAAGGGGCATTGATAATGTATTTTTATTCCACTGCTACCTCCACCATTCTTCCAAAGGGAATTGATATTGTCTTTTTAATCCACTGCAACCTCCACCAGTCTTCCAAAGGGCATTAAAACCATCTTGTTAAGCACTGTGACCTCCACGTCTCTTCCACGGTGCATTGATATTGCCTTTTTATTCCACTGCAACCTCCACCACTCTTCCATGTGGCATGAAAAAACCGTCTTGTTAAGCTACTGTGACCTCCACATCTCTTCCAATGGGCATTAAAACCGTATGGTTAAACCAATCTGAACTCCACAGATCTTCCAAGGGGCATTGATATTGTCTTTTTATTCCACTGTATCCTCCACCACTCTTCCAAGGGGCATTTATATTGTCTTTTTATTCCACAGCGACCTCCACCACTCTTTCAATGGGCATTAAAACCATCTTGTTAAGCTACTGTGACCTCTATGTCTCTTCCACGGGGCATTGAAATTGTCTTTTTATTCCACTGCAACCTCCACCACTCTTCCACGGGGCTTTGATATTTTCTTTTTATTCCACTGCGACCTCCACCACTCTTTCAAGGGGCATTAAAACCGTCTTGTTAAGCTATTGTGAACCTCCACGTCTCTTCTACCGGGTATTGATATTGTCTTTTTATTCCACTGTAACCTCCACAACTCTTCCAAGGGGCATTGATATTGTCTTTTTCTTCCACCGTAACTTCCACCACTCTTCCAAGGGGCATTGATATTGCCTTTTTATTAAAATGTTACCTCCACCACTCTTCCACGGGTGCAATAAAACCGTCTTGTTAAGCTACTGTGACCTCCACGTCTCTTCAAGCGGCATTAAAACTGTCTAGCAAAACCACTCTGAACTCCACAGCTCTTCCAAGGGGCATTGATATTGTCTTTTTATTCCACTGTAACCTCCACCACTGTTCCAAGGGGCATTGATATTGTCTTTTTATTCCACTGTAACCTCCACCACTCTTCCAAGGGGCAATGATATTGTCTTTTTACACCACTGTAACCTCCACTACTGGTGTTGAGCGATACCTTCCGATATCAGGAAATATCGGATCGGATTGGATCGGGCCGATACCCAAAAAGTATCGGATATCGCCGATTCCGATACCGGAAACCAATGCAAGTCAATGGGACACAAATATCGGTATGAAAATAAACCCTTTCTTTCCCTGTAGGTTAATTCTACATGAAGGAAAACAACTAACAATAAAGTAGAATGTATTGGTGGAGGTGGTTGCCCCAATCGATGGGAACAGTGCTCACAGTGAAACATGAAAAGCCGGCAATGCACCAGCGGCATACACCGGTACCCGACAATTTAGAACAGAAAGAATAGAGCTTCACACATAGATTAGATAGATAGAAACATGTCAGTCACATATATATGAAGTACAGTGACAATGTTGCTTACTGTACTTGTCATTTAGTGTAAAGGATTTATTTAAAAAAATAACAGTGTTTTCATGCACCGTCTCTTTAAAAAAGCCGGCCGGCAATTCAGCAGCGGTACCCGATAATTTATAACAGAAAGAATAGAGCATCACACATAGATTAGATAGATAGAAACATGTCAGTAACATATATATGAAGTACAGTGACAGTGTTGCTTACTGTACTTGTTATTTAGTGTTAAAATAAAGGATTTATTAAAAAAAAAATTGGCGTGGGGTTCCCCATAATTTTAGGCTCTAGCGGCGGTTAAGCAGACTGCTGGGGCAGGTGTTTGAAGCCTGGGAAGGGGGTAATACCCACGGAGCTTCCCAGGCTACTAATATCAGCCCCCAGCTGAATACCTAGCCTTTACTAGCTATTAAAATGGGGGACCCCCGCAAAAAAATGACTTGGGGTCCCCCCTATTTTAATAGCTAGCAAAGGCTAGTCAGACAGCTGGGGGCTGATATTAATAGCCCAGGAAGGGTGCCATGAATATTGGCCCCCTCCCAGTCTAGAAACACCAGCCATCAGCTGCCCCAGAAATGGCGCATCCATAGGATGCGCCAATTCTGGCACTTAGCCTCGCTCTTCCCATTGCCCTGTAGCAGTGGCAGTGGGGTAATAGGCCTGGGGTTGATGTCAGCTTATAATGCCAGCTGACATCAAGCCCAGGTTAGTAATGGAGAGGCGTCTATAAGACACCCCCATTACTAACCCCATAGTCAAAGTTAAAAAAAAAACACAAACACCCAGAATAAAGTCCTTTAATTGAAATAAAGACACAATTCTTTATTGTTCTAAATTAAACCATACTTACCATCACGCCCATTCCAGCTGAAGCCAACGATCTCCTGCAATAAAAGAAAAATAATAAAGCAACCTCATCCTTACCTTTCCATGGTTCCCAGGACAGCTTCAGCTCTGCTACATCGAGATGACAGGCTGGACCGCAGCAGAAAGCTGCCATCCAGCCTGTCATCCCGCAGACACTTCTCAGTGTCTGTGGGATGACAGGCTGGATGGCAGCTTTCTGCTGCGATCCAGCCTGTCATCTCGATGTAGCAGAGCTGGAGCTGTCCTGGGAACCATGGAAAGGTAAGGATGATGTTTATTTATTATTTTTCTTTTATTCCAGGAGATCGTTGGCTTCAACTGGAATGGGCGTGATGGTAAGTATGGTTTAATTTAGAACAATAAAGAATTGTGTGTTTATTTCAATTAAAGGACTTTATTCTGGGTGTTGTGTTTTTTTTAAATACTTTACTATAAATTCATGGCGGTCATGTCTAATATTGGCGTGACCCCATGAATTTCGGGCTTAGGGCCAGCTGATAATACAAAGCTGGCCCTAACCCCTTTATTACCCAGTGAGCCACCGCACCAGGGCCCTGGATGAGCTGGATACAGCGCCAGAAGATGGCGCTTCTATGAACGCAACATTTTCTGGGGTGGCTGCGGACTGCAGTTCGCAGCAGGGGGGGGCCCACAAAGCTTGGGCCACCCTGCACTGTGGATTCCAGCCCCCAGCTGCTTAGTTGTACCTGGCTGGACACAAAAATAGGGTGAAGCCCCACGTATTTTTTTTTACTAATTTCATGAAATTCATGAAATAATTAAAAAAAAGGGCTTCCCTATATTGTTGTGTTCGGCCAGGTACAAATAGGCAGCTGGGAGTTGGGGGCAGCCCGTTCCTGGATGCTGTACCTGTCTGGCATACAAAAATATGGCAAAGCCCACGTCAAAATTTTTGGGAAAAATTAATTAAAAAATAAATAATAATTTAGGGACTGCATCTTTATTAACCCCTCAAGTGTCACTTAGTGTTAAAATAAAGGATTTATTAAAAAAAAATTGGCGTGGGATCCCCCATAATTTTAGTCTCTAGCGGAGGTTAAGCAGACGGCTGGGGCAGATGTTTGAAGCCTGGGAAGGGGGTAATACCCACGGAGCTTCCCAGGCTACTAATATCAGCCCCCAGCTGAATACCTAGCCTTTACTAGCTATTAAAATGGGGAGACAGCCCAAAAAAATTGACGTGGGGTCCCCCCTATTTTAAAAGCTAGCAAAGGCTAGGCAGACAGCTGGGGGCTGATATTAATAGCCCAGGAAGGGTGCCATGAATATTGGCCCCCTCCCAGGCTAGAAACACCAGCCCTCAGCCGCCCCAGAAAAGGTGCATCCATAGGATGCGCCAATTCTGGCACTTAGCCTCGCTCTTCCACGCTGCCCTGGTGCGGTGGCAGGGGGTAATAGTGGTGGGGTTCATGTCAGCGCCAGCTGCCGTGAAGTCCAGGTTAGTAATGATGGGCGTCTATAAGACACCCCCATTACTAACCTAAAAAGTGTTAAAAAGAAAAAACACACACTACACCCAGAAAAAAATAATTTATTTGAAATAAAACACACCATTTTATTTAATTCTTAGTTTACTAAAAAAAAATAGTTACCTGTCCACGTTCCTGCGCTGATCTCCCATGCACAGCTGTCACATCTGGAGATGGTGACAGCTGTGCATGGCTGCTGTAAGCTCACACTGGCGGGAACACGTCCGCTCCCGGCAGCGGGAGCCACTGACTGAGGTCACCGGAGTGCATTCAGTCAGCGCAGCTCCGGAGACCTCCTTTACGGCACTGCTGTACCGTGGGAATTTCTCATGGTACAGCAGGGCCGTAAAGGAGCTGACCGGAGCAGCGCTGCCTGAACTCCGGCGAACCCGCTTATGCAATGACGGGGCTGCTTTAAGGCCCCGTTATTGTAGCGGCGGCAGCGGTTTAGAGCGGTCACATTTTATGTGGCTGCTCTAAACTGGAGATCTTCGTGGGACACTTGTGGACTACTACGGAGGGGTAAGGATAAGGTTGTGGTTTATCATTTTATATTTTATTACAGGAGATCAATGGCTTCGGGGAATTAGGTGTCTAGGTGAGTATAGGTGTAGTTTTTTATTTTTTACTTTATTTTAGGTGGCGATCGGCGGGGACAGGTAATGTATAAACTAATTTATTTTAGGTAACCACTGGCCACCAATGAAATGTATTTAAAATTTATTGGGGACCAACAACCCCCCCAAAAAAATATGGGGGCCTAAATAAAACATGTATAGGGGCAAAAATAGAAAACTATGGGGGACAAAATAACATATGGGCCAGTTTAAAGGGCAATTTAAATAGCAGGATCAGGCTGATGGGAACTACTGCTCCCATCAAGCTGATCCTGCTGGCACGAGTGGACGGGGGACAGACATAGGCCGATGGGAGTAGTAGTGTCACATCGACCTATGTCTGCCTGCGCACACAAATCGCGCACACATCACGCACACATCGCGCACTCATCGCGCACACATCGTGCAGACACCGCGCAGACACCAATCATGACCGGTCTGATGGTCTGGGAGGTGAGGCTGACCTGTGCGGCCGTGGGAAAGTTCATGTGAGTTCATGCAATGCAGTCAAGGATGAACTCACACGAACACTCTGAGGGCACCGCGGCTACTTCAAATGAACAGCCGATCAGCATCACCTGATACCTCAGCTGTTCACTTGAAATAACCGGCGGGAGAGCGCTGCACAGAACGGGACAGCCGGCGGTGAAGTCTTTTCACTGCCGACTTCCCGGCCCGGATCCTTCGCTCCCCGCTCCCTGGTGCTGCGCTCCCCGCCCGGTCCTAACTTACGATCGGGATGGGAGGTGGCGAGGGGAGCGGAGGATCGGGGTGGTAGGCTGCGGGGAAGCAGTATGGGGCTGTGTGATTGTTTAAAAGCCGGCGGCTATTTACCGCCCGCCGGCTTTTAAACAATCAGGAGAAATCTGGGATGGCATTCTGATGACAGGCTGGATCGCAGCTGAGCGCTGATATCCAGCTTGTCATCCTTCAGAGACAATGCAGAGCGCAGGCATTATGGATACTTCCGATTCTGGTATTCGATATTGTAAAAATATCGGAACTCAGTATCGGAACTCCGATACCGCGAATATCGGCCGATAACCGATATTACAGTATCGGAAAGCTCAACACTATCCACAATTCTTCCAAGGTACATTGATATTGTCTTTTTATTCCACTGTAACCTTCACCACTTTTCCAACAGGCATTAAAACCGTCTTGTTAAGCTACTGTGACCTCCACGTCTCTTCCACGGGGCATTGATATTGACTTTTCATTCCACTGCGACCTCCACCACTCTTCCAAGGGGCATTGATATGGTCTTTTTAATTCTCTGCGACCTCCACCACTCTTCCAAGGGGAGTTAAAACGTCTTGATAACCTACTGTGACCTCGACGGCTCTTCCACGGGGCATTGATATTATGTTTTTATTCCACTGCGACCTCCACCACTCTTCCAAAGGGCATGGATATTATCTTTTTTAATCCACTGCGACCTCCACCACTCTACCAAGGGGCATCAAAACCATCTTGTTAAGCTGCTGTGACCTCCACGTCTCTTCCAAGGGACATTAAAACCGTCTGGTTAAACCACTCTAAACTCCACTGCTCTTCCAAGGGGCATTGATATTGTCTTTTTATTCCACTATAACCTCCACCACTCTTCCAAGGGGCATTGATATTGTCTTTTTATTCCACTGCAACCTCCACCACTCTTCCAAGGGGCATTAAAACAGTCTTGTTAAGCTACTGTGACCACCACGTCTCTTCAACGGGGCATTGATATTGTCTTTTTAATTCACTGTAACCTCCACCACTCTTCCACGGGGCATTGATATTGTCTTTGTAATCCACTGCGACCTCCACCACTCTTCCAAGGGGCATTAAAACCATCTTGTTAAGCTATTGTGACCTCCACGTCTCTTCTACAGGGCATTGATATTGTCTTTTTATTCCACTGTAACCTCCACCACTCTTCCAAGGGGCATTGATATTGCCTTTTTATTAAAATGTAACCTCCACCACTCTTCCAAGGGGCAATAAAACCATCTTGTTAAGCTACTATGACCTCCACGTCTCTTCCAAGCGGCATTAAAACCGTCTGGTAAAACCACTCTGAACTTCACAGCTCTTCCAAGGGGCATTGATATTGTCTTTTTATTCCACAGCGAACTCCACCACTCTTCCAAGGGGCATTGATATTGTCTTTTTATTTCACTGTAACTTCCACCACTCTTTCAAGGGGAATTGATAGTATCTTTTTTAATCCACTGCGACCTCCACCTCTCTTCCAAGGGGTATTAAAACCATCTTGTTGAGCTACTGTGACCTCCAAGTCTCTTCCACGAGGCACTGATATTGTCTTTTTATTCCACTGCGACCTCCACATCTCTTTCAAGTGGAATTGATATTGTCTTTTTATTCCACTGCGACCTCCACCACTCTTCTAAGGGGCATTAATATTGTCTTTTTAATCCACTGCGACCTCCACCACTCTTCCAAGGGGCATTAAAACAGTCTTGTTAAGCTACTGTGACCTCCTCGTCTCTTACAAGGGGCATTAAAACAGTCTGGTTAAACACTCTGAACTCCACAGCTCTTACAAGAGGCATTGATATTGTCTTTTTATTCGACTGTAACATCCACCACTCTTCCAAGCGGCATTGATATTGTCTTTTTATTCCACAGCGACCTCCACCACTCTTCCAAGGGGCATTGATATTGTCTTTTTAATCAACTGCGACATCCACCTCTCCTCCAAGGGTCATTAAAACTGTCTTGTGAAGCTACTGTGACCTCCACGTCCCTTCCACGGGGCATTGATATTGTCTTTTTATTCCACTGCGACCTCCACCACTCTTATAAGGGGCATTGATATTGTCTTTTGAATCCACTGCGTCCTCCACCACTCTTCCAAGGGGCATTGATATTGTCTTTTTAATCCACTGTGACCTCCACGTCTCTTGCAAAGGGCATTAAAACCGTCAATTTAAACCACTCTGAAATCCACAGATCTTCCAAGGAGCACTGGCATTTTCTTTTTATTCCACTCTAACCTCCACCACTCTTCCAAGGGGCATTGACATTGACTATTTATTCCACTGCGACCTCCACCACTCTTCCAAGGGGCGTTAAGACCACCTTGTTAAACTACAGTGACCTCCACAACTCTTCATTGGTGCATTAATATTGTCTTTTTATTCCACTGTAACCTCCACCACTCTTCCAAGGGGCATTGATTTTGTGTTTTAGTTCCACTGCGACCTCTACCACTCTTCCAATGGGCATTGATATTGTCTTTTTAATCCACTGAAACCTCCACCACTCTTCCAAGGGGCATTAAAGCGGTCTTGTTAAGCTACTGTCACGTTCATGTCTTTTCCACGGGGCATTGATATTGTATTTTTATTCCACTGTAACCTCCACCACTCTTCCAAGTGGCATTGACAATGTCTTTTTATTCCACTGCGACTTCCACCTCTCTTCTAAGGGGCATTGATATTGTCTATTTAATAGAGATGAGCGTTGTTCGACTCGAACTGTTCGCCAATCTCAAATTCGAGCTGTTTTGGGCGATGTTCGAGCCGTTCGGCGAACACGAACGATTTGAGAAAAATTCGGCTGTTCGAGGGTATGTTCGATAACTGTTCGTGCACCAAAATCATAACTGGATTTTTTCTCAGTAATGATGAAAATTAAAGTTAATACGCAGTTTGAGTGTACAGCGGGGTGGGGGGAGGGGCAGGGGATAGATCTCTGCAGGAATAATGAAGATCTCCATTTTTTTTTCTCTTTCCCGCATTTGCAGTGGGGAGGTGCAGTCTGTCAGCCTATCAGCAGCGCACACACGGAGCGAACTGCTGTTTTTCACAAAAGCAAGGGCATGTGTCATTGGCAGTGTATGTCACATGTCCTTGCCCTATAAGACCAAGCCATTTTCCCCGTCGCCACCATTTTCTCACTGCTGCAGCTGCGTGTTAGACGGCACCGCTGTTGCTGTGTGCGCTATACCTTGTTAATTTCAAGCCAATTTTCGCACAAATCTACAGATAGCTTGGGAGTAGGGAATAGTTGTGATTGCAGTCCTTTTAAGGATGAGGTTACAGCATTTCCTATGACTTTTATCAGGCAGGTCTGTGCTCTTAAATAGATAGGTTGTGGGAGTAAAGACTAATTGTAATTGCAGTCCTTTTCTGGACTAGGTTACATCAGTTCCTATCAGTTTTTGCCAGGCAGGTCTGTGCCAGTGCTGTGCAAGTTTTTTTCACAGCATTTGGCTGAATCTAGCAAAGCTAATCCTTTTTGGCCTATTGCAGAGTGTGTTAGTCAGTGGAGTAGCCTATCTGTGTTGCAAGATATACCACCTGTGTGTAGAATACCAATTTTTTTACTGCAGCTAGTGAAGTAAAATCTTTTGGGCATAGCATCATTCTATTAGTCCATCTATACTGACCTCCATCAGGTTGCAAATTGAATATAATTTTTTTCTGCATCTAGCTCTGAAAAAATATTTGGCCTTCTAGAAGTGTGTGGGACTTTCTCTATTAGTCCACCTATACTGACCTCCATCAGGTTGCAAATTCAAAATAATTTTTTGTCTGCATCTAGCTCTGAAAAAATATTTGGCCTTCTAGCAGTGTGTGGGACTTTCTCTATTAGTCCATCTATACTGACCTCCATCAGGTTGCAAATTAAAAATAATTTATATCTGCATCTAGCTCTGAAAAAATATTTGGCCTTCTAGCAGTGTGTGGGACTTTCTCTATTAGTCCATCTATACTGACCTCCATCAGGTTGCAAATTAAAAATAATTTATATCTGCATCTAGCTCTGAAAAAATATTGGCCTTCTAGCTGTGTGTGGGACTTTCTCTATTAGTCCATCTATACTGACCTCCATCAGGTTGCAAACTGAATATATATTTTTTCTGCATCTACCTCTGAAAAAATATTGGGCTTCTAGCTGTGTGTGGGTCTTGTTCTATTAATCCATCTATACTGACCTCCATCAGGTTGCAAACTGAATATAATTTTTTTCTGCATCTACCTCTGAAAAAATATTTGGGCTTCTAGATGTGTGTGGGACTTGTTATATTAGTCCATCTATACTGACCTCCATCAGGTTGCAAACTGAATATAATTTTTTTCTGCATCTAGCTCTGAAAAAATATTTGGCCTTCTAGCTGTGTGTGGGACTTTCTCTATTAGTCCATCTATACTGACCTCCATCAGGTTGCAAATTCAAAATAATTTTTTGTCTGCATCTAGCTCTGAAAAAATATTTGGCCTTCTAGCAGTGTGTGGGACTTTCTCTATTAGTCCATCTATACTGACCTCCATCAGGCTGCAAATTAAAAATAATTTTTATCTGCATCTACCTCTGAAAAAATATTTGGCCTTCTAGCTGTGTGTGGGACTTGGTCTATTAGTCCATCTATACTGACCTCCATCAGGTTGCAAACTGAATATAATTTTTTTCTGCATCTAGCTCTGAATCGCTACAAATTCCAGATGAGGCACAAAAACAGCAGGTGCTTCAACGGATATCAAGTGCTCCTTTAAGTGGGCTCTCCTCCACATCAACTTCAACATCACAAATACTCCAGTCCTCAAAGGTGTCACCCCAATCGCACTTGCTTCCTCACAGCTCCCAAATCTCCAGCTGCCCGTCTGAGTATGAGGTAGAACAGATGGTTGAGTCTGCAGAGCTGTTT
Source organism: Phyllobates terribilis (assembly GCF_046119375.1). NCBI lineage: Eukaryota > Metazoa > Chordata > Amphibia > Anura > Dendrobatidae > Phyllobates > Phyllobates terribilis. The sequence goes on from NW_027362964.1 coordinate 1,595,718, forward strand.
ACTCATACTATAGCCTGGGAATCAGAGGTCGACTCCAGCGCTTCTGTGAATCCAGACGAGGAAATGATCTGCACTGATGCCCAGAATCTTTATGAGTCGGATCCAGGACCAGACTCAGAAGGTTCTGACCATAATGTAGACCCTCATTCCCAAACTGTAACTCCTGTTGGTGGAGACAATGAGGAAGACGATGATGAGACTCAAATACCTGATTGGAGCGACAACTTTAGTTTTTTGTCAGGGCAGGAACAGGTTGGCTCTGAGGACGACGGGTGTGATAACGCACAGGGTGATGATGATGAGGTTGGAGATCCCACTTACTGTCAACCCACAGTCAGCCAAGAGATGAGGTCAGCAGAGGAGGTGGAGGAAGATGCTAGTGACGACGAGGTCAGGTTGCGCCTTCCTGGACAGAGACGTAGTACTGGAAGCACGTCAACAACTGCATCCTCAAACACAACTCTGCCTCTCACCACAAGTCGTGGTGGCTCTTCAGGTCGCATGGGTGCTAAGCCTTGCATAGCCTGGGCATTTTTTCAGATCGATAAAGATGACCCAACTCGTGTTATCTGTAACATTTGTCAGCAAAAGCTAAGTAGAGGCCAAAAAATACATAGTTTGAGTACTTCATGCATGAACGGACACATGGACATGAAGCATAAGTTGCAGTGGGAAGCTCAGTGTGCTACAATGCGGCCTAGCCGGCCGGGCCAACCGCTGTCTGCCATATCTTGTGCATCCGCGGCCTCTTCATCCTCTGTGACTGGGGGGACAGCAGTCACACCTGTTTTGGGGCGCAGACCTGCCACCTCTTTACCCGCAACAGCCAGCGTGATTGGCAGGTCATCATTTTCTTTGGAGGTGGTAACACCAGCTGGTGTTGAGCGCTGTCCGACATCGATAGCACCATCTTTGGATCAAGGCAACCTAACATGTCCGCCTGCATCTTCCTCACAGACCGGCAGTTTGCCGGGGACACCCTTATCAACCCCGTCTAAGCACAACAGCCAGCCCTCGGTCCCTCAGATGTGGACAAGTAAAAGACCATTTCCTCCTAGCCATGAGAAAGCTTGGAGGTTGAATTTCACCATCTGCAAGCTCTTGGCTACAGAAATACTGCCTTTCCGCCTGGTGGACACAGAGGATTTTCGAGACCTTATGTCCGTCGCAGTGCCCCAGTACCAGATGCCCAGTCGTCACTACTTCTCAAAGAAAGGTGTGCCTGCGCTCCACCAGCATGTCGCACACAACATCACCGCTTCTTTGAGAAACTCTGTGTGTGACAGGGTGCATTTCACTACAGACACTTGGACGAGTAGGCATGGACAGGGGCGTTACATGTCGCTGACTGGGCACTGGGTAACTATGGTGACAGCAGGACAAGGGGCTGCTGTCCAAGTCTTGCCGTCCCCACGAGTTTTGCGTCAATCCTCTTTATGTCAAAGTTCCTCCACTGCTTCTGCCTCCTCAACCTCCTCTCGGTCTTCCACCTGCACCCAAAGCCTGTCTGGTCATGCCACAAGCTTTCTAACTGTGCAGAAGGGATCCTGCACACCTCCTTACTATGCTGGCAGTAGGGCTCAACGTCATCAGGCGGTTTTTACTTTGAAATGTCTGGGAAATGTGAGTCACACAGCTGAGGAGTTGTGGTCAGCTCTGGGGAACCAATTTCATGAATGGTTGTCTCCACTGGACCTGAAACCAGGGAAGGCCGTGTGCGACAATGCTGCAAACCTGGGTGCGGCCCTTCGCCGGGGCAATGTCACACACGTGCCTTGTATGGCTCACGTGTTGAACCTGGTTGTCCAGCAATTTTTAGCCCACTATCCCAGACTAGATGGCCTTCTGCAGAGGGCACGGTCGCTGTGTGCTCACTTCCGCCGTTCGCATCCCGCAGCTCAGCGACTTACATCTCTACAGAAGTCGTTGGGCCTGCCACTTCACCGGCTAAAATGCGACGTGCCTACCCGGTGGAATTCAACTCTGCACATGTTGCAGCGACTGTGGCAGCACCGAAAAGCCCTGGTGCAATACGTTCTGACGTATAGCCTGGGCCAACGAGATCCAGAGGTGGGGCAAATCACGCTGGAGGAGTGGTCTCAGATCAGGGACCTATGCACCCTTCTGCATAGTTTTGAAATGGCGACGAAGATGTTTAGTGCTGACGATGCCATTATCAGCATGACTATTCCGGTGATTTACATGCTGGAGCACATGTTAAACAGAATTCGGAGTCAGGTGGTGGCACCAGAGGAGGTGGAGGAAGTAGAGGAGGAGGAGTTGTATGCGGAAGGGCTAACATCTGCAAGGTCCAGACGGTCGGCAGCACCAAGGAGGCAGGCATGTGAGGGTGGGGAAGATGGTTTTACCAGGGCGCATGGTAGCAGCCAAACTAGTGAGGAAGGTGCAGGAGCCCAGGAAGGAGTGGAGGACGAACTGATGGAAGACTCATCAGACGAGGGAGACCTTGATCACATTTCTGTTGTGCGAGGTTGGGGGGAGAGGACAGAGGAAGGAAGCATGATTGTTACCTCGCCACCAACACAACAGGGATTTGGTGCTCCTGGATGCGCAACACACTTGAGTGCCTTCTTGCTGCACTACCTGCAACATGACCCTCGAATTGTGAGAATTAGAAATAATCCTGACTACTGGGTTGCCACACTGTTAGATCCCCGGTACAAAAGTAAATTTGCAGAAATTATTCCTGCCATAGAAAGGGATGCACGCATGCAGGAGTATCAGCAGAGACTGTTGCAGAATCTTACATGTGCTTTTCCACAAAACACCAGTGGTGCACGTAGTGAATCTCACAGTTCCAACTTGCCAACCGTGGGACCGTCAAGTGTTCAGCACTCAAACCGTAACAGAACCACAGTATCTGCTGGTAACATCAATTTTGCGGAATCATTTCACCACTTTTTTAGCCCATCCTTTGCAAGGCCACAGGAGACAAGAAGTCTGACACATAGTCAACGCCTAGAGACGATGGTACAGGAGTATCTCCAAGTAAACATTGAAGCCACGACTGTGTCACTGGACCCTTGCTCTTTTTGGGCTTCCAATCTGGATAAATGGCCGGAGCTAGCCACTTACGCCTTGGAGATCTTGTCATGCCCCGCAGCCAGCGCTCTGTCTGAACGTGTGTTCAGCGCTGCTGGTGGTGTGCTGACAGATAAGCGCACGCGGCTCTCCACTGATAATGTAGACAGACTCACGTTCATAAAGTTGAACAAATCATGGATCCGAAATGACTTTTCTACCCCTGTGTCATCCTGGGGAGAGTAAAAGCTTGATGATTGGTTAAAATCACCCTACCAACCGTTTTAAGCTTTCAAATTACTAATCATGTTTATCTGTATCTTGGCTGGAAAATAATTTGGGCTTTGTAGCAGTGTGCAGCACTGATTCTATTAGGCCATCTATAATAAGCTCCACCAGATTTAAAATTACTAATCATGTTTATCTGTATCTTGACTGGAAAATAATTTGGGCTTTGTAGCAGTGTGCAGCACTGATCCTATTAGGCCATCTATACTAAGCTCCACCAGATTTAAAATTAATAATAATTTTTAGCTGCATCTAGCCCGGAAAATAATTTTGGGGCTCCGAGATGCGCAAGACACATAAGTGCCTTCTTGCTGCACTACCTGCAACATGACCCTCATATTGTCAGAATTTGAAGTAATCATGACTACTGGGTTGCCACACTCTTAGATCCCCCAAACTTTTCGATCAACCTTTTCATTTTAATAAAGACCAAAAAAATGGTCATTTTTGAAATTATAAGCATTAGCAGGTTATTAGAAACTGAAATCAAACAGTTTTCAACTCAAAACTTTATTCTAGGTGATGTTACATTTTCACATAGGACCCCTTGTTCAAAAGGAGCTTCTGAACTCTCTCGTCCATTGAATTTGTCAGGTTTTGGATGGTTTCTGCTTCAATTGTTTTGCATGAGGACAGAATACCCTCCCAGAGCTGTTGCTTAGATGTGAACTGCCTCCCGTCATCATAGACACTCCTTTTGATGATGCTCCAGAGGTTCTGAATGGGGTAGAGGTCAGGGGAGCATGGGGGTCACACCATAAGTTTGTCCCCTTTTATGCCCATATCAGCCAGAGATGCAGATGTTTTATGTGCAGCATGAGATGGTGCATTATCATGCAAAAAAATGATCTTGCTGTGAAATACACGGTTCTTCTTCTTGAACCATGGCAGGAAGTGCTGTTTGAGAAAATCCACATACATTATGGAGTTCATCTTTAGCGCCTTCAGGGATCCTAAAGGGGCCGACAATCTCTCTCCCCATGATTCCAGCCCAAAACATTACTCCACCTCCTCCTTGTTGGCGCTGTAGCCGTGTTTGCGTGGGGTGTCCATCAACCAGCCATCCTCCACTCCATCCATCTGGACCATCGAGCGCTGCACGGCACTCATCCATGAACAAAACAGTTTTGAAATCAGTCTTCATGTAATGTTTGGCCCACTGGAGCCGTTTCTGCTTGTGTGAAGTGGATAGAGGAGGTCGACAGGATGGCGTATGCACAGCTGCAAACCTCTGAAGGACCCTGCATCTTGTTGTTCGGGGGACGTTGGAGGCACCAGCAGCTTCAAAAACTTGTCTGCTGCTATGACAAGGCTTTTTTGCCGCTGCTCTTTTAACCTGACGTAATTGCCTGTAGGAAAGAGTCCTCAATTTGCCCTTATCAGCACGCACACGTGTGTACTGTGAATCAGCTACATACTTCTTGATTGCCAAGACACTTCATCCTGATCATCGCACAATGTTGATTGTAGTCATGCCTTGACCTAAACACTCCACAATTTGTTGCTTCTCAGCAGCCGACACATCCTTTTTCTTTCCCATTTTGGCAGAAAATGTAGGCTGCTTAATAATGTGAGACAGCCTTCTTAAGTAGTCTTGCCTTTCATTGGACACACCTGCCAAACTAATTAGCCCAGGTGTCTGCAATTGCTTACAGTGATATAAAGAGCCCTGACACACATCACCATCAATGAGTTTAACTGACAAACAAACAAATTCTTCCCTTATCACTCCTAAACACTTTTTGCATAATAATTTGGAACACAGTGTACATGTGCTTTTCCACAAAACACCAGTGGTTCACGTAGTGAATCTTACAGTTCTAACTTGCCAACCGTGGTCTGTATGGAGTTGTTCAATAAAGGGCCCAAAATTAAGATAACATAGATGGGAGAGGTCTCTATGAATAGGAATTCCTAAGTATTTGATACCCTGTGAGGGCCAGGCAAAGGGAAAGTTAGACTGGATGGAATCCTATATGGATTTGGGGAGGGAGACATCGAGGGCCTCAGACTTGATTGATTTTAAAATTTGACCATGTAACAAAGTGATCTATTTCAGCCATAACAGCATGGATGGATATATGTGATTGAGTGATATATACTAGGACATCATCAGCAAATAGAGAGCACTTGTACTCGGTGCCTCCCACCTCAATCCACCTAATATTGGGGTTATGGCGAATTGATGAGAGCAGGTGCTCCGTCACTAGGATGTATAAGTGAGGGGACAGAGGACATCCCTGCCTTGTCCCATTGGTGATTGTGAAAGGTGATGAAAATGTTCTGACACACCCCCTGGGCCTTGGGACACCCGGAGCCGGACCCTTTTTGGTGGATGCTGGTGGTTGTAGTCTTCGTGGCGGCGACCCGGTTCCGTGGCTCAGGGTGGTCAAACCAGTGGCGGAACTATTTATGTGGTTTTGATGTTTAAATGTCCGACTACGCCACCCGTGGATTGCGGTCAGAGTGAACCGCCACTGCAGGGCAGACCGCTGAGGCTGGTGTTGTGGGTGCAGCAGAGCGTAGCATAACTCCCCACGGGAGGAGTATAGCCTCAGGGCAGTGTATGCGGAGGATGGGGGTGATGGTGCAGGGCAGCAGCAGTAACGACACGGAGTCAGTGATGCAGTCCAGGGCCTTTACTCACAGTTCTTATTATCCAGACCACGTCTGCAGGTAATGGCTGCCCACGTCGTACTGTGCTCACCAGGTGAGGGGCTCAGACAACTCCCAGATAACTTTGGAGCGCTTCACAGGACCCCCTTTGTGTGTCCTTTGTCTGGCCTTTCTTACCAACGCTTCTGTCCGGCTGCCTTGGGCCTCCTCTTGGTAAACTTGGCACCAGTTTCCCTGACCCTATGTGGTGCCTTCCTAGCGGGTGTAAATGTCACAGCCTCCGGTTTCTAGCTGAGGGTCGTTTCCCGCCTCCACTAGTTTCAGGGACCGGTCTCCCCCTTTGGCCTGACCCCTCTACGCAGGTGGATTCGGGCGTGCGGTGGCGACTCGCCCGTCCGCACCCCTGAGATCCCTTCGTTCCTCGTTCCTGGAGCCTTCTCCGCTCCTCTTCCTTCCTTCTCCCTCTTCCAGGCCTGGGCCTGTGTTACTAGGCCCGCCTCCGGAGCAGAGCTCATGCAGAGCCCCTGCTCCCTGTCACTTCTGCTCAGACTTCTCTGCTCTGAACTAATATGGTGCCCACCTTTTATACTCCCTTATCAATGCACCCAGGAACTGCTTCCTCCCTGCTCCTGCACTACAGGGTTCCCCTTCCTCAGTGTTCCCTCCCCCCACTCCAGCCAGGGTCAGTGACTGTCGTGCCCATCTCAGGGGCATATTGGTCTCCCTGCCCCACGGCAATGTGGTGTAATGCATGCAGGTGTCGGGGTCCTGATCCACACTCCATCCTTACCTGAGAGTGAGATATCACACCTCTGGGTGAGGTGCAATACCTCTGTAGCAAACGAGCCCTCATTTATCTTCAGCCTAGGTGACGTATTGTGATACAGGGCCGTGATTTTGGCTATAAAAGGGTCCCCTAGACCCCTACCCCAAGCTTTTTAAGAGAATCATATATGGCGTGCCAGGAGACTCTATGGAATGCTTTCTCAGCATCCAACGAGAGTATATAATTACAAATTTTTAACTGCATCTAGCCCAGGAAATACTTTGTGCCTAGTAGCAGTGTCTGCTAGTCAGCGGATTATCCCGGCTGTTAAGCAAGCTACACCACCTGTAGTTTGGACACTTAATTTTTTCAAAGGAAATGCTTCGGGACCACGGGATACTCAGTGAAGAGCATCAGGAGGCACCCCAAGGCATAGGGGCTGGGACTGGCAGTAGGATGCCTTGCGGTGGACAGCCGAGCTCGATCCTTATAAAAGCTTTTTAACTGCAGCAGCTTTAGTGGACGCTACTGGAGCTGGAATTACGCGGCTGCTGGCATGAGACTTGCCCTCCAATAGATCCTTGTAAATGGATTTAAAGTGTATTCATTCAAATTAGAGAGACAATTTAAATTAAAAAGCTTAGAGCTGCCTCCACCACAGGGGGGCTCGCTCGACCCACCAGCGGACAGGCACCAGTATTGGGAGAGGGGGGCTGGCCGTGAGGGTTCACCACGGCTCTGGCACAAACCCGGCGACACGGAGGTGGCACGGGCAGGAGCGGACTGAACGTGTCGGCTTCTCACTTTTTGGATTTTAGAAGCGCATGACATGCCTATATCTGTGTCTCCCCCTCCTTTTACTCCTCCACCTCTTTTCTTTTCGCATGACTATATGTACTTGTCACTTTTCCATGTGTTAGTTGTGTCTTCTGAGCAGTTTGTCAGCTTTTGGACACCTTTGAAGGTGTTTTCTATGTGTTTCTATGTGTTTTTGTTTGCCTGCCATTGGTTTTAACGGTGTTCGAAGGTGTTCGACGAACAGTTCGATGAACAGTTCGGAGAACCGAACCGAACTCGAACACTAGGGGGTGGCTCAACACTACTATTTAATCCACTGCGACCTCCACCACTCTTCCAAGGGGCTTTAAAACAGTCTTGTTAAGCTACTGTGACCTCCACTTCTCTTCCAAGGGGTATTAAAACCGTCTGGTTAAACCACTCTGAACTCCACAGCTCTTCCAAGGGGCATTGATATTGTCTTTTTATTCCACTACGACCTTCACCACTCTGCCAAGGGGCATTAAACCGTCTTGTTAAGCTACTGTGATGTCCACGTCTCTTACACGGGGCATTGATATTGTCTTTTTATTCCAATGTAACCTCCACCACTCATCCAAGAGGCATTGATATTGTCTTTTAATTCCACTGTAACCTCCACCACTCTACCAAGGGGCATTGATATTGTCTTTTTATTCCACTGCGACCTCCACCACTCTTCCAAGGTTCATTGTTATTGTCTTTTTATTCAACTGTAACCTCCACCTCTCTTCCAAGAAGCATTTATACCGTCTTGTTAAGCTACTGTGACCTCCACGTCTATTCCACGATGCATTAAAAACTTTCTGGTTAAACCACTGTGAACTCCACAGCTCTTCCAAGAGGCATTGATATTGTCTTTTTATTCGACTGTAACCTCCACCAGTCTTCCAAGGGGCATTGATTTTGTCTTTTTAATCCACTGCGACCTCCATTACTCTTCCAAGAAGCATTAATACCATCTTGTTTAGCTACTGTAAACTCCACATCTATTCCACGGTGCCTTAAAACCTTCTGGTTAAACCACTGTGAACTCCACAGATCTTCCAAGGGGCATTGATATTGTCTTTTTATTCCACTGTAACCTCCACCACTCTTCCAAGGGGCATTGATATTGTCTTTTTATTTTACTGCGACCTCCACCACTCTTCCAAGGGGCATTAATATTGTCTTTTTATTCCACTGCGACCTCCACCACTCTTCCAAGGGTCATTGATATTGTCTTTTTATTCCACTGTAAACTCCACCACTCTTCCAAGGGGCATTGATATTGTCTTTTTATTCCACTGCAACCTCCACCTCTCTTCCAAGGGTCATTAAAACCATCTTGTTAAGCTACTGTGACCTCCAAGTCTGTTCCACGAGGCATTGATATGGTCTTTTTATTCCACTGCGACCTCCACATCTCTTCCAAGGGGAATTTATATTGTCTTTTTATTCCACTGCGACCTCCACCACTCTTCTAAGGGGCATTGATATTGTCTTTTAATCCACTGCGACCTCCACAACTCTTTCAATGGGCATTAAAACAGTCTTGATAAGCTACTGTGACCTCCACGTCTCTACCAAGGGGCATTAAACCATCTGATTAAACCACTCTGTACTCCACAGCTCTTCCAAGAGACATTGATATTGTCTTTTTATTCGAGTGTAACCTCTACCACTCTTTCATGTGCATTGATATTGTCTCTGTTTTCCACTGCGACCTCCACCACTCTTGCAAGGGGCTTTGATATTGTCTTTTTTATCCACTGCGACCTCAACCACTCTTCCAAGGGGCATTAAAACCATCTTGTTAAGCCACTGTGACCTTCAAGTCTCTTCCAAGGGGCATTAAAACAGTCTGGTTAAACCACTCTGAGCTCCACAGCTCTTCCAAGGGGCATTGACAATGTCTTTTTATTCCATTGTAACCTTCTGCACTCTTCCAAGTGCATTGTTATTGTCTTTTTATTCCTCTGCGACGTCCACGACTCTTCCAAGGTGCATTAAAACCGTCTTGTTAAGCTACTGTGACCTCCAAGTTTCTTACACAGGGCATTGATATTGTCTTTTTATTCCAGTGTAACCTCCACCCCTCTTACAAGGGGCATTGATATTGTCTTTTTATTCCACTGTAACCTCCACCAATCTTCCAAGTGGCATTGATATTGTCTTTTTATTCCACTGCGACGTCCACCACTTTTCTAAGGGGCATTGATATTGTCTTTTAAATCCACAACTATCTCCACCACTCCTCCAAGGGGCATTAAAACAGTCTCGTTAAGCTACTGTGACCTCCTCGTCTCTTCCAAGGGGCATTAAAACAGTCTGGTTAAACACTCTGAACTCCACAGCTCTTACAAGAGGCATTGATATTGTCTTTTTATTCAACTGTAACATCCACCACTCTTCCAAGCGGCATTGGTATTGTCTTTTTATTCCACTGCGACCTCCACCACTCTTCCAAGGGGCATTGATATTGTCTTTTTAATCAACTGCAACCTTCACCTTTCTTCCAAGGGGCATTAAAACCGTCTTGTGAAGCTACTGTGACCTGCACGTCCCTTCCACGGGGCATTGATATTGTCTTTTTATTCCACTGCGACCTCCACCACTCTTCCAAGGGGCATTGATATTGTCTTTTTAATCCACTGCGACCTCCACCACTCTTTCAAGGGGCATTGATATTGTCTTTTTAATCCACTGTGACCTCCACGTCTCTTCCAAGGGGCATTATAAACGTCAATTTAAACCACTCTGAACTCCACAGCTCTTCCAAGGAGCACTGGTATTGTCTTTTTATTCCACTCTAACCTCCACCAATCTTCCAAGGGGCATTGACATTGTATATTTATTCCACTGCGACCTCCACCACTCTTCCAAGGGGCATTAAGACAATCTTGTTAAGCTACAGTGACCTCCACAACTCTTCCATGGGGCATTGATATTGTCTTTTTATTCCACTGTAACCTCCACCACTCTTCCAAGGGGCATTGATTTTGTCTTTTTATTCCACTGTGACCTCTCCCACTCTTCCAATGGGCATTGATACTGTCTTTTTAATCCACTGCAACCTCCACCACTCTTCCAAGGGGCATTAAAGCCGTCTTGTTAAGCTACTGTCACGTCCATGTCTATTCCACGTGGCATTGATATTGTCTTTTTATTCCACTGTAACCTACACCACTCTTTCAAGTGGCATTGACATTGCCTTTTTATTCCACTGCGACTTCCACCTCTCTTCTAAGGGGCATTGATATTGTCTTTTAAATCCACAACTATCTCCACCACTCTTCCAAGGGGCATTAAAACAGTCTCGTTAAGCTACTGTGACCTCCTCGTCTCTTCCAAGGGGCATTAAAACCGTTTGGTTAAACACTCTGAGCTCCACAGCTCTTACAAGAGGCATTGATATTGTCTTTTTATTCGACTGTAACATCCACCTCTCTTCCAAGCGGCATTGATATTGTCTTTTTATTCCCTGCGACCTCCGACACTCTTCCAAGGGGCATTGATATTGTCTTTTTAATCAACTGCGACCTCCACCTCTCTTCCAAGGGGCATTAAAACCGTCTTGTGAAGCTACTGTGACCTACACGTCCCTTCCTTGGGGCATTGATATTGTCTTTTTATTCCACTGCGACCTCCACCACTCTTCCAAGGGGCATTGATATTGTCTTTTTAATCCACTGCGACCTCCACCACTCTTCCAAGGCTCATTAAAACAGTCTTGTTAAGCTACTGTGACCTCCAAGTCTCTTCCAAGGGGCATTGATATTTTCTTTTTATTCCACTGTAACCTCCACCACTCTTCCAAGGGGCATTGATTTTGTCTTTTTATTCCACTGCGACCTCCACCACTCTTCCAATGGGCATTGTTATTGTCTTTTTAATCCCCGACAGATAGGGGGCGATATGAGGAGGTGGTGCGTGAGTGGGAGACGCTGAATGTCCTATCTGTTAAGTATGAAGAGATCCAAGATAGAGCCAAGTCCGTGATGCCAAGAGATGAGAGAATCTGGAGTAAGAGGGAATGGTCCACTGTGTCAAAAGCAGATGACAGGTCCAGAAGGAGGAGGATGGAGTAGTGTCGCTTGGATTTGGCATTTATTAGGTCGTTGGTGACTTTGGTCAGGGCAGTTTCAGTCGAGTGATGCGGTCGGAAGCCAGATTGCAGGCGGTCGAAGAGGGAGCAGGAGGAGAGGTGGGAGGACAGTTCAAGGTGGACATGTTGTTCTAGTAGTTTTGAGGCAAAGGGGAGGAGTGATATGGGACGGTAGCTAGTCAGAGAGGAAGGGTCAAGGGAGGGCTTTTTGAGGATGGGTGTGATTGCGGCATGTTTGAAACATGAGGGGAAGACACTGGTTGTTAGTGACAGATTGAAGAGGTGGGTAAGGGTTGGGATGAAGACTGTGGTGAGGTTAGTGATGAGGTGGGATGGGATTGGGTCAAGTGCGCAGGTGGTGAGGTGTGATTTGGAGAGTAAAGAGGAGACTTGACCTTTTGTAATGGTGGAGAAGTGGGGTTTGGAGGATGAGGGTTGAATAGATATGAGGAGGGGTTGTGTGGACTTTAGGCAAAAGTTTTTTCTGATGGTGTCAATCTTCTGTTTGAAGAATGAGGTAAAGTCGTCGGCTGAGATGAGAGAAGAGGGAGGAGGTGCTGGGGGACGAAGGAGAGAGTTGAAAGTGTTAAATAGCTGTTTAGGGTTGTGAGATAGGGAGGATATGAGAGATGAGAAGTTGGTTTGTTTTGCTGTAGTGAGTGCGGACTTGAAATTAGTGAGGGATTGCTTGAATGCGATGAAGTGCTCGATGGAGTGAGACCTTTTCCATCTCCGCTCCACAACCCTGGAGGCCCGGCGCAGTTCTTTAGTAAGTTTAGTGTGCCAGGGTTGCCTGTTGAATGTGCGAGATGTGGTGTGTGTGAGAGGGGCGATTGAGTCTAGAGCTGCAGCTATTGTGGTGTTATATGAAGCAGCAGTAACGTCTGCATCGTGTAAGGAATTTATGTCTGTAATAGGGAGGAGGGATTCAGAGAGTGATTGTAAGTCAAGGTATTTGAGATTTCTGTGAGGGTACGCAAGTTTGTGGAGTGGGGATTGTTGCCCCGGGGAGGAGAGAGAAGAGAATGTAAGTAGGCTGTGATCAGAGAGAGGGAGAGGTGAGTTAGAGAGGTTAGATAGGGAACAGAGGCGGGTGAAGATGAGGTCCAGTGTGTGGCCATCTTTGTGGGTGGGTGTGGAAGACCATTTAGTGAGTCCGAAGGAGGAAGTGAGAGATAGAAACTTAGAGACAGACGAGTGGGAAGTGTTAATGGGGATGTTGAAGTCACCCATTATGATAGTGGGGATGTCAGTGGAGAGGAAGTGAAGCAGCCAGGTGGTGAAGTGGTCTAAGAAGGTGGTGGCTTGCCCTGGGGGTCGGTAAACGACGGCGAGTTGGAGGTTGGAGGGGGAATAGATGCGCACACAGTGCACCTCAAAAGATGGGAGTGTAACGGAGGGTGGCAGTAGGATTTGGGTGAAAGCACAGTGTTCTGATTGGAGAAAACCTACGCCTCCGCCATGTTTGCCGTTGGGGGGGCGGTGTGGGAAAGGTGGAATCCGCCATATGAAAGTGCAGCTGGGGAGGCTGTGTCAGAGGGGGTGAGCCAGGTTTCAATGATGGCGAGGTAGGAAAGTTTGTTTGTAATGAAAAGATCGTGGATGAAGGAAAGTTTGTTGCAGACAGAGCAAGCGTTAACATAGTTAAAAGAGAGTAAGTGGTCAAAGTGTTGGTTACCTGACTCCTGCCCTGACTTACTGCCTCTGAAATAATTGCCACTTATCTCAGAAGCCACTTTGCACAAGAAGACGCGTGCACACCCCAGCACAAGTGCACCCCTTACAGAGCTTCTAAATATATAGGGCACATTAAACTATCAGGTGAAGGGCATTGTGGGAGCTGCATATGGCTAAATTAGCAGTGGGTCGTCTCACCAGGAGATGGCTGGGTGATCAAACACAGAGCTAGGACTCTAGTCTCTGCAGTTTAGCACCTCTAAAAATCAGATAAGATCTATAGTGGGGAAGGGACAGACATATGTGGGTATTGAATGGATTGGGACAGATAAAGCAGAAAAGTTATGCAGAGAATGTACCAATGAGGTGAATCAGCAAAGCAGAGCATTAGATTGCAGCAGACACAGCAAGCAGAGAAGTTATGCAGAGCATGTACCAGTGAGGTGAATCAGCAAAGCAGAGCATTAGATTACAGCAGACACAGCAAGCAGAGAAGTTATGCAGAGCATGTTCCAGTGAGGTGAATCAGCAAAGCAGTGCATTAGATTACAGCAGACACAGCAAGCAGAGAAGTTATGCAGAGCATGTACCAGTGAGGTGAATCAGCCAAGCAGAGCATTAGATTACAGCAGACAAGGCAAGCAGATAAGTTATGCAGAGCATGTACCAGTGAGGTTATTCCACTGCGACCTCTACCACTCTTCCAAAGGTATTGATATTGTCTTTTATTCCACTGTAACCTCCACCACAGTTCTAAGAGGCATTAAAACCGTCTTGTTAAGCTACTGTGACCTCCACGTCTCTTCCACAGGGCATTGTTATTGTCTTTTTATTCCACTGTGACCTCCACCACTCTGCCAAGGGGCATTAAAACCGTCTTGTTAAGCTACTGTGATGTCCACGTCTCTTCCACGGGGCATTGATATTGTCTTTTTATTCCACTGTAACCTCCATCACTCTTGCAAGAGGCATTGATATTGTCTTTTTGTTCCACTGTAACCTCCACCACTCTTCCAAGGGGCATTGATATTGTCTTTTTATTCCACTGCGACCTCCATCACTCTTCCAAGGTTCATTGATATTGTCTTTTTAATTCACTGCGACCTCCACCACTCTTCCAAGGGGCATTAAAACCGTCTTGCTAAGCTACTGTGACCTCCACGTCTCTTCCCAGGGGGCTCTAAAACCGTTTGGTTAAACCGCTCTGAGCTCCACAGTTCTTCCAAGGGGCATTGACAATGTCTTTTTATTCCATTGTAACCTTCTACACTCTTCCAAGTGCATTGATATTGTCTTTTTATTCCTCTGCGACGTTCACGACTCTACCAAGGGGCATTAAAACCGTGTTGTTAAGCCACTGTGACCTCCAAGTTTCTTACACAGGGCATTGATATTGTCTTTTTATTCCACTGTAACCTCCGCAACTCTTCCAAGGGGCATTGATATTGTCTTTTAAATACACTGCGACCTCCAACACTCTTTCAAGAAGCATTGAAACCGTCTTGTTAAGCTACTGTGACCTCCACGTCTATTCCATGGTGCATTAAAACTTTCTGGTTAAACCACTGTGAACACCACAACTCTTCCAAGGGGCATTGATATTGTCTTTTTATTCAACTCTAACCTCCACAACTCTTCCAAGGGGCATAGATATTGTCTTTTTATTTTACTGCGACCTCCACCGCTCTTCCAAGTGGCATTACTATTGTCTTTTTATTCCACTGTGATCTCCACGTCTCTTCCAAGGGGTATTGACATTGTTTTTTTATTTAATTGGAAACTCCACCACTCTTACAAGGGGCATTGATATTGTCTTTTTATTCCACTGTAACCTCCACCATTCTTCCAAGGGACATTGATATTGTCTTTTAATTCCACTGTAACCTCCACCACTCTTCCAAGGGGCATTGATATTGTCTTTTTATTCCACTGCGACCTCTACCACTCCTCCAAGGGGCTTTAAAACAGTCTTGATAAGCTTCTGTGACCTCCACGTCTCTTCCAAGGGGCATTAAAACCGCATGGTTAAACCACTCTGAACTCCACAGCTCTTCCAAGAGGCATTGATATTGTCTTTTTATTCAACTGTAACCTCCACCGCTCTTCCAAGGGGCATTAAAACCGTCTTGTTAAGTTGCTGTGACCTCCACGTCCCTTCCACGGGGCATTGATATTGTCTTTTTATTCCACTGCGACCTCCACCACTCTTCCAAGGGGCATTGATATTGTCTTTTTAATCCACTGCAACCTCCACCACTCTTCCAAGGGACATTGATATTGTCTTTTTATTCCACTGCGACCTTCACCCCTCTTCCAAGGAAGATTGATATTGTCTTTTTTTTCCACTGTAACCTCCATAAACTCTTCTAAGGGGCATTGATATTTTCTTTTTATTCCACTGCGACGTCCACCACTCTTCCAAGGGGCAACGATAATGTCTTTTTAATCTACTGCGACCTCCACCACTCATCCAAGGGGCATTAAAACCGTGTGGTTAAGCTACTGTGACCTCCACGTCTCTTCCAAGGGGTATTAAAACAGTGAATTTAAACCATTGTGAACTCCACAGCTCTTCCAAGGGGCATTGATATTGTTTTTTTTTCCACTGCTAACTCCACCACTCTTCCAAGGGGCATTAAGACAGTCTTGATAAGCTACTGTGACCTCCACGTCTCTTCCAAGGGGCATTAAACCGTCTGGTTAAACCACTCTGTACTGCACAGCTCTTCCAAGGTGCATTGATATTGTCTCTGTTTTCCCCTGCGACCTCCACCACTCTTCCAAGGGGCTTTGATATTGTCTTTTTTATCCACTGCGACCTCCACCACTCTTCCAATGGGCATTAAAACCGTCTTGTTATACTACTGTGACCTCCACGTCCCTTGCACACGGCATTGATGTTGTCTTTTTATTCCATTGTGACCTCCACCACTTTTCCAAAGGGCATTAAAACCATCTTGTTAAGCTACTGTGACCTCCAAGTCTCTACCAAGGTGCATTAAAACCGTCTGGTTAAACCGCTCTGAGCTCCACAGCTTTTCCAAGGGGCATTGACAATGTCTTTTTATTCCATTGTAACCTTCTGCACTCTTCCAAGTGCATTGATATTGTCTTTTTATTCCTCTGTGACATCCTCGACTCTTCCAAGGGGCATTAAAACCATCTTGTTAAGCTACTGTGACCTCCAAGTTTCTTACACAGGGCATTGATATTGTCTTTTTATTCCACTGTAACCTCCACAACTCTTCCAAGGGGGATTGATATTGTCTTTTTATTCCACTCTAACCTCCACCAATCTTCCAAGAGGCATGGATATTGTCTTTTTATTCCATTGCGACCTCGACCAGTCTTCTAAGGGGCATTGATATTGTCTTTTAAATCCACAACGATCTCCACCACTCTTCCAAGGGGTATTAAAACAGTGTTGTTAAGCTACTGTGACCTCCACGTCTATTCCAAGGGGTATTAAAACCGCATGGTTAAACCACTCTGAACTCCACAGCTCTTCCAAGATGTATTGATATTGTCTTTTTATTCAACTGTGACCTCCACGTCTCTTCCAAGGGGCAATGATATTGTCTTTTTATTTAATTGGAACCTCCACCACTCTTCCAAGGGGCATTGATATTGCCTTTTTATTCCACTGTAACCTCCACCATTCTTCCAAGGGACATTAATATTGTCTTTTTATTCCACTCTAACCTCCACCACTCTTCCAAGGGGTATTGACATTGTCTTTTTATTCCACTGCGACCTCCACCACTCCTCCACGCGGCATTAAGACCATCTTGTTAAGCTACAGTGACCTCCACAACTCTTCCACGGGGCATTGATATTGTCTTTTTATTCCACTGCGACCTTCACCACTCTTCCAAATGGCATTGATATTGTCTTCTTAATCCACTGCGACCTCCACCACTCTACCAAGGTCATTGATATTGTCTTTTTATTCCACTGCGACCTCCACCACTCTTCCAAGGGGCATTGATATTGTCTTTTTAATCAACTGCGACCTCCACCTCTCTTCCAAGGTGCATTAAAACCTTCTTGCGAAGCTACTGTGACCTCCACGTCCCTTCCACGGGGCATTGATATTGTCTTTTTATTCCACTGCGACCTCCACCACTCTTCCAAGGGGCATTGATATTGTCTTTTTAATCCACTGCGACCTACACCACTCCTCCAAGGGGTATTGATATTGTCTTTTTAATCCACTGTGACCTCCTCGTCTCTTCCAAGGGGCATTAAAACCCTCAATTTAAACCACTCTGAACTCCACAGCTCTTCCAAGGAGCACTGGTATTGTCTATTTATTCCACTCTAACCTCCACCACTCTTCCAAAGGGTATTGACATAGTCTTTTTATTCCACTGCGACCTCCACCACTCTTCCAAGCGGCATTAAGACCATCTTGTTAAGCTACAGTGACCTCCACAACTCTTCCACGGGGCATTGATATTTTCTTTTATTCCTCTGCAACCTCCACCACTCTTCCAAGCGGCATTGATATTGTCTTTTTAATCCACTGCGACCTCCACCACTCTTAGAAAGGGCATTGATAATGTCTTTTTAATCCACTGCGACCTCCCCCACTCTTCCAATGGCATTAAAACAGTCTTGTTAAGCTACTGTGACCGCCACGTCTCTTCCAAGGGGCTTTAAAACCGTGTGGTAAAACCACTCTGAATTCCACATCTCTTCCAAGGGGCATTGATCTTGTTTTTTTTTTCCACTGCAACCTCCAAAACTCTTTCACTCTTCCAAGGGTCATTGATTTTGTCTTTTCATTCTACTGCGACCTTAACCCCTCTTCCAATGGGCATTGATATTGTCTTTTTAATCCACTGCGACCTTCACCACTCTTCCAAGGGGCAATAAAACCGTCTTGTTAAGCTACTGTCACGTCAATGTCTATTCCACGGGGCATTGATATTGTCTTCTTATTCCACTGTAACCTCCACCACTCTTCCAAGGGGCATTGATATTGTGTTTTTAATCCACTGCGACCTCCATCACTCTTCCAAGAAGCATTGAATCCATCTTGTTAAGCTCCTGTGACTTCCATGTCTATTCCACTTTGCATTAAAACTTTCTGGTTAAACCACTGTGAACTCCACAGCTCTTCCAAGAGGCATTGATATTGTCTTTTTATTCCACTCTAACCTCCACCACTCTTCCAAGGGGCATTGATATTGTCTTTTTACTTTACTGCGACCTCCACCACTCTTCCAAGGGGCATTAATATTGTCTTTTTATTCCACTGTGACTTCCACGTCTCTTCCAAGGGGCAATGATATTGTCTTTTTATTTAATTGGAATCTCCACCACTCTTCCAAGGGGCATTGATATTGCCTTTTTATTCCACTGTAACCTCCACCATTCTTCCAAGGGACATTAATATTGTCTTTTTATTCCACTGTAACCTCCACCACTCTTCCAAGGGGCATTGATATTGTCTTTTTATTCCACTGTAACCTCCACCACTCTTCCAAGGGGCTTTAAAACAGTCTTGATAAGCCTCTGTGACCTCCATGTCTCTTCCAAGGGGCATTACAACCGCATGGTTAAACCACTCTGAACTCCACAGCTCTTCCAAGAGGCATTGATATTGTCTTTTTATTCAACTGTAACCTCCACCACTCTTCCAAGGGGCATTGATATTGTCTTTTTTTTCCACTGCAAGCTCCACCACTCTTCCAAGAGGCATTAGAACCGTCTTGTTAAGCTACTGTGATCTCCACGTCCCTTCCACGGGCATTGATATTGTCTTTTTATTCCACTGCGACCTCCACTACTCTTCCAAGGGGCAGTGATATTGTCTTTTTAATCCACTGCGACCTCCACCACTCTTCCAAGGGACATTGATATTGTCTTTTTTTTCCACTGCGACCTTCACCCCTCTTCCAAGGAACATTGATATTGTCTTTTTTTACCACTGTAACCTCCACCACTCTTCTAAGGGACGTTGATATTTTCTTTTTATTCCACTGCGACCTCCACCACTCTTCCAAGGGGAATCGATAATGTCTTTTTAATGCACTGCAAACTCCACCACTTTTCCAAGGGGCATTAAAACCATCTTTTTAAGCTATTGTGACCTCCACGTCTCTTCCAAGGGGCATTAAAACCGTCAATTTAAACCACTCTGAACTCCACAGCTCTTGCAAGAGGCATTGACATTGTCTTTTTATTCCACTCTAACCTCCACCACTCTTCCAAGGGGCATTGATTTTGTCTTTTTAATCCACTGCGACCTCCATCTCTGTTCCAAGAAGCATTAAAACCGTCTTGTTTAGCTACTGTGACCTCCACGTCTATTCCACGGAGCCTTAAAACCTTCTGGTTAAACCACTGTGAACTCCACAGCTCATCCAAGGGCCATTGATATTGTCTTTTTATTCCACTGTAACCTGCACCACTCTTCCAAGGGGCATTGATATTGTCTTTTTAATTTACTGCGACCTCCACCAATCTTCCAAGGGGCATTAATATTGTCTTTTTATTCCACTGCGACCTCCACCACTCTTCCAAGGGTCATTGATATTGTCTTTTTAATTTACTGCGACCTCCACCAATCTTCCAAGGGGCATTAATATTGTCTTTTTATTCCACTGCGACCTCCACCACTCTTCCAAGGGTCATTGATATTGTCTTTTTATTCCACTGTAACCTCCACTACTCTTCCAAGGGGCATTGATATTGTCTTTTTATTCCACTGTAACCTCCACTACTCTTCCAAGGGGCATTGATATTGTCTTTTTATTCCACTGCGACCTCCACCTCTCTTCCAAGGGGCATTAAAACCATATTGTTAAGCTACTGTGACCTCCACGTCTCTTCCACTAGGCATTGATATTGTCTTTTTATTCCACTGCGACCTCCACATCTCTTCCAAGTGGAATTGATATTGTCTTTATATTCCACTGCGACCTCCACCACTCTTCCAAGGGGCATTAAAACAGTTTTGATAAACTACTGTGGCCTCCACGTCTCTTCCAAGGGGCATTAAAACCTTCTGGTTAAACCACTCTGAACTCCGCAGCTCTTCCAAGAGGCATTGATATTGTCTTTTTATTCGACTGTAACCTCCACCACTCTTCCAAGGGGCATTAAACCATCTGGTTAAACCACTCTGTACTCCACAGCTCTTCCAAGAGGCGTTGATATTGTCTTTTTATTCGACTGTAACCTCCAAAACTCTTCCAAGGGGCATTGAAATTGTCTCTGTTTTCCACTGCGACCTCCACCACTCTTCCAAGGGGCATTGATATTGTCTTTTTTATCCACTGTGACCTCCACCACTCTTCCGATGGGCATTAAAACCGTCTTGTTATGCTACTGTGACCTCCACGTCCCTTCCACGGGGCATTGATATTGTCTTTTTATTCCATTGCGACCTCCACCACTCTTCCAAGGGACATTAAAACCGTCTTGTTAAGCCACTGTGACCTCCAAGTCTCTTTCAAGGGGCATTAAAACTGTCTGGTTAAACCGCTCTGAGCACCACAGCTCTTCCAAGGGGCATTGACAATGTCTTTTTATTCCATTGTAACCTTCTGCACTTTTCCAAGTGCAAAGACATTGCCTTTTTATTCCTCTGCGACGTCCACGACTCTTCCAAGGGGCATTAAAACCGTCTTGTTAAGCTACTGTGACCTCCAAGTTTCTTACACAGGGCATTGATATTGTCTTTTTATTCCACTGTAACCTCCACCACTCTTCCAAGGGGGATTGATATTGTCTTTTTATTCCACTCTAACCTCCACCAATCTTCCAAGAGGCATGGATATTGTCTTTTTATTCCACTGCGACTTCCACCAGTCTTCTAAGGGGCATTGATATTGTTTTTAAATCCACAACGATCTCCACCACTCTTCCAAGGGGTATTAAAACAGTTTTGTTAAGCTACTGTGACCTCCACGTCTATTTCACGGTGCATTAAAACTTTCTGGTTAAACCACTGTGAACTCCACAGCTCTTCCAAGGTGCATTGATATTGTCTTTTTATTCTACTCTAACCTCCACCACTCTTCCAGGGGCATTGATATTGCCTTTTTATTTTACTGCGACCTCCACCACTCTTCCAAGGGGCATTAATAATGTTTTTTTATTCCACTGTGACCTCCATGTCTCTTCCAAGGGGTATTGATATTGTCTTTTTATTTATTTGGAACCTCCACCACTCTTCCAAAGGGCATTGATATTGTCTTTTTATTTCACTTTAACCTCCACCATTCTTCCAAGGGATATTGATATTGTCTCTTTATTCCACTGTATCCTCCACCATTCTTCCACGGGGCATTGATATTGTCTTTTTATTCCACTGTAACCTCCACCACTCTTCCAAGGGGCATTGATATTGTCTTTTTAATCCACTGGGACCTCTACCACTCCTCCAAGTGGCTTTAAAACAGTCTTGATAAGCTTCTGTGACCTCCACGTCTCTTCCAAGGGGCATTAAAACCGCATGGTTAAACCACTCTGAACTCCACTACTCTTCCAAGGGGCATTGATATTGTCTTTTTTTTCCACTGCGACCTCCACCACTCTACCAAGGGGCATTAAAACCGTCTTGTTAAGCTACTGTAACCTCCACCTCCCTTCCACGGGTCATTGATATTGTCTTTTTATTCCACTGCGACCTCCACCACTCTTCCAAGGGGCATTGATTTTGTCTTTTTAATCCACTGCGACCTCCACCACTCTTCTAAGGGACATTGATATTGTCTTTTTTTTCCACTGTAACCTCCACCACTCTTCTAAGGGGCATTGATATTTTCTTTTTATTCCACTGCGACCTCCACCACTCTTTCAAGGGGCATTGATAATGTCATTTTAATCCACTGCGACCTCCACCACTCTTCCAAGGGGCATTAAAACCGTCTTGTTAAGCTACTGTGACCTCCTCGTCTCTTCCAAGTGGCATTAAACTGTCAATTTAAACCACTCTGAACTCCACAGCTCTTGCAAGAGGCATTGATATTGTCTTTTTATTCCACTGTAACCTCCATCACTCTTCCAAGGGGCATTGATTTTGTCTTTTTAATCCACTGCGACCTCCACCACTCTTCCAAGGGGCATTGATATTGTCTTTTTAATCAACTGCGACCTCCACCTCTCTTCCAAGGGGCATTAAAACCGTCTTGTGAAGCTACTGTGACCTTCACATCCCTTCCACTGGGCATTGATATTGTCTTTTTATAACACTGCGACCTCCACCACTCTTCCAAGGGGCATTGATATTGTCTTTTTAATCCACTGCGACCTCCACCACTCTTCCAAGGGGCATTAATATTGGCTTTTTTTTCCACTGCGACCTCCACCCCTCTTCCAAGGGGCATTAAAACCGTCTTGTTAAGCTACTGTAACCTCCACCTCCCTTCCACGGGTCATTGATATTGTCTTTTTATTCCACTGCGACCTCCACCACTCTTCCAAGGGGCATTGATATTGTCTTTTTAGTCCACTGCGACCTCCACCACTCTTCTAAGGGACATTGATATTGTCTTTTTTTTCCACTGTAACCTCCACCACTCTTCTAAGGGGCATTGATATTTTCTTTTTATTCCACTGCGACCTCCACCACTCTTCCAAGGGGCATTGATAATGTCATTTTAATCCACTGCGACCTCCACCACTCTTCCAAGGGGCATTAAAACCGTCTTGTTAAGCTACTGTGACCTCCACGTCTCTTCCAAGTGGCATTAAAGCGTCAATTTAAACGACTCTGAACTCCACAGCTCTTGCAAGAGGCTTTGATATTGTCTTTTTATTCCACTGTAACCTCCACCACTCTTCCAAGGGGCATTGATTTTGTCTTTTTAATCCACTGCGACCTCCACCACTCTTCCAAGGGGCATTGATATTGTATTTTTAATCAACTGCGACCTCCACCTCTCTTCCAAGGGGCATTAAAACCGTCTTGTGAAGCTACTGTGACCTTCACATCCCTTCCACTGGGCATTGATATTGTCTTTTTATAACACTGCGACCTCCACCACTCTTCCAAGGTGCACTGATATTGTCTTTTTAATCCACTGCGACCTCCACCACTCTACCAAGGGGCATTGATATTGTCTTTTTAATCCACTGTGACCTCCACGTCTCTTCCAAAGGGCATTAAAATCGTCAATTTAAACCACTCTGAACTCCACAGCTCTTGCAAGATGCATTGATATTGTCTTTTTATTCCACTGTAACCTCCACCACTCTTCCAAGGGGCATTGATTTTGTCTTTTTAATCCACTGCGATCTCCACCACTCCTCCAAGGGGCATTGATATTGTCTTTTTAATCAACTGCGACCTCCACCTCTCTTCCAAGGGTCATTAAAACCGTCTTGTGAAGCTACTGTGACCTTCACATCCCTTCCACGGGGCATTGATTTTGACTTCTTATTCCATTGCGGCATCTACCACTCTTCCAATGGGCATTGATATTGTCTTTTTAATCCTCTGCAACCTCCACCACTCTTCCAAGGGGCATTAAAACAGTCTTGTTAAGCTACTGTGACCTCCACGTCTCTTCCAAGGGGCATTAAAACCGTCTGGTTAAACCACTCTGAACTCCACAGCTCTTCCAAGGGGCATTGATATTGTCTTTTTATTCCACTGTAACCTCCACCACTCTTCCAAGGGGCATTGATTTTGTCTTTTTTTTCCACTGCGAACTTCAACACTCTTCCAATGGGCATTGATATTGTCTTTTTAATCCCCTGCAACCTCCACCACTCTTCCAAGGGGCATTAAAACCGCCTTGTTAAGCTATTGTGACCTCCTCGTCAATTTCACGGGGCATTGATATTGTCTTTTTATTCCACTGCGACCTCCACCACTCTTCCAAGGGGCATTGATATTGTCTTTTTAATCCACTGCGAACTCCATCACTCTTCCAAGGGGCATTAAAACCGTCTTGTTATTCTACTGTGACGTCGACTTCTCCTCCAAGGGGCATTAAAACTATCTGGTTAAACAACTCTGAACTCCACAGCTCTTCCAAGGGGCATTTGTATCGTCATTTTATTCCACTCTTACCTCCACCACTCTTACAAGGGGCATTGACATTGTCTTTTTATTCCACTGCGACCTCCACCACTCTTCCAAGGGGCATTGATATTGTGTTTTTATTCCACTGCGACCTCCACCACACTTCTAAGGGGCATTGATATTGTCTTTTTAATCCACTGCGACCTCCACCGCTCTTCCAAGGGGCATTAAAACAGTTTTGATAAGCTACTGCGACCTCCACATCTCTTCCAAGGGGCATTAAAACCGTCTGGTTAAACCACTCTGAACTCTACTGCTCTTCCAAGAGGCATTGATATTTTCTTTTTATTCGATTGTAACCTCCACCACTCTTCTAAGGGGCATTAAAACGTTCTTGTTAAGCTACTGTGACCTCCACGTCTCTTCCAAGGGGCATTGATATTGTCTTTTTATTCCACTGTAACCTCCACAACTCTTCCAAGGGGCATTGATATTGTCTTTTTATTCCACTGTAACCTCCACCACTTTTCCAAGGGTCATTGATATTGTCTTTTTATTCCACTGTAACCTCCACCACTCTTCCAAGGGGCATTGATATTGTCTTTTTATTCCACTGCGACCTCCACCTCTCTTCCAAGGGGCATTAAAACCATCTTGTTAAGCTACTGTGACCTCCACGTCTCTTCCACTAGGCATTGATATTGTCTTTTTATTCTACTGCGACCTCCACATCCCTTCCAAGTGGAATTGATATTGTCTTTTTATTCCACTGCGACCTCCACCACTCTTCCAAGGGGCATTCAAACAGTTTCGATAAGCTACTGTGACCTCCTCGTCTCTTCCAAGGGGCATTTAAACCGTCTGGTTAAACCACTCTGATCTCCACAGCTCTTCCAAGAGGCAATGATATTGTCTTTTTATTCGACTGTAACCTCCACTACTCTTCCAAGGGGCATTAAACCATCTGGTTAACCCACTCTGTACTCCATAGCTCTTCCAAGAGGCGTTGATATTGTCTTTTTATTCGACTGTAACCTCAACCACTCTTCCAAGGGGCATTGAAATTGTCTCTGTTTTCCACTGCGACCCCCACCACTCTTCCAAGGGGCTTTGATATTGTCTTTTTTATCCACTGTGACGTCCACGACTCTTCCGATGGGCATTAAAACCGTCTTGTTATGCTACTGTGACCTCCACGTCCCTTCCACGGGGCATTGATATTGTCTTTTTATTCCACTGTGACCTCCACCACTCTTCCAAGGGGCATTAAAACATCTGGTTAAACCACTCTGTACTCCACAGCTGTTCCAAGAGGCGTTGATATTGTCTTTTTATTCGACTGTAGCCTCCACCACTCTTCCAAGGGGCATTGAAATTGTCTCTGTTTTCCACTGCGACCTCCACCACTCTTCCAAGGGGCTTTGATATTGTCTTTTTTATCCACTGTGACCTCCACCACTCTTCCGATGGGCATTAAAACCGTCTTGTTATGCTACTGTGACCTCCACGTCCCTTCCTCGGGGCATTGATATTGTCTTTTCATTCGACTGCGACTTCCACCACTCTTCCAAGGGGCATTAAACCATCTTGTTAAGCTACTGTGACCTCCAAGTCTCTTTCAGGGGGCATTAAAACTGTCTGGTTAAACCGCTCTGAGCTCCACAGCTCTTCCAAGGGGCATTGACAATGTCTTTTTATTCCATTGTAACCTTCTGCACTCTTCCAAGTGCATAGATATTGCCTTTTTATTCCTCTGCGACGTCCACGACTCTTCCAAGGGGCATTCAAACAGTCTTGTTAAGCTACTGTGACCTCCAAGTTTCTTACACAGGGCATTGATATTGTCTTTTTATTCCACTGTAACCTCCACCACTCTTGCAAGGGGGAGTGATATTGTCTATTTATTCCACTCTAACCTCCACCAATCTTCCAAGGGGCATGGATATTGTCTTTTTATTCCACTGCGACCTCCACCAGTCTTCTAAGGGGCATTGATATTGTCTTTTAAATCCACAACGATCTCCACCACTCTTCCAAGGTGTATTAAAACAGTTTTGTTAAGCTACTGTGACCTCCACGTCTATTCCACGGTGCATTAAAACTTTCTGGTTAAACCACTGTGAACTCCACAGCTCTTCCAAGGGGCATTGATATTGTCTTTTTATTCCATTCTAACATCCACCACTCTTCCAAAGGACATTGATATTGTCTTTTTATTTTACTGCGACTTCCACCACTCTTCCAAGGGGCATTAATATTGTTTTTTTATTCCACTGTGACCTCCACGTCTCTTCCAAGGGGTATTGATATTGTCTTTTTATTTAATTGGAACCTCCACCACTCTTCCAAGGGGCATTGATATTGTCTTTTTATTCCACTTTAACCTCCACCATTCTTCCAAGCTACATTGATATTGTCTCTTTTTTCCAATGTAACCTCCACCACTCTTCCAAGGGGCATTGATATTGTCTTTTTATTCCACTGTAACCTCCATCACTCTTCCAAGGTGCATTGATATTGTCTTTTTAATCCACTGGGACCTCTACCACTCCTCCAAGGGGCTTTAAAACAGTCTTGATAAGCTTCTGTGACCTCCACGTCTCTTCCAACGGGCATTAAAACCGCATGGTTAAACCACTCTGAACTCCACAGCTCTTCCAAGAGGCATTGATATTGTCTTTTTTTTCAACTGTAACCTCCACTACTCTTCCAAGGGGCATTGATAATGTCTTTCTTTCCACTGCGACCTCCACCACTCTTCCAAGGGGATTTGATAGTCTTTTTATTCCACTGCGACCTCCACCACTCTTCCAAGGGGCATTAAAACCGTCCTGTTAAGCTACTGTGACCTCCACGTTCCTTCCACGGGGCATTGATATTGTCTTTTTAATCCACTGCGACTTCTACCACTCTTCCAAGGGGCATTGATATTGTCTTTTTAATCCACTGCGACCTACACCACTCTTCTAAGGGACATTGATATTGTCTTTTTTTTCCACTGTAACCTCCACCATTCTTCTAAGGGGCATTGATATTTTCTTTTTATTCCACTGCGACCTCCACCACTCTTTCAAGGGGCATTGATAATGTCTTTTTAATCCACTGCGACCTCCACCAATCTTCCAAGGGGCATTAAAACCGTCTTGTTAAGCTACTGTGACCTCCACGTCTCTTCCAAGTGGCATTAAAACCGTTAATTTAAACCACTCTGAACTCCACAGCTCTTGCAAGAGGCATTGATATTTTCTTTTTATTCCACTGTAACCTCCACCACTCTTCCAAGGGGCATTGATTTTGTCTTTTTAATCCACTGCGACCTCCACCACTCTTCCAAGGGGCATTGATATTGCCTTTTTAATCAACTGCGACCTCCACCTCTCTTCCAAGGGGCATTTAAACCATCTTGTGAAGCTACTGTGAACTTCACATCCTTTCCACGGTGCATTGATATTGTCTTTTTATAACACTGCGACCTCCACCACTCTTCCAAGGGGCATTGATATTGTCTTTTTAATCCACTGCGACCTCCAACACTCTTCCAAGGGTCATTGATATTGTCTTTTTAATCCACTGTGACCTCCACGTCTCTTCCAAGGGGCATTAAAACCGTCAATTGAAACCACTCTGAACTCCACAGCTCTTCCAAGGAGCACTGGTATTGTCTTTTTATTCCACTCTAACTTTCTCCACTCTTCCAAGGGGCATTGACATTGTCTATTCATTCCACTGCGTCCTCCACCACTCTTCCAAGGGGCATTACGACCATCTTGTTAAGCTACAGTGACCTCCACAACTCTTCCATGGGGCATTGATATTGTCTTTTTTTTCCACTGTAACCTCCACCACTCTTCCAAAGGGCATTGATTTTGTCTTCTTATTCCATTGCGACCTCTACCACTCTTCCAATGGGCATTGATATTGTCTTTTTAATCCACTGCAACCTCCACCACTCTTCCAAGGGGCATTAAAACAATCTTGTTAAGCTACTGTGACCTCCACGCCTCTTCCAAGGGGCATTAAAACCATCTGGTTAAACCACTCTGAACTCCACATCTCTTCCAAGGGGCATTGATATTGTCTTATAATTCCACTGCGAACTTCACCACTCTTCCAATGGGCATTGATATTGTCTTTTTAATCCCCTGCAACCTCCACCACTCTTCCAAGGGGCATTAAAACCGCCTTGTTAAGCTACTGTGACCTCCACGTGAATTCTACGGGGCATTGATATTGTCTTTTTATTCCACTGCGACCTCCACCACTCTTCCAAGGGGCATTGATATTTTCTTTTTAATCCACTGCGAACTCCACCACTCTTCCAACGGGCAATAAAACCGTCTTGTTATGCTACTGTGACGTAGACTTCTCCTCCAAGGGGCATTAAAACCATCTGGTTAAACAACTCTGAACTCCACCACTCTTCCAAGGGGCATTGACATTGTCTTTTTATTCCACTGCGACCTCCACCACTCTTCCAAGGGGCATTAAAACCATATTGTTAAGCTACAGTGACCTCCACATTTCTTCCCCGGGGCATTGATATTGTCGTTTTATTCCACTGTAACCTCCACCAATCTTCCAAGGGGCATTGATATTGTTTTTTTATTCCACTGCGACCTCCTCCACTCTTCCAAGGGGCATTAAAACCGTCTTGTTAAGTTACTGTGACCTCCACATCTCTTCCAAGGAGCGTTAAAACCGTCTGGTTATACCACTCTGAACTCCACAGCTCTTTCAAGGGGCACTATTATTGTCTTTTTATTCCACTGCGACCTCCACCACTCTTCCAAGGGGCATTGATAATGTCTTTTTATTCCACTGCGACCTCCACCACTCTTCCAAGGCTCATTGATATTGTCTTTTTAATCCACTGCGACCTCCACCACTCTTCCAAGGGGCATTAAAACCATCTTTTTAAGCTATTGTGACGTCCACATCTCTTCCATGGGGCATTGATATTGTCTTTTTATTCCACTCTAACCTCCATCACTCTTCCAAGGGGCATTGATATTGTCTTTTTATTCCACTGTAACCTCCATCACTCTTCCAAGGGGCATTGATATTGTCTTTTTATTCAACTGTAACCTCCACCACTCTTCTAAGGGGTATTGATATTGTCTATTTATTCCACTGTGGCCTCCACCACTCTTCCAAGGGGCATTCATATTGTCTTTTTAATCCACTGCGACCTCCAAAACTCTTCCAAGTGGAATTGATATTGTCCTTTTATTCCACTGCGACCTCCACCACTCTTCCAAGGGGCATTAAAACAGTTTTGATAAGCTACTGTGACCTCCTCGTCTCTTCCAAGGGGCATTAAAACCATCTGGTTAAACCACTCTGAACTCCACAGCTCTTCCAAGAGGCATTGATATTGTCTTTTTATTCAACTGTAACCTCCACCACCCTTCCAAGGGGCATTAAACCATCTGTTTAAACCACTCTGTACTACACAGCTCTCCAAGAGGCTTAGATATTGTCTTTTTATTCGACTGTAACCTCCACCACTCTTCCAAGGGGCATTGAAATTGTCTATGTTTTCCACTGCGACCTCCACCACTCTTCCAAGGGGCTTTGATATTGTCTTTTTTATCAACTGTGACCTCCACCACTCTTCCGATGGGCATTAAAACCGTCTTGTTATGCTACTGTGACCTCCACGTCCCTTCCACGGGGCATTGATATTGTCTTTTTATTCCATTGCGACCTCCACCACTCTTCCAAGGGGCATTAAAACCATCTTGTTAAGCTACTGTGACCTCCAAGTCTCTTTCAAGGGGCATTAAAACTGTCTGGTTAAACCGCTCTGAGCTCCACAGCTCTTCCAAGGGGCATTGACAATGTCTTTTTATTCCATTGTAACCTTCTGCACTCTTCCACGTGCATTGATATTGCCTTTTTATTCCTCTGCGACGTTCACGACTCTTCCAAGGGGCATTAAAACCGTCTTGTTAAGCTACTGTGACCTCCAAGTTTAGTACACAGGGCATTGATATTTTTAATCCACTGTAACCTCCACCACTCTTCCAAGGGGGATTGATATTGTCTTTTTATTCCACTGTAACTTCCACCAATCTTCCAAGGGGCATGGATATTGTCTTTTTATTCCACTGCGACCTCCACCACTCTTGTAAGATGCATTGATATTGTCTTTTAAATCCACAACGATCTCCACCACTCTTCCAAGGGGTATTAAAACATTTTTGTTAAGCTACTGTGACCTCCACGTCTATTCTATGGTACATTAAAACTTTCTGGTTAAACCACTGTGAACTCCCCAGCTCTTCCAAGGGGCATTGATATTGTCTTTTTATTCCACTCTAACCTCCACCACTCTTCCGAGGGGCATTAATAATGTTTTTTTATTCCACTGTGACCTCCACGTCTCTTCCAAGGGGTATTGATATTGTATTTTTATTTAATTGGAACCTCCACCACTCTTTCAAGGGGCATTAAAATTGTCTTTTTATTCCACTGTAACCTCCACCATTCTTCCAAGGGACATTGATATTGTCTCTTTATTCCACTGTAACCTCCACCACTCTTCCAAGGGGCATTGATATTGTCTTTTTATTCCACTGTAACCTCCACCACTCTTCCAAGGTCATTGATATTGTCTTTTTAATTAACTGGGACCTCTACCACTCCTCCAAGGGGCTTTAAAACAGTCTCGATAAGTTTCTGTGACCTCCACTTCTCTTCCAAGGGACATTAAAACCACATTGTTAAACCACTCTGAACTACACAGCTCTTCCAAGAGGCATTGATATTGTCTTTTTTTTCAATTGTAACCTTCAACACTCTTCCAAGGGGCATTGATATTGTCTTTTTTTTCCACTGCGACCTCCACCACTCTTCCAAGGGGATTTGATAGTCTTTTTAATCCACTGCGACCTCTACCACTCTTCCAAGGGGCATTAAAATGGTCTTGTTAAGCTACAGTGACCTCCACAACCCTTCCACGGGGCATTGATATTGTCTTTTTATTCCACTGTGACCTCTACCACTCTTCCAAGGGGCATTGATATTGTCTTTTTAATCCACTGCGACCTCCACCACTCTTCTAAGGGAAATTGATATAGTCCTTTTTTACCACTTTAACCTCCACCACTCTTCTAAGGGGCATTGATATTTTCTTTTTATTCCACTGTGACCTCCACCACTCTTCCAAGGGGCTTTGATAATGACTTTTTAATCCACTGCGACCTCCACCACTCTTCCAAGGGGCATTAACACCGTCTTGCTAAGCTACTGTGACCTCCACGTCTCTTCCAAGTGGCATTAAAACCGTCAATTTAAACCACTCTGAACTCCACAGCTCTTGCAAGATTCATTGATATTGTCTTTTTATTCCACTGTAACCTCCACCACTCTTCCAAGGGGCATTGATTTTGTCCTTTTAATCCACTGCGACCTCCATCTCTCTACAAAGAAGCATTAAAACAGTCTTGTTAAGCTACTGTGACCTCCTCGTCTCTTCCAAGGGCCATTAAAACCGTCTGGTTAAACACTCTGAACTCCACAGCTCTTACAAGAGCATTGATATTGTCTTTTTATTCGCCCATAACATCCACCACTATTCCAAGCGGCATTGATATTGTCTTTTTATTCCACTGCGACCTCCACCACTCTTCCAAGGGTCATTGATATTGTCTTTTTAGTCAACTGCGACCTCCACCTCTTTTCCAAGGGGTATTAAAACCGTCTTGTGAAACTACTGTGATCTTCACATCCCTTCCACGGGGCATTGATATTGTCTTTTTATAACACTGCGACCTCCACCACTCTTCCAAGGGGCATTGATATTGTCTTTTTAATCCACTGCGACCTCCACCACTCTTCCAAGGAGCATTGATATTGTCTTTTTAATCCACTGTGACCTCCACGTCTCTTCAAAGGGGCATTAAAACCGTCAATTGAAACCACTCTGAGCTCAACAGCTCTTCCAAGGAGCACTGGTATTGTCTTTTTATTCCACTCTAACTTCCACCACTCTTCCAAGGGGCATTCACATTGTCTATTTATTCCACTGCGACCTCCACAACTCTTCCAAGGGGCATTAAGACCATCTTGTTAAGCTACAGTGACCTCCACAACTCTTCCATGGGGCATTGATATTGTCTTTTTATTCCACTGTAACCTCCACCACTCTTCCAAGGGGCATTGATTTTGTCTTTTTTTTCCATTGCGACCTCTACCACTCTTCCAATGGGCATTGATATTGTCTTATTAATCCACTGCAACCTCCACCACTCTTCCAAGGGGCATTAAAACAGTCTTGTTAAGCTACTGTGACCTCCACGTCAATTCCACGGGGCATTGATATTGTCTTTTTATTCCACTGCGACCTCCACCACTCTTCCAAGGGGCATTGATATTGTCTTTTTAATCCACTGCGAACTCCACCACTCTTCCAAGGGGCATTAAAACCGTCTTGTTATGCTACTCTGACGTCGACTTCTCCTCCAAGGGGCATTAAAACCATCTGGTTAAACAACTCTGAACTCCACAGCTCTTCCAAGGGGCATTTGTATTGTCTTTTTATTCCACTCTAGCCTCCACCACTCTTCCAAGGGGCATTAACATTGTCTTTTTATTCCACTGCGACCTCCACCACTCTTCCAAGGGGCATTAAAACCATATTGTTAAGATACAGTGACCTCCACATTTCTTCCACGGGGCATTGATATTGTCTTTTTATTCCACTGTAACCTCCACCAATCTTCCAAGGGGCCTTGATATTGTTTTTTTATTCCACTGCGACCTCCACCACTCTTCCAAGGGGCATTAAAACCGTCTTGCTAAGTTACTGTGACCTCCACGTCTCTTCCAAGCAGCGTTAAAATCGTCTGGTTTTACCACTCTGAACTCTACAGCTCTTCCAAGGGGCACTGTTATTGTCTTTTTATTCCACTGTAACCTCCACCACTCTTCCAAGGGGCATTGATTTTGTCCTTTTAATCCACTGCGACCTCCATCTCTCTACAAAGAAGCATTAAAACAGTCTTGTTAAGCTACTGTGACCTCCTCGTCTCTTCCAAGGGCCATTAAAACCGTCTGGTTAAACACTCTGAACTCCACAGCTCTTACAAGAGCATTGATATTGTCTTTTTATTCGCCCATAACATCCACCACTATTCCAAGCGGCATTGATATTGTCTTTTTATTCCACTGCGACCTCCACCACTCTTCCAAGGGTCATTGATATTGTCTTTTTAGTCAACTGCGACCTCCACCTCTTTTCCAAGGGGTATTAAAACCGTCTTGTGAAACTACTGTGATCTTCACATCCCTTCCACGGGGCATTGATATTGTCTTTTTATAACACTGCGACCTCCACCACTCTTCCAAGGGGCATTGATATTGTCTTTTTAATCCACTGCGACCTCCACCACTCTTCCAAGGAGCATTGATATTGTCTTTTTAATCCACTGTGACCTCCACGTCTCTTCAAAGGGGCATTAAAACCGTCAATTGAAACCACTCTGAGCTCAACAGCTCTTCCAAGGAGCACTGGTATTGTCTTTTTATTCCACTCTAACTTCCACCACTCTTCCAAGGGGCATTCACATTGTCTATTTATTCCACTGCGACCTCCACAACTCTTCCAAGGGGCATTAAGACCATCTTGTTAAGCTACAGTGACCTCCACAACTCTTCCATGGGGCATTGATATTGTCTTTTTATTCCACTGTAACCTCCACCACTCTTCCAAGGGGCATTGATTTTGTCTTTTTTTTCCATTGCGACCTCTACCACTCTTCCAATGGGCATTGATATTGTCTTATTAATCCACTGCAACCTCCACCACTCTTCCAAGGGGCATTAAAACACTCTTGTTAAGCTACTGTGACCTCCACGTCAATTCCACGGGGCATTGATATTGTCTTTTTATTCCACTGCGACCTCCACCACTCTTCCAAGGGGCATTGATATTGTCTTTTTAATCCACTGCGAACTCCACCACTCTTCCAAGGGGCATTAAAACCGTCTTGTTATGCTACTCTGACGTCGACTTCTCCTCCAAGGGGCATTAAAACCATCTGGTTAAACAACTCTGAACTCCACAGCTCTTCCAAGGGGCATTTGTATTGTCTTTTTATTCCACTCTAGCCTCCACCACTCTTCCAAGGGGCATTAACATTGTCTTTTTATTCCACTGCGACCTCCACCACTCTTCCAAGGGGCATTAAAACCATATTGTTAAGATACAGTGACCTCCACATTTCTTCCACGGGGCATTGATATTGTCTTTTTATTCCACTGTAACCTCCACCAATCTTCCAAGGGGCCTTGATATTGTTTTTTTATTCCACTGCGACCTCCACCACTCTTCCAAGGGGCATTAAAACCGTCTTGCTAAGTTACTGTGACCTCCACGTCTCTTCCAAGCAGCGTTAAAATCGTCTGGTTTTACCACTCTGAACTCTACAGCTCTTCCAAGGGGCACTGTTATTGTCTTTTTATTCCACTGTAACCTCCACCACTCTTCCAAGGGGCATTGATATTGTCTTTTTATTCCACTGCGACCTCCTCCAGTCCTCCAAGAGGCATTAAAACCGTCTTGTTAAGCTACTGTGACCTCCACGTCTCTTCCACGGGGCATTGAAATTGTCTTTTTATTCCACTGTAACCTCCACCACTCGTCCAAGGGGCATTGATATTGTCTTTTTATTCCACTGCGACCTCCACCACTCTTCCAAGGGGCATTGATAATGTATTTTTATTCTACTGCGAGCTCCACCACTCTTCCAAGGCTCATTGATATTGTCTTTTTAATCCACTGTAACCTCCACCACTCTTCTAAGGGGCATTGATATTTTCTTTTTATTCCACTGCGACCTCCACCACTCTTCCATGGGGCATCGATAATGTTTTTTTAATCCACTGCGACCTCCACCACTCTTCCAAGGGGCATTAAAACCGTCTTGTTTAGCTACTGTGACCTCCAAGTTTCTTCCAAGGGGCAATAAAAACGTCTGGTTAAACCGCTCTGAGCTCCACAGCTCTTCCAAGGGGTATTGACAAGGTCTTTTTATTCCATTGTAACCTCCACCACTCTTCCAAGGGGCATTGATATTGTCTTTTTATTCCACTGTGACCTCCACCTCTCTTCCAAGGGGCATTAAAACCATCTTGTTAAGCTACTGTGACCTCCAAGTCTCTTCCACGAGGCATTGATATTGTCTTTTTATTCCACTGCGACCTCCACATCTCTTCCAAGTGGAATTGATATTGTCTTTTTATTCCACTGCGACCTCCACCACTCTTCCAAGGGGCATTAAAACAGTTTTGATAAGCTACTGTGACCTCCACGTCTCTTCCAAGGAGCATTAAAACCGTCTGGTTAAATCACTCTGAACTCCACAGCTCTTGCACGGGGAATTGATATTGTCTTTTTATTCCACTGTAACGTCCACCACTCTTCCAAGCGGCATTTATTTTGTCTTTTTAATCCACTGCGACCTCCATCACTCTTCCAAGAAGCATTAAAACTATCTTTTTTAGCTGCTGTGACCTCCACGTCTATTCCAGAAAGAAATGCTTATTAAATGGAAAGAGGGAGGCATATCTAAAGAAGATTATAATGCAGTCTGCAGATCCTGCAGGGCACGTATCAGGTTAGCTAAAGCTGACAATGAATTAAGGCTTGCAAGAGATGTCAAAAGCAATAAAAAAGGATTTTGGGGGTATGTCAAAAGTAAAAGAAAAGTCAAAGATGCTATAGGATTTTTACAGGATGAAAATGGAGAAATGGTAAGAGAGGATGTTGAGAAGGCCGAACTTTTTAATTCCTATTTTGCATCTGTTTTCTCTCAGAAAGAAAATGTAACATCAACTGATCTTCACTGTCCTTTTAAAGGAATAGAGGAATCCAAGTTATCTGTAAACAGAAAGATTGTGAGGGAATATTTAGCTAACATAAATGAGTTCAAGTCACCAGGTCCAGATGAATTACACCCCAGAGTACTGAAGGAGATCGTAGAAGAAATTTTAGAACCACTCTCCATAATCTTTGAAAATTCTTGGAGAACAGGAGAAGTCCCAGAAGACTGGAGAAGAGCAAATGTTGTTCCTATCTTCAAAAAGGGGAAGAAGGTGGACCCAGGGAACTATAGGCCGGTGAGTCTGACTTCTATACCAGGAAAGATCTTTGAACAAATTATTAAACAACATGTATGTAAGTACCTGGATAAGAATGAAGTGATTAACCAGAGTCAGCATGGGTTTGTAACTAACAAGTCATGTCAGACTAACTTAATTTCCTTCTATGACAGAATCACTGACTGGGTGGATCAGGGAAATGCTGTAGATATAGTATATCTTGACTTCAGCAAAGCATTTGACAAAGTATCTCACACCATCCTTATTGAAAAAATGACCAAATATGCAATGGACCAGGCAACTGTTAGGTGGATTCATAACTGGCTTAGTGATCGGACTCAAAGGGTGGTTGTAAATGGCTTCACATCCAGCTGGATGAATGTCTCAAGTGGGGTACCACAGGGCTCCGTCCTGGGACCTGTATTGTTCAACATCTTTATCAATGATTTAGATGGAGGAATTGAGGGTAAACTGATTAAATTTGCTGATGACACAAAGCTAGGAGGGATAGCTAATACTAGAGAAGAGAGAGAGAGGATTCAAAAAGACCTAAATAAACTGGAGCAGTGGGCAGCAACCAACAGAATGGTTTTTAACAGGGAAAAATGCAAAGTACTACATCTGGGCAATAAAAATGAAAAAAGCATATACAGAATGGGAGGAATAGAGCTAAGCAACAGTACATGTGAAAAAGACTTAGGTATACTAATAGATCATAGACTGAACATGAGTCAACAGTGTGATGCAGCAGCAAAAAAGGCAAATACAATTCTGGGATGTATTAACAGAAGCATACAGTCTAGATCACGTGAAGTCATTATCGGTCTTTACTCCTCTTTGGTCAGACCTCATCTGGAATACTGTGTACAGTTTTGGGCACCACATTTTAAAAAAGACATAGACAAACTGGAGCAAGTTCAGAGAAGAGCGACCAGAATGGTGACTGGTCTGCAAACCATGTCCTATGAGGAACGGTTGCAGGATTTGGGAATGTTTAGCTTGCAAAAAAGAAGACTGAGAGGAGACTTAATAGCTGTCTACAAATATGTCAAGGGCTGTCACATTGTAGAAGGATCATCTTTATTCTCATTTGCACAAGGAAAGACTAGAAGCAATGGGATGAAACTAAATAGGAGGAGACACAGATTAGATATTAGAAAAAACTTTTTGACAGTTAGGGTGATTAATGAGTGGAACAGGCTGCCACGAGAGGTGGTGAGTTCCCCTTCAATGGACGTCTTCAAACAGAGGCTGGACAGACATCTGTCTGAGATGATCTAGTGAATCCTGCTTTGAGCAGGGGGTTGGACTAGATGACCCAGGAGGTCCCTTCCAACTCTACCATTCTATGATTCTATGATTCTATGATTCCACGGTGCCTTAAAACCTTCTAGTTAAACCACTGTGAACTCCACAGGTCTTCCAAGGGACATTGATATTGTCTTTTTATTCCACTGTAACCTCCACCACTCTTCCAAGGGGCATTGATATTGTCTTTTTATTTTACTGCGACCTCCACCACTCTTCCAAGGGGCATTAATATTGTCTTTTTATTCCACTGCGACCTCCACCACTCTTCCAAGGGGCATTGATATTGTATTTTTATTCCACAGCGACCTCCACCTCTCTTCCAAGGGGCATTAAAACCATCTTGTTAAGCTACTGTGACCTCCAAGTCTGTTCCACGAAGCATTGATATTGTGTTTTTATTCCACTGCGACCTCCACATCTCTTCCAAGGGGAATTGATATTGTCTTTTTATTCCACTGCGACCTCCACCACTCTTCGAAGGGGCATTAAAACAGTCTTGATAAGCTACTGTGACCTCCACGTCTCTTCCAAGGGGCATTACACCGTCTGGTTAAACCACTCTGTACTCCACAGCTCTTCCAAGAGGCAATGATATTGTCTTTTTTATCCACTGCGACCTCCACCACTCTTCCAATGGGCATTAAAACCGTCTTGTTATGCTACTGTGACCTCCACGTCCCTTTCACGGGGCACTGATATTGTCTTTTTATTCCATTGCGACCTCCACCACTCTTCCAAGGGGCATTAAACCAGTCTTGTTAAACCGCTCTGAGCTCCACAGCTCTTCCAAGGGGCATTGACAATGTCTTTTTATTCCATTGTAACCTTCTGCACTCTTCCAAGTGCATTGATATTGTCTTTTTATTCCTCTGCGACCTCCACGACTCTTCCAAGGGGCATTAAAACCATCTTGTTAAGCTACTGTGACCTCCAAGTTTCTTACACAGGGCATTGATATTGTCTTTTTATTCCACTGTAGCCTCCACCACTCTTCCAAGGGGCATTGATATTGTTTTTCATTCCACTGTAACCTCCACCAATCTTCCAAGGGGCATTGATATTGTCTTTTTATTCCACTGCGACCTCCACCACTCATCTAAGGTGCTTTGATATTGTCTTTTAAATCCACAACGATCTCCACCACTCTACCAAGGGGCATTAAAACAGTCTTGTTAAGCTACTGTGACCTCCTTGTCTCTACCAAGGGGCATTAAAACCGTCTGGTTAAATACTCTGAACTCCACAGCTCTTACAAGATGCATTGATATTGTCTTTTTATTCCACTGTAACCTCCACCACTCTTCCAAGGGGCATTGATTTTGTCTTTTTATTCCACTGCGAACTCCACCACTCTTCCAATGGGCATTGTTATTGTCTTTTTAATCCCCTGCAACCTCCAATACTCTTCCAAGGGGCATTAAAACCACCTTGTTAAGCTACTGTGGCCTCCACGTCAATTCACGGGGAATTGATATTGTCTTTTTATTCCACTGCGACCTCCACCACTCTTCCAAGGGGCATTGATATTGTCTTTTTAATCCACTGCGAACTCCACCACTCTTCAAAGGGGCATTAAAACCGTCTTGTTATGCTACTGTGACGTCGACTTCTCCTCCAAGGGGCATTAAAACCATCTGGTTAAACAACTCTGATCTCCACAGCTCTTGTCTTTTTATTCCACTCTAACGTCCACCACTCTTCCAAGGGGCATTGACATTGTCTTTTTATTCCACTGCGACCTCCACCACTCTTCCAAGGGGCATTGAAACCATATTGTTAAGCTACAGTGACCTCCACATTGCTTCCACGGGGCATTGATATTGTCTTTTTATTCCACTGTAACCTCCACCAATTTTCCAAGGTGCATTGATATTGTTTTTTTATTCCACTGCGACCTCCACCACTCTTCCAAGGGGCATTAAAACCGTCTTGTTAAGTTAATTTGACCTCCACGTCTCTTCCAAGGAGCATTAAAACCATCTGGTTATACCACTCTGAACTCCACAGTTCTTCCAAGGGGCACTATTATTGTCTTTTTATTCCACTGTAACCTCAACCACTCTTCCAAGGGGCATTGATATTGTCTTTTTATTCCACTGCGACCTCCACCAGTCCTCCAAAATGCATTAAAACAGTCTTGTTAAGCTACTGTGACCTCCACGTCTCTTCCACGGGCATGGAAATTGTCTTTTTATTCCACTGTAACCTCCACCACTCGTCCAAGGGGCATTGATATTGTCTTTTTATTCCACTGCGACCTCCACCACTCTTCCTTGGGGCATTGATAATGTTGTTTTATTCCACTGCGACCTCCACCACTTTGGAAGTGCATTGAGGTGAAGGGTACATTGCTGGAAAAGGAAAAAAAAAAAAAAAAACTCTTTAAATCTTAGTTTACGATTGTGAACGAGCTGCGTATGTCCGGAGCTTAAGTGCGAACGAAAGTAAGTGTGTGACTTGTTTTTCTGTGAAGAGGTATTGGGAATCCTGCAGAAAATACCTCTGTGAATTGCGGTGAGTGCTGCATTGTGACCTGCTGAGTGCTTTTCTACCTGTTTAGATTTATTGGGCTTTTTAACACCTATTTTCTCACTACAGTTTTAGTTTCTTAGTTTACTACCTGTGTATTTAAGGGTTAACTACATTGCACTAAAATCCTGAGGTGTAGATTTACTCACAAGGGGTTAATTAAGGGGAAGGGGTCATAATTAGGGTTTATAAGGGGCAGCTTGTTGGGCATCAAGTCCTTTGGAAGTGCATTGAGGTGAAGGGTACATTGCTGGAAAAGGAAAAAAAAAAAAAAACTCTTTAAATCTCTTAGTTTGCGAGTGTGAACGAGCTGCGTGTGTCCAGAGCGTAAGTGCGAACGAAAGTAAGTGTGTGACTTTGGATTCAGGGAGTTTGGAAGGGAGGACTTAGGACTGAATTGCTGACTTTATTTCATTCTTTCTTTACTTTACTTTTTACTTAATTAATCCACCTGACCTACTTAGCTGATTTCCCCGTCCATACTTGATAATTAATTGATCCCCCGTCCATACTTAACTGATCCCCCGTCGATATCTAATTGATACACTTGCACATCCCTAATTGATCCCCGTCCATACACCTATATATAAATAATTGCGTTTTGTACTTGTATATATATACTGACTGTATCCCCATATTTAGAATGACGTCCATGTTGGCCGGAGCCGTGCAGTGTACATCTTGCGCAATGTATGCATTCTGTGAGCAACCGCTCGAGGATCCATACTGCTGCGAGAGATGTGAGCATACCATGCACTTGGAAGCCCAAATTCTGGATCTAAGTGCTCAGATAGTGATACTGAGGAGCATCGACAACATGGAACGAAGTTTGCTGCTCACCGAGCAGACACTCAATGGGTCAATACTGGGGGTGGAGCATAGAGGGGAAGTGCAGGCTGAACAGGCAGGGAGCTGGATAACAGTTAGGAGGGATAGAGGGAAGAAGTATAGGAAGGCTGGTTCAGAACCGGCATTATTGGAGCACGACAGATCCTCTGACCGCCGGGGGAGTGTATGCTCCAGTAATGAGGGGGAGGGGGGAAGTGTAGGGCAGGCAAGACAGGTTCTGGTAGTGGGTGACTCTATTATTAGGGGGACAGACAGGGCAATCTGTCACAAAGACCGGGATCGCCGAACGGTGTGCTGCCTCCCTGGCGCTCGAGTTCGGCACATCGTGGATCGGGTTGACAGGTTACTGGGTGGGGCTGGCGAAGACCGAGCGGTCATGGTCCACATCGGCACCAATGACAAAGTGAGTGGTAGATGGAGGGTCCTTAAAAATGATTTCAGGGACCTAGGTAGGAAGCTTAGGGCAAGGACCTCCAAGGTAGTTTTCTCAGAAATACTACCAATCCCGCGAGCCACACAGGAGCGCCAATGGGAAGTTAGGGAGGTGAATAAGTGGCTAAAGAGTTGGTGCAAGGCAGAAGGGTTTGGGTTCATGGAGAACTGGGCCGACTTCGCGGTCGGCTACAAGCTCTACCGTAGGGACGGGCTGCACCTCAATGGGGAGGGTGCAGCGGTGCTGGGGAAGAAGATGGCTAATAGGTTGGAGGAGTTTTTAAACTAGAGACGGGGGGGGGAAACCAAGGAAATAGGTGGGATGTGAGGCAAGCAAGGGGGAAGGGGAGAAGTGAATATAATGAGGGTGGAGAGGGGGGTGGGGATAGTACAGTTAGATCGTTAGAGAAGAATAGGATGCTAAATAACCCCAAAGTTTTATCTTGCATGCTGACCAATGCAAGAGGCCTGACCAATAAGGCGGATGAGCTGCGGGCGCTTATATCGGAGGAGAGGTATGACATCGTAGGTATAACAGAGACTTGGCTAGATGATAGCTACGACTGGGCGGTAAATTTATTAGATTATAGTTTATTTAGAAGGGACCGGAAACAGGGGAAAGGCGGAGGAGTCTGCTTATATGTAAAGTCATGTCTAAAACCCAGACTAAGGGAAGATATAGGAGAGGGAGAAGAGGGGGTCGAGTCCATGTGGGTAGAGATAAAGGGGGCAAAAAATAATAATAAAATATTACTGGGGGTCTGCTATAAGCCACCAAATATAACAGAGGAGAATGAGAAACTGCTATTAGGACAAATAGACAAAGTAGCAAAAAATAATGAAGTGATTGTAATGGGGGATTTCAACTACCCGGATATTGACTGGGAAACTGAAACCTGTAGATCTCAGAAAGGAAAAAGGTTCTTGACAAATATTAAGGATAATTATCTCTCCCAACTAGTGCAGGAACCAACGAGAGGGAAGGCCGTGTTGGACTTAATATTGACTAATAGGCCTGATAGAATAACTGAGGTACAGATAGGGGGGCACCTAGGTAATAGCGATCATAATATTATCAATTTCAAAATGCCCTTCAGTAGGGTTATCAATAAGGGAACAACTAAAACATTAAACTTTAGGAGGGCGAAGTTTGATCAGCTGATAGAAAACCTTCAACTTATTGACTGGGACAAAGTACTTAATCAATGGATACGAATAGTAAATGGGAAACCTTCAAAAGAATTCTGAATACTCAGTGCGAGAGGTATATACCGTATGGGAATAAAAGGGCCAGAAATAAGAGGAAACCAATATGGTTGAACAAGAACGTAAAAGGGGCGTTAAATAGCAAAAAAGAGGCATTCAAGAGATTAAAACAGGAAAACAGTAAGGAGGCACTAATGTGTTACAAGGAAAAAACGAGAACCTGTAAAAAACAAATAAAAATAGCGAAGGAGGAAACAGAGAAACGTATTGCTAGGGATAGTAGATCAAATCCCAAACTGTTCTTTACGTATATAAATAGTAAAAGGATTAAATCGGATAATATTGGACCGATAAAAAGTGATGAAGGCAAAATCATAGAGAAAGATGAGGAAAAAGCTAATCTATTAAATAATTTTTTTTCGACAACATTCACAAAGGAAATAGAACTAACAGGAGAAATGAGAAGTGACAAGCTTAATCCTCCACTAAGTATGACTAATCTAACCCAAGTTGAGGTACAGAAACGCCTCAGTAACATTAAAATAAACAAATCACCAGGACCTGATGGCATACACCCACGGGTACTAAGGGAACTAAGTAATGTGATAGACAGACCGTTATATCTTATATTTAAGGACTCTGTTGAGACTGGGTCTGTACCACTTGATTGGCGACAGGCGAATGTAGTGCCAATGTTCAAAAAGGGAGCGAAAAGTGACACCGGAAACTATCGGCCGGTGAGTCTGACGTCCGTTGTGGGCAAAATTTTTGAAAGCTTCATTAAAGAGGCAATTACGGAGCATCTTGATGCTAATAATCTTTTAATCCCGAACCAACATGGATTCATGAGGAATCGCTCCTGCCAAACAAACCTGATT
Organism: Phyllobates terribilis; assembly: GCF_046119375.1. Lineage (NCBI taxonomy): Eukaryota > Metazoa > Chordata > Amphibia > Anura > Dendrobatidae > Phyllobates > Phyllobates terribilis. The sequence continues at coordinate 1,639,304 of NW_027362964.1, forward strand.
GACTTCTACGAGGAGGTTAGCTCTCGAGTAGATCAGGGGGAACCAGTGGATGTCATGTATCTCGACTTCTCAAAAGCGTTCGATAGCGTGCCACATAATAGGTTGGTATACAAAATGAGAATGATGGGGCTGGGGGAAAATGTCTGCAAGTGGGTAGCTAACTGGCTAAAGGATAGAAGGCAGAGGGTGGTTATAAATGGAATATTCTCAGAATGGGTAAGCGTCACTAGTGGGGTACCACAGGGGTCTGTACTAGGCCCAATGTTATTTAATATCTTTATTAACGACATAGTCAACGGGATAAATAGTAAAATATCAATATTTGCAGATGACACAAAGTTATGTAAAACAATTAATACAAAAGAGGACAGTGCAGACCTACAGAGGGATTTGGATAAGCTGGGTAGGTGGAGCATTAAATGGCAAATGAGGTTTAACGAGGAGAAATGTAAGGTCATACATATGGGAAGGAAAAATGGAAGTCACCAGTACTCACTGAATGGGAAATCATTGGGGAATTCAGAGATGGAGAAGGACTTGGGCATCTTGATTGATAGCAAACTAAATTGGAGTGCCCAAAGTCAGGCCGCTGCTGTAAGGGCAAACAGGGTAATGGGATGTATCAGAAGAGGTATAGCTGCAAAGGATGAGAACATTGTTCTTCCACTGTACAAAGCACTGGTCAGACCACACTTGGAATACTGTGCTCAGTTATGGGCCCCAATATATAGAAAGGATATAAATGAGCTTGAAAAGGTACAAAGGAGGGCAACAAAATTAATAAAGGGAATGGAGGGACTGCAATACCTAGAGAGGTTGGCAAAACTAGGACTATTCAGCCTGGAAAAGAGAAGGTTGAGGGGGGACATAATAAATGTGTACAAATATGTTAGGGGACAGTATAGAGATCTTTCCCGGGATTTGTTCAAAAGGAGGGATATTACGGTAACAAGAGGGCACTCACTAAGACTGGAAGAGAAAAGGTTTCAGCACCAGCATAGGAAGGGGTTCTTTACGGTAAGAGCAGTGAGAATATGGAATTCACTGAGTGAGGAGACGGTAATGTCGGATTCACTACACCAGTTCAAGCGGGGACTGGATGCATTTCTAGATACCAGGCAGATTTCAGCATATACTTATAAATAAAATAAAATAGTAGGTTGATACAGGGATTTATTCTGACTGCTGGTTTCAGAGTCGGGAGGGAATTTTTCCTCAGGTGGAGATTGGCTAAATCATTTGGGGTTTTTGCCCTCCTCTGGATCAACTTTAGCAATTACAGAACTAACAGGTCGAACTTGATGGACGCAAGTCTTTATTCGGCTTTACTAACTATGTAACTATGTAACTATATAAAACCTTCTGGTTCAACCACTGTGAACTCCACAGCTCTTCCAAGGGGCAATGATATTGTCTTTTTATTTTACTGCGACCTCCACCACTCTTCCAAGGGGCATTGATATTGTCTTTTTATTCCATTGCGACCTCTACCACCCTTCCAAGGGGCATGAAAACCGTCTTGCTATGCTACTGTGACGTCGACTTCTCTTCCAATGGGCATTAAAACCATCTGGTTAAACCACTCTGAACTCCACAGCTCTTCCAAGGGGCATTTGTAGTCTTTTTATTCCACTCTAACCTCCACCACTCTTCCAAGGGGCATTGACATTGTCTTTTTATTTCACTGCGACCTCCACCACTCTTCCAAGGGGCATTAAAACCATATTGTTAAGCTACAGTGACCTCCACATCTCTTCCACGGGGCATTGATATTGTCTTTTTATTCCACTGTGACCTCCACCACTCTTCCAAGAGGCATTAAAACCGTCTTGTTAAGTTACTGTGACCTCCACGTCTCTTCCAAGGAGCGTTAAAACCGTCTGGTTATACCACTCTGAACTCCACAGCTCTTCCAAGGGGCATTGTTATTGTCTTATTATTCCACTGTAACCTCCACCACTCTTCCAAGGGGCATTGATATTGTCTTTTTATTCCACAACGACCTCCACCAGTCCTCCAAGAGGCATTAAAAACGTCTTGTTAAGCTACTGTGACCTCCACGTCTCTTCCACGGGGCATTGAAATTGTCTTTTTATTCCACTGTAACATCCACCTCTCGTCCAAGGGGCATTGATATTGTCTTTTTATTCCACTACGACCTCTACCACTCTTCCAAGGTGCATTGATAATATCTTTTTATTCCACTGCTACCTCCACCACTCTTTCAAGGCTCATTGATATTGTCTTTTTAATCCACTGCGACCTCCACCACTCTTCCAAGGGGCATTAAAACCGTCAATTTAAACAACTCTCAACTCCACAGCTCTTGCAAGGGGCTTTGATATTGTTTTTTATTCCACTGTAACCTCCAGCACTCTTCCTAGGGGCATTGATAGTACCTTTTTAATCCACTGCGACCTCCACCACTCTTCCAAGGGACATTGATATTGTCTTTTTATTCCACTGCAACCTTCACCCCTCTTCCAAGGATCATTGATATTGTCCTTTTTTTCCACTGTAACCTACACCACTCTTCTAAGGGGCATTGGTATTTTCTTTTTATTCCACTGCGACCTCCAACACTCTTCCATGGGGCATCGATAATGTTTTTTTAATCCACTGCGACCTCCACCACTCTTCCAAGGGGCATTAAAACCGTCTTGTTTAGCTACTGTGACCTCCAAGTTTCTTCCAAGGGGCAATAAAACCGTCTGGTTAAACCGCTCTGAGCTCCACAGCTCTTCCAAGGGGTATTGACAAGGTCTTTTTATTCCACTGCTACCTCCACCACTCTTCCAAGGGTCATTGATATTGTCTTTTTATTCCACTGTAACCTCCACCACTCTTCCAAGTGGCATTGATATTGTCTTTTTATTCCACTGCGACCTCCACCTCTCTTCCAAGGGGCATTAAAACCATCTTATTAAGCTACTGTGACCTCCAAGTCTCTTCCACGAGGCACTGATATTGTCTTTTTATTCCACTGAGACCTCCACCACTCTTCCAAGGGGCATTAAAACAGCCTTGATAAGCTACTGTGAACTCCACGTCTCTTCCAAGGGGCATTAAACCGTCTGGTTAAACCACTCTGTACTCCACAGCTCTTCCAAGAGGCAATGATATTGTCCTTTTATTCGACTGCAACCTCCACCACTCTTACAAGGGGCATTGATATTGTTTCTGTTTTCCACTGCGACCTCCACCACTCTTCCAAGGGGCGTAAAAATAGTCTTGTTATGCTACTGTGACCTCCACGTCCCTTCCACGGGGCATTGATATTGTCTTTTTATTCCGTTGCGACCTCCACCACTCTTCCAAGGGGCATTAAACCCTCTTGTTATGGTACGGTGACCTCCAAGTCTCTTCCAAGGGGCATTAAAACCATCTGGTTAAACCGCTCTGAGCTCCACAGCTCTTCCAAGGGGCATTGACAATGTCTTGTTTTCCATTGTAACCTTCTGCACTCTTCCAAGTGCATTGATATTGTCTTTTTATTCCTCTGCGATGTCCACGACTCTTCCAAGGGGCATTTAAACCATCTTGTTAAGCTACTGTGACCTCCAAGTTTCTTACACAGGGCATTGATATTGTCTTTTTATTCCACTGTAACCTCCACCACTCTTCCAAGGGGCATTGATATTGTTTTTTCATTCCACTGTAACCTCCACCAATCTTCCAAGGGGCATTGATATTGTCTTTTTATTCCACTGCGACCTCCACCACTCATCTAAGGGGCTTTGATATTGTCTTTTAAATCCACAACGATCTCCACCACTCTTCCAAGGGGCATTAAAACAGTCTTGTTAAGCTACTGTGACCTCCTCGTCTCTACCAAGGGGCATTAAAACCGTCTGGTTAAATACTCTGAACTCCACAGCTCTTACAAGAGGCATTGATATTGTCTTTTTAATCCACTGCGACCTCCACCTCTCTTCCAAGGGCCATTAAAACCATCTTGTGAAGCTACTATGACCTCCACGTCCCTTCCACGGGGCATTCATATTGTCTTTTAATTCCACTGCGACCTCCACCACTCTTCCAAAGGGCATTGATATTGTCTTTTTAATCCACTGCGACATCCACCACTCTTCCAAGGGGCATTGATATTGTCTTTTTAATCCACTATGACCTCCACGTCTCTTCCAAGGGCATTAAAACCGTCAATTTAAACCACTCTGAACTCCACAGCTCTTCCAAGGAGCACTGGTATTGTCTTTTTTTTCCACTCTAACCTCCACCACTCTTCCAAGGGGCATTGACGTTGTCTATTTATTCCACTGCGACCTCCACCACTCTTCCAAAGATCATTAAGACCATCTTGTTAAGCTACAGTGACCTCCACAACTCTTCCATGGGGCACTGATAATGTCTTTTTATTCCACTGTAACCTCCACCACTCTTCCAGGGGGCATTGATTTTGTCCTTTTATTCCACTGCGACCTCTACCACTCTTCCAATGGGCATTGATATTGTCTTTTTAATCCACTGCAACCTCCACCACTCTTCCAAGGGGCATTAAAGCCGTCTTGTTAAGCTACTGTCACGTCCATGTTTATTCCATGGGGCATTGATTTTATCTTTTTATTCTACTGTAACCTCCACCACTCTTCCAAGTGGCATTGACATTGTCTTCTTATTCCACTGCGACTTCCACCTTTCTTCTAAGGGGCATTGATATTGTCTTTTTAATCCACTGCGACCTCCACCACTCTTCAAAGTGGCATTAAAACAGTCTTGTTAAGCTACTGTGACCTCCTTGTCTCTTCCAAGGGGTATTAAAACCGTCTGGTTAAACCACTCCGAACTCCACAGCTCTTCCAAGGGGCATTGATATTGTCTTTTTATTCCATTTTAACCTCCACCACTCTTCCAAGGGGCATAGATTTTGTCTTTTTATTCCACTGCGACCTCCACCACTCTTCCAGTGGGCATTGTTATTGTCTTTTTAATCCCCTGCAACCTCCACCACTCTTCCAAGGGGCATTAAAACCGTCTTGTTAAGCTACTGTTACCTCAACGTCCCTTACACGAGGCATTGATATTGTCTTTTTATTCCACTGTGACCTCCACCACTCTTCCAAGAGGCATTGATATTGTCTTTTTAATCCACTGCGAACTCCACCACTCTTCCAAGGGGCATTAAAACCGTCTTGTTATGCTACTGTGATGTCTATTTCTCTTCCAAGGGGCATTAAAACCATCTGGTTAAACCACTTCTCTTCCAAGGGGCATTTGTATTGTCTTTTTATTCCACTCTAACCTCCACCACACTTCCAAGGGGCATTGACCTTGTCTTTTTATTCCATTGCGACCTCCACCACTCTTCCAAGGGGCATTAAAATCATATTGTTAAGCTACAGTGATCTCCACATCTCTTCCACGGGGCATTGATATTGTCTTTTTATTCCACTGTTACCTCCACCAATCTTCCAAGGGGCATTGATATTGTTTTTTTATTCCACTGTGACCTCCACCACTCTTCCAAGGGGCATTAAAACCGCCTTGTGAAGTTACTGTGACCTCCACGCCTCTTCCAAGAAGCGTTAAAACCATCTGGTTATACCACTCTGAACTCCACAGCTCTTACAAAGGGCATTATTATTGTCCTTTTATTCCACTCCAACCTCCACCACTCTTCTAAGGGGCATTGATAGTGTCTTTTTATTCCACTGCGACCTCCACCAGTCCTCCAAGAGGCATTAAAACCGTCTTGTTAAGCTACTGTGACCTCCACGTCTCTTCCACGCGGCATTGAAATTGTCTTTTTATTCCACTGTAACCTCCACCACTCGTCCAAGGGGCATTGATATTGTCTTTTTATTCCACTGCGACCTCCACCACTCTTCCAAGGGGCATTGATAATGTCTTTTTATTCCACTGCGACCTTCACCACTCTACCAAGGCTCATTGATATTGTCTTTTTAATCCACTGCGACCTCCACCACTCTTCCAAGGGGCATTAAAACCGTCTTGTTAAGCTATTGTGACCTCCACATCTCTTCCACGGGGCATTGATATTGCCTTTTTATTTAACTGTAACCTCCACCACTGTTCCAAGGGGCATTGATATTGTCTTTTTATTCCACTGTAACCTCCATCACTCTTCCAAGGGGCATTAAAACCGTCAATATAAACCACTCTGAACTCCACAGCTCTTGCAAGGGGCATTGATATTGTCTTTTTTTTCCAATGTAACCTCCAGCACTCTTCCAAGGGGCATTGATATTGTCTTTTTATTCCACTGCAACTTCCACCTCTCTTCCAAGGGGCATTAAAACCGTCTTGTTAAGCTATTGTGACCTCCACGTCTATTTCACTGGGCATTGATATTGTCTTTTTATTCCACTGTAACCTCCACCACTCTTCCAAGGGGCATTGATATTGTCTTTTTATTCCACTGGGACCTTCACCACTCTACCAATTGGCATTGATATTGTCTTTTTAATCCACTGCGACCTCCACCACTCTTCCAAGGGGCATTAAAACCGTATTGTTAAGCTACTGTGACCTCCACGTCTCTTCCAAGGTGCATTAAAACCGTAAATTTAAACCACTCTGAACTCCACAGCTCTTGCAAGAGGCATTGATATTGTCATTTTATTTCACTGTAACCTACAGCACTCTTTCAAGGGGCATTGATATTGTCTTTTTATTCCACTACGACTTCCACCACTCTCCCAAGGTGCATTAAAAGCATCTTGTTTAGCTACTGTAACGTCCATGTCTGTTCCACGGGGTATTGATATTGTCTTTTTATTCCACTGTATCCTCCACCACTCTTCCAAGGGGTATTGATATTGTCTTTTTATTCCAATAAGACTTCCACCTCTCTTCTAAGGGGCATTGATATTGTCTTTTTAATCCACTGCGACCTCCACCACTCTTCCAAGAGGCATTAAAACAGTCTTGTTAAGCTACTGTGACCTCCACATCTCTTCCAAGCGGAATTAAAACCGTCTGGATAAACCACTCTGAACTCCACAGCTCTTCCAAGGAGCATTGATATTGTCTTTTTATTCCACTGTAACCTCCACCATTCTTCCAAGGGGCATTAAAACCATCTGGTTAAACCACTCTGAACTCCATAGCTCTTTCAAGAAGTATTGATATTATGTTTTTATTTCACTGTAACCTCCACCACCCTTTCAAGGGGCATTGATATTGTCTTTTTATTCCACTGAGACCTCCACCACTCTTCTAAGGGGCATTAAAACTGTATTGTTAAGCTACTGTGACCTCCACGTGTCTTCCACCGGTCATTGATATTGTCTTTTTAATCCACTGTGACCTCCACCACTTTTCAAAGGGGCATTAAAACCATCTTGTTAATCTACGGTGACCTCCACGTCTCTTCCAATGGGCAATAAAACCATCTGGTTAAACCACTCTGAACTCCACAGCTCTTCCAAGGGGCATTGCTATTGTCTTTTTATTCCACTCTAACTTCCACCACTCTTCCAAGGGGCATTGACATTGTCTTTTTATTCCACTGCCACCTCCATCCTTCTTCCAGGGGCATTGATATTGTCTTTTTATTCCACTGCCACCTCCACCACTCTTCCAAGCGGCATTGATATTGTCTTTTTTATCCACTGCAACCTCCACCACATTTCCAAGGGGCATTAAAAACATCTTTTTAAGCTACTGTGACCTCCACGTCACTTCCAATGGGCATTAAAACTGTCTGGTGAAACCTCTCTGAACTCCACAGCTCTTTCAAGGGTCATTGGTATTGTCTTTTTATTCCACTCTAACCTCCATCACTCTTCCAAGGGGCATTGACATTGTCTTTTTATTCCACTGCGACCTCCACCATTTTTCCAAGGGGCATTAAAACTGTCTTGTTAAGCTACAGTGACCTCCACATCTCTTCCACCAGGCATTAATATTGTCTTTAAATTCCACTGTAACCTCCACCACTCTACCAAGGGGCATTAATATTGTATTTTTATTCCACTGCGACCTATACCACTCTTCCAAAAGGCATTAAAACCATCTTGTTAAGCTACTGTGACCTCATCTTCTCTTCCACGGGGCATTGATATTGTCTTTTTAATCCTCTGCAACCTCCACCACTCTTCCATGTGGCAATAAAACCATCTTGTTAAGCTACTGTCACCTCCACGTCTCTTCCAAGGGGCATTAAAACCGTATGGTTAAACCAATCTGAACTCCACAGATCTTCCAAGGGGCATTGATATTGTCTTTTTATTCCACTGTATCCTCCACCACTCTTCCAAGGGGCATTGATATTGTCTTTTTATTCCACTGCGACCTCCACCACTCTTCCATGGTGCATTAAAACCGTCTTGTGAATCTACTGTGACCTCCACTTCTCTTTCAAGGGGCATTGATATTGTCTTTTTATTCCTCTGTAAACTCCACCACTCTTCCAAGGGGCATTGATATTGTCTTTTTATTCCACTGCCACCTCCAATACTGTTCCAAGGGGCATTGATATTGTCTTTTTAATCCACTTCGACCTCCACCACTTTTCCAAGGGGCATTAAAAACGTCTTTTTAAGCTACTGTGACCTCCACGTCACTTCCAGTGGGCATTAAAACCGTCTGGTTTAACTACTCTGAACTCCACTGCTCTTCCAAGGGGGCATTGATATTGTCTTTTTAATCCACTGTTCCCTCCACCACTCTTCCAAGGGGCATTGATATGTTTTTTTTATTCCACTGCGAACTCCACTACTCTTCCAAGCGGCATTGATATTGTCTTTTTAATCAACTGCGACCTCCACCACTCTTTCTTTCAAGGGCCATTAAAACCGTGTTGTTAAGCTACTTTGACCTCCACGTCAATTCCACAGGGCATTAAAAGCGTCAATTTAAACCACTCTGAACTCCACAGCTCTTGCAAAGGGCATTGATATTGTCTTATTATTCCACTGTAACCTCCAGCACTCTTCCAAGGGGCATTGATATTGTCTTTTTATTCCACTGCAACTTCTACCTCTCTTCCAAGGGGCATTAAAACCATCTTGATAAGCTACTGTGACCTCCACGGCTCTTTCACTGGGCATTGATATTGTCTTTTTATTCCACTGTAACCTCCACCACTCTTCCAAGGGGCATTGATATTGTCTTTTTATTCCACTGGGACCTTCACCACTCCTTCAAGTGGCATTGATATTGTCTTTTTAATCCACTGCGACCTCCACCTCTATTCCAAGTGGCATTAAAACCGTATTGTTAAGCTACTGTGACCTCCAAGTCTCTTCCAAGGTGCATTAAAACCGTCAATTTAAACCACTCTGAACTCCACAGCTCTTGCAAGAGGCATTGATATTGTCATTTTATTCCACTGTAACCTCCACCACTCTTTCAAGGGGCATTGATATTGTTTATTTATTCCACTGCGACCTCCACCACTCTTCCAAGGTGCATTAAAACTGTCTTGTTAAGCTACTGTGACCTCCACGTGTCTTCCACGTTGCATTGATATTGTCTTTTTAATCCACTGTGACCTCCACCACTTTTCCAAGGGGCATTAAAAACGTCTTGGTAATTTACTGTGACCTTCACGTCTCTTCCAAGGGGCAATAAAACCATCTGGTTAAACCACTCTGAACTCCACAGCTCTTCCAAGGGGCATTGGTATTGTCTTTTTATTCCACTCTAACCTCCACCACTCTTCCAAGGGGCATTGACATTGTCTTTTCATTCCAGTGCGACCTCCATCATTCTTTCAAGGGGCATTGATATTGTCTTTTTATTCCACTGCCACCTCCACCACTCTTCCAAGCGGCATTAATATTGTCTTTTTAATCCACTTCGACCTCCACCACTTTTCCAAGGGGCATTAAAAATGTCTTTTTAAGCTACAGTGACCCCACCTCACTTCCAATTTGCATTAAAACCATCTGGTTAAACCATTTTGAACTCCACAGCTCTTCCAAGGGGCATTGATATTGTCTTTTTATTCCACTCTATCCTCCACCACTCTTCCAAGGGGCATTGACATTGTCTTTTTATTAAACTGCGACCTCCACCATTTTTCCAAGGGGCATTAAAACTGTCTTGTTAAGCTACAGTGATCTCCACATCTCTTCCACGGGGCATTGATATTGTCTTTAAATTCCACTGTAACCTCCACCACTCTACCAAGGGGCATTGATATTGTATTTTTATTCCACTACGACCTCCACCACTCTTCCAAAGGGCATTGATATTGTCTTTTTAATCCACTGCGACCTCTGCCACTCTTCCAAAGGTCATTAAAACCTTCTTGTTAAGCTACTGTGACCTCCTCATCTCTTCCACAGGGCATTGATATTGTCTTTTTATTCCACTGCAACCTCCACCACTCTTCCATGTGGCATTAAAACTGTCTTGTTAAGCTACTGTGACCTCCATGTCTCTTTCACAGGGCATTGATATTGTCTTTTTATTCCACTTGAACCTCCAACATTCTTCCAAGGGGCATTGATATTGTCTTTTTATTCCACTGAGACTTCAACCACTACTTCAAGGAGCATTGACATTGTCGTTTTAATCCACTTCGACCTTCACCACTCTTCCAAGGGGCATTAAAACACTCTTGTTAATCTTCTGTGACCTCCACGTCTCTTCCAAGGGGCATTAAAACCGTCAAATTAAACCACTCTCAACCCCACAGCTCTGGCAAGGCGCTTTGATATTGCTTTTTATTCCACTGTAACCTCCAGCACTCTTCCAAGGGGCATTGATATTGTCTTTTTATTCCACTGCGACTTTCACCTCTCTTCCAAGGGACATTAAAACCGTCTTGTTAAGCTACGGTGACATCCACATCTCTTTCACGGTTCATTTATATTGTCTTTTTATTCCACTGTAAACTTCACCACTCTTCCAAGGGGCATAGATATTGTCTTTCTATTCCACTGCCACCTCCACCACTCTTCCAAGGCGCATTGATATTGTCTTTTTAATCCACTGTGACCTCCACCAATTTTCCAAGGGGCATTAAAAACGTCTTTTTAAGCTACTGTGACCTCCACGTCACTTCCAATGGGCATTGATATCGTCTTTTTATTCCACTCTAACCTCCACCACTCTTCCAAGGGGCATTGATATTGTCTTTTTATTTTACGGGGACCTCCACCACTCTTCCAAGGGGCATTAATATTGTCTTTTTATTCCACTGTGACCTCCACGTCTCTTCAAGGGGCATTGATATTGTCTTTTTATTCAACTGTAACCTCCACCACTCTTCCAAGGGGCATTGATATTGTGTTTTTATTTTACTGCGACCTCCACCACTCTTCCAGGGGGCATTAATATTGTCTTTTTATTCCACTGCGACCTCCACCACTCTTCCAAGGGTCATTGATATTGTCTTTTTATTCCACTGTAACCTCCACCTCTCTTCCAAATGGCATTAAAACAGCATGGTTAAACCACTCTGAACTCCACAGCTCTTCCAAGGGGCTTTGATATTGTCTTTTTATTCCACTGTAACCTCCACCACTCTTCCAAGGGGCATTGATATTGTCTTTTTATTTTACTGCGACCTCCACCACTCTTCCAAGGGGCATTAATATTGTCTTTTTACGCCACTGCGACCTCCAAAACTCTTCCAAGGGTCATTGATATTCTCTTTTTATTCCACTGTAACCTCCACCAGTCTTCTAAGGGTCATTGATATTGTCTTTTTAATCCACTGCGACCTCCACCACTTTTCCAAGGGCCATTAAAACCGTCTTGTTAAGCTACTGTGACCTCCACGTCCCTTCCACGGGGCATTGATATCGTCTTTTCATTCCACTGCGACTTCCACCACTTATCCAATGGGCATTGATATTGTCTTTTTAATCCACTGCGACCTCCACAACTCTTCCAAGGGACATTGATATTGTCTTTTTATTCTACTGCGACCTTCACCCCTCTTCCAAGGAACATTGATATTGTCTTTTTTTTCCACTGTAACCTCCACCACTTTTCTAAGGGGCATTGATATTTTCTTTTTATTCCACTGCGACCTCCACCACTCTTCCAAGGGACATCCATAATGTCTTTTTAATCCACTGCGACCTCCGCCATTCTTCCAAGGGGCATTAAAACCATCTTGTTAAGCTACTGTGACCTAGACGTCTCTTCCAAGGGGCATTAAAACCGTCAATTTAAACCACTCTGAACTACACAGCTCTTGCAAGAGGCATTGATATTGTCTTTTTATTCCACTGTGACCTCCACCACTCTTCCAAGGTGCATTAAAACTGTCTTGTTAAGCTACTGTGACCTCCACGTGTCTTCCACGTTGCATTGATATTGTCTTTTTAATCCACTGTGACCTCCACCACTTTTCCAAGGGGCATTAAAAACGTCTTGGTAATTTACTGTGACCTTCACGTCTCTTCCAAGGGGCAATAAAACCATCTGGTTAAACCACTCTGAACTCCACAGCTCTTCCAAGGGGCATTGGTATTGTCTTTTTATTCCACTCTAACCTCCACCACTCTTCCAAGGGGCATTGACATTGTCTTTTCATTCCAGTGCGACCTCCATCATTCTTTCAAGGGGCATTGATATTGTCTTTTTATTCCACTGCCACCTCCACCACTCTTCCAAGCGGCATTGATATTGTCTTTTTAATCCACTTCGACCTCCACCACTTTTCCAAGGGGCATTAAAAACGTCTTTTTAAGCTACAGTGACCCCACCTCACTTCCAATTTGCATTAAAACCATCTGGTTAAACCACTCTGAACTCCACAGCTCTTCCAAGGGGCATTGATATTGTCTTTTTATTCCACTCTATCCTCCACCACTCTTCCAAGGGGCATTGACATTGTCTTTTTATTAAACTGCGACCTCCACCATTTTTCCAAGGGGCATTAAAACTGTCTTGTTAAGCTACAGTGATCTCCACATCTCTTCCACGGGGCATTGATATTGTCTTTAAATTCCACTGTAACCTCCACCACTCTACCAAGGGGCATTGATATTGTATTTTTATTCCACTACGACCTCCACCACTCTTCCAAAGGGCATTGATATTGTCTTTTTAATCCACTGCGACCTCTGCCACTCTTCCAAAGGTCATTAAAACCTTCTTGTTAAGCTACTGTGACCTCCTCATCTCTTCCACAGGGCATTGATATTGTCTTTTTATTCCACTGCAACCTCCACCACTCTTCCATGTGGCATTAAAACTGTCTTGTTAAGCTACTGTGACCTCCATGTCTCTTTCACAGGGCATTGATATTGTCTTTTTATTTCACTTGAACCTCCAACATTCTTCCAAGGGGCATTGATATTGTCTTTTTATTCCACTGAGACTTCAACCACTACTTCAAGGAGCATTGACATTGTCGTTTTAATCCACTTCGACCTCCACCACTCTTCCAAGGGGCATTAAAACACTCTTGTTAATCTTCTGTGACCTCCACGTCTCTTCCAAGGGGCATTAAAACCGTCAATTTAAACCACTCTCAACCCCACAGCTCTGGCAAGGCGCTTTGATATTGCTTTTTATTCCACTGTAACCTCCAGCACTCTTCCAAGGGGCATTGATATTGTCTTTTTATTCCACTGCGACTTTCACCTCTCTTCCAAGGGACATTAAAACCGTCTTGTTAAGCTACGGTGACATCCACATCTCTTTCACGGTTCATTTATATTGTCTTTTTATTCCACTGTAAACTTCACCACTCTTTCAAGGGGCATAGATATTGTCTTTTTATTCCACTGCCACCTCCACCACTCTTCCAAAGGGCATTGATATTGTCTTTTTAATCCACTGCGACCTCCACCAATTTTCCAAGGGGCATTAAAAACGTCTTTTTAAGCTACTGTGACCTCCACGTCACTTCCAATGGGCATTGATATCGTCTTTTTATTCCACTCTAACCTCCACCACTCTTCCAAGGGGCATTGATATTGTCTTTTTATTTTACTGCGACCTCCACCACTCTTCCAAGGGGCATTAATATTGTCTTTTTATTCCACTGTGACCTCCACGTCTCTTCAAGGGGCATTGATATTGTCTTTTTATTCAACTGTAACCTCCACCACTCTTCCAAGGGGCATTGATATTGTGTTTTTATTTTACTGCGACCTCCACCACTCTTCCAAGGGGCATTAATATTGTCTTTTTATTCCACTGCGACCTCCACCACTCTTCCAAGGGTCATTGATATTGTCTTTTTATTCCACTGTAACCTCCACCACTGTTCCAAGGGGCATTGATATTGTCTTTTTAATCCACTGCGACCTCTACCACTCCTCCAAGGGGCTTTAAAACAGTCTTGATAAGCTTCTATGACCTCCACGTCTCTTCCAAATGGCATTAAAACAGCATGGTTAAACCACTCTGAACTCCACAGCTCTTCCAAGTGGCTTTGATATTGTATTTTTATTCCACTGTAACCTCCACCACTCTTCCAAGGGGCATTGATATTGTCTTTTTATTTTACTGCGACCTCCACCACTCTTCCAAGGGGCATTAATATTGTCTTTTTACGCCACTGCAACCTCCACAACTCTTCCAAGGGTCATTGATATTCTCTTTTTATTCCACTGTAACCTCCACCAGTCTTCTAAGGGTCATTGATATTGTCTTTTTAATCCACTGCGACGTCCACCACTCTTCCAAGGGCCATTAAAACCGTCTTGTTAAGCTACTGTGACCTCCACGTCCCTTCCACGGGGCATTGATATTGTCTTTTCATTCCACTGCGACTTCCACCACTTATCCAATGGGCATTGATATTGTCTTTTTAATCCACTGCGACCTCCACAACTCTTCCAAGGGACATTGATATTGTCTTTTTATTCTACTGCGACCTTCACCCCTCTTCCAAGGAACATTGATATTGTCTTTTTTTTCCACTGTAACCTCCACCACTTTTCTAAGGGGCATTGATATTTTCTTTTTATTCCACTGCGACCTCCACCACTCTTCCAAGGGACATCCATAATGTCTTTTTAATCCACTGCGACCTCCGCCACTCTTCCAAGGGGCATTAAAACCATCTTGTTAAGCTACTGTGACCTAGACGTCTCTTCCAAGGGGCATTAAAACCGTCAATTTAAACCACTCTGAACTACACAGCTCTTGCAAGAGGCATTGATATTGTCTTTTTATTCCACTGTGACCTCCACCACTCTTCCAAGGTGCATTAAAACTGTCTTGTTAAGCTACTGTGACCTCCACGTGTCTTCCATGTTGCATTGATATTGTCTTTTTAATCCACTGTGACCTCCACCACTTTTCCAAGGGGCATTAAAAACGTCTTGGTAATTTACTGTGACCTTCACGTCTCTTCCAAGGGGCAATAAAACCATCTGGTTAAACCACTCTGAACTCCACAGCTCTTCCAAGGGGCATTGGTATTGTCTTTTTATTCCACTCTAACCTCCACCACTCTTCCAAGGGGCATTGACATTGTCTTTTCATTCCAGTGCGACCTCCATCATTCTTTCAAGGGGCATTGATATTGTCTTTTTATTCCACTGCCACCTCCACCACTCTTCCAAGCGGCATTGATATTGTCTTTTTAATCCACTTCGACCTCCACCACTTTTCCAAGGGGCATTAAAAACGTCTTTTTAAGCTACAGTGACCCCACCTCACTTCCAATTTGCATTAAAACCATCTGGTTAAACCACTCTGAACTCCACAGCTCTTCCAAGGGGCATTGATATTGTCTTTTTATTCCACTCTATCCTCCACCACTCTTCCAAGGGGCATTGACATTGTCTTTTTATTAAACTGCGACCTCCACCATTTTTCCAAGGGGCATTAAAACTGTCTTGTTAAGCTACAGTGATCTCCACATCTCTTCCACGGGGCATTGATATTGTCTTTAAATTCCACTGTAACCTCCACCACTCTACCAAGGGGCATTGATATTGTATTTTTATTCCACTACGACCTCCACCACTCTTCCAAAGGGCATTGATATTGTCTTTTTAATCCACTGCGACCTCTGCCACTCTTCCAAAGGTCATTAAAACCTTCTTGTTAAGCTACTGTGACCTCCTCATCTCTTCCACAGGGCATTGATATTGTCTTTTTATTCCACTGCAACCTCCACCACTCTTCCATGTGGCATTAAAACTGTCTTGTTAAGCTACTGTGACCTCCATGTCTCTTTCACAGGGCATTGATATTGTCTTTTTATTCCACTTGAACCTCCAACATTCTTCCAAGGGGCATTGATATTGTCTTTTTATTCCACTGAGACTTCAACCACTACTTCAAGGAGCATTGACATTGTCGTTTTAATCCACTTCGACCTCCACCACTCTTCCATGGGGCATTAAAACACTCTTGTTAATCTTCTGTGACCTCCACGTCTCTTCCAAGGGGCATTAAAACCGTCAATTTAAACCACTCTCAACCCCACAGCTCTGGCAAGGCGCTTTGATATTGCTTTTTATTCCACTGTAACCTCCAGCACGCTTCCAAGGGGCATTGATATTGTCTTTTTATTCCACTGCGACTTTCACCTCTCTTCCAAGGGACATTAAAACCGTCTTGATAAGCTACGGTGACATCCACATCTCTTTCACGGTTCATTTATATTGTCTTTTTATTCCACTGTAAACTTCACCACTCTTCCAAGGGGCATTGATATTGTCTTTTTATTCCACTGCCACCTCCATCACTCTTCCAAGGGGCATTGATATTGTCTTTTTAATCCACTGCGACCTCCACCAATTTTCCAAGGGGCATTAAAAACGTCTTTTTAAGCTACTGTGACCTCCACGTCACTTCCAATGGGCATTGATATCGTCTTTTTATTCCACTCTAACCTCCACCACTCTTCCAAGGGGCATTGATATTGTCTTTTTATTTTACTGCGACCTCCACCACTCTTCCAAGGGGCATTAATATTGTCTTTTTATTCCACTGTGACCTCCACGTCTCTTCAAGGGGCATTGATATTGTCTTTTTATTCAACTGTAACCTCCACCACTCTTCCAAGGGGCATTGATATTGTGTTTTTATTTTACTGCGACCTCTACCACTCCTCCAAGGGGCTTTAAAACAGTCTTGATAAGCTTCTGTGACCTCCACGTCTCTTCCAAATGGCATTAAAACAGCAGGGTTAAACCACTCTGAACTCCACAGCCCTTCCAAGGGGCTTTGATATTGTCTTTTTATTCCACTGTAACCTCCACCACTCTTCCAAGGGGCATTGATATTGTCTTTTTATTTTACTGCGACCTCCACCACTCTTCCAAGGGGCATTAATATTGTCTTTTTACGCCACTGCGACCTCCACCACTCTTCCAAGGGTCATTGATATTCTCTTTTTATTCCACTGTAACCTCCACCAGTCTTCTAAGGGTCATTGATATTGTCTTTTTAATCCACTGCGACCTCCACCACTCTTCCAAGGGCCATTAAAACCGTCTTGTTAAGCTACTGTGACCTCCACGTCCGTTTCACGGGGCATTGATATTGTCTTTTCATTCCACTGCGACTTCCACCACTTATCCAATGGGCATTGATATTGTCTTTTTAATCCACTGCGACCTCCACAACTCTTCCAAGGGACATTGATATTGTCTTTTTATTCTACTGCGACCTTCACCCCTCTTCCAAGGAACATTGATATTGTCTTTTTTTTCCACTGTAACCTCCACCACTTTTCTAAGGGGCATTGATATTTTCTTTTTATTCCACTGCGACCTCCACCACTCTTCCAAGGGACATCCATAATGTCTTTTTAATCCACTGCGACCTCCGCCACTCTTCCAAAGGGCATTAAAACCATCTTGTTAAGCTACTGTGACCTAGACGTCTCTTCCAAGGGGCATTAAAACCGTTAATTTAAACCACTCTGAACTACACAGCTCTTGCAAGAGGCATTGATATTGTCTTTTTATTCCACTGTAACCTCCACCACTCTTGCAAGGGGCATTGATTTTGTCTTTTTAATCCACTGCGACCTCCATCTCTCTTCCAAGAAGCATTAAAACCATCTTGTTTAGCTACTGTGACCTCTACGTCTATTCCACGGTGCCTTAAAACCATCTGGTTAAACCACTGTGAACTCCACAGCTCTTCCAAGGGGCATTGATATTGTCTTTTTATTCCACTCTAACCTCCTCCACTCTTCCAAGGGGCATTGATATTGTCTTTTTATTTTACTGCGACCTCCACCACTCTTCCAAGGGCATTAATATTATCTTTTTATTCCACCGCGACCTCCACCACTCTTCCAAGGGTCATTGATATTGTCTTTTTATTCCACTGTAACCTGCACCACTCTTCCAGGGGCATTGATATTGTCTTTTTATTCCACTGCGACCTCCACCACTCTTCCATGGTGCATTAAAACCGTCTTGTGAATCTACTGTGACCTCCACGTCTCTTTCAAGGGGCATTGATATTGTCTTTTTATTCTTCTGTAAACTCCACCACTCTTCCAAGGGGCATTGATATTGTCTTTTTATTCCACTGCCACCTCCAACACTCTTCCAAGGGACATTAAAACCGTCTTGTTAAGCTACGGTGACATCCACATCTCTTTCACGGTTCATTTATATTGTCTTTTTATTCCACTGTAAACTTCACCACTCTTCCAAGGGGCATTGATATTGTCTTTTTATTCCACTGCCACCTCCACCACTCTTCCAAGGGGCATTGATATTGTCTTTTTAATCCACTGCGACCTCCACCAATTTTCCAAGGGGCATTAAAAACGTCTTTTTAAGCTACTGTGACCTCCACGTCACTTCCAATGGGCATTGATATCGTCTTTTTATTCCACTCTAACCTCCACCACTCTTCCAAGGGGCATTGATATTGTCTTTTTATTTTACTGCGACCTCCACCACTCTTCCAAGGGGCATTAATATTGTCTTTTTATTCCACTGTGACCTCCACGTCTCTTCAAGGGGCATTGATATTGTCTTTTTATTCAACTGTAACCTCCACCACTCTTCCAAGCGGCATTGATATTGTGTTTTTATTTTACTGCGACCTCTACCACTCCTCCAAGGGGCTTTAAAACAGTCTTGATAAGCTTCTGTGACCTCCACGTCTCTTCCAAATGGCATTAAAACAGCATGGTTAAACCACTCTGAACTCCACAGCTCTTCCAAGGGGCTTTGATATTGTCTTTTTATTCCACTGTAACCTCCACCACTCTTCCAAGGGGCATTGATATTGTCTTTTTATTTTACTGCGACCTCCACCACTCTTCCAAGGGGCATTAATATTGTCT
Source organism: Phyllobates terribilis (assembly GCF_046119375.1). Lineage (NCBI taxonomy): Eukaryota > Metazoa > Chordata > Amphibia > Anura > Dendrobatidae > Phyllobates > Phyllobates terribilis. The sequence continues at coordinate 1,658,475 of NW_027362964.1, forward strand.
TTTTACGCCACTGCGACCTCCACCACTCTTCCAAGGGTCATTGATATTCTCTTTTTATTCCACTGTAACCTCCACCAGTCTTCTAAGGGTCATTGATATTGTCTTTTTAATCCACTGCGACCTCCACCACTCTTCCAAGGGCCATTAAAACCGTCTTGTTAAGCTACTGTGACCTCCACGTCCCTTTCACGGGGCATTGATATTGTCTTTTCATTCCACTGCGACTTCCACCACTTATCCAATGGGCATTGATATTGTCTTTTTAATCCACTGCGACCTCCACAACTCTTCCAAGGGACATTGATATTGTCTTTTTATTCTACTGCGACCTTCACCCCTCTTCCAAGGAACATTGATATTGTCTTTTTTTTCCACTGTAACCTCCACCACTTTTCTAAGGGGCATTGATATTTTCTTTTTATTCCACTGCGACCTCCACCACTCTTCCAAGGGACATCCATAATGTCTTTTTAATCCACTGCGACCTCCGCCACTCTTCCAAAGGGCATTAAAACCATCTTGTTAAGCTACTGTGACCTAGACGTCTCTTCCAAGGGGCATTAAAACCGTTAATTTAAACCACTCTGAACTACACAGCTCTTGCAAGAGGCATTGATATTGTCTTTTTATTCCACTGTAACCTCCACCACTCTTGCAAGGGGCATTGATTTTGTCTTTTTAATCCACTGCGACCTCCATCTCTCTTCCAAGAAGCATTAAAACCATCTTGTTTAGCTACTGTGACCTCTACGTCTATTCCACGGTGCCTTAAAACCATCTGGTTAAACCACTGTGAACTCCACAGCTCTTCCAAGGGGCATTGATATTGTCTTTTTATTCCACTCTAACCTCCTCCACTCTTCCAAGGGGCATTGATATTGTCTTTTTATTTTACTGCGACCTCCACCACTCTTCCAAGGGCATTAATATTATCTTTTTATTCCACCGCGACCTCCACCACTCTTCCAAGGGTCATTGATATTGTCTTTTTATTCCACTGTAACCTGCACCACTCTTCCAGGGGCATTGATATTGTCTTTTTATTCCACTGCGACCTCCACCACTCTTCCATGGTGCATGAAAACCGTCTTGTGAATCTACTGTGACCTCCACGTCTCTTTCAAGGGGCATTGATATTGTCTTTTTATTCTTCTGTAAACTCCACCACTCTTCCAAGGGGCATTGATATTGTCTTTTTATTCCACTGCCACCTCCAACACTCTTCCAAGGGACATTAAAACCGTCTTGTTAAGCTACGGTGACATCCACATCTCTTTCACGGTTCATTTATATTGTCTTTTTATTCCACTGTAAACTTCACCACTCTTCCAAGGGGCATTGATATTGTCTTTTTATTCCACTGCCACCTCCACCACTCTTCCAAGGGGCATTGATATTGTCTTTTTAATCCACTGCGACCTCCACCAATTTTCCAAGGGGCATTAAAAACGTCTTTTTAAGCTACTGTGACCTCCACGTCACTTCCAATGGGCATTGATATCGTCTTTTTATTCCACTCTAACCTCCACCACTCTTCCAAGGGGCATTGATATTGTCTTTTTATTTTACTGCGACCTCCACCACTCTTCCAAGGGGCATTAATATTGTCTTTTTATTCCACTGTGACCTCCACGTCTCTTCAAGGGGCATTGATATTGTCTTTTTATTCAACTGTAACCTCCACCACTCTTCCAAGCGGCATTGATATTGTGTTTTTATTTTACTGCGACCTCTACCACTCCTCCAAGGGGCTTTAAAACAGTCTTGATAAGCTTCTGTGACCTCCACGTCTCTTCCAAATGGCATTAAAACAGCATGGTTAAACCACTCTGAACTCCACAGCTCTTCCAAGGGGCTTTGATATTGTCTTTTTATTCCACTGTAACCTCCACCACTCTTCCAAGGGGCATTGATATTGTCTTTTTATTTTACTGCGACCTCCACCACTCTTCCAAGGGGCATTAATATTGTCTTTTTACGCCACTGCGACCTCCACCACTCTTCCAAGGGTCATTGATATTCTCTTTTTATTCCACTGTAACCTCCACCAGTCTTCTAAGGGTCATTGATATTGTCTTTTTAATCCACTGCGACCTCCACCACTCTTCCAAGGGCCATTAAAACCGTCTTGTTAAGCTACTGTGACCTCCACGTCCCTTTCACGGGGCATTGATATTGTCTTTTCATTCCACTGCGACTTCCACCACTTATCCAATGGGCATTGATATTGTCTTTTTAATCCACTGCGACCTCCACAACTCTTCCAAGGGACATTGATATTGTCTTTTTATTCTACTGCGACCTTCACCCCTCTTCCAAGGAACATTGATATTGTCTTTTTTTTCCACTGTAACCTCCACCACTTTTCTAAGGGGCATTGATATTTTCTTTTTATTCCACTGCGACCTCCACCACTCTTCCAAGGGACATCCATAATGTCTTTTTAATCCACTGCGACCTCCGCCACTCTTCCAAAGGGCATTAAAACCATCTTGTTAAGCTACTGTGACCTAGACGTCTCTTCCAAGGGGCATTAAAACCGTTAATTTAAACCACTCTGAACTACACAGCTCTTGCAAGAGGCATTGATATTGTCTTTTTATTCCACTGTAACCTCCACCACTCTTGCAAGGGGCATTGATTTTGTCTTTTTAATCCACTGCGACCTCCATCTCTCTTCCAAGAAGCATTAAAACCATCTTGTTTAGCTACTGTGACCTCTACGTCTATTCCACGGTGCCTTAAAACCATCTGGTTAAACCACTGTGAACTCCACAGCTCTTCCAAGGGGCATTGATATTGTCTTTTTATTCCACTCTAACCTCCTCCACTCTTCCAAGGGGCATTGATATTGTCTTTTTATTTTACTGCGACCTCCACCACTCTTCCAAGGGCATTAATATTATCTTTTTATTCCACCGCGACCTCCACCACTCTTCCAAGGGTCATTGATATTGTCTTTTTATTCCACTGTAACCTGCACCACTCTTCCAGGGGCATTGATATTGTCTTTTTATTCCACTGCGACCTCCACCACTCTTCCATGGTGCATGAAAACCGTCTTGTGAATCTACTGTGACCTCCACGTCTCTTTCAAGGGGCATTGATATTGTCTTTTTATTCTTCTGTAAACTCCACCACTCTTCCAAGGGGCATTGATATTGTCTTTTTATTCCACTGCCACCTCCAACACTCTTCCAAGGGACATTAAAACCGTCTTGTTAAGCTACGGTGACATCCACATCTCTTTCACGGTTCATTTATATTGTCTTTTTATTCCACTGTAAACTTCACCACTCTTCCAAGGGGCATTGATATTGTCTTTTTATTCCACTGCCACCTCCACCACTCTTCCAAGGGGCATTGATATTGTCTTTTTAATCCACTGCGACCTCCACCAATTTTCCAAGGGGCATTAAAAACGTCTTTTTAAGCTACTGTGACCTCCACGTCACTTCCAATGGGCATTGATATCGTCTTTTTATTCCACTCTAACCTCCACCACTCTTCCAAGGGGCATTGATATTGTCTTTTTATTTTACTGCGACCTCCACCACTCTTCCAAGGGGCATTAATATTGTCTTTTTATTCCACTGTGACCTCCACGTCTCTTCAAGGGGCATTGATATTGTCTTTTTATTCAACTGTAACCTCCACCACTCTTCCAAGGGGCATTGATATTGTGTTTTTATTTTACTGCGACCTCTACCACTCCTCCAAGGGGCTTTAAAACAGTCTTGATAAGCTTCTGTGACCTCCACGTCTCTTCCAAATGGCATTAAAACAGCATGGTTAAACCACTCTGAACTCCACAGCTCTTCCAAGGGGCTTTGATATTGTCTTTTTATTCCACTGTAACCTCCACCACTCTTCCAAGGGGCATTGATATTGTCTTTTTATTTTACTGCGACCTCCACCACTCTTCCAAGGGGCATTAATATTGTCTTTTTACGCCACTGCGACCTCCACCACTCTTCCAAGGGTCATTGATATTCTCTTTTTATTCCACTGTAACCTCCACCAGTCTTCTAAGGGTCATTGATATTGTCTTTTTAATCCACTGCGACCTCCACCACTCTTCCAAGGGCCATTAAAACCGTCTTGTTAAGCTACTGTGACCTCCACGTCCCTTTCACGGGGCATTGATATTGTCTTTTCATTCCACTGCGACTTCCACCACTTATCCAATGGGCATTGATATTGTCTTTTTAATCCACTGCGACCTCCACAACTCTTCCAAGGGACATTGATATTGTCTTTTTATTCTACTGCGACCTTCACCCCTCTTCCAAGGAACATTGATATTGTCTTTTTTTTCCACTGTAACCTCCACCACTTTTCTAAGGGGCATTGATATTTTCTTTTTATTCCACTGCGACCTCCACCACTCTTCCAAGGGACATCCATAATGTCTTTTTAATCCACTGCGACCTCCGCCACTCTTCCAAAGGGCATTAAAACCATCTTGTTAAGCTACTGTGACCTAGACGTCTCTTCCAAGGGGCATTAAAACCGTTAATTTAAACCACTCTGAACTACACAGCTCTTGCAAGAGGCATTGATATTGTCTTTTTATTCCACTGTAACCTCCACCACTCTTGCAAGGGGCATTGATTTTGTCTTTTTAATCCACTGCGACCTCCATCTCTCTTCCAAGAAGCATTAAAACCATCTTGTTTAGCTACTGTGACCTCTACGTCTATTCCACGGTGCCTTAAAACCATCTGGTTAAACCACTGTGAACTCCACAGCTCTTCCAAGGGGCATTGATATTGTCTTTTTATTCCACTCTAACCTCCTCCACTCTTCCAAGGGGCATTGATATTGTCTTTTTATTTTACTGCGACCTCCACCACTCTTCCAAGGGCATTAATATTATCTTTTTATTCCACCGCGACCTCCACCACTCTTCCAAGGGTCATTGATATTGTCTTTTTATTCCACTGTAACCTGCACCACTCTTCCAGGGGCATTGATATTGTCTTTTTATTCCACTGCGACCTCCACCACTCTTCCATGGTGCATTAAAACCGTCTTGTGAATCTACTGTGACCTCCACGTCTCTTTCAAGGGGCATTGATATTGTCTTTTTATTCTTCTGTAAACTCCACCACTCTTCCAAGGGGCATTGATATTGTCTTTTTATTCCACTGCCACCTCCAACACTCTTCCAAGGGGCATTGATATGTTTTTTTTATTCCACTGCGAACTCCACTACTCTTCCAAGCGGCATTGATATTGTCTTTTTATTCCACTGCGACCTCCACCACTCTTCTAAGGGGCATTTATATTGTCTTTATAATCAACTGCGACCTCCACCACTCTTTCTTTCAAGGGCCATTAAAACCGTGTTGTTAAGCTACTTTGACCTCCACGTCAATTCCACAGGGCATTAAAAGCGTCAATTTAAACCACTCTGAACTCCACAGCTCTTGCAAGGGGCATTGATATTGTCATTTTATTCAATGTAACCTCCAGCACTCTTCCAAGGGGCATTGATATTGTCTTTTTATTCCAGTGCAACTTCTACCTCTCTTCCAAGGGGCATTAAAACCATCTTGTTAAGCTACTGTGACCTCCACGTCTCTTTCACGGGGTATTGATATTGTCTTTTTATTCCACTGTAACCTCCACCACTCTTCCAAGGTGCATTGATATTGTCTTTTTATTCCACTGGGACCTTCACCACTCCTTCAAGTGGCATTGATATTGTCTTTTTAATCCACTGCGACATCCACCACTCTTCCAAGTGGCATTAAAACCGTATTGTTAAGCTACTGTGACCTCCACGTCTCTTCCAAGGTGCATTAAAACCGTCAATTTAAACCACTCTGTACTCCACAGCTCTTGCAAGAGGCATTGATATTGTCATTTTATTCCACTGTAACCTACAGCACTCTTTTAAGGGGCATTGATATTATCTTTTTATTCCACTACGACTTCCACCACTCTCCCAAGGTGCATGAAAAACATCTTGTTTAGCTAGTGTAACGTCCATGTCTATTCAATGGGGCATTGATATTGTCTTTTTATTCCACTGTATTCTCCACCACTCTTCCAAGGGGTATTGATATTGTCTTTTTATTCAAATGCGACTTCCAGTTCTCTTCTAAGGGGCATTGATATTGTCTTTTTAATCCACTGTAACCTGCACCACTCTTCCAGGGGCATTGATATTGTCTTTTTATTCCACTGCGACCTTCACCTCTCTTCTAAGGGGCATTAAAACCATCTTGTTAAGCTACTGTGTCATCCAAGTCTCTTCCACGAGGCATTGATATTGTCTTTTTAATCCACTGCGACCTCCATCACTCTTCCAAGGGGCATTAAAACAGTTTTGATAAGCTACTGTGACATCCAGGTCTCTTCCAAGGGGCATTAAAACCGTCTGGTTAAACCACTCTGAACTCCACAGCTCTTCCAAGAGGCATTGATATTGTCTTTTTATTCGACTGTAACCTCCACCACTCTTCCAAGGGGCATTAAAACCATCTTGTTAAGCTACAGGTACCTCCAAGTCTCTTCCACGAGGCATTGATATTGTCTTTTTATTCCAGTGCGACCTCCACCACTCTTCTAAGGGGCATTGATATTGTCTTTTTAATCCACTGCGAACTCCACCACTCTTCCAAGGGGCATTAAAACAGTCTTGATAAGCTACTGTGACCTCCACGTCTCTTCCAAGGGGCATTAAACCATCTAGTTAAACCACTCTGTACTCCACAGCTCTTCCAAGAGGCATAGATATTGTCTTTTTATTCGACTGTAACCTCCACCACTTTTCCAAGGGGCATTGATTTTGTCTCTGTTTTCCACTGCGACCTCCACTACTCTTCCAAGGGGCTTTGATATTGTCTTTTTATTCCACTCTAACCTCCACCACTCTTCCAAGGGGCATTGACATTGTCTATTTATTCCACTGCGACCTCCACCACTCTGCCAAGGGGCATTAAGACTATCTTGTTAAGCTACAGTGACCTCCACAACTCTTCCATGGGGCATTGATATTGTCTTTTTATTCCACTGTAACCTCCACTATTCTACCAAGGGGCATTGATTTTATCTTTTTATTCCACTGCGACCTCTACCACTCTTCCAATGGGCATTGATATTGTCTTTTTAATCCACTGCAACCTCCACCACTCTTACAAGGGGCATTAAAACAGTCTTTTTAAGCTACTGTGACCTCCATGTCTCTTCCAAGGTGCATTAAAACAGTCTGGCTAAACTACTCTGAACTCCACAGCTCTTCCAAGGGGCATTGATTTTGTCTTTTTATTCCACTGTAACCTCCACCACTCTTCCAAGGGGCATTGATTTTGTCTTTTTATTCCACTGCAACCTCCACCACTCTTCAAATGGGCATTGTTATTGTCTTTTTAATCCCCTGCAACCTCCACCACTCTTCCAAGGGGCATTAAAACCATCTTGTTAAGCTACTGTGAATTTCACGTCCCTTCCACGAGGCATTGATATTGTCTTTTTATTAAACTGCGACCTCCACCACTCTTCCAAGGGGCATTGATATTGTCTTTTTAATCCACGGCGAACTCCACCACTCTTCCAAAGGGCATTATAACCGTCTTGTTATGCTACTGTGACGGTGACGGTGACTTCTCTTCCAAGGGGCATTAAAACATCTGGTTAAACCACTCTGAACTCCACAGCTCTTCCAAGGGGCATTTGTATTGTTTTGTTATTCCACTCTAAACTCCACCACTCTTCCAAGGGGCATAGACATTGTCTTTTTATTCCACTGCGACCTCCACCACTCTTCCAAGGGGCAATAAAACCATATTGTTAAGCTACAGTGACCTCCACATCTCTTCCACGGGGCATTGATATTGTCTTTTATTCCACTGTAACCTCCACCAATCTTCCAAGGGGCATTGATATTGTTTTTTTATTCCACTCCGACCTCCACCATTAAAACCGTCTTCTTAAGTTACTGTGACCTCCACGTCTCTTCCAAGGAGCGTTAAAAACCGTCTGGTTATACCACTCTGAACTCCACAGCTCTTCCAAGGGGCATTATTATTGTCTTTATATTCCACTGCGACCACCACCACTCTTCCAACGGGCATTGATATTGTCTTTTTATTTTACTGCGACCTCCACCACTCTTCCATGGGGCATTAATATTGTATTTTTATTCCACTGCGACCTCCACCACTCTTCCAAGGGTCATTGATATTATCTTTTTATTCCACTGCAACCTCCACCACTCTTCCAAGGGGCATTGATATTGGCTTTTTATTCCACTGCAACCTCCACCTCTCTTCCAAGGGGCATTAAAACCATCTTGTTAAGCTACTGTGACCTCCAAGTCTCTTCCAGGAGGCATTGATATTGTCTTTTTATTCCACTGCGACCTCCACATCTCTTCCATGTGGAATTGATATTGTCTTTTTATTCCACTGCGACCTCCACCACTCTTCTAAGGGTCATTGATATTGTCTTTTTAATCCACTGCAACCTCCACCACTCTTCCAAGGCTCGTTAAAATAGTTTTGATAAACTACTGTGACCTCCACGTCTCTTCCAAGGGGCATTAAAACCGTCTGGTTAAACCACTCTGAACTCCACAGCTCTTCCAAGATGCATTGATATTGTCTTTTTATTCGATTGTAACCTCCACCACTCTTCCAAGGGGCATTAAAACCGTCTTTTTAAGCTACTGTGACCTCCACGTCTCTTCCAAGGGGCATTAAAACCATCAATTTAAACCACTCTGAACTCCACAGCTTTTGCAAGAGGCATTGATATTGTCTTTTTATTCCACTGTAACCTCCACCACTCTTCACAAGGGGCATTGATATTGTCTTTTTATTCTACTGTAACCTCCACCAATCGTCCAAGGGGCATTGATATTGTCTTTTTATTCCACTGTAACCTCCATCACACTTCCAAGGGTCATTGATTTTGTCTTTTTAATCCACTGCGACCTCCAACACTCTTCCAAGAAGCATTAAAACTGCCTTGTTAATCTACTGAGACCTTCACGTCTATTCCACGGTGCCTTAAAACCTTCTGGCTAAACCACTGTGAACTTCACAGCTCTTCCAAGGGGCATTGATATTGTCTTTTTATTCCACTGTAACCTCCACCACTCTTCCAAAAGGCATTGATATTGTCTTTTTATTTTACTGCGACATTCACCACTCTTCCAAGGGGCATTGATATTGTCTTTTTATTTTACTGCGACATTCACCACTCTTCCAAGGAGCATTAATATTGTTTTTTTATTCCACTCCGACCTCCACCACTCTTCCAAGGGGCATTAAAACCGTCTTGTTAAGTTACTGTGACCTCCACGTCTCTTCCAAGGAGCGTTAAAACCGTCTGGTTATACCACTCTGAACTCCACAGCTCTTCCAAGGGGTATTATTATTGTCTTTTTATTCCACTGCGACCACCACCACTCTTCCAAGGGGCATGGATATTGTCTTTTTATTTTACTGCCACCTCCACCACTCTTCCAAGGGGCATTAATATTGTCTTTTTATTCCACTGCGACCTCCACCACTCTTCCAAGGGTCATTGATATTGTCTTTTTATTCCACTGCAACCTCCACCACTCTTCCAAGGGGCATTGATATTGTCTTTTTATTCCACTGCGACCTCCACCTCTCTTCCAAGGGGCATTAAAACCATCTTGTTAAGCTACTGTGACCTCCAAGTCTCTTCCAGGAGGCATTGATATTGTCTATTTATTCCACTGCGACCTCCACATCTCTTCCAAGTGGAATTGATATTGTCTTTTTATTCCACTGCGACCTCCACCACTCTTCTATGGGGCATTGATATTGTCTTTTTAATCCACTTCGACCTCCACCACTCTTCCAAGGCGCATTAAAATAGTTTTGATAAACTACAGTGACCTCCACGTCTCTTCCAAGGGGCATGAAAACCGTCTGGTTAAACCACTCTGAACTCCACAGCTCTTCCAAGATGCATTGATATTGTCTTTTTATTCGACTGTAACCTCCACCACTCTTCCAAGGGGCATTAAAACCTTCTTGTTAAGCTACTGAGACCTCCACGTCTCTTCCAAGGGGCATTAAAACGGTCAATGTAAACCACTCTGAACTCCACACCTCTTGCAAGAGGCATTGATATTGTCTTTTTATTCCACTGTAACCTCCACCACACTTCCAAGGGTCATTGATTTTGTCTTTTTAATCCACTGCGACCTCCATCACTCTTCCAAGAAGCATTAAAACCGTCTTGTTAAGCTACTGAGACCTCCACGTCTATTCCAGGGGCATTAATATTGTCTTTTTATTCCACTGCGTCCTCCACCACTCTTCCAAGGGTCATTGATATTGTCTTTTTATTCCACTGCAACCTCCAGAACTCTTCCAAGGGGCATTGATATTGTCTTTTTATTCCACTGCGACTTTCACCTCTCTACCAAGGGACATTAAAACCGTCTTGTTAAGCTACTGAGACCTCCACGTCTATTCCACGGATCCTTAAAACCTTCTGTCTAAACCACTGTGAACTCCACAGCTCTTCCAAGGGGCATTGATATTGTATTTTTATTCCACTGTAACATCCACCACTCTTCCAAGAGGCATTGATATTGTCTTTTTATTCCACTGCGACCTCCACCACTCTTCCAAGGGGCATTGATATTGTCTTTTTATTCCACTGTAACCTCCACCACTCTTCCAAGGGGCATTGATATTGTCTTTTTATTCCACTGCGACCTCCACCTCTCTTCCAAGGGGCATTAAAACCATCTTGTTAAGCTACTGTGACTTCCAAGTCCATTCCACGAGGCATTGATATTGTCTTTTTATTCCACTGCGACCTCCACATCTCTTCCAAGGGGAATTGATATTGCATTTTTATACCACTGCGACCTCCACCACTCTTCTAAGGGGCATTGATATTGTCTTTTTAATCCACTGCGACCTCCACCACTCTTCCAAGGGGCATTAAAACAGTCTTGATAAGCTACTGTGACCTCCACGTCTGTTCCAAGGGGCATTAAACCGTCTGGTTAAACCACTCTGTACTCCAGATTGTCTTTTTAATCCACTGCGAACTCCACCACTCTGCCAAGGGGCATTAAAACCGTCTTGTTAAGCTACTGTGACCTCCAAGTCTCTTCCAAGGGGCATTAAAACCGTCTGGTTAAACCGCTCTGAGCTCCACAGCTCCTCCAAGGGGCATTGACAATGTCTTTTTATTCAATTGTAACCTTCTGCACTCTTCCAAGTGCATTGATATTGTCTTTTTATTCCTCTGCGACGTCCACGACTCTTCCAAGGGGCATTAAAACTGTCTTGTTAAGCTAATGTGACCTCCAAGTTTCTTACACAGGGCATTGATATTGTCTTTTTAGTCCACTGTAACCTCCACCACTCTTCCAAGTGGCATTGATATTGTCTTTTTATTTTAATGCGACCTCCACCACTCTTCCAAGGGGCATTAATATTGTCTTTTTATTCCACTGGAACCTCCACCACTCTTCCAAGGGTCATTGATATTGTCTTTTTATTCCACTGTAACCTCCACCACTCTTCCAAGGGGCATTGATATTGTCTTTTTATTTTACTGCGACCTCCACCACTCTTCCAAGGGGCATTAATATTGTCTTTTTATTCCACTGCAACCTCCACCACTCTTCCAAGGGTCATTGATATTGTCTTTTTAATCCACTGCGACCTCCATCACTCTTCCAAGAAGCATTGAAACCGTCTTGTTAAGCTGCTGTGACCTCCACGTCTATTCCACAGTGCATTAAAACTTTCTGGTTAAACCACTGTCATCTCCACAGGTCTTCCAAGGGGCATTGATATTGTCTTTTTATTCCACTGTAACCTCCACCACTCTTCCAAGGGGCATTGATATTGTCTTTTTATTTTACTGCGACCTCCACCACTCTTCCAAGGGGCATTAATATTGTCTTTTTATTCCACTGCGACCTCCACGACTCTTCCAAGTGTCATTGATATTGTCTTTTTATTCCACTCTAACTTCCACCACTCTTCCAAGGGGCATTGATATTGTCTTTTTATTCCACTGCGACCTCCACCTCTCTTCAAAGGGGCATTAAAACCATCTCGTTATGCTACTGTGACCTCCAAGTCTATTCCACGAGGCATTGATATTGTCTTTTTAATCCACTGCGACCTCCACATCTCTTCCAAGTGGAATTCATATTGTCTTTTTTTTCCACTGCGAACTCCACCACTCTTCTAAGGGGCATTGATATTGTCTTTTTAATCCACTGCGACCTCCACCACTCTTCTAAGGGGCATTAAAACAGTTTTGATAAGCTACTGTGACCTCCACGTCTCTTCCAAGGGGCATTAAAACTGTCTGGTTAAACCACTCTGAACTCCACAGCTCTTCCAAGAGGCATTGATATTGTCTTTTTATTCGACTGTAACCTCCACCACTCTTACAAGGGGCATTAAAACCATCTTGTTAAGCTACTGTGACCTCCACGTCTCTTCCAAGGAGCATTAAAACCGTCAATTTAAACCACTCTGAACTCCACAGCTCTTCCAAGAGGCATTGATATTGTCCTTTTATTCCACTGTAACCTCCACCACTCTTCCAAGTTGCATTGATTTTGTCTTTTTAATCCACTGCGAGCTCCATCATTCTTCCAAGAAGCATTAAAACCATCTTGTTCAGCTACTGTGACCTCCACGTCTATTCCACGGTGCCTTAAAACCTTCTGGTTAAACCACTGTGAACTCCACAGCTCTTCCAAGGGGCATTGATATTGTCTTTTTATTCCACTGTAACCTCCACCACTCTTCCAAGTGGCATTGATATTGTCTTTTTATTTTAATGGGACCTCCACCACTCTTCCAAGGGGCATTAATATTGTCTTTTTATTCCACTGCAACCTCCACCACTCTTCCAAGGGTCATTGATATTTTCTTTTTATTCCACTGTAACCTCCACCACTCTTCCAAGGGGCATTGATATTGTCTTTTTATTTTACTGCAACCTCCACCACTCTTCCAAGGGGCATTAATATTGTCTTTTTATTCTACTGCAACCTCCACCACTCTTCCAAGGGTCATTGATATTGTCTTTTTAATCCACTGCGACCTCCATCACTCTTCCAAGAAGCATTGAAACCGTCTTGTTAAGCTACTGTGACCTCCACGTCTATTCCACAGTGCATTAAAACTTTCTGGTTAAACCACTGTGATCTCCACAGCTCTTCCAAGGGGCATTGATATTGTCTTTTTATTCCACTCTAACCTCCACCACTCTTCCAAGGGTCATTGATATTGTCTTTTTATTTTACTGCGACCTCCACCACTCTTCCAAGGGTCATTAATATTGTCTTTTTATTCCACTGTGACCTTCACGTCTCTTCCAAGGGGCATTGATATTGTCTTTTTATTTAATTGGTACCTCCACCACTCTTCCAAGGGGCATTGATATTGTCTTTTTATTCCACTGTAACCTCCACCATTCTTCCAAGGGACTTTGATATTGTCTTTTTATTCCACTGTAACCTCCACCACTCTTCCAAGGTGCATTGATATTGTCTTTTTATTTTACTGCAACCTCCACCACTCTTCCAAGGGGCATTAATATTGTCTTTTTATTCCACTGCAACCTCCACCACTCTTCCAAGGGTCATTGACATTGTCTTTTTAATCCACTGCGACCTCCATCACTCTTCCAAGAAGCATTGAAACCGTCTTATTAAGCTACTGTGACCTCCACGTCTATTCCACAGTGCATTAAAACTTTCTGGTTAAACCACTGTGATCTCCACAGCTCTTCCAAGGGGCATTGATATTGTCTTTTTATTCCACACTAACCTCCACCACTCTTCAAGGGTCATTGATATTGTCTTTTTATTTTAATGCAACCTCCACCACTCTTCCAAGGGTTCATTAATATTGTCTTTTTATTCCACTGTGACCTTCACGTCTCTTCCAAGGGGCATTGATATTGTCTTTTTATTTAATTGGTACCTCCACCACTCTTCCAAGGGGCATTGATATTGTCTTTTTATTCCACTGTAACCTCCACCACTCTTCCAAGAGGCATTGATATTGTCTTTTTCATCCACGGCGACCTCTACCACTCCTCCAAGGTGCTTTAAAACAGTCTTGATAAGCTTCTGTGACCTCCACGTCTCTTCCAAGGGGCATTAAAAACCGCATGGTTAAACCACTCTGAACTCACCAGCTCTTCCAAGAGGCATTGATATTGTCTTTTTATTCAACTGTAACCTCCACCACTATTCCAAGGGGCATTGATATTGTCTTTTTTTCCACTGAGACCTCCACCACTCTTCCAAGGGGATTTGATAGTCTTTTTGTTCCACTGCGATCTCCACCACACTTCCAAGGGGCATTAAAACCGTCTTGATAAGCTACTGTGACCTCCACGTCCCTTCCACGGGGCATTGATATTGTCTTTTTATTCCACTGCGACCTCCACCACACTTCCAAGGGACATTGATATTGTATTTTGAATCCACTGCGACCTCCACCACTCTTCCAAGGGACATTGATATTGTCTTTTTATTCCACTGCGACCTTCACCCCTCTACCAAGGAACATTGATATTGTCTTTTTTTTCCACTGTAACCTCCACCACTCTTCTAAGGGTCATTGATATTTTCTTTTTATTCCACTGCGACCTCCACCACTCTTCCAAGGGGCATCGATAATGTCTTTTTAATCCACTGCGAACTTCACCACTCTTCCAAGGGGCCTTAAAACCGTCTTGTTAAGCTACTGTGACCTCCACATCTCTTATAAGGGGCATTAAAAACGTCAATTTAAACCACTCTGAACTCCACAGCTCTGGGAAGAGGCATTGATATTGTCTTTTTATTCCACTGTAACCTCCACCACTCTTCCAAGGGCCATTGATTTTGTCTTTTTAATCCACTGCGACCTCCATCTCTCTTCCAAGAAGCATTAAAACCATCTTGTTTATCTACTGTGAACTCCACGTCTATTCCATGGTGCCTTAAAACCTTCTGGTTAAACCACTGTGAACTCCACAGCTCTTCCAAGGGGCATTGATATTGTCTTTTTATTCCCCTGTAACCTCCACCACTCTTCCAAGGGGCATTGATATTGTCTTTTTATTTTACTGCGACCTCCACCACTCTTCCAAGGGGCATTAATATTGTCTTTTTATTCCACTGCGACCTCCACCACTCTTCCAAGTGTCATTGATATTGTCTTTTTATTCCACTCTAACTTCCACCACTCTTCCAAGGGTCATTGATATTGTCTTTTTATTCCACTGCGACCTCCACCTCTCTTCCAAGGGGCATTAAAACCATCTTGTTATGCTACTGTGACCTCCAAGTCTATTCCACGAGGCATTGATATTGTCTTTTTATTCCACTGCGACCTCCACATCTCTTCCAAGTGGAATTCATATTGTCTTTTTATTCCACTGCGACCTCCACCACTCTTCTAAGGGGCATTGATATTGTCTTTTTAATCCACTGCGACCTCCACCACTCTTCTAAGGGGCATTAAAACAGTTTTGATAAGCTACTGTGACCTCCACGTCTCTTCCAAGGGGCATTAAAACTGTCTGGTTAAACCACTCTGAACTCCACAGCTCTTCCAAGAGGCATTGATATTGTCTTTTTATTTGACTGTAACCTCCACCACTCTTCCAAGGGGCATTAAAACCGTCTTTTTAAGCTACTGTGACTTCCACGTCTCTTCCAAGGGGCTTTAAAACCGTCAATTTAAACCACTCTGAACTCCACAGCTCTTCCAAGAGGCATTGATATTGTCTTTTTATTCCACTGTAACCTCCACCACTCTTCCAAGTTGGATTGATTTTGTCTTTTTAATCCACTGCGACCTCCATCACTCTTCCAAGAAGCATTAAAACCGTCTTGTTCAGCTACTGTGACCTCCACGTCTATTCCACGGTGCCTTAAAACCTTCTGGTTAAACCACTGTGAACTCCACAGCTCTTCCAAGGGGCATTGATATTGTCTTTTTATTCCACTGTAACCTCCACCACTCTTCCAAGTGGCATTGATATTGTCTTTTTATTTTAATGCGACCTCCACCACTCTTCCAAGGGGCATTAATATTGTCTTTTTATTCCACTGCAACCTCCACAACTCTTCCAAGGGTCATTGATATTGTCTTTTTATTCCACTGTAACCACCACCACTCTTCCAAGGGGCATTGATATTGTCTTTTTATTTTACTGCGACCTCCACCACTCTTCCAAGGGGCATTAATATTGTCTTTTTATTCCACTGCGACCTCCACCACTCTTCCAAGGGTCATTGATATTGTCTTTTTATTCCACTGTAACCTCCACCACTCTTCCAAGGGGCATTGATATTGTCTTTTTATTTTACTGCGACCTCCACCACTCTTCCAAGGGGCATTAATATTGTCTTTTTATTTTACTGCGACCTCCACTTCTCTTCCAAGGGGCATTAAAGCCATCTTGTTAAGCTACTGTGACCTCCAAGTCTCTTCCACGAGGCATTGATATTGTCTTTTTATTCCACTGCGACCTCCACATCTCTACCAACGGGAATTGATATTGTCTTTTTATTCCACTGCGACCTCCACCATTCTTCCAAGGGGCATTAAATTTATCTTGTTAAGCTACAGTGACCTCCCCATCTCTTCCACTGGGCATTGATATTGTCTTTAAATTCCACTGTAACCTCCACCACTCTACCAAGGGGCATTGATATTGTATTTTTATTCCACTGCGACCTCCACCACTCTTCCAAAGGACATTGATATTGTCTTTTTAATCCACTGTGACCTCCACCACTCTTCCAAAGGGCATTAAAACCATTTTGTTAAGCTACTGTGACCTCTACGTCTCTTCCACGGGGCATTGATATTGTCTTTTTATTCCACTGCGACCTCCACTACTCTTCCAAGTGGCATTGATATTGTCTTTTTTTCCACTGCGACCTCCACCACTCTTCCAAGGGGCATTTAGATTGTCTTCTTAATCAACTGCGACCTCCACCACTCTTAAAAGTGGCATTAAAACCGTGTTGTTAACCTACATTGACATCCACATCAATTCCACGGGGCATTGATATTGTCTTTTTTTTCCACTGCGACCTCCACCACTCTTCCTCGGGGCTTTGAAATTGTCTTTTTAATCCACTGCAACCTCCACCACTCTTCCATGTGGCATTAAAACCGTCTTGTTAAGCTACTGTGACCTCCACATCTCTTTCACGGGACATTGATATTGTCTTTTTATTCCACTGTAACCTCCACTACTCTTCCAAGGGGCATTGATATTGTCTTTTTTTTCCACTGGGACCTTCACCACTCTTCCAAGTGGCATTGATATTGTCTTTTTAATCCACTGCGACCTCCACCACTCTTCCAAGGGGCATTAAAACCGTATTTTTAAGCTACTGTGACCTCCACGTCTCTTCCAAGGTGCATTAAAACCGTCAATTTAAACCACTCTGAAATCCACAGCTCTTGCAAGAGGCATTGATATTGTCTTTTTATTCCACTGTAAACTACAGCACTCTTTCAAGGGGAAATTGATATTGTCTTTTTATTCAACTACCACTTCCACCACTCTCCCAAGGTGCATTAAAAACTTCTTGTTTAGCTACTGTAACGTCTATGTCTATGCCACGGGGCATTGATATTGTCTTTTTATTCCACTGTATCCTCCACCACTCTTCCAAGGGGTATTGATATTGTCTTTTTATTCCACTGCGACTTCCACCTCTCTTCTAAGGGGCATTGATATTGTCTTTCTAATCCACTGTGACCTCCACCACTCTTCCAAGAGGCATTGAAACTGTCTTGTTAAGCTACTGTGACCTCCAAGTCTCTTCCACGAGGCATTGATATTGTCTTTTTATTCCACTGCGACCTCCACATCTTTTCCAAGTGGAATTGATATTGTCTTTTTATTCCATTGCGACCTCCACCACTCTTCTAAGGGGCATTGATATTGTCTTTTTAATCCACTGTGACTTCCACGTCTGTTCCAAGGGGCATTAAAACCGTCAGGTTAAACTACTCTGCACTCCACAGCTCTTCCAAGAGGCATTGATATTGTCTTTTTATTCGACTGTAACCTCCACCACTCTTCCAAGGTTCATTAAAACATTCTTGTTAAGCTACTGTGACCTCCACGTCTCTTCCAAGGGGCATTAAAACCGTCAATTTAAACCACTCTGAACTCCACAGCTCTTGAAAGAGGCATTGATATTGTCTTTTTATTCCACTGTAACCTCCACCACTCGTCCAAGGGGCATTGATTTTGTCTTTTTAATCCACTGCGACCTCCATCACTCTTCCAAGAAGCATTAACACCATCTTGTTTAGCTACTGTGACCTCCACGTCTATTTCACGGTGCCTTAAAACCTTCTGGTTAAACCACTGTGAACTCCACAGCTCTTCCAAGGGGCATTGATATTGTCTTTTTATTCCCCTGTAACCTCCACCACTCTTCCAAGGGGCACTGATATTGTCTTTTTATTCCACTGCGACCTCCAAAACTCTTCCAATGGGCATTGATATTCTCTTTTTAATCCACTGTGATCTCCACCACTCTTCCAAGGGGCATTAAAACAGTCTTGTTAACCTACATTGACATCCACGTCAATTCCACGGGGCATTGATATTGTCTTTTTTTTCCACTGCGACCTCCACCACTCTTCCTCAGGGCTTTGAAATTGTCTTTTTAATCCACTGCAACCTCCACCACTCTTCCATGTGGCATTAAAACTGTCTTGTTAAGCTGCTGTGACCTCCACGTCTCTTCCAAGGGGCATTAAAACCGTATGGTTAAACCAATCTGAACTCCACAGATCTTTCAAGGGGCATTGATATTGTCTTTTTATTCCACTGTGACCTCCACCACTCTTCCAAGGGGCATTTAAACCGTCTTGTTAAGCTCCTGTGACCTCCATGTCTCTTCCACAGGGCATTGATATTGTCTTTTTATTCTACTGGAACCTCCAACACTCTTCCAAGGTGCATTGATATTGTCTTTTTATTCCACTGAGACTTCAACCACTTCTTCAAGGAGCATTGACATTGTCTTTTTAATCCACCTAGACCTCCACCACTCTTCCAAGGGGCATTAAAACAGTCTTGTTAATCTACTGTGACCTCCACGTCTCTTCCAAGGGGCATTAAAAACATCAATTTTAACCACTCTCAACTCGACAGCTCTTGCAAAGGGCTTTGATATTGTTATTTATTCCACTGTAACCTCCAGCACTCTTCCAAGGGGCATTGATATTGTATTTTTATTCCACTGTAAACTAAACTACTCTTCCAAGGGGCATTGATATTGTTTTTTATTCCACAGCCACCTCCACCACTCTTCCAAGGGGCATTGATATTGTCTTTTTAAACCACTGCGACCTCCACCACTTTTCCAAAGAGCATTAAAAACGTCTTTTTAAGCTACTGACCTCCATGTCACTTCCAATGGGCATTAAAACCGTCTGGTTTAACTACTCTGAACTCCACTGCTCTTCCAAGGGGCATTGATATTGTCTTTTTCATCCACTGTGACCTCCACCACTCTTCCAAGGGGCATTGATATTATCTTTTTAATCCACTTCGACCTCCACCACTCTTCCAAGGGGCATTAAAACAGTCTTGTTAATCTACTGTGACCTCCACGTCTCTTCCAAGGGGCATTAAAACCGTCAATTTATACCACTCTCACCTCCACAGCTCTTGCAAGGGGCTTTGATATTGTTTTTTATTCCACTGTGACCTCCATCACTCTTCCAAGGGACATTAAAACCGGCTTGTTAAGCTACTGTGACATCAACATCTCTTTCACGGGGCATTGTTGTTGTCTTTTTATTCCACTGCAACCTCCACATCTCTTCCAAGTGGAATTGATATTGTCTTTTTATTCCACTGCGACCTCCACCTCTCTTCTAAGGGGCATTGATATTGTCTTTTTACTCCACTGCGACCTCCACCACTCTTCCAAGGTGCTTTAAAACAGTCTTGTTAAGATGCTGTGACCTCCACGTCTCTTCCAAGGGGCATTAAAACCATCTGGCTAAACCACTCTGAACTCCACAGCTCTTCCAAGGGCCATTGATATTGTCTTTTTATTCCACTGTAACCTCCACCACTCTTCCAAGGGGCATTGATTTTGTCTTTTTATTCCACTGCGACCTCTACCACTCTTCCAATGGGCATTGTTATTGTCTTTTTAATCACCTGCAACCTCAACCACTCTTCCAAAGGGCATTAAAACCGTCTTGTTAAGCTACTGTTACCTCCACGTCCCTTCCACGGGGCATTGATATTGTCTTTTTATTCCACTGCGACCTCCACCACTCTTCCAAGGGGCATTGATATTGTTTTTTTAATCCACTGCAAACTCCACCACTCTTCCAAGGGGCATTAAAACCGTCTTGTTATGCTACTGTAATGTCAACTTCTCTTCCAAGGGGCCTTAAAACCATCTGGTTAAACCACTCTGTACTCCAAAGCTCTTCCAAGGGGCATTTGTATTGTCTTTTTATTCCACTGCAACTTCCAACTCTCTTCCAAGGGGCATTAAAACCGTATTGTTAAGCTATTGTGACCTCCACGTCTCTTTCACAGGGCATTGATATTATCTTTTTATTCCACTGTAACCTCCACCACTCTTCCAAGGGGCATTGATATTGTCTTTTTTTTCCACTGGGACATTCACCACTCTTCCAAGTGGCATTGATATTGTCTTTTTAATCCACTGCGACCTCCACCACTCTTCCAAGGGGCATTAAAACCGTATTGTTAAGCTACTGTAACCTCCACGTCTCTTCCAAGGTGCATTAAAACCATCAATTTAAACCACTCTGAACTCCACAGCTCTTGCAAGAGGCATTGATATTGTCTTTTTACTCCACTGTAACCTGCAGCACTCTATCAAGGGGCATTGATATTGTCTTTTTATTCCACTACGACTTCCACCACTCTCCCAAGGTGCATTAAAAACATCTTGTTTAACTATTGTAACGTCCATGTCTATTCCACGGGGCATTGAAATTGTCTTTTTATTCCACTTCAACCTCCACCACTCTTCCAAGGGGTATTGACATTGCCTTTTTATTCCACTGCTAATTCCACCTCTCTTCCAAGGGGCCTTAAAACCATCTGGTTAAACCACTCTGAACTCCACAGCTCTTCCAAGGGGCATTTGTATTGTCTTTTTATTCCACTCTAACCTCCAACAATCTTCCAAGGGGCATTGACATTGTCTTTTTATTCCACTGCAACTTCCAACTCTCTTCCAAGGGGCATTAAAACCGTATTGTTAAGCTACTGTGACCTCCACGTCTCTTTCACAGGGCATTGATATTATCTTTTTATTCCACTGTAACCTCCACCACTCTTCCAAGGGGCATTGATATTGTCTTTTTTTTCCACTGGGACCTTCACCACTCTTCCAAGTGGCATTGATATTGTCTTTTTAATCCACTGCGACCTCCACCACTCTTCCAAGGGGCATTAAAACCGTATTGTTAAGCTACTGTGACCTCTACGTCTCTTCCAAGGGGCATTAAACCCGTCTGGTTAAACCACTCTGAACTCCACAGCTCTTCCAAGGGGCATTGATATTGTCTTTTTATTCCACTGTAACCTCCACCACTCTTCCAAGTGGCATTTATTTTGTATTTTTATTCCACTGGGACCTCCACCACTCTTCCAATGGGCATTGTTATTGTCTTTTTAATCACCTGTAACCTCCACCACTCTTCCAAGGGGCATTAAAACCATCTTGATAAGCTACTGTGACCTCCACGTCCCTTCCACGGGGCATTTGTGTTGTCTTTTTATTCCACTGCGACCTCCACCACTCTTCCAGGGGCATTGATATTGTCTTATTAATCCACTGCGAACTCCACCACTCTTCCAAGGGGCATTAAAGCCATCTTGTTATGCTACTGTGACGTCGACTTCTCTTCCAAGGGGCATTAAAACCATCTGGTTAAACCACTCTGAACTCCACAGCTCTTCCAAGGGGCATTTGTATTGTCTTTTTATTCCACTCTAACCTCCATCACTCTTCCAAGGGGCATTGACATTGTCTTTTTATTCCACTGCGACCTCCACCACTCTTCCAAGTGGCATTAAAACCATATTGTTAAGCTACAGTGACCTCCACATCTCTTCCACGGGGCATTGATATTGTCTTTTTATTCCACTGTAACCTCCACTAATCTTCCAAGGGGCATTGATATTGTTTTTTTATTCCACTGCGACCTCCACCACTCTTCCAAGGGGCATTAAAACCATCTTGTTAAATTACAGTGACCTCCACGTCTCTTCCAAGGAGCGTTAAAACCGTCCGGTTATACCACTCTGAACTCCACAGCTCTTCCAAGGGGCATTATTATTGTCTTTTTATTCCACTGTAACCTCCACCACTCTTCTAAGGGGCATTGATATTGTCTTTTTATTCCACTGCGACCTCCACTAGTCCTCCAAGAGGCATTTAAACAGTCTTGTTAAGCTACTGTGACCTCCACGTTTCTTCCATGGGGCATTGAAATTGTCTTTTTATTCCACTGTAACCTCCACCACTCGTCCAAGGGGCATTGATATTGTCTTATTATTCCACTGCAACCTCCACCACTTTTCCAAGGGGCATTAAAACAGTATTGTTAAGATACTGTAACCTCCACCTCTCTTCCAAGGTGCATTAAAACCGTCAATTTAAACGACTCTGAACTCCACAACTCTTGCAAGAGGCATTGATATTGTCTTTTTACTCCACTGTATCCTACAGCACTCTTTCAAGGGGCATTGATATTGTCTTTTTATTCCACTACGACTTCCACCACTCTCCCAAGGTGCATTAAAAACATCTTGTTTAGCTGCTGTAACGTCCATGTCTATTCCACGGGGCATTGATTTTGTCTTTTTATTCCACTGTATCCTCCACCACTTTTCCAAGGGGTATTGATATTGTCTTTTAATTCCACTGCGACTTCCACCTCTCTGCTAAGGGGCATTGATATTGTCTTTTTAATCCACTGCGACCTCCACCACTTTTCCAAGAGGCATTAAAACAGTCTTGTTAAGCTATTGTGACCTCCACGTCTCTTTCACAGGGCATTGATATTATCTTTTTATTCCACTGTAACCTCCACCACTCTTCCAAGGGGCATTGATATTGTCTTTTTTTTCCACTGGGACATTCACCACTCTTCCAAGTGGCATTGATATTGTCTTTTTAATCCACTGCGACCTCCACCACTCTTCCAAGGGGCATTAAAACCGTATTGTTAAGCTACTGTAACCTCCACGTCTCTTCCAAGGTGCATTAAAACCATCAATTTAAACCACTCTGAACTCCACAGCTCTTGCAAGAGGCATTGATATTGTCTTTTTACTCCACTGTAACCTGCAGCACTCTATCAAGGGGCATTGATATTGTCTTTTTATTCCACTACGACTTCCACCACTCTCCCAAGGTGCATTAAAAACATCTTGTTTAACTATTGTAACGTCCATGTCTATTCCACGGGGCATTGAAATTGTCTTTTTATTCCACTTCAACCTCCACCAGTATTCCAAGGGGTATTGACATTGCCTTTTTATTCCACTGCTAATTCCACCTCTCTTCCAAGGGGCCTTAAAACCATCTGGTTAAACCACTCTGAACTCCACAGCTCTTCCAAGGGGCATTTGTATTGTCTTTTTATTCCACTCTAACCTCCAACACTCTTCCAAGGGGCATTGACATTGTCTTTTTATTCCACTGCAACTTCCAACTCTCTTCCAAGGGGCATTAAAACCGTATTGTTAAGCTACTGTGACCTCCACGTCTCTTTCACAGGGCATTGATATTATCTTTTTATTCCACTGTAACCTCCACTACTCTTCCAAGGGGCATTGATATTGTCTTTTTTTTCCACTGGGACCTTCACCACTCTTCCAAGTGGCATTGATATTGTCTTTTTAATCCACTGCGACCTCCACCACTCTTCCAAGGGGCATTAAAACCGTATTGTTAAGCTACTGTGACCTCTACGTCTCTTCGAAGGGGCATTAAACGCGTCTGGTTAAACCACTCTGAACTCCACAGCTCTTCCAAGGGTCATTGATATTGTCTTTTTATTCCACTATAACCTCCACCACTCTTCCAATGGGCATTGTTATTGTCTTTTTAATCACCTGTAACCTCCACCACTCTTCCAAGGGGCATTAAAACCATCTTGATAAGCTACTGTGACCTCCACGTCCCTTCCACGGGGCATTTGTGTTGTCTTTTTATTCCACTGCGACCTCCACCACTCTTCCAGGGGCATTGATATTGTCTTATTAATCCACTGCGAACTCCACCACTCTTCCAAGGGGCATTAAAGCCATCTTGTTATGCTACTGTGACGTCGACTTCTCTTCCAAGGGGCATTAAAACCATCTGGTTAAACCACTCTGAACTCCACAGCTCTTCCAAGGGGCATTTGTATTGTCTTTTTATTCCACTCTAACCTCCATCACTCTTCCAAGGGGCATTGACATTGTCTTTTTATTCCACTGCGACCTCCACCACTCTTCCAAGTGGCATTAAAACCATATTGTTAAGCTACAGTGACCCTCCACATCTCTTCCACGGGGCATTGATATTGTCTTTTTATTCCACTGTAACCTCCACTAATCTTCCAAGGGGCATTGATATTGTTTTTTTATTCCACTGCGACCTCCACCACTCTTCCAAGGGGCATTAAAACCATCTTGTTAAATTACAGTGACCTCCACGTCTCTTCCAAGGAGCGTTAAAACCGTCCGGTTATACCACTCTGAACTCCACAGCTCTTCCAAGGGGCATTATTATTGTCTTTTTATTCCACTGTAACCTCCACCACTCTTCTAAGGGGCATTGATATTGTCTTTTTATTCCACTGCGACCTCCACTAGTCCTCCAAGAGGCATTAAAGCAGTCTTGTTAAGCTACTGTGACCTCCACGTTTCTTCCATGGGGCATTGAAATTGTCTTTTTATTCCACTGTAACCTCCACCACTCGTCCAAGGGGCATTGATATTGTCTTTTTATTCCACTGCAACCTCCACCACTTTTCCAAGGGGCATTAAAACAGTATTGTTAAGATACTGTAACCTCCACCTCTCTTCCAAGGTGCATTAAAACCGTCAATTTAAACGACTCTGAACTCCACAACTCTTGCAAGAGGCATTGATATTGTCTTTTTACTCCACTGTATCCTACAGCACTCTTTCAAGGGGCATTGATATTGTCTTTTTATTCCACTACGACTTCCACCACTCTCCCAAGGTGCATTAAAAACATCTTGTTTATCTGCTGTAACGTCCATGTCTATTCCACGGGGCATTGATTTTGTCTTTTTATTCCACTGTATCCTCCACCACTTTTCCAAGGGGTATTGATATTGTCTTTTAATTCCACTGCGACTTCCACCTCTCTGCTAAGGGGCATTGATATTGTCTTTTTAATTCACTGCGACCTCCACCACTCTTCCAAGAGGCATTAAAACAGTCTTGTTAAGCTGCTGTGGCATACACATCTCTTCCAAGGGGCATTAAAACCATTTGGTTAAACCACTCTGAACTCCACAGCTTTTCCAAGGGGCATTGATATTGTCTTTTTATTCCACTGTAACCTTCACCATTATTCCAAGGGGTATTGATATTGTCTTTTTAATGCACTGTGACCTCCACCACTCTTCCAAGGGGCATTAAAACCATCTGGTTAAACCACTCTGAACTCCATAACTCTTTCAAGATGCATTGATATTGTTTTTTTATTTCACTGTAACCTACACCACTCTTTCAAGGGGCATTGATATTGTCTTTTTATTCCACTGCGACCTCCACCACTCTTCCAAGGGGCATTAAAACTGTCTTGTTAAGCTACTGTGACCTCCACTTGTCTTCCACGGGTCATTGAAATTGTCTTTTTATTCTACTGTAACCTCCACCACTCTGCCAAGGGGCATTGATATTGTCTTTTTATTTCACTGTGACCTCTGCCACTCTTCCAAAGGGCATTGATATTGTCTTTTATTCCACTGTAACCTCCACCACTGTTCTAAGGGGCATTAAAACCGTCTTGTTAAGCTACTCTGACCTCCACGTCTCTTCCACAGGGCATTGTTATTGTCTTTTTATTCCACTGCGATCTCCACCACTCTGCCAAGGGGCATTAAAACCGTCTTGTGAAGCTACTGTGATGTCCACTTCTCTTCCAAGGGGCATTGATATTGCTTTTTATTCCACTGTAACCTCCACCACTCTTTCAAGGGGCATTGATATTGTCTTTTTATTCCACTGTGACCTCCACCACTCTTCCAAGGTTCATTGATATTGTCTTTTTAATCCACTGCGACCTCCAACACTCTTCCAACGGGAATTAAAAACGTCTTGTTAAGCTACTGTGACCTCCACGTCTCTTCCAAGGGGCACTAAAACCGTTTGGTTAAACCAATCTGTACTCCACAGCTCTTCCAAGGGGCATTGATATTGTCTTTTTATTTCACTGTAACTTCCACCACTCTTTCAAGTGGCATTGATATTGTATTTTTATTCCACTGTGACCTCCACGACTCTTCCAAGGGGCATTAAAACCGTCTTGTTAAGCTACTGTGACCTCCAAGTCTCTTCCAAGGGGCATTAAAAAAGTCTGGTTAAGCCTCTCTGAACTCCGCAGCTCTTCCAAGAGGCATTGATATTGTCTTTTTATTCGACTGTAACCTCCACCACTCTTCCAAGGAGCATTAAAACCGTCTTGTTAAGCTACTGTGACCTCCACGTCTCTTCCAAGGGGCATTGATAATGTAATTTTATTCCACTTCGACCTCCACCACTCTTCCAAAGCTCATTGATATAGTCTTTTTAATCCACTCCGACCTCCACCACTCTTCCAAGGGGCATTAAAACCGTCTTGTTAAGCTATTTTGACCTCCACATCTCTTCCACTGGGCATTGACATTGTCTTTTTATTTAACTGTAACTCCACCACTGTTCCAAGGGGCATTGATATTGTCTTTTTATTCCACTGTAACCACCATCACTCTTCCAAGGGGCATTGATATTGTCTTTTTATTCAACTGTAACCTCCACCACTCTTCTAAGGGGCATTGATATTGTCTTTTCAATACACTGCGACCTCCACCACTCTTCAAAGGGGCATTAAAACAGTTTTGATAAGCTAATGTGACCTCCACGTCTCTTCCACGTGGCATTGATATTGTCTTTTTATTCCACTGCGACCTCCACATCTCTTCCAAGGGGAATTGATATTGTCTTTTTATTCCACTGCGACCTCCACCACTCTTCTAAGGGGCATTGATATTGTCTTTTCAATACACTGCGACCTCCACCACTCTTCAAAGGGGCATTAAAACAGTCTTGATAAGCTACTGTGACCTCCACGTCTCTTCCAAGGGGCATTAAACCGTCTGGTTAAACCACTCTGTACTCCACAGCTCTTCAAAGAGGCATTGATATTGACTTTTTATTCGACTGTAACCTCCACCACTCTTCCAAGGGGCATTATAACCGTCTTGTTATGCTACTGTGACCTCCACGTCCCTTCCAAGGGGCATTGATCTTGTCTATTTATTCCACTGTAACCTCCACCACTCTTCCAAGGGGCATTGATATTCTCTTTTTATTCCACTGTAACCTCCACCAATCTTCCAAGGGGCATTGATATTGTCTTTTTATTCCACTGCGACCTCCACCACTCCCCTAAGGGGCATTGATATTGTCTTTTAAATCCACAACAATCTCCACCACTCTTCCAAGGGGCATTAAAACAGTCTTGTAAAGCTACTGTGACCTCATCATCTCTTCCCAGGGGCATTAAAACCGTCTGGTTAAACATTCTGAACTCCACAACTCTTCCATGGGGCATTGATATTATCTTTTTAATTCACTGTAACCTCCACCACTCTTCCAAGGGGCATTGATTTTGTCTTTTTATTCCACTGCGACCTCTACCACTCTTCCAATGGGCATTGATATTGTCTTTTTAATCCACTACAACCTCCACCACTCTTCCAAGGGGCATTAAAGCCGTTTTGTTAAGCTACTGTCGCGTCCATGTCTATTCCATGGGGCATTGATATTATCTTTTTATTCCACTGTAACCTCCACCACTCTTCCAAGTGGCATTGACATTGTCTTTTTATTCCACTGCGACTTCCACCTCTCTTCTAAGGTGCATTGATATTGTCCTTTTAATGCACTTGACCTCCACCACTCTACCAAGGGGCATTAAAACAGTCTTTTTAAGCTACTGTGACCTCCACGTCTCTCTCAAGAGGCATTAAAACCGTCTGGTTAAAACACTCTGAACTCCACAGCTCTTCCAATGGGCATTGATATTGTCTTATTATTCCACTGTAACCTCCACCACTCTACCAAGGGGCATTGATTTTGTCTTTTTATTCCACTGCGACCTCCACCACTCTTCCATTGGGCATTGTTATTGTCTTTTTAATCCCCTGCAACCTCCACCACTCTTCCAAGGGGCATTAAAACTTTCTTGTTAAGCTACTGTGACCTCCACGTCCCTTCCACGGGGCATTGATATTATCTTTTTATTCCACTGCGACCTCCACCACTCTTCCAAGGGTCATTGATATTGTCTGTTTAATCCACTGCGAACTACACCACTCTTCCAAGGGGCATTAAAACCGTCTTGTTATGCTACTGTGACGTTGACTTCTCCTCCAAGGGGCATTAAAACCATCTGGTTAAACCACTCTTAACTCCACATCTCTTCCAAGGGGCATTTGTATTGTCTTTTTATTCCACTCTATAATCCACCACTCTTCCAAGGGGCATTGACATTGTCTTTTTATTCCACTGCGACCTCCACAACTCTTCCAAGGGGCATTAAAACCGTATTGTTAAGCTACAGTGACCTCCACATCTCTTCCACGGGGCATTGATATTGTCTTTTTATACCACTGTAACCTCCACCAATCTACCAAGGGGCATTGATATTGTCTTTTTATTCCACTGTAACCTCCACCACTCTTCCAAGGGGCATTGATTTTGTCTTTTTAATCCCCTGCAACCTCCACCACTCCTCCAAAGGACATTAAAACCGTCTTGTTAAGCTACTGTGACCTCCACGTCCCTTCCACGGTGCATTGATATTGTCTTTTTAATCCACTGCGAACTCCGCCACTCTTCCAAGGGGCATTAAAACCATCTGGTTAAACCACTCTGAGCTCCACATCTCTTCCAAGGGGCATTTGTATTGTCTTTTTATTCCACTCTAACCTCCACCACTCTTCCAAGGGGCATTGATATTGTTTTTTTATTCCACTGCGACCTCCACAACTCTTCCAAGGGGCATTAAAACCGTCTTGTTAAGTTACTGTGACCTCCACGTCTCTTCCAAGGAGCGTTAAAACCATCTGTTTATACCACTCTGAACTCCACAGCTCTTCCAAAGGGCATTATTATTGTCTTTTTATTCCACTGTAACCTCCACCACTCTTCCAAGGGGCATTGAAATTGTCTTTTTATTTGACTGCGACCTCCACCAGTCCTCCAAGAGGCATTAAAACCATATTGTTAAGCTACTGTGACCTCCACGTCTCTTCAACGGGGCATTGATATTGTCTTTTTATTCCACTGCGACCTCCACCACTCTTCCAAGGTGCATTGATAATGTCTTTTCATTCCACTTCGACCTCCACCACTCTTCCAAGGCTCATTGATATTGTCTTTTTAATCCACTGTGACCTCCACCACTCTTCCAAGGGGCATTAAAACCGTCTTATTAAGCTATTGTGACCTACACATCTCTTCCACGGGGCATTGATATTGTCTTTTTATTTAACTGTAACCTTCACCACTCTTACAAGGGGCATTGATATTGTCCTTAAATTCCACTGTAACCTCCATCGCTCTTCCAAGGGGCATTGATATTGTTTTTTTATTCAACTGTAACCTCCACCACTCTTCCAAGGGGCATTGATATTGTGTTTTTATTCGACTGCGACCTCCACCACTCTTCCAAGGGGCATTCATATTGTCTTCTTAATCCACTGCGACCTCCACCACTCTACCAAGGGGCATTAAAACCGTCTTGTTAAGCTACTGTCACCTCCACTTCCCTTCCAAGGGGCATTAAAACCGTCAATTTAAACCACTCTGAACTCCACAGCTCTTGCTAGGGGCATTGATATTGTCTTTTTATTCCAATGTAACCTCCAGCACTTTTCCAAGGGGCATTGATATTGTCTTTTTATTCCACTGCAACTTCCACCTCTCTTTCAAGGGGCATTAAAACCATCTTGTTAAGCTACTGTGACCTCCACGTCTCTTTCACGGGGCATTGATATTGTCTTTTTATTCCACTGTAACCTCCACCACTCTTCCAAGGGGCATTGATATCGTCTTTTTATTCCACTGGGACCTTCACCACTCTTCCAAGTGGCATTGATATTGTCTTTTTAATCCACTGCGACCTCCATCACTCTTCCAAGAAGCATTAAAACCGTCTTGTTTAGCTACTGTGACCTCCACGTCTATTCCACGGTGCCTTAAAACCTTCTGGTTAAACCACACTGAACTCCACGGCTATTCCAAGGGGCAATGATATTGTCTTTTTATTCCACTGTAACCTCCACCACTCTTCCAAGGGGTATTGATATTGTCTTTTTATTTTACTGCGACCTCCACCACTCTTCCAAGGGTCATTGATATTGTCCTTTTATTCCACTGTAACCTCCACCACTCTTCCAAGGGGCATTGATATTGTCTTTTTATTCCACTGTGACCTCCACCTCTCTTCCAAGGGGCATTAAAACCATCTTGTTAAGCTCCTGTGACCTCCAAGTCTCTTCCACTAGGCATTGATATTGTCTTTTTATTCCACTGCGACCTCCGCATCTTTTCCAATTGGAATTGATATTGTTTTTTTAATCCACTGCGACCACCACCTCTTCCAAGTGGCATTAAAACAGTCTTGATAAGCTACTGTGACCTCCTCGTCTCTACCAAGGGGCATTAAACGGTCTGGTTAAACCACTCTGTACTCCACAGCTCTTCCAAGAGGCATTGATATTGTCTCTGTTGTCCACTGCGACCTCCACCCCTCTTCCAAGGGTCTTTGATATTGTCTTTTTATCCATTGCGACCTCCACCACTCTTTCAATGGGCATTAAAACCGTCTTGTTATGCTACTGTGAACTCCACTTCCCTTCCACGGGGCATTGATATTGTCTTTTTATTCCATTGCGACCTCCACCACTCTTCCAAGGGCATTAAAACCGTCTTGTTAAGCTGCTGTGACCTCCAAGTCTCTAACAAGGGGCTTAAAAACCGTCTGGTTAAACCGCTCTGAGCTCCACAGCTCTTCCAAGAGGCATTGACAATGTCTTTTTATTCCATTGTAACCTTCTGCACTCTTCCAAGTGCATTGATGTTGTCTTTTTATTCCTCTGCGACGTCCATGACTCTTCCAAGGGGCATTAAAACCGTCTTGTTAAGCTACTGTGACCTCCAAGTTTCTTACACAGGGCATTGATATTGTCTTTTTATTCCACTGTAACCTCCACCACTCTTCCAAGGGGCATTGATATTGTCTTTTTATTCCACTGTGACCTCCACCTATCTTCCAAGGGGCATTGAAATTGTCTTTTTATTCCACTGCGACCTCCACCACTCTATTAAGGGGCATTGATATTGTCTTTTAAATCCACAACGATCAACACCACTCTTCCAAGGGGCATTAAAACTGTCTTGTTAAGCTACTGTGACCTCCTTGTCTCTTCCAAGGGGCATTAAAACCATCTGGTTAAACACTCTGAACTCCACAGCTCTTACAAGAGGCATTGATATTGTCGTTTTATTCGACTGTAACATCCACCACTCTTCCACGTGGCATTGATATTGTCTTTTTAATCCACTGCGACCTCCACCACTCTTCCAAGGGGCATTGATATTGTCTTTTTAATCCACGGTGACCTCTATGTCTCTTCCAAGGGGCATTAAAACCGTCAATTTAAACCACTCTGAACTCCACAGCTATTCCAAGGAGCACTGGTATTGTCTTTTTATTCCACTCTAACCTCCACCACTCTTCCAAGGGGCATTGACATTGTCTATTTATTCCACTGCGACCTCCACCACTCTTCCAAGGGGCATAAAGACCATCTTGTTAAGCTACAGTGACCTCCACAGCTCTTCCATGGGGCATTGATATTGTCTTTTTATTCCACTGTAACCTCCACCACTCTTCCAAGGGGCATTGATTTTGTCTTTTTATTCCACTGCGACCTCTACCACTCTTCCAATGGTCATTGATATTGTCTTTTTAATCCACTGCAAGCTCCACCACTCTTCCAAGGGGCATTAAAGCCGTCTTGTTAAGCTACTGTCATGTCCATGTCTATTCCACGGGGCATTGATATTGTCTTTTTATTCCACTTTAACCTCCACCACTCTTCCAAGTGGCATTGACATTGTCGTTTTATTCCACTGCGACTTCCACCTCTCTTCTAAGGGGCATTGATATTGTCTTTTTAATCCACTGCGACCTCCACCACTCTACCAAGGGGCATTAAAACAGTCTGGTTAAACCACTCTGAACTCCACAGCTCTTCCAAGGGGCATTGTTGTTGTCTTTTTAATCCCCTGCAACCTCCACCACTCTTCCAAGGGGAATTAAAACCGTCTTGATATGCTACAGTGTCCTCCACGTTCCTTACACGGGGCATTGATATTGTCGTTTTATTCCACTACGACCTCCACCACTCTTCCAAGGGGCATTAAAACCGTCTTGTTATGCTACAGTGACGTCGACTTCTCTTCCAAGGAGCATTAAGATCATCTGGTTAAACCACTCTGAACTCCACAGCTCTTCCAAGGGGCATTTGTATTGTCTTTTTATTCCACTCTAACCTCCACCACTCTTCCAAGGGGCATTGACATTGTCTTTTTATTCCACTGCGACCTCCACAACTCTTCCAAGGGGCATTAAAACCAAATTGCAAAGCTACAGTGACCTCCACATCTCTTCTACTGGGCATTGATATTGTCTTTTTATTCCACTGAAACCTCCACCAATCTTCCAAGGGGCATTGATATTGTCTTTTTATTCCACTGCGACCTCCACCACTCTTCCAAGGGGCATTGATATTGTCTTTTTATTCCACTGCGACATCCACCACTCTTCCAAGGCTCATTGATATTGTCTTTTTATTCCACTGCGACCTCCACCACTCTTCCAAGGGGCATTCAAATTGTGTTTTTAATCCACTGCGACCTCCACCACTCTTCGAAGGGGCATTAAAACCGTCTTGTTAAGCTACCTTCACCTCCACGTCCCTTCCAAGGGGCATTAAAACCGTCAATTTAAACCACTCTGAACTCCACAGCTCTTGCAAGGGTCATTGATATTGTCTTTTTATTCCAATGTAACCTCCAGCACTCTTCCATGGGGCATTGATATTGTCTTTTTATTCCACTGCAACGTCCACCTCTCTTCCAAGGGGCATTAAAACCTTCTTGTTAAGCTACTGTGACCTCCACGTCTCTTTCACGGGGCATTGATATTGTCTTTTTATTCCACTGTAACCTCCACCACTCTTCCAAGGGGCATTGATATTGTCTTTTTATTCCACTGGGACCTTCACCACTCTTTCAAGTGGCATTGATATTGTCTTTTTAATCCACTGCGACCTCCACCACTCTTCCAAGGGGCATTATAACAGTATTGTTAAGCTACTGTGACATCCACGTCTCTTCCAAGGTGCATTAAAACCGTCAGTTTAAACCACTCTGAACTCCACAGTTCTTGCAAGAGGCATTGATATTTTTTTTTTACTCCACTATAACCTACAGCACTCTTTCAAGGGGCATTGATATTGTCTTTTTATTCCACTACGACTTCCACCACTCTCCCAAGGTGCATTAAAAACATCTTGTTTAGCTATTGTAACGTCCATGTCTATTCCACGGGGCATTGATATTGTCTTTTTATTCCACTGTATCCTCCACCACTCTTCCAAGGGGTATTCATATTGTCTTTTTATTCCACTGCGACTTCCACCTCTCTTCTAAGGGGCATTGATATTGTCTTTTTAATCCACAGCGACCTCCACCACTCTTCCAAGAGGCATTAAAACAGTCTTGTTAAGCTACTGTGACCTCCACATCTCTTCCAAGAGGCATTAAAACCGTCTGGTTAAACCACTCTGAACTCCACAGCTCTACCAAGAGGCATTGATATTGTCTTTTTATTCCACTATAACATCCACCATTCTTCCAAGAGGTATTGATATTGTCTTTTTAATGCACTGTGACCTACACCACTCTTCCAAGGGGCATTAAAACCATCTGGTTAAACTACTCTGAACTCGATAGCTCTTTCAGGAGGCATTGATATTGTCTCTGTTTTCCACTGCGACCTCCACCACTCTTACAAGGGGCTTTGATATTGTCTTTTTATCCATTGCGACCTCCACCACTCTTCCAATGGGCATTAAAACCGTCTTGTTATGCTACTGTGACCTCCATGTCCCTTCCACGGGGCATTGGTATTGTCTTTTTATTCCATTGCGACCTCCAACACTCTTCCAAGGGGCATTAAAACCGTCTTGTTAAGCTACTGTGACCTCCAAGTCTCTTCCAAGTTGCATAAAAACCGTCTGGTTAAACCGCTCGGAGCTCCACAGCTCTTCCAAGGGGCATTGACAATGTCTTTTTATTCCATTATAACCTTCTGCACTCTTCCAAGTGCATTGATATTGTCTTTTTATTCCTCTGCGACGTCTACGACTCTTCCAAGGGGCATTAAAACCGTCTTGTTAAGCTACTGTGACTTCCAAGTTTCTTACACTTGGCATTGATATTGTCTTTTTATTCCACTGTAACCTCCACCACTCTTCCAAGGGGCATTAAAACCGTCTTGTTAAGCTACTGTGACCTCCACGTCTCTTCCAAGGGGCATTAAAAGCGTCAATTTAAACCACTCTGACCTCCACAGCTCTTGCAAGAGTCATTGATATTGTCTTTTTATTCCACTGTGACCTCCACCTATCTTCCAAGGGGCATGGATATTGTCTTTTTATTCCACTGCGACCTCCACCACTCTCCTAAGGGGCATTGATATTGTCTTTTAAATCCACAACGATCTCCACCACTCTTTCAAGGGGCATTAAATCTGTGTCGTTAAGCTACTGTGACCTCCTCGTCTCTTCCAAGGGGCATTAAAACCGTCTGGTTAAACACTCTGAACTCCACAGCTCTTACAAGAGGCATTGATATTGTCGTTTTATTCGACTGTAACATCCACCACTCTACCAAGCGGCATTGATATTGTCTTTTTATTCTACTGCGACCTCCACCACTCTTCCAAGGGGCATTGATATAGTCTTTTTAATCAACTGCGACCTCCACCTCTCTTCCAAGGGGCATTAAAACCGTCTTGTGAAGCTACTGTGACCTCCACGTCCCTTCCACAGGGCATTGATATCCTCTTTTTATTCCATTGCTACCTCCACAACTCTTCCAAGGGGCATTGATATTGTCTTTTTAATCCACTGCGACCTCCACCACTCTTCCAAGGGGCATTGATATTGTCTTTTTAATCCACGGTGACCTCCATGTCTCTTCCAAGGGGCATTAAAACCGTCAATTTAAACCACTCTGAACTCCACAGCTCTTCCAAGGAGCACTGGTATTGTCTTTTTATTCCACTCTAACCTCCACCACTCTTCCAAGGGGCATTGACATTGTCTATTTATTCCACTGCGACCTCCACCACTCTTCCAAGGGGCATAAAGACCATCTTGTTAAGCTACAGTGACCTCCACAACTCTTCCATGGGGCATTGATACTGTCTTTTTATTCCACTGTAACCTCCACCACTCTTCCAAGGGGCATTGATTTTGTGTTTTTATTCCACTGCGACCTCCACCACTCTTCCAAGGGGCATTAAAGCCGTCTTGTTAAGCTACTGTCACGTCCATGTCTATTCCACGGGGCATTGATATTGTCTTTTTATTCCACTGTAACCTCCACCACTCTACCAAGAGGCAATGACATTGTCTTTTTATTCCACTGCGACTTCCACCTCTCTTCTAACGGGCATTGATATTGTCTTTTTAATCCACTGCGACCTCCACCACTCTACCAAGGGGCATTAAAGCAGTTTTATTAAGCTACTGTGACCTCCTCGTCTCTTCCAAGGGGCATTAAAACCGTCTGGTTAAACCACTCTGAACTCCACAGCTCTTCCAAGGGGCATTGATATTGTCTTTTTATTGAACTGTAACCTCCACCACTCTTCCAAGGGGCATTGATTTTGTCTTTTTATTCCACTGCGACCTCCACCACTCTTCCAAAGGGCATTGTTGTTGTCTTTTTAATCCACTGCAACCTCCACCACTCTTCCAAGTGGAATTAAAACCGTCTTGTTAAGCTACTGTGTCCTCCTCGTCCCTTCCACGGGGCATTGATATTGTCGTTTTATTCAACTGCGACCTCCACTACTCTTCCAAGGGGCATTGATATTGTCTTTTTAATCCACTGCGTACTCCACCACTCTTCCAAGGGGCATTAAAACCGTATTGTTATGCTACTGTGACGTCGACTTCTCTTCCAAGGGGCATTAACATCATCTGGTTAAACCACTCTGAACTCCACAGCTCTTCCAAGGGGCATTTGTATTGTCTTTTTATTCCACTCTAACCTCCACCACTCTTCCAAGGGGCATTGACACTGTCTTTTTATTCCACTGCGACCTCCTCCACTCTTCCAAGAGGCATTAAAACCATCTTGTTAAGCTACTGTGACCTCCACGTCTCTTCCACGGTGCACTGAAATTGTCTTTTTATTCCACTGTAACCTCCACCACTCGTCCAAGAGGCATTGATATTGTCTTTTTATTCCAATGCGACCTCCACCACTCTTCCAAGGGGCATTGATAATGTCTATTTATTCCACTGCTACCTCCACCACTCTTCCAAGGCTCATTGATATTGTCTTTTTATTCCACTGCGACCTCCACCACTCTTCCAAGGGGCATTCAAATTGTCTTTTTAATCCACTGCTACCTCCACCACTCTTCCAAAGGGCATCAAAACCGTCTTGTTAAGCTACTGTCACCTCCACGTCCCTTCCAAGGGGCATTAAAACCGTCAATTTAAACCACTCTGAACTCCACAGCTCTTACAAGGGGCATTGATATTGTCTTTTTATTCCACTATAACCTCCACCATTCTTCCAAGGGGTATTGATATTGTCTTTTTAATGCACTGTGACCTCCACCACTCTTCCAAGGGGCATGAAAACCATCTGGTTAAACCCCTCTGAACTCCATAGCTCTTTCAAGAGGCATTGATATTGTCTTTTTATTTCACTGTAACCTCCACCACTCTTTCAAAGGGCATTTATATTGTCTTTTTATTCCACTGCGACCTCCACCACTCTTCCAAGGGGCATTAAAACTGTCTTGTTAAGCTACTGTGACCTCCACGTGTTTTCCACGGGGCATTGATATTGTCTTTTTAACTACTGTGACCTCCACCACTTTTCCAAGGGGCATTAAAACAGTCTTGTTAATCTACTGTGACGTCCTCGTCTCTTCCAAGGGGCAATAAAACCATCTATTTAAACCACTCTGAACTCCACAGCTCTTCCAAGGGGCATTGGTATTTTTTTTTTTTAACTGTAACCTCCACCACTCTTCCAAGGGGCATTGACATTGTCTTTTTATTCCACTGCGACTTCCATCATTCTTCCAAGGGGCATTGATATTGTCTTTTTATTCCACTGCCACCTCCACCACTCTTCCAAGGGGCATTGATATTGTCTTTTTAATCCACTGCGACCTCCACCACTTTTCCAAGGGGCATTTAAAGCGTCTTTTTAAGCTACTGTGACCTCCACGTCACTTCCAATGGGCATTAAAACCATTTGGTTAAACCACTCTGAACTCCACAGCTCTTCCAAGGGGCATTAGTATTGTCTTTTTATTCCACTCTAACCTCCACCACTCTTCCAATGGGCATTGACATTGTCTTTTTATTCCACTGCGACCTCCACTATTCTTCCAAGGGGCATTAAAACTGTCTTGTTAAGCTACAGTAACCTCCACATCTCTTCCACGGGGCATTGATATTGTCTTTAACTTCCACTGTAACCTCCACCACTCTACCAAGGGGCATTGATATTGTATTTTTATTCCACTGCGACCTCCACCACTCTTCCAAAGGGCATTGATATTGTCTTTTATTCCACTGCGACCTCCACCACTCTTCCAAGGGGCATTAAAACCGTCTTGTTAAGCTACTGTGACCTCCACGTCCCTTCCACTGGGCATTGATATTGTCTTTTTATTCCACTGCGACCTCCACCACTCTTCCAAGGGGCATTGATATTGTCTTTTTAATCCACTGCGACCTCCACCACTCTTCCAAGGGACATTGATATTGTCTTTTTATTCCACTGCGACCTCCAATACTGTTCTAAGGGGCATTAAAACCGTCTTGTTAAGCTACTGTGACCTCCATGTCTCTTCCACAGGGCATTGTTATTGTCTTTTTATTCCACTGCGACCCCCAACACTCTGCCAAGGGACATTAAAACCGTATTGTTAAGCTACTGTGATGTCCACGTCTCTTCCACGGGGCATTGATATTGTCTTTTTATTCCACTGTAACCTCCACCACTTTTCCAAGGGGCAATGATATTTTCTTTGTATTCCACTGCGACCTCCACCACTCTTCCAAGGTTCATTGATATTGTCTTTTTATTCCACTGCGTCCTCCAACACTCTGCCAAGGGACATTAAAACCGTCTTGTTAAGCTACTGTGATGTCCACGTCTCTTCCACGGGGAATTGATATTGTCTTTTTATTCCACTGTAACCTCCACCACTCTTCCAAGGGGCATTGATATTGTCTTTTTATTCCACTGTGACCTCCACCTATCTTCCAAGGGGCATGGATATTGTCTTCTTATTCCACTGCGACCTCCACCACTCTCCTAAGGGGCATTGATATTGTCTTTTAAATCCACAACGATGTCCACCACTCTTTCAAGGGGCATTAAAACTGTCTCGTTAAGCTACTGTGACCTCCTCGTCTCTTCCAAGGGGCATTAAAACCGTCTGGTTAAACACTCTGAACTCCACAGCTCTTACAAGAGGCATTGATATTGTCGTTTTATTCGACTGTAACATCCACCACTCTACCAAGCGGCATTGATATTGTCTTTTTATTCTACTGCGACCTCCACCACTCTTCCAAGGGGCATTGATATAGTCTTTTTAATCAACTGCGACCTCCACCTCTCTTCCAAGGGGCATTAAAACCGTCTTGTGAAGCTACTGTGACCTCCACGTCCCTTCCACAGGGCATTGATATCCTCTTTTTATTCCACTGCTACCTCCACCACTCTTCCAAGGGGCATTGATATTGTCTTTTTAATCCACTGCGACCTCCACCACTCTTCCAAGGGGCATTGATATTGTCTTTTTAATCCACGCTGACCTCCATGTCTCTTCCAAGGGGCATTAAAACCATCAATTTAAAACACTCTGAACTCCACAGCTCTTCCAAGGAGCACTGGTATTGTCTTTTTATTCCACTCTAACCTCCACCACTCTTCCAAGGGGCATTGACTTTGTCTATTTATTCCACTGCGACCTCCACCACTCTTCCAAGGGGCATAAAGACCATCTTGTTAAGCAACAGTGACCTCCACCACTCTTCCATGGGGCATTAAAACCATCTTGTTAAGCTACTGTGACCTCCACGTCCCTTCCACAGGGCATTGATATTGTCTTTTTATTCCACTGCGACCTCCACCACTCTTTCAAGGGGCATTGATATTGTCTTTTTAATCCACTGCGACCTTCACCACTCTTCCAAGGGACATTGATATTGTCTTTTTATTCCACTGCGACCTTCACCCCTCTTCCAAGGAACATTGATATTGTCTTTTTATTCCACTGCGACCTCCACTACTGTTCTAAGGGGCATTAAAACCGTCTTGTTAAGCTACTGTGACCTCCATGTCTCTTCCACAGGGCATTGTTATTGTCTTTTTATTCCACTGCGACCTCCAACACTCTGCCAAGGGACATTAAAACCGTCTTGTTAAGCTACTGTGATGTCCACGTCTCTTCCACGGTGCATTGATATTGTCTTTTTATTCCACTGTAACCTCCACCACTCTTCCAAGGGGCAATGATATTTTCTTTTTATTCCACTGCGACCTCCACCACTCTTCCAAGGTTCATTGATATTGTCTTTTTAATCCACTGCGGCCTCCATCACTCTTCCAAGGTGCATTAAAACCATCTATTTAAGCTACTGTGACCTCGACGTCTCTTCCAAGGGGCACTAAAACCGTTTGGTTAAACCACTCTGTACTCCACAGCTCTTCCAAGGGGCATTGATATTGTCTTTTTATTTCACTGTAACTTCCACCACTCTTTCAAGGGGCATTGATATTGTATTTTTATTCCACTGTAACCTCCACCACTCTTTCAAGGGGCATTGATTTTGTCTTTTTAATCAACTGCGACCTCCATCTCTCTTCCAAGAAGCATTAAAACCGTCTTGTTTAGCTACTGTGACCTCCATGTCTATTCCACGGTGCCTTAAAACCTTCTGGTTAAACCACTGTGAACTCCACAGCTCTTCCAAGGAGCACTAATATTGTCTTTTTTTTCCACTCTAACCTCCACCACTCTTCCAAGGGGCATTGATATTGTCTTTTTATTTTACTGCGCCCTCCACCACTCTTCCAAGTGGCATTAATATTGTCTTTTAATTCCACTGCGACCTCCACCACTCTTCCAAGGGGCATTGATATTGCCTTTTTATTTAATTGGAACCTCCACCACTCTTCCAAGGGGCATTGATATTGTCTTTTTATTCCACTGTAACCTACACCATTCTTCCAAGGGACATTGATATTGTCTTTTTATTCCACTGTAACCTCAACCACTCTTCCAAGGGGCATTGATAGCGTC
This sequence comes from Phyllobates terribilis, assembly GCF_046119375.1. Lineage (NCBI taxonomy): Eukaryota > Metazoa > Chordata > Amphibia > Anura > Dendrobatidae > Phyllobates > Phyllobates terribilis. The sequence goes on from NW_027362964.1 coordinate 1,699,432, forward strand.
TTTTTATTCCACTGTAACCTCGACCACTCTTCCAAGGGGCATTGATATTGTCTTTTTAATCCACTGCGACCTCTACCACTCCTCCAAGGGGCTTTAAAACAGTCTTGAAAAGCTTCTGTGACCTACACGTCTCTTCCAAGGGGCATTAAAACCGCATGGTTAAACCACTCTGAACTCCACAGCTCTTCCAAGAGGCATTGATATTGTCTTTTTATTCAACTGTAGCCTCCACCACTCTTGCAAGGGGCATTGACATTGTCTTTTTTTTTTCACTGCGACCTCCACCACTCTTCCAAGGGGATTTGATAGTCTTTTTAATCCACTGCGACCTCCACCACTCTTCCAAGTGGCATTAAAACCGTATTCTTAAGATACTGTGACCTCCTCGTCCCTTCCACATGGCATTGATATTGTCTTTTTATTCCACTGCGACATCCACCACTCTTCCAAGGGGCATTAATTTTGTCTTTTTAATCCACTGCGACCTCCACCACTATTCCAAGGGACATTGATATTGTCTTTTTATTCCACTGCGACCTTCACCACTCTTCCAAGGAACAATGATATTGTCTATTTCTTCCACTGTAACCTCCACCACTCTTCTAAGGGGCAATGATATTTTCTTTTTATTCCACTGCGACCTCCACCACTCTTCCAAGGGGCATCCATAATGTCTTTTTAATCCACTGCAACCTCCACGACTCTTCCAAGGGGCATAAAAACTGTCTTGTTAAGCTACTGTGACCTCCACGTCTCTTCCAAGGGGCATTAAAACCGTCAATTTAAACCACTCTGAACTCCACAGCTCTTGCAAGAGGCTTTGACATTGTCTTTTTATTCCACTGTAACCTCCACCACTCTTTCAAGGGGCATTGATTTTGTCTTTTTAATCAACTGCGACCTCCTTCTCTCTTCCAAGAAGCATTAAAACCGTCTTGTTTAGCTACTGTGACCTCCACGTCTATTCCACGGTGCCTTAAAACCTTCTGGTTAAATCACTGTGAACTCCACAGCTCTTCCAAGGGGCATTGATATGGTCTTTTTTTTTCACTCTAACCTCCACCACTCTTCCAAGGGGCATTGATATTGTCTTTTTATTTTACTGCGCCCTCCACCACTCTTCCAAGTGGCATTAATATTGTCTTTTAATTCCACTGCGACCTCCACCACTCTTCCAAGGGGCATTGATATTGTCTTTTTATTTAATTGGAACCTCCACCACTCTTCCAAGGGGCATTGATATTGTCTTTTTATTCCACTGTAACCTCCACCATTCTTCCAAGGGACATTGATATTGTCTTTTTATTCCACTGTAACCTCCACCACTCTTCCAAGGGGCATTGATATTGTCTTTTTAATCGACTGCGACCTCTACCACTCCTCCAAGGGGCTTTAAAACAGTCTTGAAAAGCTTCTGTGACCTACACGTCTCTTCCAAGGGGCATTAAAACTGCATGGTTAAACCACTCTGAACTCCACTTCTCTTCCAAGAGGCATTGATATTGTCTTTTTATTCAACTGTAGCCTCCACCACTCTTCCAAGGGGCACTGATATTGTCTTTTTAATTCACGGCGAACTCCACCACTCTTCCAAGGGGCATTAAAACCGTATTGTTATGCTACTGTGACGTCGACTTCTCTTCCAAGGGGCATTAACATCATCTGGTTAAACCACTCTGAACTCCCCAGCTCTTCCAAGGGGCATTTGTATTGTCTTTTTATTCCACTCTAACCTCCACCACTCTTCCAAGGGGCATTGACATTGTCTTTTTATTCCACTGCGACCTCCTCCACTCTTCCAAGAGGCATTAAAACCATCTTGTTAAGCTACTGTGACCTCCACGTCTCTTCCACGGGGCACTGAAATTGTCTTTTTATTCCACTGTAACCTCCACCACTCGTCCAAGAGGCATTGATATTGTCTTTTTATTCCAATGCGACCTCCACCACTCTTCCAAGGGGCATTTATAATGTCTTTTTATTCCACTGCGACCTCCACCACTCTTCCAAGGCTTATTGATATTGTCTTTTTATTCCACTGCGACCTCCACCACTCTTCCAAGGGGCATTCAAATTGTCTTTTTAATCCACTGCGACCTCCACCACTCTTCCAAAGGGCATTAAAACCGTCTTGTTAAGCTACTGTGACCTCGACGTCTCTTCCAAGGGGCACTAAAACCGTCTGGTTAAACCACTCTGAGCTCCACAGCTCTTCCACGGGGCATTGACAATGTCTTTTTATTCCATTGTAACCTTCTGCACTCTTCCAAGTGCATTGATATTGTCTTTTTATTCCTCTGTGACGCCCACGACTCTTCCAAGGGGCATTAAAACCGTCTTGTTAAGCTACTGTGACCTCCAAGTTTCTTACACAGGGCATTGATATTGTTTTTTTATTCCACTGTAACTTCGATCACTCTTCCAAGAAGCATTGAAACCGTCTTGTTAAGCTACTGTGACCTCCACGTCTATTCCACGGTGCATTAAAACTTTCTGGTTAAACCACTGTGAACTCCACAGCTCTTCCAAGGGGCACTGATATTGTCTTTTTATTCAACTGTAGCCTCCACCACTCTTCCAAGGGGCATTGATATTGTCTTTTTTTTTTCACTGCGACCTCCACCACTCTTCCAAGGGGATTTGATAGTCTTTTTAATCCACTGCGACCTCCACCACTCTTCCAAGTGGCATTAAAACCGTACTCTTAAGCTACTGTGACCTCCTCGTCCCTTCCACATGGCATTGATATTGTCTTTTTATTCCACTGCGACCTCCACCACTCTTCCAAGGGACATTGATATTGTCTTTTTATTCCACTGCGACCTTCACCACTCTTCCAAGGAACATTGATATTGTCTATTTCTTCCACTGTAACCTCCACCACTCTTCTATGGGGGCAATGATGTTTTCTTTTTATTCCACTGCGACCTCCACCACTCTTCCAAGGGGCATCGATAATGTCTTTTTCATCCACTGCGACCTCCACCATTCTTCCAAGGGGCATAAAAACTGTCTTGTTAAGCTACTGTGACCTCCACGTCTCTTCCAAGGGGCATTAAAACCGTCAATTTAAACCACTCTGAACTCCACAGCTCTTGCAAGAGGCATTGATATTGTCTTTTTATTCCACTGTAACCTCCACCACTCTTTCAAGGGGCATTGATTTTATCTTTTTAATCAACTGCGACCTCCATCTCTCTTCCAAGAAGCATTAAAACCGTCTTGTTTAGCTACTGTGACCTCCATGTCTATTCCACGGTGCCTTAAAACCTTCTGGTTAAACCACTGTGAACTCCACAGCTCTTCCAAGGAGCATTAATATTGTCTTTTTTTTCCACTCTAACCTCCACCACTCTTCCAAGGGGCATTGATATTGTCTTTTTATTTTACTGCGCCCTCCACCACTCTTCCAGGTGGCATTAATATTGTCTTTTAATTCCACTGCGACCTCCACCACTCTTCCAAGGGGCATTGATATTGTCTTTTTATTTAATTGGAACCTCCACCACTCTTCCAAGGGGCATTGATATTGTCTTTTTATTCCACTGTAACCTCCACCATTCTTCCAAGGGACATTGATATTGTCTTTTTATTCCACTGTAACCTCCACCACTCTTCCAAGGGGCATTGATAGCGTCTTTTTATTCCACTGTAACCTCGACCACTCTTCCAAGGGGCATTGATATTGTCTTTTTAATCCACTGTGACCTCTACCACTCCTCCAAGGGGCTTTAAAACAGTCTTGAAAAGCTTCTGTGACCTACACGTCTCTTCCAAGGGGCATTAAAACCGCATGGTTAAACCACTCTGAACTCCACAGCTCTTCCAAGAGGCATTGATATTGTCTTTTTATTCAACTGTAGCCTCCACCACTCTTGCAAGGGACATTGATATTGTCTTTTTATTCCACTGCGACCTTCACCACTCTTCCAAGGAACAATGATATTGTCTATTTCTTCCACTGTAACCTCCACCACTCTTCTAAGGGGCAATGATATTTTCTTTTTATTCCACTGCGACCTCCACCACTCTTCCAAGGGGCATCCATAATGTCTTTTTAATCCACTGCAACCTCCACGACTCTTCCAAGGGGCATAAAAACTGTCTTGTTAAGCTACTGTGACCTCCACGTCTCTTCCAAGGGGCATTAAAACCGTCAATTTAAACCACTCTGAACTCCACAGCTCTTGCAAGAGGCTTTGACATTGTCTTTTTATTCCACTGTAACCTCCACCACTCTTTCAAGGGGCATTGATTTTGTCTTTTTAATCAACTGCGACCTCCTTCTCTCTTTCAAGAAGCATTAAAACCGTCTTGTTTAGCTACTGTGACCTCCACGTCTATTCCACGGTGCCTTAAAACCTTCTGGTTAAATCACTGTGAACTTCACAGCTCTTCCAAGGGGCATTGATATGGTCTTTTTTTTTCACTCTAACCTCCACCACTCTTCCAAGGGGCATTGATATTGTCTTTTTATTTTACTGCGCCCTCCACCACTCTTCCAAGTGGCATTAATATTGTCTTTTAATTCCACTGCAACCTCCACCACTCTTCCAAGGGGCATTGATATTGTCTTTTTATTTAATTGGAACCTCCACCACTCTTCCAAGGGGCATTGATATTGTCTTTTTATTCCACTGTAACCTCCACCATTCTTCCAAGGGACATTGATATTGTCTTTTTATTCCACTGTAACCTCCACCACTCTTCCAAGGGGCATTGATATTGTCTTTTTAATCGACTGCGACCTCTACCACTCCTCCAAGTGGCTTTAAAACAGTCTTGAAAAGCTTCTGTGACCTACACGTCTCTTCCAAGGGGCATTAAAACTGCATGGTTAAACCACGCTGAACTCCACTGCTCTTCCAAGAGGCATTGATGTTGTCTTTTTATTCAACTGTAGCCTCCACCACTCTTCCAAGGGGCATTGATATTGTCTTTTTAATTCACGGCGAACTCCACCACTCTTCCAAGGGGCATTAAAACCGTATTGTTATGCTACTGTGACGTCGACTTCTCTTCCAAGGGGCATTAACATCATCTGGTTAAACCACTCTGAACTCCCCAGCTCTTCCAAGGGGCATTTGTATTGTCTTTTTATTCCACTCTAACCTCCACCACTCTTCCAAGGGGCATTGACATTGTCTTTTTATTCCACTGCGACCTCCTCCACTCTTCCAAGAGGCATTAAAACCATCTTGTTAAGCTACTGTGACCTCCACGTCTCTTCCACGGGGCACTGAAATTGTCTTTTTATTCCACTGTAACCTCCACCACTCGTCCAAGAGGCATTGATATTGTCTTTTTATTCCAATGCGACCTCCACCACTCTTCCAAGGGGCATTTATAATGTCTTTTTATTCCACTGCGACCTCCACCACTCTTCCAAGGCTCATTGATATTGTCTTTTTATTCCACTGCGACCTCTACCACTCTTCCAAGGGGCATTCAAATTGTCTTTTTAATCCACTGCGACCTCCACCACTCTTCCAAAGGGCATTAAAACCGTCTTGTTAAGCTACTGTGACCTCGACGTCTCTTCCAAGGGGCACTAAAACCGTCTGGTTAAACCACTCTGAGCTCCACAGCTCTTCCACGGGGCATTGACAATGTCTTTTTATTCCATTGTAACCTTCTGCACTCTTCCAAGTGCATTGATATTGTCTTTTTATTCCTCTGTGACGCCCACGACTCTTCCAAGGGGCATTAAAACCGTCTTGTTAAGCTACTGTGACCTCCAAGTTTCTTACACAGGGCATTGATATTGTCTTTTTATTCCACTGTAACTTCGATCACTCTTCCAAGAAGCATTGAAACCGTCTTGTTAAGCTACTGTGACCTCCACGTCTATTCCACGGTGCATTAAAACTTTCTGGTTAAACCACTGTGAACTCCACAGCTCTTCCAAGGGGCACTGATATTGTCTTTTTATTCAACTGTAGCCTCCACCACTCTTCCAAGGGGCATTGATATTGTCTTTTTTTTTTCACTGCGACCTCCACCACTCTTCCAAGGGGATTTGATAGTCTTTTTAATCCACTGCGACCTCCACCACTCTTCCAAGTGGCATTAAAACCGTACTCTTAAGCTACTGTGACCTCCTCGTCCCTTCCACATGGCATTGATATTGTCTTTTTATTCCACTGCGACCTCCACCACTCTTCCAAGGGACATTGATATTGTCTTTTTATTCCACTGCGACCTTCACCACTCTTCCAAGGAACATTGATATTGTCTATTTCTTCCACTGTAACCTCCACCACTCTTCTAAGGGGCAATGATGTTTTCTTTTTATTCCACTGCGACCTCCACCACTCTTCCAAGGGGCATCGATAATGTCTTTTTCATCCACTGCGACCTCCACCATTCTTCCAAGGGGCATAAAAACTGTCTTGTTAAGCTACTGTGACCTCCACGTCTCTTCCAAGGGGCATTAAAACCGTCAATTTAAACCACTCTGAACTCCACAGCTCTTGCAAGAGGCATTGATATTGTCTTTTTATTCCACTGTAACCTCCACCACTCTTTCAAGGGGCATTGATTTTGTCTTTTTAATCAACTGCGACCTCCATCTCTCTTCCAAGAAGCATTAAAACCGTCTTGTTTAGCTACTGTGACCTCCATGTCTATTCCACGGTGCCTTAAAACCTTCTGGTTAAACCACTGTGAACTCCACAGCTCTTCCAAGGAGCATTAATATTGTCTTTTTTTTCCACTCTAACCTCCACCACTCTTCCAAGGGGCATTGATATTGTCTTTTTATTTTACTGCGCCCTCCACCACTCTTCCAGGTGGCATTAATATTGTCTTTTAATTCCACTGCGACCTCCACCACTCTTCCAAGGGGCATTGATATTGTCTTTTTATTTAATTGGAACCTCCACCACTCTTCCAAGGGGCATTGATATTGTCTTTTTATTCCACTGTAACCTCCACCATTCTTCCAAGGGACATTGATATTGTCTTTTTATTCCACTGTAACCTCCACCACTCTTCCAAGGGGCATTGATAGCGTCTTTTTATTCCACTGTAACCTCGACCACTCTTCCAAGGGGCATTGATATTGTCTTTTTAATCCACTGTGACCTCTACCACTCCTCCAAGGGGCTTTAAAACAGTCTTGAAAAGCTTCTGTGACCTACACGTCTCTTCCAAGGGGCATTAAAACCGCATGGTTAAACCACTCTGAACTCCAGAGCTCTTCCAAGAGGCATTGATATTGTCTTTTTATTCAACTGTAGCCTCCACCACTCTTCCAAGGGGCATTGATATTGTCTTTTTTTTTTCACTGCGACCTCCACCACTCTTCCAAGGGGATTTGATAGTCTTTTTAATCCACTGCGACCTCCACCACTCTTACAAGTGGCATTAAAACCGTATTCTTAAGATACTGTGACCTCCTCGTCCCTTCCGCATGGCATTGATATTGTCTTTTTATTCCACTGCGACATCCACCACTCTTCCAAGGGGCATTAATTTTGTCTTTTTAATCCACTGCGACCTCCACCACTATTCCAAGGGACATTGATATTGTCTTTTTATTCCACTGCGACCTTCACCACTCTTCCAAGGAACAATGATATTGTCTATTTCTTCCACTGTAACCTCCACCACTCTTCTAAGGGGCAATGATATTTTCTTTTTATTCCACTGCGACCTCCAACACTCTTCCAAGGGGCATCCATAATGTCTTTTTAATCCACTGCAACCTCCACGACTCTTCCAAGGGGCATTAAAACCGTCAATTTAAACCACTCTGAACTCCACAACTCTTGCAAGAGGCTTTGACATTGTCTTTTTATTCCACTGTAACCTCCACCACTCTTTCAAGGGGCATTGATTTTGTCTTTTTAATCAACTGCGACCTCCTTCTCTCTTCCAAGAAGCATTAAAACCATCTTGTTTAGCTACTGTGACCTCCACGTCTATTCCACGGTGCCTTAAAACCTTCTGGTTAAATCACTGTGAACTCCACAGCTCTTCCAAGGGGCATTGATATGGTCTTTTTTTTTCACTCTAACCTCCACCACTCTTCCAAGGGGCATTGATATTGTCTTTTTATTTTACTGCGCCCTCCACCACTCTTTCAAGTGGCATTAATATTGTCTTTTAATTCCACTGCGACCTCCACCACTCTTCCAAGGGGCATTGATATTGTCTTTTTATTTAATTGGAACCTCCACCACTCTTCCAAGGGGCATTGATATTGTCTTTTTATTCCACTGTAACCTCCACCATTCTTCCAAGGGACATTGATATTGTCTTTTTATTCCACTGTAACCTCCACCACTCTTCCAAGGGGCATTGATATTGTCTTTTTAATCGACTGCGACCTCTACCACTCCTCCAAGGGGCTTTAAAACAGTCTTGAAAAGCTTCTGTGACCTACACGTCTCTTCCAAGGGGCATTAAAACTGCATGGTTAAACCACTCTGAACTCTACTGCTCTTCCAAGAGGCATTGATATTGTCTTTTTATTCAACTGTAGCCTCCACCACTTTTCCAAGGGGCATTGATATTGTCTTTTTAATTCACGGCGAACTCCACCACTCTTCCAAGGGGCATTAAAACCGTATTGTTATGCTACTGTGACGTCGACTTCTCTTCCAAGGGGCATTAACATCATCTGGTTAAACCACTCTGAACTCCCCAGCTCTTCCAAGGGGCATTTGTATTGTCTTTTTATTCCACTCTAACCTCCACCACTCTTCCAAGGGGCATTGACATTGTCTTTTTATTCCACTGCGACCTCCTCCACTCTTCCAAGAGGCATTAAAACCATCTTGTTAAGCTACTGTGACCTCCACGTCTCTTCCACGGGGCACTGAAATTGTCTTTTTATTCCACTGTAACCTCCACCACTCGTCCAAGAGGCATTGATATTGTCTTTTTATTCCACTGCGACCTCCACCACTCTTCCAAGGCTCATTGATATTGTCTTTTTATTCCACTGCGACCTCCACCACTCTTCCAAGGGGCATTCAAATTGTCTTTTTAATCCACTGCGACCTCCACCACTCTTCCAAAGGGCATTAAAACCGTCTTGTTAAGCTACTGTGACCTCGACGTCTCTTCCAAGGGGCACTAAAACCGTCTGGTTAAACCACTCTGAGCTCCACAGCTCTTCCACGGGGCATTGACAATGTCTTTTTATTCCATTGTAACCTTCTGCACTCTTCCAAGTGCATTGATATTGTCTTTTTATTCCTCTGTGACGCCCACGACTCTTCCAAGGGGCATTAAAACCGTCTTTTTAAGCTACTGTGACCTCCAAGTTTCTTACACAGGGCATTGATATTGTCTTTTTATTCCACTGTAACTTCGATCACTCTTCCAAGAAGCATTGAAACCGTCTTGTTAAGCTACTGTGACCTCCACGTCTATTCCACGGTGCATTAAAACTTTCTGGTTAAACCACTGTGAACTCCACAGCTCTTCCAAGGGGCACTGATATTGTCTTTTTATTCAACTGTAGCCTCCACCACTCTTCCAAGGGGCATTGATATTGTCTTTTTTTTTTCACTGCGACCTCCACCACTCTTCCAAGGGGATTTGATAGTCTTTTTAATCCACTGCGACCTCCACCACTCTTCCAAGTGGCATTAAAACCGTATTCTTAAGCTACTGTGACCTACTCGTCCCTTCCACATGGCATTGATATTGTCTTTTTATTCCAATGCGACCTCCACCACTGTTCCAAGGGGCATTTATAATGTCTTTTTATTCCACTGCGACCTCCACCACTCTTCCAAGGCTCATTGATATTGTCTTTTTATTCCACTGCGACCTCCACCACTCTTCCAAGGGGCATTCAAATTGTCTTTTTAATCCACTGCGACCTCCACCACTCTTCCAAAGGGCATTAAAACCGTCTTGTTAAGCTACTGTGACCTCGACGTCTCTTCCAAGGGGCACTAAAACCGTCTGGTTAAACCACTCTGAGCTCCACAGCTCTTCCACGGGGCATTGACAATGTCTTTTTATTCCATTGTAACCTTCTGCACTCTTCCAAGTGCATTGATATTGTCTTTTTATTCCTCTGTGACGCCCACGACTCTTCCAAGGGGCATTAAAACCGTCTTGTTAAGCTACTGTGACCTCCAAGTTTCTTACACAGGGCATTGATATTGTCTTTTTATTCCACTGTAACTTCGATCACTCTTCCAAGAAGCATTGAAACCGTCTTGTTAAGCTACTGTGACCTCCACGTCTATTCCACGGTGCATTAAAACTTTCTGGTTAAACCACTGTGAACTCCACAGCTCTTCCAAGGGGCACTGATATTGTCTTTTTATTCAACTGTAGCCTCCACCACTCTTCCAAGGGGCATTGATATTGTCTTTTTTTTTTCACTGCGACCTCCACCACTCTTCCAAGGGGATTTGATAGTCTTTTTAATCCACTGCGACCTCCACCACTCTTCCAAGTGGCATTAAAACCGTATTCTTAAGCTACTGTGACCTCCTCGTCCCTTCCACATGGCATTGATATTGTCTTTTTATTCCACTGCGACCTCCACCACTCTTCCAAGGGACATTGATATTGTCTTTTTATTCCACTGCGACCTCCACCACTCTTCCAAGGGGCATCGATAATGTCTTTTTCATCCACTGCGACCTCCACCATTCTTCCAAGGGGCATAAAAACTGTCTTGTTAAGCTACTGTGACCTCCACGTCTCTTCCAAGGGGCATTAAAACCGTCAATTTAAACCACTCTGAACTCCACAGCTCTTGCAAGAGGCATTGATATTGTCTTTTTATTCCACTGTAACCTCCACCACTCTTTCAAGGGGCATTGATTTTGTCTTTTTAATCAACTGCGACCTCCATCTCTCCTCCAAGAAGCATTAAAACCGTCTTGTTTAGCTACTGTGACCTCCATGTCTATTCCACGGTGCCTTAAAACCTTCTGGTTAAACCACTGTGAACTCCACAGCTCTTCCAATGAGCGTTAATATTGTCTTTTTTTTCCACTCTAACCTCCACCACTCTTCCAAGGGGCATTGATATTGTCTTTTAATTTTACTGCGCCCTCCACCACTCTTCCAAGTGGCATTAATATTGTCTTTTAATTCCACTGCGACCTCCACCACTCTTCCAAGGGGCATTGATATTGTCTTTTTATTTAATTGGAACCACCACCACTCTTCCAAGGGGCATTGATATTGTCTTTTTATTCCACTGTAACCTCCACCATTCTTCCAAGGGACATTGATAGCGTCTTTTTATTCCACTGTAACCTCGACCACTCTTCCAAGGGGCATTGATATTGTCTTTTTAATCCACTGTGACCTCTACCACTCCTCCAAGGGGCTTTAAAACAGTCTTGAAAAGCTTCTGTGACCTACACGTCTCTTCCAAGGGGCATTAAAACCGCATGGTTAAACCACTCTGAACTCCAGAGCTCTTCCAAGAGGCATTGATATTGTCTTTTTATTCAACTGTAGCCTCCACCACTCTTCCAAGGGGCATTGATATTGTCTTTTTTTTTTCACTGCGACCTCCACCACTCTTCCAAGGGGATTTGATAGTCTTTTTAATCCACTGCGACCTCCACCACTCTTACAAGTGGCATTAAAACCGTATTCTTAAGATACTGTGACCTCCTCGTCCCTTCCACATGGCATTGATATTGTCTTTTTATTCCACTGCGACATCCACCACTCTTCCAAGGGGCATTAATTTTGTCTTTTTAATCCACTGCGACCTCCACCACTATTCCAAGGGACATTGATATTGTCTTTTTATTCCACTGCGACCTTCACCACTCTTCCAAGGAACAATGATATTGTCTATTTCTTCCACTGTAACCTCCACCACTCTTCTAAGGGGCAATGATATTTTCTTTTTATTCCACTGCGACCTCCAACACTCTTCCAAGGGGCATCCATAATGTCTTTTTAATCCACTGCAACCTCCACGACTCTTCCAAGGGGCATTAAAACCGTCAATTTAAACCACTCTGAACTCCACAGCTCTTGCAAGAGGCTTTGACATTGTCTTTTTATTCCACTGTAACCTCCACCACTCTTTCAAGGGGCATTGATTTTGTCTTTTTAATCAACTGCGACCTCCTTCTCTCTTCCAAGAAGCATTAAAACCGTCTTGTTTAGCTACTGTGACCTCCACGTCTATTCCACGGTGCCTTAAAACCTTCTGGTTAAATCACTGTGAACTCCACAGCTCTTCCAAGGGGCATTGATATGGTCTTTTTTTTTCACTCTAACCTCCACCACTCTTCCAAGGGGCATTGATATTGTCTTTTTATTTTACTGCGCCCTCCACCACTCTTCCAAGTGGCATTAATATTGTCTTTTAATTCCACTGCGACCTCCACCACTCTTCCAAGTGGCATTGATATTGTCTTTTTATTTAATTGGAACCTCCACCACTCTTCCAAGGGGCATTGATATTGTCTTTTTAGTCCACTGTAACCTCCACCATTCTTCCAAGGGACATTGATATTGTCTTTTTATTCCACTGTAACCTCCACCACTCTTCCAAGGGGCATTGATAGCGTCTTTTTATTCCACTGTAACCTCGACCACTCTTCCAAGGGGCATTGATATTGTCTTTTTAATCGACTGCGACCTCTACCACTCCTCCAAGGGGCTTTAAAACAGTCTTGAAAAGCTTCTGTGACCTACACGTCTCTTCCAAGGGGCATTAAAACTGCATGGTTAAACCACTCTGAACTCCACTGCTCTTCCAAGAGGCATTGATATTGTCTTTTTATTCAACTGTAGCCTCCACCACTCTTCCAAGGGGCATTGATATTGTCTTTTTAATCCACGGCGAACTCCACCACCCTTCCAAGGGGCATTAAAACCGTATTGTTATGCTACTGTGACGTCGACTTCTCTTCCAAGGGGCATTAACATCATCTGGTTAAACTACTCTGAACTCCCCAGCTCTTCCAAGGGGCATTTGTATTGTCTTTTTATTCCACTCTAACCTCCACAACACTTCCAAGGGGCATTGACATTGTCTTTTTATTCCACTGCGACCTCCTCCACTCTTCCAAGAGGCATTAAAACCATCTTGTTAAGCTACTGTGACCTCCACGTCTCTTCCACGGGGCACTGAAATTGTCTTTTTATTCCACTGTAACCTCCACCACTCGTCCAAGAGGCATTGATATTGTCTTTTTATTCCAATGCGACCTCCCCCACTCTTCCAAGGGGCATTGATAATGTCTTTTTATTCCACTGCGACCTCCACCACTCTTCCAAGGCTCATTGATATTGTCTTTTTATTCCACTACGACCTCCACCACTCTTCCAAAGGGCATTCAAATTGTCTTTTTTATCCACTGCGACCTCCACCACTCTTCCAAAGGGCATTAAAACCGTCTTGTTAAGCTACTGTCACCTCCACGTCCCTTCCAAGGGGCATTAAAACCGTCAATTTAAACCACTCTGAACTCCACAGCTCTTACAAGGGGCATTGATGTTGTCTTTTTATTCCACTGCAACTTCCACCTCTCTTCCAAGGGGCATTAAAAACGTCTTGTTAAGCTACTGTGACCTCCACGTCTCTTTCACGGGGCATTGATATTGTCTTCTTATTCCACTGGGACCTTCACCACTCTTCCAAATGGCATTGATATTGTCTTTTTAATCCACTGCTACCTCCACCACTCTTCCAAGGGGCATTATAACCGTATTTGTTAAGCTACTGTGACCTCCACGTCTCTACCAAGGTGCATTAAAACCGTCAATTTAATCCACTCTGAACTCCACAGCTCTTGCAAGAGACATTGATATTTTCTTTTTACTCCACTGTAACCTACAGCACTCTTTCAAGGGGCATTGATATTGTCTCTTTATTCCACTACGACTTCCACCACTCTCCCAAGGAAAATTTAAAACATCTTGTTTAGCTACTGTAACGTCCATGTCTATTCCAAGGGGCATTGATATTGTCTTTTTATTCCACTGTATCCTCCACCACTCTTCCAAGGGGTATTGATATTGTCTTTTTATTCCACTGCGACTTCCACCTCTCTTCTAAGGGGCATTGATATAGTCTTTTAAATCCACTGCGACCTCCACCACTCTTCCAAGAGGCATTAAAACAGTCTTGTTAAGCTACTGTGACCTCCACATCTCTTCCAAGGGGCATTAAAACCGTCTGGTTAAACCAATCTGAACTCCACAGTTCTACCAAGGGGCATTGATATTGTCTTTTTATTCCACTATAAACTCCACCATTCTTCCAAGGGGATTTGATATTGTCTTTTTAATGCACTGTGACCTCCATCACTCTTCCAAGGGGCATGAAAACCATCTGGTTAAACCACTCTGAACTCCATAGCTCTTTCAAGAGGCATTGATATTGTCTTTTTATTTCACTGTAACCTCCACCACTCTTTCAAAGGGCATTTATATTGTCTTTTTATTCCACTGCGACCTCCACCACGCTTCCAAGGGGCATTAAAACTGTCTTATTTAGCTACTGTGACCTCCACGTGTTTTCCACGGGGCATTGATATTGTCTTTTTAACTACTGTGACCTCCACCACTTTTCCAAGGGGCATTAAAACTGTCTTGTTAATCTACTGTGACCTCCTCTTCTCTTCCAAGGGGCAATAAAACCATCTATTTAAACCACTCTGAACTCCACAGCTCTTCCAAGGGGCATTGGTATTTTTTTTTTTTTTAACTCTAACCTCCACCACTCTTCCAAGGGGCATTGACGTTGTCTTTTTATTCCACTGCGACTTCCATCATTCTTCCAAGGGGCATTGATATTGTCTTTTTATTCCACTGCCACCTCCACCACCCTTCCAAGGGGCATTGATATTATCTTTTTAATCCACTGCGACCTCCACCACTTTTCCAAGGGGCATTTAAAGCGTCTTTTTAAGCTACTGTGACCTCCACGTCACTTCCAATGGGCATTAAAACCATTTGGTTAAACCACTCTGAACTCCACAGCTCTTCCAAGGGGCATTGGTATTGTCTTTTTATTCCACTCTAACCTCCACCACTCTTCCAATGGGCATTGACATTGTCTTTTTATTCCACTGCGACCTCCACTATTCTTCCAAGGGGCATTAAAACTGTCTTGTTAAGCTACAGTAACCTCCACATCTCTTCCAGGGGGCATTGATATTGTCTTTAACTTCCACTGTAACCTCCACCCTCTACCAAGGGGCATTGATGTTGTATTTTTATTCCACTGCGACCTCCACCACTCTTCCAAAGGGCATTAATATTGTCTTTTATTCCACTGCGACCTCCACCACCCTTCCAAGGGGCATTAAAACCGTCTTGTTAAGCTACTGTGACCTCCACGTCCCTTCCACGGGGCATTGATATTGTCTTTTTATTCCACTGCGACCTCCACCACTCTTTCAAGGGGCATTGATATTGTCTTTTTAATCCACTGCGACCTCCACCACTCTTCCAAGGGACATTGATATTGTCTTTTTATTCCACTGCGACCTTCACCCCTCTTCCAAGGAACATTGATATTGTCTTTTTATTCCACTGCGACCTCCACTACTGTTCTAAGGGGCATTAAAACCGTCTTGTTAAGCTACTGTGACCTCCATGTCTCTTCCACAGGGCATTGTTATTGTCTTTTTATTCCACTGCGACCTCCAACACTCTGCCAAGGGACATTAAAACCGTCTTGTTAAGCTACTGTGATGTCCACGTCTCTTCCACGGTGCATTGATATTGTCTTTTTATTCCACTGTAACCTCCACCACTCTTCCAAGGGGCAATGATATTTTCTTTTTATTCCACTGCGACCTCCACCACTCTTCTAAGGTTCATTGATTTTGTCTTTTTAATCCACTGCTGTTAGAACCTTGCTGTTAGGTTTTTTTTCCTTTGCTGGTCACATGTCCTTGTTGGCCTATTTAATCCTGCTCCACCCTTCTGGCCTTGCTGGACTTCATTGTATATCTACTTTCTAGCTAGCCTGTGCTCTGTATCTACTCTGTTAGTTTGCTTGGTCTTCGGACCTCTATGTTCTATCTATTTTGTTTGTTCGTCTGTCTGCTACTATTTCTGTTAGGAGGTGTCCCATATTCCTCCCAGTCCTTAGTACTTGTAGGGATTCCCTCCCCACATCTATAGGTCTTCGTACAGACTAGATTAGGACTTTAGCAGGTCTGATCGCAGGATCAGGTTCCCTGTTACATCGTAGGGATTCAGCTGAGTCCTATAGTAGGGACAGATCTCCTCTCTTTCCTTAGCTTTGGTAGCAGAACATAACAGTAAGTCCAGCCTGCAAATTCTCTAAGGAAAGATTTTTTTTTTTTTTTTTTTGTTCCATCATGGTGTCGGTTCAGGATTTGGCTAAACACCTGCAGGGACTCTCTCTGGAAGTGGCCAAGCTCCGTCAGCACGTGAGTAACTGTCCTGGAGCATATTTCTTGGAGCCTAAGGTATGTTTGCCGGATTTATTTTTTGGTGAACATCGAGAATTTTTTTCATTTAAAAATGCTTGCTTATTGTATTTTCGTTTGAGACCCAAGTCCTCTGGGGATGAATCCCAGCACGTAGGGTTCATAATGTCACTTTTGCGCAAAGAGCCTCAGGAGTGGGCCTTTTCTTTGCAACCTAGTGATACATGCTTCAGATCAGTGGATAGTTTTTTTTCTGCTTTAGGACTATTATATGATGATCCTGACCGTGTGGCATCAGCTGAGACTGAGTTGAGACGTTTAAAACAAGGATCAGGCAATGTTGAAAAATATTGTACTCATTTTCGTCGTTGGTCCACTCAAACAGGGTGGAACGATTCTGCTCTGAAAAGTCTATTTCTTGCTGGGCTCAGTGAAAGGGTTAAAGACCTGCTAATTGCTTATCCTACACCTGAGGATTTGCAACAGGCTATGCAATTAGCTATACGGGTGGATAGGAGACTGCGTGCTAGGGTTAATGAGAGCAAATCCTCTGCTATGTCAGTTTCTGGTTATGATAATGTGTGTACTAACAGTGGTGAACCGATGGAGATTGGATCGGTGGCACCTCGCTCTCAAGAAAAAGACCGTCGTTTTTCGGAAGGCTTGTGTTTCTATTGCGGAAAATCTGGTCATTTGATTAAAGGCTGTGAGCTTTGTATGAAGAAAGAAAAAAAAATGGTCAGTCACGCCCGTATTGCCTGTTTAAATTCCAAGGGTATATTTTTAGCTGCTTCCACGATTGCTCAGGAAAAATTAATGGAATTTCGGGTGTTTGTTGATTGCGGGTCTACACTGAATGTAATTGATGGGGGATTCGTGGAAAAACTCAATTTAAAACCTGAACCTTTATCATCCCCCATTGCTGTGGTTTCTGTGGATGGCTCCCCTTTGAAGAATATTACTCTCAAGGTCAGTGAATTTCCTCTCACTATTAATGGTGTTCACCATGAGAAATTGGATTTGGTAGTGTTGAATAACTTGCCTTCTCCAGTAATATTGGGATTGCCCTGGTTAAAATTTCACAATCCTGTACTGGATTGGTCTACCAGTGAAATTAAATCCTGGAGCCATAAATGTTATGACAAGTGTTGTAACGGGCGTATTGCAGCTTTGGATAGGGGAGAATTGCCTGTTCCTATTCAGGATTTTTGGAGAGTTTTTTCTGAGAAGGAATCGCAGGTTTTGCCTCCCCATAGAGACTATGATTGTTCTATTGAATTTGTCCCTGGAGCGACTCTTCCTAAAAGTCGTTTATTTAACCTTACTATTCCTGAGAGGAAGGCTTTGGAGGAATACATACAGACAAGTTTGGCCGCCGGTCACATTAGGCCCTCTAAGTCTCCTGTGGCGGTTGGATTTTTTTTTGTAAAAAAAAAGGATGGCGGTTTACGTCCTTGTCTGGATTTTCGTGAGATTAACAAAATTACGGTACGCAATCCTTACCCACTGCCATTGATTCCTGATCTGTTTAACCAGTTATTGGGGGCCAAGTGGTTCTCTAAAATTGACCTTAAGGGGGCATACAATCTGTTGCGCATGAAGGAGGGTGATGAATGGAAGACTGCTTTTAACACTCCTGTGGGTCATTTTGAGAATCTGGTTATGCCTTTTGGTCTTACTAATGCTCCTGCATTTTTTCAGAATCTGATTAATGACATCCTTAGACCTTTGATCGGTAAAAATGTGGTTGTGTATTTGGATGACATTTTGATTTATTCGCCAGATCTGGAGTCTCATTGGCGGAGCGTGCGTGAGGTATTACAGTTATTAATGGACAATTCGCTTTTTGCTAAGCTGGAGAAATGTGAGTTCGCTGTACAGAGAATTAGTTTTTTGGGTTACATTATCTCCAGCAAAGGTTTTTAGATGGATCCGGTTAAGGTTCAGGCTGTGCAGGAATGGCCTAGGCCTATTGGTTTGAAATCGATACAGAGGTTTTTGGGTTTCGCCAATTACTATAGAAAATTCATAAAAAATTTTTCTAGTATTGTCAAACCTCTGACTGATCTCACCAGGAAAGGTGCTGATGCGGTTCAGTGGTCTTCTGAGGCCATTGAAGCTTTCGTGTATCTCAAGGAGAGGTTCACCTCTGCTCCTATCCTTATGCAGCCTGATGTTACTAGGCCGTTTTTGGTTGAGGTTGATGCTTCCTCTGTGGGGGTTGGCGCAGTATTGTCTCAGGATAACGGGGATGGATTACATCCCTGTGCCTTTTTTTCAAAAAAATTTTCGGAGACTGAATTGAATTACGATATTGGTAATCGGGAATTATTGGCTATTAAACTCGCATTTGAACACTGGCGCCACTTCTTGGAAGGTGCGGAATTTCCCGTTCAGGTTCTTACAGATCATAAAAATCTGATATATCTTGATGTTGCCAAGCGCCTGAATGCCCGTCAGGCTAGGTGGGCACTGTTTTTCTCGCGGTTTAATTTCTCCGTTACTTACATCCCTGGTACTAAGAATGTTAAGGCGGATGCCTTGTCTCGCAGTTTTTCTCCCATAGTCGGTGCTGAGAAAGAGGAAAACATTTTACAAGAAGGTGTTGTGATAGCTGCTTTAGACTCCGTTTTGGAAGATGAGATTCTTAAAGCTCAGGAGAATGCCCCATCTAACACTCCTCATGGGAGGTTGTTTGTGCCTGGGACCTTTAGGAGAAATTTGTTTGTTGAGTGTCACGAATCTCGGTTGGCAGGTCATCCCGGAATCTCTGAGACCAAGAGACTGGTGGGTCGCAGTTTTTGGTGGCCTGGATGGCAGAAGGAAGTCATTAAGTGGGTGCGCCAATGTACTATATGTGCTAGATCTAAGTCCTCACATACTCCTGCTGCGGGGTTGCTTTGTCCTTTGGAGGTCCCCAGTGCTCCTTGGACACATTTGGCTATGGACTTTATAACTGACCTTCCCCCCTCTGAGGGTTTTACTGTCATCTGGGTGGTCGTGGACCGTTTTAGCAAGATGTGTCACTTGGTTCCCTTCGTCAAACTGCCCTGCGCTAAAACTCTCGCTAAGGCCTTTGTCAAGGAAATTGTCAGACTTCATGGCGTTCCTACTGACATTGTTTCTGATAGGGGTCCTCAGTTCGTGGCTCGTTTTTGGCGTGCCTTTTGTGACAGGTTGGGAATTCATTTGTCGTTTTCATCCGGATATCATCCTGAATCTAATGGCCAGACAGAAAGGAAAAACCAGGATGTTGAGCAGTTCTTGCGTTGTTTTGTGGCAGACAATCAAGAGGGGTGGTCTGAGTTTCTGCCACTTGCCGAATTTGCTCTGAACAATCATACATCTTCTTCTGCTGGTTGTTCGCCTTTTTTCTGTTGTTCTGGGAGACATCCGTCGTTTGGGTCGTTCTCCAAGTTGGGATCTGCTGTGCCTGAGGAGGAGAATTTTTCCGGTGATTTGGAAAGAGTTTGGACGGATGTGCGTGGTAATCTTCAGGAGGCCAACAGAAAATCTAAAGACTACTTTGATAGGAAACGACAGGAGGTTTTGTTCGCTGTTGGTGACATGGTTTGGTTGTCCTCTAGGAATCTGCGGTTGAGGATTCCTTCTAAGAAATTGGGTCCCAAGTTTGTAGGGCCCTTTAAGGTGCTTCAGGTTGTCAACCAATCTGCTGTTAGGTTGGAGGTTCCTACCTCCTGGAGAATTAATCCGGTCTTTCATGTCTCTCTGTTAAAAAAAGCTGTTGTGTCGGATGGTGACGCCTCTGCCTCTGTTCCTCCGGTGGTGGAGGACGGGGAATATGAAATTTCTCGCATCCTTGACTCTAGACGGTATAGAGGTAGTTTGCAGTATCTTGTGGCCTGGAAAGGTTTCGGACCCGAGGATAACTCTTGGGTGAGGTCAGATGATGTTTCCGCGTCCAGACTTATCAGAGCGTTTCACAGGAGATTTCCTGATAAGCCTGGTCCTAGGGGATCCGGAGGATCCTCTTAGAAGGGGGGGTACTGTTAGAACCTTGCTGTTAGGTTTTTTTTCCTTTGCTGGTCACATGACCTTGTTGGCCTATTTAATCCTGCTCCACCCTTCTGGCCTTGCTGGACTTCATTGTATATCTACTTTCTAGCTAGCCTGTGCTCTGTATCTACTCTGTTAGTTTGCTTGGTCTTCGGACCTCTATGTTCTATCTATTTTGTTTGTTCGTCTGTCTGCTACTATTTCTGTTAGGAGGTGTCCCATATTCCTCCCAGTCCTTAGTACTTGTAGGGATTCCCTCCCCACATCTATAGGTCTTCGTACAGACTAGATTAGGACTTTAGCAGGTCTGATCGCAGGATCAGGTTCCCTGTTACATCGTAGGGATTCAGCTGAGTCCTATAGTAGGGACAGATCTCCTCTCTTTCCTTAGCTTTGGTAGCAGAACATAACAACTGCGGCCTCCATCACTCTTCCAAGGTGCATTAAAACCGTCTTGTTAAGCTACTGTGACCTCGACGTCTCTTCCAAGGGGCACTAAAACCGTTTGGTTAAACCACTCTGTACTCCACAGCTCTTCCAAGGGGCATTGATATTGTCTTTTTATTTCACTGTAACTTCCACCACTCTTTCAAGGGGCATTGATATTGTATTTTTATTCCACTGTGACCTCCACCACTCTTCCATGGAGCATTAAAACCGTCTTGTTAAGCTACTGTGACCTCGACGTCTCTTCCAAGGGGCACTAAAACCGTCTGGTTAAACCACTCTGAGCTCCACAGCTCTTCCACGGGGCATTGACAATGTCTTTTTATTCCATTGTAACCTTCTGCACTCTTCCAAGTGCATTGATATTGTCTTTTTATTCCTCTGTGACGCCCACGACTCTTCCAAGGGGCATTAAAACCGTCTTGTTAAGCTACTGTGACCTCCAAGTTTCTTACACAGGGCATTGATATTGTCTTTTTATTCCACTGTAACTTCGATCACTCTTCCAAGAAGCATTGAAACCATCTTGTTAAGCTACTGTGACCTCCACGTCTATTCCACGGTGCATTAAAACTTTCTGGTTAAACCACTGTGAACTCCACAGCTCTTCCAAGGGGCACTGATATTGTCTTTTTATTCAACTGTAGCCTCCACCACTCTTCCAAGGGGCATTGATATTGTCTTTTTTTTTTCACTGCGACCTCCACCACTCTTCCAAGGGGATTTGATAGTCTTTTTAATCCACTGCGACCTCCACCACTCTTCCAAGTGGCATTAAAACCGTATTCTTAAGCTACTGTGACCTCCTCGTCCCTTCCACATGGCATTGATATTGTCTTTTTATTCCACTGCAACCTCCACCACTCTTCCAAGGGACATTGATATTGTCTTTTTATTCCACTGCGACCTTCACCACTCTTCCAAGGAACATTGATATTGTCTATTTCTTCCACTGTAACCTCCACCACTCTTCTAAGGGGCAATGATATTTTCTTTTTATTCCACTGCGACCTCCACCACTCTTCCAAGGGTCATCGATAATGTCTTTTTCATCCACTGCGACCTCTACCATTCTTCCAAGGGGCATAAAAACTGTCTTGTTAAGCTACTGTGACCTCCACGTCTCTTCCAAGGGGCATTAAAACCGTCAATTTAAACCACTCTGAACTCCACAGCTCTTGCAAGAGGCATTGATATTGTCTTTTTATTCCACTGTAACCTCCACCACTCTTTCAAGGGGCATTGATTTTGTCATTTTAATCAACTGCGACCTCCATCTCTCTTCCAAGAAGCATTAAAACCGTCTTGTTTAGCTACTGTGACCTCCATGTCTATTCCACGGTGCCTTAAAACCTTCTGGTTAAACCACTGTGAACTCCACAGCTCTTCCAAGGAGCATTAATATTGTCTTTTTTTTCCACTCTAACCTCCACCACTCTTCCAAGGGGCATTGATATTGTCTTTTTATTTTACTGCGCCCTCCACCACTCTTCCAAGTGGCATTAATATTGTCTTTTAATTCCACTGCGACCTCCACCACTCTTCCAAGGGGCATTGATATTGTCTTTTTATTTAATTGGAACCTCCACCACTCTTCCAAGGGGCATTGATATTGTCTTTTTATTCCACTGTAACCTCCACCATTCTTCCAAGGGACATTGATATTGTCTTTTTATTCCACTGTAACCTCCACCACTCTTCCAAGGGGCATTGATAGCGTCTTTTTATTCCACTGTAACCTCGACCACTCTTCCAAGGGGCATTGATATTGTCTTTTTAATCCACTGCGACCTCTACCACTCCTCCAAGGGGCTTTAAAACAGTCTTGAAAAGCTTCTGTGACCTACACGTCTCTTCCAAGGGGCATTAAAACCGCATGGTTAAACCACTCTGAACTCCACAGCTCTTCCAAGAGGCATTGATATTGTCTTTTTATTCAACTGTAGCCTCCACCACTCTTCCAAGGGGCATTGATATTGTCTTTTTTTTTTCACTGCGACCTCCACCACTCTTCCAAGGGGATTTGATAGTCTTTTTAATCCACTGCGACCTCCACCACTCTTCCAAGTGGCATTAAAACCGTATTCTTAAGATACTGTGACCTCCTCGTCCCTTCCACATGGCATTGATATTGTCTTTTTATTCCACTGCGACATCCACCACTCTTCCAAGGGGCATTAATTTTGTCTTTTTAATCCACTGCGACCTCCACCACTATTCCAAGGGACATTGATATTGTCTTTTTATTCCACTGCGACCCTCACCACTCTTCCAAGGAACAATGATATTGTCTATTTCTTCCACTGTAACCTCCACCACTCTTCTAAGGGGCAATGATATTTTCTTTTTATTCCACTGCGACCTCCAACACTCTTCCAAGGGGCATCCATAATGTCTTTTTAATCCACTGCAACCTCCACGACTCTTCCAAGGGGCATAAAAACTGTCTTGTTAAGCTACTGTGACCTCCACGTCTCTTCCAAGGGGCATTAAAACCGTCAATTTAAACCACTCTGAACTCCACAGCTCTTGCAAGAGGCTTTGACATTGTCTTTTTATTCCACTGTAACCTCCACCACTCTTTCAAGGGGCATTGATTTTGTCTTTTTAATCAACTGCGACCTCCTTCTCTCTTCCAAGAAGCATTAAAACCGTCTTGTTTAGCTACTGTGACCTCCACGTCTATTCCACGGTGCCTTAAAACCTTCTGGTTAAACCACTGTGAACACCACAGCTCTTCCAAGGGGCATTGATATGGTCTTTTTTTTTCACTCTAACCTCCACCACTCTTCCAAGGGGCATTGATATTGTCTTTTTATTTTACTGCGCCCTCCACCACTCTTCCAAGTGGCATTAATATTGTCTTTTAATTCCACTGCGACCTCCACCACTCTTCCAAGGGGCATTGATATTGTCTTTTTATTTAATTGGAACCTCCACCACTCTTCCAAGGGGCATTGATATTGTCTTTTTATTCCACTGTAACCTCCACCATTCTTCCAAGGGACATTGATATTGTCTTTTTATTCCACTGTAACCTCCACCACTCTTCCAAGGGGCATTGATAGCGTCTTTTTATTCCACTGTAACCTCGACCACTCTTCCAAGGGGCATTGATATTGTCTTTTTAATCGACTGCGACCTCTACCACTCCTCCAAGGGGCTTTAAAACAGTCTTGAAAAGCTTCTGTGACCTACACGTCTCTTCCAAGGGGCATTAAAACTGCATGGTTAAACCACTCTGAACTCCACTGCTCTTCCAAGAGGCATTGATATTGTCTTTTTATTCAACTGTAGCCTCCACCACTATTCCAAGGGGCATTGATATTGTCTTTTTATTTTACTGCGCCCTTCACCACTCTTCCAAGTGGCATTAATATTGTCTTTTAATTCCACTGCAACCTCCACCACTCTTCCAAGGGTCATTGGTATTGTCTTTTTATTCCACTGTAAACTCCACCACTCTTCCAAGGGGCATTGATATTGTCTTTTTATTCCACTGCGACCTCCAACTCTCTTCCAAGGGGCATTAAAACCATCTTATTAAACTACTGTGACCTCAAAGTCTCTTCCACGAGGCATTGAGATTGTCTTTTTATTCCACTGCCACCTCCACATCTCTTCCAAGTGGAATTGATATTGTCTTTTTATTCCACTGCGACCTCCACCACTCTTCCAAGGGGCATTAAAACAGTTTTGATAATCTACTGTGGCCTCCACGTCTCTTCCAAGGGGCATTAAAACCGTCTGGTTAAACCACTCTGAACTCCACAGCTCTTCCAAGAGGCATTGATATTGTCTTTTTATTCGACTGTAACCTCCACCACTCTTCCAAGGGGCATTTAAACCACCTTGCTAAGCTACTGTGTCCTCCACGTCTCTTCCAAGGCTCATTAAAACCGTCAATTCAAACCACTATGAACTCCACAGCTCTTGCAAGAGGCATTGATATTGTCTTTTTATTCCACCGTAACCTCCACCACTCTTCCAAGGGGCATTGATTTTGTCTTTTTAATTCACTGCGACGTCCATCACTCTTCCAAGGGGCATTAAAACCGTCTTGTTAAGCTACTGTGACCTCCAAGTTTCTTACACAGGGCATTGATATTGTCTTTTTATTCCACTGTAACCTCCACCACTCTTCCAAGGGGCATTGATATTGTCTTTTTATTCCACTGTAACCTCCACCAATATTCAAAGGTGCATTGATATTGTCTTTTTATTCCACTGCGACCTCCACCACTCTTCTAAGGGGCATTGATATTGTCTTTTAAATTCACAACGATCTCCACCACTCTTCCAAGGGGCATTAAAACAGTCTTGTTAAGCTACTGTGACCTCTTCGTCTCTTCCAAGGGGCATTAAAACCGTCATGTTAAACACACCGAACTCCAAAGCTCTTACAAGAGGCATTGATATTGTCTTTTCATTTGACTGTAACATCCACCACTCTTCCAAGCTGCATTGATATTGTTCTTTTATTTCACTGCGACCTCCACCACTCTTCCAAGGGGCATTGATATTGTCTTTTTAATCAGCTGCGACCTCCACCTCTCTTCCAAGGGGCTTTGATATTGTCTTTTTAATCCACTGTGACCTCCACCACTCTTCCTAAGGGCATTGATATTGTCTTTTTAATCCACTGTGACCTCCACGTCTCTTCCAAGGGGCATTAAAACCGTCAATTTAAACCACTCTGAACTCCACACCTCTTCCAAGGAGCACTGGTATTATCTTTTTTTCCCACGTCTAGTGCAGCTACTGTGACCTCCACGTCCCTTCCACGGGGCTTTGATATTGTCTTTTTAATCCACTGTGACCTCCACCACTCTTCCTAGGTGCATTGATATTGTCTTTTTAATCCACTGTGACCTCCACGTCTCTTCCAAGGGGCATTAAAACCGTCAATTTAAACCACTCTGAACTCCACAGCTCTTCCAAGGAGCACTGGTATTATCTTTTTTTCCCACTCTAACCTCTACCACTCTTCCAAGGGGCATTGACATTGTCTATTTATTCCACTGCGACCTCCACCACTCTTCAAAGGTGTATTAAGACCATCTTGCTAAGCTACAGTGACCTCCACAACTCTTCCATGGGGCATTGATATTGTCTTTTTATTCCACTGTACCCTCCACTACTCTTCCAAGGGGCATTGATTTTGTCTTTTTATTACAATGTGACCTCTACCACTCTTCCAATGGGCATTGATATTGTCTTTTTAATCCAGTGCAACCTCCACCACTCTTCCAAGGGGCATTAAAGCCATCTTGAAAAGCTACTGTCACGTCCATGTCTATTCCACGGGGAATTGATATTGTCTTTTTATTCCACTGTAACCTCCACCACTCTTCCAAGTGGCATTGACATTGTCTTTTTATTCCACTGCGACTTCCACCTCTCCTCTAAGGGGCATTGAAAGTGTCTTTTAATCCACTGCGACCTACACCACTCTTCCAAGGGGCATTAAAACAGTCTTGTTAAGCTACTGTGACCTCCACGTCTCTTCCATTGGGCATTAAAACCTTTTGGTTAAACCACTCTGAACTCCACAGCTCTTCAAGGGGCTTTGATATTGTCTTTTTATTCCACTGTAACCTCCACCAATCTTCCAAGATGCATTGATTTTGTCTTTTTATTCCACTGCTATCTCCACCACTCTTCCAATGGGCATTGTTTTTGTGTTTTTAATCCCCTCCAACCTCCACCACTCTTCCAAGGGTCATTAAAACCATCTTGTTAAGCTACTGTGACCTCCACGTCCCTTCCACGGGGCATTGATATTGTCTTTTTATTCCACTGCGACCTCCACCACTCTTCCAAGGGGCATTGATAGTGTCTTTTTATTCCACTCTAACCTCCACCACTCTTCCAAGGGGCGTTGACATTGTCTTTTTATTCCACTGCCACCTCCACCTCTCTTCCAAAGGGCATTAAAACCATATTGTTAAGCTACAGTGACCTCCACATCTCTTCCACGGGGCATTGATATTGTCTTTTTATTCCACTGTAACCTCCACCAATCTTCCAAGGGGCATTGATATTGTTTTTTTATTCCACTGCGACCTCCACCACTCTTCCAAGGGACATTAAAACCGTCTTGTTAAGTTACTGTGACCTCCACATCTCTTCCACGGGGCATTGGTATTGTCTTTTTATTCCACTGTAATCTCCACCCATCTTCAAAGGGGCATTGATAATGTATTTTTATTCCACTGCGACCTCCACCACTCTTCCAAGGCTCATTGATATTGTCTTTTTAATCCACTGCGACCTCCATCACTCTTCCAAGGGGCATTATAACCGTCTTGTTAAGCTATTGTGACCTCCACATCTCTTCCACGGGGCATTGATATTGTCTTTTTGTTTAACTGTAACCTCCTCCACTGTTCCAAGGAGCATTGATATTGTCTTTTTATTCCACTGTAACCTCCATCACTCTTCCAATGGGCATTGATATTGTCTTTTTATTCAACTGTAAGCTCCACCACTCTTCCAAGGGACATTTATATTGTCTTTTTATTCCACTTCGACCTCCACTACTCTTCAAAGGGGCATTCATATTGTCTTTTTAGTCCACTGCGACCTCCACCACTCTTCAAAGGGGCATTAAAACCGTCTTGTTAAGCTACTGTCACCACCATGTCCCTTCCAAGGGGCATTAAAACCGTCAATTTAAACCACTCTGAACTCCACAGCTCTTGCAAGGGGCATTGATATTGTCTTTTTATTCCACTGGGACCTTCACCACTCTTCCAAGTGGCATTGATATTGTCTTTTTAATCCACTGCGACCTCCATCACTCTTCCAAGTGGCATTAAAACCTTATTGTTAAGCTACTGTGACCTCCATGTCTCTTCTACGGTGCATTAAAACAGTCAATTTAAACCACTCTGAACTCCACAGCTCTTGCAAGAAGCATTGATATTGTCTTTTTACTCCACTGTAACCTACAGCTCTCTTTCAAGGGTCATTGATATTGTCTTTTTATTCCACTACGACTTCCACCACTCTCCCAAGGTGCATTAAAAACAAATTGTTTTGCTACTGTAACGTCCATGTCTATTCCATGGGCATTGATATTGTCTTTTTATTCCACTGTATCCTCCACCACTCTTCCAAGGGGTATTGATATTGTCTTTTTATTCCACTGCGACTTCCACCTCTCTTCTAAGGGGCATTGATATTGTCTTTTTAATCCACTGCAACCTCCACCTTTCTTCCAAGAGGCATTAAAACAGTCTTGTTTAGCTACTGTGACCTCCACATCTTTTCCAAGGGGCATTAAAACCGTCTGGTTAAACCACTCTGAACTCCACAGCTCTTCCAAGGGGCATTGATATTGTCTTTTTATTCCACTGTAACCTCCACCATTCTTCCAAGGGGTACTGATATTGTCTTTTTAATGCACTGCGACCTCCACTACTCTTACAAGGGGCATTAAAACCATCTGGTAAAACCACTCTGAACTCCATAGCTCTTTCAAGAGGCATTGATATTGTCTTTTTATTTCTCTGTAACCTCTACCACTCTTTCAAGGGGCATTGATATTGTCTTTTTATTCCACTGCGACCTCCACCTCTCTTCCAAGGGGCATTAAAACCATCTTGTTAAGCTACTGTGACCTCCAAGTCTCTTCCACGAGGCATTGATATTGTCTTTTTATTCCACTGCGACCTCCACATCTCTTCCAAGTGGAATTGATATTGTCTTTTTATTCCATTGCGACCTCCAGCACTCTTCTAAGGGGCATTGATATTGTCTTTTTAATCCACATCTCTTCCAAGTGGAATTGATATTGTCTTTTTATTCCACTGCGACCTCCACCACTCTTCTAAGGGGCATTGATATTGTCTTTTTAATCCACTGCGACCTCCACCACTCTTCCAAGGGGCATTAAAACAGTTTTGATAAGCTACTGTGACCTCCAGGTCTCTTCCAAGGGGCATTAAAACCAACTGGTAAACCACTCTGAACGCCACAGCTCTTCCAAGAGGCATTGATATTATCTTTTTATTCGACAGTAACCTCCACCACTCTTCCAAGGGGCATTAAAACCGTCTTGTTAAGCTACTGTGATTTCCACGTCTCTTGCAAGGCGCATTAAAACCGTCAATTTAAACGACTCTGAACTCCACAGCTCTTGCAAGAGGCATTGATATTGTCTTTTTATTCCACTGTGTAACGGGTCTGGGAGGCGGAACCTCTGAGCTACTATACAAGGGGGCGGCCCTTGTAAGGGAGCGGGTGGCAGTCTCTGGATGAACGGACAGGGAGTTACGGCAAGTGATCAAGGCAGTCTCTGGGTAAAGGGTAGGTACGACCTGTGATGGCAGAGCCTCCGGGTAGGCTAGCAGGCAGATGGTAGATGTGTGCTCCCAGGTGAGCAAGCGAGAGTCTCTGGAAAGGTTGGTGGTCACAGCACGTGACGGCGAAGCCTCCAGGTAGGCTAGCAGGCAGGTAACAGGTGGGCGCTCCCAGGTGAGCGGGCAAGAGTCTCTGGAATGGCAGATGGTCACAGCACGTGACGCCGGAGCCTCCAGGTAGGCTAGCAGGCAGGTAACTGATGTGCGCTCCCAGGTGAGCGGGCAAGCTGGTCCTTAGACAGACTGACAGGAGTTGGAAGGCAGACCGTCGGACCTCAGGGTAGCAGGCAGGTAGCGGATGTGCGCTCCCGGGTGAGCGGGCAAGCTGGTCCTTAGACAGACTGACTGGAGTTGGTAGGCAGACCGTCGGACCTCAGGCTGGCAGGCAGGTGACTGGATATCAGGCAGGACAAAGATAGCAGGCTGGCAGGAATCTGGCAGGTAACTGGCAGGTAACTGGCAACGGGACCTGAGGGCTGAAGCACAGGTGAGACACAGGTGCAAACAACATTGCTCGGGCACCTCCATTTTGGAGGAGGTGCCTTATATATGATGAAGTCCTCCGGCCATTGGCCGGGGACTCCTTAGGACGACGCGCGCGGCCCCTTTAAGAGGAGGGGAGCGCGCGCGCGCGCGCCCTAAGCACAGGGCCGGGAAGGAGCGCGCGCTGACAGCAGAGCGGGAGGAGGACGCCGGGA
Organism: Phyllobates terribilis; assembly: GCF_046119375.1. Lineage (NCBI taxonomy): Eukaryota > Metazoa > Chordata > Amphibia > Anura > Dendrobatidae > Phyllobates > Phyllobates terribilis. Next base: position 1,729,324 of record NW_027362964.1, read on the forward strand.
AGGAGCGCGCGCTGACAGCAGAGCGGGAGGAGGACGCCGGGAAGGAGCGCGCGCTGACAGCAGAGCGGGAGGAGGACGCCGGGCTCGGAGCAGGGAGGTGAGGAGAACAGCGTACCTGCCTAGCAGAGGGCAGGGACGCCGACGCTACAGTACCCCCCCTTTAGGCCCCCCCTTTTTTAGGCCAGAAAGAAATTTAGCAAGAATGAGAGGGGCATGGATGTTCTCCCGGGGCTCCCATGTTCTCTCCTCAGGACCAAACCCCCTCCAATCTACCAGAAAAAAGGTTTTACCTCTTACCCTTTTGGTGGCCAGAATGTTCTCTACCTCAAACTCGTTTTCAGCGGAAACCGGAGCAAGAGGCGGGCCTGTAGACTTGGAAAAAGAGTTAAGTACCACAGGTTTGAGGAGAGATACATGGAAGGAGTTAGGAATCCGCAAGTTGGCCGGGAGTTTCAATTTATAGGCCACTGGGTTGATCTGACTGATGACCTCCAGTGGGCCGATGAACCGAGGCCCTAACTTATAGGAAGGGATCTTGAGCCGGACATATTTGGACGAGAGCCAGACTTTATCCCCAGGACGGAATTGAGGAGGGTCCAGACGTTTTTTGTCAGCATGTCTTTTCATACGCTCGGAAGACAGAAGGAGAGCGGACCGTGTACTCTCCCATATGGAGGAAAATTTGTTGACAAGAGATTCCGCAGCCGGATTGTCCACCGAGGTGGAGACGGGAAACGGGATCCGAGGATGCTGACCGTAGACTACAAAAAACGGGGATTTGGAGGAAGATTCGCTCTCGTGATTGTTGTACGAGAATTCAGCCCATGGCAGGAGATCCACCCAGTCAGAATGGTGGGCATTAACGAAGTGCCGGAGGTAACTGGTCAGGTTCTGATTGATCCGCTCCACTTGACCATTAGACTGTGGGTGGTAAGCGGAGGAGAAGTCCAGGGTGACGTCTAGCAATTTACAAGTGGCTCTCCAGAAACGAGAAGTGAACTGTACCCCTCGATCCGACACGATGTGACGGGGCAGGCCATGAAGACGGAAGATGTGGCGGATAAAGTCTCTAGCCAGCTCGGGTGCAGACGGAAGGCCTGGCAGGGGAATGAAGTGAGCCATCTTGGAAAAGCGGTCAGCGACCACCCAAATGACCGTACAACCGGCAGAGACGGGCAGATCAGTTATGAAGTCCATCGCTATATGCTGCCAGGGGGCAGCAGGTACTGGCAGAGGAAGAAGGCGGCCGGCTGGCAGGTGTCTCGGAACTTTGTTGCGGGCGCAGGACACACAGGCAGAAACAAAGTCTATTACATCCTTGTGCAGGTTAGGCCACCAGTAGTGCCGGGTAATAAGCTGGAGGGTCTTTTTCTGACCGGCGTGGCCAGCTAGTTTAGACGAATGACCCCAGTGTAGGATCTTCTCCCGATCAGGTACTGATACGAACGTCTTACCGGGAGGGAGACGATTTAGACTCACGGGAGCCACCTGCATTACTCTGGCGGGATCGATGATATGTTTAGGTTCCTCCTCGAGGTCAGACACCAGAAAGGATCGGGACAAGGCGTCTGCTTTGATGTTCTTGTCAGCCGGGCGAAAATGAAGAACAAAATCAAAGCGAGCAAAAAACAAGGACCACCGGGCTTGGCGTGGGTTAAGTCTCTGGGCATGCTGAAGATAAGCCAAGTTCTTGTGGTCAGTGTAAATTATTACCGGATGAAGAGCCCCCTCGAGCAGGTAACGCCACTCCTCCAATGCCAGTTTGATGGCCAACAACTCTCGGTCTCCTATGGAATAATTGCGCTCTGAGGAGGAGAAGAGTTTAGAGAAGAAGCCGCAAGTTACCATCCTCCCGGAAGATGATTTTTGAGTAAGTACCGCTCCGGCTCCAGAGGAGGAGGCGTCAACTTCCAGGAAGAATTGCTTGTTGCCGTCCGGGCGATGCAGTACCGGGGCGGAAGAGAAGGCCTGTTTTAAGGAAAGAAAGGCCTCCTCTGCTTCGGGCGGCCACTCTTTGGGATTAGTACCCTTACGAGTGAGAGCGGAAATTGGGGCAGTCCGGGAAGAGAAGTGTGGTATGAAGAGGCGGTAGTAGTTGGCGAAGCCCAGGAACCGCTGAATGGCCTTCAACCCCTCCGGTCGGGGCCATTTCTCGATGGCAGACAGTTTCTCTGGATCCATTCGTAGGCCGGTCTGAGAAATAATGTAGCCCAAAATGGAAGCGAGGTCTGCTCAAAGAGGCACTTCTCATATTTAGCGAAGAGGTGATTCTGCCTGAGTCTGAACAGGACCTGACGAACGTCCCTCCGGTGAGTCTGGAGATCCGGAGAGAAGACCAAGATGTCGTCCAGGTACACCACAACGCAGGAGTAGAGAAGGTCCCGGAAGATGTCATTGACCAACTCTTGAAAGACGGCAGGGGCGTTACAGAGACCAAAGGGCATTACCAGATATTCGTAGTGGCCGTCCCGGGTGTTGAATGCAGTCTTCCATTCACCCCCTTGACGGATACGGACCAGGTTGTACGCCCATCGGAGGTCCAGTTTGGTGAAGACTCTAGCCCCCCTCAGGCGATCAAATAATTATGGAATGAGCGGAAGAGGGTACTTATTCTTCACCGTAATCTGGTTAAGACCTCTATAGTCTATACAGGGACGGAGAGAGCCATCCTTCTTTTTTACGAAGAAGAATCCTGCTCCCGCCGGGGAGGTAGATTTCCGGATGAATCCCCTGGCCAAATTCTCCTCAATATATTCGGACATCGACCGGGTCTCAGCAGCGGACAATGGGTAAATACGCCCACGGGGAGGAGTAGTACCGGGTAACAGATCGATAGGACAGTCGTATGGTCTATGAGGGGGTAATGTCTCTGCCTCCTTTTTATTAAAGACATCAGCAAATGACCAATAGGGAATCGGAAGTCCAGGTAGATTAGTTGGGGTAGGAGAAGGACGGACGGGATGAACAGGAACCAAACAAGTCTTATGACAGTCCTGTCCCCAGCGAAGGACCTCTCCGGTCTGCCAGTCAAGCACGGGTGCATGTCTCTGGAGCCAAGGTAGACCTAGTAAGAGGGCGTGAGAGAGTCCAGGCAGAACATGAAAAGAGATGTTTTCAGAATGCAGCATTCCCACCTGCAGGGTTATGGATTCGGTGATGAGTTGGATGGGACGTGGTAAGAGGCCCCCATCCACAGCAGCGACGGATAATGGTACAGCCAGAGGTTTGGTGGGAATGCGGTATTTTTCTACCAGGGACTGTGAAATAAGATTCCCGGCTGCTCCAGAGTCAAGTTGGGCTAGTTCGGAATAACGGTTCTCCCCGCAGATGATTGAGACTGACAGCAACAGAGATGGAGAGGATTTATTCTTGTCTAGGTCGACCTCTCTGAGCGAACCTAGACACAGGCGTTTCCCGACCTCTCCGGGCAGGCACGGATCCGGTGCTCCTTACTGCCACAGTAGAAGCATCTCCCCTCGGCACGGTGTGAGTCCTGACGGGTTTTGACCATCTTGGTCTGGTCGACCTGCATAGGCTCAGGAGAGTGTACCTGGGGAGAGACGGAGGGTTTCTGAAAAGTAGGAGCTAAACGTGGAATCCTCCTCTCACGGGTGACCTCTTTGGCACGCTCCTGGAACCGTAGGTCAATCCGGGTGGCAAGAGTTATAAGATCATCGAGAGTGGTAGGAATGTCCCGACCGGCAAGTTCATCTTTAATACGGCCGGACAGACCCTCCCAGAAGACGGATACCAGAGCGTCGTTATCCCAGGCCAGCTCCGAGGCAAGGGTACGGAACCGTATGGCATATTGGCCCACGGTGAGACCTTCCTGACGGAGGCGTAGCAGTGAGGATGCGGATGAGGTCTTCCGTCCGGGTTCGTCGAAGACTTTCCGGAAAGCCGAGAGAAAAGCAGGCAAGTTGGACACCAGGGGGTCTCCTCTCTCCCATAGAGGATTTAGCCAGGCCAGGGCCTCCCCGGTGAGATGGGACATGATAAAGGCAATTTTGGCCCGGTCGGAGTTAAACTGATGGGACAAAAGTTCAAAGTGCAGGGTGCACTGATTTATGAAGCCCAGAGCCTGGGCGGAGTCGCCTCCGAAGCGAGGAGGTGCAGACAGCCGGGGTCCGGGGTAGGATACCATGGTATTAGTGGGTAGCGGAGCTGCCGGGTTGCGAGTCATGGTACTGGCGGTGGTTGCAGGTGGAGCAGTCAGAGTGTCCAGGCGAGAATTAACATTCCGTAGGTGACCCAGGATGGACTCCTGTTGGGACCTCTGACGGGACAGTTCATGACACAGGTCCGAGAGCGAGGGAGCTTGGGTGCCACCGGGTTCCATGGCCCGAGCAAACTGTAACGGGTCTGGGAGGCGGAACCTCTGAGCTACTATACAAGGGGGCGGCCCTTGTAAGGGAGCGGGTGGCAGTCTCTGGATGAACGGACAGGGAGTTACGGCAAGTGATCAGGGCAGTCTCTGGGTAAAGGGTAGGTACGACCTGTGATGGCAGAGCCTCCGGGTAGGCTAGCAGGCAGATGGTAGATGTGTGCTCCCAGGTGAGCAAGCGAGAGTCTCTGGAAAGGTTGGTGGTCACAGCACGTGACGGCGAAGCCTCCAGGTAGGCTAGCAGGCAGGTAACAGGTGGGCGCTCCCAGGTGAGCGGGCAAGAGTCTCTGGAATGGCAGATGGTCACAGCACGTGACGCCGGAGCCTCCAGGTAGGCTAGCAGGCAGGTAACTGATGTGCGCTCCCAGGTGAGCGGGCAAGCTGGTCCTTAGACAGACTGACAGGAATTGGAAGGCAGACCGTCGGACCTCAGGGTAGCAGGCAGGTAGCGGATGTGCGCTCCCGGGTGAGCGGGCAAGCTGGTCCTTAGACAGACTGACTGGAGTTGGTAGGCAGACCGTCGGACCTCAGGCTGGCAGGCAGGTGACTGGATATCAGGCAGGACAAAGATAGCAGGCTGGCAGGAATCTGGCAGGTAACTGGCAGGTAACTGGCAACGGGACCTGAGGGCTGAAGCACAGGTGAGACACAGGTGCAAACAACATTGCTCGGGCACCTCCATTTTGGAGGAGGTGCCTTATATATGATGAAGTCCTCCGGCCATTGGCCGGGGACTCCTTAGGACGACGCGCGCGGCCCCTTTAAGAGGAGGGGAGCGCGCGCGCGCGCGCCCTAAGCACAGGGCCGGGAAGGAGCGCGCGCTGACAGCAGAGCGGGAGGAGGACGCCAGGAAGGAGCGCGCGCTGACAGCAGAGCGGGAGGAGGACGCCGGGAAGGAGCGCGCGCTGACAGCAGAGCGGGAGGAGGACGCAGGGCTCGGAGCAGGGAGGTGAGGAGAACAGCGTCCCTGCCTAGCAGAGGGCAGGGACGCCGACGCTACACACTATAACATGCAGCACTCTTCCAATGGGCATTGATTTTGTCTCTTTAATCCACTGCGACCTCCACCACTCTTCCAAGAAGCATTAAAACCGTCTTGTTCAGCTACTGCGACCTCCACGTCTATTCCACGTTGCCTTAAAAACTTCTGGTTAAACCACTGTGAACTCCACAGCTCTTCCAAGGGGCATTGATATTGTCTTTTTATTCGCCTGTAACCTCCACCACTCATCCAAGGGGCATTGATATTGTCTCTGTTTTCCACTGCGACCTCCACAACTCTTCCAAGGGGCTTTGATATTGTCCTTTTTATCCACCGCAACCTCCACCACTCTTCCAATGGGCATTAAAACCAACTTGTTATGCTACTGTGACCTCCACGTCCCTTCCACGGGGCATTGATATTGTCTTTTTATTCCATTGCAACCTCCACCACTCTTCCAAGGGGCATTAAAACCGTCTTGTTAAGCTACTGTGACCTCCAAGTCTCTTCCAAGGGGCATTAAACCCGTCTGGTTATACCGCTCTGAGCTGCACAACTCTTCCAAGGGGCATTGACAATGTCTTCTTATTCCATTGTAACCTTCTGCACTCTTCCAAGTGCATTGATATTGTCTTTTTATTCAACTGTAACCTCCACCACTCTTCCAAGGGGCATTGATATTGTCTTTTTATTCCACTGCGACCTCCACCACTCTTCCCATGGGATTTGATAGCCTTTTTAATCCACTGCGACCTCCACCACTCCTACAAGGGGCATTAAAACCTTCTTTTTAAGCTACTGTGACCTCCACCACTCTTCCAAGGGACATTGATATTGTGTTTTTATTACTCTGCGACCTTCACCCCTCTTACAAGGAACACTGATATTGTCTTTTTTTTCCACTGTAACCTCCACCACTCTTCTAAGGGGCATCGATATTTTCTTTTCATTCCTCTGCGACCTCCACCACTCTTCCAAGGGGCATCGATAATGTCTTTTTAATCCACTGCGACCTCCACCACTCTTCCAAGGGGCATTAAAACCGTCTTGTTAAGCTACTGTGACCTCCACGTCTCTTCTAAGGGGCATTAAAACCGTCAATTTAAACCACTCTGAACTCCACAGCTCTTGCAAGAGGCATTGATATTGTCTTTTTATTCCACTGTAACCTCCACCAGTCTTCCAAAGGCATTGATTTTGTCTTTTTAGTCTACTGCGACCTCCATCTCTCTTCCAAGAAGCATTAAAACCGTCTTGTTTAGCTACTGTGACCTCCACGTCTATTCCACGTTGCCTTAAAACCTTCTGGTTAAACCACTGTGAACTCCACAGCTCTTCCGTGGGGCATTGATATTGTCTTTTTATTCCACTGTAACCTCCACCACTCTTCTAAGGGGCATTGATATTGTCTTTTTAATCCACTGCGACCTCCACCACTCTTCCAAGGGGCATTAAAACAGTGTTGTTAAGCGAATGTGACCTCGAAGTCTCTTCCAAGGGGCATTAAAACAGTCTGGCTAAACCGCTCTGAGATCCACAGCTCTCCCAAGGGGCATTGACAATCTCTTTTTATTCCATTGTAACCTTCTGCACTCTTCCAAGTGCATTGATATTGTCTTTTTATTCCTTTGCGACGTCCACGACTCTTCCAAGGGGTATTAAAACCGTATTGTTAAGCTACTGTGACCTCCACGTTTCTTACACAGGGCATTGATATTGTCTTTTTATTCCACTGTAACCTCCACCACTCTTCCAAGGGGCATTGATATTGTCTTTTTATTCCACTGTAAACTCTACCAATCCTCCAAGGGGCATTGATATTGTCTTTTTATTCGACTGCGACCTTCACCACTCTTCCAAGGGGCATTAAAACAGTCTTGTTTAGCTACTGTGACCTCCTTGTCTCTTCCAAGGGGCATTAAAACCATCTGGTTAAACACTCTTAACTCCACAGCTCTTACAAGAGGCATTGATATTGTCTTTTTTTTCGACTGTAACATCCACCACTCTACCAAGCGCATTGATATTGTCTTTTTATTCCACTGCGACCTCCACCAATCTTCCAAGGGGCACTGATATTGTCTTTTTAATCAACTGCGACCTCCACGTCTCTTCCAAGGGCATTAAAACTGTCTTGTGAAGCTACTGTGACCTCCACGTCCCTTCCACGGGGCATTGATATTGTCTTTTTATTCCACTGTGACCTCCACCACTCTTCCAAGGGGCATTGATATTGTCTTTTTAATCCACTGCGTCCTTCACCACTCTTGAAGGGGCATTGATATTGTCTTTTTATTCCACTGTGACCTCCACGTCTCTTCCAAGGGGCATTAAAACCGTCAATTTAAACCTCTCTGAACTCCACAGCTCTGCCAAGGAGCATTGGTATTGTCATTTTATTCCACTCTAACCTCCAGCACTCTTCCAAGGGGCATTGACATTGTCTATTTATTCCATTGTGACCTACACCACTCTTCCAAGGGGCATTAAGATCATCTTGTTAAGCTACAGTGACCTCCACAACTCTTCCATGGGGCATTGATATTGTCTTTTTATTCCACTGTAACCTCCACCACTCTACCAAGGGGCATTGATTTTGTCTTTTTATTCCACTGCGACCTCTACCACTCTTCCAATGGGCATTGATATTGTCTTTTTAATCCACTGCAACCTCCACCACTCTTCCAAGGGGCATTAAACCCGTCTTGTTAAGATACTGTCACGTCCATGTCTATTCCACGGGGCATTGGTATTGTCTTTTTATTCCACTTTAACCTCCACTACTCTTCCAAGTGGCATTGTCGTTGTCTTTTTATTCCACTGTAACCTCCACCACTTTTCCTAGTGGCATTGACGTTGTCATTTTATTCCACTCTTATAAGGGTCATTGATATTGTCTTTTTAATCCACTGTGACCTCCACCACTCTTCCAAGGGTCATTAAAACAGTCTTGTTAAGCTACTGTGACCTCCACATCTCTTCCAAGTGGCATTAAAACCGTCTGGTTAAACTCCTCTGAATTCCACCGCTCTTCCAAGGGGCATTGATATTGTCTTTTTATTCCACTGCCACCTCTCCAGTCTTCCAAGACACATTTATATTGTCTTTTTAATCCACTGCGACCTCCACCATTTTTCCATGGGGCATTAAAAGCATCTTTTTAAGCTACTGTGACCTCCATGTCACTTCCAACGGGCATTAAAACCATCTGGTTTAACTACTCTAAACTCCACTGCTCTTCCTCGGGGCATTGATATTGTCTATTAAATCCACTGTTACCTCCACCACTCTTCCAAGGGGCATTGATATTGTTTTTTTATTCCTCTGCGACCTCCATTACTCTTCCAAGGGGCATTGATATTGTCTTTTTATTCCACTACGACCTCCACCACTCTTCTAAGGGGCATTTATATTTTCTTTTTAATCAACTGCGACCTCCACCATTCTTCCAAGGGCCATTAAAACCGTGTTGTTAGGCTACTTTGACCACCACGTCAATTCCACGGGGCATTGATATTGCCTTTTTATTCCACTGCAACCTCCACCACTCTTCCAAGGGGCATTGATATTGTCTTTTTAATCAACTGTGACCTTCACCACTCTTCCAAGGGGCATTAAAACCGTCTTGATAAGCTACTGTGACCTCCACGTCTCTTCCACGGGGCATTGATGTTAACTTTTTTTTCCACTGTAACCTCCACCACTCTTCCAAGGGGCATTGATATTTACTTTTTATTCCACTGCGACCTCCACCACTCTTCCTCGGGGCATTGACATTGTCTTTTTAATCCACTGCGACCTCCACCACTTTTCCATGTGGCATTAATACCGTCTTATTAAGCTACTGTGACCTCCACTTCTCTTCCAAGGGGCATTAAAGCCGTCAATTTAAATGACTCTGAACTCCACAACTCTTGCAAGAGGCATTGATATTGTCTTTTTATTCCATTGTAATCTCCAGCACTCTTCCAAGGGGCATTGATATTGTATTTTTATTCCAGCGCCATTTATTCCATGGCTTTTTACATGTGATAGGGATATACATAACAAAAGCATTTACATAATCTTAACAAAACGAGTCATCGACTGGTACAGGAGGAGCAAGGACCCTGCCCGTGAATGCTCACATTCTAGAAGGGATGGGTGAGGATACAATAGGTGAGGGTAGAGCTGGTCGTGCAGCGGTGGTTACTGCAGGTTGTAGGCTTGTCGGAAGAGGTGGGTCTTCAGGTTTCTTTTGAAGGTTTCCACGGTCGGCGAGAGTCTGATGTGTTGGGGTAGAGAGTTCCAGAGTAAGGGGGATGCACGGGAGAAATCTTGTATACGATTGTGGGAGGAGGAGATAAGAGGGGAGTAGAGAAGGAGATCTTGTGAGGATCGGAGGTTGCGTGCAGGTATGTACCGGGAGACTAGGTCACAGATGTATGGGGGAGACAGGTTGTGGATGGCTTTGTATGCCATGGTTAGAGTTTTGAACTGGATTCTCTGGGCAATGGGGAGGCAGTGAAGAGATTAACAGAGAGGAGAGGCCGGGGAATAGCGGGGGGACTGGTGAATTAGTCGAGCAGCAGGGTTTAGGATAGATTGGAGAGGCGCAAGAGTGTTGTAAGGGAGGCCACGGAGCAGGAGGTTGCAGTAGTCGAGGCGGGATATGATGAGGGCATGCACTAGTGTTTTTGCAGAGTCTTTGCTGAGGAATGGACGGATCCGGGATATGTTTTTGAGTTGGAGCCAGCAGGAAGTGGAAAGGGCTTGGATATGTGGCTTGAAGGAGAGATCAGACTCCAGGGTTACTCCGAGGCAGCGAGCTTGTGGGACTGGGCAGAGTGAACAGCCATTGTCGTTGATGGCTAGGTCAGATGGGGGATGTGAATGAGAGGGTGGAAAGATGATGAACTCTGTTTTATCCATGTTGAGTTTTAGAAATCTGTCAGAGAAGAAGGATGACATGGCGGACAGACATTGTGGGATTTTGGTTAGTAGGGAGGAGATATCGGGTCCAGAGAGGTAGATCTGTGTGTCGTCAGCATAGAGTTGATACTGAAAACCGTGAGACTCTATGAGCTGTCCCAGGCCAAAGGTGTAGATGGAGAAGAGCAGAGGTCCTAGAACTGAACCTTGGGGGACACCGACAGATAGGGGGCGAGATGAGGAGGTGGTGCGTGAGTGGGAGATGCTGAATGTCCTGTCTGTTAAGTATGAGGAGATCCAAGATCGTGCCAAGTCCGTGATGCCAAGTGATGAGAGAATCTGGAGTAAGAGGGAATGGTCCACTGTGTCAAAGGCAGGTGACAGGTCCAGAAGGAGGAGGATGGAATAGTGTCGCTTAGATCTGGCATTTAGTAGGTCGTTGGTGACTTTGGTCAGGGCAGTTTCAGTCGAGTGATGCGGTTGGAAGCCAGATTTCAGACGGTCGAAAAGGGAGCAGGAGGAGAGGTGGGAGGACAGTTCAAGGTGGACATGTTGTTCTAGTAGTTTTGAGGCAAATGGGAGGAGTGATATGGGGCGATATCTAGTCAGAGAGGAAAGGTCAAGGGAAGGCTTTTTGAGGATGGGTGTGATTGCGGCATGTTTGAAACATGCGGGGAAGACACCGGTTGTTAGTGACAGATTGAAGAGGTGGGTTAGGGTTGGGATGAAGACTGTGGTAAGGTTAGTGATGAGGTGGGATGGGATTGGGTCAAGTTCGCAGGTGGTGAGGTGTGATTTGGAGAGTAAAGAGGAGACTTGACCTTCTGTAATGGTGGAGAAGTGGGGTTTGGAGGAGGAGGGTTGAATAGATATGAGGAGGGGTTGTGTGGACTTTAGGCAAAAGTTTTGTCTGATGGTGTCAATCTTCTGTTTGAAGAATGAGGCAAAGTCGTCGGCTGAGATGAGAGAAGAGGGAGGAGGTGCTGGGGGACGAAGGAGAGAGTTGAAAGTGTTAAATAGCTGTTTAGGGTTGTGAGATAGGGAGGATATGAGAGATGAGAAGTAGGTTTGTTTTGCTGTAGCGAGTGCGAACTTGAAATTAGTGAGGGATTGCTTGAATGCGATGAAGTGCTCGATGGAGTGAGACCTTTTCCATCTCCGCTCCGCAACCCTGGAGGCCTGGCGCAGTTCTTTAATAACTTTAGTGTGCCACGGTTGCCTGTTGAATGTGCGAGATGTGGTGTGTGTGAGAGGGGCGATTGAGACTAGAACTGCAGCTATTGTGGTGTTATATGAAGCAGCAGCAACGTCTGCATCGTGTAAGGAATTTATGTCTGTAAGAGGGAGGAGGGATTCAGAGAGTGAGTGTAAGTCAAGGTGTTTGAGATTTCTGTGAGGGTATGCAAGTTTGTGGAGTGGGGATTGTTGCCCCGGGGAGGAGAGAGAAGAGAATGTAAGTAGGCTGTGATCAGAGAGAGAGAGAGGTGAGATAGAGAGGTTAGATAGGGAACAGAGGCGGGTGAAGACGAGGTCCAGTGTGTGGCCATCTTTGTGGGTGGGTGTGGAAGACCATTGAGTGAGTCCGAAGGAGGAAGTGAGAGATAGGAACTTAGAGACAGACGAGTGGGAAGTGTTAATGGGGATGTTGAAGTCACCCATTATGATAGTGGGGATGTCAGTGGAGAGGAAGTGAAGCAGCCAGGTGGTGAAGTGGTCTAAGAAGGTGGTGGCTTGCCCTGGGGGTCGGTAAACGACAGCCAGTTGGAGGTTGGAGGGGGAATAGATGCGCACACAGTGCACCTCAAAAGAGGGGAGTGTAATGGAGGGTGGCATTGGGATTTGGGTGAAAGAGCAGTGTTCTGATAGGAGAAAACCTACGCCTCCGCCATGTTTGCCGTTGGGGCGGGGGATGTGGAAAAGGTGGAATCCGCCATATGAAAGTGCAGCTGGGGAGGCTGTATCAGAGGGGGTGAGCCAGGTTTTAGTTATGGCGAGGAAGGAAAGTTTGTTTGTAATGAAAAGATCGTGGATGAAGGAAAGTTTGTTGCAGACAGAGCGAGCGTTCCATAGAGCTCCTGTTAGAGCAACTAAGGGAGTGGGGATTGGTTGGATGGGTATGAGGTTAGAAGGGTTGCGACAGTTTGTGGAAGGTCGTGGATAGGAGGAAGAAGTAACTGTGGGGATATGGCGAGGAGGACCAGGATTTGGAGAGATATCTCCAGCAGTGAGGAGGAGCAGAGAAAGTGTTAGCAGGTGGGAGCAAGAGAGAGCATGAGGTGGCTGTCTGTGTTTGGAGATCCAGGATTGAATGTTTAGGAATAATTTGGAGGAGGAGGTGAGATGAATGGGGAGGATGGAGGGAGAAATGCAGAGTTTATTACTAGGTGTAGGGATTTGAGGGGTTACTAGAAAGTGGACGACTATAGAGGAAAAAGTGAGAGCTAACAGAAACATAGTTAAAAGAGAGTAAGTGGTCAAAGTGTTGGTTACCTGACTCGTGCCCTGACTAACTGCCTCTGAAATAACTGCCACTTATCTCCGAAGCCACTTAGCACAAGAAGACGCATGCACCCCTTACAGAGCTTCTAAATATATAGGGCAGATTAAACTATCAGGTGCAGGGCATTGTGGGAGCTGCATATGGCTAAATTAGCAGCGGGTCGTTTCACCAGGAGATGGCTGGGTGATCAAACACAGAGCTAGGACTCTAGTCTCTGCAGTTTAGCACCTCTAAAAATCAGATAAGATCTATAGTGGGGAAGGGACAGACATATGTGGGTATTGAATGGACTTGGACAGATAAAGCAGAGAAGTTATGCAGAGCATGTACCAGTGAGGTGAATCAGCAACGCAGAGCATTAGATTACAGCAGACACAGCAAGCAGAGAAGTTATGCAGAGCATGTACCAGTGAGGTGAATCAGCAAAGCAGAGCATTAGATTACAGCAAACACAGCAAGCAGAGAAGTTATGCAGAGCATGTACCAGTGAGGTGAATCAGCAAAGCAGAGCATTAGATTACAGAAGACACAGCAAGCAGAGAAGTTATGCAGAGCATGTACCAGTGAGGTGAATCAGCAAAGCAGAGCATTAGATTACAGCAGACTCAGCAAGCAGAGAAGTTATGCAGAGCATGTACCAGTGAGGTTATTCCACTGCGACCTCCACCACTCTTCCAAGGGGCATTGATATTGTCTTTTTATTCCACTGCGACCTCCGCCACTCATCCAAAGGGCACTGATATTGTCTTTCATTCCACTGCGACCTCCACCACTGTTCTAAGGGGCATTAAAACCGTCTTGTTAAGATACTGTGACCTCCACGTCTCTTCCACAGGACATTGTTATTGTCTTTTTATTCCACTGCGACCTCCACCACTCTGCCAAGGGACATTAAAACCGTCTTGTTAAGCTACTGTGATGTCCACGTCTCTTCCACGGGGCATTGATATTGTCTTTTTATTCCACTGTAACCTCCACCTCTCTTCCAAGAGGCATTAATATTGTCTTTTTATTCCATTGTAACCTCCACCACTCTTCAAAGGGGCATTGATATTGTCTTTTTATTCCACTGCAACCTCCACCACTCTTCCAAGGTTCATTGTTATTGTCTTTTTAATCCACTGCGACCTCCACCACTCTTCCAAGGGGTATTAAAACCATCTTGTTAAGCTACTGTGACCTCCACGTCTTTTCCAAGGGGCACTAAAATCGTTTGGTTAACCACTCTGTACTCCAGAGCTCTTCCAAGGGGCATTGATATTGTCTTTTTATTTCACTGTAAATTCCACCACTCTTTCAAGGGGCATTGAAATTGTATTTTTATTCCACTGTGACCTCCACCACTCTTCCAAGGGGCATTAAACCGTATTGTTAAGCTACTGTGACCTCCAAGTCTCTTCCAAGGGGCATTAAAATCATCTAGTTAAACCGCTCTGAGCGCCACAGCTCTTCCAAGGGGCATTGACAATGTCTTTTTATTCCATTGTAAACTTCTGCACTCTTCCAAGTGCTTTGATATTGTCTTTTTATTCCTCTGCGAAGGCCACGACTCTTCCAAGAGGCATTAAAACCATCTTGTTAAGCTACTGTGACCTCCAAGTTTCTTACACAGGTCATTGATTTTGTCTTTTTATTCCACTGTAACCTCCACCACTCTTCCAAGGGGCATTGATATTGTCTTTTTAATCCACTGCGACCTCCATCACTCTTCCAAGAAGCATTGAAACCATCTTGCTAAGGTACTGTGACCTCCACGTCTATTCCACGGTGCATTAAAACTTTCTGGTTAAACCACTGTGAACTCCACAGCTCTTCCAATGGGCATTGATATTGTCATTTCCACTCTAACTTCCACCACTCTTCCAAGGGGCATTGATATTGTCTTTTTATTTTACTGTGACCTCCACCACTCTTCCAAGGGGCATTAATATTGTCTTTTTATTCCACTGTGACCTCCACGTCTCTTCCAAGGGGCATTGATATTGTCTTTTTATTTAATTGGAACCTCCACCACTCTTCCAAGGGGCATTGATATTGTCTTTTTATTCCACTGTAACCTCCACCATTCTTCCAAGGGACATTGATATTGTCTTTTTATTCCACTGTAACCTCCACCACTCTTCCAAGGGGCATTGATATTGTCTTTTTATTCCACTCTAACCTCCACCACTTTTCCAAGGGGCATTGATATTGTCTTTTTAATCCACTGCGACCTCTACCACTCCTCCAAGGGGCTTTAAAACAGTCTTGATAAGTTTCTGTGACCTTCACGTCTCTTCCAAGGTGCATTAAAACTGCATGTTTAAACGACTCTGAACGCCACAGCTCTTCCAAGAGCCATTGATATTGTCTTTTTATTCAACTGTAACCTCCACCACTCTTCCAAGGGGCATTGATATTGTCTTTTTTTTCCACTGCGAGCTCCACCACTCTTCCAAGGGGATTTGATAGTCTTTTTAATCCACTGCGACCTCCACCACTCTTCCAAGGGGCAATAAAACCGTCTTGTTAAGCTACTGTGACCTCCATGTCCCTTCCACGGGGCATTGATATTGTCTTTTTATTCCCCTGCGACCTCCACCATTCTTCCAAGGGGCATTTGTATTGTCTTTTTAATCCACTGCTAAATCCACCACTCTTCCAAGGGACATTGATATTGTCTTTTTAATCCACTGCGACCTTCACCCCTCTTCCATGGAGCATTGATACTGTCTTTTTTTTCCACTGTAACCTCCAAAAACTCTTCTAAGGGGCAATAACACCGTCAATTTAAACCACTCTGAACTCCACAGCTCTTGCAAGAGGCATTGATATTGTCTTTTTATTCCACTGTAACCTCCACCACTCTTCCAAGGGGCATTGATTTTGTCTTTTTAATCCACTGCGACCTCCACCACTCTTCCAAGAAACAATAAAACCGTCTTGTTTAGCTACTTTGACCTCCACGTCTATTCCAGGGTGCCTTAAAACCTTCTGGTTAAACCACTGTGAACTCCACAGCTCTTCAAAGTTGCATTGATATTGTCTTTTTTTTCCACTGTAACCTCCACCACTTTTCCAAGGGGCATTGATATTGTCTTTTTATTTTACTTCGATCTCCACTACTCTTCCAAGGGGCATTAATATTGTATTTTTATTCCACTGCGACCTCCACCACTCTTCCAAGGGTCATTGATATTGTCTTTTTATTCCACTGTAACCTCCACCACTCTTCCAAGGGGCATTGATATTGTCTTTTTATTCCACTGTGACCTCCACCTCTCTTCCAAGGGGCATTAAAACCATCTTGTTAAGCTACTGTGACCTCCAAGTCTTTTCCACGAGGCATTGGTATTGTCTTTTTATTCCACTGCGACCTCCACATCTCTTTCTAGTGGAATTGATATTGTCTTTTTATTCCACTGCAACCTCCACCACTCTTCTAAGGGGCATTGATATTGTCTTTTTAATCCACTGCGACCTCCACCACTCTTCCAAGGGGCATTAAAACAGTTTTGATAAGCTACTGTGACCTCCACGTCTCTTCCAAGGGGCATTAAAACCGTCTGGTTAAACCACTGTGAACTCTACAGCTCTTCCAAGAGGCATTGATATTGTCTTTTTATTCGACTGTAACCTCCACCACTCTTCCAAGGGGCATTAAAACGTCTTGTTAAGCTACTGTGACCTCCACGTCTCTTCCAAGGGGCAATAAAACCATCTTGTTAAACCACTCTGAACTCCACAGCTCTTGCAAGAGTTATTGATATTGTCTTTTTAATCCACTGCGACCTCCATCACTCTTCCAAGAAGCATAAAAAAACGTCTTGTTTAGCTACTGTGACCTCCACGTCTATTCCACGGTGCCTTAAAACCTTCTGGTTAAACCACTGTGAACTCCACAGCTCTTCCAAGGGG
This sequence comes from Phyllobates terribilis, assembly GCF_046119375.1. NCBI lineage: Eukaryota > Metazoa > Chordata > Amphibia > Anura > Dendrobatidae > Phyllobates > Phyllobates terribilis. The sequence continues at coordinate 1,745,998 of NW_027362964.1, forward strand.
CATTGATATTGTCTTTTTTTCCACTGTAACCTCCACCACTCTTCCAAGGGGCATTGATATTGTCTTTTTATTTTACTGCTACCTCCACCACTCTTCCAATGGGCATTAATATTGTCTTTTTATTCCACTGCGACCTCCTCCACTCTTCCAAGGGTCATTGATATTGTCTTTTTATTCCACTGTAACCTCCACCACTCTTCCAAGGGGCATTGATATTGTCTTTTTATTCCACTGCGACCTCCACCTTTCTTCCAAGGGGCATTAAATTCATCTTGTTAAGCTGCTGTGACTTCCAAGTCTCTTCCACGAGGCATTGATATAGTCTTTTTATTCCACCTCGATCTCCACATCTCTTCCAAGGGGAATTGATATTGTCTTTTTATTCCACTGCGACCTTCACCACTCTTTTAAAGGGCATTGATATTGTCTTTTTAATCCACTGCGACCTCCACCACTCTTCCAAGGGGCATTAAAACAGTCTTGATAAGCTACTGTGACCTCCACGTCTCTTCCAATGGCCATTAAACCATCGGGTTAAACCATTCTGTACTCCACAGCTCTTCCAAGAGTCATTGATATTGTCTTTTTATTCGACTGTAACCTCAACCACTCTTCCAAGGGGCATTGATATTGTCTCTGTTTTCCACTGCGACCTCCACCACTCTTCCAAGTGCCTTTGATATTGTCTTTTTTATCCCCTGCGACCTCCACCACTCTTCCAATGGACATTAAAACCATCTTGTTATGCTACTGTGACCTCCACGTCCCTTCCACGGGGCAATGATATTGTCTTTTTATTCCATAGCGACCTCCACCACTCTTCCAAGGGGCATTAACACCATCTTGTTAAGCTACTGTGACCTCCAAGTCTCTTCCAAGGGGCATTAAAACCGTATGGTTAAACCGCTCTGAGCTCCACAGCTCTTCCAAGGGGCATTGACAATGTCTTTTTATTCCATTGTAACATTCTGCACTCTTTCAAGTGCATTGATATTATCTTTTTATTCCTCTGTAACCTCCAACACTCTTCCAAGGGGCATTGATATTGTCTTTTTATTCCACTGTAACCTCCACCAATCTTCTAAGGGGCATTGATATTGTCTTTTAAATCCACAACGATCTCCACCACTCTACCAACGGGCATTAAAACAGTCTTGTTAAGCTACTGTGACCACCTCGTCTCTTCCAAGGGGCATTAAAACCGTCTGGTTAAACCACTCTGAACTCTACAGCTCTTACAAGAGGCATTGATATTGTCTTTTTATTCGACTGTAACATCCACCAGTCTTCCAAGCTGCATTGATGTTGTCTTTTTATTCCACTGCGACCTCCACCACTCTTCCAAGGGGCATTGATATTGCCTTTTTAATCAACTGCGACCTCCACCTCTCTTCCAAGGTGCATTAAAACCGTCTTGTGAAGCTTCTGTGACCTCCACGTTCCTTCCACGGGGCATTGATATTGTCTTTTTATTCCACTGCGACCTCCACCAGTCTTCCAAGCGGCATTAAAACCATCTTGTTAAACTACAGTGACCTCCACAGCTCTTCCACGGGGCATTGATATTGTCTTTTATTGCTCTGCAACCTCCACCACTCTTCCAAGGGGCATTGATATTGTCTTTTTATTCCACTGCGACCTCCACCACTCTTCCAAAGGGCATTGATATTGTCTTTTTAATCCACTGCGACCTCCACCACTCTTCCATGGGGCATTGATATTGTCTTTTTAATCAACTGCGACCTCCACCTCTCTTCCAAGGTGCATTAAAACCGTCTTGTGAAGCTACTGTGACCTCCACGTCCCTTCCACGGGGCATTGATATTGTCTTTTTATTCCACTGCGACCTACACCACTCTTCCAAGGGGCATTGATATTGTCTTTTTAATCCACTGCGACCTCCACCACTCCTCCAAGGGGTATTGATATTGTCTTTTTAATAGACTGTGACCTCCTCGTCTCTTCCAAATGGCATTAATAGCCTCAATTTAAACCACTCTGAACTCCACAGCTCTTCCAAGGAGCACTGGTATTGTCTCTTTATACCACTCTAACCTCCACCACTCTTCCAAGGGGTATTGACATTGTCTTTTATTCCACTGCGACCTCCACCACTCTTCCAAGTGGCATTAAGACCATCTTGTTAAGCTACAGTGACCTCCACAACTCTTCCACGGGGCATTGACATTGTCTTTTAATCTTCTGCAACTTCCACCACTCTTCCAAGCGGCATTGATATTGTCTTTTTATTCCACTGCGACCTCCAGCACTCTTCCAAAGGGCATTGATATTGTCTTTTTAATCTACTGCGACCTCCACCACTCTTCCAAGGGCATTAAAACTGTCTTGATAAGCTATTGTGACCTCCACGTCTCTTCCAATGGCCATTAAACCATCTGGTTAAACCACTCTGTACTCCACAGCTCTTCCAAGAGGCATTGATATTGTCTTTTTATTCGACTGTAACCTCAACCACTCTTCCAAGGTGCATTGATATTGTCTCTGTTTTCCACTGCGACCTCCACCACTCTTCCAAGGGGCTTTGATATTGTCTTTTTTATCCCCTGCGACCTCCACCACTCTTCCAATGGGCATTAAAACCGTCTTGTTATGCTACTGTGACATCCACGTCCCTTCCACGGGGCATTGATATTGTCTTTTTATTCCATTGCGACCTCCACCACTCTTCCAAGGGGCATTAAAACCGTCTTGTTAAGCTACTGTGACCTCCAAGTCTCTTCCAAGGGGCATTAAAACCGTATGGTTAAACTGCTCTGAGATCCACAGCTCTTCCAAGGGGCATTGACAATGTCTTTTTATTCCATTTTAACCTTCTGTACTCTTCCAAGTGCATTGATATTGTCTTTTTATTCCTCTGTGACATCCTCGACTCTTCGAAGGGGCATTAAAACCATCTTGTTAAGCTACTGTGACCTCCAAGTTTCTTACACAGAGCATTGATATTGTCTTTTTATTCCACTGTAACCTCCACCACTCTTCCAAGGGGCATTGATATTGTCTTTTTATTCCACTGTAACCTCCACCAATCTTCCAAGGGGCATTGATATTGTCTTTTTATTCCACTGTGACCTCCACCACTCTTCTAAGGGGCATTGATATTGTCTTTTAAATGCACAAGGATCTCCACCACTTTACTAACGGGCATTAAAACAGTCTTGTTAAGCTACTGTGACCTCCTCGTCTCTTCCAAGGGGCATTAAAACCGTCTGGCTAAACCACTCTGAACTCTACAGCTCTTCCACGAGGCATTGATATTGTCTTTTTATTCCACTGCAACCTCCACATCTCTTCCAAGTGGAATTGATATTGTCTTTTTATTCCACTGCGACCTCCACCACTCTTCCAAGGGGCATTAAAACAGTTTTGACAAGCTACTGTGACCTCCTCGTCTCTTCCAAGGGGCATTAAAATCATCTGGTTAAACCACTCTGAACTCCACAGCTCTTCAAAGAGGCATTGATATTGTCTTTTTATTCGACTGTAACCTCCACCACTCTTCCAAGTGGCATTAAACCATCTGGTTAAACGACTCTGTACTCCACAGCTCTTCCAATAGGCGTTGATATTGTCTTTTTATTCGACTGTAACCTCCACCACTCTTCCAAGGGGCATTGAAATTGTCTCAGTTTTCCAATGCGACCTCCACCACTCATCCAAGGGGCTTTGATATTGTCTTTTTTATCCAGTGTGACCTCCACCACTCTTCCGATGGGCAATAAAACCGTCTTGTTATGCTACTGTGACCTCCACGTCCCTTCCACGGGGCATTGATATTGTCTTTTTATTCCATTGCGACCTCCACCACTCTTCCAAGGTTCATTAAAACCGTCTTGTTAAGCTACTGTGACCTCCAAGTCTCTTTCAAGGGGCATTAAAACCGTCTGGTTAAACCGCTCTGAGCTCCACAGCTCTTCAAAGGGGCATTGATATTGTCTTTTTATTCCAATGTAACCTCCAGCACTCTTCCAAGGGGCATTGATATTGTCTTTTTATTCCACTGCGACCTCCACCACTCTTCCAAGGGGCATTAAAACCGTATTGTTAAGCTACTGTGACCTCCACGTCTCTTCCATGGTGCATTAAAACTGTCAATTTAAACCACTCTGATCTCCACAACTTTTGCAAGAGGCATTGATATTGTCTTTTTACTCCACTGTAACCTACAGCACTCTTTTAAGGGGCATTGATATTGTCTTTTTATTCCACTAAGACTTCCACCACTCTCCCAAGGTGCATTAAAAACATCTTGTTTAGCTACTGTAAAGTCCATGTCTATTCCACGGGGCTTTGATATGGTCTTTTGATTCCACTGTATCCTCCACCACTCTTCCAAGGGGTATTGATTTTGTCTTTTTATTCCACTGCGACTACCACCTCTCTTCTATGGTGCATTGATATTGTCTTTTTAATCCACTGCAAAATCCACCACTCTTCCGAGAGCCATTAAAACAGTCTTGTTAAGCTACTGTGACCTCCACATCTCTTCCAAGGGGCATTAAAACCGTCTGGTTAAACCACTCTGAACTCCACCACTCTTCCAAGGGGCATTGAGATTGTCTTTTTAATCCACTGCGACCTCCACCACTTTGCCAAGGGGCATTAAAAATGTCTTTTTAAGCTACTGTGACCTCCACGTCACTTCCAATGGGCATTAAAACCGTCTGTTTAAACCTCTCTGAATTCCACAGCTTTTCCAAGGGGCATTGGTATTGTCTTTTTATTCCACTCTAACCTCCACCACTCTTCCAAGGGGCATTGACATTGTCTTTTTATTCCACTGCGACCTCCACCATTCTTCCAAGTGGCATTAAAACTGTCTTGTTACGCTACAGTGACCTCCACATCTCTTCCACGGGGCATTGATATTGTCTTAAAATTCCACTGTAACCTCCACCACTCTGCCAAGGGGCATTGATATTGTATTTTTATTCCATTGCGACCTCCACCACTCTTCCAAAGGGCATTGATATTGTCTTTTTAATCCACTGCTTCCTTCACCACTCTTCCAAGGGGCATTAAAACCATCTTGTTAAGCTACTGTGACCTCCACGTCTCTTCCACTGGGCATTGATATTGTCTTTTTATTCCACTGCGACCTCCATCACTCTTCCTCGGGGCATTGATATTGTCTTTTTAATCCACTGCAACCTCCACCACTCTTCCATGTGGCATTAAAACCGTCTTGTTAAGCTACTGTGACCTCCACCTCTCTTCCAAGGGGCATTAAGGCCGTCTTGTTAAGCTACTGTCACGTCCATGTCTATTCCACGGGGCATTGATATTGTCTTTTTATTCCACTGCGACTTCCACCTCTCTTCTAAGGGGCATTGATATTGTCTTTTTAATCCACTGCGACCTCCACCACTCTTCCATGGGGCATTAAAACAGTCTTGTTAAGCTACTGTGACCTCCATGTCTCTTCCAAGGGGCATTAAAACCATCGGGTTAATACACTCTGAACTCCACAGTTCTTCCAAGGGGCATTGATATTGTCTTTTTATTCAACTGTAACCTCCACCACTCTTCCAAGGGGTATTGATTTTGTCTTTGTATTCCACTGCGACCTCCACCACTCTTCCAATGGTCATTGTTATTCTCTTTTTAGTCCCCTGCAACCTCCACCACTCTTCCAAGGGGCATTAAAACCGTCTTGTTAAGCTACTATGACCTCCTTGTCCCTTCCACGGGGCATTGATATTGTCTTTTTATTCCACTGCGACCTCCACCACTCTTCAAAGGGAAATTGATATTGTCTTTTTAATCCACTGCGACCACCACCAATCTACCAAGCGGCATTAAAACCGTCTTGCTATGCTACTGTGACGTCGACTTCTCTTCAAATTCCACGGTGCCTTAAAACCTTCTGGTTAAACCACTATGAACTCCACAGCTCTTCCAAGGGGCATTGATATTGTCTTTTTATTCCACTCTAACCTCCACCACTCTTCCAAGGGGCATTGACATTGTCTTTTTATTTCACTGCGACCTTCACCACTCTTCCAAGGGGCATTAAAACCATATTGTTAAGCTACAGTGACCTCCACATCTCTTCCATGGGTCATTGATATTGTCTTTTTATTCCACTGTAACCTCCACCAATCTTCCAAGTGGTATTGATATTGTTTTTTTATTCCACTGCGACCTCCACTACTCTTCCAAGAGGCATTAAAACCGACTTGTTAAGTTACTGTGACCTCCACGTCTCTTCCAAGGAGCGTTAAAACCGTCTGGTTATACCACTCTGAACTCTACAGCTCTTCCAAGGGGCATTGATATTGTCTTTTTATTCCACTGCGACCTCCGCCAGTCCTCCTAGAGGCATTAAAACTGTCTTGTTAAGCTACTGTGACCTCCCCGTCTCTTCCACGGGGCATTGAAATTGTCTTTTTATTCCACTGTAACCTCCACCTCTCGTCCAAGTGGCCTTGATATTGTATTTTTATTCCACTGCGACCTCTACCATTCTTCCAAGGGGCATTGATAATATCTTTTTATTCCACTGCTACCTCCACCACTCTTCCAAGGCTCATTGATATTGTCTTTTTAATCCACTGCGACCTCCACCACTCCTCCAAGGGGCATTAAAACCGTCAATTTAAACCACTCTCATCTCCACGGCTCTTGCAAGGGGCTTTGAAATTGTTTTTTATTCCACTTTAACCTCCAGCACTCTTCCAAGGGGCATTGATATTATCTTTTTAATCCACTGCGACCTCCACCACTCTTCCAAGGGACATTGATATTGTCTTTTTATTCCACTGCAACCTTCACCCCTCGTCCAAGGATCATGGATATTGTCTTTTTTTTCCACTGTAACCTCCACCAGTCTTCTAAGGGGCATTAATATTTTCTTTTTATTCCACTGCGACCTCCACCACTCTTCCATGGGGCATCGATAATGTTTTTTTAATCCACTGCGACCTCCACCACTCTTCCAAGGGGCATTAAAACCGTCTTGTTTAGCTACTGTGACCTCCAAGTCTCTTCCAAGCGGCAATAAAACCGTCTGGCTAAACCGCTCTGAGCTCCACAGCTCTTCCAAGGGTTATTGACAATGTCTTTTTATTCCATTGTAACCTCCACCACTCTTCCAAGGGGCATTGATATTGTCTGTTTATTCCACTGTGACCTTCACCTCTCTTCCAAGGGGCATTAAAACCATCTTGTTAAGCTACTGTGACCTCCAAGTCTCTTCCACGAGGCATTGATATTGTCTTTTTATTCCACTGCGACCTTCACATCTCTTCCAAGTTGAATTGATATTGTCTTTTTGTTTCATTGTGACCTTCACCTCTCTTCCAAGGGGCATTAAAACCATCTTGTTAAGCTACTGTTAGCTCCACGTCCCTTCCACGAGGCATTGATATTGTCTTTTTATTCCACTGCGACCTCCACCACTCTTCCAAGGGGCATTGATATTGTTTTTTTAATCCACTATGAACTCCCCCACTCTTCCAAGGGGCATTAAAACCGTCTTGTTATGCTACTGTGACGTCGACTTCTCTTCCAAGGGGCATTAAAACCATCTGGTTAAACCACTCTGAACTCCAGAGCTCTTCCAAGGGGCATTTGTATTGTCTTTTTATTCCACTCTAACCTCCACCACACTTCCAAGGGGCATTGACATTGTCTTTTTATTCCAGTGCGACCTCCACCACTCTTCCAAGGGGCATTAAAACCATATTGTTAAGCTACAGTGACCTCCATATCTCTTCCACGGGTCATTGATATTGTCTTTTTATTCCACTGTTACCTCCACCAATCTTCATAGGGGCATTGATATTGTTTTTTTATTCCACTGTGACCTCCACCACTCTTCCAAGGTGCATTAAAACCATCTTGTGAAGTTACTGTGACCTCCACGCCTCTTCCTAGAAGCGTTAAAACCATCTGGTTATACCACTCTGAACTCCACAGATCTTCCAAAGGGCATTATTATTGTCTTTTTATTCCACTGTAACCTCCACCACTCTTCCAAGGGGCATTTATATTGTCTTTTTAATCCACTGCGACCTCCACCAGTTCTCCAAGAGACATTAAAACCGTCTTGTTAAACTACTGTGACCTCCACGTCTCTTCCACGCGGCATTGAAATTGTCTTTTTATTCCACTGTAACCTCCACCACTCGTCCAAGGGGCATTGATAATGTCTTTTTTTTCCACTGCGACCTCCACCACTCTTCCAAGGGGCATTGATATTGTCTTTTTATTCCAATGCGACCTCCAGCACTCTTCCAAGGCTCATTGATATTGTCTTTTTAATCCACTGCGACCTCCACCACTCTACCAAGGGGATTAAAACCGTCTTGTTAAGGTATTGTGACCTCCACATCTCTTCCACAGGGCATTGATATTGTCTTTTTATTTAACTGTAACCTCCACCACTGTTCCAAGGGGCATTGATAATGTCTTTTTATTCCACTGGGACCTTCACCACTCTTCCAAGTGGCAATGATATTGTCTTTTTAATCCACTGCGACCTCCACCACTCTTCCAAGGGGCATTAAAAACGTCTTGTTAAGCTACTGTGACCTCCACGTCTCTTCCAAGGTGCATTAAAACCGTCAATTTCAACCACTCTGAACTCCACAGCTGTTGCAAGAGGCATTGATATTGTCTTTTTACTCCACTGTAACCTACAGCACTCTTTCAAGGGGCATTTATATTGTCTTCTTATTCCAATGTAACCTCCACCACTCTTACAAGGGGCATTAAAACAGTCTTTTTAAGCTACTGTGACCTCCACATCTCTTCCAAGCGGCATTAAAACCGTCTGGATAAACCACTCGGAACTCCACAGCTATTCAAAGGGGCATTGATATTGTCTTTTTATTCCACTGTAACCTCCTCCATTCTACCAAGGGGTATTGATATTGTCTTTTTAATGCACTGCGACCTCCACCACTCTTCCAAGGGGCATTAGAACCATCTGGTTAAACCACTCTGAACTACATAGCTCTTTCAAGAGGCATTGATAATGTCTTTTTATTTCACTGTAACCTCCAACACTCTTTCAATGGGCATTGATATTGTCTTTTTATTTCACTGCGACCTCCTCCACTCTTCCAAGGAGCATTAAAACCGTCTTGTTAAGCTACTATCACCTTCACGTCCCTTCCAAGGGGCATTAAAACCGTCAATTTAAACCACTCTGAACTCCACAGCTCTTGCAAGGGGCATTGATATTGTCATCTTATTCCAATGTAATCTCCAGCACTCTTCCAAGTGGCATTGATATTGTCTTTTTATTCCATTGCAACTTACACCTCTCTTCCAAGGGGCATTAAAACCGTCTTGTTAAGCTACTGTGACCTCCACGTCTCTTTCACGGGGCATTGAAATTGTCTTTTTAATCCACTGTAACCTCCACCACTCTTCCAAGGGGCATTGATAATGTCTTTTTATTCCAGTGGGACCTTCACCACTCTTCCAAGTGGCATTGATATTGTCTTTTTCATCCACTGCGACCTCCACCACTATTCCAAGGGGCATTAAAACCGTCTTGTTATGCTACTGTGACGTCGACTTCTCTTCCAAGGGGCATTAAAACCATCTGGTTAAACCACTCTGAACTCCAGAGCTCTTCCAAGGGGCATTTGTATTGTCTTTTTATTCCACTCTAACCTCCACCACACTTCCAAGGGGCATTGACATTGTCTTTTTATTCCTGTGCGACCTCCACCACTCTTCCAAGGGGCATTAAAACCATATTGTTAAGCTACAGTGACCTCCATATCTCTTCCACGGGTCATTGATATTGTCTTTTTATTCCACTGTTACCTCCACCAATCTTCATAGGGGCATTGATATTGTTTTTTTATTCCACTGTGACCTCCACCACTCTTCCAAGGTGCATTAAAACCATCTTGTGAAGTTACTGTGACCTCCACGCCTCTTCCTAGAAGCGTTAAAACCATCTGGTTATACCACTCTGAACTCCACAGATCTTCCAAAGGGCATTATTATTGTCTTTTTATTCCACTGTAACCTCCACCACTCTTCCAAGGGGCATTTATATTGTCTTTTTATTCCACTGCGACCTCCACCAGTTCTCCAAGAGGCATTAAAACCGTCTTGTTAAACTACTGTGACCTCCACGTCTCTTCCACGCGGCATTGAAATTGTCTTTTTATTCCACTGTAACCTCCACCACTCGTCCAAGGGGCATTGATAATGTCTTTTTTTTCCACTGCGACCTCCACCACTCTTCCAAGGGGCATTGATATTGTCTTTTTATTCCAATGCGACCTCCAGCACTCTTCCAAGGCTCATTGATATTGTCTTTTTAATCCACTGCGACCTCCACCACTCTACCAAGGGGATTAAAACCGTCTTGTTAAGGTATTGTGACCTCCACATCTCTTCCACAGGGCATTGATATTGTCTTTTTATTTAACTGTAACCTCCACCACTGTTCCAAGGGGCATTGATAATGTCTTTTTATTCCACTGGGACCTTCACCACTCTTCCAAGTGGCAATGATATTGTCTTTTTAATCCACTGCGACCTCCACCACTCTTCCAAGGGGCATTAAAAACGTCTTGTTAAGCTACTGTGACCACCACGTCTCTTCCAAGGTGCATTAAAACCGTCAATTTCAACCACTCTGAACTCCACAGCTGTTGCAAGATGCATTGATATTGTCTTTTTACTCCACTGTAACCTACAGCACTCTTTCAAGGGGCATTGATATTGTCTTCTTATTCCAATGTAACCTCCACCTCTCTTACAAGGGGCATTAAAACAGTCTTTTTAAGCTACTGTGACCTCCACATCTCTTCCAAGCGGCATTAAAACCGTCTGGATAAACCACTCGGAACTCCACAGCTATTCAAAGGGGCATTGATATTGTCTTTTTATTCCACTGTAACCTCCTCCATTCTACCAAGGGGTATTGATATTGTCTTTTTAATGCACTGCGACCTCCACCACTCTTCCAAGGGGCATTAGAACCATCTGGTTAAACCACTCTGAACTACATAGCTCTTTCAAGAGGCATTGATAATGTCTTTTTATTTCACTGTAACCTCCAACACTCTTTCAATGGGCATTGATATTGTCTTTTTATTTCACTGCGACCTCCTCCACTCTTCCAAGGAGCATTAAAACCGTCTTGTTAAGCTACTATCACCTTCACGTCCCTTCCAAGGGGCATTAAAACCGTCAATTTAAACCACTCTGAACTCCACAGCTCTTGCAAGGGGCATTGATATTGTCATCTTATTCCAATGTAATCTCCAGCACTCTTCCAAGGGGCATTGATATTGTCTTTTTATTCCATTGCAACTTACACCTCTCTTCCAAGGGGCATTAAAACCGTCTTGTTAAGCTACTGTGACCTCCACGTCTCTTTCACGGGGCATTGAAATTGTCTTTTTAATCCACTGTAACCTCCACCACTCTTCCAAGGGGCATTGATAATGTCTTTTTATTCCAGTGGGACCTTCACCACTCTTCCAAGTGGCATTGATATTGTCTTTTTCATCCACTGCGACCTCCACCACTATTCCAAGGGGCATTAAAACCGTCTTGTTAAGCTACTGTGACCTCCACTTCTCTTCCAAGGTGCATTAAAACCGTCAATTTAAACCACAATGAACTCCACAGCTCTTGCAAGAGTCATTGATATTGTCTTTTTACTCCACTACGACTTCCACCACTCTCCCAAGGTGCATTAAAAGCATCTTGTTTAGCTTCTGTAACGGCCATGTCTATTCCACGGGGCATTGATATTGTGTTTCTATTCCACTGTATCCTCCACCACTCTTCCAAGGGGTATTGATATTGTCTTTTTATTCCACTGTGACTTTCACCTCTCTTCTAAGGGGCATTGATATTGTCTTTTTAAACCACTGAGACCTCCACCACTCTTCCAAGAGGCATTAAAAGAGTCTTGTTAAGCTACTGTGACCTCCACATCTCTTCCAAGCGGCACTAATACCGTCTGGATAAACCACTCTGAACTCCACAGCTCTTCCAAGGGGTATTGATATTGTCTTTTTAATGCACTGCGACCTCCACCACCCTTCCAAGGGGCATTAAAACCATCTGGTTAAACCACTCTGAACTCCATAGCTCTTTCAAGAGGCATTGATATTGTCTTTTTATTTCACTGTAACCTCCACCACTCTTCCAAGTGGCATTGATATTGTCTTTTTAATCCACTGCGACCTCCACCACTATTCCAAGGGGCATTAAAACCGTCTTGTTAAGCTACTGTGACCTCCACTTCTCTTCCAAGGTGCATTAAAACCATCAATTTAAACCACAATGAACTCCACAGCTCTTGCAAGAGTCACTGATATTGTCTTTTTACTCCACTGTAACCTACAGCACTCTTTCAAGGGTCATTGATATTGTCTTTTTATTCCACTACGACTTCCACCTCTCTTCCAAGGGGCATTAAAACCATCTTGTTAAGCTAGTGTGACCTCCACGTCTCTTTCACGGGGCATTGATATTGTCTTTTTATTCCACTGTAACCTCCACCACTCTTCCAAGGGGCATTGATATTGTCTTTTTATTCCACTGGGACCTTCACCACTCTTCCAAGTGGCATTGATATTGTCTTTTTAATCCTCTGTGACCTCCACCACTCTTCCAAGGGGCATTAAAACCGTCTTGTTAAGCTACTGTGACCTCCAAGTCTCTTAGAAGGTGCATTAAAACTGTCAATTAAAACCACTATGAACTCCACAGCTCTTGCATGAGGCATTGATATTGTCTTTTTATTCCACTGTAACCTACAGCACTCTTTCAAGGGGCATTGATTTTGTCTTTTAATTCCACTACGACTTTCACAACTCTCCCAAGGTGCATTAAAAACATCTTGTTTAGCTACTGTAACGTCCATGTCTATTCCACGGGGCATTGATATTGTCTTTTTATTCCACTGTATACTCCACCACTCTTCCAAGGAGTATTGATATTGTCTTTTTATTCCACTGCGACTTCAACCTCTCTTCTAAGGGGCATTGATGTTATCTTTTTAATCCACTGCGACCTCCACCACTCTTCCAAGAGGCATTAAAACAGTCTTCTTAAGCTACTGTGACCTCCACATCTCTTCCAAGCGGCATTAAAACAGTCTGGATAAACCACTCGGAACTCCACAGCTCTTCAAAGGGGCATTGATATTGTCTTTTTATTCCACTGTAAACTCCTCCATTCTACCAAGGGGCATTGATATTGTCTTTTTATTCCACTGTAACTTCCACCTCTCTTCCAAGGGGCATTAAAACCATCTTGTTAAGCTACTGTGACCTCCACGTCTCTTTCACGGGGCATTGATATTGTCTTTTTATTCCACTGTAACCTCCACCACTCTTCCAAGGGGCATTGATATTGTCTTTTTATTCCACTGGGACCTTCACCACTCTTCCAAGTGGCATTGATATTGTGTTTTTAATCCTCTGTGAACTCCACCACTCTTCCAAGGGGCATTAAAACTGTCTTGTTAAGCTACTGTGACCTCCAAGTCTCTTACAAGGTGCATTAAAAACGTCAATTTAAACCACTCTGAACTCCACAGCTCTTGCAAGAGGCATTGATATTGTCTTTTTATTCCACTGTAACCTACAGCACTCTTTCAAGGGGCATTGATATTGTCTTTTTATTCCACTACGACTTTCACCACTCTCCCAAGGTGCATTAAAAACATCTTGTTTAGCTACTGTAACGTCCATGTCTATTCCACGGGGCATTGATATTGTCTTTTTATTCCACTGTATACTCCACCACTCTTCCAAGGAGTATTGATATTGTCTTTTTATTCCACTGCGACATCAACCTCTCTTCTAAGGGGCATTGATATTATCTTTTTAATCCACTGCGACCTCCAACACTCTTCCAAGAGGCATTAAAATAGTCTTGTTAAGCTACTGTTACCTCCACATCTCTTCCAAGCGGCATTAAAACTGTCTGGATAAACCACTCGGAACTCCACAGCTCTTCAAAGGGGCATTGATATTGTCTTTTTATTCCACTGTAACCTCCTCCATTCTACCAAGGGGTATTGATATTGTCTTTTTAATGCACGGCGACCTCCACCACTCTTCCAAGGGGCATTAGAAACATCTGGTTAAACCACTCTGAACTCCATAGCTCTTTCAAGAGGCATTGCTATTGTCTTTTTATTTCACTGTAACCTCCACCACTCTTTCAAGGGGCATTGATATTGTCTTTTTATTCCACTGCGACCTCCACCACTCTTCCAAGGGGCATTAAAACCGTCTTGTTAAGCTACTGTCACCTTCACGTCCCTTCCAAGGGGTATTAAAACTGTCAATTTAAACCACTCTGAACTCCACAGCTCTTGCAAGGGGCATTGATATTGTCTTTTTATTCCAATGTAACCTCCAGCACTCTTCCAAGGGGCATTGATATTGTCTTTTTATTCCACTGCAACTTACACCTCTCTTCCAAGGGGCATTAAAACCGTCTTGTTAAGCTACTGTGACCTCCACGTCTCTTTCACGGGGCATTGATATTGTCTTTTTAATCCACTGTAACCTCCACCACTCTTCCAAGGGGCATTGATAATGTCTTTTTATTCCACTGGGACCTTCACCACTCTTCCAAGTGGCATTGATATTGTCTTTTTAATCCACTGCGACCTCCACCACTATTCCAAGGGGCATTAAAAACGTCTTGTTAAGCTACTGTGACCTCCACTTCTCTTCCAAGGTGCATTAAAACCATCAATTTAAGCCACAATGAACTCCACAGCTCTTGCAAGAGTCATTGATATTGTCTTTTTACTCCACTGTAACCTACAGCACTCTTTCAAGGGTCATTGATATTGTCTTTTTATTCCACTACGACTTCCACCTCTCTTCCAAGGGGCATTAAAACCATCTTGTTAAGCTACTGTGACCTCCACGTCTCTTTCACAGGGCATTGATATTGTCTTTTTATTCCACTGTAACCTCCACCACTCTTCCAAGGGGCATTGATATTGTCTTTTTATTCCACTGGGACCTTCACCACTCTTCCAAGTGGCATTGATATTGTCTTTTTAATCCTCTGTGACCTCCACCACTCTTCCAAGGGGCATTAAAACCGTCTTGTTAAGCTACTGTGACCTCCAAGTCTCTTACAAGGTGCATTAAAACCGTCAATTTAAACCACTCTGAACTCCACAGCTCTTGCAAGAGGCATTGATATTGTCTTTTTATTCCACTGTAACCTACAGCACTCTTTCAAGGGGCATTGATATTGCCTTTTTATTCCACTACGACTTTCACCACACTCCCAAGGTGCATTAAAAACATCTTGTTTAGCTACTGTAACGTCCATGTCTATTCCACGGGGCATTGATATTGTCTTTTTATTCCACTGTATACTCCACCACTCTTCCAAGGAGTATTGTTATTGTCTTTTTATTCCACTGCGACTTCAACCTCTCTTCTAAGGGGCTTTGATATCGTCTTTTTAATCCACTGCGACCTCCACCACTCTTCCAAGAGGCATTAAAACAGTCTTGTTAAGCTACTGTGACCTCCACATCTATTCCAAGCGGCATTAAAACCGTCTGGATAAACCACTCGGAACTCCACAGCTCTTCAAAGGGGCATTGATATTGTCTTTTTATTCCACTGTAACCTCCTCCATTCTACCAAGGGGTATTGATATTGTCTTTTTAATGCACTGCGACCTCCACCACTCTTCCAAGGGGCATTAGAAACATCTGGTTAAACCACTCTGAACTCCATAGCTCTTTCAAGAGGCATTGATATTGTCTTTTTATTTCACTGTAACCTCCAACACTCTTTCAAGGGGCATTGATATTGTCTTTTTATTCCACTGCGACCTCCACCACTCTTCCAAGGGGCATTAAAACCGTCTTGTTAAGCTACTGTCACCTTCACGTCCCTTCCAAGGGGCATTAAAACCGTCAATTTAAACCACTCTGAACTCCACAGCTCTTTCAAGGGGCATTGATATTGTCTTTTTATTCCAATGTAACCTCCAGCACTCTTCCAAGGGGCATTGATATTGTCATTTTATTCCACTGCAACTTACACTTCTCTTCCAAGGGGCATTAAAACCGTCTTGTTAAGCTACTGTGACCTCCACGTCTCTTTCACGGGGCATTGATATTGTCTTTTTAATCCACTGTAACCTCCACCACTCTTCCAAGGGGCATTGATAATGTCTTTTTATTCCACTGGGACCTTCACCACTCTTCCAAGTGGCATTGATATTGTCTTTTTAATCCACTGCGACCTCCACCACTATTCCAAGGGGCATTAAAACCGTCTTGTTAAGCTACTGTGACCTCCACTTCTCTTCCAAGGTGCATTAAAACCGTCAATTTAAGCCACAATGAAATCCACAGCTCTTGCAAGAGTCATTGAGTCTTTTTATTCCAATGTAACCTCCAGCACTCTTCCAAGGGGCATTGATATTGTCTTTTTATTCCACTGCAACTTCCACCTCTCTTCCAAGGGGCATTAAAACCGTCTTGTTAAGCTACTGTGACCTCCATGTCTCTTCCACAGGACATTGATATTGTCTTTTTATTCCACTAGAACCGCCAACATTCTTCCAATGGGCATTGATATTGTCTTTTTATTCCACTGAGACTTCAACCACTACTTCAAGGAGCATTGACATTGTCTTTTTAATCCACTTCGACATCCAATACTCTTCCAACGGGCATTAAAACAGTCTTGTTAATCTTCTGTGACCTACACGTCTCTTCCAAGGGGCATTAAAACCGTCAATTTAAACCACTCTCAACCCCACAGCTCTGGGAATGGGCTTTGATATTGTTTTTTATTCCAATTTAACCTCCAGCACTCTTCCAAGGGGCCTTGATATTGTCTTTTTATTCCACTGCGACTTTCACCTCTCTTCCAATGGACATTAAAACCGTCTTGTTAAGCTACTGTGATATCCACGTCTCTTTAACAGGGCATTTATATTGTCTTTTTATTCCACTGTAAACTCCACCACTCTTCCAATGGGCATTGATATTCTCTTTTTATTCCACTGCCACCTCCACCACTCTTCCAAGGGGCATTGATATTGTCTTTTTAATGCACTGCGACCTCCACCACTCTTCCAAGGGGAATTAAAAACATCTGGTTTAACCACTCTGAACTCCATAACTCTTTCAAGAGGCATTGATATTGTCTTTTTATTTCACTGTAACCTCCACCACTATTCCAAGGGGTATTGATATTGTCTTTTTAATCCACTGTTACCTCCACCACTCTTCCAAGTGGCATTGATATTGTTTTTTATTCCACTGCGACCTCCACTACTCTTCCAAGGGGCATTGATATTGTCTTTTTATTCCACTGCGATCTCCACCACTCTTCTAAGGGGCATTTATATTGTCTTTTTAATCAACTGCGACCTCCACCACTCTTCCAAGGGGCATTAAAACTGTCTTGTTAAGCTGCTGTAACCTCCATGTCTATTCCACGGGGCATTGATATTGTCTTTTTATTCCAATGTAACCTCCACCACTCTTCTAAGGGGCAGTGATATTGTCTTTTTAAACCACTGCGACCTCCACCACTCTTCCAAGAGGCATTAAAAACATCTTATTAAGCTACTATGACCTCCACGTCTCTTCCAAGGGGCATTAAAACCGTCTAGTTAAACCACTCTGAATTCCACAGCTCATCAAAGGGGCACTGATATTGTCTTTTTATTCCACTATAACCTCCACCACTTTTCCTATGGGAATTGATATTGTCTTTTTATTATTATTATTATTATTATTTATTATTATAGCGCCATTTATTCCATGGCGCTTTACATGTAATAGGGATATAAATAACAAAAGCATTTACATAATCTTAACAAAACGAGTCAGCGACTGGTACAGGAGGAGCGAGGACCCTGCCCGCGAGGGCTCACATTCCAGAAGGGATGGGTGAGGATACATTAGGTGAGGGTAGAGCTGGTCGTGCAGCGGTGGTTACTGCAGGTTGTAGGCTTGTCGGAAGAGGAGGGTCTTCAGGTTTCTTTTGAAGGTTTCCACGGTCGGCGAGAGTCTGTTGTGTTGGGGTAGAGAGTTCCAGAGTAGAGGGGATGCACGGGAGAAATCTTGTACACGATTGTGGGAGGAGGAGATAAGAGGGGAGTAGAGAAGGAGTTCTTGTGAGGATCGGAGGTTGCGTGCAGGTAAGTACCAGGAGACTAGGTCACAGATGTATAGGGGAGACACGTTGTGGATGGCTTTGTATGCCATGGTTAGAGTTTTGAACTGGAATCTCTGGGCAATGGGGAGCCAGTGAAGACATTGACAGAGAGGAGAGGCCGAGGAATAGTGGGGGGACAGGTGAATTAGTCGAGCAGCAGAGCTTAGGATAGATTGGAGAGGCGCCAGAGTGTTGTAAGGGAGGCCACAGAGCAGGAGGTTGCAGTAGTCGAGGCGGGATATGATGAGGGCATGCACTAGTGTTTTTGCAGAGTCTTTGCTGAGAAATGCACGGATCCGGGAGAAGTTTTTGATTTGGAGTCGGCAGGAAGTGGAAAGGGCTTGGATATGTGGCTTGAAGGAGAGATCAGAGTCCAGGGTTACTCCAAGGCAGCGAGCTTGTGGGACTGGGGAGAGTGAACAGCAATTGACGTTGATGGCTAGGTCAGATGGGGGATGTGAATGAGAGGGTGGAAAGATGATGAACTCTGTTTTATCCATGTTGAGTTTTAGAAATCTGTCAGAGAAGAATGATGACATGGCGGACAGACATTGTGAAATTTTGATTAGTAGGGAGGAGATATCGGGTCCAGAGAGGTAGATCTGTGTGTCGTCAGTATAGGGGTGATACTGAAAACTGTGAGACTCTATGAGCTGTCCCAGGCCAAAGGTGTAGATGGAGAAGAGCAGAGGTCCTAGAACTGAACCTTGGGGGACACCGACAGATAGAGGTCGAGTTGAGGAGGTGGTGCGTGAGTGGGAGACTCTGAATGTCCTGTCTGTAAAGTATGAGAAGATCCAAGATAGAGCCAAGTCCGTGATGCCAAGAGATGAGAGAATCTGGAGTAAGAGGGAATGGTCCACTGTGTCAAAGGCAGATGACAGGTCCAGAAGGAGGAGGATGGCGTGGATCTGGCATTTAGTAGGTCGTTGGTGACTTTGGTCAGGGCAGTTTCAGTCGAGTGATGCAGTCGGAAGCCAGATTTCAGACGGCCGAAGAGGGAGCAGGAGGAGAGGTGGGAGGACAGTTCAAGGTGAACATGTTGTTCTAGTAGTTTTGAGGCTAAGGGGAGGAGTGATATGGGGCGGTAGCTAGTCAGAGAGGAAGAGTCAAGGGAGGGCTTTTTGAGGATGGGTGTGATTGCGGCATGTTTGAAACATGAGGGGAAGACATCGGTTGTTAGTGACAGATTGAAGAGGTGGGTTAGGGTTGGGATGAAGACTGTGGTAAGGTTAGTGATGAGGTGGGATGGGATTGGGTCAAGTTCGCAGGTGGTGAGGTATGATTTGGAGAGTAAAGAGGAGACTTGACCTTCTGTAATGGTGGAGAATTGGGGTTTGGAGGAGGAAGGTTGAATAGATATGAGGAGGGGTTGTGTGGACTTTAGGCAAAAGTTTTGTCTGATGATGTCAATCTTCTGTTTGAAGAATGAGGCAAAGTCGTCGGCTGAGATGAGAGAAGAGGGAGGAGGTGCTGCGGGATGAAGGAGAGAGTTTGAAAGTGTTAAATATCTGTTTAGGGTTGTGAGATAGGGAGGATATGAGAGATGAGAAGTAGGTTTATTTTGCTGTAGTGAGTGCGGACTTGAAATTAGTGAGGGATTGCTTGAATGCGATGAAGTGCTCGATGGAGTGAGACCTTTTCCATCTCTGCTCCGCAACCCTGGAGACCCGGCGCAGTTCTTTAGTAAGTTTAGTGTGCCAAGGTTGCCTGTTGAATGTGCGAGATGTGGTGTGAGTGAGAGGGGCGATCGAGTCTAGAGCTGCAGCCATTGTGGTGTTATATGAAGCAGCAGCAACATCTGCATCGTGTAAGGAATTTATGTCTGTAAGAGGGAAGAGGGATTCAGAGAGTGAGTGTAAGTCAAGGTGTTTGAGATTTCTGCGAGGGTATGCAAGTTTGTGGAGTGGGGATTGTTGCCCCGGGGAGGAGAGAGAAGAGAATGTAAGTAGGCTGTGATCAGAGAGAGGGAGAGGTGAGTTAGAGAGGTTAGATAGGGAACAGAGGCGGGTGAAGATGAGGTCCAGTGTGTGGCCATCTTTGTGGGTGGGTGTGGAAGACCATTGAGTGAGTCCGAAGGAGGAAGTGAGAGATAGGAACATAGAGACAGACGAGTGGGAAGTGTTAATGGGGATTTTGAAGTCACCCATTATGATAGTGGGGATGTCAGTGGAGAGGAAGTGAAGCAGCCAGGTGGTGAATTGGTCTAAGAAGCTGGTGGCTTGCCCTGGGGGTCGGTAAATGACGGCCAGTTGGAGGTTGGAGGGGGAATAGATGCGCACACAGTGCACCTCAAAAGAGGGGAGTGTAACGGAGGGTGGCAGTGGGATTTGGGTGAAAGCGCAGTGTTCTGATAGGAGAAAACCTACGCCTCCGCCATGTTTGCCGTTGGGGCGGGGGGTGTGGGAAAGGTGTAATCCGCCATATGAAAGTGCAGCTGGCGAGGCTGTGTCAGAGGGGGTGAGCCAGGTTTCAGTAATGGCGAGGAAGGAAAGTTTGTTTGTAATGAAAAGATCGTGGATGAATGAAAGTTTGTTGCAGACAGAGAGAGCTTTCCATAGAGCTCCTGTTAGAGCTACTAAGGGAGTGGGGATTGGTTGGATGGGTATGAGGTTAGAAGGGTTGCGACAGTTTGTGGAAGGACGTGGATAGGAGGAAGAAGTAACTGTGGGGATATGGCGAGGAGGACCAGGATTTGTAGAGATATCTCCAGCAGTGAGGAGGAGCAGAGAAAGTGTTAGCAGGTGGGAGCAAGAGAGAGCATGAGGTAGCTGTCTGTGTTTGGAGATCCAGGATTGAATGTTTAGGAATAATTTGGAGGAGGAGGTGAGATGATTGGGGAGGATGGAGGGAGAGATGAAGAGTTTCTTACTAGGTGTAGGGATTTGAGGGGTTACTAGAAAGTGGAGGACTATAGAGGAAAAAGTGAGAGCTAACAGAAACATAGTTAAAAGAGAGTAAGTGGTCAAAGTGTTGGATACTTGACTCCTGCCCTGACTAACTGCCTCTGAAATAACTGCCACTTATCTCCAAAGCCTCTTTGCACAAGAAGACGCGTGCACACCCCAGCACAAGTGCACTCCTTACAGAGCTTCTAAATATATAGGGCACATTAAACTATCAGGTGAAGGGCATTGTGGGAGCAGCATATGGCTAAATTAGCAGCTGGTCATCTCACCAGCAGATGGCTGGGTGATCAAACACAGAGCTAGGACTCTAGTCTCTGCAGTTTAGCACCTCTAAAAATCAGATAAGATCTATAGTGGGGAAGGGCCAGACTTATGGGTGTTGAGTGGAGTGGGACAGATAAAGCAGAGAAGTTATGCAGAGCAAGTACCAGTGAGGTGAATCAGCAAAGCAGAGCATTAGATTACAGCAGACACAGCAAGCAGAGAAGTTATGCAGAGCATGTACCAGTGAGGTGAATCAGCAAAGCAGAGCATTAGATTACAGCAGACACAGCAAGCAGAGAAGTTATGCAGAGCATGGACCAGTGAGGTGAATCAGCAAAGCAGAGTATTAGATTACAGCAGACACAGCAAGCAGAGAAGTTATGCAGAGCATTTACCAGTGAGGTTATTCCACTGCGACCTCCACCACTGTTCTTAGGGGCATTAAAACCGTCTTGTTAAGCTACTGTGACCTACACGTCTCTTCCACAGTGTATTGTTATTGTCTTTTTATTCCACTGCGACCTCCACCACTCTGCCAAGGGGCATTAAAACCGTCTTGTTAAGCTACTGTGATGTCCACGTCTCTTCCATGGGGCATTGGTATTGTCTTTTTATTCCACTGTAACCTCCACCACTCTTCCAAGAGGCATTGATATTGTCTTTTAATTCCACTGTAACCTCCACCACTCTTCCAAGGGGCATTGATATTGTCTTTTTATTCCACTGCGACCTCCACCACTCTTCCAAGGTTCATTGATATTGTCTTTTTAATCCACTGCGACCTCCACCACTCTTCCAAGGGGCATTAAAACCGTCTTCTTAAGCTACTGTCACCTCCACGTCCCTTCCAAGGGGCATTAAAACAGTCAATTTAAACCACTCTGAACACCACAGCTCTTGCTAGGGGCATTGATATTGTCTTTTTATTCCAATGTATCCTCCAGCACTCTTCCAAGGGGCATTGATATTGTCTTTTTATTCCACTGCCACTTCCACCTCTCTTCCAAGGGCCATTAAAACCGTCTTATTAAGCTACTGTGACCTCCACGTCTCTTTCACGGGGTATTGATATTGTCTTTTTATTCCACTGGGACCTTCACCACTCTTCCAAGTGGCATTGATATTGTCTTTTTAATGCACTGCGACCTCCACCACTCTTCCAAGAGGCATTAAAACCGTATTGTTAAGCTACTGTGACCTCCACGTCTCTTCCAAGGTGCATTAAAACTGTAGATTTAAACCACGCTGAACTCCACAGCTCTTGCAAGAGGCATTGACATTGTCTTTTTACTCCACTGTAACCTACAGCACTCTTTCAAGGGGCATTGATATTGTCTTTTTATTCCACTATGACTTCCACCACTCTCCCAAGGTGCATTAAAAACATCTTGTTTAGCTACTGTAATGTCCATGTCTATTCCACGGGGCATTCATATTGTCTTTTTATTCCACTGTATCCTCCACCACTCTTCCAAGGGGTATTGATATTGTCTTTTTATTACACTGCGACTTCCACCTCTCTTCTAAGGTGCATTGATATTGTCTTTTTAATCCACTGCGACCTCCACGACTTCCAATAGGTATTAAAAAAGTCTTGTTAAGCTACTGTGACCTCCACATCTCTTCCAAGGGGCATTAAAACCGTCTGGTTAAACCACTCTGAACTCCACAGCTCTTCCAAGGGCATTGATATTGTCTTTTTATTCCACTGTAACCTCCACCATTCTTCCAAGGGGTATTGATATTGTCTTTTTAATGCACTGCGACCTCCACCACTCTTTCAAGGGGCATTAAAACCATCTGGTTAAACCACTCTGAACTCCATAGCTCTTTCAAGAGGCATTGATATTGTCTTATTATTTCACTGTAACCTCCTCCACTCTTTCAACGTGCATTGACATTGTCTTTTTATTCCACTGCAACCTCCACCATTCTTCCAAGGGGCGTTAAAACATTCTTGTTAAGCTACTGTGACCTCCATGTGTCTTCAACGGGGCATTGATATTGTCTTTTTAATCCACTGTGACCTCCACCACTTTTCCAATCGGTATTAAAACCGTCTTGTTAATCTACTGTGACCTCCATGTCTCTTTCAAGGGGCAATAAAACCATCTGGTTAAACCACTTTGAACTCCACAGCTCTTCCAAGGGGCATTGGTATTGTCTTTTTATTCCACTCTAACCTCCACCACACTTCCAAGGGGCATTGACATTGTCTTTTTATTCCACTGCGACCACCATCATTCTTCCAAGGGGCATTGATATTGTCTTTTTATTCCGCTGCCACCTCCACCACTCTTCCAAGGGGCATTGATATTGTCTTTTTAATCCACTGCGACCTCCACCACTTTTCCAAGGGGCATTAAAAACGTCTTTTTAAGCTACTGTGACCTCCACGTCACTTCCGATCGGCATTAAAACCATCTGGTTAAACCACTCTGAACTCCACAGCTCTTCCAAGGGGTATTGGTATTGTCTTTTTATTCCACTCTAACCCACACCATTCTTCCAAGGGGCATTGACATTGTATTTTTATTCCACTGCGACCTCCACCATTCTTCCTAGGGGCATTAAAACTGTCTTGTTAAGCTACAGTGACCTCCACATCTCTTCCACGGGGCATTGATATTGTCTTTTTATTCCACTGTGACCTCCGCCACTCTTCCAAAGGGCATTGATATTGTCTTTTATTCCACTGTAACCTCCACCACTGTTCTAAGGGGCATTAAAACCATCTTTTTAAGCTACTGTGACCTCCACGTCTCTTCCACAGGGCATTGCTATCGTCTTTTTATTCCACTGCGACCTACACCACTCTGCCAAAGGGCATTAAAACCGTCTTGTTAAGCTACTGTGACCTCCACGTCTCTACCACGGGGCATAGATATTGTCTTTTTATTCCACTGTAACCTCCACCACTCTTCCAAGGTTCATTGATATTGTATTTTTAATCCACTGCAACCTCCACCACTCTTCCAAGGGGCATTAAAACCGTCTTAGTAAAGCTACTGTGACCTCCACGTCTCTTCCAAGGGGCACTAAAACCGTTTGATTAAAACACTCTGTACTCCACAGCTCTTCCAAAGCGCATTCATATTGTCTTTTTATTTCACTGTAACCTCCACCACTCTTCCAAGAGGCATTGATATTGTCTTTTTATTCCACTGCGAACTCCGCCACTCTTCCAAAGGGCATTGATATTGTCTTTTTAATCCACTGCGACCTCCACCACTCTTCCAAGGGGCATTGATATTGTCTTTTTAATCCACTGTAACCTCCACGTCTCTTCCAAGGGGCATTAAATCCGTAAATTTAAACCACTCTGAACTCCACAGCTCTTCCAAGGAGCACTAGTATTGTCTTTTTATTCCACTCTAACCTCCAACACTCTTCCAAGAGGCATTGACATTGTCTATTTATTCCACTGCGACCTCCAACAATCTTCAAAGGGGCATTAAAGCCGTCTTGTTAAGCTACAGCCACGTCCATGTCTATTCCACGGGGCATTGATATTGGCTTTTTATTCCACTGTAACCTCCACCACTCTTCCAAGTGGCATTGACATTGTCTTTTTATTCCACTGCGACTTCCACCTCGCTTCTAAGGGGCATTGATATTGTCTTTTTAATCCACTGCGACCTCCACCACTCTTCCAACGGGCATTAAGACAGCCTTGTTAAGCTACTGTGACCTACAGGTCTCTTCCAAGGGGCATTAAAACCGTCTGGTTAAACCACTCTGAACTCCACAGCTCTTCCATGGGGCATTGATATTGTCTTTTTATTCCACTGTAACCTCCACCACTCTTCCAAGGGGCATTGATTTTGTCTCTTTATTCCACTGCGACCTCCACCACTCTTCCAATGGGCATTGCTATTGTCTTTTTAATCCCCTGCAACGTCCACCACTCTTCCAAGCGGCATTAAAACCGTCTTGTTAAGCTACTGTGACCTCCACGTCCCTTCCACGGGGCATTGATATTGTCTTTTTATTCCACGGCGACCTCCACTACTCTTCCAAGGCTCATTGATATTGTCTTTTTAATCTACTGCGAACTCCACCACTCTTCCAAGTGGCATTAAAACCGTCTTGTTATGCTACTGTGACGTCGTCTTCTCTTCCAAGGGGCATTAAAACCATCTGGTTAAACCACTCTGAACTGCACCACTCTTCCAAGGGGCATTACAACTGTCTTGTTAAGCTACTGTGACCTCAACGTGTCTTCGACTGGGCATTGATATTGTCTTTTTATTCCACTGTGACCTCCATCACTTTTCCAAGGGGCATTAAAACCATCTTGTTAATCTACTGTGACCTCCATGTCTCTTCCAAGGGGTATTAAAACCATATTGTTAAGCTACAGTGACCTCCACATCTCTTCCACGGGGCATTGATATTGTCTTTTTATTCCACTGTAACCTCCACCAATCTTCCAAGGGGCATTGATATTGTTTTTTTATTCCACTGCGACCTCCACCACTCTTCCAAGGGGCATAAAAACAGTCTTGTTAATCTACTGTTACCTCCACGTCTCTTCCAAGGGGCATTAAAACCGTCAATTTAAACCACTCTCAACTCAGCCGCTCTTGCAAGGGGTTTGATATTGATTTTTATTCCTCTGTAATCTCCAGCACTCTTCCAAGGGGCATTGATATTGTATTTTTATTCCACTGTAACCCCCACCATTCTTCCAAGGGGTATTGATATTGTCTTTTTAATGCACTGCGACCTCCACCACTCTTTCAAGAGGCATTAAAACCATCTGGTTAAACCACCCTGAACTCCATAGCTCTTTCAAAAGGCATTGATATTGTCTTTTTATTTCACTGTAACCTCCACCACTCTTTCAAGCGGCATTGATATTGTCTTTTTAATCTACTGTGACCTCTACCACTTTTCCAAGGGGCATTAAAACCGTCTTGTTAATCTACTGTGATATCCACGTCTCTTCCAAGGGGCAATAAAACCATCTGGTTAAACCACTCTGAACTCCACAGCTCTTCCAAGGGGCATTGGTATTGTCTTTTTATTCCACTCTAACCTCCACCACTCTTCCAAGGGGCATTGACATTGTCTTTTTATTCCACTGCGACCTCCACAATTCTTCCAAGGGGCATTAAAACTGTCTTGTTAAGCTACAGTGACCTCCACATCTCTTCACAAGGGGCATTGATATTGTCTTTAAATTCCACTGTAACCTCCGCCACTATACCAAGGGGCATTAGTATTGTATTTTTATTCCACTGCGACCTCCACCACTTTTCCAAAGGGCATTGATATTGTCTTTTTAATTCACTGCGACCTCCACCACTCTTCCAAAGGTCATTAAAACCATCTTGTTAAGCTACTGTGACCTCCATGTCTCTTCTACGGGGCATTGATATTGTCTTTTTATTCCACTGCGAACTCCACCACTTTTCCTAGGGGCATTGATATTGTCTTTTTTTTTTACGGCGACATCCACCACTCTTCCAAGGGGTATTGGTATTGTCTTTTTAATGCACTGTGAACTCCACCACTCTTCCAAGGGGCATTAAAACCATCTGGTTAAACCACTCTGAACTCCATAGCTTTCAAGAGGCATTGATATTGTGTTTAAATTCCACTGTAACCTCCGCCATTCTTCCAAGGGGCATTGATATTGTCTTTTTAATCCACTGCGACCTCCACCACTCTTCCATGGGGCATTAAAACAGTCTTGAAAAGCTACTGTGACCTCCACGTCTCTTCCAAGGGGCAATAAACCGTCTGGTTAAACCACACTGTACTCCACAGCTCTTCCAAGAGGCATTGATATTGTCTTTTTTTTTTAATGTAACCTCAACCACTCTTCCATGGGGCATTGATATTGTCTCTGTTTTCCACTGCGACCTCCACCACTCTTCCAAGGGGTTTTGATATCGTCTTTTTTATCCACTGCAACCTCTACCACTCTTTCAATGGGCATTAAAACCGTCTTGTTATGCTACTGTGACCTCCACATCCCTTCCACGGGGCTTTGATATTGTCTTTTTATTCCATTGCGACCTCCACCACTCTTCCAAGGGCATTAAAACCATCTTGTTAAGCTACTGTGACCTCCAAGTCTCTTCCAAGGGGCATTAAAACCGTCTGGTTAAACCGTTCTGAGCTCCACAACTCTTCCAAGGGGCATTGACAATGTCTTTTTATTCTATTGTAACCTTCTTCACTCTTCCAAGAGCATTGATATTGTCTTTTTACTCCTCTGCGACGTCCACGACTATTCCAAGGGGCATTAAAACCGTCTTGTTAAGCTAGTGTGACCTCCAAGTTTCTTACACAGGGCATTGATATTGTATTTTTATTCCACTGTAACCTCCACCACTCTTCCTAGGTGCATTGATATTGTCTTTTTATTCCGCTGTAACCTCCACCACTCTTCTAAGGGGCATTGATATTGTCTTTTAAATCCACAACGATCTCCACCACTCTTTCAAGGAGCATTAAAACAGTCTTGTTAAGCTACTGTGACCTCCTCGTCTCTTCCAATGGGTATTAAAACAGTCTGGTTAAACACTCTGAACTCCACAGCTCGGACAAGAGGCATTGATATTGTCTTTTTAATCGACTGTAACATCCACCACTCTTCCAAGCGGCATTGATATTGTCTTTTTATTCCACTGCGACCCCCACCACTCTTCCAAGGGGCTTTGATATTGTCTTTTTAATCAACTGCGACCTCCACCTCTCTTCCAAGGGGCATTAAAACCGTGTTGTGAAGCTACTGTGACCTCCACTTCCCTTCCACGGGGCATTGATATTGTCTTTTTACTCCACTGCAACCTCCACCACTATTCCAAAGGGCATTGATATTGTATTTTTAATCCACTGCGACCTCCACCACTCTTCCAAGGGGCATTGATATTTTCTTTTTAATCCACTGTGACCTCCACGACTCTTCCAACGGGCATTAAGACGATCTTGTTAAGCTACAGTGACCTCCACAACTCTTCCATGGGGCATTAATATTGTCTTTTTATTCCACTGTAACCTCCACCATTCTTCCAAGGGGCATTGATATTGCCTTTTTAATCCACTGCAACCTCCACCACTCTTCCAAGGAGCATTAAAGCCGTCTTGTTAAGCTACTGTCACGTCCATGTCTATTCCACGGGGCATTGATATTGTCTTTTTATTCCACTGCAACCTCCACCACTCTTCCTATTGGCATTGACATTGTCTTTTTATTCCACTGCGACTTCCACCTCTCTTCTAAGGGGCATTGATATTGTCTTTTTAATCCACTGCTACCTCCACCACTCTTCCAAGGGGCATTAAAACAGTCTTGTTAAGCTACTGTGACCTCCATGTCTCTACCAAGGGGCAATAAAACCGTCTGGTTAAACCACTCTGAACTCCACAGCTCTTCCAAGGGGCATTGATATTGTCTTTTTATACCACTGTAACCTCCACCACTCTTCCAAGGGGCATTGTTTTTGTCTTTTTATTCCACTGCCACCTCCACCACTCTTCCAATGGGCATTGTTATTGTCTTTTTAATCGCCAGCAACCTACACCACTCTTCCAAGGGGCATTAAAACCATCTTGTTAAGCTACTGTGACCTCCACGTTTCTTCCACGGGGCATTGATATTGTCTTTTTATTCCACTGCGACCTCCACCACTCCTCCTCGGGGCATTGATATTGTCTTTTTAATCCACTGCAACCTCCACCACTCTTCCAAGGGGCATTAAAACCGGATGGTTAAACCAATCTGAACTCCACAGCTCTTCCAATGGGCATTGATATTGTCTTTTTATTCCACTGTATCCTCCACCACTCTTCCAAGGGGCATTGACAGTGTATTTTCAATCCACTGCGACCTCCAACACTCTTCCAAGGGGCATTAAAACCGTCTTGTTAACCTACTGTGACCTCCATGTCTCTTCCACAGGACATTGATATTGTCTTTTTACTCCATTGGAACCTCCAACACTCTTCCAAGGTGCATTGATATTGACTTTTTATTCCACTGAGACTTCAACCACTCCTTCAAGGAGCATTGACATCGTCTTTTTAATCCACTTCGACCTCCACCACTCTTCCAAGGGCCATTGATATTGTCTTTTTAATCCACTGCGACCTCCACCACTCTTCCAAGGGGCATTGATATTGTCTTTTTAATCCACTGTGACCTCCACGTCCCTTCCAAGGGGCATTAAAACCGTCAATTTAAACCACTCTGAACTCCACAGCTCTTCCAAGGAGCACTGGTATTGTCTTTTTATTCCACTCTAACCTCCACCACCCTTTCAATGGGCATTGACATTGTCTATTTATTCCACTGCGACCTCCACCACTCTTCCAAGTGGCATTAAGACCATCTTGTTAAGCTACAGTGACCTCCACAACTCTTCCATGGGGCATTGATATTGTCTTTTTATTCCACTGTAACCTCCACCACTCTTGCAAGTGGCATTGATATTGTCTTTTTATTCCACTGCGACTTCCACCTCTCTTCTAAGGGGCATTGATATTGTCTTTTTAATCCACTGCGACCTCCACCACTCTTCCAAGGGGCATTAAAACAGTCTTGTTAAGCTACTCTGACCTCCACGTCTCATCCAAGGGGCATTAAAACCGTCTGGTTAAACCACTCTGAACTCCACAGCTCTTCCAAGGGGCATTGATATTGTCTATTTATTCTACTGTAACCTCCACCACTCTTCCAAGGGGCATTGATTTTGTCTTTTTATTCCACTGCGACCTCCACCACTCTGCCAATGGGCACTGTTATTGTTTTTTATTCTTCTGCAACCTCCACCACTCTTCCAAGGGGCATTAAAACCGTCTTGTTAAGCTACTGTGACCTCCACGTCCCTTCCGCGGGGCATTGATATTGTCTATTTATTCGACTGCGACCTCCACCACTCTTCCAAGGGGCATTGATATTGTCTTTTTAATCCACAGCGAATTCCACCACTCTTCCAAGGGGCATTAAAACCATCTTGTTATGCTACTGTGACATCGACTTCTCTTCCAAGGGGCATTAAAACCATCTGGTTAAACCACTCTGAACTCCACAGCTCTTCCAATTAGCACTGGTATTGTCTTTTTATTCGACTCTAACCTCCACCACTCTTACAAGGGGCATTGACATTGTCTTTTTATTCCACTGTGACCTCCATCACTCTTCCAATGGGCACTAAAACCATATTGTAAAGCTACAGTGACCTCCACATCTCTTCCACGGGGCATTGATATTGTCTTTTTATTCCACTGTAACCTCCACCAATCTTCCAAGGGGCATTGATATTGTTTCTTTATTCCACTGCGACCTCCACCACTCTTCCAAGGGGCATTACAACCGTCTTGTTAAGTTACTGTGACCTCCACGTCTCTTCCAAGGAGCGTTAAAACCATCTGTTTATTCCACTCTGAACTCCACAGCTCATCCAAGGGGCATTATTATTGTCTTTTTAATTCCACTGTAACCTCCACCACTCTTCCAAGGGGCATTGATATTGTCTTTTTATTCCACTGCGACCTCCACCAGTCCTCTAAGAGGCATTAAAACCGCCTTGTTAAGCTACTGTGACCTCCACGTCTCTTCCACGGGGCAATGAAATTGTCTTTTTGTTCCACTGTAACCTCCACCACTCGTCCAAGGGACATTGATATTGTCTTTTTATTCCACTGCGACCTCCACCACTCTAACAAGGGGCATTAATAATGTCTTTTTATTCCACTGCGACCTCCCACACTATTCCAAGGCTCATTGATATTGTCTTTTTAAACCACTGCGACCTCCACCACTCTTCCAATGGGCATTAAAACAGTCTTGTTAAGTTATTGTGACCTCCACATCTCTTCCACGGGGCATTGATATTGTCTTTTTATTTAACTGTAACCTCCACCACTGTTCCAAGTGGCATTGATATTGTCTTTTTATTCCACTGTTACCTCCATCACTCTTCCAAGGGGCATTCATATTGTCTTTTTATTCCACTGCGACCTCCACCACTCTTCCAAGGGGCATTCATATTGTCATTTTAATCCACTGCGACCTCCACCACTTTTCCAAGGGGCATTAAAACCGTCTTGTTAAGCTACTGTCACCTCCACGTTCCTTCGAAGGGGCATTAAAACCGTCAATTTAAACCACTCTGAACTCCACATCTCTTGCAAGGGGCCATGTCTCTTCCACAGGGCATTGATATTGTCTTTTTACTCCACTGGAACCTCCAACACTCTTCCAAGGTGCATTGATATTGTCTTTTTATTCCACTGAGACTTCAACCACTCCTTCAAGTAGCATTGACATTGTCTTTTTAATCCACTTCGACCTCCACCACTCTTCCAAGGGGCATTAAAACGGATTTGTTAATCTACTGTGACCTCCACGTGTCTTCCAAGTGGCATTAAAACCGTCAATTTAAACCACTCTCAACTCCAAAGCTCTTGGAAGGGGCTTTGATATTGTTTTTTATTCCACTGTAACCTCCAGCACTCTTACAAGGGGCATTGATATTGTCTTTTTATTCCACTGTGACTTTCACCTCTCTTCCAAGGGACATTAAAACCGTCTTGTTAAGCTACCTGTGACATCCACATCTCTTTCACAGGGCATTGATATTGTCTTTTTATTCCACTCTAAACTCCACCACTCTTCCAAGTGGGCATTGATATTGTCTTTTAATCCACTGCCACCTCCACCAATCTTCCAAGGGGCATTGATATTGTCTTTTTAATCCACGGCGACCTCCACCACTTTTCCAATGGGCATTAAAAACATCTTATAAGCTACTTTGACCTCCAAGTCAATTCCACGGGGCATTAAAACCGTCATTTTAAACCACTCTGAACTCCACAGCTCTTGCAAGGGGCATTGATATTGTCTTTTTATTCCAATGTAACCTCCAGCACTCTACCAAGGGGTATTGATATTGTCTTTTTATTCCACTGCAACTTCCACCTCTCTTCCAAGGGGCATTAAACCGTCTTGTTAAGCTACTGTGACCTCCACGTCTCTTTCACGGGGCATTGATATTGTCTTTTTATTCCACTGTAACCTCCACCACTCTTTCAAGGGGTATTGATATTGTCTTTTTATTCCACTGGGACCTTTACCACTCTTCCAAGTGGCATTGATATTGTCTTTTTAATCCACTGCGACCTCCACCACTCTTCCAAGGGGCATTAAGACCATATTGTTAAGCTACTGTGAACTCCACGTCTCTTCCAAGGTGCATTAAAACCGTCAATTTAAACCACTCTGAACTCCACAGCTCTTGCAAGAGGCATTGATATTGTCTTTTTATTCCACTGTAACCTACAGCACTCTTTCAAGGGGAATTGATATTTTCTTTTTATTCCACTACGACTTCCACCACTCTCCCAAGGTGCATTAAAAACATCTTGTTTAGCTACTGTAACGTCCATGTCTATT
The DNA here is from genome assembly GCF_046119375.1 of Phyllobates terribilis. NCBI lineage: Eukaryota > Metazoa > Chordata > Amphibia > Anura > Dendrobatidae > Phyllobates > Phyllobates terribilis. The sequence continues at coordinate 1,778,760 of NW_027362964.1, forward strand.
CCACGGGGCATTGATATTGTCTTTTTATTCCACTGTATCCTCCACCACTCTTCCAAGGTGTATTGATATTGTATTTTTATTCCCCTGTGACTTCCACCTCTCTTCTAAGGGGCATTGATATTGTCCTGTAAATCCACTGCGACCTCCACCACTCTTCCAAGAGGCATTAAAACAGTCTTGTTAAGCTACTGTGACCTCCACATCTCTTCCAAGGGGCATTAAAACCGTCTGGTTAAACCACTCTGAACTTCACAGCTCTTCCAAGGGGCATTGATATTGTCTTTTTATTCCACTGTAACCTCCACCATTCTTCCAAGGGGTATTGATATTGTCTTCTTAACGCATTGTGACCTCCACCACTCTTCCAAGGGGCATTAAAACCATCTGGTTAAACTACTCTATACTCCATAGCTCTTTCAAGAGGCATTGATATTGTCTTTTTATTTCACTGTAACCTCCACCACTCTTTCAATGGGCATTGATAATATCTTTTTAATCCACTGTGACCTCCACCACTCTTCCAAGGGGCATTAAAACTGTCTTGTTAAGCTACTGTGACCTCCACGTGTCTTCCACAGGGCATTGATATTGACTTTTTAATCCACTGTGACCTCCACCACTTTTACAAGGGGCATTAAAACCATCTTGTTAATCTATTGTGACCTCCTCGTCTCTTCCAAGGGGCAATAAAACCATCTGGTTAAACCACACTGAACTCCACTGCTCTTCCAAGGGGCACTGGTATTGTCTTTTTATTCCACTCTAACCTCCACCACTCTTCCAAGGGGCATTGACATTGTCTTTTTATTCCACTGCGACCTCCATCATTCTTCCAAGGGGCATTGATATTGTCTTTTTATTCCACTCTAACCTCCACCACTCTTCCAAGGGGCATTGACATTGTCTTTTTACTCCACTGCGACCTCCACCATTCTTGCAAGGGGCATGAAAACTGTCTTGTTAAGCTACAGTGACCTCCACATCTCTTCCACGGGGCATTGATATTGTCTTTAAATTCCACTGTAACCTCCACCACTCTACCAAGGGGTATTGATATTGTAATTTTATTCCACTGCGACCTCCACCACTCTTCCAAAGGGCATTGATATTGTCTTTTTAATCCACTGCGACCTCCACCACTCTTCCAAAGGTCATTATAACCATCTTCTTAAGCTACTATGACCTCCACGTCTCTTCCAAGGGGCATTGATATTGTCTTTTTATTCCACTGCGACCTCCACCACTCCTCCTCGGGGCATTGATATTGTCTTTTTAATCCACTGCAACCTCCACCACTCTTCCAAGGGGCATTAAAACCGGATGGTTAAACCAATCTGAACTCCACAGCTCTTCCAATGGGCATTGATATTGTCTTTTTATTCCACTGTATCCTCCACCACTCTTCCAAGGGGCATTGACAGTGTATTTTCAATCCACTGCGACCTCCAACACTCTTCCAAGGGGCATTAAAACCGTCTTGTTAACCTACTGTGACCTCCATGTCTCTTCCACAGGACATTGATATTGTCTTTTTACTCCATTGGAACCTCCAACACTCTTCCAAGGTGCATTGATATTGACTTTTTATTCCACTGAGACTTCAACCACTCCTTCAAGGAGCATTGACATCGTCTTTTTAATCCACTTCGACCTCCACCACTCTTCCAAGGGCCATTGATATTGTCTTTTTAATCCACTGCGACCTCCACCACTCTTCCAAGGGGCATTGATATTGTCTTTTTAATCCACTGTGACCTCCACGTCCCTTCCAAGGGGCATTAAAACCGTCAATTTAAACCACTCTGAACTCCACAGCTCTTCCAAGGAGCACTGGTATTGTCTTTTTATTCCACTCTAACCTCCACCACCCTTTCAATGGGCATTGACATTGTCTATTTATTCCACTGCGACCTCCACCACTCTTCCAAGTGGCATTAAGACCATCTTGTTAAGCTACAGTGACCTCCACAACTCTTCCATGGGGCATTGATATTGTCTTTTTATTCCACTGTAACCTCCACCACTCTTGCAAGTGGCATTGATATTGTCTTTTTATTCCACTGCGACTTCCACCTCTCTTCTAAGGGGCATTGATATTGTCTTTTTAATCCACTGCGACCTCCACCACTCTTCCAAGGGGCATTAAAACAGTCTTGTTAAGCTACTCTGACCTCCACGTCTCATCCAAGGGGCATTAAAACCGTCTGGTTAAACCACTCTGAACTCCACAGCTCTTCCAAGGGGCATTGATATTGTCTATTTATTCTACTGTAACCTCCACCACTCTTCCAAGGGGCATTGATTTTGTCTTTTTATTCCACTGCGACCTCCACCACTCTGCCAATGGGCACTGTTATTGTTTTTTATTCTTCTGCAACCTCCACCACTCTTCCAAGGGGCATTAAAACCGTCTTGTTAAGCTACTGTGACCTCCACGTCCCTTCCGCGGGGCATTGATATTGTCTATTTATTCGACTGCGACCTCCACCACTCTTCCAAGGGGCATTGATATTGTCTTTTTAATCCACAGCGAATTCCACCACTCTTCCAAGGGGCATTAAAACCATCTTGTTATGCTACTGTGACATCGACTTCTCTTCCAAGGGGCATTAAAACCATCTGGTTAAACCACTCTGAACTCCACAGCTCTTCCAAGGGGCATTTGTATTGTCTTTTTATTCCACTCTAACCTCCACCACTCTTCCAAGGGGCATTGACATTGTTTTTTTATTCCACTGCGATCTCCACAACTCTTCCAAGGGGCATTAAAACCATATTTTTAAGCTACAGTGACCTCCACATCTCTTCCTCGGGGCATTGATATTGTCTTTTTATTCCACTGTAACCTCCACCAATCTTCCAAGGGGCATTGATATTGTTTTTTTATTCCACTGCGACCTCCACCACTCTTCCAAGGGGCATTAAAACCGTCTTGTTTAGTTACTGTGACCTCCACGTCTCTACCAAGGAGCGTTAAAACCGTCTGGTTATACCACTTGATCTCCACATCTCTTCCCAGGGACATTATTATTGGCTGTTTATTCCACTGTAAACTCCATCACTCTTCCAAGGGGCATTGATATTGTCTTTTTATTCCACTGCTACCTCCACCAGTCCTCTAAGAGGCATTAAAACCGTCTTGTTAAGCTACTGTGACCTCCACGTCTCTTCCACATGGCATCGAAATTGTCTTTTTATTCCACTGTAACCTCCACCACTCGTCCAAGGGGCATTGATATTGTCTTTTTATTCCACTGCGACCTCCACCACTCTTCCAAGGGGCATTGATAATGTCTTTTTATTCCACTGCGACCTCCACCACTCTTCCAAGGCTCATTGATATTGTCTTTTTAACTACTGCGACCTCCACCACTCTTCCAAGGAGCATTAAAACTGTCTTGTTAAGCTATTGTGAGCTCCACATCTCTTCCACGGGGCATTGATATTGTCTTTTTATTTAACAATAACCTCCACCACTGTTCCAAGGGGCATTGATATTGTCTTTTTATTCCACTGTAACCTCCATCACTCTTGCAAGGGGCATTAATATTGTCTTTTTATTCAACTGTAACCTCCACAACTCTTCCAAGGGGCATTCCTATTGTCTTTTTAATCCACTGCGACCTTCACCACTCTTCCAAGGGGCATTAAAACCGTCTTGTTAAGCTACTGTCACCTCCACGCTGTTATGCACACGCCCGGACTGACTGGCGTGTGCGGGAGAAGTAGTTCCACTGGACCATGAACCGGAGAGTGCCTGGAGGGGCATGACTAAGTATCTGGCCGATCCGACCAAGGTGGCACGACGGCATACGACGCCAGTGCACCAGGGAGAAACCGGGCAGAGGGACCAGGTGCTACTCCAGGTCAAACTCCAGACACGGGGGTTGACCCACACAGGGATTACTGGAACTGGCAGGTTAGGCTGGCTCAGACTGGTGGATATAAGCGAACACGGCAGGTATGCAGACGGGTGGATACAGGCGAGTATGCAGGCAGGGAGGTACTGGCAGAAAGGACGGGCTGGAGCTCAGAGAGGACAAGGCCCAGTACAGACTGGGACACAGAAACAGAACCGCAGATGCGGTAGCCAAACACAGCAGAGAGGGAACGCCCGAAGCGGTGGGCAAGAGCAGAGCAGGACGGGACTGCCGGAGCAGCGAGCACAAGCAGAGCAGGACAGGACTGCCGGAGCAGCGAGCAGATGCAGAGCCGGACGGGGCTGCCGGAGCAGCGAGCAGAAGCAGAGCAGAAACCGCAGGAGCGGCAAGCAAGGCAAGAGCAGAGTGGAAACCGCAAGAGCGGTAAACAAGGCAGGAGCAGAGCGGAAACCGCAGAGCGGCTAAGAAGGCCGCAGCAGAGCGGAAACCGCAGAGCGGCAAACAAGGCAGGAGCAGAGCGGAAACCGCAGAGCGGTAAACAAGGCAGGAGCAGAGCGGAAACCGCAGAGCGGCTAAGTAGGCAAGAGCAGAGCGGAAACCGCAGAGCGGTAAACAAGGCAGGAGCAGAGCGGAAACCGCAGAACGGCAAACAAGGCAGGAGCAGAGCGGAAACCGCAGAGCGGAAAACAAGGCAGGAGCAGAGCGGAAACCGCAGAGCGGCAAACAAGGCAGGAGCAGAGCGGAAACCGCAGAGCAGCAAACAAGGCAGGATCAGAGCGGAAACCGCAGGAGCGGCAAGCAAGGCAAGAGCAGAGCAGAAACCGCAAGAGCGGCAAGCTAAGCAGGAGCAGAGAGGAAACCGCAGAGCGGTAAACAAGGCAGGAGCAGAGCGGAAACCGCAGAGCGGCAAACAAGGCAGGAGCAGAGCGGGAACCGCAGAGCGGCAAACAAGGCAGGAGCAGAGCGGGAACCGCAGAGCGGCAAACAAGGCAGGAGCAGAGCGGGAACCGCAGAGCGGCAAACGAGACAAGGCAAGGAGATAGGACTCTGTTCACAAAGAACAGACAGAGAAGGAAAGGCAGAACCAGAAGCACACAAAGTACTTGCAAAGAAGTAGCGAGCGTACACTAAATTTACAACAGAGGTACAGAGACGACGAGAAGGAATTTAGGAGCAAGTTCAGACTCTGCAGAAAGGCGCAGAAAACAGACATAGAGGGAAAAGGGAGAAAAGGCTAAAGTAGAAACGAGGCACAGACAACTGGGAACAGAGGAACGGGAACAAATACAGCAAGGCTGGGACACAAACAGGACTCTGTTCAGACGGGAACAGATACCGCAAGGCACAGACAACTGGAAACAGAGGAACGGGAACAAATACAGCAAGGCTGGGACACAAACAGGACTCTGTTCAGACGGGAACAGATACCGCAAGGCACAGACAGGCAGATCTAGGAATACAGCCCCTAGAAGGAGAAAGAACAGGCTAGAAGCGTGTTCACAAGAACAGACCACAGTTCAGAAACAGAACTGGAGAACAGGCAGGAAAACAGGATAGGACCTGGCACGTCAGAGACAAAAAGCCAACTGACAGGACACAATGCTCAGGCGCCATCTTGAGGAAGAAGGTGGTATAAATACCCAAAGATGGACAGCAATAGGCTGAAGGTGCAACAGGGGCGTGTCCGCAGCAGGTACAAGAAACAGGAAGTTCAGCGGGTGTCGCCCTATGCAGCCAAAACAGACAAACAGACAGCAAGGAGGGAAGCCAGAGAGACATTCTGGACTGAAGATCAAGTGCGCGCTCTTGCACAGTGGGAGATGGACCACCATGCAAGGACGCCGCCAGGTATGTTACACACGTCCTTTCCAAGGGGCATTAAAACCCTCAATTTAAACCACTCTGAACTCCAGAGCTCTTGCAAGGGGCATTGCTATTGTCTTTTTATTCCAATGTAATCTCCTGCACTCTTCCAAGGGGCATTGATATTGTCTTTTTATTCCACTGCAACTTCCACCTTTCTTCCAAAGGGCATTAAAACCGTCTTGTTAAGCTACTGTGACCTCCACGTCTCTTTCACGGGGCATTGATATTGTCTTTTTATTCCACTGTAACCTCCACCACTCTTCCAAGGGGCATTGATATTGTCTATTTATTCCACTGGGACCTTCACCAATCTTCCAAGTGGCATTGATATTGTCTTTTTAATACACTGCGACCTCCACCACTCTTCCAAGGGGCATTAAAACCGCATTGTTAAGCTACTGTGACTTCCACGTCTCTTCCAAGGTGTAGTAAAATAGTCAATTTAAACCGCTCTGAACTCCACAGCTCTTGCAAGAGACATTGATATTGTCTTTTTACGCACTCTTTCAAGGGGCATTGATATTGTCTTTTTATTCCACTACGACTTCCACCACTCTCCCAAGGTGCATTAAAAACATCTTGTTTAGCTACTGTAACATCCATGTCTATTCCACGGGGCACTGATATTGTCTTTTTATTCCACGGTATCCTCCACCACTCTTCCAAGGGGCATTGACATTGTCTTTTTATTCCACTGCGACCTCCACCATTCTTCCAAGGGGCATTAAAACTGTCTAGTTAAGCTACAGTAACCTCCACATCTCTTCCACGGGACATTGACGTTGTCTTTAAATTCCACTGTAACCTCCATCACTCTTCCAAAGGGCATTGATATTGTCTTTTTATTCCACTGCGACTTCCACTACTCTTCCAAGGGGCATTAAAACCGTCTTGTTAAGCTACTGTGACCTCAATGTCTCTTCCACAGGGCATTGATATTGCCTTTTTATTCCACTGGAAACTCCAACACTCTTCCAAGAGGCATTAATATTGTCTTTTTATTCCACTGAGACTTCAACCACTCCATCAAGGAGCATTGACATTGTCTATTTAATCCACTTCGACCTCCACCACTCTTCCAAGGGGCATTAAAACAATCTTGTTAATCTACTGTGACCTCCACGTCTCTTCCAAGGGACATTAAAACCGTCAATTTAAACCACTCTCAACTCCACAGCTCTTGCAAGGGGCTTTGATATTGTTTTTTATTCCACTGTGACCTCCAGCACTCTTCCAAGGGGCATTGATATTGTCTTTTTATTCCACTGCGACTTTCACCTCTCTTCCAAGGGACATTAAAACCGTCTTGTTAAGCTACCGTGACATCCACTTCTCTTTCACGGGGCATTGATATTGTCTTTTTATTCCACTGTAAACTCCACTACTCTTCCAAGGGGCATTGATATTGTCTTTTTATTCCACTGCCACCTCCACCACACTTCCAAGGGGCATTGATATTGTCTTTTTAATCAACTCCGACCTCCACCATTTTTCCAAGGGGCATTAAAAACGTCTTTTTAAGCTACTGTGACCTCCACGTCACTTCCAATGGGCATTAAAACCGTCTGGTTTAACTACTATAAACTCCACTGCTCTTCCAAGGGGCATTGTCATTGTCTTTTTAATCCACTGTTACCTCCACCACTCTTCCAAGGGGCATTGATATTGTTTTTTTATTCCACTGCAACCTCCACTACTCTTCCAAGGGGCATTGATATTGTCTTTTTATTCCACTGCGACCTCCACCACTCTTCTAAGGGGCATTGATATTGTCTTTTTAATCAACTGCGACCTCCACCACTCTTCCAAAGGCCATTAAAACCGTGTTGTTAAGCTACTTTGACCTCCACGTGAATTCCACGGGGCATTGATATTGCCTTTTTATTCCACTGTATCCTCCACCACTCTTCCAAGGGGCATTGATATTGTCTTTTTAATCAACTGTGACCTTCACCACTCTTCCAAACGGCATTAAAACCGTCTTGTTAAGCTACTGTGACCTCCACGTCTCTTCCACTGTGCATTGATATTGTCTTTATTTTCCACAGTAACCTTCACCACTCTTCCTCGGGGCATTGATATTGTCTTTTTAATCCACTTCGACCTCCATCACTTTTCCATGTGGCATTAAAACCGTCTTATTAAGCTACTGTGACCTCCACTTATCTTCCAAGGGGCATTAAAGCCGTCAATTTAAACCACTTTGAACTCCACAGCTCTTGCAAGAGGCATTGATATTGTCTTTTTAATCCATTGTAATCTCCTGCACTCTTCCAAGGGGCATTGATATTGTCTTTTCATTCCACTGCGACTTCCACCACTCTTCCAAGGGGCATTAAAACCGTCTTGTTAAGCTCCTGTGACCTCCACGTCTCTTCCATGGGGCATTAAAAACGTCAATTTAAACCACTCTGAACTCCACAGCTCTTGCAAGAGGCATTGATATTGTCTTTTTATTCCACTGTCACCTCCACCACTCTTCCAAGGGGCATTTATTTTGTCTTTTTAATCCACTGCGACCTCCATCACTCTTCCAAGAAGCATTAAAACCATCTTGTTTAGCTACTGTGACCTCCACGTCTATTCCACAGTGCCTTAAAACCTTCTGGTTAAACCACTGTGAACTCCACAGCTCTTCCAAGGGGCATTGATATTGTCTTTTTATTCCACTGTAACCTCCACCACTCTTCCAAGGGCCATTGATATTGTCTTTTTATTTTACTGCGACCTCCACCACTCTGCCAGGGGGCATTAATATTGTCTTTTTATTCCACTGCGACCTCCACCACTCTTCCAAGGGTCATTGATATTGTCTTTTTATTCCACTGTTACCTCCACCACTCTTCCAAGGGGCATTGATATTGTCTTTTTTTTCTACTGCGACCTCCACCTCTCTTCCAAGGGGCATTAAAACCATCTTGTTAAGCTACTGTGACCTCCAAGTCTCTTCCACGAGGCATTGATATTGTCTTTTTATTCCACTGCGACCTCCACATCTCTTCCAAGGGGAATTGATATTGTCTTTTTTTTCCACTGCGACCTCTACCACTCATCTAAGGGGCATTGTTATTGTCTTTTTATTCCACTGCGACCTCCACCACTCTGCCAAGGAGCATTAAAACCGTCTTGTTAAGCTACTGTGATGTCCACGTCTCTTCCACGGGGCATTGATATTGTCTTTTTATTCCACTGTAACCTCCACCACTCTTCCAAGAGGCATTGATATTGTCTTTTTATTCCACTGTAATCTCCACCACTCTTCCAAGGGGCATTGATATTGTCTTTTTATTCCACTGCGACCTCCACCACTCTTCCCAGGTTCAATGTTATTGTCTTTTAATCCACTGCGACCTCCACCACTCTTCCAAGGGGCATTATAACCATCTTGTTAAGCTACGGTGACCTCCACGTCTCTTCCGAGGGGCACTAAAACCGTTTGGTTAAACAACTCTACTCCACAGCTCTTCCAAGGGGCATTGATATTGTCTTTTTATTTCACTGTAACTTCCACCACTCTTTCAAGGGGCATTGATATTGTATTTTTATTCCACTGTGACCTCCACCAATCTTCCAAGGGGCATTAAAACCGTCTTCTTAAGCTACTGTGACCTCCAAGTCTCTTCCATGGGGCATTAAAACCGTCTGATTAAACCGTTCTGAGCTCCACAGCTCTTTCAAGGGGCATTGACAATGTCTTTTTATTCCATTGTAACCTTCTGCACTCTTCCAAGTGCATTGATATTGTCTTTTTAATCAACTGCAACCTCCACCTCTCTTCCAAGGTGCATTAAAACCGTCTTGTGAAGCTACTGTGACCTCCACGTCCCTTTCACGGGGCATTGATATTTTCTTTTTATTCCACTGCGACCTCCACCACTCTTCCAAGGGACATTAATATTGTCTTTTTATTCCACTGTGATCTCCACGTCTCTTCCAAGGGTCATTGATATTGTCTTTTTATTTAATTGGAACCTCCACCACTCTTCCAAGGGGCATTGATATTGTCTTTTTCTTCCACTGTAATCTCCACCATTCTCCCAAGGGACATTGATATTGTCTTTTTATTCCACTGTAACCTCCACCACTCTTCCAAGGGGCATTGATATTGTCTTTTTATTCCACTGTAACCTCCACCACTCTTCCAAGGGGCATTGATATTGTCTTTTTTATCCACTGCGACCTCTACCACTCCTCCAAAGGGCTTTAAAACAGTCTTGATATGCTTCTGTGACCTCAACGTCTGTTCCAAGGGGCATTAAATACGCATGGTTAAACCACTCTGAACTCCACAGCTCTTCCAAGAGGCATTGATATTGTCTTTTTGTTCAACTGTAACCTCCACCACTCTTCCAAGTGGCATTGATATTGTCTTTTTTTTCCACTGCGACCTCCACCACTCTTCCAAGGGGATTTGATAGTCTTTTTAATCCACTGCGACCTCCACCACTCTTCCAAGGGGCATTAAAACTGTCTTGTTAAGCTACTGTGACCTCTACGTCCCTTCCACGGGGCATTGATATTGTCTTTTTATTCCAATGCGTCCTCCACCACTCTTCCAAGGGGCATTGATATTGTCTTTTTAATCCACTGCGACCTCCACCACTCTTCCAAGGGATATTGATATTGTCTTTTTATTCCACTGCAACCTTCACCCTTCTTCCAAGGAACATTGATATTGTCGTTTTTTTCCACTGTAACCTCCACCACTCTTCTAAGGGGCATTGATATATTCTTTTTATTCCACTGCGACCTCCACCACTCTCCAAGGGGCATCGATAATGTCTTTTTAATCCACTGCGACCTCCACCACTCTTCCAAGGGGCATTAAAACCGTCTTGTTAAGCTACTGTGACCTCCACGTCTCTTCCAAGGGGCGTTAAAATCGTCAATTTAAATCACTCTGGACACCACAGCTCTTGCAAGAGGCATTGATATTGTCTTTTTATTCCACTGTCACCTCCACCACTCTTCCAAGGGGCACTGATTTTGTCTTTTTAATCCACTGTGACCTCCATCTCTCTTCCAAGAAGCATTAAAACCATCTATTCCACGGTGCCTTAAAACCTTCTGGTTAAACCACTGTGAACTCCACAGCTCTTCCAAGGGGCATTGATATTGTCTTTTTATTCCACTGTAACCTCCACCACTCTTCCAAGGGGCATTGATATTGTCTTTTTATTTTACTGCGACCTCCACCACTCTACCAAGGGGCATTAATAATGTCTTTTTATTCCACTGCCACCTCCACCACTCTTCCAAGGGTCATTGATATTGTCTTTTTATTCCACTGTAACCACCACCACTCTTCCAATGGGCATTGATATTGTCTTTTTATTCCACTGCGACCTCCACCTCTCTTCCAAGGGACATTAAAACCATCTTGTTAAGCTACTGTGACCTCCAAGTCTCTTCCACGAAGTATTGATATTGTCTTTTTATTTCACTGCGACCTCCACATCTCTTCCAAGTGGAATTAATATTGTCTTTTTATTCCACTGCGACCTCCACCACTCTTTGAAGGGGCATTGATATTGTCTTTTTAATCCACTGTGCCCTCCACCACTCTTCCAAGGGGCATTAAAACCGTCTTGTTAAGCTACTGTGACCTCCACGTCTCTTCCAAGGGGCATTAAAACCGTCTGGTTAAACTATTCTGAACTCCACAGCTCTTCCAAGAGGCATCGATATTGTCTTTTTATTCCACTATAGCCTCCACCACTCTTCCAAGGGGCATTGATTTTGACTTTTTAATCCACTGCTACCTCCATCACTCTTCCAAGAAGCATTAATACCGTCTTGTTTAGCTACTGTGACCCCCACGTCTATTCCACAGTGCCTTAAAACCTTCTGGTTAAACCACTGTGAACTCCACAGCTCTTCCAAGGGGCTTTGATATTGTCTTTTTATTCCACTGTAACCTCCACCACTCTTCCAAGGGGCATTGATATTGTCTTTTTATTCTACTGTAACCTCCACCATTCTTCCAAGGGGCATTTATATTGTCTTTTTAATCTACTGCGACCTCCACCACTCTTCCAAGGGGCATTAAAACAGTCTTGTTAAGATACTGTGACCTCCACGTCTCATCCAAGGGGCATTAAAACCGTCAATTTAAACCACTCTGAACTTCACAACTCTTGCAAGAGGCATTGATATTGTCTTTTTACTCCACTGTAACCTACAGCACTCTTCCAAGTGCATTGATATTGTCTTTTTAATACACTGCGACTTCCCCACTCTTCCAAGAGGCATTAACACCGTATTTTTAAGCTACTGTGAACTCCACGTCTCTTCCAAGGTGCATTAAAACCGTCAATTTAAACCACTCTGAACTTCACAACTCTTGCAAGAGGCATTGATATTGTCTTTTTACTCCACTGTAACCTACAGCACTCTTCCAAGTGCATAGATATTGTCTTTTTAATCAACTGCAACCTCCACCTCTCTTCCAAGGGGCATTAAAACCGTCTTGTGAAGCTACTGTGACCTCCACGTCCCTTTCACGGGGCATTGATATTGTCTTTTTATTCCACTGCGACCTCCACCACTCTTCCAAGGGGCATTGATATTGTCTTTTTAATCCACTGCGACCTCCACCACTCTTCCAAAGGTCATTGATATTGTCTTTTTAATCCACTGTGACCTCCACGTCTCTTCCAAGGGGCATTAAAAGCGTCAATTTAAACCACTCTGAACTCCACAGCTCTTCCAAGGAGCACTGGTATTGTCTTTTTATTCCACTCTAACCTCCATCACTCTTCCAAGTGGCATTGATATTGTCTATTTATTCCACTGCGACCTCCACCACTCTTCCAAGGGGCATTAAGACCATCTTGTTAAGCTACAGTGACCTCTACAACTCTTCCATGGGGCATTGATATTGTCTTTTTATTCCACTGTAACCTCCACCACTCTTCCAAGGGGCAGTGATATTGTCTTTCTAATCCGCTGCAACCTACACCACTCTTCCAAGGGGCATTAAAGCCGTCTTGTTAAGCTACTGTCACGTCCATGTCTATTCCACGGGGCATTGATATTGTCTTTTTTTCCACTATAACCTCCGCCACTCTTCCTAGTGGCATTGACATTGTCTTTTTATTCCACTGCGAATTCCACCTCTCTTCTAAGGGGCATTTATATTATCTTTTTAATCTACTGCGACCTCCACCACTCTTCCAAGGGGCATTAAAACAGTCTTGTTAAGATACTGTGACCTCCACGTCTCATCCAAGGGGCATTAAAACCGTCTGGTTAAACCACTCTGAACTCCACCACTTTTCCAAGGGGCATTGATGTTGTCTTTTTATTCCACTGCCAACTCCACCACTCTTCCAAGGGGCATTGATATTGTCTTTTTAATCCACTTCGACCTCCACCACTTTTCCAAGGGGCATTAAAAACATCTTTTTAAGCTACTGTGACCTCCACGTCACTTCCAATGGGCATTAAAACCGTCTGGTTTAACTACTCTAAACTCCACTGCTCTTCCAATGGGCATTGATATTGTCTTTTTAATCCACTGTTACCTCCACCACTCTTCCAAGGGGCATTGATATTGTTTTTTATTCCACTGCGACCTCCACTACTCTTCCAAGGGGCATTGATATTTTCTTTTTATTCCACTGCGACCTCCACCACTCTTCCAAGGGCCATTAAAACCGTGTTGTTAAGCTACTGTGACCTCCACGTCTCTTCCACGGGGCATTGATATTGCCTTTTTATTCCACTGCAACCTCCACCTCTCTTCCAAGGGGCATTGATATTGTCTTTTTAATCAACTGTGACCTTCACCACTCTTCCAAGGGGCATTAAAACCATCTTGTTAACCTACTGTGACCTCCATGTCTCTTCCACGGGGCATTGATATTGTCTTTTTTTTCTACTGTAACCTCCACCACTCTTCCAAGGGGCATTGATATTGTCTTTTTATTCCACTGCGACATCCACCACTCTTCTTCGGGGCATTGATATTATCTTTTTAATCCACTGCAACCTCCACACTTTTCCATGTGGTATTAAAACCGCCTTATTAAGCTACTGTGACCTCCACTTCTCTTCCAAGGGGCATTAAAGCCGTCTATTTAAACCACTCTGAACTCCACAGCTCTTGCAAGAGGCATTGATATTGTCTTTTTATTCCATTGTAATCTCCAGCACTCTTCCAAGGGGCATCGATATTGTCTTTTCATTCCACTTCGACTTCCACCACTTTCCAAAGGGGCATTAAGACCGTCTTGTTAAGCTGCTGTAACCTCCATGACTATTCCACGGGGTATTGATATTGTCTTTTTATTCCTGTGTAACTGTCACCACTCTTCTAAGGGGCAGTGATATTGTCTTTTTAAACCACTGCGACCTTCACCTCTCTTCCAAGAGGCATTAAAACAGTCTTGATAAGCTTCTGTGACCTCTACGTCTCAAACAAGGGGCAATAAAACCGTCTGGTTAAACCATTCTGTACTCCACAGTTCTTCCAAGGAGCATTGATATTGTCTTTTTATTCGACTGTATCCTCCACCACTCTTCCAAGGGGCATTGATATTGACTTTTTAATCCACTGCGACCTCCACGACACTTCCAAGAGGCATTGATATTGTCTTTTTAATCAACTGCGACCTCCACCTCTCTTCCAAGGTGCATTAAAACCATCTTGTTAAGCTACTGTGACCTCCACGTCCCTTCCACGTGGCATTGATATTGTCTTGTTAATCCACTGTGACCTCCACCACTCTTCTAAAGGTTATTGTTATTGTCTTTTTAATCCACTGCGACCTCCACCACTCTTCCAAGGGCATTAAAATAGTCTTGTTAAGCTACTGTGACCTTCACGTCTCTTCCAAGTGGTATTAAAACCGTCTGGTTAAACCACTCTGAACTCTACAGCTCTTCCAAGGAGCATTGGTATTGTCTATTTATTCCACTCTAACCTCCACCACTCTTCCAAGGGGCATTGACATTGTCTTTTTATTCTACTGCGACCTCCACCACTCTTCCAAGAGGCATTAAGACCATCTTGTTAAGCTACAGTGACCTCCACAACTCTTCCACGGGGCATTGATATTGTCTTTTATTCCACTGTAACCTCCACCACTCTTCTAAAGGTTATTGATATTGTATTTTTAATCCACTGCGACCTCCACTACTCTTCCAAGGGCATTAAAATAGTCTTGTTAAGCTACTGTGACCTTCACGTCTCTTCCAAGGGGCATTAAAACCGTCTGGTTAAACCACTCTGAACTCCAAAGCTCTTCCAAGGGGCAATGATATTGTCTTTTTTTCCACTGTAACCTCCAAGACTCTGCCAAGGGGCATTGATTTTGTCTTTTTATTCCACTGCGACCTTAACCACTCTTCTAATGGGCATTCATATTGTTTTTTTAATCCACTGTGACCCCCACCACTCTTCCAAGGGGCATTAAAACCGTCTCGTTAAGCTACTGTCACGTCCATGTCTATTCCACGGGGCATTGATATTGTCTTTTTATTCTACTGTAACCTCCACCACTCTTCCAAGGGGCATTGATATTGTCTTTTTATTCCACTGCGACTTCAACCTCTCTTATAAGGTGCATTGCTATTGTCTTTTTAATCAACTGCGACCTCCACCATTCTTCCAAGAGGCAATAAAACAGTCTTGTTAAGCTACTGTGACCTCCACATCTCATCCAAGGGGCATTAAAACCGTCTGGTTAAACCTCTCTGAACTCCTCAGCTCTTCCAGGGGGCATTGATATTGTCTTTTTATTCCACTGTAACCTCCACCATTCTTCCAAGGGGTATTGATATTGTCTTTTTAATGCACTGCGACCTCCACCACTCTTCCAAGGGGAATTAAAAACATCTGGTTTAACCACTCTGAACTCCATAACTCTTTCAAGAGGCATTGATATTGTCTTTTTATTTCACTGTAACCTCCACCACTATTCCAAGGGGTATTGATATTGTCTTTTTAATCCACTGTTACCTCCACCACTCTTCCAAGTGGCATTGATATTGTTTTTTATTCCACTGCGACCTCCACTACTCTTCCAAGGGGCATTGATATTGTCTTTTTATTCCACTGCGATCTCCACCACTCTTCTAAGGGGCATTTATATTGTCTTTTTAATCAACTGCGACCTCCACCACTCTTCCAAGGGGCATTAAAACTGTCTTGTTAAGCTGCTGTAACCTCCATGTCTATTCCACGGGGCATTGATATTGTCTTTTTATTCCAATGTAACCTCCACCACTCTTCTAAGGGGCAGTGATATTGTCTTTTTAAACCACTGCGACCTCCACCACTCTTCCAAGAGGCATTAAAAACATCTTATTAAGCTACTATGACCTCCACGTCTCTTCCAAGGGGCATTAAAACCGTCTAGTTAAACCACTCTGAATTCCACAGCTCATCAAAGGGGCATTGATATTGTCTTTTTATTCCACTATAACCTCCACCACTTTTCCTATGGGAATTGATATTGTCTTTTTATTATTATTATTATTATTATTTATTATTATAGCGCCATTTATTCCATGGCGCTTTACATGTAATAGGGATATAAATAACAAAAGCATTTACATAATCTTAACAAAACGAGTCAGCGACTGGTACAGGAGGAGCGAGGACCCTGCCCGCGAGGGCTCACATTCCAGAAGGGATGGGTGAGGATACATTAGGTGAGGGTAGAGCTGGTCATGCAGCGGTGGTTACAGCAGGTTGTAGGCTTGTCGGAAGAGTTAGGTCTTCAGGTTTCTTTTGAAGGTTTCCAGGGTCGGCGAGAGTCTGATGTGTTGGGGTAGAGAGTTCCAGAGTAGGGGGGATGCACGGGAGAAATCTTGTATACGATTGTGGGAGGAGGAGATAAGAGGGGAGTAGAGAAGGAGATCTTGTGAGGATCGGAGGTTGCGTGCAGGTAAGTGCCGATAGACTAGGTCACAGATGTATGGGGGAGACAGGTTGTGGATGGCTTTGTATGCCATGGTTAGAGTTTTGAACTGGATTCTCTGGGCAACGGGGAGCCAGTGAAGAGATTGACAGAGAGGAGAGGCCGGGGAATAGCGCGGGGACAGGTGAATTAGTCGAGCAGCAGAGTTTAGGATTGATTGGAGAGGTGCAAGAGTGTTGTAAGGGAGGCCACGGAGCAGGAGGTTGCAGTAGTCGAGGCGGTATATGATGAGGGCATGCACTAGTGTTTTTGCAGAGTCTTTGCTGAGGAATACACGGATCCGGGAGATGTTTTTGAGTTGGAGTCGGCAGGAAGTGGAAAGGGCTTTTGATATGTGGCTTGAAGGAGAGATCAGAGTCCAGGGTTACTCCAAGGCAGCGAGCTTGTGGGACTGGGAAGCGTGAACAGCCATTGATGTTGATGGCTAGGTCAGATGGGGGATGTGAATGAGAGGGTGGAAAGATGATGAACTCTGTTTTATCCATGTTGAGTTTTAGAAATCAATCAGAGAAGAAGGATGACATGGCGACCAGACATTGTGGGATTTTGGTTAGTAGGGAGGAGATATCGGGTCCAGAGAGGTAGATCTTTGTGTCGTCAGCATAGAGGTGATACTGAAAACCGTGAGACTCTATGAGCTTTCCCAGGCCAAAGGTGTAGATGGAGAAGAGCAGAGGTCCTAGAACTGAACCTTGGGGGACACCGACAGATAGGGGGCGAGATGAGGAGGTGGTGCGTGAGTGGGAGACGCTGAATGTCCTGTCTGTTAAGTATGAGAAGATCCAAAATAGAGCCAAGTCCGTGATGCCAAGAGATGAGAGAATCTGGAGTCAGAGGGAATGGTCCACTGTGTCAAAGGCAGATGACAGGTCCAGAAGGAGATGATTGGAGTAGTATCACTTGGATTTGGCATTTAGTAGGTCGTTGGTGAGTTTGGTCAGGGCAGTTTCAGTCGAGTGATGCAGTCGGAAGCCAGATTGCAGGCGGTCGAAGAGGGAGCAGGAGGAGAGGTGGGAGGACAGTTCAAGGTGGACATGTTGTTCTAGTAGTTTTGAGGCAAACTGGAGGAGTGATATGGAGCGGTAGCTAGTCAGAGAGTAAAGGTCAAGGGAGTTCTTTTTGAGGATGGGTGTGATTGCGGCATGTTTGAAACATGAGGGGAAGACACCGGTTGTTAGTGACAGATTGAAGAGGTGGGTTAGGGTTGGGATGAAGGCTATGGTAAGGTTAGTGATGAGGTGGGATGGGATTGGGTCAAGTTCGCAGGTGGTGAGGTGTGACTTGGAGAGTAAAGAGGAGACTTGACCTTCTGTAATGGTGGAGAAGTGGGATTTGGAGGAGGAGGGTTGAATAGATATGAGGAGGGGTTGTGTGGACTTTAAGCAAAAGTTTTGTCTGATGGTGTCAATCTTCTGTTTGAAGAATGAGGCAAAGTCGTCGGCTGAGATGAGAGAAGAGGGAGGAGGTGCTGGGGGACGAAGGAGAGAGTTGAAAGTGTTAAATAGCTGTTTAGGGATGTGAGATAGGGAGGATATGAGAGATGAGAAGTAGGTTTGTTTTGCTGTAGTGAGTGCGGACTTGAAATTAGTGAGGGATTGCTTGAATGCGATGAAGTGCTCAATGGAGTGAGACCTTTTCATCTCCGCTCCGCAACCCTGGAGGCCCGGCGCAGTTCTTTAGTAAGTTTAGTGTGCCAGGGTTGCCTGTTGAATGTGCGAGATGTGGTGTGTGTGAGAGGGGCGATCAAGTCTAGAGCTGCAGCTATTGTGGTGTTATATGAAGCAGCAGCAACGTCTGCATCGTGTAATGAATTTATGTCTGTAAGAGGGAGGAGGGATTCAGAGAGTGAGTGTAAGTCAAGGTGTTTGAGATTTCTGCGAGGGTATGCAAGTTTGTGGAGTGGGGATTGTTGCCACGGGGAGAAGAGAGACGAGAATGTAAGTAGACTGTGATGAGAGAGAGGGAGAGGAGAGATAGAGAGGTTAGATAGGGAACAGAGGTGGGTGAAGATGAGGTCCAGTGTGTGGCTATCTTTGTGGGTGGATGTGGAAGACCATTGAGTGAGTCCGAAGGAGGAAGTGAGAGATAGGAACTTAGAGACAGACGAGTGGGAAGTGTTAATGGGGATGTTGATGTCACCCATTATGATAATGGGGATGTCAGTGGAGAGGAAGTGAAGCAGCCAGGTGGTGAAGTGGTCTAAGAAGGTGGTGGCTTGCCCTGGGGGTCGGTACACGACGGCCAGTTGGAGGTTGGAGGGGGAATAGATGCGCACACAGTGCACCTCAAAAGAGGGGAGTGTAACAGAGGGTGGCAGTGGGATTTGGGTGAAAGCGCAGTGTTCTGATAGGAGAAAACCTACGCCTCCGCCATGTTTACCGTTGGGGCGGGGGGTGTGGGAAAGGTGGAATCCGCCATATGAAAGTGCAGCTGGGGAGGCTGTGTCAGAGGGGGTGAGCCAGGTTTCAGTGATGGCGATGAAGTTTGTTTGTAATGAAAAGATCGTGGATGAAGGAAAGTTTGTTGCAGACAGAGCGAGCTTTCCATAGAGCACCTGTTAGAGCAACTAAGGGAGTGGGGATTGGTTGGATGGGTATGAGGTTAGAAGGGTTGCGACAGTTTGTGGAAGGTCGTGGATAGGAGGAAGAAGTAACTGTGGGGATATGGCGAGGAGGACCAGGATTTGGAGAGATATCTCCAGCAGTGAGGAGGAGCAGAGAAAGTGTTAGCAGGTGGGAGCAAGAGAGAGCATGAGGTGGCTGTCTGTGTTTGGAGATCCAGGATTGAATGTTTAGGAATAATTTGGAGGAGGAGGTGAGATGAATGGAGAGAATGGAGGGAGAGATGAAGAGTTTCTTATTAGGTGTAGGGATTTGAGGGGTTAATAGAAAGTGGAGGACTATAGAGGAAAAAGGGAGAGCTAACAGAAACATAGTTAAAAGAGAGTAAGTGGTCAAAGTGTTGGTTACCTGACTCCTGCCCTGACTAACTGCCTCTGAAATAACTGCCACTTATCTCCGAAGCAACTTTGCACAAGAAGACTCGTGCACACCCCAGCACAAGTGCACCCCTTACAAAGCTTCTAAATATATAGGGCACATTAAACTATCAGGTGAAGGGCATTGTGGGAGCTGCATATGGCTAAATTAGCAGCTGGTCGTCTCACCAGGAGATGGCTGGGTGATCAAACACAGAGCTAGGACTCTAGTCTCTGCAGTTTAGCACCTCTAAAAATCAGATAAGATCTATAGTGGGGAAGGGACAGACATATGTGGGTATTGAATGGAGTGGGACAGATAAAGCAGAGAAGTTATGCAGAGCATGTACCAGTGAGGTGAATCAGCAAAGCAGAGCATTAGATTACAGCACACACAGCAAGCAGAGAAGTTATGCAGAGCATGTACCAGTGAGGTGAATCAGCAAAGCAGAGCATTAGATTACAGCAGACACAGCAAGCAGAGAAGTTATGCAGAGCATGTACCAGTGAGGTGAATCAGCAAAGCAGAGCATTAGATTACAGCAGACACAGCAAGCAGAGAAGTTATGCAGAGCATGTACCAATGAGGTTATTCCACGGCGACCTCCACCACTGTTCTAAGGGGCATTAAAACCGTCTTGTTAAGCTACTGTGACCTCCGCGTCTCTTCCACAGGGCATTGTTATTGTCTTTTTATTCCACTGAGACCTCCACCACTCTGACAAGGGGCATTAAAACCGTCTTGTTAAGTTTCTGTGATGTCCACGTCTCTTCCACGGGGGATTGATATTGTCTTTTTATTCCACTGTAACCTCCACCACTCATCCAAAAGGCATTGATATTGTCTTTTTATTCCACTGTAACCTCCACCACTCTTTCAAGGGGCATTGATATTGTCTTTTTATTCTATTACGACCTCCACCAATGTTCCAAGGGGCATTTAAACCGTCTTGTTAAGCTACTGTGACCTCCAAGTCTCTTCCAAGGGGCATTAAAACCGTCTGGTTAAACCGCTCTGTGCTCCACAGCTCTTCCAAGGGGCATTGACAATGTCTTTTAATTCCATTGTAAACTTCTGCGCTCTTCCAAGTGCATTGATATTGTCTTTTTATTCCTCTGCGACGTCCACGACTCTTCCAAGGGGCATTAAAACCGTCCTGTTAAGCTACTGTGACCTCCAAGTTTCTTACACAGGGCATTGATATTGTCTTTTTATTCCACTGTAACCTCCACCACTCTTCCAAGGGGCATTGATATTGTCTTTTTATTTTACTGCGACCTCCACCACTCTTCCAAGGGGCATTAATATTGTATTTTTATTCCACTATGACCTCCATGTCTCTTCCAAGGGGCAATGATATTGTCTTTTTATTTAATTGGTACCTCCACCACTCTTCCAAGGGGCATTGATATTGTCTTTTTATTCCACTGTAACCTCCACCACTCTTCCAAGGGGCATTGATATTGTCTTTTTATTTTACTGCAACCTCCACCACTCTTCCAAGGGGCATTAATATTGTCTTTTTATTATACTATGACCTCCATGTCTCTTCCAAGGGGCAATGATATTGTCTTTTTATTTAATTGGTACCTCCACCACTCTTCCAAGGGGCATTGATATTGTCTTTTTATTCCACTGTAAACTCCACCACTCTTCCAAGGGGCATTAATATTGTTTTTTATTCCACTATGACCTCCATCTCTCTTCCAAGAAGTATTAAAACCGTCTTGTTTAGCTACTGTGACCTCCACGTCTATTCCACGGTGTCTTAAAACCTTCTGGTTAAACCACTGTGAACTCCACAGCTCTTCCAATGGGCATTACAACAGTCTAGATAAGCTACTGTGACCTCCACGTCTCTTCTAGAGATGAGCGTTGTTCTACTCGAACTGTTCGCCAATCTCAAATTCGAGCTGTTTTGGGCGGTGTTCGAGCCGTTCGGCGAACACGAACAATTTGATAAAAATTCGGCTGTTCGAGGTTATGTTCGATAACTGTTCGTGCACCAAAATCATAACTGGATTTTTTCTCAGTAATGATGAAAATTAATGTTAATACGCAGTTTGAGTGTACAGCGGGGTGGGGGGAGGGGCAGGGGATGGATCTCTGCAGGAACAATGAAGATCTCCATTTTTTTTTCTCTTTCCCGCATTTGCAGTGGGGAGGTGCAATCTGTCAGCCTATCAGCAGCGCACACACGGAGCGAAGTGCTTTTTTTCACACAAGCAAGGGCATGTGTCATTGGCAGTGTATGTCACATGTCCTTGCCCTATAAGACCAAGCCATTTTCCCCGTCGCCACCATTTTCTCACTGCTGCAGCTGCGTGTTAGACGGCACCGCTGTTGTTGTGTGCGCTATACCTTGTTAATTTCAAGCCAATTTTTGCACAAATATACAGATAGCTTGGGAGTAGGGAATAGTTGTGATTGCAGTCCTTTTAAGGACTAGGTTACAGCATTTCCTACGACTTTTATCAGGGAGGTCTGTGCTCTTAAATAGATAGGTTGTGGGAGTAAAGACTAATCGTAATTGGAGTCCTTTTCAGGACTAGGTTACATGAGTTCCTATCAGTTATTGCCAGGCAGGTCTGTGCCAGTGCTGTGCAAGTTTTTTTCACAGCATTTGGCTGAATCTAGCAAAGCTAATCCTTTTTGGCCTATTGCAGAGTGTGTTAGTCAGTGGAGTAGCCTATCTGTGTTGCAAGATATACCACCTGTGTATAGAATACCAATTTTTTTACTGCACCTAGTGAAGTAAAATCTTTTGGACATAGCATCATTCTATTAGTCCATCTATACTGACCTCCATCAGGTTGCAAACTGAATATAATTTTTTTCTGCATCTAGCTGTGAAAAAATATTTGGGCTTCTAGCGGTGTGTGGGACTTGGTCTATTAGTCCATCTATACTGACCTCCATCAGGTTGCAAATTAAAAATAATTTTTTTCTGCATCTAGCTCTGAAAAAATATTTGGGCTTCTAGCAGTGTGTGGGACTTGGTCTATTAGTCCATCTATACTGACCTCCATCAGGTTGCAAATTGAATCAAAAAATTTTCTGCATCTAGCTCTGAAAAAATATTTGGGCTTCTAGCGGTGTGTGGGACTTGGTCTATTAGTCCATCTATACTGACCTCCATCAGGTTGCAAATTAAAAATAATTTTTTTCTGCATCTAGCTCTGAAAAAATATTTGGGCTTCTAGCTGTGTGTGGGACTTTCTCTATTAGTCCATCTATACTGACCTCCATCAGGTTGCAAATTAAAAATAATTTTTTTCTTCATTTAGCTCTGAAAAAATATTTGGGCTTCTAGCAGTGTGTGGGACTTGTTCTATTAGTCCTTCTATACTGACCTCCAGCAGGTTGGAAATTGAATATAATTTTTTTCTGCATCTAGCTCTGAAAAAAAATTTGGGCTTCTAGCGGTGTGTGGGACTTGGTCTATTAGTCCATCTATACTGACCTCCATCAGGTTGCAAATTGAATCAAAAAATTTTCTGCATCTAGCTCTGAAAAAATATTTGGGCTTCTAGCGGTGTGTGGGACTTGGTCTATTAGTCCATCTATACTGACCTCCATCAGGTTGCAAATTAAAAATAATTTTTTTCTGCATCTAGCTCTGAAAAAATATTTGGGCTTCTAGCTGTGTGTGGGACTTTCTCTATTAGTCCATCTATACTGACCTCCATCAGGTTGCAAATTAAAAATAATTTTTTTCTTCATTTAGCTCTGAAAAAATATTTGGGCTTCTAGCAGTGTGTGGGACTTGTTCTATTAGTCCTTCTATACTGACCTCCAGCAGGTTGCAAATTGAATATAATTTTTTTCTGCATCTAGCTCTGAAAAAAAATTTGGGCTTCTAGCGGTGTGTGGGACTTGGTCTATTAGTCCATCTATACTGACCTCCATCAGGTTGCAAATTGAATCAAAAAATTTTCTGCATCTAGCTCTGAAAAAATATTTGGGCTTCTAGCGGTGTGTGGGACTTGGTCTATTAGTCCATCTATACTGACCTCCATCAGGTTGCAAATTAAAAATAATTTTTTTCTGCATCTAGCTCTGAAAAAATATTTGGGCTTCTAGCGGTGTGTGGGACTTGGTCTATTAGTCCATCTATACTGACCTCCATCAGGTTGCAAATTAAAAATAATTTTTTTCTTCATTTAGCTCTGAAAAAATATTTGGGCTTCTAGCAGTGTGTGGGACTTGTTCTATTAGTCCTTCTATACTGACCTCCAGCAGGTTGCAAATTGAATATAATTTTTTTCTGCATCTAGCTCTGAAAAAAAATTTGGGCTTCTAGCGGTGTGTGGGACTTGGTCTATTAGTCCATCTATACTGACCTCCATCAGGTTGCAAATTGAATCAAAAAATTTTCTGCATCTAGCTCTGAAAAAATATTTGGGCTTCTAGCGGTGTGTGGGACTTGGTCTATTAGTCCATCTATACTGACCTCCATCAGGTTGCAAATTAAAAATAATTTTTTTCTGCATCTAGCTCTGAAAAAATATTTGGGCTTCTAGCGGTGTGTGGGACTTGGTCTATTAGTCCATCTATACTGACCTCCATCAGGTTGCAAATTAAAAATAATTTTTTTCTTCATTTAGCTCTGAAAAAATATTTGGGCTTCTAGCAGTGTGTGGGACTTGGTCTATTAGTCCATCTATACTGACCTCCATCAGGTTGCAAATTAAAAATAATTTTTTTCTTCATTTAGCTCTGAAAAAATATTTGGGCTTCTAGCAGTGTGTGGGACTTGTTCTATTAGTCCTTCTATACTGACCTCCATCAGGTTGCAAATTGAATCAAAAAATTTTCTGCATCTAGCTCTGAAAAAATATTTGGGCTTCTAGCGGTGTGTGGGACTTGGTCTATTAGTCCATCTATACTGACCTCCATCAGGTTGCAAATTAAAAATAATTTTTTTCTGCATCTAGCTCTGAAAAAATATTTGGGCTTCTAGCAGTGTGTGGGACTTGGTCTATTAGTCCATCTATACTGACCTCCATCAGGTTGCAAATTGAATCAAAAAATTTTCTGGATCTAGCTCTGAAAAAATATTTGGGCTTCTAGCGGTGTGTGGGACTTGGTCTATTAGTCCATCTATACTGACCTCCATCAGGTTGCAAATTAAAAATAATTTTTTTCTGCATCTAGCTCTGAAAAAATATTTGGGCTTCTAGCAGTGTGTGGGACTTGGTCTATTAGTCCATCTATACTGACCTCCATCAGGTTGCAAATTGAATCAAAAAATTTTCTGCATCTAGCTCTGAAAAAATATTTGGGCTTCTAGCGGTGTGTGGGACTTGGTCTATTAGTCCATCTATACTGACCTCCATCAGGTTGCAAATTAAAAATAATTTTTTTCTGCATCTAGCTCTGAAAAAATATTTGGGCTTCTAGCAGTGTGTGGGACTTGGTCTATTAGTCCATCTATACTGACCTCCATCAGGTTGCAAATTGAATCAAAAAATTTTCTGCATCTATCTCTGAAAAAATATTTGGGCTTCTAGCGGTGTGTGGGACTTGGTCTATTAGTCCATCTATACTGACCTCCATCAGGTTGCAAATTAAAAATAATTTTTTTCTGCATCTAACCCAGCCAATAGTTTTGGCCTAATACCACAGTTTGGCCACTCAGCTCTGCTCGGTTACCATCCATTGTTTTTTTGTGCAAACAACTCCAGAGTTGTGAATTAGTTAACCACCAAAATGAGTGGAAAAAGGCCTGCTGCTGGTGGAAAGGGGAATAGGCGTGTTGGGAAGGGAAAAAAAGGTTGTGTCCGTGGGGTAGGTGCAGAAGAAAGACCATCTTCCAGCCAAACTAAAATGTCTACTTCTTTTAGCGGACAATGTGATAAGATCCCTTTCTTACGGCCACGCCAATCGCTACAAATTCCAGATGAGGCACAAAAACAGCAGGTGCTTCAACGGATATCAAGTGCTCCTTTAAGTGGGCTCTCCTCCACATCAACTTCAACATCACAAATACTCCAGTCCTCAAAGGTGTCACCCAAATCGCACTTGCTTCCTCACAGCTCCCAAATCTCCAGCTGCCCGTCTGAGTATGAGGTAGAACAGATGGTTGAGTCTGCAGAGCTGTTTACTCATACTATAGCCTGGGAATCAGAGGTCGACTCCAGCGCTTCTGTGAATCCAGACGAGGAAATGATCTGCACTGATGCCCAGAATCTTTATGAGTCGGATCCAGGACCAGACGCAGAATGTTCTGACCATAATGTAGACCCTCATTCCCAAACTGTAACTCCTGTTGGTGGAGACAATGAGGAAGACGATGATAAGACTCAAATACCTGATTGGAGCGACAACTTTAGTTTTTTGTCAGGGCAGGAACAGGTTGGCTCTGAGGACGACGGATGTGATAACGCACAGGGTGATGATGATGAGGTCGGAGATCCCACTTACTGTCAACCCACAGTCAGCCAAGAGATGAGGTCAGCAGAGGAGGTGGAGGAAGATGCTAGTGACGACGAGGTCAGGTTGCGCCTTCCTGGACAGAGACGTAGTACTGGAAGCACGTCAACAACTGCATCCTCAAACACAACTCTGCCTCTCACCACAAGTCGTGGTGGCTCTTCAGGTCGCATGGGTGCTAAGCCTTGCATAGCCTGGGCATTTTTTCAGATCGATAAAGATGACCCAACTCGTGTTATCTGTAACATTTGTCAGCAAAAGCTAAGTAGAGGCCAAAAAATACATAGTTTGAGTACTTCATGCATGAACCGGCACATGGACATGAAGCATAAGTTGCAGTGGGAAGCTCAGTGTGCTACAATGCGGCCTAGCCGGCCGGGCCAACCACCGTCTGCCATATCTTGTGCATCCGTGGCCTCTTCATCCTCTGTGACTGGGGGGACAGCAGTCACACCTGTTTTGGGGCGCAGACCTGCCACCTCTTTACCCGCAACAGCCAGCGTGATTGGCAGGTCATCATTTTCTTTGGAGGTGGGAACACCAGCTGGTGTTGAGCGCTGTCCGACATCGATAGCACCACCTTTGGATCAAGGCAACCTAACATGTCCGCCTGCATCTTCCTCACAGACCGGCAGTTTGCCGGGGACACCCTTATCAACCCCGTCTAAGCACAAGAGCCAGCCCTCGGTCCCTCAGATGTGGACAAGTAAAAGACCATTTCCTCCTAGCCATGAGAAAGCTAAGAGGTTGAATTTCACCATCTGCAAGCTCTTGGCTACAGAAATGCTGCCTTTCCGCCTGGTGGACACAGAGGATTTTCGAGACCTTATGTCCGTCGCAGTGCCCCAGTACCAGATGCCCAGTCGGCACTACTTCTCAAAGAAAGGTGTGCCTGCGCTCCACCAGCATGTCGCACACAACATCACCGCTTCTTTGAGAAACTCTGTGTGTGACAGGGTGCATTTCACCACAGACACTTGGACGAGTAGGCATGGACAGGGGCGTTACATGTCGCTGACTGGGCACTGGGTAACTATGGTGACAGCAGGACAAGGGGCTGCTGTCCAAGTCTTGCCGTCCCCACGAGTTGTGCGTCAATCCTCTTTATGTCAAAGTTCCTCCACTGCTTCTGCCTCCTCAACCTCCTCTCGGTCTTCCACCTGCACCCAAAGCCTGTCTGGTCATGCCACAAGCTTTCTAACTGCGCAGAAGGGATCCTGCACACCTCCTTACTATGCTGGCAGTAGGGCTCAACGTCATCAGGCGGTTTTTACATTGAAATGTCTGGGAAATGTGAGTCACACAGCTGAGGAGTTGTGGTCAGCTCTGGAGAACCAATTTCATGAATGGTTGTCTCCACTGGACCTGAAACCAGGGAAGGCCGTGTGCGACAATGCTGCAAACCTGGGTGCGGCCCTTCGCCGGGGCAATGTCACACACGTGCCTTGTATGGCTCACGTGTTGAACCTGGTTGTCCAGCAATTTTTAGCCCACTATCCCAGACTAGATGGCCTTCTGCAGAGGGCACGGTCGCTATGTGCTCACTTTCGCCGTTCGCATCCCGCAGCTCAGCGACTTACATCTCTACAGAAGTCGTTGGGCCTGCCACTTCACCGGCTAAAATGCGATGTGCCTACCCGGTGGAAATCAACTCTGCACATGTTGCAGCGACTGTGGCAGCACCGACAAGCCCTGGTGCAATACGTTCTGACGTATAGCCTGGGCCAACGAGATTCAGAGGTGGGGCAAATCACGCTGGAGGAGTGGTCTCAGATCAGGGACCTATGCACCCTTCTGCACAGTTTTGAAATGGCGACGAAGATGTTTAGTGCTGACGATGCCATTATCAGCATGACTATTCCGGTGATTTACATGCTGGAGCACATGTTAAACAGAATTCAGAGTCAGGTGGTGGCACAAGAGGAGGTGGAGGAAGTAGAGGAGGAGGAGTTGTATGCGGAAGGGCTAACATCTGCAAGGTCCAGACGGTCGGCAGCACCAAGGCGGCAGGCATGTGAGGGTGGGGGAGATGGTTTTACCAGGGCGCATGGTAGCAGCCAAACTAGTGAGGAAGGTGCAGGAGCCCAGGAAGAAGTGGAGGACGAACTGATGGAAGACTCATCAGATGAGGGAGACCTTGATCACATTTCTGTTGTGCGAGGTTGGGGGGAGAGGACAGAGGAAGGAAGCATGATTGTTACCTCGCCACCAACACAACAGGGACTTGGTGCTCCTGGATGCGCAACACACATGAGTGCCTTCTTGTTGCACTACCTGCAACATGACCCTCGAATTGTGAGAATTAGAAATAATCCTGACTACTGGGTTGCCACACTGTTAGATCCCCGGTACAAAAGTAAATTTGCAGAAATTATTCCTGCCATAGAAAGGGATGCACGCATGCAGGAGTATCAGCAGAGACTGTTGCAGAATCTTACATGTGCTTTTCCACAAAATACCAGTGGTGCACGTAGTGAATCTCACAGTTCCAACTTGCCAACCGTGGGACCGTCAAGTGTTCAGCACTCAAACCGTAACAGAACCACAGTATCTGGTGGTAACATCAATTTTGCGGAATCATTTCACCACTTTTTTAGCCCATCCTTTGCAAGGCCACAGGAGACAAGAAGTCTGACATATAGTCAACGCCTAGAGACGATGGTACAGGAGTATCTCCAAGTAAACATTGAAGCCACGACTGTGTCACTGGACCCTTGCTCTTTTTGGGCTTCCAATCTGGATAAATGGCCGGAGCTAGCCACTTACGCCTTGGAGATCTTGTCATGCCCCGCAGCCAGCGTTCTGTCTGAACGTGTGTTCAGCGCTGCTGGTGGTGTGCTGACAGATAAGCGCACGCGGCTCTCCACTGATAATGTAGACAGACTCACGTTCATAAAGATGAACAAATCATGGATCCGAAACGACTTTTCTACCCCTGTGTCATCCTGGGGAGAGTAAAAGCTTGATGATTGGTTAAAATCACCCTACCAACCGTTTTAAGCTTTCAAATTACTAATCATGTTTATCTGTATCTTGACTGGAAAATAATTTGGGCTTTGTAGCATTGTGCAGCACTGATCCTATTAGGCCATCTATAATAAGCTCCACCAGATTTAAAATTAAAAATAATTTTTAGCTGCATCTAGCCCGGAAAATAATTTTGGGGCTCCGAGATGCGCAAGACACATAAGTGCCTTCTTGCTGCACTACCTGCAGCATGACCCTCATATTGTCAGAATTCGAAGTAATCATGACTACTGGGTTGCCACACTCTTAGATCCCCCAAACTTTTCGATCAACCTTTTCATTTTAATAAAGACCAAAAAAATGGTCATTTTTGAAATTATAAGCATTAGCAGGTTGTTAGAAACTGAAATCAAACAGTTTTCAACTCAAAACTTTATTCTAGGTGATGTTACATTTTCACATAGGACCCCTTGTTCGAAAGGAGCTTCTGAACTCTCTCGTCCATTGAATTTGTCAGGTTTTGGATGGTTTCTGCTTCAATTGTTTTGCATGAGGACAGAATACCCTCCCAGAGCTGTTGCTTAGATGTGAACTGCCTCCCGCCATCATAGACACTCCTTTTAATGATGCTCCAAAGGTTCTGAATGGGGTAGAGGTCAGGGGAGCATGGGGGTCACACCATAAGTTTGTCCCCTTTTATGCCCATATCAGCCAGAGATGCAGATGTTTTATGTGCAGCATGAGATGGTGCATTATCATGCAGAAAAATGATCTTGCTGTGAAATACACGGTTCTTCTTCTTGAACCATGGCAGGAAGTGCTGTTTGAGAAAATCCACATACATTATGGAGTTCATCTTTAGCGCCTTCAGGGATCCTAAAGGGGCCGACAATCTCTCTCCCCATGATTCCAGCCCAAAACATTACTCCACCTCCTCCTTGTTGGCGCTGTAGCCGTGTTTGCGTGGGGTGTCCATCAACCAGCCATCCTCCACTCCATCCATCTGGACCATCGAGCGCTGCACGGCACTCATCCGTGAACAAAACAGTTTTGAAATCAGTCTTCATGTAATGTTTGGCCCACTGGAGCCGTTTCTGCTTGTGTGAAGTGGATAGAGGAGGTCGACAGGATGGCGTATGCACAGCTGCAAACCTCTGAAGGACCCTGCATCTTGTTGTTCGGGGGACGTTGGAGGCACAAGCAGCTTCAAAAACTTGTCTGCTGCTATGACAAGGCTTTTTTGCCGCTGCTTTTTCAACCTGACGTAATTGCCTGTAGGAAAGAGTCCTCAATTTGCCCTTATCAGCACGCACACGTGTGTACTGTGAATCAGCTACATACTTCTTGATTGCCAAGACACTTCATCCTGATCATCGCACAATGTTGATTGTAGTCATGCCTTGACCTAAACACTCCACAATTTGTTGCTTCTCAGCAGCCGACACATCCTTTTTCTTTCCCATTTTGGCAGAAAATGTAGGCTGCTGAATAATGTGACAGAGCCTTCTTAAGTAGTCTTGCCTTTCATTGGACACACCTGCCAAACTAATTAGCACTGGTGTCTGCAATTGCTTACAGTGATATAAAGAGCCCTGACACACATCACCATCAATGAGTTTAACTGACAAACAAACAAATTCTTCCCTTATCACTCCTAAACACTTTTTGCATAATAATTTGGAACACAGTGTACATGTGCTTTTCCAAAAAACACCAGTGGTTCATGACGCGCCCCCTGGGCCATATTCTTTAGGGGAATACCCGGAGCCGGATCAGATGGGGGGGGTTGTAGTCTCCGAGTGGCTGTGACCCGGTCCGTGCCCAGGGCGTCAAGCTCAGTGTGTGTGGCAGTCCTACAGATGTTACAAAGTTCGTTATGTCGACTACGCCACCCGTTGGATTGCGGTCACTACGGCCGCCGCTGCAGCAGGGTCCGCTGAGGCTGATGGTGTTGGTGCAGCTTTTGATAGTATAACCCCCAACGGGAGGGGAATAGCCTCAGGGGGTCAGGTGCAGAGGATGGGGGTTGTGGTGGTGCAGCGTAGATGGTAATTAAAGACAGAGTCGGGTTGTGCAGTTTAGGGTATTTACTTACTGCTGATGTTCCGGTCACTCCAGCTTCAAGTGACCACCCGAGCCGTGCTGCGTCCACCAGGTCCTGGACTCGGTCAACCCCCAAGTAAGTCCGGAGCGTGACCCTGAGCCCTCCTTCCTGTCCTGTCTTCTGGCCGTCCCCACCAGGGATCCACCTAGGTCCAGCTCCCTCGGGCCTTCTGTTGGGAGACCCTTGGCCTTGGGTTCCCTGACCCTGCATGTGGTGTGCCTTCGGGGTGGATGTGGTAGGTGGCCGTGGCAAACGCTGCCCACGGCCTCCGGTCTCTGGCTAGGGTGTGCTTTAGCCCCCACCAGTTTGGGATCCGGTACCCTGCTGCCGACTCTTCACCCGGTAATTGAATTTGGGATCTCAGAGTCCTTTTCCTTTACCCCCTCTGGGTCTTTCTTCTCCTCTCTCACTCTGGGCCTGAGGCTGCTCTGCTTCTCTTCTGCTCTCTTCCTCTGACTCCTCTGCAAAAGGCTGACTCACTTCCTCTCTGCAGCAGACTGACTGTCTGACGTCTGACAACTGACTCTCTACAACTGACCCTGATCTTTGTTGGTTCCCACCTTATATAACCCTCTATGTGTGAGCTCAGGTGACCAGCACCCAATGAGCTCCTAACTTTACCCAGGCTGCTCCCCCTATCTGCCCCTACACTACATGGGATGTTCCACCCCCCTCCCACTCCAGCCAGGAACAGGCTCGGTCGTACCTGCACATTTCTAAGTGGGAGTACCGTCGGCCTGCTCCTCGGAAATGGGATGTATGTAGTGCATGCAGCCTACCGAGCTCAGCCCCACACTCCATCCTTACCCGGGAGTGGAATATCACACCTCTGGCTGAGGTGCAATACTCCTGTAGCAGCCGGATCCTCAGGGTGCTACATTCCCCCCTGGTAAACCACAGCACGTCCTCGGGCTGTAAAGACAAAACACCAAAACATACATTTTTTTCATATAAACAACATAACATATAAAACATATCACATATATATATATATATAAAACTTTTCATAAATATAACATTCTCGTCGCTTCTGGCTCCTCCTCCGGTCACTGTGCAACGTGTGACCGGGTAAAACGCGACAGTCCTTTGAACTCGTGGCTTTCCTATAAAACCAGTAGGGGGCGCTTTGGGAAGCGCAACTATATACAAGGGAAGTGGCCGCTCTCAGTCCTCGGCCAGGTAAAGGGAAGGGATGGCTGCTCACAGTCCTCAGCCTGGTATGGATACGGGATCACACGGGCAAACTGTTCACTGGTCCCAACGGGGACTAAATTTAAAGCAGCAATATTTTCTTGGGTACCCCGACGGGTAACTATGTACAGTTTCTTTCATTACCGTCCTTAATGACGGCGTTCTCCTCCTCCTTCTTCGTAGTACCGTGTAGCTTCAGACCCGTCCGGGTCCCCTGGCTCCTCCTCCCCGCACCGCAACTCCTCCTCCGTCAGGCGGTGCACGTGGAGGGCGTAAGGTCCTTTGGCACACTTGTGCCGGGTGAAAGTGACCTCATCTCCGACGTAGAGGTCACGACCTTTATGACCCTCCGGCAGATGGGACTCGACGTCTCTGCGCGTTACGAAAACGTCGCCGAGGGTGTTGCGGTCCCGAATAAAGCCCCACCCATGCTGCTGGTTGAACTTAATCACCGTCCCGATGGTGCGGGGACGATGCGCTGCACGGGGGTCCCTCCTGGTCCGGCTCTTCTGCTCGGCACTCCGTATTTGGGCCTGTTGTTCTCGGACCCGCCTCTCTTCCCGTTCCCTCGCGAACTCCGCGAGCTGCTGACGGCAGCACTCAGCGCGCTCTGCTGCAGCTGCCCGGGTCTCTCCGGTGAACCCCATTAGATCTTCTCCCGTGGGGTCCCACGCAAATTGGGCTTCTTCCAGAGGAGGCGAGACCCGTGCCACGGGCTTCGGAGCCGGAATCAGGGGCTCACACAAGGGCCCTAGTCTCCGCTGCCGCTCCAGCTCATAGAACTCTTCGGGCCAGATGAAGGGCCGCCCGTCCGGCCATGTGAGCTGGTTGAACAAGTCCTCCCCCAGATGTGGCACCCTTGGTCTTACGGGCGCGGGCGCGGTGGTGGCAACGCCCGGGTTGCCCAGGCCTTGCGGCCAGGCCTGGGGCATCTGGAAGGTGAAGGGCACCGTTAACACGGCGGCGCCCTGGGCTACCTGGCCTTGCGACCAGGCCGGAGGCTCCGCGGAGGTAGGGGGCGCTGTTCGTGATGCGGCTCCCGGGGGTACTAGGCCTTGCGACCAGGCCGGAGGCTCTTCCCGCTTAGTCACGCTCCGGGTCGAGGCGTGTGATGTCATCGGGGTCGCGGCGGCGGCTTCCGGTCGGGGCCTAGTCCGTGGCGGTGACATGGCGGTTACGGGCACGGCAGGGGGACTTTCGGGCTCTGCGACGGGGAGCTGGGGCAGGTAAGCGGTTTCCCGGTTCGGGGTATAGGCGTCCCCTTTACCTGCCTCCGTACGTTCGGCTCCCTTTTCAGCGCCATCTCCGGCCTTGGGTCCTCCCGCGCCATCCTCAGAGGCGGTCTGTCTCCTCGTCTTGGTTGGCGTGCTCCGGGTCTTGGTTTGCTGGGCCATCTCTCGGCTCCACTCCGCCAATGTCTCTCGCTGTACCCGGGCCATCCTCCGTGCGAGGCCCTCCAGGGCAGTCTGCGCACACTCCCGGTCTCGGGGGAGCTGTGCGAGGACCTCCACTAAGCCTAGTGGGGTCGTGGTTTCTAGCAGGCTCCTGACCAACGGGTCGGTGCTGCTCTGCTCTTCTTCCAGCAGGCTCCTGGCCAGCGGGCCGGTGCTGCTCTGCTCTTCCTCCATCTCCGGGTAAGCTCGCTCTAGACTGCTCGTCTCCGGGTGCGCTCGCTCTAGACTGCTCCAGGCGGCACCCATCTTTGCTCTTTTCTTTCGTCTCCTCCCACTTCGAGGGCGGTCCCGGGGTAACTCGGTGATTGTCAGCTCCAGGGGCAGTTCTTTCACGCTGACAGACACCTCTAGCATCACAGTCTCTGTTGGTGGGGGCGGTTTCCACTTTTGGCGCCATTTTCGGTCCTGGCCCACGATGGGAGGTGGCCTCTTGCCGTCCCCTGGCACGCCCATAATGGCGTCCGCTCTTCCAAGGCGGGAAATCCCGGGAAATGGCGGGAATCGTCGCCCAGTGGCGGGAAACTCGGCAGATGGCGGGAAAAAGCTGTTAATGGCGGACAACCGGCGGGAATCGACTGTTGATGGGGTCCGATGGCGGGGACCCTCCGGAACCGGCAGGAGACTTCTTTCTGAGGTAAACTTGCATTTTTCTTCAGGCACGCAGTACCCGGTTGTTGCGGGCACGTAATCCTGCCGACTACGCCAAAGTTGACGCGCCCCCTGGGCCATATTCTTTAGGGGAATACCCGGAGCCGGATCAGATGGGGGGGGTTGTAGTCTCCGAGTGGCTGTGACCCGGTCCGTGCCCAGGGCGTCAAGCTCAGTGTGTGTGGCAGTCCTACAGATGTTACAAAGTTCGTTATGTCGACTACGCCACCTGTTGGATTGCGGTCACTACGGCCGCCGCTGCAGCAGGGTCCGCTGAGGCTGATGGTGTTGGTGCAGCTTTTGATAGTATAACCCCCAACGGGAGGGGAATAGCCTCAGGGGGTCAGGTGCAGAGGATGGGGGTTGTGGTGGTGCAGCGTAGATGGTAATTAAAGACATAGTCGGGTTGTGCAGTTTAGGGTATTTACTTACTGCTGATGTTCCGGTCACTCTAGCTTCAAGTGACCACCCGAGCCGTGCTGCGTCCACCAGGTCCTGGACTCGGCCAACCCCCAAGTAAGTCCGGAGCGTGACCCTGAGCCCTCCTTCCTGTCCTGTCTTCTGGCCGTCCCCACCAGGGATCCACCTAGGTCCAGCTCCCTCGGGCCTTCTGTTGGGAGACCCTTGGCCTTGGGTTCCCTGACCCTGCATGTGGTGTGCCTTCGGGGTGGATGTGGTAGGTGGCCGTGGCAAACGCTGCCCACGGCCTCCGGTCTCTGGCTAGGGTGTGCTTTAGCCCCCACCAGTTTGGGATCCGGTACCCTGCTGCCGACTCTTCACCCGGTAATTGAATTTGGGATCTCAGAGTCCTTTTGCTTTACCCCCTCTGGGTCTTTCTTCTCCTCTCTCACTCTGGGCCTGAGGCTGCTCTGCTTCTCTTCTGCTCTCTTCCTCTGACTCCTCTGCAAAAGGCTGACTCACTTCCTCTCTGCAGCAGACTGACTGTCTGACGTCTGACAACTGACTCTCTACAACTGACCCTGATCTTTGTTGGTTCCCACCTTATATAACCCTCTATGTGTGAGCTCAGGTGACCAGCACCCAATGAGCTCCTAACTTTACCCAGGCTGCTCCCCCTATCTGCCCCTACACTACATGGGATGTTCCACCCCCCTCCCACTCCAGCCAGGAACAGGCTCGGTTGTACCTGCACATTTCTAAGTGGGAGTACCGTCGGCCTGCTCCTCGGAAATGGGATGTATGTAGTGCATGCAGCCTACCGAGCTCAGCCCCACACTCCATCCTTACCCGGGAGTGGAATATCACACCTCTGGCTGAGGTGCAATACTCCTGTAGCAGCCGGATCCTCAGGGTGCTACAGTTCACGTAGTGAATCTTACAGTTCTAACTTGCCAACCGTGGTCTGTATGGAGTTGTTCAATAAAGGGCCCAAAATTAAGATAACATAGATGGGAGAGGTCTCTATGAATAGGAATTCCTAAGTATTTGATACCCTGTGAGGGCCAGGCAAAGGGAAAGTTGGACTGGATGGAATCCTATATGGATTTGGGGAGGGAGACATCGAGGGCCTCAGACTTCGCTGCATTGATTTTAAAATTTGACCATGTAACAAAGTGATCTATTTCAGCCATAACAGCATGGATGGATATATGTGATTGAGTGATATATACTAGGACATCATCAGCAAATAGAGAGCACTTGTACTCGGTGCCTCCCACCTCAATCCACCTAATATTGGGGTTATGGCGAATTGATGAGAGCAGGTGCTCCGTCACTAGGATGTATAAGAGAGGGGACAGAGAACATCCCTGCCTTGTCCCATTGGTGATTGTGAAAGGTGATAAAAATGTTCTGACGCGCCCCCTGGGCCTTGGGACACCCGGAGCCGGACCCTTTTTGGTGGATGCTGGTGGTTGTAGTCTCCGTGGCGGCAACCCGGTTCCGTGGCTCAGGGCGGTCAAACCAGTGGCGGAACTATTTATGTGGTTTTGATGTTTAAATGTCCGACTACGCCACCCGTGGATTGCGGTCAGAGTGAACCGCCGCTCCAGGGCAGACCGCTGAGGCTGGTGTTGTGGGTGCAGCAGAGAGTAGCATAACTCCCAACGGGAGGAGTATAGCCTCAGGGCAGTGTATGCGGAGGATGGGGGTGATGGTGCAGGGCCGCAGCAGTAATGACACGGAGTCAGTGATGCAGTCCAGGGCCTTTACTCACAGTTCTTATTATCCAGATCACGTCTGCAGGTAACGGCTGCCCACGTCGTACTGTGCTCACCAGGTGAGGGGCTCAGACAACTCCCAGATAACTTTGGAGCGCTTCACAGGACCCCCTTTGTGTGTCCTTTGTCTGGCCTTTCTTACCAACCCTTCTGTCCGGCTGCCTCGGGCCTCCTCTTGGTAAACTTGGCGCCAGTTTCCCTGACCCTATGTGGTGCCTTCCTAGCGGGTGTAGCGAGGGGCTGCGCCACATAAAATGTCACAGCCTCCTGTTTCTAGCTGAGGGTCGTTTCCTGCCTCCACTAGTTTCGGGGACCGGTCTCCCCCTTTGGCCTGACCCCTCCACGCAGGTGGATTCTGGCGTGCGGTGGCGACTCGCCCGTCCGCACCCCTGAGATCCCTTCGTTCCTCGTTCCTGGAGCCTTCTCCGCTCCTCTTCCTTCCTTCTCCCTCTTCCAGGCCTGGGCCTCTGTTACTAGGCCCGCCTCCGGAGCAGAGCTCATGCAGAGCCCCTGCTCCCTGCCACTTCTGCTCAGACTTCTCTGCACTGAACTAAGATGGTGCCCACCTTTTATACTCCCTTCTCAATGCACCCAGGAACTGCTTCCTCCCTGCTCCTGCACTACAGGGTTCCCCTTCCTCAGTGTTCCCTCCCCCCACTCCAGCCAGGGACAGGGACTGTCGTGCCCATCTCAGGGGCATATTGGTCGCCCTGCCCCACGGCAATGTGGTGTAATGCATGCAGGTGTCGGATCCTGATCCACACTGCATCCTTACCTGAGAGTGAGATATCACACCTCTGGGTGAGGTGCAATACCTCTGTAGCAACCGAGCCCTCAGGGTGCTACAGTTCCATTTATCTT
Source organism: Phyllobates terribilis (assembly GCF_046119375.1). Taxonomy (NCBI): domain Eukaryota; kingdom Metazoa; phylum Chordata; class Amphibia; order Anura; family Dendrobatidae; genus Phyllobates; species Phyllobates terribilis. The sequence continues at coordinate 1,816,253 of NW_027362964.1, forward strand.
CAGCCTAGGTGACGTATTGCGATACAGGGCCGTGATTTTGGCTATAAAAGGGTCCCCTAGACCCCTACCCCAAGCTTTTTAAGAGAATCATATATGGCGTGCCAGGAGACTCTATGGAATGCTTTCTCAGCATCCAACGAGAGTATCTAATTACAAATTTTTAACTGCATCTAGCCCAGGAAATACTTTGTGCCTAGTAGCAGGGTCTGCTAGTCAGCGGATTATCCCGGCTGTTAAGCAAGCTACACCACCTGTAGTTTGGACACTTCATTTTTTCAAAGGAAATGCTTCGGGACCACGGGATACTCAGTGAAGAGCATCAGGAGGCACCCCAAGGCATAGGGGCTGGGACTGGCAGTAGGATGCCTTGCGGTGGACAGCCGAGCTCGATCCTTATAAAAGCTTTTTAACTGCAGCAGCTTTAGTGGACGCTACTGGAGCTGGAATTACGCGGCTGCTGGCATGAGACTTGCCCTCCAATAGATCCTTGTAAATGGATTTAAAGTGTATTCATTCAAATTAGAGAGACAATTTAAATTAAAAAGCTTAGAGCTGCCTCCACCACAGGGGGGCTCGCTCGACCCACCAGCGGACAGGCACCAGTATTGGGAGAGGGGGGCTGGCCATCAGGGTACACCGCGGCTCTGGCACAAACCCGGCGACACGGAGGTGGCACGGGCAGGAGCGGACTGGCCATGTCGGCTTCTCACTTTTTGGATTGTAGAAGGGCATGACATGCCTATATCTGTGTCTCCCCCTCCTTTTACTCCTCCACCTCTTTTATTTTCGCATGACTATATGTACTTGTCACTTTTCCATGTGTTAGTTATGTCTTCTGAGCAGTTTGTCAGCTTTTGGACACCTTTGAAGGTGTTTTCTATGTGTTTCTATGTGTTTTTGTTTGCCTGCCATTGATTTTAACGGTGTTCGAAGGTGTTCGACGAACAGTTCGACGAACAGTTCGGCGAACACACGGGTGTTCGACGAACCGAACCGAACTCGAACACTACGGGGGTGGCTCAACACTAGTCTCTTCCAAGGGGCAATAAACGGTCTGGTTAAACCACTCTGTACTCCACAGCTCTTCCAAGAGGCATCGATATTGTCTTTTTATTCGACTGTAACCTCCACCACTATTCCAAGGGGCTTTGATATTGTCTTTTTATCCACTGTGACCTCCACCACTCTTCCAATGGGCATTAAAACCCTCTTGTTATGCTACTGTGACCTCCACGTCCCTTCCACGGGGCATTGATATTGCCTTTTTATTCAATTGCGACCTCCACCACTCATCCAAGGGGCATTAAAACCGTCTTGTTAAGCTACTGTGACCTCCAAGTCTCTTCCAAGGGGCATTAAAAATGTCTGGTTAAACCGCTCTGAGCTCCACAGCTCTTCCAAGGGGCATTGACAATGTCTTTTTTTTCCATTGTAACCTTCTGCACTCTTCCAAGTGCATTGATATTGTCTTTTTATTCCTCTGCGACGTCCACGACTCTTCCAAGGGGCATTAAAACCGTTTTGTTAAGCTACTGTGACCTCCAAGTTTCTTACACAGGGCATTGATATTGTCTTTTTATTCCACTGTAACCTCCACCACTCTTCCAAGGGGCATTGATATTGTCTTTTTATTCCACTGTAACCTCCGCCAATCTTCCAAGGGGCTTTGATATTGTCTTTTTATCCACTGTGACCTCCACCACTCTTCCAATGGGCATTAAAACCCTCTTGTTATGCTACTGTGACCTCCACGTCCCTTCCACGGGGCATTGATATTGCCTTTTTATTCAATTGCGACCTCCACCACTCATCCAAGGGGCATTAAAACCGTCTTGTTAAGCTACTGTGACCTCCAAGTCTCTTCCAAGGGGCATTAAAAATGTCTGGTTAAACCGCTCTGAGCTCCACAGCTCTTCCAAGGGGCATTGACAATGTCTTTTTTTTCCATTGTAACCTTCTGCACTCTTCCAAGTGCATTGATATTGTCTTTTTATTCCTCTGCGACGTCCACGACTCTTCCAAGGGGCATTAAAACCGTTTTGTTAAGCTACTGTGACCTCCAAGTTTCTTACACAGGGCATTGATATTGTCTTTTTATTCCACTGTAACCTCCACCACTCTTCCAAGGGGCATTGATATTGTCTTTTTATTCCACTGTAACCTCCGCCAATCTTCCAAGGGGCATTGATATTGTCTTTTCATTCCACTGCGACCTCCACCACTCTCTTAAGGGGCATTGATATTGTCTTTTAAATCCACAACGATCTCCACCACTCTTCCAAGGGTCATTAAAACCGTCTTGTTAAGCTACTGTCACCTTCACGTCCCTTCCAAGGGGCATTAAAACCGTCAATTTAAACCACTCTGAACTCCACAGCTCTTGCAAGGGGCATTGATATTGTCTTTTTATTCCACTCTAACCTCCATCACTCTTCCAAGGGGCATTAATATTGTCTTTTTATTCCACTGTGACCTCCACGTCTCTTCCAAGGGGCATTGAAATTGTCTTTTTATTTAATTGGAACCTCCACCACTCTTCCAAGAGGCATTGATATTGTCTTTTTATTCCACTGTCACATCCACCATTCTTCCAAGGGACATTGATATTGTCTTTTTATTCTACTGTAACCTCCACCACTCTTCCAAGGGGCATTGATATTGTCTTTTTAATCCACTGCGACCTCTACCACTCCTCCAAGGGGCTTTAAAACAGTCTTGATAAGATTCTGTGACCTCCACGTCTCTTCCAAGGGGCATTAAAACTGAATGGTTAAACCACTCTGAACTCCACAGCTCTTCCAAGAGGCATTGATATTGTCTTTTTATTCAACTGTAACCTCCACCACTCTTCCAAGGGGCATTGATATTGTCTTTTTTTTCCACTGCGACCTCCACCACTCTTCCAAGGTGATTTGATGGTCTTTCTAATCCACTGCGACCTCCACCACTCTTCCAAGGGGCATTAAAACCGTCTTGTTAAGCTACTGTGACCTCCACGTCCATTCCACCTGGCATTGATATTGTCTTTTTATTCCACTGCGACCTCCACCACTCTTCCAAGGGGCATTGATAGTGTATTTTTAATCCACTGCGACCTCCACCACTCTTCCAAGGGACATTGATATTGTCTTTTTATTCCACTGCGACCTTCACGCCTCTTCCAAGGAACATTGATATTGTCTTTTTTTCCACTGTAACCTCCACCACTCTTCTAAGGGGCATTGATATTTTCTTTTTATTCCACTGTGACCTTCATCACTCTTCCAAGGGGCATCGATAATGTATTTTTAATCCACTGCGACCTCCACCACTCTTCCAAGGGGCATTGATATTGTCTTTTTAATCCACTCTTACCTCCACGTCTCTACCAAGGGGCATTAAAACCGTCAATTTAAACCACTCTCAACTCCACAGCTCTTGGAAGGGGCTTTGATATTGTTTTTTATTCCACTGTAACCTCCAGCACTCTAACAAGGGGCATTGATATTGTCTTTTTATAACACTGCGACTTTCACCTCTCTTCCAAGGGACATTAAAACCCTCTTGTTAAGCTACTGTGACATCCACGTCCCTTTCACGGGGCATTGATATTGTCTTTTTATTCCACTGCCACCTCCACCACTCTTCCAAGGGGCATTGGTATTGTCTTTTTAATCCACTGCGACCTCCACCACTTTTCCAAGGGGCATTAAAAACGTCTTTTTAAGCTACTGTGACCTCCACGTCACTTCCAAAGGGCATTAAAACCGTCTGGTTTAACTACTCTGAACTCCACAGCTCTTCCAAGGGGCATTGATATTGTCTTTTTAATCTGCTCTTACCTCCACTACTCTTCCAAGGGGCATTGATATGGTCTTTTTATTCCACTGCGACCTCCACCACTCTTCTAAGGGGCATTTATATTGTCTTTTTAATCAAATGCGACCTCCACCATTCTTCCAAGGGCCATTAAAACCGTGTTGTTAAGCTACTTTGACCTCCACGTCAATTCCTCGTGGCATTAATACCGTCAATTTAATCCACTCTGAACTCCATAGCTCTTGCAAGGCGCATTGATATTGTCTTTTTATTCCAATGTAACCTCCAGCACTCTTCCAAGAGGCATTGATATTGTCTTTTTATTCCACTGCAACTTCCACCTCTCTTCCAAGGTACATTAAAACCGTCTTGTTAAGCTGCTGTGACCTCAACGTCTCTTTCACGATTCATTGATATTGTCTTTTTATTCCTATGTAACCTCCACCACTCTTCCAAGGAGCATTGATATTGTCTTTTTATTCCACTGCGACCTCCACATCTCTTCCAAGGGGCATTAAAACCATCTTGTTAAGCTCCTGTGACCTCCAAGTCTCTTCCATGAGGCATTGATATTGTCTTTTTAATCCACTGTGACCTCCACCTCTCTTCCAAGGATCATTAATATTGTCTTTTTATTCCACTGCGACCTCCACCACTCTTCCAAGGGACATTGATATTGTCTTTTTATTCCACTGTAACCTCCACCACTCTTCCAAGGGGCATTGATATTGTCTTTTTATTCCACTGCGACCTCCACCTCTCTTCGAAGGGGCATTAAAACCATCTTGTTAAGCTCCTGTGACCTCCAAGTCTCTTCCACGAGGCATTGATATTGTCTTTTTATTCCACTGCGACCTCCACATCTCTTCCAAGGGGAATTTATATTTTCTTTTCATTCCACTGCGACCTCCACCACTCTTCCAAGGGTCATTAATATTGTCTTTTTATTCCACTGAAACCTCCACCACTCTTCCAAGGTGCATTGATATTGTCTTTTTTTTCCACTGCGACCTCCACCTGTCTTCCAAAGGGCATTAAAACCATCTTGTTAAGCTCCTGTGACCTCCAAGTCTCTTCCACGAGGCATTGATATTGTCTTTTTATTCCACTGCGACCTCCACATCTCTTCCAAGGGGAATTGATATTGTCTTTTTATTCCACTGCGACCTCCACCACTCTTCTAAGGGGCATTGATAATGTCTTTTTAATCCACTGCGACTTCCACCACTCTTCCAAGGGGCATTAAAACAGTCTTGATAAACTACTGTGACCTCCACGTCTCTTCCAAGTTGCATTAAACCGTCTGGTTAAACCACTCTGTACTCCACAGCTCTTCCAAGAGTCATTGATATTGTCTTTTTATTCGACTGTAACATCCACCACTCTTCCAAGGAGCATTGATATTGTCTCTGTTTTCCACTGCGACCTCCACCACTCTTGCAAGGGGCTTTGATATTGTCTTTTTATCCACAGCGACCTCCACCACTCTTCCAATGGGCATTAAAACCGTCTTGTTATGATACTGTGACCCCCACTTCCCTTCCACGGGGCATTGATATTGTCTTTTTATTCCATTGCGACCTCCACCACTCTTCCAAGGGGCATTAAATCCGTCTTGTTAAGCTACTGTGACCTCCATTTCTCTTCCAAGGGTCATTAAAACTGTCTTTTTAAACCACTCTGAACTCCAAAGCTCTTCCAAGGGGCATTGATATTGTCTTTTTATTCCACTGTAACCTCCACCACTCTTCCAAGGGGCATTGATTTTGTCTTTTTATTCCACTGCGACCTCCACCACTCTTCCAATGGGCATTGTTATTGTCTTTGTAATCCACTGCGAACTCCACCGCTCTTCCAAGGGGCATTAAAACTGTCTTATTAAGCTATTGTGACCTACAGATCTCTTCCACGGGGCATTTATATTGTCTTTTTATTTAACTGTAACCTCCACCACTGTTCCAAGGGGCATTGATATTGTCTCTAAATTCCACTGTAACCTCCATCACTCTTCCAAGGGGCATTGATATTGTTTTTTTATTCAACTGTAACCTCCACCACTCTTCCAAGTTGCATTGATATTGTCTTTTTATTCCACTGCCACCTCCACCACTCTTCCAAGGGGCATTCATATTGTCTTTTTAATTCACTGCGACCTCCACCACTCTTCCAAGGGGCAAAAAAAAACGTCTTGTTAAGCTACTGTCACCTCCACGTCCCTTCCAAGGGGCATTAAAACCGTCGATTTAAACCACTCTGAACTCCACAGCTCTTGCAAGGGGCAATGATATTGTCTTTTTATTCCAATGTAACCTCCAGCACTCTTCCAAGGGGCATTGATATTGTCTTTTTATTCCACTGCAACTTCCACCTCTCTTCCAAGGGGCATTAAAACCGTCTTTTTAAGCTACTGTGACCTCCACGTCTCTTTCACGGGGCATTATAACCTTCTGGTTAAACCACTGTGAACTCCACAGCTCTTCCTAGGGGCATTGATATTGTCTTTTTATTCCACTGTAACCTCCACCACTCTTCCAAGGGGCATTGATATTGTCTTTTTATTTTACTGCGACCTCCACCACTCTTCCAAGGATCATTAATATTGTCATTTTATTCCACTGCGACCTCCACCACTCTTCCAAGGGGCATTGATATTGTTTTTTTATTCAACTGTAACCTCCACCACTCTTCCAAGTTGCATTGATATTGTCTTTTTATTCCACTGGGACCTTCACCACTCTTCCAAGTGGCATTGATATTGTCTTTTTAATCCACTGCGACCTCCACCACTATTCCAAGGGGCATTATAACCGTATTGTTAAGCTGCTGTGACCTCTACGTCAATTCCAAGGTGCATTAAAACCATCAATTTAAACCACTTTGAACTCCTCAGCTCTTGCAAGAGGCATTGATATTGTGTTTTTATTCCACTGTAACCTCCAACACTCTTCCAAGGGGCTTTGAATTTGTCTTTTTAATCCACTGCGACATCCATCACTCTTCCAAGAAGCATTAAAACCGTCTTGTTTAGCTACTGTGAACTCCACGTCTTTTCCACTGTGCTTTAAAACCTTCTGGTTAAACCACTGTGAACTCCACAGCTCTTCCTAGGGGCATTGATATTGTCTTTTTATTCCACTGTAACCTCCACCACTCTTCCAAGGGGCATTGATATTGTCTTTTTATTTTACTGCGACCTCCACCACTCTTCCAAGGATCATTAATATTGTCATTTTATTCCACTGCGACCTCCACCACTCTTCCAAGGGTCATTGATATTGTCTTTTTATTCCACTGTAACCTCCACCACTCATCCAAGGTGCATTGATATTGTCTTTTTATTCCACTGCGACCTCCACCTCTCTTCCAAGGGGAATTGATATTGTCTTTTTATTCCACTGCGACCTCCACCACTCTTCCAAGGGGCATTCAAAGAGTCTTGTTAAGCTTCTGTGACCTCCACGTCTCTTCCAAGGGGCATTAAACTGTCTGGTTAAACTACTCTGTACTCCACAGCTCATCCAAGAGGAATTGATGTTGTCTTTTTATTCGACTGTAACCTCCACCACTCTTCCAAGGGGCATTGATTTTGTCTCTGTTTTCCACTGCGACCTCCACCATAGTGTTGAGCCACCCCCGTAGTGTTCGAGTTCGGTTCGGTTCGTCGAACACCCGTGTGTTCGCCGAACTGTTCATCGAACTGTTCGTCGAACACTTTTGAACACCGTTAAAACCAATGGCAGGCAAACAAAAACACATAGAAACACATAGAAAACACCTTCAAAGGTGTCCAAAAGCTTACAAACTGCTCAGAAGACACAACTAACACATGGAAAAGTGACAAGTACATATAGTCATGCGAAAAGAAAAGAGGTGGAGGAGTAAACGGAGGGGGAGACACAGATATAGGCATTTCATGCCCTTCTAAAATCCAAAAAGTGAGAAGCCGACACGTTCAGTCCGCTCCTGCCCGTGCCACCTCCGCGTCGCCGGGTTTGTGCCAGAGCCGCGGTGAACCCTGACGGCCAGCCCCCCTCTCCCAATACTGGTGCCTGTCCGCTGGTGGGTCGAGCGAGCCCCCCTGTGGTGGAGGCAGCTCTAAGCTTTTTAATTTAAATTGTCTCTCTAATTTGAATGAATACACTTTAAATCCATTTACAAGGATCTATTGGAGGGCAAGTCTCATGCCAGCAGCCGCGTAATTCCAGCTCCAGTAGCGTCCACTAAAGCTGCTGCAGTTAAAAAGCTTTTATAAGGATCGAGCTCGGCTGTCCACCGCAAGGCATCCTACTGCCAGTCCCAGCCCCTATGCCTTGGGGTGCCTCCTGATGCTCTTCACTGAGTATCCCGTGGTCCCGAAGCATTTCCTTTGAAAAAATTAAGTGTCCAAACTACAGGTGGTGTAGCTTGGTTAACAGCCGGGATAATCCGCTGACTAGCAGACACTGCTACTAGGCACAAAGTATTTCCTGGGCTAGATGCAGTTAAAAATTTGTAATTAGATACTCTCGTTGGATGCTGAGAAAGCATTCCATAGAGTCTCCTGGCACGCCATATATGATTCTCTTAAAAAGCTTGGGGTAGGGGTCTAGGGGACCCTTTTATAGCCAAAATCACGGCCCTGTATCGCAATACGTCACCTAGGCTGAAGATAAATGGAACTGTAGCACCCTGAGGGCTCGGTTGCTACAGAGGTATTGCACCTCACCCAGAGGTGTGATATCTCACTCTCAGGTAAGGTTGTAGTGTGGATCAGGACCCGACACCTGCATGCATTACACCACATTGCCGTGGGGCAGGGCGACCAATATGCCCCTGAGATGGGCACGACAGTCCCTGTCCCTGGCTGGAGTGGGGGGAGGGAACACTGAGGAAGGGGAACCCTGTAGTGCAGGAGCAGGGAGGAAGCAGTTCCTGGGTGCATTGAGAAGGGAGTATAAAAGGTGGGCACCATCTTAGTTCAGTGCAGAGAAGTCTGAGCAGAAGTGGCAGGGAGCAGGGGCTCTGCATGAGCTCTGCTCCGGAGGCGGGCCTAGTAACAGAGGCCCAGGCCTGGAAGAGGGAGAAGGAAGGAAGAGGAGCGGAGAAGGCTCCAGGAACGAGGAACGAAGGGATCTCAGGGGTGCGGACGGGCGAGTCGCCACCGCACGCCCGAATCCACCTGCGTGGAGGGGTCAGGCCAAAGGGGGAGACCGGTCCCCGAAACTAGTGGACGCAGGAAACGACCCTCAGCTAGAAACAGGAGGCTGTGACATTTTATGTGGCGCAGCCCCTCGCTACACCCGCTAGGAAGGCACCACATAGGGTCAGGGAAACTGGCGCCAAGTTTACCAAGAGGAGGCCCGAGGCAGCCGGACAGAAGGGTTGGTAAGAAAGGCCAGACAAAGGACACACAAAGGGGGTCCTGTGAAGCGCTCCAAAGTTATCTGGGAGTTGTCTGAGCCCCTCACCTGGTGAGCACAGTACGACGTGGGCAGCCGTTACCTGCAGACGTGGTCTGGATAATAAGAACTGTGATTTAAGGCCCTGAACTGCATCACTGACTCCGTGTCATTACTGCTGCTGCCCTGCACCATCACCCCCATCCTCCGCATACACTGCCCTGAGGCTATACTCCTCCCGTGGGGAGTTATGCTACGCTCTGCTGCACCCACAACACCAGCCTCAGCGGTCTGCCCTGGAGCGGCGGTTCACTCTGACCGCAATCCACGGGTGGCGTAGTCGGACATTTAAACATCAAAACCACATAAGTAGTTCCGCCACTGGTTTGACTGCCCTGAGCCACGGAACCGGGTTGCCGCCACGGAGACTACAACCACCAGCATCCACCAAAAAGGGTCCGGCTCCGGGTGTCCCAAGGCCCAGGGGGCACGTCAGAACATTTTCATCACCTTTCACAATCACCAATGGGACAAGGCAGGGATGTTCTCTGTCCCCTCTCTTATACATCCTAGTGATGGAGCACCTGCTCTCATCAATTCGCCATAACCCCAATATTAGGTGGATTGAGGTGGGAGGCACCGAGTACAAGTGCTCTCTATTTGCTGATGATGTCCTAGTATATATCACTCAATCACATATATCCATCCATGCTGTTATGGCTGAAATAGATCACTTTGTTACATGGTCAAATTTTAAAATCAATGCAGCGAAGTCTGAGGCCCTCGATGTCTCCCTCCCCAAATCCATATAGGATTCCATCCAGTCCAACTTTCCCTTTGCCTGGCCCTCACAGGGTATCAAATACTTAGGAATTCCTATTCATAGAGACCTCTCCCATCTATGTTATCTTAATTTTGGGCCCTTTATTGAACAACTCCATACAGACCACGGTTGGCAAGTTAGAACTGTAAGATTCACTACGTGAACCACTGGTGGTTTGTGGAAAAGCACATGTACACTGTGTTCCAAATTATTATGCAAAAAGTGTTTAGGAGTGATAAGGGAAGAATTTGTTTGTTTGTCAGTTAAACTCATTGATGGTGATGTGTGTCAGGGCTCTTTATATCACTGTAAGCAATTGCAGACACCTGTGCTAATTAGTTTGGCAGGTGTGTCCAATGAAAGGCAAGACTACTTAAGAAGGCTGTCTCACATTATTAAGCAGCCTACATTTTCTGCCAAAATGGGAAAGAAAAAGGATGTGTCGGCTGCTGAGAAGCAACAAATTGTGGAGTGTTTAGGTCAAGGCATGACTACAATCAACATTGTGCGATGATCAGGATGAAGTGTCTTGGCAATCAAGAAGTATGTAGCTGATTCACAGTACACACGTGTGCGTGCTGATAAGAGCAAATTGAGGACTCTTTCCTACAGGCAATTACGTCAGGTTGAAAGAGCAGCGGCAAAAAAGCCTTGTCATAGCAGCAGACAAGTTTTTGAAGCTGCTTGTGCCTCCAACGTCCCCCGAACAACAAGATGCAGGGTCCTTCAGAGGTTTGCAGCTGTGCATACGCCATCCTGTCGACCTCCTCTATCCACTTCACACAAGCAGAAACGGCTCCAGTGGGCCAAACATTACATGAAGACTGATTTCAAAACTGTTTTGTTCACGGATGAGTGCCGTGCAGCGCTCGATGGTCCAGATGGATGGAGTGGAGGATGGCTGGTTGATGGACACCCCACGCAAACACGGCTACAGCGCCAACAAGGAGGAGGTGGAGTAATGTTTTGGGCTGGAATCATGGGGAGAGAGATTGTCGGCCCCTTTAGGATCCCTGAAGGCGCTAAAGATGAACTCCATAATGTATGTGGATTTTCTCAAACAGCACTTCCTGCCATGGTTCAAGAAGAAGAACCGTGTATTTCACAGCAAGATCATTTTTCTGCATGATAATGCACCATCTCATGCTGCACATAAAACATCTGCATCTCTGGCTGATATGGGCATAAAAGCGGACAAACTTATGGTGTGACCCCCATGCTCCCCTGACCTCTACCCCATTCAGAACCTTTGGAGCATCATTAAAAGGAGTGTCTATGATGGCGGGAGGCAGTTCACATCTAAGCAACAGCTCTGGGAGGGTATTCTGTCCTCATGCAAAACAATTGAAGCAGAAACCATCCAAAACCTGACAAATTCAATGGACGAGAGAGTTCAGAAGCTCCTTTCGAACAAGGGGTCCTATGTGAAAATGTAACATCACCTAGAATAAAGTTTTGAGTTGAAAACTGTTTGATTTCAGTTTCTAACAACCTGCTAATGCTTATAATTTCAAAAATGACCATTTTTTTGGTCTTTATTAAAATGAAAAGGTTGATCGAAAAGTTTGGGGGATCTAAGAGTGTGGCAACCCAGTAGTCATGATTACTTCGAATTCTGACAATATGAGGGTCATGCTGCAGGTAGTGCAGCAAGAAGGCACTTATGTGTCTTGCTCATCTCGGAGCCCCAAAATTATTTTCCGGGCTAGATGCAGCTAAAAATTATTATTAATTTTAAATCTGGTGAAGCTTTAGTATAGATGGCCTAATAGGATCAGTGCTGCACACTGCTACAAAGCCCAAATTATTTTCCAGTCAAGATACAGATAAACATGATTAGTAATTTTAAATCTGGTGGAGCTTATTATAGATGGCCTAATAGAATCAGTGCTGCACACTGCTACAAAGCCCAAATTATTTTCCAGCCAAGATACAGATAAACATGATTAGTAATTTGAAAGCTTAAAACGGTTGGTAGGGTGATTTTAACCAATCATCAAGCTTTTACTCTCCCCAGGATGACACAGGGCTAGAAAAGTCGTTTCGGATCCATGATTTGTTCATCTTTATTAACGTGAGTCTGTCTACATTATCAGTGGAGAGCCGCGTGCGCTTATCTGTCAGCACACCACCAGCAGCGCTGAACACACGTTCAGACAGAACGCTGGCTGCGGGGCATGACAAGATCTCCAAGGCGTAAGTGGCTAGCTCCGGCCATTTATCCAGATTGGAAGCCCAAAAAGAGCAAGGGTCCAGTGACACAGTCGTGGCTTCAATGTTTACTTGGAGATACTCCTGTACCATCGTCTCTAGGCGTTGACTATGTGTCAGACTTCTTGTCTCCTGTGGCCTTGCAAAGGATGGGCTAAAAAAGTGGTGAAATGATTCCGCAAAATTGATGTTACCAGCTGATACTGTGGTTCTGTTACGGTTTGAGTGCTGAACACTTGACGGTCCCACGGTTGGCAAGTTGGAACTGTGAGATTCACTACGTGCACCACTGGTATTTTGTGGAAAAGCACATGTAAGATTCTGCAACAGTCTCTGCTGATACTCCTGCATGCGTGCATCCCTTTCTATGGCAGGAATAATTTCTGCAAATTTACTTTTGTACCGGGGATCTAACAGTGTGGCAACCCAGTAGTCAGGATTATTTCTAATTCTCACAATTCGAGGGTCACGTTGCAGGTAGTGCAGCAAGAAGGCACTCATGTGTGTTGCGCATCCAGGAGCACCAAGTCCCTGTTGTGTTGGTGGCGAGGTAACAATCATGCTTCCTTCCTCTGTCCTCTCCCCCCAACCTCGCACAACAGAAATGTGATCAAGGTCTCCCTCATCTGATGAGTCTTCCATCAGTTCGTCCTCCACTTCTTCCTGGGCTCCTGCACCTTCCTCACTAGTTTGGCTGCTACAATGCGCCCTGGTAAAACCATCTCCCCCACCCTCACATGCCTGCCGCCTTGGTGCTGCCGACCGTCTGGACCTTGCAGATGTTAGCCCTTCCGCATACAACTCCTCCTCCTCTACTTCCTCCACCTCCTCTTGTGCCACCACCTGACTCCGAATTCTGTTTAACATGTGCTCCAGCATGTAAATCACCGGAATAGTCATGCTGATAATGGCATCGTCAGCACTAAACATCTTCGTCGCCATTTCAAAACTGTGCAGAAGGGTGCATAGGTCCCTGATCTGAGACCACTCCTCCAGCGTGATTTGCCCCACCTCTGGATCTCGTTGGCCCAGGCTATACGTCAGAACGTATTGCACCAGGGCTTGTCGGTGCTGCCACAGTCGCTGCAACATGTGCAGAGTTGAATTCCACCGGGTAGGCACATCGCATTTTAGCCGGTGAAGTGGCAGGCCCAACGACTTCTGTAGAGATGTAAGTCGCTGAGCTGCGGGATGCGAATGGCGAAAGTGAGCACACAGCGACCGTGCCCTCTGCAGAAGGCCATCTAGTCTGGGATAGTGGGCTAAAAATTGCTGGACAACCAGGTTCAACACGTGAGCCATACAAGGCACGTGTGTGACATTGCCCCGGTGAAGGGCCGCACCCAGGTTTGCAGCATTGTTGCACACGGCCTTCCCTGGTTTCAGGTCCAGTGGAGACAACCATTCATGAAATTGGTTCTCCAGAGCTGACCACAACTCCTCAGCTGTGTGACTCACATTTCCCAGACATTTCAATGTAAAAACCGCCTGATGACGTTGAGCCCTACTGCCAGCATAGTAAGGAGGTGTGCAGGATCCCTTCTGCGCAGTTAGAAAGCTTGTGGCATGACCAGACAGGCTTTGGGTGCAGGTGGAAGACCGAGAGGAGGTTGAGGAGGCAGAAGCAGTGGAGGAACTTTGACATAAAGAGGATTGACGCACAACTCGTGGGGACGGCAAGACTTGGACAGCAGCCCCTTGTCCTGCTGTCACCATAGTTACCCAGTGCCCAGTCAGCGACATGTAACGCCCCTGTCCATGCCTACTCGTCCAAGTGTCTGTGGTGAAATGCACCCTGTCACACACAGAGTTTCTCAAAGAAGCGGTGATGTTGTGTGCGACATGCTGGTGGAGCATGGAAGTAGTGCCGACTGGGCATCTGGTACTGGGGCACTGCGACGGACATAAGGTCTCGAAAATCCTCTGTGTCCACCAGGCGGAAAGGCAGCATTTCTGTAGCCAAGAGCTTGCAGATGGTGAAATTCAACCTCTTAGCTTTCTCATGGCTAGGAGGAAATGGTCTTTTACTTGTCCACATCTGAGGGACCGAGGGCTGGCTATTGTGCTTAGACGGGGTTGATAAGGGTGTCCCCGGCAAACTGCCGGTCTGTGAGGAAGATGCAGGCGGACATGTTAGGTTGCCTTGATCCAAAGGTGGTGCTATCGATGTCGGACAGCGCTCAACACCAGCTGGTGTTACCACCTCCAAAGAAAATGATGACCTGCCAATCACGCTGGCTGTTGCGGGTAAAGAGGTGGCAGGTCTGCGCCCCAAAACAGGTGTGACTGCTGTCCCCCCAGTCACAGAGGATGAAGAGGCCGCGGATGCACAAGATATGGCAGACGGTGGTTGGCCCGGCCGGCTAGGCCGCATTGTAGCACACTGAGCTTCCCACTGCAACTTATGCTTCATGTCCATGTGCCGGTTCATGCATGAAGCACTCAAACTATGTATTTTTTGGCCTCTACTTAGCTTTTGCTGACAAATGTTACAGATAACACGAGTTGGGTCATCTTTATCGATCTGAAAAAATGCCCAGGCTATGCAAGGCTTAGCACCCATGCGACCTGAAGAGCCACCACGACTTGTGGTGAGAGGCAGAGTTGTGTTTGAGGATGCAGTTGTTGACGTGCTTCCAGTACTACGTCTCTGTCCAGGAAGGCGCAACCTGACCTCGTCGTCACTAGCATCTTCCTCCACCTCCTCTGCTGACCTCATCTCTTGGCTGACTGTGGGTTGACAGTAAGTGGGATCTCCAATCTCATCATCATCACCCTGTGCGTTATCACACCCGTCGTCCTCAGAGCCAACCTGTTCCTGCCCTGACAAAAAACTAAAGTTGTCGCTCCAATCAGGTATTTGAGTCTTATCATCGTCTTCCTCATTGTCTCCACCAACAGGAGTTACAGTTTGAGAATGAGGGTCTACATTATGGTCAGAACCTTCTGCGTCTGGTCCTGGATCCGACTCATAAAGATTCTGGGCATCAGTGCAGATCATTTCCTCGTCTGGATTCACAGAAGCGCTGGAGTCGACCTCTGATTCCCAGGCTATAGTATGAGTAAACAGCTCTGCAGACTCAACCATCTGTTCTACCTCATACTCAGACGGGCAGCTGGAGATTTGGGAGCTGTGAGGAAGCAAGTGCGATTGGGGTGACACCTTTGAGGACTGGAGTATTTGTGATGTTGAAGTTGATGTGGAGGAGAGCCCACTTAAAGGAGCACTTGATATCCGTTGAAGCACCTGCTGTTTTTGTGCCTCTTCTGGAATTTGTAGCGATTGGTGTGGCCGTAAGAAAGGGATCTTATCACATTGTCCGCTAAAAGAAGTAGACATTTTAGTTTGGCTGGAAGATGGTCTTTCTTCTGCAGATGTTACTGTTGCTTTAACACCTACCCCACGGACACAACCTTTTTTCCCCTTCCCAACACGCCTATTCCCCTTTCCACCAGCAGCAGGCCTTTTTCCACTCATTTTGGTGGTTAACTAATTCACAACTCTGGAGTTGTTTGCACAAAAAAACAATGGATGGGAACCGAGCAGAGCTGAGTGGCCAAACTGTGGTATTAGGCCAAAACTATTGGCTGGGTTAGATGCAGAAAAAAATTATATTCAATTTGCAACCTGATGGAGGTCAGTATAGATGGACTAATAGAGAAAGTCCCACACACTGCTAGAAGGCCAAATATTTTTTCAGAGCTAGATGCAGATGAAAATTATTTTTAATTTGCAACCTGATGGAGATCAGTATAGATGGACTAATAGAGAAAGTCCCACACACTGCTAGAAGGCCAAATATTTTTTCAGCGCTAGATGCAGATAAAAATTATTTTTAATTTGCAACCTGATGGAGGTCAGTATAGATGGACTAATAGAGAAAGTCCCACACACTGCTAGAAGGCCAAATATTTTTTCAGAGCTAGATGCAGATAAAAATTATTTTTAATTTGCAACCTGATGGAGGTCAGTATAGATGGACTAATAGAGAAAGTCCCACACACTGCTAGAAGGCCAAATATTTTTTCAGAGGTAGATGCAGAATAAAATATATTCAGTTTGCAACCTGATGGAGGTCTGTATAGATGGATTAATAGAACAAGTCCCACACACAGCTAGAAGCCCAATATTTTTTCAGAGGTAGATGCAGAAAAAAATATATTCAGTTTGCAACCTGATGGAGGTCAGTATAGATGGACTAATGCAACAAGTCCCACACACAGCTAGAAGCCCAATATTTTTTCAGAGGTAGATGCAGAAAAAAATATATTCAGTTTGCAACCTGATGGAGGTCTGTATAGATGGATTAATAGAACAAGTCCCACACACAGCTAGAAGCCCAATATTTTTTCAGAGGTAGATGCAGAAAAAAATATATTCAGTTTGCAACCTGATGGAGGTCAGTATAGATGGACTAATACAACAAGTCCCACACACAGCTAGAAGCCGAATATTTTTTCAGAGGTAGATGCAGAAAAAAATATATTCAGTTTGCAACCTGATGGAGGTCTGTATAGATGGATTAATAGAACAAGTCCCACACACAGCTAGAAGCCGAATATTTTTTCAGAGGTAGATGCAGAAAAAAATATATTCAGTTTGCAACCTGATGGAGGTCTGTATAGATGGATTAATAGAACAAGTCCCACACACAGCTAGAAGCCGAATATTTTTTCAGAGGTAGATGCAGAAAAAAATATATTCAGTTTGCAACCTGATGGAGGTCAGTATAGATGGACTAATACAACAAGTCCCACACACAGCTAGAAGCCCAATATTTTTTCAGAGGTAGATGCAGAAAAAAATATATTCAGTTTGCAACCTGATGGAGGTCAGTATAGATGGACTAATACAACAAGTCCCACACACAGCTAGAAGCCCAATATTTTTTCAGAGGTAGATGCAGAAAAAAATATATTCAGTTTGCAACCTGATGGAGGTCTGTATAGATGGATTAATAGAACAAGTCCCACACACAGCTAGAAGCCCAATATTTTTTCAGAGGTAGATGCAGAAAAAAATATATTCAGTTTGCAACCTGATGGAGGTCAGTATAGATGGACTAATACAACAAGTCCCACACACAGCTAGAAGCCCAATATTTTTTCAGAGGTAGGTGCAGAAAAAAATATATTCAGTTTGCAACCTGATGGAGGTCTGTATAGATGGATTAATAGAACAAGTCCCACACACAGCTAGAAGCCCAATATTTTTTCAGAGGTAGATGCAGAAAAAAATATATTCAGTTTGCAACCTGATGGAGGTCAGTATAGATGGACTAATACAACAAGTCCCACACACAGCTAGAAGCCCAATATTTTTTCAGAGGTAGATGCAGAAAAAAATATATTCAGTTTGCAACCTGATGGAGGTCTGTATAGATGGATTAATAGAACAAGTCCCACACACAGCTAGAAGCCCAATATTTTTTCAGAGGTAGATGCAGAAAAAAATATATTCAGTTTGCAACCTGATGGAGGTCAGTATAGATGGACTAATACAACAAGTCCCACACACAGCTAGAAGCCCAATAGTTTTTCAGAGGTAGATGCAGAAAAAAATATATTCAGTTTGCAACCTGATGGAGGTCTGTATAGATGGATTAATAGAACAAGTCCCACACACAGCTAGAAGCCCAATATTTTTTCAGAGGTAGATGCAGAAAAAAATATATTCAGTTTGCAACCTGATGGAGGTCAGTATAGATGGACTAATACAACAAGTCCCACACACAGCTAGAAGCCCAATATTTTTTCAGAGGTAGATGCAGAAAAAAATATATTCAGTTTGCAACCTGATGGAGGTCTGTATAGATGGATTAATAGAACAAGTCCCACACACAGCTAGAAGCCCAATATTTTTTCAGAGGTAGATGAAGAAAAAAATATATGCAGTTTGCAACCTGATGGAGGTCAGTATAGATGGACTAATACAACAAGTCCCACACACTGCTAGAAGCCCAATATTTTTTCAGAGCTAGATGCAGAAAAAAATTATATTCAATTTGCAACCTGATGGAGGTCAGTATAGATGGACTAATAGAATGATGCTATGCCCAAAAGATTTTACTTCACTAGGTGCAGTAAAAAAATTGGTATTCTATACACAGGTGGTATATCTTGCAACACAGATAGGCTACTCCACTGACTAACACACTCTGCAATAGGCCAAAAAGGATTAGCTTTGCTAGATTCAGCCAAATGCTGTGAAAAAAACTTGCACAGCACTGGCACAGACCTGCCTGGCAAAAACTGATAGGAACTGATGTAACCTAGTCCTGAAAAGGACTCCAATTACAATTAGTCTTTACTCCCACAATCTATCTATTTAAGAGCACAGACCTGCCTGATAAAAGTCGTAGGAAATGCTGTAACCTAGTCTTTAAAAGGAATGCAATCACAACTATTCCCTACTCCCAAGCTATCTGTAGATTTGTGCGAAAATTGGCTTGAAATTAACAAGGTATAGCGCACACAGCAACAGCGGTGCCGTCTAACACGCAGCTGCAGCAGTGAGAAAATGGTGGCGACGGGGAAAATGGCTTGGTCTTATAGGGCAAGGACATGTGACATACACTGCCAATGACACATGCCCTTGCTTGTGTGAAAAAAAGCACTTCGCTCCGTGTGTGCTCTGCTGATAGGCTGACAGATTGCACCTCCCCACTGTAAATGCGGGAAAGAGAAAAAAAAAATGGAGATCTTCATTGTTCCTGCAGAGATCCATCCCCTGCCCCTCCCCCCACCCCGCTGTACACTCAAACTGCGTATGAACATTAATTTTCATCATTACTGAGAAAAAATCCAGTTATGATTTTGGTGCACGAACAGTTATCGAACATAACCTCGAACAGCCGAATTTTTCTCAAATTGTTCGTGTTCGCCGAACGGCTCGAACACCACCCAAAACAGCTCGAATTTGAGATTGGCGAACAGTTCGAGTAGAACAACGCTCATCTCTACTCCACCACTCTTCCAAGGGGCTTTGATATTGTCTTTTTATCCATTGCGACCTCCACCACTCTTCCAATGGGCATTTAAACCGTCTAGTTATGCTACTGTGAGCTCCACGTCCCTTCCACGGTGTAACATACCTGGCGGCGTCCTTGCATGGTGGTCCATCTCCCACTGTGCAAGAGCGCGCACTTGATCTCCAGTCCAGAATGTCTCTCTGGCTTCCCTCCATGCTGTCTGTTTGTGTCTGTTTCTGCTGCTTAAGGGCGGCGCCCGATCACTTCCTGCTTTTTGTACCTGCTGTGGGTCACACCCCTTGTGCGTCCTCAGCCTATTGCTGTCTGTCACCTGGTATATAGCTCAGCTGCTCCCATCTATCCCTGCCTGAGCATAGTGTTTCATTCAGTGTGTGCTTGCACTCTGAGGGTGCCAGGTCCTGTTCTTTGTCTCCTGCTTTGCGGTATCAGTTCCCGTGTCTGAGCTGAGTCCTGTCTATGTCTCCTGCCTTGCGGTATCAGTTCCCGTGTCTGAACTGAGTCCTGTCTGTGTTCTCTTGTCTGCCTATCCTGGAGGCTGTATTTCCAGGCCTGTCTGAACTCGCTCCTAGCCTGTTCCTCCCGCCTTCTAGGGGCCGATTACCTAGACCTGTTCCTGTATCTTGTCTGTCCTGCCTGAACACGCTCCTTGCCTGTTCGTCCCGCCTCTCTGGGGGCCGTATTCCCAGACCCGCTCCTGTATCCCGCTGCAGTGTCGGTCTCCTCCGTACACTCAGTTCCAGTCTGAACTCTTTCCTATCCTTTACCTGTTTTACCTCTATGTCCGTTCCCTTCCTTTTTCTGCAGAGTCTGAACTCGTACCTAACTCCTGCTTGTTGTCTCTGTACTCCCGTTTGTGAGTTTGTGGTCCACTCGCTACTTCACTGCAAGTATCCTGTGGGTATCTGGCTCTGCCTTTCTCTTCCTGTCTGTTCCGTGTGAACAGAGCCCTGTCCCCCCTGCTCTGCCTTGCTTACCGCTCCGGCGGTTCTAGCCTGCTCCTACTCCTTTGTTCACCGCTCTGGCGGTTCTAGCCTGCTCTGACTCCTTTGTTCACCGCTCCGGCGGTTCTAGCCTGCTCTGACTCCTTTGCTCACTGCTCCGGCGGTTCTAGCCTGCTCTGACTCCTTTGCTCACTGCTCCGGCGGTTCTAGCCTGCTCTGACTCCTTTGCTCACCGCTCCGGCGGTTCTAGCCTGCTCTGACTCCTTTGCTCACCGCTCTGGTGGTTCTAGCCTGCTCTGACTCCTTTGCTCACCGCTCCGGCGGTTCTAGCCTGCTCTGACTCCTTTGCTCACCGCTCCGGCTGTTCTAGCCTGCTCTGACTCCTTTGCTCACCGCTCCGGCGGTTCTAGCCTGCTCTGACTTCTTTGCTCACCGATCCGGCGGTTCTAGCCTGCTCTGACTCCATTGCTCACCGCTCCGGCGGTTCTAGCCTGCTCTGACTCCTTTGCTCACCGCTCCGGCGGTTCTAGCCTGCTCTGACTTCTTTGCTCACCGCTCCGGCGGTTCTAGCCTGCTCTGACTCCTTTGCTCGCTGCTCCGGCAGCCTTGCTCCGCTCGGACCCTTTTGCTCGCTGCTCCGGCAGTCTCACCCCGCTCTTATCCTTTTGCTCACTGCTCCGGCAGTCTTGCTCCACTCTTGCTCACCGCTCCAGGCAGCCTCGTCCTGCTTTACTCTTGCTCACTGCTCCGGCAGTCTCGCTCAGCTATGACCCTTTGTTCACCGCTCCTGGCGGCCTTGTCCTGCTCTACTCTTGCTCACCGCTCCAGGCGGCCTTGTCCTGCCCTGTTCTCGCTCACCTCTCTGGGCGGCCTCACTCTGCTGTGTTTGTCCGCCACATCTGTGGTTCTGTTCCTGAGTCCCAGTGTGTACTGGGTCCTATCCCGCCAGTGTCCCTACCTGCTAGTGCCTCCCTGTCTGCACTCTAGCTGTGCTTGCCTGTACCCCTCTGCCTGTATTGTTCCTGAGTCCCAGTGTGTACTGGGTCCTATCCCGCCTGTGTTCCTACCTGCTAGTGCCTCCCTGTCTGCACTCTAGCTGTGCTTGCCTGTACCCCCCTGCCTGCTTACCCGCCTGCCTGCATACCAGTCGTGCCTGCCTATACCCACCAGTCTGTGTGCCAGCCTACCAGTCTGTTCCTGTATTCCCCTGTGTGGGTCAACAGCCGTGTCCGGGGTCTGTCCTGGAGTAGCACCTGGTCCCTCTGCTCGGTTCCTCCTTGGTGCACTGGCGTCGTATGCCGTCGTGCGACCCTGGTCGAATCGGGTGAATACCCAGTTACGCCCCTCCAGGCATTCACTCTCCGGCACGGTCCAGTGGAATCACTACAATCACATGCACACGCCGCTCAGCCCGGGCGTGTGCATAACACACGGGGCATTGATATTGTCTTTTTCTTCCATTGCGATCTCCACCGCTCTTCCAAGGGGCATTAAAACCGTCTTGTTAAGCTACTGTGACCTCCAAGTTTCTTCCAAGGGGCATTAAAACTCTCTGGTTAAACCGCTCTGAGCTCCACAGCTCTTCCAAGGGGCATTGACAATGTCTTTTTATTCCATTGTAACCTTCTGCACTCTTCCAAGTGCATTGAGTTTGTCTTTTTATTCCACCGCGACTTCCATAACTCTTCCAATGGGCATTGTTATTGTCTTTTTAATCCCCTGCAAACTCCAACACTCTTCCAAGGGGAATTAAAACCGTCTTGTTAAGCTACTGTGACCTCCACGTCCCTTCCACGGGGCATTGATATTGTCTTTAAATTCCACTACAACCTCCACCACTCTTCCAAGGGGCATTGATATTGTCTTTTTAATCCACTGAGAACACCACCACTCTTCCAAGAGGCATTAAAACCGTCTTGTTATGCTACTGTGACGTCGACTTCTCTTCCACGGGGCATTAAAATCATCTGGTTAAACCTCTCTGAACTCCACATCTCTTCCACGGGGTATTGGTATTGTATTTTTATTCCACTGTAACCTCCACCAATCTTCCAAGGGGCATTGATATTGTTTTTTCATTCCACTGCGACCTCCATCACTCTTCCAAGGGGCATTAAAACCATCTTGTTAAGTTCCTGTGACCTCCACGTCCCTTCCACGGGGCATTGATATTGTCTTTTTATTCCACTGCGACCTCCACCACTCTTCCAAGGGGCACTGTTATTGTCTTTTTAATCCCCTGCAACCTCCACCACTCTTCCAAGGGGCATTAAAACCGTGTTGTTAAGCTACTGTGACCTCCACGCCCCTTCCACGGGGCATTAATATTGTCTTTTTATTCCACTGCGACCTCCACCACTCTTCCAAGGGGCATTGATATTGTCTTTGTAATCCACTGCGAACTCCACCGCTCTTCCAAGGGGCATTAAAACCGTCTTATTAAGCTATTGTGACCTACACATCTCTTCCACGGTGCATTGATATTGTCTTTTTATTTAACTGTAACCTCCACCACTGTTCCAAGGGGCATTGATATTGTCTTTAAATTCCACTGTATCCTCCATCACTCTTCCATGGGGCATTGATATTGTTTTTTATTCAACTGTAACCTCCACCACTCTTCCAAGGGGCATTGATATTGTCTTTTTATTCCACTGCGACCTCCACCACTCTTCCAAGGGGCATTAAAACCGTCTTGTTAAGCTACTGTCACCTCCACGTCCCTTCCAAGGGGCATTAATACCGTCAATTTAAACCACTCTGAACTCAACAGCTCTTGCAAGTGGCATTGATATTGTCTTTTTATTCCAATGTAACCTCCAGCACTCTTCCAAGGGGCATTGATATTGTCTTTTTATTCCACTGTAACCTCCAACACTCTTCCAAGTGGCATTGATATTGTCTTTTTATTCCACTGGGTCCTTCACCACTCTTCCAAGTGGCATTGATATTGTCTTTTTAATCCACTGCGACCTCCACCACTCTTCAAAGGGGCATTAAAACAGTCTTGATAAGCTATTGTGACCTCCACGTCTCTTCCAAGGGGCATTAAAGCATCTGGTTAAACCACTCTGTACTCCACAGCTCTTCCAAGAGGCATTGATATTGTCTTTTTATTCGACTGTAACCTCCACCACTCTTCCAAGGGGCATTGATATTGTCTCTGTTTTCCACTGCGACATCCACCATTCTTCCAAGGGGCTTTGATATTGTATTTTTATTCCACTGTAACCTCCACCACTCTTCCAAGGGTCATTGATATTGTCTTTTTATTTTACTGCGACCTCCACCACTCTTCCAAGGATCATTAATATTGTCTTTTTATTCCACTGCGACCTCCACCACTCTTCCAAGGGTCATTGATATTGTCTTTTTATTCCACTGTAACGTCCACCACTCTTCCAAGGGGCAATGATATTGTCTTTTTATTCCACTGCGACCTCCACCACTCTATCAAGGGGCATTAAAAGAGTCTTGTTAAGCTACTGTGACCTCCACGTCTCTTCCAAGGGGCATTAAACAGTCTGGTTAAACCACTCTGCACTCCACAGCTCTTCCAAGAGGCGTTGATATTGTCTTTTTATTCGACTGTAACCTCCACCACTGTTCCAAGGGGCATTAATATTGTCTCTGTTTTACACTGCGACCTCCACCACTCTTCCAAGGGGCTTTGATATTGTCTTTTTGTCCATTGCGACCTCCACCACTCTTCCAATGGGCATTAAAACCATCTTGTTATGCTACTGTGAGCTCCACATCCCTTCCACGGGGCATTGATATTGTCTTTTTATTCCAATGCGACCTCCACCACTCTTCCAAGGGGCATTAAAACCGTCTTGTTAAGCTACTGTGACCTCCAAGTCTCTTCCAAGGGGCATTAAAACCGTCTGGTTAAACCGCTCTGAGCTCCACAGCTCTTCCAAGGGGCATTCACAATGTCTTTTTATTCCATTGTAACCTTCTGCTCTCTTCCAAGTGCATTGATATTGTCTTTTTATTCCTCTGCGACGTCCACGACTCTTCCAAGTGGCATTAAAATCATCTTGTTAAGCTACTGTGACCTCCAAGTTTCTTACACAGGGCATTGATATTGTCTTTTTATTGCACTGTAACCTCCACCACTCTTCCAGATGGCATTGAAATTGTCTTTTTATTGCACTGTGACCTCCACCTATCTTCCAAGGGGTATTGATATTGTCTTTTTATTCCACTGCGAACTCCACCACTCTCCTAAGGGGCATTGATATTGTCTTTTAAATCCACAACGATCTCCACCACTCTTCCAAGGGGCATTAAAACAGTCTTGTTAAGCTACTGTGACCTCCTCGTCTCTTCCAAGGGGCATTAAAACCTTCTGGTTAAACACTCTGAACTCCACAGCTCTTACAAGAGGCATTGATATTGTCGTTTTATTCGACTGTAACAACCACCACTGTTCCAAGCGGCATTGATATTGTATTTTTATTCCACTGCGACCTCCATCACTCTTCCAAGGGGCATTGATTTTGTCTTTTTAATCCACTGCGACCTCCACCACTCTTCCAAGGGGCATTGATATTGTCTTTTTAATCAACGGTGACCTCCACGTCTCTTCCAAGGGGCATTAAAACAGTCAGTTTAAACCACTCTGAACTCCACAGCTCTTCCAAGGAGCACTGGTATTGTCTTTTTATTCCACTCTAACCTCCACCACTTTTCCAAGGGGCATTGACATTGTCTATTTATTCCACTGCGACCTCCACCACTCTTCCAAGGGGCATAAAGACCATCTTGTTAAGCTACAGTGACCTCCACAACTCTTCCATGGGGTATTGATATTGTCTTTTTATTCCACTCTAACCTCCACCACTCTTCCAAGGGGTATTGATTTTGTCTTTTTATTCCACTGCGACCTCTACCACTCTTCCAATGGGCATTGATATTGTCTTATTAATCCACTGCAACCTTCACCACTCTTCAAAGGTGCATTAAAGCCGTCTTGTTAAGCTACTGTCACTTACATGTCTATTCCACAGGGCATTGATATTGTCTTTTTATTCCACTGTAACCTCCACCACTCTTCCAAGTGGCATTGACATTGTCTTTTTATTCCTCTGCGACGTCCACGACTCTTCCAAGGGACATTAAAACCGTCTTGTTAAGCTACTGTGACCTCCAAGTTTCTTAAACAGGGCATTGATATTGTCTTTTTATTGCACTGTTTCCTCCACCACTCTTCCAAGGGGCATTGATATTGTCTTTTTATTCCACTGTGACCTCCACCTATCTTCCAAGGGGCATTGACATTGTCTTATTATTCCACTGCGACCTCCTCCACTCTCCTAAGGGGCATTGATATTGTCTTTTAAATCCACAACGATCTCCACCACTCTTCCAAGGGGCATTAAAACAGTCTTGTTAAGCTACTGTGACCTCCTCGTCTCTTCCAAGGGGCATTAAAACCGTCTCTTTAAACACTCTGAACTCCACAGCTCTTACAAGAGGCATTGATATTGTCATTTTATTCGACTGTAACATCCACCACTCTTCCAAGCGGCATTGATATTGTCTTTTTATTCCACTGCGACCTCCACCACTCTTCCAAGGGGCATTGATATTGTATTTTTAATCAACTGCGACCTCCACCTCTCTTCCAAGGGGCATTAAAACCGTCTTGTGAAGCTAATGTGACCTCCAACTCCCTTCCACGGGGCATTGATATTGTCTTTTTATTCCACTGCGACCTCCACCACTCTTTCAAGGGGCATTGATATTGTCTTTATAATCCACTGCGACCTCCACCACTCTTCCAAGGGGCATTGGTAATGTCTTTTTAATCCACGGTGACCTCCACGTCTCTTCCAAGAGGCATTGAAACCGTCAATTTAAACCACTCTGAACTCCACAGCTCTTCCAAGGAGCACTGGTATTGTCTTTTTATTCCACTCTAACCTCCACCACTTTTCCACGGGGCATTGACATTGTCTATTTATTCTACTGCGACCTCCACCACTCTTCAAAGGGGTATAAACAACATCTTGTTAAGCTACAGTGACCTCCACAACTCTTCCATGGTGCATTGATATTGTCTTTTTATTCCACTCTAACCTCCACCACTCTTCCAAGGGGCATTGATTTTGTCTTTTTATTCCACTGCGACCTCTGCCACTCCTCCAATGGGCATTGATATTGTCTTTTTAATCTACTGCTACCTCCACCACTCTTCCAAGGGGCATTAAAGCCGTCTTGTTTAGCTACTGTCACGTCCATGTCTATTCCACGGGGCATTGATATTGTCTTTTTATTCCACTGTAACCTCGACCACTCTTCAAAGTGGCATTGACATTGTCTTTTTATTCCACTGTGACTTCCACCTCTCTTCTAAGGGGCATTGATATTATCTTTTTAATCCACTGCGACCTCCACCACTCTACCAAGGGGCGTTAAAACAGTGTTGTTAAGCTACTGCGACCTCCACGTCTCTTCCAAGGGTCATTAAAACCGTCTGTTTAAACCACTCTGAACTCCACAGCTCTTCCAAGGGGCATTGATATTGTCTTTTTATTCCACTGTAACCTCCACCACTCTTCCAAGGGGCATTGATTTTGTCTTTTTATTCCACTGCGACCACCACCACTCTTCCAATGGGCATTGTTATTGTCTTTTTAATCCCCTGCAACCTCCACCACTCTTCCAAGGTGAATTAAAACCGTCTTGTTAAGCTAATGTGACCTCCACGTCCCTTCCAAGGGGCATTGATATTGTTTTTTAATTCCACTGCGACCTCCACCACTCTTCCAAGGGGCATTAAAATCGTCTTGTTAAGTTACTGTGATCTCCACGTCTCTTCCAAGGAGCGTTAAAACCGTCTGGTTATACCACTCTGAACTCCACAGCTATTCCAAGGGGCATTATTATTGTCTTTTTATTCCACTGTAACCTCCACCATTCTTCCAAGGGGCATTGATATTGTATTTTTATTCCACTGCTACTTCCAACAGTCCTCCAAGAGGCATTAAAACCGTCTTGTTAAGCTACTGTGACCTCCACGTCTCTTCCACGGGGCATTGAAATTGCCTTTTTATTCCACTGTAAACTCCACCACTCGTCCAAGGGGCATTGATATTGTCTTTTTATTCCATTGCGACCTCCACCACTCTTCCAAGGGGCATTAAGACCATCTTTTTAAGCTACAGTGACCTCCACAACTCTTCCATGGGGCATTGATATTGTATTTTTATTCCACTGTAACCTCCACCACTCTTCCAAGGGGCATTGATTTTGTCTTTTTATTCCTCTGCGACCTCTACCACTCTTCCAATGGGCATTGATATTGTCTTCTTAATCCACTGCAACCTCCACCACCCTTCAAAGGTGCATTAAAGCCGTCTTGTTAAGCTACTGTCACATCCATGTCTATTCCACGGGGCATTGATATTGTCTTTTTATTCCACTGTAACCTCCACCACTCTTCCAAGTGGCATTGACATTGTCTTTTTATTCCACTGCGACTTCCACCTCTCTTTTAAGAGGCATTGATATTGTCTTTTTATTCCACTGCGACTTCCACCACTCTCCTAAGGGGCATTGATATTGTCTTTTAAATCCACAACGATCTCCACCACTCTTCCAAGGGGCATTAAAACAGTCTTGCTAAGCTACTGTGACCTCCTCGTCTCTTCCAAGTGGCATTAAAACTGTCTGGTTAAAAACTCTGAACTCCACAGCTCTTACAGGAGGCATTGATATTGTCGTTTTATTCGACTGTAACATCCACCACTCTTCCAAGCGGCATTGATATTGTCTTTTTATTCCACTGCGACCTCCACTACTCTTCCAAGGGGCATTGATGTTGTATTTTTAATCAACTGCGACCTCCACCTCTCTTCCAAGGGGCATTAAAACCGTCTTGTGAAGCTACTGTGACCTCCACGTCCCTTCCACGGGGCATTGATATTGTCTTTTTATTCCACTGCGACCTCCACCACTCTTCCAAGGGGCATTGATATTGTCTTTTTAATCCACTGCGACCTCCACCACTCTTCCAAGGGGCATTGATATTGTCTTTTTAATCCATGGTGACCTCCACGTCTCTTCCAAGGGGCATTAAAACCGTCAATTTAAACCACTCAGAACTCCACAGCTCTTCCAAGGAGCACTGGTATTGTCTTTTTCTTCAACTCTAACCTCCACCACTTTTCCAAGGGGCATTGACATTGTCTATTTATTCTACTGCGACCTCCACCACTCTTCAAACGGGCATAAACACCATCTTGTTAAGCTACAGTGACCTCCACAACTCTTCCATGGGGCATTGATATTGTCTTTTTATTCCACTCTAACCTCCACTACTCTTCCAAGGGGCATTGATTTTGTCTTTTTATTCCACTGCGACCTCTACCACTCCTCCAATGGGCATTGATAATGTGTTTTTAATCCACTGCTACCTCCACCACTCTTCCACGGGGCATTAAAGCCGTCTTGTTTAGCTACTGTCACGTCCATGTCTATTCCACGGGGCATTGATATTGTCTTTTTATTCCACTGTAACTTCCACCACTCTTCCAAGTGGCATTGACAATGTCTTTTTATTCCACTGTGACTTCCACCTCTCTTCTAAGGGGCATTGATATTGTCTTTTTAATCCACTGCGACCTCCACCACTCTACCAAGGGGCGTTAAAACAGTCTTGTTAAGCTACTGCGACCTCCACGTCTCTTCCAAAGGGCATTAAAACCGTCTGTTTAAACCACTCTGAACTCCACAGCTCTTCCAAGGGGCATTGATATTGTCTTTTTATTCCACTGTAACCTCCACCACTCTTCCATGGGGCATTGATTTTGTCTTTTTATTCCACTCTGAAATCCACAACTCTTCCAATGGGCATTGTTATTGTCTTTTTAATCCCTTGCAACCTCCACCACTCTTCCAAGGGAAATTAAAACCGTCTTGTTAAGCTACTGTGACCTCCACATCCCTTCCACGGGGCATTGATATTATCTTTTTATTCCACTGCGACCTCCACCACTCTTCCAAGGGGCATTAAAACCATATTGTTAAGCTATAGTGACCTCCACATCTCTTCGACGGGGCATTGATATTGTCTTTTCATTCCACTGTAACCTCCACCAATCTTCCAAGGGGCATTGATATTGTTTTTTAATTCCGCTGCGACCTCCATTACTCTTCCAAGGGGCATTAAAATCATCTTGTTAAGTTACTGTGACCTCCACGTCTCTTCCCAGGATCGTTAAAACAGTCTGATTACACCACTCTGAACTCCACAGCTCTTCCAAGGGGCATTATTATTGTCTTTTTATTCCACTGTATCCTCCACCATTCTTCCAAGGAGCATTGATATTGTCTTTTTATTCCACTGCTACCTCCACCAGTCCTCCAAGAGGCATTAAAACCATCTTGTTAAGCTACTGTGACCTCCACGTCTCTTCCACGGGGCATTGAAATTGTCTTTTTATTCCACTGTAACCTCCACCACTCGTCCAAGGGGCATTGATATTGTCTTTTTATTCCACTGCGACCTCCACCACTCTTCCAAGGGGCATTAAGACCATCTTGTTAAGCTACAGTGACCTCCACAACTCTTCCATGGGGTACTGATATTGTTTTTTCATTCCACTGTAACCTCCACCACTCTTCCAAGGGGCATTGATTTTGTCTTTTTATTCCACTGCGACCTCTACCACTCTTCCATTGGGCATTGATATTGTCTTATTAATCCACTGCAACCTTCACCACTCTTCAAAGGTGCATTAAAGCCGTCTTGTTAAGCTACTGTCACTTCCATGTCTATTCCACGGGGCATTGATATTGTCTTTTTATTCCACTGTAACCTCCACCACTCTTCCAAGTGGCATTGACATTGTCTTTTTATTCCTCTGCGACGTCCACGACTCTTCCAAGGGGCATTAAAACCGTCTTGTTAAGCTACTGTGACCTCCAAGTTTCTTAAACAGGGCATTGATATTGTCTTTTTATTGCACTGTTTCCTCCACCACTCTTCCAAGGGGCATTGATATTGTCTTTTTATTCCACTGTGACCTCCACCTATCTTCCAAGGGGCATTGACATTGTCTTATTATTCCACTGCGACCTCCTCCACTCTCCTAAGGGGCATTGATATTGTCTTTTAAATCCACAACGATCTCCACCACTCTTCCAAGGGGCAATAAAACAGTCTTGTTAAGCTACTGTGACCTCCTCGTCTCTTCCAAGGGGCATTAAAACCGTCTCTTTAAACACTCTGAACTCCACAGCTCTTACAAGAGGCATTGATATTGTCATTTTATTCGACTGTAACATCCACCACTCTTCCAAGCGGCATTGATATTGTCTTTTTATTCCACTGCGACCTCCACCACTCTTCCAAGGGGCATTGATATTGTATTTTTAATCAACTGCGACCTCCACCTCTCTTCCAAGGGGCATTAAAACCGTCTTGTGAAGCTAATGTGACCTCCAACTCCCTTCCACGGGGCATTGATATTGTCTTTTTATTCCACTGCGACCTCCACCACTCTTCCAAGGGGCATTGATATTGTCTTTTTAATCCACTGCGACCTCCACCACTCTTCCAAGGGGCATTGGTAATGTCTTTTTAATCCACGGTGACCTCCACGTCGCTTCCAAGGGGCATTGAAACCGTCAATTTAAACCACTCTGAACTCCACAGCTCTTCCAAGGAGCACTGGTATTGTCTTTTATTCCACTCTAACCTCCACCACTTTTCCAAGGGGCATTGACATTGTCTATTTATTCTACTGCGACCTCCACCACTCTTCAAAGGGGTATAAACAACATCTTGTTAAGCTACAGTCACCTCCACAACTCTTCCATGGTGCATTGATATTGTCTTTTTATTCCACTCTAACCTCCACCACTCTTCCAAGGGGCATTGATTTTGTCTTTTTATTCCACTGCGACCTCTGCCACTCCGCCAATGGGCATTGATATTGTCTTTTTAATCTACTGCTACCTCCACCACTCTTCCAAGGGGCATTAAAGCCGTCTTGTTTAGCTACTGTCACGTCCATGTCTATTCCACGGGGCATTGATATTGTCTTTTTATTCCACTGTAACCTCCACCACTCTTCCAAGTGGCATTGACATTGTCTTTTTATTCCACTGTGACTTCCACCTCTCTTCTAAGGGGCATTGATATTATCTTTTTAATCCACTGCGACCTCCACCACTCTACCAAGGGGCGTTAAAACAGTGTTGTTAAGCTACTGCGACCTCCACGTCTCTTCCAAGGGTCATTAAAACCGTCTGTTTAAACCACTCTGAACTCCACAGCTCTTCCAAGGGGCATTGATATTGTCTTTTTATTCCACTGTAACCTCCACCACTCTTCCAAGGGGCATTGATTTTGTCTTTTTATTCCACTGCGACCACCACCACTCTTCCAATGGGCATTGTTATTGTCTTTTTAATCCCCTGCAACCTCCACCACTCTTCCAAGGTGAATTAAAACCGTCTTGTTAAGCTAATGTGACCTCCACGTCCCTTCCAAGGGGCATTGATATTGTCTTTTTAATCCACTATGTCCTCCACCACTTTTCCAAGGGGCAATAAAACCATCTGGCAAAACCACTCTGAACTCCACAGCTCTTCCAAGGGGCCTTGGTATTGTCTTTTTATTCCACTCTAACCTCCACCACTCTTCCAAGTGGCATTGACATTGTCTTTTTATTCCACTGTGACTTCCACCTCTCTTCTAAGGGGCATTGATATTATCTTTTTAATCCACTGCGACCTCCACCACTCTAACAAGGGGCGTTAAAACAGTGTTGTTAAGCTACTGCGACCTCCACGTCTCTTCCAAGGGTCATTAAAACCGTCTGTTTAAACCACTCTGAACTCCACAGCTCTTCCAAGGGGCATTGATATTGTCTTTTTATTCCACTGTAACCTCCACCACTCTTCCAAGGGGCATTGATTTTGTCTTTTTAATCCCCTGCAACCTCCACCACTCTTCCAAGGTGAATTAAAACCGTCTTGTTAAGCTAATGTGACCTCCACGTCCCTTCCAAGGGGCATTGATATTGTTTTTTAATTCCACTGCGACCTCCACCACTCTTCCAAGGGGCATTAAAATCGTCTTGTTAAGTTACTGTGATCTCCACGTCTCTTCCAAGGAGCGTTAAAACCGTCTGGTTATACCACTCTGAACTCCACAGCTATTCCAAGGGGCATTATTATTGTCTTTTTATTCCACTGTAACCTCCACCATTCTTCCAAGGGGCATTGATATTGTATTTTTATTCCACT
Organism: Phyllobates terribilis; assembly: GCF_046119375.1. Lineage (NCBI taxonomy): Eukaryota > Metazoa > Chordata > Amphibia > Anura > Dendrobatidae > Phyllobates > Phyllobates terribilis. The sequence continues at coordinate 1,848,663 of NW_027362964.1, forward strand.
GCTACTTCCAACAGTCCTCCAAGAGGCATTAAAACCGTCTTGTTAAGCTATTGTGACCTCCACGTCTCTTCCACGGGGCATTGAAATTGCCTTTTTATTCCACTGTAAACTCCACCACTCGTCCAAGGGGCATTGATATTGTCTTTTTATTCCATTGCGACCTCCACCACTCTTCCAATGGGCATTGATATTGTCTTCTTAATCCACTGCAACCTCCACCACTCTTCAAAGGTGCATTAAAGCCGTCTTGTTAAGCTACTGTCACATCCATGTCTATTCCACGGGGCATTGATATTGTCTTTTTATTCCACTGTAACCTCCACCACTCTTCCAAGTGGCATTGACATTGTCTTTTTATTCCACTGCGACTTCCACCTCTCTTTTAAGAGGCATTGATATTGTCTTTTTAATCCACTGCGACCTCTATCACTCTTCCAAGGGGCATTAAAACAGTTTTGTTAAGCTACTGTGACCTCCACGTCTCTTCCAAGGGGAATTAAAACCGTCTGGTTAAACCACTCTGAACTAGACAGCTCTTCCAAGGGGCATTGATATTGTCTTTTTATTCCACTGTAACCTCCACCATTCTTCCAAGGGGTATTGATATTGTCTTTTTAATGCACTGCTACCTCCACCACTCTTCCAAGGGCCATTAAAACCATCTGGTTAAACCATCCTGAACTCCTTAGCTCTTTCAACAGGCATTGATATTGTCTTTTTATTTCACTGCGACCTCCACCACTCTTTCAAGGGGCATTGATATTGTCTTTTTATTCCACTGCGACCTCCACCACTCTTCCAAGGGGCATTGAAACTGTCTTGTTAAGCTACTGTGACCTCCACGTGTCTTCCACGGGGCATTGATATTGTCTTTTTAATCCACTATGTCCTCCACCACTTTTCCAAGGGGCAATAAAACCATCTGGCAAAACCACTCTGAACTCCACAGCTCTTCCAAGGGGCATTGGTATTGTCTTTTTATTCCACTCTAACCTCCACCACTCTTCCAAGGGGCACTGACATTGTCTTTTTATTCCACTGCGACCTCCACCACTCTTCCAAGGGGCATTAAAACCATATTGTTATGCTACAGTGACCTCCACAACTCTTCCACGGGGCATTGATATTGTCTTTTTATTCAACTGTAACCTCCACCAATATTCCAATGGGCATTGATATTGTTTTTCTATTCCACTGCGACCTCCGCCACTCTTCCAAGCGGCATTAAAACCGTCTTGATAAGTTACTGTGACCTCCACGTCTCTTCCAAGGAGCGTTAAAACCATCTGGTTATACCACTCTGAACTCCGCAGCTCTTCCAAGGGGCATTATTATTGTCTTTTTATTCCACTGTAACCTCCACCACTCTTCCAAGGGGTATTGATATTGTCTTTTTATTCCACTGCGACCTTCACCAGTCCTCCAGGAGGCATTAAAACCATCTTGTTAAGCTACTGTGACCTCCACGTCTCTTCCACGGGGCATTGAAATTGTCTTTTCATTCCACTGTAACCTCCACCACTCTTTCAAGGGGCATTGATATTGTCTTTTTATTCCACTGCGACCTCCACCACTCTTCCAAGGGGCATTGATATTGTCTTTTTAATCCACTGCGACCACCACCTCTCTTCCAAGGGGCATTAAAACCGTCTTGTTAAGCTATTGTGACCTGCACATCTCTTCCACTGGGCATTGATATTGTCTTTTTATTTAACTGTAACCTCCACCACTGTTCCAAGGGACATTGATATTGTCTTTTTTTTCCACTGTAACCTACATCACTCTTCCAAGGGGCATTGATATTGTCTTTTTATTCAACTGTAACCTCCACCACTCTTCCAAGGGGCTTTGAAATTGTCTTTTTAATCCACTGCGACCTCCACCACTCTTCCAAGGGGCATTAAAACCATCTTGTTAAGCTACTGTCACCTCCACGTCCCATCCAAGGGGCATTAACACCGTCAATATAAACCACTCTGAACTCCACAGCTCTTGCAAGGGGCATTGATATTGTCTTTTTATTCCAATGTAACCTCCAGCACTCTACCAAGGGGCAATGATATTGTCTTTTTATTCCACTGCAACTTCCACCTCTCTTCCAAGGGGCATTAAAACCGTCTTGTTAAGCTACTGTGACCTCCTCGTATCTTTCACGGGGCATTGATATTGTCTTTTTATTCCACTGTAACCTCCACCACTCTTCCAAGGGGCATTGATATTGTCTTTTTATTCCACTGGGACCTTCACCACTCTTACAAGTGGCATTGATATTGTCTTTTTAATCCACTGCGAGCTCCACAACTCTTCCAAGGGGCATTAAAACAGTTTTGTTAAGCTACTGTGACCTCCACGTCTCTTCCAAGGGGAATTAAAACCGTCTGGTTAAACCACTCTGAACTAGACAGCTCTTCCAAGGGGCATTGATATTGTCTTTTTATTCCACTGTAACCTCCACCATTCTTCCAAGGGGTATTGATATTGTCTTTTTAATGCACTGCTACCTCCACCACTCTTCCAAGGGCCATTAAAACCATCTGGTTAAACCATCCTAAACTCCTTAGCTCTTTCAACAGGCATTGATATTGTCTTTTTATTTCATTTCGACCTCCACCACTCTTTCAAGGGGCATTGATATTGTCTTTTTATTCCACTGCGACCTCCACCATTCTTCCAAGGGGCATTAAAACTGTCTTGTTAAGCTACTGTGACCTCCACGTGTCTTCCACGGGGCATTGATATTGTCTTTTTATTCCACTCTAACCTCCACCACTCTTCCAAGGGGCACTGACATTGTCTTTTTATTCCACTGCGACCTCCACCACTCTTCCAAGGGGCATTAAAACCATATTGTTATGCTACAGTGACCTCCACAACTCTGCCACGGGGCATTGATATTGTCTTTTTATTCAACTGTAACCTCCACCAATATTCCAATGGGCATTGATATTGTTTTTTTATTCCACTGCGACCTCCGCCACTCTTCCAAGGGGCATTAAAACCGTCTTGATAAGTTACTGTGACCTCCACGTGTCTTCCACGAGGCAATGATATTGTATTTTTAATCCACTGTAACCTCCACCGCTTTTCCAAGGGGCATTAAAACGGTCTTGTTAATCTACTGTGACCTCCACGTCTCTTCCAAAGGGTAATAAAACCATCTGGTTAAACCACTCTGAACTCCACAGCTCTACTAAGGGGCATTGGTATTGTCTTTTCATTCCACTCTAACCTCCCCCTCTCTTCCAAGGGGCATTGACATTGTCTTTTTATTCCACTGCGACCTCCATCATTCTTCCAAGGGGCATTGATATTGTCTTTTTATTCCACTGCCACCTCCACCACTCTTCCAAGGGGCATTGATATTGTCTTTTTAATCCATTGCGACCTCCACCACTTTTCCAAGGGTCATTAAAAACGTCTTTTTAAGCTACTGTGACCTCCACGTCACTTTCAATGGGCATTAAAACCGTCTGGTTAAACCACTCTGAACTCCACAGCTCTTCCAAGGGGCATTGGTATTGGCTTTTTATTCCACTCTGACCTCCACCACTCTTTCAAGGGCATTGACATTGTTTTTTTATTCCACAGCGACCTCCACCATTCTTCCAAGGGGCATTAAAACCATATTGTTAAGCTATAGTGACCTCCACATCTCTTCCACGGGGCATTGATATTGTCTTTTTATTCCACTGTAACCTCCACCAATCTTCCAAGGGGCATTGATATTGTCTTTTTAATCCACTGCAACCTCCACCACTCTACCAAGGGGCGTTAAAACAGTCTTGTTAAGCTACTGCGACCTCCACGTCTCTTCCAAGGGGCATTAAAACCGTCTGGTTAAAACACTCTGAACTCCACAGCTCTTCCAAGGGGCATTGATATTGTCTTTTTATTCCACTGTAACCTCCACTACTCTTCCAAGGGGCATTGATTTTGTCTTTTTATTCCACTGCGACCACCACTACTCTTCCAATGGGCATTGTTATTGTCTTTTTAATCCCCCGCAACCTCCACCACTCTTCCAAGGTGAATTAAAACCGTCTTGTTAAGCTACTGTGACCTCCACGTCCCTTCCACAGGCCATTGATATTGTCTTTTTACTCCACTGCGACCTCCACCACTCTTCCAAGGGGCTTTAAAACCATATTGTTAAGCTATAGTGACCTCCACATCTCTTCCACGGGGCATTGATATTGTCTTTTTATGCCACTGTAACTTCCACCAATCTTCCAAGGGGCATTGATATTGTTTTTTAATTCCACCGCGACCTCTACCACTCTTCCAAGGGGCATTAAAATCGTCTTGTAAAGTTACTGTGATCTCCACGTCTCTTCCAAGGAGCGTTAAAACCGTCTGGTTATACCACTCTGAACTCCACAGCTCTTCCAAGAGGCATTATTATTGTCTTTTTATTCCATTGTAACCTCCACCACTCGTCCAAGGGGCATTGATATTGTCTTTTTATTCCACTGCGTCCTCCACCACTCTTCCAAGGGGCATTAAGACCATCTTGTTAAGCTACAGTGACCTCCACAACTCTTCCATGGGGCATTGATATTGTTTTTTTATTCCACTGTAACCTCCACCACTCTTCCAAGGGGCATTGATTTTGTCTTTTTATTCCTCTGCGACCTCTACCACTCTTCCAATGGGCATTGATATTGTCTTATTAATCCACTGCAACCTCCACCACTCTTCAAAGGTGCATTAAAGCCGTCTTGTTAAGCTACTGTCATATCCATGTCTATTCCACGGGGCATTGATATTGTCTTTTTATTCCACTCTAACCTCCACCACTCTTCCAAGTGGCATTGACATTGTCTTTTTATTCCACTGCGACTTCCACCTTTCTTTTAAGGGACATTGATATTGTCTTTTTAATCCACTGCGACCTCTATCACTCTTCCAAGGGGCATTAAAACAGTTTTGTTAAGCTACTGTGACCTCCACGTCTCTTCCAAGGGAATTAAAACCGTCTGGTTAAACCACTCTGAACTCCACAGCTATTCCAAGGGGCATTGATATTGTCTTTTTATTCCACTGTAACCTCCACCATTCTTCCAAGGGGTATTGATATTGTCTTTTTAATGCACTGCTACCTCCACCACTCTTCCAAGGGCCATTAAAATCATCTGGTTAAACCACTCTGAACTCCATAGCTCTTTCAAAAGGCATTGATATTGTCTTTTTATTTCACTGCGACCTCCACCACTCTTCCAAGGGGCATTAAAACTGTCTTGTTAAGCTACTGTGACCTCCACTTGTCTTCCAAGGGGCATTGATATTGTCTTTTTAATCCACTGTGACCTCCACCACTTTTCCAAGCCGCATTAAAACCGTCTTGTTAATCTACTGTGACCTCCACGTCTCTTCCAAGGGGCAATAAAACCATCTGGCAAAACCACTCTGAACTCCACAGCTCTTCCAAGGGGCATTGGTATTGTCTTTTTATTCCACTCTAACCTCCACCACTCTTCCAAGGGGCACTGACATTGTCTTTTTATTCCACTGCGACCTCCACCACTCTTCCAAGGAGCATTAAAACCATATTGTTAAGCTACAGTGACCTCCACAACTCTTCCACGGGGCATTGATATTGTATTTTTATTCCACTGTAACCTCCACCATTCTTCCAAGGGGTATTGATATTGTCTTTTTAATGCACTGCTACCTCCACCACTCTTCCAAGGGCCATTAAAATCATCTGGTTAAACCACTCTGAACTCCATAGCTCTTTCAAAAGGCATTGATATTGTCTTTTTATTCCACTGCGACCTCCACCACTCTTCCAAGGGGCATTAAAACCGTCTTGTTAAGTTACTGTGACCTCCACGTCTCTTCCAAGGAGCGTTAAAACCGTCTGGTTATATCACTCTGAACTCCGCAGCTCTTCCAAGGGGCATTATTATTGTCTTTTTATTCCACTGTAACCTCCACCACTCTTCCAAGGGGTATTGATATTGTCTTTTTATTCCACTGCGTCCTCCACCAGTCCTCCAGGAGGCATTAAAACCGTCTTGTTAAGCTACTGTGACTTCCACGTCTCTTCCATGGGGCATTGAAATTGTCTTTTCATTCCACTGTAACCTCCACCACTCGTCCAAGGGGCATTGATATTGTCTTTTTATTCCACTGCTACCTCCACCACTCTTCCAAGGGGCATTGATATTGTCTTTTTAATCCACTGCGACCTCCACCTCTCTTCCAAGGGGCATTAAAACCGTCTTGTTAAGCTATTGTGACCTCCACATCTCTTCCACTGGGCATTGATATTGTCTTTTTATTTAACTGTAACCTCCACCACTGTTCCAAGGGGCATTGATATTGTCTTTTTTTTCCACTGTAACCTACATCACTCTTCCAAGGGGCATTAATATTGTCTTTTTATTCAACTGTAATCTCCACCACTCTTCCAAGGGGCTTTGAAATTGTCTTTTTAATCCACTGCGACCTCCACCACTCTTCCAAGGGGCATTAAAACCATCTTGTTAAGCTACTGTCACCTCCACGTCCCATCCAAGGGGCATTAACACCGTCAATATAAACCACTCTGAACTCCACAGCTCTTGCAAGGGGCATTGATATTGTCTTTTTATTCCAATGTAACCTCCAGCACTCTACCAAGGGGCAATGATATTGTCTTTTTATTCCACTGCAACTTCCACCTCTCTTCCAAGGGGCATTAAAACCGTCTGGTTAAGCTACTGTGACCTCCTCGTATCTTTCACGGGGCATTGATATTGTCTTTTTATTCCACTGTAACCTCCACCACTCTTCCAAGGGGCATTGATATTGTCTTTTTATTCCACTGGGACCTTCACCACTCTTACAAGTGGCATTGATATTGTCTTTTTAATCCACTGCGAGCTCCACAACTCTTCCAAGGGGCATTAAAACAGTTTTGTTAAGCTACTGTGACCTCCACGTCTCTTCCAAGGGGAATTAAAACCGTCTGGTTAAACCACTCTGAACTAGACAGCTCTTCCAAGGGGCATTGATATTGTCTTTTTATTCCACTGTAACCTCCACCATTCTTCCAAGGGGTATTGATATTGTCTTTTTAATGCACTGCTACCTCCACCACTCTTCCAAGGGCCATTAAAACCATCTGGTTAAACCATCCTAAACTCCTTAGCTCTTTCAACAGGCATTGATATTGTCTTTTTATTTCATTTCCACCTCCACCACTCTTTCAAGGGGCATTGATATTGTCTTTTTATTCCACTGCGACCTCCACCACTCTTCCAAGGGGCATTAAAACTGTCTTGTTAAGCTACTGTGACCTCCACGTGTCTTCCACGGGGCATTGATATTGTCTTTTTAATCCACTATGACCTCCACCACTTTTCCAAGGGGCAATAAAACCATTTGGCAAAACCACGCTGAACTCCACAGCTCTTCCAAGGGGCATTGGTATTGTCTTTTTATTCCACTCTAACCTCCACCACTCTTCCAAGGGGCACTGACATTGTCTTTTTATTCCACTGCGACCTCCACCACTCTTCCAAGGGGCATTAAAACCATATTGTTATGCTACAGTGACCTCCACAACTCTTCCACGGGGCATTGATATTGTCTTTTTATTCAACTGTAACCTCCACCAATATTCCAATGGGCATTGATATTGTTTTTTTATTCCACTGCGACCTCCGCCACTCTTCCAAGGGGCATTAAAACCGTCTTGATAAGTTACTGTGACCTCCACGTCTCTTCCAAGGAGCGTTAAAACCATCTGGTTATACCACTCTGAACTCCGCAGCTCTTCCAAGGGGCATTATTATTGTCTTTTTATTCCACTGTAACCTCCACCACTCTTCCAAGGGGTATTGATATTGTCTTTTTATTCCACTGCGACCTCCACCAGTCCTCCAGGAGGCATTAAAACCATCTTGTTAAGCTACTGTGACCTCCACGTCTCTTCCACGGGGCATTGAAATTGTCTTTTCATTCCACTGTAACCTCCACCACTCGTCCAAGGGGCATTGATATTGTCTTTTTATTCCACTGCGACCTCCACCACTCTTCCAAGGGGCATTGATATTGTCTTTTTAATCCACTGCGACCTCCACCTCTCTTCCAAGGGGCATTAAAACCGTCTTTTTAAGCTATTGTGACCTGCACATCTCTTCCACTGGGCATTGATATTGTCTTTTTATTTAACTGTAACCTCCACCACTGTTCCAAGGGACATTGATATTGTCTTTTTTTTCCACTGTAACCTACATCACTCTTCCAAGGGGCATTGATATTGTCTTTTTATTCAACTGTAACCTCCACCACTCTTCCAAGGGGCTTTGAAATTGTCTTTTTAATCCACTGCGACCTCCACCACTCTTCCAAGGGGCATTAAAACCATCTTGTTAAGCTACTGTCACCTCCACGTCCCATCCAGGGGGCATTAACACTGTCAATATAAACCACTCTGAACTCCACAGCTCTTGCAAGGGGCATTGATATTGTCTTTTTATTCCAATGTAACCTCCAGCACTCTACCAAGGGGCAATGATATTGTCTTTTTGTTCCACTGCAACTTCCACCTCTCTTCCAAGGGGCATTAAAACCGTCTTGTTAAGCTACTGTGACCTCCTCGTATCTTTCACGGGGCATTGATATTGTCTTTTTATTCCACTGTAACCTCCACCACTCTTCCAAGGGGCATTGATATTGTCTTTTTATTCCACTGGGACCTTCACCACTCTTCCAAGTGGCATTGATATTGTCTTTTTAATCCACTGCGAGCTCCACAACTCTTCCAAGGGGCATTAAAACAGTTTTGTTAAGCTACTGTGACCTCCACGTCTCTTCCAAGGGGAATTAAAACCGTCTGGTTAAACCACTCTGAACTAGATAGCTCTTCCAAGGGGCATTGATATTGTCTTTTTATTCCACTGTAACCTCCACCATTCTTCCAAGGGGTATTGATATTGTCTTTTTAATGCACTGCTACCTCCACCACTCTTCCAAGGGCCATTAAAACCATCTGGTTAAACCATCCTAAACTCCTTAGCTCTTTCAACAGGCATTGATATTGTCTTTTTATTTCACTGCGACCTCCACCACTCTTTCAAGGGGCATTGATATTGTCTTTTTATTCCACTGCGACCTCCACCACTCTTCCAAGGGGCATTAAAACTGTCATGTTAAGCTACTGTGACCTCCGCGTGTCTTCCACGGGGCATTGATATTGTCTTTTTAATCCACTATGACCTCCACCACTTTTCCAAGGGGCAATAAAACCATCTGGCAAAACCACTCTGAACTCCACAGCTCTTCCAAGGGGCATTAGTATTGTCTTTTTATTCCACTCTAACCTCCACCACTCTTCCAAGGGGCACTGACATTGTCTTTTTATTCCACTGCGACCTCCACCACTCTTCCAAGGGGCATTAAAACCATATTGTTATGCTACAGTGACCTCCACAACTCTTCCACGGGGCATTGATATTGTCTTTTTATTCAACTGTAACCTCCACCAATATTCCAATGGGCATTGATATTGTTTTTTTATTCCACTGCGACCTCCGCCACTCTTCCAAGGGGCATTAAAACCGTCTTGATAAGTTACTGTGACCTCCACGTCTCTTCCAAGGAGCGTTAAAACCATCTGGTTATACCACTCTGAACTCCGCAGCTCTTCCAAGGGGCATTATTATTGTCTTTTTATTCCACTGTAACCTCCACCACTCTTCCAAGGGGTATTGATATTGTCTTTTCATTCCACTGTAACCTCCACCACTCGTCCAAGGGGCATTGATATTGTCTTTTTATTCCACTGCGACCTCCACCACTGTTCCAAGGGGCATTGATATTGTCTTTTTAATCCACTGCGACCTCCACCTCTCTTCCGAGGGGCATTAAAACCGTCAATTTAAACCACTCTGAACTCCACAGCTCTTGCAAGAGGCATTGATATTGTCTTTTTACTCCACTGTAACCTACAGCACTCTTTCAAGTGTCATTGATACTGTCTTATTATTCCACTACGACTTCCACCACTCTCCCAAGGTTCATTAAAAACATCTTGTTTAGCTACTGTAACATCTATGTCTATTCCACGAGGCATTGATATTGTCTTTTTATTCCACTGTATCCTCCACCACTCTTCCAAGGGGTATTGATATTGTCTTTTTATTCCACTGCGACTACCACCTCTCTTCTAAGGTGCATTGATATTGTCTTTTTATTCTACTACGACCTCCAACACTCTTCCAAGAGGCATTAAAACAGTCTTGTTAAGCTACTGTGACCTCCACATCTCTTCCAAGGGGCATTAAAACCGTCTGATTAAACCACTCTGAACTCCACAGCTCTTCCAAGGGGCATAGATATTGTCTTTTTATTCCACTGTAACCTCCATCATTCTTCCAAGGCGTATTGATATTGTCTTTTTAATGCACTGCGACCTCCATCACTCTTCCAAGGGGCATTAAAACCATCTTGTTAAAACACTCTGAACTCCATAGCTCTTTCAAGAGGCATTGATATTGTCTTTTTATTTCACTGTAACCTCCACCACTCTTTCAAAGGGCATTGATATTGTCTTTTTATTCCACTGCGACTTCCACCACTCTTCCAAGGGGCATTAAAACTGTCTTGATAAGCTACTGTGACCTCCACGTGTCTTCCACGAGGCAATGATATTGTATTTTTAATCCACTGTAACCTCCACCGCTTTTCCAAGGGGCATTAAAACGGTCTTGTTAATCTACTGTGACCTCCACGTCTCTTCCAAAGGGTAATAAAACCATCTGGTTAAACCACTCTGAACTCCACAGCTCTTCTAAGGGGCATTGGTATTGTCTTTTCATTCCACTCTAACCTCCCCCTCTCTTCCAAGGGGCATTGACATTGTCTTTTTATTCCACTGCGACCTCCATCATTCTTCCAAGGGGCATTGATATTGTCTTTTTATTCCACTGCCACCTCCACCACTCTTCCAAGGGGCATTGATATTGTCTTTTTAATCCATTGCGACCTCCACCACTTTTCCAAGGGTCATTAAAAACGTCTTTTTAAGCTACTGTGACCTCCACGTCACTTTCAATGGGCATTAAAACCGTCTGGTTAAACCACTCTGAACTCCACAGCTCTTCCAAGGGGCATTGGTATTGGCTTTTTATTCCACTCTGACCTCCACCACTCTTTCAAGGGCATTGACATTGTTTTTTAATTCCACAGCGACCTCCACCATTCTTCCAAGGGGCATTAAAACCATATTGTTAAGCTATAGTGACCTCCACATCTCTTCCACGGGGCATTGATATTGTCTTTTTATTCCACTGTAACCTCCACCAATCTTCCAAGGGGCATTGATATTGTCTTTTTAATCCACTGCGACCTCCACCACTCTACCAAGGGGCGTTAAAACAGTGTTGTTAAGCTACTGCGACCTCCACGTCTCTTCCAAGGGGCATTAAAACCGTCTGGTTAAAACACTCTGAACTCCACAGCTCTTCCAAGGGGCATTGATATTGTCTTTTTATTCCACTGTAACCTCCACTACTCTTCCAAGGGGCATTGATTTTGTCTTTTTATTCCACTGCGACCACCACTACTCTTCCAATGGGCATTGTTATTGTCTTTTTAATCCCCCGCAACCTCCACCACTCTTCCAAGGTGAATTAAAACCGTCTTGTTAAGCTACTGTGACCTCCACGTCCCTTCCACAGGCCATTGATATTGTCTTTTTACTCCACTGCGACCTCCACCACTCTTCCAAGGGGCTTTAAAACCATATTGTTAAGCTATAGTGACCTCCACATCTCTTCCACAGGGCATTGATATTGTCTTTTTATGCCACTGTAACTTCCACCAATCTTCCAAGGGGCATTGATATTGTTTTTTAATTCCACCCCGACCTCTACCACTCTTCCAAGGGGCATTAAAATCGTCTTGTAAAGTTACTGTGATCTCCACGTCTCTTCCAAGGAGCGTTAAAACCGTCTGGTTATACCACTCTGAACTCCACAGCTCTTCCAAGAGGCATTATTATTGTCTTTTTATTCCATTGTAATCTCCACCACTCGTCCAAGGGGCATTGATATTGTCTTTTTATTCCACTGCGTCCTCCACCACTCTTCCAAGGGGCATTAAGACCATCTTGTTAAGCTACAGTGACCTCCACAACTCTTCCATGGGGCATTGATATTGTTTTTTTATTCCACTGTAACCTCCACCACTCTTCCAAGGGGCATTGATTTTGTCTTTTTATTCCTCTGCGACCTCTACCACTCTTCCAATGGGCATTGATATTGTCTTATTAATCCACTGCAACCTCCACCACTCTTCAAAGGTGCATTAAAGCCGTCTTGTTAAGCTACTGTCATATCCATGTCTATTCCACGGGGCATTGATATTGTCTTTTTATTCCACTCTAACCTCCACCACTCTTCCAACTGGCATTGACATTGTCTTTTTATTCCACTGCGACTTCCACCTTTCTTTTAAGGGACATTGATATTGTCTTTTTAATCCACTGCGACCTCTATCACTCTTCCAAGGGGCATTAAATCAGTTTTGTTAAGCTACTGTGACCTCCACGTCTCTTCCAAGGGAATTAAAACCGTCTGGTTAAACCACTCTGAACTCCACAGCTATTCCAAGGGGCATTGATATTGTCTTTTTATTCCACTGTAACCTCCACCATTCTTCCAAGGGGTATTGATATTGTCTTTTTAATGCACTGCTACCTCCACCACTCTTCCAAGGGCCATTAAAATCATCTGGTTAAACCACTCTGAACTCCATAGCTCTTTCAAAAGGCATTGATATTGTCTTTTTATTTCACTGCGACCTCCACCACTCTTCCAAGGGGCATTAAAACTGTCTTGTTAAGCTACTGTGACCTCCACTTGTCTTCCAAGGGGCATTGATATTGTCTTTTTAATCCACTGTGACCTCCACCACTTTTCCAAGCGGCATTAAAACCGTCTTGTTAATCTACTGTGACCTCCACGTCTCTTCCAAGGGGCAATAAAACCATCTGGCAAAACCACTCTGAACTCCACAGCTCTTCCAAGGGGCATTGGTATTGTCTTTTTATTCCACTCTAACCTCCACCACTCTTCCAAGGGGCACTGACATTGTCTTTTTATTCCACTGCGACCTCCACCACTCTTCCAAGGAGCATTAAAACCATATTGTTAAGCTACAGTGACCTCCACAACTCTTCCACGGGGCATTGATATGGTCTTTTTATTCCACTGTAACCTCCACCATTCTTCCAAGGGGTATTGATATTGTCTTTTTAATGCACTGCTACCTCCACCACTCTTCCAAGGGCCATTAAAATCATCTGGTTAAACCACTCTGAACTCCATAGCTCTTTCAAAAGGCATTGATATTGTCTTTTTATTCCACTGCGACCTCCACCACTCTTCCAAGGGGCATTAAAACCGTCTTGTTAAGTTACTGTGACCTCCACGTCTCTTCCAAGGAGCGTTAAAACCGTCTGGTTATATCACTCTGAACTCCGCAGCTCTTCCAAGGGGCATTATTATTGTCTTTTTATTCCACTGTAACCTCCACCACTCTTCCAAGGGGTATTGATATTGTCTTTTTATTCCACTGCGTCCTCCACCAGTCCTCCAGGAGGCATTAAAACCGTCTTGTTAAGCTACTGTGACTTCCACGTCTCTTCCATGGGGCATTGAAATTGTCTTTTCATTCCACTGTAACCTCCACCACTCATCCAAGGGGCATTGATATTGTCTTTTTATTCCACTGCTACCTCCACCACTCTTCCAAGGGGCATTGATATTGTCTTTTTAATCCACTGCGACCTCCACCTCTCTTCCAAGGGGCATTAAAACCGTCTTGTTAAGCTATTGTGACCTCCACATCTCTTCCACTAGGCATTGATATTGTCTTTTTATTTAACTGTAACCTCCACCACTGTTCCAAGGGGCATTGATATTGTCTTTTTTTTCCACTGTAACCTACATCACTCTTCCAAGGGGCATTAATATTGTCTTTTTATTCAACTGTAATCTCCACCACTCTTCCAAGGGGCTTTGATATTGTCTTTTTAATCCACTGCGACCTCCACCACCCTTCCAAGGGGCATTAAAACCATCTTGTTAAGCTACTGTCACCTCCACGTCCCATCCAAGGGGCATTAACACCGCCAATATAAACCACTTTGAACTCCACAGCTCTTGCAAGGGGCATTGATATTGTCTTTTTATTCCAATGTAACCTCCAGCACTCTACCAAGGGGCATTGATATTGTCTTTTTATTCCACTGCAACTTCCACCTCTCTTCCAAGGGGCATTAAACCCGTCTTGCTAAGCTACTGTGACCTCCTCGTATCTTTCACGGGGCATTGATATTGTCTTTTTATTCCACTGTAACCTCCACCACTCTTCCAAGGGGCATTGTTATTGTCTTTTTATTCCACTGGGACCTTCACCACTCTTCCAAGTGGCATTGATATTGTCTTTTTAATCCACTGCGACCTCCACAACTCTTCCAAGGGGCATTAAAACCGTATTGTTAAGCTACTGTGACCTCCACTTCTCTTCCAAGGTGCATTAAAACCGCCAATTTGAACCACTCTGAACTCCACAGCTCTTGCAAGAGGCATTGATATTGTCTTTTTACTCCACTGTAACCTACAGCACTCTTTCAAGTGGCATTGATATTGTCTTATTATTCCACTACGACTTCCACCACTCTCCCAAGGTGCATTAAAAACATCTTGTTTAGCTACTGTAACATCCATGTCCATTCCACGGGGCATTGATATTGTCTTTTTATTCCACTGTATCCTCCACCACTCTTCCAAGGGGTATTGATATTGTCATTTTATTCCACTGCGACTACCACCTCTCTTCTAAGGGGCATTGATATTGTCTTTTTATTCCACTGCGACCTCCACCACTCTTCCAAGAGGCATTAAAAAAGTCTTGTTAAGCTACTGTGACCTCCACATCTCTTCCAAAGGGCATTAAAACCGTCTGGTTAAACCACTCTGAACTCCACAGCTCTTCCAAGGGGCATAGATATTGTCTTTTTATTCCACTGTAACCTCCACCATTCTTCCAAGGGGTATTCATATTGTCTTTTTAATGCACTGCGACCTCCACCACTCTTCCAAGGGGCATTGATATTGTCTTTTTAATCCACTGCGACCTCCACATCTCTTCCAAGGGGCATTAAAACCGTCTTGTTAAGCTATTGTGACCTCCACATCTCTTCCACTGGGCATTGATATTGTCTTTTTATTTAACTGTAACCTCCACCACTGTTCCAAGGGGCATTGATATTGTCTTTTTTTTCCACTGTAACCTACATCACTCTTCCAAGGGGCATTAATATTGTCTTTTTATTCAACTGTAATCTCCACCACTCTTCCAAGGGGCTTTGATATTGTCTTTTTAATCCACTGCGACCTCCACCACCCTTCCAAAGGGCATTAAAACCATCTTGTTAAGCTACTGTCACCTCCACGTCCCATCCAAGGGGCATTAACACCTCCAATATAAACCACTCTGAACTCCACAGCTCTTGCAAGGGGCATTGATATTGTCTTTTTATTCCAATGTAACCTCCAGCACTCTACCAATGGGCATTGATATTGTCTTTTTATTCCACTGCAACTTCCACCTCTCTTCCAAGGGGCATTAAACCCGTCTTGCTAAGCTACTGTGACCTCCTCGTATCTTTCACGGGGCATTGATATTGTCTTTTTATTCCACTGTAACCTCCACCACTCTTCCAAGGGGCATTGTTATTGTCTTTTTATTCCACTGGGACCTTCACCACTCTTCCAAGTGGCATTGATATTGTCTTTTTAATCCACTGCGACCTCCACAACTCTTCCAAGGGGCATTAAAACCGTATTGTTAAGCTACTGTGACCTCCACTTCTCTTCCAAGGTGCATTAAAACCGCCAATTTAAACCACTCTGAACTCCACAGCTCTTGCAAGAGGCATTGATATTGTCTTTTTACTCCACTGTAACCTACAGCACTCTTTCAAGTGGCATTGATATTGACTTATTATTCCACTACGACTTCCACCACTCTCCCAAGGTGCATTAAAAACATCTTGTTTAGCTACTGTAACATCCATGTTTATTCCACGGGGCATTGATATTGTCTTTTTATTCCACTGTATCCTCCACGTCTCTTCCAAGGGGCAATAAAACCATCTGGCAAAACCACTCTGAACTCCACAGCTCTTCCAAGGGGCATAGATATTGTCTTTTTATTCCACTGTAACCTCCACCATTCTTCCAAGGGGTATTCATATTGTCTTTTTAATGCACTGCGACCTCCACCACTCTTCCAAGGGGCATTAAAACCATCTGGTTAAAAGACTCTGAACTCCATAGCTCTTTCAAGAGGCATTGATATTGTCTTTTTATTTCACTGTAACCTCCACCACTCTTTCAAAGGGCATTGATATTGTCTTTTTATTCCACTGCAACTTCCACCACTCTTCCAAGGGGCATTAAAACTGTCTTGATAAGCTACTGTGACCTCCACGTGTCTTCCATGAGGCATTGATATTGTATTTTTAATCCACTGTAACCTCCACCACTTCTCCAAGGGGCATTAAAAACGTCTTGTTAATCTACTGTGACCTCCACGTCTCTTCCAAAGGGCAATAAAACCATCTGGTTAAACCACTCTGAACTCCACAGCTCTTCTAAGGGGCATTGGTATTGTCTTTTCATTCCACTCTAACCTCCACCTCTCTTCTAATGGGCATTGACATTGTCTTTTTATTCCACTGCGACCTCCATCATTCTTCCAAGGGGCATTGATACTGTCTTTTTATTCCACTGACACCTCCACCACTCTTCCAAGGGGCATTGATATTGTCTTTTTAATCCATTGCAACCTCCACCACTTTTCCAAGGGTCATTAAAAACGTCTTTTTAAGCTACTGAGACCTCCACGTCACTTTCAATGGGCATTAAAACTCTCTGGTTAAACCACTCTGAACTCCACAGCTCTTCCAAGGGGCATTGGTATTGTCTTTTTATTCCACTCTGACCTCCACCACTCTTACAAGGGGCATTGACATTGTTTTTTTATTCCACTGCGACCTCCACCATTCTTCCAAGGGGCATTAAAACTGTCTTGTTAAGCTACAGTGACCTCCACATCTCTTCCACGGGGCATTGATATTGTCTTTAAATTCCACTGTAACCTCCACCACTCTACCAAGAGGCATTGATATTGTATTTTTATTCCACTGCGACCTCCACCACTCTTCCAAAGGGCATTGATATTGTCTTTTTAATCCACTGCGACCTCCACCACTCTTCCAAAGGGCATTAAAACCATCTTGTCAAGCTGCTGTGACCTCCACGTCTCTTCCAAGAGGCATTACAACCATATGGTTAAACCAATCTGAACTCCACAGATCTTCCAAGGGGCATTGATAATGTCTTTTTATTCCACTGTATCCTCCACCCCTCTTCCAAGGGGCATTGTTGTTGTCTTTTTATTCCACTGCGACCTCCACCACTCTTCCAAGGGGCATTAAAACCGTCTTGTTAAGCTACTGTGACCTCCATGTCTCTTCCACAGGGCATTGATATTGTCTTTTTATTCCACTGGAACCTCCAACACTCTTCCAAGGTGCATTGATATTGTCTTTTTATTCCACTGAGACTTCAACTACTCCTTCAAGGAGCATTGACATTGTCTTTTTAATCCACTTCGACCTCCACCACTCTTCAAAGGGGCATTAAAACAGTCTTGTTAATATACTGTGACCTCCACGTCTCTTCCAAGGGGCATTAAAACCGTCAATTTAAACCACTCTCAACTCCACAGCTCTTGCAAAGGGCTTTGATATTGTTTTTTATTCCACTGTAACCTCCAGCACTCTTCCAAGGGGCACTGATATTGTCTTGTTATTACACTGCGACTTTCACCTCTCTTCCAAGGGACATTAAAACCATCTTGTTAAGCTACTGTGACATCCACATATCTTTCCCGGGGCATTGATATTTTTTTTTATTCCACTGTAAACTCCACCACTCTTCAAAGGGGCAATGATATTGTCTTTTTATTCCACTGCCACCTCCACCACTCTTCCAAGGGGCATTGATATTGTCTTTTTAATCCACTGCAACCTCCACCACTTTTCCAAGGTGCATTAAAAACGTCTTTTTAAGCTACTGTGACCTCCACGTCACTTCCAATGGGCATTAAAACCGTCTGGTTTAACTACTCTGAACTCCACTGCTCTTCCAAGGGGCATTGATATTGTCTTTTTAATCCACTGTTACCTCCACCACTCTTCCAAGGGGCATTGGTATTGTTTTTTTATTCCACTGCGACCTCCACTACTCTTCCAAGGGGAATTGATATTGTCTTTTTATTCCACTGCGACCTCTACCACTCTTCCAAGGGGCATTGATATTTTCTTTTTATTCCACTGCGACCTCCACAACTCTTCCAAGGGGCATCGATAATGTCTTTTTAACCCACTGCGACCTCCACCACTCTTCCAAGGGGCATTAAAACCGTCTTCTTAAGCTACTGCGACCTCAACGTCGCTTCCAAGGGGCATTATAACCTTCAATTTAAACCACTCTGAACTCCACAGCTCTTGCAAGAGGCATTGATATTGTCTTTTTATTCCACTGTAACCTCCACCACTCTTCCAAGGGGCATTGATTTTGTCTTTTTAATCCACTGCAACCTTGATCTCTCTTCCAAGAAGCATTTAAACCGTCTTGTTTAGCTACTGTGACCTCCACGTCTATTCCACGGTGCCTTAAAACCTTCTGGTTAAACCACTGTGAACTCCAGAGCTCTTCCAAGGGGCATTGATATTGTCTTTTTATTCCACTGTAACCTCCACCACTCTTCTAAGGGTCATTGATATTGTCTTTTTATTCCACTGTAACCTCCACCACTCTTCCAAGGGGCATTGATATTGTCTTTTTATTTCACTGCGACCTCCACCTCTCTTCCAAGGGGCATTAAAACCATCTTGTTAAGCTACTGTGACCTCCAAGTCTCTTCCACGAGGCATTGATATTGTCTTTTTATTCCACTGCGACCTCCACATCTCTTTCAAGGGGAATTGATATTGTCTTTTTATTCCACTGCGACCTCCACCACTCTTCTAACGGGCATTGATATTGTCTTTTTAATCCACTGCGACCTCCACCACTCTTCCAAGGGGTCATTAAAACAGTTTTGTTAAGCTACTGTGGCCTCCACGTCTCTTCCAAGGGGCATTAAAACAGTCAATTTAAACCTCTCTGAACTCCACAGCTCTTGCAAGAGGCATTGATATTGTATTTTTACTCCACTCTAACCTCCACCACACTTCCAAGGGGCATTGAGATTGTCTTTTTATTCCACTGCAACCTCCATCATTTTTTCAAGGGGCATTGATATTGTCTTTTTATTCCACTGCCACCTCCACCACTCTTCCAAGTGGCATTGACATTGTCTTTTTATTCCACTGCGACTTCCACCTCTCTTCTAAAGGGCATTGATATTGTCTTTTTAATCCACTGTAACCTCCACCACTTTTCCTATGGGAATTGATATTTTCTTTCTTTTATTATTATTATTATTATTTATTATTATTATAGCGTCATTTATTCCATGGCGCTTTACATGTGATAGGGATATACATAACAAAAGCATTTACATAATCATAAAAAAACGAGTCAGCGACTGGTACAGGAGGAGCGAGGACCCTGCCCGCGAGGGCTCACATTCTAGAAGGGATGGGTGAGGATACATTAGGTGAAGGTAGAGCTGGTCGTGCAGCGGTGGTTGCTGCAGGTTGTAGGCTTGTCGGAATAGGTGGGTCTTCAGATTTCTTTTGAAGGTTTCCACGGTCGGAGAGAGTCTGATATGTTGGGTTAGAGAGTTCCAGAGTAGGGGGGATGCACGGGAGAAATCTTGTATACGATTGTGGGAGGAGGAGATAAGAGGGGAGTAGAGAAGGAGATCTTTTGAGGATCGGAGGTTGCGTGCAGGTAAGTACCGGGAGACTAGGTCACAGATGTATGGGGGAGACAGGTTGTGGATGGCTTTGTATGCCATGGTTAGAGTTTTGAACTGGATTCTCTGGGCAATGGGGAGCCAGTGAAGAGATTGACAGAAAGGAGAGGCCGGGGAATAGCGGGGGGACAGGTGAATTAGTCGAGCAGCAGAGTTTAGGATAGATTGGAGAGGCGCAAGAGTGTTGTAAGGGAGGCCACGGAGCAGGAGGTTGCAGTAGTCGAGGCGGGATATGATGAGGGCATGCACTAGTGTTTTTGCAGAGTCTTTGCTGAGGAATGCACGGATTCGGAAGATGTTTTTGAGTTCGAGTCGGCAGGAAGTGGAAAGGGCTTGGATATGTGGCTTGAAGGAGAGATCAGACTCCAGGGTTACTCCAAGGCAGCGTGCTTGTGGGACTGGGGAGAGTGAACAGCCAGTGACGTTGATGGCTAGGTCAGATGGGGGATGTGTAAGAGAGGGTGGAAAGATGATGAACTCTGTTTTTTCCATGTTGAGTTTTAGAAATCTGTCAGAGAAGAAGGATGACATGGCGGACAGACATTGTGGGATTTTGGTTAGTAGGGAGGAGATATCGGGTCCAGAGAGGTAGATCTGTGTTTCGTCAGCATAGAGGTGATACTGAAAACAGTGAGACTCTATGAGCTGTTCCAGGCCAAAGGTGTAGATGGAGAAGAGCATAGGTCCTAGAACTGAGCCTTGGGGGACACCGACAGATAGGGGGCGAGATGAGGAGGTGGTGCGTGAGTGGGAGACACTGAAAGTCCTGTCTGTTAAGTATGAGGAGATTAAAAATAGAGCCAAGTCCGTGATGCCAAGAGATGAGAGAATCTGGAGTAAGAGGGAATGGTCCACTGTGTCAAAGGCAGATGACAGGTCCAGAAGGAGGAGGATGGAGTAGTGTCACTTGGATTTGGCATTTAGTAGGTCGTTGGTGACTTTGGTCAGGGCAGTTTCAGTCAAGTGATGCGGTCGGAAGCCAGATTGCAGGCGGTCGAAGAGGGAGCAGGAGGAGTGGTGGGAGGACAGTTCAAGGTGGACATGTTGTTCTAGTAGTTTTGAGGCAAAGGCGAGGAGTGATATGGGGCGGTAGTTAGTCAGAGAGGAAGCATCAAGGGAGGGCTTTTTGAGGATGGGTGTGATTGCGGCATGTTTGAAACATGAGGGGAAGACACCGGTTGTTAGTGACAGATTGAAGAGGTGGGTTAGGGTTGGGATGAAGACTGTGGTAAGGTTAGTAATGAGGTGGGATGGGATTGGGTCAAGTTCGCAGGTGGTCAGGTGTGATTTGTAGAGTAAAGAGGAGACTTGATCTTCTGTAATGGTGGAGAAGTGGGGTTTGGAGGAGGAGGGTTGAATAGATATGAGGAGGGGTTGTGTGGACTTTAGGCAAAAGTTTTGTCTGATGGTGTCAATCTTCTGTTTGAAGAATGAGGCAGAGTCGTCGGCTGAGATGAGAGAAGAGGGAGGAGGTGCTGGGGAACGAAGCAGAGAGTTGAAAGTGTTAAATAGCTGTTTAGGGTTGTGAGATAGGGAGGATATGAGAGATGAGAAGTAGGTTTGTTTTGCTGTAGTGAGTGCGGACTTGAAATTAGTGAGGGATTGCTTGAATGCGATGAAGTGCTCGATGGAGTGAGACCTTTTCCATCTCCGCTACGCAACTCTGGAGGCCCGGCGCAGTTCTTTAGTAAGTTTAGTGTGCCAGGGTTGCCTGTTTTATGTGCGAGATGTGGTGTGTGTGAGAGGGGCGATCGAGTCTAGAGCTGTAGCTATTGTGGTGTTATATGAAGCAGCAGCAACGTCTGCATCGTGTAAGGAATTTATGTCTGTAAGAGGGAGGAGGGATTCAGAGAGTGAGTGTAAGTCAAGGTGTTTGAGATTTCTGCGAGGGTATGCTAGTTTGTGGAGTGGCGATTGTTGCCCCGGGGAGGAGAGAGAAGAGAATGTAAGTAGGCTATGATCAGAGAGAGGAAGAGGTGAGTTAGAGAGGTTAGATAGGGAACAGAGGCGGGTGAAGATGAGGTCCAGTGTGTGGCCATCTTTGTGGGTGGGTGTGGAAGACCTTTGAGTGAGTCCGAAGGAGGAAGTGAGAGATAGGAACTTAGAGACAGACGAGTGGGAAGTGTTAATTGGGATGTTGAAGTCACCCATTATGATAGTGGGGATGTCAGTGGAGAGGAAGTGAAGCAGCCAGGTGGTGAAGTGGTCTAAGAAGGTGGTGGCTTGCCCAGGGGGTCGGTAAATGACGGCCAGTTGGAGGTTGGAGGGGGAATAGATGCGCACACAGTGCACCTCAAAAGAGGGGAGTGTAACGGAGGGTGGCAGTGGGATTTGGGTGAAAGCGCAGTGTTCTGATAGGAGAAAACCTACGCCTCTGCCATGTTTGCTGTTGGGGCGGGGGGTGTGGGAAAGGTGGAATCCGCCATATGAAAGTGCAGCTGGGGAGGCTGTGTCAGAGGGGTGAGCCAGGTTTCAGTGATGGCGAGGAAGGAAAGTTTGTTTGTAATGAAAAGATCGTGGATGAAGGAAAGTTTGTTGCAGACAGAGCGAGCGTTCCATAGAGCTCCTGTTAGAGCAACTAAGGGAGTGGGGATTGGTTGGATGGGTATGAGGTTAGAAGGGTTGCGACAGTTTGTGGAAGGTCGTGGATAGGAGGAAGAAGTAACTGTGGGGATATGGCGAGGAGGACCAGGATTTGGAGAGATATCTCCATCAGTGAGGAGGAGCTGAGAAAGTGTTAGCAGGTGGGAGCAAGAGAGAGCATGAGGTGGCTGTCTGTGTTTGGAGATCCAGGATTGAATGTTTAGGAATAACTTGGAGGAGGAGGTGAGATGAATGGGGAGGATGGAGGGAGAGATGAAGAGTTTCTTACTAGGTGTAGGGATTTGAGGGGTTACTAGAAAGTGGAGGACTATAGAGGAAAAAGTGAGAGCTAACAGAAACATAGTTAAAAGAGAGTAAGTGGTCAAAGTGTTGGTTACCTGACTCCTGCCCTGACTAACTGCCTCTGAAATAACTGCCACATAACCTCCGAAGCCACTTTGCACAAGAAGACGCGTGCACACCCCAGCACAAGTGCACCCCTTACAGAGCTTCTAAATATATAGGGCACATTAAACTATCAGGTGAAGGGCATTGTGGGAGCTGCATATGGCTAAATTAGCAGCTGGTCGTCTCACCAGGAGATGGCTGGGTGATCAAACACAGAGCTAGGACTCTAGTCTCTGCAGTTTAGCACCTCTAAAAATCAGATAAGATCTATAGTGGGGAAGGGACAGACATATGTGGGTATTGAATGGAGTGGGACAGATAAAGCAGAGAAGTTATGCAGAGCATGTACCAGTGAGGTGAATCAGCAAAGCAGAGCATTAGATTACATCAGACACAGCAAGCAGAGAAGTTATGCAGAGCATGTACCAGTGAGGTGAATCAGCAAAGCAGAGCATTAGATTACAGCAGACACAGCAAGAAGAGAAGTTATGCAGAGCATGTACCAGTGAGGTTATTCCACTGCGACCTCCACCACTCTTCCAAGGGGCATTGATATTGTCTTTTTAATCCACTGCGACCTCCGCCACTCTTCCAAAGGGCATTGATATTGTCTTTTATTCCACTGTAACCTCCACCACTGTTCTAAGGGGCATTAAAACCATCTTGTTAAGCTACTGTGACCTCCACGTCTCTTCCACAGGGCATTGTTATTGTCTTTTTATTCCACTGCGACCTCCACCACTCTGCCAAGGGGCATTAATACCGTCTTGTTAAGCTACTGTGATGTCCACGTCTCTTCCACGGGGCATTGATATTGTCTTTTTATTCCACTGTAACCTCCACCACTCTTCCAAGAGGCATTGATATTGTCTTTTTATTCCACTGTAACCTCCACCACTCTTCCAAGGGACATTGATATTGACTTTTTATTCCACTGTAACCTCCACCACTCTTCCAAAGTTCATTGATATTGTCTTTTAATCCACTGCGACCTCCACCACTCCTCCAAGGGGTATTAAAACCGTCTTGTTAAGCTACTTTGACCTCCATATCTCTTCCAAGGGGCACTAAAACCATTTGGTTAAACCACTCTGTACTCCACAGCTCTTCCAAGGGGCATTGAGATTGTCTTTTTATTTCACTGTTACTTCCACCACTCTTTCAAGGGGCATTGATATTGTATTTTTATTCCACTGTGACCTCCACCAATCTTCCATGGGGCATTAAAACGGTCTTGTTAAGCTACTATGACCTCCAAGTCTCTTCCAAGGGGCATTAAAACCGTCTGGTTAAACAACTCTGAGCACCACAGCTCTTCCAAGGGGCATTGACAATGTCTTTTTATTCCATTGTAATCTTCTGCACTCTTCCAAGTGTATTGATAATGTATTTTTATTCCTCTGCAACGTCCACGACTCTTCCAAGGGGCATTATAAAAGTCTTATTAAGCTACTCTGACCTCCAAGATTCTTACACAGGGCATTGATATTGTCTTTTTATTCCACTGTAACCTCCACCACTCTTCCAAGGGGCATTGATATTGTCTTTTTATTCCACTGTAACCTCCACTGCTCTTCCAAGGGGCATTGATATTGTCGTTTTAATCCACTGCGACCTCCACCACTCTTCCAACAGACATTGATATTGTCTTTTTTTTCCACTGCGACCTTCACCCCTCTTCCAAGGAACATTGATATTGTCTTTTTTTCCATTGTAACCTCCACCACTCTTCTAAGGGGCATTGATATTTTTTTTTTATTCCACTGCGACCTCCACAACTCTTCCAAGGGGCATCGATAATGTCTTTTTAACCCACTACGACCTCCACCACTCTTCCAAGGGGCATTAAAACCGTCTTCTTAAGCTACTGCGACCTCAACGTCGCTTCCAAGGGGCATTATAACTTTCAATTTAAACCACTCTGAACTCCACAGCTCTTGCAAGAGGCATTGATATTGTCTTTTTATTCCACTGTAACCTCCACCACTCTTCCAATGGGCATTGATATTGTCTTTTTTTTTTACTGCGACCTCCACCACTCTTCCAAGGGGCATTAAAACCGTCTTGTTTAGCTACTGTGACCTCCACGTCTATTCCACGGTGCCTTAAAACCTTCTGGTTAAACCACTGTGAACTCCAGAGCTCTTCCAAGGGGCATTGATACTGTCTTTTTATTCCACTGTAACCTCCACCACTCTTCCAAGGGGCATTGATATTGTCTTTTTTTTTTACTGCGACCTCCACCACTCTTCCAAGGGGTATTAATATTGTCTTTTTATTCCACTGCGACCTCCACCACTCTTCCAAGGGTCATTGATATTGTCTTTTTATTCCACTGTAACCTCCACCACTCTTCCAAGGGGCATTGATATTGTCTTTTTATTCCACTGTGACCTCTGCCTCTCTTCCAAGGGGCATTAAAACCATCTTGTTAAGCTACTGTGACCTCCAAGTCTCTTCCACGAGGCATTGATATTGTCTTTTTATTCCACTGCAACCTCCACATCTCTTCCAAGGGGAATTGATATTGTCTTTTCATTCCACTGCGACCTCCACAACTCTTCTAAGGGGCATTGATATTGTCTTTTTAATCCACTGCGACCTCCACCACTCTTCCAAGCGGCATTAAAACAAATTTGTTAAGCTACTGTGACCTCCACGTCTTTTCCAAGGGGCATTAAAACCGTCTGGTTAAACCACTCTGAACTCCACAGCTCTTAAAAGAGGCATTGATATTGTCTTTTTATTCCACTTTAACCTCCACCACTCTTTCAAGGGGCATTGATTTTGTCTTTTTATTCCACTGCGACCTCTACCACTCGTCCACTGGGCATTGATATTGTCTTTTTAATCCACTGCAACCTCCAACACTCTTCCAAGGGGCATTAAAGCCGTCTTGCTAAGCTGCTGTCACGTCCATGTCTATTCCACGGGGCATTGATATTGTCTTTTTATTCCACTGTAACCTCCACCACTCTTCCAAGTGGCATTGACATTGTCTTTTTATTCCACTGAGACTTCCACCTCTCTTCTAAGGGGCATTGATATTGTCTTTTTAATCCACTGCGACCTCCACCACTCTTCCAAGGGGAATTGATTTTGTCTTTTTATTCCACTGCGACCTTCACCAATCTTCCAATGGGCATTGTTATTGTCTTTTTAATCCCCTGCAACCTCCACCACTATTCCAAGGGGCATTAAAACAATCTTGTTAATCTACTGTGACCCCCACGTCCCTTCCACGGGGCATTGATATTGTCTTTTATTCCACTGCGACCTCCAACACTCTTCCAAGGGGCACTGATATTGTCGTTTTAATCCACTGCGACCTCCACCACTCTTCCAACAGACATTGATATTGTCTTTTTATTCCACTGCGACATTCACCCCTCTTCCAAGGAACATTGATATTGTCTTTTTTTCCACTGTAACCTCCACCACTCTTCTAAGGGGCATTGATATTTTCTTTTTATTCCACTGCGACCTCCACAACTCTTCCAAGGGGCATCGATAATGTCTTTTTAACCCACTGCGACCTCCACCACTCTTCCAAGGGGCATTAAAACCGTATTCTTAAGCTACTGTGACCTCCACGTCTCTTCCAAGAGGCATTAAAACCTTCAATTTAAACCACTCTGAACTCCACAGCTCTTGCAAGAGGCATTGATATTGTCTTTTTATTCCACTGTAACCTCCACCACTCTTCCAAGGGGCATTGATTTTGTCTTTTTAATCCACTGCGACCTCCATCTCTCTTCCAAGAAGCATTAAAACCGTCTTGTTTAGCTACTGTGACCTCCACGTCTATTCCACGGTGCCTTAAAACCTTCTGGTTAAACCACTGTGAACTCCAGAGCTCTTCCAAGGGGCATTGATATTGTCTTTTTATTCCACTGTAACCTCCACCACTCTTTCAAGGGGCATTGAAATTGTCTTTTTTTTTCTGCGACCTCCACCACTCTTCCAAGGGGCATTAATATTGTCTTTTTATTCCACTGCGACCTCCACCACTCTTCCAAGGGTCATTGATATTGTCTTTTTATTCCACTGTAACCTCCACCACTCTTCCAAGGGGCATTGATATTGTCTTTTTACTCCACTGCGACCTCCACATCTCTTCCAAGGGGAATTGATATTGTCTTTTCATTCCTCTGCGACTTCCACCACTCTTCTAAGGGGCATTGATATTGTCTTTTTAATCCACTGCGACCTCCACCACTCTTCCAAGGGGCATTAAAACAGTTTTGTTAAGCTACTGTGACCTCCACGTCTTTTCCATTGGGCATTAAAACCGTCTGGTTAAACCACTCTGAACTCCACAGCTCTTCCAAGAGGCATTGATATTGTCTTTTTATTCGACTATCACCTCCACCACTCTTCCAAGGGGCATTAAAACCGTCTTGTTAAGCTACTGTGACTTCCACGTCTCTTCCAAGGGGCATTAAAAACGTCAATTTAAACCTCTCTGAACTCCACAGCTCTTGCAAGAGGCATTAATATTGTCTTTTTATTCCACTGTAACCTCCACCACTCTTCCAAGGGGCATTGATTTTGTCTTTTTAATCCACTGCGACCTCCATCACTCTTCCAAGAAGCATTGAAAACGTCTTGTTTAGCTACTGTGACCTAGACTTCTATTCCACGGTGCCTTAAAACCTTCTGGTTAAACCACTGTGAACTCCACAGCTCTTCCAAGGGGCATTGATATTGTCTTTTTAATCCACTGTAACCTCCACCACTCTTCCCAGGGGCATTGATATTGTCTTTTTATTTTACTGCGACCTCCACCACTCTTCCAATGGGCATTAATATTGTCTTTTTATTCCACTGCGACCTCCACCACTCTTCCAAGGGTCATTGATATTGTCTTTTTATTCCACTGTAACCTCCACCACTATTCCAAGGGGCATTGATATTGTCTTTTTAATCCACTGCGACCTCCACCTCTCTTCCAATGGGCATTAAAACCATCTTGTTAAGCTACTGTGACGTCCAAGTCTCTTCCACGAGGCATTGATATTGTCTTTTTATTCCACTGCGACCTCCACATCTATTCCAAGGGGAATTGATATTGTCTTTTTATACCACTGCGATCTCCACCACTTGTCTAAGTTGCATTGATATTGTCTTTTTAATCCACTGCGACCTCCACCACTCTTCCAAGGGGCATTAAAACAGTCTTGATAAGCTACTGTGACCTCCACGTCTCTTCCAAGGGGCATTAAACAGTCTGGTTAAACAAGTCTGTACTCCACAGCTCTTCCAAGAGGCATTGATGTTGTCTTTTTACTCGACTGTAACCTCCACCACTCTTCCAAGGGGCATTGAGATTGTCTGTTTTCCACTGCGACCTCGCCCACTCTTCCAAGGGGCTTTGATACTGTCTTTTTTATCCACTGCGACCTCCGCCACTTTACCAATGGGCATTAATACCATCTTGTTATGCTACTGTGACCTTCTCGTCCCTTCCACGGGGCATTGATATTGTCTTTTTATTCCATTGCGACCTCCACCACTCGTCCAAGGGGCATTAAAACCGTCTTGTTATGCTACTGTGACCTCCAATTCTTTTCCAAGGGGCATTAAAACCGTCTGGTTAAACCGCTCTGAACTCCACAGCTCTTCCAAGGGGCATTGGCAATGTATTTTTCTTCCATTGTAACCTTCTGCACTCTTCCAAGTGCATTGATATTGTCTTTTTATTCCTCTGCGACGTCCACTACTCTCCCAAGGGGCATTAAAACCGTATTGCTTATCTACTGTGACCTCCAAGTTTCTTACACAGGGCATTGATATTGCTTTTTATTCCACTGTAACCTCCACCACTCTTCCAAGGGGCATTTATATTGTCTTTTTATTCCACTGTAACCTCCACCAATCTTCCAAGGGGCATTGACATTGTCTTTTTATTCCACTGCGACCTCAACCACTCTTCTAAGGGGCATTGATATTGTCTTTTAAATCCACAAACGATCTCCACCACTCTTCCAAGGGGTTTTAAAACAGTCTTGTTAAGCTACTGTGACCTCCTCGTCTCTTCCAAGGGGCATTAAAACCATCTGGTTAAACGCTCTGAACTCCACATCCCTTCCACTGGGCATTGATATTGTCTTTTTCTTCCACTGCGAACTCCACCACTCTACCAAGGGGCATTGATATTGTCTTTTTAATCCAATGCGACCTCCACCTCTCTTCCAATGGGCATTAAAACCATCTTGTTAAGCTACTGTGACGTCCAAGTCTCTTCCACGAGGCATTGATATTCTCTTTTTATTCCACTGCGACCTCCACATCTATTCCAAGGGGAATTGATATTGTCTTTTTATACCACTGCGATCTCCACCACTTGTCTAAGTTGCATTGATATTGTCTTTTTAATCCACTGCGACCTCCACCACTCTTCCAAGGGGCATTAAAACAGTCTTGATAAGCTACTGTGACCTCCACGTCTCTTCCAAGGGGCATTAAACAGTCTGGTTAAACAAGTCTGTACTCCACAGCTCTTCCAAGAGGCATTGATGTTGTCTTTTTATTCGACTGTAACCTCCACCACTCTTCCAAGGGGCATTGAGATTGTCTGTTTTCCACTGCGACCTCGCCCACTCTTCCAAGGGGCTTTGATACTGTCTTTTTTATCCACTGCGACCTCCGCCACTTTACCAATAGGCATTAATACCATCTTGTTATGCTACTGTGACCTCCTCGTCCCTTCCACGGGGCATTGATATTGTCTTTTTATTCCATTGCGACCTCCACCACTCGTCCAAGGGGCATTAAAACCGTCTTGTTATGCTACTGTGACCTCCAATTCTTTTCCAAGGGGCATTAAAACCGTCTGGTTAAACCGCTCTGAGCTCAACAGCTCTTCCAAGGGGCATTGGCAATGTATTTTTCTTCCATTGTAACCTTCTACACTCTTCCAAGTGCATTGATATTGTCTTTTTATTCCTCTGCGACGTCCAGTACTCTCCCAAGGGACATTAAAACCGTATTGCTTATCTACTGTGACCTCCAAGTTTCTTACACAGGGCATTGATATTGTCTTTTTATTCCACTGTAACCTCCACCACTCTTCCAAGGGGCATTTATATTGTCTTTTTATTCCACTGTAACCTCCACCAATCTTCCAAGGGGCATTGACATTGTCTTTTTATTCCACTGCGACCTCAACCACTCTTCTAAGGGGCATTGATATTGTCTTTTAAATCCACAACGATCTCCTCCACTCTTCCAAGGGGTTTTAAAACAGTCTTGTTAAGCTACTGTGACCTCCTCGTCTCTTCCAAGGTGCATTAAAACCATCTGGTTAAACGCTCTGAACTCCACATCCCTTCCACTGGGCATTGATATTGTCTTTTTATTCCACTGCGAACTCCACCACTCTACCAAGGGGCATTGATATTGTCTTTTTAATCCAATGCGACCTCCACCACTCTTACAAGGGGCATTGCTATTGTCTTTTTAATCCACTGTGACCTCCAAGTCTCTTTCAAAGGGCATTAAAACCATCAATTTAAACCACTCTGAACTCCACAGCTCTTCCAAGGAGCACTGGTATTGTCTTTTTATTCCACTCTAACCTCCACCACTCTTCCAAGGGTCATTGACATTGTCTATTTATTCCACTGCGACCTCCACCACTCTTCCAAGGGGCATGAAGACCATCTTGTTAAGCTACTGTAACCTCCACAACTCTTCCATGGGGCATTGATATTGTCTTTTTATTCCACTGTAACCTCCACCACTCTTCCAAGGGGCATTGATTTTGTCTTTTTATTCCAATGCGACCTCTACCACTCTTCCAATGGGCATTGATATTGTCTTTTAAATCCACTACAACCTCCACCACTCTTCCAAGGGGCATTAAAGTCGTCTTGCTAAGCTACTGTCACGTCCTTGTCTATTCCACGGGGCATTGATATTGTCTTTTTATTCCTCTGTAACCTCCACCACTCTTCCAAGTGGCATTGACATGGTCTTTTTATTCCACTGCGACTTCCACCTCTCTTCTAAGGGGCATTGGTATAGTCTTTTTAATCCACTGCGACCTCCACCACTCTTCCAAGGGGCATTAAAACAGTCTTGTTAAGCTACTGTGACCTCCAGGTCTCTTCCAAGGGGCAATAAAACCGTCTGGTTAAACCACTCTGAACTGCACAGCTCTTCCAAGGGGCATTGATATTGTCTTTTTATTCCACTGTAACCTACACCACTCTTCCAACGGGAATTGATTTTGTCATTTTATTCCACTGCGACCTCCACCACTCTTCCAAGGGGCATTGTTATTGTCTTTTTAATCCCCTGCAACCTCCACAACTCTTCCAAGGGGCATTAAAACCATCTGGTTAAACCACTCTGAACTCCACAGCTCTTCCAAGGGGCATTTGTATTGTCTTTTTATTCCACTCTAACCTCCACCACTCTTCCAAGGGGCATTGACATTGTCTTTTTATACCACTGCGACCTCCACCACTCTTCCAAGGGGTCATTAAAAAAATATTGTTAAGCTACAGAGACCTCCACAACTCTTCCACGGGGCATTGATATTGTCTTTTTATTCCACTGTAACCTCCACCAATCTTCCAAGGGGCATTGATATTGTTTTTTTATTCCACTGCGACCTCCACCACTCTTCCAAGGGGCATTAAAACCGTCTTGTTAAGTTACTGTGACCTCCACGTCTCTTCCAAGGAGAGTTAATACCATCTGGTTATACCACTCTGAACTCCACAGCTCTTCCAAGGGGCATTATTATTGTCTTTTTATTCCACTGTAACCTCCACCACTGTTCCAAGGGGCATTGATATTGTCTTTTTATTCCACTGTAACCTCCATCACTCTTCCAAGTGCATTGATATTGTCTTTTTATTCCTCTGCGACGTCCACGACTCTTCCAAGGGGCATTAAAACTGTCTTGCTAAGCTACTGTGACCTCGAAGTTTCTTACACAGGGCATTGATATTGTCTTTTTATTCCACTGTAACCTCCACCACTCTTCCAAGTGGCACTGTTGTTGTCTTTTTATTCCATTGCGACCTCCACCACTCTTCTAAGGGGCATTGATAATGTCTTTGAAATCCACAACGATCTCCACCACTCTTCCAAGGGGCATTAAAACAGTCTTGTTAAGCTACTGTGATCTCCTTGTCTCTTCCAAGGGGCATTAAAACCGTCTGGTTAAACACTCTGAACTCCACGTCCCTACCACGGGCATTGATATTGTCTTTTTATTCCACTGTGAACTCCACCACTCTTCCAATGGACATTGATGTTGTCTTTTTTTGCCACTGTAACCTCCACCACTCTTCTAAGGGGCATTGAAATTTTCTTTTTATTCCACTGCGACCTCTACATCTCTTCCAAGTGGAATTGATATTGTCATTTTATTCCACTGCAACCTCCACCACTCTTCTAAGGGGCATTGATATTGTCTTTTTAATCCACTGCGACCTCCACCACTCTTCCAAGGGTCATTGATATGGTCTTTTTATTCCACTGTAACCTCCACCACTCTTCCAAGGGGCATTGATTTTTTCTTTTTATTCCACTGCGACCTCTACCACTCTTCCAATGGGCATTGATATTGTCTTTTTAATCCACTGCTACCTTCAACACTCTTCCAAGGGACATTAAAGCCATCTTGTTAAGTTACTGTCACGTCCATGTCTTTTCCACGGGGCATTGATATTGTCTTTTTATTCCACTGTAACCTCCACCACTCTTCCAAGTGGCATTGACATGGTCTTTATATTCCACTGCGACTTCCACCTCTCTTCTAAGGGGCATTGATATTGTCTTTTTAATCTACTGCGACCTCCACAAACTCTTCCAAGGGGCATTAAAACAGTCATGTTACGCTACTGTGACCTCCACGTCTCTTCCAAGTGGCATTAAAACAGTCTGGTTAAACCACTCTGAACTCCACAGCTCTTCCAAGGGGCATTGATATTGTCCTTTTGTTCCATTGTAACCTCCACCACTCTTCCAAGGGGCATTGATTTTGTCTTTTTATTCCACTGCGACCTCCACCACTCTTCCAATGGGCATTGTTATTGTCTTTTTAATCCCCTGCAGCCTCCACCACTTTTCCAAGGGGCATTAAAACCGTCTTGTTAAGCTACTGTGACCTCCACGTCCCTTCCACGGGGCATTGATATTGTCTTTTTTTTCCACTGCGACCTACACCACTCTTCCAAGGGGCATTGATATTGTCTTTTTAATCCACTGCGAACTCCACCACTCTTCCAAGGGCCATTAAGACTGACTTGTTATGCTACTGTGACGTCGACTTCTCTTCCAAGGGGCATTAAAACCATCTGGTTAAACCACTCTGAATTCCTCAGCTCTTCCAAGGGGAATTTGTATTGTCTTTTTATTCCACTCTAACCTCCACCACTCTTCCAAGGGGCATTGACATTGCCTTTTTATTCCACTTCAACCTCCACCACTCTTCTAAGGGGCATTAAAAGCATCTTGTTAAGCTACTGTGACCTCCACAACTCTTCCATGGAGCATTGATATTGTCTTTTTATTCCACTGTAACCTCCACCACCCTTCCAAGGGGCATTGATTTTGTCTTTTTATTCCACTGCGACCTCTACCACTCTTGCAATGGGCACTGATATTGTCTTTTTAATCCACTACAACCTCCACCACTCTTCCAAGGGGCATTAAAGCCGTCTTGCTAAGCTACTGTCACGTCCATGTCTATTCCACGGGGCATTGATATTGTCTTTTTATTCCACTGTAACCTCCACCACTCTTCCAAGTGGCATTGACATTGTCTTTTTATTCAACTGCGACTTCCACCTCTCTTCTAAGGTGCATTGATATTGTCTTTTTAATCCACTGCGACCTCCACCACTCTTCCAAGGGGCATTAAAACAGTCTTGTTAAGCTACTGTGACCTCCACGTCTCTTCCAAGGGGCATTAAAACCATCTGGTTAAACCACTCTGAACTCCACAGCTCTTCCAAGGGGCATTGATATTGTCTTTTTATTCCACTGTAACCTCCACCACTCTTCCAAGGGGAATTGATTTTGTCTTTTTATTCCACTGCGACCTCCACGACTCTTCCAAGGGGCATTGTTATTGTCTTTTTAATCCCCTGCTACCTCCACAACTCTTCCAAGGGGCATTGACATTGTCTTTTTATTCCACTTCGACCTCCACCACTCTTCTAAGGGGCGTTAAAACCATCTTGTTAAGCTGCTGTGACCTCCACTTCCCTTCCACGGGGCATTGATATTGTCTTTTTATTCCACTGCGACCTCCAACACTCTTCCAAAGGGCATTGATATTGTCTTTTTAATCCACTGCGAACTCCACCACTCTTCCAAGGGGCTTTAAAACCGTCTTGTTATGCTACTGTGACGTCGACTTCTCTACCAAGGTGCATTAAAACCATCTGGTTAAACCACTCTGAACTCCACAGCTCTTCCAAGGGGCATTTGTATTGTCTTTTTATTCCACTCTAACCTCCACCACTCTTCCAAGGGGCATTGACATTGTCTTTTTATTCCACTGCGACCTCCACCACTCTTCCAAGGGGCATTAAAACCATATTGTTAAGCTACAGAGATCTCCACATCTCTTCCACGGGGCATTGATATTGTCTTTTTATTCTACTGTAACCTCCACCAATCTTCCAAGGGGCATTGATATTGTTTTTTTATTCCACTGCGACCTCCACCACTCTTCCAAGGGGCATTAAAACCATCTTGTTAAGTTACTGTGACCTCCCCCTCTCTTCCAAGGAGAGGTAAAACCATCTGGTTATACCACTCTGAACTCCACAGCTCTTCCAAGGAGCATTATTATTATCTTTTTATTCCACTGTAACCTCCACCAGTGTTCCAAGGGGCATTGATATTGTCTTTTTATTCCACTGTAACCTCCATCACTCTTCCAAGTGCATTGATATTGTCTTTTTATTCCTCTGCGACGTCCACGACTCTTCCAAGGTGCATTAAAACTGTCTTGCTAAGCTACTGTGACCTCCAAGTTTCTTACACAGGGCATTGATATTGTCTTTTTATTCCACTGTAACCTCCACCACTCTTCCAAGTGGCACTGCTATTGTCTTTTTATTCCACTGTAATCTCCACCAATCTTCCAAGGGGCATTGATATTGTCTTTTTATTCCACTGCGACCTCCACCACTCTTCTAAGGGGCATTGATATTGTCTTTTACATCCACAACGATCTCCACCACTCTTCCAAGGGGCATTAAAACAGTCTTGTTAAGCTACTGTGACCTCCTTGTCTCTTCCAAGGGGCATTAAAACCGTCTGGTTAAACACTCTGAACTCCATGTCCCTACTACGGGCATTGATATTGTCTTTTTATTGCACTGTGAACTCCACCACTCTTCCAATGGGCATTGATATTGTCTTTTTAATCCACTGCGACCTCCACCACTCTTCCAATGGGCATTGATATTGTCTTTTTAATCCACTGCGACCTCCACGTCACTTCCAAGGGGCATTAAAACCGTCAATTTAATACTCTCTGAACTCCTCAGCTTTTCCAAGGAGAACTGGTATTGTCTTTCTATTCCACTCTAACCTCCACCACTCTTCCAAGGGGCATTGACATTGTCTATTTATTCCACTGCGACCTCCACCACTCTTCCAAGGGGTATTAAGACCATCTTGTTAATCTACAGTAACCTCCACAACTCTTCCATGGGGCATTGATATTGACTTTTTATTCCACTGTAACCTCCACCACTCTTCCAAGGGGCATTGATTTTGTCTTTTTATTCCACTGCGACCTCTACCACTCTTCCAATGGGCATTGATATTGTCTTTTTAATCCACTGCTACCTCCACCACTCTTCCAAGGGACATTAAAGCCGTCTTGTAAAGCTACTGTCACGTCCATGTCTATTCCACGGGGCATTGATATTGTCTTTTTATTCCACTGTAACCTCCACCACTCTTCCAAGTGGCATTGACATGGTCTTTTTATTCCACTGCGACTTCCACCTCTCTTCTAAGGGGCATTGATATTGTCTTTTTAATCTACTGCGACCTCCACCACTCTTCCAAGGGGCATTAAAACAGTCATGTTAAGCTACTGTGACCTCCACGTCTCTTCCAAGGGGCATTAAAACAGTCTGGTTAAACCACTCTGAACTCCACAGCTCTTCCAAGCGGCATTGATATTGTCCTTTTGTTCCATTGTAACCTCCACCACTCTTCCAAGGGGCATTGATTTTGTCTTTTTATTCCAGTGCGACCTTCAACACTCTTCCAATGGGCATTGTTATTGTCTTTTTAATCCCCTGCAACCTCCACCACTTTTCCAAGGGGCATTAAAACTGTCTTGTTAAGCTACTGTGACCTCCACGTCCCTTCTACGGGGCATTGATATTGTCTTTTTATTCCACTGCGACCTCCACCACTCTTCCAAGGGGCATTGATATTGTCTTTTTAATCCACTGCGCACTCCACCACTCTTCCAAGGGGCATTAAAACTGACTTGTTATGCTACTGTGACGTCGACTTCTCTTCCAAGAGGCATTAAAACCATCTGGTTAAACCACTCAGAACTCCACAGCTTTTCCAAGGGGCATTTGTATTGTCTTTTTATTCCACTCTAACCTCCACCACTCTTCCAAGGGGCATTGACATTGTCTTTTTATTCCACTTCGACCTCCAGCACTCTTCTAAGGGGCATTAAAACCATCTTTTTAAGCTACAGAGTTCTCCACATCTCTTCCACGGGGCATTGATATTGTCTTTTTATTCCACTGTAACCTCCACCAATCTTCCAAGGGGCATTGATATTGTTTTTTATTCCACTGCGACCTCCACCACTCTTCCAAGGGGCATTGATATTGTCTTTCTATTCAACTGTAACCTCCACCACTCTTTCAAGGGGCATTGATATTGTCTTTTTATTCCACTGCGACCTCCACCACTCTTTCAAGGGGCATTAAAACCGTCAATTTAAACCACTCTGAACTCCACCGCTCTTGCAAGGGGCATTGATATTGTCTTTTTATTCCAATGTAACCTCCACCACTGTTCCAAGGGGCATTGATATTGTCTTTTTTTTCCACTGTAACCTCCATCACTCTTCCAAGGGGCATTGATATTGTCTTTCTATTCAACTGTAACCTCCACCACTCTTTCAAGGGGCATTGATATTGTCTTTTTATTCCACTGCGATCTCCACCACTCTTTCAAGGGGCATTAAAACCGTCAATTTAAACCACTCTGAACTCCACAGCTCTTGCAAGGGGCATTGATATTGTCTTTTTATTCCAATGTAACCTCCAGCACTCTTCCAAGGGGCATTGATATTGTCTTTTTATTCCACTGCAACTTCCACCTCTCTTCCAAGGGGCATTAAAACCGTCTTGTTAAGCTACTGTGACCTCCACGTCTCTTTCACGGGACATTGATATTGTCTTTTTATTCCACTGTAACCTCCACGGCTCTTCCAAGGGGCATTGATGTTGTCTTTTTATTCCACTGGGACCTTCACCCCTCTTCCAAGTGGCATTGATATTGTCTTTTTATTCCACTGCGACCTCCACTACTCTTCCAAGGTGCATTAAAACCGCATTGTTAAGCTACTGTGACCTCCACATCTCTTCCAAGGTGCATTAAAACTGTCAATTTAAACCACTCTGAACTCCATAGCTCTTACAAGAGGCATAGATATTGTCTTTTTACTCCACTGTAACCTACAGCACTCTTTCAAGGGGCATTGATATTGTCTTTTATTCCACTACGACTTCCACCACTCTCCCAAGGTACATTAAAAACAGCTTGTTTAGCTACTGTAACGTCCATGTCTTTTCCATGGGGCATTGATATTGTCTTTTTATTCCCCTGTATCCTCCACCACTCTTCCAAGGGGTATTGATATTGTCTTTTTATTCCACTGCGACTTCCACCTCTCTTCTAAAGGGCATTGAAATTGTCTTTTTTATACTCTGCGACCTCCACGACTCTTCCAAGAAGCATTAAAACAGTCTTCTTAACCTACTGTGACCTCCACATCTCTTCCAAGGGGCATTAAAACCGTCTGGTTAAACCACTCTGAAATCCACAGCTCTTCCAAGTGGCATTGATATTGTCTTTTTATACCACTGCAACCTCCACCATTCTTCCAAGTTGTATTGATATTGTCTTTCTAATGCACTGAGACCTCCACCACTCTTCCAAAGGGCATTAAAACTGTCTGGTTAAACCACTCTGAACTCCATAGCTCTTTCAAGAGGCATTGATATTGTCTTTTTATTTCACTGTAACCTCCACCACTCTTTCAAGGGGCATTGATATTGTCTTTTTATTCAACTGCGACCTCCACCACTCTTCCAAGGGGCATTAAAACTGTCTTGTTAAGCTACTGTGATCTCCACGTGTCTTCCACGGGGCATTGATATTGTCTTTTTAATCCACTGTGACTTCCACCACTTTTCCAAGGGGCATTAAAACCGTCTTGTTAATCTACTTTGACCTCCACGTCTCTTCCAAGGGGCAATAAAACCATCTGGTTAAACTACTCTGAACTCCACAGCTCTTCCAAGGGGCATTGGTGTTGTCTTTTTATTCCACTCTAAGCTCCACCACTCTTCCAATGGGCATTGACATTGTCTTTATATTCCACTGCGACATCCATCATTCTTCCTAGGGGCATTGATATTGTCTTTTTATCCCACTGCCACCTCCACCACTCTTCCAAGGGGCATTGATATCGTCTTTTTAATCCACTGCGACCTCCACCACTTTTCCAAAGGTCATTAAAAACATCTTTTTAACCTACTGTGACCTCCACGTCACTTCCAGTGGGCATTAAAACCGTCTGGTTAAACCACTCTGAACTCCACAGCTCTTCCAAGGGGCATTGGTATTGTCTTTTTATTCCACTCTAACCTCCACCACTCTTCCAAGGGGCATTGACATTGTCTTTTTATTCCACTGCGACCTCCACCATTTTTCCAAGGGGCATTAAAACTGTCTTATTAAGCTACAGTGACCACCACATCTCTTCCACGGGGAATTGATTTTGTCTCTAAATTACAATGTAACCTCCACCACTCTACCAATTGGCATTGATATTGTATTTTTATTCCACTGCCACCTCCACCACTCTTCCAAAGGGCATTGATATTGTCTTTTTAATCCACTGCGACCTCCACCACTTTTCCAAAGGGCATTAAAACCATCTTGTTAAGCTACTGTGACCTCCACGTCTCTTCCACGGGGCATTGATATTGTCTTTTTATTCCACTACATCCTCCACCACTCTTCCATGTGGTATTAAAACCGTCTTGTTAAGCTACTGTGACCTCCACGTCTCTTGCAAGGGGCATTAAAACCGTATGGTTATCCAATCTGAACTCCACAGATCTTCCAAGGGGCATTGATATTGTCTTTTTAATCCACTGTATCCTCCACCACTCTTCCAAGGGGCATTGATATTGTCTTTTTTTTCCACTACGACCTCCACTACTCTTTCAAGCGGCATTAAAACCGTCTTGTTAAGCTACTGTGACCTCCATGTCTCTTCCACAGGGCATTGATATTGTCTTTTTATTCCACTGTAACCTCCAACACTCTTCCAAGGGGCATTGATATTGTCTTTTTATTCCACGGAGACTTCAAACACTCCTTCAAGGAGCATAGACATTGACTTTTTAATCCACTTCGACCTCCACCACTCTTCCAAGGGGCATTAAAACAGTCTTGTTAATTTACTGTGACCTCCACGTCTCTTCCAAGGTGCATTAAAACCTTCAATTTAAACCACTCTCAACTCCACAGCTCTTGCAAGGGGCTTTGATATTGTTTTTAATTCCACTGTAACCTCCAGCACTCTTCCAAGGGGCATTGATATTGTCTTTTTATTCCACTGCAACTTACACCTATTTTCCAAGGGGCATTAAAAACGTCTTTTTAAGCTACTGTGACCTCCACGTCACTTCCAATGGGCAATAAAACCATCTGGTTTAACTACTCTGAACTCCACTGCTCTTCCAAGGGGCATTGATATTGTCTTTTTATTCCACTGCGACCTCCACGACTCTTCAAAGGGGCATTTATATTGTCTTTTTAATCATTTGCGACCTCCACCACTCTTCCAAGGGCCATTAAAACCTGTCTTGTTAAGCTACTTTGACCTCCACGTCAATTCCACGAGGCATTAAAACGGTCTTGTTAAGCTTCTGTGACCTCCATGTCTCTTTGACGGGGCATTGATATTGTCTTTTTTTTCCACTGTAACCTCCACCACTCTTCCAAGGGGCATTGATATTGTCTTTTTATTCCACTGGGACCTTCACCACTCTTCCAAGTGGCATTGATATTGTCTTTTTAATGCACTGTGACCTCCACCACTCTTCCAAGGAGCATTAAAACGATATTGTTAAGCTACTGTGACCTCCACGTATCTTCCAAGGTGCATTAAAACCGTCAATTTAAACCACTCTGTACTCCACAGCTCTTGCAAGAGGCATTGATATTGTCTTTTTATTCCACTGTAACCTACAGCACTCTTTCTATGGGCATTGATATTGTCTTTTTAGTCCACTGCGACTTCCACCTCTCTTCTAAGGGGCATTGATATTGTCTTTTTAATCCACTGCGACCTCCACCACTCTTCCAAGAGGCATTAAAACAGTCTTGTTAAGCTACTGTGACCTCCACATCTCTTCCAAGGGGCATTAAAACCGTCTGGTTAAACCACTCTGAACTCCACAGCTCTTCCAAGGGGCATTGATATTGTCTTTTTATTCCACTGTAACCTATACCATTCTTCCAAGGGGTATTGATATTGTCTTTTTAATGCACTGCGACCGCCACCACTC
This sequence comes from Phyllobates terribilis, assembly GCF_046119375.1. Classification (NCBI taxonomy): domain Eukaryota; kingdom Metazoa; phylum Chordata; class Amphibia; order Anura; family Dendrobatidae; genus Phyllobates; species Phyllobates terribilis. The sequence continues at coordinate 1,889,474 of NW_027362964.1, forward strand.
TTCCAAGGGGCATTAAAACCATCTGGTTAAACCACTCTGAACTCCATAGCTCTTTCAAGAGGCATTGATATTGTCTTTTTATTTCACTGTAACCTCCACCACTCTTTCAAGGGACATTGATGTTGTCTTTTTATTCCACTGCGACCTCCACCACTCTTCCAAGGGGCATTAATACTGTCTTGTTAAGCTACTGTGACCTCCACGTGTGTTCCACTGGGCATTGATATTGTCTTTTTAATCCACTGTGACCTCCACCACTTTTCCAAGGGGCATTAAAACCGTCTTGTTTATCTACTGTGACCTCCACGTCTCTTCCAAGGGGGAATAAAACCATCTGATTAAACTACTCTGAACTCCACAGCTCTTCCAAGGGGCATTGGTATTGTCTATTTATTCCACTCTAACCTCCACCACTCTTCCAAGGGGCATTGACATTGTCTTTTTATTCCTCTGCGAACTTCATCATTCTTCCAAGGGGCATTGATATTGTCTTTTTGTTCCACTGCCACCTCCACCACTCTTCCAAGAGGCATTGATATTGTCTTTTCAATACACTGAGACCTCCACCACTTTTCCAAGGGGCATTAAAAACGTTTTTTTAAGCTACTGTGACCTCCACATCACTTCCAATGGGCATTAAAACCGTCTGGTTAAACCACTCTGAACTCCACAGCTCTTTCAAGGGGCATTGGTATTGTCTTTTTATTTGAATCTAACCTCCACCACTCTTCGAAGGGGCATTAAAACTGTCTTGTTAAGCTGCTGTAACCTCCATGTCTATTCCACTTGGCATTGATGTTGTCATTTTATTCCACTGCGTCCTCCATCATTCTTCCAAGGGGCATTGATATTGTCTTTTTATTCTACTGCCACCTCCACCACTCTTCCAAGGGGCATTGAGATTGTTTTTTTATTCCACTGCGACTTCCACCTCTCTTCTAAGGGGCATTGATATTGTCTTTTTAATCCACTGTAACCTCCACCACTTTTCCTATGGGAATTGATATTGTCTTTTTATATTTATTATTATTATTATTAATTATTATAGCGCCATTTATTCCATGGCGCTTTACATGTGATAGGGATATACATAACAAAAGCATTTACATATTCTTAACAAAACGAGTCAGCGACTTGTACAGGAGGAGCGAGGACCCTGCCCCTGAGGGCTCACATTCTAGAAGGGATGGGTGAGGATACATTAGGTGAGGGTAGAACTGGTCGTGTAACGGTGGTTACTGCAGTTTGTAGGCTTGTCGGAAGAGGTGGGTCTTCAGGTTTCTTTTGAAGTTTTCCACGGTCAGCGAGGGTCTGTTGTGTTGGGGTAGAGCGTTCCAGAGTAGGGGGGATGCAGGGAGAAATCTTGTATACAATTGTGGGAGGAGGATATAAGAGGGGAGTAGAGAAGGAGATCTTGTGAGGATCGGAGGTTGAGTGCAGGTAAGTACCGGGAGACTAGTTCACAGATGTATGGGCGAGACAGTTTGTGGATGGCTTTGTATGCCATGGTTAGAGTTTTGAACTGGATTCTCTGGACAATGGGGAGCCAGTGAAGAGATTGACAGAGAGGATAGATTGGAGAGGCGCAAGAGTGTTGTAAGGGAGGCCACGGAGCAGGAGGTTTCAGTAGTCGAGGCGGGATATGATGAGGGCATGCACTAGTGTTTTTGCAGAGTCTTTGCTGAGGAATGCACGGGTCCGGGAGATGTTTTTGAGTTGGAGTCGGCAGGAAGTGGAAAGGGCTTGGATATGTGGCTTGAAGGAGAAATCAGAGTCCAGGGTTACTCCAAGGCAGTGAGCTTGTGGGACTGGGGAGAATGAACAGCCATTGACGTTGATGGCTAGGTCAGATGGGGGATGTGAATGAGAGGGTGAAAAGATGATGAACTCTGTTTTATCCATGTTGATTTTTAGAAATCTGTCAGAGAAGAAGGATGACATGGCAGACAGACATTATGGGATTTTGGTTAGTAGGGAGGAGATATTGGGTCCAGAGAGGTAGATCTGTGTGTCGTTAGCATAGAGGTGATACTGAAAACCGTGAGACTCTATGAGCTGTCCCAGGCCAAAGGTGTAGATGGAGAAGAGCAGAGGTCCTAGAACTGAACCTTGGGGGACACCGACAGATAGGGGGCGAGATGAGGAGGTGGTGCATGAGTGCGAGACGCTGAATGTCCTGTCTGTTAAGTATGAGGAGATTCAAGATAGAGCCAAGTCCGTGATGCCAAGAGATGAGAGAATCTGGAGTAAGAGGGAATGGTCCACTGTGTCAAAGGCAGATGACCGGTCCAGAAGGAGGAGGATGGAGTAGTGTCGCTTGGATTTGGCATTTAGTAGGTTGTTGGTGAGTTTGGTCAGGGCAGTTTCAGTCGAGTGATGCGGTCGGAAGCCAGATTGCAGGCGGTCGAAGAGGGAGCAGGAGGAGAGGTGGGAGGACAGTTCAAGGTGGACATGTTGTTCTAGTAGTTTTGAGGCAAAGGGGAGGAGTGATATTGGGTGGTAGCTAGTCTGAGAGGAAGGGTCAAGGGAGGGCTTTTTGAGGATGGGTGTGATTGCTGCATGTTTGAAACATGAGGGTAAGACACCGGTTGTTAGTGACAGATTGAAGAGGTGGGTTAGGGTTGGGATGAAGACTGTGGTAAGGTTAGTGATGAGGTGGGATGGGATTGGGTCAAGTTCGCAGGTGGTAAGGTGTGATTTGGAGAGTAAAGAGGAGACTTGACCTTCTGTAATGGTGGAGAAGTGGGGTTTGGATGAGGAGGGTTTAATAGATATGAGGAGGGGTTGTGTGGACTTAAGGCAAAAGTTTTGTCTGATGGTGTCAATCTTCTGTTTGAAGAATGAGGCAAAGTCGTCGGTTGAGATGAGAGAAGAGGGAGGAGGTGCTGGGGGACGAAGGAGAGAGTTGAAAGTGTTAAATAGCTGTTTAGGGTTGTGAGATAGGGAGGATATGAGAGATGAGAAGTAGATTTGTTTTGCTGTAGTGAGTGCGGACTTGAAATTAGTGAGGGATTGCTTGAATGCGATGAAGTGCTCGATGGAGTGAGACCTTTTCCATCTCCGCTCCGCAACCCTGGAGGCCCGGCGCAGTTATTTAGTAAGTTTAGTGTGCCAGGGTTGACTGTTGCGTGTGCGAGATGTGGTGTGTGTGAGGGGGGCGATCAAGTCTACAGCTGCAGCTATTGTGGTGTTATATGGAGCAGCAGCAACGTCTGCATCGTGTAAGGAATTTAAGAGGGAGGAGGGATTCAGAGAGTGAGTGTAAGTCAAGGTGTTTGAGATTTCAGCGAGGGTATGCAAGTTTGTGGAGTGGGGATTGTTGCCCGGGGAGGAGAGAGAAGAGAATGTAAGTAGGCTGTGATCAGAGAGAGGGAGAGGTGAGTTAGAGAGGTTAGATAGGGAACAGAGGCAGGTGAAGATGAGGTCCAGTGTGTGGCCATCTTTGTGGGTGAGTGTGGAAGACCATTGAGTGAGTCCGAAGGAGGAAGTGAGAGATAGGAACTTAGAGACAGACGAGTGGGAAGTGTTAATGGGGATGTTGAAGTCACCCATTATGATAGTGGTGATGTCAGTGGAGTGGAAGTGAAGCAGCCAGGTGGTGAAGTGGTCTAAGAAGGTGGTGGCTTGCCCTGGGGGTCGGTAAAAGACAGCCAGTTGGAGGTTGGAGGGGGAATAGATGCACACACAGTGCACCTCAAAAGAGGGGAGTGTAACGGAGGGTGGCAGTGGGATTTGGGTGAAAGCGCAGTGTTCTGATAGGAGAAAACCTACGCGTCCGCCATGTTTGCTGTTGGGGCGAGGGGTGTGGGAAAGGTGGAATCCGCCATATGAAAGTGCAGCTGGGGAGGCTGTGTCAGAGGGGGTGAGCCAGGTTTCAGTGATGGTGAGGAAGGAAAGTTTGTTTGTAATGAAAAGATCGTTGATGAAGGAAAGTTTGTTGCAGACAGAGCGAGCGTTCCATAGAGCTCCTGTTAGATCAACTAAGGGAGTGGGGATTGGTTGGATGGATATGAGGTTAGAAGGGTTGCGACAGTTTGCGGAAGGGCGTGGATAGGAGGAAGAAGTAACTGTGGGGTTATGGCGAGGAGGACCAGGATTTGGAGAGATATCTCCAGCAGTGAGGAGGAGCAGAGAAAGTGTTAGCAGGTGGGAGCAAGAGAGAGCATGAGGTGGCTGTCTGTGTTTGGAGATCCAGGATTGAGTGTTTAGGAATAATTTGGAGGAGGAGGTGAGATGAATGGGGAGGATGGAGGGAGAGATGAAGAGTTTCTTACTAGGTGTAGGGATTTGAGGGGTTACTAGAAAGTGGAGGACTATAGAGGAAAAAGTGAGAGCTAACAGAAACATAGTTAAAAGAGAGTAAGTAGTCAAAGTGTTGGTTACCTGACTCCTGCCCTGACTAACTGCCTCTGAAATAACTGCCACTAATCTACGAAGCCACTTTGCACGAGAAGACGCGTGCACACCCCAGCACAAGTGCACCCCTTACAGAGCTTCTAAATAAATAGGGCACATTAAACTATCAGGTGAAGGGCATTGTGGGAGCTGCATATGGCTAAATTAGCAGCTGGTGGTCTCACCAGGAGATGGCTGGGTGATCAAACACAGAGCTAGGACTCTAGTCTCTGCAGTATAGCACCTCTAAAAATCAGATAAGATCTATAGTGGGGAAGGGACAGACATATGTGGGTATTGAATGGAGTGGGACAGATAAACCAGAGAAGTTATGCAGAGCATGTACCAGTGAGGTGAATCAGCAAAGCAGAGCATTAGATTACAGCAGACACAGCAAGCAGAGAAGTTATGCAGAGCATGTACCAGTGAGGTTATTCCACTGCGACCTCCACCACTCTTCCAAGGGGCATTGATATTGTCTTTTTATTCCACTGCGACCTCCGCCACTCTTCCAAAGGGCATTAAAACCGTCTTGTTAAGCAACTGTGACCTCCACGTCTCTACCACAGGGCATTGTTATTGTCTTTTTATTCCACTGCGACCTCCACCACTCTGTCAAGGGCATTAAAACCGTCTTGTTAAGCTACTGTGATGTCCACGTCTCTTCCACGGGGCAATGATATTGTCTTTTAATTCCACTGTAACCTCCACCACTCTTCCAAGAGGCATTGATATTGTCTTTTTATTCCACTGTAACCTCCACCACTCTTCCAAGTGGCATTGATATTGTCTTTTTATTCCACTGCGACCTCCACCACTCTTCCAAGGTTCATTGATATTGTCTTTTTAATCCACTGCGACCTCCACCACTCTTCCAAGGGGCATTAAAACCGTCTTGTTAACCTACTGTGACCTCCACGTCTCTTCCAAGGGGCACTAAAACCATTTGGTTAAACCACTCTGTACTCCACAGCTCTTCCAAGGGGCATTGATATTGTCTTTTTATTTCACTGTAACTTCCACCACTCTTTCAAGGGGCATTGATATTGTATTTTTATTCCACTGTGACCTCCACCACTCTTCCAAGGGGCATTAAAACCATCTTGTTAAGCAACTGTGACGTACAAGTCTCTTCCAAGGGGCATTAAAACCGTCTGGTTAAACCGCTCTGAGCTCCACAGCTCTTCCAAGGGGCATTTACATTGTATTTTTATTCCACTGTAACCTTCTGCACTCTTCCAAGTGCATTGATATTGTCTTTTTATTCCTCTGTGACGTCCACGACTCTTCCAAGGGGCATTAAAACCGCCTTGTTAAGCTACTGTGACCTCCAACTTTCTTACACAGGGCATTGATATTGTCTTTTTAATCCACTGCGACCTCCATCACTCTTCCAAGAAGCATTGAAACCGTCTTGTTAAGATAATGTGACCTCCACCTCTATTCCACGGTGCATTAAAACTTTCTGGTTAAACCACTGTGAACTCCACAGCTCTTCCAAGGGGCATTGATATTGTCTTTTTATTCCACTCTAACCTTCACCACTATTCCAAGGGGCATTGATATTGTCTTTTTATTTTACTGCGACCTCCACCACTCTTCCAAGGGGCATTAATATTGTCTTTTTATTCCACTGTGATCTCCACGTCTCTTCCGAGGGGCTTTGATATTGTCTTTTTATTTAATTGGAACCTCCACCACTCTTCCAAGGGTCATTGTTATTGTCTTTTTATTCCACTGTAACCTCCACCATTCTTCCAAGGGACATTGATATTGTCTTTTTATTCCACTGTAACCTCCACCACTCTTCCAAGAGGCATTGATATTATCTTTTTATTCCACTGTAACCTCCATCACTCTTCCAAGGGGCATTGATATTGTCTTTTTAATCCACTGCGACCTCTACCACTCCTCCAAGGTGCTTTAAAACAGTCGTAATAAGCTTCTGTGACCTCCACGGCTCTTCCAAGTGGCATTAAAACCGCATGGTTAAACCAATCTGAACTCCACAGCTCTTCCAAGAGGCATTGATATTGTCTTTCTATTCAACTGTAACCTCCACCACTCTTCCAAGGGGCATTGATATTGTCTTTTTTTTCCACTCCGACCTCCACCACTCTTCCAAGGGGATTTGATAGTCTTTTTAATCCACTGCGACCTCCACCACTCTTCCAAGGGGCATTAGAACCGTCTTGTTAAGCTACTGTGACCTCCACGTCCCTTCCACGGGCATTGATATTGTCTTTTTATTCCACTGCGACCTCCACCACTCTTCCAAGGGGCATTGATATTGTCTTTTTAATCCACTGCGACCTCCACCACTCTTCCAAGGGACATTGATATTGTCTTTTTAATCCACTGCGACCTTCACCCCTCTTCCAAGGAACATTGATATTGTCTTTTTTTTCCACTGTAACCTTCACCACTCTTCTAAAGGGCATTGATATTTTCTTTTTATTCCACTGCGACCTCCACCTCTCTTCCAAGGGGCATCGATAATGTCTTTTTAATCCACTGCGACCTCCACCACTCTTCCAAGGGGCATTAAACCGTCAATTTAAACCACTCTGAACTCCACAGCTCTTGCAAGAGGCATTGATATTGTCTTTTTATTCCACAGTAACCTCCACCACTCTTCCAAGGGGCATTGATTTTGTCTTTTTAATCCACTGCGACCTCCAACTCTCCTCCAAGAAGCATTAAAAACGTCTTGTTTAGCTACTGTGACCTCCACGTCTATTCCATGGTGCCTTAAAACCTTCTGGTTAAACTATTGTGAACTCCACAGCTCTTCCAAGGGGCATTGATATTGTCTTTTTAATCCACAGCGACCGCTACCACTCCTCCAAGGGTCTTTAAAACAGTCTTGATAAGCTTCTGTGACCTTCACGTCTCTTCCAACGGGCATTACAACCGTCTTGTTAAGTTACTGTGACCTCCATGTCTCTTCCAAGGAGCGTTAAAACCATCTGGTTATACCACTCTGAACTCCACAGCTCTTCCAAGGGGCATTATTATTGTCTTTTTATTCCACTGAAACCTCCACCACTCTTCCAAGGGGCATTGATATTGTCTTTTCATTCCACTGCGACCTCCACCAGTCCTCCAAGATGCATTAAAACCGTCTTGTTAAGCTACTGTGACCTCCACGTCTCTTCCAAGGGGCATTGAAATTGTCTTTTTATTCCACTGTAACCTCCACCCCTCGTCCTAGGGGCATTTATATTGTCTTTTTATTCCACTGCGACCTCCACCACTCTTCCGAGGGGCAATGATAATGTCTTTTTATTCCACTGCGACCTCCATCACTCTTCCAAGGCTCATTGATATTGTCTTTTTAATCCACTGCGACCTCCACCACTCTTCCAAGGGGCATTAAAACTGTCTTGTTAAGCTATTGTTACATCCACATCTCTTCCACGGGGCATTGATATTGTCTTTTTATTTAACTGTAACCTCCACCACTGTTCCAAGGGGCATTGACATTGTCTTTTTATTGCACTGTAACCTCCATCACTCTTCCAAGGGACATTGATATTGTCTTTTTATTCAACTGTAACCTCCACCACTCTTCCAAGGGGCATTGATATTGTCTTTTTATTCCACTGCGACCTCCACCACTCTTCCAAGGGGCATTCATATTGTCTTTTTAATCCACTGCGACCTCCACCACTCTTACAAGCGGCATTAAAACTGTCTTGTTCAGCTACTGTCTCCTCCACGTCCTTTCTAAGGGGCATTAAAACCGTCAATTTAAACCACTCTGAACTCCACAGCTCTTGCAAGGGGCATTGATATTGTCTTTTTATTCCAATGTAACCTCCAGCACTCTTCCAAGGGGCATTGATATTGTCTTTTTATTCCACTGCAACTTCCACCTCTCTTCCAAGGGGCATTAAAACCGTCTTGTTAAGCTACTGTGACCTCCACGTCTCTTTCACGGGGCATTGATATTGTCTTTTTATTCCATCGTAACCTCCACCACTCTTCCAAGGGGCATTGATATTGTCTTTTTATTCCACTGGGACCTTCACCACTCTTCCAAGTGGCATTGATATTGTCTTTTTAATCCACTGCGACCTCCACCACTCTTCCAAGGGGCATTAAAACCGTATTATTAAGCTACTGTGATCTCCACGTCTCTTCCAAGGTGCATTAAAACCGTCAATTTAATCCACTCTGAACTACACAGCTCTTGCAAGAGGCATTGATATTGTCTTTTTACTCCACTGTAACCTACAGCACTCTTTCAAGGGGCATTGATATTGTCTTTTTATTCCACTACGACTTCCACCACTCTCCCAAGGTGCATTATAAACATCTTGTTTAGCTACTGTAACGTCCATGTCTATTCCACGGGGCATTGATATTGTCTTTTTATTAAACTGTATCCTCCACCACTCTTCCAAGGGGCAAGGATATTGTCTTTTAGTTCCATTGCAACTTCCACCTCTCTTCTAAGGGGCATTGATATTGTCTTTTTAATCCACTGCGACCTCCACCACTCTTCCAAGAAGCCTTAAAACCGTCATGCTAAGCTACTGTGACCTCCACGTCTCTTCCACGGGGCATTGAAATTGTCTTTTTATTCCACTGTAACCTCCACCACTCGTCCAAGGGGCATTTATATTGGCTTTTTATTCCACTGCGCCCTCCACCACTCTTACAAGGCTCATTGATATTGTCTTTTTAATCCACTGCGACCTCCACCACTCTTCCAACGGCCATTAAAAGCGTCTTGTTAAGCTATTGTGACCTCCACATCTCTTCCACGGGGCATTGATATTGTCTTTTTATTTAACTGTAACCTCCACCACTGTTCCAAGGGGCAATGACATTGTCTTTTTATTTAACTGTAACCTCCACCACTCTTCCAGGGGGCATTGATATTGTCTTTTTATTCCACTGCGACCTCCACCACTCTTCCAAGGGGCATTCATATTGTCTTTTAAATCCACTGCGACCTCCACCACTCTTCCAAGTGGCATTAAAACCGTATTGTTAAGCTACTGTGACCTCCTCGTCTCTTCCAAGGTGCATTAAAATCGTCAATTTAAAACACTCTGAGCCCCACAGCTCTTGCAAGAGGCATTGATATTGTCTTTTTACTCCACTGTAACCTACAGCACTCTTTCAAGGGGCATTGATATTGTCTTTTTATTCCACTACGACTTCCACCACTCTTCCAAGGTGCATTAAAAACATCTTGTTTAGCTACTGTAACCTCCATGTCTATTCCACTGGGCATTGATATTGTATTTTTATTCCACTGTATCCTCCACCACTCTTCCTAGGGGTATTGATATTGTCTTTTTATTCAACTGGGATTTCCACCTTTCTTCTTTGGGGCATTGATATTGTCTTTTTAATCCACTGCGACCTCATCCACTCTTCCAAGAGGCCTTAAAACAGTTTTGTTAAGCTACTGTGACCTCCACATCTCTTCCAAGGGGCATTAAAACCGTCTGGTTAAACCACTCTGAACGCCACAGTTCTTCCAAGGGGCATTGATATTGTCTTTTTATTCCACTGTAACCTCCACCATTCTTCCAATGGGTATTGATATTGTCTTTTTAATGCACTGCGACCTCCACCACTATTCCAAGGGGCATTAAAACCGTCTTGTTAATCTACTGTGACATCAACGTCTCTTCCAAGGGTCAATAAAACCATCTGGTTAAACCACTCTGAACTCCACAGCTCTTCCAAGGGGCATTGACAATGTCTTTTTATTCCATTGTAACCTTCAGCACTCTTCCAAGTGCATTGATATTGTCTTTTTATTCCTCTGCAACGTCCACGACTCTTCCAAGGGGCATTAAAACAGTCTTGTTAAGCTACTCTGACCTCCAAGTTTCTTACACAGGGCATTGATATTGTCTTTTTATTCCACTGTAAACTCCACCACTCTTCCAAGGGGCAATGATATTGTCTTTTTATTCCACTGCAACCGCCACCACTCTTCTAAGGGGTCATTGATATTGTCTTTTAAATCCACAACGATCTCCACCACTCTTCCAAGGGGCAATAAAACAGTCTTGTTAAGCTACTGTGACCTCCTCGTCTCTTCCAAAGGGCATTAAAACCGTCTGGTTAAACACTCTGAACTCCACAGCTCTTACAAGAGGCATTGATATTGTCTTTTTCTTCGACTGCAACATCCACTACTCTTCCAGGCAGCATTGATATTGTCTTTTTACTCCACTGCGACCTCCACCACTCTTCCAAGGGGCATTGATATTTGTCTTTTTAATCAACTGCGACCTCCACCTCTCTTAAAAAGGGGCATTAAAACCGTCTTGTGAAGCTACTGTGACCTCCACGTCCCTTCCACGGGGCATTGATATTGTCTTTTTATTCCACTGCGAACTCCACCACTCTTCCAAGTGGCATTGATATTGTATTTTGAATCCACTGCGACCTCCACCACTCTTCCAAGGGGCTTTAAAACCGTCAATTTAATTCACTCTGAACTCCACAGCTCTTCCAAGGAGCACTGGTATTGTCTTTTTATTCCACCGTAACCACCACCACTCTTCCAATGGGCATTGATATTGTCTTTTTAATCCACTGCAACCTCCACCAATCTTCCAAGGGGCATTGATATTGTTTTTTTATTCCACTGCGACCTCCACCACTCTTCCAAGGGCATTATAACTGTCTTGTTAAGTTACTGTGACCTCCACGTCACTTCCAAGGAGCGTTAAAACCGTCTGGTTATACCTCTCTGAACTCAACAGCTCTTCCAAGGGGCATTAATATTATCTTTTTATTCCACTGTGACCTCCACCACTCTTCCAACGGTCATTGATATTGTCTTTTTATTCCACTGTAACAACGACCACTCTTCCAAGGGGCATTGATATTGTCTTTTTGTTCCACTGCGACCTCCACATCTCTTCTAAGGGGCATTAAAACAGTCTTGATAAGCTACTGTGACCTCCACGTCTCTTCCAAGGGGCATTAAACCGTCTGGTTAAACCACTCTGTACTCCACAGCTCTTCCAAGAGGCATTGTTATTGTCTTTTTTTTCGACTGTAACATCCACCTCTCTTCCAAGGGGCATTGATATTGTCTCTGTTTTAAACTGCGACCTCCACCACTCTTCCAAGGGGCTTTGATATTCTCTTTTTTATCCACTGCGACCTCCACCACTCTTCCAATGGGCGTTAAAACCTTCTTGTTATGCTACTGTGACCTCCACGTCCATTCCACGGGGCATTGATATTGTCTTTTTATTCCATTGCAACCTCCACCACTGTTCCAAGGGGCATTAAAACCGTCTTGTTAAGCTTTGTGATTTCCAAGTTTCTTCCAAGGGGCATTAAAACCGTCTGGTTAAACTGCTCTGAGCTCCGCAGCTCTTCCTAGGGTCATTAACAATGTCTTTTTATTCCATTGTAACCTTCTGCACTCTTCCAAGTGCATTGATATTGTCTTTTTATTCCTCTGCGACGTCCACGACTCTTCCAAGGGGCATTAAAACCGTCTTGTTAAGCTACTGTGACCTCCAAGTTTCTTACACAGGGTATTGATATTGTTCTTTTATTCCAATGTAACCTCCACCTCTCTTCCAAGGGGCATTGATATTGTCTTTTTATTCCACTGTAACCTCCACCAATCTTCTAAGGGGAATTGATATTGTCTTTTTATTCCACTGCGACCTCCAAAACACTTCTAAGGGGCATTGATATTGTCTTTTAAATCCACAACGATCTCCACCACTCTTCCAAGGGGCATTAAAACAGTCTTGTTAAGCTACTGTGACCTCCTCGTCTCTTCCAAGGGGCATTAAAACCGTCTGGTTAAACACTCTGATCTCCACAGCTCTTACAAAAGTCATTGATATTGTCTTTTTATTCGACTGTAACATCCACCACTCTTCCAAGCGGCATTGATATTGTCTTTTTATTCCACTGCGACCTCCACCACTCTTCCAAGGGGCATTGATATTGTCTTTTTAATCAACTGCGACCTCCACTTCTCTTCCAAGGGGCATTAAAACCGTCTTGTGAAGCTACTGTGACCTCCACGTCCCTACCACGGGGCATTGATATTGTCTTTTTATTCCACTGCGACCTCCACCACTCTTCCAAGGGGCATTGATATTGTCTTTTTAATCCACTGCGACCTCCACCACTCTTCCAAGGGGCATTGATATTGTCTTTTTAATCCACTGTGACCTCAACGTCTCTTCCAAGGGGCATTAAAACCGTCAATTTAAACCACTCTGAACTCCACAGCTCTTCCAAGGAGCATTGGTATTGTCTTTTTATTCCACTCTAACCTCCACCACTCTTCCAAGGGGCATTGACACTGTCTATTTATTCCACTGCGACCTCCACCACTCTTCCAAGGGGCATTAAGACCATCTTGTTAAGCTACAGTGACCTCCACAACTCTTCCATTGGGCATTGATATTGTCTTTTTATTGCACTGTAACCTCCACCACTCTTCCAAGGGGCATTGATGTTAACTCTGTTTTCCACTGCGACCTCCACCACTCTTCCAAGGGGCTTTGATATTGTCTTTTTTATCCACTGCGACCTCCACCACTCTTCCAATGGGCATTAAAACCGTCTTGTTATGCTACTGTGACCTCCACGTCCCTTCCACAGGGCATTGATAATGTCTTTTTATTCCATTGTAACCTTCTGCACTCTTCCAAGTGCATTGATATTGTCTTTTTATTCCTCTGCGACGTCCACGACTCTTCCAAGGGGCATTAAAACCGTCATGTTAAGCTACTGTGACCTCCAAGTTTCTTACACAGGGCATTGATATTGACTTCTTATTCCACTGTAACCTCCACCACTCTTCCAAGGGGCATTGATATTGTCTTTTTAATCCACTGCGACCTCACTACTCTTCCAAGGGACATTGATATTGTCTTTTTATTCCACTGCGACCTTCACTCCTCTTCTAAGGAACATTGATATTGTCTTTTTTTCCACTGTAACCTCCACCACTCATCTAAGGGGCATTGATATTTTCTTTTTATTCCACTGCGACCTCCACCACTCTTCCAAGTGGCATCGATAATGTCTTTTTAATCCACTGCGACCTCCACCATTCTTCCAAGGGTCATTAAAACCGTCTTGTTAAGCTAATGTGACCTCCACGTCTCTTCCAAGGCGCATTAAAACCGTCAATCTAAACCACTCTGAACTCCACAGCTCTTGCAAGAGGCATTGATATTGTCTTTTTATTCCACTGTAACCTCGACCACTCTTCCAAGGGGCATTGATATTGTCTTTTTAATCCACTGCGACCTCACTACTCTTCCAAGGGACATTGATATTGTCTTTTTATTCCACTGCGACCTTCACTCCTCTTCTAAGGAACATTGATATTGTCTTTTTTTCCACTGTAACCTCCACCACTCATCTAAGGGGCATTGATATTTTCTTTTTATTCCACTGCGACCTCCACCACTCTTCCAAGTGGCATCGATAATGTCTTTTTAATCCACTGCGACCTCCACCATTCTTCCAAGGGTCATTAAAACCGTCTTGTTAAGCTAATGTGACCTCCACGTCTCTTCCAAGGCGCATTAAAACCGTCAATCTAAACCACTCTGAACTCCACAGCTCTTGCAAGAGGCATTGATATTGTCTTTTTATTCCACTGTAACCTCGACCACTCTTCCAAGGGGCATTGATTTTGTCTTTTTAATCCACTGCGACCTCCATCTCTCTTCCAAGAAGCATTAAGACCGTCTTGTTAAGCTACTGTGACCTCCAGGTCTATTCCACGGTGCCTTAAAACCTTCTGGTTAAACCACAGTGAACTCCACAACTCTTCCAAGGGCCATTGATATTGTCTTTTTATTCCACTATAACCTCCACCACTCTTCCAAGGGGCATTGGTATTGTCTTTTTATTTTACTGCGACCTCCATCACTCTTCCAAGGGGCATTAAAACAGTTTTGATAAGCTACTGTGACCTCCACGTCTCTTCCAAGGAGCATTAAAACCGTCTGGTTAAACCACTCTGAACTCCACAGCTCTTCCAAGAGTCATTGATATTGTCTTTTTATTCGTCTTTAACCTCCACCACTCTTCCAAGGGGCATTAATATTGTCTTTTTATTCCACTGCGACCTCCACCACTCTTCCAAGAGTCATAGGTATTGTCTTTTTATTCCACTGTAACCTCCACCACTCTTCCAAGGGGCACTGATATTGTCTTTTTATTCCACTGCGACCTCCACCTCTCTTCCAAGGGGCATTGATATTGTCTTTTTAATCCACTGTGACCTCCACCACTCTTCCAAGGGGCATTGATATTGTCTTTTTAATCCACTGTGACCTCCACGTCTCTTCCAAGGGGCAATAAAACCGTCAATTTAAACCACTCTGAACTCCACAGCTATTCCAAGGAGCACTGGTATTGTCTTTTTATTCCACTCTAACCTCCACCACTCTTCCAAGGGGCATTGACACTGTCTATTTATTCCACTGCGACCTCCACCACTCTTCCAAGGGGCATTAAGACCATCTTGTTAAGCTACAGTGACCTCCACAACTCTTCCAATGGGCATTGATATTGTCTTCTTATTCCACTGTAACCTCCACCACTCTTCCAAGGGGCATTGATATTGTCTCTGTTTTCCACTGCGACCTCCACCACTCTTCCAAGGGGTTTGATATTGTCTTTTTTATCCACTGCGACCTCCACCACTCTTCCAATGGGCATTAAAACCGTCTTGTTATGCTACTGTGACCTCCACGTCCCTTCCACAGGGCATTGATATTGTCTTTTTATTCCATTGTAACCTTCTGCACTATTCCAAGTGCATTGATATTGTCTTTTTATTCCTCTGCGACGTCCACGACTCTTCCAAGGGGCATTAAAAACGTCATGTTAAGCTACGGAGACCTCCAAGTTTCTTACACAGGGCATTGATATTGACTTCTTATTCCTCTGTAACCTCCACCACTCTTCCAAGGGGCCTTGATATTGTCTTTTTAATCCACTGTGACCTCCACCACTCTTCCAAGGGACATTGATATTGTCTTTTTAATCCACTGCGACCTCCACCATTCTTCCAAGGGGCATTAAAACCGTCTTGTTAAGCTACTGTGACCTCCACGTCTCTTCCAAGGGGCATTAAAACCGTCAATCTAAACCACTCTGAACTCCACAGCTCTTGCAAGAGGCATTGATATTGTCTTTTTGTTCCACTGTAACCTCGACCACTCTTCCAAGGGGCATTGATTTTGTCTTTTTAATCCAGTGCGACCTCCATCTCTCTTCCAAGAAGCATTAGGACCGTCTTGTTAAGCTACTGTGACCTCCAGGTCTATTCCGCGGTGCCTTAAAACCTTCTGGTTAAACCACTGTGAACTCCACAGTTCTTCCAAGGGGCATTGATATTGTCTTTTTTTTCCACTGTAACCTCCACCACTCTTCCAAGGGGCATTGGTATTGTCTTTTTATTTTACTGCGACCTCCACCTCTCTTCCAAGGGGCATTAAAACAGTTTTGATAAGCTACTGTGACCTCCACATCTCTTCCAAGGGGCATTATAACCATCTGGTTAAACCACTCTGAACTACACAGCTCTTCCAAGAGGCATTGATATTGTCTTTTTATTCGACTTTAACCTCCACCACTCTTCCAAGGGGCATTAATATTGTCTTTTTATTCCACTGCGACCTCCACCACTCTTCCAATAGTCATTGATATTGTCTTTTTATTCCACTGTAACCTCCACCACTCTTCCAAGGGGCACTGATATTGTCTTTTTATTCCACTGCGACCTCCACCTCTCTTTCAAGGGGCATTAAAACCAACTTGTTAAGCTACTCTGACCTCCAAGTCTCTTCCACGAGGCATTGATATTGTCTTTTTATTGCACTACGACCACCACATCTCTTCCAAGGGGAATTGATATTGTCTTTTTATTCCACTGCGACCTCCACCACTCTTCTAAGGGGAATTGATATTGTCTTTTTAATCCACTGCGACCTCCACCACTCTTCCAAGGGGTAATAAAACAGTCTTGATAAGCTACTGTGACCTCCACGTCTCTTCCAAGGGGCATTAAACCGTTTGGTTAAACCACTCTGTACTCCACAGCTCTTCCAAGAGGCATTGATATTGTCTATTTAATCGACTGTAACCTCCACCACTCTTCCAAGGGGCATTGATATTGTCTCTGTTTTCCACTGCGACCTCCACCACTCTTCCACAGGGCATTGATATTGTCTTTTTATTCCATTGCGACCACCACCACTCTTCCAAGGGGCATTAAAACCGTCTTGTTAAGCTACTGTGACCTCCAAGTCTCTTCCAAGGGGCATTAAAACCGTCTGGTTAAACCGCTCTGAGTTCCACAGCTCTTCCAAGGGGCATTGACAATGTCTTTTTATTCCATTGTAACCTCCTGCACTCTTCCAAGTGCATTGATATTGTCTTTTTATTCCTCTGCGACGTCCACGACTCATCCAAGGGGCATTGTTATAGTCTTTTTAATCAACTGCGACCTCCACCTCTCTTCCAAGAAGCATTAAAACCGTCTTGTGAAGCTCTGATCTCCACGTCTCTTCCACGGGGCGTTGATATTGTCTTTTTATCCACTGCGATCTCCACCACTCTTCCAAGGGGCATTGATAGTGTCTTTTTAATCCACTGCGAACTCCACCACTCTTCCAAGCGACATTGATATTGTCTTTTTAATCAACTGCGACCTCCACCTCTCTTTCAAGGAGCATTAAAACCGTCTTGTTAAGCTACTGTGACCTCCACGTCTCTTCCACGGGGCGTTGATATTGTCTTTTTATTCCACTGCGACCTCCACCACTCTTCCAAGGGGCATTGATATTGTCTTTTTAATCCACTGTAACCTCCACCACTCTTCCAAGGGGCACTGATATTGTCTTTTTATTCCACTGCGAACTCCACCTCTCTTTCAAGGGGCATTAAAACCAACTTGTTAAGCTACTCTGACCTCCAAGTCTCTTCCACGAGGCATTGATATTGTCTTTTTATTGCACTGCGACCACCACATCTCTTCCAAGGGGAATTGATATTGTCTTTTTATTCCACTGCGACCTCCACCACTCTTCTAAGGGGAATTGATATTGTCTTTTTAATCCACTGCGACCTCCACCACTCTTCCAAGGGGTATTAAAACAGTCTTGATAAGCTACTGTGACCTCCACGTCTCTTCCAAGGGGCATTAAACCATCTGGTTAAACCACTCTGTACTCCACAGCTCTTCCAAGAGGCATTGATATTGTCTATTTAATCGACTGTAACCTCCACCACTCTTCCAAGGGGCATTGATATTGTCTCTGTTTTCCACTGCGACCTCCACCACTCTTCCACAGGGCATTGATATTGTCTTTTTATTCCATTGCGACCACCACCACTCTTCCAAGGGGCATTAAAACCGTCTTGTTAAGCTACTGTGACCTCCAAGTCTCTTCCAAGGGGCATTAAAACCGTCTGGTTAAACCGCTCTGAGTTCCACAGCTCTTCCAAGGGGCATTGGCAATGTCTTTTTATTCCATTGTAACCTCCTGCACTCTTCCAAGTGCATTGATATTGTCTTTTTATTGCCCTGCGACCACCACATCTCTTCCAAGGGGAATTGATATTGTCTTTTTATTCCACTGCGACCTCCACCACTCTTCTAAGGGGAATTGATATTGTCTTTTTAATCCACTGCGACCTCCACCACTCTTCCAAGGGGTATTAAAACAGTCTTGATAAGCTACTGTGACCTCCACGTCTCTTCCAAGGGGCATTAAACCATCTGGTTAAACCACTCTGTACTCCACAGCTCTTCCAAGAGGCATTGATATTGTCTATTTAATCGACTGTAACCTCCACCACTCTTCCAAGGGGCATTGATATTGTCTCTGTTTTCCACTGCGACCTCCACCACTCTTCCACAGGGCATTGATATTGTCTTTTTATTCCATTGCGACCACCACCACTCTTCCAAGGGGCATTAAAACCGTCTTGTTAAGCTACTGTGACCTCCAAGTCTCTTCCAAGGGGCATTAAAACCGTCTGGTTAAACCGCTCTGAGTTCCACAGCTCTTCCAAGGGGCATTGGCAATGTCTTTTTATTCCATTGTAACCTCCTGCACTCTTCCAAGTGCATTGATATTGTCTTTTTATTCCTCTGCGACGTCCACGACTCATCCAAGGGGCATTGATATTGTCTTTTTAATCAACTGCGACCTCCACCTCTCTTCCAAGAAGCATTAAAACCGTCTTGTGAAACTCTGATCTCCACGTCTCTTCCACGGGGCGTTGATATTGTCTTTTTATCCACTGCGATCTCCACCACTCTTCCAAGGGGCATTGATATTGTCTTTTTATTCCACTGTAACCTCCACCACTCTTCGAAGGGGCACTGATATTGTCTTTTTATTCCACTGCGACCTCCACCTCTCTTCCAAGGGGCATTAAAACCAACTTGTTAAGCTACTCTGCCCTCCATGTCCCTTCCAAGGGGCATTAAAACCGTCTGGTTAAACCACTCTGAACTCCACAGCTCTTCCAAGGGGCATTGATATTGTCTTTTTATTCCACTGTAACCTCCACCACTCTTCCAAGGGGCATTGATTTTGTCTTTTTATTCCACTGCAACCTCCACCTCTCTTCCAAGGGGCAATAAAAGTGTCTTGTTAATCTACTGTGACCGCCACGTCCCTTCCACGGGGCATTGATATTGTCTTTTTATTCGACTGCGACCTCCACCACTCTTCCAAGGGGCATTGATATTGTCTTTTTAATCCACTGCGAACTCCACCACTCTTCCAAGGGGCATTAAAACCGTCTTGTTATGGTACTGTGACGTCGACTTCTCTTCCAAGGGGCATTAAAACCATCTGGATAAACCACTCTGAACTCCACAGCTCTTCCAAGGGGCATTTATATTGTCTTTTTATTCCACTCTATACTCCACCGCTCTTCCAAGGGGCATTGACATTGTCTTTTTATTCCACTGCGACCTCCACCACTCTTCCAAGGGGCATTAAAACCATATTGTTAAGCTACAGTGATGTCGACTTCTCTTCCAAGGGGCATTAAAACCATCTGGATAAACCACTCTGAACTCCACAGCTCTTCCAAGGGGCATTTATATTGTCTTTTTATTCCACTCTATACTCCACATCTCTTCCACGGGGCATTGATATTGTCTTTTTATTCCACTGCGACCTCCACCAATCTTCCAAGGCGCATTGATATTGTTTTTGTATTCCACTGCGACCTCCACCACTCTTCCAAGGGGCATTAAAACCGTCTTGTTAAGTTACTGTGACCTCCACGTCTCTTCCACGGGGCATTGAAATTGTCTTTTTATTCCACTGTAACCTCCACCACTCTTCCAAGGGTTCATTGATAATGTCTTTTTATTCCTCTGCGACCTGCACCACTCTCCCAAGGTGCATTAAAACTGTCTTGTTAAGCTATTGTGACCTCCACATCTCTTCCACGGGGCATTGATATTGTCTTTTTATTTAACTGTAACCTCCACCACTGTTCAAAGGGACATTGATATTGTCTCTGTTTTCCACTGCGACCTCCACCACTCTTCCAAGGGGTTTGATATTGTCTTTTTTATCCACTGCGACCTCCACCACTCTTCCAATGGGCATTAAAACCGTCTTGTTATGCTACTGTGACCTCCACGTCCCTTCCACAGGGCATTGATATTGTCTTTTTATTCCATTGTAACCTTCTGCACTATTCCAAGTGCATTGATATTGTCTTTTTATTCCTCTGCGACGTCCACGACTCTTCCAAGGGGCATTAAAAACGTCATGTTAAGCTACGGTGACCTCCAAGTTTCTTACACAGGGCATTGATATTGACTTCTTATTCCTCTGTAACCTCCACCACTCTTCCAAGGGGCCTTGATATTGTCTTTTTAATCCACTGTGACCTCCACCACTCTTCCAAGGGACATTGATATTGTCTTTTTAATCCACTGCGACCTCCACCATTCTTCCAAGGGGCATTAAAACCGTCTTGTTAAGCTACTGTGACCTCCACGTCTCTTCCAAGGGGCATTAAAACCGTCAATCTAAACCACTCTGAACTCCACAGCTCTTGCAAGAGGCATTGATATTGTCTTTTTGTTCCACTGTAACCTCGACCACTCTTCCAAGGGGCATTGATTTTGTCTTTTTAATCCAGTGCGACCTCCATCTCTCTTCCAAGAAGCATTAAGACCGTCTTGTTAAGCTACTGTGACCTCCAGGTATATTCCGCGGTGCCTTAAAACCTTCTGGTTAAACCACTGTGAACTCCACAGTTCTTCCAAGGGGCATTGATATTGTCTTTTTTTTCCACTGTAACCTCCACCACTCTTCCAAGGGGCATTGGTATTGTCTTTTTATTTTACTGCGACCTCCACCACTCTTCCAAGGGGCATTAAAACAGTTTTGATAAGCTACTGTGACCTCCACATCTCTTCCAAGGGGCATTATAACCATCTGGTTAAACCACTCTGAACTACACAGCTCTTCCAAGAGGCATTGATATTGTCTTTTTATTCGACTTTAACCTCCACCACTCTTCCAAGGGGCATTAATATTGTCTTTTTATTCCACTGCGACCTCCACCACTCTTCCAATAGTCATTGATATTGTCTTTTTATTCCACTGTAACCTCCACCACTCTTCCAAGGGGCACTGATATTGTCTATTTATTCCACTGCGACCTCCACCTCTCTTTCAAGGGGCATTAAAACCAACTTGTTAAGCTACTCTGACCTCCAAGTCTCTTCCACGAGGCATTGATATTGTCTTTTTATTGCACTACGACCACCACATCTCTTCCAAGGGGAATTGATATTGTCTTTTTATTCCACTGCGACCTCCACCACTCTTCTAAGGGGAATTGATATTGTCTTTTTAATCCACTGCGACCTCCACCACTCTTCCAAGGGGTAATAAAACAGTCTTGATAAGCTACTGTGACCTCCACGTCTCTTCCAAGGGGCATTAAACCGTTTGGTTAAACCACTCTGTACTCCACAGCTCTTCCAAGAGGCATTGATATTGTCTATTTAATCGACTGTAACCTCCACCACTCTTCCAAGGGGCATTGATATTGTCTCTGTTTTCCACTGCGACCTCCACCACTCTTCCACAGGGCATTGATATTGTCTTTTTATTCCATTGCGACCACCACCACTCTTCCAAGGGGCATTAAAACCGTCTTGTTAAGCTACTGTGACCTCCAAGTCTCTTCCAAGGGGCATTAAAACCGTCTGGTTAAACCGCTCTGAGTTCTACAGCTCTTCCAAGGGGCATTGACAATGTCTTTTTATTCCATTGTAACCTCCTGCACTCTTCCAAGTGCATTAATATTGTCTTTTTATTCCTCTGCGACGTCCACGACTCATCCAAGGGGCATTGATATAGTCTTTTTAATCAACTGCGACCTCCACCTCTCTTCCAAGAAGCATTAAAACCGTCTTGTGAAGCTCTGATCTCCACGTCTCTTCCACGGGGCGTTGATATTGTCTTTTTATCCACTGCGATCTCCACCACTCTTCCAAGGGGCATTGATAGTGTCTTTTTAATCCACTGCGAACTCCACCACTCTTCCAAGCGACATTGATATTGTCTTTTTAATCAACTGCGACCTCCACCTCTCTTTCAAGGAGCATTAAAACCGTCTTGTTAAGCTACTGTGACCTCCACGTCTCTTCCACGGGGCGTTGATATTGTCTTTTTATTCCACTGCGACCTCCACCACTCTTCCAAGGGGCATTGATATTGTCTTTTTAATCCACTGTAACCTCCACCACTCTTCCAAGGGGCACTGATATTGTCTTTTTATTCCACTGCGAACTCCACCTCTCTTTCAAGGGGCATTAAAACCAACTTGTTAAGCTACTCTGACCTCCAAGTCTCTTCCACGAGGCATTGATATTGTCTTTTTATTGCACTGCGACCACCACATCTCTTCCAAGGGGAATTGATATTGTCTTTTTATTCCACTGCGACCTCCACCACTCTTCTAAGGGGAATTGATATTGTCTTTTTAATCCACTGCGACCTCCACCACTCTTCCAAGGGGTATTAAAACAGTCTTGATAAGCTACTGTGACCTCCACGTCTCTTCCAAGGGGCATTAAACCGTCTGGTTAAACCACTCTGTACTCCACAGCTCTTCCAAGAGCCATTGATATTGTCTATTTAATCGACTGTAACCTCCACCACTCTTCCAAGGGGCATTGATATTGTCTCTGTTTTCCACTGCGACCTCCACCACTCTTCCACAGGGCATTGATATTGTCTTTTTATTCCATTGCGACCACCACCACTCTTCCAAGGGGCATTAAAACCGTCTTGTTAAGCTACTGTGACCTCCAAGTCTCTTCCAAGGGGCATTAAAACCGTCTGGTTAAACCGCTCTGAGTTCCACAGCTCTTCCAAGGGGCATTGGCAATGTCTTTTTATTCCATTGTAACCTCCTGCACTCTTCCATGTGCATTGATATTGTCTTTTTATTCCTCTGCGACGTCCACGACTCATCCAAGGGGCATTGATATTGTCTTTTTAATCAACTGCGACCTCCAACTCTCTTCCAAGAAGCATTAAAACCGTCTTGTGAAACTCTGATCTCCACGTCTCTTCCACGGGGCGTTGATATTGTCTTTTTATCCACTGCGATCTCCGCCACTCTTCCAAGGGGCATTGAGATTGTCTTTTTATTCCACTGTAACCTCCACCACTCTTCCAAGGGGCACTGATATTGTCTTTTTATTCCACTGCGACCTCCACCTCTCTTCCAAGGAGCATTAAAATCAACTTGTTAAGCTACTCTGCCCTCCATGTCCCTTCCAAAGGGCATTAAAACCGTCTGGTTAAACCACTCTGAACTCCACAGCTCTTCCAAGGGGCATTGATATTGTCTTTTTATTCCACTGTAACCTCCACCACTCTTCCAAGGGGCATTCATTTTGTTTTTTTATTCCACTGCAACCTCCACCACTCTTCCAAGGGGCAATAAAAGTGTCTTGTTAAGCTACTGTGACCGCCACGTCCCTTCCACGGGGCATTGATATTGTCTTTTTATTCGACTGCGACCTCCACCACTCTTCCAAGGGGCATTGATATTGTCTTTTTAATCCACTACGAACTCCACCACTCTTCCAAGGGGCATTAAAACCGTCTTGTTATGGTACTGTGACGTCGACTTCTTTTCCAAGGGGCATTAAAACCATCTGGATAAACCACTCTGAACTCCACAGCTCTTCCAAGGGGCATTTATATTGTCTTTTTATTCCACTCTATACTCCACCGCTCTTCCAAGGGACATTGACATTGTCTTTTTATTCCACTGCGACCTCCACCACTCTTCCAAGGGGCATTAAAACCATATTGTTAAGCTACAGTGACGTCGACTTCTCTTCCAAGGGGCATTAAAACCATCTGGATAAACCACTCTGAACTCCACAGCTCTTCCAAGGGGCATTTATATTGTCTTTTTATTCCACTCTATACTCCACATCTCTTCCACCGGGCATTGATATTGTCTTTTTATTCCACTGCGACCTCCACCAATCTTCCAAGGCGCATTGATATTGTTATTGTATTCCACTGCGACCTCCACCACTCTTCCAAGGGGCATTAAAACCGTCTTGTTAAGTTACTGTGACCTCCACGTCTCTTCCACGGGGCATTGAAATTGTCTTTTTATTTCACTGTAACCTCCACCACTCGTCCAAGGGGCATTGATATTGTCTTTTTATTCCACTGCGACCTCCGTCAGTCCTCCAAGAGGCATTAAAACAGTCTTGTTAAGCTACTGTGACCTCCACGTCTCTTCCACGGGGCATTGAAATTGTCTTTTTATTCCACTGTAACCTCCACCACTCTTCCAAGGGTTCATTGATAATGTCTTTTTATTCCTCTGCGACCTGCACCACTCTCCCAAGGTGCATTAAAACCGTCTTGTTAAGCTATTGTGACCTCCACATCTCTTCCACGGGGCATTGATATTGTCTTTTTATTTAACTGTAACCTCCACCACTGTTCAAAGGGACATTGATATTGTCTTTTTATTCCACTGTATCCTCCATTACTCTTCCAAGGGGCATTGATATTGTCTTTTTATTCAGCTGTAACCTCCACCACTCTTCCAAGGGGCATTGATATTGTCTTTTTATTCCACTGCGACCTCCACCGCTCTTACAAGGGGCATTCATATTGTCTTTTTAATCCACTGCAACCTCCACCTCTCTTCCAAGGACCATTAAAACCGTCTTGTTAAGCTACTGTCACCTCCACCTCACTTCCAAGGTGCATTAAAACCGTCAATTTAAACCGCTCTGAACTCCACAGCTCTTGCAAGGGTCATTGATATTGTCTTTTTATTCCAATGTAACCTCCAGCACTCTTCAAAGCGGCATTAATATTGTCTATTTAATCCACTGCGACCTCCACCACTCTTCCAAGGGGCATTAAAACCGTCTTGTTAAGCTACTGTCACCTCCACGTACCTTCTAGGGGGCATTAAAACTGTCATTTTAAACAACTCTGAAGTCCACAGCTCTTGCAAGGGGCATTGATATTGTCTTTTTATTCCAATGTAACCTCCAGCACTCTTCCAAGGGGCATTGATATTGTCTTTTTATTCCACTGTAACCTCCACCACTCTTCCAAGGGGCATTGATATTGTCTTTTTATTCCACTGGGACCTTCACCACTCTTCCAAGTGGCACTGATATTGTCTTTTTAATCCACTGCGACCTCCACCACTCTCCAAGGGGCATTAAAACCGAATTGTTAAGCTACTGTGACCTCCACATCTCTTCCAAGGTGCATTAAAACTGTCAATTTAAACCACTCTGAACTCCACAGCTCTTGCAAGAGGCATTGATATTGTCATTTTACTCCACTGTAACCTACAACACTCTTTCAAGGGGCATTGATATTGTCTTTTAATTCTACTACGACTTCCACCGCTATCCCAAGGTGCATTAAAAACATCTTGTTTAGCTACTGTACAGTCCATGTCTATTCCACGGGGCATTGTTACTGTCTTTTTATTCCACTGTATCCTCCACCACTCTTCCAAGGGGTATTGATATTATCTTTTTATTCCACTGCGACTTCCACCTCTTTTCTAAGGGGCATTGATATTGTCTTTTTAATCCTCTGCGACCTCCACCACTCTTCCAAGAGGCATTAAAACAGTCTTGTTAAGCAACTGTGACCTCCACATCTCTTCCAAGGGGCATTAAAACCGTCTGGTTAAACCACTCTGAACTCCACAGCTCTTCCAAGGGGCATTGATATTGTCTTTTTATTCCACTGTAACCTCCACCATTCTTCCAAGGGGTATTGATATTGTCTTTTTAATGCACTGCGACCTCCACCACTCTTCCAAGGGGCATTAAAACCGTCTTGTTAAGCTGCTGTCACCTCCACGTCCCTTCCAAGGGGCATTAAAACCGTCAATTTAAAACACTCTGAACTCCACAGCTCTTGCAAGGGACATTGATATTGTCTTTTTATTCCAATGTAACCTCCAGCACTCTTCCAAGTGGCATTCATATTGTCTTTTTAATCCACTGCGACCTCCACCACTCTTCCAAGGGGCATTAAAACCGTCTTGTTAAGCTACTGTCACCTCCACGTCCCTTCCAAGGGGCATTAAAACCGTCAATTTAAACCTCCCTGAACTCCACAGCTCCTGCAAGGGGTATTGATATTGTCTTTATATTCCACTGTAATCTCCACCACTCTTCCAAGGGGCATTGATATTGTCTTTTTATTCCACTGCCACCTCCACCACTCTTCCAAGGGGCATTGATATTGTCTTTTTAATCCACTGCGAACTCCACCACTTTTCCAAGGGGCATTAAAAATGTCTTTTTAAGCTACTGTGACCTCCACATCACTTCCAATGGGCATTAAAACTGTCTGGTTAAACTACTCTGAACTCCACTGCTCTTCCAAGGGGCAGTGAGATTGTCTTTTTAATCCACTGTTATCTCCACCACTCTTCCAAGGGGCATTGATATTGTTTTTTTCTTCCACTGCGACCTCCACTACTCTTCCAAGGGTCATTGATATTGTCTTTTAATTCCACTGCGACCTCTACCACTCTTCTAAGGGGCATTTATATTGTCTTTTTAATCAACTGCGACCTCCACCACTCTTCCAAGGGCCATTAAAACCGTGTTGCTAAGCTACCTTGACCTTCACGTCAATTCCACGGGGCATTAAAACCGTCAATTTAAACCACTCTGAACTCCACAGCTCTTGCAAGGGGCATTGATATTGTCTTTTTATTCCAATGTAACCTCCAGCACTCTTCCAAGGGGCATTGATATTGTCTTTTTATTCCACTGCAACTTCCACCTCTCTTCCAAGGGGCATTAAAACCATCTTGTTAAGCTGCTGTGACCTCCACGTTTCTTTCATGGGGCATTGATATTGTCTTTTTATTCCACTGTAACCTCCACCACTCTTCCAAGGGGCATTGATATTGTCTTGTTATTCCACTGGTACCTTCACCACTCTTCCAAGTGGCATTGATATTGTCTTTTTAATCCACTGCGACCTCCACCACTCTTCCAAGGGGCATTAAAACCGTATTGTTAAGCTTCTGTGACCTCCACGTCTCTTCCAAGGTGCATTAAAACCATCAATTTAAACCACTCTGAACTTCACAGCTCTTGCAAGAGGCATTGATATTGTCTTTTTATTCCAATGTAACCTCCAGCACTCTTCAAAGAGGCATTAATATTGTCTATTTAATACACTGCGACCTCCACCACTCTTCCAAGGGGCATTAAAACCGTCTTGTTAAGCTACTGTCACCTCCACGTCCCTTCAAGGGGGCATTAAAACTGTCAATTTAAACAACTCTGAACTCCACAGCTCTTGCAAGGGGCATTGATATTGTCTTTTTACTCCACTGTAACCTACAACACTCTTTCAAGGGGCATTGATATTGTCTTTTAATTCCAATACGACTTCCACCGCTATCCCAAGGTGCATTAAAAACATCTTGTTTAGCTACTGTACTGTCCATGTCTATTCCACGGGGCATTGTTTCTGTCTTTTTATTCCACTGTATTCTCCACCACTCTTTCAAGGGGCATTGATATTGTCTTTTTATTCCACCGCGACTTCCGACTCTTTTCTAAGGGGCATTGATATTGTCTTTTTAATCCACTGCGACCTCCACCACTCTTCCAAGAGGCATTAAAACAGTCTTGTTAAGCAACTGTGACCTCCACATCTCTTCCAAGGGGCATTAAAACCGTCTGGTTAAACCACTCTGAACTCCACAGCTCTTCCAAGCGGCATTGATATTGTCTTTTTATTCCACTGAAACCTCCGCCATTCTTCCAAGGGGTATTGATATTGTCTTTTTAATGCACTGCGACCTCCACCACTCTTCCAAGGGGAATTAAAACCGTCTTGTTAAGCTACTGTCACCTCCACGTCCCTTCCAAGGGGCATTAAAACCGTCAATTTAAAACACTCTGAACTCCACAGCTCTTGCAAGGGACATTGATATTGTCTTTTTATTCCAATGTAACCTCCAGCACTCTTCCAAGTGGCATTCATAATGTCTTTTTAATCCACTGCGACCTCCACCACTCTTCAAGGGGCATTAAAACCGTCTTATTAAGCTACTGTCACCTCCACGTCCCTTCCAAGGGGCATTAAAACCGTCAATTTCTCAATGCCCTCTTCCAAGGGGCATTGAGATTGTATTTTTTTTCCACTGTTACCTCCACCACTCTTCCAAGGGGCAATGATATTGTCTTTTTATTCCACTGGGACCTTCACCACTCTTCAAAGTGGCATTGATATTGTCTTTTTAATCCACTGCGACCTCCACCACTCTTCCAAGGGGTATTAAAACCGTATTGTTAAGCTACTGTGACCTCCACGTCCCTTCCAAGGTGCATTAAAACCATCAATTTAAACCAATCTGAACTCCACAGCTCTTGCAAGAGGCATTGATATTGTCACTTTACTCCACTGTAACCTACAACACTCTTTCAAGGGGCATTGATATTGTCTTTTTATTCAACTACGACTTCCACCATTCTCCCAAGGTGCATTAAAAACATCTTGTTTAGCTACTATAATGTCCATGTCTATTCCACGGGGCATTGATACTGTCTTTTTATTCCACTGTATCCTCCACCACTCTTCCAAGGGGTATTGATATTGTCTTTTTATTCCACTGCGAACTCCACCACTCTTCCAAGAGGCATTAAAACAGTCTTGTTAAGCTACTGTGACCTCCACGTCTCTTCCAAGGGGCATTAAAACTGTCTGGTTAAACCACTCTGAAATCCACAGCTCTTCCAAGTGGCATTGATATTGTCTTTTTATTCCACTGCGACCTCCACCACTCTTCCAAGGGGCATTAAAACTGTCTTGTTAATCTACTGTGTCCTCCACATGTCTTCCACGGGGCATTGATATTGTCTTTTTAATCCACTGTGACCTCCACCACTTTTCCAAGGGGCATTAAAACCATCTTGTTAATCTACTGTGACCTCCAGGTCTCTTCCACGGGGCAAAAAAACTGTCTGGTTAAACTACTCTGAACTCCACAGCTCTTCCAAGGGGCATTGATATTGTCTTTTTTTTCCACTGCGACCTCCACCACTCTTCCAAGGGGCATTAAAACTGTCTTGTTAATTTACTGTGTCCTCCACATGTCTTCCAAGGGGCATTGGTATTGTCTTTTCATTCCACTCCACCCTCCACCACTCTTCCAAGGGGCATTGACATTCTCTTTTTATTCCACTGTGACCTCCATCATTCTTCCAAGGGGCATTGATATTGTCTTTTTATTCCACTGCCACCTCCACCACTCTTCCAAGGGGCATTGATATTGTCTTTTTAATTCACTGCGACCTCCACCACTTTTCCAAGGGGCATTAAAAACGTCTTTTTAAGCTACTGTGACCTTCACGTCACTTCCAATGGCCATTAAAACCATTTTATTAAACCACTCTGAACTCCACAGCTCTTCCAAGGGGCATTGGTATTGTCTTTTTATTCCACTCTAACCTCCACCACTCTTCCAAGGGGCATTGACATTGTCTTTTTATTCCACTGCGACCTCCACCATTCTTCCAAGGGGCATTAAAACTGTCCTGTTAAGCTACAGTGACCTCCACATCTCTTCCACGGGGCATTGATATTGTCTTTAAATTCCACTGTAACCTCCACCACTCTACAAAGGGGCATTGATATTGTATTTTTATTCCAGTGTGACCTCCACCACTCTTCCAAAGGGCATTGATATTGTCTTTTTAATCCACTACGACCTCCACCACTCTTCCAAAGGGCATTAAAACCATCTTGTTAAGCTACTGTTACCTCCACGTCTCTTGCGAGGGGCATTAAAACCGTCTGGTTAAACCACTCTGAACTCCACAGCTCTTCCAAGGGGCATTGACATTGTCTATTTATTCCACTGCGATCTCCATCATTTTTCCAAGGGGCATTGATATTGTCTTTTTATTCCACTGCCACCTCCACCACTCTTCCAAGGGGCATTGATATTGTCTTTTTAATCCACTGCCACCTTCACCACTTTTCCAAGGGGCATTAAAAACGTCTTTTTAAGCTACTGTGACCTCCACGTCACTTCCAATGGCCATTAAAACCGTTTTATTAAACCACTCTGAACTCCACAGCTCTTCCAAGGGGCATTGGTATTGTCTTTTTATTCCACTCTAACATCCACCACTCTTCCAAGGGGCATTGACATTGTCTTTTTATTCCACTGCGACCTCCACCATTCTTCCAAGGGGCATTAAAACTGTCCTGTTAAGCTACAGTGACCTCCACATCTCTTCCACGGGGCATTGATATTGTCTTTAAATTCCACTGTAACCTCCACCACTCTACAAAGGGGCATTGATATTGTATTTTTATTCCAGGGCGACCTCCACCACTCTTCCAAAGGGCATTGATATTGTCTTTTTAATCCACTACGACCTCCACCACTCTTCCAAAGGGCATTAAAACCATCTTGTTAAGCTACTGTTACCTCCACGTCTCTTCCGAGGAGCATTAAAACCGTCTGGTTAAACCACTCTGAACTCCACAGCTCTTCCAAGGGGCATTGATATTGTCTTTTTATTCCACTGTAACCTCCACCACTCTTCCAAGGGGCATTGATTTTGTCTTTTTATGCCACTGCGACCTCCACCACTCTTCCTCGGGGCATTGATATTGTCTTTTTAATCCACTGCAAGCTCCACCACTCTTCCATGTGGCATTAAAACCGTCTTGTTAAGCTACTGCGACCTCCACGTCTCTTCCATGGGGCATTAAAACTGTATGGTTAAACCAATCTGAACTCCACAGATCTTCCAAGGGGCATTGATATTGTCTTTTTATTCCACTGTATTCTCCACCACTCTTCCAAGGGGCATTGATATTGACTTTTTAATTCACTGCGACCTCCACCACTCTTCCAAGGGGTATTAAAACCATCTTGTTAAGCTACTGTGACCTCCATGTCTCTTCCACAGGGCACTGATATTGTCTTTTTATTCCACTTCGACCTCCACCACTCTTCCAAGGGGCATTAAAAAATTCTTGTTAATCTACTGTGACCTCAAAGTCTCTTCCAAGGGGCATTAAAACCGTCAATTTAAACCACTCTCAGCTCCACAGCTCTTGCAAGGGTTTTGATATTGTTTTTTATTCCACTGTAACCTCCTGCACTTTTCCAAGGGGCATTGATATTGTCTTTTTATTCCACTGAGACTTTCACCTCTCTTCAAAGGGATATTAAAACCGTCTTGTTAAGCTTCTGTGACATCCACGTCTTTTTCACGGGGCATTGATATTGTCTTTTTATTCCACTGTAATCTCCACCACTCTTCCAAGGGGCATTGTATTGTCATTTTATTCCACTGCCACCTCCACCACTCTTCCAAGGGGCATTGATATTGTCTTTTTAATCCACTGCGAACTCCACCACTTTTCCAAGGGGCATTAAAAATGTCTTTTTAAGCTACTGTGACCTCCACGTCACTTCCATTGGGCATTAAAACTGTCTGGTTTAACTACTCTGAACTCCACTGCTCTTCCAAGGGGCATTGAGATTGTCTTTTTAATCCACTGTTATCTCCACCACTCTTCCAAGGGGCATTGATATTGTTTTTTTCTTCCACTGCGACCTCCACTTCTCTTCCAAGGGTCATTGATATTGTCTTTTAATTCCACCTCGACCTCTACCACTCTTCTAAGGGGCATTTATATTGTCTTTTTAATCAACTGCGACCTCCACCACTCTTCCAAGGGCCCTTAAAACCGTGTTGCTAAGCTACCTTGACCTCCACGTCAACTCCACGGGGCATTAAAACCGTCAATTTAAACCACTCTGAACTCCACAGCTCTTGCAAGGGGCATTGATATTGTCTTTTTATTCCAATGTTACCTCCAGCACTCTTCCAAGGGGCATTGATATTGTCTTTTTATTCCACTGCAACTTCCACCTCTCTTCCAAGGGGCATTAAAACCGTCTTGTTAAGCTACTGTGACCTCCACGTTTCTTTCACGGGGCATTGATATTGTCTTTTTATTCCACTGTAACCTCCACCACTCTTCCAAGGGGCATTGATATTGTCTTTTTATTCCACTGGGACCTTCACCACTCTTCCAAGTGGCATTGATATTGTCTTTTAAATCCACTGCGACCTCCACCACTTTTCCAAGGGGCATTAAAACCGTATTGTTAAGCTACTGTGACCTCCACGTCTCTTCCAAGGTGCATTAAAACCGTCAATTTAAGCCACTCTGAACTTCACAGCTCTTGCAAGAGGCATTGATATTGTCTTTGTATTCCACTGTAACCTACAGCACTCTTTCAAGGGGCATTGATATTGTCTTTTTATTCCACTACGACTTCCACCACTCTCCCAAGGTGCATTAAAAACATCTTGTTTAGCTACTGTAACTTCCATGTCTATTCCACGGGGCATTGATATTATCTTTTTATTCCACTGTATCCTCCACCACTCTTCCAAGGGGTATTGATATTGTCTTTTTATTCCACTGCGAGTTCCACCTCTCTTCTAAGGGGCATTGATATTGTCTTTTTAATCCACTGCGACCTCCACCACTCTTCCAAGGGGCATTGATATTGTCTTTTTATTCCACTGAGACTTCAATCACTCCTTCAAGGAGCATTGACATTGTCTTTTTAATCCATTTCGACCTCCACCACTCTTCCAAGGGGCATTAAAACAGTCTTGTTAATCAACTGTGACCTTCACCAATCTTTCAAGGGGCATTAAAACCGTCTTGTTAAGCTACTGTGACCTCCACGTCTCTTCCACGGGGCATTAATATTGTCTTTTTTTTCCACTGTAACCTCCACCACTCTTCCAAGGGACATTGATATTGTATTTTTATTCCACTGCGACCTCCACCACTCTTCCTCGAGGCATTGATATTGTCTTTTTAATCCACTGCGACCTCCACCACTTTTCCATGTGGCATTAAAACCGTCTTATTAAGCTACTGTGACCTCCACTTCTCTTCCAGGGGGCATTAAAGCCATCAATTTAAACCACTCTGAACTCCACAGCTCTTGCAAGAGGCATTAATATTGTCTTTTTATTCCATTGTAATCTCCAGCACTCTTCGAAGGGGCGTTAAAACCGTCTTGTTAAGCTGCTGTAACCTCAATGTCTATTCCACGGGTGCATTGATATTGTCTTTTTATTCCAATGTAACCTTCACCTCTCTTCCAAGGGGCATTAGAACAGTCTTGATAAGCTACTGTGACCTCTATGTCTCTTACAAGGGGCAATAAAACCATCTGGTTAAACCATTCTGTACTCCACAGTTCCTCCAAGGAGCATTGATATTGTCTTTTTATTCGACTGTAACCTCCACCACTCTTCCAAGGGGCATTGATATTGACTTTTCATTCCACAGCGACCACTACCACTCTTCCAAGTGGCATTGATATTGTCTTTTTAATCAACTGCAACCTCCACCTTTCTTCCAAGGGGCATTAAAACCGTCTTGTTAAGCTACTGTGACCTCCACCTCTCTTCCAAGCGGCATTGATTTTGTCTTTTTAATCCACTGTGACCTCCACGTCTCTTCCAAGGGGCTTAAAACCGTCAATTTAAACCACTCTGAACTCTACAGCTCTACCAAGGAGCATTGGTATTGTCCTTTTATTCCACTCTAACCTCCACCACTCTTCCAAGGGGCATTGACATTGTCTTTTTATTCCACTGCGACCTACAACACTCTTCCAAGCGGCATTAAGACCATCTTGTTAAGCTACAGTGACCTCCACAACTCTTCCACGGTGCATTGATATTGTCTTTTATTCTACGGTAACCTCCACCACTCTTCCAAGGGGCATTGATTTTGTCTTTTTATTCCACTGCGACCTCCACCACTCTTCCAAGGGGCATTGATATTGTCTTTTTAATCCACTGCGACCTCCACCACTCTTCCAAGGGGCATTAAACCAGTCTTGTTAAGCTACTGTGACATCGAAGTCTCTTCCAAGGGGCATTAAAACCATCTGGTTAAAACATTTTGAACTCCACAGCTCTTCCTAGGGGCATTTGTATTGTCTTTTTATTCCACTCTAACCTCCACCACTCTTCCAAGGGGCACTGACATTGTCTTTTTATTCCACTGCGACCACCACTACTCTTCCAAGCGGCATTAAGACCATCTTGTTAAGCTACAGTGACCTCCACAACTCTTCCACGGGTCATTGATATTGTCTTTTACTCCACTGTAACCTCCACCACTCTTCCAAGGGGCATTGATATTGTCTTTTTATTCCACTGCGACCTCCACCACTCTTCCAAAGGGCATTGATATTGTCTTTTTAATCAACTGCGACCTCCACCACTCTTCCAAGGGGCATTAAAACCGTCTTGTTAAGCTACTGTCACGTAGTTGTCTATTCCACCGGGCATTGATATTGTCTTTTTATTCCACTGTAACCTCCACCACTCTTCCAAGGGGCATTGATCTTGTCTTTTTATTCCACTGCGACTTCTGCCTCTCTTCTAACGGGTATTTATATTGTCTTTTAAATCCACTGCGACCTCGACTACTCTTCCAAGAGCTTTAAAACAGACGTGTTAAGCTACTGTGACCTCCACTTCTCTTCCAAGGGGCATTAAAACCGTCTGGTTAAAACACTCTGAACGCCACAGCTCTTCCAAGGGGCATTGATATTGTCTTATTTTTCCTCTGTAACCTCCAAAACTCTTCCAAGGGGCATTGATTTTGTCTTTTTATTCCACAGCGAACTTAACCACTCTTCCAATGGGCATTGATATTGTCTTTTTATTCCACTGTAACCTCCAACACTCTTCCAAGGGGCATTGATCTTGTCTTTTTATTCCACTGCGACTTCTACCTTTCTTCTAAGGGGCATTTATATTGTCTTTTAAATCCACTGCGACCTCCACTACTCTTCCAAGGGGCATTAAAAATGTCTTGTTAAGCTACTGTGACCTCCATGTCTCTTCCAAGGGGCATTAAAAGCGTCTGGTTAAACCAATCTGAACACCACAGCTCTTCCGAGGGGCATTGTTATTGTCTTCTTATTCCACTGTAACCTCCATCACTCTTCCAAGGGGCATTGATATTGTCTTTTTAATCCACTTCGACCTCCACCACTCTTCCAAGGGGCATTAAAATGGTCTTGTTTAGCTACTGTGACGTCGAAGTCTCTTCCAAGGGGCATTAAAACCATCTGGTTAAACCACTCTGAACTCCACAGCTCTTCCAAGGGGCATTTGTATTGTCTTTTTATTCCACTCTAACCTCCACCACTCTTCCAAGGGGCATTCACATTGTCTTTTTATTCTACTGCGACCTCCACCACTCTTCCAAGGGGCATTGATATTGTTTGTTAGTCCACTGCGAACTCCACCCCAATCCAAGGGGCATTAAAACCATCTTGTTAAGCTACTGTGACCTCCACGTGTCTTCGAAGGGGCATTGATATTGTCTTTTTATTCAACTGTAACCTCCACCAATCTTCCAAGGGGCATTGATTTTGTCTTTTTATTCCACTGTAACCTCCACCACTCTTCCAAGGGGCATTGATTTCGTCTTTTTATTCCACTGCGACCTCCGCTACTCTTCCAAGGGGCATTGATATTGTCTTTTTTTCCACTGCGACCTCCACCAATCTTACAAGGGGCATTTATATTGTCTTCTTAATCAACTGCGACCTCCAGCACTCTTCAAAGGGGCATGAAAACCGTCTTGTTAACCTACTTTGACATCCACGTCAATTCCACGGTGCATTGATAATGTCTTTTTATTAACTGTGACCTCCACCACTCTTCCAAGGGGCTTTAAAACTGTCTGGTTAAACCACTCTGAACTCCACAGCTCTTCCAAGGGGCATTGATATTGTCGTTCTTTTCCACTGTAACCTCCACCACTCTTCCAAGGGGCATTGATTTTGTCTATTTATTCCACTGCGACCTTAACCACTCTTCCAAAGGGCATTGATATTGTCTTTTTAATCCACTGCGACCTCCACCACTGTTCCAAGGGGCATTAAAACCGTATTGTTAACTTACTGTGACCTCCACGTCTCTTCCAAGGTGCATTAAAACCGTCAAATTAAACCACTCTGAACTCCACAGGTCTTGCAAGAGGCATTGATATTGTCTTTTTACTCCACTGTAACCTACAGCACTCTTCCAAGTGCATTGATATTGTCTTTTTAATACACTGCGACTTCCACCACTCTCCCAAGGTGCATTAAAAACATCTTGTTTAGCTACTGTAACGTCCATGTCTATTCCACCGGGCATTGATATTGTCTTTTTATTCCACTGTATCCTCCACAACTCTTCCAAGGGTATTGATATTGTCTTTTTTTTCCACGGTGACTTCCACCTCTCTTCTAAGGGGCATTGATATTGTCTTTTTAATCCACTGCGACCTCCACCACTCTTCCAAGGGGCATTGAAACAGTCTTGTTAATCTACTGTGACCTCCACGTCTCATCCAATGGGCATTGAAACCGTCAATTTAAACCACTCTCAACTCCACAGCTCTTGCAAGGGGCTATGATATTGTTTTTTATTCCACTGTAACCTCCACCACTCTTCTACGGGGCATTGATATTGTCTTTTTAATCCACTGCGACCTCCACCACTCTTCCAATGGTCATTAAAATAGTCTTGTTATGCTACTGTGACCTCAACGTTCCTTCCACGGGGCATTGATATAGTCTTTTAATTCCATTGCGACCTCCACCACTCTTCCAAGGGGCATTAAAACCGTCTTGTTAAGCTACTTTGACCTCCAAGTCTCTTCCAAGGGGCATTAAAACCGTCTTTTTAAGCTACTTTGACCTCCAAGTCTCTTCCAAGGGGCATTAAAACCGTCTGGTTAAACCGCTCTGAGCTCCACAGCTCTTCCAAGGGGCATTGACAATGTCTTTTTATTCCATTGTAACCTTCTGCACTCTTCCAAGTGCATTGATATTGTCTTTTTATTCCTCTGATACGTCCACGACTCTTCCAAGGGGCATTAAAACCGTCTTGTTAAGCTACTGTGACATTCAAGTTTCTTACACAGTGCATTGATATTGTCTTTTTATTCCACTGTAACCTCCACCCCTCTTAAAAGGGGCATTGATATTGTCTTTTTATTCCACTGTAACCTCCACCAATCTTCCAAGGGGCATTGATATTTTCTTTTTATTCCACTGCGACCTCCACCACTCTTCTAAGGGGTATTGATATTGTCTTTTAAATCCACAATGATCTCCACCACTCTTCCAAGGAGCATTAAAACAGTCTTGTTAAGCTACTGCTACCTCCTCGTCTCTTCCAAGGGGCATTAAAACCGTCTGGTTAAACACTCTGAACTCCACGCCTCTTACAAGAGGCATTGATATTGTCTTTTTATTCGACTGTAACATCCACCACTCTTCCAAGGGGCATTGATATTGTCTTTTTAATCAACTGCGACCTCCAACACTCTTCCAAGGGGCATTAAAACCGTCTTGTGAAGCTACTGTGACATCCACGTCCCTTCCACGGGGCATTGATATTGTCTTTTTATTCCACTGCAACCTCCACCACTCTTCCAAGGAGCACTGGTATTGTCTTTTTATTCCACTCTAACCTCCACCACTCTTCCAAGGGGCATTGACATTGTCTATTTTTTCCACTGCGACATCCACCACTCTTCCAAGGGGCATTAAAACTGTCTTTTTATGCTACTGTCACGTCGACTTCTCTTCCAAGGGGCATTAAAACCATCTGGTTAAACCACTCTGAACTCCACAGCTCTTCCAAGGGGCATTTGTATTGTCTTTTATTCCACTCTAACCTCCACCACTCTTCCAAGGTGCATTGACATTGTCTTTTTATTCCACTGCGACCTCCACCACTCTTCCAAGGGGCATTAAAACCATATTGTTAAGCTACAGTGACTTCAACATCTCTTCGACGGGGCATTGATATTGTCTTTTAATTCCACTGCGACCTCCAAAACTCTTCCAAGGGGCATTGATATTGTCTTTTTAATCCACTGCGAACCCCACCACTCTTCCAAGGGGCATTAAAAACCGTCTTGTTATGCTACTGTGACGTCGACTTCTCTTCCAAGGGGCATTAATACCATCTGGTTAAACTACTCTGAACTCCACAGCTCTTCCAACGGGCATTATTATTGTCTTTTTATTCCACTGTAACCTCCACCACTCTTCCAAGGGGCATTGATATTGTCTTTTCATTCCACTGCGACCTCCACCAGTCCTCCAAGAGGCATTAAAACCACCTTGTTAAGCTACTGTGACCTCCACGTCTCTTCCACTGGGCATTGATATTGTCTTTTTATTTAACTGTAACCTCCACCACTGTTCCAAGGGGCATTGATATTGTCTTTTTATTCCACTGTAACCTCCATCACTCTTCCAAGGGGTATTTATATTGTCTCTTTATTCCACTGTAACCTCCACCAATCTTCCAAGGAGCATTGATATTGTCTTTTTATTCCACTGCGACCTCCACCACTCTTCCAAGGGGCATTAAAACAGCCTTGTTAAGCTACTGTGACCTCCTCGTCTATTCCAAGGGGCATTAAAACAGTCTGGTTAAACACTCTGAACTCCACAGCTCATACAAGAGTCAATGATATTGTCTTTTTATTCGATAGTAACATCCACCACTCTTCCAAGCGGCATTGATATTGTCTTTTTATTCCACTGCGACCTCCACCACTCTTCCAAGGGGCATTGATATTGTCTTTTTAATCAACTGCGAACTCCACCTCTCTTCCAAGGGGCATTAAAACCGTCTTGTGAAGCTACTGTGATCTCCAAGTGCCTTCCACGGGGCATTGATATTGTCTTTTTATTCCACTGCGACCTCCACCACTCTTCGAAGGGGCATTGATATTGTCTTTTTAATCCACTGCGACCTCCACCACTCTTCCACGGGGCATTGATATTGTCTTTTTAATCCACTGTGACCTCCACGTCTCTTTCAAGGGGCAATAAAACCGTAAATTTAAACCACTCTGAACTCCACAGCTATTCCAAGGAGCACTGGTATTGTCTTTTTATTCCACTCTAACCTCCACCACTCTTCCAAGGGGCATTGACATTGTCTATTTATTCCACTGCGACCTCCACCACTCTTCCAAGGGGCATTAAGATCATCTTGTAAAGCTACAGTGACCTCCACAACTCTTCAATGGGGAATTGATATTGTCTTTTTATTCCACTGTAACCCTCACCACTCTTCCAAGGGGCATTGATCTTGTCTTTTTATTCCACTGCGACCTCTACCACTCTTCCAATGGGCATTGATATTGTCTTTTTAATCCACTGCAACCTCCACCACTCTTCTAAGGGGCATTAAAGCCGTCTTGTTAAGCTACTGTCACGTCCATGTCTATTCCACGGGGCATTGATATTGTGTTTTTATTCCACTGTAACCTTCACCACTCTTCCAAGTGGAATTGACATTGTCTTTTTATTCCACTGTGTCTTCCACCACTCCTCCAAGGGGCTTTAAAACAGTCTTGATAAGCTTCTGTGACCTCCACGCCTCTTCCAAGGGGTATTAAAGCCGCATGGTTAAACCACTCTGAACTCCACAGCTCTTCCAAGTGGCATTGATATTGTCTTTTTATACAACTGTAACCTCCACCAATCTTCCAATGGGCATTGATATTGTTTTTTTTTCCACTGCGACCTCCACCACTCTTCTAAGGGGATTTGATAGTCTTTTTAATCCATTGTGACCTCCACCACTCTTCCAAGGGACATTGATATTGTCTTTTTATTCCACTGCGACCTTCACCCCTCTTCCAAGGAACATTGATATTGTCTTTTTTTTTCACTGTAACCTCCACCACTTTTCTAAGGGACATTGATATTGTCATTTTATTCCACTGTAAACTCCACCACTCTTCCATGGGGCATTGATATTGTCTTTTTATTCCACTGCAACCTCCACCACTCTTCCAATGGGCATTGATATTGTCTTTTTAATCAACTGCGACCTCTACCACTCCTCCAAGGGGCTTTAAAACAGTCTTGATAAGCTTCTGTGACCTCCACGTCTCTTCCAAGGGGCATTAAAACCGCATGGTTAAACCACTCTGAACTCCACAGCTCTTCCAAGAGGCATTGATTTTGTCTGTTTATTCAACTGTAACCTCCACCAATCTTCCAATGGGCATTGATATTGTTTTTTTTTCCACTGCGACCTCCACCACTCTTCTAAGGGGATTTGATAGTCTTTTTAATCCAATGCGACCTCCACCACTCTTCCAAGGGGCAACGATAATGTCTTTTTAATCCATTGCGACCTCCACCACTCTTACAAGGGGCATTAAAACTGTCTTTTTAAGCTACTGTGACCTCCACGTCTCTTCCAAGGGGCATTAAAACCGTCAATTTAAACCACTCTGAAATCCACAGCTCTTGCAAGAGGCATTGATATTGTCTTTTTTATTCCACTGTAACCTCCACCACTCTTCCAAGGGGCATTGATTTTGTCTTTTTAATCCACTGCGACCTCAATCTCTCTTCCAAGAAGCATTAAAACCGTCTTGTTTAGCTACTGTGACCTCCGCTTCTATTCCACGGTGCCTTAAAACCTTCTGGTTAAACCACTGTAAACTCCACAGCTCTTCCAAGGGGCAATGATATTGTCTTTTTATTCCACTGTAACCTCCACCACTCTTCCAAGGGTCATTGATATTGTCTTTTTATTCCACTGTAACCTCCACCACTCTTCCAAGGGGCATTGATATTGTCTTTTTATTCCACTGCGACCTCCACCTCTCTTCCAAGGGGCATTAAAACAATCTTGTTAAGCTACTGTGACCTCCAAGTTTCTTCCACGAGGCACTGATATTGTGTTTTTATTCCACTGCGACCTCCACATCTCTTCCAAGTGGAATTGATATTGTCTTTTTATTCCACTGCGACCTCCACCACTCTTCTGCGGGGCATTGATGTTGTCTTTTTAATCCACTGCGACCTCCACCACTCTTCCAAGGGGCATTAAAACAGCTTTGTTAAGCTATTGTGACCTCCACGTCTCTTACAAGGGGCATTAAAACCGTCTGGTTAAACCACTCTGAACTCCACAGCTCTTCCAAGAGGCATTGATATTGTCTTTTTATTCGACTGTAACCTCCACGACTCTTCCAAGGGGCATTAAAACCATCTTGTTAAGCTTCTGTGACCTCCACGTCTTTTCCAAGGGGCATTAAAACCGTCAATTTAAACCACTCTGAACTCCACAGCTCTTGCAAGAGGCATTGATATTGTCTTTTTATTCCACTGTAACCTCCACCACTCTTCCAAGGGGCATTGATTTTGTCTTTTTAATCCACTGCGACTTCTATCACTCTTCCAAGAAGCATTAAAACCGTCTTGTTTAGCTACTGTGACCTCCACGTCTATTCCATGGTGTCTTAAAACCTTCTGGTTAAACCACTGTGAACTCCACAGCTCTTCCAAGGGGCATTGATATAGTCTTTTTATGCCACTGTAACCTCCACCACTCTTCCAAGGGGCATTGATATTGTCTTTTTATTTTACTGCGACCTCCAACACTCTTCCAAGGGGCATTAATATTGTCTTTTTATTCCACTGCGACCTCCACCACTCTTCCAAGGGTCATTGATGTTGACTTTTTATTCCACTGTAACCTTCACCACTCTTCCAAGGGGCATTGATATTGTCTTTTTATTCCACTGTAACCTCCACCTCTCTTCCAAGGGGCATTAAAACCATCTTGTTAAGCTACTGTGACCTCCAAGTCTCTTCCACGAGGCATTGATATTGTCTTTTTATTCCACTGCGACCTCGACCACTCTTATAAGGGGCATTGATATTGTCCTTTTAATCCACTGCGACCTCCACCACTCTTCCAAGGGGCATTAAAACAGTCTTGATAAGCTACTGTGACCTCCACGTCTCTTCCAAGGGGCATTAAACCGTCTGGTTCAACCACTCTGAACTCCACAGCTCTTCCAAGAGGCATTGAAATTGTCTTTTTATTAAACTGTAACCTCCACCACTCTTCCTAGGAGCATTGATATTGTCTGTGTTTTCCACTGCGACCTCCACCACTCTTCCAAGTGGCTATGATATTGTCTTTTTTAACCACTGCGACCTACACCAATCTTTCAAGGGGCATTAAAACCGTCTTGTTATGCTACTGTGACCTCCATGTCCCTTCCACGGGGCATTGTTATTGTCTTTTTATTCTATTGCGACCTCCACCACTCTTCCAAGGGGCATTAAAACTGTCTTGTTAAGCTACTGTGACCTCCAAGTTTCTAACACAGGGCATTGATATTGTCTTTTTATTCCACTGTAACCTCCACCACTCTTCCAAGGGGCATTGATATTGTCTTTTTATTCCACTGTAACCTCCACCAATCTTCCAAGGGGCATTGATATTGTCTTTTTATTCCACTGCGACCTCCACCACTTTTCTAAGGGGCATTGATATTTTCTTTTAAATCCACAACGATCTCCACCACTCTTGCAAGGGGTATTAAAACAGTCTTGTTAAGCTACTGTGACCTCCTCGTCTCTTCCAAGGGGCATTAAAACCATCTGGTTAAACACTCTGAACTCCACAGCTCTTACAAGAGTCATTGATATTGTCTTTTTATTCGACTGTAACATCCACCACTCTTCCAAGCGGCTTTGCTATTGTCTGTTTATTCCACTGCGACCTCCACCACTCTTGCAAGGGGTATTGATATTGTCTTTTTAATCAACTGCGACCTCCACCTCTCTACCAAGGGGACATTAAAACCGTCTTGTGAAGCTACTGTGACCTCCACGTCCCTTCCAGGGGGCATTGATATTGTCTTTTTATTCCACTGCGACCTCCACCACTCTTCCAAGGAGCATTGATAATGTCTTTTTAATCCACTGTGACCCCCACGTCTCTTCAAAGGGGCATTAAAACCGTCATTTTAAACCACTCTGAACTCCACAGCTCTTCCAAGGAGCACTGTTAATGTCTTTTTATTCCACTCTAACCTCCACCACTCTTCCAAGGGGCATTGACATTGTCTATTTATTCCATTGCGACCTCCACCACTTTTCCAAGGGGCATTAAGACCATCTTGTTAAGCTACAGGTACCTCCACAACTCTTCCATGGGGCATTGATATTGTCTTTTTATTCCACTGTAACCTCCACCACTCTTCCAGGGGGCATTGATTTTGTCTTTTTATTCCACTGCGACCTTTACCACTCTTCCAATGGGCATTGATATTGTCTTTTTAATCCACTGTAACCTCCACCACTCGTCCAAGGGCATTAAAGCCGTCTTGTTAAGCTACTGTCACGTCCGTGTCTATTCCACGGGGCATTGATATTGTCTTTTTATTCCACTGTAAACTCCACCACTCTTCCAAGTGGCATTGACATTTTCTTTTTATTCCACTGCGACTTCCATCTCTCTTCTAAGGGGCATTGATATTGTCTTTTTAATCCACTACGACCTCCACCACTCTTCCAAGGGGCCTTAAAACAGTCTTGTTAAGCTATTGTGACCTCCACGTCTCTTCCAAGGGGCATTAAAATCATCTGGTTAAACCACTCTGAACTCCACAGCTATTCCAAGGGGCATTGATATTGTCTTTTTATTCCACTGTAACCTCCACCACTCTTCCAAGGGGCATTGATTTTGTCTTTTCATTCCACTGCGACCTCCACCACTCTTCCAATGGGCATTGTTATTGTCAGTTTAATCCCCTGCAACCTCCGCCACTCTTCCAAGGTGCATTTAAACCGTCTTGTTAAGCTACTGTGACCTCCACGTCCCTTCCACGGGGCATTGATATTGTCTTTTTATTCCACTGCTACCTCCACCACTCTTCCAAGGGGCATTGATATTGTCTTTTTATTCCACCACGAACTCCACCACTCTTCCAAGAGGCATTAAAACCGTCTTGTTATGCTACTGTGACGTTGACTTCTCTTCCAAGGGGCATTAAAAACATCTGGTTAAACCACTCTGAACTCCACAGCTCTTCCAAGGGGCATTTGTATTGTCTTTTTATTCCACTCTATCCTCCACCACTCTTCCAAGGGGCATTGACATTGTCTTTTTATTCCACTGCGACCTCCACCACTCTTCCAAGGGGCATTAAAACCATATTGTTAAGCTACAGTGACCTCCACATCTATTCCAAGGGGCATTATTATTGTATTTTTATTCCTCTGTAACCTCCACCACTCTTCCAGGGGGCATTGATATTGTCTTTTTATTCCACTGTAACCTCCACCAGTCCTCCAAGAGGCATTAAAACCGTCTTGTTAAGCTGCTGTGACCTGCACGTCTCTTCCGCAGGGCATTGAAATTGTCTTTTTATTCCACTGTAACCTCCACCACTCGTTCAAGCGGCATTGATATTATCTTTTTATTCCACTGCGACCTCCACCACTCTTCCAAGGGGCATTGATAATGTCTTTTTATTCCACTCCGACCTCCACCACTCTTCCAAGGGGCATTAAAACCGTCTTGTTAAGCTATTGTGACCTCCACATCTCTTCCACGGGGCATTGATATTGTCTTTTTATTTAACTGTAACCTTCACCACTGTTCGAAGGGGAATTGATATTGTCTTTTTATTCCACTGTAACCTCCATCACTCTTCCAAGGGTCATTGATATTGTCTTTTTATTCAACTGTAACCTCCACCCCTCTTCCAAGGGGCATTTATATTGTCTTTTTATTCCACTGGGACCTCCACCACTCCTCCAATGGGCATTCATATTGTCTTTTTAATCCACTGCGACCTCCACCACTCTTCCAAGGGGCATTAAAACCGTTTTGTTAAGCTACTGTCACCTGCACGTCCCTTCCAAAGGGCATTAAATCCGTCAATTTAAACGACTCTGAACTCCACAGCTCTTGCAAGGGGCAGTGATATTGTCTTTTTATTCCAATGTAACCTCAA
Organism: Phyllobates terribilis; assembly: GCF_046119375.1. NCBI lineage: Eukaryota > Metazoa > Chordata > Amphibia > Anura > Dendrobatidae > Phyllobates > Phyllobates terribilis. Next base: position 1,934,332 of record NW_027362964.1, read on the forward strand.
ACACTCTTCCAAGGGGCATTGATATTGTCTTTTTAGTCCACTGCAACTTCCACCTCTCTTCCAAGGGGCATTAAAACCGTCTTGTTAAGCTATTGTGACCTCCACGTCCCTTCCAAGGTGCATTAAAACCGTCAATATAACCACTCTGAACTCCACAGCTCTTGCAAGAGGCATTGATATTGTCTTCTTACTCCACTGTAACCTACAGCACTCTTTCAAGGGGCATTGATATTGTCTTTTTATTCCACTATGACTTCCACCACTCTCCCAAGGTGCATTAAAATCATCTTGTTTAGCTACTGTAACGTCCATGTCTATTCCACGGGGCATTGATATTGTCTTTTTATTTCACTGTATCCTCCACCACTCTTCCAAGGGATATTGATATTGTCTTTTTATTCCACTGCGACTTCCACCTCTCTTCTAAGGGGTATTGATATTGTCTTTTTAATCCACTGCGACCTCCACCACACTTCCAAGGGGCATTAAAACAGTCTTGTTAATCTAATATGACCTCCACGTCTAATCCAAGGGGCATTAAAACCGTCAATTTAATCCACTCTCAACTCCACAGCTCTTGCAAGGGGCTTTGATATTGTTTTTATTGCACTGTAACCTGCACCACTCTTCTAAGGGGCATTGATATTGTCTTTTTAATCCACTGCGACCTCCACCACTCTTCCAAGGACCATTAAAAAAGTCTTGATAAGCTACTGTGACCTCCACGTCTCTTCCAAGGTGCATTAAACCGTCTGGTTAAACCACTCTGTACTCCACAGCTCTTCCAATAGGCATTGATATTGTCTTTTTATACGACTGTAACCTCCACCACTCTTCCAAGGGGCATTGATATTGTCTCTGTTTTTCACTGCGACCTCCACCGCTCTTCCAAGGGTCTTTGATATTGTCTTTTTTATCCACTGCGACCTCCACCACTCTTACAATGGGCATTAAAATAGTCTTGTTATGCTGCTGTGACCTCCACGATCCTTCCACGGGGCATTGATATTGTCTTTTTATTCCATTGCGACCTCCACCACTCTTCCAAGGGGCATTAAAACCGTCTTGTTAAGCTGCTTTGACCTCCAAGTCTCTTCCAAGGGGCATTAAAACAGTCTGGTTAAACCGCTCTGAGCTCCACAGCTCTTCCAAGGGGCATTGACAATGTCTTTTTATTCCATTGTAACCTTCTGCACTCTTCCAAGTGCATTGATATTGTCTTTTTATTCCTCTGCGACGTCCACGACTCTTCCAAGGGGCATTAAAACCGTCTTATTAAACTACTGTGACCTTCAAGTTTCTTACACAGGGCATTGATATTGTCTTTTTATTCCACTGTAACCTCCACCACTCTTCCAAGGGGCATTGATATTGTCTTTTTATTCCACTGTAACCTCCACCAATCTTCCAAGGGGCATTGATATTGTCTTTTTATTCCACTGCGACCTCCACCACTTTTCTAAGGGGCATTGATATTGTCTTTTAAATCTACAACGATCTCCACCACTCTTGCAAGGGGCATTAAAACAGTCTTGTTAAGCTACTGTGACCTCCTCGTCTCTTCCAAGGGGCATTAAAACCATCTGGTTAAACACTCTGAACTCCACAGCTCTTACAAGAGTCATTGATATTGTCTTTTTATTCGACTGTAACATCCACCACTCTTCCAAGCGGCTTTGCTATTGTCTGTTTATTCCACTGCGACCTCCACCACTCTTGCACGGGGTATTGATATTGTCTTTTTAATCAACTGCGACCTCCACCTCTCTTCCAAGGGGACATTAAAACCGTCTTGTGAAGCTACTGTGACCTCCACGTCCCTTCCAGGGGGCATTGATATTGTCTTTTTATTCCACTGCGACCTCCACCACTCTTCCAAGGAGCATTGATAATGTCTTTTTAATCCACTGCGACCTCCACCACTCTTCGAAGGGGCATTGATATTGTCTTTTTAATCCACTGTGACCCCCACGTCTCTTCAAAGGGGCATTAAAACCGTCATTTTAAACCACTCTGAACTCCACAGCTCTTCCAAGGAGCACTGGTAATGTCTTTTTATTCCACTCTAACCTCCACCACTCTTCCAAGGGGCATTGACATTGTCTATTTATTCCATTGCGACCTCCACCACTTTTCCAAGGGGCATTAAGACCATCTTGTTAAGCTACAGGTACCTCCACAACTCTTCCATGGGGCATTGATATTGTCTTTTTATTCCACTGTAACCTCCACCACTCTTCCAGGGGGCATTGATTTTGTCTTTTTATTCCACTGCGACCTTTACCACACTTCCATTGGGCATTGATATTGTCTTTTTAATCCACTGTAACCTCCACCACTCGTCCAAGGGCATTAAAGCCATCTTGTTAAGCTACTGTCACGTCCGTGTCTATTCCACGGGGCATTGATATTGTCTTTTTATTCCACTGTAAACTCCACCACTCTTCCAAGTGGCATTGACATTTTCTTTTTATTCCACTGCGACTTCCATCTCTCTTCTAAGGGGCATTGATATTGTCTTTTTAATCCACTGCGACCTCCACCACTCTTCCAAGGGGCATTAAAACAGTCTTGTTAAGCTATTGTGACCTCCACGTCTCTTCCAAGGGGCATTAAAATCATCTGGTTAAACCACTCTGAACTCCACAGCTATTCCAAGGGGCATTGATATTGTCTTTTTATTCCACTGTAACCTCCACCACTCTTCCAAGGGGCATTGATTTTGTCTTTTCATTCCACTGCGACCTCCACCACTCTTCCAATGGGCATTGTTATTGTCTGTTTAATCCCCTGCAACCTCCGCCACTCTTCCAAGGTGCATTTAAACCGTCTTGTTAAGCTACTGTGACCTCCACGTCCCTTCCACGGGGCATTGATATTGTCTTTTTATTCCACTGCTAGCTCCACCACTCTTCCAAGGGGCATTGATATTGTCTTTTTAATCCACCACGAACTCCACCACTCTTCCAAGTGGCATTAAAACCGTCTTGTTATGCTACTGTGACGTTGACTTCTCTTCCAAGGGGCATTAAAAACATCTGGTTAAACCACTCTGAACTCCACAGCTCTTCCAAGGGGCATTTGTATTGTCTTTTTATTCCACTCTATCCTCCACCACTCTTCCAAGGGGCATTGACATTGTCTTTTTATTCCACTGCGACCTCCACCACTCTTCCAAGGGGCATTAAAACCATATTGTTAAGCTACAGTGACCTCCACATCTATTCCAAGGGGCATTATTATTATATTTTTATTCCTCTGTAACCTCCACCACTCTTCCAGGGGGCATTGATATTGTCTTTTTATTCCACTGTAACCTCCACCAGTCCTCCAAGAGGCATTAAAACCGTCTTGTTAAGCTACTGTGACCTGCACGTCTCTTCCACAGGGCATTGAAATTGTCTTTTTATTCCACTGTAACCTCCACCACTCGTTCAAGGGGCATTGATATTATCTTTTTATTCCACTGCGACCTCCACCACTCTTCCAAGGGGCATTGATAATGTCATTTTATTCCACTCCGACCTCCACCACTCTTCCAAGGGGCATTAAAACCGTCTTGTTAAGCTATTGTGACCTCCACATCTCTTCCACGGGGCATTGATATTGTCTTTTTATTTAACTGTAACCTTCACCACTGTTCGAAGGGGAATTGATATTGTCTTTTTATTCCACTGGGACCTCCACCACTCCTCCAATGGGCATTCATATTGTCTTTTTAATCCACTGCGACCTCCACCACTCTTCCAAGGGGCATTAAAACCGTTTTGTTAAGCTACTGTCACCTGCACGTCCCTTCCAAAGGGCATTAAATCCGTCAATTTAAACGACTCTGAACTCCACAGCTCTTGCAAGAGGCATTGATATTGTCTTCTTACTCCACTGTAACCTACAGCACTCTTTCAAGGGGCATTGATATTGTCTTTTTATTCCACTATGACTTCCACCACTCTCCCAAGGTGCATTAAAATCATCTTGTTTAGCTACTGTAACGTCCATGTCTATTCCACGGGGCATTGATATTGTCTTTTTATTTCACTGTATCCTCCACCACTCTTCCAAGGGATATTGATATTGTCTTTTTATTCCACTGCGACTTCCACCTCTCTTCTAAGGGGTATTGATATTGTCTTTTTAATCCACTGCGACCTCCACCACACTTCCAAGGGGCATTAAAACAGTCTTGTTAATCTAATATGACCTCCACGTCTAATCCAAGGGGCATTAAAACCGTCAATTTAATCCACTCTCAACTCCACAGCTCTTGCAAGGGGCTTTGATATTGTTTTTATTGCACTGTAACCTGCACCACTCTTCTAAGGGGCATTGATATTGTCTTTTTAATCCACTGCGACCTCCACCACTCTTCCAAGGACCATTAAAAAAGTCTTGATAAGCTACTGTGACCTCCACGTCTCTTCCAAGGTGCATTAAACCGTCTGGTTAAACCACTCTGTACTCCACAGCTCTTCCAATAGGCATTGATATTGTCTTTTTATACGACTGTAACCTCCACCACTCTTCCAAGGGGCATTGATATTGTCTCTGTTTTTCACTGCGACCTCCACCACTCTTCCAAGGGTCTTTGATATTGTCTTTTTTATCCACTGCGACCTCCACCACTCTTACAATGGGCATTAAAATAGTCTTGTTATGCTGCTGTGACCTCCACGATCCTTCCACGGGGCATTGATATTGTCTTTTTATTCCATTGCGACCTCCACCACTCTTCCAAGGGGCACTAAAACCGTCTTGTTAAGCTGCTTTGACCTCCAAGTCTCTTCCAAGGGGCATTAAAACCGTCTGGTTAAACCGCTCTGAGCTCCACAGCTCTTCCAAGGGGCATTGACAATGTCTTTTTATTCCATTGTAACCTTCTGCACTCTTCCAAGTGCATTGATATTGTCTTTTTATTCCTCTGCGACGTCCACGACTCTTCCAAGGGGCATTAAAACCGTCTTATTAAACTACTGTGACCTTCAAGTTTCTTACACAGGGCATTGATATTGTCTTTTTATTCCACTGTAACCTCCACCACTCTTCCAAGGGGCATTGATATTGTCTCTTTATTCCACTGTAACCTCCACCAATCTTCCAAGGGGCATTGATATTGTCTATGTATTCCACTGCGACATCCACCACTCTTCTAAGGGGCATTGATATTGTCTTTTAAATCCACAATGATCTCCACCACTCTCCCAAGGAGCATTAAAACAGTCTTGTTAAGCTACTGCTACCTCCTCCTCTCTTCCAAGGGTCATTAAAACCGTCTGGTTAAACACTCTGAACTCCACGTCTCTTACAAGAGGCCCTGATATTGTCTTTTTTTTCGACTGTATCATCCACCACTCTTCCAAGGGGCATTGATATTGTCTTTTTAATCAACTGCGACCTCCAACACTCTTCCAAGGGGCATTAAAACTGTCTTGTGAAGCTACTCTGACATCCACGTCCCTTCCACGGAGCATTGATATTGTCTTTTTAATCCACTGTGACCTCCACGTCTCTTCCAAGGGGCATTAAAACCGTCAATTTAAACCACTCTGTACTCCACAGCTCTTCCAAGGAGCACTGGTATTGTCTTTTTATTCCACTCTAACCTCCATCACTCTTCCAAGGGGCATTGACATTGTCTATTTATTCCACTGCGACCTCCACCACTCTTCCAAGGGGCATTAAGACCATCTTGTTAAGCTACAGTGACCTCCACAACTCTTCTATGGGGCATTGATATTGTCTTTTTATTCCTCTGTACATTCCACCACTCATCCAAGGGGCATTGATAATGTTTTTTTATTCCACTGCGACCTCTACCACTCTTCCAATGTGCATTGCTATTGTCTTTTTAATCCACTGCAACCTCCACGACTCTTCCAAGGGGCATTAAAGCCGTCTTGTTAAGCTACTGTCACGTCCATGTCTATTCTACCGTGCAGTGATATTGTCTTTTTATTCCACTGTAACCTCCACCACTCTTCCAAGTGGCATTGACATTGTCTTTTTATGCCACTGCGACTTCCACCTCTCTTCTAAGGGGCATTGATATTGTCTTTTTAATCCACTGTGACCTCCACCACTCTTCCAAGGGGCATTAAAACTGTCTTGTTAAGCTACTGTGACCTCCACGTCTCTTCCAACGGGGATTAAAACCGTCTGGTTAAACCACTCTGAACTCCACAGCTCTTCCAAGGGGCATTGATATTGTCTTTTTATTCCACTGTAACATCCACCACTCTTCCAAGGGGCATTGATTTTGTCTTTTTATTCCACTGCGACCTCCACCACTCTTCCAATGGGCATTGTTATTGACTTTTTAATCCCCTGCAACCTCCACCACTCTTCTAAGGGGCCTTAAAACCGCCTTGTTAAGCTACTGTGACCTCCTCGTCCCTTCCACGGGGCATTAATATTGTCTTTTTATTCCACTGCGAACTCCACCACTCTTCCAAGGGGCATTGATATTGTCTTTTAAATCCACTGCAACCTCCACCACTCTTCCAAGGGGCATTAAAACCGTCTTGTTAAGCTACTGTGACCTCCACGTCCCTTCCACGGGGCATTGATATTGTCTTTTCATTCCACTGCGACCTCCATATTCTTCCAAGGGGCATTGCTATTGTCTTTTTAATCCACTGTGAACTCCACCACTCTTCCAAGGGGCATTAAAACCATCTGGTTAAACCACTCTGAACTCCACAGGTCTTCCAAGGGGCATTTGTATTGTCTTTTTATTCCACTCTAACCTCCACTACTCTTCCAAGGGGCATTGACATTGTCTTTTTATTCCACTGCGACCTCCACCACTCTTCCAAGGGGCATTAAAACCATATGGTTAAGATACAATGACCTACACATCTCTTCCATGGGACATTGATATTGTCTTTTTATTCCACTGTGACCTCCACCATTCTTCCAAGGGGCATTGATATTGTTTTTTTATTCCACTGCGACCTCCACCACTCTTCCAAGGGGCATTGATATTGTCTTTTTATTCAACTGTAAATTCCACCACTCTTCCAAGGGGCATTAAAACCGTCTTGTTAAGTTACTGTGACCTCCACGTCTCTTCCAAGGAGCGTTAAAACCGTCTGGTTATTACACTCTGAACTCCACAGCTCTTCCAAGGGGCATTATTATTGTCTTTTTATTCCACTGTAACCTCCACCACTCTTCCAAGGGGCATTGATATTGTCTTTTTATTCCACTGCGACCTCCAACAGTCCTCCAAGAGGCATTAAAACCGTATTGTTAAGCTACTGTGACCTCCACATCTCTTCCATGGGGCATTGAAATTGTCTTTTTATTCCACTGTAACCTCCACCACTCGTCCAAGGGGCATTGATATTGTCTTTTTATTCCACTGCGATCTCCACCACTCTTCCAAGGCCCATTGATATTGTCTTTTTAATCCACTGCGTCCTCCACCACTCTTCCAAGGGGCATTAAAACCATCTTGTTAAGCTATTGTGACCCCTACATCTCTTCCACTGGGTATTGATTTTGTCTTTTTATTTAACTGTAACCTCCACCACTGTTCCAAGGGGCATTGATATTGTCTTTTTATTCCACTGTAACCTCCATCACTCTTCCAAGGGGCATTGATATTGTCTTTTTATTCAACTGTAACCTCCACCACTCTTCCAAGGGGCATTGATATTGTCTTTTTATTCCACTGCGACCTCCACCACTCTTCCAAGGGGCATTCATATTGTCTTTTTAATCCACTGCGACCTCCACCACTCTTCCAAGGGGCATTAAAACCATCTTGTTAAGCTATTGTGACCTCCACATCTCTTCCACTGGGTATTGATTTTGTCTTTTTATTTAACTGTTACCTCCACCACTGTTCCAAGGGGCATTGATATTGTCTTTTTATTCCACTGTAACCTCCATCACTCTTCCAAGGGGCATTGATATTGTCTTTTTATTCCACTGCGACCTCCACCACTCTTCCAAGGGGGATGCATATTGTCTTTTTAATCCACTGCGACCTCCACCTCTCTTCCAAGGGGCATTAAAACCGTCTTGTTAAGCTACTGTCACCTCCACTTCCCTTCCAAGGGGCATTAAATCCATCAATTTAAACCACTCTGAACTCCACAGCTCAAGCAAGGGGCATTGATATTGTCTTTTTATTCCACTGCAACTTCCACCTCTCTTCCAAGGGACATTAAAACCGTCTTGTTAAGCTACTGTTACCTCCACGTCACTTCCAATGGGCATTAAAACTGTCTGGTTTAACTACTCTGAACTTCACTGCTCTTCCAATGGGCATTGATATTGTCTTTTTAATCCACTGTTACCTCCACCACTCTTCCAAGGGGCATTGATATTGTTTTTTTATTACAATGCGACCTCCACTACTCTTCCAAGGGGCATTGATATTGTTTTTTATTCCACTGCGACCTCCACCACTCTTCTAAGGGGCATTGATATTGTCTTTTTAATCCACTGCGACCTCCACCACTCTTCCAAGGGCCATTAAAACCGTGTTGTTAAGCTACTTTTATCTCCACGTCAATTCCACGAGGCTTTAAAACAGTCAATTTAAACCACTCTGAACTCCACAGCTCTTGCAAGGGGCATTGATATTGTCTTTTTATTCCACTGTAACATCCACCACTCTTCCAAGGGGCATTGATTTTGTCTTTTTATTCCACTGCGACCTCCACCACTCTTCCAATGGGCATTGTTATTGACTTTTTAATCCCCTGCAACCTCCACCACTCTTCTAAGGGGCCTTAAAACCGCCTTGTTAAGCTACTGTGACCTCCACGTCCCTTCCACGGGGCATTAATATTGTCTTTTTATTCCACTGCGAACTCCACCACTCTTCCAAGGGGCATTGATATTGTCTTTTAAATCCACTGCAACCTCCACCACTCTTCCAAGGGGCATTAAAACCATCTTGTTAAGCTACTGTGACCTCCACGTCCCTTCCACGGGGCATTGATATTGTCTTTTCATTCCACTGCGACCTCCATATTCTTCCAAGGGGCATTGATATTGTCTTTTTAATCCACTGTGAACTCCACCACTCTTCCAAGGGGCATTAAAACCATCTGGTTAAACCACTCTGAACTCCACAGGTCTTCCAAGGGGCATTTGTATTGTCTTTTTATTCCACTCTAACCTCCACTACTCTTCCAAGGGGCATTGACATTGTCTTTTTATTCCACAGCGACCTCCACCACTCTTCCAAGGGGCATTAAAACCATATGGTTAAGATACAATGACCTCCACATCTCTTCCATGGGACATTGATATTGTCTTTTTATTCCACTGTGACCTCCACCATTCTTCCAAGGGGCATTGATATTGTTTTTTTATTCCACTGCGACCTCCACCACTCTTCCAAGGGGCATTGATATTGTCTTTTTATTCAACTGTAACTTCCACCACTCTTCCAAGGGGCATTAAAACCGTCTTGTTAAGTTACTGTGACCTCCACGTCTCTTCCAAGGAGCGTTAAAACCGTCTGGTTATTACACTCTGAACTCCACAGCTCTTCCAAGGGGCATTATTATTGTCTTTTTATTCCACTGTAACCTCCACCACTCTTCCAAGGGGCATTGATATTGTCTTTTTATTCCACTGCGACCTCCAACAGTCCTCCAAGAGGCATTAAAACTGTATTGTTAAGCTACTGTGACCTCCACATCTCTTCCATGGGGCATTGAAATTGTCTTTTTATTCCACTGTAACCTCCACCACTCGTCCAAGGGGCATTGATATTGTCTTTTTATTCCACTGCGATCTCCACCACTCTTCCAAGGCCCATTGATATTGTCTTTTTAATCCACTGCGTCCTCCACCACTCTTCCAAGGGGCATTAAAACCATCTTGTTAAGCTATTGTGACCCCTACATCTCTTCCACTGGGTATTGATTTTGTCTTTTTATTTAACTGTAACCTCCACCACTGTTCCAAGGGGCATTGATATTGTCTTTTCATTCCACTGTAACCTCCATCACTCTTCCAAGGGGCATTGATATTGTCTTTTTATTCAACTGTAACCTCCACCACTCTTCCAAGGGGCATTGATATTGTCTTTTTATTCCACTGCGACCTCCACCACTCTTCCAAGGGGCATTAAAACCATCTTGTTAAGCTATTGTGACCTCCACATCTCTTCCACTGGGTATTGATTTTGTCTTTTTATTTAACTGTAACCTCCACCATTGTTCCAAGGGGCATTGATATTGTCTTTTTATTCCACTGTAACCTCCATCACTCCTCCAAGGGGCATTGATATTGTCTTTTTATTCCACTGCGACCTCCACCACTCTTCCAAGGGGGATGCATATTGTCTTTTTAATCCACTGCGACCTCCACCACTCTTCCAAGGGGCATTAAAACCGTCTTGTTAAGCTACTGTCACCTCCACTTCCCTTCCAAGGGGCATTAAATCCATCAATTTAAACCACTCTGAACTCCACAGCTCTTGCAAGGGGCATTGATATTGTCTTTTTATTCCACTGCAACTTCCACCTCTCTTCCAAGGGACATTAAAACCGTCTTGTTAAGCTACTGTTACCTCCACGTCACTTCCAATGGGCATTAAAACTGTCTGGTTTAACTACTCTGAACTTCACTGCTCTTCCAATGGGCATTGATATTGTCTTCTTAATCCACTGTTACCTCCACCACTCTTCCAAGGGGCATTGATATTGTTTTTTTATTACAATGCGACCTCCACTACTCTTCCAAGGGGCATTGATATTGTTTTTTATTCCACTGCGACCTCCACCACTCTTCTAAGGGGCATTGATATTGTCTTTTTAATCCACTGCGACCTCCACCACTCTTCCAAGGGCCATTAAAACCGTGTTGTTAAGCTACTTTGAGCTCCACGTCAATTCCACGGGGCTTTAAAACAGTCAATTTAAACCACTCTGAACTCCACAGCTCTTGCAAGGGGCATTGATATTGTCTTTTTATTCCAATGTAACCTCCAGCACTCTTCCAAGGGGCATTGATATTGTCTTTTTATTCCACTGCAACTTCCACCTCTCTTCCAAGGGTATTAAAACCGTCTTGTTAAGCTACTGTGACCTCCACGTCTCTTTCACGGGGCATTGATATTGTCTTTTTATTCCACTGTAACCTCCACCACTCTTCCAAGGGTCATTGATATTGTCTTTTTATTCCACTGGGACCTTCACCACTCTTCCAAGTGGCATTGATATTGTCTTTTTAATCCACTGCGACCTCCACCACTCTTCCAAGGGGCATTAAAACCTTCTTGTTAAGCTACTGTGACCTCCACGTCTCTTCCAAGGTGCATTAAAACCGTCAATTAAAACCACTCTGAACTCCACAGCTCTTGCAAGAGGCATTGATATTGTCTTTTTACTCCACTGTAACCTAGAGCACTCTTTCAAGGGGCATTGATATTGTCTTTTTATTCCACTACGACTTCCACCACTCTCCCAAGGTGCATTAAAAACATCTTGTTTAGCTACTGTAACGTCCATGTCTATTCCACGGGGCATTGATATTGTCTTCATATTCCACTGTATCCTCAACCACTCTTCCAAGGGGTATTGATATTGTCTTTTTATTCCACTGTAACCTCCACAATTCTTCCAAGGGGTTTTGATATTGTCTTTTTAATGCAATGTGACCTCCACCACTCTTCCAAGGGGCATTAAAACCGTCTGGTTAAACCACTCTGAACTCCACAGCTCTTCCAAGGGGCATTGATATTGTCTTTTTATTCCACTGTAACCTCCACAATTCTTCCAAGGGGTTTTGATATTGTCTTTTTAATGCAATGTGACCTCCACCACTTTTCCAAGGGGCATTAAAACCATCTTGTTAAACCACTCTGAACTCCATAGCTCTTTCGAGAGGCATTGATATTGTCTTTTTATTTCACTGTAACCTCCACCACTCTTTCAAGGGGCATTGATATTGTCTTTTTATTCCACTGCGACCTCCACCACTCTTCCAAGGGGCATTAAAGCTGTCTTTTTAAGCTACTGTGACCTCCACGTGTCTTCCACGGGGTATTGATATTGTCTTTTTAATCCATTGTGACCTCCACCACTATTCCAAGGGGCATTAAAACCGTCTTGTTAATCTAGTGTGACCTCCACGTCTCTTCCAAGGGGCAATAAAACCATCTTGTTAAACCACTCTGAACTCCACAGCTCTTCCAAGTGGCATTGGTATTGTCTTTTTATTCCACTCTAACCTCCACCACTATTCCAAGGGGCATTGACATTGTCTTTTTATTCCACTGCGACCTCCATCATTCTTCCAAGGGGCATTGATATTGTCTTTTTATTCCAATGCCACCTCCATCACTCTTCCAAGGGGCATTGATATTGTCTTTTTAATCCTCTGCGACCTCCACCACTTTTCCAAGGGGCATTAAAAACGTCTTTTTAAGCTACTGTGACCTCCACGTCAATTCGAATGGGTATTAAAACTGTCTGGTTAAACCACTCTGAACTCCACAGCTCTTCCAAGGGGCATTGGTATTGTCTTTTTATTCCACTCTAACCTCCACCACTCTTCCAAGGGGCATTAAAACTGTCTTGTAAAGCTGCTGTAACCTCCATGTCTTGTCCACGGGGTATTGATATTGTCTTTTTATTCCAATGTAACCTCCATCACTCTTCTAAGGGGCAGTGATATTGTCTTTTTAAACCACTGCGACCTCCACCACTCTTCCAAGAGGCATTAAAAACATCTTATTAAGCTACTATGACCTCCACGTCTCTTCCAAGGGGCATTAAAACCTTCTGGTTAAACCACTCTGAATTCCACAGCTCATCAAAGGGGCATTGATATTGTCTTTTTATTCCACTGTAACCTCCACCACTTTTCCTATTGGAATTGATATTGTCTTTTTATTATTATTATTATTATTATTATTTATTTTTCTAGCTCCATTTATTCCATGTCAGTGACTGGTACAGGGGGAGCGAGGACCCTGCCCGCGAGTGCTCACATTCTTGATGGGATGGGTGAGGATACATTAGGTGAGGGTTGAGCTGGTCGTGCAGCGGTGGTTACTGCAGGTTGTAGGCTTGTCGAAAGATGTGGGTCTTCAGGTTTCTTTTGAAGGTTTCCACGGTCGGCGAGAGTCTGATGTGTTGGGGTAGAGAGTTCCAGAGTAGGGGGGATGCACGGGAGAAATCTTGTATACGATTGTGGGAGGAGGAGATAAGAGGGGAGTAGAGAAGGAGATCTTGTGAGGATCGGAGGTTGCGTGCAGGTAAGTACCGGGAGACTAGGTCACAGATGTATGGGGGAGACAGGTTGTGGATGGCTTTGTATGCCATGGTTAGAGTTTTGAACTGGATTCTCTGGGCAATGGGAAGCCAGTGAAGAGATTGACAGAGAGGAGAGGCCGGGGAATAGCGGGGGGACAGGTGAATTAGTCGAGCAGCAGAGTTTAGGATAGATTGGAGAGGCGCAAGAGTGTTGTAAGGGAAAAGGTATGCAGAGCATGTACCAGTGAGGTTAATCCACTGCGACCTCCACCACTCTTCCAAGGGGCATGACGGACAGACATTGTGGGATTTTGGTTAGTAGGGAGGAGATATCGGGTCCAGAGAGGTAGATCTGTGTGTCGTCAGCATAGAGGTGATACTGAAAACCGTGAGACTCTATGAGCTGTCCCAGGCCAAAGGTGTAGATGGAGAAGAGCAGAGGTCCTAGAACTGAACCTTGGGGGACACCGACAGATAGGGGGCGATATGAGGAGGTGGTGCGTGAGTGGGAGACGCTGAATGTTCTCTCGGTTAAGTATGAGGAGATCAAAGATAGAGCCAAGTCCGTGATGCCAAGAGATGAGAGAATCTGGAGTAAGAGGGAATGGTCCACTGTGTCAAAGGAAGATGACAGGTCCAGAAGGAGGAGGATGGAGTAGTGTCGCTTGGATTTGGCATTTAGTAGGTCGTTGGTGACTTTGGTCAGGGCAGTTTCAGTCGAGTGATGCGGTCGGAAGCCAGATTGCAGGCGTTCGAAGAGGGAGCAGGAGGAGAGGTGGGAGGACAGTTCAAGGTGGACATGTTGTTCTAGAAGTTTTGAGGCAAAAGGGAGGAGTGATATGGGGTGGTAGCTAGTCAGAGAGGAAGGGTCAAGGGAGGGCTTTTTGAGGATGGGTGTGATTGCGGCATGTTTGAAACATGAGTGGAAGACACCGATTGTTAGTGACAGATTGAAGAGGTGGGTTAGGGTTGGGATGAAGACTGTGGTAAGGTTAGTGATGAGGTGGGATGGGATTGGGTCAAGTTGGCAGGCGGTGAGGTGTGATTTTGAGAGTAAAGAGGAGACTTGACCTTCTGTAATGGTGGAGAAGTGGGGTTTGGAGGAGGAGGGTTGAATAGATATGAGGAGGGGCTGTGTGGACTTTAGGCAAAAGTTTTGTCTGATGGTGTCGATCTTCTGTTTGAAGAATGAGGCAAAGTCATCGGCTGAGATGAGAGAAGAGGGAGGAGGTGCTGGGGGATGAAGGAGAGAGTTGAATGCGTTAAATAGCTGTTTAGGGTTGTGAGATAGGGAGGATATGAGAGATGAGAAGTAGGTTTGTTTTGCTGTAGTGAGTGCGGACTTTAAATTAGTGAGCGATTGCTTGAATGCGATGAAGTGCTCGATGGAGTGAGACCTTTTCCATCTCCGCTCCGCAACCCTGGAGGCCCAGCGCAGTTCTTTAGTAAGTTTAGTGTGCCAGGGTTGCCTGTTGAATGTGCGAGATGTGGTGTGTGTGAGAGGGGCGATCGAGTCTAGAGCTGCAGCAATTGTGGTGTTATATGAAGCAGCAGCAACGTCTGCATTGTGTAAGGAATTTATGTCTGTAAGAGGGAGGAGGGATTCAGAGAGTGAGTGTAAGTCAAGGTGTTTGAGATTTCTGCGAGGGTATGCAAGTTTGTGGAGTGGGGATTGTTGCCCCAGGGAGGAGAGAGAAGAGAATGTAAGTAGGCTGTGATCAGAGAGAGGGAGAGGTGAGTTAGAGAGGTTAGATAGGGAACAGAGGCGGGTGAAGATGAGGTCCAGTGTGTTCCCATCTTTGTGGGTGGGTGTGGAAGACCATTGAGTGAGTCCGAAGGAGGAAGTGAGAGATAGGAACTTAGAGACAGACGAGTGGGAAGTGTTAATGGGGATGTTGAAGTCATCCATTATGATAGTGGTGATGTCAGTGAAGAGGAAGTGAAGCAGCCAGGTGGTGAAGTGGTCTAAGAAGGTGGTGGCTTGCCCTGGGGGTCGGTAAACGACGGCCAGTTGGAGGTTGGAGGGGGAATAGATGCGCACACAGTGCACCTCAAAAGAGGGGAGTGTAACGGAGGGTGGCAGTGGGATTTGGGTGAAAGCGCAGTGTTCTGATAGGAGAAAACCTATTCCTCCGCCATGTTTGCTGTTGGGGCGGGGGGTGTGGGAAAGGTGGAATCCGCCATATGAAAGTGCAGCTGGGGAGGCTGTGTCAGAGGGGGTGAGCCAGGTTTCAGTGATGGTGAGGAAGGAAAGTTTGTTTGTAATGAAAAGATCGTTGATGAAGGAAAGTTTGTTGCAGACAGAGCGAGCGTTCCATAGAGCTCCTGTTAGATCAACTAAGGGAGTGGGGATTGGTTGGATGGGTATGATGTTAGAAGGGTTGCGACAGTTTGTGGAAGGTCGTGGATAGGAGGAAGAAGTAACTGTGGGGATACGGCGAGAAGGACCAGGATTTGGAGAGATTTCTCCAGCAGTGAGGAGGAGCAGAGAAAGTGTTAGCAGGTGGGAGCAAGTGAGAGCATGAGGTGGCTGTCTGTGTTTGGAGATCCAGGATTGAATGTTTAGGAATAATTTGGAGGAGGAGGTGAGATGAATGAGGAGGATGGAGGGAGAGATGAAGAGTTTCTTACTAGGTGTAGGGATTTGAGGCGTTACTAGAAAGTGGAGGACTATAGAGGAAAAAGTGAGAGCTAACAGAAACATAGTTAAAAGAGAGTAAGTGCTCAAAGTGTTGGTTACCTGACTCCTGCCCTGACTAACTGCCTCTGAAATAACTGCCACTTATCTCCGAAGCCACTTTGCACAAGAAGACGTGTGCACACCCCAGCACAAGTGCACCCCTTACAGAGCTTCTAAATATATAGGGCACATTAAACTATCAGGTGAAGGGCATTGTGGGAGCTGCATATGGCTAATTTAGCAGCTGGTCGTCTCACCAGGAGATGGCTGGGTGATCAAACACAGAGCTAGGACTCTAGTCTCTGCAGTTTAGCACCTCTAAAAGTCAGATAAGATCTATAGTGGGGAAGGGACAGACATACGTGGGTATTGAATGGAGTGGGACAGATAAAGCAGAGAGGTTACGCAGAGCATGTACCAGTGAGGTGAATCAGCAAAGCAGAGCATTAGATTACAGCAGACACAGCAAGCAGAGAAGTTATGCAGAGCATGCACCAGTGAGGTTATTCCACTGCGACCTCCACCACTCTTCCAAGGGGCATTGATATTGTCTTTTTATTCCACTGCGACCTCCGCCACTCTTCCAAAGGGCATTGATATTGTCTTTTATTCCTCTGTAACCTCCACCACTGTTCTAAGGGGCATTAAAACCGTCTTGTTAAGCAACTGTGACCTCCACGTCTCTACCACAGGGCATTGTTATTGTCTTTTTATTCCACTGCGACCTCCACCACTCTGCCAAGGGGCATTTAAACCGTCTTGTTAAGCTACTGTGATGTCCACGTCTCTTCCACGGGGCATTGATATTGTCTTTTTATTCCACTGTAACCTCCACCACTCTTCCAAGAGGCATTGATATTGTCTTTTTATTCCACTGTAACCTCCACCACTCTTCCTAGGGGCATTGATATTGTCTTTTTATTCCACTGCGACCTCCACCACTCTTCCAAGGTTCATTGATCTTGTCTTTTTAATCCACTGCGACCTTCACCACTCTTCCAAGGGGCATTAAAACTGTCTTGTTAACCTACTGTGACCTCCACGTCTCTTCCAAGGGGCACTAAAACCGTTTGGTTAATCCACTCTGTACTCCACAGCTCTTCCAATGGGCATTGATATTGTCTTTTTATTTCACTGTAACTTCCACCACTCTTTCAAGGGGCATTTATATTGTAATTTTATTCCACTGTGACCTCCACCACTCTTCCAAAGGGCATTAAAACCATCTTGTTAAGCTACTGTGACCTCCAAGTCTCTTCCAAAGGGCATTAAAACCGTCTGGTTAAACAGCTCTGAGCTCCACAGCTCTTCCAAGGGGCATTTACAATGTCTTTTTATTCCACTGTAACCTTCTGCACTCTTCCAAATGCATTGATATTGTCTTTTTATTCCTCTGCGACGTCCACGACTCTTCCAAGGGGCATTAAAACCGCCTTGTTAAGCTACTGTGACCTCCAAGTTTCTTACACAGGGCATTGATATTGTCTTTCTATTCCACTGTAACCTCCACCACTCTTCCAAAGGGCATTGATATTGTCTTTTTAATCCACTGCGACCTCCATCACTCTTACAAGAAGCTTTGAAACCGTCTTGTTATGCTACTGTGACCTCCACGTCTATTCCACGGTGCATTAAAACTTTGTGGTTAAACTACTGTGAACTCCACAGCTCTTCCAAGGGGCATTGATATTGTCTTTTTATTCCACTCTAACCTCCACCACTCTTCCAAGGGGCATTGATATTGTCTTTTTATTTTACTGCGACCTCCACCACTCTTCCAAGGGGCATTAATATTGTCTTTTTATTCCACTGTGACCTCCACGTCTCTTCCAAGGGGCATTGATATTGTCTTTTTATTTAATTGGAACCTCCACCACTCTTCCAAGGAGCATTGTTATTGTCTTTTTTTTCCACTGTAACCTCCACTATTCTTCCAAGGGACATTGATATTGTCTTTTTATTCCACTGTAACCTCCACCACTCTTCCAAGGGGCATTGATATTGTCTTTTTATTCCACTGTAATCTCCACCACTCTTCCAAGGGGCATTGATATGGTCTTTTTAATCCACTGCGACCTCTACCACTCCTCCAAGGGGCTTTAAAACAGTCTTAATAAGCTTCTATGACCTCCACGTCTCTTCCAAGGGGCATTAAAACCGCATGGTTAAACCACTCTGAACTCCACAGCTCTTCCAAGAGGCATTGATATTGTCTTTTTATTCAACTGTAACCTCCACCACTCTTCCAAGGGACATTGATATTGTCTTTTTTTTCCCCTGCGAACTCCACCACTCTTCCAAGTGGATTTGATAGTCTTTTTAATCCAGTGCGACCTCCACCACTCTTCCAAGGGGCATTAAAACCATCTTGTTAAGCTCCTGTGACCTCCACGTCCCTTCCACGGGTATTGATATTGTCTTTTTATTCCACTGCGACCTCCACCACTCTTCCAAGGGGCATTGATATTGTCTTTTTAATCCACTGCGACCTCCACCACTCTTCCAATGGACATTGATATTGTCTTTTTAATCCACTGCGACCTTCACCCCTCTTGCAAGGAACATTGATATTGTCTTTTTTTTCCACTGTAACCTTCACCACTCTTCTAAAGGGCATTGATATTTTCTTTTTATTCCACTGCGACCTCCACCTCTCTTCCAAGGGGCATCGATAATGTCTTTTTAATCCACAGCGACCTCCACCACTCTTCCAAGGGGCATTAAAACAGTCTTGTTAAGCTACTGTGACCTCCACGTATCTTCCAAGGGGCATTAAAACCGTCAATTTAAACCACTCTGAACTCCACAGCTCTTGCAAGAGGCATTGATATTGTCTTTTTATTCCACTGTAACCTCCACCACTCTTCCAAGGGGCATTAAAACCGTCTTGTTAAGCTAATGTGACCTCCACGTCCCTTCCACGGGGCATTGATATTGTCTTTTTATTCCATTGCGACCTCCACCACTCTTCCAAGGGGCATTGATATTGTCTTTTTATTCCACTGCGACCTTCACCCCTCTTCCACGGAACATTGATACTGTCTTTTTTTTCCACTGTAACCTCCACCACTCTTCTAAGGGGCATTGATATTTTCTTTTTATTCCACTGCGACCTCCTCCACTCTTCCAAGGGGCATCGATAATGTCTTTTTAATCCACTGCGATCTCCACCACTCTTCCAAGGTGCAATAAAACCGTATTGTTAAGCTACTGTGACATCCACGTCTCTTCCAAGGGGCATTAAAACTATTAATTTAGACCACTCTGAAATCCTCAGCACTTGCAAGACTCATTGATATTGTCTTTTTATTCCTCTGCAACCTCCACCACTCATCCAAGGGGCATTGATTTTGTCTTTTTAATCCACTGCGACCTCCATCTCTCTTCCAAGAAGCATTAAAACCGTCTTGTTTAGCTACTGTGACCTCCACGTCTTTTCCACGGTGCCTTAAAACCTTCTGGTTAAACCACTGTGAACTCCACAGCTCTTCCAAGGGGCATTGATATTGTCTTTTTATTCTACTGTAACCTCCACCACTCTTCCAAGGGCCATTGATATTGTCTTCTTATTTTACTGCGACCTCCACCACTCTTCCAAGGGGCATTAATATTGTCTTTTTATTCCACTGCGACCTCCACCACTCTTCCAAGGGTCATTGATATTGTCTTTTTATTCCACTGTAACCTCCACCACTCTTCCAAGGGGCATTGATATTGTCTTTTTATTCCACTGCGACCTCCACCTCTCTTCCAAGGGGCATTAAAACCATCTTGTTAAGCTACTGTGACCTCCAAGTCTCTTCCACGAGGCATTTATATTGTCTTTTTATTCTACTGCGACCTCCACATCTCTTCCAAGTGGAATTGATATTGTCTTTTTATTCCACTGCGACCTCCACCACTCCTCTAAGGGGCATTGATATTGTCTTTTTAATCCACTGCGACCTCCACCAATCATCCAAAGGGCATTAAAACATTTTTGATAAGCTACTGTGACCTCCACGTCTCTTCCGAGGGGCATTAAAACCGTCTGGTTAAACCACTCTGAAATCCACAGCTCTTCCAAGAGGCATTGATATTGTCCTTGTATTCGACTATAACCTCCACACTCTTCCAAGGGGCATTAAAACCGTCTTGTTAAGCTACTGTGACCTCCACGTCTCTTCCAAGGGACATTAAAACCGTCAATTTAAACCACTCTGAACTCCACAGCTATTGCAAGAGGCATTGATATTGACTTTTTATTTCACTGTAACCTCCACCTCTCTTCCAAGGGGCATTGATTTTGTTTTTTTAATCCACTGCGACTTCCATTTCTCTTCCAAGAAGCAATAAAACCGTCTTGTTTAGCTACGTGACCTCCACGTCTATTCCACGGTGCCTTAAAACCTTCTGGTTAAACCACTGTGAACTCCACAGCTCATCCAAGGGGCATTGAAATTGTCTTTTCATTCCACTGTAACCTCCACCACTCTTCCAAGGGGCATTAATATTGTCTTTTTATTCCACTGCGACCTCCACCACTCTTCCAAGGGTCATTGATATTGTCTTTATATTCCACTGTAACCTCCACCACTCTTCCAAGGGGCATTGATATTTTCTTTTTATTCCACTGCGACATCCACATCTCTTCCAAGGGAAATTGATATTGTCTTTCTATTCCACTGCGACCTCCAACACTCTTCTAAGGGGCATTGATATTGTCTTTTTAATCCACTGCGACCTCCACCACTCTTCCAAGGGGCATTAAAACAGACTTGATAAGCTACTGTGACCTCCACGTCTCTTCCAAGGGGCATTAAAGCATCTGGTTAAACCACTCTGTACTCCACAGCTCTTCCAAGAGCCATTGATATTGTCTTTTTATTCGACTGTAACCTCCACCACTCTTCCAAGGGGCATTGATATTGTCTCTGTTTTCCACTGCGACCTCCACCACTCTTCCAAGGGGCTTTGATATTGTCTTTTTTATCCACTGCGACCTCCACCACTCTTCCAAGGGGCATTAAAACCGTCTTGTTATGCTACTGTGACCTCCACGTCCCTTCCACGGGGCATTGATATTGTCTTTTCATTCCATTGCAAACTCCACAGCTCTTCCAAGGGGCATTGATATTGTCTTTTTATTCCACTGTAACCTCCACCACTCTTCCAAGGGGCATTGATTTTGTCTTTTTACTCTACTGCGACCTCCACCACTCATCCAATGGTCATGGTTATTGTCTTTTTAATCCCCTGCAACCTCCACCAATCTTCCAAGGGGCATTAAAACAATCTTGTTAAGCTACTGTGACCTCCGCGTCCCTTCCTCGGGGCATTGATATTGTCTTTTTATTCCACTGCGACCACCACCACTCTTCCAAGGGGCATAGATATTGTCTTTTTAATCCACTGCGAACTCCACCACTCTTCCAAGGGGCATTAAAACCGTCTTGTTATGCTACTGTGACGTCGACTTCTCTTCCAAGGGGCATTAAAACCATCTGGTTAAACCACTCTGAACTCCACAGCTCTTCCAAGGGGCATTTGTATTGTCTTATTATTCCACTCTAACCTCCACCACTCTTTCAAGGGGCATTGACATTGTCTTTTTATTCCACTGCGACCTCCACCACTCTTCTAAGGGGCATTAAAGCCATATTGTTAAGTTACAGTGACCTCCACATCTCTTCCACTGGGCATTGATATTGTCTTTTTATTCCACTGCGACCTCCACCAATCTTCCAAGGGGCATTGATATTGTTTTTTTATTCCACTGCGACCTCCACCACTCTTCCAAGGGGCATTAAAACCGTCTTGTTAAGTTAATGTGACCTCCACGTCACTTCCAAGGAGAGTTAAAACCGTCTGGTTATACCACTCTGAACTCAACAGCTCTTCCAAGGGGCATTATTATTGTCTTTTTATTCCACTGTAACCTCCACCACTCTTCCAAGGGGCATTGATATTGTCTCTGTTTTCCACTGCGACCTCCACCACTCTTCCAAGTGGCTTTGATATTGTCTTTTTTATCCACTGCGACCTCCACCACTCTTCCAAGGGGCATTAAAACCGTCTTGTTATGCTATTGTGACCTCCACGTCCCTGCCACGGGGCATTGATATTGTCTTTTCATTCCATTGCAAACTCCACCACTCTTCCAAGGGGCATTAAAACCGTCTTGTTAAGCTACTGTGACCTCCAAGTCTCTTCCAAGGGGCATTAAAACCGTCTTGTGAAGCTACTGTGACCTCCACATACCTTCCACGGGGCATTGATATTGTCTTTTTATTCCACTGCGACCTCCACCACTCTTCCAAGGGGCATTGATATTGTCTTTTTAATCCACTGCGACCTCCACCACTCTTCCAAGGGGCATTGATATTGTCTTTTTAATTCACTGTGACCTCCAAGTCTCTTCCAAGGGGCATTAAAACCGTCTTGTTAATCTCCTGTGACATCAACGTCTCTTCCAAGCGGCAATAAACCATCTGGTTAAACCACTCTGAACTCCACAGCTCTACCAAAGGGCATTGACAATGTCTTTTTATTCCACTGTAACCTCCACCACTGTTCCAAGGGGCATTGACATTGTCTTTTTATTCCACTGTAAACTCCACCACTCTTCCAAGGGGCATTGATATTGTCTTTTTAATCCACTGTAACCTCCACCAATCTTCCAGGGGGCATTGATATTGTCTTTTTATTCCACTGCAACCGCCACCACTCTTCTAAGGGGCATTGATATTGTCTTTTAAATCCACAACGATCTCCACCACTCTTCCAAGGGGCAATAAAACTGTCTTGTTAAGCTACTGTGACCTCCTCTTCTCATCCAACCGGCATTAAAACCGTCTGGTTAAACACTCTGAACTACACAGCTCTTACAAGAGGCATTGATATTGTCTTTTTCTTCGACTGTAACATCCACCACTCTTCCAGGCGGCATTGATATTCTCTTTTTATTCCACTGTGACCTCCACCACTCTTCCAAGGGGCATTGATATTGTCTTTTTATTCAACTGCGACCTCCACCTCTCTTCCAAGGGGCATTAAAACCGTCTTGTGAAGCTACTGTGACCTCCACGTCCCTTCCACGGGGCATTGATATTGTCTTTTTATTCCTCTGCGACCTCCACCACTCTTCCAAGTGGCATTGATATTGTATTTTTAATCCACTGCGACCTCCACCACTCTTCCAAGGGGCATTGATATTGTCTTTTTAATCCACTGTGACCTCCACGTCTCTTCCAAGGGGCATTAAAGCGTCTGGTTAAACCACTCTGTACTCCACATCTCTTCCAAGAGCCATTGATATTGTCTTTTTATTCGACTGTAACCTCCACCACTCTTCCAAGGGGCATTGATATTGTCTCTGTTTTCCACTGCGACCTGCACCACTCTTCCAAGGGGCTTAGATATTGTCTTTTTTATCCACTCCGACCTCCACCACTCTTCCAAGGGGCATTAAAACCGTCTTGTTATGCTACTGTGACCTCCACGTCCCTTCCACGGGGCATTGATATTGTCTTTTCATTCCATTGCAAACTCCACAGGTCTTCCAAGGGGCATTGATATTGTCTTTTTATTCCACTGTAACCTCCACCACTTTTCCAAGGGGCATTGATTTTGTCTTTTTACTCTACTGCGACCTCCACCACTCATCCAATGGGCATTGTTATTGTCTTTTTAATCCCCTGCAACCTCCACCAATCTTCCAAGGGGCATTAAAACCATCTTGTTAAGCTACTGTGACCTCCGCGTCCCTTCCTCGGGGCATTGATATTGTCTTTTTATTCCACTGCGACCTCCACCACTCTTCCAAGGGGCATAGATATTGTCTTTTTAATCCACTGCGAACTCCACCACTCTTCCAAGGGGCATTAAAACCGTCTTGTTATGCTACTGTGACGTCGACTTCTCTTCCAAGGGGCATTAAAACCATCTGGTTAAACCACTCTGAACTCCACAGCTCTTTCAAGGGGCATTGGCATTGTCTTTTTATTCCACTGCGACCTCCACCACTCTTCCAAGGGGCATTAAAGCCATATTGTTAAGCTACAGTGACCTCCACATCTCTTCCACGGGGCATTGATATTGTCTTTTTATTCCACTGCGACCTCCACCAATCTTCCAAGGGGCATTGATATTGTTTTTTTATTCCACTGCGACCTCCACCACTCTTCCAAGGGGCATTAATACCATCTTGTTAAGTTAATGTGACCTCCACGTCACTTCCAAGGAGAGTTAAAACCGTCTGGTTATACCACTCTGAACTCAACAGCTCTTCCAAGGGGCATTATTATTGTCTTTTTATTCCACTGTAACCTCCACCACTCTTCCAAGGGGCATTGATATTGTCTCTGTTTTCCACTGCGACCTCCACCACTCTTCCAAGGGGCTTTGATATTGTCTTTTTTATCCACTGCGACCTCCACCACTCTTCCAAGGGGCATTAAAACCGTCTTGTTATGCTACTGTGACCTCCACGTCCCTTCCACGGGGCATTGATATTGTCTTTTCATTCCATTGCAAACTCCACAGCTCTTCCAAGGGGCATTGATATTGTCTTTTTATTCCACTGTAACCTCCACCACTCTTCCAAGGGGCATTGATTTTGTCTTTTTACTCTACTGCGACCTCCACCACTCATCCAATGGGCATGGTTATTGTCTTTTTGATCCCCTGCAACCTCCACCAATCTTCCAAGGGGCATTAAAACCATCTTGTTAAGCTACTGTGACCTCCGCGTCCCTTCCTCGGGGCATTGATATTGTCTTTTTATTCCACTGCGACCTCCACCACTCTTCCAAGGGGCATTGATATTGTCTTTTTATTCCACTGTAACCTCCACCACTCTTCCAAGGGGCATTGATATTGTCTTTTTATTTTACTGCGACCTCCACCACTCTTCCAAGGGGCATTAATATTGTCTTTTTATTCCACTGCGACCTCCACCACTCTTCCAAGGGTCATTGATATTGTCTTTTTATTCCACTGTAACCTCCACCACTCTTCCAAGGGGCATTGATATTGTCTTTTTATTCCACTGCGACCTCCACCTCTCTTCCAAGGGGCATTAAAACCATCTTGTTAAGCTACTGTGACCTCCAAGTCTCTTCCACGAGGCATTTATATTGTCTTTTTATTCTACTGCGACCTCCACATCTCTTCCAAGTGGAATTGATATTGTCTTTTTATTCCACTGCGACCTCCACCACTCTTCTAAGGGGCATTGATATTGTCTTTTTAATCCACTGCGACCTCCACCAATCATCCAAAGGGCATTAAAACATTTTTGATAAGCTACTGTGACCTCCACGTCTCTTCCGACGGGCATTAAAACCGTCCGGTTAAACCACTCTGAAATCCACAGCTCTTCCAAGAGGCATTGATATTGTCCTTTTATTCGACTATAACCTCCACACTCTCCCAAGGGGCATTAAAACCGTCTGGTTAAACCACTCTGAAATCCACAGCTCTTCCAAGAGGCATTGATATTGTCCTTTTATTCGACTATAACTTCCACACTCTTCCAGGGGGCATTAAAACCGTCTTGTTAAGCTACTGTGACCTCCACGTCTCTTCCAAGGGACATTAAAACCGTCAATTTAAACCACTCTGAACACAGCTGTTGCAAGAGGCATTGATGTTGACTTTTTATTTCATTGTAACCTCCACCTCTCTTCCAAGGGGCATTGATTTTGTTTTTTTAATCCGCTGCGACTTCCATCTCTCTTCCAAGAAGCAATAAAACCGTCTTGTTTAGCTACGTGACCTCCACCACTCTTCCAAGGGGCATTAAAGCCATATTGTTAAGCTACAGTGACCTCCACATCTCTTCCACGGGGCATTGATATTGTCTTTTTATTCCACTGCGACCTCCACCAATCTTCCAAGGGGCATTGATATTGTTTTTTTATTCCACTGCGACCTCCACCACTCTTCCAAGAAGCATTAAAACCATCTTGTTAAGTTAATGTGACCTCCACGTCACTTCCAAGGAGAGTTAAAACCGTCTGGTTATACCACTCTGAACTCAACAGCTCTTCCAAGGGGCATTATTATTGTCTTTTTATTCCACTGTAACCTCCACCACTCTTCCAAGGGGCATTGATATTGTCTCTGTTTTCCACTGCGACCTCCACCACTCTTCCAAGTGGCTTTGATATTGTCTTTTTTATCCACTGCGACCTCCACCACTCTTCCAAGGGGCATTAAAACCGTCTTGTTATGCTATTGTGACCTCCACGTCCCTGCCACGGGGCATTGATATTGTCTTTTCATTCCATTGCAAACTCCACCACTCTTCCAAGGGGCATTAAAACCGTCTTGTTAAGCTACTGTGACCTCCAAGTCTCTTCCAAGGGGCATGAAAACCGTCTTGTGAAGCTACTGTGACCTCCACATACCTTCCACGGGGCATTGATATTGTCTTTTTATTCCACTGCGACCTCCACCACTCTTCCAAGGGGCATTGATATTGTCTTTTTAATCCACTGCGACCTCCACCACTCTTCCAAGGGGCATTGATATTGTCTTTTTAATCCACTGTGACCTCCAAGTCTCTTCCAAGGGGCATTAAAACCGTCTTGTTAATCTCCTGTGACATCAACGTCTCTTCCAAGCGGCAATAAACCATCTGGTTAAACCACTCTGAACTCCACAGCTCTACCAAAGGGCATTGACAATGTCTTTTTATTCCACTGTAACTTCCACCACTGTTCCAAGGGACATTGACATTGTCTTTTTATTCCACTGTAACCTCCACCAATCTTCCAGGGGGCATTGATATTGTCTTTTTATTCCACTGCAACCGCCACCACTCTTCTAAGGGGCATTGATATTGTCTTTTAAATCCACAACGATCTCCACCACTCTTCCAAGGGGCAATAAAACAGTCTTGTTAAGCTACTGTGACATCCTCTTCTCATCCAACGGGCATTAAAACCGTCTGGTTAAACACTCTGAACTACACAGCTCTTACAAGAGGCATTGATATTGTCTTTTTCTTCGACTGTAACATCCACCACTCTTCCAGGCGGCATTGATATTCTCTTTTTATTCCACTGTGACCTCCACCACTCTTCCAAGGGGCATTGATATTGTCTTTTTATTCAACTGCGACCTCCACCTCTCTTCCAAGAGGCATTAAAACCATCTTGTGAAGCTACTGTGACCTCCACGTCCCTTCCACGGGGCATTGATATTGTCTTTTTATTCCTCTGCGACCTCCACCACTCTTCCAAGTGGCATTGATATTGTATTTTTAATCCTCTGTGACCTCCACCACTCTTCCAAGGGGCATTGATATTGTCTTTTTAATCCACTGTGACCTCCACGTCTCTTCCAAGGGGCATTAAAACCGTCAATTTAATCCACTATGAACTCTACAGCTCTTCCAAGGAGCACTGGAATTGTCTTTTTATTCCACTCTAACCTCCACCACTCTTCCAAGGGGCATTGACATTGTCTGTTTATTCCACTGCGACCTCCACGTCTCTTCCAAGAGGCATTAAGACCATCTTGTTAAGCTACAGTGACCTCCACAACTCTTCTATGGGGCATTGATATTGTCTTTTTATTCCACTGTAACCTCCACCACTCTTCCAAGGGGCAATGATATTGTCTTTTTATTCCACTGCGACCTCTACCACTCTTCCAATGGGCATTGATATTGTCTTTTTAATCCACTGCAACCTCCACCACTCTTCCAAGGGGCATTAAAGCCGTCTTGTTAAGCTACAGTCACGTCCATGTCTATTCCACTGGGAATTGATATTGTCTTTTTATTCCACTGCAACCTCCACCACTCTTCCAAGGGGCATTGATATTGTCTTTTTATTCCACTGCGACTTCAACCTCTCTTCTAAGGGGCATTGATATTGTCTTTTTAATCCACTGCGACCTACACCACTCTTCCAAGGGGCATTAAAACAGTCCTGTTAAGCTACTGTGACCTCCACATCTCTTCCAAGGTGCATTAAAACCGTCTGGTTAAACCACTCTGAACTCCACAGCTCTTCCAAGGGGCATTGATATTGTCTTTTTATTCCACTCTAACCTCCACCACTCTTCCAAGGGGCATTGATTTTGTCTTTTTATTCTACTGCGACCTCCACCACTCATCCAATGGGCATTGTTATTGTCTTTTTAATCCCCTGCAACCTCCACCACTCTTCCAAGGGGCATTAAAACCATCTTGTTAAGCTACTGTGACCTCCACGTCCCATCCTCGGGGCATTGATATTGTCTTTTTATTCCACTGCGACCTCCACCACTCTTCCAAGGGGCATTGATATTCTCTTTTTAATCCACTGCGAACTCCACCACTCTTCCAAGGGGCATTAAAACCGTCTTGTTATGCTACTGTGACGTCGACTTCTCTTCCAAGGGGCATTAAAACCATCTGGTTAAACCACTCTGAACTCCACAGCTCTTCCAAGGGGCATTTGTATTGTCTTTTTATTCCACTCTAACCTCCACCACTCTTCCAAGGGGCATTGACATTGTCTTTTTATTCCACTGCGACCTCCACCACTCTTCCAAGGGGCATTAAAACCATATTGTTAAGCTACAGTGACCTCCACATCTCTTCCACGGGGCATTGATATTGTTTTTTTATTCCACTGCGACCTCCACCAATCTTCCAAGGGGCATTGATATTGTTTTTTTATTCCACTGCGACCTCCACCACTCTTCCAAGGGGCATTAAAACCGTCTTGTTAAGTTAATGTGACCTCCACGTCACTTCCAAGGAGAGTTAAAACCGTCTGGTTATACCACTCTGAACTCAATAGCTCTTCCAAAGGGCATTATTATTGTCTTTTTATTCCACTGTAACCTCCACCACTCTTCCAAGGGGAATTGATATTGTCTTTTTATTCCACTGCGACCTCCACCAGTCCTCCAAGAGGCATTAAAACCATCTTGTTAAGCTACTGTGACCTCCACGTCTCTTCCACGGTGCAATGAAATTGTCTTTTTATTCCACTGTAAACTCCACCACTCGTCCAAGGGGCATTTATATTGTTTTTTTATTCCACTGCGACCTCCACCACTCTTCCAAGGGACATTGATAATGTCTTTTTATTCCACTGCTACCTCCACCACTCTTCCAAGGCTCATTGATATTGTCTTTTTAATCCACTGCGACCTCCACCACTCTTCCAAGGGGCATTAAAAAAGTCTTGTTAGCTATTGTGACCTCCACATCTCTTCCACGGGGCATTGATATTGTCTTTTTATTTCACTGTAACCTCCATCACTATTCCAAGGGGCATTGATATTGTCTTTTTATTCCACTGCGACCTCCACCACTCTTCCAAGGGGCATTAAAACCATCTTGTTAAGCTACTGTGACCTCCATGTCTCTTCCACAGGGCATTGATATTGTCTTTTTATTCCACTGGAACCTCCAACACTCTTCCAAGGTGCATTGATATTGTCTTTTTATTCCACTGAGACTTCAACCACTCCTTCAAGGAGCATTGACATTGTCTTTTTAATCCACTTTGACCTCCACCACTCTTCCAAGGGGCATTAAAACAGTCTTGTTAATCTACTGTGACCTCCACATCTCTTCCAAGGAGCATTAAAACCATCAATTTAAACCACTCTCAACTCGACAGCTCTTGCAAGGGGCTTTGATATTGTTTTTTATTAAACTGTAACCACCAGCACTCTTCCAAGGGGCATTGATATTGTCTTTTTAATCCACTGCGACTTTCACCTCTCTTCCAAGGGAGATTAAAACCGTCTTGTTAAGCTACTGTGACATCCACCTCTCTTTCACGGGGCATTGATATTGTCTTTTCATTCCTCTGTAAACTCCACCACTCTTCCAAGGGGCCTTGATCTTGTCTTTTTATTCCACTGCCAAATCCACAACTCTTCCAAGGGGCATTGATATTGTCTTTATAATCCACTGCGACCTCCACCACTCTTTCAAGGGGCATTAAAACAGTTTTGTTAAGCTACTGTGACTTCCACGTCTCTTCCAAGGGGCATTGAAACCGTCAATTTAAACCACTCTCAACTCCACATCTCTTGCAAGGGGCTTTGATATTGTTTTTTATTCCACTATAACCTCCACAGCTCTTCCAAGGGGCATTGATATTGTCTTTTTAAACCACTGCGACCTCCACCTATTTTCCAAGGGGCATTAAAAACGTCTTTTTAAGCTACTGTGACCTGCACGTCACTTCCAATGGGCATTAAAACCGCCTAGTTTAACTACTCTGAACTCCACTGCTCTTCCAAGGAGCATTGATATTGTCTTTTTAATCCACTGTTACCTTCACCACTCTTCCAAGGGGCATTGATATTGTTTTTTTATTCCACTGTGACCTCCACTACTCTTTCAAGGGGCATTGATATTGTCTTTTTATTTCACTGCGACCTCCACCACTCTTCTAATGGGCATTTAAATTGTCTTTTTAATCATGTGCGACCTCCACCACTCTTCCAAGGGCCATTGAAACCGTGTTGTTAAGCTACTTTGACCTCCACGTCAATTCCACTGGGCATTAAAACCGTCAATTTAAACCACTCTGAACTCCACAGATCTTGCAAGGGGCATTGATATTGTCTTTTTATTCCAATGTAACCTACACCACTCTTCCAAGGGGCATTGATATTGTCTTTTCATTCCACTGCAACTACCTCTTCTCTTCCAAGGGGCATTAAAACCATCTTGTTAAGCTACTGTGACCTCCAAGTCTCTTTCACGGGGCATTGATATTGTCTTTTTATTCCACTGTAACCTCCACCACTCTTCCAAGGGGCATTGATATTGTCTTTTTATTCCACTGGGACCTTCACCACTCTACCAAGTGGCATTGATATTGTCTTTTTAATCCACTGCGACCTCCACCACTCTTCCAAGGGGCATTAAAACCGTATAGTTAAGCTACTGTGACCTCCACGTCTCTTCCAAGGTGCATTAAAACCGTCAGTTTAAACCACTCTGAACTCCACAGCTCTTGCAAGAGGCATTGATATTGTCTTTTTATTCCACTGTAACCTACAGCACTCTTTCAAGGGTCATTGATATTGTCTTTTCATTCCACTACGACTTCCACCACTCTCCCAAGGTGCATTAAAAACATCTTGTTTAGCTACTGTAACGTCCATGTCTGTTCCACGGGGCATTGGTATTGTCTTTTTATTCCACTGTATCCTCCACCACTCTTCCAAGGGGTATTGATATTGTCTTTTTATTCCACGGCGACTTCCACCTCAATTCTAAGGGGCATTGATATTGTCTTTTTAATCCACTGCGACCTCCACCACTCTTCCAAGAGGCATTAAAACCGTCCTGTTAAGCTACTGTGACCTCCTCATCTATTACAAGGGGCATTAAAACCGTTTGGATAAACCACTCTGAACACCACAGCTCTTCCACGGGGCATTGATATTGTCTTTTTAATCCACTGTGACCTCCACCACTTTTCCAAGGGGCATTAAAACCATCTTGTTAATCTACTGTGACCTCCACGTCTCTTCCAAGGGGCAATAAAACCATCTGGTTAAACCACGCGGAACTCCACAGCTCTTCCAAGGGGCATTGGTGTTGTCTTTTTATTCCACACTACCCTCCACCACTCTTCCAAGGGGCATTAACATTGTCTTTTTATTCCACTGCGACATCCATCATTCTTCCAAGGGGCATTGATATTGTCTTTTTATTCCACTGCCACCTCCACCACTCTTCCAAGGGGCATTGATATTGTCTTTTTAATCCTCTGCGACCTCCACCACTCTTCCAAGGAGCTTTAAAACCGTATTGTTAAGCTTCTGTAACATCCACGTCTCTTCCAAGGTGCATTAAAACCGTCAATTTAAACCACTCTGAACTCCACAACTCTTCCAAGGGGCATTAAAACTGTCTTGTTAAGCTACTTTGACCTCCACGTGTCTTCCACGGGGCATTGATATTGTCTTTTTAATCCACTGTGACCTCCACCACTTTTCCAAGGGGCATTAAAAACTTCTTTTTAAGCTACTGTGATCTCCACGTCACTTCCAATGGGCATTAAAACCATCTGGTTAAACCACGCTGAACTCCACAGCTCTTCCAAGGGGCATTGGTATTGTCTTTTTATTCCACTCTAACCTCCACCACTCTTCCAAGGGGCATTGACATTGTCTTTTTATTCCACTGCGACCCACACCATTCTTCCAAGGGGCATTAAAACTGTCTTGTTAAACTACAGTGACCTCCATATCTCTTCCACTGGGCATTGATATTGTCTTTAAATTCCACTGTAACCCCCACAAGTCTACCAAGGGGCATTGATATTGTGTTTTTATTCCACTGCGACCTCCACCACTCTTCCAAAGGGCATTGATATTGTCTTTTTAATCCACTGCGACCTCCACAACTCTTCCTTGGGGCATTGATATTGTCTTTTTATTCCACTGCGACCTCCACCACTCTTCCTCGGGGCATTGATATTGTCTTTTTATTCCACTGCGACCTCCACCACTCTTCCTCGGGGCATTGATATTGTCTTTTTATTCCACTGCGACCTCCATCACTCTTCCAAGGGGCATTGATATTGTCTTTTTATTCCACTGCGACCTCCACCACTCTTCCTCGGGGCATTGATATTGTCTTTTTAATACACTGCAACCTCGACCATTCTTCCAAGGGGCATTAAAACCGTCTGGTTAAACCACTCTGAATTCCACAGCTCATCAAAGGGGTATTGATATTGTCTTTTTATTCCACTGTAACCTCCACCACTTTTCCTATGGGAATTGATATTGTCTTTTTATTATTATTATTATTATTATTATTATTATTCATTATTATAGCGCCATTTATACCATGGCGCTTTACATGTGATAGGGATATACATAACAAAAGCATTTACATAATCTTAACAATACAAGTCAGCGACTGGTACAGGAGGAGCGATGACACTGTCCGTGAGGGCTCACATTCTAGAAGGGATGGGTGAGGATACATTAGGTGAGGGTAGAGCTGGTCATGCAGTGGTGGTTACTGCAGGTTGTAGGCTTGTCGGAAGAGGTGGGTCTTCAGGTTTCTTTTGAAGGTTTCCACGGTCGGCGAGAGTCTGATGTGTTGGGGTAGAGAGTTCCAGAGTAGGGGGGATGCACGGGAGAAATCTTGTATACGATTGTGGGAGGAGGAGATAAGAGGGGAATAGAGAAGGAGATCTTGTGAGGATCAGAGGTTGCGTGCACTTAAGTACCGGGAGACTAGGTCACAGATGTATGGGGGAGACGGCTTTGGCTGTGGATGGGGATGGATGGATTTGTATGCCATGGTTAGAGTTTTGAACTGGATTCTCTGGGCAAAGGGGAGCCAGTGAAGAGATTGACAGAGAGGAGAGGCCGGGGAATAGCGGGGGGACAGGTGAATTAGTCGAGCAGCAGAGTTTAGGATAGATTGGAGAGGCGCAAGAATGTTGTAAGGGAGGCCACGGAGCAGGAGGTTGCAGTAGTCGAGGCGGGATATGATGAGGGCATGCACTAGTGTTTTTCCAGAGTCTTTGCTGAGGAATGCACGGATCCGGGAGATGTCTTTGAGTTGGAGTCTGCAGGAAGTGGAAAGGGCTTGGATATGTGGCTTGAAGGAGAGATCAGAGTCCAGGGTTACTCCAAGGCAGCGAGCTTGTGGGACTGGGGAGAGTGAACAGCCATTGACGTTGATGGCTAGGTCAGATGGGGGATGTGAAGGAGTGGGTGGAAAGAGGTGAACTCTGTTTTATCCATGTTGAGTTTTAGAAATATGTCAGAGAAGAAGGATGACATGGAGGACAGATATTGTGGGATTTTGGTTAGTAGGGAGGAGATATCGGGTCCAGAGAGGTAGAGCTGTGTGTCATCAGCATAGAGGTGATACTGAAAACCGTGAGACTCTATGAGCTGTCCCAGGCCAAAGGTGTAGATGGAGAAGAGCAGAGGTCCTAGAACTGAACCTTGGGGGACACCGACAGATAGGGGGCGAGATGAGGAGGTTGTGCGTGAGTGGGAGACGCTGAATGTCCTGTTTGTTAAGTATGAGGAGATCCAAGATAGAGCCAAGTCCGTGATGCCAAGAGATGAGAGAATCTGGAGTAAGAGGGAATGGTC
This sequence comes from Phyllobates terribilis, assembly GCF_046119375.1. Taxonomy (NCBI): domain Eukaryota; kingdom Metazoa; phylum Chordata; class Amphibia; order Anura; family Dendrobatidae; genus Phyllobates; species Phyllobates terribilis. Next base: position 1,968,322 of record NW_027362964.1, read on the forward strand.
CGCTGTGTCAAAGGCAGATGACAGGTCCAGAAGGAGGAGGATGGAGTAGTGTCGCTTGGGTTTGGCATTTAGTAGGTCGCTGGTGACTTTGGTCAGGGCAGTTTCAGTCGAGTGATGCGGTCGGAAGCCAGATTGCAGGCGGTCGAAGAGGGAGCAGGAGGAGAGGTGGGAGGACAGTTCAAGGTGGACATGTTGTTCTAGTGGTTTGGAGGCAAAGGGGAGGAGTGATATGGGGCGGTAGCTAGTCAGAGAGGAAGGGTGAAGGGAGGGCTTTTTGAGGATGGGTGTGATTGCGGCATGTTTGAAATATGAGGGGAAGACACCGGTTGTTAGTGACAGATTGAAGAGGTGGGTTAGGGTTGGGATGAAGACTGTGGTAAGGTTAGTGATGAGGTGGTATGGGATTGGGTCAAGTTCGCTGGTGGTGACGTGTGATTTGGAGAGTAAAGAGCAGACTTGACCTTCTGTAATGGTGGAGAAGTGGGTGTTTGGAGGAGGAGGGTTGAACAGATATGAGGAGGGGTTGTGAGGACTTTAGGCAAAAGTTTTGTCTGATGGTGTCAATCTTCTGTTTGAAGAATGAGGCAAAGTCGTCGGCTGAGATGAGAGAAGAGGGAGGAGGTGCTGGGGGACAAAGGAGAGAGTTGAAAGTGTTAAATAGCTGTTTAGGGTTGTGAGATAGGGAGGATATGAGAGATGAGAAGTAGGTTTGTTTTGCTGTAGTGAGTGCGGACTTTAAATTAGTGAGGGATTGCTTGAATGCGATGAAGTGCTCGATGGAGTGAGACATTTTCCATCTCCGCTCCGCAACCCTGGAGGCCCGGCGCAGTTCTTTAGTAAGTTTAGTGTGCCAGGGTTGCCTGTTGAATGTGCAAGATGTGGTGTGTGTGAGAGGGGCGATCGAGTCTAGAGCTGCAGCAATTGTGGTGTTATATGAAGCAGCAGCAACGTCTGCATCGTGTAAGGAATTTATGTCTGTAAGAGGGAGGAGGGATTCAGAGAGTGAGTGTAAGTCAAGGTGTTTGAGATTTCTGCGAGGGTATGCAAGTTTGTGGAGTGGGGATTGTTGCCCCGGGGAGGAGAGAGAAGAGAATGTAAGTAGGCTGTGATCAGAGAGAGGGAGAGGTGAGTTAGAGAGGTTAGATAGGGAACAGAGGCGGGTAAAGATGAGGTCCAGTGTGGGGCCTTATTTGTGGTTGGGTGTGGAAGACCATCGAGTGAGTCCGAAGGAGGAAGTGAGAGATAGGAACTTAGAGACAGACGAGTGGGAAGTGTTAATGGGGATGTTGAAGTCACCCATTATGATAGTGGGGATGTCAGTGGAGAGGAAGTGAAGCAGCCAGGTGGTGAAGTGGTCTAAGAAGGTGGAGGCTTGCTCTGGGGGTCGGTAAACGACGGCCAGTTGGAGGCTGGAGGGGGAATAGATGCGCACACAGTGCACCTCCAAAGAGGGAAGTGTAACGGAGGGTGGCAGTGGGATTTGGGTGAAAGCGCAGTGTTCTGATAGGAGAAAACATACGTCTCCGCCATGTTTGCCGTTGGGGTGCGGGGTGTGGGAAAGGTGGAATCCGCCATATGAAAGTGCAGCTGGGGAGGCTGTGTCAGAGGGGGTGAGCCAGGTTTCAGTGATGGCGAGGAAGGAAAGTTTGTTTGTAATGAAAAGATCGTGGATGAAGGAAAGTTTGTTGCAGACAGAGCGAGCGTTCCATAGAGCTCCTGTTAGAGCAACTAAGGGAGTAGGGATTGTTTGGATGGGTATGAGGTTAGAAGGGTTGCGACAGTTTGTGGAAGGTCGCGGATAGGAGGAAGAAGTAACTGTGGGGATATGGCGAGGAGGACCAGGATTTGGAGAGATATCTCCAGCAGTGAGGAGGAGCAGAGAAAGTGTTAGCAGGTGGGAGCAAGAGAGAGCATGAGGTGGCTGTCTGTGTTTGAAGATCCATGATTGAATGTTTAGGAATAATTTGGAGGAGGAGGTGAGATGAATGGGGAGGATGGAGGGAGAGATGAAGAGTTTCTTACTTGGTGTAGGGATTTAAGGGGTTACTAGAAAGTGGAGGACTATAGAGAAAAAAGTGAGAGCTAACAGAAACATAGTTAAAAGAGAGTAAGTGGTCAAAGTGTTGGTTACCTGACTCCTGCCCTGACTAACTACCTCTGAAATAACTGCCACTTATTTCCGAAGCCACTTTGCACAAGAAGACGCGTGCACACCCCAGCACAAGTGCACCCCTTACAGAGCTTCTAAATATATAGGGCACATTAAACTATCAGGTGAAGGGCATTGTGGGAGCTGCAAATGGCTAAATTAGCAGCTGGTCGTCTCACCAGGAGATGGCTGGGTGATCAAACACAGAGCTAGGACTCTAGTCTCTGCAGTTTAGCACCTCTAAAAGTCAGATAAGATCTATAGTGGGGAAGGGACAGACATATGTGGGTATTGAATGGAGTGGGACAGATAAAGCAGAGAAGTTATGCAGAGCATGTACCAGTGAGGTGAATCAGCAAAGCAGAGCATTAGATTACAGCAGACACAGCAAGCAGAGAAGTTATGCAGAGCATGTACCAGTGAGGTGAATCAGCAAAGAAAAGCATTAGATTACAGCAGACACAGCAAGCAGAAAAGTTATGCAGAGCATGTACCAGTGAGGTGAATCAGCAAAGCAGAGCATTAGATAACAGCAGACACAGCAAGCAGAGAAGTTATGCAGAGCATGTACCAGTGAGGTGAATCTGCAAAGCACAGCATTAGATTACAGCAGACACAGCAAGCAGAGAAGTTATGCAGAGCATGTACCAGTGAGGTTATTCCACTGCGACCTCCACCACTCTTCCAAGGGGCATTGATATTGTCTTTTTATTCCACTGTGACCTCCGCCACTCTTCCAAAGGGCATTGATATTGTCTTTTATTCCACTGCAACCTCCACCACTGTCCTAAGGGGCATTTAAACCATCTTGTTAAGCTACTGTGACCTCCACGTCTCTTCCACAGGGCATTGTTATTGTCTTTTTATTCCACTGCGACCTCCACCACTCTGCCAAGGGGCATTAAAACCGTCTTGTTAAGCTATTGTGATGTCCACTTTTCATTCACGGGGCATTGATATTGTCGTTTTATTCCACTGTAACCTCCACCACTCTTCCTAGAGGCATTGATATTGTCTTATTATTCCACTGTAACCGCCACCACTCTTCCAAGGTGCATTGATATTGTCTTTTTATTCCACTGCGACCTCCACCACTCTTCCAACGTTCATTGATATTGTCTTTTTAATCCACTGCGACCTCCACCACTCTTCTAAGGGGCATTAAAACCATCTTGTTAAGCTACTGTGACCTCCACGTCTCTTCCAAGGGGCACTAAAACCGTTTGGAAAAACCACTCTGAGCTACACAGCTCTTCCAAGGGGCATTGACAATGTCTTTTTATTTCCCTGTAACTTCCACCACTCTTTCAATTGGCATTGATATTGTATTTTTATTCCACTGTGACCTCCAAACCTATTCCAAGGGGCATTAAAACCGTCTTGTTAAGCTACTGTGACCTCCAAGTCTCTTCCAAGGGGCATTAAAACCGTGTGGTTAAACCACTCTGAGCTCCACAGCTCTTCCAAGGGGCATTGACAATGTCTTTTTATTCCATTGTAACCTTCTGCACTCTTCCAAGTGCATTGATATTGTCTTTTTATTCCTCTGCGACGTCCACGACTCTTCCAAAGAGCATTAAAACCGTCTTGTTAAGCTACTGTGACCTCCAAGTTTCTTATACAGGGCATTGATATTGTCTTTTTATTCCACTGTAACCTCCACCACTCTTCCAAGGGGCATTAATATTGTCTTTTTAATCCACTGTGACCTCCACCACTCTTCCAAGGGGCATTAATATTGTCTTTTTATTCCACTGTGACCTCCACGTCTCTTCCAAGGGGCATTGATATTGTCTTTTTATTTAATTGGAACCTCCACCACTCTTCCAAAGGGCATTGATATTGTCTTTTTATTCCACTGGAACCTCCACCATTCTTCCAAGGGACATTGATATTGTCTTTTTATTCCACTGTAACCTCCACCACTGTTCCAAGGGGCATTGATATTGTCTTTTTATTCCACTGTAACCTCCAACACTCTTCCAAGGGGCATTGATATTGTCTTTTTATTCCAATGTAACCTCCACCACTCTTCCAAAGGGCATTGATATTGTCTTTTTAATCCACTGAGACCTCTACCACTCCTCCAAGGGGCTTTAAAACAGTCTTGATAAGCTTCTGTGACCTCCACGTCTCTTCCAAGGAGAATTAAATCCGCATGGTTAAAGCACTCTGAACTCCACTGCTCTTCCAAGAGGCATTGATATTGTCTTTTTTTTCAACTCTGACCTCCACCACTCTTCCAAGCGGCATTGATATTGTCTTTTTTTCCACTGCGACCTCCACAACTCTTCCAAGGGGATTTGATAGTCTTTTTAATCCACTGCGACCTGCACCACTCTTCCAAGGGGCATTAAAACCGTCTTGCTAAGCTACTGTGACCTCCACGTCCCTTCCACGGGGCATTGATATTGTCTTTTTATTCCACTGCGACCTCCACCACTCTTCCAAGGGGCATTGATATTGTCTTTTTATTCGAATGTAACTTCCACCACTCTTCCAAGGGGCATTAAAACCATCTTGTTAAACCACTGTGACCTCCACCTCTCTTCCAAGTGGTATTACAACCGTCAATTCAAACCACTCTGAACTCCACAGCTCTTGCAAGAGGCATTGATATTGTCTATTTATTCCACTGTAACCTCCACCTCTCTTCCAAGGGGCATTGATTTTGTCTTTTTAATCCACTGCGAACTCCATCACTCTTCCAAGAAGCATTAAAACCTTCCTGTTTAGCTACTGTGACCTCCACGTCTATTCCACGGTGCCTTAAAACCTTCTGGTTAAACCACTGTGAACTCCTCAGCTCTTCCAAGGGGCATTGATATTGTCTTTTTAATTCCACTGTAACCTCCACCGCTCTTCCAAGGGGCATTGATATTGTCTTTTTATTTTACTGCGACCTCCACCACTCTTCCAAGGGGCATTAATATTGTCTTTTTATTCCACTGCGACCTCCACCACTCTTCCAAGGGTCATTGATATTGTCTTTTTATTCCACTGTAACCTCCACCACTCTTCCAAGGGGCATTGATATTATCTTTTTATTCCACTGTGACCTCCACCTCTCTTCCAAGGTGCATTAAAACCATCTTGTTAAGCTACTGTGACCTACAAGTCTCTTCCACAAGGCATTGATATTGTCTTTTTATTCCACTGCGACCTACACATCTCTTCCAAGTGGAATTGATATGTTTTTTTTATTATACTGCGACCTCCACCACTCTTCTAATGGGCATTGATATTGTCTTTTTAATCCACTACGACCTCCACCACTCTTCCAAGGGGCATTAAAACAGTTTTGATAAGCTACTGTGACATCCACGTCTCTTCCAAGTGGCATTAAAACCATCTGGTTAAACCACTCTGAACTCGACAGCTCTTACAAGAGGCATTGATATTGTCTTTTCATTCGACTGCAACCTCCACCACTCTACCAAGGGGCATTAAAACCGTCTTTTTAAGCTACTGTGACCTCCACGTCTCTTCCAAGGGGCATTAAAACCATCAATTCAAACCACTCTGAAAACCACAGCTCTTGCAAGAGGCACTGATATTGTCTTTTTATTCCACTGTAACCTCCACCACTCTTACAAGGGGCATTGATTTTGTCTTTTTAATCCACTGCGACATCCATCACTCTTCCAAGAAGCATTAAAGCCGTCTTGTTTAGCTACTGTGACCTCCACGTCTATTCCACGGTGCCTTAAAACCTTCTGGTTAAACCACTGTGAACTCCACAGCTCTACCAAGGGGCATTGATATTGTCTTTTTATTCCACTCAAACCTCCACCACTCTTCCAAGGTACATTGATATTGTCTTTTTATTTTACTGCGACCTCCACCACTCTTCCAAGGGGCATTAATATTGTCTTTTTATTCCACTGCGACCTCAACCACTCTTCCAAGTGTCATTGATATTGTGTTTTTATTCCACTGCAACCTCCACCACTCTTCCAAGGGGCATTGATATTGTCTTTTTATTCCACTGCGACCTCCACCTCTCTTCCAAGGGGCATTAAAACCATCTTGTTAAGCTACTGTGAACTCCAAGTCTCTTCCACGAGGCATTGATATTGTCTTTTTATTCCACTGGGACTTTCACATCTCTTCCAAGCGGAATTGATATTGTCTTTTTATTCCACTGCGACCTCCACCACTCTTTTAAGGGGCATTGATATTGTCTTTTTAATCCACTGCGACCTCCACCACTCTTCCAAGGGGCATTAAAACAGTCTTGATAAGCTACTGTGACCTCCACGTCTCTTCCAATGGGCATTAAACCGTCTGGTTAAACCACTCTGTACTCCACAGCTCTTCCAAGAGGCATTGATATTGTCTTTTTATTCGACTGTAACCTCCACCACTCTTCCAAGGGGCATTGATATTGTCTCTGTTTTAAACTGCGACCTCCACCACTCTTCCAAGGGGCTTTGATATTGTCTTTTTTATCCACTGCGACCTCCACCACTCTTCCAATGGGCATTAAAACCTTCTTGTTATGCTACTGTGACCTCCACGTCCCTTCCACGGGGCATTGATATTGTCTTTTTATTCCATTGCAACCTCCACCACTCTTCCAAGGGGCATTTAAACCGTCTGGTTAAACTGCTCTGAGCTCCACAGCTCTTCCTAGGATCATTAACAATGTCTTTTTATTCCATTGTAACCTTCTGCACTCTTCCAAGTGCATTGATATTGTCTTTTTATTCCTCTGCAACGTACACGACTCTTCCAAGGGGCATTAAAACCGTCTTGTTAAGCTACTGTGACCTCCAAGTTTCTTACACAGGGCATGGATCTTGTTTTTTTATTCCACTGTAACCTCCACCACTCTTCCAAAGGGCATTGATATTGTCTTATTATTCCACTGTAACCTCCACCAATCTTCCAAGGGGCATTAAAACAGTCTTGTTAAGCTACTGTGACCTCCTCGTCTCTTCCAAGGGGCATAAAACCATCTGGTTAAACACTCTGAACTCCACAGCTTTTACAAGAGGCATTGATATTGTCTTTTTATTCGACTGCAACATCTACCACTCTTCCAAGTGGCACTGACATTGTCTTTTTATTCCACTGCGACCTCCACCACTCTTCCAAGGGGCATTGATATTGTCTTTTTATTCAACTGCGACCTCCACCTCTCTTCCAAGGGGCATTAAAACCGACTTGTGAAGCTATTGTGACCTCCACCTCTCTTCCAAGGAGCATTATATTCATCTTGTGAAGCTACTGTGACCTTCACGTCCCATCCACGGGGCGTTGATATTGTCTTTTTATACCACTGCGACCTCCACCACTCTTCCAAGGGTCATTGATATTGTCTTTTTAATTCACTGCGACCTCCACCACTCTTCCAAGGGGCATTGATATTGTCTTTTTAATCCACTGTGACCTCCATGTCTCTTCCAAGTGGCATTAAAACCGTCAATTTAAACCACTCTGAACTCCACAGCTTTTCCAAGGAGCACTGGTATTGTATTTTTATTCCACTCTAACCTCCATCACTCTTCCAAGGGGCATTGATATTGTCTATTTATTCCACTGCGACCTCCACCACTCTTCCAAGGGGCATTAAGACGATGTTGTTAAGCTACAGTGACCTCCACAACTCTTCCATGGGGCATTGATATTGTCTTTTTATTCCACTGTAACCTGCACCACTCTTCCAAGGGGCATTGATTTTGTCTTTTTATTCCACTGCGAACTCTACCACTCTTCCAATGGGCATTGATATTGTCTTTTTAATCCACTGCCACCTCCACAACTCTTCCAAGGGGCATTAAAGCCGTCTTGTTAAGCTACTGTCACGTCCATGTCTATACCACGGGGCATTTTTATTCGACTGCGACCTCCACCACTCTTCCAAGGGGCATTGATATTGTCTTTTTAATCCACTGCGAACTCCACCACTCTTCCAAGGGTCATTGATATTGTCTTTTTATTCCACTGTAACCTCCACCACTCTTCCAAGGGGCATTGATATTATCTTTTTATTCCACTGTGACCTCCACCTCTCTTCCAAGGGGCATTAAAACCGTCATGTTATGCTACTGTGACGTCGACTTCTCTTCCAAGGGGCATTAAAACCATCTGGAAAAACCACTCTGAACTCCACAGCTCTTCCAAGGGGCACTTATATTGTCTTTTTATTGCACTCTGTACTCCACCACTCTTCCAAGGGGCATTGAAATTGTCTTTTTATTCCACTGTGACCTCCACCACTCTTCCAAGGGGCATTAAAACCATATTGTTAAGCTACAGTGACTTCCACATCTCTTCCACGGGGCATTGATATTGTCTTTTTATTCCACTGCAACCTCCACCAATCTTGCAAGGCGCATTGATATTGTTTTTGTATTCCACTGCGACCTCCACCACTCTTCCAAGGGGCACTAAAACCGTCTTGTTAAGTTACTGTGACCTCCATGTCTCTTCCATGGGGCATTGAAATTGTCTTTTTATTCTACTGTAACCTCCACCACTCGACCAAGGGGCATTGATATTGTCTTTTTATTCCACTGTAACCTCCACCACTCTTACAAGGGGCATTGATATTGTCTTTTTATTCCACTGCGACCTCAACCAGTCCTCCAAGAGGCATTAAAACAGTCTTATTAAGCTACTGTGACCTCCACGTCTCTTCCACGGGGCATTGAAATTGTCCTTTTATTCCACTGTAACCTCCACCACTCGTCCAAGGGGCATTGATATTGTCTTTTTATTCCACTGCGACCTCCACCACTCTTCCAAGGGGCATTGATAAAGTCTTTTTATTCCACTGCGACCTCCACCACTCTTCCAAGGCTCATTGATATTGTCTTTTTAATCCACTGCGACCTCCACCACTCTTCCAAGGGGCATTAAAACCGTCTTGTTAAGCTATTGTGACCTCCACATCTCTTCCACGTGGCATTGATATTGTCTTTTTATTTAACTGTAACCTCCACCACTGTTCCAAGGGGCATTGATATTGTCTTTTTATTCTACTATAACCTCCATTACTCTTCCAAGGGGTCATTGATATTATCTTTTTATTCAACTGTAACCTCCACCACTCTTCCAAGGGGCATTGATATTGTCTTTTTATTCCACTTCGACCTCCACCTCTCTTCCAATGGGCATTGATTTTGTCTTTTTAATCCACTGCAACCTCCACCACTCTTCCAAGGGGCATTAAAACCATCTTGTTAAGCTACTGTGACCTCCACGTCCCTTCCACCGGGCATTGACATTGTTTTTTTATTCCACTGCGACCTCCACCACTCTTCCAAGGGGCATTGATATTGTCTTTTTAATCCACTGCGTACTCCACCACTCTTCCAAGGGGTATTAAAACCGTCTTGTTATGCTACTGTGACATCGACTTCTCTTCCAAGGGGCTTTAAAACCATCTGGTTAAACCACTCTGAACTCCACAGCTCTTCCAAGGGGCATTCATATTGTCTTTTTATTCTACTGTAACCTCCACCTCTCTTCCAAGGGGCATTGACATTGTCTTTTTATTCCACTGTAACCTCCACCAATCTTCCAAGGGGAATTTATATTATTTTTGTATTCCACTGCGACCTCCACCACTTTTCCAAGGGGCATTAAAACCGTCTTGTTAAGTTACTGTGACCTCCACGTCTCTTCCAAGGAGCGTTAAAACCGTCTGGTTATACCACTCTGAACTCCACAGCTCTTCCAAGGGGCATTATTATTGTCTTTTTATTCCACTGTAACCTCCACCACTCTTCCAAGGGGCATTGACATTGTCTTTTTATTCCACTGCGACCTCCACCACTCTTCCAAGGGGCATTGATAATGTTTTTTTATTCCACTGCGACCTCCACCACTCTTCCAAGGCTCATTGATATTGTCTTTTTAATCCACTGCGACCTCAACCACTCTTCCAAGGGGCATTAAAACCGTCTTATTAAGCTATTGTGACCTCCACATCTCTTCCACGGGGCATTGATATTGTCTTTTTATTCCACTACGACTTCCACCACTCTCCCAAGGTGCATTAAAAACATCTTGTTTAGCTACTACAATGTCCATGTCTATTCCACGGGGCATTGATCATGTCTTTTTAATCCACTGTATCCTCCACCACTCTTCCAAGGGGTATTGATATTGTCTTTTTATTCCACTGCGACTTCCACCTCTCTTCTAAGGGGCATTGATATTGTCTTTTTAATCCACTGCGACCTCCACCACTCTTCCAAGAGGCATTAAAACAGTCTTGTTAAGCTACTGTGACCTCCACATCTCTTCCAAAGGGCATTAAAACAGTCTGGTTAAACCACTCTGAACTCCACAGCTCTTCTAAGGGGCATTGATATTGTCTTTTTATTCCATTGTAACCTCCACCGTTCTTCCAAGTGGTATTGATATTGTCTTTTTAATGCACTGCGACCTCCACCACTCTTCCAAGAGGCATTAAAACAGTCTTGTTAAGCTACTGTGACCTCCATATCTCTTCCAAAGGGCATTAAAACAGTCTGGTTAAACGACTCTGAACTCCATAGCTCTTTCAAGAGGCTTTGATATTGTCTTTTTATTTCACTGTCACCTCCACCACTCTTTCAAGGGGCATTGATATTGTCTTTTTAATCCACTGTGACCTCCACCACTTTTCCAAGGGGCATTAAAACCATCTTGTTAATCTACTGTGACCTCCACGTCTCTTCCAAGGGGCAATAAAACCATCTGGTTAAACCACTCTGAACTCCACAGCTCTTCCACTGGGCATTGGTATTGTCTTTTTGTTCCACTCTACCCTCCACCACTCTTCCAAGGCGCATTGACATTGTATTTTTATTCCACTGCGACCGCCATCATTCTTCCAAGGGTCATTGATATTGTCTTTTTATTCCACTGCCACCTCCACCACTCTTCCAAGGGGCATTGATATTGTCTTTTTAATCCACTGTGACCTCCACCACTTTTCCAAGGGGCATTAAAACGTCTTTTTAAGCTACTGTGACCTCCACGTCACTTCCAATGGCCATTAAAACCGTTTCGTTAAACCACTCTGAACTCCACAGCTCTTCTAAGGGGCATTGGTATTGTCTTTTTATTCCACTCTAACCTCCACCACTCTTCCAAGGGGCATTGACATTGTCTTTTTATACCACTGTGACCTCCACCATTCTTCCAAGGGGCATTAAAACTGTCTTGTTAAGCTACAGTGACCTCCACATCTCTTCCACGGGGCATTGATATTGTCTTTAAATTCCACTGTAACCTCCACCACTCTTCCAAGGGGCATTGATATTGTATTTTTATTCCACTGCTACCTCCACCACTCTTCCAAAGTGCATTGATATTGTCATGTTAATCCACTGCGACGTCCACCACTCTTCCAAAGGGCATTAAAACCATCTTGTTAAGCTACTCTGACCTCCACGTCTCTTCCACGGGGCATTGATATTGTCTTTTTATTACACTGCCACCTCCACCACTCTTCCATGTGGCGTTAAAACCGTCTTGTTAAGCTAGTGTGACTTCCACGTCTCTTCCAAGGGGCATTAAAACCGTTTGGTTAAACCAATCTGAACTCCATAGATAATCCAAGGGGCATTGATATTGTCTTTTTATTCCACTGTATCCTCCACCACTCTTCCAAGGGGCATTGATATTGTCTTTTTATTCCACTGCGACCTCCACCACTCTTCCAAGGGGCATTAAAACCGTCTTGTTAAGCTACTGTGACCTCCATGTCTCTTCCACAGGGCATTGATATTGTCTTTTTATTCCACTGGAACCTCCAACACTCTTCCAAGGGGCACTGATATTGTCTTTTTATTCCACTGAGACTGCAACCACTCCTTCAAGGAGCATTGATATTGTCTTTTTAATCCATTTCGACCTCCACCACTCTTCCAAGGGGCATTAAAACAGTCTTGTTAATCAACTGTGACCTTCACCACACTACCAATGGGCATTAAAACCGTCTTGTTAAGCTACTGTGACCTCCACGTCTCTTCCACGGTGCATTAATATTGTCTTTTTTTTCCACTGTAACCTCCACCACTCTTCCAAGGGGCATTGATATTGTCTTTTTATTCCACTGTGACCTCCACCACTCTTCCTTGGGGCATTGATATTGTCTTTTTAATCTACTGCGACCTCCACCACTTTTCCATGTGGCATTAAAACCGTCTTATTAATCTACTGTGACCTCCACTTCTCTTCTAAGGGGCATTAAAGCCGTCAATTTAAACCACTCTGAACTCCTCAGCTCTTGCAAGAGGCATTAATATTGTCTTTTTATTCCATTGTAATCTCCAGCACTCTTCGAAGGGGCATTGATATTGTCTTTTCATTCCACTGCGACTTCCACCACTCTCCCAAGGGGCATTAAAACCGTCTTGTTAAGCTGCTGTAACCTCAATGTCTATTCCACGGGGCATTGATATTGTCTTTTTATTCCAGTGTAACCGTCACCACTCTTCCAAGGGGCATTAGAACAGTCTTGATAAGCTACTGTGACCTCTATGTCTCTTACAAGGGGCAATAAAACCGTCTGGTTAAACCATTCTGTACTCCACAGTTCTTCCAAGGAGCATTGATATTGTCTTTTTATTCGACTGTAACCTCCACCACTCTTCCAAGGGTCATTGATATTGACTTTTTATTCCACTGCGACCTCTACCACTCTTCCAAGTGGCATTCATATTGTCTTTTTAATCAACTGTGACCTCCACCTCTCTTCCAAGGAGCATTAAAACCGTCTTGTTAAGCTACTGTGACCTCCACCTCTGTTCCAAGGGGCATTGATATTGTTTTTTTAATCCACTGTGACCTCCAATTATCTTCCAAGGGGCTTAAAACCGTCAATTTAAACCACTCTGAACTCTACAGCTCTTCCAAGGAGCATTGGTATTGTCCTTTTATTCCACTTTAACCTCCACCACTCTTCCAAGGGGCATTGACATTGTCTTTTTATTCCACTGCGACCTCCACCACTCTTCCAAGCGGCATTAAGACCATCTTGTTAAGCTACAGTGACCTCCACAACTCTTCCTCGGTGCATTGATATTGTCTTTTATTCTACTGTAACCTCCACCACTCTTCCAAGGGGCATTGATTTTGTCTTTTTATTCCACTGCGACCTCCACCACTCTTCCAAGGGGCATTGATATTGTCTTTTTAATTCACTGCGACCTCCACCACTCTTCCAAGTGGCTTTAAAACAGTCTTGTTAAGCTACTGTGACATCTAAGTCTCTTCCAAGGGGCATTAAAACCATCTGGTTAAAACATTTTGAACTCCACAGTTCTTCCAAGGGGCATTTGTTTTGTCTTTTTATTCCACTCTAACCTCCACCACTCTTCCAAGGGGCATTGACATTGTCTTTTTATTCCACTGCGACCTCCACCACTATTCAAAGCGGCATTAAGACCATCTTGTTAAGCTACAGTGACCTCCACAAATCTTCCACTGGACATTGATATTGTCTTTTACTCCACTGTAACCTCCACCACTCTTCCAAGGGGCATTGATATTGTGTTTTTATTCCACTGCGACCTCCACCACTCTTCCAAAGGGCATTGATATTGTCTTTTTAATCAACTGCGACCTCCACCACTCTTCCAAGGGCATTAAAACAGTCTTGTTAAACCACTCTGAACTCCACAGCTCTTCCAAGGGGCATTGATATTGTCTTTTTTTTCCTCTGTAACCTCCAAAACTCTTCCAAGGGGCATTGATTTTGTCTTTTTATTCCACTGCGACCTTAACCACTCTTCCAATGGGCATTGATATTGTCTTTTTAAACCACTGCGACCTACAGCACTCTTCCAAGAGGCATTAAAACCGTCTTGATAAGCTACTGTCACGTCCATGTCCATTCCACCGGGCATTGATATTGTCTTTTTATTCCACTGTAACCTCCACCACTCTTCCAAGGGGCATTGGTCTTGTCTTTTTATTCCACTGCGAATTCTACCTCTCTTCTAAGGGGCATTTATATTGTTTTTTAAATCCACTGCGACCTCCACTACTCTTCCAGGGGGCATTAAAACAGTCTTGTTAAGCTACTGTGACCTCCAGGTCTCTTCCAAGGTGCATTAAAACCATCTGGTTAAACCAATCTGAACTCCACATCTCTTACGAGGGGCATTGTTATTGTCTTCTTATTCCACTGTGACCTCCACCACTCTTCCAAGGGGCATTGATATTGTCTCTTTAATCCACTTCGACCTCCACCACTCTTCCAAGGGGCATTAAAATGGTCTCGTTAAGCTACAGTGACGTCGAAGTCTCTTCCAAGGGGCATTAAAACCATCTGGTTAAACCACTCTCAACTCCACAGCTCTTCCAAAGAGCGTTTGTATTGTTTTTTTATTCCACTCTAACCTCCACCACCCTTTCAAGGTGCATTCACATTGTCTTTTTATTCTACTGCGACCTCCACCACTCTTCAAAGGGGCATTGATATTGTTTTTTAGTCCACTGCTTACTCCACCCCTCTCCAAGGGGCATTAAAACCGCCTTGTTAAGCTACTGTGACCTCCACGTGTCTTCGAAGGGGCATTGATATTGTCTTGTTATTCAACTGTAACCTCCACCAATCTTCCAAGGGGCATTTATATTGTTTTTTTAATCCACTGCGACCTCCACCACTCTACCAGGGGGCAATAAAACCGTCTTGATAAGTTACTGTGACCTCCAGGTCTCTTTTAAGGGGCATTAAAACCGTCTGGATAAAACAATCTGAACTCCACATCTCTTCCGAGAGGCATTGTTTTTGTCATCTTATTCCACTGCAACCTCCACCACTCTTACAAGGGGCATTGATATTGTCTTTTTAATCCACTTCGACCGCCACCACTCTTCCAAGGGGCATTAAAATGGTCTTGTTAAGCTACAGTGACGTCGAAGTCTCTTCCAAGGGGCATTAAAACCATCTGCTTAAACCATTCTGAACTCCACAGCTCTTCTAAGGGGCATTATTATTGTCTTTTTATTCCACTGTAACCTCCACCACTCTTCCAAGGGGCATTGATATTGTCTTCTTATTCCACTGGGACCTTCACCAGTCCTCCAATGGGCATTAAAACCATCTTGTTAAGCTACTGTGACCTCCACGTCTCTTACACGGGGCATTGGTATTGTCTTTTAATTCCACTGTAACATCCACCACTCTTCCAAGGGGCATTGATATTGTCTTTTTATTCCACTGCGACCCCTACCACGCTTCCAAGGGGCATTGATATTGTCTTTTTAATCCACTGTGACCTCCACCACTCTTCCAAGGGGCATTAAAACCGTCTTGCTAAACTACTGTGACCTCAACGTCTCTACCACGGGTAATTGATATTGTCTTTTTATTCCACTGAAACCTCCACCACTCATCCAAGGGGAATTGATATTGTCTTTTTATTCCAATGTAACCTCCACCACTCTTCCAAGGGGCATTGATATTGTCTTTTTATTCCACTGTAATGTCCACCCCACTTCCAAGGGTCACTGATATTGTCTTTTTAGTCCACTGCGACCTGAAACACTCTTCCAATGGGCATTGATATTCTCTTTTTAATCCACTGTGACCTCCACCACTCTTCCAAGGGGCATTAAAATAGTCTTGTTAAGCTACTGTGACCTCCACTCTCTTCCACGGGGCATTGATATTGTCTTTTTATTCCACTGAGACCTCCACCACTCTTCCAAGGGGCATTGATATTGTCTTTTTATTCCACTGCGTCATCCACCACTCTCCCAAGGGGCATTAAAACTGTCTTGTTAATCTGCTGTAACCTCCTTGTCTATTCCACGGGGCATAGATATTGTCTTTTTATTCCAATGTAACCCCCACAACTCTACTAAGGGGCAGTGATATTGTCTTTTTAAACCAATGTGACCTCCACCACTCTTCTAAGGGGCATTAAAACAGTCTTGATAAGCTACTGTGACCTCTACGTCTCTTCCAAGGGTCAATAAAACCATCTGGTTAAACCATTCTGTACTCCACAGTTCTTCCAAGGAGCATTGATATTGTCTTTTTATTCGACTGTAACCTTCACCACTCTTCCAAGGGGCATTGATATTGACTTTTTATTCCACTGCAACCTACACCACTCTTCCAAGGGGCATTTATATTGTCTTTTTAATCCACTGCGACCTCCACCACACTTCCAAGTGGCATTAAAACCGTCTTGTTAGCTACTGTGACCTCCACGTCCCTTCCACGGGGCATTGATATTGTATTTTAATTCCACTGCGACCTCCACAACTCTTCCAAGGGGCATTGATATTGTCTTTTTAATACACTGCGACCTCCACCACTTTTCCAAAGGGGAATTAAAACCATCTTGTTAAGCTACTGTGACCTCCACGTCTCTTCCAAGGGACAATAAAACCGTCTGGTTAAACCACTTTGAACTCCACAGCTCTTCCAAGGGGCATTGATATTGTCTTTTTATTCCACTCTAACCCTCACCACTCTTCCAAGGGGCATTGACATTGTACTTTTATTCCACTGCGACCTCCACCATTCTTCCAAGTGGCATTAAAATTGTCTTGTTAAGCTACATTGACCTCCACATCTCTTTCACTGGGCATTGATATTGTCTTTTTATTCCAGTGTAACCTCCACCACTCTACCAAGGGGCATTGATATTGTATTTTTATTCAACTGCGACCTCCACCACTCTTCCAAGGGGCATTGATATTGTCTTTTTAATCCACTGCGACCTCCACCACTTTTCCAAGGGGCATTAAAACCATCTTGTTAAGCTATTGTGACCTCGACGTCTCTTCGACGGGGCATTGATATTGTCTTTTTATTCCACTGTAACCTCCACCACTCTTCCAAGGGGAATTAATATTGTCTTTTTATTCCACTGCTACATCCACCACTCTTCCAAGGGGCATTGATATTGTCTTTTTAATCCACTGTGACCGCCACCACTCTTCCTTGTGGCATTAAAACCGTCTTTCTAAGCTACTGTGACCTCCACGTCTCTTTCAACGGGCATTAACACCGTATCGTTAAACCACTCTGAAATCCAAAGATCTTCCAAGGGGCATTAATATTGTCTTTTTATTCCACTGTAACCTCCAACACTCTTCCATGGGGAATTGATATTGTATTTTTATTCAACTGAGACTTCCACCACTCCTTCAAGGAGCATTGACATTGTCTTTTTAATCCACTTCGACCTCCACCACTCTTCCAAGGGGCATTAAAACAGTCTTGTTAATCTACTGTGAACTCCAAGTCTCTTCAAAGGGGCATTAAAACCGTCAATTTAAACCACTCTCAACTCCGCAGCTCTTGCAAGGGGCATTGATATTGTCTTTTTATTCCACTGTAACCTCCACCACTCTTACACGGGGCATTGATATTGTCTTTTTATCCCACTGCGACCTCCACCACTCTTCCAAGGGGCATTGATATTGTCTTTTTAATCCACTTAGATCTCAACGACTTTTCCAAGGGGCATTAGAAAAGTCTTGTCAATCTACTGTAACCTCCATGTCTCTTCCAAGGGGCATTAAAACCGTCAATTTAAACCACTCTCAGCTCCACAGCTCTTGCAAGGGGCTTTGATATTGTTTTTTATTCCACTGTAACCTCCAGCACTCTTCCAAGGGGCATTGATATTGTCTTTTTATTCCACTGCGACTTTCACCTCTCTTCCAAGGGACATTAAAACCATCTTGTTAAGCTACTGTGACAACCACGTCTCTTTCACGGGGCATTGATATTGTCTTTTATTCCACTGTAACCTCCACCACTCTTCCAAGGGGCATTGATATTGTCTTTTTATTCCACTGCGACCTTCACCACTCTTCCATGGGACATTAAAAATATCTTGTTAAGCTACTTTGACCTCCATGTCTCTTCCACAGGGCATTGATATTGTCTTTTTATTCCACTGTAACCTCCAACACTCTTCCAAGGGGCATTGATATTGTCTTTTTATTCAACTGAGACTTCCACATCTCCTTCAAGGAGCATTGACATTGTCTTTTTAATCCACTTCGACCTCCACCACTCTTCCAAGGGGCATTAAAACAGTCTTGTTAATCTACTGTGAACTCCACGTCTATTCCAAGGGGCATTAAAACCGTCACTTTAAACCACTCTCAACTCCGCAGCTCTTGCAAGGGGCATTGATATTGTCTTTTTATTCCACTGTAACCTCCACCACTCTTACAAGGGGCATTGATATTGTCTTTTTATTCCACTGCGACCTCCACCACTCTTCCAAGGGGCATTGATATTGTCTTTTTAATCCACTTAGACCTCCACCACTTTTCCAAGGGGCATTAAAAAAGTCTTGTCAATCTACTGTAACCTCCGTATCTCTTCCAAGGGGCATTAAAACCGTCAATTTAAACCACTCTCAGCTCCACAGCTCTTGCAAGGGGCTTTGATACTGTTTTTTATTCCACTGTAACCTCCAGCACTCTTCCAAGGGGCATTGATATTGTGTTTTTATTCCACTGCGACTTTCACCTCTCTTCCAAGGGACATTAAAACCATCTTGTTAAGCTGCTGTGACAACCACGTCTCTTTCACGGGGCATTGATATTGTTTTTTATTCCACTGTAACCTCCACCACTCTTCCAAGGGGCATTGATATTGTCTTTTTATTCCACTGCGACCTCCACCACTCTTCCATGGGACATTAAAACCATCCAGTTAAGCTACGGTGACCTCCATGTCTCTTCCACAGGGCATTGATATTGTCTTTTTATTCCACTGTAACCTCCAACACTCTTCCAAGGGGCATTGATATTGTCTTTTTATTCAACTGAGACTTCCACCACTTCTTCAAGGAGCATTGACATTGTCTTTTTAATCCACTTCGACCTCCACCACTCTTCCAAGGGGCATTAAAACAGTCTTGTTAATCTACTGTGAACTCCACGTCTCTTCCAAGGGGCATTAAAACCGTCTGCTTAAGCTACTGTGACATCCACGTCTCTTTCAAGGAGCATTGATAGTGTCTTTTTATTCCACTGTAACCTTCACCATTCTTAGAAGGGGCATTGATATTGTCTTTTTATTCCTCTGCGACATCCACCACTCTTCCAAGGGGCATTGATATTTTCTTTATATTCCACTGCGACCTCCACCACTCTTCCAAGGGGCATTTATATTGTCTTTTTAATCCACTTTGACCTCCACCACTTTTCCAAGGGGCATTAAAACCGTCTTGTTAAGCTACTGTGACCTCCACGTCTCTTCCAAGGGGCATTAAAACCATCAATTTAAACCACTCTGAACTCCACAGCGCTTGCAAGAGGCCTTGATATTGTCTTTTTATTCCACTGTAACCTCCACCACTCTTCCATGGGGCATTGATTTTGTCTTTTTAATCCACTGAGACCTCCATGTCTCTTCCAAGAAGCATTAAAACCATCTTGTTTAGCTACTGTGACCTCCACGTCTATTCCGCGGTGCCTTAAAACCTTCTGGTTAAACCACTGTGAACTCCACAGCTCTTCCAAGGGGCATTGATATAGTCTTTTTATGCCACTGTAACCTCCACCACTCTTCCAAGGGGCATTAAAACAGTCTAGATAAGCTACTGTGACCTCTACGTCTCGTCCAAGGGGCAATAAAACTGTCTGGTTAAACCATTCTGCACTCCACAGCTCTTGCAAGAGGCATTGATATTGTCTTTTTATTCCACTGTGACATCCAACACTCTTCCAAGGGGCATTGATATTGTCTTTTTATTCAACTGAGACATCCACCACTCCTTCAAGGAGCATTAACATTGTCTTTTTAATCCACTTCGACCTCCACCACTCTTCCAAGGGGCATTAAAACAGTCTTGTTAATCTACTCTGAACTCCACGTCTCTTCCAATGGGCATTAAAACCATCAATTGAAATCACTCTCAACTCCGCAGCTCTTGCAAAGGACATTGATATTATCTTTTTATTCCACTGTAACCTCCAGCACTCTTCCAAGGGGCATTGATATTGTCTTTTTATTACACTGCGACTTCCACCTCTCTTACAAGGGGCATTAAAACCGTTTTCTTAAGCTACTGTGACATCCACGTCTCTTTCTCGGGGCATTGATATTGTCTTTTTATTCCATTGTAACCTTCACCACTATTAGAAGGGGCATTGATATTGTCTTTTTATTCCACTGAGACCTCCACCACTCTTCCAAGGGGCATTGATATTGTCTTTTTATTCCACTGTGACCTCCACCACTCTTCCAAGAGGCATTGATATTGTCTGTTTAATCCACTGCGACCTCCACCACTTTTCCAAGGGCATTAAAATCGTTTTGTTAAGCTACTGTGACCTCCACGTCATTTCCAAGGGGCATTAAAACAGTCTGGTTTAACTTCTCTGAACTCCACAGCTCTTCTAAGGGGCATTGATATTGTCTTTTTATTCCACTGTAACCTCCACCACTCTTCCAAGGGAAATTGATATTATCTTTTTATTCCACTGCGACCTCCACTACTCTTCCAAGGGGCATTGATATTGTCTTTTTATTCCACTGTGACCTCCACCACTCTTCCAAGGGGCATTTATATTGTCTTTTTAATCCACTTTGACCTCCACCACTTTTCCAAGGGGCATTAAAACCGTCTTGTTAAGCTACTATGACCTCCACGTCTCTTCCAAGGGGCATTAAAACCATCAATTTAAACCACTCTGAACTCCACAGCTCTTGCAAGAGGCATTGATATTGTCTTTTTATTCCACTGTAACCTCCACCACTCTTCCAAGGGGCATTGATTTTGTCTTTTTACTCCACAGCGACCTCCATCTCTCTTCCAAGAAGCATTAAACCGTCTTGTTTAGCTACTGTGACCTCCACGTCTATTCCACGGTGCCTTAAAACCTTCTGGTAAAACCACTGTCAACTCCACAGCTCTTCCAAGGGGCATTGATATTGTCTTTTTATTCCACTGTAACCTCCACCACTCTTACAAGGGGCATTGATATTGTCTTTTTATTCCACTGCGACCTCCACCACTCTTCCAAGGGGCATTGATATTGTCTTTTTAATCCACTTAGACCTCCACCACTTTTCCAAGGGGCATTAAAAAAGTCTTGTCAATCTACTGTAACCTTCATATCTCTTCCAAGGGGCATTAAAACCGTCAGTTTAAACCACTCTCAGCTCCACAGCTCTTGCAAGGGGCTTTGATACTGTTTTTTATTCCACTGTAACCTCCAGCACTCTTCCAAGGGGCATTGATATTGTCTTTTTATTCCACTGCGACTTTCACCTCTCTTCCAAGGGACATTAAAACCATCTTGTTAAGCTGCTGTGACAACCACGTCTCTTTCACGGGGCATTGATATTGTTTTTTATTCCACTGTAACCTCCACCACTCTTCCAAGGGGCATTGATATTGTCTTTTTATTCCACTGTGACCTCCACCACTCTTCCATGGGACATTAAAACCATCCAGTTAAGCTACGGTGACCTCCATGTCTCTTCCACAGGGCATTGATATTGTCTTTTTATTCCACTGTAACCTCCAACACTCTTCCAAGGGGCATTGATATTGTCTTTTTATTCAACTGAGACTTCCACCACTTCTTCAAGGAGCATTGACATTGTCTTTTTAATCCACTTCGACCTCCACCACTCTTCCAAGGGGCATTAAAACAGTCTTGTTAATCTACTGTGAACTCCACGTCTCTTCCAAGGGGCATTAAAACCGTCTGCTTAAGCTACTGTGACATCCACGTCTCTTTCAAGGAGCATTGATAGTGTCTTTTTATTCCACTGTAACCTTCACCACTCTTAGAAGGGGCATTGATATTGTCTTTTTATTCCTCTGCGACATCCACCACTCTTCCAAGGGGCATTGATATTTTCTTTATATTCCACTGCGACCTCCACCACTCTTCCAGGAGGCATTGATATTGTCTTTTTAATCAACTGCGACCTCCACCACTTTTCCAAGGGGCATTAAAATCGTTTTGTTAAGCTAATGTGACCTCCACGTCACTTCCAAGGGGCATTGAAACCGTCTGGTTTAACTTCTCTGAACTCCACAGCTCTTCCAAGAGGCATTGATATTGTCTTTTTATTCCACTGTAACATCCACCACTCTTCCAAGGGAAATTGATATTATCTTTTTATTCCACTGCGACCTCCACTGCTCTTCCAAGGGGTCATTGATATTGTCTTTTTATTCCACTGTGACCTCCACCACTCTTCCAAGGGGCATTTATATTGTCTTTTTAATCCACTTTGACCTCCACCACTTTTCCAAGGGGCATTAAAACCGTCTTGTTAAGCTACTGTGACCTCCACGTCTCTTCCAAGGGGCATTAAAACCATCAATTTAAACCACTCTGAACTCCACAGCTCTTGCAAGAGGCATTGATATTGTCTTTTTATTCCACTGTAACCTCCACCACTCTTCCAAGGGGCATTGATTTTGTCTTTTTACTCCACAGCGACCTCCATCTCTCTTCCAAGAAGCATTAAACCGTCTTGTTTAGCTACTGTGACCTCCACGTCTATTCCACGGTGCCTTAAAACCTTCTGGTAAAACCACTGTCAACTCCACAGCTCTTCCAAGGGGCATTGATATTGTCTTTTTATTCCACTGTAACCTCCACCACTCTTACAAGGGGCATTGATATTGTCTTTTTATTCCACTGCGACCTCCACCACTCTTCCAAGGGGCATTGATATTGTCTTTTTAATCCACTTAGACCTCCACCACTTTTCCAAGGGGCATTAAAAAAGTCTTGTCAATATACTGTAACCTTCATATCTCTTCCAAGGGGCATTAAAACCGTCAATTTAAACCACTCTCAGCTCCACAGCTCTTGCAAGGGGCTTTGATACTGTTTTTTATTCCACTGTAACCTCCAGCACTCTTCCAAGGGGCATTGATATTGTCTTTTTATTCCACTGCGACTTTCACCTCTCTTCCAAGGGACATTAAAACCATCTTGTTAAGCTGCTGTGACAACCACGTCTCTTTCACGG
The DNA here is from genome assembly GCF_046119375.1 of Phyllobates terribilis. Lineage (NCBI taxonomy): Eukaryota > Metazoa > Chordata > Amphibia > Anura > Dendrobatidae > Phyllobates > Phyllobates terribilis. The sequence goes on from NW_027362964.1 coordinate 1,991,406, forward strand.
GGCACTGATATTGTTTTTTATTCCACTGTAACCTCCACCACTCTTCCAAGGGGCATTGATATTGTCTTTTTATTCCACTGCGACCTCCACCACTCTTCCATGGGACATTAAAACCATCCAGTTAAGCTACGGTGACCTCCATGTCTCTTCCACAGGGCATTGATATTGTCTTTTTATTCCACTGTAACCTCCAACACTCTTCCAAGGGGCATTGATATTGTCTTTTAATTCAACTGAGACTTCCACCACTTCTTCAAGGAGCATTGACATTGTCTTTTTAATCCACTTCGACCTCCACCACTCTTCCAAGGGGCATTAAAACAGTCTTGTTAATCTACTGTGAACTCCACGTCTCTTCCAAGGGGCATTAAAACCGTCTGCTTAAGCTACTGTGACATCCACGTCTCTTTCAAGGAGCATTGATAGTGTCTTTTTATTCCACTGTAACCTTCACCACTCTTAGAAGGGGCATTGATATTGTCTTTTTATTCCTCTGCGACATCCACCACTCTTCCAAGGGGCATTGATATTTTCTTTATATTCCACTGCGACCTCCACCACTCTTCCAGGAGGCATTGATATTGTCTTTTTAATCAACTGCGACCTCCACCACTTTTCCAAGGGGCTTTAAAATCGTTTTGTTAAGCTAATGTGACCTCCACGTCACTTCCAAGGGGCATTGAAACCGTCTGGTTTAACTTCTCTGAACTCCACAGCTCTTCCAAGAGGCATTGATATTGTCTTTTTATTCCACTGTAACATCCACCACTCTTCCAAGGGAAATTGATATTATCTTTTTATTCCACTGCGACCTCCACTGCTCTTCCAAGGGGTCATTGATATTGTCTTTTTATTCCACTGTGACCTCCACCACTCTTCCAAGGGGCATTTATATTGTCTTTTTAATCCACTTTGACCTCCACCACTTTTCCAAGGGGCATTAAAACCGTCTTGTTAAGCTACTGTGACCTCCACGTCTCTTCCAAGGGACATTAAAACCATCAATTTAAACCACTCTGAACTCCACAGCTCTTGCAAGAGGCCTTGATATTGTCTTTTTATTCCACTGTAACCTCCACCACTCTTCCATGGGGCATTGATTTTGTCTTTTTAATCCACTGAGACCTCCATGTCTCTTCCAAGAAGCATTAAAACCATCTTGTTTAGCTACTGTGACCTCCACGTCTATTCCGCGGTGCCTTAAAACCTTCTGGTTAAACCACTGTGAACTCCACAGCTCTTCCAAGGGGCATTGATATAGTCTTTTTATGCCACTGTAACCTCCACCACTCTTCCAAGGGGCATTAAAACAGTCTAGATAAGCTACTGTGACCTCTACGTCTCATCCAAGGGGCAATAAAACCGTCTGGTTAAACCATTCTGTACTCCACAGCTCTTGCAAGAGGCATTGATATTGTCTTTTTATTCCACTGTGACATCCAACACTCTTCCAAGGGGCATTGATATTGTCTTTTTATTCAACTGAGACATCCACCACTCCTTCAAGGAGCATTAACATTGTCTTTTTAATCCACTTCGACCTCCACCACTCTTCCAAGGGGCATTAAAACAGTCTTGTTAATCTACTGTGAACTCCACGTCTCTTCCAATGGGCATTAAAACCATCAATTGAAATCACTCTCAACTCCGCAGCTCTTGCAAAGGGCATTGATATTATCTTTTTATTCCACTGTAACCTCCAGCACTCTTCCAAGGGGCATTGATATTGTCTTTTTATTACACTGCGACTTCCACCTCTCTTACAAGGGGCATTAAAACCGTTTTCTTAAGCTACTGTGACATCCACGTCTCTTTCTCGGGGCATTGATATTGTCTTTTTATTCCATTGTAACCTTCACCACTATTAGAAGGGGCATTGATATTGTCTTTTTATTCCACTGAGACCTCCACCACTCTTCCAAGGGGCATTGATATTGTCTTTTTATTCCACTGCGACCTCCACCACTCTTCCAAGAGGCATTGATATTGTCTGTTTAATCCACTGCGACCTCCACCACTTTTCCAAGGGCATTAAAATCGTTTTGTTAAGCTACTGTGACCTCCACGTCATTTCCAAGGGGCATTAAAACAGTCTGGTTTAACTTCTCTGAACTCCACAGCTCTTCTAAGGGGCATTGATATTGTCTTTTTATTCCACTGTAACCTCCACCACTCTTCCAAGGGAAATTGATATTATCTTTTTATTCCACTGCGACCTCCACTACTCTTCCAAGGGGCATTGATATTGTCTTTTTATTCCACTGTGACCTCCACCACTCTTCCAAGGGGCATTTATATTGTCTTTTTAATCCACTTTGACCTCCACCACTTTTCCAAGGGGCATTAAAACCGTCTTGTTAAGCTACTATGACCTCCACGTCTCTTCCAAGGGGCATTAAAACCATCAATTTAAACCACTCTGAACTCCACAGCTCTTGCAAGAGGCATTGATATTGTCTTTTTATTCCACTGTAACCTCCATCACTCTTCCAAGGGGCATTGATTTTGTCTTTTTACTCCACAGCGACCTCCATCTCTCTTCCAAGAAGCATTAAACCGTCTTGTTTAGCTACTGTGACCTCCACGTCTATTCCACGGTGCCTTAAAACCTTCTGGTAAAACCACTGTCAACTCCACAGCTCTTCCAAGGGGCATTGATATTGTCTTTTTATTCCACTGTAACCTCCACCACTCTTACAAGGGGCATTGATATTGTCTTTTTATTCCACTGCGACCTCCACCACTCTTCCAAGGGGCATTGATATTGTCTTTTTAATCCACTTAGACCTCCACCACTTTTCCAAGGGGCATTAAAAAAGTCTTGTCAATCTACTGTAACCTTCATATCTCTTTCAAGGGGCATTAAAACCGTCAGTTTAAACCACTCTCAGCTCCACAGCTCTTGCAAGGGGCTTTGATACTGTTTTTTATTCCACTGTAACCTCCAGCACTCTTCCAAGGGGCATTGATATTGTCTTTTTATTCCACTGCGACTTTCACCTCTCTTCCAAGGGACATTAAAACCATCTTGTTAAGCTGCTGTGACAACCACGTCTCTTTCACGGGGCATTGATATTGTTTTTTATTCCACTGTAACCTCCACCACTCTTCCAAGGGGCATTGATATTGTCTTTTTATTCCACTGTGACCTCCACCACTCTTCCATGGGACATTAAAACCATCCAGTTAAGCTACGGTGACCTCCATGTCTCTTCCACAGGGCATTGATATTGTCTTTTTATTCCACTGTAACCTCCAACACTCTTCCAAGGGGCATTGATATTGTCTTTTTATTCAACTGAGACTTCCACCACTTCTTCAAGGAGCATTGACATTGTCTTTTTAATCCACTTCGACCTCCACCACTCTTCCAAGGGGCATTAAAACAGTCTTGTTAATCTACTGTGAACTCCACGTCTCTTCCAAGGGGCATTAAAACCGTCTGCTTAAGCTACTGTGACATCCACGTCTCTTTCAAGGAGCATTGATAGTGTCTTTTTATTCCACTGTAACCTTCACCACTCTTAGAAGGGGCATTGATATTGTCTTTTTATTCCTCTGCGACATCCACCACTCTTCCAAGGGGCATTGATATTTTCTTTATATTCCACTGCGACCTCCACCACTCTTCCAGGAGGCATTGATATTGTCTTTTTAATCAACTGCGACCTCCACCACTTTTCCAAGGGGCATTAAAATCGTTTTGTTAAGCTAATGTGACCTCCACGTCACTTCCAAGGGGCATTGAAACCGTCTGGTTTAACTTCTCTGAACTCCACAGCTCTTCCAAGAGGCATTGATATTGTCTTTTTATTCCACTGTAACATCCACCACTCTTCCAAGGGAAATTGATATTATCTTTTTATTCCACTGCGACCTCCACTGCTCTTCCAAGGGGTCATTGATATTGTCTTTTTATTCCACTGTGACCTCCACCACTCTTCCAAGGGGCATTTATATTGTCTTTTTAATCCACTTTGACCTCCACCACTTTTCCAAGGGGCATTAAAACCGTCTTGTTAAGCTACTGTGACCTCCACGTCTCTTCCAAGGGGCATTAAAACCATCAATTTAAACCACTCTGAACTCCACAGCTCTTGCAAGAGGCATTGATATTGTCTTTTTATTCCACTGTAACCTCCACCACTCTTCCAAGGGGCATTGATTTTTTCTTTTTCTCCACAGCGACCTCCATCTCTCTTCCAAGAAGCATTAAACCGTCTTGTTTAGCTACTGTGACCTCCACGTCTATTCCACGGTGCCTTAAAACCTTCTGGTAAAACCACTGTCAACTCCACAGCTCTTCCAAGGGGCATTGATATTGTCTTTTTATTCCACTGTAACCTCCACCACTCTTACAAGGGGCATTGATATTGTCTTTTTATTCCACTGCGACCTCCACCACTCTTCCAAGGGGCATTGATATTGTCTTTTTAATCCACTTAGACCTCCACCACTTTTCCAAGGGGCATTAAAAAAGTCTTGTCAATATACTGTAACCTTCATATCTCTTCCAAGGGGCATTAAAACCTTCAATTTAAACCACTCTCAGCTCCACAGCTCTTGCAAGGGGCTTTGATACTGTTTTTTATTCCACTGTAACCTCCAGCACTCTTCCAAGGGGCATTGATATTGTCTTTTTATTCCACTGCGACTTTCACCTCTCTTCCAAGGGACATTAAAACCATCTTGTTAAGCTGCTGTGACAACCACGTCTCTTTCACGGGGCACTGATATTGTTTTTTATTCCACTGTAACCTCCACCACTCTTCCAAGGGGCATTGATATTGTCTTTTTATTCCACTGCGACCTCCACCACTCTTCCATGGGACATTAAAACCATCCAGTTAAGCTACGGTGACCTCCATGTCTCTTCCACAGGGCATTGATATTGTCTTTTTATTCCACTGTAACCTCCAACACTCTTCCAAGGGGCATTGATATTGTCTTTTAATTCAACTGAGACTTCCACCACTTCTTCAAGGAGCATTGACATTGTCTTTTTAATCCACTTCGACCTCCACCACTCTTCCAAGGGGCATTAAAACAGTCTTGTTAATCTACTGTGAACTCCACGTCTCTTCCAAGGGGCATTAAAACCGTCTGCTTAAGCTACTGTGACATCCACGTCTCTTTCAAGGAGCATTGATAGTGTCTTTTTATTCCACTGTAACCTTCACCACTCTTACAAGGGGCATTGATATTGTCTTTTTATTCCTCTGCGACATCCACCACTCTTCCAAGGGGCATTGATATTTTCTTTATATTCCACTGCGACCTCCACCACTCTTCCAGGAGGCATTGATATTGTCTTTTTAATCAACTGCGACCTCCACCACTTTTCCAAGGGGCTTTAAAATGGTTTTGTTAAGCTAATGTGACCTCCACGTCACTTCCAAGGGGCATTGAAACCGTCTGGTTTAACTTCTCTGAACTCCACAGCTCTTCCAAGAGGCATTGATATTGTCTTTTTATTCCACTGTAACATCCACCACTCTTCCAAGGGAAATTGATATTATCTTTTTATTCCACTGCGACCTCCACTGCTCTTCCAAGGGGTCATTGATATTGTCTTTTTATTCCACTGTGACCTCCACCACTCTTCCAAGGGGCATTTATATTGTCTTTTTAATCCACTTTGACCTCCACCACTTTTCCAAGGGGCATTAAAACCGTCTTGTTAAGCTACTGTGACCTCCACGTCTCTTCCAAGGGACATTAAAACCATCAATTTAAACCACTCTGAACTCCACAGCTCTTGCAAGAGGCCTTGATATTGTCTTTTTATTCCACTGTAACCTCCACCACTCTTCCATGGGGCATTGATTTTGTCTTTTTAATCCACTGAGACCTCCATGTCTCTTCCAAGAAGCATTAAAACCATCTTGTTTAGCTACTGTGACCTCCACGTCTATTCCGCGGTGCCTTAAAACCTTCTGGTTAAACCACTGTGAACTCCACAGCTCTTCCAAGGGGCATTGATATAGTCTTTTTATGCCACTGTAACCTCCACCACTCTTCCAAGGGGCATTAAAACAGTCTAGATAAGCTACTGTGACCTCTACGTCTCATCCAAGGGGCAATAAAACCGTCTGGTTAAACCATTCTGTACTCCACAGCTCTTGCAAGAGGCATTGATATTGTCTTTTTATTCCACTGTGACATCCAACACTCTTCCAAGGGGCATTGATATTGTCTTTTTATTCAACTGAGACATCCACCACTCCTTCAAGGAGCATTAACATTGTCTTTTTAATCCACTTCGACCTCCACCACTCTTCCAAGGGGCATTAAAACAGTCTTGTTAATCTACTGTGAACTCCACGTCTCTTCCAATGGGCATTAAAACCATCAATTGAAATCACTCTCAACTCCGCAGCTCTTGCAAAGGGCATTGATATTATCTTTTTATTCCACTGTAACCTCCAGCACTCTTCCAAGGGGCATTGATATTGTCTTTTTATTACACTGCGACTTCCACCTCTCTTACAAGGGGCATTAAAACCGTTTTCTTAAGCTACTGTGACATCCACGTCTCTTTCTCGGGGCATTGATATTGTCTTTTTATTCCATTGTAACCTTCACCACTATTAGAAGGGGCATTGATATTGTCTTTTTATTCCACTGAGACCTCCACCACTCTTCCAAGGGGCATTGATATTGTCTTTTTATTCCACTGCGACCTCCACCACTCTTCCAAGAGGCATTGATATTGTCTGTTTAATCCACTGCGACCTCCACCACTTTTCCAAGGGCATTAAAATCGTTTTGTTAAGCTACTGTGACCTCCACGTCATTTCCAAGGGGCATTAAAACAGTCTGGTTTAACTTCTCTGAACTCCACAGCTCTTCTAAGGTGCATTGATATTGTCTTTTTATTCCACTGTAACCTCCACCACTCTTCCAAGGGAAATTGATATTATCTTTTTATTCCACTGCGACCTCCACTACTCTTCCAAGGGGCATTGATATTGTCTTTTTATTCCACTGTGACCTCCACCACTCTTCCAAGGGGCATTTATATTGTCTTTTTAATCCACTTTGACCTCCACCACTTTTCCAAGGGGCATTAAAACCGTCTTGTTAAGCTACTATGACCTCCACGTCTCTTCCAAGGGGCATTAAAACCATCAATTTAAACCACTCTGAACTCCACAGCTCTTGCAAGAGGCATTGATATTGTCTTTTTATTCCACTGTAACCTCCACCACTCTTCCAAGGGGCATTGATTTTGTCTTTTTACTCCACAGCGACCTCCATCTCTCTTCCAAGAAGCATTAAACCGTCTTGTTTAGCTACTGTGACCTCCACGTCTATTCCACGGTGCCTTAAAACCTTCTGGTAAAACCACTGTCAACTCCACAGCTCTTCCAAGGGGCATTGATATTGTCTTTTTATTCCACTGTAACCTCCACCACTCTTACAAGGGGCATTGATATTGTCTTTTTATTCCACTGCGACCTCCACCACTCTTCCAAGGGGCATTGATATTGTCTTTTTAATCCACTTAGACCTCCACCACTTTTCCAAGGGGCATTAAAAAAGTCTTGTCAATCTACTGTAACCTTCATATCTCTTCCAAGGGGCATTAAAACCGTCAGTTTAAACCACTCTCAGCTCCACAGCTCTTGCAAGGGGCTTTGATACTGTTTTTTATTCCACTGTAACCTCCAGCACTCTTCCAAGGGGCATTGATATTGTCTTTTTATTCCACTGCGACTTTCACCTCTCTTCCAAGGGACATTAAAACCATCTTGTTAAGCTGCTGTGACAACCACGTCTCTTTCACGGGGCATTGATATTGTTTTTTATTCCACTGTAACCTCCACCACTCTTCCAAGGGGCATTGATATTGTCTTTTTATTCCACTGTGACCTCCACCACTCTTCCATGGGACATTAAAACCATCCAGTTAAGCTACGGTGACCTCCATGTCTCTTCCACAGGGCATTGATATTGTCTTTTTATTCCACTGTAACCTCCAACACTCTTCCAAGGGGCATTGATATTGTCTTTTTATTCAACTGAGACTTCCACCACTTCTTCAAGGAGCATTGACATTGTCTTTTTAATCCACTTCGACCTCCACCACTCTTCCAAGGGGCATTAAAACAGTCTTGTTAATCTACTGTGAACTCCACGTCTCTTCCAAGGGGCATTAAAACCGTCTGCTTAAGCTACTGTGACATCCACGTCTCTTTCAAGGAGCATTGATAGTGTCTTTTTATTCCACTGTAACCTTCACCACTCTTAGAAGGGGCATTGATATTGTCTTTTTATTCCTCTGCGACATCCACCACTCTTCCAAGGGGCATTGATATTTTCTTTATATTCCACTGCGACCTCCACCACTCTTCCAGGAGGCATTGATATTGTCTTTTTAATCAACTGCGACCTCCACCACTTTTCCAAGGGGCTTTAAAATCGTTTTGTTAAGCTAATGTGACCTCCACGTCACTTCCAAGGGGCATTGAAACCGTCTGGTTTAACTTCTCTGAACTCCACAGCTCTTCCAAGAGGCATTGATATTGTCTTTTTATTCCACTGTAACATCCACCACTCTTCCAAGGGAAATTGATATTATCTTTTTATTCCACTGCGACCTCCACTGCTCTTCCAAGGGGTCATTGATATTGTCTTTTTATTCCACTGTGACCTCCACCACTCTTCCAAGGGGCATTTATATTGTCTTTTTAATCCACTTTGACCTCCACCACTTTTCCAAGGGGCATTAAAACCGTCTTGTTAAGCTACTGTGACCTCCACGTCTCTTCCAAGGGACATTAAAACCATCAATTTAAACCACTCTGAACTCCACAGCTCTTGCAAGAGGCATTGATATTGTCTTTTTATTCCACTGTAACCTCCACCACTCTTCCATGGGGCATTGATTTTGTCTTTTTAATCCACTGAGACCTCCATGTCTCTTCCAAGAAGCATTAAAACCATCTTGTTTAGCTACTGTGACCTCCACGTCTATTCCGCGGTGCCTTAAAACCTTCTGGTTAAACCACTGTGAACTCCACAGCTCTTCCAAGGGGCATTGATATAGTCTTTTTATGCCACTGTAACCTCCACCACTCTTCCAAGGGGCATTAAAACAGTCTAGATAAGCTACTGTGACCTCTACGTCTCATCCAAGGGGCAATAAAACCGTCTGGTTAAACCATTCTGTACTCCACAGCTCTTGCAAGAGGCATTGATATTGTCTTTTTATTCCACTGTGACATCCAACACTCTTCCAAGGGGCATTGATATTGTCTTTTTATTCAACTGAGACATCCACCACTCCTTCAAGGAGCATTAACATTGTCTTTTTAATCCACTTCGACCTCCACCACTCTTCCAAGGGGCATTAAAACAGTCTTGTTAATCTACTGTGAACTCCACGTCTCTTCCAATGGGCATTAAAACCATCAATTGAAATCACTCTCAACTCCGCAGCTCTTGCAAAGGGCATTGATATTATCTTTTTATTCCACTGTAACCTCCAGCACTCTTCCAAGGGGCATTGATATTGTCTTTTTATTACACTGCGACTTCCACCTCTCTTACAAGGGGCATTAAAACCGTTTTCTTAAGCTACTGTGACATCCACGTCTCTTTCTCGGGGCATTGATATTGTCTTTTTATTCCATTGTAACCTTCACCACTATTAGAAGGGGCATTGATATTGTCTTTTTATTCCACTGAGACCTCCACCACTCTTCCAAGGGGCATTGATATTGTCTTTTTATTCCACTGCGACCTCCACCACTCTTCCAAGAGGCATTGATATTGTCTGTTTAATCCACTGCGACCTCCACCACTTTTCCAAGGGCATTAAAATCGTTTTGTTAAGCTACTGTGACCTCCACGTCATTTCCAAGGGGCATTAAAACAGTCTGGTTTAACTTCTCTGAACTCCACAGCTCTTCTAAGGGGCATTGATATTGTCTTTTTATTCCACTGTAACCTCCACCACTCTTCCAAGGGAAATTGATATTATCTTTTTATTCCACTGCGACCTCCACTACTCTTCCAAGGGGCATTGATATTGTCTTTTTATTCCACTGTGACCTCCACCACTCTTCCAAGGGGCATTTATATTGTCTTTTTAATCCACTTTGACCTCCACCACTTTTCCAAGGGGCATTAAAACCGTCTTGTTAAGCTACTATGACCTCCACGTCTCTTCCAAGGGGCATTAAAACCATCAATTTAAACCACTCTGAACTCCACAGCTCTTGCAAGAGGCATTGATATTGTCTTTTTATTCCACTGTAACCTCCACCACTCTTCCAAGGGGCATTGATTTTGTCTTTTTACTCCACAGCGACCTCCATCTCTCTTCCAAGAAGCATTAAACCGTCTTGTTTAGCTACTGTGACCTCCACGTCTATTCCACGGTGCCTTAAAACCTTCTGGTAAAACCACTGTCAACTCCACAGCTCTTCCAAGGGGCATTGATATTGTCTTTTTATTCCACTGTAACCTCCACCACTCTTACAAGGGGCATTGATATTGTCTTTTTATTCCACTGCGACCTCCACCACTCTTCCAAGGGGCATTGATATTGTCTTTTTAATCCACTTAGACCTCCACCACTTTTCCAAGGGGCATTAAAAAAGTCTTGTCAATCTACTGTAACCTTCATATCTCTTCCAAGGGGCATTAAAACCGTCAGTTTAAACCACTCTCAGCTCCACAGCTCTTGCAAGGGGCTTTGATACTGTTTTTTATTCCACTGTAACCTCCAGCACTCTTCCAAGGGGCATTGATATTGTCTTTTTATTCCACTGCGACTTTCACCTCTCTTCCAAGGGACATTAAAACCATCTTGTTAAGCTGCTGTGACAACCACGTCTCTTTCACGGGGCATTGATATTGTTTTTTATTCCACTGTAACCTCCACCACTCTTCCAAGGGGCATTGATATTGTCTTTTTATTCCACTGTGACCTCCACCACTCTTCCATGGGACATTAAAACCATCCAGTTAAGCTACGGTGACCTCCATGTCTCTTCCACAGGGCATTGATATTGTCTTTTTATTCCACTGCAACCTCCAACACTCTTCCAAGGGGCATTGATATTGTCTTTTTATTCAACTGAGACTTCCACCACTTCTTCAAGGAGCATTGACATTGTCTTTTTAATCCACTTCGACCTCCACCACTCTTCTAAGGGGCATTAAAACAGTCTTGTTAATCTACTGTGAACTCCACGTCTCTTCCAAGGGGCATTAAAACCGTCTGCTTAAGCTACTGTGACATCCACGTCTCTTTCAAGGAGCATTGATAGTGTCTTTTTATTCCACTGTAACCTTCACCACTCTTAGAAGGGGCATTGATATTGTCTTTTTATTCCTCTGCGACATCCACCACTCTTCCAAGGGGCATTGATATTTTCTTTACATTCCACTGCGACCTCCACCACTCTTCCAGGAGGCATTGATATTGTCTTTTTAATCAACTGCGACCTCCACCACTTTTCCAAGGAGCATTAAAATCGTTTTGTTAAGCTAATGTGACCTCCACGTCACTTCCAAGGGGCATTGAAACCGTCTGGTTTAACTTCTCTGAACTCCACAGCTCTTCCAAGAGGCATTGATATTGTCTTTTTATTCCACTGTAACATCCACCACTCTTCCAAGGGGCATTGATATTGTCTTTTTATTCCACTGCGACCTTCACCACTCTTCCATGGGACATTAAAAATATCTTGTTAAGCTACTTTGACCTCCATGTCTCTTCCACAGGGCATTGATATTGTCTTTTTATTCCACTGTAACCTCCAACACTCTTCCAAGGGGCATTGATATTGTCTTTTTATTCAACTGAGACTTCCACATCTCCTTCAAGGAGCATTGACATTGTCTTTTTAATCCACTTCGACCTCCACCACTCTTCCAAGGGGCATTAAAACAGTCTTGTTAATCTACTGTGAACTCCACGTCTATTCCAAGGGGCATTAAAACCGTCACTTTAAACCACTCTCAACTCCGCAGCTCTTGCAAGGGGCATTGATATTGTCTTTTTATTCCACTGTAACCTCCACCACTCTTACAAGGGGCATTGATATTGTCTTTTTATTCCACTGCGACCTCCACCACTCTTCCAAGGGGCATTGATATTGTCTTTTTAATCCACTTAGACCTCCACCACTTTTCCAAGGGGCATTAAAAAAGTCTTGTCAATCTACTGTAACCTCCGTATCTCTTCCAAGGGGCATTAAAACCGTCAATTTAAACCACTCTCAGCTCCACAGCTCTTGCAAGGGGCTTTGATACTGTTTTTTATTCCACTGTAACCTCCAGCACTCTTCCAAGGGGCATTGATATTGTGTTTTTATTCCACTGCGACTTTCACCTCTCTTCCAAGGGACATTAAAACCATCTTGTTAAGCTGCTGTGACAACCACGTCTCTTTCACGGGGCATTGATATTGTTTTTTATTCCACTGTAACCTCCACCACTCTTCCAAGGGGCATTGATATTGTCTTTTTATTCCACTGCGACCTCCACCACTCTTCCATGGGACATTAAAACCATCCAGTTAAGCTACGGTGACCTCCATGTCTCTTCCACAGGGCATTGATATTGTCTTTTTATTCCACTGTAACCTCCAACACTCTTCCAAGGGGCATTGATATTGTCTTTTTATTCAACTGAGACTTCCACCACTTCTTCAAGGAGCATTGACATTGTCTTTTTAATCCACTTCGACCTCCACCACTCTTCCAAGGGGCATTAAAACAGTCTTGTTAATCTACTGTGAACTCCACGTCTCTTCCAAGGGGCATTAAAACCGTCTGCTTAAGCTACTGTGACATCCACGTCTCTTTCAAGGAGCATTGATAGTGTCTTTTTATTCCACTGTAACCTTCACCACTCTTAGAAGGGGCATTGATATTGTCTTTTTATTCCTCTGCGACATCCACCACTCTTCCAAGGGGCATTGATATTTTCTTTATATTCCACTGCGACCTCCACCACTCTTCCAAGGGGCATTTATATTGTCTTTTTAATCCACTTTGACCTCCACCACTTTTCCAAGGGGCATTAAAACCGTCTTGTTAAGCTACTGTGACCTCCACGTCTCTTCCAAGGGGCATTAAAACCATCAATTTAAACCACTCTGAACTCCACAGCTCTTGCAAGAGGCCTTGATATTGTCTTTTTATTCCACTGTAACCTCCACCACTCTTCCATGGGGCATTGATTTTGTCTTTTTAATCCACTGAGACCTCCATGTCTCTTCCAAGAAGCATTAAAACCATCTTGTTTAGCTACTGTGACCTCCACGTCTATTCCGCGGTGCCTTAAAACCTTCTGGTTAAACCACTGTGAACTCCACAGCTCTTCCAAGGGGCATTGATATAGTCTTTTTATGCCACTGTAACCTCCACCACTCTTCCAAGGGGCATTAAAACAGTCTAGATAAGCTACTGTGACCTCTACGTCTCGTCCAAGGGGCAATAAAACTGTCTGGTTAAACCATTCTGTACTCCACAGCTCTTGCAAGAGGCATTGATATTGTCTTTTTATTCCACTGTGACATCCAACACTCTTCCAAGGGGCATTGATATTGTCTTTTTATTCAACTGAGACATCCACCACTCCTTCAAGGAGCATTAACATTGTCTTTTTAATCCACTTCGACCTCCACCACTCTTCCAAGGGGCATTAAAACAGTCTTGTTAATCTACTCTGAACTCCACGTCTCTTCCAATGGGCATTAAAACCATCAATTGAAATCACTCTCAACTCCGCAGCTCTTGCAAAGGGCATTGATATTATCTTTTTATTCCACTGTAACCTCCAGCACTCTTCCAAGGGGCATTGATATTGTCTTTTTATTACACTGCGACTTCCACCTCTCTTACAAGGGGCATTAAAACCGTTTTCTTAAGCTACTGTGACATCCACGTCTCTTTCTCGGGGCATTGATATTGTCTTTTTATTCCATTGTAACCTTCACCACTATTAGAAGGGGCATTGATATTGTCTTTTTATTCCACTGAGACCTCCACCACTCTTCCAAGGGGCATTGATATTGTCTTTTTATTCCACTGTGACCTCCACCACTCTTCCAAGAGGCATTGATATTGTCTGTTTAATCCACTGCGACCTCCACCACTTTTCCAAGGGCATTAAAATCGTTTTGTTAAGCTACTGTGACCTCCACGTCATTTCCAAGGGGCATTAAAACAGTCTGGTTTAACTTCTCTGAACTCCACAGCTCTTCTAAGGGGCATTGATATTGTCTTTTTATTCCACTGTAACCTCCACCACTCTTCCAAGGGAAATTGATATTATCTTTTTATTCCACTGCGACCTCCACTACTCTTCCAAGGGGCATTGATATTGTCTTTTTATTCCACTGTGACCTCCACCACTCTTCCAAGGGGCATTTATATTGTCTTTTTAATCCACTTTGACCTCCACCACTTTTCCAAGGGGCATTAAAACCGTCTTGTTAAGCTACTATGACCTCCACGTCTCTTCCAAGGGGCATTAAAACCATCAATTTAAACCACTCTGAACTCCACAGCTCTTGCAAGAGGCATTGATATTGTCTTTTTATTCCACTGTAACCTCCACCACTCTTCCAAGGGGCATTGATTTTGTCTTTTTACTCCACAGCGACCTCCATCTCTCTTCCAAGAAGCATTAAACCGTCTTGTTTAGCTACTGTGACCTCCACGTCTATTCCACGGTGCCTTAAAACCTTCTGGTAAAACCACTGTAGACTCCACAGCTCTTCCAAGGGGCATTGATATTGTCTTTTTATTCCACTGTAACCTCCACCACTCTTACAAGGGGCATTGATATTGTCTTTTTATTCCACTGCGACCTCCACCACTCTTCCAAGGGGCATTGATATTGTCTTTTTAATCCACTTAGACCTCCACCACTTTTCCAAGGGGCATTAAAAAAGTCTTGTCAATATACTGTAACCTTCATATCTCTTCCAAGGGGCATTAAAACCGTCAATTTAAACCACTCTCAGCTCCACAGCTCTTGCAAGGGGCTTTGATACTGTTTTTTATTCCACTTTAACCTCCAGCACTCTTCCAAGGGGCATTGATATTGTCTTTTTATTCCACTGCGACTTTCACCTCTCTTCCAAGGGACATTAAAACCATCTTGTTAAGCTGCTGTGACAACCACGTCTCTTTCACGGGGCATTGATATTGTTTTTTATTCCACTGTAACCTCCACCACTCTTCCAAGGGGCATTGATATTGTCTTTTTATTCCACTGCGACCTCCACCACTCTTCCATGGGACATTAAAACCATCCAGTTAAGCTACGGTGACCTCCATGTCTCTTCCACAGGGCATTGATATTGTCTTTTTATTCCACTGTAACCTCCAACACTCTTCCAAGGGGCATTGATATTGTCTTTTTATTCAACTGAGACTTCCACCACTTCTTCAAGGAGCATTGACATTGTCTTTTTAATCCACTTCGACCTCCACCACTCTTCCAAGGGGCATTAAAACAGTCTTGTTAATCTACTGTGAACTCCACGTCTCTTCCAAGGGGCATTAAAACCGTCTGCTTAAGCTACTGTGACATCCACGTCTCTTTCAAGGAGCATTGATAGTGTCTTTTTATTCCACTGTAACCTTCACCACTCTTAGAAGGGGCATTGATATTGTCTTTTTATTCCTCTGCGACATCCACCACTCTTCCAAGGGGCATTGATATTTTCTTTATATTCCACTGCGACCTCCACCACTCTTCCAGGAGGCATTGATATTGTCTTTTTAATCAACTGCGACCTCCACCACTTTTCCAAGGGGCATTAAAATCGTTTTGTTAAGCTAATGTGACCTCCACGTCACTTCCAAGGGGCATTGAAACCGTCTGGTTTAACTTCTCTGAACTCCACAGCTCTTCCAAGAGGCATTGATATTGTCTTTTTATTCCACTGTAACATCCACCACTCTTCCAAGGGAAATTGATATTATCTTTTTATTCCACTGCGACCTCCACTGCTCTTCCAAGGGGTCATTGATATTGTCTTTTTATTCCACTGTGACCTCCACCACTCTTCCAAGGGGCATTTATATTGTCTTTTTAATCCACTTTGACCTCCACCACTTTTCCAAGGGGCATTAAAACCGTCTTGTTAAGCTACTGTGACCTCCACGTCTCTTCCAAGGGGCATTAAAACCATCAATTTAAACCACTCTGAACTCCACAGCTCTTGCAAGAGGCCTTGATATTGTCTTTTTATTCCACTGTAACCTCCACCACTCTTCCATGGGGCATTGATTTTGTCTTTTTAATCCACTGAGACCTCCATGTCTCTTCCAAGAAGCATTAAAACCATCTTGTTTAGCTACTGTGACCTCCACGTCTATTCCGCGGTGCCTTAAAACCTTCTGGTTAAACCACTGTGAACTCCACAGCTCTTCCAAGGGGCATTGATATAGTCTTTTTATGCCACTGTAACCTCCACCACTCTTCCAAGGGGCATTAAAACAGTCTCGATAAGCTACTGTGACCTCTACGTCTCGTCCAAGGGGCAATAAAACCGTCTGGTTAAACCATTCTGTACTCCACAGCTCTTGCAAGAGGCATTGATATTGTCTTTTTATTCCACTGTGACATCCAACACTCTTCCAAGGGGCATTGATATTGTCTTTTTATTCAACTGAGACATCCACCACTCCTTCAAGGAGCATTAACATTGTCTTTTTAATCCACTTCGACCTCCACCACTCTTCCAAGGGGCATTAAAACAGTCTTGTTAATCTACTGTGAACTCCACGTCTCTTCCAATGGGCATTGAAACCATCAATTGAAATCACTCTCAACTCCGCAGCTCTTGCAAAGGGCATTGATATTATCTTTTTATTCCACTGTAACCTCCAGCACTCTTCCAAGGGGCATTGATATTGTCTTTTTATTACACTGCGACTTCCACCTCTCTTACAAGGGGCATTAAAACCGTTTTCTTAAGCTACTGTGACATCCACGTCTCTTTCTCGGGGCATTGATATTGTCTTTTTATTCCATTGTAACCTTCACCACTATTAGAAGGGGCATTGATATTGTCTTTTTATTCCACTGAGACCTCCACCACTCTTCCAAGGGGCATTGATATTGTCTTTTTATTCCACTGCGACCTCCACCACTCTTCCAAGAGGCATTGATATTGTCTGTTTAATCCACTGCGACCTCCACCACTTTTCCAAGGGCATTAAAATCGTTTTGTTAAGCTACTGTGAGCTCCACGTCATTTCCAAGGGGCATTAAAACAATCTGGTTTAACTTCTCTGAACTCCACAGCTCTTCTAAGGGGCATTGATATTGTCTTTTTATTCCACTGTAACCTCCACCACTCTTCCAAGGGAAATTGATATTATCTTTTTATTCCACTGCGACCTCCACTACTCTTCCAAGGGGCATTGATATTGTCTTTTTATTCCACTGTGACCTCCACCACTCTTCCAAGGGGCATTTATATTGTCTTTTTAATCCACTTTGACCTCCACCACTTTTCCAAGGGGCATTAAAACCGTCTTGTTAAGCTATGACCTCCACGTCTCTTCCAAGGGGCATTAAAACCATCAATTTAAACCACTCTGAACTCCACAGCTCTTGCAAGAGGCATTGATATTGTCTTTTTATTCCACTGTAACCTCCACCACTCTTCCAAGGGGCATTGATTTTGTCTTTTTACTCCACAGCGACCTCCATCTCTCTTCCAAGAAGCATTAAACCGTCTTGTTTAGCTACTGTGACCTCCACGTCTATTCCACGGTGCCTTAAAACCTTCTGGTAAAACCACTGTCAACTCCACAGCTCTTCCAAGGGGCATTGATATTGTCTTTTTATTCCACTGTAACCTCCACCAACCTTCAAAGGGGCATTGATATTGTCTTTTTATTTTACTGCGACCTCCACCACTCTTCCAAGGGGCATTGATATTGTCTTTTTATTCCACTGCGACCTCCACCTCTCTTCCAAGGGTCATTAAAACCATCTTGTTAAGCTACTGTGACCTCCAAGTCTCTTCCACGAGGAATTGATATTGTCTTTTTATTCCACTGCCACCTCCACATCTCTTCCGAGTGGAATTGATATTGTCCTTTTATTCCACTGCGACCTCCACCACTCTTCTAAGGGGCATTGATATTGTCTTTTTAATCCACTGCGACCTCCACCACTCTTCCAAGGGGCATTAAAACAGTTTTGATAAGCTACTCTGACCTCCACGTCTCTTCCAAGGGGCATTAAAACTGTCTGGTTAAACCACTCTGAACTCCACAGCTCTTCCAAGAGGCATTGATATTGTCTTTTTATTCGACTGTAACCTCCACCACTCTTCCAAGCGGCTTTGATATTGGCTCTGTTTTCCACTGCGACATCCACCACTCTTCCAAGGGGCTTTGATATTGTCTTTTTTATCCACTACGACCTCCACCACTCTTCCAATGGGCATTAAAACCGTCTTGTTAAGCTACTGTGAACTCCAAGTCTCTTCCAAGGGGCATTAAAACCTTCTGGTTAAACCGCTCTGAGCTCCACAGCTCTTCCAAGGGGCATTGACAATGTCTTTTTATTCCATTGTAACCTTCTGCACTCTTCCAAGTGCATTGATATTGTCTTTTTATTCCTCATGCGATGTCCACGACTCTTCCAAAGGGCATTAAAACCGTCTTGTTAAGCTACTGTGACCTCCAAGTTTCTTACACAGGGCATTGATATTGTCTTTTTATTCCACTGTAACCTCCACCACTCTTTCAAGGGCCATTGATATTGTCTTTTTATTCCACTGTAACCTCCACCAATCTTCCAAGGGGCATTGATATAGTCTTTTTATTCCTCTGCAAGCCTCCACCACTCATCCAAGGGGATTGATATTGTCTTTTTAATCCACTGCCACCTCCACCACTCTTCCAAGGGACATTGATATTGTCTTTTTAATCCACTGTGACCTCCACGTCTCTTCCAAGGGAGCATTAAAACCGTCAATTTAAACCACTCTGAACTCCACAGTTCTTCCAAGGAGCACTGGTATTGTCTTTTTATTCCACTCTAACCTCCACCACTCTTCCAAGGGGCATTGACATTGTCTATTTATTCCACTGCGACCTTCACCACTTTTCCAAGGGGAATTAAGACCATCTTGTTAAGCTACAGTGACCTCCACAACTCTTTCATGGGGCATTGATATTGTCTTTTTATTCCACTGTAACCTCCACCACTCTTCCAAGGGGCATTGATTTGGTCTTTTAATTCCACTGCGACCTCTACTACTCTTCCAATGGGCATTGATATTGTCTTTTTAATCCACTGCAACCTCCACCACTCTTCCAAGGGGCAATAAAGCCGTCTTGTTAAGCTACTGTCACGTCCATGTCTATTCCAAGGGGCATTAAAACCATCTGGTTAAACCACTCTGAACTCCACAGCTCTACCAAGCGGCATTTATATTGTCTTTTTATTTGACTGTAACCTCCACCACTCTTCCAAGGGCCATTAAAACCGTCTTGTTAAGCTACTGTGACCTCAACTTCTCTTCCAAGGTGCATTAAAACCGGCAATTTAAACCACTCTGAACTCCACAGGTCTTGCAAGAGGCATTGATATGGTCTTTTTATTCCACTGTAACCTCCACCACTCTTCCAAGGGGCATTGATTTTGTCTTTTTAATCCACTGCGACCTCCATCACTCTTCAAAGAAGCATTAAAACCATCTTGTTTAGCTGCAGTGAACTCCACGTCTATTCCACGGTGCCTTAAAACCTTCTGGTTAAACCACTGTGAACTCCACAGCTCTTCCAAGGGGCATTGATATTGTCATTTTATTCCACTGTAACCTCCACCACTCTTCCAGGGGGCATTGATATTGTCTTTTTATTTTACTGCGACCTCCACCACTCTTCCAAGGGGCATTAATATTGTCTTTTTATTCCACTGCGACCTCCACCACTCTTCCAAGGGTCTTTGATATTGTCTTTTTATTCCACTGTAACCTCCACCACTCTTCCATAGGGCATTGATATTGTCTTTTTATTGCACTGCGACCTCCACCTCTCTTCCAAGGGGCATTATAACCATCTTGTTAAGCTACTGTGACCTCCAAGTCTCTTCCACGAGGCATTGATATTGTCTTTTTATTCCACTGCGACCTCCACATCTTTTGCAAGGGTAATTGATATTGTCTGTTTATTCCACTGCGACCTCCACCTCTCTTCTAAGGGGCATTGATATTGTCTTTTTAATCCACTGTGACCTCCACCATTCTTCCAAGGGGCATTAAAACAGTCTTGTTAAGCTACTGTGACCTCCATGTCTCTTCCAAGGGGCATTAAAACCGTCTGGTTAAACCACTCTGAACTCCACAGCTCTACCAAGGGGCATTTATATTGTCTTTTTATTCCACTGTAACCTCCACCACTCTTCCAAGGGGCATAGATTTTGTCTTTTTATTCCACTGCCACCTCCACCACTCTTCCAAGGGGCATTGATATTGTCTTTTTAATCCACTGCGAACTCCACCACTCTTCCAAGGGTCATTAAAATCGTCTTGTTATGCTACTGTGACGTCGATTTCTCTTCCAAGGGGCATTAAAACCATGTGGTTAAACCACTCTGAACTCCATAGCTCTTCCAAGGGGCATTTGTATTATCTTTTTATTCCACTCTAACCTCCACCACTCTTCCAAGGGGCATTGACATTGTCTTTTTATTCCACTGCGACCTCCACCACTCTTCCAAGGGGCATTAAAACCATATTGTTAAGCTACAGTGACCTCCACATCTCTTCCACGGGGCATTGATATTGTTTTTTTATTCCACTGCGACCTCCACCACTCTTCCAAGGGGCATTAAAACAATCTTGTTAAGCTACTGTGACCTCCAAGTCACCGTAACCGTATGGTTATACCACTCTGAACTCCACAGCTCTTCCAAGGGACATTATTATTGTCTTTTTATTCCACTGTAGCCTCCACCACTCTTCCAAGGGGCATTGATATTGTCATTTTATTCCACTGCGACCTCCACCAGTCCTCCAAGAGGCATTAAAACGGTCTTGTTAAGCTACTGTGACCTCCACATCTCTTCCACGGGGCATTGATATGGTCTTTCCTTTAACTGTAAAATCCACCACTGTTCCAAGGGGCATTGATATTGTCTTTTTATTCCACTGTAACCTCCATCACTCTTCCAAGTGGCATTGATATTGTCTTTTTATTCAACTGTAACCTTCATCACTCTTCCAAGGGGCATTAAAACCGTCTTGTTAATCTATTGTGACCTCCACATCTCTTCCACGGGGCATTGATATTGTCTTTCCTTTAACTGTAACCTCCACCACTGTTCCAAGGGGCATTGATATTGTCTTTTTATTCCACTGTAACCTCCATCACTCTTCCAAGTGGCATTGATATTGTCTTTTTATTCAACTGTAACCTTCACCACTCTTCCAAAGGGCATTGATATTGTCTTTTTATTCCACTGTAACCTCCACCACTCTTCCAAGGGGCATTCATATTTTCTTTTTACTCCACTGCGACCTCCACTACTTTTCCAAGGGGCATTAAAACCGTCTTGTTAAGCTACTGTCACCTCCACGTACCTTCCAAGGGGCATTAAAACAGTCAATTTAAACCACTTTGAACTCCACAGCTCTTGCAAGGGGCATTGATAATGTCTTTTTTTTCCAATGTAACCTCCAGCACTCTTCCAAGGGGCATTGATATTGTCTTTTTATTCCACTGCAACTTCCAACTCTCTTCCAAGGGGCATTAAAACCGTCTTGTTAATCTACTGTGACCTCCATGTCTCTTTCACGGGGCATTGATATTGTCTTTTTATTCCACTGTAACCTCCACCTCTCTACCAAGGGGCATTCATATTGTCTTTTTATTCCACTGGGACCTTCACCACTCTTCCAAGTGGCATTGTTATTGTCTTTTTAATCCACTGTGACCTCCACCACTCTTCCAAAGGGCATTAAAACCGTATTGTTAAACTACTGTGACCTCCACTTCTCTTCCAAGGTGCATTAAAACCGTTAATTTAAACCACTCTGAACTCCACAGCTCTTGCAAGAGGCCTTGATATTGTCTTTTTACTCCACTGTAACCTACAGCAGTCTTTTAAGGGGCATTAATAGTCTTTTTATTCCACTACGACTTCCACCACTCTCCCAAGATGCATTAAAAACATCTCATTTAGCCACTGTAACGTCAATGTCTATTCCACGGGGCATTGATATTGTCTTTTTATTCCACTGTATCCTCCACCACTCTTCCAAGGGGTATTGATATTGTCTTTTTAATCCACTGCGTCCTCCACCACTCTTCCAAGAGGCAATAAAACAGTCTTGTTAAGCTACTGTGACCTCCACGTGTCTTCCACGGGGCATTGATATTGTCTTTTTAATCCACTGCGACCTCCACCACTCTTCCAAGAGGCAATAAAACAGTCTTGTTAAACTACTGTGACCTCCACGTCTCTTCCAAGGGGCATTAAAACCATCTGGTTGAACTACTCTGACCTCCAGAGCTCTTTCAAGGGGCATTGGTATTGTCTTTTTATTCCACTCTAACCTCCATCATTCTTCCAAGGGGCATTGATATTGTCTTTTAATTCCACTGCCACCTCCAGACACTCTTCCAAGGGGCATTGATATTGTCTTTTTAATCCACTGCGACCTTCACCATTCTTCCAAGGGGCATTAAAACTGTCTTCTTAAGCTACAGTGACCTCCACATTTCTTCCACGGGGCATTGATATTGTATTTAAATTCCACTGTAACCTCCACCACTCTACCAAGGGGCATTGATATTGTCTTTTTATTCCACTGCGACCTCCATCATTCTTCCAAGGGGCATTGATATTGTCTTTTTATTCCACTGCCACCTCCACCCCTCTTCCAAAGGGCATTGATATTGTCTATTTAATCCACTGCGACCTCCACCACTTTTCCAAGTGGCATTAAAAATGTCTTTTTAAGCAACTGTGACCTCCACGTCACTTCCAATGGGCATTAAAACCGTCTGGTTAAACCACTCTGAACTCCACAGCTCTTCCAAGGGGCATTGGTATTGTCTTTTTATTCCACTCTAACCTCCACCACTCTTCCAAGGGGCATTGACATTTTATTCCACTGCGACCTCCACCATTATTCCATGGGACTTTAAAACTGTCTTGTTAAGCTACAGTGACCTCCACATTTCTTCCATGGGGCATTGATATTGTATTTAAATTCCACTGTAACCTCCACCACTCTACCAAGGGGCATTGATATTGTATTTTTATACCACAGCGACCTCCACCACTTTCCAATGGGCATTGATATTGTCTTTTTAATCCACTGCGACCTCCACCACTCTTCCAAAGGGCATTAAAACCATCTTTTTAAGCTACTGTGACCTCCACGTCTCTTCCACGGGGCATTGATATTGTCTTTTTAATCCACTGCGACCTCCACCACTCTTCCAAGAGGCAATAAAACAGTCTTGTTAAACTACTGTGACCTCCACGTCTCTTCCAAGGGGCAATAAAACCATCTGGTTGAACTACTCTGACCTCCAGAGCTCTTTCAAGGGGCATTGGTATTGTCTTTTTATTCCACTCTAACCTCCATCATTCTTCCAAGGGGCATTGATATTGTCTTTTAATTCCACTGCCACCTCCAGACACTCTTCCAAGGGGCATTGATATTGTCTTTTTAATCCACTGCGACCTTCACCATTCTTCCAAGGGGCATTAAAACTGTCTTCTTAAGCTACAGTGACCTCCACATTTCTTCCACGGGGCATTGATATTGTATTTAAATTCCACTGTAACCTCCACCACTCTACCAAGGGGCATTGATATTGTCTTTTTATTGCACTGCGACCTCCATCATTCTTCCAAGGGGCATTGATATTGTCTTTTTATTCCACTGCCACCTCCACCCCTCTTCCAAGGGGTATTGATATTGTCTTTTTAATCCACTGCGACCTTCACCATTCTTCCAAGGGGCATTAAAACTGTCTTCTTAAGCTACAGTGACCTCCACATTTCTTCCACGGGGCATTGATATTGTATTTAAATTCCACTGTAACCTCCACCACTCTACCAAGGGGCATTGATATTGTATTTTTATACCACAGCGACCTCCACCACTTTCCAATGGGCATTGATATTGTCTTTTTAATCCACTGCGACCTCCACCACTCTTCCAAAGGGCATTAAAACCATCTTTTTAAGCTACTGTGACCTCCACGTCTCTTCCACGGGGCATTGATATTGTCTTTTTATTCCACTGCGACCTCCACCACTCTTCCTCGGGGCATTGATATTGTCTTTTTAATCCACTGCAACCTCAACCACTCTTCCATGTGGCATTAAAAATATCTTGTTAAGCTACTGTGACCTCCACGTCTCATCCAAGGGTCATTAAAACCGTATGGTTAAACCAATCTGAACTCCACAGAACTTCCAAGGGGCATTGATATTGTCTTTTTATTCCACTGTAACCTCCACCACTCTTCCAAGGGACATTGATATTGTCTTTTTATTCCACTGTGACCTCCACCACTCTTCAAAGGTGCATTAAAACCGTCTTGTTAAGCTACTGTGACCTCCATGTCTCTTCCACAGGGCATTGATATTGTCTTTTTATTCCACTGGAACCTCCAACACTCTTCCAAGGTGCATTGATATTGTCTTTTTATGCCACTGAGACTTCAACCACTCCTTCAAGGAGCATTGACATTGTCTTTTTAATCCACTTCGACCTCCACCACTCTTCCAAGGGGCATTAAAACCATCTTGTTAAGTTACTGTGACCTCCACGTCTCTTCCAAGGATCGTTAAAACCGTGGGGTTATACGACTCTGAACTCCACAGCTCTTCCAAGGGGCATTACTATTGTCTTTTTATTCCACTGTAACCTCCACCACTCTTCCAAGGGGCATTGATATTGTCATTTTATTTCACTGAGACCTCCACCAGTCCTCCAAGAGGCATTAAAACCGTCTTGATAAGCTACTGTGACCTCCACGTCTCTTCCATGGGACATTGAAATTGTCTTTTTATTCCACTGTAACCTCCACCACTCGTCCAAGGGGCATTGATATTGTCTTTTTATTCCACTGTAACCTCCACCACTCGTCCAAGGGGCATTGATATTGTCTTTTTAATCCAGTGCGACCTCCTCCACTCTTCCAAGGGGCATTGATATTGTCTTTTTAATCCACTGTGACCTCCACGTCTCTTCCAATGCAGCATTAAAACCGGCAATTTAAACTACTCTGAACTCCACAGTTCTTCCAAGGAGCACTGGTATTGTCTTTTTATTCCACTCTAACCTCCACCACTCTTCCAAGGGGCATTGACTTGTCTATTTATTCCACTGCAACCTCCACCACTCTTCCAAGGGGAATTAAGACCTTCTTTTTAATCCACTGTGACCTCCACGTCTCTTCAAAGGGGCATTAAAATCGTCAATTTAAACCACTCTGAACTCTACAGTTCTTCCAAGGAGCACTGATATTGTCTTTTTATTCCACTCTAACCTCCACCACTCTTCCAAGGGGCAATAAAGCCGTCTTGTTAAGCTACTGTCACGTCCATGTCTATTCCGCGGGGCATTGATATTGTCTTTTTATTCCACTGTAACCTCCACCACTCTTCCAAGTGGCATTGACATTCTATTTTTATTCCACTGCGACTTCTACCTCTCTTCTAAGGGGCATTGATATTGTCTTTTTAATCCACTGCAACCTCCACCACTCTTCCAAGGGGCATTAAAACAGTCTTGTTAAGCTATTGTGACCTCCACGTCTCTTCCAAGGGGCATTAAAACCGTCTTGTTAAACCACTCTGAACTCCACAGCTCTAACAAGGGGCATTTATATTGTCTTTTTATTCCACTCTAACCTCCACCACTCTTCCAAGGGGCATTGACATTGTCTTTTTATTCCACTGCGACCTCCACCAGTCCTCCAAGAGGCATTAAAACTGCCTTGTTAAGCTATTGTGACCTCCACGTTTCTTCAACAGGGCATTGAAACTGTCTTTTTATTCCACTGTAACCTCCACAAGTCGTCCAAGGGGCATTGATATTGTCTTTTTATTCCACTGCGACCTCCACCACTCTTCCAAGGCGCATTTATAATGTCTTTTTATTCCACTGCGACCTCCACCACTCTTCCAAGGCTCATTGATATTGTCTTTTTAATCCACTGCGACCTCCACCACTCTTTCAAGGGGCATTAAAACCGTGTTGTTAAGCTATTGTGACCTCCACATCTCTTCCACGGGGCATAAATATTGTCTTTCTTTTAATTGTAACCTCCACCACTGTTCCAAGGGGCATTGATATTGTCTTTTTATTCCACTGTAACCTCCATCACTCTTCCAAGCGGCATTGATATTGTCTTTTTATTCAACTGTAACCTTCACCACTCTTCCAAGGGGCATTGATATTGTCTTTTTATTCCACTGTAACCTCCACCACTCTTCCAAGGGGCATTCATATTGTCTTTTTAATCCACTGTGACCTCCACCACTTTTCCAAGGGGCATGAATAACGTCTTGTTAAGCTACTGTCACCTCCACTTACTTTCCAAGGGGCATTAAAACCGTCAATTTAAACCACTCTGAACTCCACAGGTCTTGCAAGGGGCATTGATAATGTTTTTTTTTTTTTCCAATGTAACCTCCAGCACTCTTCCAAGGGGCATTGATATTGTCTTTTTATTCCACTGAGACCTCCACCACTCTTCCAAGAGGCATTAAAACCGTCTTGTTAAGCTATTGTGACCTCCACGTCCCTTCCACGGGGCATTGATATTGTCTTTTTATTCCACTGCCACCTCCACCACTCTTCCAGGGGGCATTGATATTGTCTTTTTAATCCACTGCGAACTCCACCACTCTTCCAAGGGTCATTAAAACCATCTTGTTATGCTACTGTGATGTCGACTTCTCTTCCAAGGGGCATTAAAACCATCTGGTTAAACCACTCTGAACTCCACAGCTCTTCAAAGGGGAATTTGTATTGTCTTTTTATTCCACTCTAACCTCCACCACTCTTCCAAGGGGCATTGACATTGTCTTTTTATTCCACTGCGACCTCCACCACTCTTCCAAGGGGCATTAAAACCGTATTGTTAAGCTACAGTGACCTCCACATCTCTTCCACGGGGCATTGATATCGCCTTTTTATTCCACTGTAACCTCCACCTATCTTCCAAGGGGCATTGATATTGTTTTTTTATTCCACTGCGGCCTCCACAACTCTTCCAAGGGGCATTAAAACCGTCTTGTTAAGTTACTGTGACCTCCACATCTCTTCCAAGGAGCGTTAAAACCGTATGGTTATACCACTATGAACTCCACAGCTCTTCCAAGGGGCATTATTATTGTCTTTTTATTCCACTGTAACCTCCACCACTCTTCCAAGGGGCAAAGATATTGTCATTTTATTCCACTGCGACCTCTACCAGTCCTCCAAGAGGCATTAAAGCCGTCTTGTTAGGCTACTGTGACCTCCACGTCTCTTCAGCGGGGCATTGAAACTGTCTTTTTATTCCACTGTAACCTCCACCACTCGTCCAAGGGGCATTGATATTGTCTTTTTATTCCACTGCGACCTCCACCACTTTTCTAAGGGGCATTTATAATGTCTTTTTATTCCACTGCGACCTCCACCACTGTTCCAAGGCTCATTGATATTGTCTTTTTAATCCACTGCGACCTCCACCACTCTTCCAAGGGGCATTAAAACTGTCTTGTTAAGCTATTGTGACCTCCACATCTCTTCCACGGGGCATTGATATTGTATTTAAATTCCACTGTAATCTCCACCACTCTACCAAGGGGCATTGATATTGTATTTTTATTCCACTGCGACCTCCACCACTCTTCTAAGGGGCATTTATAATGTCTTTTTATTCCACTGCGACCTCCACCACTGTTCCAAGGCTCATTGATATTGTCTTTTTAATCCACTGCGACCTCCACCACTCTTCCAAGGGGCATTAAAACCGTCTTGTTAGGCTATTGTGACCTCCACATCTCTTCCATGGGGTATTGATATTGTATTTAAATTCCACTGTAACCTCCACCACTCTACCAAGGGGCATTGATATTGTATTTTTATTCCGCTGCGACCTCCACCACTTTCCAATGGGCATTGATATTGTCTTTTTAATCCACTGCGACCTCCACCACTCTTCCTCGAGGCATTGATATTGTCTTTTTAATCCACTGCAACCTCCACCACTCTTCCATGTGGCATTAAAACCATCTATTTAAGCTACTGTGACCTCCACGTCACTTCCAATGGGCATTAAAACCGTCTGGTTAAACCACTCTGAACTCCACAGCTCTTCCAAGGGGCATTGGTATTGTCTTTTTATTCCACTCTAACCTCCACCACTCTTCCAAGGGGCATTGACATTTTATTCCACTGCGACCTCCACCATTCTTCCAAGGGACTTTAAAACTGTCTTGTTAAGCTACAGTGACCTCCACATTTCTTCCATGGGGCATTGATATTGTATTTAAATTCCACTGTAACCTCCACCACTCTACCAAGGGGCATTGATATTGTATTTTTATACCACTGCGACCTCCACCACTTTCCAATGGGCATTGATATTGTCTTTTTAATCCACTGCGACCTCCACCACTCTTCCAAAGGGCATTAAAACCATCTTTTTAAGCTACTGTGACCTCCACGTCTCTTCCACGGGGCATTGATATTGTCTTTTTATTCCACTGCGACCTCCACCACTCTTCCTCGGGGCATTGATATTGTCTTTTTAATCCACTGCAACCTCAACCACTCTTCCATGTGGCATTAAAAATATCTAGTTAAGCTACTGTGACCTCCACGTCTCATCCAAGGGTCATTAAAACCGTATGGTTAAAACAATCTGAACTCCACAGAACTTTCAAGGGGCATTGATATTGTCTTTTTATTCCACTGTAACCTCCATCACTCTTCCAAGGGGCATTGATATTGTCTTTTTATTCCACTGCGACTTCCACCACTCTTCAAAGCATTAAAACCA
Source organism: Phyllobates terribilis (assembly GCF_046119375.1). Taxonomy (NCBI): domain Eukaryota; kingdom Metazoa; phylum Chordata; class Amphibia; order Anura; family Dendrobatidae; genus Phyllobates; species Phyllobates terribilis. The sequence goes on from NW_027362964.1 coordinate 2,020,433, forward strand.
TCTTGTTAAGCTACTGTGACCTCCATGTCTCTTCCACAGGGCATTGATATTGTCTTTTTATTCCACTGGAACCTCCAAGACTCTTCCAAGGTGCATTGATATTGTCTTTTTATTCCACTGAGACCTCAACCACTCCTTCAAGGAGCATTGACATTGTCTTTTTAATCCACTTCGACCTCCACCACTCTTCCAAGGGGCATTAAAACCGTCTTGTTAAGTTACTGTGACCTCCACGTCTCTTACAAGGATCGTTAAAACCGTGGGGTTATACCACTCTGAACTCCACAGCTCTTCCAAGGGGCATTATTATTATTGTCTTTTTATTCCACTGTAACCTCCACCACTCTTCCAAGGGGCATTGATATTGTCATTTTATTTCACTGAGACCTCCACCAGTCCTCCAAGAGGCATTAAAACCGTCTTGATAAGCTACTGTGACCTCCACGTCTCTTCCATGGGACATTGAAATTGTCTGTTTATTCCACTGTAACCTCCACCAATCGTCCAAGGGGCATTGATATTGTCTTTTTATTCCACTGCGACCTCCACCACTCTTCCAAGAGGCATTGATATTGTCTTTTTAATCCAGTGCGACCTCCTCCACTCTTCCAAGGGGCATTGATATTGTCTTTTTAATCCACTGTGACCTCCACGTCTCTTCCAATGGAGCATTGAAACCGGCAATTTAAACCACTCTGAACTCCACAGTTCTTCCAAGGAGCACTGGTATTGTCTTTTTATTCCACTCTAACCTCCACCACTCTTCCAAGGGGCATTTACTTGTCTATTTATTCCACTGCGACCTCCACCACTCTTCCAAGTGGAATTAAGACCTTCTTTTTAATCCACTGTGACCTCCACGTCTTTTCAAAGGGGCATTAAAATCGTCAATTTAAACCACTCTGAACTCTACAGTTCTTGCAAGGAGCACTGGTATTGTCTTTTTATTCCACTCTAACCTCCACCACTCTTCCATGGGGCATTGATATTGTCTTTTTATTCCACTGTAACCTCCACCACTCTTCCAAGGGGCATTGATTGGTCTTTTTATTACACTGCGACCTCTACCACTCTTCCAATGGGTATTGATATTGTCTTTTTAATCCACTGCAACCTCCACCACTCTTCCAAGGGGCAATAAAGCCGTCTTGTTAAGCTACTGTCACGTCCATGTCTATTCCGCGGGGCATTGATATTGTCTTTTTATTCCACTGTAACCTCCACCACTCTTCCAAGTGGCATTGACATTCTATTTTTATTCCACTGCGACTTCTACCTCTCTTCTAAGGGGCGTTGATATTGTCTTTTTAATCCACTGCAAGCTCCACCACTCTTCCAAGGGGCATTAAAACAGTCTTGTTAAGCTATTGTGACCTCCACGTCTCTTCCAAGGGGCATTAAAACCGTCTGGTTAAACCACTCTGAACTCCACAGCTCTAACAAGGGGCATTTATATTGTCTTTTTATTCCACTGTAACCTCCACCACTCTTCCAAGTGGCATTGATTTTGTCTTTTTATTCCACTGCGACCTCCACCACTCTTCCAATGGGCATTGTTATTGTCTTTTTAATCGCCTGCAACCTCCACCACTCTTCCAAGGGGCATTAAAACTGTCTTGTTAAGCTACTGTGACCTCCACGTCCCTTCCACGGTGCATTGATATTGTCTTTTTATTCCACTGCCACCTCCACCACTCTTCCAAGGGGCATTGATATTGTCTTTTTAACTCACTGTGAACTCCAACACTCTTCCAAGGGTCATTAAAACCGTCTTGTTATGCTACTGTGACGTCGACTTCTCTTCCAAGGGGCATTAAAACCATCTGGTTAAACCACTATGAACTCAATAGCACTTCCAAGGGGCATTTGTATTGTCTTTTTATTCCACTCTAACCCCCACCACTCTTCCAAGGGGCATTGACATTGTCTTTTTATTCCACTGCGACCTCCACCACTCTTCCAAGGGGCATTAAAACCATATTGTTAAGCTACAGTGACCTCCACATCTCTTCCACGGGGCATTGATATTGTCTTTTTAATCCACTGTAACCTCCACCAATCTTCCAAGGGGCATTGATATTGTTTTTTTATTCCACTGCGACCTCCACCACTCTTCCAAGTGGCATTAAAACCGTCTTGTTAAGTTACTGTGACCTCCACGTCTCTTCCATGGAGCGTTAAAACCGTATGGTTATACCACTCTGAACTCCACAGCTCTTCCAAGGGGCATTATTATTGTCTTTTTATTCCACTGTAACCTCCACCACTCATCCAAGGGGCATTGATATTGTCATTTTATTCCACTGCGACCTCCACCAGTCCTCCAAGAGGCATTAAAACCGCCTTGTTAAGCTATTGTGACCTCCACGTTTCTTCAACAGGGCATTGAAACTGTCTTTTTATTCCACTGTAACCTCCACAAGTCGTCCAAGGGGCATTGATATTGTCTTTTTATTCCACTGCGATCTCCACCACTCTTCCAAGGCGCATTTATAATGTCTTTTTATTCCACTGCGACCTCCACCACTCTTCCAAGGCTCATTGAAATTGTCTATTTAATCCACTGCGACCTCCACCACTCTTTCAAGGGGCATTAAAACCGTCTTGTTAAGCTATTGTGACCTCCACATCTCTTCCACGGGGCATAAATATTGTCTTTCTTTTAATTGTAACCTCCACCACTGTTCCAAGGGGCATTGATATTGTCTTTTTATTCCACTGTAACCTCCATCACTCTTCCAAGCGGCATTGATATTGTCTTTTTATACAACTGTAACCTTCACCACTCTTCCAAGGGGCATTGATATTGTCTTTTTATTCCACTGTAACCTCCACCACTCTTCCAAGGGGCATTCATATTGTCTTTTTAATCCACTGTGACCTCCACCACTTTTCCAAGGGGCATGAATAACGTCTTGTTAAGCTACTGTCACCTCCACTTACTTTCCAAGGGGCATTAAAACCGTCAATTTAAACCACTCTGAACTCCACAGGTCTTGCAAGGGGCATTGATAATGTTTTTTTTTTTTTCCAATTTAACCTCCAGCACTCTTCCAAGGGGCATTGATATTGTCTTTTTATTCCACTGAGACCTCCACCACTCTTCCAAGGGGCATTAAAACCGTCTTGTTAAGCTATTGTGACCTCCACGTTCCTTCCACGGGGCATTGATATTGTCTTTTTATTCCACTGCCACCTCCACCACTCTTCCAAGGGGCATTGATATTGTCCTTTTAATCCACTGCGAACTCCACCACTCTTCCAAGGGTCATTAAAACCATCTTGTTATGCTACTGTGATGTCGACTTCTCTTCCAAGGGGCATTAAAACCATCTGGTTAAATCACTCTGAACTCCACAGCTCTTCAAAGGGGAATTTGTATTGTCTTTTTATTCCACTCTAACCTCCACCACTCTTCCAAGGGGCATTGACATTGTCTTTTTATTCCACTGCGACCTCCACCACTCTTCCAAGGGGCATTAAAACCGTATTGTTAAGCTACAGTGACCTCCACATCTCTTCCACGGGGCATTGATATCGTCTTTTTATTCCACTGTAACCTCCACCTATCTTCCAAGGGGCATTGATATTGTTTTTTTATTCCACTGCGACCTCCACCACTCTTCCAAGGGGCATTAAAACCATCTTGTTAAGTTACTGTGACCTCCACATCTCTTCCAAGGAGCGTTAAAACCGTATGGTTATACCACTATGAACTCCACAGCTCTTCCAAGGGGCATTATTATTGTCTTTTTATTCCACTGAAACCTCCACCACTCTTCCAAGGGGCAATGATATTGTCATTTTATTCCACTGCGACCTCTACCAGTCCTCCAAGAGGCATTAAAGCCGTCTTGTTAGGCTACTGTGACCTCCACGTCTCTTCAACGGGTCATTGAAACTGTCTTTAAATTCCACTGTAACCTCCACCACTCGTCCAAGGGGCATTGATATTGTCTTTTTATTCCACAGCAACCTTCACCACTCTTCAAAAGGGCATTGATATTGTCTTTTGAATCCACTGTGACCTCCACCACTCTTCCAAAGAGCAATAAAACCATCTTGATAAGCTACTGTGACCTCCACGTTTCTTCCACGAGGCATTGATATTGTCTTTTTATTCCACTGCAACCTCCACCACTCTTCCTCGGGGCATTGATATTGTCTTTTTAATCCACTGCAACCTCCAACACTCTTCCATGTGGCATTAAAACGGTCTTGTTAAGCTACTGTGACCTCCACATCTCTTCCAAGAGGCATTAAAACCGTATGCTTAAACCAATCTGATCTCCACAGATCTTCCAAGGGGCATTGATATTGTCTTTTTATTCCACTGTATCCTCCACCGCTCTTCCAAGGGGCATTGATATTGTCTTTTTATTCCACTGCGACCTCCACCACTCTTCCAACGGGCATTTAAATCGTCTTGTTAAGCTACTGTGACCTCCATGTCTCTTCCACAGGGCATTGATATTGTCTTTTTATTCCACTGGAACTTCCAACACTCTTCCAAGGTGCATTGATATTGCCTTTTTATTCCACTGAGACTTCAATCACTCCTTCAAGGAGCATTGACATTGTCTTTTTAATCCACTTCGACCTCCACCACTCTTCCAAGGGGCATTAAAATATTCTTGTTAATCTACTGTGACCGCCACATCATTTCCAAGGGGCATTATAACCATCAATTTAAACCACTCTCAGCTGCACAGCTCTTGCAAGGGGCTTTGATATTGTTTTTTATTCCACTGTAACGTCCAGCACTCTTCCAAGGGGCATTGATATTGTCTTTTTATTCCACTGTGACTTTCACCTCTCTTCCAAGGGACATTAAAACCGTCTTGTTAAGCCACTGTGACATCCACGACTCTTTCACGGGGCATTGATATTGTCTTTTTATTCCACTGTAAACTCCACCATGCTTCCAAGGGGCTTTGATATTGTCTTTTTATTCCACTTCCACCTCCACCACTCTTCCAAGGGGCATTGATATTGTCTTTTTAATCCACTGCGACCTCCACCACTTTTCCAAGGGGCATTAAAAACGTATTTTTAAGCTACTGTGACCTCCACGTCACTTCCAATAGGCATTAAAACCGTCTGGTTTAACTACTCTGAACTCCACTGCTCTTCCAAGGTGCATTGATATTGTCTATTTAATCCACTGTTACCTCCACCACTCTTCCAAGGGGCATTGATATTGTTTTTTTATTCCACTGCGACCTCCACTACTCTTCCAAGGGGCATTGATATTGTCTTTTTAATCAACTGCGACCTCCACCACTCTTCCAAGAGCCATTAAAACCGTGTTGTTAAGCTTCTTTGACCTCCACGTCTATTCCACGGGGCATTAAAACCGTCAATTTAAACCTCTCTGAACTCCACAGCTCTTGCAAGGGGCATTGATATTGTCTTTTTATTCCAATGTAACCTCCAGCACTCTTCCAAGGGGCATTGATATTGTCTTTTTATTCCACTGTATCCTCCATTACTCTTCCAAGGAGTATTGATATTGTCTTTTTATTCCACTGCGACTTCCACCTCTCTTCTAAGGGGCATTGATATAGTCTTTTTAATCCACTGCGACCTCCACCACTTTTCCAAGAGGCATTAAAACAGACTTTTTAAGCTACTGCGACCTCCACATCTCTTCCAAGGGGTATTAAAACCGTCTGGTTAAACCACTCTGAACTCCACAGCTCTTCCAAAGGGCATTGATATTGTCTTTATATTCCACTGCAACCTCCACCATTCTTCCAAGGGGTATTGGTTTTGTCTTTTTAATGCACTGCGACGTCCACCACTCTTCCAAGGGGCATTAAAACTATCTGGTTAAACCACTCTGAACTCCATAGCTCTTTCAAGAGTCATTGATATTGTCTTTTTATTTCACTGTAACCTCCACCACTCTTTCAATGGGCATTGATATTGTCTTTTCATTCCACTGCGACCTCCACCATTCTTCCAAGGGGCATTAAAACTGTCTTGTTAAGCTACTGTGACCTCCACGTGTCTTCCACGGGGCATTGATATTGTCTTTTTAATCCACTGTGACCTCCACCACTTTTCCAAGGGGCATTAAAACCGCCTTGTTTGTCTACTGTGACCTCCACGTCTCTTCCAAGGGGCAATAAAACCATCTGGTTAAACCACTCTGAACTCCACAGCTCTTCCAAGGGGCATTGGTATTGTCTTTTTATTCCACTCTAACCTCCACCACTCTTCCAAGGGGTATTGACATTGTCTTTTTATTCCAATGCGACCTCCATCATTCTTCCAAGGGGCATTGATATTGTCTTTTTATTCCACTACCACCTCCACCACTCTTCCGAGGGGCATTGATATTGTCTTTTTAATCCACTGCGACCTCCACCACTTTTCCAAGGAGCATTAAAAACGTCTTGTTAAGCTACTGTGACCTCCACGTCTCTTCCAATGGGCATTAAAACAGTCTGGTTAAACCACTCTGAACTCCACAGCTCTTCCAAGGGGCATTGGTATTGTCTTTTTATTCCACTCTAACCTCCACCACTCTTCAAAGGGGCATTAAAACAGTCTTGTTAATCTACTGTGACCTCCACGTCTCTTCCAAGGGGCATTAAAACCATCAATTTAAACGACTCTCAACTCCACAGCTCTTGTAAGGGGCTTTGATATTGTTTTTTATTCCACTGTAACCTCTAGCACTCTTCCAAGGGGCATTGATATTGTCTTTTTATTCCACTGCGACCTCCACCATTCTTCCAAGGGGCATTAAAACTGTCTTGTTAAGCTACAGTGATTTCCACATCTTTTTCACGGGGCATTGATATTGTCTTTAAATTCCACTGTAACCTCCACCACTCTACCAAGATGCATTGATATTGTATTTTTATTCCACTGCGACCTCCACCACTCTTCCAAAGGGCATTGATATTGTCTTTTTAATCCACTGAGACCTCCACCATTCTTCCAAAGGGCATTAAAAACATCTTGCTAAGCTACTGTGACCTCCACGTCTCTTCCACGGGGCGTTGATATTGTCTTTTAATTCCACTGCAACCTCCACCACTCTTCCATGTGGCATTAAAACAGTCTTGTTAAGCTACTGTGACCTCCACGTCTCTTCCAAGGGGCATTAAAACCGTATGGTTAAACCAATCTGATCTCCACAGATCTTCCAAGGGGCATTGATATTGTCTTTTTATTCCACTGTATCCTCCACCACTTTTCCAAGGGGCATTGATATTGTCTTTTTATTCCACTGCGACCTACACCACTCTTTCAAGGGGCATTCAAACCGTCTTGTTAAGCTACTGTGACCTCCATGTCTCTTCCACAGGGCAGTGATATTGTCTTTTTATTCCACTGGAACCTCCAACACACTTCCAAGGGGCATTGATATTGTCTTTTTATTCCACTGAGACTTCAACCACTTCTTCTAGGAGCATTGACATTGTCTTTTTAATCCACTTCAACCTCCACCACTCTTACAAGGGGCATTAAAACAGTCTTGTTAAGCTACTGTGACCTTCACTTCTCTTCCAATGGGCATTAAAATTGTCTGGTTAAACCACTCTGAGCTCCACAGCTCTTCCAAGGGGCATTGATATTTTTTTTTTTCCACTGTAACCTCCAAAACTCTTCCAAGGGGCATTGATTTTGTCTTTTTATTCCACTGCGACCTTAACCACTCTTCCAATGGGCATTGATATTGTCTTTTTAATCCACTGCGACCTCCACCACTCTTCCAAGGGGCATTAAAACGGTCTTGTTAAGCTACTGTGACATCGAAGTCTCTTCCAAGGGGCATTAAAACCATCTGGTTAAACCACTCTGAACTCCACAGCTCTTCCAAGGGGCATTTGTATTGTCTTTTTATTCCACTCTAACCTCCACCACTCTTCCAAGGTGTTAGAACTCTCTTGTTAGGTTTTTTCTATCTTGCTGGTCACATGACCTTGTTTGCCTATTTAATCCTGCTCCGCCCTCCTGGCCTTGCTGGACTTCATTGTAATTTCTACTCTTAAGTTAGCCTGGTGCTTAGTTACCTTTCTCAGTCAGTTTTGCTAGGTCTTCGGACCTTTATGTTCTATGTTGTGTGTTTGTCTTTTACTGCTACAATTTCTGCTAGGAGGTGCCCAACTTTATCCCAGTCCCTAGTTCTTGTAGGGATCCCTCCCTTGCATCTATAGGTCTTCGTACAGACAAGCCGAGGACTTTAGCGGGTCTGATCGCAGGATCAGGTTCCCTGTTACATCGTAGGGATCTAGCTTAGTTCTATTGTAGGGACAGATATCCTTTCTTTCCTTAGTGCTTGTAGCAGATCATAACAGTAAGTCCAGCCCAAAAATATCTCTAAGGAAAGACTTCCAGTTTCCATCATGGTGTCGGTTCAGGATTTGGCTCAACGCCTGCAGGGGCTCTCTCTGGAGGTTGCCGAGCTCCAACAACACGTGAGTAGCTGTTCTGGAGCACATTTTGTGGAGCCTAAGGTACGTTTGCCTGATTTATTCTTTGGTGATCAACAGCAATTTTTTCCTTTAAAAATGCTTTTATTGTATTTTCGTTTGAGACCCAGATCCTCTGGTGATGAATCACAGCGCATAGGGTTCATAATGTCACTTTTGCGCAAAGAACCTCAGGGATGGGCCTTTTCTCTCCAACCTAGTGATCCATGCTTTAGATCAGTGGATAGTTTTTTTTATTCTTTGGGTTTGTTGTATGATGATCCTGATCGTGTCTCATCAGCTGAGACTGAATTAAGACATTTGGGGCAGGGATCAGGTAATGTGGAAAAATATTGTTCTCACTTCCGTCGGTGGTCTGCCCAGGTGGGGTGGAACGATTCAGCTTTGAAAAGTTTGTTTCTTGCAGGGCTAGGTGAAAGGGTTAAGGATTTGCTGATTGCTTATCCCACACCTGGAAACTTGCAGGAGGCTATGCAATTAGCTATACGGGTGGACAGGAGACTGCGTGCAAGGGTTAATGAAAGTAAATCCTCTGCCATGTCAGCTCGAGTTTTGAGAGGGTCTGTACTGACATTGGAGAGCCGATGGAGATTGGGGCGTTGGCACCCCGCTCTCAGGAAAAAGACCGCAGATCTTCTGAAGGTTTGTGCTTTTATTGCGGGAAATCTGACCATTTTATTAAGAACTGTGTGCTTCGTATGAACAAAGAAAAAAAAAAGGTCAGTTACGCCCATATTGCCTGTTTAAATTCTAAGGGGGTATTTCTTTCTGCTACTACTGCTGCTCAGGAAGAATTAATTGAATTTCGGATATTTGTGGATTGTGGTTCTACTCTGAATGTGATTGATGGGGGATTCTTGGAAAAACTTAAATTAAAACCCAAACCTTTGTCATCCCCTATTGCTGTGGTTTCTGTCGATGGCTCCCCCTTGAAGAGTGTTACTCACAAGGTCTGTGAATTTCCCCTCACTATTAATGGCATTTACAAAGAAAATTTGGATTTGGTGGTATTAAATAATTTGCTTTCTCCAGTAATTTTGGGGTTACCCTGGTTAAAATTGCACAATCCTGTACTGGATTGGTCTACCAATGAAATTAAGTTCTGGAGTCCTAAGTGTTATGACAAGTGTTGTAACGGGCGTATTGCTGCGGTGAAAAAAGGGGAATTACCTGTACCTATTCAGGATTTTTGGAGAGTTTTTCCTGAGGAGGAGTCACAAATATTGCCTCCCCATAGAGACTATGATTGTACCATTGAATTTGTCCCTGGAGCCACTCTTCCTAAAAGTCGTTTATTTAATCTTACTATTCCTGAGAGAAAGGCTTTGGAGGAATACATACAGACAAGCTTGGCCGCCGGTCACATTAGGCCTTCCAAGTCTCCTGTGGCTGTTGGATTTTTTTTTGTTAAAAAAAAATTGGGTCCCAAGTTTGTAGGGCCCTTTAAGGTGCTTCAGGTAGTTAACCAATCTGCTGTTAGGTTGGAGGTTCCTACCTCCTGGAAGATTAATCCGGTGTTTCATGTTTCTCTGTTGAAAAGAGCTTATGTGTCGGATGGAGACGTCTCTGCCACTATTCCTCCGGTGGTGGAGGACGGGGAATACGAAATTTCCCGCATCCTAAATTCTAGACAGTATAGAGGGAGTTTGCAGTATCTCGTCACTTGGAAAGGTTTCGGACCCGAGGATAACTCATGGGTGAGGGCGGATGATATTTCTGCTTCCAGACTTGTGTGAGCGTTTCACAAGAGGTTTCCTGATAAGCCTGGGCCTAGGGGATCCGGAGGATCCTCATAGAAGAGGGGGTACTGTTAGAACTCTCCTGTTAGGTTTTTTCTATCTTGCTGGTCACATGACCTTGTTTGCCTATTTAATCCTGCTCCGCCCTCTCTGGCCTTGCTGGACTTCATTGTAATTTCTGCTCTTAAGTTAGCCTGGTGCTTAGTTACCTATCTCAGTCAGTTTAGCTAGGTGTTCGGACCTTTATGTTCTATGTTGTGTGTTTGTCTTTTGCTGCTACAATTTCTGCTAGGAGGTGCCCAACTTTATCCCAGTCCCTAGTTCTTGTAGGGATCCCTCCCTTGCATCTATAGGTCTTCGTACAGACAAGCCGAGGAATTTAGCGGGTCTGATCGCAGGATCAGGTTCTGCGTTACATCGTAGGGATCTAGCTTAGTTCTATTGTAGGGACAGATATCCTTTCTTTCCTAAGTGCTTATAGCAGATCATAGCACAAGGGGCATTGACATTGTCTTTTTATTCCACTGCGACCTCCACCACTCTTACAAGGGGCATTGATATTGTCTTTTTAGTCCACTGCGACCTCCACCACTCTGCCAGGGGGCAATAAAACTGTCTTGATAAGTTACTGTGACCACCACGTCTCATCCAAGGGGCGTTAAAACCGTCTGGTTATTCCACTCTGAACTCCACAGCTCTTCTAAGGGGCATTATTATTGTCTTTTTATTCCACTGTAACCTCCACCACTCTTCCAAGGGGCATTGATATTGTCTTTTTATTCCACTGCAACCTTCACCAGTCCTCCAAGGGGCATTAAAACCATCTTGTTAAGCTACTGTGACCTCCACGTCTCTTCCACAGGGCATTGGTATTGTCTTTTAATTCCACTGGAACATCCACCACTCTTAAAAGAAGCATTGATATTGTCTTTTTAATCCACTGCGACCTCCACCACTCTTCCAAGGGGCATTAAAACCGTATTGTTAAGGTACTGTGACCCCCACGTCTCTTCCAAGGTGCATTAAAATCGTAAATTGAAACCACTTTGAACTGCACAGCTCTTGCAAGGGACATTGATATTGTCTTTTTATTCCACTACGACTTCCACAACTCTCCCAAGGTGCATTAAAAACATCTTGTTTAGCTACTGTAACGTCCATGTCTATTCCACGGTGCATTGATATTGTCTTTTTATACCACTGAATCCTCCACCACTCTTCCAAGGGGTATTGATAATTTCTTTTTATTCCACTGCGACTTCCACCTCTCTTCCAAGAGGCATTAAAATCATCTTGTTAAGCGACTGTGATGTCGAAGTCTCTTCCAAGGGGCATTAAAACCATCTGGTTAAACCACTCTGAACTCCACATCTCTTCCAAGGGGCATTTGTATTGTCTTTTTATTCCACTATAACCTCCAGCACTCTTCCAAGGGGCATTGACATTGTCTTTTTATTCCACTGCGACCGCCACCACTCTTCCAAGCGGCATTAAGACCATCTTGTTAAGCTACAGTGACCTCCACAACTCTTCCACGGGGCATTGATATTGTCTTTTATTCCACTGTAACCTACACCACTCTTCCAAGGGGCATTGATATTGTCTTTTTATTCCACTGCAACCTCCACCACTCTTCCAAAGGGAATTGATATTGTCTTTTTAATCCACTGCGACCTCCTCCACTCTTCCAAGGGCATTAAAACAGTCTTGTTAAGCTACTGTGACCTCCACTTCTCTTCCAAGGGGCATTAAAATCGTCTGGTTAAACCACTCTGAGCTCCACAGCTCTTCCAAGGGGCATTGATATATATTTTTTTCCACTGTAACCTCCAAAACTCTTCCAAGGGGCATTGATTTTGTCTTTTAATTCCACTGCGACCTTAACCACTCTTCCAATGGGCATTGATATTGTCTTTTTAATCCACTGTGACCTCCACCACTCTTCCAAGGGGCATTAAAACGGTCTTGTTAAGCTACTGTGACATCGAAGTCTCTTTCAAGGGGCATTAAAACCATCTGGTTAAACCACTCTGAACTCCACAGCTCTTCCAAGGGGCATTTGTATTGTTTTTTTATTCCACTCTAACCTCCACCACTCTTCCAAGGTGTTAGAACTCTCTTGTTAGGTTTTTTCTATCTTGCTGGTCACATGACCTTGTTTGCCTATTTAATCCTGCTCCGCCCTCCTGGCCTTGCTGGACTTCATTGTAATTTCTACTCTTAAATTAGCCTGGTGCTTAGTTACCTTTCTCAGTCAGTTTTGCTAGGTCTTCGGACCTTTATGTTCCATGTTGTGTGTTTGTCTTTTACTGCTACAATTTCTGCTAGGAGGTGCCCAACTTAATCCCAGTCCCTAGTTCTTGTAGGGATCCCTCCTTTGCATCTATAGGTCTTCGTACAGACAAGCCGAGGACTTTAGCGGGTCTGATCGCAGGATCAGGTTCCCCGTTACATCGTAGGGATCTAGCTTAGTTCTATTGTAGGGACAGGTCTCCTTTCTTTCCTTAGTGCTTGTGACGCGCCCCCTGGGCCATGTTCAGGGGATACCCGGAGCCGGATCTGGATAGGGGTAGTAGTCCTTGTGGCGGTGACCCGGTCCGTGCCCAGGGTGTCAAACTAAGTGGCAGTCTATTAACAGTAGATGTTGGATGACTACGCCACCCGTTGAATGCAGCTAAGGAGCTGCTGCTGCAGGGCAGACCGCTGAGGCCGGTGGTAGGATTGTGCAGCGTGATAGTATAACCCCCAACGGGAGGGGTATGGCCTCAGGGCAGCCGACGTGGATGATGGGGGTAGCAGGAACCACTCAGAGACGATGCGGTGTAGTTCAGGGTCTTTACTGGTGACAAAGATAGACCCTCCCGGAGTACTTGCTAGCGAACGGGGCCTGGTCAGTCCTTGAGCAGATGGGATCTCCCCTGGCCAGGCGGAGTTGTAGGCCTTCCCCACTAACTGTACTCTTCTGGCTACCTTGCTAGAGGCGGGTAAAAGTAGCCCACGTCCCTGAGTGTACCGTGTGGTGCTCACCCGTATGGCCGGTGACTCGGGGCCTTCTAATGGCTTCCGCTCCACGATGGCGGTGCTGGTCCCACGCGTGTGACCGTGCCTTCGGGTTTCTGGGCCAGAGGACCTGCAATCCCCTGCCGGTCGGTTTCTGCTGCTGGGTAAAGATTAGTCCCCACAGCTTCGGACTCCGGGTCCGGTGGTAACTTCTCAGTCAGGGCGAGCTCTGCAGCTGCCAGCCCCTGACTCTTTGTAGTACTGCTCCCACAGAGCTCCTGTTGTTTCTTCCTATGGCTGCTTCTCTTCTCTCTACTCTTGTCTTCTTCTACTCACTAACCCTGCCTCAGCCCCAGGTTTATATAGCTGAAGTTCTTCCCCTCCCAGGACTGGGCAGGAGGTGTGGCATGCATAGGATCCCTGACCAAGAGACCTCCCACCTGCTCTCAGACATAATATTGCATTACTGTGGAAACCAGACCCCTGGGGTGCCACATTCCCCCCTAGTGAAATTTAGTACTCCGGGACTAAACATATTTTTGCAACATAACAAGGTATAACAATAGCAATACAATAAGAAAAACACATAAAGATGGTTACGAAGTGCCCGCAACTGGGTGCAGTCTTTGAAGAAAAGCAAGGTGTCCATTTCACCAAAACAGGGAGACGTAACCAGGTAGGGGTCTGTCCTGCCCCGTGTCCTTAACAGTCTTTTAGTCCATCCTGGGTTACGCTCCAACTATACACAAAGGATTCCCGGTAAATCCACCAAGGACTCCTAAAAATAACTAGAAACACATAATTATACACAAGCAACAAGAAAAACAGGTAACCATAAATAAAACAATTTATACACTTCAAATCCTCCAACGTGCGGGTAACTGGCCTCTAGTGGCCCTAGTGGACCTACGGAGCTGACTGTCTGGCCCTGAACTACAGGGTGTAGGAGCTGTCAAGGGTAAACTGGGCAGCTGTCCACGGGCCCTTTGGCTCACTAGAGGTATGGCAGGCTCACTATAAGCAGAGGGTCGATCCTCCTGGTCTGCTGGTGTGGGGTCTTCTGCCTCCTGGACCGGCTGTTCTTCCAGCTCTACCTGTTGCTCCGTAGGTGCTTGGGATGATGGTTGGAGGAAGGTGAGTACGGGTACCACAACTGCACCATTGACTTGAGTCCAAGACCGAGGGAAGTCTCCGAGCACAGTACTAACCATATCTTCCCTTTCCTCTACGGGTCGATGGTCTTCTTGTTCCTCTTCAGGGTTCCGTAGCTGTTCAGGACACTTTTTCAGGTGATCCCGGGATACAATGGCTATGGTCTCCCCTCCGTCTTTACTGATGGTACAGACCTTCGGGTTCTCGTGGCTTGAGGGCAGTACGGTGTACGGGTCCTTCTCCCACTGGTCGTCCAACTTGTGGAGCCGTCTTTTCCTCTTCAAGACCTGCTCTCCGGGTACCAGGGGAACAGCGGGAGCATACTGGTTGTAAGTTTTCTCTTGTCTTTCCCTAGCTTGACAGAGACTTCGCTCCACACTCTCCTGTACTTTCCGGTACTGCTGCTGCCTCTCTGTGTCCCAGTCTGCTTCTGGTGAAGTGTCCTCGGGTGTCAGGACTCCCATTTCCAGGTCAACAGGTAACTTACCAGGTCTCGCCCTCATTAGGTAAGCCGGGGTACAGTTGGTGGAACCTACCGGGATGTGGTTGTATAGGTCCACCAGATCGGGCAGCTTCTCAGGCCACAGACTGCGTTCTTCCAGGGGCAACGTTTTCAGAAGATCCATTACCACCTGGTTCATTTTCTCACAAAGTCCATTAGTTTGCGGATGATAGGGTGTCGTCCTTATCTTCCGGCAGCCATACAGATTGCAGAATTCCTGGAAGATCTCTGCTTCAAAGGCAGGTCCCTGGTCCGTCAGCACTTGGTCCGGGTACCCGTGTGGACGGCAGAAGTGCTGCTGGAAGGCTCTAGCTGCTGTTTGAGCCGTTACCTTCCTCCGGGTGAGATGGAGGCAAGGGTTCCACAGACTGTATAGAGTTTTGGTTGATGGTATATAATTTGGCTAGCGTGGCATACCGGGGTAGGTATACTTCCCTCTTCCCGATATTTATTAGGCGAACGGGCACCCTCCCATGGCGTACATTAACCACCCCCCGTGCTGTCAAAATGGTGGGCCTACTGTCTGAGTAAACTGGTTCTACCATTGCCTGGTAATCTCTACCTCTCGGACCAATAGCTGCCCGGCACCAAATCATCATTTGACTTTTTGGGGGCATGGCAATAGGGAAAGGGTCACACATTCTTACGCTACCAATCTCACCACCGGAGAGTTCTAGCTGTTGCCGTCGCATCAGTGCCCGGATCTCTTTCTGGAGCACTCGCTGCTGGCCGGAGCTGGCGTTCTTGGCAACCTGCTGTAAAAGGAAAATCACCTCTGCAAGACAATTTTCAATTACATTAGTTCCTAGAGTTATCTTTGGGTGACTCTCGTGTTTGTCAATGTCTACAATGATCAGTCCCTGCGCTGCCAGTTCGACTCTACCGATTTTGATGGTCATCTCTTTAAATCCGATCTGCGGCACGGGTTGACCATTGCTGGCGATAATACTCAAGTCGTCGTCAGGGTAGCGGGTTATATCCGAGTCATTCCAGTACTGCTTGAAGAGCACGTACGGGATGGTGGTGACCTGTGACCCGGTGTCCAGTAGGGCACTCATAGGGATGCCATCCAGTACCACAGGCAAGACTGGACGTCCTCCCACATATTTGTTGCGCCAGTTCGATGGGCCTGGTGATCTTTTTCCTGGGGGTTGGCCCTCTACCCCAGGTTGTGCCAGTTTAAAGGGACAGTACCTTGCCATATGTCCGGGTTGATTGCAGCGGCGGCAGATGGGTCGTCCGTCCTCGTTGTATCGGTCACTGGGTCTTCCTCTGGCCGGTGCGGTCCTCCTTGGTCGACGCCATGGGATGTCCTCCGGTCCGGATGCCAGCTGGATCTTCCCTGGAGTGGAAACCTGTAAAGACTGCACAGTTCGGGTTAGCGCAGCAACGCTTTTAGCTAGCTCTTGGACCTGATGGTGCAGGTCTGGAGCCGGGTCATTGTTCAAAGCCTGCGCATCAGCCCCCACAGGCCCTGCCGACAAGGGCGCCGCCTCCTGGTGGTAAGTGATAGCTGGGCGCCTGTGGGTCACAACGCCACCCGGGGCCGGTTCTCGGAGCACCCGGATGGCTCTGTCCTTGAACTGTGCAAATCCCAGATGAGGGTCCTGTAAGGCCATTGCCCGCAACTGGGTTCGGTGGGTATTGCAATATAAACCCTCTATAAATTGTTCAGTCAACAGCCTGTCCTCGTCTCCCACGCCGTCAGGGTCGGTCTGCTTAACGGCTCTCAGGGCCTCTTGTAGGTTCAGGGCATAGTCCCTTATACTCTCATGTGCCCGCTGTTTGCACCCGTAGAATCTAAGCTTGATCTCGGCTGAGGTGCGGGTATCAAAGGTGTCCCTCAGCTGGGTTAGTATCCCTGCGACAGTCCTCCCCCCAGGTGGCCAGGACTTTACCTCCCTTCGGGCTGCCCCGGTTAATTGGGCCACCAGGATGCTCACTTTTTGCTCTTCTGTGAGGGGGTACACCTGGAAGAGGCTATCCAGCTTTTCTCTAAAGTCCTGCAGGGTATGTGACTCCCCTGAGTACTGGGGTAGCCAGGCTGCCCCCGGGATATAGGGCATGGTGAAAGGCATGACCGCAACAGCGGTGGCGCTGGCGGGGGTTGAAGCGGTGAAGCTCTCCTCCGTATCCGACATCCTTCTCCCCCCTAGTGGACCGTGGCCTACCTTGCGATGATCCTCTTCCGTAGGCCGCGGCTCCGCAGTGGATCGTCAGGGTTGAGGACCTTCCGTCGCGCTCCTGTGACGTCGGCGTCTGCTGGGCTCCTTCCAGGACCTTACGCAACGTCCGGACGTGAGGCGGGGCTTCAGTTCTCGCGCGCTTTCGGAGTCCACGCCCCTCTTCTTCCCGCGCGGCGTCCTCAAGATGGCGTCCAATGGCGGGAAAACTCCACGGATGGCGGGAAGAAGGCTGAAGATGGCGCCGGATGGCGGGAATCTTCACCGATGGCGGGAAGAAGGCTGAAGATGGCGCCGGATGGCGGGAATCTTCACCACAGGTAAGTCTTAAAAGTCTCTTTTTCAGGCACGCAGTACCCGGTGGTTGCGGGCACGAAATCCTGCCGACTACGCCAAAAGTTGACGCGCCCCCTGGGCCATGTTCAGGGGATACCCGGAGCCGGATCTGGATAGGGGTAGTAGTCCTTGTGGCGGTGACCCGGTCCGTGCCCAGGGTGTCAAACTAAGTGGCAGTCTATTAACAGTAGATGTTGGATGACTACGCCACCCGTTGAATGCAGCTAAGGAGCTGCTGCTGCAGGGCAGACCGCTGAGGCCGGTGGTAGGATTGTGCAGCGTGATAGTATAACCCCCAACGGGAGGGGTATGGCCTCAGGGCAGCCGACGTGGATGATGGGGGTAGCAGGAACCACTCAGAGACGATGCGGTGTAGTTCAGGGTCTTTACTGGTGACAAAGATAGACCCTCCCGGAGTACTTGCTAGCGAACGGGGCCTGGTCAGTCCTTGAGCAGATGGGATCTCCCCTGGCCAGGCGGAGTTGTAGGCCTTCCCCACTAACTGTACTCTTCTGGCTACCTTGCTAGAGGCGGGTAAAAGTAGCCCACGTCCCTGAGTGTACCGTGTGGTGCTCACCCGTATGGCCGGTGACTCGGGGCCTTCTAATGGCTTCCGCTCCACGATGGCGGTGTTGGTCCCACGCGTGTGACCGTGCCTTCGGGTTTCTGGGCCAGAGGACCTGCAATCCCCTGCCGGTCGGTTTCTGCTGCTGGGTAAAGATTAGTCCCCACAGCTTCGGACTCCGGGTCCGGTGGTAACTTCTCAGTCAGGGCGAGCTCTGCAGCTGCCAGCCCCTGACTCTTTGTAGTACTGCTACCACAGAGCTCCTGTTGTTTCTTCCTATGGCTGCTTCTCTTCTCTCTACTCTTGTCTTCTTCTACTCACTAACCCTGCCTCAGCCCCAGGTTTATATAGGGGAAGTTCTTCCCCTCCCAGGACTGGGCAGGAGGTGTGGCATGCATAGGATCCCTGACCAAGAGACCTCCCACCTGCTCTCAGACATAATATTGCATTACTGTGGAATCCAGACCCCTGGGGTGCCACACTTGTAGCAGATCATAACAGTAAGTCCAGCCCAAAAATATCTCTAAGGAAAGACTTCCAGTTTCCATCATGGTGTCGGTTCAGGATTTGGCTCAACGCCTGCAGGGGCTCTCTCTGGAGGTTGCCGAGCTCCAACAACACGTGAGTAGCTGTTCTGGAGCACATTTTGTCGAGCCTAAGGTACGTTTGCCTGATTTATTCTTTGGTGATCAGCAGCAATTTTTTCCTTTAAAAATGCTTTTATTGTATTTTCGTTTGAGACCCAGATCCTCTGGTGATGAATCACAGCGCATAGGGTTCATAATGTCACTTTTGCGCAAAGAACCTCAGGGATGGGCCTTTTCTCTCCAACCTAGTGATCCATCCTTTAGATCAGTGGATAGTATTTTTTATGCTTTGGGTTTGTTGTATGATGATCCTGATCGTGTCTCATCAGCTGAGACTGAATTAAGACATTTGGGGCAGGGATCAGGTAATGTGGAAAAATATTGTTCTCACTTCCGTCGGTGGTCTGCCCAGGTGGGGTGGAACGATTCAGCTTTGAAAAGTTTGTTTCTTGCAGGGCTAGGTGAAAGGGTTAAGGATTTGCTGATTGCTTATCCCACACCTGGAAACTTGCAGGAGGCTATGCAATTAGCTATACGGGTGGACAGGAGACTGCGTGCAAGGGTTAATGAAAGTAAATCCTCTGCCATGTCAGCTCGAGTTTTGAGAGGGTCTGTACTGACATTGGAGAGCCGATGGAGATTGGGGCGATGGCACCCCGCTCTCAGGAAAAAGACTGCAGATCTTCTGAAGGTTTGTGCTTTTATTGCGGGAAATCTGACCATTTTATTAAGAACTGTGTGCTTCGTATGAACAAAGAAAAAAAAAAGGTCAGTTACGCCCGTATTGCCTGTTTAAATTCTAAGGGGGCATTTCTTTCTGCTACTACTGCTGCTCAGGAAGAATTAATTGAATTTCGGATATTTGTGGATTGTGGTTCTACTCTGAATGTGATTGATGGGGGATTCTTGGAAAAACTTAAATTAAAACCCAAACCTTTGTCATCCCCTATTGCTGTGGTTTCTGTCGATGGCTCCCCCTTGAAGAGTGTTACTCACAAGGTCTGTGAATTTCCCCTCACTATTAATGGCATTTACAAAGAAAATTTGGATTTGGTGGTATTAAATAATTTGCTTTCTCCAGTAATTTTGGGGTTACCCTGGTTAAAATTGCACAATCCTGTACTGGATTGGTCTACCAATGAAATTAAGTTTTGGAGTCCTAAGTGTTATGACAAGTGTTGTAACGGGCGTATTGCTGCAGTGAAAAAAGGGGAATTACCTGTACCTATTCAGGATTTTTGGAGAGTTTTTTCTGAGGAGGAGTCACAAATATTGCCTCCCCATAGAGACTATGATTGTACCATTGAATTTGTCCCTGGAGCCACTCTTCCTAAAAGTCGTTTATTTAATCTTACTATTCCTGAGAGAAAGGCTTTGGAGGAATACATACAGACAAGCTTGGCCGCCGGTCACATTAGGCCTTCCAAGTCTCCTGTGGCTGTTGGATTTTTTTTTGTTAAAAAAAAATTGGGTCCCAAGTTTGTAGGGCCCTTTAAGGTGCTTCAGGTAGTTAACCAATCTGCTGTTAGGTTGGAGGTTCCTACCTCCTGGAAGATTAATCCGGTGTTTCATGTTTCTCTGTTGAAAAGAGCTTATGTGTCGGATGGAGACGTCTCTGCCACTGTTCCTCCGGTGGTGGAGGACGGGGAATACGAAATTTCCCGCATCCTAAATTCTAGACGGTATAGAGGGAGTTTGCAGTATCTCTTCACTTGGAAAGGTTTCGGACCCGAGGATAACTCATGGGTGAGGGCGGATGATATTTCTGCTTCCAGACTTGTCAGAGCGTTTCACAAGAGGTTTCCTGATAAGCCTGGGCCTAGGGGATCCGGAGGATCCTCATAGAAGAGGGGGTACTGTTAGAACTCTCCTGTTAGGTTTTTTCTATCTTGCTGGTCACATGACCTTGTTTGCCTATTTAATCCTGCTCCGCCCTCCTGGCCTTGCTGGACTTCATTGTAATTTCTGCTCTTAAGTTAGCCTGGTGCTTAGTTACCTATCTCAGTCAGTTTAGCTAGGTGTTCGGACCTTTATGTTCTATGTTGTGTGTTTGTCTTTTACTGCTACAATTTCTGCTAGGAGGTGCCCAACTTTATCCCAGTCCCTAGTTCTTGTAGGGATCCCTCCCTTGCATCTATAGGTCTTCGTACAGACAAGCCGAGGAATTTAGCGGGTCTGATCGCAGGATCAGGTTCCGCGTTACATCGTAGGGATCTAGCTTAGTTCTATTGTAGGGACAGATATCCTTTCTTTCCTTAGTGCTTATAGCAGATCATAACACAAGGGGCATTGACATTGTCTTTTTATTCCACTGCGACCTCCACCACTCTTACAATGGGCATTGATATTGTCTTTTTAGTCCACTGCGAACTCCACCCCTCTCCAAGGGGCATTAAAACCATCTTGTTAAGCTAATCTGACCTCTACGTGCCTTCGAAGAGGATTGATATTGTCTTTTTAATCAACTGTAACCTCCACCAATCTTCCAAGGGGCATTGATATTGTTTTTTTACTCCTCTGCGACCTCCACCACTCTGCCAGGGGGCAATAAAACTGTCTTGATAAGTTACTGTGACCACCACGTCTCATCCAAGGGGCGTTAAAACCGTCTGGTTATTCCACTCTGAACTCCACAGCTCTTCTAAGGGGCATTATTATTGTCTTTTTATTCCACTGTAACCTCCACCACTCTTCCAAGGGGCATTGATCTTGTCTTTTTATTCCACTGCGACCTTCACCAGTCCTCCAAGGGGCATTAAAACCATCTTATTAAGCTACTGTGACCTCCACGTCTCTTCCACAGGGCATTGGTATTGTCTTTTAATTCCACTGGAACATCCACCACTCTTAAAAGAAGCATTGATATTGTCTTTTTAATCCACTGCGACCTCCACCACTCTTCCAAGGGGCATTAAAACCGTATTGTTAAGGTACTGTGACCTCCTCGTCTCTTCCAAGGTGCATTAAAATCGTAAATTGAAACCACTTTGAACTCCACAGCTCATGCAAGGGGCATTGATATTGTCTTTTTATTCCACTACGACTTCCACAACTCTCCCAAGGTGCATTAAAAACATCTTGTTTAGCTACTGTAACGTCCATGTCTATTCCACGGTGCATTGATATTGTCTTTTTATACCACTGCATCCTCCACCACTCTTCCAAGGGGTATTGATAATTTCTTTTTATTCCACTGCGACTTCCACCTCTCTTCCAAGAGGCATTAAAACCATCTTGTTAAGCGACTGTGATGTCGAAGTCTCTTCCAAGGGGCATTAAAACCATCTGGTTAAACCACTCTGAACTCCACAGCTCTTCCAAGGGGCATTTGTATTGTCTCTTTATTCCACTATAACCTCCAGCACTCTTCTAAGGGGCATTGACATTGTCTTTTTATTCCACTGCGACCTCCACCACTCTTCCAAGCGGCATTAAGACCATCTTGTTAAGCTACAGTGACCTCCACAACTCTTCCACGGGGCATTGATATTGTCTTTTATTCCACTGTAATCTACACCACTCTTCCAAGGGGCATTGATATTGTCTTTTTATTCCACTGCGACCTCCACCACTCTTCCAAAGGGAATTGATATTGTCTTTTTAATCCACTGCGACCTCCTCCACTCTTCCAAGGGCATTAAAACAGTCTTGTTAAGCTACTGTGACCTCCACTTCTCTTCCAAGGGGCATTAAAATCGTCTGGTTAAACCACTCTGAGCTCCACAGCTCTTCCAAGGGGCATTGATTTTTTTTTTTCCACTGTAACCTCCAAAACTCTTCCAAGGGGCATTGATTTTGTCTTTTTCTTCCACTGCGACCTTATCCACTCTTCCAATGGGCATTGATATTGTCTTTTTAATCCACTGCGACCTCCACCACTCTTCCAAGGGGCATTAAAACGGTCTTGTTAAGCTACTGTGACATCGAAGTCTCTTCCAAGGGGCATTAAAACCATCTGGTTAAACCACTCTGAACTCCACAGCTCTTCCAAGGGGCATTTGTATTGTCTTTTTATTCCACTCTAACCTCCACCACTCTTCCAAGGTGTTAGAACTCTCTTGTTAGGTTTTTTCTATCTTGCTGGTCACATGACCTTGTTTGCCTATTTAATCCTGCTCCGCCCTCCTGGCCTTGCTGGACTTCATTGTAATTTCTACTCTTAAGTTAGCCTGGTGCTTAGTTACCTTTCTCAGTCAGTTTTGCTAGGTCTTCGGACCTTTATGTTGTATGTTGTGTGTTTGTCTTTTACTGCTACAATTTCTGCTAGGAGGTGCCCAACTTTATCCCAGTCCCTAGTTCTTGTAGGGATCCCTCCTTTGCATCTATAGGTCTTCGTACAAACAAGCCGAGGACTTTAGCGGGTCTGATCGCAGGATCAGGTTCCCCGTTACATCGTAGGGGTCTAGCTTAGTTCTATTGTAGGGACAGATCTCCTTTCTTTCCTTAGTGCTTGTAGCAGATCATAACAGTAAGTCCAGCCCAAAAATATCTCTATGGAAAGACTTCCAGTTTCCATCATGGTGTCGGTTCAGGATTTGGCTCAACGCCTGCAGGGGCTCTCTCTGGAGGTTGCCGAGCTCCAACAACACGTGAGTAGCTGTTCTGGAGCACATTTTGTGGCGCCTAAGGTACGTTTGCCTGATTTATTCTTTGGTGATCAACAGCAATTTCTTCCTTTAAAAATGCTTTTATTGTATTTTCGTTTGAGACCCAGATCCTCTGGTGATGAATCACAGCGCATAGGGTTCATAATGTCACTTTTGCGCAAAGAACCTCAGGGATGGGCCTTTTCTCTCCAACCTAGTGATCCATGCTTTAGATCAGTGGATAGTTTTTTTATGCTTTGGGTTTGTTGTATGATGATCCTGATCATGTCTCATCAGCTGAGACTGAATTAAGACATTTGGGGCAGGGATCAGGTAATGTGGAAAAATATTGTTCTCACTTCCGTCGGTGGTCTGCCCAGGTGGGGTGGAACGATTCAGCTTTGAAAAGTTTGTTTCTTGCAGGGCTAGGTGAAAGGGTTAAGGATTTGCTGATTGCTTATCCCACACCTGGAAACTTGCAGGAGGCTATGCAATTAGCTATACGGGTGGACAGGAGACTGCGTGCAAGGGTTAATGAAAATAAATCCTCTGCCATGTCAGCTCGAGTTTTGAGAGGGTCTGTACTGACATTGGAGAGAAGATGGAGATTGGGGCGATGGCACCCCGCTCTCAGGAAAAACACCGCAGATCTTCTGAAGGTTTGTGCTTTTATTGCGGGAAATCTGACCATTTTATTAAGAACTGTGTGCTTCGTATGAACAAAGAAAAAAAAAAGGTCAGTTACGCCCGTATTGCCTGTTTAAATTCTAAGGGGGTATTTCTTTCTGCTACTACTGCTGCTCAGGAAGAATTAATTGAATTTCGGATATTTGTGGATTGTGGTTCTACTCTGAATGTGATTGATGGGGGATTCTTGGAAAAACTTAAATTAAAACCCAAATCTTTGTCATCCCCTATTGCTGTGGTTTCTGTCGATGGCTCCCCCTTGAATAGTGTTACTCACAAGGTCTGTGAATTTCCCCTCACTATTAATGGCATTTACAAAGAAAATTTGGATTTGGTGGTATTAAATAATTTGCTTTCTCCAGTAATTTTGGGGTTACCCTGGTTAAAATTGCACAATCCTGTACTGGATTGGTCTACCAATGAAATTAAGTTCTGGAGTCCTAAGTGTTATGACAAGTGTTGTAACGGGCGTATTGCTGCGGTGAAAAAGGGGAATTACCTGTACCTATTCAGGATTTTTGGAGAGTTTTTTCTGAGGAGGAGTCACAAATATTGCCTCCCCATAGAGACTATGATTGTACCATTGAATTTGTCCCTGGAGCCACTCTTCCTAAAAGTCGTTTATTTAATCTTACTATTCCTAAGAGAAAGGCTTTGGAGGAATACATACAGACAAGCTTGGCCGCCGGTCACATTAGGCCTTCCAAGTCTCCTGTGGCTGTTGGATTTTTTTTTGTTAAAAAAAAGGACGGCGGTTTACGTCCTTGTCTGGATTTTCGTGAGATTAATAAAATTACTGTACGCAATCCTTACCCACTGCCATTGATTCCTGATTTGTTTAACCAGTTAGTGGGGGCCAAGTGGTTCTCTAAAATTGATCTCCGGGGGGCATACAATTTGTTGTGCATGAAGGAGGGTGATGAATGGAAGACTGCTTTTAACACTCCTGTGGGTCATTTTGAGAACCTGGTTATGCCTTTTGGTTTTACCAATGCTCCTGCATTTTTTCAGAATCTTATTAATGACATCCTTAGACCTTTGATAGGCAAAAATGTGGTTGTGTATTTGGATGACATTTTGATTTATTCGCCTGATCTGGAGTCTCATTGGCGGAGCGTACGTGAGGTATTACAGTTTTTAATTGACAATTCGCTTTTTGCTAAGCTGGAGAAATGTGAGTTTGCTGTACAGAGAATTAGTTTTTTGGGCTACATTATCTCCAGCGAGGGCTTTGAGATGGACCCTGTGAAGGTTCAGGCAGTTCAGGAATGGCCTAGGCCTATTGGTTTGAAATCGATACAGAGGTTTTTGGGTTTCGCCAATTATTTCAGAAAATTCTTTAAAAATTTTTCTATTATTGTCAAACCACTGACCGATCTCACCAGGAAAGGTGCTAATGCGGTTCAGTGGACTACTGAGGCCATTGAAGCTTTTGTGTTTCTAAAGGAGAGGTTCAGCTCTGCTCCCATCCTTATGCAGCCTGATGTGACTAAGCCGTTTTTGGTTGAGGTTGATGCTTCTTCGGTGGGGGTCGGTGCGGTGTTGTCTCAGAAAAACAAGGATGGAGTACATCCCTGTGCTTTTTTTTCAAAAAAATTTTCTGAGACTGAACTTAATTATGATATTGGTAATCGGGAATTGCTGGCTATTAAACTCGCATTTGAACACTGGCGTCATTTCTTGGAAGGTGCTGAATTTCCCATTCACGTTTTCACTGATCATAAAAATCTGATCTATCTTGATGCTACCAAGAGCTTGAATGCCCGTCAGGCTAGGTGGACACTTTTTTTCTCGCGGTTTAATTTTTCCGTTACTTATATCCCGGGTACCAAGAATGTTAAAGCTGATGCTTTGTCTCGCAGCTTTTCTCCCATGGTCGGTGCTGAGGAGGAGGGGAGCATTTTACAAGAAGGTGTTGTGATTGCTGCATTGGACTCCATTTTGGAAGATGAGATTCTTAAAGCACAGGAGAATGCCCCATCTAACACTCCCCATGGGAGGTTGTTTGTGCCTAGGACCTTTAGGAGAGATTTGTTTGTTGAGTGTCATGAGTCTCGGTTGGCAGGTCATCCAGGAATTTCTGAGACCAAGAGACTTGTGGGTTGCAGTTTTTGGTGGCCTGGATGGCAGAAGGAAGTCATTAAGTGGGTGCGTCAATGTACGGTGTGTGCTAGATCAAAGTCTTCACATACTCCTGCAGCGGGGTTGCTTTGCCCTCTGGAGGTTCCTAGTGCACCTTGGACACATCTGGCTATGGACTTTATTACTGACCTTCCCCCCTCTGAGGGTTTCACAGTCATCTGGGTGGTCGTGGACCGTTTTAGCAAGATGTGTCACTTGGTTCCTTTCATCAAACTGCCCTGCCCTAAGACACTCGCTAAGGCCTTTGTCAAGGAAATTGTCAGACTACATGACGTTCCTACTGACATTGTTTCGGATAGGGGACCTCAGTTAGTGGCTCGTTTTTGGCGTGCTTTTTGTGACAGGTTGGGAGTTCATTTGTCGTTTTCATCCGGATATCATCCTGAGTCTAATGGCCAGACAGAAAGGAAGAATCAGGATGTTGAGCAGTTCTTGAGTTGTTTTGTGGCAGACAATCAGGAGGGGTGGTCTGAGTTTCTGCCACTTGCTGAGTTTGCTCTTAACAACCATACATCCTCTTCTGATGGTTGTTCGCCTTTTTTTGGTTGCTCTGGGAGACATCCGTCTTTTGGGTCATTCTCCAAATTGGTATCGGCTGTGCCTGAGGAGGAGAGTTTTTCCGGTGACTTGGAGAGAGTTTGGATGGATGTGCGTGGTAATCTTCAGGAGGCTAACAAAAAATCTAAGAGGTACTTTGATAGGAAACGGCAAGAGGTTTTGTTTGCTATTGGTGACATGGTTTGGTTGTCCTCTAAGAATCTGCGGTTGAGGATTCCTTCTAAAAAATTGGGTCCCAAGTTTGTAGGGCCCTTTAAGGTGCTTCAGGTAGTTAACCAATCTGCTGTTAGGTTGGAGGTTCCTACCTCCTGGAAGATTAATCCGGTGTTTCATGTTTCTCTGTTGAAAAGAGCTTATGTGTCGGATGGAGACGTCTCTGCCACTGTTCCTCCGGTGGTGGAGGACGGGGAATACGAAATTTCCCGCATCCTAAATTCAAGATGGTATAGAGGGAGTTTGCAGTATCTCGTCACTTGGAAAGGTTTCGGACCCGAGGATAACTCATGGGTGAGGGTGGATGATATTTCTGCTTCCAGACTTGTCAGAGCGTTTCACAAGAGGTTTCCTGATAAGCCTGGGCCTAGGGGATCCGGAGGATCCTCATAGAAGAGGGGATACTGTTAGAACTCTCCTGTTAGGTATTTTCTATCTTGCTGGTCACATGACCTTGTTTGCCTATTTAATCCTGCTCCGCCCTCCTGGCCTTGCTGGACTTCATTGTAATTTCTGCTCTTAAGTTAGCCTGGTGCTTAGTTACCTATCTCAGTCAGTTTAGCTAGGTGTTCGGACCTTTATGTTCTATGTTGTGTGTTTGTCTTTTACTGCTACAATTTCTGCTAGGAGGTGCCCAACTTTATCCCAGTCCCTAGTTCTTGTAGGGATCCCTCCCTTGCATCTATAGGTCTTCGTACAGACAAGCCGAGGACTTTAGCGGGTCTGATCGCAGGATCAGGTTCCGCGTTACATCGTAGGGATCTAGCTTAGTTCTATTGTAGGGACAGATATCCTTTCTTTCCTTAGTGCTTATAGCAGATCATAACACAAGGGGCATTGACATTGTCTTTTTATTCCACTGCGACCTCCACCACTCTTACAAGGGGCATTGATATTGTCTTTTTAGTCCACTGCGAACTCCACCCCTCTCCAAGGGGCATTAAAACCATCTTGTTAAGCTACTCTGACCTCTACGTGCCTTCGAAGGGGCATTGATATTGTCTTTTTATTCAACTGTAACCTCCACCAATATTCCAAGGGGCATTGATATTGTTTTTATACTCCTCTGCGACCTCCACCACTCTGCCAGGGGGCAATAAAACCGTCTTGATAAGTTACTGTGACCACCACGTCTCATCCAAGGGGCGTTAAAACCGTCTGGTTCTTCCACTCTGAACTCCACAGCTCTTCTAAGGGGCATTATTATTGTCTTTTTATTCCACTGTAACCTCCACCACTCTTCCAAGGGGCATTGATATTGTCTTTTTATTCCACTGCGACCTTCACCAGTCCTCCAAGGGGCATTAAAACTATCTTGTTAAGCTACTGTGACCTCCACGTCTCTTCCACAGGGCATTGGTATTGTCTTTTAATTCCACTGGAACATCCACCACTCTTAAAAGAAGCATTGATATTGTCTTTTTAATCCACTGCGACCTCCACCACTCTTCCAAGGGGCATTAAAACCGTATTGTTAAGGTACTGTGACCTCCACGTCTCTTCCAAGGTGCATTAAAATCGTAAATTTAAACCACTTTGAACTCCACAGCTCTTGCAAGGGGCATTGATATTGTCTTTTTATTCCACTACGACTTCCACAACTCTCCCAAGGTGCATTAAAAACATTTTGTTTAGCTACTGTAACGTCCATGTCTATTCCACGGTGCATTGATATTGTCTTTTTATACCACTGAATCCTCCACCACTCTTCCAAGGGGTATTGATAATTTCTTTTTATTCCACTGCGACTTCCACCTCTCTTCTAAGGGGCATTGATATTGTCTTTTTAATCCACTGCGACCTCCACCACTCTTCCAAGAGGCATTAAAACGGTCTTGTTAAGCTACTGTGACCTCCACATCTTTTACAAGGGGCATTAAAACCATCTGGTTAAACCACTCTGAACTCCACAGCTCTTTCAAGGGGCATTGATATTGTCTTTTTTATTCCACTGTAACCTCCACCATTCTTCCAAGGGGTATTGATATTGTCTTTTTAATGCACTGCGACCTCCACCACTCTTCCAAGGGGCATTAAAACCATCTGGTTAAAACACTCTGAACTCCATAGCTCTTTCAAGAGGCATTGATATTGTCGTTTTATTCCACTGTAACGTCCACCACTTTTCCTGTGGGAATTGATATTGTCTTTTTATTAATATTATTATTATTATTATTATTTATTATTATAGCGCCATTTATTCCATGGCGCTTTACATGTGATAGGGATATACATAACAAAAGCATTTACATAATCTTAACAAAACGAGTCAGCGACTGGTACAGGAGGAGCGAGGACCCTGCCCGCGAGGGCTCACATTCTAGAAGGGATGGGTGAGGATACATTAGGTGAGGGTAGAGCTGGTCGTGCGGCAGTGGTTACTGCAGGTTGTAGGCTTGTCGGAAGAGGTGGGTCTTCATGTTTCGTTTGAAGGTTTCCATGGACGGGAAGAGTCTGATGTGTTGGGGTAAAGAGTTTCAGAGTAGGGGGGATGCACGGGAGAAATCTTGTATACGATTGTGGGAGGAGGAGATAAGAGGGGAGTAGAGAAGGAGATCTTGTGAGGATCGGAGGTTGCGTGCAGGTAAGTACTGGGAGACTAGGTCACAGATGTATGGGGAAGACATGTTGTGGATGGCTTTGTATGCCATGGTTAGAGTTTTGTACTGGATTCTCTGGGCAATGGGGAGCCAGTGAAGAGAATGACAGAGAGGAGAGGCCGGGGAATAGAGGGGGGACAGGTGAATTAGTCGAGCAGCAGAGTTTAGGATAGATTGGAGAGGCGCAAGAGTGTTGTAAGGGAGGCCACGGAGCAAGAGGTTGCAGTAGTCGAGGCGGGATATGATGAGGGCATACACTAGTGTCTTTGCAGAGTCTTTGCTGAGGAATGCACGGATCCGGGAGATGTTTATGAGTTGGAGTCGGCAGGAAGTGGAAAGGGCTTGGATATGTGGCTTGAAGGAGAGATCAGAGTCCAGGGTTACTCCAAGGCAGCGAGCTTGTGGGACTGGGGAGAGTGAACAGCCATTGACGTTGATGGCTAGGTCAGATTGGGGATGTGAATGAGAGGGTGGAAAGATGATGAACTCTGTTTTATCCATGTTGAGCTTTAGAAATCTGTCAGAGAAGAAGGATGACATGGCGGACAGACATTGTGGGATTTTGGTTAGTAGGGAGGAGATATCGGGTCCAGAGAGGTAGATCTGTGTGTCGTCAGCATAGAGGTGATACTGAAAACCGTGAGACTCTATGAGCTGTCCCAGGCCAAAGGTGTAGATGGAGAAGAGCAGAGGTCCTAGAACTGAACCTTGGGGGACACCGACAGATAGGAGGCGAGATGAGGAGGTGGTGCGTGAGTGGGAGACGCTGAATGTCCTGTCTGTTAAATATGAGGAGATCCAAGATAGAGCCAAGTCCGTGATGCAAAGAGATGAGAGAATCTGGAGTAAAAGTTAATGGTCCACTGTGTCAAAGGCGGATGACAGGTTCAGAAGGAGGAGGATGGAGTAGTGTCGCTTGGATTTGGCATTTAGTAGGTCATTGGTGACTTTGGTCAGGGCAGTTTCAGTCGAGTGATGCGGTCGGAAGCCAGATTGCAGGCGGTCGAAGAGGGAGCAGGAGGAGAGGTGGGAGGACAGTTCAAAGTGGACATGTTGTTCTAGTAGTTTTGAGGCAAAGGGGAGGAGTGATATGGGGCGGTAGCTAGTCAGAGAGGAAGGGTGAAGGGAGGGCTTTTTGAGGATGGGTGTGATTGCGGCATGTTTGAAACATGAGGGGAAGACACCGGTTGTTAGTGACAGATTGACGAGGTGGGTTAGGGTTGGGATGAAGACTGTGGTAAGGTTAGTGATGATGTGGGATGGGATTGGGTCAAGTTCGCAGGTGGTGAGGTGTGATTTGGAGAGTAAAGAGGAGACTTGACCTTCTGTAATGGTGGAGAAGTGGGGTTTGGAGGAGGAGGGTTGAATAGATATGAGGAGGGGTTGTGTGGACTTTAGGCAAAAGTTTTGTCTGATGGTGTCAATATTCTGTTTGAAGAATGAGGCAAAGTCGTCGGCTGAGGTGAGAGAAGAGGGAGGAGGTGCTGGGGGACGAAGGAGAGAGTTTAAAGTGTTAAATAGATGTTTAGGGTTGTGAGATACGGAGGATATGAGAGATGAGAAGTAGGTTTGTTTTGCTGTAGTGAGTGCGGACTTGAAATTAGTGAGGGATTGCTTGAATGCGATGAAGTGCTCGATGGAGTGAGACCTTTTCCATCTCCGCTCCGCAACCCTGGAGGCCCGGCACAGTTCTTTAGTAAGTTTAGTGTGCCAGGGTTGCCTGTTGAATGTGCGAGATGTGGTGTGTGTGAGAGGGGCGATCGAGTCTAGAGCTGCAGCTATTGTGGTGTTTTATGAAGCAGCAGCAACGTCTGCATCGTGTATGGAATTTATATCTGTAAGAGGGAGGAGGGATTCAGAGAGTGAGTGTAAGTCAAGGTGTTTGAGATTTCTGCGAGGGTATGCAAGTTTGTGGAGTGGGGATTGTTGCCCCGGGGAGGGGAGAGAAGAGAATGTAAGTAGGCTGTGATCAGAGAGAGGGAGAGGTGAGTTAGAGAGGTTAGATAGGGAACAGAGGCGGGTGAAGATGAGGTCCAGTGTGTGGCTATCTTTGTGGGTGGCTGTGGAAGACCATTGAGTGAGTCCGAAGGAGGAAGTGAGAGATAGGAACTTAGAGACAGACGAGTGGGAAGTGTTAATGGGGATGTTGAAGTCACCCATTATGATAGTGGGGATGTCAGTGGAGAGGAAGTTGAGCAGCCAGGTGGTGAAGTGGTCTAAGAAGGTGGTGGCTTGCCCTGGGGGTCGGTAAACGACGGCCAGTTGGAGGTTGGAGGGGGAATAGATGCGCACTCAGTGCACCTCAAAAGAGGGGAGTGTAACAGAGGGTGGCAGTGGGATTTGGGTGAAAGCGCAGTGTTCTGATAGGAGAAAACCTACGCCTCCGCCATGTTTGCCTTTGGGGCGGGGGGTGTGGGAAAGGTGGAATCCGCCATATGAAAGTGCAGCTGGGGACGCTGTGTCAGAGGGGGTGAGCCAGGTTTCAGTGATGGCGAGGAAGGAAAGTTTGTTTGTAATGAAAAGATCGTGGATGAAGGAAAGTTTGTTGCAGACAGAGCGAGCGTTCCATAGAGCTCCTGTTAGAGCAACTAAGGGAGTGGGGAAAGGTTGGATGGGTATGAGCTTAGAAAGGTTGCGACAGTTTGTGGAAGGTCGTGGATAGGAGGAAGAAGTAACTGTGGGGATATGGTGTGGAGGACCAGGATTTGGAATGATATCTCCAGCAGTGAGGAGGAGCAGAGAAAGTGTTAGCAGGTGGGAGCAAGAGAGAGCATGAGGTGGCTGTCTGTGTTTGGAGATCCAGAATTGAATGTTTAGGAATAATTTGGAGGAGGAGGTGAGATGAATGGGGAGGATGGAGGGAGAGATGAAGAGTTTCTTACTAGGTGTAGGTTTTGAGGGGTTACTAGAGAGTGGAGGACTATAGAGGAAAAAGTGAGAGCTAACAGAAACATAGTTAAAAGAGAGTAAGTGGTCAAAGTGTTGGTTATCTGACTCCTGCCCTGACTAACTGCCTCTGAAATAACTGCCACTTATCTCCGAAGCCACTTTGCACAAAAAGACAAGTGCACACCCCAGCACAAGTGCACCCCTTACAGAGCTTCTAAATATATAGGGCACATTAAACTATCAGGTGAAGGGCATTGCGGGAGCTGCATATGCCTAAATTAACAGCTGGTCGTCTCACCAGGAGATGGCTGGGTGATCAAACACAGAGCTAGGACTCTAGTCTCTGCAGTTTAGCACCTCTAAAAATCAGATAAGATCTATAGTGGGGAAGGGACAGACATATGTGGGTATTGAATGGAGTGGGACACATAAAGCAGAGAAGTTATGCAAAGCATGTACCAGTGAGGTGAATCAGCAAAGCAGAGCATTAGATTACAGCAGACACAGCAAGCAGAGAAGTTATGCAGAGCATGAACCAGTGAGGTGAATCAGCAAAGCAGAGCATTAGATTACAGCAGACACAGCAAGCAGAGAAGTTATGCAGAGCATGAACCAGTGGGGATATTCCACTGCGACCTCCACCACTCTTCCAAGGGGCATTGATATTGTCTTTTTTTTCCACTGCGACCTCCGCCACTCTTCTAAAGGGCATTGATATTGTCTTTTATTCCACTGCGACCTCCACCACTCTGCCAAGGGGCATTAAAACCGTCTTGTTAAGCTACTGTGATGGCCACGTCTCTTCCACGGGGCATTGATATTGTCTTTTTATTCCACTGTAACCTCCACCACTCTTCCAAGAGGCAATGATATTGTCTTTTTATTCCACTGTAACCTCCACCACTCTTCGAGGGGCATTGATATCGTCTTTTTATTCGACTGCGACGTCCACCACTCTTCCAAGGCTCATTGATATTGTCTTTTTAATCCACTGCGACCTCCACTACTCTTCCAAGGGGCATTAAAACCGTCTTGTTAAGCTACTGGGACCTCCACGTCTCTTCCAAGGGGCACTAAAACCTTTTGGTTAAACCACTCTGTACTCCACAGCTCTTCCAAGGGGCATTGATATTGTCTTTTTATTTCACTGTAATTCCACCACTCTTTTAAGGGGTATTGATATTGTATTTTTATTCCACTGTGACCTCCACCAATCTTCCAAGGGGCATTAAAACCGTCTGGTTAAACCGCTCTGAGCTCCACAGCTCTTCCAAGGGGCATTGACATTGTCTTTTTATTCCATTGTAACCTTCTGCACTCTTCCAAGTGCATTGATATTGTCTTTTTATTCCACTGTAACCTCCACCACTCTTCCAAGGGGCATTGATATTGTCTTTTTAATCCACTGCGACCTCCATCACTCTTCCAAGAAGCATTGAAACCGTCTTCTTAAGTTACTGTGACCTCCATGTCTATTCCACGGTGCATTAAAACTTTCTGGTTAATCCACTGTAAACTCCACAGCTCTTCCAAGGGGCATTGATATTGTCTTTTTATTTTACTGCGACCTCCACCACTCTTCCAAGGGGCATTGATATTGTCTTTTTATTTAATTGGAACCTCCACCACTCTTCCAAGGGGCATTGATATTGTCTTTTTATTCCACTGTAACCTCCACCATTCTTCCAAGGGACATTGATATTGTCTTTTTATTCCACTGTAAACTCCACCACTCTTCCAAGGGGCATTGATATTGTCTTTTTATTCCACTGTATCCTCCACCACTCTTCCAAGGGGCATTGATATTGTCTTTTTATTCCACCACTCTTCCAAGGGGCTTTAAAACAGTCTTGATAAGCTTCTATGACCTCCACGTCTCTTCCAAGGGGCATTAAAACCGCATGGTTAAACCACTCTCAACTCCACAGCTCTTCCAAGAGGCATTGATATTGTCTTTTTATTCAACTGTAACCTCCACCACTCTTCCAAGGGGCATTGATATTGTCTCTGTTTTCCACTGCGACCTCCACCACTCTTTCAAGGGGCTTTGATATTGTCTTTTTTATCCACTGCGACCTCCATCACTCTTCCAATGGGCATTAAAACCGTCTTGTTATGCTACTGTGACCTCCACGTCCCATCCACAGGTCATTGATATTGCCATTCTATTCCATTGCAACCTCCACCACTCTTCCAAGGGGCATTAAAACCGTCTTATTAAGCTACTGTGACCTCCAAGTCTCTTCCAAGGGGAATTAAAACAGTCTGGTTAAACCGCTCTGAGCTCCACTGCTCTTCCAAGGGGCATTGACAATGTTTTTTTATTCCATTGTAACCTTCTGCACTCTTCCAAGTGCATTGATATTGTCTTTTTATTCCTCTGTAACGTCCACAACTCTTCCAAGGGGCATTAAAACCATCTTGTTAAGCTACTGTGACCTCCAACTTTCTTACACAGGGCATTGATATTGTCTTTTATTCCACTGTAACCTCCACCACTCTTCCAAGGGGCATTGATATTGTCTTTTTATTCCACTGTAACCTCCACCAATCTTCCAAGGGGCATTGATATTGTCTTTTTATTCCACTGCGACCTGCACCAATCTTCTAAGGAGCATTGATATTGTCTTTTAAATCCACAACGATCTACACCACTCTTCCAAGGGGCATTAAAACAGTCTTGTTAAGCTACTGTGACCTCCTCGTCTCTTCCAAGGGGCATTAAAAGCGTCTGGTTAAACACTCTGAACTCCACAGCTCTTACAAGAGGCATTGATATTGTCTTTTTATTCGATTGTAACATCCACCACTCTTCCAAGCGGCATTGATATTGTCTTTTTATTCCACTGTAACCTCCACCACTCTTCCAAGGGGCATTGATTTTGTCTTTTTAATCCACTGCAACCTCCATCTCTCTTCCAAGAAGCATTAAAACCGTCTTATTTAGCTACTGTGACCTCCACGTCTATTCCACGGTGCCTTAAAATCTTCTGGTTAAACCTCTGTGAACTCCACAGCTCTTCCAAAGGGCATTGATATTGTCTTTTTATTCCACTGTAACCTCCACCACTCTTCCAAGAGGCATTGATATTGTATTTTTGTTTTACTGCGACCTCCACCACTCTTCCAAGGGGCATTAATATTGTCTTTTTATTCCACTGCGACCTCCACCACTCTTCCAAGGGTCATTGATATTGTCTTTTTATTCCACTGTAACCTCCAAGAATTTTCCAAGGGGCATTGATATTGTCTTTTTATTCCACTGTAACCTCCACCACTCTTCCAAGGGGCATTAAAACCATCTTGTTAAGCTACTGTGACCTCCACGTCTCTTCCAAGGGGCATTAAAACCGTCAATTTAAACAACTCTGAACTCCACAGCTCTTGCAAGAGGCATTGATAT
The DNA here is from genome assembly GCF_046119375.1 of Phyllobates terribilis. Taxonomy (NCBI): domain Eukaryota; kingdom Metazoa; phylum Chordata; class Amphibia; order Anura; family Dendrobatidae; genus Phyllobates; species Phyllobates terribilis. The sequence continues at coordinate 2,056,025 of NW_027362964.1, forward strand.
TGACTTTTTATTCCACTGTAACCTCCACTACTCTTCCAAGGGGCATTGATTTTGTCTTTTTAATCCACTGCTACCTCCATCACTCTTCCAAGAAGCATTAAAACCATTTTGTTTAGCTACTGCGACCTCCACGTCTCTTCCAAGGGGCATTAAAACCGTCTGGTTAAACACTCTGATCTCCACAGCTCTTGCAAGAGGCATTGATATTGTCATTTTATTCGACTGTAACATCCACCACTCTTCCAAGCGGCATTGATATTGTCCTTTTATTCAACTTCGACCTCCACCACTCTTCCAAGGGGCATTGATATTGTCTATTTAATCAACTGCGACCTCCACCTCTCTTCCAAGGGGCATTAAAACCGTCTTGAGAAGCTACTGTGACCTCCACGTCCCTTCCACGGGGCATTGATATTGTCTTTTTATTCCACTGCGACCTTCACCACTCTTCCAAGGGGCATTGATATTGTCTTTTTAATCCACTGCGACCTCCACCACTCTACAAAGGGGCATTGATATTGTCTTTTTAACCCACTGTGACCTCCACGTCTCTTCAAAGTGGCATTAAAACCGTCAATTTAAACCACTCTGAACTCCACAGCTCTTCCAAGTAGCACTGGTATTGTCTTTTTATTCCACTCTAACCCCCACCCCTCTTCCAATGGGCATTGACATTGTCTATTTATTCCCCTGCGAACTCCACCACTCTTCCAAGGGGCATTAAAACCATCTTGTTAAGCTACAGTGACCTCCACAACTCTTCCATGGGTCATTGATATTGTCTTTTTATTACACTCTAACCTCCACCACTCTTCCAAGGGACATTGATATTGTCTTTTTATTCCACTGTAACCTCCACCACTCTTCCAAGGGGCATTGATTTTGTCTTTTTAATCCACTGCAACCTCCATCTCTCTTCCAAGAAGCATTAAAACCGTCTTATTTAGCTACTGTGACCTCCACGTCTATTCCACGGTGCCTTAAAATCTTCTGGTTAAACCACTGTGAACTCCACAGCTCTTCCAAAGGGCATTGATATTGTCTTTTTATTCCACTGTAACCTCCACCACTCTTCCAAGAGGCATTGATATTGTATTTTTGTTTTACTGCGACCTCCACCACTCTTCCAAGGGGCATTAATATTGTCTTTTTATTCCACTGCGACCTCCACCACTCTTCCAAGGGTCATTGATATTGTCTTTTTATTCCACTGTAACCTCCAAGAATTTTCCAAGGGGCATTGATATTGTCTTTTTATTCCACTGTAACCTCCACCACTCTTCCAAGGGGCATTAAAACCATCTTGTTAAGCTACTGTGACCTCCACGTCTCTTCCAAGGGGCATTAAAACCGTCAATTTAAACAACTCTGAACTCCACAGCTCTTGCAAGAGGCATTGATATTGACTTTTTATTCCACTGTAACCTCCACTACTCTTCAAGGGGCATTGATTTTGTCTTTTTAATCCACTGCTACCTCCATCACTCTTCCAAGAAGCATTAAAACCATTTTGTTTAGCTACTGCGACCTCCACGTCTCTTCCAAGGGGCATTAAAACCGTCTGGTTAAACACTCTGATCTCCACAGCTCTTGCAAGAGGCATTGATATTGTCATTTTATTCGACTGTAACATCCACCACTCTTCCAAGCGGCATTGATATTGTCCTTTTATTCAACTTCGACCTCCACCACTCTTCCAAGGGGCATTGATATTGTCTATTTAATCAACTGCGACCTCCACCTCTCTTCCAAGGGGCATTAAAACCGTCTTGAGAAGCTACTGTGACCTCCACGTCCCTTCCACGGGGCATTGATATTGTCTTTTTATTCCACTGCGACCTTCACCACTCTTCCAAGGGGCATTGATATTGTCTTTTTAATCCACTGCGACCTCCACCACTCTACAAAGGGGCATTGATATTGTCTTTTTAACCCACTGTGACCTCCACGTCTCTTCAAAGTGGCATTAAAACCGTCAATTTAAACCACTCTGAACTCCACAGCTCTTCCAAGTAGCACTGCTATTGTCTTTTTATTCCACTCTAACCCCCACCCCTCTTCCAATGGGCATTGACATTGTCTATTTATTCCCCTGCGAACTCCACCACTCTTCCAAGGGGCATTAAAACCATCTTGTTAAGCTACAGTGACCTCCACAACTCTTCCATGGGTCATTGATATTGTCTTTTTATTACACTCTAACCTCCACCACTCTTCCAAGGGACATTGATTTTGTCTTTTTATTCCACTGCGACCTCTACCACTCTTCCAATGGGCATTGATATTGTCTTTTTAATCCACTGCAACCTCCACCACTCTTCCAAGGGGCATTAAAGCAGTCTAGTTAAGCTACTGTCACGTCCATGTCTATTCCACGGGGCATTGATATTGTCTTTTTATTCCTCTGTAACCTCCACCACTCTTCCAAGTGGCATTGACATTGTCTTTTTATTCCACTGCGTCTTCCAGCTCTCTTCTAAGGGTCATTGATTTTGTCTTTTTAATCCACTGCGACCTCCACCACTCTTCCAAGGGGCATTAAACCAGTCTTGTTAAGCTACTGTGACCTCCACGTCTCTTCCAAGGGACATTAAAACCGTCTGGTTAAACTGCTCTGAACTCCACAGCTCTTCCAAGGGGCATTGGTATTGTCTTTTTCTTCCACTGTAACCTCCACCTCTCTTCCAAGGGGCATTGATTTTGTCTTTTTATTCCACTGCGACCTCCACCACTCTTCCAGTGGGCATTGTTATTGTCTTTTTAATCCGCTGCAACCTCCACCACTCTTCCAAGGGGCATTAAAACCATCTTGTTAAGCTACTGTGACCTCCACGTCCCTTGCACGGGGCATTGATATTGTCTTTTTATTCCACTGCGACCTCCACCACTCTTCCAAGGGGCATTGATATTGTCTTTTTAATCCACTGCGAGCTCCACCACTCTTACCAGGGGCATTAAAACCGTCTTGTTATGATACTGTGACGTCGACTTCTCTTCCAAGGGGCATTAAAACCATCTGGTTAAACCACTCTGAACTCCACAGCTCTTCCAAGGGGCATTTGCATTGTCTTTTTATTCCACTCTAACCTCCACCAATCTTCCAAGGGGCATTGATATTGTTTTTTTTATTCCACTGCGACCTCCACCACTCTTCCAAGGGGCATTAAAACCATCTTGTTAAGTTACTGTGACCTCCACGTCTCTTCCAAGGAGCATTAAAACCGTTTGGTTTTACCACTCTGAACTCCACAGCTCTTCCAAGGGGCAATATTATTGTCTTTTTATTCCACTGTAAACTCCACCATTCTTCCAAGGGGCATTGATATTGTCTTTTTATTCCACTGCGACCTCCACCAGTCTTCCAAGGGGCAATCATATTGTCTTTTTAATCCACTGCGACCTCCACCACTCTTCCAAGAGGCATTAAAACCATCTTGTTAAGCTACTGTGACCTCCACGTCTCTTCCACGTGGCATTGATATTGTCTTTTTATTATACTGTAACCTCCACCACTGTTCCAAGGGGCATTGATATTGTCTTTTTATTCCACTGTAACCTCAATCACTCTTCCAAGGGGCATTGATATTGTCTTTTCATTCAATTGTATCCTCCACCACTCTTTCAAGGGGCATTGATATTGTCTTTTTATTCCACTGCGACCACCACCACTCTTCCAAGGGGCTTTCATATTGTCTTTTTAATCCATTGCGACCTCCACCACTCTTCCAAGGGGCATTAAAACAGTTTTGTTAAGCTACTGTCACCTCCACGTCCCTTCCAAGGGGCATTAAAACCGTCAATTTAAACCAATTTGAACTCCACAGCTCTTGCAAGGGGCATTGATATTGTCTTTTTATTCCAATGTAACCTCCAGCACTCTTCCAAGGGGCATTGATATTGTCTTTTTATTACACTCCAACTTCCAACCCTCTTCCAAGGGGCATTAAAACCGTCTTGTTAAGCTTCTGTGACCTCCACGTCTCTTTCACGGGGCATTGATATTGTCTTTTCATTCCACTATGACTTCCACCACTCTCCCAAGGTGCATTAAAAAATCTTGTTTAGCTACTGTAACGTCCATGTCTATTCCACTGGGCATTGATATTGTCTTTTTATTCCACTGTATCCTCCACCACTCTTCCAAGGGGTATTGATATTGTCTTTTTATTCCACTGCGACTTCCACCTCTCTTCTAAGGGGCATTTATATTGTCTTTTTAATCCACTGCGACCTTCACCACTCTTCCAAGAGGCATTAAAATAGTCTTGTTAAGCTACTGTGACCTCCACATCTCTTCCAAGGGGCATTAAAACCATCTGGTTAAACCACTCTGAACTCCACAGCTCTTCCAAGGGGCATTGATATTGTCTTTTTTATTCCACTGTAACCTCCACCATTCTTCCAAGGGGTATTGATATTGTCTTTTTAATGCACTGCGACCTCCACCACTCTTCCAAGGGGAATTAAAACCATGTGGTTAAACCACTCTGAACTCCATAGCTCTTTCAAGAGGCGTTGATATTGTCTTTTTATTTCAATGTAACCTCCACCATTCTTTCAAGGGGGATTGATATTGTCTTTTTATTCCAATGCGACCGCCACCACTCTTCCAAGGGGCATTAAAACTGTCTTGTTAAGCTACTGTGACCTCCACGTGTCTTCCACGGGTCATTGATATTGTCTTTTTAATCCACTGTGACCTCCACCCCTTTTCCAAGGGGCATTAAAACCGTCTTGTTAATCTACTGTGACCTCCACGTCTCTTCCAAGGGGCAATAAAACCATCTGGTTAAACCACTCTGAACTCCGCAACTTTTCCAAGGGGCATTGATATTGTCTTTTTATTCCACTGTAACCTCCACCACTCTTCCAAGGGGCATTGACATTGTCTTTTTATTCCACTGCGACCTCCATCATTCTTCCAAGGGGCATTGATATCGTCTTTTTATTCCACTGCCACCTCCACCCCTCTTCCAAGGGGCATTGATATTGTCTTTTTAATCCACTGCGACCTCCACCACTTTTCCAAGGGTCATTAAAAACGTCTTTTTAAGCTACTGTGACCTCCACATCACTTCCAATGGGCATTAAAACCGTCTGGTTAAACAACTCTGAACTCCACAGCTTTTCCAAGGGGCATTGGTATTGTCTTTTTATTGCACTCTAGCCTCCACCACTCTTCCAAGGGGCAATGACAGTGTTTTTTTATTCCACTGCGACCTCCACCACTCTTGCAAAGGGCATTCATATTGTCTTTTTAATACACTGCGACCTCCACCACTCTTCCAAAGGGCATTAAAATCATCTTGTTAAGCCACTGTGACCTCCAGGTCTCTTCATCCGTGCACTGATATTGTCTTTTTATTCCACTGCGACCTCCACCACTCTTCCTCATGGCATTCATATTGTCTTTTTAATCCATTGCAACCTCCACCACTCTTCCATGTGGCATTAAAACCGTCTTGTTAAGCTACTGTGACCTCCACGTCTCTTCCAAGGGGCATTAAAATCGTATGGTTAAACCAATCTGAACTCCACAGATCTTCCAAGGGGCATTGATATTGTCTTTTTATTCCACTGTATCCTCCACCACTCTTCCAAGGGGCATTGATATTGTCTTTTTATTCCACTGCGACCTCCACCACTTTTCCAAGGGGCATTAAAACCGTTTGGTTAAACAACTCTGAACTCCACAGCTCATCCAAGGGGCATTGGTATTGTCTTTTTATTCCACTCTAACCTCCACCACTCTTCCAAGGGGCAATGACAGTGTTTTTTTATTCCACTGCGACCTCCACCATTCTTCCAAGGGGAATTAAAACTGTCTTGTTATGCTACAGTGACCTGCACATCTCTTCCACGGGGCATTGATATTGTCTTTGAATTCCACTGTAACCTCCACCACGCTACCAAGGGGCATTGATATTGTATTTTTATTCCACTGCGACCTCCACCACTCTTGCAAAGGGCATTGATATTGTCTTTTTAATACACTGCGACCTCCACCACTCTTCCAAAGGGCATTAAAACCATCTTGTTAAGCCACTGTGACCTCCAGGTCTCTTCCTCCGTGCACTAATATTGTCTTTTTATTCCACTGCGACCTCCACCACTCTTCCTCATGGCATTCATATTGTCTTTTTAATCCATTGCAACCACCACCACTCTTCCATGTGGCATTAAAACTGTCTTGTTAAGCTACTGTGACCTCCACGTCTCTTCCAAGGGGCATTAAAACCGTATGGTTAAACCAATCTGAACTCCACAGATCTTCCAAGGGGCATTGATATTGTCTTTTTATACCACTGTATCCTCCACCACTCTTCCAAGGGGCATTGATATTGTCTTTTTATTCCACTGCGACCTCCACCACTTTCCCAAGGGGCATTAAAACCGTCTTGTTAAGCTACTGTGACCTCCATGTCTCTTCCACAGGGCATTGATATTGTCTTTTTATTCCACTGGAGCCTCCAACACTCTTCCAAGGTGCATTGATATTGTCTTTTTATTCCACTGAGACTTCAATTACTCCTTCAAGGAGCATAGAGATTGTCTTTTTAATCCACTTCGACCTCCACCACTCTTCCAAGGGGCATTAAAGCAGTCTTGTTAATCTACTGTGACCTCCACGTCTCTTCCAAGGGGCATTAAGACCGTCAATTTAAACCACTCTCAACTCCACAGCTCTTGCAAGGGACTTTGATATTGTTTTTTATTCCACTGTAACCTCCAGCACTCTTCATAGGGGCATTGATATTGTCTTTTTATTCCACTGCGACTTTCACCTCTCTTAGAAAGGACATTAAAACCGTCGTGTTAAGTTACTGTGACATCCACGTCTCTTTCACGGGGCATTGATATTGTCTTTTTATTCCACTGTAAACTACACCACTCTTTCAAGGGGCATTGATATTGTCTTTTTAATCCACTGCGACCTCCACCACTCTTCCAAGAGGCATTAAAACAGTCTTGCTAAGCTCCTGTGACCTCCACATCTCTTCCAAGGGGCATTAAAACCGTCTGGTTAAACCACTCTGAACTCCACAGCTCTTCCAATGTGCATTGATATTGTCTTTTTATTCCACTGTAACCTCCACCATTCTTCCAAGGGGTATTGATATTGTCTTTTTAATGCACTGCGACCTCTACAACTCTTCCAAGGGGCATTAAAACCATCTGGTTAAACCACTCTGAACTCCATAGCTTTTTCAAGAGGCATTGATATTGTCTTTTTATTTCACTGTAACCACCACCACTCTTTCAAGGGGCATTGATATTGTCTTTTTATTCCACTGCGACCTCCACCACTCTTCCAAGGGGCATTAAAACTGTCTTGATAAGCTACTGTGACCTCCACGTGTCTTCCACGGGGCATTGATATTGTCTTTTTAATCCTCTATGACCTCCACCACTTTTCCAAGGGGCATTAAATCCGTCTTGTTAATCTTCTGTGACCTCCACAGCTCTTTCAAGTGGCATTGGTGTTGTCTTTTTATTCCACTCTAACCTCCACCACTCTTCCAAAGGGCATTGACATTGTCTTTTTATTCCACTGCGACCTCCACCTCTCTTCTAAGGGGCATTGATATTGTCTTTTTAATCCACTATAACCTCCACCACATTTCCTATGAGAATTGATATTGTCTTTTTGTTAGTATTATTATAATTTATTATTATAGCTCCATTTATTCCATGACACTTTACATGTGATAGGGATATACAGTACAGACCAAAAGTTTGGACACACCTTCTCATTTAAAGATTTTTCTGTATTTTCATTACTATGAAAATTGTACATTCACACTGAAGGCATCAAAACCATGAATTAACACATGTGGAATTATATGCTTAACAAAAAAGTGTGAAACAACTGAAAATATGTCTTATATTCTAGGTTCTTCAAAGTAGCCACCTTTTGCTTTGATGACTGCTTTGCACACTCTTGGCATTCTCTTGATGAACTTCAAGAGGTAGTCACCGGAAATGGTTTTCCAGCAATCTTGAAGGAGTTCCCAGAGATGCTTAGCACTTGTTGGCCCTTTTGCCTTCACTCTGCGGTCCAGCTCACCCCAAACCATCTCGATTGGGTTCAGGTCTGGTGACTCTGGAGGTGTTATGTTCTGCTACCAAAGCTAAGGAAAGAGAGGAGATCTGTCCCTACTATAAGACTCAGCTGAATCCCTACGATGTAACAGGGAACCTGATCCTGCGATCAGACCTACTAAAGTCCTAATCTAGTCTGTACGGAGACCTATAGATGTGGGGAGGGAATCCCTACAAGTACTAAGGACTGGGAGGAATATGGGACACCTCCTAACAGAAATAGTAGCAGACAGAAGAACAAACAAAATAGATAGAACAAAGAGGTCCGTAGACCAAGCAAACTAACAGAGTTAGATACAGAGCACAGGCTAGCAGGAAAGTAGATATACAATGAAGTCCAGCAAAGCCAGAAGGGCGGAGCAGGATTAAATAGGCCAACAAGGTCATGTGACCAGCAAAGGAAAAAAAACCTAACAGCAAGGTTCTAACAGTACCCCCCCTTCTAAGAGGATCCTCCGGATCCCCTAGGACCAGGCTTATCAGGAAATCTCCTGTGAAACGCTCTGATAAGTCTGGACGCGGAAACATCATCTGACCTCACCCAAGAGTTATCCTCGGGTCCGAAACCTTTCCAGGCCACAAGATACTGCAAACTACCTCTATACCGTCTAGAGTCAAGGATGCGAGAAATTTCATATTCCCCGTCCTCCACCACCGGAGGAACAGAGGCAGAGGCATCACCATCCGACACGACAGCTTTTTTTAACAGAGAGACATGAAAGACCGGATTAATTCTCCAGGAGGTAGGAACCTCCAACCTAACAGCAGATTGGTTGACAACCTGAAGCACCTTAAAGGGCCCTACAAACTTGGGACCCAATTTCTTAGAAGGAATCCTCAACCGCAGATTCCTAGAGGACAACCAAACCATGTCACCAACAGCGAACAAAACCTCCTGTCGTTTCCTATCAAAGTAGTCTTTAGATTTTCTGTTGGCCTCCTGAAGATTACCACGCACATCCGTCCAAACTCTTTCCAAATCACCGGAAAAATTCTCCTCCTCAGGCACGGCAGATCCCAACTTGGAGAACGACCCAAACGACGGATGTCTCCCAGAACAACAAAAAAAAGGCGAACAACCAGCAGAAGAAGATGTATGATTGTTCAGAGCAAATTCGGCAAGTGGCAGAAACTCAGACCACCCCTCTTGATTGTCTGCCACAAAACAACGCAAGAACTGCTCAACATCCTGGTTTTTCCTTTCTGTCTGGCCATTAGATTCAGGATGGTATCCGGACGAAAACGACAAATGAATTCCCAACCTGTCACAAAAGGCACGCCAAAAACGAGCCACGAACTGAGGACCCCTATCAGAAACAATGTCAGTAGGAACGCCATGAAGTCTGACAATTTCCTTGACAAAGGCCTTAGCGAGAGTTTTAGCGCAGGGCAGTTTGACGAAGGGAACCAAGTGACACATCTTGCTAAAACGGTCCACGACCACCCAGATGACAGTAAAACCCTCAGAGGGGGGAAGGTCAGTTATAAAGTCCATAGCCAAATTTGTCCAAGGAGCACTGGGGACCTCCAAAGGACAAAGCAACCCCGCAGCAGGAGTATGTGAGGACTTGGATCTAGCACATATAGTACATTGGCGCACCCACTTAATGACTTCCTTCTGCCATCCAGGCCACCAAAAACTGCGACCCACCAGTCTCTTGGTCTCAGAGATTCCGGGATGACCTGCCAACCGAGATTCGTGACACTCAACAAACAAATCTCTCCTAAAGGTCCCAGGCACAAACAACCTCCCATGAGGAGTGTTACATGGGGCATTCTCCTGAGCTTTAAGAATCTCATCTTCCAAAGCAGCTATCACAACACCTTCTTGTAAAATGTTTTCCTCTTTCTCAGCACCGACTATGGGAGAAAAACTGCGAGACAAGGCATCCGCCTTAACATTCTTAGTACCAGGGATGTAAGTAACGGAGAAATTAAACCGCGAGAAAAACAGTGCCCACCTAGCCTGACGGGCATTCAGGCGCTTGGCAGCATCAAGATATATCAGATTTTTATGATCCGTAAGAACCTGAACGGGAAATTCCGCACCTTCCAAGAAGTGGCGCCAGTGTTCAAATGCGAGTTTAATAGCCAATAATTCCCGATTACCAATATCGTAATTCAATTCAGTCTCCGAAAAAATTTTGGAAAAAAAGGCACAAGGATGTAATCCATCCCCGTTATCCTGAGACAATACTGCGCCAACCCCCACAGAGGAAGCATCAACCTCAACCAAAAACGGCCTAGTAACATCAGGCTGCATAAGGATGGGAGCAGAGGTGAACCTCTCCTTGAGATACACAAAAGCTTCAATGGCCTCAGAAGACCACTGAACCGCATCAGCACCTTTCCTGGTGAGATCAGTCAGAGGTTTGACAATACTAGAAAAATTTTTTATGAATTTTCTATAGTAATTGGCGAAACCCAAAAACCTCTGTATCGATTTCAAACCAATAGGCCTAGGCCATTCCTGCACAGCCTGAACCTTAACCGGATCCATCTCAAAACCTTTGCTGGAGATAATGTAGCCCAAAAAACTAATTCTCTGTACAGCGAACTCACATTTCTCCAGCTTAGCAAAAAGCGAATTGTCCATTAATAACTGTAATACCTCACGCACGCTCCGCCAATGAGACTCCAGATCTGGCGAATAAATCAAAATGTCATCCAAATACACAACCACATTTTTACCAATCAAAGGTCTAAGGATGTCATTAATCAGATTCTGAAAAAATGCAGGAGCATTAGTAAGACCAAAAGGCATAACCAGATTCTCAAAATGACCCACAGGAGTGTTAAAAGCAGTCTTCCATTCATCACCCTCCTTCATGCGCAACAGATTGTATGCCCCCTTAAGGTCAATTTTAGAGAACCACTTGGCCCCCAATAACTGGTTAAACAGATCAGGAATCAATGGCAGTGGGTAAGGATTGCGTACCGTAATTTTGTTAATCTCACGGAAATCCAGACAAGGACGTAAACCGCCGTCCTTTTTTTTTACAAAAAAAAATCCAACCGCCACAGGAGACTTAGAGGGCCTAATGTGACCGGCGGCCAAGCTTGTCTGTATGTATTCCTCCAAAGCCTTCCTCTCAGGAATAGTAAGGTTAAATAAACGACTTTTAGGAAGAGTCGCTCCAGGGACAAATTCAATAGAACAATCATAGTCTCTATGGGGAGGCAAAACCTGCGATTCCTTCTCAGAAAAAACTCTCCAAAAATCCTGAATAGGAACAGGCAATTCTCCCCTATCCAAAGCTGCAATACGCCCGTTACAACACTTGTCATAACATTTATGGCTCCAGGATTTAATTTCACTGGTAGACCAATCCAGTACAAGATTGTGAAATTTTAACCAGGGCAAACCCAATATTACTGGAGAAGGCAAGTTATTCAACACTACCAAATCCAATTTCTCATGGTGAACACCATTAATAGTGAGAGGAAATTCACTGACCTTGAGAGTAATATTCTTCAAAGGGGAGCCATCCACAGAAACCACAGCAATGGGGGATGATAAAGGTTCAGGTTTTAAATTGAGTTTTTCCACGAATCCCCCATCAATTACATTCAATGTAGACCCGCAATCAACAAACACCCGAAATTCCATTAATTTTTCCTGAGCAATCGTGGAAGCAGCTAAAAATATACCCTTGGAATTTAAACAGGCAATACGGGCGTGACTGACCATTTTTTTTTCTTTCTTTATACGAAGCTCACAGCCTTTAATCAAATGACCAGATTTCCCGCAATAGAAACACAAGCCTTCTGAAAAACGACGGTCTTTTTCTTGAGAGCGAGGTGCCACCGATCCAATCTCCATCGGTTCACCACTGTTAGTACACACATTATCATAACCAGAAACTGACATAGCAGAGGATTTGCTCTCATTAACCCTAGCACGCAGTCTCCTATCCACCCGTATAGCTAATTGCATAGCCTGTTGCAAATCCTCAGGTGTAGGATAAGCAATTAGCAGGTCTTTAACCCTTTCACTGAGCCCAGCAAGAAATAGACTTTTCAGAGCAGAATCGTTCCACCCTGTTTGAGTGGACCAACGACGAAAATGTGTACAATATTTTTCTACATTACTTGATCCTTGTTTTAAACGTCTCAACTCAGTCTCAGCTGATGCGACACGGTCAGGATCATCATATAATAGTCCTAAAGCAGAAAAAAAACTATCCACTGATCTGAAGCATGTATCACTAGGTTGCAAAGAAAAGGCCCACTCCTGAGGCTCTTTGCGCAAAAGTGACATTATGAACCCTACGCGCTGGGATTCATCCCCAGAGGACTTGGGTCTCAAACGAAAATACAATAAGCAAGCATTTTTAAATGAAAAAAATTCTCGATGTTCACCAAAAAATAAATCCGGCAAACATACCTTAGGCTCCAAGAAATATGCTCCAGGACAGTTACTCACGTGCTGACGGAGCTCGGCCACTTCCAGAGAGAGTCCCTGCAGGTGTTTAGCCAAATCCTGAACCGACACCATGATGGAACAAAAAAAAAAAAAAAAAAAAAAAAAAAATCTTTCCTAAGAGAATTTGCAGGCTGGACTTACTGTTATGTTCTGCTACCAAAGCTAAGGAAAGAGAGGAGATCTGTCCCTACTATAAGACTCAGCTGAATCCCTACGATGTAACAGGGAACCTGATCCTGCGATCAGACCTGCTAAAGTCCTAATCTAGTCTGTACGGAGACCTATAGATGTGGGGAGGGAATCCCTACAAGTACTAAGGACTGGGAGGAATATGGGACACCTCCTAACAGAAATAGTAGCAGACAGAAGAACAAACAAAATAGATAGAACAAAGAGGTCCGTAGACCAAGTAAACTAACAGAGTTAGATACAGAGCACAGGCTAGCAAGAAAGTAGATATACAATGAAGTCCAGCAAAGCCAGAAGGGCGGAGCAGGATTAAATAGGCCAACAAGGTCATGTGACCAGCAAAGGAAAAAAAACCTAACAGCAAGGTTCTAACAGGAGGCCAGGTCATATGGCCTGGCACCCCATCACTCTCCTTCTTGGTCAAATACCCTTACACAGCCTGGAGGTGTGTTTGGGGTCATTGTCCTGTTGAAAAATAAATGATGGTCCAACTAAATCATACCGGATGGAATAGCATGTGGTAGCCATCCTGGTTCAGTATGCCTTCAATTTTGAATAAATCCCCAACAGTGTCACCAGCAAAGCACCCCCACACCATCACACCTCCTCCTCCATGCTTCACGGTGGGAACCAGGCATGTAGAGTCCATCCGTTCACCTTTTCTGCGTCGCACAAAGACACGGTGGTTGGAACCAAAGATCTCAAATTTGGACTCATGAGACCAAAGCACAGATTTCCACTGGTCTAATGTCTATTCCTTGTGTTCTTTAGCCCAAACAAGTCTCTTCTGCTTGTTGCCTGTCCTTAGCAGTGGTTTCCTAGCAGCTATTTTACCATGAAGGCCTGCTGCACAAAGTCTCCTCTTAACAGTTGTTGTAGAGATGTGTCTGCTGCTAGAACTCTGTGTGGCATTGACTTGGTCTCTAATCTGACCTTCTGTTAACCTGCGATTTCTGAGGCTGGTGACTTGGATAAACTTATCCTCAGAAGCAGAGGTGACTCTTGGTCTTCCTTTCCTGGGGCGGTCCTCATGTGAGCCAGTGTCTTTGTAGTGCTTGATGGTTTTTGCAACTGCACTTGGGGACACTTTCAAAGTTTTCCCAATTTTTCGGACTGACTGACCTTCATTTCTTAAAGTAATGATGGCCACTCGTTTTTCTTTACTTAGAATTTGTATTATGGCAAGAAAAAAGCAGCTAACAGTCTATTCAGTAGGACTATCAGCTGTGTATCCACCTGACTTCTGCACAATACAACTGATGGTCCCAACCCCATTTATAAGGCAAGAAATCCCACTTATTAAACCTGAGAGGGCACACCTGTGAAGTGAAAACCATTTCCGGTGACTACCTCTTGAAGCTCATCAAGAGAATGCCAAGAGTGTGCAAAGCAGTCATCAAAGCAAAAGGTGGCTACTTTGAAGAACCTAGAATATAAGACATATTTTCAGTTGTTTCACACTTTTTTGTTAAGTATATAATTCCACATTTGTTAATTCATAGCTTTGATGCCTTCAGTGTGTATGTACAATTTTCAAAGTCATGAAAATACAGAAAAATCATTAAATGAAAAGGTGTGTCCAAACTTTTGGTCTGTACTGTACAAAACAAAAGCATTTACATAATCTTAACAAAACGAGTCAGCGACTGGTACAGGAGGAGCAAGGACCCTGCCCGCGAGGGTTTACATTCTAGAAGGGATGGGAGAGGATACATTAGGTGAGGGTAGAGCTGGTCGTGCAGCGGTGGTTACTGCAGGTCGTAGGCTTGTCGGAAGAGGTGGGTCTTAAGGTTTCTTTTGAAGGTTTCCACGGTCGGCGAGTGTCTGATTTCTTGGGGTAAAGAGTACCAGAGTAGGGGGGATGCACGGTAGAAATCTTGTATACGATTGTGGGAGGAGGAGAAAAAAGGGGAGTAGAGAAGGAGATCTTGTGAGGATCGGAAGATGCGTGCAGGTAAGTACCGGGAGACTAGGTCACAGATGTATGGGGGAGACAGGTTGTGGATGGCTTTGTATGCCATGGTTAGAGTTTTGAACTGGATTCTCTGGGCAATGGGGAGCCAGTGAAGAGATTGACAGAGAGGAGAGGCCGGGGAATAGCGAGGGGACAGGTGAATTAGTCGAGCAGCACAGTTTAGGATAGATTGGAGAGGCACAAGAGTGTTGTAAGGGAGGCCACGGAGCAGGAGGTTGCAGTAGTCGAGGCGGGATATGATGAGGGCATGCACTAGTGTCTTTGCAGAGTCTTTGCTGAGGAATGCACGGATCCGGGAGATGTTTTTGAGTTGGAGTCGGCAGGAAGTGGAAAGGGCTTGGATATGTGGCTTGAAGGAGAGATCAGAGTCCAGGGTTACTCAAAGGCAGCGAGCTTGTGGGACTGGGGGGAGTGAACAGCCATTGACGTTGATGGCTAGGTCAGATGGGGGATGTGAATGAGAGGGTAGAAAGATGATGAACTCTGTTTTATCCATGTTGAGTTTTAGAAATCTGTCAGAGAAGAAGGATGACATGGCGGACAGACATTGTGGGATTTTGGTTAGTAGGGAGGAGATATCGGGTCCAGAGAGGTAGATCTGTGTGTCGTCAGCTTAGAGGTGATACTGAAAACCGTGAGAATCTATGAGCTGTCCCAGGCCAAAGGTGTAGATGGAGAAGAGCAGAGGTCCTAGAACTGAACCTTGGGGGACACCGACAGATAGGGGGCGAGATGAGGAGGTGGTTCGTGAGTGGGAGACGCTGAATGTCCTGTCTGTTAAGTATGAGGAGATCCAAGATAGAGCCAAGTCCGTGATGACAAGAGATGAGACAATCTGGAGTAAGAGGGAATGGTCCACTGTGTCAAAGGCAGATGACAGGTCCAGAAGGAGGAGGATGTAGTAGTGTCGCTTGGATTTGGCATTTAGTAGGTCGTTGGTGACTTTGGTCAGGGCAGATTCAGTCGAGTGATGCGGTCGGAAGCCAGATTGCAGGCAGTCGAAGAGGGAGCAGGAGGAGAGGTGGGAGGACAGTTCAAGGTGGACATGTTGTTCTAGTAGTTTTGAGGCAAAGGGGAGGAGTGATATGGGGCGGTAGCTAGTCAGAGAGGAAGGGTCAAGGGAGTGCTTTTTGAGGATGGGTGTGATTGCGGCATGTTTGAAACATGATGGGAACACACCGGTTGTTAGTGACAGATTGAAGAGGTGGGTTAGGGATGGGATGAAGACTGTGGTAAGGTTAGTGATAAGGTGGGATGGGATTGGGTCAAGTTCGCAGGTGGTGAGGTGTGATTTGGAGAGTAAAGAGCAGACTTGACCTTCTGTAATGGTGGAGAAGTGGGGTTTGGAGGAGGAGGGTTGAATAGATATGAGGAGGGGTTGTGTGGACTTTAGGCAAAAGTTTTGTTTGATGGTGTCAATCTTCTGTTTGAAGAATGAGGCAAAGTCGTCGGCTGAGATGAGAGAAGAGGGAGGAGGTGCAGGGGGACAAAGGAGAGAGTTGAAAGTGTTAAATAGCTGTTTAGGGTTGTGAGATAGGGAGGATATGAGAGATGAGAAGTAGGTTTGTTTTGCTGTAGTGAGTGCGGACTTGAAATTAGTGAGGGATTGCTAGAATGCGATGAAGTGCTCGATGGAGTGAGACCTTTTCCATCTCCGCTCCACAACCCTGGAGGCCCGGCGCAGTTCTTTAGTAAGTTTAGTGTGCCAGGGTTGCCTGTTGAATGTGCGAGATGTGGTGTGTGTGAGACGGGCGATCGAGTCTAGAGCTGCAGCTATTGTGGTGTTATATAAAGCAGCAGCAATGTCTGCGTCGTGTAAGGAATTTATGTCTGTAAGAGGGAGGAGGGATTCAGAGAGTGAGTGTAAGTCAAGGTGTTTGAGATTTCTGCGAGGGTGTGCAAGTTTGTGGAGTGGGGATGGTTTCCCCGGGGAGGAGAGAGAAGAGAATGTAAGTAGGCTGTGATCAGAGAGAGGGTGAGGTGAGTTAGAGAGGTTAGATAGGGAACAGAGGCGGGTGAAGATGAGGTCCAGTGTGTGGCTATCTTTGTGGGTGGCTGTGGAAGACCATTGAGTGAGTCCAAAGGAGGAATTGAGAGATAGGAACTTAGAGACAGACGAGTAGGAAGTGTTAATGGGGATGTTGAAGTCACCCATTATGATAGTGGGGATGTCAGTGGAGAGGAAGTGAAGCAGCCAGGTGGTGAAGTGGTCTAAGAAGGTGGTGGCTTGCCCTGGGGGTCGGTAAACGATGGCCAGTTGGAGGTTGGAAGGGGAATAGATGCGCACATAGTGCACCTCAAAAGAGGGGAGTGTAACGGAGGGTGGCAGTGGGATTTGGGTGAAAGCGCAGTGTTCTGATAGGAGAAAACCTACGCCTCCGCCATGTTTGCCATTGGGGTGGGGGGTGAGGTAAAGGTGGAATCCGCCATATGAAAGTGCAGCTGGGGAGGCTGTGTCAGAGGGGGTGAGCCAGGTTTCAGTGATGGCGAGGAAGTAAAGTTTGTTTGTAATGAAAAGATCGTGGATGAAGGAAAGTTTGTTGCAGACAGAGCGAGCGTTCCATAGAGCTCCTGTTAGAGCAACTAAGGGAGTGGGGATTGGTTGGATGGGTATGAGGTTAGAAGGGTTGCGACAGTTTGTGGAAGGTCGTGGATAGGAGGAAGAAGTAACTGTGGGGATATGGCGAGGAGGACCAGGATTTGGAGAGATTTCTCCAGCAGTGAGGAGGAGCAGAGAAAGTGTTAGCAGGTGGGAGCAAGAGAGAGCATGAGGTGGCTGTCTGTGTTTGGAGATCCAGGATTGAAAGTTTAGGAATAATTTGGAGGAGGAGGTGAGATGAATGGGGAGGATGGAGGGAGAGATGAAGAGTTTCTTACTAGGTGTAGGGATTTGAGGGGTTACTAGAAAGTTGAGGACTATAGAGGAAAAAGTGAGAGCTAACAGAAACATAGTTAAAAGAGAGTAAGTGGTCAAAGTGTTGGTTACCTGACTCCTGCCCTGACT
The DNA here is from genome assembly GCF_046119375.1 of Phyllobates terribilis. NCBI lineage: Eukaryota > Metazoa > Chordata > Amphibia > Anura > Dendrobatidae > Phyllobates > Phyllobates terribilis. The sequence continues at coordinate 2,073,722 of NW_027362964.1, forward strand.
AACTGCCTCTGAAATAACTGCCACTTATCTCTGAAGCCACTTTGCACAAGAAGACGCGTGCACACCCCAGCGCAAGTGAACCCCTTACAGAGCTTCTAAATATATAGGGCACATATTGTCTTTTTAATCCACTGCGACCTCCACCAATCTTCGAAGGGGCATTAAAACAGTTTTGATAAGCTACTGTGACCTCCACGTCTCTTCCAAGGGGCATTAAAACCGTCTGGTTAAAACACTCTGAACTCCACATCTCTTCCACGCGGCATTGATATTGTCTTTTCATTCCACTGTAACCTCCACCAATCTTCCAAGGGGCATTAAAACAGTCTTGTTAAGCTACTGTGACCTCCACGTCTCTTCCAAGGGGCATTAAAACCGTCTGGTTAAACCACCCTGAACGCCAAAGCTCTTCCAAGGGGCATTGATATTGTCTTTTTATTGCGCTGCAACCTCCACCACTCTTCCAAGGGGCATTAAAACCGTCTTGTTAAGTTACTGTGACCTCCACGTCTCTTCCAAGGAGCGTTAAAACCGTCTGTTTATACCACTCTGAACTCCACAGCTATTTCAAGGGGCATTATTATTGTCTTTTTATTCCACTGTAACCTCCACCACTCTTCCAAGGGGCATTGATATTATCTTTTTATTCCACTGTTACCTCCACCAGTCCTCCAAGAGGCATTAAAACCGTCTTGTTAAGCTACTGTGACCTCCACGTCTCTTCCACAGGTCATTGAAATTGTCTTTTTATTCCACTGTAACCTCCACCACTCGTCCAAGGGGCATTGATATTGTGTTTTTATTCCACTGCGACCTCCACCACTCTTCCAAGTGGCATTGATATTGTCTTTTTAATCCACTGCGACCTCCACCAATCTTCCAAGGGGCATTTTAACCGTCTTGTTAAGCTACTGTGTCCTCCAAGTCTCTTCCAAGGGGCATTAAAACCGTCTGGTTAATCGGCTCTGAGCTCCACAGCTCTTCCAAGGGGCATTGACAATGTCTTTTTATTCCATTGTAACCTTCTGCACTCTTCCAAGTGCATTGATATTGTCATTTTATTCCTCTGCGACGTCCACGACTCTTCCAAGGGGCATTAAAACCATCTTGTTAAGCTACTGTGACCTCCAAGTTTCTTACACACAGGGCATTGATATTGTCTTTTTATTCCACTGTACCCTCCACCACTCTTCCAAGGGGCATTGATATTGTCTTTTTAATCCACTGCGACCTCCATCACTCTTCCAAGAAGCATTGAAACCGTCTTTTTAAGCTACTGTGACCTCCACATCTATTCCATGGTGCATTAAAACTTTCTGGTTAAACCACTGTAAACTCCACAGCTCTTCCAAGGGGCCTTGATAATGTCTTTTTATTCCACAATAACCTCCACCACTCTTCCAAGGGCATTGATATTGTCTTTTTATTTTACTGCGAACTCCACCACTCTTCCAAGGGGCATTGACATTGTCTTTTTATTCCACTGCGACCTCCACCTCTCTTGCAAGGGGCATTAAAACCGTCTTTTTAAGCTACATTGACCTCCACATCTCTTCCACGGGGCATTGATATTGTCTTTTTATTCCACTGTAATCTCCACCAATCTTCCAAGGGGCATTGATATTGTTTTTTTATTCCCCTGCGACCTCCACCACTCTTCCAAGGGGCATTAAAACCGTCTTGTTATGTTACTGTGACCTTCACGTCTCTTCAAAGGAGCGTTAAAACCATCTGGTTATACCACTCTGAACTCCACAGCTCTTCCAAGGGGCATTATTATTGTCTTTTTATTCCACTGTAACCTCCACCACTCTTCCAAGGGGCATTGATATTGTCTTTTTATTCCACTGCGACCTCCACAAGTGCTTCAAGAGGCATTAAAACAGTCTTGTTAAGCTACTGTGACCTCCACTTCTCTTCCACGGGGCATTGAAATTGTCTTTTTATTCCACTGTAACCTCCACCACTCGTCCAAGGGGCATTGATATTGTCTTTTTATTCCACTGCGACGTCCACCACTCTTCCAAGGCTCATTGATATTGTCTTTTTAATCAAGTGCGACCTCCACCACTCTTCCAAGGGGCATTAAAACAGTCTTGTTAAGCTTTTGTGACCTCCACATCTCTTCCACAGGGCATTGATATTGTTTTTTTATTTAACTGTAACCTCCACCACTGTTCCAAGGTGCACTGATATTGTCTTTTTATTCCACTGTAACCTCCATCACTCTTCCAAGGGGCATTGATATTGTCTTTTTATTCAACTGTAACCTCCACCACTCTTCCAAGGGGCTTTGATATTGTCTTTTTATTCCACTGCGACCTCCACCACTCTTCCAAGGGGCAATCATATTGTCTTTTTAATCCACTGCGACCTCCACCACTCTTCCAAGGGGCATTAAAGCCATCTTGTTAAGCTACTGTCACATCCACGTCCTTTCCAAGGGGCATTAAAACCGTCAATTTAAACCACTCTGAAGTCCACAGCTCTAGCAAGTGGCATTGATATTGTCTTTTTACTCCACTGTAACCAACAGCACCCTTTCAAGGGGCATTGATATGGTTTTTTATTCCACTACAACTTCCACCACTCTCCCAAGGTGCATTAATAACATATTGTTTAGCTACTGTAACGTCCATGTCTATTCCACGGGGCATTTATAGTGTCTTTTTATTCCACTGTATCCTCCACACTCTTCCAAGGGGTATTGATATTGTCTTTTTATTCCACTGCGACTTCCACCTCTCTTCTAAGGGGCATTGATATTGTCTTATTAATCCACTGCGATCTCCACCACTCTTCCAAGAGGCATTAAAACCATCTTGTTAAGCTACTGTGACCTCCACATCTCTTCCAAGGGGCATTAAAACCATCTTGTTAAGCTATTGTGACCTCCACATCTCTTCCACGGGGCATTGATATTGTCTTTTTATTTAACTGTAACCTCCACCACTGTTCCAAGGGGCATTGATATTGTCTTTTTATTCAACTGTAACCTCCACCACTCTCCCAAGGGGCATTGATATTGTCTTTTTATTCCACTGGGAACTCCACCACTCTTCCAAGGGCCATTCATATTGTCTTTTTAACCCTCTGCGACCTCCACCACTCTTCCAAGGGGCATTAAAACCGTCTTGTTAAGCTGATGTCACTTCCACGTCCCTTCCAAGGGGCATTAAAACCATCAATTTAAACCACTCTGAACTCCACAGCTCTTGCAAGGGGCATTGATATTGTCTTTTTATTCCAATGTAAACTCCAGCACTCTTCCAAGGGGCATTGATATTGTCTTTTTATTCCACTGCAACTTCCACCTTTCTTCCAAGGGGCATTAAAACTGTCTTGTTAAGCTACTGTGACCTCCACGTCTCTTTCACGGGGCATTGATATTGTCTTTTTATTCCACTGTTACCTCCACCACTCTTCCAAGGAGCATTGATATTGTCTTTTTATTCCACTGGGACCTTCACCACTCTTCCAAGTGGCATTGATATTGTCTTTTTAATAGACTGCGACCTCCACCACTCTTCCAAGGGGCATTTAAACCGTCTTGTTAAGCTACTGTGACCTCCAAGTCTCTTCCAAGGGGCATTAAAACCGTCTGGTTAAACCGCTCTGAGCTCCACAGCTCTTCCAAGGGGCATTGACAATGTCTTTTTATTCCATTGTAACCTTCTGCACTCTTCCAAGTGCATTGATATTGTCTTTTTATTCCTCTGCGACGTCCACGACTCTTCCAAGGGGCATTAAAACCATCTTGTTAAGCTACTGTGACCTCCAAGTTTCTTACACAGGGCATTGATATTGTCTTTTTATTCCACTGTAACCTCGACCACTCTTCCAAGGGGCATTGATATTGTCTTTTTAATCCACTGCGACCTCCATCACTCTTCCAAGAAGCATTGAAACCGTCTTTTTAAGCTACTGTGACCTCCACGTCTATTCCATGGTGCATTAAAACTGTCTGGTTAAACCACTGTGAACTCCACTGCTCTTCCAAGGGGCATTGATATTGTCTTTTTATTCCACAATAACCTCCACCACTCTTCCAAGGAGCATTGATATTGTCTTTTTATTTTACTGCGACCTCCACCACTCTTCCAAGGGGCATTAATATTGTCTTTTTATTCCACTGTGACCTCCACCACTCTTCCAAGGGGCATTGACATTGTCTTTTTATTCCACTGCGACCTCCACCACTCTTGCAGGTGTCATTAAAACCATATTGTTAAGCTACAGTGACCTCCACATCTCTTCCACGGGGTATTGAAATTGTCTTTCTATTCCACTGTAACCTCCACCCATCTTCCAAGGGGAATTGATATTGTTTTTTTATTCCACTGCGACCTCCACCACTCTTCCAAGGGGCATTAAAACCATCTTGTTATGTTACTGTGACCTTCACGTCTCTTCAAAGGAGCGTTAAAACAGTCTGGTTATACCACTCTGAACTCCACAGCTCTTCCAAGGGGCATTATTATTGTCTTTTTATTCCACTGTAACCTCCACCACTCTTCCAAGGGGCATTGATATTGTCTTTTTATTCCACTGCGACCTCCACTAGTCCTCCAGGAGGCATTAAAACCGTCTTGTTAAGCTACTGTGACCTCCACGTCTCTTCTAATGGGCATTGAAATTGTCTTTTTATTCCACTGTAACCTCCACCACTCGTCCAAGGGGCATTGATATTGTCTTTTTATTCCACTGCGACTTCCACCACTCTTCCAAGGCTCATTGATATAGTCTTTTTAATCCACTGCGACCTCCACCACTTTTCCAAGGGGCATTAAAACCATCTTGTTAGGCTTTTGTGACCTCCACATCCCTTCCACGGGGCATTGATATTGTCTTTTTATTTAACTGTAACCTCCTCCACTGTTCCAAGGTGCATTGATATTGTCTTTTTATTCCACTATAACCTCCATCACTCTTCCAAGAGGCATTGATATTGTCTTTTAATTCAACTGTAACCTCCACCACTCTTCCAAGGGGCTTTGATATTGTCTTTTTATTCCACTGCGACCTCCCCCACTCTTCCAAAGGGCATTCATATTGTCTTTTTAATCCACTGCGACCTCCACCACTCTTCCAAGGGGCATTAAAACCATCTTGTTAAGCTACTGTCACATCCACGTCCCTTCCAAGGGGCATTAAAACCGTCAATTTAAACCACTCTGAACTCCACAGCTCTAGCAAGGGGCATTGATATTGTCTTTTTACTCCACTGTAACCTACAGCACTCTTTCAACAGGCATTGATATTGTTTTTTATTCCACTACGACTTCCACCACTCTCCCAAGGTGCATAAAAAACATCTTGTTTAGCTACTGTAACGTCCATGTCTATTCCACGGGGCATTTATATAGTCTTTTTATTCCACTGTATCCTCCACCACTCCTCCAAGGGGTATTGATATTGTCTTTTTATTCCACTGCGACTTCCACGTCTCTTCTAAGGGGCATTGATATTGTCTTATTAATCCACTGCGACCTCCACCACTCTTCCAAGAGGCATTAAAACAGTCTTGTTAAGCTACTGTGACCTCCACATCTCTTCCAAGGGGCATTAAAACCGTCTGGTTAAACCACTCTGAACTCCACAGCTCTTCCAATGGGGATTGATATTGTCTTTTTATTCCACTGTAACCTGCACCATTCTTCCAAGGGGTATTGATATTGTCTTTTTATTCCACTGCGATCTCCACCACTCTTCCTAGGGGCATTAAAACTGTGTTGTTAAGCTACTGTGACCTCCACGTGTCTTCCACGGGACATTGATATTGTCTTTTTAATCCACTGTGACCTCCACCACTTTTCCAAGGGGCATTAAAACCATGTTGTTAATCTACTGTGACCTTCACGTCTCTTCCAAGGGGCAATAAAACCATCTGGTTAAACCACTCTAAACTCCACAGCTCTTCCAATGGGCATTGGTATTGTCTTTTTATTCCACTCTAACCTCCACCACTCTTCCAAGGGGCATTGACATTGTCTTTTTATTCCACTGCGACCTCCATCATTCTTCCAAGGGGCATTGATATTGTCTTTTTATTCCACTGCCACCTCCACCACTTTTCCAAGGGCATTGATATTGTCTTTTTAATCCACTGCGACTTCCACCACTTTTCCATGGTGCATTAAAAATGTCTTTTTAAGCTACTGTGACATCCACGTCACTTCCGATGGGCATTAAAACAGTCTGGTTAAACCACTCTGAACTCCACAGCTCTTCCAAGGGGCATTGGTATTGTCTTTTTATTCCACTCTAACCTCCACCACTCTTCCAAGGGGCATTAAAACTGTCTTTTTAAGCTGCTGTAACCTCCATGTCTATTCCACGGGGCATTGATATTGTGTTTTTATTCCAATGTAACCTCGACCACTCTTCTAAGGGGCAGTGATATTGTCTTTTTAAACCACTGCGACCTCCACCACTCTTCCAAGAGGCATTAAAGACATCTTATTAAGCTACTATGAACTCCATGTCTCTTCAAAGGGGCATTAAAACCGTCTGGTTAAACCACTCTGAATTCCACAGCTCATCAAAGGGTCATTGATATTGTCTTTTTATTCCACTGTAACCTCCACCAATTTTCCTATGGGAATTGATATTGTGTTTTTATTATTATTATTATTATTTATTATTATAGCGCCATTTATTCCATGGCGCTTTACATGTGATAGGGATATACATAACAAAAGCATTTACATAATCTTAACAAAGCGAATCAGCGACTGGTACAGGAGGAGCGAGGACCCTGCCCGCGAAGACTCACATTCTAGAAGGGATGGGTGAGGATACATTAGGTGAGGGTAGAGCTGTTCGTGCAGCGGTGGTTACTGCAGGTTGTAGGCTTGTCGGAAGAGGTGGGTCTTCAGGTTTCTTTTGAAGGTTTCCATGGTTGGCGAGAGTCTGATGTGTTGGAGTAGAGAGTTCCAGAGTAGGGGGGATGCACAGGAGAAATCTTGTATACGATTGTGGGAGGAGGAGATAAGAGGGGAGTAGAGAAGCAGATCTTGTGAGGATCGGAGGTTGCGTGCAGGTATTTACCGGGAGACTAGGTCACAGATGTATGGGGGAGACAGGTTGTGGGTGGCTTTGTATGCCATAGTTAGAGTTTTGAACTGGATTCTCTGGGCAATGGGGAGCCAGTGAAGAGATTGACAGAGAGGAGAGGCCGGGGAATAGCGGGGGGACAGGTGAATTAGTCGAGCAGCACTGTTTAGGATAGATTGGAGAGGCGCAAGAGTGTTGTAAGGGAGGCCACGGAGCAGGAAGTTGCAGTAGTCGAGGAAGGATATGATGAGGGCATGCACTAGTGTTTTTGCAGAGTCTTTGCTGAGGAATGCACGGATCCGGGATATGTTTTTGAGTTGGAGTCGGCAGGAAGTGAAAAGGGCTTGGATATGTGGCTTGAAGGAGAGATCAGAGTCCAGGGTTACTCCAAGGCAGCGAGCATGTGGGACTGGGGAGAGTGAACAGCCATTGATGTTGATGGCTAGGTCAGATGGGGGATGTGAATGAGAGGGTGGAAAGATGATGAACTCTGTTTTATCCATGTTGAGTTTTAGAAATCTGTCAGAGAAGAAGGATGACATGGCGGACAGACATTGTGGGATTTTGGTTAGTAGGGAGGAGATATCGGGTCCAGAGAGGTAGATCTGTGTGTCGTCAGCATAGAGGTGATACTGAAAACAGTGAGACTTTATGAGCTGTCCCAGGCCAAAGGTGTAGATGGAGAAGAGCAGAGGTCCTAGAACTGAACCTTGGGGGACACCGACAGATAGGGGGCGAGACGAGGAGGTGGTGCGTGAGTGGGAGACGCTGAATGTCCTGTCTGTTGAGGAGATCCAAGATAGAGCCAAGTCCGTGATGCTAAGAGATGAGAGAATCTGGAGTAAGAAGGAATGGTCCAATGTGTCAAAGGCGGATGACAGGTCCAGAAGGAGGAGGATGGAGTAGTGTCGCTTGGATTTGGCATTTAGTAGGTCGTTGGTGACTTTGGTCAGGGCAGTTGTCGAGAGATGCGGTCGGAAGCCAGATTGCAGGCGGTCGAAGAGGGAGCAGGAGGAGAGGAGGGAGGACAGTTCAAGGTGGACATGTTGTTCTAGTAGTTTTGAGGCAAAGGGGAGGAGTGATATGGGGTGGTAGCTAGTCAAAGAGGAAGGGTCAAGGGAGGGCTTTTTGAGGATGGGTGTGATTGCGGCATGTTTGAAACATGAGGGGAAGCCACCGGTTGTTAGTGACAGATTGAAGAGGTGGGTTAGGGTTGGGATGAAGACTGTGGTAAGGTTAGTGATGATGTGGGATGGGATTGGGTCAAGTTCGCAGGTGGTGAGGTGTGATTTGGAGAGTAAAGAGGAGACTTGACCTTTTGTAATGGTGGAGAAGTGGGGTTTGGAGGAGGAGGGTTGAATAGATATGAGGAGGGGTTGTGTGGACTTTAGGCAAAAGTTTTGTCTGATGGTGTCAATCTTCTGTTTGAAGAATGAGGCAAAACCGTTGGCTGAGATGAGAGAAGAGGGAGGAGGTGCTGGGGGATGAAGGAGAGAGTTGAAAGTGTTAAATAGCTGTTTAGGGTTTTGAGATAGGGAGGATATGAGAGATGAGAAGTAGGTTTGTTTTGCAGTAGTGAGTGCGGACTTGAAATTAGTGAGGAATTGCTTGAATGCGATGAAGTGCTCGATGGAGTAAGACCTTTTCCATCTCCGCTCCGCAACCCTGGAGGCCCGGCGCAGTTCTTTAGTAAGTTTAGTGTGCCAGGGTTGCCTGTTGAATGTGCAAGATGTGGTGTGTGTGAAAGGGGCGATCAAGTCTAGAGCTGCAGCTATTGTGGTGTTATATGAAGCAGCAGCAACGTCTGCGTCGTGTAAGGAATTTATGTCTGTAAGAGGGAGGAGGGAATCAGAGAGTGAGTGTAAGTCAAGGTGTTTGAGATTTCTGTGAGGGTATGCAAGTTTGTGGAGTGGGGATTGTTTCCCCGGGGAGGAGAGAGAAGAGATTGTAAGTAGGCTGTGATCAGAGAGAGTGAGAGGTGAGTTAGAAAGGTTAGATAGGGAACAGAGGCGGGTGAAGATGAGGTCCAGTGTGTGGCCATCTTTGTGGGTGGGTGTGGAAGGCCATTGAGTGAGTCCGAAGGAGGAAGTGAGAGATAGGAACTTAGAGACAGATGAGTGGGAAGTGTTAATGGGGATGTTGAAGTCACCCATTAAGATAGTGGGGATGTCAGTGGAGAGGAAGTGAAGCAGCCAGGTGGTGAAGTGGTTTAAGAAGGTCGTGGCTTGCCCTGGGGGTCGGTAAACGACGGCCAGTTGGAGGTTGGAGGGGGAATAGATGCTCACACAGTGCACCCATAAAGAGGGGAGTGTAACGGAGGGTGGCAGTGGGATTTGGGTGAAAGCGCAGTGTTCTGATAGGAGAAAACCTAAGCCTCTGCCATGTTTGCCATTGGGTCTGGGGGTGTGGGAAAGGTGGAATCCGCCATATGAAAGTGCAGCTGGGGAGGCTGTGTCAGAGGGGGTGAGCCAGGTTTCAGTGATGGCGAGGAAGGAAAGTTTGTTTGCAATGAAAAGATCGTGGATGAAGGAAAGTTTGTTGCAGACAAAGCGAGCGTTCCATAGAGCTCATGTTAGAGCAAGTAAGGAAGTGGGAATTGGTTGGATGGGTATGAGGTCAGAAGGGTTGCGACAGTTTGTGGAAGGTCGTGGATAGGAGGAAGAAGTAACTGTGGGGATATGGCGAGGAGGACCAGGATTTGGAGAGATATCTCCAGCAGTGAGGAGGAGCAGAGAAAGTGTTAGCAGGTGGGAGCAAGAGAGAGCATGAGGTGGCTGTCTGTGTTTGGAGATCCAGGATTGAATGTTTAGGAAAAATTTGGAGGAGGAGGTGAGAGGAATGGGGAGGATGGAGGGAGAGATGAAGATTTTCTTACTAGGTGTAGGGATTTGAGGTTTTACTAGAAAGTGGAGGACTATAGAGGAAAAAGTGAGAGCTAACAGAAACATAGTTAAAAGAGAGTAAGTGGTCAAAGTGTTGCTTACCTGACTCCTGCCCTGACTAACTGCCTCTGAAATAACTGCCACTTATCTCCGAAGACACTTTGCACAGGAAGATGCGTGCACACCCCAGCACAAGTGCACCCCTTACAGAGCTTCTAAATATATAGGGCACATTAAATTATCAGGTGAAGGGCATTGTGGGAGCAGCATATGGCTAAATTATCAGCTGGTCATCTCACCAGGAGATGGCTGGGTGATCAAACACAGAGCTAGGACTCTAGTCTCTGCAGTTTAGCACCTCTAAAAATCAGATAAGATCTATAGCGGGGAAGGGACAGACATATGTGGGTATTGAATGGAGTGGGACAGATAAATCAGAGAAGTTATGTAGAGCATGCACCAGTGAGGTGAATCAGCAAAGCAGAGCATTAGATTACAGCAGACACAGTAAGCAGAGAAGTTATGCAGAGCATGTAACAGTGAGGTGAATCAGCAAAGCAGAGCATTAGATTACAGCAGACACAGCAAGCAGAGAAGTTATGCAGAGCATGTACAAGTGAGGTGAATCAGCAAAGCAGAGCATTACATTACAGCAGACACAGCAAGCAGAGAAGTTATGCAGAGCATGTACCTGTGGGGTGAATCAGAAAAGCAGAGCATTAGATTACAGCAGACACAGCAAGCAGAGAAGTTATGCAGAGCATGTACCAGTGAGGTTATTCCACTGCGAACTCCACCACTCTTCCAAGGGGCATTGATATTGTCTTTTATTCCATTGTAACCTTCACGACTGTTCTAAGGGGCATTAAAACCGTCTTGTTAAGCTACTGTGACCTCCACGTCTCTTCCACAGGGCATTGTTATTGTCTTTTTATTCCACTGCGCCCTCCACCACTCTTCCAAGGGGCATTAAAACCGTCTTGCTAAGCTACTGTGATGTCCACGTCTCTTCCACGGGGTATTGATACTGTCTTTTTATTCCACTGTAACCTCCACCACTCTTCCAAGAGGCATTGATATTGTCTTTTTATTCCACTGTAACCTCCACATCTCTTCCAAGGGGAAATGATATTGTCTTTTTATTCCACTGCGACCTACACCACTCTTCCAAGGTTCATTGATATTGTCTTTTTAATCCACTGCGACCTCCACCACTCTTCCAAGGGGCATTAAAACAGTCTTATTAATCTTCTGTGACCTCCATGTCTCTTCCAAGGGGCATTAAAACCGTTTGGTTAAACCACTCTGTACTCCACAGCTCTTCCAAGTGGCATGGATATTGTCTTTTTATTTCACTGTAACTTCCACCACTCTTTCAAGGGGCATTGATATTGTATTTTTATTGCACTGTGACCTCCACCACTATTCCAAGGGGCATTAAAACCGTCTTGTTAAGCTACTGTGACCTCCAATTCTCTTCCAAGGGGCATTAAAACCGCCTGGTTAAACCGCTCTGAGCTCCACAGCTCTTCCTAGGGGCATTGACAATGTCTTTTTATTCCATTGTAACCTTCTGCACTATTCCAAGTGCATTGATATTGTCTTTTTATTCCTCTGCGACGTCCAGGACTCTTCCAGGGGCATTAAAAGCGTCTTGTTAAGCTACTGTGACCTCCAAGTTTCTTACACAGGGCATTGATATTGTCTTTTTATTCCACTGTAACCTCCACCACTCTTCCAAGGGGCATTGATATTGTCTTTTTAATCCACTGCGACCTCCATCACTCTTCCAAGAAGCATTGAAACCGTCTTGTTAAGCTACTGTGACCTCCACGTCTATTCCACGGTGCATTAAAACTTTCTGGTTAAACCACTGTGAACTCCACAGCTCTTCCAAGGGGCATTGATATTGTCTTTTTATTCCACTCTAACCTCCACCACTCTTCCAAGTGGCATTGACATTGTCTTTTTTTTACACTGCAACTTCCACCTCTCTTCCAAGGGGCATTAATATTGTCTTTTTATTCCACTGCGACCTCCGTCATTCTTCCAAGTGGCATTGATATTGTCTTTTTATACCACTGCCACCTCCACCACTCTTCCAAGTGGCATTGATATTGTCTTTTTTTTCCACTGCAACTTCCACCTCTCTTCTAAGGGGCATTGATATTGTCTTTTTAATCCACTGTAACCTCCCCCACTTTTCCTATGGGAATTGATATTGTCTTTTATTATTATTATTATTATTTATTATTATAGCGCCATTTATTCCATGGCGCTTTACATGTGGTAGGGATATACATAACAAAAGAATTTACACAATCTTAACAAAACGAGTCAGCGACTGGTACAGGAAGACCGAGGACCCTGCCCGTGAGGGCTCACATTCTAGAAGGGATGGGTGAGGATACATTAGGTGAGGGTAGAGCTGGCCGTGCAGCGGTTGTTACTGCAGGTTGTAGGCTTGTTGGAAGAGGTGGGTCTTCAGGTTTCTTTTGAAGGTTTCCACGGTCGGCGAGAGTCTGATGTGCTGGGGTAGAGAGTTCCAGAGTAGGGGGGATGCACGGGAGAAATCTTGTATACGATTGTGGGAGGAGGAGATAAGAGGGGAGTAGAGAAGGAGATCTTGTGAGGATCGGAGGTTGCGTGCAGGTAAGTACGGGGAGACCTGGTCACAGATATGTGGGGGAGACAGGTTGTGGATGGCTTTGTATGCCATGGTTAGAGTTTTGAACTGGATTCTCTGGGCAATGGGGAGCCAGTGAAGAGATTGACAGAGAGGAAGGCCGGGGAATAGCGGGGGGACAGGTGTATTAGTCGAGGAGCAGAGTTTAGGATAGATTGGAGAGGCGAAAGAGTATTGTAAGGGAGGCCACGGGATATGATGAGGGCATGCACTAGTGTTTTCGCAGAGTCTTTGCTGAGGAATGCACGGATCCAGGAGATGTTTTGGAGTTGGAGTCGGTAGGCAGTGGAAAAGGCTTGGATATGTGGCTTGAAGGAGAGATCAGACTCCAGGGTTACTCCAAGGCAGCGAGCTTGTGGGACTGGGGAGAGTGAACAGCCATTGACGTTGATGACTAGGTTAGATGGGGGATGTGAATGAGAGGGTGGAAAGATGATGAACTCTGTTTTATCCATGTTGAGTTTTAGAAATCTGTCAGAGAAGAAGGATGACATGGCGGACAGACATTGTGGGATTTTGGTTAGTAAGGAGGAGATATCAGGTCCAGAGAGGTAGATCTGTGTGTCTTCAGCATAGAGGTGATACTGAAAACCGTGAGACTATATGAGCTGTCCCAGGCCAAAAGTGTAGATGGAGAAGAGCAGAGGTCCTAGAACTGAACCTTGGGGGACACCGACAGATAGGGGGTGAGATGAGGAGGTGGTGCGTGAGTGGGAGACGCTGAATGTCCTGTCTGTTAAGTATGAGGAAATCCAAGATAGAGCCAAGTCCATGATGCCAAGAGATGAGAGAATCTGGAGTAAGAGGGAATGGTCCACTGTGTCAAAGGCAGATGACAGGTCCAGAAGGAGGAGGATGGAGTAGTGTCGCTTGGATTTGGCATTTAGTAGGTCGTTGCTGACTTTGGTGAGGGCAGTTTCAGTCGAGTGATGCGGTCGGAAGCCAGATTGCAGGCGGTCGAAGAGGGAGCAGGAGGAGAGGTGGGAGGACAGTTTAAGGAGGACATGTTGTTCTAGTAGTTTTGAGGCAAAGGGGAGGAGTGATATGGGGCGGTAGCTAGTCAGAGAGGAAGGGTCAAGGGAGGGCTTTCTGAGGATGGGTGTGATTGCGGCATGTTTGAAACATGAGGGGAAGACACTGGTTGTTAGTGACAGATTGAAGAGGTGGGTTAGGGTTGGGATGAAGACTGTGGTAAGGTTAGTGATGAGGTGGGATGGGATTGGGTCAAGTTCGCAGGTTGTGAGGTGTGATTTGGAGAGTAAAGAGGAGACTTGACCTTCTGTAATGGTGGAGATGGGGTTTGGAGGAGGAGGGTTGAATAGATATGAGGAGGGGTTGTGTGGACTTTAGGCAAAAGTTTTGTCTGATGGTGTCAATCTTCTGTTTGAAGAATGAGGCAATGTCGTCGGCTGAAATGAGAGAAGAGAGAGGAGGTGCTGGGGGACGAAAGAGAGTTGAAAGTGTTAAATAGCTGTCTAGGGTTGTGAGATAGGGAGGATATGAGAGATGAGAAGTAGGTTTGTTTTGCTGTAGTGAGTGCGGACTTGAAATTAGTGAGGGATTGCTTGAATGCGATGAAGTGCTCGATGGAGTGAGACCTTTTCCATCTCCGCTCCGCAAGCCTGGAGGCCCGGCGCAGTTCTTTAGTAAGTTTAGTGTGCCAGGGTTGCCTGTTGAATGTGCGAGATGTGGTTTGTGTGAGAGGGGCGATCGAGTCTAGAGCTGCAGCTATTGTGGAGTTATATGAAGCAGCAGCAACGTCTGCATCGTGTAAGGAATTTATGTCTGTAAGAGAGAGGAGGGATTCAGAGAGTGAGTGTAAGTCAAGGTGTTTGAGATTTCTGCGAGGGTATGCAAGTTTGTGGAGTGGGGATTGTTGCCCCGGGGAGGAGAGAGAAGAGAATGTAAGTAGGCTGTGATCAGAGAGAGGGAGAGGTGAGTTAGAGAGGTTAGATAGGGAACAGAGGCGGGTGAAGAAGAGTTCCAGTGTGTGGCCTTCTTTGTGGGTGGGTGTGGAAGACCATTGAGTGAGTCCGAAGGAGGAAGTGAGAGATAGGAACTTAGAGACAGACTAGTGGGAAGTGTTATTGGGGATGTTGAAGTCACCCATTATGATAGTGGGGATGTCAGTGGAGAGGAAGTGAAGCAGCCAGGTGGTGAAGTGGTCTAAGAAGGTGGTGGCTTGCCCTGGGGGTCGGTAAACGATGGCCAGTTGGAGGTTGGAGGGGGAATAGATGCGCACACAGTGCACCTCAAAAGAGGGGAGTGTTTCGGAGGGTGGCAGTGGGAATTGGGTGAAATCGCAGTGTTCTGATAGGAGAAAACCTACGCCTCCGCCATGTTTGCCGTTGGGGCGGGGGGTGTGGGAAAGGTGGAATCCGCCATATGAAAGTGCTGCTGGGGAGGCTGTGTCAGAGGGGGTGAGCCAGGTTTCAGTGATGGCGAGGAAGGAAAGTGGATGAAGGAAAGTTTGTTGCAGACAGAGCGAGCGTTCCATAGAGCTCCTGTTAGAGCAACTAAGGGAGTGGGGAATGGTTGGAAGGGTATGAGCTTAGAAGGGTTGCGACAGTTTGTGGAAGGTCATGGATAGGAGGAAGAAGTAACTGTGGGGATATGGCGAGGAGGACCAGGATTTGGAGAGATATCTCCAGCAGTGAGGAGGAGCAGAGAAAGTGTTAGCAGGTGGGAGCAAGAGAGAGCATGAGGTGGCTGTCTGTGTTTGGAGATCCAGGATTGAACGCTTAGGAATAATTTGGAGGAGGATGTGAGATGAATGGGGAGGATGGAGGAAGAGATGAAGAGTTTCTTACTAGGTGTAGGGATTTGAGGGGTAGTAGCAAGTGGAGGACTATAGAGGAAAAAGTGAGAGCTAACAGAAACATAGTTAAAAGAGAGTAAGTAGTCAAAGTGTTGGTTACCTGACTCCTGCCATGACTAACTGCCTCTGAAATATCTGCCACTTATCTCCGAAGCCACTTTGCACAAGAAGACGTGTGCACCCCTTACAGAGCTTCTAAATATATAGGGCACATTAAACTATCAGGTGAAGGGCATTGTGGGAGCTGCATATGGCTAAATTAGCAGCTTGTCGTCTCACCAGGAGATGGCTGGGTCATCAAACACAGAGCTAGGACTCTAGTCTCTGCAGTTTAGCACCTCTAAAAATCAGATAAGATCTATAGTGGGGAAGGGACAGACATATGTGGGTATTGAATGGAGTGGGACAGATAAAGCAGAGAAGTTATGCAGAGCATGTACCAGTGAGGTGAATCAGCAAAGCAGAGCATTAGATTACAGCACACACAGCAAGCAGAGAAGTTATGCAGAGCATGTAACAGTGAGGTGAATCAGCAAAGCAGAGTATTAGATTACAGCAGACACAGCAAGCAGAGAAGTTAAGCAGAGCATGTACCAGTGAGGTTATTCCACTGCGACCTCCGCCACTCTTCCAAGGGGCATTGATATTGTCTTTTTATTCCACTGCGACCTCCGCCACTCTTCCAAAGGGCATTGATATTGTCTTTTATTCCACTGTAACCTCCAACACTGTTCTAAGGGTCATTAAAACCGTCTTGTTAAGCTACTGTGACCTCCACGACTCTTCCACAGGGCATTGTTATTGTCTTTTTATTCCACTCCGACCTCCACCACTCTGCCAAGGGGCATTAAAACAGTCTTGTTAAGCTACTGTGACCTCCACATCTCTTCCGAGGGGCATTAAAACCGTCTGGTTAAACCACTCTGTACTCCGTAACTCTTTCAAGAGGCATTGATATAGTCTTTTTATTCCACTCTAACCTCCACCATTCTTCCAAGGGGTATTGATTTTGTCTTTTTAATGCACTGCGACCTCCACCACTCTACCAAGGGGCATTAAAACCATCTGGTTAAACCACTCTGAACTCCGTAACTCTTTTAAGAGGCATTGATATAGTCTTTTTATTTCACTGTAACCTCCACCACTCTTTCATTGGGCATTGATATTGTCTTTTTATTCCACTGCGATCTTCACCACTCTTCCAAGGGGCATTAAAACTGTCTTGTTAAGCTACTGTGAACTCCACGTGTCTTCCACGGGGCATTGATAATGTCTTTTTAATCCACTGTGACCTCCACCACTTTTCCAAGGGGCATTAAAACCGTCTTGTTAATCTACTGTGACCTCCACGTCTCTTCCAAGGGGCAATAAAACCATCTGGTTAAACCACTCTGAACTCCACAGCTCTTCCAAGGGGCATTGGTATTGTCTTTTTATTCCACTTTAACCTCCACCACTCTTTGAAGTGGCATTGACATTGTCTTTTTATTCCACTGCGATCTCCATCATTCTTCCAAGGGGCATTGATATTGTCTTTTTATTCCACTGCCACATCCACCACTCTTCCAAGGGGCATTGATATTGTCTTTTTAATCCACTGCGACCTCCACCACTTTTCCAAGGGGCATTAAAAACGTCTTTTTAAGCTACTGTGACCTCCACGTCACTTCCATTGGGCATTAAAACTGTCTGGTTACACCACTCTGAACTCCACAGCTCTTCCAAGAGGCATGGGTATTGTCTTTTTATTCCACTCTAACCTCCACCACTCTTCCACGGGGTATTTACATTTTCTTTTTATTCCACTGCCACCTCCACCATTCTTCCAAGGGGCATTAAAATTGTCTTGTTAAGCTACAGTGACCTCCACATCTCTTCCACGGGGCATTGAAATTGTCTTTAAATTCCACTGTAACCTCCACCACTCTACCAAGGGGCATTGATATTGTATTTTTATTCCACTGCGACCTCCACCACTCTTCCAAAGGGCATTGATATTGTCTTTTTAATCAACTGCGACCTCCACCACTCTTCCAATGAGCATTAAAACCATCTTGTTAAGCTACTGTGACCTCCACGTTTCTTTCACGGGGAATTGATAATGTCTTTTTATTCCACTGCGACCTCCACTACTCTTCCAAGGGGCATTGATATTGTCTTTTTCTCCACTGCGACCTCCACCACTCTTCCAAGGAGCATTTATATTGTCTTCTTAATCAACTTCGACCTCCACAACTCTTCAAAGGGGCACTAAAACCGTCTTGTTAACCTACTTTGACATCCACGTCAATTCCACGGGGCATTGATATTGTCATTTTATTCCATTGTAACCTCCACCATTCTTCCAAGGGGTATTGATATTGTCTTTTTAATGCACTGCGACCTCCACCACTCTTCCAAGGGGCATTAAAATCATCTGGTTAAACCACTCTGAACTCCATAGCTCTTTCAAGAGGCATTGATATTGTCTTTTCATTTCACTGTAACCTCCACCACTCTTTCAAGGGGCATTGATATTGTCTTTTTATTCCACTGCGACCTCCACCACTCTTCCAAGCGGCATTAAAAACATCTTATTAAGCTACTATGACCTCCACGTCTCTTCCAAGGGGCACTAAAACCGTTTGGTTAAACCACTCTGTACTCCACAGCTCTTCCAAGGGGCATTGATATTGTCTTTTTATTCCACTGTGACCTCCGCCACTCTTCCAAAGGGCATTGATATTATCTTTTATTCCACTGTAACCTCCACCACTGTTCTAGGGGGCATTAAAACCGTCTTGTTAAGCTACTGTGACCTCCACGTCTTTTCCACAGGGCATTGTTATTGTCTTTTTATTCCACTGCGACCTCCACCACTCTGCCAAGGGGCATTAAAAGCATCTTGTTAAGCTACTGTGATGTCCCCGTCTCTTCCACGGGGCATTGATATTGTCTTTTTATTCCACTGTAACCTCCACCACTCTTCCAAGAGACATTGGTATTGTCTTTTTATTCCACTGTAACCTCCACCACTCTTCCAAGGGGCATTGATATTGTCTTTTTATTCCACTGCGACCTCCACCACTCATCCAAGGTTCATTGATATTGTATTTTTATTCCACTGTGACCTCCACCACTCTTCCAAGGGACATTAAAACCGTCTTGATAAGCTACTGTGACCTCCAAGTCTCTTCCAAGGGGCATTAAAACCGTCTGGTTAAACCGCTCTGAGCTCCACAGCTCTTCCAAGGGGCATTGACAATGTCTTTTTATTCCATTGTAACCTTCTGCACTCTTCCAAGTGCATTGTTATTGTCTTTTTATTCCTCTGCGACGTCCACGACTCTTCCAAGGGGCATTAAAACCGTCTTGTTAAGTTACTGTGACCTCCAAGTTTCTTACACAGGGCATTGATATTGTCTTTTTATTCCACTGTAACCTCCACCACTCTTCCAAGGGGCATTGATATTGTCTTTTTAATCCACTGCGACCTCCAACACTCTTCCAAGAAGCATTGAAACCATCTTTTTAAGCTACTGTGACATCCACGTCTATTCCATGGTGCATTAAAACTTTCTGGTTATCCGCTTCCCGACCGCCCACTGTAGATAAACGTCCGAGCTGCCTGGGCTCTGTGCAGCGCGGACGTTTAAAAACGGTGGGTGGTCCCGCAGGGCTCAGTATCTATAGTGATCGCGGCATATAGAAGACAGCAGGAGGAGAGGGGGTCGTCCACTTACCTCTAAGACGGCCCCCTTATACTTTCCAGGACCTGACGTTGCTGTGTAAGCTGGAGGTCACATGACCGCCTCCAGATCTGCCATATATGGTGTCCTGCCTGGCTCAGCCTGCAGCTGAAGCCAGGCAGGAGACTGACTGTGAAACAGTCAGGGAAGATCTCATGTAATGTAATACATGTCTATTACATTACATGAGATCAGTGATCACAAAAATAAAAATTAATGTCCCATACAGGGACTAAGTAAAAATGTAAAAAAAAAAAGTAAAAAAAAATGTTTTTAAACTGTTAAAAAAAATTACAAAATAAATAAAAATAAATAAATAAAATATTAAACCGATAAATAAGTATATTTATGCAAAAATAAAAAAAGTACACATATTTGGTATCACCGCGTCCGAAACAACCCGACCTATAAAACTGTCACACTAATTAACTCCTTCTGTGCACACCGTAATAAAAATAAATAAAAAACGGAGCAAAAAACTATGCTTTTCCTCATATCGCCAAACAAAAAGTGGAAAAAAATGCAATCAAAAATCAAAATGGAAATAAAAATGGTACCGCTGAAAATGGCATCTTGTTCCGCAAAAAACAAGCCACCATACAGCTCCATCAGCCGAAAAATAAAAAAGTTATACCTCTCAGAATAAAGCAATGCAAAAAAAATATTTTTTCTATAAAATGGTTTTATTGTGTAAAGGTGCCAAAACATTAAAAAATATACAGTAAGTGTAGTATCGCTGTAAACGTACTGACCCAAAGAATAACGCTGCCTGATCACTTTTATCACACGCAGAACGGCATAAAAAAAAACCTCAAAAAACAATTCCTGAATTGGTTTTTGTTAATTTTACCTCCCAAAAAACGGAATAGAAAGCAATCAAAAAACGTCACGTTCCCAAAAATGGTACCAATAAAAATGTCAACTCGTGCCGCAAAAAACAAGCCGTCACATAACTCTGTCGGCAAAAATCTGGAAAAATTATAGCTGTCAAAATATGGCGATGCAAAAACTAGATTTTGCAAAAAAAAGCGTCTTTTAGAGTGTGACAGCTGTCAGTCATAAAAACCCGATATAAATCTGGTATCTTTGTAATCGCACCGACCCGAAGAATAAAGTAATCTAATCAGTTATATCACACTAGTAACGGCGTAAAAAATAAATAAAACCAATTCTTCACCTGCTACTGATTAGTTTATTATGTCTCCCAAAGATCGCAGTAAGGCGCAGAGCCTTACATTTATCCTGCGCTCTGCGCTGAGCACTTACCCCAGAGTTTCCATGTAAATCTCTGAAATATGTGATTCAGACGGAACCCATGACAGAACATTCCCTGTAATGAGGCAGATATAGGCACTGTGGATGCCGTCTGGCCTGGGATCCCACGGTGTCAGTTTTTTTTAGGCGTGCATAAAAGTGCGGTTGGCCACAGTTTTGTGCACTTCTGAAAAAAAGGACACTGCTAAACAGAGGCCAGACGGAGTCCAGAGTAACTCTGCTACCTCATTACAGTGAATGGATCCCGCAGGGGTTTCATCTGAATTACATCACTTGGAAATTCAGATGGAAACCCCGATGTAAGTGCTCAGCCTAGAGCGCCGGATAAATGTTACGTAAAATGTTCCCAATAAAAGCTTCAACTCAGTCCTCAAAAAAAGCTAGTCCCCACTCAGGTCCATCATCTGTTAAAAATATAAGGGACTTCCAAGTTACTGGTAGCAGAAAGGCTCTGGAAAAGCGAAATGGCCCTTGCCCCCCAAAAGAAATTCAGAACATTTTGTGCTCCCAAATCCAAATGCCTATTCTACAATAATTTGTTCTCCAATTGTCAAATAGCACTCCGTCCCCCCCTGATCTCGCCGTATGGCTGAGCGGTACGATACAGCCACATATGGGGTATTGACACTTTTAGAAGAAATTGTGTGACACATTTCGGCACCATTTTTACCCATTGCCCTGTGTGAAAATGTAAAATCTGAGGGTAAAACATTTTTTTGTGGTAAAAATATAATTATGTTTTTTTCACTGCCCAATGGTTTAAATTTAAAAATGAAAAAATACTCACTACTTCCCTAGATGAATTCCTTGAGAGGTGTAGTTTACAAAATGGGGTCACTTGTGGGGGTTTCTGCTGTTTCGGCATGTCAGTGACTCTTCAAATGTGACATGTCGGCAACCTATCCCAGCCAACATAGCCCTGCCGTACACCAAAGCAGTGGCTGTCCCCCACATATGGGGTATCGGTGTACTCAGGAGAAATTGCACAACAAATTTCATGGTGCAATTTATCCTGTTACCCTTATGATAATGCAAAATTAGGGAATGAAAAACATTTTTTGTGGGAAAAATGTGAAAATTTTATTTTTACTGCTCAATATTATAAACTTCTGTGAAGCGGCTGAGGGTGCAAGGTGCTCACCACACATCTAGATAAGTTCTCTAAGGGGTCTAGTTTCCAAAATGGTGTCACTTGTGGGGGGTTTCCACTGTTTAGGCACATCAGGGGCTCCCCAAATGCAACATGGCATCCGCTAATTATTCAAACAAATTTTACATTCAAAAAGTCAAATGGCGCTCCTTCACTTCCAAACCCTGCCGTGCGCCCAAACAGTGGTTTGCCTCCATATATGGGGTATCAGCGTGTTCAGGAGAAATTGCACAACAAATTTCATGGTGCAATTTTTCCTATTACCCTTATGATAATGCAAACTTAAGGGATGAAAAACGTTTTTGTGGGAAAAATGTGAAAATTTTATTTTTACAGCTCAATATTATAAACTTCTGTGAAGCACCTTGGGGTTCAAGGTGCTCACCACACATCTAGATAAGTTCCCTAAGGGGTCTAGTTTCCAAAATGGTGTCACTTATGGGAGATTTCCACTGTTTCGGAACATCAGGAGCTCTCCAAACGCAACATGGCGTCTGTTAATTATTCAGACAAATTTTACATTCAAAAAGTCAAATGGCGCTCCTTCCCTTCCAAACCCTGCCGTGCGCCCAAACAGTGGTTTGCCTCCACATATTGGGTATCAGCGTGTTCAGGAGAAATTGCACAACAAACTGCATGGTGCAATTTTTCCTATTACCCTTATGATAATGCAAACTTAAGGGATGAAAAACGTTTTTGTGGGAAAAATGTGAAAATTTTATTTTTACAGCTCAATATTATAAACTTCTGTGAAGCACCTTGGGGTTCAAGGTGCTCACCACACATCTAGATAAGTTCCCAAAGGGATCTAGTTTCCAAAATGGTGTCACTTATGGGGGGGTTTACACTGTTTAGGAACATCAGGAGCTCTCCAAACGCAACATGGCGTCTGTTAATTATTCAGACAAATTTTACATTCAAAAAGTCTAATGGCGCTCCTTCCCTTCCGAACCCTGCAGTGCGCCCAAACAGTGGTTTTCCCTCACATATGGGGTATCAGCGCACTCAAGAGATATTGCACAAAAAATTTTGAGGTCCATTTTTTCCTGTTACCCCTGTGAAAATAAAAAAAATTGGGTCTAAAGTAACATTTTGTGAAAAAAGTTAAATGTTAATTTTTTTCTTCCACATTCCAAAAATTCCTGTGAAGCACCTGAAGGGTTAATAAAGTTCTTGAATGTCGTTTTGAGCACCTTGAGAGGTGCAGTTTTTAGAATGGTGTCACTTTTGGGTATTTTATGTCATAAAGACCCCTCAAAGTGACTTCAAATATGATGTGGTCCCTAAAAAAATGTTTTTGTAAATTTTGTTGGAAAAATGAGAAATCGCTGATCAACTTTTAACCCTTATAGCTCCCTAACAAAAAAAAATTTGGTTCCAAAATTGTGCTGATGTAAAGTAGACATGTGGAAAATGTTATTTATTAACTATATTGTGTGACATATCTCTCTGATTTAAGGGCATGAAAATTCAAAGTTTGAAAATTGCAAAATTTTCAAAATTTTCGCCAAATTTCCGATTTTTTCACAAATAAACGCAAGTGATATCGAATAAATTTTACCACTATCATGAAGTACAATATGTCACGAAAAAAAAGTCTCAGAATCAGGGGGATCCGTTGAAGCATTCCAGAGTAATTACTTCATAAAGTGACAGTGGTCAGAATTGAAAAAATTGGCACGGTCAAGAAGGCAAAAAAAGGCTCTGATGCGAAGTGGTTAAACCAATGTGTACTCCACAGCTCTTCCAAGGGGCATTGATATTGTCTTTTTATTTCACTCTAACCTCCACCACTCTTCCAAGGGGCATTGATATTGTCTTTTTATTTTACTGCGACCTCCTCCACTCTTCCAAGGGGCATTAATATTGTCTTTTTATTCCACTGTGACCTCCACGTCTCTTCCAAGGGGCATTGATATTGTCTTTTTATTTAATTGGAACCTCCACCACTCTTCCAAGGGGCATTGATATTGTCTTTTTATTCCACTGTAACCTCCACCACTCTTCCAAGGGGCATTGATATTGTCTTTTTATTCCACTGTAACCTCCACCACTCTTCCAAGGGACATTGATATTGTCTTTTTATTGCACTGTAACCTCCACCACTCTTCCAAGGGGCATTCATATTGTCTTTTTATTTCACTGTAACCTCCACCACTCCTCCAAGGGGCATTCATATTGTCTTTTTAATCCACTGCGACCTCTACCACTCCTACAAGGGGCTTTAAAACAGTCTTGATAAGCTTCTGTGACCTCCACGTCTCTTCCAAGGGGCATTAAAACCCCATGGTTAAACCACTCTGAACTCCACAGCTCTTCCAAGAGGCATTGATATTGTCTTTTTATTCAACTGCAGCCTCCACCACTCTTCCAAGGGGCATTGATATTGTCTTTTTTTTCCACTGCGACCTCCACCACACTTCCAAGGGGATTTGATAGTCTTTTTAATTCACTGAGACCTCCAACACTCTTCCAAGGGGCATTAAAACCGTCTTGTTAAGCTACTGTGACCTTCACGTCCCTTCCACGGGGCATTGATATTGTCTTTTTATTCCACTGCAACCTCCACCACTCTTCCAAGGGGCATTGATATTGTCTTTTTAATCCACTGCGACCTCCACCACTCTTCCAAGGGACATTGATATTGTCTTTTTATTCCACTGCGAGCTTCACTCTTCTTCCAAGGAACATTGATATTGTCTTTTTTTTCCACTGTAACCTCCACCACTCTTCTAAGGGGCATTGATATTTTATTTTTATTCCACTGCGCCCTCCACCACTCTTCCAAGGGGCATCGATAATGTCTTTTTAATCCACTGCGACCTCCACCACTCTTCCAAGGGGCATTAAAACCGTCTTGTTAAGCTACTGTGACCTCCACTTCTCTTCCAAGGGGCATTAAAAAAGTCAATTTAAACCACTCTTAACTCCACAGCTCTTGCAAGAGGCAAGGCATTGAGATTGTCTTTTTATTCCACTGTAACCTCCACCACTCTTCCAAGGGGCATTGATTTTGTCTTTTTAATCCACTGCGACCTCTATCTCTCTTCGAAGAAGCATTAAAACCGTCTTGTTTAGCTACTGTGACCTCCACGTCTATTCCACGGTGCCTTAAAACCTTCTGGTTAAACCACTGTGAACTCCACAGCTCTTCCAAGGGGCAATAATATTGTCTTTTTATTCCACTGTAACCTCCACCACTCTTCCAAGGGGCATTGATATTGTCTTTTTATTTTACTGCGACCTCCACCACTTTTCCAAGGGGCATTAATATTGTCTTTTTATTCCACTGCGACCTCCACCACTCTTCCAAGGGTCATTGATATTGTCTTTTTATTCCACTGTAATCTCCACCACTCTTCCAAGGGGCAATGACATTGTCTTTTTATTCCTCTGTGACCACCACCTCTCTTCCAAGGGGCATTAAAACCATCTTGTTAAGCTACTTTGACCTCCAAGTCTCTTCCACGAGGCATTGATATTGTCTTTTTATTCCACTGCGACCTCCATATCTCTTCCAAGTGGAATTGATATTGTCTTTTTATTCCACTGCGACATCCACCACTCTTCTAAGGGGCATTGATATTGTCTTTTTAATCCACTGTGACCTCCAGCACTCTTCCAAGGGGCATTAAAACAGTTTTGATAAGCTACTGTGACCTCCACGTCTCTTCCAAGGCGCATTAAAACCGTCTGGTTAAACCACTCTGAACTCCACAGCTCTTCCAAGAGTCATTGATATTGTCTTTTTATTCGACTGTAACCTCCACCCCTCTTCCAAGGGGCATTAAAACCATCTTGTTAAGCTACTGTTTCCTCCACGTCTCTTCCAAGTGGCATTAAAACCGTCAATTTAAAGCACTCTGAACTCCACAGCTCTTGCAAGAGGCATTGATATTGTCTTTTTATTCCACTGTAACCTCCACCACTCTTCCAAGGGGCATTGATTTTGTCTTTTTAATTCACTGCGACCTCCACCACTTTTCCAAGGGGCATTAAAACCGTCTTGTTAAGCTATTGTGACCTCCACATCTCTTCCACTGGGCATTGATATTGTCTTTTTATTTAACTGTAACCTCCACCACTGTTCCAAGGGGCATTGATATTGTCTTTTTATTCCACTGTAACCTCCATCACTCTTTCAAGGGGCATTGATATTGTCTTTTTATTCAACTGTAACCTCCACCACTCTTCCAAGGCTCATTGATATTGTCTTTTTATTCCACTGCGACCTCCACCACTCTTCCAAGGGACATTCATATTATCTTTTTAATCCACTGCGACCTCCACCACTCTTCAAAGGGGCATTAAAACCCTGTTGTTAAGCTACTGTCACCTCCACGTCCCTTCCAAGGGGCATTAAAACCGTCAATTTAAACCACTCTGAACTTCACAGCTCTTGCAAGGGGCATTGATATTGTCTTTTTATTCCAATATAACCTCCAGAACTCTTACAAGGGGCATTGATATTGTCTTTTTATTCCACTGCGACCTCCACCACTCTTCCAAGGGTCAGTGATATTGTCTTTTTATTCCACTGTAACCTCCACCACTCTTCCAAGGGGCATTGATATTGTCTTTTCATTCCACTGCGACCTTTACATCTCTTCCAAGGGGAATTCATATTGTCTTTTTATTCCACTGTGACCTCCACCACTCTTCTAAGGGGCATTGATATTGTCTTTTTATTCCACTGGGACCTTCACCACTCTTCCAAGTGGCATTGATATTGTCTTTTTAATCCACTGCGACCTCACAAGGGGCATTAAAACCGTATTGTTAAGCTACTGTGACCTCCACGTCTTTTCCAAGGTGCATTAAAACCATCAATTTAAACCACTCTGAACTCCACAGCTCTTGCAAGAGGCATTGATATTGTCTTTTTACTCCACTGTAACCTACAACACTCTTTCAAGGGGCATTGATATTGTCTTTTTATTCCACTACGACTTCCACCACTCTCCCAAGGTGCATTAAAAACATCTTGTTTAGCTACTATAATGTCCATGTCTATTCCACGGGGCATTGATACTGTCTTTTTATTCCACTGTATCCTCCACCACTCTTCCAAGGGGTATTGATATTGTCTTTTTATTCCACTGCGACTTCCACCTCTCTTCTAAGGGCATTGATATTGTCTTTTTAATCCACTGCGACCTTCACATCTCTTCCAAGGGGAATTGATATTGTCTTTTTATTCCACTGTGACCTCCACCACTCTTCTAAGGGGCATTCATATTGTCTTTTTATTCCACTGGGACCTTCACCACTCTTCCAAGTGGCATTGATATTGTCTTTTTAATCCACTGTGACCTCACCAGGGGCATTAAAACCATATTGTTAAGCTACTGTGACCTCCACGTCTCTTCCAAGGTGCATTAAAACAGACAATTTAACCACTCTGAACTCCACAGGTCTTGCAAGAGGCATTGATATTGTCTTTTTACTCCACAGTAAACTACAGCACTCTTTCAAGGGGCATTGATATTGTCTTTTTATTCCACTACGACTTCCACCACTCTCCCAAGGTACATTAAAAACATCTTGTTTAGCTACTGTAACATCCATGTCTATTCCACGGGGCATTGATATTGTCTTTTTATTCCACTGTATCCTCCACGACTCTTCCAAGGGGTATTGATATTGTCTTTTTATTCCACTGCGACCTCCACCACTCTTCCAAGAGGCATTAAAACAGTCTTGTTAAGCTAATGTGACCTCCACATCTCTTCAAAGGGGCATTAAAACCATCAGGTTAAACCACTCTGAACTCCATAGCTCTTCCAAAGGGCATTGATATTGTCTTTTTATTCCACTGTAACCTCCACCATTCTTCCAAGGGGTATTGATATTGTCTTCTTAATGCACTGCGACCTCCGCCACTCTTCCAAGGGGCATTAATATTGTCTTTTTATTCCACTGCGACCTCCACCACTCTTCCAAGGATCAGTGATATTGTCTTTTTATTCCACTGAAACCTCCACCACTCTTCCAAGGGGCATTGATATTGTCTTTTCATTCTACTGCGACCTTCACATCTCTTCCAAGGGGAATTGATATTGTCTTTTTATTCCACTGTGACCTCCACCACTCTTCTAAGGGGCATTGATATTGTCTTTTTAAACCACTGCGACCTCCACCACTCTTCCAAGGGGCATTAAAACAGTATTGATAAGCTACTGTGACCACCACGTCTCTTCCAAGGGGCAATAAACCGTCTGGTTAAACCACTCTGTATTCCACAGCTCTTCCAAGAGGCATTTATATTGTCTTTTTATTCGATTTTATCCTCCACCACTCTTCCAAGTGCATTGATATTGTCTTTTTATTCCTCTGCGACGTCCACGACTCTTCCAAGGGACATTAAAACCGTCTTGTTAAGCTACTGTCACCTCAAGTTTCTTACACAGGGCGTTGATATTGTCTTTTTATTCCACTGTAACCTCCACCACTCTTCCAAGGGGCATTGATATTGTCTTTTTATTCCACTGTAACCTCCACCAATCTTCCAACGGGCATTGATATTGTCTTTTTATTCCACTGCGACCTCCACCACTCTTCTAAGGGGCTTTGATATTGTCTTTTAAATCCACAACGATCTCCACCACTCTTCCAAGGGCCATTAAAACAGTCTTGTTAATCTACTGTGACCTCCTCGTTTCTTCCAAGGGGCATTAAAACCGTCTGTTTAAACACCCTGAACTCCACAATTCTTACAAGAGGCATTGATATTGTCTTTTTATTCGACTGTAACATCCACCACTCTTCCAAGCGGCATTAATATTGTCCTTTTATTCCACTGCGACCTCCACCACTCTTCCAAGGGGCATTGATATTGTCTTTTTAATCAACTGCGACCTCCACCTCTCTTCCATGGGGCATTAAAACCGTCTTGTGAAGCTACTTTGTCCTCCACGTCCCTTCCACGGGGCATTGATATTGTCTTTTTATTCCACTGCGACCTCCACCACTCTTCCAAGGGGCATTGGTATTGTCTTTTTAATCTACTGCGACCTCCACCACTCTTCCAAGGGACATTGATTTTGTCTTTTTATTCCACTGCGACCTTCACCCTTCTTCCAAGGAACATTGATATTGTCTTTTTTTCCACTGTAACCTCCACCACTCTTCTAAGGGGCATTGATATTTTCTTTTTATTCCACTGCGACCTCCACCACTCTTCCAAGGGGCATCGATAATGTTTTTTTAATACACTGCGACCTCCACCACTCTTCCAAGGGGCAATAAAACCGTCTTGTTAAGCTACTGTGCCCTTCACGTCTCTTCCAAGGTGCATTAAACCCGTCAATTTAAACCACTCTGAACTCCACAGCTCTTGCAAGAGGCATTGAGATTGTCTTTTTATTACACTGTATCCTCCACCACTCTTCCAAGGGGCATTGATTTTGTCTTTTTAATCCACTGCGACCTCCATCTCTCTTCGAAGAAGCATTAATACCGTCTTGTTTAGCTACTGTGACATCCACGTCTATTCCACTGTGCCTTAAAACCTTCTGGTTAAACCACTGTGAACTCCACAGCTCTTCCAAGGGGCATTGATATTGTCTTTTTATTCCACTGCAACCTCCACCACTCTTCCAAGGGGCATTGATATTGTCTTTTTATTTTACTGCGACCTCCACCACTTTTCCAAGGGGCATTAATATTGTCTTTTTATTCCACTGCAGCCTCCACCACTCTTCCAAGGGGCATTGATATTGTCTTTTATTCCACTGCGACCTCCATATCTCTTCCAAGTGTAATTGATATTGTCTTTTTATTCCACTGCGACCTCCACCACTCTACTAAGGGGCATTGATATTGTCTTTTTAATCCACTGTGACCTCCACCACTCTTCCAAGGAGCATTAAAACAGTTTTGATAAGCTACTGTGTCCTCCACGTCTCTTCTAAGGGGCATTAAAACCGTCAATTTAAACCACTCTGAACTCCACAGCTCTTGCAAGAGGCATTGATATTGTCTTTTTATTCCACTGTAACCTCCACCACTCTTCCAAGGGGCATTGATTTTGTCTTTTTAATCCACTGTAACCTCCACCAATCTTCCAAGGGGCATTGATATTGTTTTTTTATTCCACTGCGACCTCCACCACTCTACTAAGGGGCATTGATATTGTCTTTTAAATCCACAATGATCTCCACCACTCTTCCAAGGGCCATTAAAACAGTCTTGTTAATCTACTGTGACCTCCTCGTTTCTTCCAAGGGGCATTAAAACCGTCTGTTTAAACACCCTGAACTCCACAGCTCTTACAAGAGGCATTGATATTGTCTT
Organism: Phyllobates terribilis; assembly: GCF_046119375.1. Classification (NCBI taxonomy): domain Eukaryota; kingdom Metazoa; phylum Chordata; class Amphibia; order Anura; family Dendrobatidae; genus Phyllobates; species Phyllobates terribilis. The sequence continues at coordinate 2,103,612 of NW_027362964.1, forward strand.
TTAATCGACTGTAACATCCACCACTCTTCCAAGCGGCATTGATATTGTCTTTTTATTCCACTGCGACCTCCACCACTCTTCCAAGGGGCATAGATATTGTCTTTTTAATCAACTGCGAACTCCACCTCTCTTCCAAGGGCCGTTAACACCGTCTTGTGAAGCTACTTTGACCTCCACGTCCCTTCCACGGGGCATTGATATTGTCTTTTTATTCCACTGCGACCTCCACCACTCTTCCAAGGGACATTGATATTGTCTTTTTATTCCACTGCGACATTCACTCTTCTTCCAAGGAATATTGATATTGTCTTTTTTTCCCACTGTAACCTCCACCACTCATCTAAGGGGCATTGATATTTTCTTTTTATTCCACTGCGACCTCCATCACTCTTCCAAGGGGCATCGATAATGTCTTTTTAATCTTCTGCGACCTCCACCACTCTTCCAAGGGACATTAAAACCCTCTTGTTAAGCTACTGTGACCTCCATGTCTCTTCCAAGGGGCATTAAAACCGTCAATTTAAACCACTCTGAACTCCACAGCTCTTGCAAGAGTCATTGAGATTGTCTTTTTATTCCACTGTAACCTCCACCACTCTTCCAAGGGGCATTGATTTTGTCTATTTAATCCACTGCGACCTCCATCTCTCTTCGAAGAAGCATTAAAACCATCTTGTTTCGCTACTGTGACCTCCACGTCTATTCCACTGTGCCTTAAAACCTTCTGGTTAAACCACTGTGAACTCCACAGCTCTTCCAAGGGGCATTGATATTGTCTTTTTATTGCACTGTAACCTCCACCACTCTTCCAAGGTGCATTGATATTGTTTTTTTATTTTACTGCGACCTCCACCACTTTTCCAAGGGGCATTAATATTGTCTTTTTATTCCACTGTAACCTCCACCACTCTTCCAAGGGGCATTGATATTGTCTTTTTATTCCACTGTGACCTCCACCTCTCTTACAAGTGGCATTAAAACCATCTAGTTAAGCTACTGTGACCTCCAAGTCTCTTCCACGAGGCATTGATATTGTCTTTTTATTCCACTGCGACCTCCATATCTCTTCCAAGGGGCATTGATTTTGTCTTTTTAATCCACTGTAACCTCCACCACTCTTCCAAGGGGCATTGATATTGTCTTTTTATTCCACTGTGACCTCCACCTCTCTTACAAGTGGCATTAAAACCGTCTTGTTAAGCTACTGTGTCCTCCACGTCTCTTCCAAGGGGCATTAAAACCGTTAATTTAAACCACTCTGAACTCCACAGCTCTTGCAAGAGGCATCGATATTGTCTTTTTATTCCACTGTAACCTCCACCACTCTTCCTAGGGGCATTGATTTTGTCTTTTTAATCCACTGCGACCTCCACCACTCTTCCAAGGGGCATTAATACAGTCTTGTTAAGCTATTGTAACCTCCACATCTCTTCCACGGGGCATTGATATTGTCTTTTTATTCCACTGTAACCTCCATCACTCTTCCAAGGGGCATTGATATTGTCTTTTTATTCAACAGTAACCTCCACCACTCTTCCAAGGGGCATTCATATTGTCTTTTTAATCCACTGCGACCTCCACCACTCTTCAAAGGGGCATTAAAACCGTCTTGTTAAGCTACTGTCACCTCCACGTCCCTTCCAAGGGGCATTAAAACCGTCAATACAGGGATTTATTCTGACTGCTGGTTTCAGAGTCGGGAGGGAATTTTTCCTCTGGTGAAGATTGGCTAAATCATTTGGGGTTTTTGCCCTCCTCTGGATCAACTTTAGCAATTACAGAACTAACAAGTCGAACTTGATAGACGCAAGTCTTTATTCGGCTTTACAAACTATGTTACACTCTGAACATCACAGCTCTTGCAAGGGGCATTGATATTGTCTTTTTATTCCACTGTAACCTCCATCACTCTTCCAAGGGGCATTGATATTGTCTTTTTATTCAACAGTAACCTCCACCACTCTTCCAAGGGGCATTCATATTGTCTTTTTAATCCACTGCGACCTCCACCACTCTTCAAAGGGGCATTAAAACCGTCTTGTTAAGCTACTGTCACCTCCACGTCCCATCCAAGGGGCATTAAAACCGTCAATACAGGGATTTATTCTGGCTGCTGGTTTCAGAGTCGGGAGGGAATTTTTCCTCTGGTGAAGATTGGCTAAATCATTTGGGGTTTTTGCCCTCTTCTGGATCAACTTTAGCAATTACAGAACTAACAAGTCGAACTTGATGGATGCAAGTCTTTATTCGGCTTTACAAACTATGTTACACTCTGAACATCACAGCTCTTGCAAGGGGCATTGATATTGTCTTTTTATTCCACTGTAACCTCCATCACTCTTCCAAGGGGCATTGATATTGTGTTTTTATTCAACAGTAACCTCCACCACTCTTCCAAGGGGCATTCATATTGTCTTTTTAATCCACTGCGACCTCCACCACTCTTCAAAGGGGCATTAAAACCGTCTTGTTAAGCTACTGTCACCTCCACGTCCCATCCAAGGGGCATTAAAACCGTCAATACAGGGATTTATTCTGGCTGCTGGTTTCAGAGTCGGGAGGGAATTTTTCCTCTGGTGAAGATTGGCTAAATCATTTGGGGTTTTTGCCCTCCTCTGGATCAACTTTAGCAATTACAGAACTAACAAGTCGAACTTGATGGACGCAAGTCTTTATTCGGCTTTACAAACTATGTTACACTCTGAACATCACAGCTCTTGCAAGGGGCATTGATATTGTCTTTTTATTCCACTGTAACCTCCAGCACTCTTCCAAGGGGCATTGATATTGTCTTTTTATTCCACTGCAACTTCCACCTCTCTTCCAAGGGGCATTAAAACCGCCTTGTTAAGCTACTGTGACATCCACATCTCTTTCACGGGGCATTGATATTGTCTTTTTATTCCACTGTAACCTCCACCACTCTTCCAAGGGGCATTGATATTGTCTTTTTATTCCATTGGGACCTTCACCACTCTTCCAAGTGGCATTGATATTGTCTTTTTAATCCACTGCGACCTCCACCACTCTTCCAAGTGGCATTAAAACCGTATTGTTAAGCTACTGTGACCTCCACGTCTCTTCCAAGGTGCATTAAAACCGTCAATTTAAACCAATCTGAACTCCACAGCTCTTGCAAGAGGCATTGATATTGTCTTTTTATTCCACTGTAACCTACAGTACTCTTTCAAGGGGCGTTGATATTGTCTTTTTATTCCACTACGACTTCCACCACTCTCCCAAGGTGCATTAAAAGCATCTTGTTTAGCTACTGTAACGTCCATGTCTATTCCACGGGGCATTGATATTGTCTTTTTATTCCACTGTATCTTCCACCACTCTTTCAAGGGGTATTGATATTGTCTTTTTATTCCACTGCGATTACCACCTCTCTTCTAAGGGGCATTGATATTATCTTTTTAATCCACTTCGACATCCACCACTCTTCCAAGAGGCATTAAAACAGTCTTGTTAAGCTAATGTGACCTCCACATCTCTTCCAAGGGGCATTAAAACCGTCTGGTTAAACCACTCTGAACTCCACAGCTCTTCCAAGGGGCATTGATATTGTCTTTTTATTCCACTGTAACCTCCACCATTCTTCCAAGGGGTATTGATATTGTCTTTTTAATGCACTGCGACCTCCACCACTCTTCCAAGGGGCATTAATATTGTCTTTTTATTCCACTGCGACCTCCACCACTCTTCCAAGGGTCAGTGATATTGTCTTTTTATTCCACGGTAACATCCACCACTCTTCCAAGGGGCATTGATATTGTCTTTTTATTCCACTGTGACCTTCACATCTCTTCCAAGGGGCTTTAAAACAGTCTTGATAAGCTTCTGTGACCTCCACGTCTCTTCCTAGGGGCATTAAAACAGCATGGTTAAACCACTCTGAACTCCACAGCTCTTCCAAGAGGCATTGATATTGTCTTTTTATTCAACTGTAACCTCCACCACTCTTCCAAGGGGCATTGATATTGTCTTTTTTTTCCACTGCGACCTCCACCACTCTTCCAAGGGGATTTGATAGTCTTTTTAATCCACTGCGACCTCCACCACTCTTCCAAGGGGCATTAAAACTGTCTTGTTAAGCTACTGTGACCTCCACGTCCCTTCCACGGGCATTGATATTGTCTTTTTATTCCACTGCGACCTCCACCACTCTTCCAAGGGGCATTGATATTGTCTTTTTATTCCACTGCGACCTTCACCCCTCTTCCAAGGAACATTGATATTGTCTTTTTTTTCCACTGTATCCTCCACCAGTCTTCTAAGGGGCATTGATATTTTCTTTTTATTCCACTGCGACATCCACCACTCTTCCAAGGGGCATTGATAATGTAATTTTAATCCACTGCGACCTCCACCACTCTTCCAAGGGGCATTAAAACCGTCTTGTTAAGCTACTGTGACCTCCACATCTCTTCCAAGGGGCATTAAAACCATCAATTTAAACCACTCTGAACTCCACAGCTCTTGCAAGAGGCATTGATATTGTCTTTTTATTCCACTGTAACCTCCACCACTCCTCCAAGGGGCATTGATTTTGTCTTTTTAATCCACTGCGAACTCCATCTCTCTTCCAAGAAGCATTAAAACCATCTTGTTTAGCTACTGTGACCTCCACGTCTATTCCACGGTGCCTTAAAACCTTCTGGTTTAACCACTGTGAACTCCACAGCTCTTCCAAGGGGCATTGATATTGTCTTTTTATTTCACTGTAACCTCCATCACTCTTCCAAGGGGCATTGATATTGTCTTTTTATTTTACTGTGACTTCCACCACTCTTCCAAGGGGCATTAAAACCGTCTTGTTAAGCTACTGTGACCTCCACATCTCTTCCAAGGGGCATTAAAACCATCAATTTAAACCACTCTGAACTCCAAGGCTCTTGCAAGAGGCATTGATATTGTCTTTTTATTCCACTGTAACCTCCACCACTCCTCCAAGGGGCATTGATTTTGTCTTTTTAATCCACTGCGAACTCCATCTCTCTTCCAAGAAGCATTAAAACCATCTTGTTTAGCTACTGTGACCTCCACGTCTATTCCACGGTGCCTTAAAACCTTCTGGTTTAACCACTGCTACCTCCACCACTCTTCCAAGGTCATTGATATTGTCTTTTTATTCCACTGTAACCTCCACCACTCTTCCAAGGGGCTTTGATATTGTCTTTTTATTCCACTGCGACCTCCACCTCTCTTCCAAGGGGCATTAAAACCATCTTGTTAAGCTACTGTGACCTCCAAGTCTCTTCCACAAGGCAATGATATTGTCTTTTTATTCCACTGCGACCTCCACATCTCTTCCAAGGGGAATTGGTATTGTCTTTTTATTCCAGTGCGACCTCCACCACTCTTCTAAGGGGCATTGATATTGTCTTTTTAATCCACTGCGACCTCCACCACTTGATAAGCTACTGTGACCTCCACGTCTCTTCCACGGGGCATTAAACCATCTGGTTTAACCACTCTGTACTCCACAGCTCTTCCAAGAGGCATTGATATTGTCTTTTTATTCGACTGTAACCTCCACCACTCTTCCAAGGGGCATTGATATTGTCTCTGTTTTCCACTGCGACCTCCATCACTCTTCCAAGGGGCTTTGATATTGCCTTTTTTTTCCACTGCAACCTCCACCACTCTTCCAATGGGCATTAAAACCATCTTGTTATGCTACTGTGACCTCCACGTCGCTTCCACGGGGCATTGATATTGTCTTTTTATTCCAGAGCGTCCTCCACCTCTCGTCCAAGGTGCATTAAAATCGTCTTGTTAAGCTACTGTGACCTCCAAGTCTCTTCCAAGGGGCATTAAAACCGTCTGGTTAAACCCCTCTGAGCTCCACAGCTCTTCCAAGTGCATTGATATTGTCTTTTTATTCCTCTGCGACGTCCACGACTCTTTCAAGGGGCATTAAAACCGTCTTGTTAAGCTACTGTGACCTCCAAGTTTCTTACACAGGGCATTGATATTGTCTTTTTATTCCACTGTTACCTCCACCAATCTTCCAAGGGGCATTGATATTGTTTTTTTATTCCACTACGACCTCCTAAACTCTGCTAAGGGGCATTGATATTGTCTTTTAAATCCACAACGATCTCCACCACTCTTCCAAGGGGCATTAAAACAGTCTTGTTAAGCTACTGTGACCTCCTCGTCTCTACCAAGTGGCATTAAAATCGTCTGGTTAAACACTCTGAACTCCACAGCTCTTACAAGAGGCATTGATATTGTCTTTTTATTCGAATGTAACATCCACCACTCTTCCAAGTGGCATTGATATTGTCTTTTTATTCCACTGCGACAGCCACCTCTCTTACAAGGGGCATTGATATTGTCTTTTTAATCAACTGCGACCTCCACCTCTCTTCCAAGGGGCATTAAAACCATCTTGTTAAGCTACTGTGACCTGCACGTCCCTTCCACGGGGCATTGATATTGTCTTTTTATTCCACTGCGACCTCCACCACTCTTCTAAGGGGCATTGATATTGTCTTTTTAATCCACTGCGACCTCCACCACTCTTCCAAGGGGCATTGATATTGTCTTTTTAATACAGTGTGACCTCCACGTCTCTTCCAAGGGGCATTAAAACCATCAATTTAAACCACTCTAAACTCCACAGCTCTTCCAAGGAGCACTGGTATTATCTTTTTATTCCACTCTAACCTCCACCACTCTTCCAAGGGGCATTGACTATGTCTATTTATTCCACTGCAACCTCCACCACTCTTCCAAGGGGCATTAAGACCATCTTGTTAAGCTACAGTGACCCCCACCACTCTTCCAAGGGGCATTGATTTTGTCTTTATATTCCACTGCAACCTCTACCACTCTTCCAATGGGCATTGATGTTGTCTTTTTAATCCACTGCAAACTCCACCACTCTCCCAAGGGGAATTAAAGCCGTCTTTTTAAGCTACTGTCATGTCCATGTCTGTTCCACGGGGCATTGATATTGTCTTTTTATTCCACTGTAACCTCCACCCCTCTTCCAAGTGGCATTGACATTGTCTTTTTATTTCACTGCGACTTCCACCTCTCTTCTAAGGGGCATTGATATTGTCTTTTTAATCCACTGCGACCTCCACCACTCTTCCAAGGGGCATTAAAACAGTCTTGTTAAGCTACTGTGACCTCCACGTCTCTTTAAAGGGGCATTAAAACCGTCTGGTTAAATCACTCTGAACTCCACACTCTTCCAAGGGGCATTGATATTGTCTTTTTATTCCACTGTAACCTCCACCACTCTTCCAAGTGGCATTGATTTTGTCTTTTTATTTCAGTGAGACCTCCACCACTCTTCCAATGGGCATTGTTATTGTCTTTTTAATCCTCTGCAACCTCCACCACTCTTCCAAGGGGCATTAAAACCGTCTTGTTAAGCTACTGTGACCTCCACCTCCCTTCCACGGTGCATTGATATTGTCTTTTTCTTCCACTGTGACCTCCACCACTATTCCAAGGGGCATTGATATTGTCTTTTTAATCCACTGAGAACTCCACCACTCTTCCAAGGGGCATTAAAACCACCTTGTTATGCTACTGTGACATCGACTTCTCTTCCAAGGGGCATTAAAACCATATGGTTAAACCACTCTGAACTCCACAGCTCTTCCAAGGGGCATTTGTATTGTTTTTTTATTCCACTCTAACCTCCACCACTCTTCCAAGGGGCATTGACATTGTCTTTTTATTCCACTGCGACCTCCAACACTCTTCTAACGGGCATTGATATTGTTTTTTATTCCACTGCGACCTCCACCACTCTTCCAAGGGGCATTAAAACCGTCTTGTTAAGTTACTGTGACCTCCACGTCTCTTCCAAGGAGCGTTAAAACCGTCTGGTTATACCACTCTGAACTCCACAGCTTTTCCAAGGGACATTATTATTGTCTTTTTATTCCACTGTAACCTCCACCACTCTTCCAAGCGGCATTGATATTGTCTTTTTATTCCACTGCAACCACCACCAGTCCTCCAAGAGGCATTAAAACCGTCTTGTTAAGCTACTGTGACCTCCAAGTTTCTTACACAGGGCATTGATATTGTCTTTTTATTCCACTGTAACCTCCACCACTTCTCCAAGTGGCATTGATATTGTCTTTTTATTCCACTGTTACCTCCACCAATCTTCCAAGGGGCATTGATATTGTTTTTTTATTCCACTACGACCTCCTAATCTCTACTAAGGGGCATTGATATTGTCTTTTAAATCCACAACGATGTCCACCACTCTTCCAAGGGGCATTAAAACAGTCTTGTTAAGCTACTGTGACCTCCTCGTCTCTACCAAGGGGCATTAAAATCGTCTGGTTAAACACTCTGAACTCCACAGCTCTTACAAGAGGCATTGATATTGTCTTTTAATTCGACTGTAACATCCACCACTCTTCCAAACGGCATTGATATTGTCTTTTTATTCCACTGCGACCTCCACCTCTCTTACAAGGGGCATTGATATTGTCTTTTTAATCAACTGCGACCTCCACCTCTCTTCCAAGGGGCATTAAAACCATCTTGTTAAGCTACTGTGACCTCCATGTCCCTTCCACGGGGCATTGATATTGTCTTTTTATTCCACTGCGACCTCCACCACTCTTCTAAGGGGCATTGATATTGTCTTTTTAATCCACTGCGACCTCCACCACTCTTCCAATGGGCATTGATATTGTCTTTTTAATACACTGTGACCTCCACGTCTTTTCCAAGGGGCATTAAAACCATCAATTTAAACCACTCTAAACTCCACAGCTCTTCCATGGAGCACTGGTATTATCTTTTTATTCCACTCTAACCTCCACCACTCTTCCAAGGGGCATTGACTATGTCTATTTATTCCACTGCAACCTCCACCACTCTTCCAAGGGGCATTAAGACCATCTTGTTAAGCTACAGTGACCCCCACCACTCTTCCAAGGGGCATTGATTTTGTCTTTATATTCCACTGCAACCTCTACCACTCTTCCAATGGGCATTGATGTTGTCTTTTTAATCCACTGCAAACTCCACCAATCTCCCAAGGGGCATTAAAGCCGTCTTTTTAAGCTACTGTCATGTCCATGTCTGTTCCACGGGGCATTGATATTGTCTTTTTACTCCACTGTAACCTCCACCACTCTTCCAAGTGGCATTGACATTGTCTTTTTATTCCACTGCGACTTCCACCTCTCTTCTAAGGGGCATTGATATTGTCTTTTTAATCCACTGCGACCTCCACCACTCTTCCAAGGGGCATTAAAACAGTCTTGTTAAGCTACTGTGACCTCCACGTCTCTTTAAAGGGGCATTAAAACCGTCTGATTAAATCACTCTGAACTCCACACTCTTCCAAGGGGCATTGATATTGTCTTTTTATTCCACTGTAACCTCCACCACTCTTCCAAGTGGCATTGATTTTGTCTTTTTATTTCAGTGAGACCTCCACCACTCTTCCAATGGGCATTAAAACCGTCTTGTTAAGCTATTGTGACCTCCACCTCCCTTCCACGGTGCATTGATATTGTCTTTTTCTTCCACTGTGACCTCCACCACTATTCCAAGGGGCATTGATATTGTCTTTTTAATCCACTGCGAACTCCACCACTCTTCCAAGGGGCATTAAAACCACCTTGTTATGCTACTGTTACATCGACTTCTCTTCCAAGGGGCATTAAAACCATATGGTTAAACCACTCTGAACTCCACAGCTCTTCCAAGGGGCATTTGTATTGTTTTTTTATTCCACTCTAACCTCCACCACTCTTCCAAGGGGCATTGACATTGTCTTTTTATTCCACTGCGACCTCCAACACTCTTCTAACGGGCATTGATATTGTTTTTTTATTCCACTGCGACCTCCACCACTCTTCCAAGGGGCATTAAAACCATCTTGTTAAGTTACTGTGACCTCCACGTCTCTTCCAAGGAGCGTTAAAACCGTCTGGTTATACCACTCTGAACTCCACAGCTTTTCCAAGGGACATTATTATTGTCTTTTTATTCCACTGTAACCTCCACCACTCTTCCAAGCGGCATTGATATTGTCTTTTTATTCCACTGCAACCACCACCAGTCCTCCAAGAGGCATTAAAACCGTCTTGTTAAGCTACTGTGACCTCCAAGTCTCTTCCAAGGGGCATTCATATTGTCTTTTTATTCCACTGCGACCTCGACCACTCTTCCAAAGGGCATTGATAATGTCTTTTTATTCCACTGCGACCTCCACCACTCTTCCAAGGCTCATTGATATTGTCTTTTTAATCCACTGCGACCTCCACCACTCTTCCAAGGGGCATTAAAACAGTCTTGTTAAGCTATATTGACCTCCACATCTCTTCCACGGGGCATTGATATTGTCTTTTTATTTAACTGTAACCTTCACCACTGTTCCAAGGGGCATTGATATTGTCTTTTTATTCCACTGTAACCTCCATCACCCTTCCAAGGGGCATTGACATTGTCTTTTTATTCAACTATAACCTCCACCACTCTTCCAAGGGGCATTGATATTGTCTTTTTATTCCACTGAGACCTCCACCACTTTTCCAAGGGGCATTCATATTGTCTTTTTAATCCAATGCGACCTCCACCACTCTTCCAAGGGGCATTAAAACCATCTTGTTAAGCTACTGTCATCTTCACATCCATTCCAAGGAGCATTAAAACCGTCAATTAAAACCACTCTGAACTCCACAGCTCATGCAAGGGGCATTGATATTGTCTTTTTATTCCACTGTAACCTCCATCACCCTTCCAAGGGGCATTGACATTGTCTTTTTATTCAACTGTAACCTCCACCACTCTTCCAAGGGGCATTGATATTGTCTTTTTATTCCACTGAGACCTCCACCACTTTTCCAAGGGGCATTCATATTGTTTCTTTAATCCAATGCGACCTCCACCACTCTTCCAAGGGGCATTAAAACCATCTTGTTAAGCTACTGTCTTCTCCACAACCATTCCAAGGGGCATTAAAACCGTCAATTTAAACCACTCTGAACTCCACAGCTCATGCAAGGGGCACTGATATTGTCTTTTTATTCCACTGTAACCTCCATCACTCTTCCAAGGGGCATTGATATTGTCTTTTTATTCAACTGTAAGCTCCACCACTCTTCCAAGGGGCATTGATATTGTCTTTTTATTCCACTGCGACCTCCACCACTCTTCCAAGGGGCATTCATATTGTCTTTTTAGTCCACTGCGACCTCCACCACTCTTCAAAGGGGCATTAAAACCGTCTTGCTAAGCTACTGTCACCTCCATGTCCCTTCAAAGGGGCATTAAAAACGTCAATTTAAACCACTCTGAACTCCACAGCTCTTGCAAGGGGCCCTGATATTGTCTTTTTATTCCAATGTAACCTTCAGCACTCTGCCAAGGGGCATTAAAACAGTCTTGTTAAGCTACTGTGACCTCCACGTCTCTTCCAAGGGGCATTAAAACGATCTGGTTTAAGCACTCTGAACTCCACAGCTCTTCCAAGGGGCATTGATATTGTCTTTTTATTCCACTGCGACCTGCACCACTCTTCCGAGGGGCATTGATTTTGTCTTTTTATTCCACTGCGACCTCCACCACTCTTCCAATGGGCATTAAAACAGTCTTGTTAAGCTACTGTGACCTCCACTTCCCTTCCACGGGGCATTGATATTGTCTTTTTATTCCACTGCGACCTCCACCACTCTTCCAAGGGGCATTGATATTGTCTTTTTAATCCACTGCGAACTCCACCACTCTTCCAAGGGGCATTAAAACCGTCTTGTTATGCTACTGTGATGTCGACTTCTCTTCCAAGGGGCATTAAAACCATCTGGTTAAACCACTCTGAACTCCACAGCTCTTCCAAGGGGCATTTGTATTTTCAGTTTATTCCACTCTAACCTCCACCACTCTTCCAAGGGGCATTGACATTGTCTTTTTATTCCTCTGCGACCTCCACCACTCTTCCAAGGCTCATTGATATTGTCTTTTTAATCCACTGCGACCTCCACAACTCTACCAAGTGCCATTAAAACCGTCTTGTTAAGCTATTGTGACCTCCCCATCTCTTCCACGGGGCATTGTTATTGCCTTTTTATTCAACTGTAACCTCCACCACTGTTCCAAGGGGCATTGATATTGTCTTTTTATTCCACTGTAACCTCCATCACTCTTCCAAGGTGCATTGATATTGTCTTTTTATTCTACTGTAGCCTCCACAACTCTTCCAAGGGGCATTGATATTGTCTTTTTATTCCACTGCGACCTCCACCAGTCCTACAAGAGGCATTAAAACCGTCTTGTTAAGCTACTGTGACCTCCACGTCTCTTCCACGGGGTATTGTAATTGTCTTTTTATTCCACTGTAACCTCCACCACTCGTCCAAGGGGCATTGATATTGTCTTTTTATATCACTACGACCTCCACCACTATTCCACGGGGCATTGATAATGTCTTTTTACTCCACTGCGACCTCCACCACTCTTCCAAGGCTCATTGATATTGTCTTTTTAATCCACTGCGACCTCCACCACCCTTCCAAGGGGCATTAAAACCGTCTTGTTAAGCTATTGTTACCTCCACATCTCTTCCACGGGGTATTGATATTGTCTTTTTATTTAACTGTAACCTCCACCACTGTTCCAAGGGGCATTGATATTGTCTTTTTATTCCACTGTAACCTCCATCACTCTTACAAGGGGCATTGATATTGTTTTTTATTCCACTGTAACCTCCACAACTCTCCAAGGGGCATTGATATTGTCTTTTTATTCCACTGAGACCTCCACCACTCTTCCAAGGGGCATTCATATCGTCTTTTTAATCCGCTGCGACCTCCACCACTCTTCCAAGGGGCATTAAAACCGTCTTGTTAAGCTTCTGTCACCTCCACGTCCCTTCCAAGCGGCATTAAAACCGTCAATTTAAAACACTCTGAACTCCGCAGCTCTTGCAAGGGGCATTGATATTGTCTTTTTATTCCAACGTAACCTCCAGCACTCTTCCAAGGGGCATTTATATTGACTTTTTATTCCACTGCAACGTTCACCTCTCTTCCAAGGGGAATTAAAACCGTTTTGTTAAGCTACTGTGACCTACACGTCTCTTTCACGGCGCATTGATATTGTCTTTTTATTCCACTTTTAGCTCCACCACTCTTCCAAGGGGTATTTATATTGTCTTTTTATTCCTCTGGGACCTTCACTACTCTTCCAAGTGGCATTGATATTGTCATTTTCATCCGCTGCGACCTCCACCACTCTTCCAAGGGGCATTAAAACTGTATTGTTTGCTACTGTCACCTCCACGTCTCTTCCAAGGTGCAATAAAACCGTCAATTTAAACCACTCTGAACTCCACAGCTATTGCAAGAGGCATTGATATTGTCTTTTTACTCCACTGTAACCTACAGCACTCTTTCAAGGGGCATTGATATTGTCTTTTTATTCCACTACGACTTCCACCACTCTCCCAAGGTGCATTAAAAACATCTTGTTTAGCTACTGTAACGTCCATGTCTATTCCACGGGACATTGATATTGTCTTTTTATTCCACTGTATCCTCCACCACTCTTCCAAGGGGTATTTATATTGTCTTTTTATTCCACTGCGACTTCCACCTCTCTTCTAAGGGGCATTGATATTGTCTTTTTAATCCACTGCAACCTCCACCACTCTTCCAATAGGCATTAAAACAGTCTTGTTAAGCTACTGTGACCTCCACAGCTCTTCCAAGGGGCATTAAAACCGTCTGGTTAAACCACTCTGAACTCCACAGCTCTTCCAAGGGGCATTGAAATTGTCTTTTTATTCCACTGTAACCTCCACCATTGTTCCAAGGGGTATTGATATTGTCTTTTTAATGCACTGCGACCTCCACCACTCTTCCAAGGGGCATTAAAACCATCTGGTTAAACCACTCTGAACTCCATAGCTCTTTCAAGAGTCATTGATATTGTCTTTTTATTTCACAGTAACCTCCACCACTCTTTCAAGGGGCATTGATATTGTCTTTTTATTCCACTGTGACCTCCACCACTCTTCCAATGAGCATTAAAACTTTCTTGTTAAGCTTCTGAGACCTCCACGTGTCTTCCACGGGGCATTGATATTGTCTTTTTAATCCACTGTGACCTCCACCACTTTTCCAAGGGGCATTAAAACCGTCTTGTTAATCTACTATGTCCTCCACGTTTTTTCCAAGGGGCAATAAAATCATCTGCTTAAACCACTCTGAACTCACCAGCCCTTCCAAGGGGCATTGGTATTGTCTTTTTATTCCACTCTAACCTTCACCACTCTTCCTAGGGGCAATTACATTGTCTTTTTATTTCACTGCGACCTCCATCATTCTTCCAAGGGGCATTGATATTGTCTATTTATTCCACTGCCACCTCCACAACTCTTCCAAGGGGCATTGATATTGTCTTTTTAATCCACTGCGACCTCCACAACTTTTCCAAGGGGCATTAAAAACACCTTTTTAAGCTACTGTGACCTCCACGTTGTTATGTTCTGCTACCAAAGCTAAGGAAAGAGAGGAGATCTGTCCCTACTATAGGACTCAGCTGAATCCCTACGATGTAACAGGGAACCTGATCCTGCGATCAGACGTGCTAAAGTCCTAATCTAGTCTGTACGGAGACCTATAGATGTGGGGAGGGAATCCCTACAAGTACTAAGGACTGGGAGGAATATGGGACACCTCCTAACAGAAATAGTAGCAGACAGACGAACAAACAAAATAGATAGAACATAGAGGTCCGTAGACCAAGCAAACTAACAGAGTTAGATACAGAGCACAGGCTAGCTAGAAAGTAGATATACAATGAAGTCCAGCAAAGCCAGAAGGGCGGAGCAGGACTAAATAGGCCAACAAGGTCATGTGACCAGCAAAGGAAAAAAAACCTAACAGCAAGGTTCTAACAGTACCCCCCCTTCTAAGAGGATCCTCCGGATCCCCTAGGACCAGGCTTATCAGGAAATCTCCTGTGAAACGCTCTGATAAGTCTGGACGCGGAAACATCATCTGACCTCACCCAAGAGTTGTCCTCGGGTCCGAAACCTTTCCAGGCCACAAGATACTGCAAACTACCTCTATACCGTCTAGAGTCAAGGATGCGAGAAATTTCATATTCCCCGTCCTCCACCACCGGAGGAACAGAGGCAGAGGCGTCACCATCCGACACAACAGCTTTTTTTAACAGAGAGACATGAAAGACCGGATTAATTCTCCAGGAGGTAGGAACCTCCAACCTAACAGCAGATTGGTTGACAACCTGAAGCACCTTAAAGGGCCCTACAAACTTGGGACCCAATTTCTTAGAAGGAATCCTCAACCGCAGATTCCTAGAGGACAACCAAACCATGTCACCAACAGCGAACAAGACCTCCTGTCGTTTCCTATCAAAGTAGTCTTTAGATTTTCTGTTGGCCTCCTGAAGATTACCACGCACATCCGTCCAAACTCTTTCCAAATCACCGGAAAAATTCTCCTCCTCAGGCACGGCAGATCCCAACTTGGAGAACGACCCAAACGACGGATGTCTCCCAGAACAACAAAAAAAAGGCGAACAACCAGCAGAAGAAGATGTATGATTGTTCAGAGCAAATTCGGCAAGTGGCAGAAACTCAGACCACCCCTCTTGATTGTCTGCCACAAAACAACGCAAGAACTGCTCAACATCCTGGTTTTTCCTTTCTGTCTGGCCATTAGATTCAGGATGATATCCGGACGAAAACGACAAATGAATTCCCAACCTGTCACAAAAGGCACGCCAAAAACGAGCCACGAACTGAGGACCCCTATCAGAAACAATGTCAGTAGGAACGCCATGAAGTCTGACAATTTCCTTGACAAAGGCCTTAGCGAGAGTTTTAGCGCAGGGCAGTTTGACGAAGGGAACCAAGTGACACATCTTGCTAAAACGGTCCACGACCACCCAGATGACAGTAAAACCCTCAGAGGGGGGAAGGTCAGTTATAAAGTCCATAGCCAAATGTGTCCAAGGAGCACTGGGAACCTCCAGAGGACAAAGCAACCCCGCAGCAGGAGTATGTGAGGACTTAGATCTAGCACATATAGTACATTGACGCACCCACTTAATGACTTCCTTCTGCCATCCAGGCCACCAAAAACTGCGACCCACCAGTCTCTTGGTCTCAGAGATTCCGGGATGACCTGCCAACCGAGATTCGTGACACTCAACAAACAAATCTCTCCTAACGGTCCCAGGCACAAACAACCTCCCATGAGGAGTGTTAGATGGGGCATTCTCCTGAGCTTTAAGAATCTCATCTTCCAAAACGGAGTCTAAAGCAGCTATCACAACACCTTCTTGTAAAATGTTTTCCTCTTTCTCAGCACCGACTATGGGAGAAAAACTGCGAGACAAGGCATCCGCCTTAACATTCTTAGCACCAGGGATGTAAGTAACGGAGAAATTAAACCGCGAGAAAAACAGTGCCCACCTAGCCTGACGGGCATTCAGGCGCTTGGCAGCATCAAGATATATCAGATTTTTATGATCCGTAAGAACCTGAACGGGAAATTCCGCACCTTCCAAGAAGTGGCGCCAGTGTTCAAATGCGAGTTTAATAGCCAATAATTCCCGATTACCAATATCGTAATTCAATTCAGTCTCCGAAAATTTTTTTGAAAAAAAGGCACAGGGATGTAATCCATCCCCGTTATCCTGAGACAATACTGCGCCAACCCCCACAGAAGAAGCATCAACCTCAACCAAAAACGGCCTAGTAACATCAGGCTGCATAAGGATGGGAGCAGAGGTGAACCTCTCCTTGAGATACACAAAAGCTTCAATGGCCTCAGAAGACCACTGAACCGCATCAGCACCTTTCCTGGTGAGATCAGTCAGAGGTTTGACAATACTAGAAAAAATTTTTATGAATTTTCTATAGTAATTGGCGAAACCCAAAAACCTCTGTATCGATTTCAAACCAATAGGCCTAGGCCATTCCTGCACAGCCTGAACCTTAACCGGATCCATCTCAAAACCTTTGCTGGAGATAATGTAGCCCAAAAAACTAATTCTCTGTACAGCGAACTCACATTTCTCCAGCTTAGCAAAAAGCGAATTGTCCATTAATAACTGTAATACCTCACGCACGCTCCGCCAATGAGACTCCAGATCTGGCGAATAAATCAAAATGTCATCCAAATACACAACCACATTTTTACCGATCAAAGGTCTAAGGATGTCATTAATCAGATTCTGAAAAAATGCAGGAGCATTAGTAAGACCAAAAGGCATAACCAGATTCTCAAAATGACCCACAGGAGTGTTAAAAGCAGTCTTCCATTCATCACCCTCCTTCATGCGCAACAGATTGTATGCCCCCTTAAGGTCAATTTTAGAGAACCACTTGGCCCCCAATAACTGGTTAAACAGATCAGGAATCAATGGCAGTGGGTAAGGATTGCGTACCGTAATTTTGTTAATCTCACGAAAATCCAGACAAGGACGTAAACCGCCGTCCTTTTTTTTTACAAAAAAAAATCCAACCGCCACAGGAGACTTAGAGGGCCTAATGTGACCGGCGGCCAAACTTGTCTGTATGTATTCCTCCAAAGCCTTCCTCTCAGGAATAGTAAGGTTAAATAAACGACTCTTAGGAAGAGTCGCTCCAGTGACAAATTCAATAGAACAATCATAGTCTCTATGGGGAGGCAAAACCTGCGATTCCTTCTCAGAAAAAACTCTCCAAAAATCCTGAATAGGAACAGGCAATTCTCCCCTATCCAAAGCTGCAATACGCCCGTTACAACACTTGTCATAACATTTATGGCTCCAGGATTTAATTTCACTGGTAGACCAATCCAGTACAGGATTGTGAAATTTTAACCAGGGCAATCCCAATATTACTGGAGAAGGCAAGTTATTCAACACTACCAAATCCAATTTCTCATGGTGAACACCATTAATAGTGAGAGGAAATTCACTGACCTTGAGAGTAATATTCTTCAAAGGGGAGCCATCCACAGAAACCACAGCAATGGGGGATGATAAAGGTTCAGGTTTTAAATTGAGTTTTTCCATGAATCCCCCATCAATTACATTCAGTGTAGACCCGCAATCAACAAACACCCGAAATTCCATCAATTTTTCCTGAACAATCGTGGAAGCAGCTAAAAATATACCCTTGGAATTTAAACAGGCAATACGGGCGTGACTGACCATTTTTTTTTCTTTCTTCATACGAAGCTCACAGCCTTTAATCAAATGACCAGATTTTCCGCAATAGAAACACAAGCCTTCCGAAAAACGACGGTCTTTTTCTTGAGAGCGAGGTGCCACCGATCCAATCTCCATCGGTTCACCACTGTTAGTACACACATTATCATAACCAGAAACTGACATAGCAGAGGATTTGCTCTCATTAACCCTAGCACGCAGTCTTCTATCCACCCGTATAGCTAATTGCATAGCCTGTTGCAAATCCTCAGGTGTAGGATAAGCAATTAGCAGGTCTTTAACCCTTTCACTGAGCCCAGCAAGAAATAGACTTTTCAGAGCAGAATCGTTCCACCCTGTTTGAGTGGACCAACGACGAAAATGTGTACAATATTTTTCCACATTACCCGATCCTTGTTTTAAACGTCTCAACTCAGTCTCAGCTGATGCGACACGGTCAGGATCATCATATAATAGTCCCAAAGCAGAAAAAAAACTATCCACTGATCTGAAGCATGAATCACTAGGTTGCAAAGAAAAGGCCCACTCCTGAGGCTCTTTGCGCAAAAGTGACATTATGAACCCTACGCGCTGGGATTCATCCCCAGAGGACTTAGGTCTCAAACGAAAATACAATAAGCAAGCATTTTTAAATGAAAAAAATTCTCGGTGTTCACCAAAAAATAAATCCGGCAAACATACCTTAGGCTCCAAGAAATGTGCTCCAGGACAGTTACTCACGTGCTGACGGAGCTCGGCCACCTCCAGAGAGAGTCCCTGCAGGCGATGAGCCAAATCCTGAACCGACACCATGATGGAACAGAAAAATCTTTCCTTAGAGAATTTGCTGGCTGGACTTACTGTTATGTTCTGCTACCAAAGCTAAGGAAAGAGAGGAGATCTGTCCCTACTATAGGACTCAGCTGAATCCCTACGATGTAACAGGGAACCTGATCCTGCGATCAGACCTGCTAAAGTCCTAATCTAGTCTGTACGGAGACCTATAGATGTGGGGAGGGAATCCCTACAAGTACTAAGGACTGGGAGGAATATGGGACACCTCCTAACAGAAATAGTAGCAGACAGACGAACAAACAAAATAGATAGAACATAGAGGTCCGTAGACCAAGCAAACTAACAGAGTTAGATACAGAGCACAGGCTAGCTAGAAAGTAGATATACAATGAAGTCCAGCAAAGCCAGAAGGGCGGAGCAGGACTAAATAGGCCAACAAGGTCATGTGACCAGCAAAGGAAAAAAAACCTAACAGCAAGGTTCTAACACACGTCACTTCCAATGGGCATTAAAACCGTCTAGTTAAACCACTCAGAACTCCACAGCTCTACCAAGGGGCATTGGTATTGTCTTTCTATTCCACTCTAACCTCCACCACTCTTCCAAGGGGCATTGACATTGTCTTTTTATTCCACTGCGACCTTCACCATTCTTCGAAGGGGCATTAAAACTGTCTTGTTAAGCTACACTGACCACCACATCTCTTCCACGGGGCATTGATATTGTCTTTAAATTCCACTGTAACCTCCACCACTCTACCAAGGGGCATTGATATTGTATTTTTATTCCACAGCGACCTCCAACACTCTTCCTAAGGGCATTGATATTGTCTTTTTAATCCACTGCGACCTCCACCACTCTTCCAAAGGGCATTAAAACCATCTTGTTAAGCTACTGTGACCTCCACGTCTCTTCCACGGGGCATTGGTATTGTCTTTTTATTCCACTGCAACCTCCAACACTCTTCCATGTGGCATTAAAACCGTCTTGTTAAGCTACTGTGATCTCCACGTCTCTTCCAAGGGGCATTAAAACAGTATGGTTAAACCAATCTGAACTCCACAGATCTTCCAAGTGGCATTGATAATGTCTTTTTATTCCACTGTATCCTCCACCACTCTTCCAAGGGTCATTGATATTGTCTTTTTATTCCACTGCGACCTCCAACACTCTTCCAAGGGGCATTAAAACCATCTTGTTAAGCTACTGTGACCTCCATGTCTCTTCCACAGGGCATTGGTATTGTCTTTTTATTCCACTGGAACCTCCAACACTCTTCCAAGGGGCATTGATATTGTCTTTTTATTCCACTGCGACCTCCAACACTCTTCCAAGGGGCATTAAAACAGTCTTGTTTAGCTACTGTGACCTCCACGTCTCTTCCAAGGGACATTAAAACCGTATGGTTAAACCAATCTGAACTCCACAGATCTTCCAAGGGGCATTGATATTGTCTTTTTATTTCGCTGCGACCTCCACCACTCTTCCAAGGGGCATTAAACTGTCTTGTTAAGCTGCTGTAACCTCCATGTCTATTCCACGGGGCATTGATATTGTCTTTTTATTCCAATGTAACCTCCACCACTCTTCCAAGGGTCAGTGATATTGTCTTTTTAATCCACTGCGACCTCCACCACTCTTCCAAAACGCATTAAAAACATCTTATTAAGCTACTATGACCTCCACGTCTCTTCCAAGGAGCATTAAAACCGTCAGGTTAAATCACTCTGAATTCCACAGCTCATCAAAGGGGCATTGATATTGTCTTTTTATTCCACTGTAACCTCCACCACTTTTCCTATGGGAATTGATATTGTCTTTTATTATTATTATTTATTATTATAGCGCCATTTATTCCATGGCGCTTTACATGTGATAGGGATATGCATAACAAAAGCATTTACATAATCTTAACAAAACAAGTCAGCGACTGGTACAGGAGGAGCGAGGACCCTGCCCGTGAGGGCTCACATTCTAGAAGGGATGGGTGAGGATACATTAGGTGAGGGTAGAGTTGGTCGTGCAGCGGTGGTTACTGCAGGTAGTAGGCTTGTCAGAAGAGGTGGGTCTTCGGGTTTCTTTTGAAGGTTTCCACGGTCGGGGAGAGTCTGATGTGTTGGGGTAGAGAGTTCCAGAATAGGGGGGATGCACGGGAGAAATCTTGTATACGATTGTGGGAGGAGGAGATAAGAGGGGAGTAGAGAAGGAGATCTTGTGAGGATCGGAGGTTACGTGCAGGTAAGTACTGGGAGACTAGGTCACAGATGTATGGGAGAGACAGGTTGTGGATTGCTTTGTATGCCATGGTTAGAGTTTTGAACTGGATTCTCTGGGCAATGGGGAGCCAGTGAAGAGATTGACAGAGAGGCGAGGCCGGGGAATAGCTGGGGGACAGGTGAATTAGTCGAGCAGCAGAGTTTAGGATAGATTGGAGAGGCGCAAGAGTGTTGTAAGGGAGGCCAAGGAGCAGGAGGTTGCAGTAGTTGAGGCGGGATATGATGAGGGCATGCACTAGTGTTTTTGCAGAGTCTTTGCTGAGGAATGCACGGATCCGGGAGATGTTTTTGAGTTGGAGTTGGCAGGAAGTGGAAAGGGCTTGGATATGTGGCTTGAGGAGAGATCAGAGTCCAGGGTTACTCCAAGGCAGCGAGCTTATGGGACTGGGGAGAGTGAACAGCCATTGACTTTGATGGCTATGTCAGATGGGGGATGTGAATGAGAGGGTGAAAAGATGATGAACTCTGTTTTATCCATGTTGAGTTTTAGAAATCTGTCAGAGAAGAAGGATGACATGGCGGACAGACATTGTGGGATTTTGGTTAGTAGGGAGGAGATATCGGGTCCAGAGAGGTAGATCTGTGTGTCGTCAGCATAGAGGTGATACTGAAAACCGTGAGACTCTATGAGCTGTCCCAGGCCAAAGGTGTAGATGGAGAAGAACAGAGGTCCTAGAACTGAACCTTGGGGGACACCAAGAGATAGGGGGTGAGAAGAGGAGGTGGTGCGTGAGTGGGAGGCGCTGAATGTCCTGTCTGTTAAGTATGAGGAGATCCAAGATAGAGCAAAGTCCGTGATGCCAAGAGATGAGAGAATCTGGAGTAAGAGGGAATGGTCCACTGTGTCAAAGGCAGATGACAGGTCCAGAAGGAGGAGGATGGAGTAGTGTCGCTTGAATTTGGCATTTAGTAGGTCGTTGGTGACTTTGGTCAGGGCAGTTTCAGTCGAGTGATGCGGTCGGAAGCCAGATTGCAGGCGGTCGAAGAGGGAGCAGGAGGAGAGGTGGGAGGACAGATCAAGGTGGACATGTTGTTCTAGTAGTTTTGAGGCAAAGGGGAGGAGTGATATGGGGCAGTAGCTAGTCAGAGAGGAAGGGTCAAGGGAGGTCTTTTTGAGGATGGGTGTGATTGCGGCATGTTTGAAACATGAGGGGAAGACACCGGTTCTTAGTGACAGATTGAAGAGGTGGGTTAGGGCTGGGATGAAGACTGTGGTAAGGTTAGTGACGAGGTGGGATGGGATTGGGTCAAGTTCGCAGGTGGTGAGGTGTGATTTGGAGAGTAAAGAGGAGACTTGACCTTCTGTAATGGTGGAGAAGTGGGGTTTGGAGGAGGAGGGTTGAATAGATATGAGGAGGGGTTGTGTGGACATTAGGCAAAAGTTTTGTCTGATGGTGTCAATCTTCTGTTTGAAGAATGAGGCAAAGTCATCGGCTGAGATGAGAGAAGAGGGAGGAGGTGCTGGGGGACGAAGGAGAGAGTTGAAAGTGTTAAATAGCTGTTTAGGTTTGTGAGATAGGGAGGATATGAGAGATGAGAAGTAGGTTTGTTTTGCTGTAGTGAGTGCGGACTTGAAATTAGTGAGGGATTGCTTGAATGCAATGAAGTGCTCGATGGAGTGAGACCTTTTCCATCTCCGCTCCACAAACCTGGAGGCCCGGCGCAGTTCTTTAGTAAGTTTAGTGTGCCAGGGTTGTCTGTTGAATGTGCGAGATGTGGTGTGTATGAGAGAGGCGATCGAGTCTAGAGCTGCAGCTATTGTGGTGTTATATGAAGCAGCAGCAACGTCTGCATCGTGTAAGGAATTTATGTCTGTAAGAGGGAGGAGGGATTCAGAGAGTGAGTGTAAGTCAAGGTGTTTGAGGTTTCTGCAAGGGTATGCAAGTTTGTGGAGTGGGGATTGTTGTCCCGGGGAGGAGAGAGAAGAGAATGTAAGTAGGCTGTGATCAGAGAGAGGGAGAGGTGAGTTAGAGAGGTTAGATAGGGAACAGAGGCGGGTGAAGATGAGGTCCAGTGTGTGGCCATCTTTGTGGGTGGGTGTGGAAGACCATTGAGTGAGTCCGAAGGAGGAAGTGAGAGATAGGAACTTAGAGACAGACGAGTGGGAAGTGTTAATGGGGATGTTGAAGTCACCCATTATGATAGTGGGGATGTCAGTGGAGAGGAAGTGAAGCAGCCAGGTTGTGAAGTGGTCTAAGAAGGTGGTGGCTTGCCCTGGGGGTCGGTAAACGACGGCCAGTTGGAGGTTGGAGGGGGAATAAATGCGCACACAGTGCACCTCAAAAGAGGGGAGTGTAACAGAGGGTGGCAGTGGGATTTGGGTGAAAGCGCAGTGTTCTGATAGGAGAAAACCTACGCCTCTGCCATGTTTGCCGTTGGGGCGGGGGGTTGGGAAAGGTGGAATACGCCATATGAAAGTGCTGCTGGGGAGTCTGTGTCAGAGGGGGTGAGCCAGGTTTCAGTGATGGCGAGGAAGGAAAGTTTGTTTGTAATGAAAAGATCGTGGAAGAAGGAAAGTTTGTTGCAGACAGAGCGAGCGTTCCATAGAGCTCCTGTTAGAGCAACTAAGGAAGTGGGGATTGGTTGGAAGGGTATGAGGTTAGAAGGGTTGCGACCATTTGTGGAAGTCGCGGATAGGAGGAAGAAGTAACTGTGGGGATATGGCGAGGAGGACCAGGATTTGGAGAGATATCTCCAGCAGTGAAGAGGAGCAGAGAAAGTGTTAGCAGGTGGGAGCAAGATAGAGGAAAAAGTGAGAGCTAACAGAAACATAGTTAAAAGAGAGTAAGTGGTCAAAGTGTTGGTTAACCTGACTCCTGCCCTGACTAACTGCCTCTGAAATAACTGCCACTTATCTCCGAAGCCACTTTGCACAAGAAGACGCGTGCACCCCTTACAGAGTTTCTAAATATATAGGGCACATTAAACTATCAGGTGAAGGGCATTGTGGGAGCTGCATATGGCTAAATTAGCAGCTGGTCGTCTCACCAGGAGATGGCTGGGTGATCAAACACAGAGCTAGGACTCTAGTCTGTGCAGTTTAGCACCTCTAAAAATCAGATAAGATCTATAGTGGGGAAGGGACAGACATATGTGGGTATTGAATGGAGTGGGACAGATAAAGCAGAGAAGTTATGCAGAGCATGTACCAGTGAGGTGAATCAGCAAAGCAGAGCATTAGATTACAGCAGACACAGCAAGCAGAGAAGTTATGCAGAGCATGTACCAGTGAGGTGAATCAGCAAAGCAGAGCATTAGATTACAGCAGACACAGCAAGCAGAGAAGTTATGCAGAGCATGTACCAGTGAGGTGAATCAGCAAAGCAGAGCATTAGATCAGAGCAGACACAGCAAGCAGAGAAGTTATGCAGAGCATGTACCAGTGAGGTGAATCAGCAAAGCAGAGCATTAGATTACAGCAGACACAGCAAGCAGAGAAGTTATGAAGAGCATGTACAAGTGAGGTGAATCAGCAAAGCAGAGCATTAGATTACAGCAGACACAGCAAGCAGAGAAGTTATGCAGAGCTTGTACCAGTGAGGTGAATCAGCAAAGCAGAGCATTACATTACAGCAGACACGGCAAGCAAAGAAGTTATACAGAGCATGTACCAGTGAGGTGAATCAGCAAAGCAGAGCATTACATTACAGCAGACACGGCAAGCAGAGAAGTTATACAGAGCATGTACCAGTGAGGTTATTCCACTGCGACCTCCACCACTCTTCCAAGGGGCATTGATATTGTCTTTTTATTCCACTGCGACATCCACCACTCTTCCAAGGGGCATTGATATTGTCTTTTTATTCCACTGCGACCTCCGCCACTCTTCCAAAGGGCATTGATATTGTATTTTTATTCCACTGTAAAATCCACCACTGTTCTAAGGGGCATTAAAACCGTCTTGCTAAGCTACTGTGACCTCCACGTCTCTTCCACAGGGCATTGTTATTGTCTTTTTATTCCACTGCGACCTCCACCACTCTGCCAAGGGGCATTAAAACTGTCTTGTTAAGCTACTGTGATGTCCACGTCTCTTCCACAGGGCATTGTAATTGTCTTTTCATTCCACTGTAACCTCCACCACTCTTCCAAGGGGCATTGATATTGTCTTTTTAATTCACTGCGACCTCCATCACTCTTCAAAGAAGCATTGAAACCGTCTTGTTAAGCTACTGTGACCTCCACGTCTATTCCACGGTGCATTAAAACTTTCTGGTTAAACCACTGTGAACTCCACAGCTTTTCCAAGGGTCATTGATATTGTCTTTTTATTCCACTCTAACCTTCACCACTCTTCCAAGGGGCAATGATATTGTCTTTTTATTTTACTGCTACCTCCACCACTCTTCCAAGGGGCATTAATATTGTCTTTTTATTCCACTGTGACCTCCACGTCTCTTCCAAGGGGCATTGATATTGTCTTTTTATTTAATTGTAACCTCCACCACTTTTCCAAGGGGCATTGATATTGTCTTTTTATTCCACTGCGACCTCCACCACTCTTCCAAAGGGCATTGATATTGTATTTTTATTCCACTGTAAAATCCACCACTGTTCTAAGGGGCATTAAAACTGTCTTGCTAAGCTACTGTGACCTCCACGTTTCTTCCACAGGGCATTGTTATTGTCTTTTTATTCCACTGCGACCTCCACCACTCCGCCAAGGGGCATTAAAACTGTCTTGTTAAGCTACTGTGATGTCCACCTCTCTTCCACAGGGCATTGTAATTGTCTTTTCATTCCACTGTAACCTCCACCACTCTTCCAAGGGGCATTGATATTGTCTTTTTATTCCACTGTAACCTCCACCACTCTTCCAAGGGGCATTGATATTGTCTTTTTATTCTACTGCAACCTTCACCACTCTTCCAAGGGGCATTGATATTGCCTTTTTAAACCACTGCGACCTTTACCACTCCTCCAAGGGGCTTTAAAACAGTCTTGATAAGCTTCTGTGACCTCCACGTCTCTTCCAAGGGGCATTAAAACAGCATGGTTAAACCACTCTGAACGCCACAGCTCTTCCAAGAGGCATTGATATTGTCTTTTTATTCAACTGTAACCTCCACAAATCGTCCAATGGGCATTGATATTGTTTTTTTTTCCACTGCGACCTCCACAACTCTTCGAAGGGGATTTGGTAGTCTTTTTAATCCACTGCGACCTCCACCACTCTTCCAAGGGGCATTAAAACCTTCTTGTTAAGCTACTGTGACCTCCACTTCCCTTCCACGGGGCATTGATATTGTCTTTTTATTCCACTGCGACCACCACCACTCTTCCAAGGGGCATTGATATTGTCTTTTTAATCCACTGTGACCTCCACCACTCTTCCAAGGGACTTTGATATTGTCTTTTTATTCCACTGCGACCTTCACCCCTCATCCAAGGAACATTGATATTGTCTTTTTTTCCACTGTAACCTCCACCACTCTTCTAAGGGACATTGATATTTTCTTTTTATTCCACTGCGACCTCCACCTCTCTTCCAAGGGGCATCAATAATGTCTTTTTAATCCACTGCGAACTCCACCACTCTTCCAAGGGGCATTAAAACCGTCTTGTTAAGCTACTGTGACCTCCACGTCTCTTCCAAGGGGCATTAAAACCGTCAATTTAAACCACTCTGAACTCCACAGCTCTTGCAAGAGGCATTGATATTGTCTTTTTATTCCACTGTAACTTCCACCATTCTTCCAAGGGGCATTGATTTTGTCTTTTTAATCCACTGCGACCTCCATCTCTCTTCCAAGAAGCATTAAAGCCATCTTGTTTATCTACAGTGACCTCCACGTCTATTCCACGATGCATTAAAACCTTCTGGTTAAACCACTTTAAACTCCACAGCTCTTCCAAGGGGCAATGATATTGTATTTTTATTCCACTGTAACTTCCAACACTCTTCCAAGGGGAATTGATATTGTCTTTTTATTTTACTGCGACCTCCACCACTCTTCCAAGTGGCATTAATATTGTCTTTTTATTCCACTGCGACCTCCACCACTCTTCCAAGGGTCATTGATATTGTCTTTTTATTCCACTGTAACCTCCACCACTCTTCCAAGGGGCATTGATATTGTCTTTTTATTCCACTGCGACCTCCACCTCTCTTCCAAGGGGCATTAAAACAATCTTGTTAAGCTACTGTGACCTCCAAGTCTCTTCCATGAGGCATTGACATTGTCTTTTTATTCCACTGCGACCTCCACATCTCTTCCAAGTGGAATTGATATTGTCTTTTTTTTCCACTGCGACCTCCACCACTTTTCTAAGGGGCATTGATATTGTCTTTTTAATCCTCTGTGACCTCCAACACTCTTCCAAGGGTCATTAAAACAGTTTTGTTAAGCTACAGTGACCTCCACGTCTCTTCCAAGGGGCATTAAAACCGTCTGGTTAAACCACTCTGAACTCCACGGCTCTTCCAAGAGGCATTGATATTGTCTTTTTATTCGACTGTAACCTCCACCACTCTTCCAAGGGGCAATAAAACCCTCTTGTTAAGCAACTGTGACCTCCACGTCTTTTCCAAGGGGCATTAAAACCGTCAATTTAAACCACTCTGAACTCCACAGCTCTTGCAAGAGGCATTGATATTGTCTTTTTATTCCACTGTAACCTCCACCACTCTCCCAAGGGGCATTGATTTTGTCTTTTTAATCCACTGCGACCTCCATCACTCTTCCAAGGGGCATTAAAACCTTCTTGTTAAGCTACTGTGACCTCCACTTCCCTTCCACGGGGCATTGATATTGTCTTTTTATTCCACTGCGACCACCACCACTCTTCCAAGGGGCATTGATATTGTCTTTTTAATCCACTGTGACCTCCACCACTCTTCCAAGGGACTTTGATATTGTCTTTTTATTCCACTGCGACCTTCACCCCTCATCCAAGGAACATTGATATTGTCTTTTTTTCCACTGTAACCTCCACCACTCTTCTAAGGGACATTGATATTTTCTTTTTATTCCACTGCGACCTCCACCACTCTTCCAAGGGGCATCGATAATGTCTTTTTAATCCACTGCGACCTCCACCACTCTTCCAAGGGGCATTAAAACCGTCTTGTTAAGCTACTGTGACCTCCACGTCTCTTCCAAGGGGCATTAAAACCGTCAATTTAAACCACTCTGAACTCCACAGCTCTTGCAAGAGGCATTGATATTGTCTTTTTATTCCACTGTAACTTCCACCATTCTTCCAAGGGGCATTGATTTTGTCTTTTTAATCCACTGCGACCTCCATCTCTCTTCCAAGAAGCATTAAAGCCATCTTGTTTATCTACAGTGACCTCCACGTCTATTCCACGATGCATTAAAACCTTCTGGTTAAACCACTTTAAACTCCACAGCTCTTCCAAGGGGCAATGATATTGTCTTTTTATTCCACTGTAACTTCCACCACTCTTCCAAGGGGAATTGATATTGTCTTTTTATTTTACTGCGACCTCCACCACTCTTCCAAGTGGCATTAATATTGTCTTTTTATTCCAGTGTAACCTCCACCACTTTTCCAAGGGGCATTGATATTGTCTTTTTATTCCACTGTGACCTCCACCTCTCTTCCAAGGGGCATTAAAACAATCTTGTTAAGCTACTGTGACCTCCAAGTCTCTTCCACGAGGCATTGATATTGTCTTTTTATTCCACTGCGACCCCCACATCCTTTCCAAGGGGAATTGATATTGTCTATTTATTCCACTGCGACCTCCACCACTCTTCTAAGGGGCATTGATATTGTCTTTTTAATCCACTGCGACCTCCACCACTCTTCCAAGGGGCATTAAAACAGTCTTGATAAGCTACTGTGACCTCCACGTCTCTTCCAAGGGGCATTAAACCATCTGGTTAAACGACTCTGTACTCCACAGCTCTTCCAAGAGGCATTGATATTGTCTTTTTATTCGACTGTAACCTCCATCACTCTTCCAAGGGGCATTGATATTGTCTCTGTTTTCCACTGCGACCTCCACCACTCTTCCAAGGGGCTTTGATATTGTCTTTTTTATCCACTGCGACCTCCACGTCTCTTCCAAGGGGCATTAAAACCGTCTTGTTATGCTACTGTGACCTCCACGTCCCTTCCACGGTGCATTGTTATTGTCTTTTTATTCCATTGCGACCTCTACCACTCTTCCAAGGGGCATTAAAACCGTCTTGTTAAGCTACTGTGACCTCCAAGTCTCTTCCAAGGGGCAAAAAAAACGTCTGGTTAAAACGCTCTGAGCTCCACAGCTCTTCCAAGGGGTATTGACAATGTCTTTTTATTCCTTTGTAACCTTCTGCACTCTTCCAAGTGCATTGATATTGTCTTTTCATTCCTCTGCGACGTCCACGACTCTTCCAAGGGGCATTAAAACAATCTTGTTAAGCTACTGTGACCTCCAAATTTCTTACACAGGGCATTGATATTGTCTTTTTATTCCACTGTAACCTCCACCACTCTTCCAAGGGGCATTGATATTGTCTTTTTATTCCACTGTAACCTCCACCAATCTTCTAAGGGGCATTGTTATTGTCTTTTTATTTCACTGCGACCTCCACAACTTTTCTAAGGGGCATTGATATTGTCTTTTTAATCCACTGCTACCTCTACCACTCCTCCAAGAGGCTTTAAAACAGTCTTGATTAGTGTTGAGCCACCCCCGTAGTGTTCGAGTTCGGTTCGGTTCGTCGAACACCCGTGTGTTCGCCGAACTGTTCGTCGAACACCTTCGAACACCGTTAAAACCAATGGCAGGCAAACAAAAACACATAGAAACACATAGAAAACACCTTTAAAGGTGTCCAAAAGCTGACAAACTGCTCAGAAGACATAACTAACACATGGAAAAGTGACAAGTACATATAGTCATGTGAAAATAAATGAGGTGGAGGAGTAAAAGGAGGGGGAGACACAGATATAGGCATGTCATGCCCTTCTAAAATCCAAAAAGTGAGAAGCCGACACGGCCAGTCCGCTCCTGCCCGTGCCACCTCCGTGTCGCCGGGTTTATGCCAGAGCCGCGGTGAACCCTGATGGCCAGCCCCCCTCTCCCAATACTGGTGCCTGTCCGCTGGTGGGTCGAGCGAGCCCCCCTGTGGTGGAGGCAGCTCTAAGCTTTTTAATTTAAATTTTCTCTCTAATTTGAATGAATACACTTTAAATCCATTTACAAGGATCTATTGGAGGGCAAGTCTCATGCCAGCAGCCGCGTAATTCCAGCTCCAGTAGCGTCCACTAAAGCTGCTGCAGTTAAAAAGCTTTTATAAGGATCGAGCTCGGCTGTCCACCGCAAGGCATCCTACTGTCAGTCCCAGCCCCTATGCCTTGGGGTGCCTCCTGATGCTCTTCACTGAGTATCCCGTGGTCCCGAAGCATTTCCTTTGAAAAAATTAAGTGTCCAAACTACAGGTGGTGTAGCTTGCTTAACAGCCGGGATAATCCGCTGACTAGCAGACACTGCTACTAGGCACAAAGTATTTCCTGGGCTAGATGCAGTTAAAAATTTGTAATTAGATACTCTCGTTGGATGCTGAGAAAGCATTCCATAGAGTCTCCTGGCACGCCATATATGATTCTCTTAAAAAGCTTGGGGTAGGGGTCTAGGGGACCCTTTTATAGCCAAAATCACGGCCCTGTATCACAATACGTCACCTAGGTTGAAGATAAATGGAACTGTAGCACCCTGAGGGCTCAGTTGCTACAGACGTATTGCACCTTACCCAGAGGTGTGATATCTCACTCTCAGGTAAGGATGGAGTGTGGATCAGGACCCGACACCTGCATGCATTACACCACATTGCCGTGGGGCAGGGCGACCAATATGCCCCTGAGATGGGCACGACAGTCCCTGTCCCTGGCTGGAGTGGGGGGAGGGAACACTGAGGAAGGGGAACCCTGTAGTGCAGGAGCAGGGAGGAAGCAGTTCCTGGGTGCATTGAGAAGGGAGTATAAAAGGTGGGCACCATCTTAGTTCAGTGCAGAGAAGTCTGAGCAGAAGTGGCAGGGAGCAGGGGCTCTGCATGAGCTCTGCTCCGGAGGCGGGCCTAGTAACAGAGGCCCAGGCCTGGAAGAGGGAGAAGGAAGGAAGAGGAGCGGAGAAGGCTCCAGGAACGAGGAATGAAGGGATCCCAGGGGTGCGGACGGGCAAGTCGCCACCGCACGCCCGAATCCACCTGCGTGGAGGGGTCAGGCCAAATGGGGAGACCGGTCCCCGAACTAGTGGAGGCAGGAAACGACCCTCAGCTAGAAACCGGAGGCTCTGACATTTTATGTGGCGCAGTCCCTCGCTACACCCGCTAGGAAGGCACCACATAGGGTCAGGGAAACTGGCCCCAAGTTTACCAAGAGGAGGCCCGAGGCAGCCGGACAGAAGTGTTGGTAAGAAAGGCCAGACAAAGGACACACAAAGAGGGTCCTGTGAAGCACTCCAAAGTTATCTGGGAGTTGTCTGAGCCCCTCACCTGGTGAGCACAGTACGACGTGGGCAGCCGTTACCTGCAGACGGGGTCTGGATAATAAGAACTGTGAGTAAAGGCCCTGAACTGCATCACTGACTCCGTGTCGTTACTGCTGCTGCCCTGCACCATCACCCCCATCCTCCGCATACACTGCCCTGAGGCTATAGTCCTCCCGTGGGGAGTTATGCTGCGCTCTGCTGCACCCACAACACCAGCCTCAGCGGTCTGCCCTGTAGCGGCGGTTCACTCTGACCGCAATCCACGGGTGGCGTAGTCGGACATTTAAACATCAAAACCACATAAATAGTTCTGCCACTGGTTTGACCACCCTGAGCCACGGAACCGGGTCGCCGCCACGAAGACTACAACCACCAGCATCCACCAAAAAGGGTCCGGCTCCGGGTGTCCCAAGGCCCATGGGGTGCATCAGAACATTTTCATCACCTTTCACAATCACCAATGGGACAAGGCAGGGATGTCCTCTGTCCCCTCTCTTATACATCCTAGTGACGGAGCACCTGCTCTCATCAATTCGCCATAACCCCAATATTAGGTGGATTGAGGTGGGAGGCACCGAGTACAAGTGCTCTCTATTTGCTGATGATGTCCTAGTATATATCACTCAATCACATATATCCATCCATGCTGTTATGGCTGAAATAGATCACTTTGTTACATGGTCAAATTTTAAAATCAATCAAGTCTGAGGCCCTCGATGTCTCCCTCCCCAAATCCATATAGGATTCCATCCAGTCCAACTTTCCCTTTGCCTGGCCCTCACAGGGTATCAAATACTTAGGAATTCCTATTCATAGAGACCTCTCCCATCTATGTTATTATGTTTTTGGCCCTTTATTGAACAACTCCATACAGACCACGGTTGGCAAGTTAGAACTGTAAGATTCACTACGTGAACCACTGGTGTTTTGTGGAAAAGCACATGTACACTGTGTTCCAAATTATTATGCAAAAAGTGTTTAGGAGTGATAAGGGAAGAATTTGTTTGTTTGTCAGTTAAACTCATTGATGGTGATGTGTGTCAGGGCTCTTTATATCACTGTAAGCAATTGCAGACACCTGTGCTAATTAGTTTGGCAGGCGTGTCCAATGAATGGCAAGACTACTTAAAAAGGCTGTCTCACATTATTAAGCAGCCTACATTTTCTGCCAAAATGGGAAAGAAAAAGGATGTGTCGGCTGCTGAGAAGCAACAAATTGTGGAGTGTTTAGGTCAAGGCATGACTACAATCAACATTGTACGATGATCAGGATGAAGTGTCTTGGCAATCAAGAAGTATGTAGCTGATTCACAGTACACACGTGTGCGTGCTGATAAGGGCAAATTGAGGACTCTTTCCTACAGGCAATTACGTCAGGTTGAAAGAGCAGCGGCAAAAAAGCCATAGCAGCACACAAGTTTTTGAAGCTGCTGGTGCCTCCAACGTCCCCCGAACAACAAGATGCAGGGTCCTTCAGAGGTTTGCAGCTGTGCATACGCCATCCTGTCGACCTCCTCTATCCACTTCACACAAGCAGAAATGGCTCCAGTGGGCCAAACATTACATGAAGACTGATTTCAAAACTGTTTTGTTCACGGATGAGTGCCGTGCAACGCTCGATGGTCCAGATGGATGGAGTGGAGGATGGCTGGTTGATGGACACCCCACGCAAACACGGCTACAGCGCCAACAAGGAGGAGGTGGAGTAATGTTTTGGGCTGGAATCATGGGGAGAGAGATTGTCGGCCCCTTTAGGATCCCTGAAGGCGCTAAAGATGAACTCCATAATGTATGTGGATTTTCTCAAACAGCACTTCCTGCCATGGTTCAAGAAGAAGAACCGTGTATTTCACAGCAAGATCATTTTTTTGCATGATAATGCACCATCTCATGCTGCACATAAAACATCTGCATCTCTGGCTGATATGGGCATAAAAGGGGACAAACTTATGGTGTGACCCCCATGCTCCCCTGACCTCTACCCCATTCAGAACCTCTGGAGCATCATCAAAAGGAGTGTCTATGATGGCGGGAGGCAGTTCACATCTAAGCAACAGCTCTGGGAGGGTATTCTGTCCTCATGCAAAACAATTGAAGCAGAAACCATCCAAAACCTGACAAATTCAATGGACGAGAGAGTTCAGAAGCTCCTTTCGAACAAGGGGTCCTATGTGAAAATGTAACATCACCTAGAATAAAGTTTTGAGTTGAAAACTGTTTGATTTCAGTTTCTAACAACCTGCTAATGCTTATAATTTCAAAAATGACCATTTTTTTGGTCTTTATTAAAATGAAAAGGTTGATCGAAAAGTTTGGGGGATCTAAGAGTGTGGCAACCCAGTAGTCATGATTACTTCAAATTCTGACAATATGAGGGTCATGCTGCAGGTAGTGCAGCAAGAAGGCACTTATGTGTCTTGCGCATCTCGGAGCCCCAAAATTATTTTCCGGGCTAGATGCAGCTAAAAATTATTATTAATTTTAAATCTGGTGAAGCTTTAGTATAGATGGCCTAATAGGATCAGTGCTGCACACTGCTACAAAGCCCAAATTATTTTCCAGTCAAGATACAGATAAACATGATTAGTAATTTTAAATCTGGTGGAGCTTATTATAGATGGCCTAATAGAATCAGTGCTGCACACTGCTACAAAGCCCAAATTATTTTCCAGCCAAGATACAGATAAACATGATTAGTAATTTGAAAGCTTAAAACGGTTGGTAGGGTGATTTTAACCAATCATCCATCTTTTACTCTCCCCAGGATGACACAGGGGTAGAAAAGTCGTTTCGGATCCATGATTTGTTCATCTTTATGAACGTGAGTCTGTCTACATTATCAGTGGAGAGCTGCGTGCGCTTATCTGTCAGCACACCACCAGCAGCGCTGAACACACGTTCAGACAGAACGCTGGCTGCGGGGCATGACAAGATCTCCAAGGCGTAAGTGGCTAGCTCCGGCCATTTATCCAGATTGGAAGCCCAAAAAGAGCAAGGGTCCAGTGACACAGTCATGGCTTCAATGTTTACTTGGAGATACTCCTGTACCATCGTCTCTAGGCGTTGACTATGTGTCAGACTTCTTGTCTCCTGTGGCCTTGCAAAGGATGGGCTAAAAAAGTGGTGAAATGATTCCGCAAAATTGATGTTACCAGCAGATACTGTGGTTCTGTTACGGTTTGAGTGCTGAACACTTGACGGTCCTACGGTTGGCAAGTTGGAACTGTGAGATTCACTACGTGCACCACTGGTATTTTGTGGAAAAGCACATGTAAGATTCTGCAACAGTCTCTGCTGATACTCCTGCATGCGTGCATCCCTTTCTATGGCAGGAATAAATTCTGCAAATTTACTTTTGTACCGGGGATCTAACAGTGTGGCAACCCAGTAGTCAGGATTATTTCTAATTCTCACAATTCGAGGGTCATGTTGCAGGTAGTGCAGCAAGAAGGCACTCATGTGTGTTGCGCATCCAGGAGCACCAAGTCCCTGTTGTGTTGGTGGCGAGGTAACAATCATGCTTCCTTCCTCTGTCCTCTCCCCCCAACCTCGCACAACAGAAATGTGATCAAGGTCTCCCTCATCTGATGAGTCTTCCATCAGTTCGTCCTCCACTTCTTCCTGGGCTCCTGCACCTTCCTCACTAGTTTGGCTGCTACCATGCGCCCTGGTAAAACCATCTCCCCCACCCTCACATGCCTGCCGCCTTGGTGCTGCCGACCGTCTGGACCTTGCAGATGTTAGCCCTTCCGCATACAACTCCTCCTCCTCTACTTCCTCCACCTCCTCTTGTGCCACCACCTGACTCCGAATTCTGTTTAACATGTGCTCC
This sequence comes from Phyllobates terribilis, assembly GCF_046119375.1. Lineage (NCBI taxonomy): Eukaryota > Metazoa > Chordata > Amphibia > Anura > Dendrobatidae > Phyllobates > Phyllobates terribilis. The sequence continues at coordinate 2,139,127 of NW_027362964.1, forward strand.
AGCATGTAAATCACCGGAATAGTCATGCTGATAATGGCATCGTCAGCACTAAACATCTTCGTCGCCATTTCAAAACTGTGCAGAAGGTTGCATAGGTCCCTGATCTGAGACCACTGCTCCAGCGTGATTTGCCCCACCTCTGAATCTCGTTGGCCCAGGCTATACGTCAGAACGTATTGCACCAGGGCTTGTCTGTGCTGCCACAGTCGCTGCAACATGTGCAGAGTTGAATTCCACCGGGTAGGCACATCGCATTTTAGCCGGTGAAGTGGCAGGCCCAACGACTTCTGTAGAGATGTAAGTCGCTGAGCTGCGGGATGCGAATGGCGGAAGTGAGCACACAGCGACCGTGCCCTCTGCAGAAGGCCATCTAGTCTGGGATAGTGGGCTAAAAATTGCTGGACAACCAGGTTCAACACGTGAGCCATACAAGGCACGTGTGTGACATTGCCCCGGCGAAGGGCCGCACCCAGGTTTGCAGCATTGTCGCACACGGCCTTCCCTGGTTTCAGGTCCAGTGGAGACAACCATTCATGAAATTGGTTCTCCAGAGCTGACCACAACTCCTCAGCTGTGTGACTCACATTTCCCAGACATTTCAATGTAAAAACCGCCTGATGACGTTGAGCCCTACTGCCAGCATAGTAAGGAGGTGTGCAGGATCCCTTCTGCGCAATTAGAAAGCTTGTGGCATGACCAGACAGGCTTTGGGTGCAGGTGGAAGACCGAGAGGAGGTTGAGGAGGCAGAAGCAGTGGAGGAACTTTGACATAAAGAGGATTGACGCACAACTCGTGGGGACGGCAAGACTTGGACAGCAGCCCCTTGTCCTGCTGTCACCATAGTTACCCAGTGCCCAGTCAGCGACATGTAACGCCCCTGTCCATGCCTACTCGTCCAAGTGTCTGTGGTGAAATGCACCCTGTCACACACAGAGTTTCTCAAAGAAGCGGTGATGTTGTGTGCGACATGCTGGTGGAGCGCAGGCACACCTTTCTTTGAGAAGTAGTGCCGACTAGGCATCTGGTACTGGGGCACTGCGACGGACATAAGGTCTCGAAAATCCTCTGTGTCCACCAGGCGGAAAGGCAGCATTTCTGTAGCCAAGAGCTTGCAGATGGTGAAATTCAACCTCTTAGCTTTCTCATGGCTAGGAGGAAATGGTCTTTTACTTGTCCACATCTGAGGGACCGAGGGCTGGCTATTGTGCTTAGACGGGGTTGATAAGGGTGTCCCCGGCAAACTGCCGGTCTGTGAGGAAGATGCAGGCGGACATATTAGGTTGCCTTGATCCAAAGGTGGTGCTATCGATGTCGGACAGCGCTCAACACCAGCTGGTGTTACCACCTCCAAAGAAAATGATGACCTGACAATCACGCTGGCTGTTGCGGGTAAAGAGGTGGCAGGTCTGCGCCCCAAAACAGGTGTGACTGCTGTCCCCCCAGTCACAGAGGATGAAGAGGCCGCGGATGCACAAGATATGGCAGACGGTGGTTGGTCCGGCCGGCTAGGCCGCATTGTAGCACACTGAGCTTCCCACTGCAACTTATGCTTCATGTCCACGTGCCGGTTCATGCATGAAGTACTCAAACTATGGATTTTTTGGCCTCTACTTAGCTTTTGCTGACAAATGTTACAGATAACACGAGTTGGGTCATCTTTATCGATCTGAAAAAATGCCCAGGCTATGCAAGGCTTAGCACCCATGCGACCTGAAGAGCCACCACGACTTGTGGTGAGAGGCAGAGTTGTGTTTGAGGATGCAGTTGTTGACGTGCTTCCAGTACTACGTCTCTGTCCAGGAAGGCGCAACCTGACCTCGTCGTCACTAGCATCTTCCTCCACCTCCTCTGCTGACCTCATCTCTTGGCTGACTGTGGGTTGACAGTAAGTGGGATCTCCAACCTCATCATCATCACCCTGTGCGTTATCACACCCGTCGTCCTCAGAGCCAACCTGTTCCTGCCCTGACAAAAAACTAAAGTTGTCGCTCCAATCAGGTATTTGAGTCTTATCATCGTCTTCCTCATTGTCTCCACCAACAGGAGTTAAAGTTTGGGAATGAAGGTCTACATTATGGTCAGAACCTTCTGCGTCTGGTCCTGGATCCGACTCATAAAGATTCTGGGCATCAGTGCAGATCATTTCCTCGTCTGGATTCACAGAAGCGCTGGAGTCGACCTCTGATTCCCAGGCTATAGTATGAGTAAACAGCTCTGCAGACTCAACCATCTGTTCTACCTCATACTCAGACGGGCAGCTGGAGATTTGGGAGCTGTGAGGAAGCAAGTGCGATTGGGGTGACACCTTTGAGGACTGGAGTATTTGTGATGTTGAAGTTGATGTGGAGGAGAGCCCACTTAAAGGAGCACTTGATATCCGTTGAAGCACCTGCTGTTTTTGTGCCTCATCTGGAATTTGTAGCGATTGGCGTGGCCGTAGGAAAGGGATCTTATCACATTGTCCGCTAAAAGAAGTAGACATTTTAGATTGGCTGGAAGATGGTCTTTCTTCTGCAGATGTTACTGTTGCTTTAACACCTACCCCACGGACACAACCTTTTTTCCCCTTCCCAACATGCCTATTCCCCTTTCCACCAGCAGCAGGCCTTTTTCCACTCATTTTGGTGGTTAACTAATTCACAACTCTGGAGTTGTTTGCACAAAAAAACAATGGATGGGAACCGAGCAGAGCTGAGTGGCCAAACTGTGGTATTAGGCCAAAACTATTGGCTGGGTTAGATGCAGAAAAAAATTATATTCAATTTGCAACCTGATGGAGGTCTGTATAGATGGATCAGTAGAACAAGTCCCACACACAGCTAGAAGCCCAAAATTTTTTCAGAGGTAGATGCAGAAAAAAATATATTCAGTTTGCAACCTGATGGAGGTCTGTATAGATGGATTAATAGAACAAGTCCCACACACAGCTAGAAGCCCAAATTTTTTTCAGAGGTAGATGCAGAAAAAAATATATTCAGTTTGCAACCTGATGGAGGTCAGTATAGATGGACTAATACAACAAGTCCCACACACAGCTAGAAGCCCAATATTTTTTCAGAGGTAGATGCAGAAAAAAATATATTCAGTTTGCAACCTGATGGAGGTCTGTATAGATGGATTAATAGAACAAGTCCCACACACAGCTAGAAGCCCAATATTTTTTCAGAGGTAGATGCAGAAAAAAATATATTCAGTTTGCAACCTGATGGAGGTCTGTATAGATGGATTAATAGAACAAGTCCCACACACAGCTAGAAGCCCAATATTTTTTCAGAGGTAGATGCAGAAAAAAATATATTCAGTTTGCAACCTGATGGAGGTCAGTATAGATGGACTAATACAACAAGTCCCACACACAACTAGAAGCCCAATATTTTTTCAGAGGTAGATGCAGAAAAAAATATATTCAGATTGCAACCTGATGGAGGTCTGTATAGATGGATTAATATAACAAGTCCCACACACAGCTAGAAGCCCAATATTTTTTCAGAGGTAGATGCAGAAAAAAATATATTCAGTTTGCAACCTGATGGAGGTCTGTATAGATGGATTAATAGAACAAGTCCCACACACAGCTAGAAGCCCAATATTTTTTCAGAGGTAGATGCAGAAAAAAATATATTCAGTTTGCAACCTGATGGAGGTCTGTATAGATCGATTAATAGAACAAGTCCCACACACAGCTAGAAGCCCAATATTTTTTCAGAGGTAGATGCAGAAAAAAATATATTCAGTTTGCAACCTGATGGAGGTCTGTATAGATGGATTAATAGAAAAAGTCCCACACACAGCTAGAAGCCCAATATTTTTTCAGAGGTAGATGCAGAAAAAAATATATTCAGTTTGCAACCTGATGGAGGTCTGTATATATGGATTAATAGAACAAGTCCCACACACAGCTAGAAGCCCAATATTTTTTCAGAGGTAGATGCAGAAAAAAATATATTCAGTTTGCAACCTGATGGAGGTCAGTATAGATGGACTAATACAACAAGTCCCACACACAGCTAGAAGCCCAATATTTTTTCAGAGGTAGATGCAGAAAAAAATATATTCAGTTTGCAACCTGATGGAGGTCTGTATAGATGGATTAATAGAACAAGTCCCACACACAGCTAGAAGCCCAATATTTTTTCAGAGCTAGATGCAGAAAAAAATATATTCAGTTTGCAACCTGATGGAGGTCTGTACAGATGGATTAATAGAACAAGTCCCACACACAGCTAGAAGCCCAATATTTTTTCAGAGGTAGATGCAGAAAAAAATATATTCAGTTTGCAACCTGATGGAGGTCTGTATAGATGGATTAATAGAACAAGTCCCACACACAGCTAGAAGCCCAATATTTTTTCAGAGGTAGATGCAGAAAAAAATATATTCAGTTTGCAACCTGATGGAGGTCTGTATAGATCGATAAATAGAACAAGTCCCACACACAGCTAGAAGCCCAATATTTTTTCAGAGGTAGATGCAGAAAAAAATATATTCAGTTTGCAACCTGATGGAGGTCTGTATAGATGGATTAATAGAAAAAGTCCCACACACAGCTAGAAGCCCAATATTTTTTCAGAGGTAGATGCAGAAAAAAATATATTCAGTTTGCAACCTGATGGAGGTCTGTATATATGGATTAATAGAACTAGTCCCACACACAGCTAGAAGCCCAATATTTTTTCAGAGGTAGATGCAGAAAAAAATATATTCAGTTTGCAACCTGATGGAGGTCAGTATAGATGGACTAATACAACAAGTCCCACACACAGCTAGAAGCCCAATATTTTTTCAGAGGTAGATGCAGAAAAAAATATATTCAGTTTGCAACCTGATGGAGGTCTGTATAGATGGATTAATAGAACAAGTCCCACACACAGCTAGAAGCCCAATATTTTTTCAGAGCTAGATGCAGAAAAAAATATATTCAGTTTGCAACCTGATGGAGGTCTGTATAGATGGATTAATAGAACAAGTCCCACACACAGCTAGAAGCCCAATATTTTTTCAGAGGTAGATGCAGAAAAAAATATATTCAGTTTGCAACCTGATGGAGGTCAGTATAGATGGACTAATAGAACAAGTCCCACACACAGCTAGAAGCCCAATATTTTTTCAGAGGTAGATGCAGAAAAAAATATATTCAGTTTGCAACCTGATGGAGGTCTGTATAGATGGATTAATAGACAAGTCCCACACACAGCTAGAAGCCCAATATTTTTTCAGAGCTAAATGCAGAAAAAAATTATATTCAATTTGCAACCTGATGGAGGTCAGTATAGATGGACTAATAGAATGATGCTATGCCCAAAAGATTTTACTTCACTAGGTGCAGTAAAAAAATTGGTATTCTATACACAGGTGGTATATCTTGCAACACAGATAGGCTACTCCACTGACTAACACACTGCAATAGGCCAAAAAGGATTAGCTTTGCTTGATTCAGCCAAATGCTGTGAAAAAAACTTGCACAGCACTGGCACAGACCTGCCTGGCAAAAACTGATAGGAACTGATGTAACCTAGTCCTGAAAAGGACTCCAATTACAATTAGTCTTTACTCCCACAATCTATCTATTTAAGAGCACAGACCTGCCTGATAAAAGTCGTAGGAAATGCTGTAACCTAGTCCTTAAAAGGACTGCAATCACAACTATTCCCTACTCCCAAGCTATCTGTAGATTTGTGCGAAAATTGGCTTGAAATTAACAAGGTATAGCGCACACAGCAACAGCGGTGCCGTCTAACACGCAGCTGCAGCAGTGAGAAAATGGTGGCGACGGGGAAAATGGCTTGGTCTTATAGGGCAAGGACATGTGACATACACTGCCAATGACACATGCCCTTGCTTGTGTGAAAAAAAGCACTTCGCTCCGTGTGTGCGCTGCTGATAGACTGACAGATTGCACATCCCCACTGCAAATGCGGGAGAGAGAAAAAAAAATGGAGTTCTTCATTGTTCCTGCAGAGATCCATCCCCTGCCCCTCCCCCCACCCCGCTGTACATTCAAACTGCGTATTAACATTAATTTTCATCATTACTGAGAAAAAATCCAGTTATGATTTTGGTACACGAACAGTTATCGAACATAACCTCGAACAGCCGAATTTTACTCAAATTGTTCGTGTTCGCCGAACGGCTCGAACACCGCCCAAAACAGTTCGAATTTGAGATTGGCGAACAGTTCGAGTAGAGCAACGCTCATCTCTAGTCTTGATAAGCTTCTGTGACCTCCACGTCTCTTCCAAGGGGCATTAAAACCGCATGGTTAAACCACTCTGAACTCCACAGCTCTTCCAAGAGGCATTGATATTGTCTTTTTATTCAACTGTTACCTCCACCAATCTTCCAATGTGCATTGATATTGTTTTTTTTTCCAATGCGACCTCCACCACTCTTCGAAGGGGATTTGAAAGTCTTTTTAATCCACTGCGACCTCCACCACTCTTCCAAGGGGCATTAAAAAAATCTTGTTAAGCTACTCAGACCTCCTTGTCCCTTCCACGGGGCATTGATATTGTCTTTTTATTCCACTGCGACCTCCACCACTCTTCCAAGGGGCATTGATATTGTCTTTTTAATCCACTGTGACCTCCACCACTCTTCCAAGGGACATTGATATTGTCTTTTTATTCCACTGCGACCTCCACCACTCTTCCAAGGGGCATCGATATTGACTTTTTAATCCACTTCGACCTCCACCACTTTTCCAAGGGGCATTAAAACCATCTTGTTATGCCACTGTGACCTCCACGTCTCTTCCAAGGGGCATTAAAACCGTCAATTTAAACCACTCTGAACTCCACAGCTCTTGCAAGAGGCATTGATATTGTCTTTTTATTCCACTGTAACCTACACCACTCTTCCAAGGGGCATTGATTTTGTCCTTTTAATCCACTGCGACCTCCATCTCTCTTCCAAGAAGCATTAAAAGAGTCTTGTTTAGCTACTGTGACCTCCACCTCTATTCCACGGTGCCTTAAAACCTTCTGGTTAAACCACTGTAAACTCCACAGCTCTTCCAAGGGGCAATGATATTGTCTTTTTATTCCACTGTAACCTCCACAACTCTTCCAAGGGGCATTGATATTGTCTTTTTATTCCACTGCGACCTCCACCCCTCTTCCAAGGGGCATTAATATTGTCTTTTTATTCCACTGCGACCTCCACCACTCTTCCAAGGGTCATTGATATTGTCTTTTTATTCCACTGTAACCTCGACCACTCTTCCAAGGGGCATTGATATTGTCTTTTTATTCAACTGCGACCTCCACCTCTCTTCCAAGGGGCATTAAAACAATATTGTTAAGCTACTGTGACCTCCAAGTCTCTTCCACGAGGCACTGATATTGTCTTTTTATTCCACTGCGACCTCCACATCTCTTCCAAGTGGAATTGATATTGTCTTTTCTTTCCACTGCGACCTCCACCACTCTTTCACGGGGCATTGATATTGTCTTTTTAATCCACTGCGACCTTCACCACTCTTCCAGGGGGCATTAAAACAGTTTTGTTAAGCTCCTGTGACCTCCACGTCTCTTCCAAGGGGCATTAAAACCATCTGGTTAAACCACTCTGAACTCCACAGCTCTTCCAAGAGGCATTGATATTGACTATTTTATTCGACTGTAACCTCCACCACTCTCCAAGGGGCATTAAAACCATCTTGTTAAGCTACTGTGACCTCCACTTCTTTTCCAAGGGGCATTAAAACCGTCAATTTAAACCACTCTGAACTCCTCAGCTCTTTCAAAAGGCATTGATATTGTCTTTTTATTCCACTGTAACCTCCACCACTCTTCCAAGGGGCATTGATTTTGTCTTTTTAATCCACTGCAACCCCCATTACTCTTCCAAGAAGCATTAAAACTGTCTTGTTTAGCTACTGTGACCTCCATGTCTATTCCACGGTGCCTTAAAACCTTCTGGTTAAACCACTGTGAACTCCACAGCTATTCCAAGGGGCATTGATATAGTCTTTTTATTCCACTGTAACTTCCACCACTCTTCCAAGGGGCATTGATATTGTCTTTTTATTTTACTGCGACCTCCAACACTCTTCCATGAGGCATTAATATTTTCTTTTTATTCCACTGAAACCTCCACCACTCTTCCAAGGGTCATTGATATTGTCTTTTTATTCCACTGTAACCTCCACCACTCTTCCAAGGGGCATTGATATTGTCTTTTTATTCCACTGTGACCTCCACCTCTCTTCCAAGGGGCATTAAAACAATCTTGTTAAGCTACTGTGACCTCCAAGTCTCTTCCACGAGGCATTGATATTGTCTTTTTATTTCACTGCGACCCCCACATCTTTTCCAAGGGGAATTGATATTGTCTATTTATTCCACTGCGACCTCCACCACTCTTCTAAGGGGCATTGATATTGTCTTTTTATTCCACTGTGACCTCCACCTCTCTTCCAAGGGGCATTAAAACAATCTTGTTAAGCTACTGTGACCTCCAAGTCTCTTCCACGAGGCATTGATATTGTCTTTTTATTCCACTGCGACCCCCACATCTTTTCCAAGGGGAATTGATATTGTCTATTTATTCCACTGCGACCTCCACCACTCTTCCAAGGGGCATTAAAACAGTCTTGATAAGCTACTGTGACCTTCCCGTCTCTTCCAAGGGGCATTAAACCGTCTGGTTAAACCACTCTGTACTCCACAGCTCTTCCAAGAGGCATTGATATTGTCTTTTTATTCGACTGTAACCTCCATCACTCTTCCAAGGGGCATTGATATTGTCTCTGTTTTCCACTGCGACCTCCACCACTCTACCAAGGGGCTTTGATATTGTCTTTTTTATCCACTGCGACCTCCACGTCTCTTCCAAGGGGCATTAAAACCGTCTTGTTATGCTACTGTGACCTCCACGTCCCTTCCACTGGGCATTGTTATTGTCTTTTTATTCCATTGCGACCTCCACCACTCTTCCAAGGGGCATTAAAACCGTCTTGTTAAGCTACTGTGACCTCAAAGTCTCTTCCAAGGGGCAAAAAAAACGTCTGGTTAAACCGCTCTGAGCTCCACAGCTCTTCCAAGGGGTATTGACAATGTCTTTTTATTCCTTTGTAACCTTCTGCACTCTTCCAAGTGTATTGATATTGTCTTTTCATTCCTCTGCGACGTCCACGACTCTTCCAAGGGGCATTAAAACAATCTTGTTAAGCTACTGTGACCTCCAAGTTTCTTACATAGGGCATTGATATTGTCTTTTTATTCCACTGTAACCTCCACCACTCTTCCAAGGGGCATTGATATTGTCTTTTTATTCCACTGTAACCTCCACCAATCTTCCAAGGGGCATTGTTATTGTCTTTTTATTTCACTGCGACCTCCACAACTTTTCTAAGGGGCATTGATATTGCTTTTAAATCCACAACGATCTCCACCACTCTTACAAGGGGCATTAAAACAGTCTTTTTAAGCTACTGTTACCTCCTCGTCTCTTCCAAGGGGCATTAAAACAGTCTGGTTAAACACTCTGAACTCCACAGCTCTTCCAAGAGGCATTAATATTGTCTTTTTATTCCACTGTGACCTCCACGTTTCTTCCAAGGGGCATTGATATTTTCTTTTTATTTAATTGGAACCTCCACCACTTTTCCAAGGGGCATTGATTTTGTCTTTTTATTCCACTGTAACCTCCACCATTCTTCCAAGGGACATTGATATTGTCTTTTTATTCCACTGTAACCTCCACCACTCTTCCAAGGGGCATTGATATTGTCTTTTTAATCCACTGCGACCTCTACCACTCCTCCAAGGGGCTTTAAAACAGTCTTGATAAGCTTCTGTGACCTCCACGTCTCTTCCAAGGGGCATTAAAACCGCATGGTTAAACCACTCTGAACTCCACAGCTCTTCCAAGAGGCACTGATATTGTCTATTTATTCAACTGTTACCTCCACCAATCTTCCAATGGGCATTGATATTGTTTTTTTTTCCAATGCGACCTCCACCACTCTTCGAAGGGGATTTGATAGTCTTTTTAATCCACTGCGACCTCCACCACTCTTCCAAGGGGCATTAAAACCGTCTTGTTAAGCTACTCAGACCTCCACGTCCCTTCCACGGGGCATTGATATTGTCTTTTTATTCCACTGCGACCTCCACCACTCTTCCAAGGGGCATTGATATTGTCTTTTTATTCCACTGCGACCTCCACCACTCTTCCAAGGGGCATCGATATTGTCTTTTTAATCCACTTCGACCTCCACCACTTTTCCAAGGGGCATTAAAACCGTCTTGTTATGCTACTGTGACCTCCACTTCTCTTCCAAGGGGCATTAAAACCGTCAATTTAAACCACTCTGAACTCCACAGCTCTTGCAAGAGGCATTGATATAGTCTTTTTATTCCACTGTAACCTCCACCACTCTTCCAAGGGGCATTCATTTTGTCTTTTTAATCCACTGCGACCTCCATCTCTCTTCCAAGAAGCATTAAAACAGTCTTGTTTAGCTACTGTGACCTCCACCTCTATTCCACTGTGCCTTAAAATCTTCTGGTTAAACCACTGTAAACTCCACAGCTCTTCCAAGGGGCAATGATATTGTCTTTTTATTCCACTGTAACCTCCACCACTCTTCCAAGGGGAATTGATATTGTCTTTTTATTTTACTGCGACCTCCACCACTCTTCCAATTGGCATTAATATTGTCTTTTTATTCCACTGCGACCTCCACCACTCTTCCAAGGGTCATTGATATTGTCTTTTTATTCCACTGTAACCTCCACCACTCTTCCAAGGGGCATTGATATTTTCTTTTTATTTAATTGGAACCTCCACCACTTTTCCAAGGGGCATTGATTTTGTCTTTTTATTCCACTGTAACCTCCACCATTCTTCCAAGGGACATTGATATTGTCTTTTTATTCCACTGCGACCTCTACCACTCCTCCAAGGGGCTTTAAAACAGTCTTGATAAGCTTCTGTGACCTCCACGTCTCTTCCAAGGGGCATTAAAACCGCATGGTTAAACCACTCTGAACTCCACAGCTCTTCCAAGAGGCACTGATATTGTCTATTTATTCAACTGTTACCTCCACCAATCTTCCAATGGGCATTGATATTGTTTTTTTTTCCAATGCGACCTCCACCACTTTTCTAAGGGGATTTGATAGTCTTTTTAATCCACTGCGACCTCCACCACTCTTCCAAGGGGCATTAAAACCGTCTTGTTATGCTACTGTGACCTCCACGTCTCTTCCAAGGGGCATTAAAACTGTCAATTTAAACCACTCTGAACTCCACAGCTCTTGCAAGAGGCATTGATATTGTCTTTTTATTCCACTGTAACCTCCACCACTCTTCCAAGGGGCATTGATTTTGTCTTTTTAATCCACTGCGACCTCCATCTCTCTTCCAAGAAGCAATAAAACAGTCTTGTTTAGCTACTGTGACCTCCACCTCTATTCCACTGTGCCTTAAAACCTTCTGGTTAAACCACTGTAAACTCCACAGCTCTTCCAAGGGGCAATGATATTGTCTTTTTATTCCACAGTAACCTCCACCACTCTTCCAAGGGTCATTGATATTGTCTTTTTATTCCACTGTAACCTGCACCACTCTTCCAAGGGGCATTGATATTGTCTTTTTATTCCACTGCGACCTCCACCTCTCTTCCAAGGGGCATTAAAACAATCTTTTAAGCTACTGTGACCTCAAAGTCTCTTCCACGAGGCACTGATATTGTCTTTTTATTCCACTGCGACCTCCACATCTCTTCCAAGTGGAATTGATATTGTCTTTTTTTTCCACTGCGACCTCCACCACTCTTCCACGGGGCATTGATATTGTCTTTTTAATGCACTGCGACCTCCACCACTCTTCCAAGGGGCATTAAAACAGTTTTGTTAAGCTACTGTGACCTCCACGTCTCTTCCAAGGGGCATTAAAACCATCTGGTTAAACCACTCTGAACTCCACAGCTCTTAAAAGAGGCATTGATATTGTCTCTTCATTCGACTGTAACCTCCACCACTCTTCCAAGGGGCATTAAAACCATCTTGTTAAGCTACTGTGACCTCCACTTCTTTTCCAAGGGGCATTAAAACAGTCAATTTAAACCACTCTGAACTCCTCAGCTCTTGCAAAAGGCATTGATATTGTCTTTTTATTCCACTGTAACCTCCACCACTCTTGCAAGGGTCATTGATTTTGTCTTTTTAATCCACTGCGACCTCCATCACTCTTCCAAGAAGCATTAAAACAGTCTTGTTTAGCTACTGTGACCTCCACGTCTATTCCACGATGAATTAAAACCTTCTGGTTAAACCACTGTGAACTCCACAGCTATTCCAAGGGGCATTGATATAGTCTTTTTATTCCACTCTAACTTCCACCACTCTTCCAAGGGGCATTGATATTGTCTTTTTATTTTACTGCGACCTCCAACACTCTTCCATGAGGCATTAATATTTTCTTTTTATTCCACTGAAACCTCCTCCACTCTTCCAATGGTCATTGATATTGTCTTTTTATTCCACTGTAACCTCCACCACTCTTCCATGGGGCATTGATATTGTCTTTTTATTCCACTGCGACCTCCACCTCTCTTCCAAGGGGCATTAAAACCATCTTGTTAAGCTACTGTGACCTCCAAGTCTTTTCCACGAGGCATTGATATTGTCTTTTTATTCCACTGCGACCTCCACATCTTTTCCAAGGGGAATTGATATTGTCTTTTTATTCCACTGCGACCTCCACCACTCTTCTAAGGGGCATTGATATTGTCTTTTTAATCCACTGCGACCTCCACCAATCTTCCAAGGGGCATTAAAACAGTCTTGATAAGCTACTGTGACCTCCACGTCTCTTCCAAGGGGCATTAAACCGTCTGGTTAAACCACTCTGTACTCCACAGCTCTTCCAAGAGGCATTGATATTGTGTTTTTATTCGACTGTAACCTCCACCACTCTTCCAAGGGACATTGATATTGGTTCTGTTTTCCACTGCGACCTCCACCACTCTTCCAAGGAGCTTTGATATTGTCTTTTTTATCCACTGCGACCTACACCACTCTTCCAAGGGGCATTAAAACCGTCTTGTTATGATACTGTGACCTCCACGTCCCTTCCACGGGGCATTGTTATTGTCTTTTTATTCCATTGCGACCTCCACCACTCTTCCAAGGGGCATTAAAACCGTCTTGTTAAGCTACTGTGACCTCCAAGTCTCTTCCAAGGGGCAAAAAAAACGGCTGGTTAAACCACTCTGAGCTCCACAGCTCTTCCAAGGGGCATTGACAATGTCTTTTTATTTCTTTGTATCATTCTGCACTCTTCCAAGTGCATTGATATTGTCTTTTTATTCCTCTGCGACGTCCACGACTCTTCCAAGGGGCATTAAAACCGTCTTGTTAAGCTACTGTGACCTCCAAGTTTCTTACACAGGGCATTGATATTGTCTTTTTTTCCACTGTAACCTCCACCACTCTTCCAAGAGGCATTGATATTGTCTTTTTATTACACTGTAACCTCCACCAATCTTTCAAGGGGCATTGATATTGTCTTTTTTTCCACTGTAACCTCCACCACTCTTCCAAGGGGCATTGATATTGTCTTTGTATTACACTGTAACCTCCACCAATCTTTCAAGGGGCATTGATATTGTCTTTTAAATCCACAACGATCTCCACCACTCTTGCAAGGGGCATTAAAACAGTCTTGTTAAGCTACTGTGACCACCTCGTCTCTTCCAAGGGGCATTAAAACCGTCTGGTTAAACATTCTGAACTCCACAGCTCATACAAGAGGCATTGATATTGTCTTTTTATGCGACTGTAACATCCACCACTCTTCCAAGCGGCATTGATATTGTCTGTTTATTCCACTGCGACCTCCACCACTCTTGCAAGGGACATTGATATTGTCTTTTTAATCAACTGCGACCTCCACCTCTCTTCCAAGGGGTCATTAAAACCGTCTTGTGAAGCTACTGTGACCTCCACGTCCCTTCCAGGGGGCATTGATATTGTCTTTTTATTCCACTGCGACCTCCACCACTCTTCCAAGGGGCATTGATATTGTCTTTTTAATCCACTGCGACATCCACCACTCTTTGAAGGGCCATTGATATTGTCTTTTTAATCCACTGTGACCCCCACGTCTCTTCAAAGGGGCATTAAAACGGTCAATTTAAACCACTCTGAACTCCACAGCTCTTCCAAGGAGCACTGTTAATGTCTTTTTATTTCACTCTAACCTCCACCACTCTTCCAAGGGGCATTGATATTGTCTATTTATTCCACTGCGACCTCCACCACTCCTCCAAGGGGCATTAAGACCATCTTGTTAAGCTACAGGTACCTCCACAACTCTTCTATGGGACATTGATATTGTCTTTTTATTCCACTGTAACCTCCACCACTCTTCCAAGGGGCATTGATTTTGTATTTTTATTCCACTGCGACCTCTAATACTCTTCCAATGGGCATTGATATCGTCTTTTTAATCCACTGCAACCTCTACCACTCTTCCAAGGGGCATTAAAGCCGTCTTGTTAAGCTACTGTCACGTCCATGTCTATTCCACGGGGCATTGATATTGTCTTTTTAATCCACTGTAAAATCCACCACTCTTCCAAGTGGCAATGACATTGTCTTTTTATTCCACTGCGACTTCCATCTCTCTTCTAAGGGGCATTGATATTGTCTTTTTAATCCACTGCGACCTCCAACACTCTTCCAAGGGGCATTAAAACAGTCTTGTTAAGCTACTGTGACCTCCACGTCTCTTCCAAGGGGCATTAAAATCGTCTGGTTAAACGACTCTGAACTCCCCAGCTCTTCCAAGGGGCATTGATATTGTCTTTTTATTCCACTGTAACCTCCACCACTCTTCCAAGGGGCATTGATTTTGTATTTTTATTCCACTGTAACCCCCACCACTCTTCCAAGGGGCATTGATTTTGTCTTTTTATTCCACTGCGACCTCCACCATTCTTCCAATGGGCATTTTTATTGTCTGTTTAATCCCCTGCAACCTCCGCCACTCTTCCAAGGTGCATTTAAACCATCTTGTTAAGATACTGTGACCTCCACGTCCCTTCCACGGGGCATTGATATTGTCTTTTTATTTAACTGTAACCTCCACCACTGTTCGAAGGTGCATTGATGTTGTCTTTTTATTCCACTGTAACCTCCATCACTCTTCCAAGGGGCATTGATATTGTCTTTTTATTCAACTGTAACCTCCACCACTCTTCCAAGGGGCATTGATATTGTTTTTTTATTCCACTACGAACTCCACCACTCTTCCAAGGGGAATTAAAACCGTCTTGTTATGCTACTGTGACGTCGACTTTTCTTCCAAGGGGCATTAAAACCATCTGGTTAAAACACTCTGAACTTCACAGCTCTTCCAAGGGGCATTTGTATTGTCTTTTTATTCCACTCTAACCTCCACCACTCTTCCAAGGGGCATTGACATTGTCTTTTTATTCCACTGCGACCTCCACCACTCATCCAAGGGGCATTAAAACCATATTGTTAAGCTACAGTGACCTCCACATCTATTCCACGGGGCATTGATATTGTCTTTTCATTTCACTGTAACCTCCACCAATCTTCCAAGGGGCATTGATATTGTTTTTTTATTCCACTGCGACCTCCAACACTCTTCCAAGGGGCATTAAAACCGTCTTGTTAAGTTACTGTTACCTCCATGTCTCTTCCAAGGAGCGTTAAAACAGACTGGTTATACCACTCTGAACTCCACAGCTCTTCCAAGGGGCATTATTATTGTCTTTTTATTCCTCTGTAACCTCCACCACTCTTCCAGGGGACTTTGATATTCTCTTTTTATTCCACTGCGACCTCCACCAGTCCTCCAAGAGGCATTAAAACCGTCTTGTTAAGCTAGTGTGACCTCCACGTCTCTTCCACAGGGCATTGAAATTGTCTTTTTATTCCACTCTAACCTCCACCACTCTTCCAAGGGGCATTGATAATGTCTTTTTATTCCACTGCGACCTCCACCACTCTTCCAAAGCTCATTGATATTGTCTTTTTAATCCACTCCGACCTCCACCACTCTTCCAAGGGGCATTAAAACCGTCTTCCTAAGCTATTGTGACCTCCACATCTCTTCCACGTGGCATTGATATTGTCTTTTTATTTAACTGTAACCTCCACCACTATTCCAAGGGGCATTGATATTGTCTTTTTATACCACGGTAACCTCCATCACTCTTCCAAGGGTCATTGATATTGTCTTTTTATTCAACTGTAACCTCCACCACTCTTCCAAGGGGCATTGATATTGTCTTTTTATTCCACTGCGACCTCCACCACTCTTCCAAGGGGCCTTCATATTGTCTTTTTAATCCACTGCGACCTCCACCACTCTTCCAAGGGGCATTAAAACCGTCTTGTTAAGCTACTGTCATCTCCACGTCCCTTCCAATGGGCATTAAATCCGTCAATTTAAACCACTCTGAACTCCACAGCTCTTGCAAGGGGCATTGATATTGTCTTTTTATTCCAATGTAACCTCAAGCACTCTTCCAAGGGCCATTGATTTTGTCTTTTTAATCCACTGCCACCTCCATCTCTCTTCCAAGAAGCATTAAAACAGTCTTGTTTAGCTATTGTGACCTCCACCTCTATTCCACTGTGCCTTAAAACCTTCTGGTTAAACTACTGTAAACTCCACAGCTCTTCCAAGGGGCAATGATATTGTCTTTTATTCCACTGTAACCTCCACCACTCTTCCAAGGGGCATTGATATTGTCTTTTTATTTTACTGCGACCTCCACCACTCTTCCAATTGGCATTAATATTGTCTTTTTATTCCACTGCGACCTCCACCACTCTTCCAAGGGTCATTGATATTGTCTTTTTATTCCACTGTAACCTCCACCACTCTTCCAAGGGGCATTGATATTATCTTTTTATTCCACTGCGACCTCCACCTCTCTTCCAAGGGGCATTAAAACAATCTTTTAAGCTACTGTGACCTCCAAGTCTCTTCCACAAGGCACTGATATTGTCTTTTTATTCCACTGCGACCTCCACATCTCTTCCAAGTGGAATTGATATTGTCTTTTTTTTCCACTGCGACCTCCACCACTCTTCCACGGGGCATTGATATTGTCTTTTTAATCCACTGCAACCTACACCACTCTTCCAAGGGGCATTAAAACAGTTTTGTTAAGCTACTGTGACCTCCACGTCTCTTCCAAGGGGCATTAAAACCATCTGGTTAAACCACTCTGAACTCCACAGCTCTTCCAAGAGGCATTGATATTGTCTTTTCATTCGACTGTAACCTCCACGACTCTTCCAAGGGGCATTAAAACCGTCTTGTTAAGCTACTGTTACCTCCAAGTTTCTTACACAGGGCATTGATATTGTCTTTTTTTCCACTGTAACCTCCACCACTCTTCCAAGGGGCATTGATATTGTCTTTTTATTACACTGTAACCTCCACCAATCTTTCAAGGGGCATTGATATTGTCTTTTTATTCCACTGCGACCTCCACCACTTTTCTAAGGGGCATTGATATTGTCTTTTAAATCCACAATGATCTCCACCACTCTTGCAAGGGGCATTAAAACAGTCTTGTTAAGCTACTGTGACCTCCTCGTCTCTTCCAAGGGGCATTAAAACCGTCTGGTTAAACACTCTGAACT
Organism: Phyllobates terribilis; assembly: GCF_046119375.1. Lineage (NCBI taxonomy): Eukaryota > Metazoa > Chordata > Amphibia > Anura > Dendrobatidae > Phyllobates > Phyllobates terribilis. The sequence continues at coordinate 2,156,770 of NW_027362964.1, forward strand.
CCACAGCTCTTACAAGAGGCATTGATATTGTCTTTTTATTCGACTGTAACATCCACCACTCTTCCAAGCAGCATTGATATTGTCTGTTTATTCCACTGCGACCTCCACCACTCTTGCAAGGGACATTGATATTGTCTTTTTAATCAACTGCGACCTCCACCTCTCTTCCAAGGGGTCATTAAAACCGTCTTGTGAAGCTACTGTGACCTCCACGTCCCTTCCAGGGGGCATTGATGTTGTCTTTTTATTCCACTGCGACCTCCACCACTCTTCCACGGGGCATTGATATTGTCTTTTTAATCCACTGCGACCTCCACCACTCTTCCAAGGGACATTAAAACAGTTTTGTTAAGCTACTGTGACCTCCACGTCTCTTCCAAGGGGCATTAAAACCATCTGGTTAAACCACTCTGAACTCCACAGCTCTTCCAAGAGGCATTGATATTGTCTTTTCATTCGACTGTAACCTCCACCACTCTTCCAAGGGGCATTAAAACCATCTTGTTAAGCTACTGTGACCTCCACTTCTTTTCCAAGGGGCATTAAAACCGTCAATTTAAACCACTCTGAACTCCTCAGCTCTTGCAAAAGGCATTGATATTGTCTTTTTATTCCACTGTAACCTCCACCACTCTTGCAAGGGGCATTGATTTTGTCTTTTTAATCCACTGCGACCTCCATCACTCCTCCAAGAAGCATTAAAAACCGTCTTGTTTAGCTAATGTGACCTCCACGTCTATTCCACGGTGCCTTAAAACCTTCTGGTTAAACCACTGTGAACTCCACAGCTATTCCAAGGGGCATTGATATAGTCTTTTTATTCCACTGTAACTTCCACCACTCTTCCAAGGGGCATTGATATTGTCTTTTTATTTTACTGCGACCTCCAACACTCTTCCATGAGGCATTAATATTTTCTTTTTATTCCACTGAAACCTCCTCCACTCTTCCAATGGTCATTGATATTGTCTTTTTATTCCACTGTAACCTCCACCACTCTTCCAAGGGGCATTGATATTGTCTTTTTATTCCACTGCGACCTCCACCTCTCTTCCAAGGGACATTAAAACAGTTTTGTTAAGCTACTGTGACCTCCACGTCTCTTTCAAGGGGCATTAAAACCATCTGGTTAAACCACTCTGAACTCCACAGCTCTTCCAAGAGGCATTGATATTGTCTTTTCATTCGACTGTAACCTCCACCACTCTTCCAAGGGGCATTAAAACCATCTTGTTAAGCTACTGTGACCTCCACTTCTTTTCCAAGGGGCATTAAAACCGTCAATTTAAACCACTCTGAACTCCTCAGCTCTTGCAAAAGGCATTGATATTGTCTTTTTATTCCACTGTAACCTCCACCACTCTTGCAAGGGGCATTGATTTTGTCTTTTTAATCCACTGCGACCTCCATCACTCCTCCAAGAAGCATTAAAAACCGTCTTGTTTAGCTAATGTGACCTCCACGTCTATTCCACGGTGCCTTAAAACCTTCTGGTTAAACCACTGTGAACTCCACAGCTATTCCAAGGGGCATTGATATAGTCTTTTTATTCCACTGTAACTTCCACCACTCTTCCAAGGGGCATTGATATTGTCTTTTTATTTTACTGCGACCTCCAACACTCTTCCATGAGGCATTAATATTTTCTTTTTATTCCACTGAAACCTCCTCCACTCTTCCAATGGTCATTGATATTGTCTTTTTATTCCACTGTAACCTCCACCACTCTTCCAAGGGGCATTGATATTGTCTTTTTATTCCACTGCGACCTCCACCTCTCTTCCAAGGGGCATTAAAACCATCTTGTTAAGCTACTGTGACCTCCAAGTCTCTTCCACGAGGCATTGATATTGTCTTTTTATTCCACTGCGACCTCCACATCTTTTCCAAGGGGAATTGATATTGTCCTTTTATTCCACTGCGACCTCCACTACTCTTCTAAGGTGCATTGATATTGTCTTTTTAATCCACTGCGACCTCCACCACTCTTCCAAGGGGCATTAAAACAGTCTGGATAAGCTACTGTGACCTCCACGTCTCTTCCAAGGGGCATTAAACCATCTGGTTAAACCACTCTGTACTTCACAGCTCTTCCAAGAGGCATTGATATTGTCTTTTTATTCGACTGTAACCTCCACCACTCTTCCAACGGGCATTGATATTGTTTCTGTTTTCCACTGAGACCTCCACCACTCTTCCAAGGGGCTTTGATATTGTCTTTTTTATCCACTGCGACCTACACCACTCTTCCAAGGGGCATTAAAACCGTCTTGTTATGATACTGTGACCTCCACGTCCCTTCCACGGGGCATTGTTATTGTCTTTTTATTCCATTGCGACCTCCACCACTCTTCCAAGGGGCATTAAAACCGTCTTGTTAAGCTACTGTGACCTCCAAGCTTCTTCCAAGGGGCAAAAAAAACGGCTGGTTAAACCGCTCTGAGCTCCACAGCTCTTCCAAGGGGCATTGACAATGTCTTTTTATTTCTTTGTATCCTTCTGCACTCTTCCAAGTGCATTGATATTGTCTTTTTATTCCTCTGCGACGTCCACGACTCTTCCAAGCGGCATTAAAACCGTCTTGTTAAGCTACTGTGACCTCCAAGTTTCTTACACAGGGCATTGATATTGTCTTTTTTTCCACTTTAACCTCCACCACTCTTCCAAGGGGCATTGATATTGTCTTTTTATTACACTATAACCTCCACCAATCTTTCAAGGGGCATTGATATTGTCTTTTTATTCCACTGCGACCTCCACCACTTTTCTAAGGGGCATTGATATTGTCTTTTAAATCCACAACGATCTCCACCACTCTTGCAAGGGGCATTAAAACAGTCTTGTTAAGCTACTGTGACCTCCTCGTCTCTTCCACGGGGCATTAAAACCGTCTGGTTAAACACTCTGAACTCCACAGCTCTTACAAGAGGCATTGATATTGTCTTTTTATTCGACTGTAACATCCACCACTCTTCCAAGCGGCATTGATATTGTCTGTTTATTCCACTGCGACCTCCACCACTCTTGCAAGGGACATTGATATTGTCTTTTTAATCAACTGCGACCTCCACCTCTCTTCCAAGGGGTCATTAAAACCGTCTTGTGAAGCTACTGTGACCTCCACGTCCCTTCCAGGGGGCATTGATATTGTCTTTTTATTCCACTGCGACCTCCACCACTCTTCCAAGGGGCATTGATATTGTCTTTTTAATCCACTGCGACATCCACCACTCTTCGAAGGGGCATTGATATTGTCTTTTTAATCCACTGTGACCCCCACGTCTCTTCAAAGGGGCATTAAAACGGTCAATTTAAACCACTCTGAACTCCACAGCTCTTCCAAGGAGCACTGTTAATGTCTTTTTATTCCACTCTAACCTCCACCACTCTTCCAAGGGGCATTGACATTGTCTATTTATTCCACTGGACCTCCACCACTCCTCCAAGGGGCATTAAGACCATCTTGTTAAGCTACAGGTACCTCCACAACTCTTCTATGGGGCATTGATATTGTCTTTTTATTCCACTGTAACCTCCACAACTCTTCCAAGGGGCATTGATTTTGTATTTTTATTCCACTGCGACCTCTAATACTCTTCCAACGGGCATTGATATCGTCTTTTTAATCCACTGCAACCTCCACCACTCTTCCAAGGGGCATTAAAGCCATCTTGTTAAGCTACTGTCACGTCCATGTCTATTCCAATGGGCATTTTTATTGTCTGTTTAATCCCCTGTAACCTCCGCCACTCTTCCAAGGTGCATTTAAACCGTCTTGTTAAGCTACTGTGACCTCCACGTCCCTTCCACGGGGCATTGATATTGTCTTTTTATTCCACTGCGACCTCCACCACTCTTCCAAGGGTCATTGATATTGTCTTTTTAATCCACTACGAACTCCACCACTCTTCCAAGGGGCATTAAAACCGACTTGTTATGCTACTGTGACGTCGACTTCTCTTCCAAGGGGCATTAAAACCATCTGGTTAAACCACTCTGAACTCCACAGCTCTTCCAAAGGGCATTATTATTGTTTTTTATTCCTCTATAACCTCCACCACTCTTTCAGGGGGCATTGATATTGTCTTTTTGTTCCATTGCGACCTCCACCACTCCTGCAAGAGGCATTAAAACCGTCTTGTTAAGCTACTGTGACCTCCTCGTCTCTTCCACAGGGCATTGAAATTGTCTTTTTATTCCACTGTAACCTCCACCACTCGTTCAATGGGCATTGATATTGTCTTTTTATTCCACTGCGACCTCCACCACTCTTCCAAGGGGCATTGATAATGTCTTTTTATTCCACTGCGACCTCCACCACTCTTCCAAGGCTCATTGATATTGTCTTTTTAATCCACTGCGACCTCCACCACTCTTCCAAGGGGCATTAAAACCGTCTTGTTAAGCTATTGTGACCTCCACATCTCTTCCACGGGGCATTGATATTGTCTTTTTATTTAACTGTAACCTCCACCACTGTTCGAAGGAGCATTGATATTGTCTTTTTATTCCACTGTAACCTCCATCACTCTTCCAAGGGGCATTGATATTGTCTTTTTATTCAACTGTAACCTCCACCACTCTTCCAAGGGGCATTGATATTGTCTTTTTATTCCACTACGAACTCCACCACTCTTCCAAGGGTAATTAAAACGGTCTTGTTATGCTACTGTGACGTCGACTTTTCTTCCAAGGGGCATTAAAACCATCTGGTTAAACCACTCTGAACTTCACAGCTCTTCCAAGGGGCATTTGTATTGTCTTTTTATTCCACTCTAACCTCCACCACTCTTCCAAGGGGCATTGACATTGTCTTTTTTTTCCACTGCGACCTCCACCACTCTTCCAAGGGGCATTAAAACCATATTGTTAAGATACAGTGACCTCCACATCTATTCCACGGGGCATTGATATTGTCTTTTTATTTCACTGTAACCTCCACCAATCTTCCAAGGGGCATTGATATTGTTTTTTTATTCCACTGCGACCTCCACCACTCTTCCAAGGGGCATTAAAACTGTCTTGTTAAGTTACTGTTACCTCCATGTCTCTTCCAAGGAGCGTTAAAACAGTCTGGTTATACCACTCTGAACTCCACAGCTCTTCCAAGGGGCATTATTATTGTCTTTTTGTTCCTCTGTAACCTCCACCACTCTTCCAGGGGACTTTGATATTGTCTTTTTATTCCACTGCGACCTCCACCAGTCCTCCAAGGGGCATTAAAACCGTCTTGTTAAGCTAGTGTGACCTCCACGTCTCTTCCACAGGGCATTGAAATTGTCTTTTTATTCCACTCTAACCTCCACCACTCTTCCAAGGGGCATTGATAATGTCTTTTTATTCCACTGCGACCTCCACCACTCTTCCAAGGCTCATTGATATTGTCTTTTTAATCCACTCCGACCTCCACCACTCTTCCAAGGGGCATTAAAACCGTCTTGCTAAGCTATTGTGACCTCCACATCTCTTCCACGTGGCATTGATATTGTCTTTTTATTCAACTGTAACCTCCACCACTCTTCCAAGGGGCATTGATATTGTCTTTTTATTCTACTGCGACCTCCACCACTCTTCCAAGCGGCATTCATATTGTCTTTTTAATCCACTGCGACCTCCACCACTCTTCCAAGGGGCATTAAAACCGTCTTGTTAAGCTACTGTCACCTCCACGTCCCTTCCAATGGGCATTAAATCCGTCAATTTAAACCACTCTGAACTCCACAGCTCTTGCAAGGGGCATTGATATTGTCTTTTTATTCCAATGTAACCTCAAGCAGTCTTCCAAGGGCCATTGATATTGTCTTTTTATTCCACTGCAACTTCCACCTCTCTTCCAAGGGGCATTAAAACCGTCTTGTTAAGCTATTGTGACCTCCACGTCCCTTCCAAGGTGCATTAAAACCATCAATATAACCACTCTGAACTCCACAGCTCTTGCAAGAGGCATTGATATTGTCTTTTTACTCCACTGTAACCTACAGCAATCTTTCAAGGTGCATTGATATTGTCTTTTTATTCCACTACAACTTCCACCACTCTCCCAAGGTGCATTAAAAACAGTTTGTTTAGCTACTGTAACGTCCATGTCTATTCCACGGGACATTGATATAGTCTTTTTATTCCACTGTATCCTTCACCACTCTTCCAAGGGATATTGATATTGTCTTTTTATTCCACTGAGACTTCCACCTCTCTTCTAAGGGGCATTGATATTGTCTATTTAATCCACTGCGACCTCCACCACTCTACCAAGAGGCATTAAAACAGTCTTGTTAAGCTACTGTGACCTCCACATCTCTTCCAAGGGGCATTAAAACCGTCTGGTTAAACCACTCTGAACTCCACAGCTCTTCCAAGGGTCATTGATATTGTCTTTTTATTCCACTGTAACCTCCACCATTCTTTCAAGGGGTATTGATATTGACTTTTTAATGTACTGCGACCTCCACAACTCTTCCAAGGGGCATTAGGACCATCTGGTTAAACCACTCTGAACTCCATAGCTCTTTCAAGAGGCATTGATATTGTCTTTTTATTTCACTGTAACCTTCACCACTCTTTCAAGGAGCATTGATATTGTCTTTTTATTCCACTGCGACGTCCACCACTCTTCCAAGGTGCATTAAAACTGTCTTGTTAAGATACTGTGACCTCCACGTGTCTTCTACTTGGCATTGATATTGTCTTTTTATTCAACTGTGACCTCCACCACTTTTCCAAGGGGCATTAAAACCATCTTGTTAATCTACTGTGACCTCCACGTCTCTTCCAATGGGCAATAAAACAATCTGTTTAATCCACTCTGAACTCCACAGCTCTTCCAAGGGGCATTGGTATTGTCTTTTTATTCCACTCTAAGCTCCACCACTCTTCCAAGGGTCATTGACATTGTCATTTTATTCCACTGCGACCTCCATCATTCTTCCAAGGGGCATTGATATTGTCTTTTTATTCCACTGCCATCTCCACCACTCTTCCAAGGGGCATTGATATTGTCTTTTTTATCCACTGTGACTTCCACCACTTTTCCAAGGGGCATTAAAAACATCTTTTAAGCTACTGTGACCTCCACGTCACTTCCAATGGGCATTAAAACCGTCTGGTTAAACCACTCTGAACTCCACAGCTCTTCCAAGGGGCATTGGTATTGTCTTTTTATTCCACTCTAACCTCCACCACTCTTGCAAGGGGCATTTACATTGTCTTTTTATTCCACTGCGACCTCCACCATTCTTCCAAGCGGCATTAAAACTGTCTTGTTAAGCTACAGTGACCTCCACATCTCTTCCACGGGGCATTGATATTGTCTTTAAATTCCACTGTAACATCCACCACTCTACCAAGGGGCATTGATATTGTATTTTTATTCCACTGCGACCTCCACCACTCTTCCAAAGGGCATTGATATTGTCTTTTTAATCCACTGCGACCTCCACCACTCTTCCAAAAGGCATTAAAACCATCTTGTTAAGCTACTGTGACCTCCACATCTCTTCCACGGGGCATTGATATTGTCTTTTTATTCCACTGCGACCTCAACCACTCTTCCTCGGGGCATTGATATTGTCTTTTTAATCCACTGCAGCCTCCACCACTCTTCCATGTCTCATTAAAACAGTCTTGTTAAGCTACTGTGACCTCCAGGTCTCTCCCAAGGGGTATTAAAACCGTATGGTTAAACCAATCTGAACTCCACAGATCTTCCAAGGGGCATTGATATTGTCTTTTTATTCCACTGTATCCTCCACCACTCTTCCAAGGGGAATTGATATTGTCTTTTTATTCCACTGCGACCTCCACCACTCTTCCAAGGGGCATTAAAACCGTCTTGTTAAGCTATTGTGACCTCCATGTCTCTTCCACAGGGCATTGATATTGTCTTTTTATTCCACTGGAACCTCCAACACTCTTCCAAGGTGCATTGATATTGTCTTTTTATTCCACTGAGACTTCAACCACTCCTTCAAGGAAAATTGACATTGTCTTTTTAATCCACTTCGACGTCCACCACTCTTCCAAGGAGCATTAAAACAGTCTTGTTAATCTACTGAGACCTCCAAGTCTCTTCCAAGGGGCATTAAAACCGTCAATTTAAACCACTCTCAACTCCACAGCTCTTGCAAGGGGCTTTGATATTGTTTTTTATTCCACTGTAACCTCCAGCACTCTTCCAAGGGTCATTGATATTGTCTTTTTATTCCACTGCGACTTTCACCTCTCTTCCAAGGGACATTAAAACCGCCTTGTTAAGCTAATGTGGCATCCACGTCTCTTTCACGGGGCATTGATATTGTCTTTTTATTCCACTGTAAACTCCACCACTCTTCCAAGGGTCATTGATATTGTCTTTTTATTCCACTGCCACCTGCACCACTCTTCCAAGGGGCATTGATATTGTCTTTTTAATCCACTGCGAACTCCAACATTTTTCCAAGGGGCATTAAAAACGTCTTTTTAAGCTACTGTGATCTCCACGTCACTTCCAATTGGCATTAAAACCGTCTCGTTTAACTACTCTTAACTCCACTGCTCTTCTAAGGGGCATTGATATTGTTTTTTTATTCCACTGCGACCTCCAATACTCTTATAAGGGGCATTGATATTGTCTTTTTATTCCACTGCGACCTCCACCACTTGTCCAAGGGCCATTGAAACCATGTTGTTAAGCTACTTTGACCTCCACGTCAATTCCACGGGGCATTAAAACCGTCAATTTAAACCACTCTCAACTCCACAGCTCTTGCAAGCGGCTTTGATATTGTTTTTTATGCCACTGTAACCTCCAGCACTCTTCCAAGGGGCATTGATATTGTCTTTTTATTCCACTGCGACTTTCACCTCTCTTCCAAGGGGCATTGATATTGTCTTTTTATTTCCCTGCCACCTCCACCACTCTTCCAAGGGGCATTGATATTGTCTGTTTAATCCACTGCAACCTCCACCACTTTTCCAAGGGGCATTAAAAACGTCTTTTTAAGCTACTGTGACCTCCACGTCACTTCCAAAGGGCATTAAAACCGTCTAGTTTAACAACTCTAAACTCCACTACTCTTCCAAGGGGCATTGATATTGTCTTTTCAATCCACTGTTACCTCCACCACTCTTCCAAGGGGCATTGATATTGTCTTTTTATTCCACTGCGACCTCCACCACTCTTCTGAGGGGCATTGATATTGTCTTTTTAATCAACTGCGACCTCCACCACTCTTCCAAGGGCCATTAAAACCTTGTTGTTAAGCTACTTTGACCTCCACGTCAATTTCACAGTGCATAGATATTGCCTTTTTATTCCACTGCGACCTCCACCACTCTTCCAAGGGGCATTCATATTGTCTTTTTAATCCACTGCGACCTCCACCACTCTTCCAAGGTGCATTAAAACCGTCTTGTTAAGCTACTGTCACCTCCACGTCCCTTCCAATGGGCATTAAATCCGTCAATTTAAACCACTCTGAACTCCACAGCTCTTGCAAGGGGCATTGATATTGTCTTTTTATTCCAATGTAACCTCAAGCAGTCTTCCAAGGGCCATTGATATTGTCTTTTTATTCCACTGCAACTTCCACCTCTCTTCCACGGGGCATTAAAACCGTCTTGTTAAGCTATTGTGACCTCCACGTCCCTTCCAAGGTGCATTAAAACCGTCAATATAACCACTCTGAACTCCACAGATCTTGCAAGAGGCATTGATATTGTCTTTTTACTCCACTTTAACCTACAGCAATCTTTCAAGGTGTATTGATATTGTCTTTTTATTCCACTACAACTTCCACCACTCTCCCAAGGTGCATTAAAAACAGTTTGTTTAGCTACTGTAACGTCCATGTCTATTCCACGGGACATTGATATAGTCTTTTTATTCTACTGTATCCTTCACCACTCTTCCAAGGGATATTGATATTGTCTTTTTATTCCACTGAGACTTCCACCTCTCTTCTAAGGGGCATTGATATTGTCTATTTAATCCACTGCGACCTCCACCACTCTACCAAGAGGCATTAAAACAGTCTTGTTAAGCTACTGTGACCTCCACATCTCTTCCAAGGGGCATTAAAACCGTCTGGTTAAACCACTCTGAACTCCACAGCTCTTCCAAGGGTCATTGATATTGTCTTTTTATTCCACTGTAACCTCCACCATTCTTTCAAGGGGTATTGATATTGACTTTTTAATGTACTGCGACCTCCACAACTCTTCCAAGGGGCATTAGGACCATCTGGTTAAACCACTCTGAACTCCATAGCTCTTTCAAGAGGCATTGATATTGTCTTTTTATTTCACTGTAACCTTCACCACTCTTTCAAGGAGCATTGATATTGTCTTTTTATTCCACTGCGACGTCCACCACTCTTCCAAGGTGCATTAAAACTGTCTTGTTAAGATACTGTGACCTCCACGTGTCTTCTACTTGGCATTGATATTGTCTTTTTATTCAACTGTGACCTCCACCACTTTTCCAAGGGGCATTAAAACCATCTTGTTAATCTACTGTGACCTCCACGTCTCTTCCAATGGGCAATAAAACAATCTGTTTAATCCACTCTGAACTCCACAGCTCTTCCAAGGGGCATTGGTATTGTCTTTTTATTCCACTCTAAGCTCCACCACTCTTCCAAGGGTCATTGACATTGTCATTTTATTCCACTGCGACCTCCATCATTCTTCCAAGGGGCATTGATATTGTCTTTTTATTCCACTGCCATCTCCACCACTCTTCCAAGGGGCATTGATATTGTCTTTTTTATCCACTGTGACTTCCACCACTTTTCCAAGGGGCATTAAAAACATCTTTTAAGCTACTGTGACCTCCACGTCACTTCCAATGGGCATTAAAACCGTCTGGTTAAACCACTCTGAACTCCACAGCTCTTCCAAGGGGCATTGGTATTGTCTTTTTATTCCACTCTAACCTCCACCACTCTTGCAAGGGGCATTTACATTGTCTTTTTATTCCACTGCGACCTCCACCATTCTTCCAAGCGGCATTAAAACTGTCTTGTTAAGCTACAGTGACCTCCACATCTCTTCCACGGGGCATTGATATTGTCTTTAAATTCCACTGTAACATCCACCACTCTACCAAGGGGCATTGATATTGTATTTTTATTCCACTGCGACCTCCACCACTCTTCCAAAGGGCATTGATATTGTCTTTTTAATCCACTGCGACCTCCACCACTCTTCCAAAGGGCATTAAAACCATCTTGTTAAGCTACTGTGACCTCCACATCTCTTCCACGGGGCTTTGATATTGTCTTTTTATTCCACTGCGACCTCAACCACTCTTCCTCGGGGCATTGATATTGTCTTTTTAATCCACTGCAGCCTCCACCACTCTTCCATGTCTCATTAAAACAGTCTTGTTAAGCTTCTGTGACCTCCAGGTCTCTCCCAAGGGGTATTAAAACCGTATGGTTAAACCAATCTGAACTCCACAGATCTTCCAATGGGCATTGATATTGTCTTTTTATTCCACTGTATCCTCCACCACTCTTCCAAGGGGAATTGATATTGTCTTTTTATTCCACTGCGACCTCCACCACTCTTCCAAAGGGCATTAAAACCGTCTTGTTAAGCTATTGTGACCTCCATGTCTCTTCCACAGGGCATTGATATTGTCTTTTTATTCCACTGGAACCTCCAACACTCTTCCAAGGTGCATTGATATTGTCTTTTTATTCCACTGAGACTTCAACCACTCCTTCAAGGAAAATTGACATTGTCTTTTTAATCCACTTCGACGTCCACCACTCTTCCAAGGGGCATTAAAACAGTCTTGTTAATCTACTGAGACCTCCAAGTCTCTTCCAAGGGGCATTAAAACCGTCAATTTAAACCACTCTCAACTCCACAGCTCTTGCAAGGGGCTTTGATATTGTTTTTTATTCCACTGTAACCTCCAGCACTCTTCCAAGGGTCATTGATATTGTCTTTTTATTCCACTGCGACTTTCACCTCTCTTCCAAGGGACATTAAAACCGCCTTGTTAAGCTACTGTGACATCCACGTCTCTTTCACGGGGCATTGATATTGTCTTTTTATTCCACTGTAAACTCCACCACTCTTCCAAGGGTCATTGATATTGTCTTTTTATTCCACTGCCACCTGCACCACTCTTCCAAGGGGCATTGATATTGTCTTTTTAATCCACTGCGTACTCCAACACTTTTCCAAGGGGCATTAAAAACGTCTTTTTAAGCTACTGTGATCTCCACGTCACTTCCAATTGGCATTAAAACCGTCAATTTAAACCACTCTCAACTCCACAGCTCTTGCAAGCGGCTTTGATATTGTTTTTTATGCCACTGTAACCTCCAGCACTCTTCCAAGGGGCATTGATATTGTCTTTTTATTCCACTGCGATCTCCACCACTCTTCTAAGGGGCATTGATATTGTCTTTTTAATCCACTGCGACCTCCACCACTTTTCCATGTGGCATTGATATTGTCTTTTTAATCCACTTCGACCTCCACTTCTCTTCCAAGGGGCATTAAAACAGTCTTGATAAGCTACTGTGACCTCCATGTCTCTTCCAAGGGGCATTAAACCGTTTGGTTAAACCACTCTGTACACCACAGCTCATCAAAGGGGCATTGATATTGTCTTTTTATTCCACTGCGACTTCCACCTCTCTTCTAAGGGGCATTGATATTGTCTTTTTAATCCACTGTAACCTCCATCACTTTTCCTATGGGAATTGATATTATCTTTTTATTTTTATTATTATTATTATTATTTATTATTATAGGGCCATTTGTTCCATGGCGCTTTACATGTGATAGGGATATACATAACAAAAGCATTTACATAATCTTAACAAAACGAGTCAGCGACTGGTACAGTAGGAGCGAGGACCCTGCCCGCGATGGCTCACATTCTAGAAGGGATGGGTGAGGATTAGTGTTGAGCGAGCACTAAAATGCTCGGGTGCTCGAAGCTCGGACCGAGCTCGCCGTGATACTCGGGTGCTCGACCCGAGCAACGAGCCCAATGTTAGTCTATGGGAGACTCGAGCATTTTTGCGGTGTCACCCCCGGCAGTCTTTTAAAAGCCTAACAAGTGCCCAAAACGATAGTGACAGTGCTCAAATGACATGGGGACAGCATGGGGATCGCCCCAGGAAGCATTTCTGACCCCCAGGTCACTGCTGTCAACAACGTGGTCAGAGGTATTAAGCCACTTTTACGGGCTGACAATAAAACGTTCAAAAACGAAAGTGAAACTTTTTTCCTGTGAAATATGTTAAGGAACATCATTTCCAGGGTAAAGACTTGTGTATAAGTTAAAATAAATGACCAAAAACAAAAATACTCCTCCACACCTTCGGCTATGTTCACAAGTAGCATTTTTTATGCGTTTTTGCACTTTTGTATTGCTTTCAACTATGACAAATGCATTCACCGTGAAATGTCATTTTAACATTTTACAACCTTATCTGGCCATGTGCTGTGTGACACATGCATAAAGTGCTGAAAAGACATTGGAACAGCATGGGGAAGACCCCTGGAAGCATCTCTGACTCCCAGGTCACTGTCTAAAAGTGTGCCCATCATAAGTGATCCTTACCGCATCAGAAGATGTAGACTTGCAACTATCCCCATGCAAGTTCTAGTCCCAGGGCAGTGTTCAATTGTGCCTCCCCCATTCCTTGCAATACAAGCTCAAGTATGCAGCCTGCCACCCACCCACCCCCAGGCTGCAATACCATACTGCTTGCTTGCTTGAACTTGAAATTGGGCCTTTTAGGCATGTGGAGGTGGAATCTGGCCACCACGTCATGGCTGTGTTGGCGGCCTGGTATCCATACTCAGTCCACAGCCGCCTGGTGGCCGGGTGTCCCCGCTTGCTCCCCAGCCTCCAGGGGGTGGCCGGGTGTCCATACTCGGTCCCCAGCCACCCCTATTTGTCCCGGTAACCTTTCCCACACTTTTCTTAGCCTGGCCTGCTTTAGGGCAGCATTGGCCGAGCCCACCGGACTATCAGACTCCTCCCGTGGGCCCTGGCTTCTCCATAAGGGGAGTTGAGAGTGCCAAGGTGAGGAGCATGATGAGGATGATAGAAGTTAGCATCTGCTTTGTTTTGTTGTAATGCAAGCGCATGTATGTAGTAGCGGCTAGGCCTGAGGTGGTCAGCGTTTTGGCGCATATCCTACCTCCTCCGAGGATTGCTGGATGTTTTCCTGCTACTGTCCAAGTTCTATGACTCCCGTTAAAACAAAGCTTCAGGTGATAAATGATGGATGAGGTAGTGGCAAAGGAGAAAGAGCAGGAGGAACAGGGACCATTCACATCAATATCAGGCCAGTCCACCAGATATGTCTTGTAGGATATGTTTCTGTAACAAAAGGAGCAGTTCGGCTACACAGTTAGAGGGCATACAGTGAGTGCAATGCCTACCAAAATTTTCGAGCCACTCCAATGCCCCTTGGAAATGACATGGAGGTCAGAGGGCGTTAACTAAACCTTTTTTTCCATTTATAGCAACTGGGTCTCCCGTGCACTGTTGGCCTAAACAGTGAATGGAAGGCTTTCCAAAAATTATGAGGAACTGCAATGCCCCTTACAAGAGCCATGTGTGGCACCCCAAGGGCCTGGTCACCACAGTAATAGAGATATTACGTCGGAGAGCAAGTGGGAGGTTTCCTGGTCAGGATCCCTTAAACATGCAACATCCTCCTGCCCCAATCCTGGGAGGGGAGAATTCTGCCCTTATAAACTGGATCTGGAGCGGGGTTGAGTGAGTCAGAGAACAGTCAGAGTCAGAGTGAGAGCAAGGGAAAGTAACAGCAAGGAGCTCTGTAGGAGCTAGGAGCTAAAGACCTGGGGCTGGAAGCTCAGCAGAGCTCGCCCTGGCAGAAGACAATAGGAACCGGACACAGGAGTCCGAAGCTGTGAGGACTTATATATCCAGCAGCAGAAACCAGTCAGCAGGGGATTTCAGGTCCTCTGGCCATAGAAGCCCGGAGGCTCAGTCACAAGCAAGGGACCAGCACCGCCGTCGTGGAGCGGAGGCTAACAGAAGGCCCCAAGTCACCAGCCATACGGGTGAGCACTACACGGTACACTCAGGGACGTGGGCTACTTCTACCCGCTTACAGCAAGGTAGCCAGGAAGAGTGCAGACAGACGGGGAGGCCTACAACTCCACCTGGCCAGGGGAACTCCTGCTTGCTCACAGACTGACCAGGCCTCTTATGCTAGCCAGTACTCCAGGGAGGGTCTACCTTATAATCATCAGTAAAGACCCTGAACTGCACTGCAAAGACTCTGAGTCACTCCTGCTGCGCTCGTGCACCATCACCCCCATCATCCACATTCACTGCCCTGAGGCTATACTCCTCCCGAGGGGAGTTATCCCATTCTATGCTGCTCACACAACACCAGCCTCAGCGGTCTGCCTCGCAGCGGTGGTACTCCCTGACCGCAATCCACGGGTGGCACAGTCGGACAATTAACTTCAAAACCAAAGAAAGACTGCCACTGGTTTGACCAGCCAGAGCTACGGGACCGGGTCACCGTCACGGAGACTACAGACCCCAGAGACCCGGGTATCCCACACACGTGTACACACGGCCCAGGGGGCGCGTCACATGCAGTACAGCATATTACAAACATAAGTCCCATTATTGGGGAGTGGGTGTCCCATGGTATTTGCTTATGCTTTCCAAGCAAAAGCTGCCAAAAATTAGGACGGAGCAACTTGCAATGCCCCTTACAAGAGCCATGCAGTACAGCATATTACAAACATAAGTCCCATTATTGGGGAGTAGGTGTCCCATAGTATTTGCTTATGCTTTCCCAGTAAAAGCTGACAAAAATTAGGATGGAGCAACTTGCAATGCCCCTTACAAGAGCCATGCAGTACAGCATATTACAAACATAAGTCCCATTATTGTTGAGTGGGTGTCCCATAGTATTTGCTTATGCTTTCCAAGCAAAAGCTGCCAAAAATTAGGACGGAGCAACTTGCAATGCCCCTTACAAGAGCCATGCAGTACAGCATATTACAAACATAACTCCCATTATTGGGGAGTGGGTGTCCCATAGTATTTGCTTATGCTTTCCCAGCAAAAGCTGCCAAAAATTAGGACGGAGCAACTTGCAATGCCCCTTACAAGAGCCATGCAGTACAGCATAATACAAACATAAGTCCCATTATTGGGGAGTGGGTG
The DNA here is from genome assembly GCF_046119375.1 of Phyllobates terribilis. Lineage (NCBI taxonomy): Eukaryota > Metazoa > Chordata > Amphibia > Anura > Dendrobatidae > Phyllobates > Phyllobates terribilis. The sequence continues at coordinate 2,172,941 of NW_027362964.1, forward strand.
TCCCATAGTATTTGCTTATGCTTTCCCAGCAAAAGCTGCCAAAAAATAGGACGGAGCAACTTGCAATGCCCCTTACAAGAGCCATGCAGTACAGCATATTACAAACATAAGTCCCATTATTGGGGAGTGGGTGTCCCATAGTTTTTGCTTATGCTTTCCCAGAAAAAGCTGCCAAAAATTAGGATGGAGCAACTTGCAATGCCCCTTACAAGAGCCATGCAGTACATCATATTACAAACATAAGTCCCATTATTGGGGAGTGGGTGTCCCATAGTTTTTGCTTATGCTTTCCCAGAAAAAGCTGCCAAAAATTAGGACGGAGCAACTTGCAATGCCCCTTACAAGAGCCATGCAGTACAGCATAATACAAACATAAGTCCCATTATTGGGGAGTGGGTGTCCCATAGTATTTGCTTATGCTTTCCCAGCAAGAGCTGCCAAAAAATAGGACGGAGCAACTTGCAATGCCCCTTACAAGAGCCATGCAGTACAGCATATTACAAACATAAGTCCCATTATTGGGGAGTGGGTGTCCCATAGTATTTGCTTATGCTTTCCCAGTAAAAGCTGACAAAAATTAGGACGGAGCAACTTGCAATGCCCCTTACAAGAGCCATGCAGTACAGCATAATACAAACATAAGTCCCATTATTGGGGAGTGGGTGTCCCATAGTATTTGCTTATGCTTTCCCAGCAAGAGCTGCCAAAAAATAGGACGGAGCAACTTGCAATGCCCCTTACAAGAGCCATGCAGTTCAGCATATTACAAACATAACTCCCATTATTGGGGAGTGGGTGTCCCATAGTATTTGCTTATGCTTTCCCAGCAAAAGTTGCCAAAAATTAGGATGGAGCAACTTGCAATGCCCCTTACAAGAGCCATGCAGTACAGCATATTACAAACATAAGTCCCATTATTGGGGAGTGGGTGTCCCATAGTATTTGCTTATGCTTTCCCAGCAAAAGCTGCCAAAAATTAGGAAGTAGCAACTAGCAATGCCCCTTACAAGAGCAATGCAGTACAGCATATTACAAACATAAGTCCCATTATTGGGGAGTGGGTGTCCCATAGTATTTGCTTATGCTTTCCCAGCAAAAGCTGCCAAAAATTAGGAAGTAGCAACTAGCAATGCCCCTTACAAGAGCAATGCAGTACAGCATATTACAAACATAAGTCCCATTATTGGGGAGTGGGTGTCCCATAGTATTTGCTTATGCTTTCCCAGCAAAAGCTGCCAAAAATTAGGAAGTAGCAACTAGCAATGCCCCTTACAAGAGCAATGCAGTACAGCATATTACAAACATAAGTCCCATTATTGGGGAGTGGGTGTCCCATAGTATTTGCTTATGCTTTCCCAGCAAAAGCTGCCAAAAATTAGGACGGAGCAACTTGCAATGCCCCTTACAAGAACCATGCAGTACAGCATATTACAAACATAAGTCCCATTATTGGGGAGTGGGTGTCCCATAGTATTTGCTTATGCTTTCCAAGCAAAAGCTGCCAAAAATTAGGACGGAGCAACTTGCAATGCCCCTTACAAGAGCCATGCTGTACAGCATATTACAAACATAAGTCCGATTATTGGGGAGTGGGTGTCCCATAGTATTTGCTTATGCTTTCCCAGCAAAAGCTGCCAAAAATTAGGACGGAGCAACTTGCAATGCCCCTTACAAGAGCCATGCAGTACAGCATATTACAAACATAAGTCCCATTATTGGGGAGTGGGTGTCCCATAGTATTTGCTTATGCTTTCCCAGTAAAAGCTGCCAAATATTAGGACGGAGCAACTTGCAATGCCCCTTACAAGAGCCATGCAGTACAGCATATTACAAACATAAGTCCCATTATTGGGGAGTGGGTGTCCCATAGTATTTGCTTATGCTTTCCCAGCAAAAGCTGCCAAAAATTAGGAAGGAGCAACTTGCAATGCCCCTTACAAGAGCCATGCAGTACAGAATATTAAAACATAAGTCCCATTATTGGGGAGTGGGTGTCCCATAGTATTTGCTTATGCTTTCCCAGCAAAAGCTGCCAAAAATTAGGACGGAGCAACTTGCAATGCCCCTTACAAGAGCCATGCAGTACAGCATATTACAAACATAAGTCCCATTATTCGGGAGTGGGTGTCCCATAGTATTTGCTTATGCTTTCCCAGCAAAAGCTGCCAAAAATTAGGACGGAGCAACTTGCAATGCCCCTTACAAGAGCCATGCAGTACAGCATATTACAAACATAAGTCCCATTATTGGGGAGTGGGTGTCCCATAGTATTTGCTTATGCTTTCCAATCAAAAGCTCCCAAAAATTAGGACAGAGCAACTTGCAATGCCCCTTACAAGAGCCATGCAGTACAGCATATTACAATCATAAGTCCCATTATTGGGGAGTGGGTGTCCCATAGTATTTTCATATGCATTCCCAGCAAAAGCTGCCAAAAATTAGGACGGAGCAACTTGCAATGCCCCTTACAAGAGCCATGCAGTACAGCATATTACAAACATAAGTCCCATTATTGGGGAGTGGGTGTCCCATAGTATTTGCTTATGCTTTCCCAGCAAAAGCTGCCAGAAATTAGGACGGAGCAACTTGCAATGCCCCTTACAAGAGCCATGCAGTTCAGCATATTACAAACATAACTCCCATTATTGGGGAGTGGGTGTCCCATAGTATTTGCTTATGCTTTCCCAGCAAAAGCTGCCAAAAATTAGGACGGAGCAACTTGCAATGCCCCTTACAAGAGCCATGCAGTACAGCATATTACAAACATAAGTCCCATTATTGGGGAGTGGGTGTCCCATAGTATTTGCTTATGCTTTCCAAGCAAAAGCTGTCAAAAATTAGGACGGAGCAACTTGCAATACCCCTTACAAGAGCTATGCAGTACAGCATAGTACAAACATAAGTCCCATTATTGGGGAGTGGGTGTCCCATAGTATTTGCTTATGCTTTCCAAGCAAAAGCTGCCAAAAATTAGGACGGAGCAACTTGCAATGCCCCTTACAAGAGCCATGCAGTACAGCATATTACAAACATAAGGCCCATTATTGGGGAGTGGGTGTCCCATAGTATTTGCTTATGCTTTCCCAGTAAAAGCTGCCAAATATTAGGACAGAGCAACTTGCAATGCCCCTTACAAGAGCCATGCAGTACAGCATATTACAAACATAAGTCCCATTATTGGGGAGTGGGTGTCCCATAGTATTTGCTTATGCTTTCCCAGCAAAGGCTGCCAAAAATTAGGACATAGCAACTAGCAATGCCCCTTACAAGAGCAATGCAGCACAGCATATTACAAACATAAGTCCCATTATTGGGGAGTGGGTGTCCCATAGTATTTGCTTATGCTTTCCCAGCAAAAGCTGCCAAAAATTAGGACGTAGCAACTTGCAATGCCCCTTACAAGAGCCATGCAGTACAGCATATTACAAACATAAGTCCCATTATTGGGGAGTGGGTGTCCCATAGTATTTGCTTATGCTTTCCAAGCAAAAGCTGCCAAAAATTAGGACGGAGCAACTTGCAATGCCCCTTACAAGAGCCATGCAGTACAGCATATTACAAACATAAGTCCCATTATTGGGGAGTAGGTGTCCCATAGTATTTGCTTATGCTTTCCCAGTAAAAGCTGCCAAATATTAGGACGGAGCAACTTGCAATGCCCCTTACAAGAGCCATGCAGTACAGCATATTACAAACATAAGTCCCATTATTGGGGAGTGGGTGTCCCATAGTATTTGCTTATGCTTTCCCAGCAAAAGCTGCCAAAAATTAGGACGGAGCAACTTGCAATGCCCCTTACAAGAGCCATGCAGTACAGCATATTACAAACATAAGTCCCATTATTCGGGAGTGGGTGTCCCATAGTATTTGCTTATGCTTTCCCAGCAAAAGCTGCCAAAAATTAGGACGGAGCAACTTCCAATGCCCCTTACAAGAGCCATGCAGTACAGCATATTACAAACATAAGTCCCATTATTGGGGAGTGGGTGTCCCATAGTATTTGCTTATGCTTTCCAATCAAAAGCTGCCAAAAATTAGGACAGAGCAACTTGCAATGCCCCTTACAAGAGCCATGCAGTACAGCATATAACAATCATGAGTCCCATTATTGGGGAGTGGGTGTCCCATAGTATTTGCTTATGCATTCCCAGCAAAAGCTGCCAAAAATTCGGACGGAGCAACTTGCAATGCCCCTTACAAGAGCCATGCAGTACAGTATATTACAAACATAAGTCCCATTATTGGGGAGTGGGTGTCCCATAGTATTTGCTTATGCTTTCCCAGCAAAAGCTGCCAAAAAATTAGGACGGAGCAACTTGCAATGCCCCTTACAAGAGCCATGCAGTACAGCATATTACAAACATAAGTCCCATTATTGGGGAGTGGGTGTCCCATAGTATTTGCTTATGCTTTCCCAGCAAAAGCTGCCAAAAATTAGGACGGAGCAATTTGCAATGCCCCTTACAAGAGCCATGCAGTACAGCATATTACAAACATAAGTCCCATTATTGGGGAGTGGGTGTCCCATAGTATTTGCTTATGCTTTCCAAGCAAAAGCTGCCAAAAATTAGGACGGAGCAACTTGCAATGCCCCTTACAAGAGCCATGCAGTACAGCATATTACAAACATAAGTCCCATTATAGGGGAGTGGGTGTCCCATAGTATTTGCTTATGCTTTCCCAGCAAAAGCTGCCAAAAATTAGGACCGAGCAACTTGCAATGCCCCTTACAAGACCCATGCAGTACAGCATATTATAAACATAAGTCCCATTATTGGGGAGTGGGTGTCCCATAGTATTTGCTTATGCTTTCCCAGTAAAAGCTGACAAAAATTAGGATGGAGCAACTTGCAATGCCCCTTACAAGAGCCATGCAGTACAGCATATTACAAACATAAGGCCCATTATTGGGGAGTGGGTGTCCCATAGTATTTGCTTATGCTTTCCCAGTAAAAGCTGCCAAATATTAGGACAGAGCAACTTGCAATGCCCCTTACAAGAGCCATGCAGTACAGCATATTACAAACATAAGTCCCATTATTGGGGAGTGGGTGTCCCATAGTATTTGCTTATTCTTTCCCAGCAAAGGCTGCCAAAAATTAGGACATAGCAACTAGCAATGCCCCTTACAAGAGCAATGCAGCACAGCATATTACAAACATAAGTCCCATTATTGGGGAGTGGGTGTCCCATAGTATTTTCATATGCATTCCCAGCAAAAGCTGCCAAAAATTAGGACGGAGCAACTTGCAATGCCCCTTACAAGAGCCATGCAGTACAGCATATTACAAACATAAGTCCCATTATTGGGGAGTGGGTGTCCCATAGTATTTGCTTATGCTTTCCCAGCAAAAGCTGCCAGAAATTAGGACGGAGCAACTTGAAATGCCCCTTACAAGAGCCATGCAGTACAGCATATTACAAACATAAGTCCCATTATTGTTGAGTGGGTGTCCCATAGTATTTGCTTATGCTTTCCAAGCAAAAGCTGCCAAAAATTAGGACGGAGCAACTTGCAATGCCCCTTACAAGAGCCATGCAGTTCAGCATATTACAAACATAACTACCATTATTGGGGAGTGGGTGTCCCATAGTATTTGCTTATGCTTTCCCAGCAAAAGCTGCCAAAAATTAGGACGGAGCAACTTGCAATGCCCCTTACAAGAGCCATGCAGTACAGCATATTACAAACATAAGTCCCATTATTGGGGAGTGGGTGTCCCATAGTATTTGCTTATGCTTTCCAAGCAAAAGCTGTCAAAAATTAGGACGGAGCAACTTGCAATGCCCCTTACAAGAGCTATGCAGTACAGCATAGTACAAACATAAGTCCCATTATTGGGGAGTGGGTGTCCCATAGTATTTGCTTATGCTTTCCAAGCAAAAGCTGCCAAAAATTAGGACGGAGAAACTTGCAATGCCCCTTACAAGAGCCATGCAGTACAGCATAATACAAACATAAGGCCCATTATTGGGGAGTGGGTGTCCCATAGTATTTGCTTATGCTTTCCCAGTAAAAGCTGCCAAATATTAGGACAGAGCAACTTGCAATGCCCCTTACAGGAGCCATGCAGTACAGCATATTACAAACATAAGTCCCATTATTGGGGAGTGGGTGTCCCATAGTATTTGCTTATGCTTTCCCAGCAAAGGCTGCCAAAAATTAGGACATAGCAACTAGCAATGCCCCTTACAAGAGCAATGCAGCACAGCATATTACAAACATAAGTCCCATTATTGGGGAGTGGGTGTCCCATAGTATTTGCTTATGCTTTCCCAGCAAAAGCTGCCAAAAATTAGGACGTAGCAACTTGCAATGCCCCTTACAAGAGCCATGCAGTACAGCATATTACAAACATAAGTCCCATTATTGGGGAGTGGGTGTCCCATAGTATTTGCTTATGCTTTCCAAGCAAAAGCTGCCAAAAATTAGGACGGAGCAACTTGCAATGCCCCTTACAAGAGCCATGCAGTACAGCATATTACAAACATAAGTCCCATTATTGGGGAGTGGGTGTACCATAGTATTTGCTTATGCTTTCCCAGTAAAAGCTGACAAAAATTAGGACAGAGCAACTTGCAATGCCCCTTACAAGAGCCATGCAGTACAGCATATTACAAACATAAGTCCCATTATTGTTGAGTGGGTGTCCAATAGTATTTGCTTATGCTTTCCAAGCAAAAGCTGCCAAACATTAGGACGGAGCAACTTGCAATACCCCTTACAAGAGCCATGCAGTTCAGCATATTACAAACATAACTCCCATTATTGGGGAGTGGGTGTCCCATAGTATTTGCTTATGCTTTCCCAGCAAAAGTTGCCAAAAATTAGGATGGAGCAACTTGCAATGCCCCTTACAAGAGCCATGCAGTACAGCATATTACAAACATAAGTCGCATTATTCGGGAGTGGGTGTCCCATAGTATTTGCTTATGCTTTCCCAGCAAAAGCTGCCAAAAATTAGGACGGAGCAACTTGCAATGCCCCTTACAAGAGCCATGCAGTACAGCATATTACAAACATAAGTCCCATTATTGGGGAGTGGGTGTCCCATAGTATTTGCTTATGCTTTCCAATCAAAAGCTCCCAAAAATTAGGACAGAGCAACTTGCAATGCCCCTTACAAGAGCCATGCAGTACAGCATATTACAATCATAAGTCCCATTATTGGGGAGTGGGTGTCCCATAGTATTTTCATATGCATTCCCAGCAAAAGCTGCCAAAAATTAGGACGGAGCAACTTGCAATGCCCCTTACAAGAGCCATGCAGTACAGCATATTACAAACATAAGTCCCATTATTGGGGAGTGGGTGTCCCATAGTATTTGCTTATGCTTTCCCAGCAAAAGCTGCCAGAAATTAGGACGGAGCAACTTGCAATGCCCCTTACAAGAGCCATGCAGTACAGCATATTACAAACATAAGTCCCATTATTGTTGTGTGGGTGTCCCATAGTATTTGCTTATGCTTTCCAAGCAAAAGCTGCCAAAAATTAGGACGGAGCAACTTGCAATGCCCCTTACAAGAGCCATGCAGTTCAGCATATTACAAACATAACTCCCATTATTGGGGAGTGGGTGTCCCATAGTATTTGCTTATGCTTTCCCAGCAAAAGCTGCCAAAAATTAGGACGGAGCAACTTGCAATGCCCCTTACAAGAGCCATGCAGTACAGCATATTACAAACATAAGTCCCATTATTGGGGAGTGGGTGTCCCATAGTATTTGCTTATGCTTTCCAAGCAAAAGCTGTCAAAAATTAGGACGGAGCAACTTGCAATGCCCCTTACAAGAGCTATGCAGTACAGCATAGTACAAACATAAGTCCCATTATTGGGGAGTGGGTGTCCCATAGTATTTGCTTATGCTTTCCAATCAAAAGCTCCCAAAAATTAGGACAGAGCAACTTGCAATGCCCCTTACAAGAGCCATGCAGTACAGCATATTACAATCATAAGTCCCATTATTGGGGAGTGGGTGTCCCATAGTATTTTCATATGCATTCCCAGCAAAAGCTGCCAAAAATTAGGACGGAGCAACTTGCAATGCCCCTTACAAGAGCCATGCAGTACAGCATATTACAAACATAAGTCCCATTATTGGGGAGTGGGTGTCCCATAGTATTTGCTTATGCTTTCCCAGCAAAAGCTGCCAGAAATTAGGACGGAGCAACTTGCAATGCCCCTTACAAGAGCCATGCAGTACAGCATATTACAAACATAAGTCCCATTATTGTTGAGTGGGTGTCCCATAGTATTTGCTTATGCTTTCCAAGCAAAAGCTGTCAAAAATTAGGACGGAGCAACTTGCAATGCCCCTTACAAGAGCCATGCAGTACAGCATAATACAAACATAAGTCCCATTATTGGGGAGTGGGTGTCCCATAGTATTTGCTTATGCTTTCCCAGCAAAAGCTGCCAAAAATTAGGACGGAGCAACTTGCAATGCCCCTTACAAGAGCCATGCAGTACAGCATATTACAAACATAAGTCCCATTATTGGGGAGTGGGTGTCCCATAGTATTTGCTTATGCTTTCCAAGCAAAAGCTGTCAAAAATTAGGACGGAGCAACTTGCAATGCCCCTTACAAGAGCTATGCAGTACAGCATAGTACAAACATAAGTCCCATTATTGGGGAGTGGGTGTCCCATAGTATTTGCTTATGCTTTCCAAGCAAAAGCTGCCAAAAATTAGGACGGAGCAACTTGCAATGCCCCTTACAAGAGCCATGCAGTACAGCATATTACAAACATAAGGCCCATTATTGGGGAGTGGGTGTCCCATAGTATTTGCTTATGCTTTCCCAGTAAAAGCTGCCAAATATTAGGACAGAGCAACTTGCAATGCCCCTTACAAGAGCCATGCAGTACAGCATATTACAAACATAAGTCCCATTATTGGGGAGTGGGTGTCCCATAGTATTTGCTTATGCTTTCCCAGCAAAGGCTGCCAAAAATTAGGACATAGCAACTAGCAATGCCCCTTACAAGAGCAATGCAGCACAGCATATTACAAACATAAGTCCCATTATTGGGGAGTGGGTGTCCCATAGTATTTGCTTATGCTTTCCCAGCAAAAGCTGCCAAAAATTAGGACGTAGCAACTTGCAATGCCCCTTACAAGAGCCATGCAGTACAGCATATTACAAACATAAGTCCCATTATTGGGGAGTGGGTGTCCCATAGTATTTGCTTATGCTTTCCAAGCAAAAGCTGCCAAAAATTAGGACGGAGCAACTTGCAATGCCCCTTACAAGAGCCATGCTGTACAGCATATTATAAACATAAGTCCGATTATTGGGGAGTGGGTGTCCCATAGTATTTGCTTATGCTTTCCCAGCAAAAGCTGCCAAAAATTAGGACGGAGCAACTTGCAATGCCCCTTACAAGAGCCATGCAGTACAGCATATTACAAACATAACTCCCATTATTGGGGAGTAGGTGTCCCATAGTATTTGCTTATGCTTTCCCAGTAAAAGCTGCCAAATATTAGGACGGAGCAACTTGCAATGCCCCTTACAAGAGCCATGCAGTACAGCATATTACAAACATAAGTCCCATTATTGGGGAGTGGGTGTCCCATAGTATTTGCTTATGATTTCCCAGCAAAAGCTGCCAAAAATTAGGACGGAGCAACTTGCAATGCCCCTTACAAGAGCCATGCAGTACAGCATATTACAAACATAAGTCCCATTATTCGGGAGTGGGTGTCCCATAGTATTTGCTTATGCTTTCCCAGCAAAAGCTGCCAAAAATTAGGACGGAGCAACTTGCAATGCCCCTTACAAGAGCCATGCAGTACAGCATATTACAAACATAAGTCCCATTATTGGGGAGTGGGTGTCCCATAGTATTTGCTTATGCTTTCCAATCAAAAGCTGCCAAAAATTAGGACAGAGCAACTTGCAATGCCCCTTACAAGAGCCATGCAGTACAGCATATAACAATCATGAGTCCCATTATTGGGGAGTGGGTGTCCCATAGTATTTGCTTATGCATTCCCAGCAAAAGCTGCCAAAAATTAGGACAGAGCAACTTGCAATGCCCCTTACAAGAGCCATGCAGTACAGTATATTACAAACATAAGTCGCATTATTGGGGAGTGGGTGTCCCATAGTATTTGCTTATGCATTCCCAGCAAAAGCTGCCAAAAATTAGGACGGAGCAACTTGCAATGCCCCTTACAAGAGCCATGCAGTACAGTATATTACAAACATAAGTCCCATTATTGTGGAGTGGGTGTCCCATAGTATTTTCTTATGCATTCCCAGCAAAAGCTGCCAAAAATTAGGACGGAGCAACTTGCAATGCCCCTTACAAGAGCCATGCAGTACAGTATATTACAAACATAAGTCGCATTATTGGGGAGTGGGTGTCCCATAGTATTTGCTTATGCTTTCCCAGCAAAAGCTGCCAAAAAATTAGGACGGAGCAACTTGCAATGCCCCTTACAAGAGCCATGCAGTACAGCATATTACAAACATAAGTCCCATTATTGGGGAGTGGGTGTCCCATAGTATTTGCTTATGCTTTCCCAGCAAAAGCTGCCAAAAATTAGGACGGAGCAATTTGCAATGCCCCTTACAAGAGCCATGCAGTACAGCATATTACAAACATAAGTCCCATTATTGGGGAGTGGGTGTCCCATAGTATTTGCTTATGCTTTCCAAGCAAAAGCTGCCAAAAATTAGGACAGAGCAACTTGCAATGCCCCTTACAAGAGCCATGCAGTACAGCATATTACAAACATAAGTCCCATTATAGGGGAGTGGGTGTCCCATAGTATTTGCTTATGCTTTCCCAGCAAAAGCTGCCAAAAATTAGGACCGAGCAACTTGCAATGCCCCTTACAAGAGCCATGCAGTACAGCATATTACAAACATAAGTCCCATTATTAGGGAGTATGTGTCCCATAGTATTTGCTTATGCTTTCCCAGTAAAAGCTGACAAAAATTAGGATGGAGCAACTTGCAATGCCCCTTACAAGAGCCATGCAGTACAGCATATTACAAACATAAGGCCCATTATTGGGGAGTGGGTGTCCCATAGTATTTGCTTATGCTTTCCCAGTAAAAGCTGCCAAATATTAGGACAGAGCAACTTGCAATGCCCCTTACAAGAGCCATGCAGTACAGCATATTACAAACATAAGTCCCATTATTGGGGAGTGGGTGTCCCATAGTATTTGCTTATGTTTTCCCAGCAAAGGCTGCCAAAAATTAGGACATAGCAAATAGCAATGCCCCTTACAAGAGCAATGCAGCACAGCATATTACAAACATAAGTCCCATTATTGGGGAGTGGGTGTCCCATAGTATTTGCTTATGCTTTCCCAGCAAAAGCTGACAAAAATTAGGACGTAGCAACTTGCAATGCCCCTTACAAGAGCCATGCAGTACAGCATATTACAAACATAAGTCCCATTATTGGGGAGTGGGTGTCCCATAGTATTTGCTTATGCTTTCCAAGCAAAAGCTGCCAAAAATTAGGACGGAGCAACTTGCAATGCCCCTTACAAGAGCCATGCTGTACAGCATATTACAAACATAAGTCCGATTATTGGGTAGTGGGTGTCCCATAGTATTTGCTTATGCTTTCCCAGCAAAAGCTGCCAAAAATTAGGACGGAGCAACTTGCAATGCCCCTTACAAGAGCCATGCAGTACAGCATATTACAAACATAAGTCCCATTATTGGGGAGTAGGTGTCCCATAGTATTTGCTTATGCTTTCCCAGTAAAAGCTGCCAAATATTAGAACTGAGCAACTTGCAATGCCCCTTACAAGAGCCATGCAGTACAGCATATTACAAACATAAGTCCCATTATTGGGGAGTGGGTGTCCCATAGTATTTGCTTATGCTTTCCCAGCAAAAGCTGCCAAAAATTAGGACGGAGCAACTTGCAATGCCCCTTACAAGAGCCATGCAGTACAGCATATTACAAACATAAGTCCCATTATTCGGGAGTGGGTGTCCCATAGTATTTGCTTATGCTTTCCCAGCAAAAGCTGCCAAAAATTAGGACGGAGCAACTTGCAATGCCCCTTACAAGAGCCATGCAGTACAGCATATTACAAACATAAGTCCCATTATTGGGGAGTGGGTGTCCCATAGTATTTGCTTATGCTTTCCAATCAAAAGCTGCCAAAAATTAGGACAGAGCAACTTGCAATGCCCCTTACAAGAGCCATGCAGTACAGCATATAACAATCATGAGTCCCATTATTGGGGAGTGGGTGTCCCATAGTATTTTCTTATCCATTCCCAGCAAAAGCTGCCAAAAATTAGGACGGAGCAACTTGCAATGCCCCTTACAAGAGCCATGCAGTACAGTATATTACAAACATAAGTCCCATTATTGGGGAGTGGGTGTCCCATAGTATTTGCTTATGCTTTCCCAGCAAAAGCTGCCAAAAAATTAGGACGGAGCAACTTGCAATGCCCCTTACAAGAGCCATGCAGTACAGCATATTACAAACATAAGTCCCATTATTGGGGAGTGGGTGTCCCATAGTATTTGCTTATGCTTTCCCAGCAAAAGCTGCCAAAAATTAGGACGGAGCAATTTGCAATGCCCCTTACAAGAGCCATGCAGTACAGCATATTACAAACATAAGTCCCATTATTGGGGAGTGGGTGTCCCATAGTATTTGCTTATGCTTTCCAAGCAAAAGCTCCCAAAAATTAGGACGGAGCAACTTGCAATGCCCCTTACAAGAGCTATGCAGTACAGCATATTACAAACATAAGTCCCATTATTGGGGAGTGGGTGTCCCATAGTATTTGCTTATGCTTTCCCAGCAAAAGCTGCCAAAAATTAGGACCGAGCAACTTGCAATGCCCCTTACAAGAGCCATGCAGTACAGCATATTACAAACATAAGTCCCATTATAGGGGAGTGGGTGTCCCATAGTATTTGCTTATGCTTTCCCAGCAAAAGCTGCCAAAAATTAGGACCGAGCAACTTGCAATGCCCCTTACAAGAGCCATGCAGTACAGCATATTACAAACATAAGTCCCATTATTGCGGAGTGGGTGTCCCATAGTATTTGCTTATGCTTTCCCAGCAAAAGCTGCCAAAAATTAGGATGGAGCAACTTGCAATGCCCCTTACAAGAGCCATGCAGTACAGCATATTACAAACATAAGTCCCATTATTGGGGAGTGGGTGTCCCATAGTATTTGCTTATGCATTCCCAGCAAAAGCTGCCAAAAATTAGGACGGAGCAACTTGCAATGCCCCTTACAAGAGCCATGCAGTACAGCATATTACAAACATAAGTCTCATTATTGGGGAGTGGGTGTCCTATAGTATTTGCTTATGCTTTCCCAGCAAAAGCTGCCAAAAATTAGGACGGAGCAACTTGCAATGCCCCTTACACGAGCCATGCAGTACAGCATATTACAAACATAAGTCCCATTATTGCGGAGTGGGTGCCCCATAGTATTTGCTTATGCTTTCCCAGCAAAAGCTGCCAAAAATTAGGACGGAGCAACTTGCAATGCCCCTTACAAGAGCCATGCAGTACAGCATATTACAAACATAAGTCCCATTATTGGAGAGTGGGTGTCCCATAGAATTTGCTTATGCTTTCCAAGCAAAAGCTGCCAAAAATTAGGACGGAGCAACTTGCAATGCCCCTTACAAGAGCCATGCAGTACAGCATATTACAAACATAAGTCCCATTATTGGGGAGTGGGTGTCCCATAGTATTTGCTTATGCTTTCCCAGCAAAAGCTGCCAAAAATTAGGACGGAGCAACTTGCAATGCCCCTTACAAGAGCCATGCAGTACAGCATATTACAAACATAAGTCCCATTATTGCGGAGTGGGTGTCCCATAGTATTTGCTTATGCTTTCCCAGCAAAAGCTGCCAAAAATTAGGACGGAGCAACTTGCAATGCCCCTTACAAGTGCCATGCAGTACAGCATATTACAAACATAAGTCCCATTATTGGGGAGTAGGTGTCCCATAGTATTTGCTTATGCTTTCCCAGTAAAAGCTGCCAAAAATTAGGACGGATCAACTTGCAATGCCCCTTACAAGAGCCATGCAGTACAGCATATTACAAACATAAGTCCCATTATTGGGGAGTGGGTGTCCCATAGTATTTGCTTATGCTTTCCCAGCAAAAGCTGCCAAAAATTAGAACGGAGCAACTTGCAATGCCCCTTACAAGAGCCATGCAGTACAGCATATTACAAACATAAGGCCCATTATTGGGGAGTGGGTGTCCCATAGTATTTGCTTATGCTTTCCCAGTAAAAGCTGCCAAATATTAGGACAGAGCAACTTGCAATGCCCCTTACAAGAGCCATGCAGTACAGCATATTACAAACATAAGTCCCATTATTGGGGAGTGGGTGTCCCATAGTATTTACTTATGCTTTCCCAGCAAAGGCTGCCAAAAATTAGGACATAGCAACTAGCAATGCCCCTTACAAGAGCAATGCAGCACAGCATATTACAAACATAAGTCCCATTATTGGGGAGTGGGTGTCCCATAGTATTTGCTTATGCTTTCCCAGCAAAAGCTGCCAAAAATTAGGACGTAGCAACTTGCAATGCCCCTTACAAGAGCCATGCAGTACAGCATATTACAAACATAAGTCCCATTATTGGGGAGTGGGTGTCCCATAGTATTTGCTTATGCTTTCCAAGCAAAAGCTGCCAAAAATTAGGACGGAGCAACTTGCAATGCCCCTTACAAGAGCCATGCTGTACAGCATATTACAAACATAAGTCCGATTATTGGGGAGTGGGTGTCCCATAGTATTTGCTTATGCTTTCCCAGCAAAAGCTGCCAAAAATTAGGACGGAGCAACTTGCAATGCCCCTTACAAGAGCCATGCTGTACAGCATATTACAAACATAAGTCCGATTATTGGGGAGTGGGTGTCCCATAGTATTTGCTTATGCTTTCCCAGCAAAAGCTGCCAAAAATTAGGACGGAGCAACTTGCAATGCCCCTTACAAGAGCCATGCAGTACAGCATATTACAAACATAAGTCCGATTATTGGGGAGTGGGTGTCCCATAGTATTTGCTTATGCTTTCCCAGCAAAAGCTGCCAAAAATTAGGACGGAGCAACTTGCAATGCCCCTTACAAGAGCCATGCAGTACAGCATATTACAAACATAAGTCCCATTATTGGGGAGTAGGTGTCCCATAGTATTTGCTTATGCTTTCCCAGTAAAAGCTGCCAAATATTAGGACTGAGCAACTTGCAATGCCCCTTACAAGAGCCATGCAGTACAGCATATTACAAACATAAGTCCCATTATTGGGGAGTGGGTGTCCCATAGTATTTGCTTATGCTTTCCCAGCAAAAGCTGCCAAAAATTAGGACGGAGCAACTTGCAATGCCCCTTACAAGAGCCATGCAGTACAGCATATTACAAACATAAGTCCCATTATTCGGGAGTGGGTGTCCCATAGTATTTGCTTATGCTTTCCCAGCAAAAGCTGCCAAAAATTAGGACGGAGCAACTTGCAATGCCCCTTACAAGAGCCATGCAGTACAGAATATTACAAACATAAGTCCCATTATTGGGGAGTGGGTGTCCCATAGTATTTGCTTATGCTTTCCAATCAAAAGCTGCCAAAAATTAGGACAGAGCAACTTGCAATGCCCCTTACAAGAGCCATGCAGTACAGCATATAACAATCATGAGTCCCATTATTGGGGAGTGGGTGTCCCATAGTATTTTCTTATCCATTCCCAGCAAAAGCTGCCAAAAATTAGGACGGAGCAACTTGCAATGCCCCTTACAAGAGCCATGCAGTACAGTATATTACAAACATAAGTCCCATTATTGGGGAGTGGGTGTCCCATAGTATTTGCTTATGCTTTCCCAGCAAAAGCTGCCAAAAATTAGGACGTAGCAACTTGCAATGCCCCTTACAAGAGCCATGCAGTACAGCATATTACAAACATAAGTCCCATTATTGGGGAGTGGGTGTCCCATAGTATTTGCTTATGCTTTCCAAGCAAAAGCTGCCAAAAATTAGGACGGAGCAACTTGCAATGCCCCTTACAAGAGCCATGCTGTACAGCATATTACAAACATAAGTCCGATTATTGGGGAGTGGGTGTCCCATAGTATTTGCTTATGCTTTCCCAGCAAAAGCTGCCAAAAATTAGGACGGAGCAACTTGCAATGCCCCTTACAAGAGCCATGCTGTACAGCATATTACAAACATAAGTCCGATTATTGGGGAGTGGGTGTCCCATAGTATTTGCTTATGCTTTCCCAGCAAAAGCTGCCAAAAATTAGGACGGAGCAACTTGCAATGCCCCTTACAAGAGCCATGCAGTACAGCATATTACAAACATAAGTCCGATTATTGGGGAGTGGGTGTCCCATAGTATTTGCTTATGCTTTCCCAGCAAAAGCTGCCAAAAATTAGGACGGAGCAACTTGCAATGCCCCTTACAAGAGCCATGCAGTACAGCATATTACAAACATAAGTCCCATTATTGGGGAGTAGGTGTCCCATAGTATTTGCTTATGCTTTCCCAGTAAAAGCTGCCAAATATTAGGACTGAGCAACTTGCAATGCCCCTTACAAGAGCCATGCAGTACAGCATATTACAAACATAAGTCCCATTATTGGGGAGTGGGTGTCCCATAGTATTTGCTTATGCTTTCCCAGCAAAAGCTGCCAAAAATTAGGACGGAGCAACTTGCAATGCCCCTTACAAGAGCCATGCAGTACAGCATATTACAAACATAAGTCCCATTATTCGGGAGTGGGTGTCCCATAGTATTTGCTTATGCTTTCCCAGCAAAAGCTGCCAAAAATTAGGACGGAGCAACTTGCAATGCCCCTTACAAGAGCCATGCAGTACAGAATATTACAAACATAAGTCCCATTATTGGGGAGTGGGTGTCCCATAGTATTTGCTTATGCTTTCCAATCAAAAGCTGCCAAAAATTAGGACAGAGCAACTTGCAATGCCCCTTACAAGAGCCATGCAGTACAGCATATAACAATCATGAGTCCCATTATTGGGGAGTGGGTGTCCCATAGTATTTTCTTATCCATTCCCAGCAAAAGCTGCCAAAAATTAGGACGGAGCAACTTGCAATGCCCCTTACAAGAGCCATGCAGTACAGTATATTACAAACATAAGTCCCATTATTGGGGAGTGGGTGTCCCATAGTATTTGCTTATGCTTTCCCAGCAAAAGCTGCCAAAAAATTAGGACGGAGCAACTTGCAATGCCCCTTACAAGAGCCATGCAGTACAGCATATTACAAACATAAGTCCCATTATTGGGGAGTGGGTGTCCCATAGTATTTGCTTATGCTTTCCCAGCAAAAGCTGCCAAAAATTAGGACGGAGCAATTTGCAATGCCCCTTACAAGAGCCATGCAGTACAGCATATTACAAACATAAGTCCCATTATTGGGGAGTGGGTGTCCCATAGTATTTGCTTATGCTTTCCAAGCAAAAGCTGCCAAAAATTAGGACGGAGCAACTTGCAATGCCCCTTACAAGAGCCATGCAGTACAGCATATTACAAACATAAGTCCCATTATAGGGGAGTGGGTGTCCCATAGTATTTGCTTATGCTTTCCCAGCAAAAGCTGCCAAAAATTAGGACGGAGCAACTTGCAATGCCCCTTACAAGAGCCATGCAGTACAGCATATTACAAACATAAGTCCCATTATTGCGGAGTGGGTGTCCCATAGTATTTGCTTATGCTTTCCCAGCAAAAGCTGCAAAAAATTAGGACGGAGCAACTTGCAATGCCCCTTACAAGAGCCATGCAGTACAGCATATTACAAACATAAGTCCCATTATTGGGGAGTGGGTGTCCCATAGTATTTGCTTATGCTTTCCCAGCAAAAGCTGCCAAAAATTACCACGGAGCAACTTGCAATGCCCCTTACAAGAGCCATGCAGTACAGCATATTACAAACATAAGTCCCATTATTGGGGAGTGGGTGTCCCATAGTATTTGCTTATGCTTTCCCAGCAAAAGCTGCCAAAAATTAGGATGGAGCAACTTGCAATGCAACTTACAAGAGCCATGCAGTACAGCATATTACAAACATAAGTCCCATTATTGGGGAGTGGGTGTCCCATAGTATTTGCTTATGCATTCCCAGCAAAAGCTGCCAAAAATTAGGACGGAGCAACTTGCAATGCCCCTTACAAGAGCCATGCAGTACAGCATATTACAAACATAAGTCTCATTATTGGGGAGTGGGTGTCCTATAGTATTTGCTTATGCTTTCCCAGCAAAAGCTGCCAAAAATTAGGACGGAGCAACTTGCAATGCCCCTTACAAGAGCCATGCAGTACAGCATATTACAAACATAAGTCCCATTATTGCGGAGTGGGTGCCCCATAGTATTTGCTTATGCTTTCCCAGCAAAAGCTGCCAAAAATTAGGACGGAGCAACTTGCAATGCCCCTTACAAGAGCCATGCAGTACAGCATATTACAAACATAAGTCCCATTATTGGAGAGTGGGTGTCCCATAGAATTTGCTTATGCTTTCCAAGCAAAAGCTGCCAAAAATTAGGACGGAGCAACTTGCAATGCCCCTTACAAGAGCCATGCAGTACAGCATATTACAAACATAAGTCCCATTATTGGGGAGTGGGTGTCCCATAGTATTTGCTTATGCTTTCCCAGCAAAAGCTGCCAAAAATTAGGACGGAGCAACTTGCAATGCCCCTTACAAGAGCCATGCAGTACAGCATATTACAAACATAAGTCCCATTATTGCGGAGTGGGTGTCCCATAGTATTTGCTTATGCTTTCCCAGCAAAAGCTGCCAAAAATTAGGACGGAGCAACTTGCAATGCCCCTTACAAGTGCCATGCAGTACAGCATATTACAAACATAAGTCCCATTATTGGGGAGTAGGTGTCCCATAGTATTTGCTTATGCTTTCCCAGTAAAAGCTGCCAAAAATTAGGACGGATCAACTTGCAATGCCCCTTACAAGAGCCATGCAGTACAGCATATTACAAACATAAGTCCCATTATTGGGGAGTGGGTGTCCCATAGTATTTGCTTATGCTTTCCCAGCAAAAGCTGCCAAAAATTAGGACGGAGCAACTTGCAATGCCCCTTACAAGAGCCATGCAGTACAGCATATTACAAACATAAGTCCCATTATTGGGGAGTGGGTGTCCCATAGTATTTGCTTATGCTTTCCCAGCAAAAGCTGCCAAAAATTAGGACGGAGCAATTTGCAATGCCCCTTACAAGAGCCATGCAGTACAGCATATTACAAACATAAGTCCCATTATTGGGGAGTGGGTGTCCCATAGTATTTGCTTATGCTTTCCCAGCAAAAGCTGCCAAAAATTAGGACGGAGCAACTTGCAATGCCCCTTACAAGAGCCATGCAGTACAGCATATTACAAACATAAGTCCCTTTATTGCGGAGTGGGTGTCCCATAGTATTTGCTTATGCTTTCCCAGCAAAAGCTGCCAAAAATTAGGACGGAGCAACTTGCAATGCCCCTTACAAGAGCCATGCAGTACAGCATATTACAAACATAAGTCCCATTATTGGGGAGTGGGTGTCCCATAGTATTTGCTTATGCTTTCCCAGCAAAAGCTGCCAAAAATTAGGACGGAGCAACTTGCAATGTCCCTTACAAGAGCCATGCAGTTCAGCATATTACAAACATAAGTCCCATTATTGGGGAGTGGGTGTCCCATAGTAGTTGCTTATGCTTTCCCAGCAAAAGCTGCCAGAAATTAGGACGGAGCAACTTGCAATGCCCCTTACATGAGCCATGCAGTACAGCATATTACAAACATAAGTCCCATTATTGGGGAGTGGGTGTCCCATAGTATTTGCTTATGCTTTCCCAGCAAAAGCTGCCAAAAATTAGGACGGAGCAACTAGCAATGCCCCTTACAAGAGCCATGCAGTACAGCATATTACAAACATAAGTCCCATTATTGGAGAGTGGGTGTCCCATAGTATTTGCTTATGATTTCCCAGCAAAAGCTGCCAAAAATTAGGACGCAGCAACTTGCAATGCCCCTTACAAGAGCCATGCAGTACAGCATATTACAAACATAAGTCCCATTATTGGGGAGTGGGTGTCCCATAGTATTTGCTTATGCTTTCACAGCAAAAGCTGCCAAAAATTAGGACGGAGCAACTTGCAATGCCCCTTACAAGAGCCATGCAGTACAGCATAATACAAACATAAGTCCCATTATTGGGGAGTGGGTGTCCCATAGTATTTGCTTATGCTTTCCCAGCCAAAGCTGCCAAAAAATAGGACGGAGCAACTTGCAATGCCCCTTACAAGAGCCATGCAGTACAGCATATTACAAACATAAGTCCCATTATTGGGGAGTGGGTGTCCCATAGTTTTTGCTTATGCTTTCCCAGAAAAAGCTGCCAAAAATTAGGACGGAGCAACTTGCAATGCCCCTTACAAGAGCCATGCAGTACAGCATATTACAAACATAAGTCCCATTATTAGGGAGTATGTGTCCCATAGTATTTGCTTATGCTTTCCCAGTAAAAGCTGACAAAAATTAGGATGGAGCAACTTGCAATGCCCCTTACAAGAGCCATGCAGTACAGTATATTACGTCCCATTATTGGGGAGAGGGTGTCCCATAGTATTTGCTTATGCTTTCCCAGTAAAAGCTGCCAAATATTAGGACAGAGCAACTTGCAATGCCCCTTACAAGAGCCATGCAGTACAGCATATTACAAGCATAAGTCCCATTATTGGGGAGTGGGTGTCCCATAGTATTTGCTTATGCTTTCCCAGCAAAAGCTGCCAAAAATTAGGACGTAGCAACTAGCAATGCCCCTTACAAGAGCCATGCAGTACAGCATATTACAAACATAAGTCCCATTATTGGGGAGTGGGTGTCCCATAGTATTTGCTTAAGCTTTCCCAGCAAAAGCTGCCAAAAATTAGGACGTAGCAACTTGCAATGCCCCTTACAAGAGCCATGCAGTACAGCATATTACAAACATAAGTCCCATTATTGGGGAGTGGGTGTCCCATCGTATTTGCTTATGCTTTCCAAGCAAAAGCTGCCAAAAATTAGGACGGAGGAACTTGCAATGCCCCTTACAAGAGCCATGCTGTACAGCATATTACAAACATAAGTTCGATTATTGGGGAGTGGGTGTCCCATAGTATTTGCTTATGCTTTCCCAGCAAAAGCTGCCAAAAATTAGGACGGAGCAACTTGCAATGCCCCTTACAAGAGCCATGCAGTACAGCATATTACAAACATAAGTCCCATTATTGGGGAGTAGGTGTCCCATAGTATT
This sequence comes from Phyllobates terribilis, assembly GCF_046119375.1. Taxonomy (NCBI): domain Eukaryota; kingdom Metazoa; phylum Chordata; class Amphibia; order Anura; family Dendrobatidae; genus Phyllobates; species Phyllobates terribilis. The sequence continues at coordinate 2,194,228 of NW_027362964.1, forward strand.
TGCTTATGCTTTCCCAGTAAAAGCTGCCAAATATTAGGACGGAGCAACTTGCAATGCCCCTTACAAGAGCCATGCAGTACAGCATATTACAAACATAAGTCCCATTATTGGGGCGTGGGTGTCCCATAGTATTTGCTTATGCTTTCCCAGCAAAAGCTGCCAAAAATTAGGACGGAGCATCTTGCAATGCCCCTTACAAGAGCCATGCAGTACAGCATATTACAAACATAAGTCCCATTATTGGGGAGTGGGTGTCCCATAGTATTTGCTTATGCTTTCCCAGCAAAAGCTGCCAAAAATTAGGACGGAGCAACTTGCAATGCCCCTTACAAGAGCCATGCAGTACAGCATATTACAAACATAAGTCCCATTATTCGGGAGTGGGTGTCCCATAGTATTTGCTTATGCTTTCCCAGCAAAAGCTGCCAAAAATTAGGACGAGCAACTTGCAATGCCCCTTACAAGAGCCATGCAGTACAGCATATTACAAACATAAGTCCCATTATTGGGGATTGGGTGTCCCATAGTATTTGCTTATGCTTTCCCAGCAAAAGCTGCCAAAAATTAGGACAGAGCAACTTGCAATGCCCCTTACAAGAGCCATGCAGTACAGCATATTACAATCATAAGTCCCATTATTGGGGAGTGGGTGTCCCATAGTATTTGCTTATGCATTCCCAGCAAAAGCTGCCAAAAATTAGGACGGAGCAACTTGCAATGCCCCTTACAAGAGCCATGCAGTACAGCATATTACAAACATAAGTCCCATTATTGGGGAGTGGGTGTCCCATAGTATTTGCTTATGCTTTAGCAGCAAAAGCTGCCAGAAATTAGGACGGAGCAACTTGCAATGCCCCTTACAAGTGCCATGCAGTACAGCATATTACAAACATAAGTCCCATTATTGGGGAGTGGGTGTCCCATAGTATTTGCTTATGCTTTCCCAGCAAAAGCTGCCAAAAATTAGGACGGAGCAACTTGCAATGCCCCTTACAAGAGCCATGCAGTACAGCATATTACAAACATAAGTCCCATTATTGGGGAGTAGGTGTCCCATAGTATTTGCTTATGCTTTCCCAGTAAAAGCTGCCAAATATTAGGACGGAGCAACTTGCAATGCCCCTTACAAGAGCCATGCAGTACAGCATATTACAAACATAAGTCCCATTATTGGGGAGTGGGTGTCCCATAGTATTTGCTTATGCTTTCCCAGCAAAAGCTGCCAAAAATTAGGACGGAGCATCTTGCAATGCCCCTTACAAGAGCCATGCAGTACAGCATATTACAAACATAAGTCCCATTATTGGGGAGTGGGTGTCCCATAGTATTTGCTTATGCTTTCCCAGCAAAAGCTGCCAAAAATTAGGACGGAGCAACTTGCAATGCCCCTTACAAGAGCCATGCAGTACAGCATATTACAAACATAAGTCCCATTATTCGGGAGTGGGTGTCCCATAGTATTTGCTTATGCTTTCCCAGCAAAAGCTGCCAAAAATTAGGACAAGCAACTTGCAATGCCCCTTACAAGAGCCATGCAGTACAGCATATTACAAACATAAGTCCCATTATTGGGGATTGGGTGTCCCATAGTATTTGCTTATGCTTTCCCAGCAAAAGCTGCCAAAAATTAGGACAGAGCAACTTGTAATGCTCCTTACAAGAGCCATGCAGTACAGCATATTACAATCATAAGTCCCATTATTGGGGAGTGGGTGTCCCATAGTATTTGCTTATGCATTCCCAGCAAAAGCTGCCAAAAATTAGGACGGAGCAACTTGCAATGCCCCTTACAAGAGCCATGCAGTACAGCATATTACAAACATAAGTCCCATTATTGGGGAGTGGGTGTCCCATAGTATTTGCTTATGCTTTAGCAGCAAAAGCTGCCAGAAATTAGGACGGAGCAACTTGCAATGCCCCTTACAAGTGCCATGCAGTACAGCATATTACAAACATAAGTCCCATTATTGGGGAGTGGGTGTCCCATAGTATTTGCTTATGCTTTCCCAGCAAAAGCTGCCAAAAATTAGGACGGAGCAACTTGCAATGCCCCTTACAAGAGCCATGCAGTACAGCATATTACAGACATAAGTCCCATTATTGGGGAGTGGGTGTCCCATAGTATTTGCTTATGCTTTCCCAGCAAAAGCTGCCAAAAATTAGGACGGAGCAACTTGCAATGCCCCTTACAAGAGCCATGCAGTACAGCATATTACAAACATAAGTCCCATTATTGGGGAGTGGGTGTCCCATAGTATTTGCTTATGCTTTCCCAGCAAAAGCTGCCAAAAATTAGGACTGAGCAACTTGCAATGCCCCTTACAAGAGCCATGCAGTACAGCATATTACAAACATAAGTCCCATTATTGCGGAGTGGGTGTCCCATAGTATTTGCTTATGCTTTCCCAGCAAAAGCTGACAAAAATTAGGACGGAGCAACTTGCAATGCCCCTTACAAGAGCCATGCAGTACAGCATATTACAAACATAAGTCCCATTATTGGAGAGTGGGTGTCCCATAGAATTTCCTTATGATTTCCAAGCAAAAGCTGCCAAAAATTAGGACGGAGCAACTTGCAATGCCCCTTACAAGAGCCATGCAGTACAGCATATTACAAACATAAGTCCCATTATTGGGGAGTGGGTGTCCCATAGTATTTGCTTATGCTTTCCCAGCAAAAGCTGCCAAAAATTAGGACGGAGCAACTTGCAATGCCCCTTACAAGAGCCATGCAGTACAGCATATTACAAACATAAGTCCCATTATTGCGGAGTGGGTGTCCCATAGTATTTGCTTATGCTTTCCCAGCAAAAGCTGCCAAAAATTAGGACGGAGCAACTTGCAATGCCCCTTACAAGAGCCATGCTGTACAGCATATTACAATCATAAGTCCCATTATTGGGGAGTGGGTGTCCCATAGTATTTTCTTATGCATTCCCAGCAAAAGCTGCCAAAAATTAGGACGGAGCAACTTGCAATGCCCCTTACAAGAGCCATGCAGTACAGCATATTACAAACATAAGTCCCATTATTGGGGAGTGGGTGTCCCATAGTATTTGCTTATGCTTTCCCAGCAAAAGCTGCCAAAAATTAGGACAGAGCAACTTGCAATGCCCCTTACAAGAGCCATGCAGTACAGCATATTACAAACATAAGTCCCATTATTGCGGAGTGGGTGTCCCATAGTATTTGCTTATGCTTTCCCAGCAAAAGCTGCCAAAAATTAGGACGGAGCAACTTGCAATGCCCCTTACAAGAGCCATGCAGTACAGCATATTACAAACATAAGTCCCATTATTGGAGAGTGGGTGTCCCATAGAATTTCCTTATGATTTCCAAGCAAAAGCTGCCAAAAATTAGGACGGAGCAACTTGCAATGCCCCTTACAAGAGCCATGCAGTACAGCATATTACAAACATAAGTCCCATTATTGGGGAGTGGGTGTCCCATAGTATTTGCTTATGCTTTCCCAGCAAAAGCTGCCAAAAATTAGGACGGAGCAACTTGCAATGCCCCTTACAAGAGCCATGCAGTACAGCATATTACAAACATAAGTCCCATTATTGCGGAGTTGGTGTCCCATAGTATTTGCTTATGCTTTCCCAGCAAAAGCTGCCAAAAATTAGGACGGAGCAACTTGCAATGCCCCTTACAAGAGCCATGCTGTACAGCATATTACAATCATAAGTCCCATTATTGGGGAGTGGGTGTCCCATAGTATTTTCTTATGCATTCCCAGCAAAAGCTGCCAAAAATTAGGACGGAGCAACTTGCAATGCCCCTTACAAGAGCCATGCAGTACAGCATATTACAAACATAAGTCCCATTATTGGGGAGTGGGTGTCCCATAGTATTTGCTTATGCTTTCCCAGCAAAAGCTGCCAAAAATTAGGACGAGCAACTTGCAATGCCCCTTACAAGAGCCATGCAGTACAGCATATTACAAACATAAGTCCCATTATTGGGGATTGGGTGTCCCATAGTATTTGCTTATGCTTTCCCAGCAAAAGCTGCCAAAAATTAGGACAGAGCAACTTGCAATGCCCCTTACAAGAGCCATGCAGTACAGCATATTACAATCATAAGTCCCATTATTGGGGAGTGGGTGTCCCATAGTATTTGCTTATGCATTCCCAGCAAAAGCTGCCAAAAATTAGGACGGAGCAACTTGCAATGCCCCTTACAAGAGCCATGCAGTACAGCATATTACAAACATAAGTCCCATTATTGGGGAGTGGGTGTCCCATAGTATTTGCTTATGCTTTAGCAGCAAAAGCTGCCAGAAATTAGGACGGAGCAACTTGCAATGCCCCTTACAAGTGCCATGCAGTACAGCATATTACAAACATAAGTCCCATTATTGGGGAGTGGGTGTCCCATAGTATTTGCTTATGCTTTCCCAGCAAAAGCTGCCAAAAATTAGGACGGAGCAACTTGCAATGCCCCTTACAAGAGCCATGCAGTACAGCATATTACAAACATAAGTCCCATTATTGGGGAGTAGGTGTCCCATAGTATTTGCTTATGCTTTCCCAGTAAAAGCTGCCAAATATTAGGACGGAGCAACTTGCAATGCCCCTTACAAGAGCCATGCAGTACAGCATATTACAAACATAAGTCCCATTATTGGGGAGTGGGTGTCCCATAGTATTTGCTTATGCTTTCCCAGCAAAAGCTGCCAAAAATTAGGACGGAGCATCTTGCAATGCCCCTTACAAGAGCCATGCAGTACAGCATATTACAAACATAAGTCCCATTATTGGGGAGTGGGTGTCCCATAGTATTTGCTTATGCTTTCCCAGCAAAAGCTGCCAAAAATTAGGACGGAGCAACTTGCAATGCCCCTTACAAGAGCCATGCAGTACAGCATATTACAAACATAAGTCCCATTATTCGGGAGTGGGTGTCCCATAGTATTTGCTTATGCTTTCCCAGCAAAAGCTGCCAAAAATTAGGACAAGCAACTTGCAATGCCCCTTACAAGAGCCATGCAGTACAGCATATTACAAACATAAGTCCCATTATTGGGGATTGGGTGTCCCATAGTATTTGCTTATGCTTTCCCAGCAAAAGCTGCCAAAAATTAGGACAGAGCAACTTGCAATGCCCCTTACAAGAGCCATGCAGTACAGCATATTACAATCATAAGTCCCATTATTGGGGAGTGGGTGTCCCATAGTATTTGCTTATGCATTCCCAGCAAAAGCTGCCAAAAATTAGGACGGAGCAACTTGCAATGCCCCTTACAAGAGCCATGCAGTACAGCATATTACAAACATAAGTCCCATTATTGGGGAGTGGGTGTCCCATAGTATTTGCTTATGCTTTAGCAGCAAAAGCTGCCAGAAATTAGGACGGAGCAACTTGCAATGCCCCTTACAAGTGCCATGCAGTACAGCATATTACAAACATAAGTCCCATTATTGGGGAGTGGGTGTCCCATAGTATTTGCTTATGCTTTCCCAGCAAAAGCTGCCAAAAATTAGGACGGAGCAACTTGCAATGCCCCTTACAAGAGCCATGCAGTACAGCATATTACAGACATAAGTCCCATTATTGGGGAGTGGGTGTCCCATAGTATTTGCTTATGCTTTCCCAGCAAAAGCTGCCAAAAATTAGGATGGAGCAACTTGCAATGCCCCTTACAAGAGCCATGCAGTACAGCATATTACAAACATAAGTCCCATTATTGGGGAGTGGGTGTCCCATAGTATTTGCTTATGCTTTCCCAGCAAAAGCTGCCAAAAATTAGGACCGAGAAACTTGCAATGCCCCTTACAAGAGCCATGCAGTACAGCATATTACAAACATAAGTCCCATTATTGCGGAGTGGGTGTCCCATAGTATTTGCTTATGCTTTCCCAGCAAAAGCTGCCAAAAATTAGGACGGAGCAACTTGCAATGCCCCTTACAAGAGCCATGCAGTACAGCATATTACAAACATAAGTCCCATTATTGGAGAGTGGGTGTCCCATAGAATTTCCTTATGATTTCCAAGCAAAAGCTGCCAAAAATTAGGACGGAGCAATTTGCAATGCCCCTTACAAGAGCCATGCAGTACAGCATATTACAAACATAAGTCCCATTATTGGGGAGTGGGTGTCCCATAGTATTTGCTTATGCTTTCCCAGCAAAAGCTGCCAAAAATTAGGACGGAGCAACTTGCAATGCCCCTTACAAGAGCCATGCTGTACAGCATATTACAATCATAAGTCCCATTATTGGGGAGTGGGTGTCCCATAGTATTTTCTTATGCTTTCCAAGCAAAAGCTGCCAAAAATTAGGACGGAGCAACTTGCAATGCCCCTTACAAGAGCCATGCAGTACAGCATATTACAAACATAAGTCCCATTATTGGGGAGTGGGTGTCCCATAGTATTTGCTTATGCTTTCCCAGCAAAAGCTGCCAAAAATTAGGACAGAGCAACTTGCAATGCCCCTTACAAGAGCCATGCAGTACAGCATATTACAAACATAAGTCCCATTATTGCGGAGTGGGTGTCCCATAGTATTTGCTTATGCTTTCCCAGCAAAAGCTGCCAAAAATTAGGACGGAGCAACTTGCAATGCCCCTTACAAGAGCCATGCAGTACAGCATATTACAAACATAAGTCCCATTATTGCGGAGTGGGTGTCCCATAGTATTTGCTTATGCTTTCCCAGCAAAAGCTGCCAAAAATTAGGACGGAGCAACTTGCAATGCCCCTTACAAGAGCCATGCTGTACAGCATATTACAATCATAAGTCCCATTATTGGGGAGTGGGTGTCCCATAGTATTTTCTTATGCATTCCCAGCAAAAGCTGCCAAAAATTAGGACGGAGCAACTTGCAATGCCCCTTACAAGAGCCATGCAGTACAGCATATTACAAACATAAGTCCCATTATTGGGGAGTGGGTGTCCCATAGTATTTGCTTATGCTTTCCCAGCAAAAGCTGCCAAAAATTAGGACAGAGCAACTTGCAATGCCCCTTACAAGAGCCATGCAGTACAGCATATTACAAACATAAGTCCCATTATTGCGGAGTGGGTGTCCCATAGTATTTGCTTATGCTTTCCCAGCAAAAGCTGCCAAAAATTAGGACGGAGCAATTTGCAATGCCCCTTACAAGAGCCATGCAGTACAGCATATTACAAACATAAGTCCCATTATTGGGGAGTGGGTGTCCCATAGTATTTGCTTATGCTTTCCCAGCAAAAGCTGCCAAAAATTAGGATGGAGCAACTTGCAATGCCCCTTACAAGAGCCATGCAGTACAGCATATTACAAACATAAGTCCCATTATTGGGGAGTGGATGTCCCATAGTATTTGCTTTTGCTTTCCCAGCAAAAGCTGCCAGAAATTAGGACGGAGCAATTTGCAATGCCCCTTACAAGAGCCATGCAGTACAGCATATTACAAACATAAGTCCCATTATTGGGGAGTGGGTGTCCCATAGTATTTGCTTATGCTTTCCCAGCAAAAGCTGCCAAAAATTAGGACGGAGCAACTTGCAATGCCCCTTACAAGAGCCATGCAGTACAGCATATTACAAACATAAGTCCCATTATTGGGGAATGGGTGTCCCATAGTATTTGCTTATGCTTTCCCAGCAAAAGCTGCCAAAAATTAGGACGGAGCAACTTGCAATGCCCCTTACAAGAGCCATGCAGTACAGCATATTACAAACATAAGTCCCATTATTGGGGAGTGGGTGTCCCATAGTATTTGCTTATGATTTCCCAGCAAAAGCTGCCAGAAATTAGGACGTAGCAACTTGCAATGCCCCTTACAAGAGCCATGCAGTACAGCATATTACAAACATAAGTCCCATTATTGGGGAGTGGGTGTCCCATAGTATTTGCTTATGCTTTCCCAGCAAAAGCTGCCAAAAATTAGGACGGAGCAACTTGCAATGCCCCTTACAAGAGCCATGCAGTACAGCATATTACAAACATAAGTCCCATTATTGGGGAGTGGGTGTCCCATAGTATTTGCTTATGCTTTCCCAGCAAAAGCTGCCAAAAATTAGGACGGAGCAACTTGCAATGCCCCTTACAAGAGCCATGCAGTACAGCATATTACAAACATAAGTCCCATTATTGGGGAGTGGGTGTCCCATATTATTTGCTTATGCTTTCCCAGCAAAAGCTGCCAAAAATTAGGACGGAGCAATTTGCAATGCCCCTTACAAGAGCCATGCAGTACAGCATATTACAAACATAAATCCCATTATTGGGGAGTGGGTGTCCCATAGTATTTGCTTATGCTTTCCCAGCAAAAGCTGCCAAAAATTAGGATGGAGCAACTTGCAATGCCCCTTACAAGAGCCATGCAGTACAGCATATTACAAACATAAGTCCCATTATTGGGGAATGGGTGTCCCATCGTATTTGCATCTGCTTTCCCAGCAAAAGCTGCCAAAAATTAGGACGGAGCAACTTGCAATGCCCCTTACAAGAGCCATGCAGTACAGCATATTACAAACATAAGTCCCATTATTGGGGAGTGGGTGTCCCATAGTATTTGCTTATGATTTCCCAGCAAAAGCTGCCAAAAATTAGGACGGAGCAACTTGCAATTCCCCTTACAAGAGCCATGCAGTACAGCATATTACAAACATAAGTCTTATTATTGGGGAGTGGGTGTCCCATCGTATTTGCTTATGCTTTCCAAGCAAAAGCTGCCAAAAATTAGGATGGAGCAACTTGCAATGCCACTTACAAGAGCCATGCAGTACAGCATATTACAAACATAAGTCCCATTATTGGGGAGTGGGTGTCCCATAGTATTTGCTTATGCTTTCCCAGCAAAAGCTGCCAAAAATTAGGACGGAGCAACTTGCAATGCCCCTTACAAGAGCCATGCAGTACAGCATATTACAGACATAAGTCCCATTATTGGGGAGTGGGTGTCCCATAGTATTTGCTTATGCTTTCCCAGCAAAAGCTGCCAAAAATTAGGATGGAGCAACTTGCAATGCCCCTTACAAGAGCCATGCAGTACAGCATATTACAAACATAAGTCCCATTATTGGGGAGTGGGTGTCCCATAGTATTTGCTTATGCTTTCCCAGCAAAAGCTGCCAAAAATTAGGACCGAGAAACTTGCAATGCCCCTTACAAGAGCCATGCAGTACAGCATATTACAAACATAAGTCCCATTATTGCGGAGTGGGTGTCCCATAGTATTTGCTTATGCTTTCCCAGCAAAAGCTGCCAAAAATTAGGACGGAGCAACTTGCAATGCCCCTTACAAGAGCCATGCAGTACAGCATATTACAAACATAAGTCCCATTATTGGAGAGTGGGTGTCCCATAGAATTTCCTTATGATTTCCAAGCAAAAGCTGCCAAAAATTAGGACGGAGCAATTTGCAATGCCCCTTACAAGAGCCATGCAGTACAGCATATTACAAACATAAGTCCCATTATTGGGGAGTGGGTGTCCCATAGTATTTGCTTATGCTTTCCCAGCAAAAGCTGCCAAAAATTAGGACGGAGCAACTTGCAATGCCCCTTACAAGAGCCATGCTGTACAGCATATTACAATCATAAGTCCCATTATTGGGGAGTGGGTGTCCCATAGTATTTTCTTATGCTTTCCAAGCAAAAGCTGCCAAAAATTAGGACGGAGCAACTTGCAATGCCCCTTACAAGAGCCATGCAGTACAGCATATTACAAACATAAGTCCCATTATTGGGGAGTGGGTGTCCCATAGTATTTGCTTATGCTTTCCCAGCAAAAGCTGCCAAAAATTAGGACAGAGCAACTTGCAATGCCCCTTACAAGAGCCATGCAGTACAGCATATTACAAACATAAGTCCCATTATTGCGGAGTGGGTGTCCCATAGTATTTGCTTATGCTTTCCCAGCAAAAGCTGCCAAAAATTAGGACGGAGCAACTTGCAATGCCCCTTACAAGAGCCATGCAGTACAGCATATTACAAACATAAGTCCCATTATTGCGGAGTGGGTGTCCCATAGTATTTGCTTATGCTTTCCCAGCAAAAGCTGCCAAAAATTAGGACGGAGCAACTTGCAATGCCCCTTACAAGAGCCATGCTGTACAGCATATTACAATCATAAGTCCCATTATTGGGGAGTGGGTGTCCCATAGTATTTTCTTATGCATTCCCAGCAAAAGCTGCCAAAAATTAGGACGGAGCAACTTGCAATGCCCCTTACAAGAGCCATGCAGTACAGCATATTACAAACATAAGTCCCATTATTGGGGAGTGGGTGTCCCATAGTATTTGCTTATGCTTTCCCAGCAAAAGCTGCCAAAAATTAGGACAGAGCAACTTGCAATGCCCCTTACAAGAGCCATGCAGTACAGCATATTACAAACATAAGTCCCATTATTGCGGAGTGGGTGTCCCATAGTATTTGCTTATGCTTTCCCAGCAAAAGCTGCCAAAAATTAGGACGGAGCAATTTGCAATGCCCCTTACAAGAGCCATGCAGTACAGCATATTACAAACATAAGTCCCATTATTGGGGAGTGGGTGTCCCATAGTATTTGCTTATGCTTTCCCAGCAAAAGCTGCCAAAAATTAGGATGGAGCAACTTGCAATGCCCCTTACAAGAGCCATGCAGTACAGCATATTACAAACATAAGTCCCATTATTGGGGAGTGGATGTCCCATAGTATTTGCTTTTGCTTTCCCAGCAAAAGCTGCCAGAAATTAGGACGGAGCAATTTGCAATGCCCCTTACAAGAGCCATGCAGTACAGCATATTACAAACATAAGTCCCATTATTGGGGAGTGGGTGTCCCATAGTATTTGCTTATGCTTTCCCAGCAAAAGCTGCCAAAAATTAGGACGGAGCAACTTGCAATGCCCCTTACAAGAGCCATGCAGTACAGCATATTACAAACATAAGTCCCATTATTGGGGAATGGGTGTCCCATAGTATTTGCTTATGCTTTCCCAGCAAAAGCTGCCAAAAATTAGGACGGAGCAACTTGCAATGCCCCTTACAAGAGCCATGCAGTACAGCATATTACAAACATAAGTCCCATTATTGGGGAGTGGGTGTCCCATAGTATTTGCTTATGATTTCCCAGCAAAAGCTGCCAGAAATTAGGACGTAGCAACTTGCAATGCCCCTTACAAGAGCCATGCAGTACAGCATATTACAAACATAAGTCCCATTATTGGGGAGTGGGTGTCCCATAGTATTTGCTTATGCTTTCCCAGCAAAAGCTGCCAAAAATTAGGACGGAGCAACTTGCAATGCCCCTTACAAGAGCCATGCAGTACAGCATATTACAAACATAAGTCCCATTATTGGGGAGTGGGTGTCCCATAGTATTTGCTTATGCTTTCCCAGCAAAAGCTGCCAAAAATTAGGACGGAGCAACTTGCAATGCCCCTTACAAGAGCCATGCAGTACAGCATATTACAAACATAAGTCCCATTATTGGGGAGTGGGTGTCCCATATTATTTGCTTATGCTTTCCCAGCAAAAGCTGCCAAAAATTAGGACGGAGCAATTTGCAATGCCCCTTACAAGAGCCATGCAGTACAGCATATTACAAACATAAATCCCATTATTGGGGAGTGGGTGTCCCATAGTATTTGCTTATGCTTTCCCAGCAAAAGCTGCCAAAAATTAGGATGGAGCAACTTGCAATGCCCCTTACAAGAGCCATGCAGTACAGCATATTACAAACATAAGTCCCATTATTGGGGAATGGGTGTCCCATCGTATTTGCATCTGCTTTCCCAGCAAAAGCTGCCAAAAATTAGGACGGAGCAACTTGCAATGCCCCTTACAAGAGCCATGCAGTACAGCATATTACAAACATAAGTCCCATTATTGGGGAGTGGGTGTCCCATAGTATTTGCTTATGATTTCCCAGCAAAAGCTGCCAAAAATTAGGACGGAGCAACTTGCAATTCCCCTTACAAGAGCCATGCAGTACAGCATATTACAAACATAAGTCTTATTATTGGGGAGTGGGTGTCCCATCGTATTTGCTTATGCTTTCCAAGCAAAAGCTGCCAAAAATTAGGATGGAGCAACTTGCAATGCCACTTACAAGAGCCATGCAGTACAGCATATTACAAACATAAGTCCCATTATTGGGGAGTGGGTGTCCCATAGTATTTGCTTATGCTTTACAATCAAAAGCTGCCAAAAATTAGGACGGAGCAACTTGCAATGCCCCTTACAAGAGCCATGCAGTACAGCATATTACAATCATAAGTCCCATTATTGGGGAGTGGGTGTCCCATAGTATTTGCTTATGCATTCCCAGCAAAAGCTGCCAAAAATTAGGACGGAGCAACTTGCAATGCCCCTTACAAGAGCCATGCAGTACAGCATATTACAAACATAAGTCCCATTATTGGGGAGTGGGTGTCCCATAATATTTGCTTATGCTTTCCCAGCAAAAGCTGCCAGAAATTAGGACGTAGCAACTTGCAATGCCCCTTACAAGAGCCATGCAGTACAGCATATTACAAACATAAGTCCCATTATTGGGGAGTGGGTGTCCCATAGTATTTGCTTATGCTTTCCCAGCAAAAGCTGCCAAAAATTAGGACGGAGCAACTTGCAATGCCCCTTACAAGAGCCATGCAGTACAGCATATTACAAACATAAGTCCCATTATTGGGGAGTGGGTGTCCCATAGTATTTGCTTATGCTTTCCCAGCAAAAGCTGCCAAAAATTAGGACGGAGCAATTTGCAATGCCCCTTACAAGAGCCATGCAGTACAGCATATTACAAACATAAGTCCCATTATTGGGGAGTGGGTGTCCCATAGTATTTGCTTATGCTTTCCCAGCAAAAGCTGCCAAAAATTAGGATGGAGGAACTTCCAATGCCCCTTACAAGAGCCATGCAGTACAGCATATTACAAACATAAGTCCCATTATTGGGGAGTGGATGTCCCATAGTATTTGCTTATGCTTTCCCAGCAAAAGCTGCCAGAAATTAGGACGGAGCAACTTGCAATGCCCCTTACAAGAGCCATGCAGTACAGCATATTACAAACATAAGTCCCATTATTGGGGAGTGGGTGTCCCATAGTATTTGCTTATGCTTTCCCAGCAAAAGCTGCCAAAAATTAGGACGGAGCAACTTGCAATGCCCCTTACAAGAGCCATGCAGTACAGCACATTACAAACATAAGTCCCATTATTGGGGAGTGGGTGTCCCATAGTATTTGCTTATGCTTTCCCAGCAAAAGCTGCCAAAAATTAGGACGGAGCAACTTGCAATGCCCCTTACAAGAGCCATGCAGTACAGCATATTACAAACATAAGTCCCATTATTCGGGAGTGGGTGTCCCATAGTATTTGCTTATGCTTTCCCAGCAAAAGCTGCCAAAAATTAGGACGGAGCAACTTGCAATGCCCCTTACAAGAGCCATGCAGTACAGCATATTACAAACATAAGTCCCATTATTGGGGAGTGGGTGTCCCATAGTATTTGCTTATGCTTTCCAATCAAAAGCTGCCAAAAATTAGGACAGAGCAACTTGCAATGCCCCTTACAAGAGCCATGCAGTACAGCATATAACAATCATGAGTCCCATTATTGGGGAGTGGGTGTCCCATAGTATTTTCTTATCCATTCCCAGCAAAAGCTGCCAAAAATTAGGACGGAGCAACTTGCAATGCCCCTTACAAGAGCTATGCAGTACAGTATATTACAAACATAAGTCCCATTATTGGGGAGTGGGTGTCCCATAGTATTTGCTTATGCTTTCCCAGCAAAAGCTGCCAAAAAATTAGGACGGAGCAACTTGCAATGCCCCTTACAAGAGCCATGCAGTACAGCATATTACAAACATAAGTCCCATTATTGGGGAGTGGGTGTCCCATAGTATTTGCTTATGCTTTCCCAGCAAAAGCTGCCAAAAATTAGGACGGAGCAATTTGCAATGCCCCTTACAAGAGCCATGCAGTACAGCATATTACAAACATAAGTCCCATTATTGGGGAGTGGGTGTCCCATAGTATTTGCTTATGCTTTCCAAGCAAAAGCTGCCAAAAATTAGGACGGAGCAACTTGCAATGCCCCTTACAAGAGCCATGCAGTACAGCATATTACAAACATAAGTCCCATTATAGGGGAGTGGGTGTCCCATAGTATTTGCTTATGCTTTCCCAGCAAAAGCTGCCAAAAATTAGGACCGAGCAACTTGCAATGCCCCTTAAAAGAGCCATGCAGTACAGAATATTACAAACATAAGTCCCATTATTGCGGAGTGGGTGTCCCATAGTATTTGCTTATGCTTTCCCAGCAAAAGCTGCCAAAAATTAGGACGGAGCAACTTGCAATGCCCCTTACAAGAGCCATGCAGTACAGCATATTACAAACATAAGTCCCATTATTGGGGAGTGGGTGTCCCATAGTATTTGCTTATGCTTTCCCAGCAAAAGCTGCCAAAAATTAGGATGGAGCAACTTGCAATGCCCCTTACAAGAGCCATGCAGTACAGCATATTACAAACATAAGTCCCATTATTGGGGAGTGGGTGTCCCATAGTATTTGCTTATGCATTCCCAGCAAAAGCTGCCAAAAATTAGGACGGAGCAACTTGCAATGCCCCTTACAAGAGCCATGCAGTACAGCATATTACAAACATAAGTCTCATTATTGGGGAGTGGGTGTCCTATAGTATTTGCTTATGCTTTCCCAGCAAAAGCTGCCAAAAACTAGGACGGAGCAACTTGCAATGCCCCTTACAAGAGCCATGCAGTACAGCATATTACAAACATAAGTCCCATTATTGCGGAGTGGGTGCCCCATAGTATTTGCTTATGCTTTCCCAGCAAAAGCTGCCAAAAATTAGGACGGAGCAACTTGCAATGCCCCTTACAAGAGCCATGCAGTACAGCATATTACAAACATAAGTCCCATTATTGCGGAGTGGGTGTCCCATAGTATTTGCTTATGCTTTCCCAGCAAAAGCTGCCAAAAATTAGGACGGAGCAACTTGCAATGCCCCTTACAAGAGCCATGCAGTACAGCATATTACAAACATAAGTCCCATTATTGGAGAGTGGGTGTCCCATAGAATTTCCTTATGATTTCCAAGCAAAAGCTGCCAAAAATTAGGACGGAGCAACTTGCAATGCCCCTTACAAGAGTCATGCAGTACAGCATATTACAAACATAAGTCCCATTATTGGGGAGTGGGTGTCCCATAGTATTTGCTTATGCTTTCCCAGCAAAAGCTGCCAAAAATTATGACGGAGCAACTTGCAATGCCCCTTACAAGAGCCATGCAGTACAGCATATTACAAACATAAGTCCCATTATTGCGGAGTGGGTGTCCCATAGTATTTGCTTATGCTTTCCCAGCAAAAGCTGCCAAAAATTAGGACGGAGCAACTTGCAATGCCCCTTACAAGAGCCATGCTGTACAGCATATTACAATCATAAGTCCCATTATTGGGGAGTGGGTGTCCCATAGTATTTTCTTATGCATTCCCAGCAAAAGCTGCCAAAAATTAGGACGGAGCAACTTGCAATGCCCCTTACAAGAGCCATGCAGTACAGCATATTACAAACATAAGTCCCATTATTGGGGAGTGGGTGTCCCATAGTATTTGCTTATGCTTTCCCAGCAAAAGCTGCCAAAAATTAGGACAGAGCAACTTGCAATGCCCCTTACAAGAGCCATGCAGTACAGCATATTACAAACATAAGTCCCATTATTGCGGAGTGGGTGTCCCATAGTATTTGCTTATGCTTTCCCAGCAAAAGCTGCCAAAAATTAGGACGGAGCAACTTGCAATGCCCCTTACAAGAGCCATGCAGTACAGCATATTACAAACATAAGTCCCATTATTGGGGAGTAGGTGTCCCATAGTATTTGCTTATGCTTTCCCAGTAAAAGCTGCCAAAAATTAGGACGGAGCAACTTGCAATGGCCCTTACAAGAGCCATGCAGTACAGCATATTACAAACATAAGTCCCATTATTGGGGAGTGGGTGTCCCATAGTATTTGCTTATGCTTTCCCAGCAAAAGCTGCCAAAAATTAGGACGGAGCAACTTGCAATGCCCCTTACAAGAGCCATGCAGTACAGCATATTACAAACATAAGTCCCATAATTGGGGAGTGGGTGTCCCATATTATTTGCTTATGCTTTCCCAGCAAAAGCTGCCAAAAATTAGGACGGAGCAATTTGCAATGCCCCTTACAAGAGCCATGCAGTACAGCATATTACAAACATAAGTCCCATTATTGGGGAGTGGGTGTCCCATAGTATTTGCTTATGCTTTCCCAGCAAAAGCTGCCAAAAATTAGGATGGAGCAACTTGCAATGCCCCTTACAAGAGCCATGCAGTACAGCATATTACAAACATAAGTCCCATTATTGGGGAGTGGATGTCCCATAGTATTTGCTTTTGCTTTCCCAGCAAAAGCTGCCAGAAATTAGGACGGAGCAATTTGCAATGCCCCTTACAAGAGCCATGCAGTACAGCATATTACAAACATAAGTCCCATTATTGGGGAGTGGGTGTCCCATAGTATTTGCTTATGCTTTCCCAGCAAAAGCTGCCAAAAATTAGGACGGAGCAACTTGCAATGCCCCTTACAAGAGCCATGCAGTACAGCATATTACAAACATAAGTCCCATTATTGGGGAATGGGTGTCCCATAGTATTTGCTTATGCTTTCCCAGCAAAAGCTGCCAAAAATTAGGACGGAGCAACTTGCAATGCCCCTTACAAGAGCCATGCAGTACAGCATATTACAAACATAAGTCCCATTATTGGGGAGTGGGTGTCCCATAGTATTTGCTTATGATTTCCCAGCAAAAGCTGCCAAAAATTAGGACGGAGCAACTTGCAATTCCCCTTACAAGAGCCATGCAGTACAGCATATTACAAACATAAGTCTTATTATTGGGGAGTGGGTGTCCCATCGTATTTGCTTATGCTTTCCAAGCAAAAGCTGCCAAAAATTAGGATGGAGCAACTTGCAATGCCACTTACAAGAGCCATGCAGTACAGCATATTACAAACATAAGTCCCATTATTGGGGAGTGGGTGTCCCATAGTATTTGCTTATGCTTTACAATCAAAAGCTGCCAAAAATTAGGACGGAGCAACTTGCAATGCCCCTTACAAGAGCCATGCAGTACAGCATATTACAATCATAAGTCCCATTATTGGGGAGTGGGTGTCCCATAGTATTTGCTTATGCATTCCCAGCAAAAGCTGCCAAAAATTAGGACGGAGCAACTTGCAATGCCCCTTACAAGAGCCATGCAGTACAGCATATTACAAACATAAGTCCCATTATTGGGGAGTGGGTGTTCCATAATATTTGCTTATGCTTTCCCAGCAAAAGCTGCCAGAAATTAGGACGTAGCAACTTGCAATGCCCCTTACAAGAGCCATGCAGTACAGCATATTACAAACATAAGTCCCATTATTGGGGAGTGGGTGTCCCATAGTATTTGCTTATGCTTTCCCAGCAAAAGCTGCCAAAAATTAGGACGGAGCAACTTGCAATGCCCCTTACAAGAGCCATGCAGTACAGCATATTACAAACATAAGTCCCATTATTGGGGAGTGGGTGTCCCATAGTATTTGCTTATGCTTTCCCAGCAAAAGCTGCCAAAAATTAGGACGGAGCAACTTGCAATGCCCCTTACAAGAGCCATGCAGTACAGCATATTACAAACATAAGTCCCATTATTGGGGAGTGGGTGTCCCATATTATTTGCTTATGCTTTCCCAGCAAAAGCTGCCAAAAATTAGGACGGAGCAATTTGCAATGCCCCTTACAAGAGCCATGCAGTACAGCATATTACAAACATAAATCCCATTATTGGGGAGTGGGTGTCCCATAGTATTTGCTTATGCTTTCCCAGCAAAAGCTGCCAAAAATTAGGATGGAGCAACTTGCAATGCCCCTTACAAGAGCCATGCAGTACAGCATATTACAAACATAAGTCCCATTATTGGGGAATGGGTGTCCCATCGTATTTGCTTATGCTTTCCCAGCAAAAGCTGCCAAAAATTAGGACGGAGCAACTTGCAATGCCCCTTACAAGAGCCATGCAGTACAGCATATTACAAACATAAGTCCCATTATTGGGGAGTGGGTGTCCCATAGTATTTGCTTATGATTTCCCAGCAAAAGCTGCCAAAAATTAGGACGGAGCAACTTGCAATTCCCCTTACAAGAGCCATGCAGTACAGCATATTACAAACATAAGTCTTATTATTGGGGAGTGGGTGTCCCATCGTATTTGCTTATGCTTTCCAAGCAAAAGCTGCCAAAAATTAGGATGGAGCAACTTGCAATGCCACTTACAAGAGCCATGCAGTACAGCATATTACAAACATAAGTCCCATTATTGGGGAGTGGGTGTCCCATAGTATTTGCTTATGCTTTACAATCAAAAGCTGCCAAAAATTAGGACGGAGCAACTTGCAATGCCCCTTACAAGAGCCATGCAGTACAGCATATTACAATCATAAGTCCCATTATTGGGGAGTGGGTGTCCCATAGTATTTGCTTATGCATTCCCAGCAAAAGCTGCCAAAAATTAGGACGGAGCAACTTGCAATGCCCCTTACAAGAGCCATGCAGTACAGCATATTACAAACATAAGTCCCATTATTGGGGAGTGGGTGTCCCATAATATTTGCTTATGCTTTCCCAGCAAAAGCTGCCAGAAATTAGGACGTAGCAACTTGCAATGCCCCTTACAAGAGCCATGCAGTACAGCATATTACAAACATAAGTCCCATTATTGGGGAGTGGGTGTCCCATAGTATTTGCTTATGCTTTCCCAGCAAAAGCTGCCAAAAATTAGGACGGAGCAACTTGCAATGCCCCTTACAAGAGCCATGCAGTACAGCATATTACAAACATAAGTCCCATTATTGGGGAGTGGGTGTCCCATAGTATTTGCTTATGCTTTCCCAGCAAAAGCTGCCAAAAATTAGGACGGAGCAATTTGCAATGCCCCTTACAAGAGCCATGCAGTACAGCATATTACAAACATAAGTCCCATTATTGGGGAGTGGGTGTCCCATAGTATTTGCTTATGCTTTCCCAGCAAAAGCTGCCAAAAATTAGGATGGAGGAACTTGCAATGCCCCTTACAAGAGCCATGCAGTACAGCATATTACAAACATAAGTCCCATTATTGGGGAGTCGATGTCCCATAGTATTTGCTTATGCTTTCCCAGCAAAAGCTGCCAGAAATTAGGACGGAGCAACTTGCAATGCCCCTTACAAGAGCCATGCAGTACAGCATATTACAAACATAAGTCCCATTATTGGGGAGTGGGTGTCCCATAGTATTTGCTTATGCTTTCCCAGCAAAAGCTGCCAAAAATTAGGACGGAGCAACTTGCAATGCCCCTTACAAGAGCCATGCAGTACAGCACATTACAAACATAAGTCCCATTATTGGGGAGTGGGTGTCCCATAGTATTTGATTATGCTTTCCCAGCAAAAGCTGCCAAAAATTAGGACGGAGCAACTTGCAATGCCCCTTACAAGAGCCATGCAGTACAGCATATTACAAACATAAGTCCCATTATTCGGGAGTGGGTGTCCCATAGTATTTGCTTATGCTTTCCCAGCAAAAGCTGCCAAAAATTAGGACGGAGCAACTTGCAATGCCCCTTACAAGAGCCATGCAGTACAGCATATTACAAACATAAGTCCCATTATTGGGGAGTGGGTGTCCCATAGTATTTGCTTATGCTTTCCAATCAAAAGCTGCCAAAAATTAGGACAGAGCAACTTGCAATGCCCCTTACAAGAGCCATGCAGTACAGCATATAACAATCATGAGTCCCATTATTGGGGAGTGGGTGTCCCATAGTATTTTCTTATCCATTCCCAGCAAAAGCTGCCAAAAATTAGGACGGAGCAACTTGCAATGCCCCTTACAAGAGCCATGCAGTACAGTATATTACAAACATAAGTCCCATTATTGGGGAGTGGGTGTCCCATAGTATTTGCTTATGCTTTCCCAGCAAAAGCTGCCAAAAAATTAGGACGGAGCAACTTGCAATGCCCCTTACAAGAGCCATGCAGTACAGCATATTACAAACATAAGTCCCATTATTGGGGAGTGGGTGTCCCATAGTATTTGCTTATGCTTTCCCAGCAAAAGCTGCCAAAAATTAGGACGGAGCAATTTGCAATGCCCCTTACAAGAGCCATGCAGTACAGCATATTACAAACATAAGTCCCATTATTGGGGAGTGGGTGTCCCATAGTATTTGCTTATGCTTTCCAAGCAAAAGCTGCCAAAAATTAGGACGGAGCAACTTGCAATGCCCCTTACAAGAGCCATGCAGTACAGCATATTACAAACATAAGTCCCATTATAGGGGAGTGGGTGTCCCATAGTATTTGCTTATGCTTTCCCAGCAAAAGCTGCCAAAAATTAGGACCGAGCAACTTGCAATGCCCCTTACAAGAGCCATGCAGTACAGAATATTACAAACATAAGTCCCATTATTGCGGAGTGGGTGTCCCATAGTATTTGCTTATGCTTTCCCAGCAAAAGCTGCCAAAAATTAGGACGGAGCAACTTGCAATGCCCCTTACAAGAGCCATGCAGTACAGCATATTACAAACATAAGTCCCATTATTGGGGAGTGGGTGTCCCATAGTATTTGCTTATGCTTTCCCAGCAAAAGCTGCCAAAAATTAGGATGGAGCAACTTGCAATGCCCCTTACAAGAGCCATGCAGTACAGCATATTACAAACATAAGTCCCATTATTGGGGAGTGGGTGTCCCATAGTATTTGCTTATGCATTCCCAGCAAAAGCTGCCAAAAATTAGGACGGAGCAACTTGCAATGCCCCTTACAAGAGCCATGCAGTACAGCATATTACAAACATAAGTCTCATTATTGGGGAGTGGGTGTCCTATAGTATTTGCTTATGCTTTCCCAGCAAAAGCTGCCAAAAACTAGGACGGAGCAACTTGCAATGCCCCTTACAAGAGCCATGCAGTACAGCATATTACAAACATAAGTCCCATTATTGCGGAGTGGGTGCCCCATAGTATTTGCTTATGCTTTCCCAGCAAAAGCTGCCAAAAATTAGGACGGAGCAACTTGCAATGCCCCTTACAAGAGCCATGCAGTACAGCATATTACAAACATAAGTCCCATTATTGGAGAGTGGGTGTCCCATAGAATTTGCTTATGCTTTCCAAGCAAAAGCTGCCAAAAATTAGGACGGAGCAACTTGCAATGCCCCTTACAAGAGCCATGCAGTACAGCATATTACAAACATAAGTCCCATTATTGGGGAGTGGGTGTCCCATAGTATTTGCTTATGCTTTCCCAGCAAAAGCTGCCAAAAATTAGGACGGAGCAACTTGCAATGCCCCTTACAAGAGCCATGCAGTACAGCATATTACAAACATAAGTCCCATTATTGGGGAGTGGGTGTCCCATAGTATTTGCTTATGCTTTCCCAGCAAAAGCTGCCAAAAATTAGGACGGAGCAACTTGCAATGCCCCTTACAAGTGCCATGCAGTACAGCATATTACAAACATAAGTCCCATTATTGGGGAGTAGGTGTCCCATAGTATTTGCTTATGCTTTCCCAGTAAAAGCTGCCAAAAATTAGGACGGATCAACTTGCAATGCCCCTTACAAGAGCCATGCAGTACAGCATATTACAAACATAAGTCCCATTATTGGGGAGTGGGTGTCCCATAGTATTTGCTTATGCTTTCCCAGCAAAAGCTGCCAAAAATTAGGACGGAGCAACTTGCAATGCCCCTTACAAGAGCCATGCAGTACAGCATATTACAAACATAAGTCCCATTATTGGGGAGTGGGTGTCCCATAGTATTTGCTTATGCTTTCCCAGCAAAAGCTGCCAAAAATTAGGACGGAGCAATTTGCAATGCCCCTTACAAGAGCCATGCAGTACAGCATATTACAAACATAAGTCCCATTATTGGGGAGTGGGTGTCCCATAGTATTTGCTTATGCTTTCCCAGCAAAAGCTGCCAAAAATTAGGACGGAGCAACTTGCAATGCCCCTTACAAGAGCCATGCAGTACAGCATATTACAAACATAAGTCCCTTTATTGCGGAGTGGGTGTCCCATAGTATTTGCTTATGCTTTCCCAGCAAAAGCTGCCAAAAATTAGGACGGAGCAACTTGCAATGCCCCTTACAAGAGCCATGCAGTACAGCATATTACAAACATAAGTCCCATTATTGGGGAGTGGGTGTCCCATAGTATTTGCTTATGCTTTCCCAGCAAAAGCTGCCAAAAATTAGGACGGAGCAACTTGCAATGCCCCTTACAAGAGCCATGCAGTACAGCATATTACAAACATAAGTCCCATTATTGGGGAGTGGGTGTCCCATAGTA
Source organism: Phyllobates terribilis (assembly GCF_046119375.1). NCBI lineage: Eukaryota > Metazoa > Chordata > Amphibia > Anura > Dendrobatidae > Phyllobates > Phyllobates terribilis. The sequence continues at coordinate 2,216,568 of NW_027362964.1, forward strand.
TTTGCTTATGATTTCCCAGCAAAAGCTGCCAAAAATTAGGACGGAGCAACTTGCAATTCCCCTTACAAGAGCCATGCAGTACAGCATATTACAAACATAAGTCTTATTATTGGGGAGTGGGTGTCCCATCGTATTTGCTTATGCTTTCCAAGCAAAAGCTGCCAAAAATTAGGATGGAGCAACTTGCAATGCCACTTACAAGAGCCATGCAGTACAGCATATTACAAACATAAGTCCCATTATTGGGGCGTGGGTGTCCCATAGTATTTGCTTATGCTTTACAATCAAAAGCTGCCAAAAATTAGGACGGAGCAACTTGCAATGCCCCTTACAAGAGCCATGCAGTACAGCATATTACAATCATAAGTCCCATTATTGGGGAGTGGGTGTCCCATAGTATTTGCTTATGCATTCCCAGCAAAACCTGCCAAAAATTAGGACGGAGCAACTTGCAATGCCCCTTACAAGAGCCATGCAGTACAGCATATTACAAACATAAGTCCCATTATTGGGGAGTGGGTGTCCCATAATATTTGCTTATGCTTTCCCAGCAAAAGCTGCCAGAAATTAGGACGTAGCAACTTGCAATGCCCCTTACAAGAGCCATGCAGTACAGCATATTACAAACATAAGTCCCATTATTGGGGAGTGGGTGTCCCATAGTATTTGCTTATGCTTTCCCAGCAAAAGCTGCCAAAAATTAGGACGGAGCAACTTGCAATGCCCCTTACAAGAGCCATGCAGTACAGCATATTACAAACATAAGTCCCATTATTGGGGAGTGGGTGTCCCATAGTATTTGCTTATGCTTTCCCAGCAAAAGCTGCCAAAAATTAGGACGGAGCAATTTGCAATGCCCCTTACAAGAGCCATGCAGTACAGCATATTACAAACATAAGTCCCATTATTGGGGAGTGGGTGTCCCATAGTATTTGCTTATGCTTTCCCAGCAAAAGCTGCCAAAAATTAGGATGGAGCAACTTGCAATGCCCCTTACAAGAGCCATGCAGTACAGCATATTACAAACATAAGTCCCATTATTGGGGAGTGGATGTCCCATAGTATTTGCTTATGCTTTCCCAGCAAAAGCTGCCAGAAATTAGGACGGAGCAACTTGCAATGCCCCTTACAAGAGCCATGCAGTACAGCATATTACAAACATAAGTCCCATTATTGGGGAGTGGGTGTCCCATAGTATTTGCTTATGCTTTCCCAGCAAAAGCTGCCAAAAATTAGGACGGAGCAACTTGCAATGCCCCTTACAAGAGCCATGCAGTACAGCATATTACAAACATAAGTCCCATTATTGGGGAGTGGGTGTCCCATAGTATTTGCTTATGCTTTCCCAGCAAAAGCTGCCAAAAATTAGGACGGAGCAACTTGCAATGCCCCTTACAAGAGCCATGCAGTACAGCATATTACAAATATAAGTCCCATTATTGGGGAGTCGGTGTCCCATAGTATTTGCTTATGCTTTCCCAGCAAAAGCTGCCAAAAATTAGGACGGAGCAACTTGCAATGCCCCTTACAAGAGCCATGCAGTACAGCATATTACAAACATAAGTCCCATTATTGGGGAGTGGGTGTCCCATAGTATTTGCTTATGCTTTCCCAGCAAAAGCTGCCAAAAATTAGGACGGAGCAACTTGCAATGCCCCTTACAAGAGCCATGCAGTACAGCATATTACAGACATAAGTCCCATTATTGGGGAGTGGGTGTCCCATAGTATTTGCTTATGCTTTCCCAGCAAAAGCTGCCAAAAATTAGGACGGAGCAACTTGCAATGCCCCTTACAAGAGCCATGCAGTACAGCATATTACAAACATAAGTCCCATTATTGGGGAGTGGGTGTCCCATAGTATTTGCTTATGCTTTCCCAGCAAAAGCTGCCAAAAATTAGGACCGAGCAACTTGCAATGCCCCTTACAAGAGCCATGCAGTACAGCATATTACAAACATAAGTCCCATTATTGGAGAGTGGGTGTCCCATAGAATTTGCTTATGCTTTCCAAGCAAAAGCTGCCAAAAATTAGGACGGAGCAACTTGCAATGCCCCTTACAAGAGCCATGCAGTACAGCATATTACAAACATAAGTCCCATTATTGGGGAGTGGATGTCCCATAGTATTTGCTTATGCTTTCCCAGCAAAAGCTGCCAAAAATTAGGACGGAGCAACTTGCAATGCCCCTTACAAGAGCCATGCAGTACAGCATATTACAAACATAAGTCCCATTATTGCGGAGTGGGTGTCCCATAGTATTTGCTTATGCTTTCCCAGCAAAAGCTGCCAAAAATTAGGACGGAGCAACTTGCAATGCCCCTTACAAGAGCCATGCAGTACAGCATATTACAAACATAAGTCCCATTATTGGGGAGTGGGTGTCCCATAGTATTTGCTTATGCTTTCCCAGCAAAAGCTGCCAAAAATTAGGACGGAGCAACTTGCAATGCCCCTTACAAGAGCCATGCAGTACAGCATATTACAGACATAAGTCCCATTATTGGGGAGTGGGTGTCCCATAGTATTTGCTTATGCTTTCCCAGCAAAAGCTGCCAAAAATTAGGACGGAGCAACTTGCAATGCCCCTTACAAGAGCCATGCAGTACAGCATATTACAAACATAAGTCCCATTATTGGGGAGTAGGTGTCCCATAGTATTTGCTTATGCTTTCCCAGCAAAAGCTGCCAAAAATTAGAACGGAGCAACTTGCAATGCCCCTTACAAGAGCCATGCAGTACAGCATATTACAAACATAAGTCCCATTATTGCGGAGTGGGTGTCCCATAGTATTTGCTTATGCTTTCCCAGCAAAAGCTGCCAAAAATTAGGACGGAGCAACTTGCAATGCCCCTTACAAAAGCCATGCAGTACAGCATATTACAAACATAAGTCCCATTATTGCGGAGTGGGTGTCCCATAGTATTTGCTTATGCTTTCCCAGCAAAAGCTGCCAAAAATTAGGACGGAGCAACTTGCAATGCCCCTTACAAGAGCCATGCAGTACAGCATATTACAAACATAAGTCCCATTATTGGAGAGTGGGTGTCCCATAGAATTTGCTTATGCTTTCCAAGCAAAAGCTGCCAAAAATTAGGACGGAGCAACTTGCAATGCCCCTTACAAGAGCCATGCAGTACAGCATATTACAAACATAAGTCCCATTATTGGGGAGTGGGTGTCCCATAGTATTTGCTTATGCTTTCCCAGCAAAAGCTGCCAAAAATTAGGACGTAGCAACTAGCAATGCCCCTTACAAGAGCAATGCAGTACAGCATATTACAAACATAAGTCCCATTATTCGGGAGTGGGTGTCCCATAGTATTTGCTTATGCTTTCCCAGCAAAAGCTGCCAAAAATTAGGACGAGCAACTTGCAATGCCCCTTACAAGAGCCATGCAGTACAGCATATTACAAACATAAGTACCATTATTGGGGAGTGGGTGTCCCATAGTATTTGCTTATGCTTTCCCAGCAAAAGCTGCCAAAAATTAGGACAGAGCAACTTGCAATGCCCCTTACAAGAGCCATGCAGTACAGCATATTACAATCATAAGTCCCATTATTGGGGAGTGGATGTCCCATAGTATTTGCTTATGCATTCCCAGCAAAAGCTGCCAAAAATTAGGACGGAGCAACTTGCAATGCCCCTCACAAGAGCCATGCAGTACAGCATATTACAAACATAAGTCCCATTATTGGGGAGTGGGTGTCCCATAGTATTTGCTTATGCTTTAGCAGCAAAAGCTGCCAGAAATTAGGACGGAGCAACTTGCAATGCCCCTTACAAGAGCCATGCAGTACAGCATATTACAAACATAAGTCCCATTATTGGGGAGTGGGTGTCCCATAGTATTTGCTTATGCTTTCCCAGCAAAAGCTGCCAAAAATTAGGACGGAGCAACTTGCAATGCCCCTTACAAGAGCCATGCAGTACAGCATATTACAGACATAAGTCCCATTATTGGGGAGTGGGTGTCCCATAGTATTTGCTTATGCTTTCCCAGCAAAAGCTGCCAAAAATTAGGACGGAGCAACTTGCAATGCCCCTTACAAGAGCCATGCAGTACAGCATATTACAAACATAAGTCCCATTATTGGGGAGTGGGTGTCCCATAGTATTTGCTTATGCTTTCCCAGCAAAAGCTGCCAAAAATTAGGACCGAGCAACTTGCAATGCCCCTTACAAGAGCCATGCAGTACAGCATATTACAAACATAAGTCCCATTATTGGGGAGTGGGTGTCCCATAGTATTTGCTTATGCTTTCCCAGCAAAAGCTGCCAAAAATTAGGACGGAGCAACTTGCAATGCCCCTTACAAGAGCCATGCAGTACAGCATATTACAAACATAAGTCACAATATTGGGGAGTGGGTGTCCCATAGTATTTGCTTATGCTTTCCCAGCAAAAGCTGCCAAAAATTAGGACGGAGCAACTTGCAATGCCCCTTACAAGAGCCATGCAGTACAGTATATTACAAACATAAGTCCCATTATTGGGGAGTGGGTGTCCCATAGTATTTGCTTATGATTTCCCAGCAAAAGCTGCCAAAAATTAGGAAGGAGCAACTTGCAATGCCCCTTACAAGAGCCATGCAGTACAGCATATTACAAACATAAGTCCCATTATTGGGGAGTGGGTGTCCCATAGTATTTGCTTATGCTTTCCAAGCAAAAGCTGCCAAAAATTAGGATGGAGCAACTTGCAATGCCCCTTACAAGAGCCATGCAGTACAGCATATTACAAACATAAGTCCCATTATTGGGGAGTGGGTGTCCCATAGTATTTGCTTATGCTTTCCAATCAAAAGCTGCCAAAAATTAGGACAGAGCAACTTGCAATGCCCCTTACAAGAGCCATGCAGTACAGCATATTACAAACATAAGTCCCATTATTGGGGAGTGGGTGTCCCATAGTATTTGCTTATGCATTCCCAGCAAAAGCTGCCAAAAATTAGGACGGAGCAACTTGCAATGCCCCTTACAAGAGCCATGCAGTACAGCATATTACAAACATAAGTCCCATTATTGGGGAGTGGGTGTCCCATAGTATTTGTTTATGCTTTCCCAGCAAAAGCTGCCAGAAATTAGGACGGAGCAACTTGCAATGCCCCTTACAAGAGCCATGCAGTACAGCATATTACAAACATAAGTCCCATTATTGGGGAATGGGTGTCCCATAGAATTTGCTTATGATTTCCAAGCAAAAGCTGCCAAAAATTAGGACGGAGCAACTTGCAATGCCCCTTACAAGAGCCATGCAGTACAGCATATTACAAACATAAGTCCCATTATTGGGGAGAGGGTGTCCCATAGTATTTGCTTATGCTTTCCCAGCAAAAGCTGCCAAAAATTAGGACGGAGCAACTTGCAATGCCCCTTACAAGAGCCATGCAGTACAGCATATTACAGACATAAGTCCCATTATTGGGGAGTGGGTGTCCCATAGTATTTGCTTATGCTTTCCCAGCAAAAGCTGCCAAAAATTAGGACGGAGCAACTTGCAATGCCCCTTACAAGAGCCATGCAGTACAGCATATTACAAACATAAGTCCCATTATTGGGGAGTGGGTGTCCCATAGTATTTGCTTATGCTTTCCCAGCAAAAGCTGCCAAAAATTAGGACCGAGCAACTTGCAATGCCCCTTACAAGAGCCATGCAGTACAGCATATTACAAACATAAGTCCCATTATTGGAGAGTGGGTGTCCCATAGAATTTGCTTATGCTTTCCAAGCAAAAGCTGCCAAAAATTAGGACGGAGCAACTTGCAATGCCCCTTACAAGAGCCATGCAGTACAGCATATTACAAACATAAGTCCCATTATTGGGGAGTGGGTGTCCCATAGTATTTGCTTATGCTTTCCCAGCAAAAGCTGCCAAAAATTAGGACGGAGCAACTTGCAATGCCCCTTACAAGAGCCATGCAGTACAGCATATTACAAACATAAGTCCCATTATTGCGGAGTGGGTGTCCCATAGTATTTGCTTTTGCTTTCCCAGCAAAAGCTGCCAAAAATTAGGACGGAGCAACTTGCAATGCCCCCTACAAGAGCCATGCAGTACAGCATATTACAAACATAAGTCCCATTATTGGAGAGTGGGTGTCCCATAGTATTTGCTTATGCTTTCCCAGCAAAAGCTGCCAAAAATTAGGACGGAGCAACTTGCAATGCCCCTTACAAGAGCCATGCAGTACAGCATATTACAGACATAAGTCCCATTATTGGGGAGTGGGTGTCCCATAGCATTTGCTTATGATTTCCCAGCAAAAGCTGCCAAAAATTAGGACGGAGCAACTTGCAATGCCCCTTACAAGAGCCATGCAGTACAGCATATTACAAACATAAGTCCCATTATTGCGGAGTGGGTGTCCCATAATATTTGCTTATGCTTTCCCAGCAAAAGCTGCCAAAAATTAGGACGGAGCAACTTGCAATGCCCCTTACAAGAGCCATGCAGTACAGCATATTACAAACATAAGTCCCATTATTGCGGAGTGGGTGTCCCATAGTATTTGCTTATGCTTTCCCAGCAAAAGCTGCCAAAAATTAGGACGGAGCAACTTGCAATGCCCCTTACAAGAGCCATGCAGTACAGCATATTACAAACATAACTCCCATTATTGGAGAGTGGGTGTCCCATAGTATTTGCTTATGCTTTCCCAGCAAAAGCTGCCAAAAATTAGGACGGAGCAACTTGCAATGCCCCTTACAAGAGCCATGCAATACAGCATATTACAAACATAAGTCCCATTATTGGGGAGTGGGTGTCCCATAGTATTTGCTTATGATTTCCCAGCAAAAGCTGCCAAAAATTAGGACGGAGCAACTTGCAATGCCCCTTACAAGAGCCATGCAGTACAGCATATTAGAAACATAAGTCCCATTATTGGGGAGTGGGTGTCCCATAGTATTTGCTTATGCTTTCCAAGCAAAAGCTGCCAAAAATTAGGATGGAGCAACTTGCAATGCCCCTTGCAAGAGCCATGCAGTACAGCATATTACAAACATAAGTCCCATTATTGGGGAGTGGGTGTCCCATAGTATTTGCTTATGCTTTCCAATCAAAATCTGCCAAAAATTAGGACAGAGCAACTTGCAATGCCCCTTACAAGAGCCATGCAGTACAGCATATTACAAACATAAGTCCCATTATTGGGGAGTGGGTGTCCCATAGTATTTGCTTATGCATTCCCAGCAAAAGCTGCCAAAAATTAGGACGGAGCAACTTGCAATGCCCCTTACAAGAGCCATGCAGTACAGCATATTACAAACATAAGTCCCATTATTGGGGAGTGGGTGTCCCATAGTATTTGCTTATGCTTTCCCAGCAAAAGCTGCCAGAAATTAGGACGGAGCAACTTGCAATGCCCCTTACAAGAGCCATGCAGTACAGCATATTACAAACATAAGTCCCATTATTGGGGAGTGGGTGTCCCATAGAATTTGCTTATGCTTTCCAAGCAAAAGCTGCCAAAAATTAGGACGGAGCAACTTGCAATGCCCCTTACAAGAGCCATGCAGTACAGCATATTACAAACATAAGTCCCATTATTGGGGAGTGGGTGTCCCATAGTATTTGCTTATGCTTTCCCAGCAAAAGCTGCCAAAAATTAGGACGGAGCAACTTGCAATGCCCCTTACAAGAGCAATGCAGTACAGCATATTACAGACATAAGTCCCATTATTGGGGAGTGGGTGTCCCATAGTATTTGCTTATGCTTTCCCAGCAAAAGCTGCCAAAAATTAGGACGGAGCAACTTGCAATGCCCCTTACAAGAGCCATGCAGTACAGCATATTACAAACATAAGTCCCATTATTGCGGAGTGGGTGTCCCATAGTATTTGCTTATGCTTTCCCAGCAAAAGCTGCCAAAAATTAGGACGGAGCAACTTGCAATGCCCCTTACAAGAGCCATGCAGTACAGCATATTACAAACATAAGTCCCATTATTGCGGAGTGGGTGTCCCATAGTATTTGCTTATGCTTTCCCAGCAAAAGCTGCCAAAAATTAGGACGGAGCAACTTGCAATGCCCCTTACAAGAGCCATGCAGTACAGCATATTACAAACATAAGTCCCATTATTGGAGAGTGGGTGTCCCATAGAATTTGCTTATCCTTTCCAAGCAAAAGCTGCCAAAAAATAGGACGGAGCAACTTGCAATGCCCTTTACAAGAGCCATGCAGTACAGCATATTACAAACATAAGTCCCATTATTGGGGAGTGGGTGTCCCATAGTATTTGCTTATGCTTTCCCAGCAAAAGCTGCCAAAAATTAGGATGGAGCAACTTGCAATGCCCCTTACAAGAGCCATGCAGTACAGCATATTACAAACATAAGCCCCATTATTGCGGAGTGGGTGTCCCATAGTATTTGCTTATGCTTTCCCAGCAAAAGCTGCCAAAAATTAGGACGGAGCAACTTGCAATGCCCCTTACAAGAGCCATGCAGTACAGCATATTACAAACATAAGTCCCATTATTGGGGAGTAGGTGTCCCATAGTATTTGCTTATGCTTTCCCAGTAAAAGCTGCCAAAAATTAGGACGGAGCAACTTGCAATGCCCCTTACAAGAGCCATGCAGTACAGCATATTACAAACATAAGTCCCATTATTGGGGAGTGGGTATCCCATAGTGTTTGCTTATGCTTTCCCAGCAAAAGCTGCCAAAAATTAGGACGGAGCAACTTGCAATGCCCCTTACAAGAGCCATGCAGTACAGCATATTACAAACATAAGTCCCATTATTGGGGAGTGGGTGTCCCATAGTATTTGCTTATGCTTTCCCAGCAAAAGCTGCCAAAAATTAGGACAGAGCAATTTGCAATGCCCCTTACAAGAGCCATGCAGTACAGTATATTACAAACATAAGTCCCATTATTGGGGAGTGGGTGTCCCATAGTATTTGCTTATGCTTTCCCAGCAAAAGCTGCCAAAAATTAGGATGGAGCAACTTGCAATGCCCCTTACAAGAGCCATGCAGTACAGCATATTACAAACATAAGTCCCATTATTGGGGAGTGGGTGTCCCATAGTATTTGCTTATGCTTTCCCAGCAAAAGCTGCCAAAAATTAGGACGGAGCAACTTGCAATGCCCCTTACAAGAGCCATGCAGTACAGCATATTACAAACATAAGTCCCATTATTGCGGAGTGGGTGTCCCATAGTATTTGCTTATGCTTTCCCAGCAAAAGCTGCCAAAAATTAGGACGGAGCAACTTGCAATGCCCCTTACAAGAGCCATGCAGTACAGCATATTACAAACATAAGTCCCATTATTGGAGAGTGGGTGTCCCATAGAATTTGCTTATCCTTTCCAAGCAAAAGCTGCCAAAAAATAGGACGGAGCAACTTGCAATGCCCTTTACAAGAGCCATGCAGTACAGCATATTACAAACATAAGTCCCATTATTGGGGAGTGGGTGTCCCACAGTATTTGCTTATGCTTTCCCAGCAAAAGCTGCCAAAAATTAGGATGGAGCAACTTGCAATGCCCCTTACAAGAGCCATGCAGTACAGCATATTACAAACATAAGCCCCATTATTGCGGAGTGGGTGTCCCATAGTATTTGCTTATGCTTTCCCAGCAAAAGCTGCCAAAAATTAGGACGGAGCAACTTGCAATGCCCCTTACAAGAGCCATGCAGTACAGCATATTACAAACATAAGTCCCATTATTGGGGAGTAGGTGTCCCATAGTATTTGCTTATGCTTTCCCAGTAAAAGCTGCCAAAAATTAGGACGGAGCAACTTGCAATGCCCCTTACAAGAGCCATGCAGTACAGCATATTACAAACATAAGTCCCATTATTGGGGAGTGGGTATCCCATAGTATTTGCTTATGCTTTCCCAGCAAAAGCTGCCAAAAATTAGGACGGAGCAACTTGCAATGCCCCTTACAAGAGCCATGCAGTACAGCATATTACAAACATAAGTCCCATTATTGGGGAGTGGGTGTCCCATAGTATTTGCTTATGCTTTCCCAGCAAAAGCTGCCAAAAATTAGGACGGAGCAATTTGCAATGCCCCTTACAAGAGCCATGCAGTACAGTATATTACAAACATAAGTCCCATTATTGGGGAGTGGGTGTCCCATAGTATTTGCTTATGCTTTCCCAGCAAAAGCTGCCAAAAATTAGGATGGAGCAACTTGCAATGCCCCTTACAAGAGCCATGCAGTACAGCATATTACAAACATAAGTCCCATTATTGGGGAGTGGGTGTCCCATAGTATTTGCTTATGCTTTCCCAGCAAAAGCTGCCAAAAATTAGGACGGAGCAACTTGCAATGCCCCTTACAAGAGCCATGCAGTACAGCATATTACAAACATAAGTCCCATTATTGGGGAGTGGGTGTCCCATAGTAGTTGGTTATGCTTTCCCAGCAAAAGCTGCCAGAAATTAGGACGGAGCAACTTGCAATGCCCCTTACAAGAGCCATGCAGTACAGCATATTACAAACATAAGTCCCATTATTGGGGAGTGGGTGTTCCATAGTATTTGCTTATGCTTTCCCAGCAAAAGCTGCCAAAAATTAGGACGGAGCAACTTGCAATGCCCCTTACAAGAGCCATGCAGTACAGCATATTACAAACATAAGTCCCATTATTGGGGAGTGGGTGTCCCATAGTATTTGCTTATGATTTCCCAGCAAAAGCTGCCAAAAATTAGGACGGAGCAACTTGCAATGCCCCTTACAAGAGCCATGCAGTACAGCATATTACAAACATAAGTCCCATTATTGGGGAGTGGGTGTCCCATAGTATTTGCTTATGCTTTCCAAGCAAAAGCTACCAAAAATTAGGATGGAGCAACTTGCAATGCCCCTTACAAGAGCCATGCAGTACAGCATATTACAAACATAAGTCCCATTATTGGGGAGTGGGTGTCCCATAGTATTTGCTTATGCTTTCCCAGCAAAAGCTGCCAAAAATTAGGACGGAGCAACTTGCAATGCCTTTTACAAGAGCCATGCAGTACAGCATATTACAAACATAAGTCCCATTATTGGAGAGTGGGTGTCCCATAGTATTTGCTTATGCTTTCCCAGCAAAAGCTGCCAAAAATTAGGACGGAGCAACTTGCAATGCCCCTTACAAGAGCCATGCAGTACAGCATATTACAGACATAAGTCCCATTATTGGGGAGTGGGTGTCCCATAGTATTTGCTTATGCTTTCCCAGCAAAAGCTGCCAAAAATTAGGACGGAGCAACTTGCAATGCCCCTTACAAGAGCCATGCAGTACAGCATATTACAAACATAAGTCCCATTATTGCGGAGTGGGTGTCCCATAGTATTTGCTTATGCTTTCCCAGCAAAAGCTGCCAAAAATTAGGACGGAGCAACTTGCAATGCCCCTTACAAGAGCCATGCAGTACAGCATATTACAAACATAAGTCCCATTATTGCGGAGTGGGTGTCCCATAGTATTTGCTTATGCTTTCCCAGCAAAAGCTGCCAAAAATTAGGACGAAGCAACTTGCAATGCCCCTTACAAGAGCCATGCAGTACAGCATATTACAAACATAAGTCCCATTATTGGAGAGTGGGTGTCCCATAGAATTTGCTTATGCTTTCCAAGCAAAAGCTGCCAAAAATTAGGACGGAGCAACTTGCAATGCCCCTTACAAGAGCCATGCAGTACAGCATATTACAAACATAAGTCCCATTATTGGAGAGTGGGTGTCCCATAGTATTTGCTTATGCTTTCCCAGCAAAAGCTGCCAAAAATTAGGACGGAGCAACTTGCAATGCCCCTTACAAGAGCCATGCAGTACAGCATATTACAGACCTAAGTCCCATTATTGGGGAGTGGGTGTCCCATAGTATTTGCTTATGCATTCCCAGCAAAAGCTGCCAAAAATTAGGACGGAGCAACTTGCAATGCCCCTTACAAGAGCCATGCAGTACAGCATATTACAAACATAAGTCCCATTATTGGGGAGTGGGTGTCCCATAGTATTTGCTTATGCTTTCCCAGCAAAAGCTGCCAGAAATTAGGACGGAGCAACTTGCAATGCCCCTTACAAGAGCCATGCAGTACAGCATATTACAAACATAAGTCCCATTATTGGGGAGTGGGTGTCCCATAGAATTTGCTTATGCTTTCCAAGCAAAAGCTGCCAAAAATTAGGACGGAGCAACTTGCAATGCCCCTTACAAGAGCCATGCAGTACAGCATATTACAAACATAAGTCCCATTATTGGGGAGTGGGTGTCCCATAGTATTTGCTTATGCTTTCCCAGCAAAAGCTGCCAAAAATTAGGACGGAGCAACTTGCAATGCCCCTTACAAGAGCCATGCAGTACAGCATATTACAGACATAAGTCCCATTATTGGGGAGTGGGTGTCCCATAGTATTTGCTTATGCTTTCCCAGCAAAAGCTGCCAAAAATTAGGACGGAGCAACTTGCAATGCCCCTTACAAGAGCCATGCAGTACAGCATATTACAAACATAAGTCCCATTATTGCGGAGTGGGTGTCCCATAGTATTTGCTTATGCTTTCCCAGCAAAAGCTGCCAAAAATTAGGACGGAGCAACTTGCAATGCCCCTTACAAGAGCCATGCAGTACAGCATATTACAAACATAAGTCCCATTATTGCGGAGTGGGTGTCCCATAGTATTTGCTTATGCTTTCCCAGCAAAAGCTGCCAAAAATTAGGACGGAGCAACTTGCAATGCCCCTTACAAGAGCCATGCAGTACAGCATATTACAAACATAAGTCCCATTATTGGAGAGTGGGTGTCCCATAGAATTTGCATATCCTTTCCAAGCAAAAGCTGCCAAAAAATAGGACGGAGCAACTTGCAATGCCCCTTACAAGAGCCATGCAGTACAGCATATTACAAACATAAGTCCCATTATTGGGGAGTGGGTGTCCCATAGTATTTGCTTATGCTTTCCCAGCAAAAGCTGCCAAAAATTAGGACGGAGCAACTTGCAATGCCCCTTACAAGAGCCATGCAGTACAGCATATTACAAACATAAGCCCCATTATTGCGGAGTGGGTGTCCAATAGTATTTTCTTATGCTTTCCCAGCAAAAGCTGCCAAAAATTAGGACGGAGCAACTTGCAATGCCCCTTACAAGAGCCATGCAGTACAGCATATTACAAACATAAGTCCCATTATTGGGGAGTAGGTGTCCCATAGTATTTGCTTATGCTTTCCCAGTAAAAGCTGCCAAAAATTAGGACGGAGCAACTTGCAATGCCCCTTACAAGAGCCATGCAGTACAGCATATTACAAACATAAGTCCCATTATTGGGGAGTGGGTATCCCATAGTATTTGCTTATGCTTTCCCAGCAAAAGCTGCCAAAAATTAGGACGGAGCAACTTGCAATGCCCCTTACAAGAGCAATGCAGTACAGCATATTACAAACATAAGTCCCATTATTGGGGAGTGGGTGTCCCATAGTATTTGCTTATGCTTTCCCAGCAAAAGCTGCCAAAAATTAGGACGGAGCAATTTGCAATGCCCCTTACAAGAGCAATGCAGTACAGTATATTACAAACATAAGTCCCATTATTGGGGAGTGGGTGTCCCATAGTATTTGCTTATGCTTTCCCAGCAAAAGCTGCCAAAAATTAGGATGGAGCAACTTGCAATGCCCCTTACAAGAGCCATGCAGTACAGCATATTACAAACATAAGTCCCATTATTGGGGAGTGGGTGTCCCATAGTATTTGCTTATGCTTTCCCAGCAAAAGCTGCCAAAAATTAGGACGGAGCAACTTGCAATGCCCCTTACAAGAGCCATGCAGTACAGCATATTACAAACATAAGTCCCATTATTGGGGAGTGGGTGTCCCATAGTAGTTGGTTATGCTTTCCCAGCAAAAGCTGCCAGAAATTAGGACGGAGCAACTTGCAATGCCCCTTACAAGAGCCATGCAGTACAGCATATTACAAACATAAGTCCCATTATTGGGGAGTGGGTGTTCCATAGTATTTGCTTATGCTTTCCCAGCAAAAGCTGCCAAAAATTAGGACGGAGCAACTTGCAATGCCCCTTACAAGAGCCATGCAGTACAGCATATTACAAACATAAGTCCCATTATTGGGGAGTGGGTGTCCCATAGTATTTGCTTATGATTTCCCAGCAAAAGCTGCCAAAAATTAGGACGGAGCAACTTGCAATGCCCCTTACAAGAGCCATGCAGTACAGCATATTACAAACATAAGTCCCATTATTGGGGAGTGGGTGTCCCATAGTATTTGCTTATGCTTTCCAAGCAAAAGCTACCAAAAATTAGGATGGAGCAACTTGCAATGCCCCTTACAAGAGCCATGCAGTACAGCATATTACAAACATAAGTCCCATTATTGGGGAGTGGGTGTCCCATAGTATTTGCTTATGCTTTCCCAGCAAAAGCTGCCAAAAATTAGGACGGAGCAACTTGCAATGCCTTTTACAAGAGCCATGCAGTACAGCATATTACAAACATAAGTCCCATTATTGGAGAGTGGGTGTCCCATAGTATTTGCTTATGCTTTCCCAGCAAAAGCTGCCAAAAATTAGGACGGAGCAACTTGCAATGCCCCTTACAAGAGCCATGCAGTACAGCATATTACAGACATAAGTCCCATTATTGGGGAGTGGGTGTCCCATAGTATTTGCTTATGCTTTCCCAGCAAAAGCTGCCAAAAATTAGGACGGAGCAACTTGCAATGCCCCTTACAAGAGCCATGCAGTACAGCATATTACAAACATAAGTCCCATTATTGCGGAGTGGGTGTCCCATAGTATTTGCTTATGCTTTCCCAGCAAAAGCTGCCAAAAATTAGGACGGAGCAACTTGCAATGCCCCTTACAAGAGCCATGCAGTACAGCATATTACAAACATAAGTCCCATTATTGCGGAGTGGGTGTCCCATAGTATTTGCTTATGCTTTCCCAGCAAAAGCTGCCAAAAATTAGGACGAAGCAACTTGCAATGCCCCTTACAAGAGCCATGCAGTACAGCATATTACAAACATAAGTCCCATTATTGGAGAGTGGGTGTCCCATAGAATTTGCTTATGCTTTCCAAGCAAAAGCTGCCAAAAATTAGGACGGAGCAACTTGCAATGCCCCTTACAAGAGCCATGCAGTACAGCATATTACAAACATAAGTCCCATTATTGGAGAGTGGGTGTCCCATAGTATTTGCTTATGCTTTCCCAGCAAAAGCTGCCAAAAATTAGGACGGAGCAACTTGCAATGCCCCTTACAAGAGCCATGCAGTACAGCATATTACAGACCTAAGTCCCATTATTGGGGAGTGGGTGTCCCATAGTATTTGCTTATGCATTCCCAGCAAAAGCTGCCAAAAATTAGGACGGAGCAACTTGCAATGCCCCTTACAAGAGCCATGCAGTACAGCATATTACAAACATAAGTCCCATTATTGGGGAGTGGGTGTCCCATAGTATTTGCTTATGCTTTCCCAGCAAAAGCTGCCAGAAATTAGGACGGAGCAACTTGCAATGCCCCTTACAAGAGCCATGCAGTACAGCATATTACAAACATAAGTCCCATTATTGGGGAGTGGGTGTCCCATAGAATTTGCTTATGCTTTCCAAGCAAAAGCTGCCAAAAATTAGGACGGAGCAACTTGCAATGCCCCTTACAAGAGCCATGCAGTACAGCATATTACAAACATAAGTCCCATTATTGGGGAGTGGGTGTCCCATAGTATTTGCTTATGCTTTCCCAGCAAAAGCTGCCAAAAATTAGGACGGAGCAACTTGCAATGCCCCTTACAAGAGCCATGCAGTACAGCATATTACAGACATAAGTCCCATTATTGGGGAGTGGGTGTCCCATAGTATTTGCTTATGCTTTCCCAGCAAAAGCTGCCAAAAATTAGGACGGAGCAACTTGCAATGCCCCTTACAAGAGCCATGCAGTACAGCATATTACAAACATAAGTCCCATTATTGCGGAGTGGGTGTCCCATAGTATTTGCTTATGCTTTCCCAGCAAAAGCTGCCAAAAATTAGGACGGAGCAACTTGCAATGCCCCTTACAAGAGCCATGCAGTACAGCATATTACAAACATAAGTCCCATTATTGCGGAGTGGGTGTCCCATAGTATTTGCTTATGCTTTCCCAGCAAAAGCTGCCAAAAATTAGGACGGAGCAACTTGCAATGCCCCTTACAAGAGCCATGCAGTACAGCATATTACAAACATAAGTCCCATTATTGGAGAGTGGGTGTCCCATAGAATTTGCATATCCTTTCCAAGCAAAAGCTGCCAAAAAATAGGACGGAGCAACTTGCAATGCCCCTTACAAGAGCCATGCAGTACAGCATATTACAAACATAAGTCCCATTATTGGGGAGTGGGTGTCCCATAGTATTTGCTTATGCTTTCCCAGCAAAAGCTGCCAAAAATTAGGACGGAGCAATTTGCAATGCCCCTTACAAGAGCAATGCAGTACAGTATATTACAAACATAAGTCCCATTATTGGGGAGTGGGTGTCCCATAGTATTTGCTTATGCTTTCCCAGCAAAAGCTGCCAAAAATTAGGATGGAGCAACTTGCAATGCCCCTTACAAGAGCCATGCAGTACAGCATATTACAAACATAAGTCCCATTATTGGGGAGTGGGTGTCCCATAGTATTTGCTTATGCTTTCCCAGCAAAATATGCCAAAAATTAGGACGGAGCAACTTGCAATGCCCCTTACAAGAGCCATGCAGTACAGCATATTACAAACATAAGTCCCATTATTGGGGAGTGGGTGTCCCATAGTAGTTGCTTATGCCTTCCCAGCAAAAGCTGCCAAAAATTAGGACGGAGCAACTTGCAATGCCCCTTACAAGAGCCATGCAGTACAGCATATTACAAACATAAGTCCCATTATTGGGGAGTGGGTGTCCCATAGTATTTGCTTATGATTTCCCAGCAAAAGCAGCCAAAAATTAGGACGGAGCAACTTGCAATGCCCCTTACAAGAGCCATGCAGTACAGCATATTACAAACATAAGTCCCATTATTGGGGAGTGGGTGTCCCATAGTATTTGCTTATGCTTTCCCAGCAAAAGCTGCCAAAAATTAGGACGGAGCAACTTGCAATGCCTTTTACAAGAGCCATGCAGTACAGCATATTACAAACATAAGTCCCATTATTGGAGAGTGGGTGTCACATAGTATTTGCTTATGCTTTCCCAGCAAAAGCTGCCAAAAATTAGGACGGAGCATCTTGCAATGCCCCTTACAAGAGCCATGCAGTACAGCATATTACAGACATAAGTCCCATTATTGGGGAGTGGGTGTCCCATAGTATTTGCTTATGCTTTCCCAGCAAAAGCTGCCAAAAATTAGGACGGAGCAACTTGCAATGCCCCTTACAAGAGCCATGCAGTACAGCATATTACAAACATAAGTCCCATTATTGCGGAGTGGGTGTCCCATAGTATTTGCTTATGCTTTCCCAGCAAAAGCTGCCAAAAATTAGGACGGAGCAACTTGCAATGCCCCTTACAAGAGCCATGCAGTACAGCATATTACAAACATAAGTCCCATTATTGCGGAGTGGGTGTCCCATAGTATTTGCTTATGCTTTCCCAGCAAAAGCTGCCAAAAATTAGGACGGAGCAACTTGCAATGCCCCTTACAAGAGCCATGCAGTACAGCATATTACAAACATAAGTCCCATTATTGGAGAGTGGGTGTCCCATAGAATTTGCTTATGCTTTCCAAGCAAAAGCTGCCAAAAATTAGGACGGAGCAACTTGCAATGCCCCTTACAAGAGCCATGCAGTACAGCATATTACAAACATAAGTCCCATTATTGGAGAGTGGGTGTCCCATAGTATTTGCTTATGCTTTCCCAGCAAAAGCTGCCAAAAATTAGGACGGAGCAACTTGCAATGCCCCTTACAAGAGCCATGCAGTACAGCATATTACAGACATAAGTCCCATTATTGGGGAGTGGGTGTCCCATAGTATTTGCTTATGCTTTCCCAGCAAAAGCTGCCAAAAATTAGGACGGAGCAACTTGCAATGCCCCTTACAAGAGCCATGCAGTACAGCATATTACAAACATAAGTCCCATTATTGCGGAGTGGGTGTCCCATAGTATTTGCTTATGCTTTCCCAGCAAAAGCTGCCAAAAATTAGGACGGAGCAACTTGCAATGCCCCTTACAAGAGCCATGCAGTACAGCATATTACAAACATAAGTCCCATTATTGCGGAGTGGGTGTCCCATAGTATTTGCTTATGCTTTCCCAGCAAAAGCTGCCAAAAATTAGGACGGAGCAACTTGCAATGCCCCTTACAAGAGCCATGCAGTACAGCATATTACAAACATAAGTCCCATTATGGGAGAGTGGGTGTCCCATAGAATTTGCTTATGCTTTCCAAGCAAAAGCTGCCAAAAATTAGGACGGAGCAACTTGCAATGCCCCTTACAAGAGCCATGCAGTACAGCATATTACAAACATAAGTCCCATTATTGGGGAGTGTGTGTCCCATAGTATTTGCTTATGCTTTCCCAGCAAAAGCTGCCAAAAATTAGGACGGAGCAACTTGCAATGCCCCTTACAAGAGCCATGCAGTACAGCATATTACAAACATAAGTCCCATTATTGCGGAGTGGGTGTCCCATAGTATTTGCTTATGCTTTCCCTGCAAAAGCTGCCAAAAATTAGGACGGAGCAACTTGCAATGCCCCTTACAAGAGCCATGCAGTACAGCATATTACAAACATAAGTCCCATTATTGGGGAGTAGGTGTCCCATAGTATTTGCTTATGCTTTCCCAGTAAAAGCTGCCAAAAATTAGGACGGAGCAACTTGCAATGCCCCTTACAAGAGCCATGCAGTACAGCATATTACAAACATAAGTCCCATTATTGGGGAGTGGGTATCCCATAGTATTTGCTTATGCTTTCCCAGCAAAAGCTGCCAAAAATTAGGACGGAGCAACTTGCAATGCCCCTTACAAGAGCCATGCAGTACAGCATATTACAAACATAAGTCCCATTATTGGGGAGTGGGTGTCCCATAGTATTTGCTTATGCTTTCCCAGCAAAAGCTGCCAAAAATTAGGACGGAGCAATTTGCAATGCCCCTTACAAGAGCCATGCAGTACAGCATATTACAAACATAAGTCCCATTATTGGGGAGTGGGTGTCCCATAGTATGTGCTTATGCTTTCCCAGCAAAAGCTGCCAAAAATTAGGATGGAGCAACTTGCAATGCCCCTTACAAGAGCCATGCAGTACAGCATATTACAAACATAAGTCCCATTACAGGGGAGTGGGTGTCCCATAGTATTTGCTTATGCTTTCCCAGCAAAAGCTGCCAAAAATTAGGAGGGAGCAACTTGCAATGCCCCTTACAAGAGCCATGCAGTACAGCATATTACAAACATAAGTCCCATTATTGGGGAGTGGGTGTCCCATAGTATTTGCTTATGCTTTCCCAGCAAGAGCTGCCAAAAATTAGGACAGAGCAACTTGCAATGCCCCTTACAAGAGCCATGCAGTACAGCATATTACAAACATAAGTCCCATTATTGGGGAGTGGGTGTCCCATAGTATTTGCTTATGCTTTGCCAGCAAAAGCTGCCAAAAATTAGGACCGAGCAACTTGCAATGCCCCTTACAAGAGCCATGCAGTACAGCATATTACAAACATAAGTCCCATTATTGGAGAGTGGGTGTCCCATAGTATTTGCTTATGCTTTCCCAGCAAAAGCTGCCAAAAATTAGGACGGAGCAACTTGCAATGCCCCTTACAAGAGCCATGCAGTACAGCATATTACAGACATAAGTCCCATTATTGGGGAGTGGGTGTCCCATAGTATTTGCTTATGCTTTCCCAGCAAAAGCTGCCAAAAATTAGGACGAAGCAACTTGCAATGCCCCTTACAAGAGCCATGCAGTACAGCATATTACAAACATAAGTCCCATTATTGGAGAGTGGGTGTCCCATAGAATTTGCTTATGCTTTCCAAGCAAAAGCTGCCAAAAATTAGGACGGAGCAACTTGCAATGCCCCTTACAAGAGCCATGCAGTACAGCATATTACAAACATAAGTCCCATTATTGGAGAGTGGGTGTCCCATAGTATTTGCTTATGCTTTCCCAGCAAAAGCTGCCAAAAATTAGGACGGAGCAACTTGCAATGCCCCTTACAAGAGCCATGCAGTACAGCATATTACAGACCTAAGTCCCATTATTGGGGAGTGGGTGTCCCATAGTATTTGCTTATGCATTCCCAGCAAAAGCTGCCAAAAATTAGGACGGAGCAACTTGCAATGCCCCTTACAAGAGCCATGCAGTACAGCATATTACAAACATAAGTCCCATTATTGGGGAGTGGGTGTCCCATAGTATTTGCTTATGCTTTCCCAGCAAAAGCTGCCAGAAATTAGGACGGAGCAACTTGCAATGCCCCTTACAAGAGCCATGCAGTACAGCATATTACAAACATAAGTCCCATTATTGGGGAGTGGGTGTCCCATAGAATTTGCTTATGCTTTCCAAGCAAAAGCTGCCAAAAATTAGGACGGAGCAACTTGCAATGCCCCTTACAAGAGCTATGCAGTACAGCATATTACAAACATAAGTCCCATTATTGGGGAGTGGGTGTCCCATAGTATTTGCTTATGCTTTCCCAGCAAAAGCTGCCAAAAATTAGGACGGAGCAACTTGCAATGCCCCTTACAAGAGCCATGCAGTACAGCATATTACAGACATAAGTCCCATTATTGGGGAGTGGGTGTCCCATAGTATTTGCTTATGCTTTCCCAGCAAAAGCTGCCAAAAATTAGGACGGAGCAACTTGCAATGCCCCTTACAAGAGCCATGCAGTACAGCATATTACAAACATAAGTCCCATTATTGCGGAGTGGGTGTCCCATAGTATTTGCTTATGCTTTCCCAGCAAAAGCTGCCAAAAATTAGGACGGAGCAACTTGCAATGCCCCTTACAAGAGCCATGCAGTACAGCATATTACAAACATAAGTCCCATTATTGGGGAGTAGGTGTCCCATAGTATTTGCTTATGCTTTCCCAGTAAAAGCTGCCAAAAATTAGGACGGAGCAACTTGCAATGCCCCTTACAAGAGCCATGCAGTACAGCATATTACAAACATAAGTCCCATTATTGGGGAGTGGGTATCCCATAGTATTTGCTTATGCTTTCCCAGCAAAAGCTGCCAAAAATTAGGACGGAGCAACTTGCAATGCCCCTTACAAGAGCCATGCAGTACAGCATATTACAAACATAAGTCCCATTATTGGGGAGTGGATGTCCCATAGTATTTGCTTATGCTTTCCCAGCAAAAGCTGCCAAAAATTAGGACGGAGCAATTTGCAATGCCCCTTACAAGAGCCATGCAGTACAGTATATTACAAACATAAGTCCCATTATTGGGGAGTGGGTGTCCCATAGTATTTGCTTATGCTTTCCAAGCAAAAGCTGCCAAAAATTAGGATGGAGCAACTTGCAATGCCTTTTACAAGAGCCATGCAGTACAGCATATTACAAACATAAGTCCCATTATTGGAGAGTGGGTGTCCCATAGTATTTGCTTATGCTTTCCCAGCAAAAGCTGCCAAAAATTAGGACGGAGCATCTTGCAATGCCCCTTACAAGAGCCATGCAGTACAGCATATTACAGACATAAGTCCCATTATTGGGGAGTGGGTGTCCCATAGTATTTGCTTATGCTTTCCCAGCAAAAGCTGCCAAAAATTAGGACGGAGCAACTTGCAATGCCCCTTACAAGAGCCATGCAGTACAGCATATTACAAACATAAGTCCCATTATTGCGGAGTGGGTGTCCCATAGTATTTGCTTATGCTTTCCCAGCAAAAGCTGCCAAAAATTAGGACGGAGCAACTTGCAATGCCCCTTACAAGAGCCATGCAGTACAACATATTACAAACATAAGTCCCATTATTGCGGAGTGGGTGTCCCATAGTATTTGCTTATGCTTTCCCAGCAAAAGCTGCCAAAAATTAGGACGGAGCAACTTGCAATGCCCCTTACAAGAGCCATGCAGTACAGCATATTACAAACATAAGTCCCATTATTGGAGAGTGGGTGTCCCATAGAATTTGCTTATGCTTTCCAAGCAAAAGCTGCCAAAAATTAGGACGGAGCAACTTGCAATGCCCCTTACAAGAGCCATGCAGTACAGCATATTACAAACATAAGTCCCATTATTGGAGAGTGGGTGTCCCATAGTATTTGCTTATGCTTTCCCAGCAAAAGCTGCCAAAAATTAGGACGGAGCAACTTGCAATGCCCCTTACAAGAGCCATGCAGTACAGCATATTACAGACATAAGTCCCATTATTGGGGAGTGGGTGTCCCATAGTATTTGCTTATGCTTTCCCAGCAAAAGCTGCCAAAAATTAGGACGGAGCAACTTGCAATGCCCCTTACAAGAGCCATGCAGTACAGCATATTACAAACATAAGTCCCATTATTGGGGAGTGGATGTCCCATAGTATTTGCTTATGCTTTCCCAGCAAAAGCTGCCAAAAATTAGGACGGAGCAATTTGCAATGCCCCTTACAAGAGCCATGCAGTACAGTATATTACAAACATAAGTCCCATTATTGGGGAGTGGGTGTCCCATAGTATTTGCTTATGCTTTCCAAGCAAAAGCTGCCAAAAATTAGGATGGAGCAACTTGCAATGCCTTTTACAAGAGCCATGCAGTACAGCATATTACAAACATAAGTCCCATTATTGGAGAGTGGGTGTCCCATAGTATTTGCTTATGCTTTCCCAGCAAAAGCTGCCAAAAATTAGGACGGAGCATCTTGCAATGCCCCTTACAAGAGCCATGCAGTACAGCATATTACAGACATAAGTCCCATTATTGGGGAGTGGGTGTCCCATAGTATTTGCTTATGCTTTCCCAGCAAAAGCTGCCAAAAATTAGGACGGAGCAACTTGCAATGCCCCTTACAAGAGCCATGCAGTACAGCATATTACAAACATAAGTCCCATTATTGCGGAGTGGGTGTCCCATAGTATTTGCTTATGCTTTCCCAGCAAAAGCTGCCAAAAATTAGGACGGAGCAACTTGCAATGCCCCTTACAAGAGCCATGCAGTACAACATATTACAAACATAAGTCCCATTATTGCGGAGTGGGTGTCCCATAGTATTTGCTTATGCTTTCCCAGCAAAAGCTGCCAAAAATTAGGACGGAGCAACTTGCAATGCCCCTTACAAGAGCCATGCAGTACAGCATATTACAAACATAAGTCCCATTATTGGAGAGTGGGTGTCCCATAGAATTTGCTTATGCTTTCCAAGCAAAAGCTGCCAAAAATTAGGACGGAGCAACTTGCAATGCCCCTTACAAGAGCCATGCAGTACAGCATATTACAAACATAAGTCCCATTATTGGAGAGTGGGTGTCCCATAGTATTTGCTTATGCTTTCCCAGCAAAAGCTGCCAAAAATTAGGACGGAGCAACTTGCAATGCCCCTTACAAGAGCCATGCAGTACAGCATATTACAGACATAAGTCCCATTATTGGGGAGTGGGTGTCCCATAGTATTTGCTTATGCTTTCCCAGCAAAAGCTGCCAAAAATTAGGACAGAGCAACTTGCAATGCCCCTTACAAGAGCCATGCAGTACAGCATATTACAAACATAAGTCCCATTATTGCGGAGTGGGTGTCCCATAGTATTTGCTTATGCTTTCCCAGCAAAAGCTGCCAAAAATTAGGACGGAGCAACTTGCAATGCCCCTTACAAGAGCCATGCAGTACAGCATATTACAAACATAAGTCCCATTATTGCGGAGTGGGTGTCCCATAGTATTTGCTTATGCTTTCCCAGCAAAAGCTGCCAAAAATTAGGACGGAGCAACTTGCAATGCCCCTTACAAGAGCCATGCAGTACAGCATATTACAAACATAAGTCCCATTATTGCGGAGTGGGTGTCCCATAGTATTTGCTTATGCTTTCCCTGCAAAAGCTGCCAAAAATTAGGACGGAGCAACTTGCAATGCCCCTTACAAGAGCCATGCAGTACAGCATATTACAAACATAAGTCCCATTATTGGGGAGTAGGTGTCCCATAGTATGTGCTTATGCTTTCCCAGCAAAAGCTGCCAAAAATTAGGATGGAGCAACTTGCAATGCCCCTTACAAGAGCCATGCAGTACAGCATATTACAAACATAAGTCCCATTATTGGGGAGTGGGTGTCCCATAGTATTTGCTTATGCTTTCCCAGCAAAAGCTGCCAAAAATTAGGACGGAGCAACTTGCAATGCCCCTTACAAGAGCCATGCAGTACAGCATATTACAAACATAAGTCCCATTATTGGGGAGTGGGTGTCCCATAGTATTTGCTTATGCTTTCCCAGCAAGAGCTGCCAAAAATTAGGACAGAGCAACTTGCAATGCCCCTTACAAGAGCCATGCAGTACAGCATATTACAAACATAAGTCCCATTATTGGGGAGTGGGTGTCCCATAGTATTTGCTTATGCTTTGCCAGCAAAAGCTGCCAAAAATTAGGACCGAGCAACTTGCAATGCCCCTTACAAGAGCCATGCAGTACAGCATATTACAAATATAAGTCCCATTATTGAGGAGTGGGTGTCCCATAGTATTTGCTTATGCTTTCCCAGCAAAAGCTGCAAAAAATTAGGATGGAGCAACTTGCAATGCCCCTTACAAGAGCCATGCAGTACAGCATATTACAAATATAAGTCCCATTATTGGGGAGTGGGTGTCCCATAGTATTTGTTTATGCCTTGCATGCAAAAGCTGCCAAAAATAAGGACGGAGGAACTTGCAATGCTGGCACCCTGGTGGTATAGTGGTGGTGGAGGCTGAGGATAAGGAGAAGAAGATTAAACAGCCGAAACGAGGAAGCGTATACCCATGTGTGGGTGTGAAGCGGTGCATGTGAATACACCTCCCGACGTAACACAGTGGATTTGACTTTATGTTACTCTTCTGTCATTTGGTGGTGATGAGAAGTCTGGCCCAATCCAGCCCTTGTTCATTTTGATAAGGGTCAGCTTGTCAGCATTGTCAGTTGACAGGCGAGTGCGCTTATCAGTTATAATTCCCCCAGCGGCACTAAAAACACGCTCCGATAACACGCTAGCGGCAGGGCAGGCCAGGACCTCCAAGGCGTACAGAGCCAGTTCATTCCAAGTGTCCAGCTTGGATACCCAATAATTAAAAGGCACAGAGGAATCACGGAGGACGCTGGTACGATCGGCAAGGTACTCCCTCACCATCTTTTGAAACTTTCCACTCCTTGTGAGAGTACCCCGCGCCTCAGGGCCTGTAAGCTGGGCGGGTGTCAGAAAACTGTCCCAGAACGTTGACAGTGTTCCCCTGCCTCTGCTGGATTGGAGTTGCTTCTCTCTCGCCTGTACGCCTTGGTTGGGCAACGAACTGTGACCTCTGCCGCTAGCGTGTTCAGATGGGAATTTTTTTTAAGAGTTCTGCAGCAAGGGCCTTCTGGTATTGCCCCATTTTTGTAAACCTCTCCACCTCAGGAATAAGAGAGTGAAAGTTCTCCTTGTAGCGGGGGTCTACAAGTGTCACCAACCAGTAATGACTGTCAACCAACATTTTGACAACGCGAGGGTCACGGTTAAGGCAGCGTAACATAAAGTCAGCCATGCGTGCCAGACTGGTAACGGGCAAGATTTCCGTGTCCTCACCAAGATGACGACTGACCATGCTCTCCTCCTCCTCCTCCTCTTCCTCCTCCCCCCTGTCCTCAGGCCACCCACGCTGAACCGACGGTATGACACTTGTACAGGTACTACCGTTTACAACGCATGATAGCAGCTCCTGTTCTTCCTCCTCCTCCTCCTCTCCCTCATTGTCCCCCAATGCACGTTGGGATGAGATGAGGCTGGGCTGTGTGTAATCGCCCGCTATGGCTTCTTGATCCATCTCATCATACTCTGACTGCAATGCCTCCTCTTTAATTCTCTGCAGAGAGCGTTGCAAAAGACAGACAAGTGGGATGCTGACACTAATGATGGCGTCATCGCCACTCACCATCTTGGTGGCCTCCTCAAAGTTTGTCAGGATGGTACATATGTCAGACATCCAGGTCCACTCCTGAGGTCTTATGTGTGGAGTCTGACCTGAATATCGACGGCCTTGTTGCAGCTGGTACTCCACAACTGCTCTCTTCTGCTCACAAATCCTTTGCAACATGTGGAGGGTAGAGTTCCAACGTGTGGGGACATCACACACCAGTCGGTGTGCCAGAAGCTGCAAACGCTGCTGCAACACAGCAAGGGTGGCGGAAGCTGTAGCCGACTTGCGAAAATGAGCTGACAGGTGGCGTACTTTCACGAGCAGATCTGGCAACTCGGGGTACGATTTAAGAAACCGCTGAACCACGAGGTTAGGCACATGAGCCAGGCATGGTACGTGTGTGATCTCACCTCGCCTCAGAGCCGCCACCAGGTTACGGCCATTGTCACACACGACCATGCCGGGATGTAGGTTCAGCGGTCTCAGCCACAGATCTGCCTGCTCTTTCACAGCTGTCCACAACTCACAAGCAGTGTGAGGTTTATCACCTAAGCTTATGAGTTTCAGTACAGCCTGTTGCCGCTTGGCGGAGGCAGTACTGCAATGCTTCCAGCTTGTAACTGATGTGGTGATATCTGAGATGGAGGCTGAACATGAGGAGGAGGAGGAGGATGCGCAGGAGCTGTACACTGTGGGGGCAACTCTGACTGACATAGGGCCCGCAATCCTCGGTGTGGGGAGGATGTGTTCCATCCCAAGGTCCGACTGGGTCCCGGCTTCCACTATGTTTACCCAGTGTGCCGTCAGAGAGATGTACCATCCCTGGCCACAAGCACTTGTCCACGTGTCCGTTGTCAGGTGGACTCTCCCAGTAACTGCGTTGTTGAGGGCACGGCAGATGCTTTGGGACACGTGCTTGTGTAGTGCGGGGCTGGCACACCGGGCAAAATAGTGTCGGCTGGGGACCGAGTACCGAGGGACGGCCACCGCCATAAGATTGCGGAAGGATTCCGTCTCCACCAGCCTAAAAGGCAGCATTTCCAATGCAAGCAGTCGTGAAATGTGCGAATTTAGGAATGTGGCCTGTGGGGCGTTAGCTGCGAATTTCCGCTTTCGTTCAAAGGTCTGGGATATGGACAATTGAACGCTGCGGTGGGACGTGGACGTGGACGTTGATGCTGTTTCTTGAGAAACTGCCATAACAAGTGAAGACTGAGAGGAGGGGGCATCTTTACATGCAGTATGGACAGGGGATTGCCTTGCACACACAACAGGGGGTTCTATTGCACGCACAACAGTGGAAGAAGCAGTGGTGACACCCGCTGACACTGGTCGTGGACCCTGGGTTTCGCCCCACAAAGTCGGGTGCTTTGCTGCTATGTGCCTGATCATGCTGGTGGTGGTCAGGCTGGTAGTTTTGTCACCTCTGCTGATGCTGGCATGGCAGGTGGAACATATGGCCTTTTTGGGGTTATCAGCAGAGTCTTTAAAAAAATTCCAGACTCTGGAAGACCTACCGCTTGTACTGGCAACGTCCCTCGTGTTGGTGTTACGGGGAAGGTTGCCTGCCTTCTGTCTGCGGCCACCACACTGCTTCTTCCTGCCTGTTGGGGTACTCTGCCTCCCTCCCCCTGTGTGCTGCTGGCCTTACTCTGCATGTCCTCCTTCCACGTTGGGTCAGTTACTAGATCATCCACCACCTCCTCCTCTTCCACTTGCGCACCACGATCCTCCTCCTCACTTCCTGGCAATTGTGTCTCGTCATCGTCCACCTCTTGTGACAGATTGCCAACGTCGACTTCCTGTGGCAGTGGCTGTTCAAATATTTGGGCATCGCAACATGGGATCTCCTCTTCCACCACTTCAAGCGTATCAGGCGAGGGGCCCAAATATGGAAATGGACTAGTGAACAGCTCTTCAGAGTGTCCAAGTGTGGGATCACTTGCTGTCTGACGACACTCGGCATGGTGGGAGAAAGGAGCATCAGGGTGAGGAGGAGTATGCAGTCGAGACTCACGGCTACTAAGAGTTGACCGTGTGGAAGACAGACCGGAGGTGGTGGTGCCCAGGTAACTTAAAGTATTAACTGCTATCCAATTAATAACCTGTTCAAACTGATCAGTTCTCAATACTGGTGTTGTTCTGTGCTTCCCTAGTAATTCGGTCAAGAAGTGGGAGCGAGAAGATGTGGCTGTTGGTTGTGGCACATTTTCACCTTGGCCACGGCCCCATCCTCTGCACGAACCATCACCAGAACGTCCACTTCCACGTCCCTTGCCACGCGCCTTGCCCATTGTAAATGAAGTAAAATAGCTTACACTTGCACTATCAATGGAAAGAGGGTAATAAAGAGTAGATTAGAACAGTGGAAGAGGAAAACCACAGTTATTGTTTACTGGGGTATACCACACTTTTTTAAATAGAGATATTTGCGGCTGAACAGTGAGCGACACACTCAAACTGCTTTTTTTTTAGATACCAAAGGCCCAAAACTGGATAGTACAGCGATTTGACCGTGGAACTGCGAAACCACACTGGGATGTCGGGCCTACACAAGACTATTTTCAACAGATATATTTTTGTGTCACAACAGTCAGGAGACACCACTGTTTTTCTTTACGGAAAAAAATACCAAAAGCTGAATAATAGAGATTTTTTACCGTGGGATGGCAAAACCACAGTTATTTGGGTATACCACACTTTTTTAAATAGAGATATTTGCGGCTGAACAGTGAGCGACACACTCAAACTGCTTTTTTTTTAGATACCAAAGGCCCAAAACTGGATAGTACAGCGATTTGACCTGTGAAACTGCGAAACCACACTGGGATGTCGGGCCTACACAAGATTATTTTCAACAGATATATTTTTGTGTCACAACAGTCAGGAGACACTACTGTTTTTCTTTACGGAAAAAACTACCAAAAGCTGAATAATAGAGATTTTTTACCGTGGGATGGAAAAACCACAGTTATTGTTTACTGGGGTATACCACACTTTTTTAAATAGAGATATTTGCTGCTGAACAGTGAGCGACACACTCAAACTGCTTTTTTTTTAGATACCAAAGGCCCAAAACTGGATAGTACAGCGATTTGACCGTGGAACTGCGAAACCACACTGGGATGTCGGGCCTACACAAGACTATTTTCAACAGATATATTTTTGTGTCACAACAGTCAGGAGACACTACTGTTTTTCTTTACGGAAAAAACTACCAAAAGCTGAATAATAGAGATTTTTTACCGTGGGATGGCAAAACCACAGTTATTTGGGTATACCACACTTTTTTAAATAGAGATATTTGCGGCTGAACAGTGAGCGACACACTCAAACTGCTTTTTTTTTAGATACCAAAGGCCCAAAACTGGATAGTACAGCGATTTGACCTGTGAAACTGCGAAACCACACTGGGATGTCGGGCCTACACAAGATTATTTTCAACAGATATATTTTTGTGTCACAACAGTCAGGAGACACTACTGTTTTTCTTTACGGAAAAAACTACCAAAAGCTGAATAATAGAGATTTTTTACCGTGGGATGGAAAAACCACAGTTATTGTTTACTGGGGTATACCACACTTTTTTAAATAGAGATATTTGCTGCTGAACAGTGAGCGACACACTCAAACTGCTTTTTTCTTAGATACCAAAGGCCCAAAACTGGATAGTACAGCGATTTGACTGTGGAACTGCGAAACCACACTGGGATGTCGGGCCTACACAAGACTATTTTCAACAGATATATTTTTGTGTCACAACAGTCAGGAGACACTACTGTTTTTCTTTACGGAAAAAACTACCAAAAGCTGAATAATAGAGATTTTTTACCGTGGGATGGCAAAACCACAGTTATTTGGGTATACCACACTTTTTTAAATAGAGATATTTGCGGCTGAACAGTGAGCGACACACTCAAACTGCTTTTTTTTTAGATACCAAAGGCCCAAAACTGGATAGTACAGCGATTTGACCTGTGAAACTGCGAAACCACACTGGGATGTCGGGCCTACACAAGATTATTTTCAACAGGTATATTTTTGTGTCACAACAGTCAGGAGACACTACTGTTTTTCTTTACGGAAAAAACTACCAAAAGCTGAATAATAGAGATTTTTTACCGTGGGATGGCAAGACCACAGTTATTGTTTACTGGGGTATACCACACTTTTTTAAATAGAGATATTTGCGGCTGAACAGTGAGCGACACACTCAAACTGCTTTTTTTTTAGATACCAAAGGCCCAAAACTGGATAGTACAGCGATTTGACCGTGGAACTGCGAAACCACACTGGGATGTCGGGCCTACACAAGACTATTTTCAACAGATATATTTTTGTGTCACAACACTCAGGAGACACTACTGTTTTTCTTTACGGAAAAAACTACCAAAAGCTGAATAATAGAGATTTTTTACCGTGGGATGGCAAAACCACAGTTATTTGGGTATACCACACTTTTTTAAATAGAGATATTTGCGGCTGAACAGTGAGCGACACACTCAAACTGCTTTTTTTTTAGATACCAAAGGCCCAAAACTGGATAGTACAGCGATTTGACCCGTGGAGCTGCGAAACCACACTGGGATGTCGGGCCTACACAAGACTATTTTCAACAGATATATTTTTGTGTCGCAACAGTCAGGAGACACTACTGTTTTTCTTTACGGAAAAAACTACCAAAACCTAAATAATAGAGATTTTTTACCGTGGGATGGCAAAACCACAGTTATTGTTTACTGGGGTATACCACGCTTTTTTAAATAGAGATATTTGCGGCTGAACAGTGAGCAACACACTCAAACTGTTTTTTTTTAGATACAAATGGCCCAAAATGGATAATACAGAGGTTTGAACCGTGGAAGTGCAAAACAACATTTCTGTTTCTCTAGCCTACACCAGACTATTTTCAACAGTTATATTTGTGTCTGAAAAATCAGAGACACGCTTTTTTTGGGGGGCGGGGGACACACCAAAAGGTTAATAAGATGGGTATTTGTACAGTGTGAAGGAGGAAAAAAAAAGGAGGATTTAGATGAAAAAAAAAGGATTTTTCCTGGCCCCCGACGCCTGGTGCTAAGTCCAGCAATTTCAGCAACAGGAGCACCCAGGACTGTAATGCAGCGTTTGCTGGTATGACCACTGTGTCTCCTATACAGCCTGCCTGCCTGGTATCTGGGATGAATATTAGTCCTGAAAAGGACTGTTTGTTTGTTCTGGCAGCCTTTACAGACCCTACACTAACTATTTCGCAGTTTACATCTCTCCCTAAATCAGCAGCGCTGTCCCTACACTGACTGAGTCCAAGATGGCGGTGCCCCGTTTTAAATACTCGAGGTGACGCTGTGCGGCCAGCCAATCACTGTAATGCTCACAACCAACATGGCTGCAGCATTACAGTGACTGGCTGGCAATCCCTGCATGTTCATTGGCTCTGTAAAGAGCGCCAAACATGCAGGGCGGAGACCCGAGCTCCCGCCCGAGTAACCCGGAAATGCTCGGTGCTTCCCGAACATCCCGAGTAGCGTGATGCTCGGGCGAGTACCGAGCAGTGTCGAGCATGTTCGCTCAACACTAGTGAGGATACATTAGGTGAGGGTAGAGCTGGTCGTGCAGCGGTGGTTACTGCAGTTTGTAGGCTTGTCGGAAGAGGTGAGTCTTCAGGTTTCTTTTGTAGGTTTCCACGGTCGGCGAGAGTCTGATGTGTTGGGGTAGAGAGTTCCAGAGTAGGGGGGATGCACGGGAGAAATCTTGTATACGATTGTGGGAGGAGGAGATAAGAGGGGAGTAGAGAAGGAGATCTTGTGAGGATCGGAGGTTGCGTGCAGGTAAGTACCAGGAGACTAGGTCACAGATGTATGGGGGAGACAGGTTGTGGATGGCTTTGTATGCCATGGTTAGAGTTTTGAACTGGATTCTCTGGGCAATGGGGAGCCAGTGAAGAGATTGACAGAGAGGAGAGGCCGGGGAATAGCGGGGGTACAGGTGAATTAGTCGAGCAGCAGAGTTTAGGATAGATTGGAGAGGCGTAAGAGTGTTCAAAGGGAGGCCACGGAGCAGGAGGTTGCAGTAGTCGAGGCGGGATATGATGAGGGCATGCACTAGTGTTTTTGAAGAGTCTTTGCTGAGGAATGCAAGGATCCAGGAGATGTTTTTGAGTTGGAGTCGGCAGGAAGTGGAAAGGGCTTGGATATGTGGCTTGAAGGAGAGATCAGAGTCCAGGGTTACTCCAAGGCAGCGAGCTTGTGGGACTGGGGAGAGTGAACAGCCATTGATGTTGATGGCTAGGTCAGATGGGGGATGTGAATGAGAGGGTGGAAAGATGATGAACTCTGTTTTATCCATGTTGAGTTTTAGAAATCTGTCAGAGAAGAAGGATGACATGGCGGACAGACATTGTGGGATTTTGGTTAGTAGGGAGGAGATATCGGGTCCAGAGAGGTAGATCTGTGTGTCGTCAGCATAGAGGTGATACTGAAAACAGTGAGACTTTATGAGCTGTCCCAGGCCAAAGGTGTAGATGGAGAAGAGCAGAGATCCTAGAATTGAACCTTGGGGGACACCGACAGATAGGGGGCGAGATGAGGAGGTGGTGCGTGAGTGGGAGACGCTGAATGTCCTGTCTGTTAAGTATGAGAAGATCCAAGATAGAGCCAAGTCCGTGATGCCAAGAGATGAGAGAATCTGGAGTAAGAGGGAATGGTCCACTGTGTCAAAGGCAGATGACAGGTCCAGAAGGAGGAGGATGGAGTAGTGTCGCTTGGATTTGGAATTTAGTAGGTCATTGGTGACTTTGGTCAGGGCAGTTTCAGTCGAGTGATGTGGTCGGAAGCCAGATTGCTGGCGGTCGAAGAGGGAGCAGGAGGAGAGGTGGGAGGACAGTTCAAGGTGGACATGTTGTTCTAGTAGTTTTGAGGCAAAGGGGAGTAGTGATATGGGGCGGTAGCTAGTCAGAGAGGAAGGGTCAAGGGAGGGCTTTATGAGGATGGGTGTGATTGCGGCATGTTTGAAACCTGAGGGGAAGACACCGGTTGTTATTGACAGATTGAAGAGGTGGGTTAGGGTTGGGATGAAGACTGTGGTAAGGTTAATGATGAGGTGGGATGGATTGTTTCAAGTTCGCAGGTGGTGAGGTGTGATTTGGAGAGTAAAGAGGAGACTTGACCTTCTGTAATGGTGGAGAAGTGGGGTTTGGAGGAGGAGGGTTGAATAGATATGAGGAGGGGTTGTGTGGACGTTAGGCAAAAGTTTTGTCTAATGGAGTCAATCTTCTGTTTGAAGAATGAGGCAAAGTCGTCGGCTGAGATGAGAGAAGAGGGAGGAGGTGCTGGGGGACGAAGGAGAGAGTTGAAAGTGTTAAATAGCTGTTTAGGGTTGTGAGATAGGGAGGATATGAGAGATGAGAAGTAGGTTTATTTTGCTGTAGTGAGTGCAGACTTGAAATTAGTGAGGGATTGCTTGAATGCGATGAAGTGCTCGATGGAGTGAGACCTTTTCCATCTCCGCTCCGCAACCCTGGAGGCCCGGCGCAGTTCTTTAGTAAGTTTAGTGTGCCAGGGTTGCCTGTTGAATGTGCGAGATGTGGTGTGTGTGAGAGGGGCGATCGAGTCTAGAGCTGCAGCTATTGTGGTGTTATATGAAGCAGCAGCAACATCTGCATCATGTAAGGAATTTATGTCTGTAAGAGAGAGGAGGGATTCAGAGAGTGAGCGTAAGTCAAGGTGTTTGAGATTTCTGCGAGGGTATGCAAGTTTGTGGAGTGGGGAATGTTGCCCCGGGGAGGAGAGAGAAGAGAATGTAAGTAGGCTGTGATCAGAGAGAGGAAGAGTTGAGTTAGAGAGGTTAGATAGGGAACAGAGGTGGGTGAAGATGAGGTCCAATGTGTGGCCATCTTTGTGGGTGGATGTGGAAGACCATTGAGTGAGTCCGAAGGAGGAAATGAGGGATAGGAACTTAGAGACAGACGAGTGGGAAGTGTTAATGGGGATGTTGAAGTCACCCATTATGATAGTGGGGATGTCAGTGGAGAGGAAGTGAAGCAGCCAGGTGGTGAAGTGGTCTAAGAAGGTGGTGGCTTGCCCTGGGGGTCGGTAAACGACGGCCAGTTGGAAGTTGGAGGGGGAATAGATGCGCACACAGTGCACCTCAAAAGAGGGGAGTGTAACGGAGGGTGGCAGTGGGTTTGGGTGAAAGCGCAATGTTCTCATAGGAGAAAACCTACGCCTCCGCCATGATTGCCGTTGGGGCGGGGGGTGTGGGAAAGATGGAATCCGCCATATGAAAGTGCAGCTGGGGAGGCTGTGTCAGAGGGGGTGAGCCAGGTTTCAGTGATGGCGAGGAAGGAAAGTTTGTTTGTATTGAAAAGATCGTGGATGAAGGAAAGTTTGTTGCAGACAGAGCGAGCGTTCCATAGAGCTCCTGTTAGAGCAACTAAGGGAGTGGGGATTGGTTGGATGGGTATGACGTTAGAAGGGTTGCGACAGTTTGTGGAAGGTCGTGGATAGGAGGAAGAAGTAACTGTGGGGATATGGCGAGGAGGACCAGGATTTGGAGAGATATCTCAAGCAGTGAGGAGGAGCAGAGAAAGTGTTAGCAGGTGGGAGCAAGAGAGAGCATGAGGTGGCTGTCTGTGTTTGGAGATCCAGGATTGAATTATTAGGAATAATTTGGAGGAGGAGGTGAGATGAATGGGGAGGATGGAGGGAGAGATGAATAGATTCTTACTAGGTGTAGGGATTTGAGGGGTTACTAGAAAGTGGAGGACTATAGAGGAAAAAGTGAGAGCTAACAGAAACATAGTTAAAAGAGAGTAAGTGGTCAAAGTGTTGGTTACCTGACTCCTGCCCTGACTAACTGCCTCTGAAATAACTGCCACTTTTCTCCGAAGCCACTTTGCACAAGAAGACACGTGCACCCCTTACAGAGCTTCTAAATATATAGGGCACATTAAACTATCAGGTGAAGGGCATTGTGGGAGCTGAATATGGCTAAATTAGCAGCTGGTAGTCTCACCAAGAGATGGCTGGGTGATCAAACACAGAGCTAGGACTCTAGTCACTGCAGTTTAGCACCTCTAAAAATCAGATAAGATCTATAGTGGGGAAGGGACAGACATATGTGAGTACTGAATGGAGTGGGACAGATAAAGCAGAGAAGTTATGCAGAGCATGTACCATTGAGGTGAATCAGCAAACCAGAGCATTAGATTACAGCAGACACAGCAAGCAGAGAAGTTATGCAGAGCATGTACCAGTGAGGTGAACCAGCAAAGCAGAGCATTAGATTACAGCAGACACAGCAAGCAGAGAAGTTATGCAGAGCATGTACCAGTGAGGTGAATCAGCAAAGCAGAGCATTAGATTACAGCAGACACAGCAAGCAGAGAAGTTATGCAGAGCATGTACCAGTGAGGTGAATCAGCAAAGCAGAGCATTAGATTACAGCAGACACAGCAAGCAGAGAAGTTATGCAGAGCATGTACCAGTGAAGTGAATCAGCAAAGCAGAGCATAAGATTACAGCAGACACAGCAAGCAGAGAAGTTATGCAGAGCATGTACCAGTAAGGTTATTCCACTGCGACCTCCACCACTCTTCCAAGGGGCATAGATATTGTTTTTTTATTTTACTGCGACCTCCACCACTCTTAAAAGGGGCATTCATATTGTCTTTTTATTCCACTGTGACCTGCACGTCTCTTCAAAGGGGCATTGATATTGTCTTTTTATTTAATTGGAACCTCCACCACTCTTCCAAGGGGCATTGATATTGTCTTTTTATTCCACTGTAACCTCCACCATTCTTCCAAGGGGCATTGATATTGTCTTTTTATTCCACTGCGACCTCCGCCACTCTTCCAAAGGGCATTGATATTGTCTTTTTTTCCACTGTAACCTCCACCACTGTTCTAAGAGGCATTAAAACAGTCTTGTTAAGCTACTGTGACCTCCACGTCTCTTCCAAGGGGCATTAAAACAGTATGGTGAACCAATGTGTACTCCACAGCTCTTCCAACACGCATTGATATTGTCTTTTTATTTCACTGTAACTTCCACCACTCTTTCAAGGGGCATTGATATTGTTTTTTATCCCACTGTGACCTCCACCACTCTTACAAGGGGCATTAAAACCGTCTTGTTAAGCTACTGTGACCTCCAAGTCTCTTCCACAGCGCATTAAAACCGTCTGGTTAAACCGCTCTGAGCTCCACAGCTCTTCCAAGGGGCACTGACAATGTCTTTTTATTCCATTGTAACCTTCTGCACTTTTCCAAGTGCATTGATATTGTCTTTTTATTCCTCTGCGACGTCCACGACTCTTCCAAGGGGCTATAATACCGTCTTGTTAAGCTACTGTGACCTCCAAGTTTCTTACACAGGGCATTGATATTGTCTTTTTATTCCAATGTAACCTCCACCACTCTTCCAAGGGGCATTGATATTGTCTTTTTAATCCACTGCGACCTCCATCACTATTCCAAGAAGCATTGAAACCGTCTTGTTAAGCTACTGTGACCTCCACGTCTATTCCACGGTGCATTAAAACATTCTGGTTAAACCACTGTGAACTCCACAGCTCTTCCAATGGGCATTGTTATTGTCTTTTTTTTCCACTCTAACCTCCACCACTCTTCCAAGGGGCATTGATATTGTCTTTTTATTTTACTGCGACCTCCACCACTCTTCCAAGGGACATTAATATTGTCTTTTTATTCCACTGTAACCAACACGTCTCTTACAAGGGGCATTAATATTGTCTTTTTATTTAATTGGAACCTTCACCACTCTTCCAAGGGGCATTGATATTGTCTTTTTATTCCACTGTAACCTCCACCATTCTTCCAAGGGACATTGATATTGTGTTTTTATTCCACTGTAATCTCCACCACTCTTCCAAGGGGCATTGATATTATCTTTTTATTCCACTGTAACCTCCACCACTCTTCCAAGGGGCATTGATATTGTTTTTTTAATACACTGCGACCTCTAACTCTCCTCCAAGGGGCTTTAAAACAGTCTTGATAAGCTTCTGTGACCTCCACGTCTCTTCCAAGGTGCATTAAAACCGCATGGTTAAACCACTCTGAACTCCACAGCTCTTCCAAGAGGCATTGATATTGTCTTTTTATTCCACTGTAACCTCCACCACTCTTCCAAGGGGCATTGATATTGTCTCTTTTTTCCACTGCGACCTCCAACACTCCTCTAAGGGGATTTGACAGTCTTTTTAATCCACTGTGACCTCCACCACTCTTCCAAGGGGCATTAAAACCGTCTTGTTAAGCTACTGTGACCTTCTCGTACCTTCCACGGGGCATTGATATTGTCGTTTTATTCCACTGCGACCTCCACCACTCTTCCAAGGGGCGTTGATATTGTCTTTTTAATCCACTGTGACCTCCACCACTCTTCCAAGACACATTGATATTGTCTTTTTATTCCACTGCGACTTTCACCACTCTTCCAAGGAACATTGATATTGTCTTTTTTTTCCACTGTGACCTCCACCACTCTTCTAAGGGGCATTGATATTTTCTTTATATTTCACTGCGACCTCCACCACTCTTACAAGTGGCATCGATAATGTCTTTTTAATCCACTGCGACCTCCACCACACTTCCAAGGGGCATTAAAACCGTCTTGTTAAGCTACTGTCACCTCCACGTCTCTTCCAAGGGGCATTAAAACAGTCAAATTAAACCACTCTGAACTCCACAGCTGTTGCAAGAGGCATTGATATTGTCTTTTTATTCCACTGTAACCACCACCACTCTTCCAAGGGGCATTGATTTTGTCTTTTTAATCCACTGCGACCTCCATCTCTCTTCCAAGAAGCATTAAAATCGTCTTGTTTAGCTACTGTGACTTCCACGTCTATTCCACGGTGCCTTAAAACAATCTGGTTAAACCACTGAGAACTCCTCAGCTCTTCCAAAGGGCATTGATATTGTCTTTTTATTCCACTGTAACCTCCACCACTCTTCCAAGGGGCATTGATATTGTCTTTTTATTTTAATGTGACCTCCACCACTCTTCCAAGGGGCATTAATATTGTCTTTTTATTCCACTGAGACCTCCACCAGTCTTCCAAGGGTCATTGATATTGTCTTTTTATTCCACTGTAACCTCCACCATTCTTCCAAGGGGCATTGATATTGTCTTTTTATTCCACAGCAACCTCCATCTCTCTTCCAAGGGGCATTTAAACAGTCTGGTTAAACCACTCTGAACTCCACAGCTCTTCCAAGAGGCATTGATATTGTCTTTTTATTCGACTGTAACATTCACCACTCTACCAAGGGGCATTAAAACCGTCTTGTTAAGCTACTGTGACCTCCACGTCTCTTCCAAGGGGCATTAAAACCGTCAATTTAAAACACTCTGAACTCCACAGCTCTTGCAAGAGGCATTGATATTGTCTTTTTATTCCTCTGTAACCTCCACCACTCTTCCAAGGGGCATTGATTTTGTCTTTTTAATCCACTGCGACCTCCATCACTCTTCCAAAAAGCATTAAAACCGTCTTGTTTAGCTACTGTGACCTCCACCACTCTTCCAATGGGCATTAAAACCGTCTTGTTTTGCTACTGTGACCTCCACATCCCTTCCACGGGGCATTGATATTGTCTTTTTATTCCATTGCGACCTCCACCACTCTTCCAAGGGGCATTAAAACAGTCTTGTTAAGCTACTGTGACCACCAAGTCTCTTCCAAGGGGCATTAAAAACTTCTGGTTAAACCGCTCTGAGCTCCACAGCTTTAACAAGGGGCATTGACAATGTCTTTTTATTCCACTGTAACCTTCTGCACTCTTCCAAGTACATTGATATTGTCTTTTTATTCCTCTGCGACGTCCACGTGTCTTCCAAGGGGCATTAAAACAGTCTTGTTAAGCTACGGTGACCTTCAAGTTTCTTACACAGGGCATTGTATTGTCTTTCTATTCCACTGTAACCTCCACCACTCTTCCAAGGGGCATTGATATTGTCTTTTTATTCCGCTGTAACCTCCACCAATCTTCCAAGGGGCATTGATATTGTCTTTTTATTCCACTGCGACCTCCACCACTCTTCTAAGGGGCATTGATATTGTCTTTTAAATCCACAACGATCTCCACCTCTTTTCCAAGGGGCATTAAAACAGTCTTGTTAAGCTACTGTGACCTCCACGTCCCTTCCACGGGGCATTGATATTGTCTTTTTATTCCACTGCGACCTCCACCACTCTTCCAAGGGGCATTGAGATTGTCTTTTTAATCCACTGTGACCTCCACGTCTCTTCCAAGGGGCATTAAAACCGTCAATTTAAACCACTCTGAACTCTACAGCTCTTCCAAGGAGCATTGGTATTGTCTTTTTATTCCACTCTAACCTCCACCACTCTTCCAAGGGGCATTGACATTGTCTATTTATTCCACTGCGACCTCCACCACTCTTCCAAGGGGCATTAAAACCATCTTGTTATGCTACAGTGACCTTCACAACTGTTCCATGGGGCATTGATATTGTCTTTTTATTCCACTGTAACCTCCTCCATTCTTCCAAGGGGCATTGATTTTGTCTTTTTATTCCACTGCGACCTCTACCACTCTTCCAATGGGCATTGATAATGTCTTTGTAATCCACTGCAACCTCCACCACTCTTCCTAGGGGCATTAAAGCCGTCTTGTTAAGCTACTGTCACATCCATGTCTATTCCACGGGGTATTGATATTGTCTTTTTATTCCATTGTAACCTCCACCACTCTTCCAAGTGGCATTGACATTGTCTTTTTATTCCACTGCGACTTCCACCTCTCTCCTAAGGGGCATTTATATTGTCTTGTTAAGCTACTGTGACCTCCACGTCTCTTCCAAGGGGCATTAAAGCCGTCAATTTAAACCACTCTGAACTCCACAGCTCTTCCAAGGAGCACTGGTAT
Organism: Phyllobates terribilis; assembly: GCF_046119375.1. NCBI lineage: Eukaryota > Metazoa > Chordata > Amphibia > Anura > Dendrobatidae > Phyllobates > Phyllobates terribilis. The sequence continues at coordinate 2,256,494 of NW_027362964.1, forward strand.
TGTCTTTTTATTCCACTGTAACCTCCACCACTCTTCCAAGGGGCATTGATATCATTTTTTTATTCCACTGCGACCTCCACCAGTCCCCCAAGAGGCATTAAAACCTTCTTGTTAAGCTACTGTGACCTACACGTCTCTTCCACGGGGCATTGATATTGTCTTTTTATTTAACTGTAAGCTCCACCACTGTTCCAAGGGGCATTGATATTGTCTTTTTATTCCACTGTAACCTCCATCACTCTTCCAAGGGCATTGGTATTGTCTTTTTATGCAACTGTAACCTCCACCATTCTTCCAAGGGCCATTGATATTGTCTTTTTATTCCACTGCGACCTCCACCACTCTTCCAAGGGGCATTCATATTGTCTTTTTAATCCACTGCGACCTCCACCACTCTTCCAAGGGGTATTAAAACCGTCTTTTTAAGCTACTGTCACCTCCATGTCCCTTTCAAGGGGCATTAAAACCGTCAATTTAAACCACTCTGAACTCCACAGATCTTGCAAGGGGCATTGATATTGTCTTTTTATTCCAATGTAACCTCCAGCACTCTTCCAAGGAGCATTGATATTGTCTTTTTATTCCACTGCAACTTCCAACTCTCTTCCAACGGGCATTGAAACCGTCTTGTTAAGCTACTGTGACCTCCACTTCTCTTTCACGGGGCATTGATATTGTCTTTTTATTCCACTGGGAACTTCACCACTCTTCCAAGTGGCATTGATATTGTCTTTTTAATCCACTGCGACCTCCACCACTCTTCCAAGGGGCATTAAAACAGTATTGTTAAGCTACTGTGACCTCCACGTCTCTCCCAAGGTGCATTAAAACCGTCAATTTAAACCACTCTAAACTCCACAGCTCTTGCAAGAGGCATTGATATTGTCTTTTTACTCCACTGTAACCTACAGCACTCTTTCAAGGGGCATTGATATTGTCTTTTTACTCCAGTGTAACCTACAGCACTCTTTCAAGAGGCATTGATATTGTCTTTTTATTCCACTACGACTTCCACCAATCTCCCAAGGTGCATTAAAAACATCTTGTTTAGCTGCTGTAACGTCCATGTCTATTCCACGGGGCATTGATATTGTCTTGTTATTCCACTGTATCCTCCACCACTCTTCCAAGGGGTATTGATATTGTCTTTTTATGCCACCGCGACTTCCACCTCTCTTCTAAGGGACATTGATATTGTCTTTTTAATCCTCTGCGACCTCCACCACTCTTCCAAGAGGCATTAAAACAGTCTTGTTAAGCTACTGTGACCTCCATATCTCTTCCAAGGGGCATTAAAACAGTCTGGTTAAACCACTCTGAACTCCACAGCTCTTCCAAGGAGCATTGATATTGTCTTTTTATTCCACTGCAACCTCCACCATTCTTAAAAGGGGTATTGATATTGTCTTTTTAATGCACTGCGACCTCCACCACACTTCCAAGGGGCATTAAAACCATCTGGTTAAACGACGTTGAACTCCATAGCTCTTTCAAAAGGCATTGATATTGTCTTTTTATTTCACTGTAACCTCCACCACTCTTTCAAGGGTCATTGATATTGTCTTTTTATTCCACTGCGACCTCTACCACTCTTCCAAGGGGCATTAAAACTGTCTTGTTAAGCTACTGAGACCTCCACGTGTCTTCCACGGGGCATTGATATTGTCTTTTTAATCCACTGTGACTTCCACCACTTTTCCAAGGGGCATTAAAACTGTCTTGTTAATCTACTGTGACCTCCACGTCTCTTCCAAGGGGCAATAAAACCATCTGGTTAAACCATTCTGAACTCCACAGCTCTTTCAAGGGGTATTGGTATTGTCTTTTTATTCCACTCTAACCTTCCCCACTTTTCCAAGGGGCATTGACATTGTTTTTTTATTCCACTACGACCTCCAAATTTCTTCCAAGGGGCATTGATATTGTCTTTTTATTCCACTGCCACCTCCACCATTCTTCCAAGGGGCATTGATATTGTCTTTTTAATCCACTGCGACCTCCACATCACTTCCAATGGGCATTAAAACTGTCTGGTTAAACCACTCGGAACTCCACAGCTCTTCCAAGGGGCGTTGGTATTGTCTTTTTATTCCACTCTAACCTCCACCACTCTTCCAATGGGCATTGACATTGTCTTTTTATTCCACTGCGACCTCCACCATTCTTCCAAGGGGCATTAAAACTGTCTTGTTAAGCTACAGTGACATCCACATCTCTTCCTCGGGGCATTGATATTGTCTTTAAATCCCACTGTAACCTCCACCACTCTACAAAGGGGCATTGATATTGTATTTTTATTCCACTGCGACATCCACCACTCTTCCAAATCGCATTGATATTGTCTTTTTAATCCACTGTGACCTCCACCACTCTTCCAAAGGGCATTAAAACCATCTTGTTAAGCTACTGTGACCTCCACGTCTCTTCCACGGGGCATTGATATTGTCTTTTTATTCCACTGTGACCTCCACCACTCTTCCTCGGGGCATTGATATTGTCTTTTTAATCCACTGCAACCTCCACCACTCTTTCATGTGGCATTAAAACCGTCTTGTTAAGCTTCTGTGAACTCCACGTCTTTTGCAACTGGCATTAAAACCGTATGGTTAAACCAATCTGAACTCCACAGATCTTCCAAGGGGCATTGATATTGTCTTTTTATTCCACTGTATCCTCCATCTCTCTTCCAAGGGGCATTGATATTGATTTTTATTCCACTGCGACCTCCACCACTCCTCCAAGGGGCATTAAAACCGTCTTGTTAAGCTACTGTGACCTCCATGTCTTTTCCACAAGGCATTGATATTGTCTTTTTATTCCACTGGAACCTCCAACACTCTTCCAAGGTGCATTGATATTGTCTTTTTATTCCTCTGAGACTTCAACAACTCCTTCAAGGAGCATTGACATTGTCTTTTTAATACATTTTGACCTCCACCACTCTTCCAATCGGCATTAAAACAGTCTTGTTAATCTACTGTGACCTCCATGTCTCTTCCAAGGGGCATTAAAACCGTCAATTTAAACCACTCTCAACTCCACAGCTCTTGCAAGGGGCTTTGATATTGTTTTTTGTTCCACTGTAACCTCCAGCACTCTTCTAAGGGGCATTGATATTGTCTTTTTATTCCACTGCAACTTTCACCTCTCTTCCAAGGGACATTAAAACCGTCTTGTTAAGCTACTGTGACATCCACGTCTCTTTCACGGGGCATTGATATTGTCTTTTTATTCCACTGTAAACTCCACCACTCTCCCAAGGGGCATTGATATTTTCTTTTTAATCCACTGCGACCTCCACCACTCTTCCAAGGAACATTGATATTGTCTTTTTTTTCCACTGTAACCTCCACCACTCTTCTAAAGGGCATTGATATTTTCTTTTTATTCCACTGCGACCTCCACCACTCTTCCAAGGGGCATCGATAATGTCTTTTTAATCCACTGCGACCTCCACCACTCTTCCAAGGGGCATTAAAACCGTCAAGTTAAACCACTCTGAACTCCACAGCTCTTGCAAGAGGCATTGATATTGTCTTTTTATTCCACTGTAACCTCCACCACTCTTCCAAGGGGCATTGATTTTGTCTTTTTAATCCACTGCGACCTACATGTCTCTTCCAAGAAGCATTAAAACCGTCTTGTTTAGCTACTTTGACCTCCATGTCTATTCCACGGTGCCTTAAAACCTTCTGGTTAAACGACTGTGAACTCCACAGCTCTTCCAAAGGGCATTGATATTGTCTTTTTATTCCACTGTAACCTCCACCACTCTTCCATGGGGCATTGATATTGTCTTTTTATTTTTTTGCGATCTCCACAACTCTTCCAAGGGGCATTAAAATTGTCTTTTTATTCCACTGCGACCTCCACCACTCTTCCAAGGGGCATTGATATTGTCTTTTTATTCCACTGCGACCTCCACCTCTCTTCCAAGGGACATTAAAACCATCTTGTTAAGCTACTGTGACCTCCAAGTCTCTTCCACGAGGCATTGATATTGTCTTTTTATTCCACTGCGACCTCCACATCTCTTTCAAGTGGAATTGATGTTGTCTTTTTATTCCACTGCGACCTCCACCACTCTTCTAAGGGGCATTGATATTGTCTTTTTAATCCACTGCGACCTCCACCACTCTTCCAAGGGGCATTAAAACAGTTTTGATAAGCTACTGTGACCTCCACGTCTCTTCCAATGGGCATTAAAACTGTCAATTTAAACCACTCTGAACTCCACAGCTCTTCCAAGAGGCATTGATATTGTCTTTTTATTCGACTGTAACCTCCACCACTCTTCCAAGGGGCATTAAAGCCGTCTTGTTAAGCTACTGTGACCTCCACGTCTCTTCCAAGGGGCAGTAAAACCGTCAATTTAAACCACTCTGAACTCCACAGCTCTTGCAAGAGGCATTGATATTGTCTTTTTATTCCACTGTAACCTCCACCACTCTTCCAAGGGGCATTGATTTTGTCTTTTTAATCCACTGCGACCTCCATCTCTCTTCCAAGAAGCATTAAAACCGTCTTGTTTAGCTACTGTGACCTCCATGTCTATTCCACGGTGCCTTAAAACCTTCTGGTTAAACCACTGTGAACTCCACAGCTCTTCCAAAGGGCATTAATATTGTCTTTTTATTCCACTGTAACCTCCACCACTCTTCCAAGGGGCATTGATATTGTCTTTTTATTTTATTGCGACCTCCACCACTCTTCCAAGGGGCATTAATATTGTCTTTTTATTCCACTGCAACCTTCACCACTCTTCCAAGGGTCATTGATATTGTGTTTTTATGCGACTGTAACCTCCACCACTCTTCCAAGGGGCATTAAAACCGTCTTGTTAAGCTACTGTGACCTCCACGTCTCTTCCAAGGGACATTAAAACCGTCAATTTAAACCATTTTGAACTCCACAGCTCTAGCAAGAGGCATTGATATTGTCTTTTTATTCCACTGTAACCTCCACCACTCTTCCAAGGGGCATTGATTTTGTCTTTTTAATCCACTGAGACCTCCATCACTCTTCCAAGAAGCATTAAAACCGTCTTGTTTTGCTACTGTGACCTCCACGTCCCTTCCACGGGCCATTGATAATGTATTTTTATTCCATTGCAACCTCCACCACTCTTCCAAGGGGCATTAAAACCGTCTTGTTAAGCTACTGTGACCTCCACGTCTCTTCCAAGGGGCATTAAAACAGTATGGTGAACCAATGTGTACTCCACAGCTCTTCCAAGGCGCATTGATATTGTCTTTTTATTTCACTGTAACTTCCACCACTCTTACAAGGGGCATTAAATCCGTCTTGTTAAGCTACTGTGACCTCCAAGTCACTTCCACAGGGCATTAAAACCGTCTGGTTAAACCGCTCTGAGCTCCACAGCTCTTCCAAGGGGTATTAACAATGTCTTTTTATTCCATTGTAACCTTCTGCACTCTTCCAAGTACATTGATATTGTCTTTTTATTGCTCTGCGACGTCCACGTCTCAACCAAGGGGCATTAAAACAGTCTTGTTAAGCTACTGTGACATTCAAGTTTCTTACACAGGGCATTGATATTGTCTTTTTATTCCACTGTAACCTCCACCACTCTTCCAAGGGGCATTGATATTGTCTTTTCATTCCGCTGTAACCTCCACCAATCTTCCAAGGGGCATTGATATTGTCTTTTTATTCCACTGCGACCTCAACCACTCTTCTAAGGGGCATTGATATTGTCTTTTAAATCCACAACGATCTCCACCTCTCTTCCAAGGGTCATTAAAACAGTCTTGTTAAGCTACTGAGACCTCCTCGTCTCTTCCAAGGGGCATTAAAACAGTCTGGTTAAACACTCTGTACTTCACAGCTCTTACAAGAGGCATTGATATTGTCTTTTTATTCGACTGTAACATCCACCACTCTTCCAAGCGGCATTGATATTGTCTTTTTATTCCACTGAGACCTCCATCACTCTTCCAAGGGGCATTGATATTGTCTTTTTAATCCACTACGACCTCCACCACTCTTCCAAGGGGCATTAAAACCGTCTTGTTAAGCTACTGTCCCCTCCACGTCCCTTCCAAGGGGCATTAAAACCGTCAATTTAAACGACTCTGAACTCCACAGCTCTTGCAAGGGGCATTGATATTGTCTTTTTATTCCACTGCAACTACCACCTCTCTTCCAAGGGGCATTAAGACCGTCTTGTTAAGCTACTGTGACCTCCACGTCTCTTTCACGGGGCATTGATATTGTCTTTTTATTCCGCTGTAACCTCCACCACTCTTCCAAGGGGCATTGATATTGTCTTTTTGTTCCACTGAGACCTTCACCACTCTTCCAAGAGGCATTGATATTGTCTTTTTAATCCACTGCGAACTCCACCACTCTTCCAAGGGGCATTAAAACTGTATTGTTAAGCTACTGTCACCTCCGCGTCCCGTCAAAGGGGCATTAAAACCGTCAAATTAAACCTCTATGAACTCCACAGCTCTTGCAAGGGGCATTGATATTTTTTTTTTATTCCAATGTAACCTCCAGCACTCTTCCAAGGGCCATTGATATTGTCTTTTTATTCCACTGCCACTTCCACCTCTCTTCCAAGGGGCATTATAACCGTCTTGTTAAGCAACTGTGACCTACACATCTTTTTCACGGGGCATTAATATTGTCTTTTTATTTCACTGTAACCTCCACCACTCTTCCAAGGGGCATTGATATTGTCTTTTTATTCCATTTGGACCTTCACCACTCTTCCAAGTGGCATTGATATTGTCTTTTTAATCCACTGTGACCTCCACCACTCTTCCAAGGGGCATTAAAACCGTATTGTTAAGCTACTGTGACTTCCATGTCTCTTCCAAGATGCATTAAAACCGTCAATTGAAACCACTCTGAACTCCACAGCTCTTGCAAGAGGCATTAATATTGTTTTTTTACTCCACTGTAACCTACAGCACTCTTTCAAGGGGCATTGATATTGTCTTTTTATTCCACTACGACTTCCACCACTCTCCCAAGGTGCATTAAAAACATCTTGTTTAGCTACTGTAACGTCCATGTCTATTTTATGGGGCATCGATATTGTCTTTTTATTCCAATGTATCCTCCACCACTCTTCCAACGGGCATTAAAACAGTCTTGTTAATCTACTGTGACCTCCACATCTCTTCCAAGGGGCATTAAAACCGTCAATTTAAACCACTCTCAACTCGACAGCTCTTGCAAGTGGCATTGATATTGTTTTTTAATCCACTGTAACCTCCAGCACTCTTCCAAGGTGCATTGATATTGTCTTTTTATTCCACTGCGACTTTCACCTCTCTTCCAAGGGACATTAAAACCGTCTTGTTAAGCTACTGTGACATCCACGTCTCTTTCACGGGGCATTGATATTGTCTTTTTATTCCACTGTAAACTCCACCACTCTTCCAAGGGGCATTGATATTGTCTTTTTAATCCACTGCGACCTCCACCACTTTTCCAAGGGGCATTAAAAACGTCTTTTTAAGCTACTGTGACCTCCACGTCACTTCCAATGGGCATTAAAACCGTCTGGTTTAAATACTCTGAACTCCACTGCTCTTCCAAGTTGCATTGATATTGTATTTTTAATCCACTGTTACCTCCACCACTCTTCCAAGGGGCATTGATATTGTTTTTTCATTCCACTGCGACCTCCACTACTCTTCCAAGTGGCATAGATATTGTCTTTTTATTCCATTGCGACCTCCACCACTCTTCTAAGGGGCATTTATATTGTGTTTTTAATCAACTGCGACCTCCACCACTCTTCCAAGGGCCATTAAAACCATGTTGTTAAGCTACTTTGACCTCCACGTCAATTCCACGGGGCATTGAAACCATCAATTTAAACCACTCTGAACTCCACAGCTCTTGCAAGGGGCATTGATATTGTCTTTTTATTCCACTGCAACTTCCACCTCTCTTCCAAGGGGCATTAAGACTGTCTTGTTAAGCTACTGTGACCTCCACGTCTCTTTCACGGGCCATTGATATTGTCTTTTTATTCCACTGTAACCTCCACCACTCTTCCAAGGGGCATTGATATTGTCTTTTTGTTCCACTGGGACCTTCACCACTCTTCCAAGTAGCATTGATATTGTCTTTTTAATCCACTGCGACCACCACCTCTCTTCCAAGGGGCATTAAAACCGTCTTGTTAAGCTACTGTGACCTCCAAGTTTCTTACACAGGGCATTGATATTGTCTTTTTATTCGACTGTAACCTCCACCACTCTTCCAAGGGGCATTGATATTGTCTTTTTAATCCACTGCGACCTCCATCACTCTTCCAAGAAGCATTGAAACCGTCTTTTTAAGCTACTGTGACCTCCACGTCTCTTCCAAGGTGCATTAAAACTGTATGGTTAAACCAATCTGAACTCCACAGATCTTCCAAGTGGCATTGATATTGTCTTTTTATTCCACTGTATCTTCCACCACTCTTCCAAGGGGCATTGATATTGTCTTTTTATTCCACTGCGACCTCCACCACTCTTCCAGGGGGCATTAAAACCGTCTTGTTCAGCTACTGTGACCTCCATGTCTCTTCCACAGGGCATTGATATTGTCTTTTTATTCAACTGTAACCTCCACCACTCTTCCAAGGGGCATTGATATTGTTTTTTATTCCACTGTAACCTCCACCACTCTTTCAAGGGGCATTGATATTGTCTTTTTATTCCACTGCCACCTCCACCATTTTTCCAAGGGGGATTGACATTGTCTTTTTAATCAACTGCGACCTCCACCACTTTTCCAAGGAGCATTAAAAATGTCTTTTGAAGCTACTGTGACCTCCACATCACTTCCAATGGGCATTAAAACTGTCTGGTTAAACCACTCTCAACTCCACAGCTCTTGCAAGGGGCATTGATATTGTTTATTATTCCACTGCGACCTTCACCCCTCTTCCAAGGAACATGGATATTGTCTTTTTTTCCACTGTAACCTCCACCACTCTTCTAAGGGGCATTGATATTTTCTTTTTATTTCGCTGTAAACTCCACCACTCTTCCAATTGGCATTGATATTGTCTTTTTAATCCACTGCGACCTCCACCACTTTTCCAAGGGGCATTAAAAACGTCTTTTTAAGCTACTGTGACCTCCACGTCACTTCCAATGGGCATTAAAACCGTCTGGTTTAACTACTCTGAACTCCACTGCTCTACTAAGTGGCATTGATATTGTCGTTTTAATCCACTGTTACCTCCACCACTCTTCCAAGGTGCATTGATATTGTTTTTTTATTCCACTGCGACCTCCACTGCTCTTCCAAGTGGCATTGATATTGTCTTTTTATTCCACTGCAACCTCCACCACTCTTCTAAGGGGCATTTTCTATTGTGTTTTTAATCAATTTCGACCTCCACCACTCTTCCAAGGGCCATTAAAACCAAGTTGTTAAGCTACTTTGACCTCCACGTCTATTCCACGGGGCATTAAAACCATCAATTTAAACCACTCTGAACTCCACAGCTCTTGCAAGGGGCATTGATATGGTCTTTTTATTCCTCTGTAACCTCCACCACTCTTCCAAGGGGCATTGATATTGTCTTTTTAATCCACTGAGACCTTCATCACTCTTCCAAGGGGCAATAAAACTGTCTTGTTAAGCTACTGTGACCTCCAACTCGCTTCCAAGGGGCATTAAAACCGTCTGGTTAATCCACTCTGAGCTCCACAGCTCTTCCAAAGGGCATTGACAATGTCTTTTTATTCCATTGTAACCTTCTGCACTCTTCCAAGTGCATTGATATTTTCTTTTTATTCCTCTGCGACTTCCACGACTCTTCCAAGGGGCATTAAAACAGTCTTGTAAAGCTACTGTGACCTCCAAGTTTCTTACACAGGGCATTGATATTGTCTTTTTATTCCACTGTAACCTCCACCACTCTTCCAAGGGGCATTTATATTTTCTTTTTAATCCACTGCGACCTCCGTCACTCTTCCAAGAAGCATTGAAACCGTCTTGTTAAGCTACTGTGACCTCCACGTCTATCCCACGGTGCATTAAAACTTTCTGGTTAAACCACTGTGAACTCCACAGCTCTTCCAAGGGGCAATGATATTGTCTTTTAATTCCTCTCTAACCTCCACCACTTTTCCAAGGGGCATTGAAATTTTTTTTTATTTTACTGCGACCTCCACCACTCTTCCAAGGGGTATTAATATTGTCTTTTTATTCCACTGCGACCTCCACCACTCTTCCAAGGGGCATTAAAACCGTCTTGTTAAGTTACTGTGACCTCCACGTCTCTTCCAAGGAGCGTTAAAACCGTCTGGTTATACCACTCTGAACTCCACAGCTCTTCCAAGGGGCATTATTATTGTCTTTTTATTCCACTGTAACCTCCACCACTCTTCCAAGGGGCATTGATATTGTCTTTTATTCCAGTGTGACCTCCACCAGTCCTCCAAGAGACATTAAAACCGTCTTGTTAAGCTTCTGTGACCTCCACGTCTCTTCCACGGGCATTGAAATTGTCTTTTTATTCCACTGTAACCTCCACCACTCATCCAAGGGGCATTGATATTGTCTTTTTATTCCACTGCGACCTCCACCACTCTTCCAAGGTGCACTGATAATGTCTTTTTATTCCACTGCGACCTCCACCACTCTTCCAAGGCTAATTGATATTGTCTTTTTAATCCACTGCGACCTCCACCAATCTTCCAAGGGGCATTAAAACCGTCTTGTTAAGCTATTGTGACCTCCACATCTCTTCCACGGGGCATTGATATTGTATTTTTATTTAACTGTAACCTCCACCACAGTTCCATGGGGCATTGATATTGTCTTTTTATTCAACTGTAACCTCCACCACTCTTCCAAGGGGCATTGATATTGTCTTTTTATTCCACTGCGACCTCCACCACTCTTCCAAGGGGCATTCCTATTGTCTTTTTAATCCACTACGATCTCCACATCTCTTCCAAGGGGCATTAAAACCATCTTGTTAAGCTACTGTCACCTCCACGTCCCTTCCAAGCGGCATTAAAAATGTCAATTTAAACCTCTCTGAACTCCACAGCTCTTGCAAGGGGCATTGATATTTTTTTTTTATTCCAATGTAACCTCCAGCACTCTTCCAAGGGCCATTGATATTGTCTTTTTATTCCACTGCCACTTCCACCTCTTTTCCAAGAGGCATTAAAACCGTCATGTTAAGCAACTGTGACCTCCACGTCTCTTTCACGGGGCATTGATATTGTCTTTTTATTCCACTGTAACCTCCACCACTCTTCCAAGGGGCATTGGTATTGTCTTTTTATTCCACTTGGACCTTCACCACTCTTCCAAGTGGCATTGATATTGTCTTTTTAATCCACTGCGACCTCCACCACGCTTCCAAGGGGCATTAAAACCGTATTGTTAAGCTACTGTGACCTCCATGTCTCTTCCAAGATGCATTAAAACAGTCAATTTAAACCACTCTGAACTCCACAGCTCTTGCAAGAGACATTAATATTGTCTTTTTACTCCACTATAACCTACAGCACTCTTTCAAGGGGCATTGATATTGTCTTTTTATTCCACTACGACTTCCATCACTCTCCCAAGGTGCATTAAAAACATCTTGTTTAGCTACTGTAACGTCCATGTCTATTCCATGGGGCATTGATATTGTCTTTTTATTCCAATGTATTCTCCACCATTCTTCTAAGGGGCATTAAAACAGTCTTGTTAATCTACTGTGACCTCCACGTCTCTTCCAGGGGGCATTAAAACCGTCAATTTAAAGCACTCTCAACTCCACAGCTCTTGCAAGTGGCATTGATATTGTTTTTTATTCCACTGTAACCTCCAGCACTCTTCCAAGGGGCATTGATATTGTCTTTTTATTCCACTGCGACTTTCACCTCTCTTCCAAGGGATATTAAAACCATCTTGTTATGCTACTGTGACATCCACGTCTCTTTCACGGGGCATTGATATTGTCTTTTTATTCCACTGTAATCTCCACCACTCTTCCAAGTGGCATTGATATTGTCTTTTTAATCCACTGCGACCTCCACCACTTTTCCAAGGGGCATTAAAAACGTCTTTTTAAGCTACTGTGACCTCCACGTCACTTCCAATGGGCAATAAAACCGTCTGGTTTAACTGCTCTGAACTCCACTGCTCTTCCAAGTTGCATTGATATTGTCTTTTTAATCCACTGTTACCTCCACCACTCTTCCAAGGGGAATTGATATTGTTTTTTTATTCCACTGCGACCTCCACTACTCTTCCAAGTGGCATTGATATTGTCTTTTTATTCCACTGCGACCTCCACCACTCTTCTAAGGGGCATTTATATTGTGTTTTTAATCAACTGCGACCTCCACCACTCTTACAAGGGCCATTAAAACCATGTTGTTAAGCTACTTTGACCTCCACGTCAATACCAAGGGGTATTGAAACCATCAATTTAAACCACTCTGAACTCCACAGCTCTTGCAAGGGGCATTGATATTGTCTTTTTATTCCACTGCAACTTCCACCTTTCTTCCTAGGGGCATTAAAATCGTCTTGTTAAGCTACTGTGACCTCCACGTCTCTTTCACGGGGCATTGATATTGTCTTTTTATTCCACTGTAACCTCCACCACTCTTCCCAGGGGCATTGATATTGTCTTTTTATTCCACTGAGACTTTCACCACTCTTCCAAGGGGCATTAAAACCGTCTTGTTAAGCTACTGTGACCTCCAAGTCTCTTCCAAGGGGCATTAAAACCGTCTGGTTAAACCGCTCTGAACTCCACAGCTCTTCCAAGGGGCATTAACAATGTCTTTTTATTCCATTGTAACCTTCTGCCCTCTTCCAAGTGCATTGATATTGTCTTTTTATTCATCTGCGACGTCCACGACTCTTCCAAGGGGCATTAAAACCATCTTGTTAAGGTACTGTGACCTCCTAGTTTCTTACACAGGGCATTGATATTGTCTTTTTATTCCACTGTAACCTAAACCACTCTTCCAAGGGGCATTGATATTGTCTTTTTAATCCACTGCGACCTCCATCACTCTTCCAAGAAGCATTGAAACCATCTTGTTAAGCTACTGTGACCTCCACGTCTATTCCACGGTGCATTAAAACTTTCTGGTTAAACCACTGTGAACTCCACAGCTGTTCCAAGGGGCATTGATATTGTCTTTTTATTCTACTCTAACCTCCACCACTCTTCCAAGGGGCATTGATATTTATTTTTTATTTTTCTGCGACCTCCACCACTCTTCCAAGGGGCATTAATATTGTCTTTTTATTCCACTATGACCTCCACCACTCTTCCAAGGGGCATTGACATTGTCTTTTTATTCCACTGCGACCTCCACCACTCTTCCAAGGGGCATTAAAACCGTCTTGTTAAGTTACTGTGACCTCCACGTCTCTTCCACGGGCATTAAAATTGTCTTTTTATTCCACTGTAACCTCCACCACTCGTCCAAGGGGCATTGATATTGTCTTTTTATTACACTGAGACCTCCACCACTCTTCCAAGAGGTCATTGATAATGTCTTTTTATTCCACTGCGACCTCCACCACTCTTCCAAGGCTAATTGATATTGACTTTTTATTCCACTGCGACCTCCACCACTCTTCCAAGGGGCATTAAAACCGTCTTGTTAAGCTATTGTGACCTCCACATCTCTTCCACGGGGCATTGATATTGTCTTTTTATTTAACTGTAACCTCCACCACTGTTCCAAGGAGCATTGATATTGTCTTTTTATTCCACTGTAACCTCCATCACTCTTCCAAGGGGCATTGATATTGTCTTTTTATTCAACTGTAACCTCCACCACTCTTCCAAGGGGCATTGATATTGTCTTTTTATTCCTCTGCGACCTCCACCACTCTTCCAAGGGGCATTCATATTGTCTTTTTAATCCACTTCGACCTCCACCACTCTTCCAAGGGGCATTAAAACCGTCATGTTAAGCTACTGTCACCTCCACGTCCTTTCCAAGGGGCATTAAAACCGTCTTGTTAAGCTTCTGTGACCTCCACGTCTCTTTCACGGGGCAGTGATATTGTCTTTTTATTCCACTAGGACCTTCACCACTCTTCCAAGTGGCATTGATATTGTCTTTTTAATCCACTGCGACCTCCACCACTCTTCCAAGGGGCATTAAAACCATATTGTTAAGCTACTGTGACCTCCACGTCTCTTCCAAGATGCATTAAAACCGTCAATTTAAATCACTCTGAACTCCACAGCTCTTGCAAGAGGCATTAATATTGTCTTTTTACTCCACTGTAACCTACAGCACTCTTTCAAGGGGCATTGATATTGTCTTTTTATTCCACTACGACTTCCATCACTCTCCCAAGGTGCCTTAAAAACATCTTCTTTAGCTACTGTAACGTCCATGTCAATTCCACGGGGCATTGATATTGTCTTTTTATTCCACTGTATCCTCCACCACTCTTCCAAGGGGAATTGATATTGTCTTTTATTCCACTGCGACCTCCACCAGTCCTCCAAGAGACATTAAAACTGTCTTGTTAAGCTTCTGTGACCTCCACGTCTCTTCCACGGGCTTTGAAATTGTCTTTTTATTCCACTGTAACCTCCACCACTCGTTCAAGGGGCATTGATATTGTCTGTTTATTCCACTGTGACCTCCACCACTATTACAAGGGGCATTGATAATGTCTTTTTATTCCACTGCGACCTCCACCACTCTTCCAAGGCTAATTGATATTGTCTTTTTAATCCACTGCGACCTCCACCAGTCTTCCAAGGGGCATTAAAACGGTCTTGTTAAGCTATTGTGACCTCCACATCTCTTTCACGGGGCATTGATATTGTCTTTTTATTTAACTGTAACCTCCACCACTGTTCCAAGGAGCATTGATATTGTCTTTTTATTCCACTGTAACCTCCATCACTCTTCTAAGGGGCATTGATATTGCCTTTTTATTCAACTGTAACCTCCACCACTCTTCCAAGGGGCATTGATATTGTCTTTTTATTCCACTGCGACCTCCACCACATTTCCAAGGGGCATTCATATTTTCTTTTTAATCCACTCCGACCTCCACCACTCTTCCTAGGGGCATTAAAACCGTCATGTTAAGCTACTGTCACCTCCACGTCCCTTCCAAGGGGCATTAAAACCGTCAATTTAAACCTCTCTGAACTCCACAGCTCTTGCAAGGGGCATTGATATTTTTTTTTTATTCCAATGTAACCTCCAGCACTCTTCCAAGGGCCATTGATATGGTCTTTTTATTCCACTGCCACCTCCACCTCTCTTCCAAGGGGCATAAAAACTGTCTTGTTAAGCTTCTGTGACCTCCATGTCTCTTTCACGGGGCAGTGATATTGTCTTTTTATTCCACTGTAACCTCCACCACTCTTACAAGGGGCATTGATATTGTCTTTTTATTCCACTAGGACCTTCACCACTTTTCCAAGTGGCATTGATATTGTCTTTTTAATACACTGCGACCTCCACCACTCTTCCAAGGGGCATTAAAACCGTATTGTTAAGTTACTATGACCTCCACGTCTCTTCCAAGATGCATTAAAACCGTCAATTTAATCCACTCTGAACTCCACAGCTCTTGCAACAGGCATTAATATTGTCTTTTTACTCCACTGTAACCTACAGCACTCTTTCAAGGGGCATTGATATTGTCTTTTTATTCCACTACGACTTCCATCACTCTCCCAAGGTGCATTAAAAACATCTTGTTTAGCTACTGTAACCTCCCTGTCTATTCCACGGGGCAGTGATATTGTCTTTTTATTCCACTGTATCCTCCACCACTCTTCCAAGGGGTATTGATATTGTCTTTTTATTTCACTGTAACTTCCACCACTCTTTCAAGAGGCATTGATATTGTTTTTTTATTCCACTCTATCCTCCACCACTCTTCCAAGGGGTATTGATATTGTCTTTTTATTCCACTGCGACTTCCACCTCTCTTCTAAGGGGCATTGATATTGTCTTTTTAATCCACTGCGACCTCCACCACTCTTCCAAGAGACATTAAAACGGTCTTGT
Organism: Phyllobates terribilis; assembly: GCF_046119375.1. Classification (NCBI taxonomy): domain Eukaryota; kingdom Metazoa; phylum Chordata; class Amphibia; order Anura; family Dendrobatidae; genus Phyllobates; species Phyllobates terribilis. The sequence goes on from NW_027362964.1 coordinate 2,272,501, forward strand.
TAAGCTACTGTGACCTCCACATCTCTTCCAAGGGGCATTAAAACCGTCTGGTTAAACCACTCTGTACTCCACAGCTCTTCCAAGGGGCATTAATATTGTCTTTTTATTCCACTGTAACCTCCACCATTCTTCCAAGGGGTAGTGATATTGTCTTTTTAATGCACTGCGACCTCCACCACTCTTCCAAGGGGCATTAAAACCTTCTGGTTAAACCACTCTGTACTCCATAGCTCTTTCAAGACGCATTGATATTGTCTTTTTATTTCACGGTAACCTCCAACACTCTTTCAAGGGGCATTAATATTGTCTTTTTATTCCACTGCGACCTCCACCACTCTTCCAAGGGGCATTAAAACTGTCTTGTTAAGCTACTGTGATCCCCACGTGTCTTCCACGGGGCATAGATATTGTCTTTTTAATCCACTGTGACCTCCACCAATTTCCATGGGGCATTAAAACTTTCTTGTTAATCTACTGTGACCTCCATGTCTCTTCAAAGGGGCAATAAAACCATCTGGTTAAACCACTCTGAACTCCACAGCTCTTCCAAGGCGCATTGATATTGTCTTTTTATTCCACTCTAACCTCCACCACTCTTACAAGGGGCATTGACATTTTCTTTTTATTCCACTGCGACGTCCATCATTCTTCCAAGGGGCATTGATATTGTCTTTTAATTCCACTGTCACCTCCACCACTCTTCCAAGGGGCATTGATATTGTCTTTTTAATCCACTGCGACCTCCACCACTTTTCCAAGGGGCATTTAAAACGTCTTTTTAAGCTGCTGTGACCTCCACGTCACTTCCAATGGGCATTAAAACCGTCTGGTTAAACCACTTTGAACTACACAGCTCTTCCAAAGGGCATCATTATTGTCTTTTTATTCCACTCTAACCTCCACCACTCTTCCAAGGGGCATTAAAACTGTCTTGTTAAGCTGCTGTTACCTCCATGTCTATTCCAGGGGGCATTGATATTGTCTTTTTATTCCAATGTAACCTCCACCACTCTTCTAAGGGGCAGTGATATTGTCTTTTTAAACCACTGCGACCTCCAAGGGCCATTAAAACCAAGTTGTTAAGCTAACTTGACCTCCACATCTATTCCCCGGGGCATTAAAACCATCAATTTAAACCACTCTGAACTCCACAGCTCTTGCAAGGGGCATTGATATGGTCTTTTTATTCCTCTGTAACCTCCACCACTCTTCCAAGGGGCATTGATATTGTCTTTTAATCCACTGTTACCTCCACCACTCTTCCAAGGGGAATTGATATTGTTTTTTTATTCCACTGCGACCTCCACTACTCTTTCAAGTGGCATTGATATTGTCTTTTTATTCCACTGCGACCTCCACCACTCTTCTAAGGGGCATTTATATTGTGTTTTTAATCAACTGTGACCTCCACCACTCTTACAAGGGCCATTAAAACCATGTTGTTAAGCTACTTTGACCTCCACGTCAATACCACGGGGTATTGAAACCATCAATTTAAACCACTCTGAACTCCACAGCTCTTGCAAGGGGCATTGATATTGTCTTTTTATTCCACTGCAACTTCCACCTTTCTTACTAGGGGCATTAAAACCGTCTTGTTAAGCTACTGTGACCTCCACGTCTCTTTCACGGGGCATTGATATTGTCTTTTTATTCCACTGTAACCTCCACCACTCTTCCCAGGGGAATTGATATTGTCTTTTTATTCCACTGAGACCTTCACCACTCTACCAAGGGGCATTAAAACCGTCTTGTTAAGCTACTGTGACCTCCAAGTCTCTTCCAAGGGGCATTAAAACCGTCTGGTTAAACCGCTCTGAACTCCACAGCTCTTCCAAGGGGCATTGACAATGTCTTTTTATTCCATTGTAACCTTCTGCACTCTTCCAAGTGCATTGATATTGTCTTTTTATTCCTCTGCGACGTCCACGACTCTTCCAAGGGGCATTAAAACCGTCTTGTTAAGCTACTGTGATCTCCTAGTTTCTTACACAGTGCATTGATATTGTCTTTTTATTCCACTGTAACCTAAACCACTCTTCCAAGGGGCATTGATATTGTCTTTTTAATCCACTGCGACCTCCATCACTCTTCCAAGAAGCATTGAAACCATCTTGTTAAGCTACTGTGACCTCCACGTCTATTCCACGGTGCATTAAAACTTTCTGGTTAAACCACTGTGAACTCCACAGCTGTTCCAAGGGGCATTGATATTGTCTTTTTATTCTACTCTAACCTCCACCACTCTTCCAAGGGGCATTGATATTTTTTTTTTATTTTTCTGCGACCTCCACCACTCTTCCAAGGGGCATTAATATTGTCTTTTTATTCCACTATGACCTCCACCACTCTTCCAAGGGGCATTGACATTGTCTTTTTATTCCACTTCGACCTCCACCACTCTTCCAAGGGGCATTAAAACCGTCTTGTTAAGTTACTGTCACCTCCACGTCTCTTCCACGGGCATTGAAATTGTCTTTTTATTCCACTGTAACCTCCACCACTCGTCCAAGGGGCATTGATATTGTCTTTTTATTCCACTGAGACCTCCACCACTCTTCCAAGAGGTCATTGATAATGTCTTTTTATTCCACTGCGACCTCCACCACTCTTCCAAGGCTAATTGATATTGTCTTTTTATTCCACTGCGACCTCCACCTCTCTTCCAAGGGGCATTAAAACCGTCTTGTTAAGCTATTGTGACCTCCACATCTCTTCCACGGGGCATTGATATTGTCTTTTTATTTAACTGTAACCTCCACCACTGTTCCAAGGAGCATTGATATTGTCTTTTTATTCCACTGTAACCTCCATCACTCTTCCAAGGGGCATTGATATTGTCTTTTTATTCAACTGTAACCTCCACCACTCTTCCAAGGGGCATTGATATTGTCTTTTTATTCCTCTGCGACCTCCACCACTCTTCCAAGGGGCATTCATATTGTCTTTTTAATCCACTCCGACCTCCACTACTCTTCCTAGGGGCATTAAAACCGTCATGTTAAGCTACTGTCACCTCCACGTCCCTTCCAAGGGGCATTAAAACCGTCAATTTAAACCTCTCTGAACTCCACAGCTCTTGCAAGGGGCATTGATATTTTTTTTTTATTCCAATGTAACCTCCAGCACTCTTCCAAGGGCCATTGATATGGTCTTTTAATTCCACTGCCACCTCCACCTCTCTTCCAAGGGGCATTAAAACCGTCTTGTTAAGCTTCTGTGACCTCCATGTCTCTTTCACGGGGCAGTGATATTGTCTTTTTATTCCACTGTAACCTCCACCACTCTTACAAGGGGCATTGATATTGTCTTTTTATTCCACTAGGACCTTCACCACTCTTCCAAGTGGCATTGATATTGTCTTTTTAATCCACTGCGACCTCCACCACTCTTCCAAGGGGCATTAAAACCGTATTGTTAAGCTACTGTGACCTCCACGTCTCTTCCAAGATGCATTAAAACCGTCAATTTAAACCACTCTGAACTCCACAGCTCTTGCAAGAGGCATTAATATTGTCTTTTTACTCCACTGTAACCTACAGCACTCTTTCAAGGGGCATTGATATTGTCTTTTTATTCCACTACGACTTCCATCACTCTCCCAAGGTGCATTAAAAACATCTTGTTTAGCTACTGTAACGTCCCTGTCTATTCCACGGGGCAGTGATATTGTCTTTTTATTCCACTGTATCCTCCACCACTCTTCCAAGGGGTATTGATATTGTCTTTTTATTCCACTGTAACCTCCACCACTCTTCCAAGGGGCATTGATATTGTCTTTTTATTTCACTGTAACTTCCACCACTCTTTCAAGAGGCATTGATATTGTCTTTTTATTCCACTCTATCCTCCACCACTCTTCCAAGGGGTATTGATATTGTCTTTTTATTCCACTGCGACTTCCACCTCTCTTCTAAGGTGCATTGATATTGTCTTTTTAATCCACTGCGACCTCCACCACTCTTCCAAGAGGCATTAAAACGGTCTTGTTAAGCTACTGTGACCTCCACATCTCTTCCAAGGGGCATTAAAACCGTCTGATTAAACCACTCTGTACTCCACAGCTCTTCCAAGGGGCATTAATATTGTCTTTTTATTCCACTGTAACCTCCACCATTCTTCCAAGGGGTAGTGATATTGTCTTTTTAATGCACTGCGACCTCCACCACTCTTCCAAGGGGCATTCAAACCTTCTGGTTAAACCACTCTGTACTCCATAGCTCTTTCAAGAGGCATTGATATTGTCTTTTTATTTCACGGTAACCTCCAACACTCTTTCAAGGGGCATTAATATTGTCTTTTTATTCCACTGCGACCTCCACCACTCTTCCAAGGGGCATTAAAACTGTCTTGTTAAGCTACTGTGATCCCCACGTGTCTTCCACGGGGCATACATATTGTCTTTTTAATCCACTGTGACCTCCACCAATTTCCATGGGGCATTAAAACTTTCTTGTTAATCTACTGTGACCTTCATGTCTCTTCAAAGGGGCAATAAAACCATCTGGTTAAACCACTTTGAACTCCACAGCTCTTCGAAGGGGCATTGGTATTGTCTTTTTATTCCACTCTAACCTCCACCACTCTTCCAAGGGGCATTGACATTGTCTTTTTATTCCAATGCGACGTCCATCATTCTTCGAAGGGGCATTGATATTGTCTTTTAATTCCACTGTCACCTCCACCACTCTTCCAAGGGGCATTCAAACCTTCTGGTTAAACCACTCTGTACTCCATAGCTCTTTCAAGAGGCATTGATATTGTCTTTTTATTTCACGGTAACCTCCAACACTCTTTCAAGGGGCATTAATATTGTCTTTTTATTCCACTGCGACCTCCACCACTCTTCCAAGGGGCATTAAAACTGTCTTGTTAAGCTACTGTGATCCCCACGTCTCTTCCACGGGGCATACATATTGTCTTTTTAATCCACTGTGACCTCCACCAATTTCCATGGGGCATTAAAACTTTCTTGTTAATCTACTGTGACCTTCATGTCTCTTCAAAGGGGCAATAAAACCATCTGGTTAAACCACTTTGAACTCCACAGCTCTTCGAAGGGGCATTGGTATTGTCTTTTTATTCCACTCTAACCTCCACCACTCTTCCAAGGGGCATTGACATTGTCTTTTTATTCCACTGCGACGTCCATCATTCTTCGAAGGGGCATTGATATTGTCTTTTAATTCCACTGTCACCTCCACCACTCTTCCAAGGGGCATTGATATAGTCTTTTTAATCCACTGCGACCTCCACCTCTTTTCCAAGGGGCATTTAAAACGTCTTTTTAAGCTACTGTGACCTCCACGTCACTTCCAATGGGCATTAAAACCGTCTGGTTAAACCACTTTGAACTACACAGCTCTTCCAAAGGGCATCATTATTGTCTTTTTATTCCACTCTAACCTCCACCACTCTTCCAAGGGGCATTAAAACTGTCTTGTTAAGCTGCTGTTACCTCCATGTCTATTCCAGGGGGCATTGATATTGTCTTTTTATTCCAATGTAACCTCCACCACTCTTCTAAGGGGCAGTGATATTGTCTTTTTAAACCACTGCGACCTCAAAGGGCCATTAAAACCAAGTTGTTAAGCTACTTTGACCTCCACGTCTATTCCACGGGGCATTAAAACCATCAATTTAAACCACTCTGAACTCCACAGCTCTTGCAAGGGGCATTGATATGGTCTTTTTATTCCTCTGTAACCTCCACCACTCTTCCAAGGGGCATTGATATTGTCTTTTTAATCCACTGAGACCTTCATCACTCTTCCAAGGGGCATTAAAACTGTCTTGTTAAGCTACTTTGACCTCGAACTCTCTTCCAAGGGGCATTAAAACTGTCTGGTTAATCTACTCTGAGCTCCACAGCTCTTCCAAAGGGCTTGACAATGTCTTTTTATTCCATTGTAACCTTCTGCACTCTTCCAAGTTCATTGATATTTTCTTTTTATTCCTCTGCGACGTCCACGACTCTTCCAAGGGGCATTAAAACCTTCTTGTTAAGCTACTGTGACCTCCAAGTTTCTTACACAGGGCATTGATATTGTCTTTTTATTCCACTGTAACCTCCACCACTCTTCCAAGGGGCATTTATATTTTCTTTTTAATCCACTGCGACCTCCATCACTCTTCCAAGAAGCATTGAAACCGTCTTGTTAAGCTACTGTGACCTCCACGTCTATCCAACGGTGCATTAAAACTTTCTGGTTAAACCACTGTGAACTCCACAGCTCTTCCAAGGGGCATTGATATTGTCTTTTAATTCCTCTCTAACCTCCACCACTTTTCCAAGGGGCATTGAAATTTTTTTTTATTTTACTACGACCTCCACCACTCTTCCAAGGGGTATTAATATTGTCTTTTTATTCCACTGTGACCTCCACCACTCTTACAAGGGGCATTGACATTGTTTTTTTATTCCACTGCGACCTCCACCACTCTTCCAAGGGGCATTAAAACCGTCTTGTTAAGTTACTGTGACCTCCACGTCTCTTCCAAGGAGCGTTAAAACCGTCTGGTTATACCACTCTGAACTCCACAGCTCTTCCAAGGGGCATTATTATTGTCTTTTTATTCCACTGTAACCTCCACCACTCTTCCAAGGGGCATTGATATTGTCTTTTATTCCAGTGCGACCTCCACCAGTCCTCCAAGAGACATTAAAACCGCCTTGTTAAGCTTCTGTGACCTCCACGTCTCTTCCACGGGCATTGAAATTGTCTTTTTATTCCACTGTAACCTCCACCATGTAACGGGTCAGGGAGGCGGAACCTCTGAGCTACTATACAAGGGGGCGGTCCTTGTAAGGGAGCGGGTGGCAACCAGGGATGACGGGCAGGCAGTCACAGCAGGTGACCGGGACAGTCTCTGAATGAACGGGCAGGGGGTCACGGCAAGTGATCGGGGCAGTCTCTGGAAGAACGGGCAGGGGGTCACGGCAAGTGATCGGGGCAGTCTCTGGATGAACGGGCTGGGAGTTACGGCAAGTGACCGGGGCAGTCTCTGGGTAAAGGGTAGGTACGACCTGTGATGGCAGAGCCTCCGGGTAGGCTAGCAGGCAGATGGTAGATGTGTGCTCCCAGGTGAGCAAGCGAGAGTCTCTGGAATGGTAGGTGGTCACAGCACGTGACGGCGAAGCCTCCGGGTAGGCTAGCAGGCAGATGGTAGATGTGTGCTCCCAGGTGAGCAAGCGAGATTCTCTGGAATGGTAGGTGGTCACAGCACGTGACGGCGAAGCCTCCGGGTAGGCTAGCAGGCAGGTAACAGGTGGGCGCTCCCAGGTGAGCGGGCAAGCTGGTCCATAGACAGACTGACAGGAGTAGGAAGGCAGACCGTCGGACCTCAGGCTAGCAGGCAGGTGACTGGATATCAGGCAGGACAAAGACAGCAAGCTGGCAGGAATCTGGCAGGTAACTGGCAGGTAACTGGCAAAGGGACCTGAGGGCTGAAGCACAGGTGAGACACAGTGCAAACAACATTGCTCGGGCACCTCCATTTTGGAGGAGGTGCCTTTTATATGGGAGGTCCTCCGGCAATTGGCCGGGGACTCCTTAGGACGGCGCGCGCGGTCCCTTTAAGAGAGGGGGAGCGCGCGCGCCCTAAGCACACTGCCGGGGAAGGAGCGCGCGCCGGAAGCAGCGGGGGGAGCAGCGCTGGAGGACGCCGCGCCAGGAGCGGGGAGGTGAGAGGGACGGCGTCTCTGCCTAGAACGGGGCAGAGACGCCGATGCTACACACCACTCATCCAAGGGGCATTGATATTGTCTTTTTATTCAACTGCGACCTCCACCACTCTTCCAAGGTGCACTGATAATGTCTTTTTATTCCACTGCGACCTCCACCACTCTTCCAAGGCTAATTGATATTGTTTTTTTAATCCACTGCGACCTCCACCACTCTTCCAAGGGGCATTAAAATCGTCTTGTTAAGCTATTGTGACCTCCACATCTATTCCACGGGGCATTGATATTATCTTTTTATTTAACTGTAACCTCCACCACTGTTCCAAGGGGCATTGATATTGTCTTTTTATTCAACTGTAACCTCCACCACTCTTCCAAGGGGCATTGATATTGTCTTTTTATTCCACTGCGACCTCCACCACTCTTCCAATGGGCATTCCTATTGTCTTTTTAATCCACTACGACCTCCACCTCTCTTCCAAGGGGCATTAAAACCATCTTGTTAAGCTACTGTCACCTCCACGTCCCTTCCAAGGGGCATTAAAACCGTCAATTTAAACCTCTCTGAACTCCACAGCTCATGCAAGGGGCATTGATATTTTTTTTTTATTCCAATGTAACCTCCAGCACTCTTCCAAGGGCCATTGATATTGTCTTTTTATTCCACTGCCACTTCCACCTCTCTTCCAAGGGGCATTAAAACCGTCTTGTTAAGCAACTGTGACCTCCACGTCTCTTTCACGGGGCATTGATATTGTCTTTTTATTCCACTGTAACCTCCACCACTCTTCCAAGGGGCATTGGTATTGTCTTTTTATTCCACTTGGACCTTCACCACTCTTCCAAGTGGCATTGATATTGTCTTTTTAATCCACTGCGACCTCCACCACTCTTCCAAGGGGCATTAAAACATATTGTTAAGCTACTGTGACCTCCATGTCTCTTTCAAGATGCATTAAAACAGTCAATTTAAACCACTCTGAACTCCACAGCTCTTGCAAGAGGCATTAATATTGTCTTTTTACTCCACTGTAACCTACAGCACTCTTTCAAGGGGCATTGATATTGTCTTTTTATTCCACTACGACTTCCATCACTCTCCCAAGGTGCATTAAAAACATCTTGTTTAGCTACTGTAACGTCCATGTCTATTCCATGGGGCATTGATATTGTCTTTTTATTCCAATGTATCCTCCACCATTCTTCCAAGGGGCATTAAAACAGTCTTCTTAATCTACTGTGACCTCCACGTCTCTTCCAGGGGGCATTAAAACCGTCAATTTAAAGAACTCTCAACTCCACAGGTCTTGCAAGTGGCATTGATATTGTTTTTTATTCCACTGTAACCTCCAGCACTCTTCCAAGGGGCATTAATATTGTCTTTTTATTCCACTGCGACTTTCACCTCTCTTCCAAGGGATATTAAAACCGTCTTGTTATGCTACTGTGACATCCACGTCTCTTTCACGGGGCATTGATATTGTCTTTTTATTCCACTGTAAACTCCACCACTCTTCCAAGTGGCATTGATATTGTCTTTTTAATCCACTGCGACCTCCACCACTTTTCCAAGGGGCATTAAAAACGTCTTTTTAAGCTACTGTGACCTCCACGTCACTTCCAATGGGCATTAAAACCGTCTGGTTTAACTGCTCTGAACTCCACTGCTCTTTCAAGTTGCATTGATATTGTCTTTTTAATCCACTGTTACCACCACCACTCTTCCAAGGGGAATTGATATTGTTTTTTTATTCCACTGCGACCTCCACTACTCTTCCAAGTGGCATTGATATTGTCTTTTTATTCCACTGCGACCTCCACCACTCTTCCAAGGGCCATTAAAACCATGTTGTTAAGCTACTTTGACCTCCACGTCAATACCACGGGGTATTGAAACCATCATTTTAAACCACTCTGAACTCCACAGCTCTTGCAAGGGGCATTGATATTGTCTTTTTATTCCACTGCAACTTCCACCTTTCTTCCTAGGGGCATTAAAACCGTCTTGTTAAGTTACTGTGACCTCCACGTCTCTTTCACGGGGCATTGATATTGTCTTTTTATTCCACTGTAACCTCCACCACTCTTGCAAGGGGCATTGATATTGTCTTTTTATTCCACTGCGACTTTCACCTCTCTTCCAAGGGATATTAAAACCGTCTTGTTATGCTACTGTGACATCCACGTCTCTTTCACGGGGCATTGATATTGTCTTTTTATTCCACTGTAAACTCCACCACTCTTCCAAGTGGCATTGATATTGTCTTTTTAATCCACTGCGACCTCCACCACTTTTCCAAGGGGCATTAAAAACGTCTTTTTAAGCTACTGTGACCTCCACGTCACTTCCAATGGGCATTAAAACCGTCTGGTTTAACTGCTCTGAACTCCACTGCTCTTCCAAGTTGCATTGATATTGTCTTTTTAATCCACTGTTACCTCCACCACTCTTCCAAGGGGAATTGATATTGTTTTTTTATTCCACTGCGACCTCCACTACTCTTCCAAGTGGCATTGATATTGTCTTTTTATTCCACTGCGACCTCCACCACTCTTCCAAGGGCCATTAAAACCATGTTGTTAAGCTACTTTGACCTCCACGTCAATACCACGGGGTATTGAAACCATCATTTTAAACCACTCTGAACTCCACAGCTCTTGCAAGGGGCATTGATATTGTCTTTTTATTCCACTGCAACTTCCACCTTTCTTCCTAGGGGCATTAAAACCGTCTTCTTAAGCTACTGTCTCCTCCACGTCTCTTTCACGGGGCATTGATATTGTCTTTTTATTCCACTGTAACCTCCACCACTCTTCTCAGGGGCATTGATATTGTCTTTTTATACCACTGAGACCTTCACCACTCTTCCAAGGGGCATTAAAACCGTCTTGTTAAGCTACTGTGACCTCCAAGTCTCTTCCAAGGGGCATTAAAACCGTCTGGTTAAACCGCTCTGAACTCCACAGCTCTTCCAAGGGGCATTGACAATGTCTTTTTATTCCATTGTAACCTTCTGCACTCTTCCAAGTGCATTGATATTGTCTTTTTATTCCTCTGCGACGTCCACGACTCTTCCAAGGGGCATTAAAACCGTCTTGTTAAGCTACTGTGACCTCCTAGTTTCTTACACAGGGCATTGATATTGTCTTTTTATTCCACTGTAACCTAAACCACTCTTCCAAGGGGCATTGATATTGTCTTTTTAATCCACTGCGACCTCCATCACTCTTCCAAGAAGCATTGAAACCATCTTGTTAAGCTACTGTGACCTCCACGTCTATTCCACGGTGCATTAAAACTTTCTGGTTAAACCACTGTGAACTCCACAGCTGTTCCAAGGGGCATTGATATTGTCTTTTTATTCCACTCTAACCTCCACCACCCTTCCAAGGGGCATTGATATATTTTTTTTATTTTTCTGCGACCTCCACCACTCTTCCAAGGGGCATTAATATTGTCTTTTTATTCCACTATGACCTCCACCACTCTTCCAAGGGGCATTGACATAGTCTTTTTATTCCACTGCGACCTCCACCACTCTTCCAAGGGGCATTAAAACCGTCTTGTTAAGTTACTGTGACCTCCACGTCTCTTCCACGGGCATTGAAATTGTCTTTTTATTCCACTGTAACCTCCACCAGTCGTCCAAGGGGCATTGATATTGTCTTTTTATTCCACTCAGACCTCCACCACTCTTCCAAGAGGTCATTGATAATGTCTTTTTATTCCACTGCGACCTCCACCACTCTTCCAAGGCTAATTGATATTGTCTTTTTATTCCACTGCGACCTCCACCACTCTTCCAAGGGACATTAAAACTGTCTTGTTAAGCTATTGTGACCTCCACATCTCTTCCACGGGGCATTGATATTGTCTTTTTATTTAACTGTAACCTCCACCACTGTTCCAAGGAGCATTGATATTGTCTTTTTATTCCACTGTAACCTCCATCACTCTTCCAAGGGGCATTGATATGGTCTTTTTATTCAACTGTAACCTCCACCACTCTTCCAAGGGGCATTGATATTGTCTTTTTATTCCTCTGCGACCTCCACCACTCTTCCAAGGGGCATTCATATTGTCTTTTTAATCCACTCCAACCTCCACCACTCTTCCAAGGGGCATTAAAACCGTCATGTTAAGCTACTGTCACCTCCACGTCCCTTCCAAGGGGCATTAAAACCATCAATTTAAACCTCTCTGAACTCCACAGCTCTTGCAAGGGGCATTGATATTTTTTTTTTATTCCAATGTAACCTCCAGCACTCTTCCAAGGGCCATTGATATTGTCTTTTTATTCCACTGCCACTTCCACCTCTCTTCCAAGGGGCATTAAAACCGTCTTGTTAAGCTTCTGTGACCTCCACGTCTCTTTCACGGGGCAGTGATATTGTCTTTTTATTCCACTGTAACCTCCACCACTCTTCCAAGGGGCATTGATATAGTCTTTTTATTCCACTAGGACCTTCACCACTCTTCCAAGTGGCATTGATATTGTCTTTTTAATCCACTGCGACCTCCACCACTCTTCCAAGGGGCATTAAAACCGTATTGTTAAGCTACTGTGACCTCCACGTCTCTTCCAAGATGCATTAAAACCGTCAATTTAAACCACTCTGAACTCCACAGCTCTTGCAAGAGGCATTAATATTGTCTTTTTACTCCACTGTAACCTACAGCACTCTTTCAAGGGGCATTGATATTGTCTTTTTATTCCACTACGACTTCCATCACTCTCCCAAGGTGCCTTAAAAACATCTTGTTTAGCTACTGTAGCATCCATGTCTATTCCACTGGGCATTGATATTGTCTATTCCACTGTATCCTCCACTACTCTTCCAAGGGGTATTGATATTGTCTTTTTAATCCATTGCGACCTCCACCACTCTTCCAAGAGGCATTAAAACAGTCTGGTCAAGCTACTGTGACCTCCACATCTCTTCCAAGGGGCATTAAAACCGTCTGGTTAAACCACTCCGAACTCAACAGCTCTTCCAAGGGGCATTGATATTGTCTTTTTATTCTACTGTAACCTCCACCATTCTTCCAAGGGGTATTAATATTGTCTTTTTAATGCACTGCGACCTCCGCCACTATTCTAAGGGGCATTAAAACCATCTGGTTAAACCACTCTTAACTCCATAGCTCTTTCAAGAGTCATTGATATTGTCTTTTTATTTCACTGTAACCTCCACCACTCTTTCAAGGGGCATTGATATTGTCTTTTTATTCCACTGCGACCTCCACCACTCTTCCAAGGGGCATTAAAACTGTCTTGTTAAGCTACTGTGACCTCCACTTGTCTTCCATGGGGCATTGAAATTGTATTTTTAATCCACTGTGACCTCCACCACTTTTCCAAGGGGCATTAAAACCATCTTGTTAATTTACTGTGACCTCCACGTCTCTTCCAAGGGGCAATAAAAACATCTGGTTAAACCACTCTAAACTCCACAGCTCTTCCAAGGGGCATTGGTATTGTCTTTTTATTCCACTCTAACCTCCACCACTCTTCCAAGGGGCATTGACATTGTCTATTTATTCCACTGCGACCTCCATCATTCTTCCAAGGGGCATTGATATTGTCTTTTTATTCCACTGCCACCACGATCACTCTATCAAGGGGCATTGATATTGTCTTTTTATTCCACTGCGACCTCCACCATTCTTCCAAGGGGCATTAAAACTGTCTTGTTAAGCTCCAGTAACCTCCACATCTCTTCCACGGGGCATTGATATTGTCATTAACTTCCACTGTAACCTCCACCACTCTACCAAGGGGCATTGATATAGTATTTTTATTCCACTGCGTCCTCCATCACTCTTCCAAAGGGCATTGATATTGTCTTTTTAATCCACTGCGACCTCCACCACTCCTCCAAAGGGCAATAAAACCATCTTGTTAAACTACTGTGACCTCCACGTCTCTTCCACGGGGCATTGATATTGTATTTTTATTCCTCTGCGACCTCCACCACTCTTACTCGGGGCATTGATATTGTCTTTTTAATCCACTGCAACCTCCACCACTCTTCCATGTGGCATTAAAACAGTCTTGCTAAGCTACTGTGACCTCCACGTCTCTTCCAATGGGCATTAAAACAGTATGGTTAAACCAATCTGAACTCCACAGATCTTCCAAGGGGCATTAATATTGTCTTTTTATTCCACTGTATACTCCACCACTCTTCCAAGGGGCATTGAAATTGTCTTTTTATTCCACTGCGACCTCCACCACTCTTCCAAGGGGCATTAAAACAGTCTTGTTAATCTACTGTGACCTCCACGTCTCTTCCAAGGGGCATTAAAACCGTCAATTTAAACCACTCTCAACTCCACAGGTCTAGCAAGGGGCTTTGATATTGTTTTTTATTCCACTGTAACCTCCAGCACTCTTCCAAGGGGCATTGATATTTTCTTTTTATTCCACTGCGACTTTCACCTCTCTTCCAAGGGACTTTAAAACTGTCTTGTTAAGCTAATGTGACATCCACGTCTCTTTCACGGGGCATTGATATTGTCTTTTTATTCCACGGTAAACTCCACCACTCTTCCAAGTGGCATTGATATTGTCTTTTTATTCCACTGCCACCTCCACCACTCTTCCAAGGAGCATTGATATTGTCTTTTTAATCCACTGTGACCTCCACCACTTTTCCAAGGGACATTAAAAACGTCTTTTTAAGCTACTGTGACCTCCACGTCACTTCCAATGGGCATTAAAACCGCCTGGTTTAACTACTCTGAACTCCACTGCTCTTCCAAGGGGCATTGATATTGTCTTTTTAATCCACTGTTACCTCCACCACTCTTCCAAGGGCCATTGATATTGTTTTTTTATTCCACTGCGACCTCCACTACTCTTCCAAGGGGCATTGATATTGTCTTTTTATTCCACTGTAACCTCCACCACTCTTCCAAGGGGAATTGATGTTGTCTTTTTATTCCACTGCGACCTCCACCTCTCTTCCAAGGGCCATTAAAACCATCTTGTTAAGCTACTGTGACCTCCAAGTCTCTTCCACGAGGCATTGATATTGACTTTTATTCCACTGCGACCTTCACATCTCTTCCAAGGGGAATTGATATTGTCTTTTTATTCCACTGCGACCTCCACCACTCTTCTAAGGGGCATTGATATTGTCTTTTTAATCCATTGCGACCTCCACCACTCTTCCAAGGGGCATTAAAACAGTCTAGATAAGCTACTGTGACCTCCGCTTCTCTTCCAAGGGGCATTAAACCGTCTGGTTAAACCTCTCTGTACTCCACAACTCTTCCAATATGCATTGATATTGTCTTTTTATTCGACTGTAACCTCCACCACTCTTCCAAGGGGCATTGATATTGTCTCTGTTTTCCACTGCGACCTCCACCACTCTTCCAAGTGGCTTTGATATTGTCTTTTTTATCCACTGCGACCTCCACCACTCTTCCAATGGTCATTAAAACCGTCTTGTTATGCTACTGTGACCTCCACGTCCCTTCCAAGGTGCATTCATATTGTCTTTTTATTCCATTGTGAACTCCACCACTCTTCCAAGGGGCATTAAAGCCATCTTGTTAAGCTACTGTGACCTCCAAGTCTCTTCCAAGGGGCATTAAAACCGTCTGGTTAAACTGCTCTGAGCTCCACAGCTCTTTCAAGGGGCATTGACAATGTCTATTTATTCCATTGTAACTAGTGTTGAGCCACCCCCGTAGTGTTCGAGTTCGGTTCGGTTCGTCGAACACCCGTGTGTTCGCCGAACTGTTCGTCGAACTGTTCGTCGAACACCTTCGAACACCGTTAAAACCAATGGCAGGCAAACAAAAACACATAGAAACACATAGAAAACACCTTCAAAGGTGTCCAAAAGCTGACAAACTGCTCAGAAGACACAACTAACACATGGAAAAGTGACAAGTACATATAGTCATGCGAAAAGAAAAGAGGTGGAGGAGTAAAAGGAGGGGGAGACACAGATATAGGCATGTCATGCCCTTCTAAAATCCAAAAAGTGAGAAGCCGACACGGCCAGTCCGTTGCCTGTGCCACCTCTGTGTCTCCGGGTTTGTGCCAGAGCCGCGGTGGACCCTGACGGCCAGCCCCCCTATCCCAATACTGGTGCCTGTCCGCCGGTGGGTCGAGGCCCCCCACGGTGGGGGGGGGGAGTAACATCTGCTGAAGAAAGACCATCTTCCAGCCAAACTAAGATGTCGACTTCTTTTCGTGGACAATGTGATACGATCCCATTCTTACGGACACGCCCATCGCTACAAATTCTAGATGAGGCACAAAAACAGCAGGTGCTTCAACGGATATCAAGTGCTCCTTCAAGTGGGCTCTCCATCACCTCAATTTCAACATCACAAATACTCCAGTCCTCAGAGGTGTCACCCCAATCGCACTTGCTTCCTCACAGCTCCCAAGTCTCCAGCTGCCCGTCTGAGTATGGGGTAACACAGATGGCTGAGTCTGCCCAGCTGTTTACTCATACTATAGCCTGGGAAACGGAGGTCTGCTCCAGAGCTTCTGTTAATCCAGATGAGGAAATGATCTGATCCGATGCCCAGAATCTTTATAAGTTGGATCCAGGACCAGATGAAGAAGGTTCTGAGCATAATGTAGACCCTTGTTCCCAAACTGTAACTCCTGTTGGTGGAGACAATGATGAAGACGATGATGAGACTCAAATACCTGATGGGAGCGACAACTTGACTTTTTGGTCAGGGCAGGAAGAGGTTGGCTCTGAGGGCGACGGGTGTGATAACACACAGGGTGATGATGACGAGGTTGGAGATCCCACTTACTGTCAACCCACAGTCAGACAGTCGATGAGGTCAGCAGAGGAGGTGGAGGAGGATGTGACTAGCCCTGGGGATGGGGATGACTCGGTACCCGGGCATTTGCCTGGCCTTGGGGATGTCGCGGTGGTCGGCTCCCTGGCCCGTACCCTGGGGTCTCTCTTTAAAAGGGTGGATAATTGTTAATTTTATAAGAGTTCATGACGCCACCTGTGGTATCTGGTGACAAGCACCAGCGCTGCAGCAGTCCACTGAGGCCGGTGATAAGGCAGCTCGATGGTATAGCTCCCCACAGGTGGAGCTAGGTCTCAGGGCAGCATATGCAGGGGGAATGCAGGACAGGCGAGACCCAGCTGGGTCAGAGCAAGAACGGGAACGGACACGGTAGTCACTTCAGTACCTTTTACTGGTGGAAATTCAGGCACATCCCGGAGCACTGTAGGGTGAAGGGTGCATATCAGGATCCTCCCCAATGAGCGGGTGTAGGGCCTCCTGTTTCTTGCCTCTGCGTAGTAAGTTTCTGACCTGCCTGGAGCTAGGCCTAACTTTGTCTCTGTCCTCCGCTGGCTGACCTTGTGGTAGGGCCTTCTCTTGGAGTTCACGCTCCCAGTATGCGGGGCCTAAGCGTCTCCTGGCTCTGTTACATATCAGCACCTTAGCGATCCTGGGACTTGAAGTTCTCCAGGGATTCCGGTTATGCCTTACTGGGTCATAGAGATACCGGTAAGCTCGGATCCTGTGTCCGGTAAATGCTTCGGGGTGAGCTGGTTAAGCTCCTCTGCCCCTTATGTACTAACTCGCCACTCGCCTTCGGCCTACTCGGGCCCTCACTAGGCTATACACACTAACGGCAGCTTGCCGCGCTTCACTGATCTTACGGCACACCTTAAGCTCTATCTGGGCTCCCTGAATCTAGCAAGCAGGAGCCTCGTGCTCCACTGCTGAACTATTAACTGCGTTCTCTAGACTAGACTGAGCTCCACTGCAGACTGACCTCTCTTAGGCTTCTCTACTGCAGGAACTCTTCAGAGGAACTGAAGTGCCTAGCTCCACCTTCCCTATTTATATCCCTAACGGGCTCCCTCTGCTGGTCTGAGGTGGAAGGTGGAGATGTGTGAATGTTTATGGGGGCCTCTTCTGGAGGATTCCATCAATGCACTCTTGTAGGATCTGTGATACCAAGCGCAGCGGGGCATCACAGATGCTATTGACGACGAGGTTAGGTTGCGCCTTCCTGAACAGAGACAGAGTACTGGAAGCACGTCAACAACTGCATCCTCAAACACAACTCTGCCTCTGACCACAAGTCGTAGTGGCTCTTCAGGTCACATGGGCTCTAAGCCTTGCACAGCCTGGGCATTTATTCAGATCGATAAGGATGACCCAACTCGTGTTATCTGTAATATTTGTCGGCAAAAGCTAAGTAGAGGCCAAAAAATACATAGTTTGAGTACTTCATGCATGTACCATCACATGGATATGAAGCATAAGTTGCAGTGGGAAGCTCACTGTGCTACAATGCGGCCTAGCCGGCTGGGCCAACCACCGTCTGCCCCATCTTGTGCATCCGCAGCCTCTTCATCCTCTGTGACTGGGGGGACAGCAGTCACACATGTTTTTGGACGCAGACCTGCCACCTCTTTACCCGCAACAGCCAGTGTGATTGGCAGGTCGTCAGTTCATTGGGAAGTGGAAACACCTGCTAGTGTTGAGCGCTCTCCGACATCGAGAGCACCACCTTTGGATCAAGGCAACCTAACATGTCCGCCTGCATCTTCCTCACAGACCGGCAGTTGCCGGGGACACCCTACTCAACACCGTCTAAGCACAACAGCCAGCCCTCGGTCCCTCAGATGTGGAAAAGTAAAAGACCATTTCCTCCTAGCCATGAGAAAGCTGAGAGGTTGAATTTCACCATCTGCAAGCTGTTGGCTACAGAAATGCTGCCTTTCCACCTGGAGGACACAGAGGATTTTCAAGACCTTATGTCCGTCACAGTGCCCCAGTACCAGATGCCCAGTCGGCACTACTTCTCAAAGAAAGGTGTGCCTGTGCTCCACTAGCATGTCGCACACAACATCACCGCTTCTTTGAGAAACTCTGTGTGTGACAGGGTGCACTTCACCACAGACACTTGGACGAGAAGGCATGGACAGGGGCGTTACATGTCGCTGACTGGGCACTGGGTAACTATGGTGACAGCAGGACAAGGGGCTGCTGTCCAAGTCTTACCGTCCCCACGAGTTGTGTGTTAATCCTCTTTATCTCGAACTTCCTCCACTGCTTCTGCCTCCCCAACCTCCTCTCGGTCCTCCACCTGCACCAAAAGCCTGTCTGGTAATGCCACCTGCTTTCTAACTGCGCAGAAGGAATCCTGCACACCTCCTTACTATGCTGGCAGCAGGGCTCAACGCATCAGTGTTTACTTTGAAATGTCTGGGAAATGTGAGTCACACAGCTGAGGAGTTTTGGTCAGCTCTGGAGACCCAGTTTCATGAAAGGTTGTCTCCACTGGACCTGCAACCAGGGAAGGCCATGTGCGACAATGCTGCAAACCTGGGTGCGGCACTTCGCCGGGGCAATGTCACACACGTGCCTTGTATGGCTCACGTGTTGAACCTGGTTGTCCAGCAGTTTTTAGCCCACTATCCCGGACTAGATGGCCTTCTGCAGAGTGCACGGTCGCTGTGTGCTCACTTCCGCCGTTCGCATCCCGCAGTTCAACGACTTACATCTCTACAGAAGTCGTTGGGCCTGCCAGTTCACCGGTTGAAATGCGATGTGCCGACACGGTGGAATTCAACTCTGCACATGTTGCAGCGACTGTGGCAGCACCGACAAGCCCTGGTGCAATACGTTCTGACGTATAGCCTGGGCCAACGAGATCCAGAGGTGGGGCAAATCACGCTGGAGGAGTGGTCTCAGATCAGGGACCTATGCACCCTTCTGCACAGTCTTGAAATGGCGACGAAGATGTTTAGTGCTGACGATGCCATTATCAGCATGACTATTACGGTGATTTACATGCTGGAGCACATGTTAAACAGAATTCGGAGTCAGGTGGTGGGACAAGAGGAGGTGGAGGAAGTAGAGGAGGAGTCGTATGCGGAAGGGATAACATCTCCAAGGTCCAGACGGTTGGCAGCACCAAGGCGGCAGGCATGGGAGGGTGGGGGAGAGGGATTAACCAGGGCGCATGGTAGCAGCCAAACTGTTGAGGAAGGTGCAGAAGCCGAGGAAGAAGTGGAGGACGAACTGGCAATGGGCATGAAAGACTCATCAGATGAGGGAGACCTTGATCACATTTCTGTTGTGCGAGGTTGGAGGGAGAGGGCAGAGGAAGGAAGCATGATTCTTACCTCGCTACCAACACAACAAGGACTTGGTCCTTCTGGATGCGCAAGACACATGAGTGCCTTCTTGCTGCACTACCTGCAACATGACCTCCGGATTGTCAGAATTCGAAGTAATCCCGACTACTGGGTTGTCACACTCTTAGATCCCCGGTACAAAAGTATATTTGCCGAAATAATTCCTGCCATAAAAAGGTATTGACGAATGCAGGAGTATCTGTTGCAGAATCTTACATGTGCTTTTCCACAAAACACCAGTGGTGCACGTAGTGAATCTCACAGTTCTAACTTGCCAACGGTGGGACTGTCGAGTCTTCATCACTCAAACAGTAACAGTAACACAGTATCTGCTGGTAACAGCAATTTTGTGGAATCGTTTCACCACTTTTTTAGACCATCCTTTGCAAGGCCACAGGAGACAAGAAGTCTGACACATAGTCAATGCCTAGAGAGGATGGTACAGGAGAATCTCCAAGTGAACATCGAAGCCATGACTGTGTCACGGGACCCTTGCTCATTTTGGTATTCCAATCTTGAAAAATCGCCGGAGCTCGCCACTCACGCCTTGGAGATCTTGTCATGCCATGCAGCCAGCGTTCTCTCTGAACGTGTGTTCAGCGCTGCTGGTGGTGTGCTGACAGAAAAGCGCACGCGGCTGTCCACTGAGAATGTAGACAGACTCACGTTCATAAAGATGATCAAATCATGGATTCGCAAGGACATTTCTACCCCTGTGTCATCCTTGGGAGACTAAAAGCTTGGGGATTTGGTAAAATCACCTCACCAACCGTTTTAAGCAACAGTGGGGCAATTGATGCCACTTAACCCTAGAACGCATGACCATAAAAATCTACACTTTCACATACCTGGGGCCCTTTAGGCCCGTGTGCAAATAACATGGAATAACTCAAACTCAAATGACAAACAACTATATACATGAAGAATACCTAGAGTTTCAAAATTCTAACTAAAGCAATCTTGCAGAAAATAGAAAACAATTAACTGGGCGGGCCTGCAAGGCCACAGGTATGCGTTCTAGGGTTAAGTGGTGTCTGTGCCACAATTTTGGGAGTCCCCTTGCTGTGTCTTACGTGACGTTGGCATCGTCAATTCCAGGTGGGTTGGGTCGCACCCCCCCCTTTTAACTGTAAGAAACTACATACACTATGGCTTGGGGTAACACAGATGGTTGAGTCTGAAGAGCTGTTTACTCAGAGGTCTGCTACAAATCTTCAGTGTCTGCTAGTCAGCGTAGAATTTTTAACTGCATCTAGCCTAGGCAATACTTTGTGCGTAGCAGCCCAGCTGCGAAGCAAGCTACACAGCCTGTGTATCTAATAAGAATTTTTAACTGCATCTAGCCTAGGCAATACTTTGCGCGTAGTAGCCCAGCTGCGAAGCAAGCTGCACCGCCTGTGTATCTAATAAGAATTTTTAAATTAATCTAGCCTAGGCAGACTGTGGGGACCCCCAACCAAACCCAGATGCTCAGCCCCCCTACCGCTCCCCTTTCATGGACAACCCAATAATGTAACTCTTACAACTGGATGGGTGAGGATCGGTCACAGCTTTATTAACTCTTTATACTCATTCCATTAGAAAGGCATTTTATTTCTAAAATAATTCAGCTTGTTGCAGCATGCCCTGGGTCCCCACTCCGGCAAGTTGGCTAACAAGTGTAACTCTCCAACATGTCCTTTCTATTTCCAGGCCACGGAGGATCCAGCGTACTCGTATGCAGGACTCTGACCCCCACCCATCACTCTTAACGCTTGTTCCACTCCGTCCTGGAGTCCTGACAGGAATATGTCCAGTCCAATATCTATTAAGTGAACACCGTCGGGCCGTATGAGGCCTGCTTTATCTCCTTCCAGTTGTCGGTGTCGTATCACTACACCGCCTCTGTCTCTTCTAAATTTTGCCATCCGAATATTTATTACCCGCCTTGTCCATTCGATGGCCGTGATGTCTCGCGCACCTTGCCATACCGCTATCGGCACAATCTCTGACCATACTATAGCTAATTTTGTGAAAAATTCTCTGAAGCGCTCAGTGTCTAGTTTCATTATTGCCATTAGTTATGCGCTCTTGTGATGACCTAGGTTGTTTCCCCCGGCCTGTATAACTAAGATGACCGGACCTCTTGCCTCTCTCCCTACCTTGATTACCTCCATTAGTACCTGTGGCCATAGCAGGCCTCTAATACCTCTCCAGTTGAAATATGTGTTATGAAACTCTAATTTCCTCCCGCCTGGGCGGACTTTCGCCCTTTTTTGTGCCCAATATATATACGAGTGGCCTATCACTCACACTGTAGCCTTAGCGTCACCTGTAAAAGAAACAAACCACGTTAGGATAACAAGTCCGGTCTTACGTATCTCGCCAAACACGTGGATCGCCATCTCCCTATCCTCTGAACTTCCGTTTCTGACAGTCCTGCTCTTGCTGCTTCCGTGGCCGCACCTATGCGGAATGAGTGTGTCCCGTAATCTTTGGGGTGGTTCCCTGCCGATGTTATGCATTTATTAAATATAGCTTGGAACAGGTATCTTTATAATGGCGTTCCATCAATGTGTGATACGAAGAAATTACTTTGTGATCTGATGGTTAGATATGTTTTTACTATTGTTACCCGACTCAGTGTACCGTTTGTGGGTTGTAGAAGTACCCAAGTACCCCTGCCCGCTGGAACCGTTTTCGATTGGTGTATGCGTACACGTATTGCATTATTGGCTATGACTACTTCCTGGTGTAATAAGCGTCCACTGGTGGTAATTTTGGATTGAGGGACTAATTCGCTTATACATAGCGCCCCGAAGAAGGCGATCACAAATGCAGTAGACATTAGTGTTGCTTCAAATTGTGAGTGTCATGTTAATGGTGTTAGGGATAAGATGTGAGAAATCAGTTTTAGTGACACGGGACGGGACGTCTACATTCCTGACTTGGCTGACCCCTTTTCCACCCTTTTATGGATTGTATGATGATGAATCTCTGTCACATCTCCCCAATTCAGTAGTTGGAAGTGAAATGCTACTCCGGTCAGACACCGCTGCGCTGACGCCCCTGATATGCCCCTCATCATTAGCTGGTGGAGAAATTCTATGGTGACTTGTGATCTGGCTTGTTCACATTGGTCAACCCGTCTGCCTGCTACTAGTCGTGTCCACTCTTCCCATGCCTTACCGTATGCTTGCCACGTTGACGGGGCAACTGACGCTCTGATTAATGGCATCAACTATTCGCCACTAGATCCCATAGGGTGGGTGGGCAACTGTTGCCCGATGGGTGGGCGTTGTGGAAGAGCTCTGTGAAAATCTGCCAATTGAATTGTTATAAAGCGTTAGCAGCAGCTTTATACCCCTCAGCATAGTGGCTAGCGCGGACCCATACATTGTGTTTTAGGCACAGGAATACTAGCCTGCATAGTAGGCCTAGCACTGGGAGAGACGATGATGCCATCTTATTAATGCAGTGCGCTAGGCTGGTGTTTTGTGTTATGAAGCGTATATTTTTGTTAGCCAGGCGCGCGCCCCATATTTCTATTGCTACCACTATTGGGAAAAATTATTTTCAGGGCTAGATGCAGCTAAAAATTATTATTAATTTCAAAGCTGGTGGAGCTTGGTATAGATGGCCTAATACAATGAGTCCCACACACTGCTAGAAGCCCAAATATTTTTTCAGAGGTAGATGCAGATAAAAATTATTTTTAATTTGCAACCTGATGGAGGTCAGTATAGATGGACTAATAGAGAAAGTCCCACACACTGCTAGAAGGCCAAATATTTTTTCAGAGCTAGATGCAGATAAAAATTATTTTTAATTTGCAACCTGATGGAGGTCAGTATAGATGGACTAATACAACAAGTCCCACACACAGCTAGAAGCCGAAATATTTTTTCAGAGGTAGATGCAGAAAAAAATATATTCAGTTTGCAACCTGATGGAGGTCAGTATAGATGGACTAATACAACAAGTCCCACACACAGCTAGAAGCCCAATATTTTTTCAGAGGTAGATGCAGAAAAAAATATATTCAGTTTGCAACCTGATGGAGGTCTGTATAGATGGATTAATAGAACAAGTCCCACACACAGCTAGAAGCCCAATATTTTTTCAGAGGTAGATGCAGAAAAAAATATATTCAGTTTGCAACCTGATGGAGGTCAGTATAGATGGACTAATACAACAAGTCCCACACACAGCTAGAAGCCCAATATTTTTTCAGAGGTAGATGCAGAAAAAAATATATTCAGTTTGCAACCTGATGGAGGTCTGTATAGATGGACTAATACAACAAGTCCCACACACAGCTAGAAGCCCAATATTTTTTCAGAGATAGATGCAGAAAAAAATATATTCAGTTTGCAACCTGATGGAGGTCTGTATAGATGGATTAATAGAACAAGTCCCACACACAGCTAGAAGCCCAATATTTTTTCAGAGGTAGATGCAGAAAAAAATATATTCAGTTTGCAACCTGATGGAGGTCAGTATAGATGGAGTAATACAACAAGTCCCACACACAGCTAGAAGCCCAATATTTTTTCAGAGGTAGATGCAGAAAAAAATATATTCAGTTTGCAACCTGATGGAGGTCTGTATAGATGGATTAATAGAACAAGTCCCACACACAGCTAGAAGCCCAATATTTTTTCAGAGGTAGATGCAGAAAAAAATATATTCAGTTTGCAACCTGATGGAGGTCAGTATAGATGGACTAATACAACAAGTCCCACACACAGCTAGAAGCCCAATATTTTTTCAGAGGTAGATGCAGAAAAAAATATATTCAGTTTGTAACCTGATGGAGGTCTGTATAGATGGATTAATAGAACAAGTCCCACACACAGCTAGAAGCCCAATATTTTTTCAGAGGTAGATGCAGAAAAAAATATATTCAGTTTGCAACCTGATGGAGGTCTGTATAGATGGATTAATAGAACAAGTCCCACACACAGCTAGAAGCCCAATATTTTTTCAGAGGTAGATGCAGAAAAAAATATATTCAGTTTGCAACCTGATGGAGGTCTGTCTAGATGGATTAATAGAACAAGTCCCACACACAGCTAGAAGCCCAATATTTTTTCAGAGGTAGATGCAGAAAAAAATATATTCAGTTTGCAACCTGATGGAGGTCAGTATAGATGGACTAATGCAACAAGTCCCACACACAGCTAGAAGCCCAATATTTTTTCAGAGGTAGATGCAGAAAAAAATATATTCAGTTTGCAACCTGATGGAGGTCTGTATAGATGGACTAATACAACAAGTCCCACACACAGCTAGAAGCCCAATATTTTTTCAGAGGTAGATGCAGAAAAAAATATATTCAGTTTGCAACCTGATGGAGGTCTGTATAGATGGATTAATAGAACAAGTCCCACACACAGCTAGAAGCCCAATATTTTTTCAGAGGTAGATGCAGAAAAAAATATATTCAGTTTGCAACCTGATGGAGGTCTGTATAGATGGACTAATACAACAAGTCCCACACACAGCTAGAAGCCCAATATTTTTTCAGAGGTAGATGCAGAAAAAAATATATTCAGTTTGCAACCTGATGGAGGTCTGTATAGATGGATTAATAGAACAAGTCCCACACACAGCTAGAAGCCCAATATTTTTTCAGAGGTAGATGCAGAAAAAAATATATTCACTTTGCAACCTGATGGAGGTCTGTATAGATGGATTAATAGAACAAGTCCCACACACAGCTAGAAGCCCAATATTTTTTCAGAGGTAGATGCAGAAAAAAATATATTCAGTTTGCAACCTGATGGAGGTCTGTATAGATGGATTAATAGAACAAGTCCCACACACAGCTAGAAGCCCAATATTTTTTCAGAGGTAGATGAAGAAAAAAATATATGCAGTTTGCAACCTGATGGAGGTCAGTATAGATGGACTAATACAACAAGTCCCACACACAGCTAGAAGCCCAATATTTTTTCAGAGCTAGATGCAGAAAAAAATTATATTCAATTTGCAACCTGATGGAGGTCAGTATAGATGGACTAATAGAATGATGCTATGCCCAAAAGGTTTTACTTCACTAGGTGCAGTAAAAATTTTTTTATTCTATACACAGGTGGTATATCTTGCAACACAGATAGGCTACTCCACTGACTAACACACTCTGCAATAGGCCAAAAAGGATTAGCTTTGCTAGATTCAGCCAAATGCTGTGAAAAAAACTTGCACAGCACTGGCACAGACCTGCCTGGCAAAAACTGATAGGAACTGATGTAACCTAGTCCTGAAAAGGACTCCAATTACAATTAGTCTTTACTCCCACAATCTATCTATTTAAGAGCACAGACCTGCCTGATAAAAGTCGTAGGAAATGCTGTAACCTAGTCCTTAAAAGGACTGCAATCACAACTATTCCCTACTCCCAAGCTATCTGTAGATTTGTGCGAAAATTGGCTTGAAATTAACAAGGTATAGCGCACACAGCAACAGCGGTGCCGTCTAACACGCAGCTGCAGCAGTGAGAAAATGGTGGCGACGGGGAAAATGGCTTGGTCTTATAGGGCAAGGACATGTGACATACACTGCCAATGACACATGCCCTTGCTTGTGTGAAAAAAAGCACTTCGCTCCGTGTGTGCGCTGCTGATAGGCTGACAGATTGCACCTCCCCACTGTAAATGCGGGAAAGAGAAAAAAAAATGGAGATCTTCATTGTTCCTGCAGAGATCCATCCCCTGCCCCTCCCCCCACCCCGCTGTACACTCAAACTGCGTATTAACATTAATTTTCATCATTACTGAGAAAAAATCCAGTTATGATTTTGGTGCACGAACAGTTATCGAACATAACCTCGAACAGCCGAATTTTTCTCAAATTGTTCGTGTTCGCCGAACGGCTCGAACACCGCCCAAAACAGCGCGAATTTGAGATTGGCGAACAGTTCGAGTAGAACAACGCTCATCTCTAATTGTAACCTTCTGCACTCTTCCAAGTGCATTGATATTGTCTTTTTATTCCTCTGCGACGTCCACGACTCTTCCAAGGGGCATTAAAAACGTCCTGTTAAGCTACTGTGACCTCTAAGTTTCTTACACAGGGCATTGATATTGTCTTTTTATTCCTCTGTAACCTCCACCACTCTTCCAAGGGGCATTAAGACCATCTTGTTAAGCTACAGTGACCTCCACAACTCTTCCATGGGGCATTGGTATTGTCTTTTTATTCCACTGTAACCTCCACCACTCTTCCAAGCGGTAATGATTTTGTCTTTTTATTCCACTGCGACTTACACCTCTCTTTTAAGGGGCATTGATATTGTCTTTTTAATCCACTGCGACCTCCACCACTCTTCCAAGGGGCATTAAAACAGTCTTGTTAAGCTACTGTGACTTCCACGTCTCTTCCAAGGGGCATTAAAACTGTCTCTTTAAACCACTCAGAACTCCACAGCTCTTCCAAGGGGCATTGATATTGTCTTTTTATTCCACTGTAACCTCCACCACTCTTCCAAAGGGCATTGATTTTGTCTTTTTATTCCACTGCGACCTCCACCACTCTTCCAATGGGCATTGTTATTGTCTACTTAATCCCCTGCAACCTCCACCACTCTTCCAAGGGGCATTAAAACCGTCTTGTTAAGCTACTGTGACCTCCACGTCCCTTCCTCGGGGCATTGATATTGTCTTTTTATTCCAATGCGACCTCCACCACTCTTCCAAGGGGCATTGATATTGTCTTTTTAATCCCCTGCGAACTCCACCACTCTCCAAGGTGCATTAAAACCGTCTTGTTATGCTACTGTGACGTCGACTTCTCTTCCAAGGGGCATTAAAACCATCTTGTTAAACAATTCTGAGCTCCACAGCTCTTCCAAGTGGCATTTGCATTGTCTTTTTATTCCACTCTAACCTCCACAACTCTTCCAAGGGGCATTGACATTGTCTTTTTATTCCACTGCGACCTTCACCACTCTTCCAAGGGGCATTAAAACCATATTGTTAAGCTACAGTGACCTCCACATCTCTTCCACGGGGCATTGATATTGTTTTTTTATTCCACTACTACCTCCACCACTCTTCCAAGGGGCATTAAAACCATCTTGTTAAGTTACTGTGACATCCACGTCTCTTCCAAGGAGCGTAAAAACCGTCTGCTTATACCACTATGAACTCCACAGCTCTTCCAAGGGGCATTATTATTGTCTTTTCATTCCACTGTAACCTCCACCACTCTTCCAAGGGGCATTGATATTGTCTTTTTATTCCACTGCGACCTCCACCAGTTCTCCAAGAGGCATTAAAACCGTCTTGTTAAGCTACTGTGACCTCCATGTCTCTTCCACGGGGCATTGAAATTGTCTTTTTATTCCATTGTAAACTCCACCACTCGTCCAAGGGGCATTGATAATGTCTTTTTATTCCACTGCGAACTCCATCACTCTTCCAAGAGGCATTGAAAATGTCTTTTTATTCCACTGCGACCTCCACCACTCTTCCAAGGCTCATTGATATTGTCTTTTTAATCCACTGCGACCTCCACCACTCATCCAAGGGGCATTAAAACCGTCTTGTTAAGCTATTGTGACCTCCACATCTCTTTGATGGGGCATTGATATTGCCTTTTTATTTAACTGTAACCTCCACCACTGTTCCAAGGGGCATTGATATCGTCTTTTTATTCCACTGTAACCTCCATCACTCTTCCAAGGGGCATTGGTATTGTCTTTTTATTCAACTGTAACCTCCACCCCTCTTCCAAGGGGCATTAAAACCGTCTTGTTAAGCTACTGTCACCTCCACGTCCCTTCCAAGGGGCATTAAAACCGTCAATTTAAACCACTTTGAACTCCACAGCTCTTGCAAGGGGCATTGATATTGTCTTTTTATTCCAATGTAACCTCCAGCACTCTTCCAAGGGACATTGATATTGTGTTTTTATTCCACTGCAACTTCCACCTCTCTTCCAAGGGGCATTAAAATCATCTTGTTAAGCTACTGTGACCTCCACGTCTCTTTCACGGGGCATTGATATTGTCTTTTTTTTCCACTGTAACCTCCACCACTCTTCCAAGGGGCATTGATACTGTCTTTTTATTCCACTGGGACCTTCACCACTCTTCCAAGTGGCATTGATATTGTCTTTTTAAACCACTTCGACCTCCACCACTCTTCCAACGAGCATTAAAACCGTATAGTTAAGCTACTGTGACCTCCATGTCTCTTCCAAGGTGCATTAAAACTGTCAATTTAAACCACTCTGAACTCCACAGCTCTTGCAATAGGCATTGATATTGTCTTTTTACTCCACTGTAACCTACAGCACTCTTTCAAGGGGCATTGATATTGTCTTTTTATTCCACTACGACTTCCACCACTCTCCCTAGGTGCATTAAAAACATCTTGTTTAGCTACTGTAACGTCCATATCTAAACCACTAGGCATTGATATTGTCTTTTTATTCCACTGTATCCTCCACCACTCTTCCAAGGGGTATTGATATTGTCTTTTTATTCCACTGCGACTTCCACCTCTCTTCTAAGGGTCATTGATAATGTCTTTTTAATCCACTGCGACCTCCATCACTCTTCCAAGAGGCATTAAAACAGTCTTGTTAAGCTACTGTGACCTCCACATCTCTTCCAAGGGGCATTAAAACCGTCTGGCTAAACCACTCTGAACTCTACAGCTCTTCCAAGGGTCATTGATATTGTCTTTTATTCCACTCTAACCTCCACCATTCTTCCAAGGGGTATTGATATTGTCTTTTTAATGCACTGCGACTTCCACCACTCTTCCAAGGGGCATTGATATTGTCTTTTTAATCAACTGCGACCTCCACCTCTCTTCCAAGGGGCATTAAAACAGTCTTGTTAAGCTACTGTGGCCTCCTCATCTCTTCCAAGAGGCATTAAAACCGTCTGGTTAAACACTCTGAACTCCATAGCTCTTACAAGAGGCATTGATATTGTCTTTTTATTCGACTGTAACATCCACCACTCTTCCAAGCGGCATTGAAATTGTCTTTTTATTCCACTGCGACCTCCACCACTCTTCCAAGGGGCATTGATATTGTCTTTTTAATCAACTGCGACCTCAACCTCTCTTCCAAGGGGCATTAAAACCGTCTTGTGAAGCTACTGTGACCTCCACGTCACTTCCACGGGGCATTGATATTGTCTTTTTATTCCACTACTACCTCCACCACTCTTCCAAGGGGCATTAAAACCGTCTTGTTAAGTTACTGGGACATCCACGTCTCTTCCAAGGAGCGTAAAAACCGTCTGCTTATACCACTATGAACTCCACAGCTCTTCCAAGGGGCATTATTATTGTCTTTTCATTCCACTGTAACCTCCACCACTCTTCCAAGGGGCATTGATATTGTCTTTTTATTCCACTGCGACCTCCACCAGTTCTCCAAGAGGCATTAAAACCGTCTTGTTAAGCTACTGTGACCTCCATGTCTCTTCCACGGGGCATTGCAATTGTCTTTTTATTCCAATGTAAGCTCCACCACTCATCCAAGGGGCATTGATAATGTCTTTTTATTCCACTGCGAACTCCATCACTCTTCCAAGAGGCATTGAAAATGTCTTTTTATTCCACTGCGACCTCCACCACTCTTCCAAGGCTCATTGATATTGTCTTTTTAATCCACTGCGACCTCCACCACTCATCCAAGGGGCATTAAAACCGTCTTGTTAAGCTATTGTGACCTCCACATCTCTTTGATGGGGCATTGATATTGCCTTTTTATTTAACTGTAACCTCCACCACTGTTCCAAGGGGCATTGATATCGTCTTTTTTATTCCACTGTAACCTCCATCACTCTTCCAAGGGGCATTGGTATTGTCTTTTTATTCAACTGTAACCTCCACCCCTCTTCCAAGGGGCATTAAAACCGTCTTGTTAAGCTACTGTCACCTCCACGTCCCTTCCAAGGGGCATTAAAACCATCAATTTAAACCACTTTGAACTCCACAGCTCTTGCAAGGGGCATTGATATTGTCTTTTTATTCCAATGTAACCTCCAGCACTCTTCCAAGGGGCATTGATATTGTGTTTTTATTCCACTGCAACTTCCACCTCTCTTCCAAGGGGCATTAAAATCATCTTGTTAAGCTACTGTGACCTCCACGTCTCTTTCACGGGGCATTGATATTGTCTTTTTTTTCCACTGTAACCTCCACCACTCTTCCAAGGGGCATTGATACTGTCTTTTTATTCCACTGGGACCTTCACCACTCTTCCAAGTGGCATTGATATTGTCTTTTTAAACCACTTCGACCTCCACCACTCTTCCAAGGAGCATTAAAACCGTATAGTTAAGCTACTGTGACCTCCATGTCTCTTCCAAGGTGCATTAAAACTGTCAATTTAAACCACTCTGAACTCCACAGCTCTTGCAATAGGCATTGATATTGTCTTTTTACTCCACTGTAAACTACAGCACTCTTTCAAGGGTCATTGATATTGTCTTTTTATTCCACTACGACTTCCACCACTCTCCCTAGGTGCATTAAAAACATCTTGTTTAGCTACTGTAACGTCCATATCTAAACCACTAGGCATTGATATTGTCTTTTTATTCCACTGTATCCTCCACCACTCTTCCAAGGGGTATTGATATTGTCTTTTTATTCCACTGCGACTTCCACCTCTCTTCTAAGGGTCATTGATATTGTCTTTTTAATCCACTGCGACCTCCATCACTCTTCCAAGAGGCATTACAACAGTCTTGTTAAGCTACTGTGACCTCCACATCTCTTCCAAGGGGCATTAAAACCGTCTGGTTAAACCACTCTGAACTCTACAGCTCTTCCAAGGGTCATTGATATTGTCTTTTTATTCCACTGTAACCTCCACCATTCTTCCAAGGGGTATTGATATTGTCTTTTTAATGCACTGTGTCCTCCACCACTCTTCCAAGGGGCATTGATATTGTCTTTTAAATCCACAACGATTTCCACCACTCTTCCAAGGGGCATTAAAACAGTCTTGTTAAGCTACTGTGACCTCCTCGTCTCTTCCAAGGGGCATTAAAACCATCTGGTTAAACACTCTGAACTCCACAGCTCTAACAAGAGGCATTGATATTGTCTTTTTATTCGACTGTAACATCCACCACTCTTCCAAGCGGCATTGATATTGTCTTTTGATTCAACTGCGACCTCCACCACTCTTCCAAGGGGCATTGATATTGTCTTTTTAATCAACTGCGACCTCCACCTCTCTTCCAAGGTGCATTAAAACCGTCTTGTGAAGCTACTGTGTCCTCCACGTCCCTTCCACGGGGCATTGATATTGTCTTTTTATTCCACTGCGTCCTCCACCACTATTCCAAGGGATACTGATATTGTCTTTTTAATCCACTGCGAACTCCACCTCTCTTCCAAGGGGCATTAAAACTGTCTTGTTATGCTACTGTGACGTCGACTTCTCTTCCAAGGGGCATTAAAACCATCTGGTTAAACCACTCTGAACTCCACAGCTCTTCCAAGGGGCATTTGCATTGTCTTTTTATTCCACTCTTACCTCCACATCTCTTCCATGGGGCATTGATATTGTCTTTTTATTCTACTGTTACCTCCACCAATCTTCCAAGGGTCATTGATATTGTTTTTTTATTCCACTGCGACCTCCACCACTCTTCCAAGGGGCATTAAAACCGTCTTGTTAAGTTACTGGGACCTCCACGTCTCTTCCAAGGAGCGTTAAAACCTTCGGGTTATACCACTCTGTACTCCACAGCTCTTCCAAGGGGCATTATTATTGTCTTTTTATTCCACTATAACCTCCACCACTCTTCCAAGGGGCATTGATATTGTCTTTTTATTCCACTGCGACCTCCACCAGTCCTCCAAGAGGCATTAAGACGGTCTTGTTAAGCTACTGTGACCTCCACGTCTCTTCCACGGGGCATTGAATTTGTCTTTTTATTCCACTGTAACCTCCACCACTCGTCCAAGGGGCATTGATATTGTCTTTTTATTCCACTGCGACCTCCACCAGTCTTCCAAGGGGCATTGATAATGTCTTTTTTAGTGTTGAGCCACCCCCGTAGTGTTCGAGTTCGGTTCGTCGAACACCTTCGAACACCGTTAAAACCAATGGCAGGCAAACAAAAACACATAGAAACACATAGAAAACACCTTCAAAGTTGTCCAAAAGCTGACAAACTGCTCAGAAGACATACAGTGCCTACAAATAGTATTCAACCCCCTGCAGATTTAGCTGGTTGACACATGCGGAATTAACTTGGCATTGTGACATTTGTACTGTAGATCAGCCTGGAAGTGGGAAATGCACTGCAGCAAATTTTGGTTTTGTTTTTTTTTTTTTTTTTTTTTTAAACGTTAAAAGTTAATTCAGAGTGTCATTTATTATTCAACCCCTCAAACCACAAGAATTCTGTTTGGTCCCCCTAAAGTATTAAGAAGTAGTTCAGGCACCAAGAATAATGAGCTTCACATGTGTGGATTAAAGATCTCTTTTGCCAGCCTTTTCTGACAATTTAAGACCCTCCCCAAACTTGTGAACAGCACTCAGACATGGTCAACATGGGAAAGACAAAGGAGCATTCCAAGGCCATCAGAGACAAGATCGTGGAGGGTCACAAGGCTGGCAAGGGGTACAAAACCCTTTCCAAGGAGTTGGGCCTACCTGTCTCCACTGTTGGGAGCATCATCCGTAAGTGGAAGGCTTATGGAACTACTGTTAGCCTTCCACGGCCTGGACAGCCTTTGAAAGTGTCCTCCCGTGCCGAGGCCAGGCTTGTCCGAAGAGTCAAGGCTAACCCAAGGCCAACAAGGAAGGAGCTCCGGGAAGATCTCATGGCAGTGGGGACATTGGTTTCAGTCAATACCATAAGTAACGTACTCCACCGCAATGGTCTCCGTTCCAGACGAGCCTGTATGGTACCTTTACTTTCAAAGCGTCATGTCAAGGCTCGTCTACAGTTTGCTCATGATCACTTGGAGGACTCTGAGACAGACTGGTTCAAGGTTCTATGATCTGATGAGACCAAGATCGAGATCTTTGGTGCCAACCACACAGGTGACGTTTGGAGACTGGATGGCACTGCATACGACCCCAAGAATACAATCCCTACAGTCAAGCATGGTGGTGGCAGCATCATGCTGTGGGGCTGTTTCTCAGCCAAGGGGCCTGGCCATCTGGTCCGCATCCATGGGAAGATGGATAGCACAGCCTACCTGGAGATTTTGGCCAAGAACCTCCGCTCCTCCATCAAGGATCTTAAGATGGGTCGTAATTTCATCTTCCAACAAGACAACGACCCAAAGCACACAGCCAAGAAAACCAAGGCCTGGTTCAAGAGGGAAAAAGTCAAGGTGTTGGAGTGGCCTAGTCAGTCTCCTGACCTTAACCCAATTGAAAACTTGTGGAAGGAGCTCAAGAATAAAGTCCACATGAGACACCCAAAGAACGTAGATAACTTGGAGAAGATCTGCATGGAGGAGTGGGCCAAGATAACTCCACAGACCTGTGCCGGCCTGATCAGGTCTTATAAAAGACGATTATCAGCTGTAATTGCAAACAAGGGTTATTCCACAAAATATTAAACATAGGGGTTGTATAATAATTGACCCACACTTTTATGTTTAAAATTTAATAAAATTCAACAGAGCAGCATAACTTTTTGGTTTGTAAGATTTATGCTTCGGTTCATAAAACCTACTCTCGTTTGCAGTTTGAAGGCTCTAACTTATTTTCATCTTATCAAACCAGCTAAATCTGCAGGGGGTTGAATACTACTTGTAGGCACTGTAACTAACACATGGAAAAGTGACAAGTACATATAGTCATGCGGAAAGAAAAGAGGTGGAGTAGTAAAAGGAGGGGGAGACACAGATATAGGCATGTCATGCCCTTCTAAAATCCAAAAAGTGATAAGCCGACACGGCCAGTCCATTCCTGCCTGTGCCACCTCTGTGTCGCCGGGTTTGTGCCAGAGCCGCGGTGGACCCTGACGGCCAGCTCCCCTCTCCCAATACTGGTGCCTGTCATCTGGTTGGTCGACCCCCCCCCCGCGGTGGGGGGGAGTAACATCTGAAGAAGAAAGACCATCTTCCAGCCAAACTTACATGTCAATTTCTTTTCGTGGACAATGTGATACGATCCCTTTGTCACGGACACGCCCATTGCTACAAATTCCAGATGAGGCACAAAAACAGCAGGTGCTTCAGCGGATATCAAGTGCTCCTTCAAGTGGGCTCTCCTCCACCTCAATTTCAACATCACAAATACTCCACTCCTCAGAGGTGTCACCCCAATCGCACTTGCTTGCTCACAGCTCCCAAGTCCCCAGCTGCCCGTCTGAGTATGGGGTAACACAGATGGTTGAGTCTGCAGAGCTGTTTACTCATACTATAGCCTCGGAAACGGAGGTCTGCTCCAGAGCTTCTGTTAATCCAGATGAGGAAATGATCTGCACTGATGCCCAGAATCTTTATAAGTCGGATCCAGGACCAGATGAAGAAGGTTCTGAGCATAATGTAGACCCTCGTTCCCAAACTGTAGCTCCTGTTGGTGGAGACAATGATGAAGACGATGATGAGACTCAAATACCTGATTGGAGCGACAACTTGACTTTTCGGTCAGGGCAGGAAGAGGTTGGCTTTGAGGACGACGGGTGTGATAACACACAGGGTGATGATGACAAGGTTGGAGATCCCACTTACTGTCAACCCACAGTCAGCCAGTCGATGAGGTCACCCGGGCCTTTGCATGGCCTTGGGGATGTCGCGGTGGTCGGCTCCCTGGCCCGTACCCTGGGGTCACTCTTTAAAAGGGTGGATAATTGTTAATTTTATAAGAGTTCGTGACGCCACCTGTGGTATCTGGTGAGAAGCACCAGCGCTGCAGCAGTCCACTGAGGCCCGTGATAAGGCAGCTCGATGGTATAGCTCCCCACAGGTGGAGCTAGGTCTCAGGGCAGCGTATGCAGGGGGAATGCAGGACAGGCGAGACCCAGATGGGTCAGAGCAAGAACGGGAACGGACACGGTAGTCACTTCAGTACCTTTTACTGGAGGAAATTCAGGCACATCCCGGAGCACTGTAGGGTGAAGGGTGCATATCAGGATCCTCCCCAATGAGCGGGTGTAGGGCCTCCTGTTTCTTTCCTCTGCGTAGTAAGTTTCTGACCTGCCTGGAGCTAGGCCTAACTTTGTCTCTGTCCTGCGCTGGCTGACCTTGTGGTAGGGCCTTCTCTTGGAGTTCACGCTCCCAGTATGCGGGGCCTAAGCGTCTCCTGGCTCTGTTACGTATCAGCACCTTAGCGATCCTGGGACTTGTAGTTCTCCAGGGATTCCGGTTATTCCTTACTGGGTCATAGAGATCCCGGTAAGCTCGGATCCGGTGTCCGGTAAATGCTTCGGGGTGAGCAGTTTAAGCTCCTCTGCCCCCTATGTACTAACTCGCCACTCGCCTTCGGCCTACTCGGGCCCTCACTAGGCTATACACACTAACGGCAGCTTGCCGCGCTTCACCGATCTTATGGCGCCGGCACACCTTAAGCTCTATCTGGGCTCCCTGAATCTAGCTAGCAGGAGCCTCGTGCTCCACTGCTGAACTATTAACTGAGTTCTCTAGACTAGACTGAGCTCCACTGCAGACTGAGCTGTCTTAGGCTTCTCTACTGCAGGAACTCTTCAGAGGAACTGAACTGCCTAGCTCCACCTTCCCTATTTATATCCCTAACGGGCTCCCTCTGCTGGTCTGAGGTGGAAGGTGGAGATGTGTGAATGTTTATGGGGGCCTCTTGTGGAGGATTCCATCAATACACTCTTCTAGGATCTGTGATACCAAGCGCAGCGGGGCGTCACAGATGCTATTGACGACGAGGTTAGGTTGCGCCTTCCTGGACAGAGATGGAGTACTGGCAGCACATCAACAACTGCATCCTCAACCACAACTCTGCCTCTGACCACAAGTCGTAGTGGCTCTTCAGGTCGCATGGGCTCTAAGCCTTGCATAGCCTGGGCATTTATTCAGATCGATAAGGATGACCCAACTCGTGTTATCTGTAATATTTGTCACCAAAAGCTAAATAGAGGCCAAAAAATCCATAGTTTGAGTACTTCATGCATGTACCGTCACATGGATATGAAGCATAAGTTGCAGTGGGAAGCTCACTGTGCTACAATGCGGCCTAGCAGGCTGGGCCAACCACCGTCTGCCCCATCTTGTGCATCTGTGGCCTCTTCATCCTCTGTGACTGGGGGGACAGCAGTCACACATGTTTTTGGACGCAGACCTGCCACCTCTTTACCTGCAACAGCCAGTGTGATTGGCAGGTCGTCAGTTCATTGGGAAGTGGAAACACCTGGTGGTGTTGAGCGCTCTCTGACATCGAGAGCACCACCTTTGGATCAAGGCAACCTAACATGTCCGCCTGCATCTTCCTCACAGACCGGCAGTTTGCCGGGGACACCCTACTCAACCCCGTCAAAGCACAACAGCCAGCCCTCGGTCCCTCAGATGTGGAAAAGTAAAAGACCATTTCCTCCTAGCCATGAGAAAGCTAAGAGGTTGAATTTCACCATCTGCAAGCTGTTGGCTACAGAAATGCTGCCTTTCCGCCTGGAGGACACAGTGGATTTTCGAGACCTTATGTCCGTCGCAGTGCCCCAGTACCAGATGCCCAGTCGGCACTACTTCTCCAAGAAAGGTGTGCCTGCGCTCCACCAGCATGTCGCACACAACATCACCGCTTCTTTGAGAAACTCTGTGTGTGACAGGGTGCATTTCACCACAGACACTTGGACGAGTAGGCATGGACAGGGGAGTTACATGTTGCTGACTGGGCACTGGGTAACTATGGTGACAGCAGGACAAGGGGCTGCTGTCCAAGTCTTACCGTCCCCACGAGTTTTGCATCAATCCTCTTTATCTCGAAGTTACTCCACTGCTTCTGCCTCCTCAACCTCCTCTCGGTCCTCCACCTGCACCCAAAGCCTGTCTGGTAATGCCACCTTCTTTCTAACTGCACAGAAGGAATCCTGCACACCTCCTTACTATGCTGGCAGCAAGGCTCAAGGGCATCAGTGTTTACTTTGAAATGTCTGGGAAATGTGAGTCACACAGCTGAGGACTTGTGGTCAGCTCTGGAGACCCAGTTTCATGAATGGTTGTCTCCACTGGACCTGCAACCAGGGAAGGCCGTGTGCGACAATGCTGCAAACCTGGGTGCGGCCCTTCGCCGGGGCAATGTCACACACGTGCCTTGTATGGCTCACGTGTTGAACCTGGTTGTCCATAAATTTTTAGCCCACTATCCCGGACTAGATGGCCTTCTGCAGAGGGCACAGTCGCTGTGTGCTCACTTCCGCCGTTCGCATCCCACAGCTCAACGACTTACATCTCTACAGAAGTCGTTGGGCCTGACAGTTCACTGGCTGAAATGCGATGTGCCGACATGGTGGAATTCAACTCTGCACATGTTGCAGCGACTGTGGCAGCACCGACAAGCCCTGGTGCAATACATTCTGACGTATAGCCTGGGCCAACGAGATCCAGAGGTGGGGCAAATCACGCTGCCGGAGTGTTCTCAGATCAGGGACCTATGAAGTTGACGCGCCCCCTGGGCCGTGGGGTACCCTGAGCCGGGCCGGTAGACGCTGGGGGTTGTAGTCACTGTGGCGATGACCCGGTCCGTGACCCAGGGCGGTCAATCCAACGGTAATTTGTATATATGGATTTTATAATGTCCGACTACGCCACCTGTGGAGTGCGGCCAAAGGGGCCGCCGCTGCGGAACAGTCCTCTGAAGCTGGTGGTTTTGCAGCAATGGTATTATTACTCACCACAGGAAGAATGTAGCTTCAGGGCAGTGTGGGTGGATGATGGTGGTTGTAGTGCAGGGAGTCAGTAATGAACACAGAGTCCGTGTGATGCAGTCCCAAGATCTTTACTCACAGTTGTTGCAGCCCAGATTACAGGTACCAGAGAAATCTCACCCGTCGTGCTGTGCGTACTCAGTGAGGGGCTCAGTCCACCCCCAGATAGCTCCGGAGTACTTAGCAGGACCCCCTTCTGTGTGTCCTTTCTCTGGCCTTCTCCCTGCACCTCACACCCAGTGACACTTCTATCCGGTATCCTCGGGCCTTGGCGGGCGACTTGTGTTCCGTCCCCTGGGTCCTATGTGGCTACCTTCTTAGTGAGACTGGTGTGGACTTTTGCCTGCAGTACATGAAATGCTGCAGCCTCCGGTTTCTAGTTGAGCCTTGCTGTTTCTCCTCTAGTTGAGGGACCGGTTCCCCTTATCTGGCCTGACCCCTCTACCTCCTTTTAGCAGCGGGAGTACGGGTGGCCTTCTGCACGGCCCATAGCCTTAGGGTCCCTTCGGTTCCTGGAGCCTTCCTGCTCCCACTCCTCTCTTCTCTCCTTCAGTCCTGGGCCTCCCAGGCTAGGCCCGCCTTCGGAGCAGAGCTCATGCCGAGCCTCTGCTCCTGTCACTTTTCCTCCTCTGACTGGCTTGCTCTTTCTAAGATGGCTTCCTATTTATACTCTCCCTGTCATGTGCTCCCTTAAGCTGCTCCCCTTAGCACCCACTACATAGGACCCTCCCACCAGCTAGGGACCTGGGACTGTGCTCTCCCTTAGGAGCAATCTCGCCCTAGCCCCAGTGCGGGTATGTGTTGGATGCAGGTGTTAGGGTCCCGAGCCATACGCCTTCCTTACCTGAGGGTGAGATACCACACCTCTGGGTGAGATGCAGTAACTCTGTGGCGACTGAACCCTCAGAGGAGCCACACACCCTTCTGCACAGTTTTGAAAAGGCGACGAAGATGTTTAGTGCTGACGACGATGCCATTATCAGCATGACTATTCCGGTGATTTACGTGCTGGAGCACACATTAAACAGAATTCAGAGTCAGGTGGTGGGACAAGAGAAGGTGGAGGAAGTAGAGGAGGAGTCGTATGCGGAAGGGATAACATCTCTAAGGTCCAGACGGTTGGCAGCACCAAGGCGGCAGGCATGGGAGGGTGGGGGAGAGGGAATAACCAGGGCGCATGGTAGCAGCCAAACTGTTGAGGAAGGTGCAGGAGCCGATGAAGAAGTGGAAGATGAACTTGCGATGGGCATGGAAGACTCATCATATGAGGGAGACCTTGATCACATTTCTGTTGTGCGAGGTTGGGGGGAGAGGGCAGAGGAAGGAAGCATGATTCTTACCTCGCTACCAACACAACAAGGACTTGGTCCTCCTGGATGCGCAAGACACATGAGTGCCTTCTTGCTGCACTACCTGCAACATGACCCTCAGATTGCAGAATTCGAAGTAATCCCGACTACTGGGTTGCCACACTCTTAGATCCCCTGTACAAAAGTAAATTTGTCGAAATAATTCCTGCCATAAAAAGGGATTGACGCATGCAGGAGTATCTGCAGACGCTGTTGCAGAATCTTACATGTGCTTTTCCACAAAACACCAGTGGTGCACGAAGTGAATCTCACAGTTCTAACTTGCCAACGGTGGGACTGTCGAGTCTTCATCACTCAAACCGTAACAGTAACACAGTATCTGCTGGTAACAGCAATTTTGTGTAATCGTTTCACCACTTTTTTAGACCATCCTTTGCAAGGCCACAGGAGACAAGAAGTCTGACACATAGTCAATGCCTAGAGAGGATGGTGCAGGAGTATCTCCAAGTGAACATCGAAGCCATGACTGTGTCACTGGACCCTTGCTCATTTTGGTATTCCAATCTGGAAAAATGGCCGGAGCTCGCCACTCACGCCTTGGAGATCTTGTCATGCCCTGCAGCCAGTGTTCTCTCTGAACGTGTGTTCAGCGCTGCAGATGGTGTGCTGACAGATAAGCGCACGCGGCTGTCCACTGAGAATGTAGACAGACTCACGTTCATAAAGATGAACAAATCATGGATTCGCAAGCACTTTTCTAACCCTGTGCTATCCTTGGGAGACTAAAAGCTTGAGGATTTGGTAATATCACATCACCAACCGTTTTAAGCAACTGTGGGGCAATTGATGCCACTTAATCCTAGAACGCATGACCATAAAACTCTACACTTTCATATACCTGGGGCCTTTTAGGCCCGTGTGCAAATAACATGGAATAACTCAAACTCAAATGACAAACAACTATATACATGAAGAATATCTAGAGTTTCAAAATTCTAACTAAAGTAGTCTTGCAGAAAATAGAAAACAATTACTGCGAGGCCCCAGGTATGCGTTCTAGGGTTAAGTGGTGTCTGTGCCACAATTTTGGGAAAAAATGGAGACTCTTTTTGGAGTCCCCTTGCTGTGTCTTACGTGACGTTGGCATCGTCAATTCCAGGTGGGTTGGGTCGCCCCCCCCCCCCTTTTAACTGTAAGAAACTACATACACTATGGCTTGGGGTAACACAGATGGTTGAGTCTGAAGAGCTGTTTACTCAGAGGTCTGCTCCAAATCTTCAGTGTCTGCTAGTCAGCGTAGAATTTTTAACTGCATCTAGCCTAGGCAATACTTTGTGCGTAGCAGCCCAGCTGCGAAGCAAGCTACACAGCCTGTGTATCTAATAAGAATTTTTAAATGCATCTAGCCTAGGCAGACTGTGGTGACCCCCAACCAAACCCAGACTCTCAGCCCCCCTACCGCCCCCCTTTCCTTGACAATACAATAATGTAACTCTTACAACTGGATGGGTGAGGATCGGTCACAGCTTTATTAACTCTTTATACTCATTCCATTAGAAAGGCATCTTATTTCTAATTAATTCAGCTTGTTGCAGCATGCCCTGGGTCTCCACTCCGGCAACTTGGCCAACAAGTGTAACTCTCCGACATGTCCCTTCTATTTCCAGGCCACGGAGGATCCTGCGTACTCGTATGCAGGACTCTGACCTCCACCCATCACTCTTAACGCTTGTTCCACTCCGTCCTGGAGTCCTGACTGGAATATGTCCAGTCCAATATCCATTAAGTGAACACCGTCGGGCCGTATGAGGCCTGCTTTATCTCCTTCCAGTTGTCGGTGTCGTACCACTACACCGCCTCTGTCTCTTCTAAATTTTGCCATCCGAATATTTATTACCCGCCTTGTCCGTTCGATGGCCGTGATGTCTCGCGCACCTTGCCATACCACTATCGGCACAATCTCTGACCATACTATAGCTAGTTTTGTGAAAAATTCTCTGAAGCGCTCAGTGTCTAGTTTCATTATTGCCATTAGTTATGAGCTCTTGTGATGACCTAGGTTGTTTCCCCAGGCCTGTATAACTAAGATGACCGGACATCTTGCCTCTCTTCCTACCTTGATTACCTCCATTAGTACCTGTGGCCATAGCAGGCCTCTAATACCTCTCCAGTTGAAATA
Source organism: Phyllobates terribilis (assembly GCF_046119375.1). Lineage (NCBI taxonomy): Eukaryota > Metazoa > Chordata > Amphibia > Anura > Dendrobatidae > Phyllobates > Phyllobates terribilis. Next base: position 2,314,653 of record NW_027362964.1, read on the forward strand.
TGTGTTATGAAACTCTAATTTCCTCCCGCCTGGGGGGACTTTCGCCCTTTTTTCTGCCCAATATATATACGAGTGGCCTATCACCCACACTGTTGGCTTAGCGTCACCTGTAAAAGAAGCAAACCACGTTAGGATAACAAGTCCGGTCTTATGTATCTTGCCAAACACGTGGATCGTCATCTCCCTATCCTCTGAACTTCCGTTTCTGACAGTCCTGCTCTTGCTGCTTCCGTGGCCGCGCCTATGCGGAATGAGTGTGTCCCGTAATCTTTGGGGTGGTTCCCTGCCGATGTTATGCATTTATTAAATATAGCTTGGAACTGGTATCTTGATAATGGGTTCCATCAATGTGTGATAGGAAGAAATTACTGTGTGATCTGATGGTTAGATATGTTTTTACTATTGTTACCCGACTCAGTGTACCGTTTGTGGGTTGTAGAAGTACCCAAGTGCCCCTGCCCGCTGGAACCGTTTTCGATTTGTGTATGCGTAGACGTATTGCATTATTGGCTATGACTACGTCCTGGTGTAATAAGCCTCCACTTGTGGTAATTTTGGATTGAGGGACTAATTCGCTTATGCATAGCGCCCCGAAGAAGGCGATCACAAATGCAGTAGACAGTAGTGTTGCTTCAAATTGTGAGTGTCATGTTAATGGTGTTAGGGATATGATGTGAGAAATCAGTTTTAGTGACACGGGACGGGACGTCTACACTCCTGACTTGGCTGACCCCTTTTCCACCCTTTTATGGATTGTCTGATGATGAATCTTTGTCACATCTCCCCAATTCAGTAGTTGGAAGTGAAATGCTACTCCGGTCAGACACCGCTGCGCTGACGCCCCTGATATGCCCCTCATCATTAGCTGGTGGAGAAATTCTATGGTGACTTGTGATCTGGCTTGTTCACATTGGTCAACCCGTCTGCCTGCTACTAGTCGTGTCCACTCTTCCCATGCCTTACCGTATGCTTGCCACGTCGACGGGGCAACTGACGCTCTGATTAATGGCATCAACTATTCGCCACTAGATCCCATAGGGAAGGTGGGCAACTGTTGCCTGATGGGTGGGCGTTGTGGAAGAGCTCTGTGAAAATCTGCCAATTGAATTGTTATAAAGCATTAGCAGCAGCTTTAGACCCCTCAGCATAGTGGCTAGCGCGGACCCATACATTGTGTTTTAGGCACAGGAATGCTAGCCTGGGTAGTAGGCCTAACACTGGGAGAGACGATGATGCCATCTTATTAATGCAGTGCGCTAGGCTGGTGTTTTTTGCTATGAAGAGTATATTTTTGTAAGCCAGGAGCGCGACCCATATTTCTATTGCTACCACTATTGGGAAGAAAAATTATTTTCAGGGCTAGATGCAGCGAAAAATTATTATTAATTTAAAAGCTGGTGGAGCTTGGTATAGATGGCCTAATACAATGAGTCCCACACACTGCTAGAAGGCCAAATATTTTTTCAGAGGTAGATGCAGAAAAAAATTATATTCAGTTTGCAACCTGATGAAGGTCAGTATAGATGGACTAATAGAACAAGTCCCACACACTGATAGAAGCCCAAATATTTTTTCAGAGCTAGATGCAGAAAAAAAATATAATGAATTTGCAACCTGATGGAGGTCAGTATAGATGGACTAATAGAACAAGTCCCACACACTGCTAGAAGCCGAAATATTTTTTCAGAGCTAGATGCAGAAAAAAATTATATTGAATTTGCAACCTGATGGAGGTCAGTATAGATGGACTAATAGAACAAGTCCCACACACAGCTAGAAGCCCAAATATTTTTTCAGAGGTAGATGCAGAAAAAAATTATATTCAGTTTGCAACCTGATGGAGGTCAGTATAGATGGACTAATAGAACAAGTCCCACACACTGCTAGAAGCCCAAATATTTTTTCAGAGCTAGATGCAGAAAAATATTATATTCAATTTGCAACCTGATGGAGGTCAGTATAGATGGACTAATAGAACAAGTTCCACACACAGCTAGAAGCCCAAATATTTTTCAGAGGTAGATGCAGAAAAAAATTATATTCAGTTTGCAACCTGATGGAGGTCAGTATTGATGGACTAATAGAACAAGTCCCACACACTGCTAGAAGGCCAAATATTTTTTCAGAGCTAGATGCAGATAAAAATTATTTTGAATTTGCAACCTGATGGAGGTCAGTATAGATGGACTAATAGAACAAGTCCCACACACTGCTAGAAGGCCAAATATTTTTTCAGAGCTAGATGCAGAAAAAAATTATATTCAATTTGCAACCTGATGGAGGTCAGTATAGATAGACTAATAGAACAAGTCCCACACACTGCTAGAAGCCCAAATATTTTTTCAGAGGTAGATGCAGAAAAAAATTATATTCAGTTTGCAACCTGATGGAGGTCAGTATAGATGGACTAATAGAACAAGTCCCACACACTGCTAGAAGGCCAAATATTTTTTCAGAACTAGATGCAGAAAATTATTATATTCAATTTGCAACCTGATGGAGGTCAGTATAGATGGACTAATAGAACAAGTCCCACACACAGCTAGAAGCCCAAATATTTTTTCAGAGGTAGATGCAGAAAAAAATTATATTCAGTTTGCAACCTGATGGAGGTCAGTATAGATGGACTAATAGAACAAGTCCCATACACTGCTAGAAGGCCAAATATTTTTTCAGAGCTAGATGCAGAAAAATATTATATTCAATTTGCAACCTGATGGAGGTCAGTATAGATGGACTAATAGAACAAGTCCCACACACAGCTAGAAGCCCAAATATTTTTTCAGAGGTAGATGCAGAAAAAAATATATTCAGTTTGCAACCTGATGGAGGTCTGTATAGATGGATTAATAGAACAAGTCCCACACACAGCTAGAAGGCCAAATATTTTTTCAGAGGTAGATGCAGAAAAAAATTATATTGAATTTGCAACCTGATGGAGGTCAGTATAGATGGACTAATAGAACAAGTCCCACACACTGCTAGAAGGCCAAATATTTTTTCAGAGCTAGATGCAGATAAAAATTATTTTGAATTTGCAACCTGATGGAGGTCAGTATAGATGGACTAATAGAACAATTCCCACACACTGCTAGAAGGCCAAATATTTTTTCAGAGCTAGATGCAGATAAAAATTATTTTTAATTTGCAACCTGATGGAGGTCAGTATAGCTGGACTAATAGAACAAGTCCCACACACAGCTATAAGCCCAAATATTTTTTCAGAGCTAGATGCAGAAAAAAATTATATTCAGTTTGCAACCTGATGGAGGTCAGTATAGATGGACTAACAGAACAAGTCCCACACACTGCTAGAAGGCCAAATATTTTTTCAGAGCTAGATGCAGATAAAAATTATTTTGAATTTGCAACCTGATGGAGGTCAGTATAGATGGACTAATAGAACAAGTCCCACACACTGCTAGAAGGCCAAATATTTTTTCAGAGCTAGATTCAGAAAAAAATGATATTCAATTTGCAACCTGATGGAGGTCAGTATAGATAGACTAATAGAACAAGTCCCACACACTGCTAGAAGCACAAATATTTTTTCAGAGGTAGATGCAGAAAAAAATTATATTCAGTTTGCAACCTGATGGAGGTCAGCATAGATGGACTAATAGAGCAAGTCCCACACACTGCTAGAAGCCCAAATATTTTTTCAGAGGTAGATGCAGAAAAAAATTATATTCAGTTTGCAACCTGATGGAGGTCAGTATAGATGAACTAATAGAACAAGTCCCACACACTGCTAGAAGGCCAAATATTTTTTCAGAACTAGATGCAGAAAATTATTATATTCAATTTGCAACCTGATGGAGGTCAGTATAGATGGACTAATAGAACAAGTCCCACACACAGCTAGAAGCCCAAATATTTTTTCAGAGGTAGATGCAGAAAAAAATTATATTCAGTTTGCAACCTGATGGAGGTCAGTATAGATGGACTAATAGAACAAGTCCCACACACTGCTAGAAGGCCTAATATTTTTTCAGAGCTAGATGCAGATAAAAATTATTTTTAATTTGCAACCTGATGGAGGTCAGTATAGATGGACTAATAGAACAAGTCCCATACACTGCTAGAAGGCCAAATATTTTTTCACAGCTAGATGCAGAAAAATATTATATTCAATTTGCAACCTGATGGAGGTCAGTATAGATGGACTAATAGAACAAGTCCCACACACAGCTAGAAGCCCAAATATTTTTTCAGAGGTAGATGCAGAAAAAAATATATTCAGTTTGCAACCTGATGGAGGTCTGTATAGATGGATTAATAGAACAAGTCCCACACACAGCTAGAAGGCCAAATATTTTTTCAGAGGTAGATGCAGAAAAAAATTATATTGAATTTGCAACCTGATGGAGGTCAGTATAGATGGACTAATAGAACAAGTCCCACACACTGCTAGAAGGCCATATATTTTTTCAGAGCTAGATGCAGATAAAAATTATTTTTAATTTGCAACCTGATGGAGGTCAGTATAGATGGACTAATAGAACAAGTCCCACACACTGCTAGAAGGCCAAATATTTTTTCAGAGCTAGATGCAGATAAAAAATATTTTTAATTTGCAACCTGATGGAGGTCAGTATAGCTGGACTAATAGAACAAGTCCCACGCACAGCTAGAAGCCCAAATATTTTTTCAGAGGTAGATGCAGAAAAAAATTATATTCAGTTTGCAACCTGATGGAGGTCAGTATAGATGAACTAATAGAACAAGTCCCACACACTGCTAGAAGGCCAAATATTTTTTCAGAACTAGATGCAGAAAATTATTATATTCAATTTGCAACCTGATGGAGGTCAGTATAGATGGACTAATAGAACAAGTCCCACACACAGCTAGAAGCCCAAATATTTTTTCAGAGGTAGATGCAGAAAAAAATTATATTCAGTTTGCAACCTGATGGAGGTCAGTATAGATGGACTAATAGAACAAGTCCCACACACTGCTAGAAGGCCAAATATTTTTTCAGAGCTAGATGCAGATAAAAATTATTTTTAATTTGCAACCTGATGGAGGTCAGTATAGATGGACTAATAGAACAAGTCCCATACACTGCTAGAAGGCCAAATATTTTTTCAGAGCTAGATGCAGAAAAATATTATATTCAATTTGCAACCTGATGGAGGTCAGTATAGATGGACTAATAGAACAAGTCCCACACACAGCTAGAAGCCCAAATATTTTTTCAGAGGTAGATGCAGAAAAAAATATATTCAGTTTGCAACCTGATGGAGGTCTGTATAGATGGATTAATAGAACAAGTCCCACACACAGCTAGAAGGCCAAATATTTTTTCAGAGGTAGATGCAGAAAAAAATTATATTGAATTTGCAACCTGATGGAGGTCAGTATAGATGGACTAATAGAACAAGTCCCACACACTGCTAGAAGGCCATATATTTTTTCAGAGCTAGATGCAGATAAAAATTATTTTTAATTTGCAACCTGATGGAGGTCAGTATAGATGGACTAATAGAACAAGTCCCACACACTGCTAGAAGGCCAAATATTTTTTCAGAGCTAGATGCAGATAAAAAATATTTTTAATTTGCAACCTGATGGAGGTCAGTATAGCTGGACTAATAGAACAAGTCCCACACACAGCTATAAGCCCAAATATTTTTTCAGAGCTAGATGCAGAAAATAATTATATTGAATTTGCAACCTGATGGAGGTCAGTATAGATGGACTAATAGAACAAGTCCCACACACTGCTAGAAGGCCAAATATTTTTTCAGAGGTAGATGCAGAAAAAAATTATATTCGGTTTGCAACCTGATGGAGGTCAGTATAGATGGATTAATAGAACAAGTCCCACACACTGCTAGAAGGCCAAATATTTTTTCAGAGCTAGATGCAGAAAAAATTATATTCAATTTGCAACCTGATGAAGGTCAGTATAGATGGACTAATAGAACAAGTTCCACACACTGCTAGAAGGCCAAATATTTTTTCAGAGCTAGATGCAGAAAAAATTATATTCAATTTGCAACCTGATGGAGGTCAGTATAGATGGACTAATAGAACAAGTCCCACACACAGCTAGAAGGCCAAATATTTTTTCCGAAGTAGATGCAGAAAAAAATTATATTCAGTTTGCAACCTGATGGAGGTCAGTATAGATTGACTAATAGAACAAGTCAATCACACTGCTAGAAGGCCAAATATTTTTTCAGAGCTAGATACAGAAAAAAATTATATTCAATTTGCAACCTTATTGAGGTCAGTATAGATGGACTAATAGAATGATGCTATGCCGAAAAGGTTTTACTTCACTAGGTGCAGTAAAAAAATTGGTATTCTATACACAGGTGGTGTAGCTTGCAACACAGATAGGCTACTCCACTGACTAACACACTCTGCAATAGGCCAAAAAGGATTAGCTTTGCTAGATTCAGCCAAATGCTGTGAAAAAAACTTGCATAGCACTGGCATAGACCTGCCTGGCAAAAACTTATAGGAACTGATGTAACTTAGTCCTGAAAAGGACTGCAATTACAATTAGTCTTTACTCCCACAACCTATCTATTTAAGAGCACAGACCTGCCTGATAAAAGTCGTAGGAAATGCTGTAACCTAGTCCTTTAAAGGACTGCAGTCACACTCTTCCCTACTCCCAAGCTATCTGTAGATTTGTGCGAAAATTGGCTTGAAATTAACAAGGTATGGCACACACAGCAACAGCGGTGCCGTCTAACACGCAGCTGCAGCAGTGAGAAAATGGTGGCGACGGGGAAAATGGCTGGGTCTTATAGGGCAAGGACATGTGACATACACTGCCAATGACGCATGCCCTTGCTTGTGTGAAAAAAAGCAGTTCGCTCCGTGTGTGCGCTGCTGATAGTCTGACAGATTGCACCTCCCCACTGTAAATGCGGGAAAGAGAAAAAAAATGGAGATCTTCATTATTCCTGCAGAGATCCATCCCCTGCCCGTCCCCCCGCCCCGCTGTACACTGAAACTGCGTATTAACTTTAATTTTCATCATTACTGAGAAAATATCCAGTTATGATTTTGGTGCACGAACAGTTATCGAACATAACCTCGAACAGCCGAATTTTTTTCAAATCGTTCGTATTCGCCGAACGGCTCGAACACAGCCCAAAACAGTTCGAATTTGAGATTGGCGAACAGTTTGAGTCGAACAACGCAAATCTCTAGTCTTTTTATTACACTGCGACCTCCACCACTCTTCCAAGGCTCATTGATATTGTCTTTTTTATCCACTGAGACCTCCACCACTCTTCCAAGGGGCATTAAAACCGTCTTGTTAAGCTATTGTGACCTCCACCACTCTTCCAAGGGGCATTAAAACCATCAATTTAAACCACTGTGAACTCCACAGCTCTAGCAAGGGGCATTGATATTGTCTTTTTATTCCAATGTAACCTCAAGCACTCTTCCAAGGGGCATTGATATTTTCTTTTTATTCCACTGCAACTTGCACCTCTCTTCCAAGGGGCATTAAAACCGTCTTGTTAAGCTACTGTGACCTCCACGACTCTTTCACGGGGCATTGATATTGTCTTTTTATTCCATTGTAACCTCCACCACTCTTCCAAGGGGCATTGATATTGTCTTTTTATTCCACTGGGACCTTCACCACTCTTCCAAGTGGCATTGATATTGTTTTTTTAATCCACTGCGACCTCCAGCACTCTTCCAAGGGGCATTAAAACCGTATTGTTAAGCTGCTGTGACCTCCACGTCTCTTCCAAGCTGCATTAAAACCGTCAATTGAAACCACTCTGAACTCCACAGCTCTTGCAAGAGGCATTGATAATGACTTTTTACTCCATTGTAACCTACAGCTCTCTTTCAAGGAGCATTGATATTGTCTTTTTAATCCACTGTGGCCTCCACCACTCTTCCAAGAGGCATTAAAAACATCTTATTAAGCTACTATGACCTCCACGTCTCTTCCAAGGCTCATTAAAACCATCTTGTTAAGCTACTGTGACCTCCACGTCTCTTCCAAGGGGTATTAAAACCGTCAATTTAAACCACTCTGAACTCCACAGCTCTTGCAAGAGGCATTGATATTGTCTTTTTTTTCCACTGTAACCTCCACCACTCTTCCAAGGGGCATTGATTTTGTCTTTTTAATCCACTGTGACCTCCATCACTCTTCCAAGAAGCATTAAAACCATTTTGTTTAGCTACTGTGACCTCCACGTCTATTCCACGGTGCCTTAAAACCTTCTGGTTAAACCACTGTGAACTCCACAGCTCTTCCAAGGGGCATTGATATTGTCTTTTTATTCCTCTGTAAACTCCACCACTCTTCCAAGGGGCATTGATATTGTGTTTTTATTTTACTGCGACCTCCACCACTCTTCCAAGGGGCATTAATATAGTCTTTTTATTCCACTGCGACCTCCATCACTCTTCCAAGGGTCATTGATATTGTCTTTTTATTCCACTGTAACCTCCACCACTCTTCCAAGGGGCATTGATATTGTCTTTTTATTCCAATGCGACCTCCAAATCTCTTCCAAGGGGAATTGATATTGTCTTTTTATTCCACTGCGACCTCCACTACTCTTCTAAGGGGCATTGATATTGTCTTTTTAATCCACTGCGAACTCCACCACTCTTCCAAGGGGCATTAAAACAGTCTTGATAAGCTACTGTGATCTCCACGTCTCTTCCAAGGGGCATTAAACCGTCTGGTTAAACCACTCTGTTCTCCACAGCTCTTCCAAGAGGCATTGATATTGTCTTTTTATTCGACTGTAACCTCCACCACTCTTCCAAGGGGCATTGATATTGTCTCTGTTTTCCACTGCGACCTCCACCACTCTTCCAAGGGGCATTGATATTGTCTTTTTATTCCACTGCGACCTCCACGTCTCTTCCACAGGGCATTGTTATTGTCTTTTTATTCCACTGCGACCTCCACCACTCTTCCAAGGGGCATTGATATTGTCTTTTTATTCCAATGCGACCTCCACCACCCTTCCAAGGTTCATTGATATTGTCTTTTTAATTCATTGCGACCTCCACCACTCTTCCAAGGGGCATTAAAACCGTGTTGTTTACCTACTGTGACCTCCACGGCTTTTCCACAGGGCATTGTTATTGTCTTTTTATTCCACTGCGACCTCCATCACTCTGCTAAGAGGCATTAAAACAGTCTTGTTAACCTACTGTGACCTCCACGTCTCTTTCACAGGGCATTGTTATTGTCTTTTTATTCCACTGCGACCTTCACCACTCTTTCAAGGGGCATTGATATTGTCTTTTTATTCCAATGCGACTTCCACCACCCTTCCAAGGTTCATTGATATTGTCTTTTTAATTCATTGCGACCTCCACCACTCTTCCAAGGGGAATTAAAACCGTCTAGTTAAGTCACTGTGACCTCCATGTCTCTTCCAAGGGGCACTAAAACCATTTGGTTAAACCACTCTGTACTCCACAGCTCTTCCAAGGGGCATTAAAACCGTCTAGTTAAACCGCTCTGAGCTCCACAGCTCTTCCAAGGGGCATTGTCAATGTCTTTTTATTCCATTGTAACCTTCTGCACTCTTCCAAGTGCATTGATTTTGTCTTTTTATTCCTCTTCGACGTCCACGACTCTTCCAAGGGGCATTTAAACCGTCTTGTTAAGCTACTGTGACCTCCAAGTTTCTTACACAGGGCATTGATATTGTCTTTTTATTCCACTGTAACCTCTACCACTCTTCAAAGGGGCATTGATATTGTCTTTTTATTCCACTGCGACCTCCACCACTCTGCCGAGGGGCATTAAAAGCGTCTTGTTAAGCTACTGTGATGTCCACATCTATTCCACGGGGCATTGATATTGTCTTTTTATTCCACTGTAACCTCCACCACTCTTCCAAGAGGCATTGATATTGTCTTTTTATTCCACTGCGACCTCCACCACTCTGCCGAGGGGCATTAAAACAGTCTTGTTAAGCCACTGTGAACTCCACTTCTCTTCCAAGTGGCATTAAAACCGTCAATTTAAACCACTCTCAACTCCAAAGCACTTGTAAGGGGCTTTGATATTGTTTTTTATTCCACTGTAACCTTCAGCACTTTTCGAAGGGGCTTTGATATTGCCTTTTTATTCCACTGCGACTTTCACCTCTCTTCCAAGGGACATTAAAACCGTCTTGTTAAACTACTGTGACATCCACGTCTCTTTCACGAGGCATTGATATTGTCTTTTTATTCCACTGTAAACTCCACCACTCTTCCAAGGGGCATTGATATTGTCTTTTTATTGCACTGCCACCTCCACCACTCTTCCAAGGGGCATTGATATTGTATTTTTAATCCACTGCGACCTCCACCACTTTTCCAAGGGGCATTAAAAACGTCTTTTTAAGCTTCTGTGACCTCCACGTCACTTCCAATGGGCATTAAAACCGTCTGGTTTAACTACTCTGAACTCCACTGCTCTTCCAAGGGGCATTGATATTGACTTTTTAATACACTGTTACCTCCACCACTCTTCCAAGAGGCATTGATATTGTTTTTTTATTGCACTGCGACCTCCACTACTCTTCCAAGGGGCATTGATATTGTCTTTTTATTCCACTGCGACCTCCACCACTCATCTAAGGGGCATTTATATAGTCTTTTTAATCAACTGCGACCTCCACCACTCTTCCAAGGGCCATTAAAACCGTGTTGTTAAGCTACTTTGACCTCCACGTCAATTCCATAGGGCATTAAAACCGTCAATTTAAACCACTCTGAACTCCACAGCTCTTCCAAGGGGCATTGGTATTGTCTTTTTATTCCACTATAACCTCCACCACTCTTCCAAGTGGCATTAAAACTGTCTTGTTAAACTGCTGTAACCTCCATGTCTATTCCACGGGGCATTGATATTGTCTTTTTATTCCAATGTAAACTCCACCACTCTTCTAAGGGGCAGTGATATTGTCTTTTTAAACCACTGTGACCTCCACCACTCTTCCAAGAGGCATTAAAAACATCTTATTAAGCTACTATGACCTCCACGTCTCTTCCAAGGCTCATTAAATCCGTCTTGTTAAGCTACTGTGACCTCCACGTCTCTTCCAAGGGGCATTAAAACCGTCAATTTAAACCACTTTGAACTCCACAGCTCTTGCAAGAGGCATTGATATTGTCTTTTTATTCCACTGTAACCTCCACCACTCTTCCAAGGGGCATTGATTTTGTCTTTTTAATCCACTGCGACCTCCATCACTCTTCCAAGAAGCATTAAAACCGTTTTGTTTAGCTACTGTGACCTCCACGTCTATTCCACGGTGCCTTAAAACCTTCTGCTTAAACCACTGTGAACTCCACAGCTCTTCCAAGGGGCATTGATAATGTCTTTTTATTCCTCTGTAAACTCCACCACTCTTCCAAGGGGCATTGATATTGTCTTTTTATTCCAATATAACCTCCACCACTCTTCTAAGGGGCAGTGATATTGTCTTTTTAAACCACTGTGACCTCCACCACTCTTCCAAGGGACATTGATATTGTCTTTTTATTTTACTGCGACCTCCACCGCTCTTCCAAGGGGCATTAATATTGTCTTTTTATTCCACTGCGACCTCCATCACTCTTCCAAGGGTCATTGATATTGTCTTTTTATTCCACTGTAACCTCCACCACTCTTCCAAGGGGCATTGATATTGTTTTTCTATTCCAATGCGACCTCCACATCTCTTCCAAGGGGAATTGATATTGTCTTTCTATTCCACTGCGACCTCCACCACTCTTCTAAGGGGCATTGATATTGTCTTTTTAATCCACTGCGACCTCCACCACTCTTCCAAGGGGCATTAAAACAGTCTTGATAAGCTACTGTGACCTCCACGTCTCTTCCAAGGGGCATTAAACCGTCTGGTTAAACCACTCTGTACTCCACAGCTCTTCCAAGAGGCATTGATATTGTTTTTTTATTCGACTGTAACCTCCACCACTCTTCCAAGGGGCATTGATATTGTCTCTGTTTTCCACTTCGACCTCCACCACTATTCCAAGGGGCATTGATATTGTCTTATTATTCCACTGCGACCTCCACGTCTCTTCCACAGGGCATTGTTATTGTCTTTTTATTCCACTGCGACCTCCACCACTCTCCCAAGGGGCATTAAAACCGTCTTGTTTAGCTACTGTGACCTTCACCTCTTTTGCACAGGGCATTGTTATTGTCTTTTTATTCCACTGCGACCTCCACCACTCTGCCAAGGGGCATTAAAACAGTCTTGTTAACCTACTGTGACTTCCATTTCTCTACCAAGGGGCACTAAAACAATTTGGTTAAACCACTCTGTACTCCACAGCTCTTCCAAGGGGCATTAAAACCGTCTAGTTAGACAGCTCTGAGCTCCACAGCTCTTCCAAGGGGCATTGACAATGTCTTTTTATTCCATTGTAACCTTCTGCACTCTTCCAAGTGCATTGATATTGTCTTTTTATTCCTCTGCGACGTCCACGACTCTTCCAAGGGGCATTAAAACCGTCTTGTAACCTCCAAGTTTCTTACACAGGGCATTGATATTGTCTTTTTATTCCACTGTAACCTCCACCACTCTTCCAAGGGGCATTGATATTGTCTTTTATTCCACTGTAACCTCCACCACTGTTCTAAGGGGCATTAAAACCGTCTTGTTAAGCTACTGTGACCTCCACGTCTCTTCCACAGGGCATTGTTATTGTCTTTTTATTCCACTGCGACCTCCACCACTCTGCCGAGGGGCATTAAAACCGTCTTGTTAAGCTACTGTGTTGTCCACATCTATTCCACGGGGCATTGATATTGTCTTTTTATTCCACTGTAACCTCCACCACTCTTCCAAGGGGCATTGATATTGTCTTTTTATTCCACTGCGACCTCCACCACTCTTCCAAGGTTCATTGATATTGTCTTTTTAATCCACTGCGACCTCCACCACTCTTCCAAGGGGCATTAAAACCGTCTTGTTAAGCTACTGTGACCTCCACGTCTTTTCCAAGGTGCACTAAAACCGTTTGGTTAAACCACTCTGTACTCCACAGCTCTTCCAAGGGGCATTGTTATTGTCTTTTTATTTCACTGTAACTTCCACCATTCTTTCAAGGGGCATTGATATCGTCTTGTTAAGCTACTGTGACCTCCAAGTCTCTTCCAAGGGGCATTAAAACCGTCTGGTTAAACCGCTCTGAGCTCCACAGCACTTCCAAGGGGCATTGACAATGTCTTTTTATTCCATTGTAACCTTCTGCACTCTTCCAAGTAAATTGATATTGTCTTTTTATTCCTCTGCAACGTCCACGACTCTTCTAAGGGCATTAAAACCATCTTGTTAAGCTACTGTGACCTCCAAGTTTCTTACACAGGACATTGATATTGTCTTTTTATTCCACTGAAACCTCCACCACTCTTCCAAGGGGCATTGATATTGTCTTTTTAATCCACTGCGACCTCCCTCACTCTTCCAAGAAGCATTGAAACCGTCTTGTTAAGCTACTGTGACCTCCACATCTCTTCCACAGGGCATTGTTATTGTCTTTTTATTCCACTGCGACCTCCACCACTCTGCCAAGTGGCATTAAAACCGTCTTGTTAAGCTATTGTGATGTCAACGTCTCTTCCACGGGGCATTGATATTGTCTTTTTATTCCACTGTAACCTCCACCACTCTTCCAAGAGGCATTGATATTGTCTTTTTATTCCACTGAAACCTCCACCACTCTTCCAAGGTTCATTGATATTGTCTTTTTAATCCACTGCGACCTCCACCACTCTTCCAAGGGGCATTAATACCGTCTTGTTAAGCTACTGTGACCACCATGTCTCTTCCAAGGGGCATTAAAACCGTTTGGTTAAACCACTCTGTACTCCACAGCTCTTCCAAGGGGCATTGATATTGTCTTTTTATTTCACTGTAACTTCCACCACTCCTTCAAGGGGCATTGATATTGTATTTTTATTCCACTGTGACCTCCACCACTCTTCCAAGGGGCATTAAAACCATCTTGTTAAGCTACTGTGACCTCCAAGTCTCTTCCAAGGTGCATTAAAACCGTCTGGTTAAAGCGCTCTGAGCTACACAGTTCTTTCAACGGGCGTTGACAATGTCTTTTTATTCCATTGTAACCTTCTGCACTCTTCCAAGTGCATTGATATTGTCTTTTTACTCCTCTGCGACGTCCACAACTCTTCCAAGGGGCATTAAAACCGTCTTGTTAAGCTACTATGACCTCCAAGTTTCTTACACAGGGCATTGATATTGTCTTTTTATTCCACTGTAAACTCCACCACTCTTCCAAGGGGCATTGATATTGTCTTTTAAATCCACTGCGAACTCCATCACTCTTCCAAGAAGCATTGAAACCGTCTTGTTAATCTACTGTGACCTCCACGTCTATTCCACGGTGCATTAAAACTTTCTGGTTAAACCACTGTGAACTCCACAGCTCTTCCAAGCGGCATTGATATTGTCTTTTTATTCCACTCTAACCTCCACCACTCTTCCAAGGGGCATTGATATTGTCTATTTATTTTACTGCGACCTCCACCACTCTTCCAAGGGGCATTAATATTGTCTTTTTGTTCCACTGCGACCTCCACGTCTCTTTCAAGGGGCATTGATATTGTCTTTTTATTTAAATGGAACCTCCACCACTCTTCCAAGGGGCATTGATATTGTGTTTTTATTCCACTGTAACCTCCACCACTCTTCCAAGGGGCATTGATATTGTCTTTTTATTCCACTGTAACCTCCACCACTCTTCCAAGGGGCATTGATATTGTCTTTTTATTCCACTGTAACCTCTACCACTCCTCCAAGGGGCATTTAAACAGTCTTGATAAGCTTCTGTGACCTTCACGTCTCTTCCAATGGGCATTAAAACCGCATGGTTAAACCACTCTGAACTCCACAGCTCTTCTAAGAGGCATTGATATTGTCTTTTTTTTCAACTGTAACCTCCACCACTCTTCCAAGGGGCATTGATATTGTCTTTTTTTCCACTGCGACCTCCACCACTCTTACAAGGGGATTTGATAGTCTTTTTAATCCACTGCGACCTCCACCACTCTTCCAAGGGGCATTAAAACCATCTTGTTAAGCTACTGTGACCTCCACGTCCCTTCCACGGGGCATTGATATTGTCTTTTTATTCCACTGCGACCTCCACCACTCTTCCAAGGGGCATTGATATTGTCTTTTTAATCCTCTGCGAACTCCACCACTGTTCCAAGGGACATTGATATTGTCTTTTTATTCCACTGCGACCTCCACCACTCTTCCAAGGGGCATCGATAATGTCTTTTTAATCCACTGTGACCTCCACCACTCTTCCAAGGGGCATTAAAACCGTCTTGATAAGCTACTGTGACCTCCACGTCTCTTCCAAGGGGCATTAAAACCGTCAATTTAAACCACTTTGAACTCCACACCTCTTGCAAAAGGCATTGATATTGTCTTTTTATTCCACTGTAACCTCCACCACTCTTCCAAGGGACATTGATTTTGTCTTTTTAATCCACTGCGACCTCCATCTCTCTTCCAAGAAGCATTAAAACCATCTTGTTTAGCTACTGTGACCTCCACGTCTATTCCACGGTGCCTTAAAACCTTCTGGTTAAATCACTGTGAACTCCACAGCTCTTCCAAGGGGCATTGATGTTGTCTTTTTATTCCATTGTAACCTCCACCACTCTTCCAAGGGGCATTTATATTGTCTTTTTGTTTTACTGCGACCTCCACCACTCTTCCAAGGGGCATTAAAACCATCTTTTTAAGCTACTGTGACCTCCAAGTCTCTTCCACGACGCATTGATATTGTCTTTTTATTCCACTGCGACCTCCACAACTCTTCCAAGTGGAATTGATATTGTCTTATTATTCCACTGCGACCTCCACCACTCTTCTAAGGGGCATTGATATTGTCTTTTTAATCCACTGCGACCTCTATCACTCTTCTAAGGGGCATTAAAACAGTTTTGATAAGCTACTGTGACCTCCACATCTCTTCCAAGGGGCATTAAAACAGTCTGGTTAAAAAACTCTGAACTCCACAGCTCTTCCAAGAGGCATTGATATCGTCTTTTTATTCCACTGTAACCTCCACCACTCTTCCAAGGGGCATTGATTTTGTCTTTTTAATCCACTGCGACCTCCATCACTCTTCCAAGAATCATTAAAACCGTCTTGTTTAGCTACTGTGACCTCCACGTCTATTTCATGGTGCCTTAAAACCTTCTGGTTAAACCACTGTGAACTCCTGAGCTCTTCCAAGGGGCATGGATATTGTATTTTTATTCCATTGTAACCTCTACCACTCATCCTAGGGGCATTGATATTGTCTTTTTATTTTACTGCGACCTCCACCACTCTTCCAAGGGGCATTAATATTGTCTTTTTATTCCACTGCGACCTCCACCACTCTTCCAAGGGTCATTGATATTGTCTTTTTATTCCACTGTAACCTCCACTACTCTTCCAAGGGGCATTGATATTGTCTTTTAATTCCACTGTAACCTCCACCACTCTTCCAAGGGGCATTGATTTTGTCTTTTTATTCCACTGCGACCTCCACCACTCTTCCAAGGGTCATTGATATTGTCTTTTTATTCCACTGTAACCTCCACTACTCTTCCAAGGGGCATTGATATTGTCTTTTTATTCCACTGCGACCTCCACCTCTCTGCCAAGGGGCATTAAAACCATCTTGTTAAGGTAATGTGACCTCCAAGTCTCTTCCACGATGCATTGATATTGTCTTTTTATTCCACTGCGACCTCCACCACTCTACTAAGGGGCATTGATATTGTCTTTTTAATCCACTGTGACCTCCACGTCTCTTCCAAGGGGCATTAAACCGTCTTTTTAAACCACTCTGTACTCCACAGCTCTTCCAAGAGGAATTGATATTGTCTTTTTATTCCACTGTAGCCTTCACCACTCTTCCAAGGGGCATTCATATTGTCTTTTTATTCCACTGTAACCTCCACCAATATTCCTAGGGGCATTGATATTGTCTTCTTATTCCTCTGCGACCTCCACCACTCTTCTAAGGGGCATTGATATTGTCTTTTAAATCCACAACGATCTCCACCACTCTTCCAAGGGTCATTAAAACAGACTTGATAAGCTACTGTGACCTCCACATCTCTTCCAAGGGGCATTAAACCGTCTGGTTAAACCACTCTGTACTCCACAGCTCTTCCAAGAGTCATTGATATTGTCTTTTTATTCGACTGTAAACTCCTCCACTCTTAAAAGGGGTATTGATATTGTCTCTGTTTTCCACTGCGACCTCCACCACTCTTCCAAAGGGCATTGATATTGTCTTTTTATTCCACTGCGACCTCCACGTCTCTTCCACAGGGCATTGTTATTGTATTTTAGTTCCACTGCGACCTCCACCACTCTGCCAAGGGGCTTTAAAACCGTCTTGTTTAGCTACTGTGACCTCCACGTCTTTTCCACAGGGCATTGTTATTGTCTTTTTATTCCACTGCGACCTCCACCACTCTGCCAAGGGGCATTAAAACAGTCTTGTTAACCTACTGTGACCTCCACGTCTCTTTCACAGGGCATTGTTATTGTATTTTATTCCACTGTGACCTCCACCACTCTTCCAAGGGGCATTAAAACAGTCTTGTTAAGCTACTGTGACCTCCACGTCTCTTCCAAGGGGCACTAAAACCGTTTGGTTAAACCACTCTGTAATCCACAGCTCTTCCAAGGGGCATTGATATTGTCTTTTTATTTCACTGTAACTTCCACCACTCTTTCAAGGGGCATTGATATTGTATTTTTATTCCACTGTGACCTCCACCAATCTTCCAAGGGGCATTAAAACCGTCTTGTTAAGCTACTGTGACCTCCAAGTCTCTTCCAATGGGCATTAAGACCGCCTGGTTAAACCGGTCTGAGCTCCACAGCACTTCCAAGGGGCATTCACAATGTCTTTTTATTCCATTGTAACCTTCTGCACTCTTCCAAGTGCATTGATATTGTCTTTTTATTCCTCTGCGACATCCACGACTCTTCCAAGGGGCATTAAAACCGTCTTGTTAAGCTACTGTGACCTCCAAGTTTCTTACACAGGGCATTGATATTGTCTTTTTATTCCACTGTAACCTCCACCACTCTTCCAAGTGGCATTGATATTGTCTTTTCAATCCACTGCGACCTCCCTCACTCTTCCAAGAAGCATTGAAACAGTCTTGTTAAGCTACTGTGACCTCCAATTCTCTTCCACAGGGCATTGTTATTGTCTTTTTATTCCACTGTGACCCCCACCACTCTGCCAAGCGGCTTTAAAACCGTCTTGTTAAGCTACTGTGATGTCCACGTCTCTTCCACGGGGCATTGATATTGTCTTTTTATTCCACTGCAACCTCCACCACTCTTCCAAGAGGCAATGATGTTGTCTTTTTATTCCACTGCGACCTCCACCACTCTTCCAAGGTTCATTGATATTGTCTTTTTAATCCACTGCGACCTCCACCACTCTTCCAAGGGGCATTAAAACCGTCTTGTTAAGCTACTGTGACCTCGACGTCTCTTCCAAGGGGCACGAAAACCGTTTGGTTAAACCACTCTGTACTCCACAGCTCTTCCAGGGGGCATTGATATTGTCTTTTTATTTCATTGTAACTTCCACCACTCCTTCAAGGGGCATTGATATTGTATTTTTATTCCACTGTGACCTCCACCACTCTTCCAAGGGGCATTAAAACAGTCTTGTTAAGCTACTGTGACCTCCAAGTCTCTTCCAAGGGGCATTAAAACCGTCTGGTTAAACCGCTCTGAGCTCCAAAGCACTTCCAAGGGGCATTGACAATGTCTTTTTATTCCATTGAAACCTTCTGCACTCTTCCAAGTGCATGGGTATTGTCTTTTTACTCCTCTGCGATGTCCATGACACTTCCAAGGGGCATTAAAACCGTCTTGTTAAGTTACTGTGACCTCCAAGTTTCTTACACAGGGCATTGTTATTGTATTTTTATCCCACTGTGACCTCCACCACTCTTCCACGGGGCATTAAAACAGTCTTGTTAAGCTACTGTGACCTCCAGGTCTCTTCCAAGGGGACACTAAAACCGTTTGGTTAAACCACTCTGTAATCCACAGCTCTTCCAAGGGGCATTGATATTGTCTTTTTATTTCACTGTAACTTCCACCACTCTTTCAAGGGGCATTGATATTGTATTTTTATTCCACTGTGACCTCCACTACTCTACCAAGGGGCATTAAAACCGTCTTGTTAAGCTACTGTGACCTCCAAGTCTCTTCCAATGGGCATTAAAACCACCTTGTTTAGCTACTGTGACCTCCACGTCTATTCCACGGTGCCTTAAAACCTTCTGGTTAAACCACTGTGAACTCCACAGCTCTTCCAAGGAGCATTGATATTGTCTTTTTATTCCACTGTGACATTCACCACTCTTCCAAGGGGCACTAATATTGTCTTTTTATTCCACTGCGACCTCCACCACTCTTCCAAGGGTCATTGATATTGTCTTTTTATTCCACTGTAACCTCCACCACTCTTCCAAAGGGCATTGATATTGTCTTTTTATTCCACTGTGACCTCCAACTCTCTTCCACGGGGCATTAAAACCATCTTGTTAAGCTACTGTGACCTCCAAGTCTCTTCCACGAGGCATTGATATTGTCTTTTTATTCCACTGCGACATCCACATCTCTTCCAAGGGGATTTGATATTGTCTTTTTATTCCACTGCGACCTCCACCACTCTTCTAAGGGGCATTGATATTGTCTTTTAAATCCACTGCGACCTTCACCACTCTTCCAAGGGGCATTAATACAGTCTTGATAAGCTACTGTGACCTCCACGTCTCTTCCAAGGGGCATTAAACCGTCTGGTTAAACCACTCCACAGCTCTTCCAAGAGGCATTGATATTGTCTTTTTATTCGACTGTAACCTCCAGTACTCTTCCAAGGGGC
This sequence comes from Phyllobates terribilis, assembly GCF_046119375.1. Classification (NCBI taxonomy): domain Eukaryota; kingdom Metazoa; phylum Chordata; class Amphibia; order Anura; family Dendrobatidae; genus Phyllobates; species Phyllobates terribilis. The sequence goes on from NW_027362964.1 coordinate 2,334,576, forward strand.
ATTGATATTGTCTCTGTTTTCCACTGCGACCTCCACCACTCTTCAAAGGGGATTTGATATTGTCTTTTTTATCCACTGCGACCTCCACCACTGTTCCAATGGGCATTAAAACCATCTTGTTATGCTACTGTGACCTCCATGTCCCTTCCACGGAGCATTGATATTGTCTTTTTATTCCATTGCGACCTCCACCACTCTTCCAAGGGGCATTAAAACCGTCTTGTTAAGCTACTGTGACCTCCAAGTCTCTTCCAAGGGGCATTAAAACCGTCTGGTTAAACCTCTCTGAGCTCCACAGCTCTTCCAAGGGGCATTGACAATGTCTTTTTATTCCATTGTAACCTTCTGCACTCTTCCAAGTGCATTTATATTGTCTTTTTATTCCTCTGCGATGTCCCCGACTCTTCCAAGGGGCATTAAAACCGTCTAGTTAAGCTACTGTGACCTCCAAGTTACTTACCCAGGGCATTGATATTGTCTTTTTATTCCACTGTAACCTCCACCACTCTTCCAAGGGGCATTGTTATTGTCTTTTTTTCCACTGCAACCTCCACCAATCTTCCAAGGGGCATTGATATTGTCTTTTTATTCCACTGCGAACTCCATCACTCTTCTAAGGGGCATTAAAACCGTCTTGTGAAGCTACTGTGACCTCATCGTCTCTTCCAAGCCGCATTAAAACCGTCTGGTTAAACACTCTGAACTCCACAGCTCTTACAAAAGGCATTGATATTGTCTTTTTATTCGACTGTAACATCCACCACTCTTCCAAGCGGCATTGATATTGTCTTTTTATTCCACTGCGACCTCAACCACTCTTCCAAGGGGCATTGATATTGTTTTTTCAATCAACTGCGACCTCCACCTCTCTTCCAAGGGACATTAAACCGTCTTGTGAAGCTACTGTGACCTCCACGTCCCTTCCACGGGGCATTGATATTGTCTTTTTATTCCACTGCGACCTCTACCACACTTCCAAGGGGCATTGATATTGTCTTTTTAATCCACTGCGACCTCCACCAGTCTTCCAAGGGGCATTGATATTGTCTTTTTAATCCACTGCGTTCTCCAACACTCTTCCAAGGGGTATTAAAACCGTCTTGTTATGCTACTGTGACATCGACTTCTCTTCCAAGGGGCATTAAAACCATATGGTTAAACCACTCTGAACTCCACAGCTCTTCCAAGGGGCATTTGTATTGTCTTTTTATTCCACTCTAACCTCCACCACTCTTCCAAGGGGCATTGACATTGTCTTTTTATTCCACTGCAACCTCTACCACTCTTCCAAGGGGCATTAAAACCATATTGTTAAGCTACAGTGACCTTCACATCTCTTCCACGGGGCATTGATATTGTCTTTTTATTTTACTGTAACTTCCACCAATCTTCCAAGGGGCATTGATATTTTTTTTTTTATTCCACTGCGACCTCCACCACTCTTCCAAGGGGCCTTAAAACCGTCTTGTTAAGTTACTGTGACCTCCACGTCTCTTCCAAGGAGTGTTAAAACCGTCTGGTTATAACACTCTGATCTCCACTACTCTTCCAAGGGACATTATTATTGTCTTTTTATTCCACTGTAACCTCCACCACTCTTCCAAGGGGCATTGATATTGTCCATTTATTCCACTGCGACCTCCACCAGTCCTCCAAGAGGCATTAAAACCATCTTGTTAAGCTACTGTGACCTCCACGTCTCTTCCACGGGGCATTGAATTGTCTTTTTATTCCACTGTAACCTCCACCATTGGCCAAGGGGAATTGATATTGTCTTTTTATTCCACTGCAACCTCCACCACACTTCCAAGGGTCATTGATATTGTCTTTTTAATTCACTGCGATCTCCACCACTCTTCCAAGAGGCATTAAAACCGTCTTGTTAAGCAACTGTCACCTTCACGTCCCTTACAACGGGCATTAAAAGCGTCAATTTAAACCACTCTGAAATCCACAGCTCTTGCAAGGGGCGTTGATATTGTCTTTTTATTCCAATGTAACCTCCAGCACTCTTCCAAGGTGCGTTGATATTGTCTTTTTATTCCACTGCAACTTCCACTTCTCTTCCAAGGGGCATTAAAACCATCTTGTTAAGCTATTGTGACCTCCACATCTCTTCCACAGGGCATTGATATTGTCTTTTTATTCCATTGTAACCTTCTCCACTCTTCCAAGGGGCATTGATATTGTCTTTTTATTCCACTGGGACCGTCACCACTCTTCCAAGTGGCATTGATATTGTCTTTTTATTCCACTGGGACCTTCACCACTCTTCCAGGTGGCATTGATATTGTCTTTTTAATCCACTGCGACCTCCACCACTCTTCCAAGGGGCATTAAAACCATATTGTTAAGCTACTGTGACCTCCACGTCTCTTCCAAGGTGCATTAAAACCGTCAATTTAAAGCACTCTGAACTCCACAGCTCTTGCAAGAGGCTTTGATATTGTCTTTTTACTTCACTGTAACCTACAGCCCTCTTTCAAGGGGCATTGATATTGTCTTTTTATTCCACTACGACTTCCACCACTCTCCCAAGGTGCATTAAAAACATCTTGTTTAGCTACTGTAACGTCCATGTCTATTCCACGGGGCATTGATATTGTCTTTTTATTCCGCTGTATCCTCCACCACTCTTCCAAGGGGTATTGATATTGTCTTTTTATTCCACTGCGCCTTCCACCTCTCTTCTAAGGGGCATTGATATTGTCTTTTTAATCCACTGCAACCTCCACCACTCTTCCAAGAGGCATTAAAACAGTCTTGTTAAGCTACTGTGACCTCCACATCCCTTCCAAAGGGCATTAAAACCGTCTGGTTAAACCACTCTGAACTCCACAGCTCTTCCAAGGGGCATTGATATTGTCTTTTTATTCCACTGTAACCTCCGCCATTTTTCCAAGGGGTATTGATATTGTCTTTTTAATGCACTGCGACCTCCACCACTCTTCCAAGGGGAATTTAAACCATCTGGTTAATCCACTCTGAACTCCACAGCTCTTTCAAGAGGCATTGATATTGTCTTTTTATTTCACTGTAACCTCCACAACTCTTTCAAGGGGCATTAAAACTGTCTTGTTAAGCTACTGTGACCTCCACGTGTCTTCCACGGGGCATTGATATTGTCTATTTAATCCACTGTTTCCTCCAACACTTTTCCAAGGGGCATTAAAACCGTCTTGTTAATGTACTGTAACCTCCACGTCGCTTCCAAGGGGCAATAAAACCATCTGGTTAAACCACTCTGAACTCCACAGCTCTTCCAAGGGGCATTGGTACTGTCTTTTTATTCCACTCTAACCTTCACCACTCTTCCAAAGGGCATTGACATTGCCTTTTTATTCCACTGCGACCTCCATCATTCTTCCAAGGGGCATCGATATTGTCTTTTTATTTCACAGCCACCTCCACCACTCTTCCAAGGGGCATTGATATTGTCTTCTTAATCAACTGCGACTTCCACCACTTTTCAAAGGGGCATTAAAAACGTCTTTTTAAGCTACTGTGACCGCCACGTCACTTCCAATGGGCATAAAAATCGTCTGGTTAAACCACTCTGAACTCCACAGCTCCTCCAAGGTTCATTGGTATTGTCTTTTTATTCCACTCTAACCTCCACCACTCTTCCAAGGGGCATTGACATTGTCTTTTTATTCCACTGCGACCTCCACCATTCTTCTAAGGGGCATTAAAACTGTCTTGTTAAGCTACAGTTACCTCCACGTCTGTTCCACGGGGCATTGATATTGTCTTTAAATTCCACTGTAACCTCCACCACTCTACCAAGGGGCATTGATACTGTATTTTTATTCCACTGCGACCTCCACCACTCTTCCAAAGGGCATTGATATTGTCTTTTTAATGCACTGCGACCTCCACCACTCTTCCAAAGGGCATTAAAACCATCTTGTTAAGCTACTGTGACCTCCACGTCTCTTCCACGGGGCATTGATATTTTCTTTTTATTCCACTGCGACCTCCACCACTCTTCCTCGGGGCATTGATATTGTCTTTTTAATCCACTGCAACCTCCACCACTCTAACATGTGGCATTAAAACCGTCTTGTTAAGCTACTGTGACCTCAACGTCTTTTCCAAGGGGCATTAAAACCGTATTTTTAAATCAATCTGAACTCCACAGATCTTCCAAGGGGCATTGATATTGTCTTTTTATTCCACTGAATCCTCCACCACTCTTCCAAGGGGCATTGATATTGTCTTTTTATTCCACTGCGACCTCCAACACTCTTCCAAGGGCCATTAAAACCTTGTTGTTAAGCTACTTTGACCTCCACGTCAATTCCACAGGGCATTAAAACCATCAATTTAAACCACTCTGTACTCCACAGCTCTTGCAAGGGGCATTGATATTGTCATTTTATTCCAATGTAACCTCCAGCACTCTTCCAATGGGCATTGATATTGTCTTTTTATTCCACTGCAACTACCACCTCTCTTCCAAGGGGCATTAAAACCGTCTTGCTAAGCTACTGTGACCTCCACGTCTCTTTCACGGGGCATTGATATTGTCTTTTTATTCCACTGTAACCTCCACCACTCTTCCAAGGGGCATTGATATTTTCTTTTTATTCCACTGGGGCCTTCACCACTCTTCCAAGTGGCATTGATATTGTATTTTTAATCCACTGTGACCTCCACCACTCTTCCAAGGGGCATTAAAACCGTATTGTTAAGCTACTGTGACCTCCACGTCTCTTCCAAACTGCATTAAAACCGTCAATTTAAACCACTCTGAACTCCACAACTCTTGAAAGAGGCATTGATATTGTCTTTTTATTCCACTACGACTTCCACCACTCTCCCAAGGTACATTAAAAACATCTTGTTTAGCTACTGTAATGTCCATGTCTATTCCACGGGGCATTGATATTGTCTTTTTATTCCACTGTGACCTCCACCACTCTTCCAAGGGGCATTAAAACCGTCTTTTTAAGCTTCTGTGACCTCCATGTCTCTTCCAAGGGGCATTAAAACCGCATGTTTAAACCACTCTGAACTCCACAGCTCTTCCAAGAGGCATTGATATTGTCTATTTATTCAACTGTAACCTCCACCACTCTACCAAGGGGCATTGATATTGTCTTTTTTTTCCACTGCGACCTCCACCACTCTTCCAAGGGGATTTGATAGTCTTTTTAATCCACTGCGACCTCCACCACTCTTCCAAGGGGCATTAAAACCGTCTTGTTAAGCTACTGTGACCTCCACGTCCCTTCCACGGGGCATTGATATTGTCTTTTTATTCCACTGCGACCTCCACCACTCTTCCAAGGGACATAGATATTGTCTTTTTAATCCACTGCGACCTCCACCACTCTTCCAAGGGGCATTAAAACTGTTTTGATAAGCTACTGTGACCTCCACGTCTTTTCCAAGGGGCATTAAAACCGTCATTTTAAACCACTCTGAACTCCACAGCTCTTGCAAGAAGCATTGATATTGTCTTTTTATTCCACTGTAACCTCCACCACTCTTCCAGGGGGCATTAATTTTATCTTTTTAATCCATTGCGACCTCCATCACTCTTCCAAGAAACATTAAAACAGTCTTGTTTAGCTACTGTGACCTCCACGTCTATTCTACGGTGCCTTAAAACCTTCTGGTTAAACTACTGTGAACTCCACAGCTCTTACAAGGGGCATTGATATTGTCTTTTTATTTCCCTGTAACCTCCACCACTCTTTCAAGGGGCATTGATATTGTCTTTTTATTTTACTGCGACCTCCACCACTCTTTCAAGGGGCATTAATATTGTCTTTTTATTCCACTGCGACCTCCACCACTCTTAAAAGGGTCATTGATATTGTCTTTTTATTCCTCTGTAACCTCCACCACTCTTCCAAGGTGCATTGATATTGTCTTTTTATTCCACTGCGACCTCCACCTCTCTTCCAAGGGGCATTAAAACCACCTTGTTAAGCTACTGTGACCTCCAAGTCTCTTCCACGAGGCATTGATATTGTCTTTTTATTCCACTGCGACCTCCACATCATTACCAAGGGGAATTGATATTGTCTTTTCATACCACTGTGACCTCCACCACTCTTCTAAGGGGCATTGATATTGTCTTTTTATTCCACTGCTACCTACACCACTCTTCCAAAGGGCATAAAAACAGTCTTGATAAGCTTCTGTGACCTCCACGTCTCTTCCAAGGGGCATTAAACCATCTGGTTAAACCACTCTGAACTCCATAGCTCTTCCAAGAGGCATTGATATTGTCATTTTATTCGACTGTAACGTCCACCCCTCTTCCAAGGGGCATTAAAACCGTCTTCTTAAGCTACTGTGACCTCCACGTCTCTTCCAAGGGGCATTAAAACCGTCAATTTAAAACACTCTGAACTCCACAGCTTTTGCAAGAGGCATTGATACTGTCTTTTTATTCCACTGTAACCTCCACCATTCTTCCAAGGGGCATTGATTTTGTCTTTTTAATCCACTGTGACCTCCATCACTCTTTCAAGATGCATTAAAACCGACTTGTTTAGCTACTGTGACCTCCACGTCTATTCCACGGTGCCTAAGAACCTTCTGGTTAAACCACTGTGAACTCCACAGCTCTTCCATGGGGCTTGATGTTGACTTTTTATTCCACTGTAACCTCCACCACTCTTCCAAGGGTCATTGATATTGTCTTTTTATTTTACTGCGACCTCCACCACTCTTCCAAGGGGCATTAATATTGTCTTTTTATTCCACTGCGACCTCCACCACTCTTCCAAGGGTCATTGATATTGTCTTTTTATTCCACTGTAACCTCCACCACTCTTCCAAGGGGCATTGATATTGTCTTTTTATTCCACTGCGACCTCCACCTCTCTTCCAAGGGGCATTAAAACCATCTTGTTAAGCTACTGTGGCCTCCAAGTCTCTTCCACGAGGCATTGACATTGTCTTTTTATTCCACTGCGACCTCCACATCTCTTCCAAGGGAAATTGATATTGTCTTTTTATTCCACTGTGACCTCCACCACACTTCTAAGGGGCATTGATATTGTCTTTTTAATCGACTGCGAACTCCACCACTCTTCCAAGGGACATTAAAACACTCTTGATAAGCTACTGTGACCTCCACGTCACTTCCAATGGGCATTAAAACCGTCTGGTTTAACTACTCTGAACTCCACTGCTCTTCCAATGGGCATTGATATTGTCTTTTTAATGCACTGCGACCTCCACCACTCTTCCAAGGGACATTAAAACCATCTGGTTAAACAAAGCTGAGCTCCATAGCTCTTTCAAGAGGCATTGATATTGTCTTTTTATTTCACTGTAATCTCCACCACTCTTTCAAGGGGCATTGATATTGTCTTTTTATTCCACTGCAACCTCTACCACTCTTCCAAGGGGCATTAAAACTGTCTTGTTAAACTACTGTGACCTCCACGTGTCTTCCACGGGGCATTAAAACCATATGGTTAAACCACTCTGAACTCCACAGCTCTTCCAAGGGGCATTGGTATTGTCTTTTTATTGTACTGCGACCTCCATCATTCTTCCAAGGGGCATTAATATTGTCTTTTTATTCCAATGTCACCTCCACCACTCTTCCAAGGGGCATTGATATTTTCTTTTTAATCCACTGCGACCTCCACCACTTTTCCAAGGGGCATTAAAAACGTCTTTTTAAGCTACTGTGACCTCCACATCCCTTCCACGGGGCATTGATATTGTCTTTTTATTTCACTGCGACCTCCACCATTCTTACAAGGGGCATTAAAACAGTCTTGTTAAGCTACTGTGACCTCCACGTCTCTTCCAAGGGGCATTAAAACCGTCTGGTGAAACCACTCTGAACTCCACAGCTCTTCCGAGGGATCATTGGTATTGTCTTTTTATTCCACTGTCACCTCCACCACTCTTCCAAGGGGCATTGATATTTTCTTTTTAATCCACTGCGACCTCCACCACTTTTCCAAGGGGCATTAAAAATGTCTTTTTAAGCTACTGTGACCTCCACATCCCTTCCACGGGGCATTGATATTGTCTTTTTATTCCACTGCGACCTCCACCATTCTTACAAGGGGCATTAAAACAGTCTTGTTAAGCTACTGTGACCTCCACGTCTCTTCCACGGGGCATTAAAACCGTCTGGTGAAACCACTCTGAACTCCACAGCTGTTCCGAGGGGTCACTGATATTGTCTTTTTATTCCACTGTAACCTCCACCACTCTTCCAAGGGGCATTGATTTTGTCTTTTTATTCCACTGCGACCTCCACCACTCTCCAAGGGGCATTGATATTATCTTTTTAACCCACTGCGACCTCCACCACTCTTCCAAGGGGCATTAAAACGGTCTTGTTAAGCTACTGTGACGTCGAAGTCTCTTCCAAGGGGCATTAAAACCATCTGGTTAAAGCACTCTGAACTCCACAGCTCTTCCAAGGGGCATTTGTATTGTCTTTTTATTCCACTCTAACTTCCACCACTCTTCCAAGGGGCATTGACATGGACTTTTTAATCCACTACGACCTCCACCACTCTTCCAAGGGGCATTGATATTGTCTTTTTAGTCTACTGCGAACTCCACCCCTCTCCAAGGGGCATTAAAACCGTCTTGTTAAGCTACTGTGACATCCACGTGTCTAAGAAGGGGCATTGATATTGTCTTTTTATTCAACTGGGCCAAGGGGCATTAATATTGTCTTTTTAATCCACTGCAACCTCCACGACTCTACCTGGGGCAATAGAATCGTCGTGATAAGTTACTGTGACCTCCACGTCTCTTCCAAGGGGCATTAAAACATCTGGTTATTCCACTCTGAACTCCACAGCTCTTCTAAGGGGCATTATTATTGTCTTTTTATTCCACTGTAACCTCCACAACTCTTCCAAGGGGCATTGATATTGTCTTTTTATTCCACTGCGACCTTCACCAGTCCTCCAAGGGGCATTTAAACCATATTGTTAAGCTACTGTGACCTCCACGTCTTTTCCACGGGGCATTGGCATTGTCTTTTAATTCCACTGTAACATCCACAACCCGTCCAAGGGGCATTAAAACCGTGTTGTTAAGCTACTTTGACCTCCACGTCAATTCCACGGGGCATTAAAACCGTCAATTTAAACCACTCTGAACTCCACAGCTCTTGCAAGGGGCATTGATATTGTCTTTTTATTACAATGCAACTTCCACCTCTGTTCCAAGGGGCATTAAAACAGTCTTGATAAGCTACTGTGACCTCCACGTCTCTTTCACGGGGCATTGATATTGTCTTTTTATTCCACTGTAACCTCCACCACTCTTCCAAGTGGCATTGATATTGTCTTTTTATTCCACTGGGACCTTCACCACTCTTCCAAGTGGCATTGATATTGTCTTTTTAATCCACTGCGACCTCCACCACTCTTCCAAGGGGCATTAAAACCGTATTGTTAAGCTTCTGTGACCTCTACGTCTCTTCCAAGGTGCATTAAAACCGTCAATTTAAACCACTCTGAACTCCACAGCTCTTGCAAGAGGTATTGATATTGTATTTTTATTCCACTGTAACCTACAGCACTCTTTCAAGGGGCATTGATATTGTCTTTTTATTCCACTACGACTTCCACCACTCTCCCAATGTGCATTAAAAACATCTTGTTTAGCTACTGTAACGTCCATGTCTGTTCCACGGGGCACTGATATTGTCTTTTTATTACACTGTATCCTCCACCACTCTTCCAAGGGGTATTGATATTGTCTTTTTATTCCACTGCGACTTCGACTTCCACCTCTCTTCTAAGGGGCATTGATATTGTCTTTTTAATCCACTGCGACCTCCACGTCTCTTCCAAGGGGCATTAAAACAGTCAAATTAAACCACTTTGAACTCCACAGCTTTTGCAAGAGGCATTGATATTGTCTTTTTATTCCACTGTAACCTCCACCACTCTTCCAAGGGGCATTGATTTTGTCTTTTTAATCCACTGCGACCTCCATCTCTCTTCCAAGAAGCATTAAAACCGTCTTGTTTAGCTACTGTGACCTCCACGTCTATTCCACGGTGCCTTAAAACAATCTGGTTAAACCACTGTGAACTCCTCAGCTCTTCCAAAGGGCATTGATATTGTCGTTTTATTCCACTGTAACCTACAGCACTCTTCCAAGGGGCATTGATATTGTCTTTTTATTTTCCTGCGACCTCCACCGCTCTTCCAAGGGGCATTAATATTGTCTTTTTATTCCACTGAGACCTCCACTAGTCTTCCAAGGGTCATTTATATTGTCTTTTTATTCCATAATAACCTCCACCACTCTCCCAAGGGGCATTGATATTGTCTTTTTATTTTACTGCGACCTCCACCACTCTTTCAAGGGGCATTGATATTGTCTTTTTATTCCACTGTGACCTCCAACACTCTCCAAGGGGCATTGATATTGTCTTTTTTATCCACTGCGATCTCCACAACTCTTCCAAGCGGCGTTAAACCGGTCTTGTTAAGCTACTGTGACCTCCACGTCTTTTCCAAGGGGCATTAAAACCGTCAATTTAAACCACTCTGAACTCCACAGCTCTTGCAAGAGGCATTGATATTGTCTTTTTATTCCACTGTAACCTCCACCACTCTTCCAATGGGCATTGATTTTGTCTTTTTAATCCACTGCAACCTCCATCTCTCTTCCAAGAAGCATTAAAACCGTCTTGTTTAGCTACTGTGACCTCCACATCTATTCCACCGTGCCTTAAAAACTTCTGGTTAAACCACTGTGAACTCCACAGCTCTTTCAAGGGGCATTGATATTGTCTTTTTATTTCATTGTAACTTCCACCACTCTTCCAAGGGGCATTTATATTGTCTTTTTATTCCACTGTAACCTCCACCACTCTTCCAAGGGGCATTGATATTGTCTTTTTATTCCACTGCGACCTCCACCTCTCTTCCAAGGGGCATTAAAACCATCTTGTTAAGCTACTGTGACCTCCAAGTCTCTTCCACGAGGCATTGATATTGTCTTTTTATTTCACTGCGACCTCCACATCTCTTCCAAGTGGAATTGATATTGTCTTTTTATTTCACTGCGACCTCCACCGCTCTTCTAAGGGGCATTGATATTGTCTTTTTAATCCACTGCGACCTGCACCACTCTTCCAAGGGGCATTAAAACTGTTTTGATAAGCTACTGTGACCTCCACGTCTTTTCCAAGGGGCATTAAAACCGTCATTTTAAACCACTCTGAACTCCACAGCTCTTGCAAGAGGCATTGATATTGTCTTTTTATTCCACTGTAACCTCCACCACTCTTCCAAGGGGCATTGATTTTATCTTTTTAATCCATTGCGACCTCCATCACTCTTCCAAGAAACATTAAAACCGTCTTGTTTAGCTATTGTGACCTCCACGTCTAATCCACGGTGCCTTAAAACCTTCTGGTTAAACCACTGTGAACTCCACAGCTCTTACAAGGGGCATTGATTTTGTCTTTTTATTTCCCTGTAACCTCCACCACTCTTCCAAGGGGCATTGATATTGTCTTTTTATTTTACTGCGACCTCCACCACTTTTCCAAGGGGCATTAATATTGTCTTTTTATTCCACTGTGACCTCCACCACTCTTAAAAGGGTCATTGATATTGTCTTTTTATTCCACTGTAACCTCCACCACTCTTCCAAGGGGCATTGATATTGTCTTTTTATTCCACTGCGACCTCCACCTCTCTTCCAAGGGGCATTAAAACCATCTTGTTAAGCTACTGTGACCTCCAAGTCTCTTCCACGAGGCATTGATATTGTCTTTTTATTTCACTGCGACCTCCACATCTCTTCCAAGTGGAATTGATATTGTCTTTTTATTTCACTGCGACCTCCACCGCTCTTCTAAGGGGCATTGATATTGTCTTTTTAATCCACTGCGACCTGCACCACTCTTCCAAGGGGCATTAAAACTGTTTTGATAAGCTACTGTGACCTCCACGTCTTTTCCAAGGGGCATTAAAACCGTCATTTTAAACCACTCTGAACTCCACAGCTCTTGCAAGAGGCATTGATATTGTCTTTTTATTCCACTGTAACCTCCACCACTCTTCCAAGGGGCATTGATTTTATCTTTTTAATCCATTGCGACCTCCATCACTCTTCCAAGAAACATTAAAACCGTCTTGTTTAGCTATTGTGACCTCCACGTCTAATCCACGGTGCCTTAAAACCTTCTGGTTAAACCACTGTGAACTCCACAGCTCTTACAAGGGGCATTGATTTTGTCTTTTTATTTCCCTGTAACCTCCACCACTCTTCCAAGGGGCATTGATATTGTCTTTTTATTTTACTGCGACCTCCACCACTTTTCCAAGGGGCATTAATATTGTCTTTTTATTCCACTGTGACCTCCACCACTCTTAAAAGGGTCATTGATATTGTCTTTTTATTCCACTGTAACCTCCACCACTCTTCCAAGGGGCATTGATATTGTCTTTTTATTCCACTGCGACCTCCACCTCTCTTCCAAGGGGCATTAAAACCATCTTGTTAAGCTACTGTGACCTCCAAGTCTCTTCCACGAGGCATTGATATTGTCTTTTTATTCCACTGCGACCTCCACATCATTACCAAGGGGAATTGATATTGTCTTTTCATACCACTGCGACCTCCACCGCTCTTCTAAGGGGCATTGATATTGTCTTTTTAATCCACTGCTACCTATACCACTCTTCCAAAGGGCATAAAAACAGTCTTGATAAGTTACTTTGACCTCCAAGTCTCTTCCAAGGGGCATTAAAATATGTGGTTAAACCACTCTGAACTCCACAGCTCTTCCAAGAGGCATTGATATTGTCGTTTTATTCGACTGTAACCTCCACCCCTCTTCCAAGGGGCATTAAAACCGTCTTGTTAAGCTACTGTGACCTCCACGTCTCTTCCAAGGGGCATTAAAACCGTCAATTTAAAACACTCTGAACTCCACAGCTCTTGCAAGAGACATTGATATTGTCTTTTTATTCCACTGTAACCTCCACCACTCTTCCAAGTTGCATTGATTTTGTCTTTTTAATCCACTGTGACCTCCATCATTCTTTCAAGAAGCATTAAAAGCGACTTGTTTAGCTACTGTGACCTCCACGTCTATTCCACGGTGCCTTAAAACCTTCTGGTTAAACCACTGTGAACTCCACAGCTCTTACAAGGGGCATTGATATTGTCTTTTTATTTCCCTGTAACCTCCACCACTCTTCCAAGGGGCATTGATATTGTCTTTTTATTTTACTGCGACCTCCACCACTCTTCCAAGGGGCATTAATATTGTCTTTTTATTCCACTGCGACCTCCACCACTCTTCCAAGGGTCATTGATATTGTCTTTTTATTCCACTGTAACCTCCACCACTCTTCCAAGGGGCATTGATATTGTCTTTTTATTCCAATGCAACCTCCACCTCTCTTCCAAGGGGCATTAAAACCATCTTGTTAAGCTACTGTGGCCTCCAAGTCTCTTCCACGAGGCATTGATATTGTCTTTTTATTCCACTGCGACCTCCACATCTCTTCCAAGGTTAATTGATATTGTCTTTTTATTCCACTGTGACCTCCACCACACTTCTAAGGGGCATTGATATTGTCTTTTTAATCGACTGCGAACTCCACCACTCTTCCAAGGGACATTAAAACACTCTTGATAAGCTACTGTGACCTCCACGTCACTTCCAATGGGCATTAAAACCGTCTGGTTTAACTACTCTGAACTCCACTGCTCTTCCAATGGGCATAGATATTGTCTTTTTAATGCACTGCGACCTCCACCACTCTTCCAAGGGACATTAAAACCATCTGGTTAAACAACTCTGAGCTCCATAGCTCTTTCAAGAGGCATTGATATTGTCTTTTTATTTCACTGTAATCTCCACCACTCTTTCAAGGGGCATTGATATTGTCTTTTTATTCCACTGCGACCTCTACCACACTTCCAAGGGGCATTAAAACTGTCTTGTTAAACTACTGTGACCTCCACGTGTCTTCCACGGGGCATTGATATTGCCTTTTTAATCCACTGTGACCTCCACCACTTCTCCAAGGGGCATTAAAATCGTATTGATAAGCTACTGTGACCTCCACGTCTCTTCCAAGGTGCATTAAAACCGTCAATTTAAACCACTCTGAACTACACAGCTCTTGCAAGAGGCATTGATATTGTCTTTTTATTCCACTGTAACCTACAGCACTCTTTCAAGGGGCATTGATATTGTCTTTTTATTCCACTATGACTTCCACCACTCTCCCAAGGTGCATTAAAAACATCTTGTTAAGCTACTGTAACGTCCATGTCTGTTCCACAGGGCATTGATATTGTCTTTTAATTGCACTGTATCCTCCACCACTCTTCCAAAGGGCATTGATATTGTCTTTTTAATCCACTGCAACCTCCATCTCTCTTCCAAGAAGCATTGAAACCGTCTTGTTAAGCTACTGTGACCTCAACGTCCATTCCACGGTGCATTAAAACTTTCTGGTTAAACCACTGTGAACTCCACAGCTATTCCAAGGGGCATTGATAGAGTCTTTTATTCCACTCTAACCTCCACCACTCTTCCAAGGGGCATTGATATTATCTTTTTATTTTACTGCGTCCTCCACTACTCTTCCAAGGGGCATTAATATTGTCTTTTTATTCCACTGTGACCTCCACGTCTCTTCCAAGGGGCATTGATATTGTCTTTTAATTTAACTGGAACCTCCACCACTCTTCCAAAGGGCAATGATATTGTCTTTTTATTCCACTGTAACCTCCACCATTCTTCCAAGGGACATTGATATTGTCTTTTTATTCCACTGTAACCACCACCACTCTTCCAAGGGGCATTGATATTGTCTTTTTATTCCACTGTAACCTCCACCACTCTTCCAAGGGGCATTGATATTGTCTTTTTAATCCACTGCGACCTCTACCACTCCTCCAAGGGGCTTTAAAAGAGTCTTGATAAGCTTCTGTGACCTCGACGTCTCTTCCAAGGGGCATTAAAACCGCATAGTTAAACAACTCTGAACTCCACAGCTTTTCCAAGAGGCACTGATATTGTCTTTTTATTCAACTGTAACCTCCACCACTCTTCCAAGGGGCATTGATATTGTCTTTTTTTTCCACTGCAACATCCACCGCTCTTCCAAGGGGATTTGATAGTCTTTTTAATCCACTGCGACCTCCACAACTCTACCAATGGGCATTAAAACCGTCTTGTTAAGCTACTGTGACCTCCACGTCCCTTCCACGGGGCATTGATATTGTCTTTTTATTCCACTGCGACCTCCACCACTCTTCCAAGGGGCATTGATATTGTCTTTTTAATCCACTGTGACCTCCACCACTCTTCCAAGGGACATTGATATTGTCTTTTTATTTCACTGCGACCTCCACCACTCTTCCAACGGACATTGATATTGTCTTTTTATTCCACTGAGACCTCCACCACTCTTCCAAGGAGCATTAAAACTGTCTTGTTAAGCTACTGTGACCTCCACGTGTCTTCCACGGGGCACTGATATTGTCTTTTTAATCCACTGTGACCTCCACCACTTTTCCAAGGGGCATTAAAACCATCTTTTTAATCTACTGTGACCTCCACGTCTCTTCCAAGGGGCAATAAAACCATCTGGTTAAACCACTCTGAACTCCACAGCTCTTCCAAGGGGCATTGGTATTGTCTTTTTATTCCACTCTAACCTCCACCACTCTTCCAAGGGGCATTGACATTGTCTTTTTATTCCACTGCGACCTCCATCATTCTTCCAAGGGGCATTGATATTGTCTTTTTATTCCACTGCCACCTCCACCACTCTTCCAAGGGGCATTGGTATTGTCTTTTTATTCCACTGCGACCTCCACCACTTTTCCAAGGGGCATTAAAAACGTCTTTTTAAGCTACTATGTCCTCCACGTCTCTTCCAATGGGCATTAAAACCGTCTGGTTAAACCACGCTGAACTCCACAGCTCTTCCAAGAGGCATTGATATTGTCTTTTTATTCCACTCTAACCTCCACCACTCTTCCAAGGGGCATTGACATTGTCTTTTTATTCCACTGCAACTTCCACCATTCTGTCAAGGGGCAATAAAACTGTCTTGTTAAGCTACAGTGACCTCCACATCTCTTCCACAGGGCTTTGATATTGTCTTTAAATTCCACTGTAACCTCCACCACTCTTCCAAGGGGCATTGATATTGTATTGTTATTCCACTGCGACCTCCACCACTCTTCCAAACTGCATTGATATTGTCTTTTTAATCCACTGCGACCTCCATCACTCTTCTAAAGGGCATTAAAACCGTCTTGTTAAGCTACTGTGACCTCCAAGTTTCTTACACATGGCATTGATATTGTCTTTTTATTCCACTCTACCCTCCACCACTCTTCCAAGGGGCATTGATATTGTCTTTTTAATCCACTGCAACCTCCATCACTCTTCCAAGATGCATTGAAACAGTCTTGTTAAGCTACTGTGACCTCCACGTCTATTCCACGGTGCATTAAAACTTTCTGGTTAAACCACTGTGAACTCCACAGCTTTTCCAAGGGGCATTGATATTGTCTTTTTATTCCACTCTAACCTCCACCACTCTTCCAAGGGGCATTGATATTATCTTTTTATTTTACTGTGTCCTCCACCACTCTACCAAGGGGCATCAATATTGTCTTTTTATTCCACTGTGACCTCCACGTCTCTTCCAAGGGGCATTGATATTGTCTTTTTATTTAATTGGAACCTCCACCACTCTTCCAAGGGGCATTGATATTGTCTTTTTATTCCACTGTAACCTCCACCACTCTTCCAAGTGACATTGATATTGTCTTTTTATTCTGCTGTAACCACCACCACTCTTCCAAGGGGCATTGATATTGTCTTTTTATTCCACTGTAACCTCCACCACTCTTCCAAGGGGCATTGATATTGT
Organism: Phyllobates terribilis; assembly: GCF_046119375.1. NCBI lineage: Eukaryota > Metazoa > Chordata > Amphibia > Anura > Dendrobatidae > Phyllobates > Phyllobates terribilis. The sequence goes on from NW_027362964.1 coordinate 2,351,462, forward strand.
CTTTTTAATCCACTGCGACCTCTACCAATCCTCCAAGGGGCTTTTAAAGAGTCTTGATAAGCTACTTTGACCTCCACGTCTCTTCCAAGGGGCATTGATATTGTCTTTTTGTTCAACTGTAACCTCCACCACTCTTCCAAGGGGCATTGATATTGTCTTTTTTTTCCACTGCGACCTCCACCGCTCTTCCAAGGGGATTTGATAGTCTTTTTAATCCACTGCGACCTCCACAACTCTTCCAATGGGCATTAAAACCGTCTTGTTAAGCTACTGTGACCTCCACGTCCCTTCCACGGGGCATTGATATTGTCTTTTTATTCCACTGCGACCTCCACCACTCTTCCAAGGGGCATTGATATTGTCTTTTTAATCCACTGCGACCTCCACCACTCTTCCAAGGGACATTGATATTGTCTTTTTATTCCTCTGCGACCTTCACCCCTCTTCTAAGGAACATTTATATTGTCTTTTTTTTCCACTGTATCCTCCACCACTCTTCTAAGGGACATTGATATTTTCTTTCCATTCCACTGCGACCTCCACCACTCTTCCAAGGGGCATCGATAATGTCTTTTTAATCCACTGCGACCTCCACCACTCTTCCAAGGGGCATTAAAACCGTCTTGTTAAGCTACTGTGACCTCCACGTCTCTTCCAAGGGGCATTAAACCCGTCAATTTAAACCACTCTGAACTCCACAGCTCTTGCAAGAGACATTGATATTGTCTTTTTATTCCACTGTAACCTCCACCACTCTTCCAAGGGGAATTGATTTTGTCTTTTTAATCCACTGCGACCTCCATCTCTCTTCCAAGTAGCATTAAAACCGTCCTGTTTAGCTACTGTGACCTCCATGTCTCTTCCACGTTGCCTTAAAACCTTCTGGTTAAACCACTGTGAACTCCACAGCTCTTCCAAGGGGCATTGATATTGTCATTTTATTCCACTGTAACCTCCACCACTCTTCCAAGGGGCATTGATATTGTCTTTTTATTTTACTGCGACCTCCACCACTCTTCCAAGGGACATTGATATTGTCTTTTTATTCCACATCGACCTCCACCTCTCTTCCAAGGGGCATTAAAACCATCTTGTTAAGATACTGTGACCTCCACGTCTCTTCCAAGGGGCATTAAACCCGTCAATTTAAACCACTCTGAACTCCACAGCTCTTGCAAGAGGCATTGATGTTGTCTTTTTTTTCCACTGTAACCTCCACTACTCTTCCAAGGGGCATTAAAACCATCTTGTTAAGCTACTGTGAACTCCAAGTCTCTTCCACGAGGCATTGATATTGTCTTTTTATTCCACTGCGACCTCCACATCTCTTCCAAGGGGAATTGATATTGTCTTTTTATTCCACTGCGACCTCCACCACTCTTCTAAGGGGCATTGATATTGTCTTTTTAATCCACTGCGACCTCCACAACTCTTCCAAGGGGCATTAAAACAGTTTTGATAAGCTACTGTGACCTCCACGTCTCTTCCAAGGGGCATTAAAACCGTCTGGTTAAAACACTCTGAACTCCACAGCTCTTCCAAGAGGCTTTGATATTGTCTTTTTATTCCACTGTAACCTCCACCACTCTTCCAAGGGACATTAAAACCGTCTTGTTAAGCTATTGTTTCCTCCACCTATCTTCCAAGGGGCATTAAAACTGTCAATTTAAACCACTCTGAACTCCACAGCTCTTGCAAGAGGCATTGATATTGTCTTTTTATTCCACTGTAACCTCCACCATTCTTCCAAGGGGCATTGATTTTGTCTTTTTAATCCACTGTGCCCTCCATCACTCTTCCAAGAAGCATTAAAACCGTCTTGTTTAGCTACTGTGACCTCCACGTCTATTCTACGGTGCCTTAAAACCTTCTGGTTAAACCACTGTGAACTCCACCACTCTTCCAAGGGGCATTGATATTGTCTTTTTATTCCACTGTAACCTCCACCACTCTTCCAAGGGGCATTGATATTGTCTTTTTATTCCACTGCGACCTCCACCTCTCTTCGAAGGGGCATTACAACCATCTTGTTATGCTACTGTGAACTCCAAGTCTCTTCCACGAGGCATTGATATTGTCTTTTTATTCCACTGCGACCTCCACATCTCTTCCAAGGGGCATTGATATTGTCTTTTTACTCCACTGCGACCTCCACCACTCTTCCAAGGGGCATTAAAACAGTCTTGATAAGCTACTGTGACCTCCACGCCTCTTCCAAGGGGCATTAAACCATCTGGTTAAACCACTCTGTACTCCACAGCTCTTCCAAGAGGCATTGATATTGTCTTTTTATTCAACTGTAACCTCCACCACACTTCCAAAGGGCATTGATATTGTCTCTGTTTTCCACTGCGACCTCCACCACTCTTCCAACGGGCTTTGATCTTGTCTTTTTTATCCACTGCTAACTCCACCACTCTTCCAATGGGCATTAAAACCATCTTGTTATGCTACTGTGACCTCCACGTCCCTTCCACGGGGCATTGAAATTGTCTTTTTATTCCATTGCGACCTCCACCACTCTTCCAAGGGGCATTAAAACCGTCTTGTTAAGCTACTGTGACCTCCAAGTCTCTTCCAAGGGGCATTAAAACCGTCTGGTTAAACCGCTCTGAGCTCCACAGCTCTTCCAAGGGGCATTGACAATGTCTTTTTATTCCATTGTAACCTTCTGCACTCTTCCAAGTGCATTGATATTGTCTTTTTATTCCTCTGCGACATCCACGACTCTTCCAAGGGGCATTAAAACCGTCTTGTTAAGCTACTGTGACCTCCCCGTCCCTTCCACGGGGCATTGATATTGTCTTTTTATTCCACTGCGACCTCCACCACTCTTCCAAGGGGCATTGATATTGTCTTTTTAATCCACTGCGACGTCCATCACTCTTCCAAGGGACATTGATATGGTCTTTTTATTCCACTGCGACCTTCACCCCTGTTCCAAGGAACATTGATATTGTCTTTTTTTCCCACTGTAACCTCCAACACTCTTCTAAGGGACATTGATATTTTCTTTTTATTCCACTGCGACCTCCACCACTCTTCCAAGGGGCATCGATAATGTCTTTTTAATTCACTGCGACCTCCACCACTCTTCCAAGGGGCATTAAAACCGTCTTGTTAAGCTGCTGTGAACTCCACGTCTCTTCCAAGGGGCATTAAACCCGTCAATTTAAACCACTCTGAACTCCACAGCTCTTGCAAGAGGCATTGATATTGTCTTTTTATTCCACTGTAACCTCCACCACTCTCCCAAGGGGCATTGATTTTGTCTTTTTAATCCACTGCGACCTCCATCTCTCTACCAAGAAGTATTAAAACAGTCTTGTTTAGCTACTGTGACCTCCCCGTATATTCCACGTTGCCTTAAAACCTTCTGTTTAAACCACTGTGAACTCCACAGCTCTTCCAAGGGGCATTGATATTGTCATTTTATTCCACTGTAACCTCCACCACTCTTCCAAGGGGCATTGATATTGTCTTTTTATTTTACTGCGACCTCCACCTCTCTTCCAAGTGGCATTAATATTGTCCTTTTATTCCACTGCGACCTCCACCACTCTTCCAAGGGTCATTGATATTGTCTTTTTATTCCACTGCGACCTCCACCTCTCTTCCAAGGGGCATTGATATTGTCTTTTTAATCAACTGCGACCTCCAACTCTCTTCCAAGGGGCATTAAAACCGTCTTGTGAAGCTACTGTGACCTCCACGTCCCTTCCAATGGGCATTGATATTGTCTTTTTATTCCACTGCGACCTTCACCACTCTTTCAAGGGGCATTGATATTGTCTTTTTAATCCACTGCGACCTCCACCACTCTTCCAAGGGGCATTGATATTGTGTTTTTATTCCACTGCGACCTCCACCTCTCTTCCAAGGGGCATTAAAACCATCTTGTTAAGCTACTGTGACCTCCAAGTCTCTTCCACGAGGCATTGATATTGTCTTATTATTCCACTGCGACCTCCACATCTCTTCCAAGAGGCATTGATATTGTCTTTTTATTCGACTGTAACCTCCACCACTCTTTCAAGGGGCATTAAAACCGTCTTGTTAAGCTACTGTGACCTCCACCTGTCTTCCAAGGGGCATTAAAACCGTCAATTTAAACCACTCTGAACTCCACAGCTCTTGCAAGAGGTATTGATATTGTCTTATTATTCCACAGTAACCTCCACCATTCTTCCAAGGGGCATTGATTTTGTCTTTTTAATCCACTGTGACCTCCATCACTCTTCCAAGAAGCATTAAAACCGTCTTGTTTAGATACTGTGACCTCCACGTCTATTCCATGGTGCCTTAAAACCTTCTGGTTAAACCACTGTGAACTCCACAGCTCTTCCAAGGGGCATTGATATTGTCTTTTTATTCCACTGTAACCTCCACCACTCTTCCAAGGGGCATTGATATTGTCTTTTTATTTTACTGCGACCTCCACCACTCTTCCAAGGGACATTAATATTGTCTTTTTATTCCACTGCGACCTCCACCACTCTTCCAATGGTCATTGATATTGTCTTTTTATTCCACTGTAACCTCCACCACTCTTCTAAGGGGCATTGATATTGTCTTTTTATTCCACTGCAACCTCCACCTCTCTTCCAAGGGGCATTAAAACCATCTTGTTAAGCTACTGTGAACTCCAAGTCTCTTCCACGAGGCATTTATATTGTCTTTTTATTCCACTGCGACCTCCACATCTCTTCCAAGCCGAATTGATATTGTCTTTTTATTCCACTGCGACCTCCACCACTCTTCTAAGGGGCATTGATATTGTCTTTTTAATCCACTGCGACCTCCAACACTCTTCCAAGGGGCATTAAAACAGTCTTGATAAGCTACTGTGACCTCCACGTCTCTTCCAAGGGGCATTAAACCGTCTGGTTAAACCACTCTGTACTCCACAGCTCTTCCAAGAGGCATTAATATTGTCTTTTTATTCCACTGCGATCCTCACCTCTCTTCCAAGGGGCATTAAAACCATCTTGTTAAGCTACTGTGAACTCCAAGTCTCTTCCACGAGGCATTGATATTGTCTTTTTATTCCACTGCGACCTCCACATCTCTACCAAGGGGAATTGATATTGTCTTTTTATTCCACTGCGACCTCCACCACTCTTCCAAGGGGCTTTGATATTGTCTTTATTATCCACTGCGAACTCCACCACTCTTCCAATGGGCATTAAAACCGTCTTGTTATGCTACTGTGACCTCCACGTCCCTTCCACGGGGCATTGATATTGTCTTTTGATTCCATTGCGACATCCACCACTCTTCCAAGGAGCATTAATACCGTCTTGTTAAGCTACTGTGACCTCCAAGTCTCTTCCAAGGGGCATTAAAACCGTCTGGTTAAACCGCTCTGAGCTCCACAGCTCTTCCAAGGGGCTTTGATATTGTCTTTATTATCCACTGCGAACTCCACCACTCTTCCAATGGGCATTAAAACCGTCTTGTTATGCTACTGTGACCTCCACGTCCCTTCCACGGCGCATTGATATTGTCTTTTTATTCCACTGCGACCTCCACCACTCTTCCAAGGGGCATTGATATTGTCTTTTTAATCCACTGCGACCTCCATCACTCTTCCAAGGGACATTGATATGGTCTTTTTATTCCACTGCGACCTTCACCCCTCTTCCAAGGAACATTGATATTGTCTTTTTTTCCCACTGTAACCTCCAACACTCTTCTAAGGGGCATTGATATTTTCTTTTTATTCCAATGCGACCTCCACCACTCTTCCAATGAGCATCGATAATGTCTTTTTAATCCACTGCGACCTCCACCACTCTTCCAAGGGGCATTAAAACCGTCTTGTTAAGCTGCTGTGACCTCCACGTCTCTTCCAAGGGGCATGAAACCCGTCAATTTAAACCACTCTGAACTCCACAGCTCTTGCAAGAGGCATTGATATTGTCTTTTTATTCCACTGTAACCTCCACCACTCTCCCAAGGGGCATTGATTTTGTCTTTTTAATCCACTGCGACCTCCATCTCTCTTCCAAGAAGCATTAAAACAGTCTTGTTTAGCTACTGTGACCTCCCCATATATTCCACGGTGCCTTAAAACCTTCTGTTTAAACCACTGTGAACTCCACAGCTCTTCCAAGGGGCATTGATATTGTCATTTTATTCCACTGTAACCTCCACCACTCTTCCAAGGGGCATTGATATTGTCTTTTTATTTTACTGCGACCTCCACCTCTCTTCCAAGCGGCATTAATATTGTCCTTTTATTCCACTGCGACCTCCACCACTTTTCCAAGGGTCATTGATATTGTCTTTTTATTCCACTGCGACCTCCACCTCTCTTCCAAGGAGCATTGATATTGTCTTTTTAATCAACTGCGACCTCCAACTCTCTTCCAAGGGGCATTAAAACCATCTTGTGAAGCTACTGTGACCTCCACGTCCCTTCCAATGGGCATTGATATTGTCTTTTTATTCCACTGCGACCTTCACCACTCTTTCAAGGGGCATTGATATTGTCTTTTTAATCCACTGCGACCTCCACCACTCTTCCAAGGGACATTGATATTGTCTTTTTATTCTACTGCGACCTCCACCTCTCTTCCAAGGGGCATTAAAACCATCTTGTTAAGCTACTGTGGCCTCCAAGTCTCTTCCACGAGGCATTGATATTGTCTTATTATTCCACTGCGACCTCCACATCTCTTCCAAGAGGCATTGATATTGTCTTTTTATTCGACTGTAACCTCCACCACTCTTCCAAGGGGCATTAAAACCGTCTTGTTTAGATACTGTGACCTCCACGTCTATTCCATGGTGCCTTAAAACCTTCTGGTTAAACCACTGTGAACTCCACAGCTCTTCCAAGGAGCATTGATATTGTCTTTTTATTCCACTGTAACCTCCACCACTCTTCCAAGGGACATTAATATTGTCTTTTTATTCCACTGAGACCTCCACCACTCTTCCAAGGGTCATTGATATTGTCTTTTTATTCCACTGTAACCTCCACCACTCTTCTAAGGGGCATTGATATTGTCTTTTTATTCCACTGCAACCTCTACCTCTCTTCCAAGGGGCATTAAAACCATCTTGTTAAGCTACTGTGAACTCCAAGTCTCTTCCACAAGGCATTTATATTGTCTTTTTATTCCACTGCGACCTCCACATCTCTTCCAAGCCGAATTGATATTGTCTTTTTATTCCACTGCGACCTCCACCACTCTTCTAAGGGGCATTGATATTGTCTTTTTAATCCACTGCGACCTCCACCACTCTTCCAAGGGGCATTAAAACAGTCTTAATAAGCTACTGTGACCTCCACGTCTCTTCCAAGGGGCATTAAACCGTCTGGTTAAACCACTCTGTACTCCACAGCTCTTCCAAGAGGCATTGATATTGTCTTTTTATTCCACTGCGATCCCCACCTCTCTTCCAAGGGGCATTAAAACCATCTTGTTAAGCTACTGTGAACTCCAAGTCTCTTCCACGAGGCATTGATATTGTCTTTTTATTCCACTGCGACCTCCACATCTCTTCCAAGGGGAATTGATATTGTCTTTTTATTCCACTGCGACCTCCACCACTCTTCCAAGGGGCTTTGATATTGTCTTTATTTCCACTGCGAACTCCACCACTCTTCCAATGGGCATTAAAACCGTCTTGTTATGCTACTGTGACCTCCACGTCCCTTCCACGGGGCATTGATATTGTCTTTTGATTCCATTGCGACCTCCACCACTCTTCCAAGGGGCATTAATACCATCTTGTTAAGCTACTGTGACCTCCAAGTCTCTTCCAAGGGGCATTAAAATCGTCTGGTTAAACCGCTCTGAGCTCCACAGCTCTTCCAAGGGGCTTTGATATTGTCTTTATTATCCACTGCGAACTCCACCACTCTTCCAATGGGCATTAAAACCGTCTTGTTATGCTACTGTGACCTCCACGTCCCTTCCACGGGGCATTGATATTGTCTTTTGATTCCATTGCGACCTCCACCACTCTTCCAAGGGGCATTAATACCGTCTTGTTAAGCTACTGCGACCTCCAAGTCTCTTCCACGGGGCATTAAAACCGTCTGGTTAAACCCCTCTGAGCTCCACAGCTCTTCCAAGGGGCATTGACAATGTCTTTTTATTCCATTGTAATCTTCTGCACTCTTCCAAGTGCATTGATATTGTCCTTTTATTCCTCTGCGACATCCACGACTCTTCCAAGGGGCATTAAAACCGTCTTGTTAAGCTACTGTGACCTCCAAGTTTCTTACACAGGGCATTGTTATTGTCTTTTTATTCCACTGTAACCTCCACCACTTTTCAAAGGGGCATTGATTTTGTCTGTTTATTCCACTGTAACCTCCACCAATCTTCCAAGGGGCATTGATATTGTCTTTTTAATCCACTGCGACCTCCACCACTCTTCTAAGGGGCATTGATATTGTCTTTTAAATCCACAATGATCTCCACCACTCTTCCAAGGGGCATTAAAACAGTCTTGTTAAGCTACTGTGACCTCCTTGTCTCTTCCAAGGGGCATTAAAACTGTCTGGTTAAACACTCTGAACTCCACAGCTCTTACAAGAGGCAATGATATTGTCTTTTTATTCAAAAGCAACATCCATCACTCTTCCAAGCGGCATTGATATTGTCTTTTTATTCCACTGCGACCTCCACCTCTCTTCTAAGGGGCATTGATATTGTCTTTTTAATCAACTGCGACCTCCAACTCTCTTCCAAGGGGCATTAAAACTGTCTTGTGAAGCTACTGTGACCTCCATGTCCCTTCCACTGGGCATTGATATTGTCTTTTTATTCTACTGCGACCTTCACCACTCTTCCAAGGGGCATTGATATTGTCTTTTTAATCCACTGCGACCTCCACCACTCTTCCAAGGGGCATTGATATTGTCTTTTTATTCCACTGCGACCTCCACCTCTCTTCCAAGGGGCATTAAAACCATCTTGTTAAGCTACTGTGACTTCCAAGTCTCTTCCACGTGGCATTGATATTGTCTTTTTATTCCACTGCGACCTCCACATCTCTTCCAAGCCGAATTGATATTGTCTTTTTATTCCACTGCGACCTCCACCACTCTTCTAAGGGGCATTGATATTGTCTTTTTAATCCACTGCGACCTCCACCACTATTCCAAGGGGCATTAAAACAGTCTTAATAAGCTACTGTGACCTCCACGTCTCTTCCAAGGGGCATTAAACCGTCTGGTTAAACCACTCTGTACTCCACAGCTCTTCCAAGAGGCATTGATATTGTCTTTTTATTCCACTGCGATCCCCACCTCTCTTCCAAGGGGCATTAAAACCATCTTGTTAAGCTACTGTGAACTCCAAGTCTCTTCCACGAGGCATTGATATTGTTTTTTTATTCCACTGCGACCTCCACATCTCTTCCAAGGGGCATTAAACCATCTGGTTAAACCACCCTGTACTCCACAGCTCTTCCAAGAGGCAATGATATTGTCTTTTTATTCGACAGTAACCTCCACCACTCTTCCAAGGGGCATTGATATTGTCTCTGTTTTCCACTGCGACCTCCACCACTCTTCCAAGGGGCATTAAAACCGTCAATTTAAACCACTCTGAACTCCACAGCTCTTACAAGGAGCACTGGTATTGTCTTTTTATTCCACTCTAACCTCCACCACTCTTCCAAGGATCATTGACATTGTCTATTTATTCCACTGCGACCTCCACCACTCTTCCAAGGGCCATTAAGACCATCTTGTTAAGCTACAGTGACCTCCACAACTCTTCCTTGGGGCATTGATATTGTCTTTTTATTCCACTGTAACCTCCACCACTCTTCCAAGGGGTCATTGATTTTCTCTTTTTATTCCACTGCGACCTCTACCACACTTAAAATGGGCATTGATATTGTCTTTTTAATCCACTGCAACCTCCACCACTCTTCCAAGGGGCATTAAAACCTTCTTTTTAAGCTACTGTGACCTCCACTTCCCTTCCACGGGGCATTGATATTGTCTTTTTATTCCACTGCGACCTCAACCACTCTTCCAAGGGGCATTGATATTGTCTTTTTAATCCACTGCGAACTCCACAAGTCTTCCAAGGGGCATTAAAACCGTCTTGTTAACGTGCTGTGACCTCCACGTCTCTTCCAAGGAGCGTTAAAACCGTCTGGTTATACCACTCTGAACTCCACAGCTCTTCCAAGGGGCATTATTATTGCCTTTTTATTCCACTGCGAACTCCACCACTGTTCCAAGGGGCATTAAAACAGTCTTGTTATGCTACTGTGACGTCGCCTTCTCTTCCAAGGGGTATCAAAACCATCAGGTTAAACCACTCTGAACTCCACAGCTCTTCCAAGGGTCATTGATATTGTCTTTTTATTCCACTCTAACCTGCACCACTTTTCCAAGGGACATTGACATTGTTTTTTTATTCCACTGCGACCTCCACCACTCTTCCAAGGGGCATTAAAACCATATTGTTAAGCTACAGTGACCTCCACATCTCTTCCACGGGGCATTGATATTGTCTTTTTTTTCCACTGTAACCTCCACCACTCTTCCAAGGGGCATTGATATTGTCTTTTTATTCCACTGCGAGCTCCACCACTCATCCTCGGGGCATTGGTATTGTCTTTTTAATCCACTGCGACCTCCACCACTTTTCCATGTGGCATTAAAACCATCTTATTAAGCTACTGTGACCTCCACTTCTCTTCCAAGGGGCATTAAAGCTGACAATTTAAACCATTCTGAACTCCACAGCTCCTGCAAGAGGCTTTGATATTGTCTTTTTAATCCAATGTAACCGTCACCACTCTTCTGACGGGCAGTGATATTGTCTTTTTAAACCACTACGACCTTCACCACTCTTCCAAGGGGCATTAAAACAGTCTTGATAAGCTACTGTGACCTCTACGTCTCTTACAAGGGGCAATAAAAACGTCTGGTTAACCCATTCTGTACTACACAGTTCTTCCAAGGAGCATTGAAATTGTCTTTTTATTCAACTGTAACCTCCACCACTCTTCCAATGGGCATTGATATGGACTTTTTAGTCCACTGCTTCCTCCACCTCTCTTCCAAGTGGCATTGATATTGTCTTTTTAAACAACTGCGACCTCCACCTCTCTTCCAAGGGGCATTAAAACCGTCTTGTTAAGCTACTGTGACCTCCACATCCTTTCCACGGGGCATTGATATTCTCTTTTTATTCCACTGCGAACTCCACCACTCTTCCAAGGGGCATTGATATTGTCTTTTTAATCCACTGTGACCTCCACGTCTCTTCCAAGGGGCATTAAAACGGTAAATTAAACCACTCTGATCTCTACAGCTCTTCCAAGGAGCATTGGTATTGTCTTACCTCTAACCTCCACCACTCTTCCAAGGGGCATTGACACTGTCTTTTTATTCCACTGCGGCCTCCACCACTCTTCCAAGCGGCATTAAGACCATCTTGTTAAACTACAGTGACCTCCACAACTCTTCCAAGGGGCACAAAACCGTTTGCTTAATCCACTCTGTACTCCACAGCTCTTCCAAGGGGCATTGATATTGTCTTTTTATTTCACTGTAACTTCCACCACTCTTTCAAGGGGCATTGATATTGTATTTTTATTCCACTGTGACCTCCACCACTCTTCCAAGGGGCATTAAAACCGTCTTGTTAAGTTACTGTGACCTCCAAGTCTCTTCCAAGGGGCATTAAAACCATCTGGTTAAACCGTTCTGAGCTCCACAGCTCTTCCAAGGGGCACTGACAATGTCTTTTTATTCCATTGTAACCTTCTGCACTCTTCCAAGTGCATTGATATTGTCTTTTTATTTTACTGCGCCCTCCATCACACTTCCAAGGGGCATTAATACCGTCTTGTTAAGCTACTGTGACCTCCAAGATTCTTACACAGGGCATTGATATTGTCTTTTTATTCCACTGTAACCTCCACCACTCTTCCAAGGGGCATTGATATTGTCTTTTTAATCCACTGCGACCTCCATCACTCTTCCAAGAAGCATTGAAACCATCTTGTTAAGCTACTGTGACCTCCACGTCTTTTCCACGGTGCATTAAAACTTTCTGGTTAAACCACTGTGAACTCCACAGCTCTTCCAAGGGGCATTGATATTGTCTTTTTATTCCACTCTAACCTCCATCACTCTTCCAAGGGGCATTGATATTGTCTTTTTATTTTACTTCGACCTCCACCACTTTTTCAAGGGGCATTAATATTGTCTTTTTATTTCACTGTGACCTCCACATCTCTTCCAAGGGGCATTGATATTGTCTTTTTAATCCACTGCGACCTCTGTCACTCCTCCAAGGGGCTTTAAAACAGTCTTGATAAGCTTCTATGACCTCCACGTCTCTTCCAAGGGGCATTTAAACCGCATGGTTAAACCACTCTGAACTCCACAGCTCTTCCAAGAGGCATTGATATTGTCTTTTTATTCAACTGTAACCTCCAGCACTCTTCCAAGGGGCATTGATATTGTCTTTTTTTTCCTCTGCGACCTCCACCACTCTTCCAAGGGGCATTGATATTGTCATTTTATTCCACTGTAACCTCCACCACTCTTCCAAGGGGCATTGATATTGTCTTTTTAATCCACTGCGACCTCCTCTACTCTTCCAAGGGTCATTGATATTGTCTTTTTTTCCACTGCGACCTTCAACCCTCTTCCAAGGAATATTGATATTGTCTTTTTTTTCCACTGTAACCTCCACCACTCTTCTAAGGGACATTGATATTTTCTTTTCATTCCACTGCGACCTCCACCACTCTTCCAAGGGGCATCGATAATGTCTCTTTAATCCACTGCGACCTCCACCACTCTTCCAAGGGGCATTAAAACCTTCTTGTTAAGCTACTGTGACCTCCACCTCTCTTCCAAGGGGCATTAAAACCGTCAATTTAAACCACTCTGAACTCCACAGCTCTTGCAAGAGGCATTGATATTGTCTTTTTATTCCACTTTAACCTCCACCACTCTTCCAAGGGGCATTGATTTTGTCTTTTTAATCCACTGCGACCTCCATCTCTCTTCCAAGAAGCATTAAAACCGTCTTGTTTAGCTACTGTGAACTCCACGTCTATTCCACAGTGACTTAAAACCTTTTGGTTAAACCACTGTGAACTTCACAGCTCTTCCAAGGGGCATTGATATTGTCTTTTTATTCCACTGTAACCTCCACCACTCTTCCAAGGGGCATTGATATTGTCATTTTATTTTTCTGCGACCTCCACCACTCTTCCAAGGGGCATTAATATTGTCTTTTTATTCCACTACGACCTCCACCACTCTTCCAAGGTTCATTGATATTGTCTTTTTATTCCACTGCGACCTCCACCTCTCTTCCAAGGGGCATTAAAACCAACTTGTTAATATACTGTGACCTCCAAGTCTCTTCCACGAGGCATTGATATTGTCTTTTTATTCCACTGCTACCTCCACATCTCTTTCAAGGGGCATTGATATTGTCTTTTTATTCCACTGCGACCTCCACCTCTCTTCCAAGGGGCATTAAAACCATCTTGTTAATATACTGTGACCTCCAAGTCTCTTCCACGAGGCATTGATATTGTCTTTTTATTCCACTGCGACCTCCACATCTCTTCCAAGTGGAATTTATATTGTCTTTTTATTCCACTGCGACCTCCACCACTCTTCTAAGGGGTATTGATATTGTATTTTTAATCCACTTCGACCTCCAACACTCTTCCAAGGGGCATTAAAACAGTTTTGATAAGCTACTGTGACCTCCACGTCTCTTCCAAGGGGCAATAAAACCGTCTGGTTAAACCACTCTGAGCTCCACAGCTCTTCCAAGAGGCATTGATATTGTCTTTTTATTCCACTGCGACCTCCACCACTCTTCCAAGGTTCATTGATATTGTCTTTTTAATCCACTGCGACCTCCACCACTCTTCCAAGGGGCATTAAAACCATCTTGTTAAGCTTCTGTCACCTCCACGTCTCTTCCAACGGGCACTAAAACCGTTTGGTACAACCACTCTGTACTCCACAGACCTTCCAAGGGGCATTGATATTGTCTTTTTATTTCACTGTAACTTCCACCACTCTTTCAAGGGGCATTGATATTGTATTTTTATTCTACTGTGACCTCCACCACTCTTCCAAGGGGCAATTAAAACCGTCTTGTTAAGCTACTGTGACCTCCAAGTCGCTTCCAAGGGGCATTAAAACCAACTGGTTAAACCGCTCTGAGCTCAACAGCTCTTCCAAGGGGCATTGACAATGTCTTTTTATTCCATTGTAACCTTCTGCACTCTTCCAAGTGCATTGATATTGTCTTTTTATTTTACTGCGACCTCCATCACTCTTCCAAGGGGCATTAAAACCGTCTTGTTAAGCTACTGTGACCTCCAAGTTTCTTACACAGGGCATTGATATTGTCTTTTTATTCAACTGTAACCTCCACCACTCTTCCAAGGGGCATTGATATTGTATTTTTAATCCACTGCGACCTCCATCACTCTTCCAAGAAGCATTGAAACCGTCTTGTTAAGCTACTGTGACTTCCAAGTCTATTCCACGGTGCATTAAAACATTCTGGTTAAACCACCGTGAACTCCACAGGTCTTCCAAGGGGCATTGATATTGTCTTTTTATTCCACTCTAACCTCCACCACTCTTCCAAGGGGCACTGAAATTGTCTTTTTATTTTTCTGCGACCTCCACCACTCTTCCAAGAGGCATTAATATTGTGTTTTTATTCCACTGTGACCTCCACGTCTCTTCCAAGGGGCATTGATATTGTCTTTTTAATTAATTGGAACCTCTACCACTCTTCCAAGGGTCATTGATATTGTCTTTTTATTCCACTGTAACCTCCACCATTCTTCCAAGGGACATTGATATTGTCTTTTTATTCCGCTGTAAGCTCCACCACTCTTCCAAGGGGCATTGATATTGTCTTTTTATTCCACTGTAACCTCCACCACTCTTCCAAGGGGCATTGATATTGTCTTTTTAATCCACTGCGACCTCTACCACTCCTTCAAGGGGCTATAAAACAGTCTTTATAAGCTTCTGTGACCTACACCTCACCGCCAAGGGGCATTTAAATCGCATGGTTAAACCACTCTGAACTCCACAACTCTTCCAAGAGGCATTGATATTGTCTTTTCATTCAACTGTAACCTCCACCACTCTTCCAAGGGGCATTGATATTGTCTTTTTTTTCCACTGCGTACTCCACCACTCTTCCAAGGGGATTTGATAGTCTTTTTAATCCACTGCGACCTCCACCACTCTTCCAAGGTGCATTAAAACTATCTTGTTAAGCTACTGTGACCTCCACGTACCTTCCATGGGGCATTGATATTGTCTCTTTATTCCACTGCGACCTCCACCACTCTTCCAAGGGGCATTGATATTGTCTTTTTAATCCACTGCGACCTCCACCACTCTTCCAAGTGACATTGATACTGTCTTTTTATTCCACTGCGACATTCACCCCTCTTCCAAGGAACATTGATATTGTCTTTTTTTTCCACTGAACCCTCCACCACTCTTGTAAGGGGCATTGATATTTTCTTTTTATTCTACTGCGACCTCCACCACTTTTCCAAGGGGCATCGATAATGTCTTTTTATTCCACTGTAACCTCCACCACTCTTCCAAGGGGCATTGATATTGTCTTTTTATTCCACTGAGACTTCAACCACTCTTCCACAAAGCATTGATATTGTTTTTTTATTCCACTGTGACCTCCACGTCTCTTCCAAGGGGAATTAAAACCGTTAATTTAAACCACTCTGAACTCTACAGCTCTTCCAAGGAGCATTGGTAATGTCTTTTTATTCCACTCTAACCTCCACCACTCTTCCAAGGGGGCATTAACATTGTCTTTTTATTCCACTGCGACCTCCACCACTCTTCCAAGCGGCATTAAGACCATCTCATCTTGTTAAGCTACAGTGACCTCCACAACTCTTCCACGGGGCATTGATATTGTCTTTTATTCCACTGTGACCTCCACCACTCTTCCAAGGGGCATTAAAATGGTCTTGTTAAGCTACTGTGACGTTGAATTCTCTTCCAAGGGGCATTAAAACCATCTGGTTAAACCACTCTGAACTCCACAGCTTTTCGAGGGGGCATTTGTATTGTCTTGTAATTTCACTCTAACCTCCACCACTCTTCCAAGGGGCTTTGACATTGTCTTTTTATTCCACTGCGACCTCCACCACTCTTCCAAGGGGCATTGATATTGTCTTTTTAGTCCAATGCGCACTCCACACCTCTCCAGGGGGCATTAAAACCGTCTTGTTAAGCTACTGTGACCTCCACGTGTCTTCGAAGGGGCATTGATATTGTCTTTTTATTCCACTGTAACCTCCACCACTCTTCCAAGGGGCATTGATATTGTCTTTTTAATCCACTGCGACCTCTGCCACTCCTCCAAGGGGCTTTAAAACAGTCTTCATAAGCTTCTGTGAACTCCACGTCTCTTCCAAGAGGCATTTAAACCGCATGGTTAAACCACTCTGAACTCTACAGCTCTTCCAAGAGGCATTGATATTGTCTTTTTATTCAACTGTAACCTCCACCACTCTTCCAAGGGGCATTGATATTGTCTTTTTATTCCACTGCGTCTTCCACCACTCTCCCAAGGGGCATTAAAACTGTCTTGTTAAGCTGCGGTAACCGCCATGTCTATTTCACGGGGCATTGATATTGTCTTTTTATTCAAATGTAACCTCCACCACTCTTCTAAGGGGCAGTGATATTGTCTTTTTAAACCACTGCGGCCTCCACCACTCTTCCAAGGGGCATTAAAACAGTCTTGATAAGCAACTGTGACCTGTACGTCTCTTCTAAGGGGCAATAAAACCGTCTGGTTAAACCATTCTGTACTCCACAGTTCTTCCAAGGAGCAATGATACAGTCTTTTTATTCGACTGTAACCTCCACCACTCTTCCAAGGGGCATTGATATTGACTTTTTATTCCACTGCGACCTCCAACACTCTTCCAAGTGGCATTGATAATGTCTTTTTAATCCACTGCGACCTCCACCACTCTTCCAAGTGGCATTAAAACCGTCTTGTTTAGCTACTGTGACCTCCACGTCCCTTCCACGGGGCATTGATATTGTTTTTTAATTCCACTGCGACCTCCACAACTCTTCCAAGGGGCATTGATATTGTCTTTTTAATCCAATGCGACCTCCACCACTCTTCCAAGGCCATTGAAACAGTCTTGTTAACTACTGTGACCTCCAAGTCTCTTCAAAGGGGCATTAAAACCGTCCGGTTAAACCAGTCTGAACTCCACAGCTCTTCCAAGGGGCATTGATATTGTCTTATTTTTCCACTGCGACCTCCACCACTCTTCCAAGGGGTATTAAAACCATCTTGTTAAGCTACTGTGACCTCCATGTGTCTTCCACGGGGCATTGATATTGTCTTTTTAATCCACTGTGACCTCCACCACTTTTCCAAGGGGCATTAAAACCGACTTGTTAATCTACTTTGACCTCCACATCTCTTCCAAGGGGCAATAAAACCATCTGGTTAAACCACTCTGAACTCCACAGCTCTTCCAAGGGGCATTTGTATTGTCTTTTTATTCCACTCTAACCTCCACCACTCTTCCAAGGGGCATTGACATTGTGTTTTTATTCCACTGCGACCTCCATCATTCTTTCAAGGGGCATTGATATTGTCTTTTTATTCCACTGCAACCTCCACCACTCTTCCAAAGGGCATTGATATTGTCTTTTTAATCCACTGCGACCTCCACCACTTTTCCAAGGGGCAGTAAAAACGTCTTTTTAAGCTACTGTGACCTCCACGTCACTTCCAAGGGGCATTGAAACCATCAATTTCAACCACACTGAACTCCACAGCTCTTGCAAGAGGCATTGATATTGCCTTTTTATTCCATTGTAATCTCCAGCACTCTTCCACAGGGCATTGATATTGTCTTTTTATTCCACTGCGTCTTCCACCACTCTCCCAAGGGGCATTAAAACTGTCTTGTTAAGCTGCTGTAACCTCCATGTCTATTTCACGGGGCATTGATATTGTCTTTTAATTCCACTGCAACCTCCACCACTCCTCCAAAGGGCATTGATATAGTCTTTTTAATCCACTGCAACCTCCACCACTTTTCCAAGTGGCATTAAAAACGTCTTTTTAAGCTACTGTGACTTCCACTTCACTTCCAATGGGCATTAAAACCGTCTGATTAAACCACTCTGAACTCCACAGCTCTTCCAAGGGGCATTGGTATTGTCTTTTTATTCCACTCTAACCTCCACCACTCTTCCAAGGGACATTGATATTGTCTTTTTAATCCACTGCGACCTCCACCACTCTTCTAAGTGGCATTAAAACCGTCTTGTTTAGCTACTGTCACCTCCACGTCCCTTCCACGGGGCATTGATATTGTTTTTTAATTCCACTGCGACCTCCACAACTCTTCCAAGGGGCATTGATATTCTCTTTTTAATCCAATGCGACCTCCACCACTCTTCCAAGGCCATTAAAACAGTCTTGTTAACTACTGTGACCTCCAAGTCTCTTCAAAGGGGCATTAAAACCGTCTGGTTAAACCACTCTGAACTCCACAGCTCTTCCAAGGGGCATTGAAATTGTCTTATTTTTCCACTGCGACCTCCACCACTCTTCCAAGGGGCATTAAAACCATCTTGTTAAGCTACTGTGACCTCCACGTGTCTTCCACGGGGCATTGATATTGTCTGTTTAATCCACTGTGACCTCCACCACTTTTCCAAGGGGCATTAAAACCGACTTGTTAATCTACTTTGACCTCCACATCTCTTCCAAGGGGCAATAAAACCATCTGGTTAAACCACTCTGAACTCCACAGCTCTTCCAAGGGGCATTTGTATTGTCTTTTTATTCCACTCTAACCTCCACCACTCTTCCAAGGGGCATTGACATTGTCTTTTTATTCCACTGCGACCTCCATCATTCTTTCAAGGGGCATTGATATTGTCTTTTTATTCCACTGCAACCTCCACCACTCTTCCAAAGGGCATTGATATTGTCTTTTTAATCCACTGCGACCTCCACCACTTTTCCAAGAGGCATTAAAAACGTCTTTTTAAGCTACTGTGACCTCCACGTCACTTCCAAGGGGCATTGAAACCGTCAATTTCAACCACACTGAACTCCACAGCTCTTGCAAGAGGCATTGATATTGCCGTTTTATTCCATTGTAATCTCCAGCACTCTTCCACAGGGCATTGATATTGTCTTTTTATTCCACTGCGTCTTCCACCACTCTCCCAAGGGGCATTAAAACTGTCTTGTTAAGCTGCTGTAACCTCCATGTCTATTTCACGGGGCATTGATATTGTCTTTTAATTCCACTGCAACCTCCACCACTCCTCCAAAGGGCATTGATATAGTCTTTTTAATCCACTGCAACCTCCACCACTTTTCCAAGTGGCATTAAAAACGTCTTTTTAAGCTACTGTGACTTCCACTTCACTTCCAATGGGCATTAAAACCGTCTGATTAAACCACTCTGAACTCCACAGCTCTTCCAAGGGGCATTGGTATTGTCTTTTTATTCCACTCTAACCTCCACCACTCTTCCAAGGGACATTGATATTGTCTTTTTAATCCACTGCGACCTCCACCACTCTTCCAAGTGGCATTAAAACCGTCTTGTTTAGCTACTGTCACCTCCACGTCCCTTCCACGGGGCATTGATATTGTTTTTTAATTCCACTGCGACCTCCACAACTCTTCCAAGGGGCATTGATATTCTCTTTTTAATCCAATGCGACCTCCACCACTCTTCCAAGGCCATTAAAACAGTCTTGTTAACTACTGTGACCTCCAAGTCTCTTCAAAGGGGCATTAAAACCGTCTGGTTAAACCACTCTGAACTCCACAGCTCTTCCAAGGGGCATTGAAATTGTCTTATTTTTCCACTGCGACCTCCACCACTCTTCCAAGGGGCATTAAAACCATCTTGTTAAGCTACTGTGACCTCCACGTGTCTTCCACGGGGCATTGATATTGTCTGTTTAATCCACTGTGACCTCCACCACTTTTCCAAGGGGCATTAAAACCGACTTGTTAATCTACTTTGACCTCCACATCTCTTCCAAGGGGCAATAAAACCATCTGGTTAAACCACTCTGAACTCCACAGCTCTTCCAAGGGGCATTTGTATTGTCTTTTTATTCCACTCTAACCTCCACCACTCTTCCAAGGGGCATTGACATTGTCTTTTTATTCCACTGCGACCTCCATCATTCTTTCAAGGGGCATTGATATTGTCTTTTTATTCCACTGCAACCTCCACCACTCTTCCAAAGGGCATTGATATTGTCTTTTTAATCCACTGCGACCTCCACCACTTTTCCAAGAGGCATTAAAAACGTCTTTTTAAGCTACTGTGACCTCCACGTCACTTCCAAGGGGCATTGAAACCGTCAATTTCAACCACACTGAACTCCACAGCTCTTGCAAGAGGCATTGATATTGCCGTTTTATTCCATTGTAATCTCCAGCACTCTTCCACAGGGCATTGATATTGTCTTTTTATTCCACTGCGTCTTCCACCACTCTCCCAAGGGGCATTAAAACTGTCTTGTTAAGCTGCTGTAACCTCCATGTCTATTTCACGGGGCATTGATATTGTCTTTTTATTCCACTGCAACCTCCACCACTCCTCCAAAGGGCATTGATATAGTCTTTTTAATCCACTGCGACCTCCACCACTTTTCCAAGTGGCATTAAAAACGTCTTTTTAAGCTACTGTGACTTCCACGTCACTTCCAATGGGCATTAAAACCGTCTGATTAAACCACTCTGAACTCCACAGCTCTTCCAAGGGGCATTGGTATTGTCTTTTTATTCCACTCTAACCTCCACCTCTCTTCCAAGGGGCATTGACATTGTCTTTTTATTCCACTGCGACCTTCACCACTCTTCCAAGGGGCATTAAAACTGTCTTGCTAAGCTACAGTGACCTCCACATCTCTTCCACTGGGCATTGATATTGTCTTTAAATTCCACTCTAACCTCCACCACTCTTCCAAGGGGCATTGACATTGTCTTTTTATTCCACTGCGACCTCCACCATTCTTCCAATGTGCATTAAAACTGTCTTGTTAAGCTACTGTGACCTCCACTTCTCTTCCAAGGGGCATTGAAACCGTCAATTTCAACCACACTGAACTCCACAGCTCTTCAAGAGGCATTGGTATTGTCTTTTTATTCCATTGTAATCTCTAGCACTCTTCCACAGGGCATTGATATTGTATTTTTATTCCACTGCGTCTTCCACCACTCTCCCAAGGGGCATTAAAACTGTCTTGTTAAGCTGCTGTAACCTCCATGTCTATTTCACGGGGCATTGATATTGTCTTTTTATTCAAATGTAACCTCCACCACTCTTCTAAGGGGCAGTGATATTGTCTTTTTAAACCATCTACTGTGACCTCTACGTCTCTTCTAAGGGGCAATAAAACCGTCTGGTTAAACCATTCTGTACTCCACAGTTCTTCCAAGGAGCATTGATATAGTCTTTTTATTCCACTGTAACCTCCACCACTCTTCAAGGGGCATTGATATTGACTTTTTATTCCACTGCGACCTCCAACACTCTTCCAAGGGGCATTGATATTGTCTTTTTAATCCACTGCGACCTCCACCACTCTTCCAAGTGGCATTAAAACCGTCTTGTTTAGCTACTGTGACCTCCATGTCCCTTCCACGGGGCATTGATATTGTTTTTTAATTCCACTGCGACCTCCACAACTCTTCCAAGGGGCATAAATATTGTCTTTTTAATCCAATGCAACCTCCACCACTTTTCCAAGGGGCATTAAAACCGTCTTGTTAAGCTACTGTGACCTCCTCGTCTCTTCCAAGGGGCAATAAAACCGTCTGGTTAAACCACTCTTAACTCCACAGCTCTTCCAAGGGGCATTGGTATTGTCTTTTTCTTCCAATCTAACCTCCACCACTCCTCCAAAGGGCATTGACATTGTTTTTTTATTCCACTGCGACCTCCACCACTCTTCCAAGGGGCATTAAAACTGTTTTGTTAAGCTACAGTGACCTCCACATCTCTTCCACTGGTCATTGATATTGTCTTTTTATTCCACTGTAACCTCCACCACTCTTCCACTGGGCATTGATATTGTCTTTTTATTCCACTGTGACCTCCACCACTCTTCCACTGGGCAGTAATATTGTCTTTTTAACACAGTGCGACAGCCACCACTCTTCCTTGTGGCATAAAACCATCATTTTAAGCTACTGTGACCTCCACGTCTTTTCCAAGGGGCATTAAAACCGTATTGTTAAACCACTCTGAACTCCAAAGATCTTCAAAGGGGCATTGATATTGTCTTTTTATTCCACTGAAACCTCCAACACTCCTTCAAGAAGCATTGACATTGTCTTTTTAATCCACTTCGACCTCCACCACTCTTCCAAGGGGCATTAAAACAGTCTTGTTAATCTACTGTTAACTCCACGTCTCTTCAAAGGGGCATTAAAGCGGTCAATTTAAACCACTCTCAACTACGCAGCTCTTGCAAGGGGCATTGATATTGTCTTTTTATTCCACTTTAACCTCCATCACTCTTCCAAGGGGCATTGATATTGTGTTTTTATTCGACTGCGACTTCAACCTCTCTTCTAAGGGGCATTGATATTGTCTTTTTAATCCACTGCGACCTCCACCACTCTTCCAAGGGGCATTAAAACAGTCTTGTTCAGCTTCTGTGACCTCCACGTCTCTTCCAAGGGGCATTAAAGCCGTTTGGTTAAACCATTCTAAACTCCACAGCTCTTCCGAGGGGTATTGATATTGTCTTTTTATTCCACTGTAACCTCCACCACTCTTCCAAGGGGCATTGATTTTGTCTTTTTATTCCACTGTGACCTCCACCACTCTTCAAAGGGGCATTGATAATGTCTTTTTAATCCACTGCGACCTCCACCACTCTTCCAAGGGGCTTTAAAACGGTCTTGTTAAGCTACTGTGACGTCGAAGTCTCTTCAAAGGGGCATTAAAAACATCTGGTTAAACCACTCTGAACTCCACAGCTCTTCCAAGGGGCATTTGTATTGTCTTTTTATTCAACTCTAACCTCCACCACTCTTCCATGGGGCATTGACATTGTCTTTTTATTCCACTGCGACCTCCACCACTCTCCAAGGGGCATTTAAACCGTCTTGTTAAGCTACTGTGACATCCACGTGTCTTCGAAGGAGCATTGATAATGTCTTTTTATTCCACTGTAACCTCCAC
The DNA here is from genome assembly GCF_046119375.1 of Phyllobates terribilis. Classification (NCBI taxonomy): domain Eukaryota; kingdom Metazoa; phylum Chordata; class Amphibia; order Anura; family Dendrobatidae; genus Phyllobates; species Phyllobates terribilis. Next base: position 2,374,706 of record NW_027362964.1, read on the forward strand.
CAATCTTCCAAGGGGCATTGATATTGTTTTTTTACTCCACTGCGACCTCCACCACTCTACCAGGGGGCAATTAAACCGTCTTGATAAGTTACTGTGACCACCACGTCTCTTCCAAGTGGCGTTAAAACCGTCTGGTTATTCCACTCTGAACTCCACAGCTCTTCTAAGGGGCATTATTATTGTCTTTTTATTCCACTGTAAACTCCACCACTCTTCCAAGTGGTATTGATATTGTCTTTTTATTCCACTGCGAGCTTCACCAGTCCTCCAAGGGGCATTAAACCATCTTTTTAAGCTCCTGTGACCTCCACGTCTATTCCACAGGGCATTTTTATTGTCTTTTAATTCCACTGTAACATCCACCACTCGTCCAAGGGGCATAGATATTGTCTTTTTTTTCCACTGCAACTTACACCACTCTTCCAAGAGGCATTGAAATTGTCTTTTTAATCCACTGTGACCTCCAGCACTCTTCCAAGGGGCATTAAAACCGTCTTGCTAATCTACTGTGACCTCAACGTCTCTTCCACGGGCCATTGATATTGTCTTTTTAATCCACCGAAACCTCCACCACTCATTCAAGGGGCATTGATATTGTCTTTTTATTCCAAGGTAACCTCCACCACTCTTCCAAGGGGCATTGATATTGTCTTTTTATTCCACTGTAATGTCCACCACTCTTCCAAGAGGCACTGATATTGTCTTTTTATTCCACTGCAACCTCCAACACTCTTCCAATGGGCATTGATATTGTCTTTTTAATCCACTGCGACCTCCACCACTCTTCCAATTGGCATTAAAACAGTCTTGTTAAGCTATTGTGACCTCCACGTCTTTTCCAAGGGGCATTAAAACCGTCTGGATAAACCACTCTGAACTCCACAGCTCTTCCAAGGGGCATTGGTATTGTCTTTTTCTTCCACTCTAACCTCCACCACTCTTCCAAAGGGCATTGACATTGTTTTTTTATTCCACTGCGACCTCCACCACTCTTCCAAGGGGCATTAAAACTGTCTTGTTAAGCTACAGTGACCTCCACATCTCTTCCACTGGGCATTGATATTGTCTTTTTATTCCACTGTAACCTCCACCACTCTTCCAAGGGGCATTGATATTGTCTTTTAATTCCACTGTAACATCCACCACTCATCCAAGGTGCATTGATATTGTCTTTTTATTCCACTGTAACTTACACCACTTTTCCAAGGGGCATTGATATTGTCTTTTTAATCCACTGTGACCTCCAGCACTCTTCCAAGGGGCATTAAAACCGTCTTGCTAAGCTGCTGTGACCTCAACGTCTCTTCCACGGGCCATTGATATTGTCTTTTTAATCCACTGAAACTTCCACCACTCATCCAAGGGGCATTGATATTGTCTTTTTATTCCAAGGTAACCTCCACCACTCTTCCAAGGGGCATTGATATTGTCTTTTTATTCCACTGCAATGTCCACCACTCTTCCAAGGGGCACTGATATTGTCTTTTTATTCCACTGCGACCTCCAACACTCTTCCAATGGGCATTGATATTGTCTTTTTAATCCACTGCGACCTCCACAAGTCTTCCAATTGGAATTAAAACAGTCTTGTTAAGCTATTGTGACCTCCACGTCTTTTCCAAGGGGCATTAAAATCGTTTGGATAAACCACTCTGAACTCCACAGCTCTTCCAAGGGGCATTGGTATTGTCTTTTTCTTCCACTCTAACCTCCACCACTCTTCCAGAGGGCATTGACATTGTTTTTTTATTCCACTGCGACCTCCACCACTCTTCCAAGGGGCATTAAAACTGTCTTGTTAAGCTACACTGACCTCCACATCTCTTCCACTGGGCATTGATATTGTCTTTTTATTCCACTGTAACCTCCACCACTCTTCCAAGGGGCATTGATATTGTCTTTTTAATCCACTGTGACCTCCACCACTCTTCCAAGGGGCATTGATATTGTCTTTTTAATCCAGTGCGACCGCAACCACTCTTCCTTGTGGCATAAAACCATCATTTTAAGCTACTGTGACCTCCACGTCTCTTCCAAGGTGCATTAAAACCGTATTGTTAAACCACTGTGAACTCCACAGTTCTTCCAAGGTTCAATGATATTGTCTTTTTATTCCACTGTAACCTCCAACACTCTTCCAAGGGGCATTGATATTGTCTTTTTATTCAACTGAGACTTCCACCACTCCTTCAAGGAGCATTGACATTGTCTTTTTAATCCACTTCGACATCCACCACTCTCCCAAGGGGCATTAAAACAGTCTTGTTAATCTACTGTAAACTCCACTTCTCTTCAAAGGGGCATTAAAGCCGTCAATTTAAACCACTCTCAACTCCGCAGCTCTTGCAAGGGGCATTGATATTGTCTTTTTATTCCACTTTAACCTCCACCACTCTTCCAAGGGGCATTGATATTGTCTTTTTATTCCACTGCGACATCAACCTCTCTTCTAAGGGGCATTGATATTGTCTTTTTAATCCACTGCGACCTACATCACTCTTTCAAGGGGCATTAAAACCGTCTGGTTAAACCACGCTGAACTCCACAGCTCTTCCGAGGGGCATTGATATTGTCTTTTTATTCCACTGTAACCTCCACCACTCTTCCAAGGGGCATTGATTTTGTCTTTTTATTCCACTGCGACCTCCACCACTCTTCAAAGTGGCATTGATATTGTCTTTTTAATCCACTGCGACCTCCACCACTCTTCCAAGGGGCTTTAAAACGGTCTTGTTAAGATACTGTGACGTCGAAGTCTCTTCCAAGGGGCATTAAAACCATCTGATTAAACCACTCTGAACTCCACAGCTCTTGCAAGGGGCATTTGTATTGTCTTTTTATTCCACTCTAACCTCCACCACTCTTCCAAGGGTCATTGACATTGTCTTTTTATTCCACTGCGACCTCCACCACTCTTCCAAGGGGCATTGATATTGTCTTTTTATTCCACTGTAACCTCCACCAGTATTCCAAGGGGCATTGATATTGTCTTTTTATTCCGCTGCGACCTTCACCAGTCCTCCAAGGGGCATTAAAACCATCTTGTTAGCTACTGTGACCTCCACATCTATTCCACGGGGCATTGGTATTGTCTTTTAATTCCACTGTAACATCCACCACTCGTCCAAGGGGCATTGATATTGTCTTTTTTTTCCACTGCAACTTACACCACTCTTGCAAGGGGCATTGATATTGTCTTTTTAATCCACTGTGACCTCCAGCAATCTTCCAAGGGGCATTGAAACCGTCTTGCTAAACTACTGTGACCTCAACGTCTCTTCCACGGGCCATTGATATTGTCTTTTTAATCCACTGAAACCTCCACCACTCATCCAAGGGGCATTGATACTGTCTTTTTATTCCAATGTAACCTCCACCACTCTTCCAAGGGGCATTGATATTGTCTTTTTATTCCTCTGTAATGTCCACCACTCTTCCAAGGGGCACTGATATTGTCTTTTTATTCCACTGCGACCTCCAACACTCTTCCAATGGGCATTGATATTGTCTTTTTAATCCACTGCGACCTCCACCACTCTTCCAAGGCGCATTAAAACTGTCTTGTTAAGCTACAGTGACCTCCACGTCTCTTCCAAGGGGCATTAAAACCGTCTGGATAAACCACTCTGAACTCCACAGCTCTTCCAAGGGGCATTGGTATTGTCTTTTTCTTCCACTCTAACCTCCACCACTCTTCCAAAGGGCATTGACATTGTTTTTTTATTCCACTGCGACCTCCACCACTCTTCCAAGGGGCATTAAAACTGTCTTGTTAAGCTACAGTGACCTCCAAATCTCTTCCACTGGGCATTGATATTGTCTTTTTATTCCACTGTAACCTCCACCACTCTTCTAAGGGTCATTGATATTGTCTTTTTAATCCACTGCGACCTCCACCACTCTTCCAAGGGGCATTAAAACTGTCTGGTTAACCACTCTGAACTCCACTAGAGATGAGCGTTGTTCTACTCGAACTGTTCGCCAATCTCAAATTCGAGCTGTTTTGGGCGGTGTTCGAGCCGTTCGGCGAACACGAACAATTTGAGAAAAATTTGGCTGTTCGAGGTTATGTTCGATAACTGTTCGTGCACCAAAATCATAACTGGATTTTTTCTCAGTAATGATGAAAATTAATGTTAATACGCAGTTTGAGTGTACAGCGGGGTGGGGGGAGGGGCAGGGGATGGATCTCTGCAGGAACAATGAAGATCTCCATTTTTTTTTCTCTTTCCCGCATTTACAGTGGGGAGGTGCAATCTGTCAGCCTATCAGCAGCGCACACACGGAGCGAAGTGCTTTTTTTCACACAAGCAAGGGCATGTGTCATTGGCAGTGTATGTCACATGTCCTTGCCCTATAAGACCAAGCCATTTTCCCCGTCGCCACCATTTTCTCACTGCTGCAGCTGCGTGTTAGACGGCACCGCTGTTGCTGTGTGCGCTATACCTTGTTAATTTCAAGCCAATTTTCGCACAAATCTACAGATAGCTTGGGAGTAGGGAATAGTTGTGATTGCAGTCCTTTTAAGGACTAGGTTACAGCATTTCCTACGACTTTTATCAGGCAGGTCTGTGCTCTTAAATAGATAGATTGTGCCAGTAAAGACTAATTGTAATTGGAGTCCTTTTCAGGACTAGGTTACATCAGTTCCTATCAGTTTTTGCCAGGCAGGTCTGTGCCAGTGCTGTGCAAGTTTTTTTCACAGCATTTGGCTGAATCTAGCAAAGCTAATCCTTTTTGGCCTATTGCAGAGTGTGTTAGTCAGTGGAGTAGCCTATCTGTGTTGCAAGATATACCACCTGTGTATAGAATACCAATTTTTTTACTGCACCTAGTGAAGTAAAATCTTTTGGGCATAGCATCATTCTATTAGTCCATCTATACTGACCTCCATCAGGTTGCAAATTGAATATAATTTTTTTCTGCATCTAGCTCTGAAAAAATATTGGGCTTCTAGCTGTGTGTGGGACTTGTTGTATTAGTCCATCTATACTGACCTCCATCAGGTTGCAAACTGCATATATTTTTTTCTTCATCTACCTCTGAAAAAATATTGGGCTTCTAGCTGTGTGTGGGACTTGTTCTATTAATCCATCTATACAGACCTCCATCAGGTTGCAAACTGAATATATTTTTTTCTGCATCTACCTCTGAAAAAATATTGGGCTTCTAGCTGTGTGTGGGACTTGTTCTATTAATCCATCTATACAGACCTCCATCAGGTTGCAAACTGAATATATTTTTTTCTGCATCTACCTCTGAAAAAATATTGGGCTTCTAGCTGTGTGTGGGACTTGTTGTATTAGTCCATCTATACTGACCTCCATCAGGTTGCAAACTGAATATATTTTTTTCTGCATCTACCTCTTAAAAAATATTGGGCTTCTAGCTGTGTGTGGGACTTGTTCTATTAATCCATCTATACAGACCTCCATCAGGTTGCAAACCGAATATATTTTTTTCTGCATCTACCTCTGAAAAAATATTTGGCCTTCTAGCAGTGTGTGGGACTTTCTCTATTAGTCCATCTATACTGACCTCCATCAGGTTGCAAATTAAAAATAATTTTTATCTGCATCTAGCTCTGAAAAAATATTTGGCCTTCTAGCAGTGTGTGGGACTTTCTCTATTAGTCCATCTATACTGACCTCCATCAGGTTGCAAATTAAAAATAATTTTTATCTGCATTTAGCTCTGAAAAAATATTTGGGCTTCTAGCTGTGTGTGGGACTTGTTCTATTAGTCCATCTATACTGACCTCCATCAGGTTGCAAATTGAATATAATTTTTTTCTGCATCTAACCCAGCCAATAGTTTTGGCCTAATACCACAGTTTGGCCACTCAGCTCTGCTCGGTTCCCATCCATTGTTTTTTTGTGCAAACAACTCCAGAGTTGTGAATTAGTTAACCACCAAAATGAGTGGAAAAAGGCCTACTGCTGGTGGAAAGGGGAATAGGCGTGTTGGGAAGGGGAAAAATGGTTGTGTCCGTGGGGTAGGTGTTAAAGCAACAGTAACATCTGCAGAAGAAAGACCATCTTCCAGCCAAACTAAAATGTCTACTTCTTTTAGCGGACAATGTGATAAGATCCCTTTCTTACTGCCACGCCAATCGCTACAAATTCCAGATGAGGCACAAAAACAGCAGGTGCTTCAACGGATATCAAGTGCCCCTTTAAGTGGGCTCTCCTCCACATCAACTTCAACATCACAAATACTCCAGTCCTCAAAGGTGTCACCCCAATCGCACTTGCTTCCTCACAGCTCCCAAATCTCCAGCTGCCCGTCTGAGTATGAGGTAGAACAGATGGTTGAGTCTGCAGAGCTGTTTACTCATACTATAGCCTGGGAATCAGAGGTCGACTCCAGCGCTTCTGTGAATCCAGACGAGGAAATGATCTGCACTGATGCCCAGAATCTTTATGAGTCGGATCCAGGACCAGACGCAGAAGGTTCTGACCATAATGTAGACCCTCATTCCCAAACTGTAACTCCTGTTGGTGGAGACAATGAGGAAGACGATGATAAGACTCAAATACCTGATTAGAGCGACAACTTTATTTTTTTGTCAGGGCAGGAACAGGTTGGCTCTGAGGACGACGGGTGTGATAACGCACAGGGTGATGATGATGAGGTTGGAGATCCCACTTACTGTCAACCCACAGTCAGCCAAGAGATGAGGTCAGCAGAGGAGGTGGAGGAAGATGCTAGTGACGACGAGGTCAGGTTGCGCCTTCCTGGACAGAGACGTAGTACTGGAAGCACGTCAACAACTGCATCCTCAAACACAACTCTGCCTCTCACCACAAGTCGTGGTGGCTCTTCAGGTCGCATGGGTGCTAAGCCTTGCATAGCCTGGGCATTTTTTCAGATCGATAAAGATGACCCAACTCGTGTTATCTGTAACATTTGTCAGCAAAAGCTAAGTAGAGGCCAAAAAATACATAGTTTGAGTACTTCATGCATGAACCGGCACATGGACATGAAGCATAAGTTGCAGTGGGAAGCTCAGTGTGCTACAATGCGGCCTAGCCGGCCGGGCCAACCACCGTCTGCCATATCTTGTGCATCCGCGGCCTCTTCATCCTCTGTGACTGGGGGGACAGCAATCACACCTGTTTTGGGGCGCAGACCTGCCACCTCTTTACCCGCAACAGCCAGCGTGATTGGCAGGTCATCATTTTCTTTGGAGGTGGTAACACCAGCTGGTGTTGAGCGCTGTCCGACATCGATAGCACCACCTTTGGATCAAGGCAACCTAACATGTCCGCCTGCATCTTCCTCACAGACCGGCAGTTTGCCGGGGACACCCTTATCAACCCCGTCTAAGCACAATAGCCAGCCCTCGGTCCCTCAGATGTGGACAAGTAAAAGACCATTTCCTCCTAGCCATGAGAAAGCTAAGAGGTTGAATTTCACCATCTGCAAGCTCTTGGCTACAGAAATGCTGCCTTTCCGCCTGGTGGACACAGAGGATTTTCGAGACCTTATGTCCGTCGCAGTGCCCCAGTACCAGATGCCCAGTCGGCACTACTTCTCAAAGAAAGGTGTGCCTGCGCTCCACCAGCATGTCGCACACAACATCACCGCTTCTTTGAGAAACTCTGTGTGTGACAGGGTGCATTTCACCACAGACACTTGGATGAGTAGGCATGGACAGGGGCGTTACATGTCGCTGACTGGGCACTGGGTAACTATGGTGACAGCAGGACAAGGGGCTGCTGTCCAAGTCTTGCCGTCCCCACGAGTTGTGCGTCAATCCTCTTTATGTCAAAGTTCCTCCACTGCTTCTGCCTCCTCAACCTCCTCTCGGTCTTCCACCTGCACCCAAAGCCTGTCTGGTCATGCCACAAGCTTTCTAACTGCGCAGAAGGGATCCTGCACACCTCCTTACTATGCTGGCAGTAGGGCTCAACGTCATCAGGCGGTTTTTACATTGAAATGTCTGGGAAATGTGAGTCACACAGCTGAGGAGTTGTGGTCAGCTCTGGAGAACCAATTTCATGAATGGTTGTCTCCACTGGACCTGAAACCAGGGAAGGCCGTGTGCGACAATGCTGCAAACCTGGGTGCGGCCCTTCGCCGGGGCAATGTCACACACGTGCCTTGTATGGCTCACGTGTTGAACCTGGTTGTCCAGCAATTTTTAGCCCACTATCCCAGACTAGATGGCCTTCTGCATAGGGCACGGTCGCTGTGTGCTCACTTCCGCCGTTCGCATCCCGCAGCTCAGCGACTTACATCTCTACAGAAGTCGTTGGGCCTGCCACTTCACCGGCTAAAATGCGATGTGCCTACCCGGTGGAATTCAACTCTGCACATGTTGCAGCGACTGTGGCAGCACCGACAAGCCCTGGTGCAATACGTTCTGACGTATAGCCTGGGCCAACGAGATCCAGAGGTGGGGCAAATCACGCTGGAGGAGTGGTCTCAGATCAGGGACCTATGCACCCTTCTGCACAGTTTTGAAATGGCGACGAAGATGTTTAGTGCTGACGATGCCATTATCAGCATGACTATTCCGGTGATTTACATGCTGGAGCACATGTTAAACAGAATTCGGAGTCAGGTGGTGGCACAAGAGGAGGTGGAGGAAGTAGAGGAGGAGGAGTTGTATGCGGAAGGGCTAACATCTGCAAGGTCCAGACGGTCGGCAGCACCAAGGCGGCAGGCATGTGAGGGTGGGGGAGATGGTTTTACCAGGGCGCATGGTAGCAGCCAAACTAGTGAGGAAGGTGCAGGAGCCCAGGAAGAAGTGGAGGACGAACTGATGGAAGACTCATCAGATGAGGGAGACCTTGATCACATTTCTGTTGTGCGAGGTTGGGGGGAGAGGACAGAGGAAGGAAGCATGATTGTTACCTCGCCACCAACACAACAGGGACTTGGTGCTCCTGGATGCGCAACACACATGAGTGCCTTCTTGCTGCACTACCTGCAACATGACCCTCGAATTGTGAGAATTAGAAATAATCCTGACTACTGGGTTGCCACACTGTTAGATCCCCGGTACAAAAGTAAATTTGCAGAAATTATTCCTGCCATAGAAAGGGATGCACGCATGCAGGAGTATCAGCAGAGACTGTTGCAGAATCTTACATGTGCTTTTCCACAAAATACCAGTGGTGCACGTAGTGAATCTCACAGTTCCAACTTGCCAACCGTGGGACCGTCAAGTGTTCAGCACTCAAACCGTAACAGAACCACAGTATCTGCTGGTAACATCAATTTTGCGGAATCATTTCACCACTTTTTTAGCCCATCCTTTGCAAGGCCACAGGAGACAAGAAGTCTGACACATAGTCAACGCCTAGAGACGATGGTACAGGAGTATCTCCAAGTAAACATTGAAGCCATGACTGTGTCACTGGACCCTTGCTCTTTTTGGGCTTCCAATCTGGATAAATGGCCGGAGCTAGCCACTTACGCCTTGGAGATCTTGTCATGCCCCGCAGCCAGCGTTCTGTCTGAACGTGTGTTCAGCGCTGCTGGTGGTGTGCTGACAGATAAGCGCACGCGGCTCTCCACTGATAATAAAGATGAACAAATCATGGATCCGAAACGACTTTTCTACCCCTGTGTCATCCTGGGGAGAGTAAAAGCTTGATGATTGGTTAAAATCACCCTACCCACCAGATTTAAAATTACTAATCATGTTTATCTGTATCTTGACTGGAAAATAATTTGGGCTTTGTAGCAGTGTGCAGCACTGATCCTATTAGGCCATCTATACTAAAGCTTCACCAGATTTAAAATTAATAATAATTTTTAGCTGCATCTAGCCCGGAAAACAATTTTGGGGCTCCGAGATACGCAAGACACATAAGTGCCTTCTTGCTGCACTACCTGCAGCATGACCCTCATATTGTCAGAATTCGAAGTAATCATGACTACTGGGTTGCCACACTCTTAGATCCCCCAAACTTTTCGATCAACCTTTTCATTTTAATAAAGACGAAAAAAATGGTCATTTTTGAAATTATAAGCATTAGCAGGTTGTTAGAAACTGAAATCAAACAGTTTTCAACTCAAAACTTTATTCTAGGTGATGTTACATTTTCACATAGGACCCCTTGTTCGAAAGGAGCTTCTGAACTCTCTCGTCCATTGAATTTGTAAGGTTTTGGATGGTTTCTGCTTCAATTGTTTTGCATGAGGACAGAATACCCTCCCAGAGCTGTTGCTTAGATGTGAACTGCCTCCCGCCATCATAGACACTCCTTTTAATGATGCTCCAAAGGTTCTGAATGGGGTAGAGGTCAGGGGAGCATGGGGGTCACACCATAAGTTTGTCCCATTTTATGCCCATATCAGCCAGAGATGCAGATGTTTTATGTGCAGCATGAGATGGTGCATTATCATGCAAAAAAATGATCTTGCTGTGAAATACACGGTTCTTCTTCTTGAACCATGGCAGGAAGTGCTGTTTGAGAAAATCCACATACATTATGGAGTTCATCTTTAGCGCCTTCAGGGATCCTAAAGGGGCCGACAATCTCTCTCCACATGATTCCAGCCCAAAACATTACTCCACCTCCTCCTTGTTGGCGCTGTAGCCGTGTTTGCGTGGGGTGTCCATCAACCAGCCATCCTCCACTCCATCCATCTGGACCATCGAGCGTTGCACGGCACTCATCCGTGAACAAAACAGTTTTGAAATCAGTCTTCATGTAATGTTTGGCCCACTGGAGCCATTTCTACTTGTGTGAAGTGGATAGAGGAGGTCGACAGGATGGCGTATGCACAGCTGCAAACCTCTGAAGGACCCTGCATCTTGTTGTTCGGGGGACGTTGGAGGCACCAGCAGCTTCAAAAACTTGTCTGCTGCTATGGCTTTTTTGCCGCTGCTCTTTCAACCTGACGTAATTGCCTGTAGGAAAGAGTCCTCAATTTGCCCTTATCAGCACGCACACGTGTGTACTGTGAATCAGCTACATACTTCTTGATTGCCAAGATACTTCATCCTGATCATCGTACAATGTTGATTGTAGTCATGCCTTGACCTAAACACTCCACAATTTGTTGCTTCTCAGCAGCCGACACATCCTTTTTCTTTCCCATTTTGGCAGAAAATGTAGGCTGCTTAATAATGTGAGACAGCCTTCTTAAGTAGTCTTGCCTTTCATTGGACACACCTGCCAAACTAATTAGCACAGGTGTCTGCAATTGCTTACAGTGATATAAAGAGCCCTGACACACATCACCATCAATGAGTTTAACTGACAAACAAACAAATTCTTCCCTTATCACTCCTAAACACTTTTTGCATAATAATTTGGAACACAGTGTACATGTGCTTTTCCACAAAACACCAGTGGTTCACGTAGTGAATCTTACAGTTCTAACTTGCCAACCGTGGTCTGTATGGAGTTGTTCAATAAAGGGCCCAAAATTAAGATAACATAGATGGGAGAGGTCTCTATGAATAGGAATTCCTAAGTATTTGATACCCTGTGAGGGCCAGGCAAAGGGAAAGTTGGACTGGATGGAATCTTATATGGATTTGGGGAGGGAGACATCGAGGGCCTCAGACTTCGCTGCATTGATTTTAAAATTTGACCATGTAACAAAGTGATCTATTTCAGCCATAACAGCATGGATGGATATATGTGATTGAGTGATATATACTAGGACATCATCAGCAAATAGAGAGCACTTGTACTCGGTGCCTCCCACCTCAATCCACCTAATATTGGGGTTATGGCGAATTGATGAGAGCAGGTGCTCCGTCACTAGGATGTATAAGAGAGGGGACAGAGAACATCCCTGCCTTGTCCCATTGGTGATTGTGAAAGGTGATGAAAATGTTCTGACGCGCCCCCTGGGCCTTGGGACACCCGGAGCCGGACCCTTTTTGGTGGATGCTGGTGGTTGTAGTCTTCGTGGCGGCAACCCGGTTCCGTGGCTCAGGGCAGTCAAACCAGTGGCGGAACTATTTATGTGGTTTTGATGTTTAAATGTCCGACTACGCCACCCGTGGATTGCGGTCAGAGTGAACCGCCGCTCCAGGGCAGACCGCTGAGGCTGGTGTTGTGGGTGCAGCAGAGCGTAGCATAACTCCCCACGGGAGGAGTATAGCCTCAGGGCAGTGTATGCGGAGGATGGGGGTGATGGTGCAGGGCAGCAGCAGTAATGACACGGAGTCAGTGATGCAGTCCAGGGCCTTTACTCACAGTTCTTATTATCCAGACCACGTCTGCAGGTAATGGCTGCCCACTTCGTACTGTGCTCACCAGGTGAGGGGCTCAGACAACTCCCAGATAACTTTGGAGTGCTTCACAGGACCCCCTTTGTGTGTCCTTTGTCTGGCCTTTCTTACCAACCCTTCTGTCCGGCTGCCTCGGGCCTCCTCTTGGTAAACTTGGCGCCAGTTTCCCTGACCCTATGTGGTGCCTTCCTAGCGGGTGTAGCGAGGGGCTGCGCCACATAAAATGTCACAGCCTCCTGTTTCTAGCTGAGGGTCGTTTCCTGCCTCCACTAGTTTCGGGGACCGGTCTCCCCTTTGGCCTGACCCCTCCACGCAGGTGGATTCGGGCGTGCGGTGGCGACTCGCCCGTCCGCACCCCTGAGATCCCTTCGTTCCTCGTTCCTGGAGCCTTCTCCGCTCCTCTTCCTTCCTTCTCCCTCTTCCAGGCCTGGGCCTCTGTTACTAGGCCCGCCTCCGGAGCAGAGCTCATGCAGAGCCCCTGCTCCCTGCCACTTCTGCTCAGACTTCTCTGCACTGAACTAAGATGGTGCCCACCTTTTATACTCCCTTCTCAATGCACCCAGGAACTGCTTCCTCCCTGCTCCTGCACTACAGGGTTCCCCTTCCTCAGTGTTCCCTCCCCCCACTCCAGCCAGGGACAGGGACTGTCGTGCCCATCTCAGGGGCATATTGGTCGCCCTGCCCCACAGCAATGTGGTGTAATGCATGCAGGTGTCGGGTCCTGATCCACACTACATCCTTACCTGAGAGTGAGATATCACACCTCTGGGTGAGGTGCAATACCTCTGTAGCAACCGAGCCCTCAGGGTGCTACAGTTCCATTTATCTTCAGCCTAGGTGACGTATTGCGATACAGGGCCCTGATTTTGGCTATAAAAGGGTCCCCTAGACCCCTACCCCAAGCTTTTTAAGAGAATCATATATGGCGTGCCAGGAGACTCTATGGAATGCTTTCTCAGCATCCAACGAGAGTATCTAATTACAAATTTTTAACTGCATCTAGCCCAGGAAATACTTTGTGCCTAGTAGCAGTGTCTGCTAGTCAGCGGATTATCCCGGCTGTTAACCAAGCTACACCACCTGTAGTTTGGACACTAAATTTTTTCAAAGGAAATGCTTCGGGACCACGGGATACTCAGTGAAGAGCATCAGGAGGCACCCCAAGGCATAGGGGCTGGGACTGGCAGTAGGATGCCTTGCGGTGGACAGCCGAGCTCGATCCTTATAAAAGCTTTTTAACTGCAGCAGCTTTAGTGGACGCTACTGGAGCTGGAATTACGCGGCTGCTGGCATGAGACTTGCCCTCCAATAGATCCTTGTAAATGGATTTAAAGTGTATTCATTCAAATTAGAGAGACAATTTAAATTAAAAAGCTTAGAGCTGCCTCCACCACAGGGGGGCTCGCTCGACCCACCAGCGGACAGGCACCAGTATTGGGAGAGGGGGGCTGGCCGTCAGGGTTCACCGCGGCTCTGGCACAAACCCGGCGACGCGGAGGTGGCACGGGCAGGAGCGGACTGAACGTGTCGGCTTCTCACTTTTTGGATTTAAGAAGGGCATGACATGCCTATATCTGTGTCTCCCCCTCCTTTTACTCCTCCACCTCTTTTCTTTTCGCATGACTATATGTACTTGTCACTTTTCCATGTGTTAGTTGTGTCTTCTGAGCAGTTTGTCAGCTTTTGGACACCTTTGAAGGTGTTTTCTATGTGTTTCTATGTGTTTTTGTTTGCCTGCCATTGGTTTTAACGGTGTTCGAAGGTGTTCGACGAACAGTTCGACGAACAGTTCGGTGAACACACGGGTGTTCGACGAACCGAACCGAACTCGAACACTACGGGGGTGGCTCAACACTAAACTCCACAGCTCTTCCGAGGGGCATTGATATTGTCTTTTTATTCCACTGTAAACTCCACCACTCTTCCAAGGGGCATTGATTTTGTCTTTTTATTGCACTGTAACTTCCACCACTCTTCAAAGGGGCATTGAGATTGTTTTTTAATTCTACTGCGACCTCCACCATTCTTCCAAGGGCGTTCATATTGTCTTTTTTTTCCGCTGCGACCTCCCCCACTCTTCCAAGGGGCATTAAAACTGTCTGGTTAAGCTACACTGACCTCCACATCTCTTCCACTGGGCATTGATATTGTCTTTTTATTCCACTGTAACCTCCACCACTCTTCCAAGGGGCATTGATATTGTCTTTTTATTCCACTGTGACCTCCACCACTCTTCCAAGGGGCATTGATATTGTCTTTTTAATCCAGTGCGACCGCAACCACTCTTCCTTGTGGCATAAAACCGTCATTTTAAGCTACTGTGACCTCCACGTCTCTTCCAAGGTGCAATAAAACCGTATTGTTAAACCACTGTGAACTCCACAATTCTTCCAAGGTTCAATGATATTGTCTTTTTATTCCACTGTAACCTCCAACACTCTTCCAAGGGGCATTGATATTGTCTTTTTATTCAACTGAGACTTCCACCACTCCTTCAAGGAGCATTGACATTGTCTTTTTAATCCACTTCGACCTCCACCACTCTTCCAAGGGGCATTAAAACAGTCTTGTTAATCTACTGTAAACTCCACTTCTCTTCAAAGGGGCATTAAAGCCGTCAATTTAAACCACTCTCAACTCCGCAGCTCTTGCAAGGGGCATTGATATTGTCTTTTTATTCCACTTTAACCTCCACCACTCTTCCAAGGGGCATTGATATTGTCTTTTTATTCCACTGCGACATCAACCTCTCTTCTAAGGGGCATTGATATTGTCTTTTTAATCCACTGCGACCTCCTTCACTCTTCCAAGGGGCATTAAAACCGTCTGGTTAAACCACGCTGAACTCCACAGCTCTTCCGAGGGGCATTGATATTGTCTTTTTATTCCACTGTAACCTCCACCACTCTTCAAAGGGGCATTGACATTGTCTTTTTAATCCACTGCGACCTCCACCACTCTTCCAAGGGGCTTTAAAACGGTCTTGTTAAGATACTGTGACGTCGAAGTCTCTTCTAAGGGGCATAAAACCATCTGGTTAAACCACTCTGAACTCCACAGCTCGTCCAAGGGGCATTTTTATTGTCTTTTTATTCCACTCTAACCTCCACCACTCTTCCAAGGGGCATTGACATTGTCTTTTTATTCCACTGCGACCTCCACCACTCTTCCAAGGGGCATTGATATTGTCTTTTTATTCCACTGTAACCTCCACCAGTATTCCAAGGGGCATTGATATTGTCTTTTTATTCCGCTGCGACCTTCACCAGTCCTCCAAGGGGCATTAAAACCATCTTGTTAAGCTACTGTGACCTCCACATCTATTCCACGGGGCATTGGTATTGTCTTTTAATTCCACTGTAACATCCACCACTCGTCCAAGGGGCATTGATATTGTCTTTTTTTTCCACTGCAACTTACACCACTCTTGCAAGGGGCATTGATATTGTCTTTTTAATCCACTGTGACCTCCAGCAATCTTCCAAGGGGCATTGAAACCGTCTTGCTAAACTACTGTGACCTCGACGTCTCTTCCACGGGCCATTGATATTGTCTTTTTAATCCACTGAAACCTCCACCACTCATCCAAGGGGCATTGATACTGTCTTTTTATTCCAATGTAACCTCCACCACTCTTCCGAGGGGCATTGATATTGTCTTTTTATTCCACTGTAATGTCCACCACTCTTCCAAGGGGCACTGATATTGTCTTTTTATTCCACTGCGATCTCCAACACTCTTCCAATGGGCATTGATATTGTCTTTTTAATCCACTGCGACCTCCACCACTCTTCCAAGGGGCATTAAAACAGTCTTGTTAATCTGCTGTAAACTCCACGTCTCTTCAAAGGGGCATTAAAGCCGTCAATTTAAACCACTCTCAACTCCGCAGCTCTTGGAAGGGGCATTGATATTGTCTTTTTATACCACTTTAACCTCCACCACTCTTCCAAGGGGCATTGATATTGTCTTTTTATTCCACTGCGACTTCAACCTCTCTTCTAAGGGTCATTGATATTGTCTTTTTAATCCACTGCGACCTCCACCACTCTTCCAAGGGGCATTAAAACTGTCTGGTTAACCACTCTGAACTCCACAGCTCTTCCGAGGGGCATTGATATTGTCTTTTTATTCCTCTGTAAACTCCACCACTCTTCCAAGGGGCATTGATTTTGTCTTTTTATTCCACTGTGACTTCCACCACTCTTCAAAGGGGCATTGAGATTGTTTTTTAATTCTACTGCGACCTCTACCACTCTTCCAAGGGGCATTGATAATGTCTTTTTTTTCCGCTGCGACCTCCCCCACTCTTCCAAGGGGCATTAAAACTGTCTTGTTAAGCTACACTGACCTCCACATCTCTTCCACTGGGCATTGATATTGTCTTTTTATTCCACTGTAACCTCCACCACTCTTCCAAGGGGCATTGATATTGTCTTTTTATTCCACTGTGACCTCCACCACTCTTCCAAGGGGCATTGATATTGTCTTTTTAATCCAGTGCGACCGCAACCACTCTTCCTTGTGGCATAAAACCGTCATTTTAAGCTACTGTGACCTCCACGTCTCTTGCAAGGTGCAATAAAACCGTATTGTTAAACCACTGTGAACTCCACAGTTCTTCCAAGGTTCAATGATATTGTCTTTTTATTCCACTGTAACCTCCAACACTCTTCCAAGGGGCATTGATATTGTCTTTTTATTCAACTGAGACTTCCACCACACCTTCAAGGAGCATTGACATTGTCTTTTTAATCCACTTCGACCTCCACCACTCTTCCAAGGGGCATTAAAACAGTCTTGTTAATCTACTGTAAACTCCACTTCTCTTCAAAGGGGCATTAAAGCCGTCAATTTAAACCACTCTCAACTCCGCAGCTCTTGCAAGGGGCATTGATATTGTCTTTTTATTCCACTTTAACCTCCACCACTCTTCCAAGGGGCATTGATATTGTCTTTTTATTCCACTGCGACATCAACCTCTCTTCTAAGGGGCATTGATATTGTCTTTTTAATCCACTGAAACCTCCACCACTCATCCAAGGGGCATTGATACTGTCTTTTTATTCCAATGTAACCTCCACCAGTCTTCCAAGGGGCATTGATATTGTCTTTTTATTCCACTGTAATGTCCACCACTCTTCCAAGGGGCACTGATATTGTCTTTTTATTCCACTGCGACCTCCAACACTCTTCCAATGGGCATTGATATTGTCTTTTTAATCCACTGCGACCTCCACCACTCTTCCAAGGGGCATTAAAACAGTCTTGTTAATCTGCTGTAAACTCCACGTCTCTTCAAAGGGGCATTAAAGCCGTCAATTTAAACCACTCTCAACTCCGCAGCTCTTGGAAGGGGCATTGATATTGTCTTTTTATTCCACTTTAACCTCCACCACTCTTCCAAGGGGCATTGATATTGTCTTTTTATTCCACTGCGACTTCATCCTCTCTTCTAAGGGTCATTGATATTGTCTTTTTAATCCACTGCGACCTCCACCACTCTTCCAAGGGGCATTAAAACTGTCTGGTTAACCACTCTGAACTCCACAGCTCTTCCGAGAGGCATTGATATTGTCTTTTTATTCCACTGTAAACTCCACCACTCTTCCAAGGGGCATTGATTTTGTCTTTTTATTCCACTGTGACTTCCACCACTCTTCAAAGGGGCATTGAGATTGTTTTTTAATTCTACTGCGACCTCCACCACTCTTCCAAGGGGCATTGATATTGTCTTTTTTTTCCGCTGCGACCTCCCCCACTCTTCCAAGGGGCATTAAAACTGTCTGGTTAAGCTACACTGACCTCCACATCTCTTCCACTGGGCATTGATATTGTCTTTTTATTCCACTGTAACCTCCACCACTCTTCCAAGGGGCATTGATATTGTCTTTTTATTCCACTGTGACCTCCACCACTCTTCCAAGGGGCATTGATATTGTCTTTTTAATCCAGTGCGACCGCAACCACTCTTCCTTGTGGCATAAAACCGTCATTTTAAGATACTGAGACCTCCACGTCTCTTCCAAGGTGCATTAAAACCGTATTGTTAAACCACTGTGAACTCCACAGTTCTTCCAAGGTTCAATGATATTGTCTTTTTATTCCACTGTAACCTCCAACACTCTTCCAAGGGGCATTGATATTGTCTTTTTATTCAACTGAGACCTCCACCACTCCTTCAAGGAGCATTGACATTGTCTTTTTAATCAACTTCGACCTCCACCACTCTTCCAAGGGGCATTAAAACAGTCTTGTTAATCTACTGTAAACTCCACTTCTCTTCAAAGGGGCATTAAAGCCGTCAATTTAAACCACTCTCAACTCTGCAGCTCTTGCAAGGGGCATTGATATTGTCTTTTTATTCCACTTTAACCTCCACCACTCTTCCAAGGGGCATTGATATTCTCTTTTTATTCCACTGCGACATCAACCTCTCTTCTAAGGGGCATTGATATTGTCTTTTTAATCCACTGCGACCTCCTTCACTCTTCCAAGGGGCATTAAAACCGTCTGGTTAAACCACGCTGAACTCCACAGCTCTTCCGAGGGGCATTGATATTGTCTTTTTATTCCACTGTAACCTCCACCACTCTTCCAAGGGGCATTGATTTTGTCTTTTTATTCCACTGCGACCTCCACCACTCTTCAAAGGGGCATTGATATTGTCTTTTTAATCCACTGCGACCTCCACCACTCTTCCAAGGGGCTTTAAAACGGTCTTGTTAAGATACTGTGACGTCGAAGTCTCTTCCAAGGGGCATTAAAACCATGTGGTTAAACCACTCTGAACTCCACAGCTCTTCCAAGGGGCATTTGTATTGTCTTTTTATTCCACTCTAACCTCCAAACTCTTCCAAGGGGCATTGACATTGTCTTTTTATTCCACTGCGACCTCCACCACTCTTCCAAGGGGCATTGATATTGTCTTTTTATTCCACTGTAACCTCCACCAGTATTCCAAGGGGCATTGATATTGTCTTTTTATTCCGCTGCGACCTTCACCAGTCCTCCAAGGGGCATTAAAACCATCTTGTTAAGCTACTGTGACCTCCACATATATTCCACGGGGCATTGGTATTGTCTTTTAATTCCACTGTAACATCCACCACTCGTCCAAGGGGCATTGATATTTTTTTTTTTTCCACTGCAATTTACACCACTCTTGCAAGGGGCATTGATATTGTCATTTTAATCCACTGTGATCTCCAGCAATCTTCCAAGGGGCATTAAAACCGTCTTGCTAATCTACTGTGACCTCAACGTCTCTTCCACGGGCCATTGATATTGTCTTTTTAATCCACTGAAACCTCCACCACTCATCCAAGGGGCATTGATACTGTCTTTTTATTCCCATGTAACCTCCACCACTCTTCCAAGGGGCATTGATATTGTCTTTTTATTCCACTGCGACCTCCACCACTCTTCCAAAGGGCATTAAAACTGTCTTGTTAAGCTACAGTGACCTCCACGTCTCTTCCAAGGGGCATTAAAACCGTCTGGATAAACCACTCTGAACTCCACAGCTCTTCCAAGGGGCATTGGTATTGTCTTTTTCTTCCACTCTAACCTCCACCACTCTTCGAAAGGGCATTGACATTGTTTTTTTATTCCACTGCGACCTCCACCACTCTTCCAAGGGGCATTAAAACTGTCTTGTTAAGCTACAGTGACCTCCACATCTCTTCCACTGGGCATTGATATTGTCTTTTTATTCCACTGTAACATCCACCACTCTTCCAAGGGGCATTGATATTGTCTTTTAATTCCACTGTAACATCCACCACTCATCCAAGGTGCATTGTTATTGTCTTTTTATTCCACTGCAACTTACACCACTCTTCCAAGGGGCATTGATATTGTCTTTTTAATCCACTTTGACCTCCAGCACTCTTCCAAGGGGCATTAAAACCGTCTTGCTAAGCTGCTGTGACCTCAACGTCTCTTCCACGGTCCATTGATATTGTCTTTTTAATCTACTGAAACCTCCACCACTCATCCAAGGGGAATTGATATTGTCTTTTTATTCCAAGGTAACCTCCACCACTCTTCCAAGGGGCATTGATATTGTCTTTTTATTCCACTGTAATGTCCACCACTCTTCCAAGGGGCACTGATATTGTCTTTTTATTCCACTGCGACCTCCAACACTCTTCCAATGGGCATTGATATTGTCTTTTTAATCCACTGTGACCTCCACCACTCTTCCAATTGGCATTAAAACAGTCTTGTTAAGCTATTGTGACCTCCACGTCTTTTCCAAGGGGCATTAAAACCGTTTGGATAAACCACTCTGGACTCCACAGCTCTTCCAAGGGGCATTGGTATTGTCTTTTTCTTCCACTCTAACCTCCACCACTCTTCCAGAGGGCATTGACATTGTTTTTTTATTCCACTGCGACCTCCACCACTCTTCCAAGGGGCATTAAAACTGTCTTGTTAAGCTACACTGACCTCCACATCTCTTCCACTGGGCATTGATATTGTCTTTTTATTCCACTGTGACCTACACCACTCTTCCAAGGGGCATTGATATTGTCTTTTTAATCCAGTGCGACCGCAACCACTCTTCCTTGTGGCATAAAACTGTCATTTTAAGCTACTGTGACCTCCACGTCTCTTCCAAGGTGCATTAAAACCGTATTGTTAAACCACTGTGAACTCCACAGTTCTTCCAAGGTTCAATGATATTGTCTTTTTATTCAACTGTAACCTCCAACACTCTTCCAAGGGGCATTGATATTGTCTTTTTATTCAACTGAGACTTCCACCACTCCTTCAAGGAGCATTGACATTGTCTTTTTAATCCACTTCAACCTCCACCACTCTTCCAAGGGGCATTAAAACAGTCTTGTTAATCTACAGTAAACTCCACTTCTCTTCAAAGGGGTATTAAAGCCGTCAATTTAAACCACTCTCAACTCCGCAGCTCTTGCAAGGGGCATTGATATTGTCTTTTTATTCCACTTTAACCTCCACCACTCTTCCAAGGGGCATTGATATTGTCTTTTTATTCCAGTGCGACATCAACCTCTCTTCTAAGGGGCATTGATATTGTCTTTTTAATCCACTGCGACATCCATCACTCTTCCAAGGGGCATTAAAACCGTCTGGTTAAACCACGCTGAACTCCACAGCTCTTCCGAGGGGCATTGATATTGTCTTTTTATTCCACTGTAACCTCCACCACTCTTCCAAGGGGCATTGATTTTGTCTTTTTATTCCACTGCGACCTCCACCACTCTTCAAAGTGGCATTGATATTGTCTTTTTAATCCACTGCGACCTCCACCACTCTTCCAAGGGGCTTTAAAACGGTCTTGTTAAGATACTGTGACGTCGAAGTCTCTTCCAAGGGGCATTAAAACCATCTGGTTAAACCACTCTGAACTCCACAGCTCTTCCAAGGGGCATTTGTATTGTCTTTTTATTCCACTCTAACCTCCACCACTCTTCCAAAGGTCATTGACATTGTCTTCTTATTCCACTGCGACCTCCACCACTCTTCCAAGGGGCATTGATATTGTCTTTTTATTTCACTGTAACCTCCACCAGTATTCCAAGGGGCATTGATATTGTCTTTTTATTCCGCTGCGACCTTCACCAGTCCTCCAAGGGGCATTAAAACCATCTTGTTAAGCTACTGTGACCTCCACATCTATTCCACTGGGCATTGATATTGTCTTTTTTTTCCACTGCAACTTACACCACTCTTGCAAGGGGCATTGATATTGTCTTTTTAATCCACTGTGACCTCCAGCAATCTTCCAAGGGGCATTGAAACCGTCTTGCTAAACTACTGTGACCTTGACGTCTGTTCCACGGGCCATTGATATTGTCTTTTTAATCCACTGAAACCTCCACCACTCATCCAAGGGGCATTGATACTGTCTTTTTATTCCAATGTAACCTCCACCACTCTTCCAAGGGGCATTGATATTGTCTTTTTATTCCACTGTAATGTCCACCACTCTTCCAAGGGGCACTGATATTGTCTTTTTATTCCACTGCGACCTCTAACACTCTTCCAATGGGCATTGATATTGTCTTTTTTATCCACTGCGACCTCCACCACTCTTCCAAGGGGCATTAAAACAGTCTTGTTAATCTGCTGTAAACTCCACGTCTCTTCAAAGGGGCATTAAAGCCGTCAATTTAAACCACTCTCAACTCCGCAGCTCTTGGAAGGGGCATTGATATTGTCTTGTTATACCACTTTAACCTCCACCACTCTTCCAAGGGGCATTGATATTGTCTTTTTATTCCACTGCGACTTCAACCTCTCTTCTAAGGGTCATTGATATTGTCTTTTTAATCCATTGCGACCTCCACCACTCTTCCAAGGGGCATTAAAACTGTCTGGTTAACAACTCTGAACTCCACAGCTCTTCCGAGGGGCATTGATATTGTCTTTTTATTCCACTGTAAACTCCACCACTCTTCCAAGGGGCATTGATTTTGTCTTTTTATTCCACTGTGATTTCCACCACTCTTCAAAGGGGCATTGGTATTGTGTTTTTCTTCCACTCTAACCTCCACCACTCTTCCAGAGGGCATTGACATTGTTTTTTTATTCCACTGCGACCTCCACCACTCTTCCAAGGGGCATTAAAACTGTCTTGTTAAGCTACACTGACCTCCACATCTCTTCCACTGGGCATTGATATTGTCTTTTTATTCCACTGTAACCTCCACCACTCTTCCAAGGGGCATTGATATTGTCTTTTTATTCCACTGTGACCTCCACCACTCTTCCAAGGGGCATTGATATTGTCTTTTTAATCCAGTGCGACCGCAACCACTCTTCCTTGTGGCATAAAACTGTCATTTTAAGCTACTGTGACCTCCACGTCTCTTCCAAGGTGCATTAAAACCGTATTGTTAAACCACTGTGAACTCCACAGTTCTTCCAAGGTTCAATGATATTGTCTTTTTATTCCACTGTAACCTCCAACACTCTTCCAAGGGGCATTGATATTGTCTTCTTATTCAACTGAGACTTCCACCACTCCTTCAAGGAGCATTGACATTGTCTTTTTAATCCACTTCGACCTCCACCACTCTTCCAAGGGGCATCAAAACAGTCTTGTTAATCTACAGTAAACTCCACTTCTCTTCAAAGGGGCATTAAAGCCGTCAATTTAAACCACTCTCAACTCCGCAGCTCTTGCAAGGGGCATTGATATTGTCTTTTTATTCCACTTTAACCTCCACCACTCTTCCAAGGGGCATTGATATTGTCTTTTTATTCCACTGCGACATCAACCTCTCTTCTAAGGGGCATTGATATTGTCTTTTTAATCCACTGCAACCTCCATCACTCTTCCAAGGGGCATTAAAACCGTCTGGTTAAACCACGCTGAACTCCACAGCTCTTCCGAGGGGCATTGATATTGTCTTTTTATTCCACAGTAACCTCCACCACTCTTCCAAGGGGCATTGATTTTGTCTTTTTATTCCACTGCGACCTCCACCACTCTTCAAAGTGGCATTGATATTGTCTTTTTAATCCACTGGGACCTCCACCACTCTTCCAAGGGGCTTTAAAACGGTCTTGTTAAGATACTGTGACGTCGAAGTCTCTTCCAAGGGGCATTAAAACCATCTTGTTAAGCTACTGTGACCTCAACGTCTCTTCCACGGGCCATTGATATTGTCTTTTTAATCCACTGAAACCTCCACCACTCATCCAAGGGGCATTGATACTGTCTTTTAATTCCCATGTAACCTCCACCACTTTTCCAAGGGGCATTGATATTGTCTTTTTATTCCACTGCGACCTCCACCACTCTTCCAAGGGGCATTAAAACTGTCTTGTTAAGCTACAGTGACCTCCACGTCTCTTCCAAGGGGCATTAAAACCGTCTGGATAAACCACTCTGAACTCCACAGCTCTTCCAAGGGGCATTGGTATTGTCTTTTTCTTCCACTCTAACCTCCACCACTCTTCCAAAGGGCATTGACATTGTTTTTTTATTCCACTGCGACCTCCACCACTCTTCCAAGGGGCATTAAAACTGTCTTGTTAAGCTACAGTGACCTCCACATCTCTTCCACTGGGCATTGGTATTGTCTTTATATTCCACTGTAACATCCACCACTCTTCCAAGGGGCATTGATATTGTCTTTTAATTCCACTGTAACATCCACCACTCATCCAAGGTGCATTGATATTGTCTTTTTATTCCACTGCAACTTACACCACTCTTCCAAGGGGCATTGATATTGTCTTTTTAATCCACTGTGACCTCCAGCACTCTTCCAAGGGGCATTAAAACCATCTTGCTAAGCTGCTGTGACCTCAACAT
Source organism: Phyllobates terribilis (assembly GCF_046119375.1). Lineage (NCBI taxonomy): Eukaryota > Metazoa > Chordata > Amphibia > Anura > Dendrobatidae > Phyllobates > Phyllobates terribilis. The sequence continues at coordinate 2,399,221 of NW_027362964.1, forward strand.
CTCTTCCACGGGCCATTGATATTGTCTTTTTAATCTACTGAAACCTCCACCACTCATCCAAGGGGCATTGATATTGTCTTTTTATTCCAAGGTAACCTCCACCACTCTTCCAAGGGGCATTGATATTGTCTTTTTATTCCACTGTAATGTCCACCACTCTTCCAAGGGGCACTGATATTGTCTTTTTATTCCACTGCGACCTCCAACACTCTTCCAATGGGCATTGATATTGTCTTTTTAATCCACTGCGACCTCCACCACTCTTCCAATTGGCATTAAAACAGTCTTGTTAAGCTATTGTGACCTCCACGTCTTTTCCAAGGGGCATTAAAACCGTTTGGATAAACCACTCTGAACTCCACAGCTCTTCCAAGGGGCATTGGTATTGTCTTTTTCTTCCACTCTAACCTCCACCACTCTTCCAGAGGGCATTGACATTGTTTTTTTATTCCACTCCGACCTCCACCACTCTTCCAAGGGGCATTAAAACTGTCTTGTTAAGCTACACTGACCTCCACATCTCTTCCACTGGGCATTGATATTGTCTTTTTATTCCACTGTAACCTCCACCACTCTTCCAAGGGGCATTGATATTGTCTTTTTATTCCACTGTGATCTCCACCACTCTTCCAAGGGGCATTGATACTGTCTTTTTAATCCAGTGCGACCGCAACCACTCTTCCTTGTGGCATAAAACTGTCATTTTAAGCTACTGTGACCTCCACGTCTCTTCCAAGGTGCATTAAAACCGTATTGTTAAACCACTGTGAACTCCACAGT